>NC_142686.1:20005000-24805000 GCF_056320005.1 Nelumbo lutea | reverse complement strand
CCAAACCACTTGAGAACATGGGTCCAACTTTTGTGAAGAAGCTGCAAAGAAGCAATGCCACTTTGTGCTAAATTGTACACTATATACATGAAAGTGTAGTAATTGGCCATATCTTTTGATTATTTATATCACATTAATAATGTTGCTGTTTTGATTATGGAATTTAGGCTTGGGATTGAGTCATCTATGGGGCAATCAACATATGGTCTTTTGACATGTGCTGTTTGCCAGGTTGACCTTGCCCCAATTGAGGGGATCTCGGTTCATGCCGGTTTGATCCTTTCCATTTGCTCAAAACCTTTCCTCTGTGCTGATTGTCGTTATAAGAAGGATTTGATGGAAGGAAAACCGACCTAGAGGAGAGTTTAAGTGAAATGGTTGTCTAGTTTTTCTGTCATGTCCTCTCTCTCCTGATTTCAATTTATTAGGACTTTTGTCTTCTTGGCCAACCAATTATTTGAACCTTCCAATATATTGATGTAATTGTAATGTACCGTGTGCTGTAAATGTATTCTTTATACATAATACAAGATCAATCGTGAGTCCGTAACATCTGTAGAAGAGTAATTTGATTCCTCTCTCTCACTAGTAGTGACGGGCCTACTAGGCTTTTAGTTAGCGGTGAGAAAAAAAAACCGAAAAACTGAACCAACTGAAAAAATGATTGAAATTGAATGAAAAATCGGTTAATTAAATTGAGCGGTTTAGCTTTGATTTGATATTTTTAAAAAATCAAAGGTATCGGCTCGATTTCAGTTAACTAATATAAAAAACCGACAGTTAATCGAACCAACCAATATACATATATTTTATATTTTTTATATATATTTATGTATATTATAAATTAATAAATATGTATTATATATAAATATATATTTATAATATATGATATATTATTTATTAATTAAAATATAATATTATATATATTTATAATTTTTTATTATATATTTATATATATTTTTATAATATATATTATAAAAATTGAAAAACCGAAAAACCAACGAACCGAACTGACGGTTAATCGAACTAATCGATTGATTCACCGACTGATTTCGGTTTGGTTTTAGTTTCCGGTTTTCCAAAAACCAATAAGACCAATTTGGTGCTAAAAAAAGCCCTACGGTTCGGTTAGCACCCTTACTTTTAGTGGGTGGGTGGCTGTTAGTGGGTTGGGTGGCTGTTAGTGGGTTGGGTTGGGGCCGGCCGACTGGGGGAGTTGGACTTATAATTAGTGTTGGGCCTCGTTGTTGGAGATGCGACCAATTAGTGTGAGGTTGTGTAGTGGAATTGGACCTAATTCTGGTAGGTCAACTTTGTTCTAGGGCGAGGGGTTGTGCGTCGTATATAGTATTGTGTTTTTGTTGTTTATACGTTTTGAGAAATGGTCGTTCCAAACATGTTTCCATCATTATTTTTTGGTAGAATGACCAATCAGCCCAGATCAGAATTTTATAGCCCCATAATAATGTATTCCCATTTATTGATGCCAAATTCAAAGGCAAGATGTGGTTTATAGGGAGAGAGGGCTAATGATAAGGGGCTAGAATTCAGAATTCTACATCATGTGTATCTGTACTTTTCTGTTAATTTTTTTGTGAGCTTGTCTTCTGGCATTGATCTCAAATTATTGTCAAATTCTCATTATCATGGACTATGACGGCTTTTTAGCTAATTTATAACCTTCATTTGTTTTACTATTTTCGTTTCTGATTTATTTTATTATTACTATTGATGACTTGTGATTAATTAAGACTACGTTTGACAAGTCTGTTCGCGCGGGCTTTTAGCTGTTTAGAAGCTCAGAAGCTTGATTTTCGGGCTTTTTCCATTTGGTAAATGATAGATGTATTTGTAAAAAGACGCAGCCCGCAAAAGACGCGAAAAACCTGAATTTGGGCTTTTTCGGGAAGCTTCAAATTAAGCTTCCACAATCTTTTGCCTTCTTCGAATGTGTGCCACAATGCACACGTTTGTGACAAAATACCAATCCTTTGATAAAAACTCTTAGATGTTTCGAGCCTTAGCTCTTAGCTTCACCAATGTCGACCTGCGTAATATTCTCTTCTTCTTCTTCAAGTGTCTCTTTGCTCTTTTTCTTCATGCGGGCTAATCTTTCCATCCTTTTTGCAGGTATACCATCTGGGTAACTTGCAATAATCAGAGGTTTGAAAACCTGCTAACAAGATAGGTACAACCCCATTTCCCTTCTTTGTATGGAATTTCTTCTTCGTCTTCTATTGCTGTTGTTATAGTATAAACCCTTCTTCGTTTGGAACCCCTTAAGCCAACCTACGGCTTCTAGTCCTACCAAAACCGTTTCCCTACTATCCTCCTTAATTTTCACCAAAACTGTTTCTCTCTGGTTTTCACTACGGCTCCCTAATTTTCAACAAATTTTGATCATTCTCATTGCTGTCTAGTGTCTACCTACGTAAGTCCCTTATCAGCACTCTCTTTGAAAAGTAGAAGCTTTTCTAGTGAAAAAAGTCGATATTGTTTTGCCACTTCTGATCATTGTTCTTTGCCTTGTCCTCCTCAGTACGACTTGATCTGAGCGAATGAGACACAACAGGACACCTTCCTTCTAAACCTTTTATTCTTTACTGAGAGTTAATTGCTAGCTCGACCTCTTCTTCTCTGTCCTGCCTTACCATTAACTCTTAATGGAACGTCCCAACCCCCTGTGATGTAGCTCCCATGGACGTCACACCATCCTCATCTTAAATATTTGCTCTAGACATTATATATCCATGTGTAGGCCATGAGGTCCACCTCCTGTAAACAATATTAGGGTGGTCTGAGATCGATGTTTGTGATTTGTGTGATTAGAGTCAGTGACAAGACCCACCTCTCACCTTTCTGTTTTGGAGTTTATTCTCGTTATCAGTTTTTTTAACACTTATAGAATACAATGCTACTATGCAAAGCTTTAGCTATGCAGGATCATATTGAGCTTTAGCGTTTGATTCTTTGTACAATTGTCTCAGAGTACAATCATTTTGAATTTTGATTATAAAAAGATTAAAGAAAAAGATCCAATGAATCTATATATCTATGATCTACCACACATTAGTCCAAAGCAACAAAGAGAAACGTAGTTCCATTGTAATTGAATTAATGTGATTTAATCTTGCTGACTAACTACTGGTTATGATTGGAAGCTGGATTGCCTTGCCTAGCCAATAATTCATTTTGGGTGGAGAGCTGTCTTTGTTCATAAGCCCTAGATTTCATGCATCATGTCACATTCACTGGGGATTATGAAATATCTTTGACCTATGTAATGGAGTGAATAACAGTTATCACATAACTGTTTCCTAATGTGCTTATATGCTATCTCCAATATGGATTCCCTGCTCACTTACTGTATCCCCAACAAGTTTTGCCAGATGTATACTGATTTTTCATTTTTTTTTAATTTCTTTGGGCTATGATGCTTCGGAATTCATACTTGAACTCTAATGTTGGAGTAAAGCAATCAATAATTTTTTATGCAAAGGCGCAATGTGGAAGCTCAATTTATTGATCTGTGTGCATCAAAATCATTTCTATTTATTGATTTGGTTGGTTCCAATCTATAAAGGTTGGGTGAAACAAAATTTGGCCACTTGGTTCCAATCTATAAAGATTGGGTGAAACAGATTTTGCTCCATCACTGCTAGTTGGTTCCAAGCTATAAAGATTGGTATTTGAACATGTGAGATATAAGTATTTGTAAAAAGCATGCATACATCAACCCTCTAGAAGTACACACTCATCCAATCTAATTCAATTAGGGCCTAAATAGCATGCTACTTAATCAAATTGGCCTCAAACCCAAACTAGACTGAGTTGCACATCTCTCTAGAGCTTTCATTGTTATTCAAGGCTGTAAATGGGTTGGATCCAGATCAAATATATGTAGATTTGAATTCCTATTAGCAACAACATTTGAATTTGAATGAAATATTATCCATCAGAATTAATTTGGATATTATGTATTATCAATAAAATTCATTAAGAATAGTTTTTAATGAGGCTTGACATGGTAGACACCAATGATGATTTCAGTGTAAATTCTTATTTATTTTTGTTTTAGTTTCTGCTTTTTTTTTTTTTTTTATTTGCATTGTAGAAAAAAACAAAACCTGAAGTTAATTAAGGGAGTGCCCCAATGAATAGTTCTGATCAACAATGCAATCCACATAGAGTTGTGAAAGACCTGCTTACATATATCATATGCTTTTCCACCTGTTTACATATATCATATACTTCTCCACTATTAAATTGTTTTGTTTCATCATAAACTTCATGTTGTAGGTATGGTGTGAAAATACCTATTTACATATACCTCCTATTTTTTTAATGCATCTTTCTAAGGTAGTGAACTTGGTTGCTTGGGGGTTGTACTAGCAAGTTTGCTGAAGCTATCAAACTTTGTTTTCTTTTTTTTGTGCAGCTTTATATTACAGCCATTTGCATATTTTTTGGATTCATCTACCATAGGTGACTCCTATCACTGCAAGTAATTCCATACTTGTGTTATTTTCTTATTCAACAAAAAATTTAAAATGATTTTAGCACTTCGATAGTAACTAATGATCTGATTATTATATAGATGGAAAATAGTGTAGTCAATACCACAACATTTGATGATGCACCCATTATTAATGTAAATTGGACTCTTGCGCAAGAAAATATTTTCATAGATTTACTAGTACTTCAAGTACAGAGTGGGAGAATGGTTTCTGGGTGTCTAAAACCAAATGGTTGGAAGGATGTTCGACAAAGTTTTTTTGCACAAGTTGGGTTGAAGTTCAACACTAAATCCTTCAGTAACAAAATACAAGATCTAAAAAGTAGGTGTAAGGAGTTTAAGAAATTGAGGTTCGAACAAATGGGATTTCGTTGGGACGAGGAGAAGCAGATGGTTGTAGCCTCCCCAGAGACATGGGAGAATTATTTATTGGTATTTTTTGAACTTTGAATTTGAATTTATTTAGAGATCATCTTTATTTGGGACTTTATATGTATGTAAATGTATATGTCGATAAGTGCCCCCTTATCTTTTTAGGCTAACCCCAATGCGAAAAGGTTTCGTAGTATGGGCTGTCTAGAGTATAACAGCCTTGAAATTATATTTGGGGGTACCACACCTATAGGAAGGATCTCTGCATCTCTAGCCTGTGGAATAGAATCTCCACCCCGGGAGGACGGGCATGTCTCCAATGATCCACACCTTAAAGAAGTTCAACAACCATCACCTGGCATTGCTGATTCAGCCAATATTGATGGTGATCAAATTTCTACTACAACCACCAAGAAAATGCTTGTAGGAAGAGGCCTTCTGAATTTTCTGGTGCAATTTCTGAACAAAATGTATCAGTAGATAAGAGATTTGAGAAGTTTGTGGAAGCAATTAATGAAATGAATAAAAAATCGGAGAATCATGTCTCTATAAGCAATGTTTTAACATAGTTGAATTCTATTGAAGAGCTGGATCATAATGACTACCTAAAACTTTATGAAGTGTTTGAGAAGTCGGATTTAAGAGAGTGGTTCATGAACATGCTTGTTAATCTTAGGAAGAATTGGGTGTTCGGTGTCCTTAATCATTAGACTCTTGAATGTTATATTCTCATCCACGAACCCTTTTATTAATGTTTTAGGTGAAGAATTGTTTAGAATTGTTATGACTTCTTAAACTACTTCATATGTGTAGGATTGAGCAATGGTTTCAGTAGATACAATTCATATGGTATTATATGGTTTTGTGAATTGCTTATTAATTATTGTTTGGATGGTTTAATGGATAGGGTAACACATTTGGTCCTTAATTTATGATGTGCAGGTTTGCAATTAATCAAACATAAAGCCTTATGTTTATATGTAAATGTTGTATCAGATTTACAATGGTTGATAGTCTGACCAAGAGGGTAGTGTTGCAATTTTGGCTATTGTTGTAGATGATGAAGAGCAATGAATGGTGACAAATGTCCTCATTGCGAAGGAACTTGAGAAGGAAGAAATGTATCTCTAAAAGACACCTTACCACAATGACATTTTTACCGGGTCAGAGTGGTTGAAAAATGTCATATGCAAGGAAGGTAATAGGTGTTTGAAAATGTTTAGAATGTCCCCAGAAACATTTGTTAGCCTAGTAAGTGCATTGAGACAGCGAGGGTTAGTGAAAGATAGTAGATATGTATCAGTTGATGAATAGGTTGGAATTCTTTTAAAAATCATAGGACACAACAAATCAAATAGAGATACTGCAGACCGCTTTCAACAATTTGGGGAAACCATTTCATGACACTTTAATTCTGCATTGAAGGCAATTTGTGAATTTGGCAAGGAAATTGTACGACCCGGTGATCTAACTACTATACCGCCTGAGATACTCAACGATCCAAAATATTATCCATGGTTCGGGGTATCTCATACTATATGTGAGATAATTTTTTAATCATTTATTATTTATTAAAAAATCCATCACCAAACTGGATTAATTTTTTCATTTGCAGTATTGTGTAGGTGCAATAGATGGAAACCATGTTCATACTTGTGTTCCATCTGGTGATCAAGTTCTATTTAGGGGAAGAAAATCAACAACCACCCAGAATATGAAGCACTGGTCGCCGGGCTAACCTTAGCAAAGGAAATGAAAGCAAAGCACCTCATCGTATGTAGCGACTCACAACTAGTGGTTAACCAAGTCACTGGTGAGTACGAAGCCTATGACCCCACTATGGCAGCTTACTTGGCCAAAGTTAGAGAGATCCTGTGCAACTTCGTCTCCTTCTTTATCAGACAAATTCCGAGGTCTGAGAATGCTGAGGTCGACGCCTTGTCACAACTAGCTAGCACGATTTGCAACACTATGCGAACTGTGTACATAGTAGACTTACCTCAGCCCAACATTCTCGAGGGAGCAGAAGAGGCCACTCTCGTGTCACAAGCGGAATCGAGCTGGATCAACCCACTCGCGAGTTATCTGCTACATGGGGCTCTACCTGTGGAACACAATGCAGCTCGGAGGGTAGAGTGCCAGTCAACCAAGTACATCCTCATAGATGGACAACTGTACAAAAGATCATTCACACTCCCTTACTTGCGTTGCTTGCGACCCTCAGAAGCTAAGCATGTACTTTGCATCACCCATGAAGACTTGTACGGTGGACACTTGGGGGACAGAGCTCTCGCACAGGAAGTATTACGGCAAGGCTATTATTGGCCCATAATGAAGGCAAATCTACTCGAGTTCGTTAAAAAGTGTGATAAGTGCCAAAGGCATGCCAACATCCACCACCAACCTACTGCTGATTTGAAATATCTAACCAGCCCGTGGCCCTTTGTGCAATGGGGAATCGACATCCTTGGTCCTTTCCCACCAGCAACAGGGCAAGGGAGGTT
The DNA here is from genome assembly GCF_056320005.1 of Nelumbo lutea. Lineage (NCBI taxonomy): Eukaryota > Viridiplantae > Streptophyta > Magnoliopsida > Proteales > Nelumbonaceae > Nelumbo > Nelumbo lutea. The sequence continues at coordinate 24,797,608 of NC_142686.1, read as the reverse complement.
CTTGGTTATAGCAGTAGATTATTTTACAAAGTGGGTGGAACTCGAAACCTTGGTAACGATCACAGCCCGCAACATACAGAATTTCTTCTAGAAAAGAATAGTATGCTGCTTAGGACTACCCCGAGTGCTAATATCCGACAATGGGAAGCAGTTCGAAGATGTTAAATTTCAAAACTGGTGTGCTGAGATGGGGATTCAACAAAACTTTACCTCGATAGCATACCTCCAAGCAAACGGGCAAGCAGAAGTAACTAACAGGGCGATACTTCATGGATTGAAAACTCGCTTGGTCCGAGCCAAGGGATTGTGGGTGGACGATCTGCCCAGTGTCCTTTGGGCTTACTGAACTATTATTAAGACCACCATGAGTGAAACCCCTTTCAACCTCACGTATGGCACAAAAGCAGTGATCCCAACAGAAATCGAGGTATCCACATTACGATTGGAGGCTTACGATGAGGAAGCAAAAGATGACGAGCTCCGTACCAATCTGGACCTGGTAGAGGAGGTACGAGACCTGGCCTATATTTGGACTGCAGCCACCAACAAAGAGTAGCTTGGTATTATAATGCTCGGGTCAGAAAACGACAGTTCCGTGCCAGCGACCTGGTTCTTTGGAAAGTTATGGTACCTGAGCCTGGCGTAGGTAAGCTCGGACCAAATTGGGAAGGTTCGTATCGTGTAAAACGATTATTCGGGGAAGGCACATATGAGCTCGAGACTTTGGAAGGGAAGCAGGTACCTCAAGCATGGAATATCGATAACCTAAGAAGGTATTACTTATGAACCCATGACTTCAGGGCAAAATTTCTCTAAGTCTATGTGAATACCGAATTGGTCAAAAAAGATGACCGACTGGAGAGAGGATTGTGAGTCACTCCCAGGAGCCTAAGGGCTATGGCACCGAACTGACAAAAGACCTCGGCACTACGATAAGTCCTAGTCGCCTCTTCGGCATAAGCAAACAAGTCCTAGTCACCTCTTTGGCATAGGCAGGCAAGTCCTAGTCGCCTATGAGGCATAGACAGCTCGGGTGCAAACCCCACGGTGTCTATCCACCTCAGCATACAACGACGTATGGTTAATCCCACCTGGAGTCCAGCTTGTTAGTTCGGCACTAAGGGATAACCAACACTTAGGCAAGTGAGTAGCCCATGCGTAGACAGGTCGGGTATATACCCTATAGTGTCTGTCCACCTTGGTGTACAACGATACGAGGTTATTCCTACTTGGAGTCCAGTTCGTTAACTCGGCACTTCGAGGTAACCAACACTTAGAAAAATTTTTACTCAAAAAAGATTTTGATGTACTCACACACATGAGACTTTTTGAAGTAATGTGTTTCATTAACAAAAGTTCTGAGTACAAAAAAAAAAACTACTACAACCGAGCTCGGAGGCCCGGGATATACATCATATATAGGGGGTCCAAGAAAAGAGACACGTCTAAGCATCAGATCTGCGAGAATCCCCTCCAACAGGTAGGTCGGTCTCCATGTAGTTCTCCACTTCGTCTTGGCCTACCTCCCCTAACAGTCTCGCCTCGAGAATTTCATGATCACTTTCCCCTTTGGAGGAGTCAGGTTCCTCGTCATCCTCCTTCGCCATCTCAGGAGTGACGGTGGACATGGAAATAAATATAAAGTCGATATCAGGAAACCTCTGCCGCATCAGCCACTTGCAAAGTTTGAAGCCTGACTGGTATGAGCTAAAGCCATACTCGACCTGGAGGTCGTGAAACTCAAGGGACTCCTTGATGGTGCGATCTCTCTTTTGAATCCACGCCTCCTGGATGGTGGTGTCAAAGATCTCAATGCACTCCTTGATCATCGCCTCAAGGTTCTCGTTCTCCTAGAGGAGAGCCTCCTTCTCCCCTTTGAGCTTCTTCTTCTTCTCTTTCGTCAGCACAAGGATCAGCTCCTCTTGGCTCCAAGTTCCCTTCTTGGCTCTAAGAACTTCACCCCGAGCTAAATCCAACTCACGGTAAAGCTTTCGAGCATTTTCTTCGGCCTCCCAAGCTTGCTTCAAACAGATCTTAGACTGGTAGACGAGCGAGTGGATAGTAGAGTTCACCTAATAAATAGAAAGGAAGTGTAAGTACCATTAACAAAAGAATAAGAAGGTAAAAAAAGTGGCAGGTTACTTACCACCATACAGTAGCTAGTCACTCTCCCTCCGAGCTGACTCGTTGGCATGTTAGCCCACTCTGCGACCTCCGTAAGAAACATGACATCCTTGTTCTTAAGAAGCCCGAGCCGCAGAATCATTATACTCTCCTTCGCTGAGGGAGGCTTAAGGCTCGGGCATTGATGTACCCTTGGGCTCGCGAGGTGGGATCCCCTCATTCTGGTCCTCGTCCAGATCAACAACCGAAGGCTGGGGGCGAACCTCCTTCCTCGGGAGCTTGGCAAAGATTGGCTCTGGCGCTACGACCTCGAGTTCGGTAGGAACCGAAGAATTGGCCTCCTCTCGATGAGACCTCTTCGAGGTCTTTTTCTTCTTTCCCTTCTGAATACTCCTCAGAAGGTTAGAAATGCCAACACCCGTCATAGCTTCTACAAGAGAGAAGAAAAATTTAGCCACGAACTGAAGTAAGTGCAAAAAGAAAAAGGAAAAGTAATGTGTGTGCCGAGGTGGAGGCCTATCAGAAGGACTCAGCCCAGCTCGTACAAACTTTTCCTCATCCAAGAGATCTTTCATTTCAAGGCCGAGGTCCCTCCAAGAGTTGATGACCGCCCTAGTCTCAACATCCAGCCTCACCTTGGGGTCCTTAATGGCCACTCGCCAGTGAGTCGGGAATGGCCATCTATCAGGATTTCGATCAAAGAAATACCTCATCTTCCAGGCTGATACTTTGTTCGGGTTACCGGACAAAACCTTAAACCCAGTGCGAGGAGAGAAATTATAGCTCTACCGGGTGTCCCCGTGCAAGCAAAGAAGAGTTCTTCTTAATGGAGCAAATCGAACTAAAGATGTCTAAGGTAAGAGGTTGGTTATGATTAAGCACGATCTGGCTGCTCCTAGCTGGAGGTGATCTGGCTCCCAATAGATGATGGACTTGGTTGATCTGTAAAAAGCGAATCAGAGAACCCGGGGTTGCTTACCTGGTGAGGTCGCTCCGATGCTTATGTTAGTACTTGGTTGCGAGCTGATAATAGCTTAGAATGCAAGAGAGCTAGAGAGCAGAGATTATGCATACCTTTTACCCCCGGGGGGTGGAGCCTTTATATAGTGGAGTCTTCGCAGGTTTCGTGGAGTGGTTCCGGGATCCTCGTCACGATGAGGTCCGTTTCCGCGTTAATTGGGGAAAACGCTGCCAACTAATAAGGTTCACCACTTCCGCCCGAATCAAACGGGGGAGATAATGCTAGCTGTTACGAGGCATGATCCCATGAGGCACGTAATCTGGTGGCGAGATCTTCGGGGTTGCCATGCGGTGGTCGGTCAGTATTACCCGAGCTAGTGCTCTTTAGATCCGACCTGGTATGAACGCCGAAGTGCCTTGGGACCGAGGTGGTCCTGATGTGACCTTGCACCAAGGTGAACTCGTCCCGAGGTGGACTCGCCCCAAAGTGAATTGGTCATCCGAGTTTGATCTGCTACAAACTTGGTGCATCGGACTGAGCTGTCAACCTATTAGTTAGGTTGTGTCCACGTGTCCCCCTATTACTAGGTCAGGCCAAATCACCCTACATCAGGTTATACTCGTGGAAAAATGAGATTGTGCCAACAATGGTATGGATGGAGTTCGGGTGTAGCTGGTCAATAGTGATGTTAAAGATTTTAATGATTTCTATGATGAAAGGGTGGAGTGGGAAGTGCAACCCAGCCACGAGATGCTCCTCAAAAACCGCGAGCTCATGATGACCATGAACCCAAGGGTATTGACCCAAAGGAATTCTGAAGACAAGGGTGTCGGAGAGATGTTAATGGGCTACCAAGGACAACAATCTGTCCGAGGTCATCATGGAAGGGCCAAAGTTGTCCAGATCTTGACCTTGAGAAGAAGATGGGACCCCCTCTCCTGAGGTCGGTCACTCTACCTGAGGTTCAAGTTCCTCGAGCCGTAATGGCCCAACGTCAAGTAAAGGCGTTTCCCCTAAAAGGTGTAAAGAGGAGCTCTCTAGAAAAGAGCCGGCCTCACTGGCGGGAACCGAGGACCGTACCTCGGGACCCTCGGGCTCACTAGAGTCGTTAAGTAACCTATCTATGCTAGCACTAGACATATTAGATAGGAAAAGGAAAGGGGAACAACTAGTGAAAGACGACGAACTCACCAAAAATACTATAGCGACCTCAGACACAAAGGGAAGAATGGCGAGCTGAAGGACTCTGACGCGATCTCAGGAGAGCTCAATTACATGATTTATGGTGAAGGTAAGGCCCTCTATTTATAGTCCACTACATTTCGACAATCAACGGTTGAGACCTGTACGATCCGACGACACCCATGAAAATCGGCTGCATGCTACTCGAGGACGAAATCGGTTGAGCACGCCCTTTAGCATCCGCAGAGTTCACGCCCTTTGGCGTTTGCGGAGTTTATAAACAATGTGACGTCTGCGCATACCCATGACGCGACCTGGGTCATTTCATGGTTGAGCTAGATGGTTGAACAGGCTCGACCAACGGTTCGCCCTCCAAATTGTCTAGACTTCGTGCTAAATCCACCTGGACTCATCATGAACTCCCCACACCGGGTTAGGACGCCTAGCATGAGGAGGGGGGGGCAATTGATGAAGGATGATTTGGCATGACCTAGTAAGAAGGGGATATGTAGACACGATTTGCTCGAGGGGTGACACTCAGCCAAATGAACCCATTTTGCAACATTCGGAGCTCGAGTATCCAACCACCTCGTCCTAAACAACCACCTTGGCGTAGAGACACCTCGACACCCAATACAGTTCGAGACTAAAGAATCGAAGTGCCAGCTCGGAGCTAATGAGCCGAAATGCCACATAACTGACTCCAAAGGCTTCCCCAACAGACACCGAATTTCTTGAGATCATGACGAGAATCATCCTAGCTTCGCCCGAATCAGAGGTAAATGATAAATCTTATCAACATATTGCTCTCCTTCAAAAAACGGAACAAACCTTATCTATATAGCTCAAAGATCCCGGAGCTCTTTCATAAGGCCCACGACTACTCCATTATATAAGGACAAGAAACTTCAAGGCAAAGGTACACGTGATTATTTTACTCACTAGCATTCAAGCACTCAAGACTCAGCTCACATTCATAGTATAAGTATTGACTTAAGCATCAGAGCGACCTCGCCGGGTCATATACCCCGGGTTCTCTGATCTACTATTCTACAGATTGGTCTAGCTCGTTGCCTAACTGGAGTTCGGATCGTCTTCCAGCTATTAGTATTTAGATTATGCACCATCAGATTCCTTCTCTCCAACTGTCAGAACAACGAGCCCGTCCTCAAGATGCCAGATGCTGATTACTTCATCCAAGACATCTTCTACTCAAACAATTCACTTTGATTGGGGAACACCAGGGCATTGAACAACGAATCCTGCCTGGCCCCTCTCCACAGTTTTACCCTCAAGGGCACTCCCTTTGAATTTGGCGATAATCACTTCAATCACTTCTTCTACTACAACTGCTCCAATTCCCCTCCTGCAAATCACTTGGTATACCCAGTGACTTGTGCTAGCAATAACACCAGCCATCACTCCTTCGCAATGTTTCTGTATGATGGGCAGTTTGGCTTGATTCTTTCTTTAGCAACATGCTAGCCAGTTGTTAGTGCACCCATAGACAACACGTATTCAATTTAAAGAGCAAAAGAACTATAGGAAGGTTTTTGAAGGAGGGATTTCTTTTGCAATGAAAGCCGAGTAACTGCATCAAATGTGAGGGCAGTGGCGGCCGTTGTGGACTCTATAATAAAAAATTTGTACGCTTTTGCCATGATGGACGGCATCGCTTAAGCTGCGGTGATGGTAAGCCAAATGGACATCCGTGTCCTATTCAGATTTCTTCCCTTGTTCTTTTCAATAATTATTTACCAATTTAGGCTCGAGGAAGAACAGAGAACAACATGGTCTCTGTGTTCTCTCTGTCTCTTCTTTACTTTTTCAATTTACTTTCTATCTTGTAGCTAGGAAAATTGATTGTATTGTGTTGTGACTTATGGGAATCATCAATTTAGAGTGGTTAGAACTTAGAACTAACAGCGCTACAGGGCCCTTTTTTATGTAGTTCGCACCTGTCACAGATATTGAAGGTTTCTTCAGAGTTTGGTTAATGAGTCCCCCTAGCTTATACCTCCTTCTTTTGTCCCCTGATGTCTGTTCCATCGGATGAAACTGATATCTTGTTTGGTTTGAAGGAAAAGGTAGGGAAAGGAAGAGAAAGACAAGGAAACTAATACAAGAGAATATTTCAAAAATATTCTCTTTTTTCATATTTGTTTTGAGGGGAAGAGGAGGATGGGGTGAGAAAAAAGTGGGATGTGAGATCTCAAAATCGAAGATACCGGTGGAAAAACTCAAGAAAACTCGAGTTCGTCTTCATCCTCATCGCTGCTGTTAATCGCCACTGCTGGTAATAACCGCTGCCCTTTTACCTTCTGCGCAAGGAAACCGACAACAGATGGTTTCAGGAACTTGATCTGCCGCTGCTTATTTCGTCTTCTACCTTCTGCCCTTCTGCCTTTACCAGATCTGTCGCTGCTGGTAAAGCATATGTATGAGGATGAAGAGGGTTTGAACTTCATGGTTTCAGGAACCCGCTCTTCTACCTTCTATATAAGGAAACTGGCAACAGATGGTTTCAGGAACCCAGATCTGCCGATGCTGGTTTCGTTTTCATCCTCCCTCATGCATATGCTGGTAATTATTGCTGCTGGCGATTCCAGTTTCGCACGATGTAACACCATTGATGACGATACTTAGTAGGCATTCACCAGCGTTGGCGGATTGATCTCTGTGGATTGAACCTCTGAGATCTCTGTTTTGTGTTGGATAATTTTCCTACTATTTTCCCATGTAAAACCAAACACTGGAAAGTTAAATTTTTACACTTTTCCATCCCATCCCATTCCATCCCATCCAAATCTTCCCACAAACCAAACGGAGCCTAAAAGTTTCCCTACCTTATCCTTCATTTCCCTACATTTTCCTTCAAACCAAACATAGCCTTATAGAATCATTATGACTTCTTGCTCTTTTATCATATGAGAAACCAGGAATGTAATTAACCCAAATCAAACTGTCTGATGTACAGATATTTTTTTCGTAGGATCATATCCCACAAAACATTCTCAGATGTGATTCCTTTTCTTTCCATTCCTTTTCAGCAAGTAATTTGAGTAACGGTTGCCCAACCACGATTCAACTGGTTTGAGGCTTGCATTAACTTTTGGAAGTAAACTACAAAAGAGGACAAAAGAAAATTGCAAGCCTAACAATAACAGACAATTTCAAGAGTTGAGGAAAGAATTGAAGGGGGATAGAGATACATTTTCCATCTGAACCCCAAAATCTGATTGTGCTTCTCAAGTAATTGGTGATGGATTATACTATTGGCACCTAGGATCTGCATTTGCTTCAAACGTGTTAGAATCCGTCCCTATTCTTTCCTTGATCGCCTATTGTGGAAACATTTTTAGCTTTTAGGTATGAATACCTTTGTTTCATTAAGAAAAATTATGTAGGAGCTCCATGAATTAGTGATGTCTGATTAGGTATGTCAAGAGTGCTGGTTCAGGGAGGGTTTTGTTGTAAACTCTACCCGTTTAATTAAACCTCCTAATTCACACCCTCCCTAAAATCTGTAGTAGATTGGATTCTGATAATAAATTCAAACCCTTCCCACACATGAAAATGCAAAACCCTCCTCATCCGCAATCAAGGGTTGGGCAGGTTGGGTTTAGAACATGATGAGGGCGGATTTGACCCTCCAATGACATTGTGACACATGGCATATCGGAACAACTAGGTGACACCTGGAACCACTTAGGCAACAATTTGCCTTAGCCAAGATGATGGTGTCCTATCTGGCGACATGGCATAGGCGCCGAATTGGCGGCCTGGCATAGGCGCCAACCTGGCGAACTGGCATAGGCGCCGAACTGGCGGCCTGGCATAGGTGCCAACCTGGCGACCTGGCATAGGCGCCGAACTGGCGGCCTGGCACAGGCGCCAACCTGGCAACCTGGCATAGGCGCCGACCTGGCAGCCTGGCATAGACTCTGACCTGGTGACCTGCAAGACGTGCTCGTCGACAAATTCGGCATGCAAATCCCAACCTGGCGACCTGGCATAGGTATCTCGGAACAACTAGGTGACACCCGAAACCACTTAGGCAACAACTTGACTTAGCCAAGATGATGGTGTCCTAGCTGGCGACCTGGCATAGGCGCCGAACTGGCGGCTTGGCATAGGCGCCAACCTGGTGAACTGGCATAGGCACCGAACTGCCGGCCTGGCATAGGCGCCAACCTGGCGACCTGGCATAGGTGCCGAACTAGCGGCCTGGCATAGGCGCCAGCCTGGCGAACTGGCATAGGCGCCGAACTGGCGGCCTGGCACAGGTGCCAACCTGGTGACCTGGCACAGGCGCCGAACGGGCGGCCTGGCATAGGCGCCAACCTGGCGACCTGGCATAGGCGCCGAACTGGCGGCCTAGCACAGGCGCCAACCTGGCGACCTGGCACAGGTGCCGACCTGGCAGCCTGGCATAGACGCCGACCTAGCGACCTGCAAGACGTGCTCGCCGACAAATTCGGCATGCATATCCCAACACTCCCACAATCCTTGGAAGTTGGCCCACGTATTGAATGATCTGAAGGGTGGTCAGCTTGCATGGCGGTTGCCTCCGGCAATCTCGGACCACTTAGATGACCTCTCGGAAATCTCAAATGCAGTGCATGAAGCCCACCTTGCCAGGTTAGCCACCCTGGGTCCTTTGACATTGATTCCTTGGAGCTCTCTAAAGAACTACGAAGCTCAACAATCAATCTAGCTCGCCACCAGTCAGCTCGACACTCTGGTCAACTTGGCACCTAATAGGCAGCTCGACACTCTGGTCAGCTCGGTACCTAATAGGCAGCTCGGCCCTCTGGTCAACTCGGTACCTAATATGCAGCTCGACACTCTGGTCAGCTCGGTACCTAATAGGCAGCTTGGCCCTCTGGTCAGCTCGTCACCTAATATGCAGCTTGGACCTCTGGTCAGCTCGTCACCTAATATGCAGCTCGACCCAGTCAGTTTGGCACCTAACCTACCCAGCTCGGCCCAGTCAATTCGACACCTAACCTGCCCAGCTCGACCTAGTCAATTTGGCACCTAACTTGCCCAGCTCAGCCCAATTAGTTCGGCACCTAACCTGCCCAGCTCGGCCTAGTCAGTTCGGCACCTAACCTACCCAGCTCGACCTAGTCAGCTTAGCACCTAACCTGCCCAGCTCAGCATAATTAGTTTGACACCTAACCTGCCCAACTCGGCTCAGTCAGCTCGACACTTAATCTACCCCCAGCTTGGCCTGGTCAACCCGGCATCCGGGTCCTCATCCAGCAAAAGTTCTCCACTTCGGCCTCTAAGTCATCGACCACTTGGAAGCAGACCAAATGACGAGGTACTTAGCATAAAAAATTGATTCATCAATTGGCACCGTCTTTGGGAAACGCTACAAAAAGCTAAGTTCTCATCCTCTGAAAGGCTAAGTCCTCTTCTTCTAGAAAGCTAAGTTCTCACCTTTTAGAAACTAAAGCTCTCACTTTCTAGTTTCCAATTTTTATGAACTCAAAGACTATGCAGGAAGTTGATGGCCAACAGACTAAGCAACTCTGTCGACTTTATTTCAATTCAGATAAAGCCTCATCAGTCCTCTTTGTGAGGCACCCTATGCAAGATGAGCTCTTCATGGCTTCCGTGGGAGTTGGCGGCCAATGGATTGCATGGACGCCCCTGCCAGTCGAGCCTTCCTAGGCTCCCTTGTGAGCTGGTGACCTAAAGTCAGTAGTGTTGCCCCTGTAGGTCGAGCTCCCAGTAGCTTCTTATAGGAGTGGGTGACCGGCGTCACTAACGAGGCTGATGCAGCGCAGCCGTAGAGTTAAAGTGCCAAATTGATAAAATACCTCGACTCCACATAAGACCCGGTTGCCTCTTCGGCATGGGCAAAATCAAGGAGAGTGGACTACGAGTCGCTCCTAGAGCCTAAGGGCTAAAGTGTCAAATTGATAAAAGACCTCGGCACCACATAAGATGTAGTTGCCTCTTTGGCATGGGAAAAATCAAGGAGAGTGGACTACAAATCGCTCCCAGAGCCTAAGGGCTAAAGTGCCTAATTGATAAAAGACCTCGGCACCACATAAGACCCAGTCACCTCTTTGGCATAGGCAAAACCAAGGGTAAGGAGAGTTGACTACAAGTCGCTCCGGGCCTAAGGGCTAAAGCAGTTCGTATTCAGCACGAGAAAAAAAAAAAGAAAGACTAGTTCACTCTCAGCACCATGATGGAAGCAAACTTGATTTCTTCATGGCCGACCTCCACCTCAGTTGCAGGCTCCGCATCAAACTCACTAGCTAGGGCCAGCTCGAAGAACACTGCGTAGAAGTCTACCTAGGTGGAGCGACCTGATAAAGCAGTCACACAAAACCCCTTCTTAAGGACGGCATGATGAGCTTCACTCTTGAGGTACTTAGCCAGATCGCAGAACCTCTTGATGGTCACATCCCTAATAAGGTAGATGTCCTCGGGGTACCTGCTCCACCTCTCCTCAAGCAGATGAATTCGCTCTTGGGCACCGAAAATAAAGATGGCGAGGTCCTACACAAGGCTGCAAACACTTGGACTCTTTTGACCTGAGAAGCAAATTGGATCGACCCTTACGATCTTATTGATTTAGTCATTCCAGGCCAAAAGGAGCAATCTACTCCCTTTGCCGAGTTACTTTCAGCTTGGGAGTGGGGGGCAAATGATGAGGGCGGATTTGGCCCTCCAATGACATTGTGACACATGGCATCTCGGAACAACTAGGTGACACCCAGAATCACTTAGGCAACAACTTGCCTTAGCCAAGACGATGGTGTCCCAACTAGCGACCTAGCACAGGTGCCGAACTGGCGGCCTGGCACAAGCGCAGAACTGGCGGCCTGGCATAGGCAGCGAACTGGCGGCCTGGCACAAAACATTCTTAGATGTGATTCCTTTTCTTTCCCGATTGAGGCTTGAGGCTTGAGGCTTGCGTTGAACTTTTGGAACTATAGGTAAGCTACAAAAGAAGACAAAAGAAAACTGCAAGCCTAACAATAACAGACAATTTCAAGAGTTGAGAAAAGAACTGAAGGGAGATAGAGATACATTATCCATCTGAACCCCAAAACCTGATTGTGCATCTAGAGTACTTGGTGATGGGTTATACTGCTGGCACCCAGGATCTGCATTTGCTTCAAACGTGTTCGAGTCCTTCCTTATTCTTTCCTTGATCGCTTATTGTGGAAACAACATCTTTGGCTTTTAGGTACGAATACCTTTGTTTCATTAAGAAAAATTACGTAGGAACTCCATGAATTAGTGATGTCTGATTAGGAATGGCAAGAGTGCGAGTTCAGGGAAGGTTTTTTAAATTCAAAACTCTACCCGTTTAACTAAACCTCCTAATTCATACCCTCTCTAAAACCCCTAGATTGGATTCTGATAATAAATTCAAACTCTCCCCCACACATGAAAATGCAAAACCCTCTCCAACCGTACCCTCCCCTCTTGCATTTAAGAGTAGGACAGGTTGGATTTAGAATTCACATCTAATTTCTTATTATATATTTCTTGTTATATATAAGCAATAAATAAGTAAAATAAACATGAAAGCAAAATTTCTAATTCTTTGATTAAGATATAAATTCAAATATCCTTTACATAAAATTCAAAATATTATTAAGTTCAACACATAAAGTCAGGAAAGGTTAGGTTTAGCCTAATATTATACCCTGTTTGTACAAGAACTGTAAAATCTCAAAATCTATCCCTGCCCCAAAACCCGTCATTCAAGCAAAAAAAAATCTGGCATCGTTGAGGCCTGTAGAAATTGTCATCCCTATGTCTGAAAGTCAACAAGGGACTTCTCATGTTTGCTTTCATTCATCCGTATTTCGATCTGCTTCTTCTACTCCATCTAAGAACACGCTCCAATTATCTCACACTTATAAATCTTTATGTTATTTTGTTTGTAGTGCCCGTTGTTACTTTTGGGTAAATTACTGTACCCTTCCTCGCTTCTCGTATTTCTTTTCCTTGGCTTCATCACTTCTGCAGAGGACTATGACCGAAAGTCTGGTCTCTGCCCAATCCATATCCTCGCGATTTTCCTATAGACTTTCTTCTACGCTACCTTGTCTTTTTCTTCGTGTTAATTAGAGGATGCTACTGTTTCTGGTCATTGTGTTCATACATACCACTCTAGTTTTCGTTTTCTGGGATCAATGTAGAAACAGGAGGGGTTGCTTCCATGATAAACGAGTGCTGCGTATTTTTCATCGTTTGGTCATCATATTGACGTGCATTTCAAATAAGCGGAAAGTCAAGACTTGGCTTCTCGACTTTATTTCAGTTGGGATGATTACGGAAGGTCAGTCTTTGCTAGTCATACAAGTGGGAACAGATATATAATATATTCTTGTCGAAGTCAACTGACGTGTCAACGGGGCCCGTATTAACTCATCTTTCTTGTTTTCTCTTTTTTCTGTCTGCTTCCAGAGTAGAAATATAAAAGAGAGAAGATTCCGGTTGGAGTTAGGGTGAGTGTTGATTAGTTAATAATAAGGTCAGATCAGATGGGTTCCCATGCCTCTGTTGTTATTGTCGTTGCAATCACCTTCCTTCTTCTGTTGCACCGCCTTTCTTTGCAGTTGGAGTCAGCTGAAGATGACTTGTTCTTCGCAGCACGATGCCATCCGTTTGAGTGTGGGAATCTCAACAACATCAGCCACCCATTTTCCAATTCACAACATCCCGAATGCGGGTTAAGCGTTATCCATTGCGATGAATATAACAGACCTATTATTTATTTTGGTTTTGGTGGTGAAAGAAAACGCTACGAAGTAGAAGCAATCCATCACAATAATAACACTATTGTGATCCGTCACTTCCCAGATGGTGATCAAGACGGAGGAGTGGAGGAGGCAGCCTGTCACTGGCACAATTTCACGGCACCCACTTTCTCCAGTTTGGCCACTACTCTCCTGTTTCAAGTAATTAGCCCTAACCTTACCTTGGTCACGTGTTCTTACAACCCCATGTATTCCCCACCAAAAGAAATCGTGAATCAATTTTTCGAGCACACCTATTATTGTCCGGGGCGGGGGGCCTTGCATGTCTTCTACCAGAACAGCGATCCAAAGCAGGGTCGATCACTCTCCTATGTTTCAAAGGAATTTTGTTCAGTCTTCCAAATTCCCGTGCACAATCTGTTGCCGCCTCTATCTGATTCTGTCAACAAAGCGGATGATCACCTCTCGCCTCTGTTGCACGCCGGCTTCTCTCTTAAATGGAGCTTTCCCCCGGAATGCCACGAGTGCGATGTCAAAGGAGTCCCTTGTCGACGGGATCCACTGACTTCAACTGTCGAGTGTGCAAATATAAACAACGGTATGAAAATACAGGCCCCAAGCCCTAAGAGACGGTATACAATTGAATACAACCTAATTTATCCTTTAATTTTTTTTATTGTTAAATAAATGCGTTCATCATTGTTTCGGTCATTGTTTATGTGTGTGGCAATTGCAAATTTGTTAGTCTTAGGTTTCCTCCTCAACACGCCTCAGCTGTCCTATATTTTTGCCTTGTATAGATTTTGGATTAAACTTTTAACAACCTTAGCGCTCTAGATGGAAGCTACCTATTTGGCCTAAAACGAAGTATGGTTCATAAATGGCATGCCATTGGGAGGATTAATGGATTATCATCAACACCATAACTAACGTAGATATATTGGGGCCAAGATGGGCATGATCCATCTTCTCTTCATCAAAATCCTTTCTTATAGAGCCACTTGGGGAGGAGATCAACTTATTTAACTCAGTCTCAGTAGGACGGTGGGATAGTTGGTACTGGGGCCAGAGATGTTGGAAATAATATCATAAGAGATCAGTGAATCTGCAAATTAGCATCTCTTTCAGATTGCCTCTTCTAAATAAGTAAAGATACCCATGAAGTTGCAGTGAATATTTAATACTTGATCTGTGGTTGATTGTGTAACATTGAAGTTCTTAAATTAGCTGTTTCAAACATGGAATGGAATTTATTGGGAGGGCTATCATCAGTTCACCAACACTCGTATAAGCAAAGGATTGTTTGCGACCCTAGTGTTACTGTTTGGATGAGTTTCGGTTAAAGTGAGCTAACTGATTTAGGTATTTTGTCGTTTTATGGTAGTAAAATCTTCAAATCTTATTGGTCTAACTCTCCCGTAGGGTGATGGATGTTTGCCGCTTTTCTCTTGAATGAATGGGCTTAAGCCCATCCAAGTTTCAACATATATATAATGGGCCAATTTCTTAGTATTGGACACGTTTGCCTTGTCACAGGAGATGCCAAGATGGGCTTGACCAATATGGTGACTATGCAGCAAAGAAAGAATGTAGTAGTTTGTTCGACTGGGTAGGACTGGTAGGTATTTGGGTCCTTCCACTTAATTCCCTAGCACGATTGGATATAAAATCTCGTGAGATGAAACGCCAACCCCCCTCCCCTCCGAACCAACAGCAATAAGGGTAGCCCATCCAATTGAGCCAGATGAGAGACCTTGTTCTCGAGTCTTGACTTTCTGCTGTCTGACGAGTATCGTAATATCCAAGCCCACTGGTGGGCAGTGAGCTAACGACTTAACGCTATTGTATTTGCTTAGGCTCACATAACTACATTTCTTTAGCTCTAATAGTAATAGTACACATAGCTCGTTTGGGCTACCTAGCGAGCCGGTTAAGAGTTCTTGCGTGTGCATTTTAACTTGTGTTATATCTACTATCCCTTTCTTCCGTATTTTTTCCCTTTGTTAATGCAAATTTTGTATAAATTTTGTTTGTCAACCAAATAGGTTTTTTTTTTCTTAGAAAAATAAAACAAATGGGTGTTTTTATATTTGTAAGTAGGTAATGGTTAACCCAAACAATTAAATGATTAATAATTAATTTAGGGTAACCATCACAGCCACCGTTTGTTGGGTTCTGTCTATGTGTTGGTATTTTATTTTCCAAGCGACGACTTTGTGGCTTGGTGATGGAGCATATAAATATATCTGTTGTGAACCACTTGCTAGCTATTGCAACCATACGATAAGGATATCAAATGAGCTGACAACTTTGTCATCTTATCCACCCCTCTTCAAATACTCTACCATGGTTATCGGCCATGCGACTCATACTCTAGAATTATACTGTGGTTGTGGCCACATGGTCTGCAATAAAAACTGTTCAACTTGTGGGTAGAAAGAATCTCTAAGTCAGCTCTTGCATTGACGAAGACTCCACGTTTTTCTTTATTGCTTTCTATCACTTTAGTTTGTTGGGAAAAATCTTGGAAGCTGCTTGCTTAATTGCGCCAGTGCTGGGTTACTTGGTCAAACGGTTTTGTTGATGATTTGGGTTACTTATCAGAGACTCATTCCTAATCTGCAACTCCTCCAACCCTTTTTCCCTCTTTCTGATCAGTCGCAACTCGCAAATAGATTATTATCGAAATGGAATCTCCCTTCTCTCATTCATTTGTTACATTCTGGTGATCTCCACTCATTAATGAGTAATGACGCCTCACCTCTTCCTCTTCTTCTTCATCTTTGTCATCCTCCTCCTCTCGCTTGATCTGCCACTTTCTAGGTGCGAGTATGCTGTTGATTATTCGAGATACTCAAACTGCAGTCAATTGTCGTTTAACTGTGGAGACATCCAAAATATAAGATACCCCTTCTACAGCTGCAGTCAGACAGCAGGGGTTCTGCAATAGATACCAAATCTTCGTGTTCAACCCCAGAAGCGGCAAGAACCATCCGCGGAGCAGTATAGTGCTCCTGAATTTCACAAAGCAGACAGTAGTCTCAGACCACAAAGAACTCAAAAAGTATAAAGGAGTTCAGTGATTTAAAAAGAATCACAAGAGAAAGAAAATAAAAGAAAAAAGAAATATGCTAATAGGATGGAGATGAAAAATCTTACAGTAACAAACTCTTCTAGAATTGTACCATTCAATCTGTTTAGTGCAGATTCAGGTGTCAGAAGAGGATTGGCCAGTGCACCAGAATATCCAGCAGAATGAATTGCCTTCAGAAGCAAGCCTTGTGGATTGTTGGAAATTTCTGCAATCTCAGCTTTCACCTTCTGCAGCTGTAGAAGCAGAAAAATGCAATTTAATGGAGTCAGAATTGGCACATGACATGATCTAACAAATCTCTTAAGGTCAAGATGGCACAAGCATGGTAAAGTAACAGGAAAGACTTGTTCATTGACCTCCCAATCCAGGAATACAGGGTTCCTCACACAATCAATAAGCAACTCTACCATTTCAGGGACGTATGTTTTCAGAGCATCATACGAGTAACCCATTTGCTCTCGCGAAGCTGATGCTGTCACATTGCCTCCAATTGCTTCAACTTCCCGCACAATACGTAAGTGGCTTCTGTTAGCTGTGCTCTTGAATGCCATCCGCTCCAGTAGATGTGTAGCCCCAAACGAGTAACACAGAACCACAATCAACATATAAACCCATGGAGGCAGTAGGGTTCTCTTCAACCAACCCAAGCAGCAGTAATTAATTAGTGCTTAATAGCAAAGATAATTTTACTCATCCAAGCTCACTGATTTTCAAAGGTAAATATCGCCGTCAACTGGGTTTTCAGAAGTCATAGTTTCTTCTCAATTTCTTATGGCGGTGCTCGTCCGCTAGCGTCTGTGACATACCAGGTATGGTTTCCATTAGCTGCCAGGGAACCAGTCGGCGGTGCTCGTCCGTTGCGTCAAAGCTCCCTTGGCGGTGCTCGTCCCAGATCTGCCAGGGAACCAGATCTGGGACGCGAGTCTCTCTCTCCCTCTCCCTCTCCCCCGTTCCTTCGTACCTGTTCCGGAGCTTTCAGTCTCTTTGCAAACAATTGCCAATCCTCTACGACTTGGTGCCAGAAAAACCTGATGACGCCGGTGAAAGTGATCGGATACAGACGACGACAGAGGTGGTAATGGCGGCAGGGAGACAGCGAGTGGAATGGTTGTAGAGTGGTTCGCTGTAGCTGCCGCCAGGGAGAGGGATGGTAAAGAAAAGGGCAAAATTGGGTTTTTAAAAAAATTTATACATCAGGTGGTCTTTTTAAGTGTATGAATTTTAATGGAACATTAGTGGATATTAACGATAGGATAGAGTTAGTCAATTTCATGAACAGTAGAAATAGTTTAAGAGATTTATCTTAGAACTTATTAATTTACTTCTGTAATGCAATTATCCTTTTCTATATAAACAAAGTTGGGTCTTCAAAAATCAATTATATAAATGTTTATTCAGTTGGTGCGAATCCAGTACCGATAAAATTATTGACACTTAAATGAATGAATAGTAAAATTAGAAGGGATAGGACTAGAAATGAAATCATACATCAGAACCTAGGAATGACTCCACTAAGGTGGTGTTTGATACCATGCTATTGGTTGAGGCAATGTTTTCAGGTAAATTATTCGATTCCAGTGCAGAATTGTTTATTCATGTTTAAGATAAATAGGTGCCAGAGGGTATTAGGGTGGGCATGGGTCGGATCTAGAAATTAAAGAATTCTCTTTTATCCTGTGTTTCGTTCAATTGACATTTTATGAGAAAATGGCACCACGCCAGTGTCACATCAATCTGTTGTTTGGTTAGCATGTTTTCTCAAAAAAAAAAAATGCATGCATCGATTCTCAAAAATCGGCTCTATTGTGGGAAACATCATTCTGATGTTTTCTGTTTTATGCAAGCGTTGTAGGCAATCGTCACTGATGTAGTCCTGACATGGCACTGTTTTCTTAGTATGTATTTGGCATCAATGCTGCATTATAATATTGTTTTTTTTTTTTGGAAACGTTGCTGCTAGTAGGATATTTCCTCTGGCAATAACAGTACCTTTTGTTTGATATCAATGCTCTATATCTGTTTTCAGTATTGATATCCATTATAGGAAGTCAATATCACTGTTACATTATATTCTTGTTGGCAGTAACGATCTCCGAATTGAAAAAACGTTGAATTTGACATTTTTTCATACCATACCTCAATTTTCAAGATGTGATTTAGATTATCATTTTTTTATGAAAAAACGGTTCTAAACATGTTACTGTTTTTTGAAACACCGATTTTTCTAACATGATGCTGATGTATCACCATTTTCTGAAGCAACCGACACCAATTCCAAACACCACCTTAGAAAACACCTGGCCATTGCATTAACAATGAAACCAAAGGCCACCAAATTCACAAATCTTCTATAAAACATCTAAGTATATGGCTTGTACTTACCAAGCCAGAAATATAAATCTCAGTCAAAACAATAATGTGACAGATTGCTATTTAAACATGTAAGGGAAGAGCAGGGTGGGGAAGTCGACTGTGTAAGGTGTACGTGGCTGAAGCCGCTGACCTAACATTGTGGGTTCACGGAAACACAGGTGATCTTCTACCAAGAAAATCAAATGAATCTCGGATGATCACTCTAAGCGTTCTTCGTCAATCGGGACGAAGCTCCTGTTGCAAAATATTGGATGGGAAATTGTTTAAAACTCATCATCATATTGGAAGGGAAATTGTCTAAAACTCACTATCCAGTAAGTTTTTATTTTTCAAAACTCACTTTATGTTAGCGCACTGTTAATGCTTCTTAACAAATGTGTCATGTTTGCATAAATAATAATTTTCATGACCAAATTACCCTTGAATGGGAATTAGAGGAAAAATGGTCTTTTTCAGTTTTTAAATTTCTTTTTTTTTTGCATTTCTAGTATTTTGTTATAATTCCCAATGTTTTTTATAATATCTGTTTTTTTTTTTTTACATTTTCCTTTTTCTATAATCTATAAATTTTCCTGTATTTTTTGTTATTTATTTGTAATTTTTGTGGTTTTCTACAATTTTTATTATCTAATTTTGCTTTTCAATTTCTATAGTTTCTATAATATGAAAATAATTTTTTATTTTGTTTGCAATTTCTATGTTTTTTATGTATTTTAAATTTAAAAATATATTTTGAACTTTTTCCTTTTTTTCATGTCTAAATATTAAAGTGGTAATATATTAATACCCGTTAATTTATTTAGTATATATTTTATATTTTTCTATGAAGGTTAAAATGATAATATATTAACACCTGGTAGTTTGTTTAACGTCAAGTTAGTGACATGGTGAATTTTAGACATTTTAAAAAGTTATGGTGAATTTAAGAGAAATGCTTAAAATTCATAATGAATATTGCATCACCACACCAATAACCTTTCCCCAAAATTAGTGGTTACAGCCTAGAGGAATCAAATCCGCGTCTCTGATGGAATAAATCAGCTAATGTATTAGTTGAGCTATTCCCTCGGTTCACTTGTATACATGTTTAAACAATGAAAAAAAGTAGAATTATTGATTACTATATATTTCTATATAATAAACAAAAAGGTGAGCCAAGTAGCGTGGTGCTCCAAAATGTTTATTACATTGGGAACAGCTTCCCATGAATGAAAACGCACAAATATAGAGATGTTAAAACTCGCGGAGCATTGACCCCTATTAAAAGTCTTGTATTTCATCTCTCTCTCTCATCCCATCAGTAAATTCCCTCTTCTATTAATTATTATTTTAACAAATGTAATGTATCATAAACTAATTGTTATATTAAGTAGACCCAATTTGCTAAGCATTATTCGATTAAGTAATTAGTAACTTATAAAAATTAAGTTAAATAAATATAACACAAATTAATTTAGTTAACTAGGATATTCGTTGGGTATTTGGTATCTTCGACTCAATTGAGAATAGGGATGGGGATGACGAGTGAAGTCCTTACCCCAATAAGGAACCCATCAAGACAAAATGAACAAATTTTGAAAATAGTTTTATATAATTAGCCGCTACTTATATTGGATAGATTTCAATTTCAATGTTGGTGATTAGCGATGATATTAATGCCGCTACCAACATCTTGGTGATTATTGAATTTTTCTTTCTTTGAAGTAAAATTTTTCCCCAAGGCTTAGTTGGGAAAGAGTACAAATGATACAAAATAATACAAAATGCAAGGCTTTACACTTTGCATGTTTGTATTTGTACTCTTTCTAAATTAAGCGTAGAGTAAGCTTTTATTTAAAATAAAAAAGAATTCGGGGGTTTAGGTCCCTGATGGTAGCTGCTCAAAATAAAATGTTACTAAGATAAATTAAGAATATTAAATAGTATTAAGACAAATTAACAAGTATTGTTAGTTGGTATGAGTAATGGTATTTAAACAAATAACAAGTATTAATAGGTATGTGTAATATTTCTTAGTCTGTCTTGGGCGATACCTCCCTCCCCTGTGATATTTTGGGAGGTTGACTCGAGCCATGGGCAACATAGCCCCGCAGAACTAAAACCTCAAATCCGACACAGCCCAGTGACTCCCCTGGTCCTCACTCCAACGAAAAGATTTTGTGGACCATACTCTTTTTTTTTTTTTTTTTTTTTTTCACTTTTTTACAGCCACAGGCTTTTTATTGAATGATTGGCCTCAGATGGGAGCTTTATGTTGGTATCTGAATTTCAATATGACCGACTGTGTTCAACTTCAAAAACTTCAAATAGATCTTTCATTTAAGAAAATTGTATTGGATCAAATTTCTTCAGGAAAATTACAAGTATAAACTTTGAACCAAATCCAACGATTAATCAGTCAAAAAAATAATAAGGTCAACAATATTAGCAGCTGAAATGGGTTGGACCACCAATTCTTCCTCTATTAAATATTCAATTACTCATAAACATTTTATCAAAAAAAAAAAAAATTCAAAAACCGTTTGATCAGTCACTACTTATACGAATTAAAGTATTTTTGGACGGCGCGAGTTCACTGTCCATGTGGATGCACCTGGGTCCAAATCAGAGACGATTACATCCTAGTGGTCAGTCAAAAAAGCTAGCGGTAAACCCCCAAACTTTACAGAAAATGTAGATTTGACCACGATAATTTAATAATAAGATAAGAAAAAAACAAAGAATGAACACCGCTCTGCCTCCATATCCGAAAGCCGGTGTAGAATAAGAGTCCGGTTCCGTGGTCGTCCAACATTTCTGATTCTCCGTCCCCTCAGGCCTCGGCCAGAAATGTCTCGACAGGAACCTCTCCAACTCCAACTCCACCTCCTCCTCTTCCTTTCCCTCATCCTCCCCTCCTTCCGAACCAATGGCGTCACTCCTGTGAATTCGACCTCGTCGGACTTATGCCCTTCGTACGACTGTGGCGACGGCGTTGTTATCAGCTATCCTTTCTGGAACAACAACACAAGCACAAGTCCTTATTGTGGTTACCCGAGTTTCGGCCTCTCTTGCTCACCTGACAACGAAACAATCCTCCGTCTTTCTAGTGACACCTACTACGTCAAGCACATCAATTATAGCACAAAAGCCGTCACCCTCGTTGATGTAGATGTAATGGGCAATTCATGCCCAAGGGTACGCCACAACATCTCCCTCACCAGCCTAGTGCCTCAATTGCGCTATCCTGACTACACCACTTTAAACCTCACATTCTTCTTTGATTGCTCCGGATTCCCCCAAGCATATCTAAATAATTACGCTTCGCTATCCTGCCTTATATCCGGCCAGAATCAGTCCTATGTTTTCTCGTCGGATGCGATTCCAGAAACTATTGACTGGTATCGGTATTGCAAGGACAAAGTGGTGACGTCGGTTATGCGATCGGCGGTTATGGATGCTTTAGTTATTAATACTAGCGGGTTTAGTAGGGCCCTGCAAGGCGGGTTTGAGTTGGATTGGGGAAGCCTGGTCGACTGCCGTGCTTGCGAGAACTCTGGTGGTCGTTGTGCCTACAACACCAATTCAACAAAGCTACTCTGCTTTTGCAAGGATAAAACGGGAATCTGGAAGCGTTGTTCCGGTAAGTTTTCTCTTAATCCCCCCCCATCTCGCTTTGTCTGCGAAAAGTTATTTTAATCTCCGACCACAAAGATCAGGCCACCGAAGCCTTCATTCGAACTTAACATTGGGAAGGAAATCAGGGATGGGATGGAATCACGGGACGGAACCAACTCCCCAAAACATGTAGATTGACATGACTGGGTAACATGTAGCCATCCATTTTGCAGATTTCTACATTTTTCTTGAAAATTAAGGAACTAGTTTACCGGTAAAAGGACTGTGACATAACTGGGTAACATGTAGATTGACAAAACATTCATGAAGTCCCATTGTGGTTGGTTAAGCGGCTTGGCTGGAGTCTGGATTTGGGTAGCTTAACTGAGCGAATCGTCATTGCATTCATTTTTTTGACTGGATTATATGCCAACACTTGTCAGTGACTTTAGAGTTTAGAGTTACTATTGCCATATATATGTTAGTAGTAGTGAAAATGAATCGAACTTTTAATGAATGGGCTTAAGCCCATCCAAGTTTCAACATATATATAATGGGCCAATTTCTTAGTATTGGACACGTTTGCCTTGTCACAGGAGATGCCAAGATGGGCTTGACCAATATGGTGACTATGCAGCAAAGAAAGAATGTAGTAGTTTGTTCGACTGGGTAGGACTGGTAGGTATTTGGGTCCTTCCACTTAATTCCCTAGCACGATTGGATATAAAAT
The DNA here is from genome assembly GCF_056320005.1 of Nelumbo lutea. NCBI lineage: Eukaryota > Viridiplantae > Streptophyta > Magnoliopsida > Proteales > Nelumbonaceae > Nelumbo > Nelumbo lutea. The sequence goes on along the minus strand of NC_142686.1, from coordinate 24,774,806 downwards.
CTCGTGAGATGAAACGCCAACCCCCCTCCCCTCCGAACCAACAGCAATAAGGGTAGCCCATCCAATTGAGCCAGATGAGAGACCTTGTTCTCGAGTCTTGACTTTCTGCTGTCTGACGAGTATCGTAATATCCAAGCCCACTGGTGGGCAGTGAGCTAACGACTTAACGCTATTGTATTTGCTTAGGCTCACATAACTACATTTCTTTAGCTCTAATAGTAATAGTACACATAGCTCGTTTGGGCTACCTAGCGAGCCGGTTAAGAGTTCTTGCGTGTGCATTTTAACTTGTGTTATATCTACTATCCCTTTCTTCCGTATTTTTTCCCTTTGTTAATGCAAATTTTGTATAAATTTTGTTTGTCAACCAAATAGGTTTTTTTTTTCTTAGAAAAATAAAACAAATGGGTGTTTTTATATTTGTAAGTAGGTAATGGTTAACCCAAACAATTAAATGATTAATAATTAATTTAGGGTAACCATCACAGCCACCGTTTGTTGGGTTCTGTCTATGTGTTGGTATTTTATTTTCCAAGCGACGACTTTGTGGCTTGGTGATGGAGCATATAAATATATCTGTTGTGAACCACTTGCTAGCTATTGCAACCATACGATAAGGATATCAAATGAGCTGACAACTTTGTCATCTTATCCACCCCTCTTCAAATACTCTACCATGGTTATCGGCCATGCGACTCATACTCTAGAATTATACTGTGGTTGTGGCCACATGGTCTGCAATAAAAACTGTTCAACTTGTGGGTAGAAAGAATCTCTAAGTCAGCTCTTGCATTGACGAAGACTCCACGTTTTTCTTTATTGCTTTCTATCACTTTAGTATGTTGGGAAAAATCTTGGAAGCTGCTTGCTTAATTGCGCCAGTGCTGGGTTACTTGGTCAAACGGTTTTGTTGATGATTTGGGTTACTTATCAGAGACTCATTCCTAATCTGCAACTCCTCCAACCCTTTTTCCCTCTTTCTGATCAGTCGCAACTCGCAAATAGATTATTATCGAAATGGAATCTCCCTTCTCTCATTCATTTGTTACATTCTGGTGATCTCCACTCATTAATGAGTAATGACGCCTCACCTCTTCCTCTTCTTCTTCATCTTTGTCATCCTCCTCCTCTCGCTTGATCTGCCACTTTCTAGGTGCGAGTATGTTGTTGATTATTCGAGATACTCAAACTGCAGTCAATTGTCGTTTAACTGTGGAGACATCCAAAATATAAGATACCCCTTTTGGGGAGATGAGCGACCGGATTATTGTGGCCTTCCGGGATTCAAGCTCCACTGCGATGCGGATCATCGCCTTACTACTACCATAGAGATAAACTCGGCAACATACAAGGTTTCGAGCATGGATTACAAGAATCAAAATCTCAAGGTCGACCTGGCAGATTTGTTGGATAGTATTTGCCAGAAAAAACAAAAATCTATCAACGCCACCAGCCTCGTTTTTCCTGGATTTGGTCCAACTAGTGAGCATTACATGGCTCTGTTCTACGGTTGTTCCCCAAGCTTAGGGGTTATGGATGGTGCAACCAAGGTCAGTGTTAGTTGCCCCGGCATTGGTGATCCTGCTGAGGTTTACTATGTCCTCGATGATTCATTTCCAGACGAAAAACTAACTGGTAAATGTCAAGAAGGTAGTAGTGTAATAGTCCCAATTCCCTCAAATGCTAAGGCTGAGATAGAGAAGAACTCATCGAGATTCGGCGAAGTTATCAGCCAAGATGTGGATTTGAGGTGGAGTAGTAGTATTGACACGTGGGGATGCAGCGGATGCTTACCATCCCAAGGGCAGTGCGGCTGGAATTGGGAATCGAAGACATCCACCTGCTTTTGCGAGTTTGGGATTTATGAATTAAGGGGATGTGCTGCTGCTCCTGCTCCCCCCACACCCATCATCCCCCCGCACGCTGCGCCGGATTCCCATTTAGATCCATTTCCGACTGCGAGTCCGGGTACGTACCATTTTTCTGGTGCCTGATCTACTCTGCTCTCCTTATGTCGTACTTGTTACTTTTTGGAGCTTAAAACTGTTGAATTTAGAAGCTTAGAATTGATCGGAGTACAGTAGGCATCACCACTTATCTTGCATCACCTCACCTGTAGTGTATTTATTTTGATAAGTTCATCTATAGGGCTTAGAATATCGTCTGCAGGGAGCTAAATTCGTCTTCTTTTAAATCATTTTTCTTTGAAATATACAGCTTGTCATTCTTATTATAACAATTAATGAAGATAAAATAGCAGCAGCACATGCAGTACCGTTGTCCTAAAGAGGACTCCTCCACGAACACGATTCATGATAGTGGGGTAGGCAGCTGGATGTATCGATGGTTGATTAATAGTTTTAGTCTTCTAGAGGCCATAGTTAGGTGCTGTACTTCCACCAAATGCAAGCTAACCCACCTTACCCCGTCATTTCCTATACTTTCATCAAAATTCACCGGGGGTTTTGATTAGTCAATCCTCTTCAGGTATCATACCTTGCCGGCTTCATAGATTATTTCAGTGTCCATGTACCCCTGTTTCCCTAACACCACTCGTCTGCTATGTAGGCAGCTTATAGCACGGGCCTATGCATTTATATTTGAAGCAGCCGCCTGATCTAAATCATGTTGATTCGCTACGTTGAATTTGTGCTTTCCTTATTGCATTTATGCTACCGTGTTAATGAACATATTTTCCATCCATGTCGGAGATAGAGCCCTTTGTTCACGCCCACATTGATGATTTTTTTTCTTTTTTTTTTTGGGTAACTACTATTCTTGGGTTAGTACCATATAAATACAGTGCTCCCAGCATGTGAAAGGTAATTCTGGATTTCCACTCTTCAAGTTTGCGTTACATCGTCTTCTAGATAACATTACATTGGCTCATTTAGTTTCTTCATCTGCAGTTCTTCACCCCCAATAAGTTTGTTAACCGTCTCCTATTTCTTCTGCGAGTATTCTTACTCAGTAGCATAGAAGACTTGGCATAATTAAGTGGATGACCAGACCAGCCACAAAAGAGAGATAAACCATTTGAACAAGGGTAAATTAGAAAAGTCTCCCCTCAAGTTTTATTTTAACAAAAACCTCCTTAAACTTTTAAAAAACTCTACATATACCTCCCTTTCGTCATTGAACCAAATGAGAAACATTCAACTGATGCATTAATTTTTCCAAAATAGCCATCCTACCATTTTAAAAGGATTCTCGAGCCCTGTTATCATTCTAATAGGACATGAAAACGTCATTCCTGCTAATTGAATGATTCTTGAGCTCTATTAGTGTGCTGCATGCTCTATAGGTTGAGCACCCTTCAAGTTCGGAGAGAGGACTTAGGGAAAAGGGAACCAAGGATAAAGGGACGAGGGGTTAGCAGCAGGAGGTGGTGGTCGGCACAAGGGAGAGGATCGAGGGTGAGGAGACCATAAGTGGTGGAGGTGAGAAAAACGATATGGTGACCGAGTCCAGAGCTCACGAGATGGGAGAAGTCATCGTCGTGATCAAGCAAAGTGGAAGAGACGCAACCCATATGGGAAGGAAGACGGAAAAACAGAGCAATAAGCACCAAAGCAGTAGTAGACAGAAACGAGTGAACTCGACCAAACCCTTGAAATTTAAAAATTTAAAATTTAAAATAAGGTGGTTAATTCCATCTGCTAGTCTGCTTCACAGGTCCACTACTAGAGAAATCTGTAGTGGTTGAATGCTACCTCTCCTTTTGACTGAATTTTAGGGGTAGGAGATTGAAAAAGAAAAATGATGGTAAATGGGTTATTTCAAGTTAAAATCAGGATTATTGTAATAAAATTATACGTGAAAAAAAAAATCTATAGCACATTAAAAGGGTAAGATGGTCATTTTGGAAAAGTTAATGCATCAGTTGAACGTTTTTGGTCTAGTTCAGTGACTGAAGGGAGGTATGTGTAGAGTTTTCTTAAAGTCCAAGGGAGGTTTTTGTTAAAATAAAACTTGAGGGAAAGTTAATATGATTGTCAGAAACTTCCTTTTCGTATTTTACCCTTTGAACAAATGGATTGATGGTAAATACACATGGAACAATTGGGCTCGTGACCATCATCCCAATAGTCTGTACAGCAAATATTTACAGCATCTGGAATTTGATTAAACATACTGAGGGTTGGGCTGGGATCCATTTAATTGGTTATTGGCTGGGTAACACTTGTATATGTCCTAGCTAAATGGGTGTTCATCGGCGGGCTGGGTTGTTGGGTCATTCCTGCTAATTGAATGATTCTTGAGCTCTATTAGTGTGCTGCATGCTCTATAGGTTGAGCACCCTTCAAGTTCGGAGAGAGGACTTAGGGAAAAGGGAACCGAGGATAAAGGGAGGAGGTGTTAGCAGAAGGAGGTGGTGGTTGGCACGAGGGAGAGGATCGAGGGTGAGGAGACCATAAGTGGTGGAGGTGAGAAAAACGATATGGTGACCGAGTCCAGAGCTCGTGAGATGGGAGAAGTCATCGTTGTGATCGAGCAAAGTGGAAGAGACGCAACCCATATGGGAAGGAAGACAAAAAACAGAGCAATAAGCACCAAAGCAGTAGTAGACAGAAATGAGTAAACTTGACCAAGCCCTTGAAATTTAAAAATTTAAAATTTAAAATAAGGGTAGTGTTGCAAGCAATTTTGGCTGTTGTTGTAGATGATGAAGAGCAGTGAATGGCGATAAATGTCCTCATTGCGAAGGAATTTGAGAAGGAAGAAATGTATCTCTCAAAGACACCTTACCATAATGACATTTTGACCGAGTAAGAGTGGTTGAAAAATGTCATATGCAATGAAGGTAATAGGTGTTTGAAAATGTTTAGAATGACCCCATAAACATTTATTAGCCTAGGTAATAGGTGCATTGAGACAGCGAGGGTTAGTGAAAGATAGTAGATATGTATCAGTTGATGAGTAGGTTGAAATTCTTTTAAAAATCATTGGACACAACAAATCAAATAGAGATACTGCAGACCGCTTTCAACAATTTGGGGAAACCATTTCACGACACTTTAATTCTGCATTGAAGGCAATTTGTGAATTTGGCAAGGAAATTGTATGACTCGGTGATCTAACTACTGTACCGCCTAAGATACTCAACAATCCAAAATATTATCCATGGTTTGGGGTATCTCATACTATATGTGAGATAATTTTTTAATCTTTTCATTTGCAGAATTGTGTAGGTGCAATAGATGGAAACCATGTTCATACTTGTATTCCATCTGGTGATCAAGTTCCATTTAGGGGAAGAAAATCAACAACCACCCAGAATATGAAGCACTGGTCGTCGGGCTAACCTTAGCAAAGGAAATGAAAGCAAAGCACCTCATCGTATGTAGCGACTCACTGGTGGGTACGAAGCCCATGACCCCACTATGGCAACTTACTTGGCCAAAGTCAGAGAGATTCTGTACAACTTCGTCTCCTTCTTTGTCAGACAAATTTCGAGGTCCGAGAATGCTGAGGTCGATGCCTTGTCACGACTAGCTAGCACGAGTAGCAACTCTATGCGAACTGTGTATATAGAAAACTTACCTCAGCCCAACATTCTCGAGGGAGCAAAAGAGGTCACTCTCGTGTCACAAGCGGAATCGAGCTGGATCGACCCACTCGCCAGTTATCTACTACACGGGACCCTACCTGCGGAACACAATGCAGCTCAGAGGGTAAAGCACCAGTCAGCCAAGTACATCCTCATAGATGGACAATTGTACAGAAGATCCTTCACACTCCCTTATCTGCGTTGCTTGCGACCCTCAGAAGCTGAGCATGTACTTTGCAACACCCATGAAGGCTTGTGCGGTGGATAGTTGGGGGGCAGAGCCCTCGCACAGGAAGTATTACGGCAATGCTATTATTGGCCCATGATGAAGGCAGATGCACTCGAGCTCGTTAAAAAGTGTGATAAGTGCCAGAGGCATGCCAACATTCACCACTAACCTGCTGCTGATTTGAAACATCTAACCACCCCGTGGCCCTTTGCGCAATGCAGAATCGACATCCTTGGTCATTTCCCACCAGCAACAGGGCAAGGGAGGTTCTTGGTTGTAGCAGTAGATTATTTTACAAAGTGAGTGGAAGTCGAACCATTGGTAACGATCACAACCCGCAACATATAGAATTTCTTCTAGAAAAGAATAGTATGCCGCTTAGGACTACCCTGAGTGCTAATATCCGACAATGGGAAGCAGTTCGAAGATGTTAAATTTCAAAACTGGTGTGCTAAGATGGGGATTCAACAAAATTTTACCTCGATGGCACACCTCCAAATAAACGGGCAAGCAGAGGTAACTAACAGGGCGATACTTCGTGGATTGAAAGCTCGCTTAGCTCGAGCCAAGGGATTGTGGGTGGACGAGCTGCCCAGTGTCCTTTGGGCTTACCGAACTACTATTAAGACCGCCATGGGTGAAACCCCTTTCAACCTCACGTATGGCACAAAAGCGGTGATCCCGGCAGAAATCGAGGTACCCACATTACGATTGGAGGTTTACGATGAGGAAGCAAAATATGACGAGTTCCATACCAACTTGGACTTGGTAGAGGAGGTATGAGACCTGGCCTACATTCGGACCGCAGCCTACCAACAAAGAGTAGCTTGGTATTATAATGCTCGGGTCAGAAAGCGACAGTTTCGTGTCAGCGACCTGGTTCTTTGGAAAGTTATGGTACCTGAGCCCAATGTAGGTAAGCTCGGACCAAACTGGGAAGGTCCGTATCGTGTAAAATGGTTATTCGAGGAAGGCACATATGAGCTCGAGACTTTGGAAGGGAAGTAGGTACCTCGAGCATGAAATATCGATAACCTAAGAAGGTATTACTTATGAACCCATGACTTTAGGGCAAAATTTCTCTAAGTCTATGTGAATACCGAACTAGTCAAAAAAGACGACCGAATGGTGAGAGGATTGCGAGTCACTCCTAGGAGCCTAAGGGCCATGGCACCAAATTGACAAAAGACCTCGACACTACGATAAGTCCTAGTCGCTTCTTTGGCATAGGCAGACAAGTCCTAGTCGCCTCTTTGGCATAGGCAGACAAGTCCTAGTCGCCTATGAGGCATAGACAGCTCGAGTGCAAACCCCATGGTGTCTATCTACCTCAGCGTACAACGACGTAAGGTTAATCCCACCTGGAGTCCAGTTTGTTAGCTCGGCACTAAGGGATAAAGAACACTTAGGCAAGTGAGTAGCCTGTGCGTAGACAGGTCGAGTATATACCCTACAGTATCCGTCCACCTCGGTGTACAACGATACGAGGTTATTCCTACTTGGAGTCCAGCTCGTTAGCTCGACACTTCAAGGTAACCAACACTTAGAAAAATTTTTACTCAAAAAAGATTTTGATGTACTCACACACATGATACTTTTTGAAGTATTGTGTTTCATTAACAAAAGCATGCCGGTCAGAATATTACAGCCTAAATTACAGAGCATAATTACAGTCTAAATTCTAGAAATTTACAACTAAAATTATGATATATAAGGTAACAGAATATTTTCTAATATTCAAACGATTTCTTCAAGACCCTCCACGGCACTCGCTTTGAATTTGGCGATAATCACTTCAATCTCTTCTTCTACTACAACTGCTCCAATTCCCCTCCTGCAAATCACTTGGTATACCCAGTGACTTGTGCTAGCAATAACACCAGCCATCACTCCTTCGCAATGTTTGTGTATGATGGGCAGTTTGGCTTGAATCTTTCTTTAGCGACATGCCAGTCAGTTGTTAGAGCACCCATAGACACAACACGTATTCAATTTAAAGAGCAAAAGAACTATAGGGAGTTTTTGAAGGAGGGATTTCTTTTGCAATGGAAGCCGAGTAATTGCATCAAATGTGAGGGCAGTGGCGGCCGTTGTGGATTCTATAATAAAAAAATCGTATGCTTTTGCCATGATGGACGACATCGCTTAAGCTGCGGTGATGGTAAGCCAAATGGACATCCATGTGCTCTTCAGATTTCTTCCCTCGTTCTTTTCAATAATTATTTACCAATTTAGGCTCGGAGGAATAACGGAGAACAGCATGGTCTCTGTGTTCTCTCTGTCTATTCTTTTCTTTCTATCTTGTAGCTAGGAAAATTGATTGTATTGTGTTGTGACTTGTGGGAATCATTAATTTAGAGTGGTTAGAACTTAGAACTGACCGCGCTACAGGGCCCTCTTTTATGTAGTTCGCACTTGTCACTGATATTGAAACTTTCTCAGAGTTTGGTTAATGAGTCCCCCTAGCGTATACCTCCTCCTTTTGTCCCCAGATATCTGTTCCATCGTATGAAACTGATGTCTTCCTTATGGAATCATTATGACATTGCTCTTGTGTCATCTGAGAAACCAGGAATGAAATTGACCCAAATCCAACTGTTTGATGTACAGATATTTTTCTCGTAGGGTCATATCCCACAAAACATTCTTAGATGTGATTCCTTTTCTTTCCCTTCCTTTCCTTTTCAGCATGTAATTTGAATAACAGTTGCCCGAACACGATTTGACTGGTTTGAGGCTTGCATTGAACTTTTGAAAGTAGAGGTAAGCTACAAAAGAAGACAAAAGAAAATTGCAAGCCTAACAATAACAGACAATTTCAAGAGTTGAGAAAAGAACTGAAGGGAGATAGAGATACATTATCCATCTGAACCCCAAAACCTGATTGTGCTTCTAGAGTACCTGGTGATGGATTATACTGTTGGCACCCAGGATCTGCATTTGCTTCAAACGTGTTCGAGTCCTTCCCTATTCTTTCCTTGATCGCTTATTGTGGAAACAACATCTTTGGCTTTTAGGTACGAATACCTTTGTTTCATTAAGAAAAATTACGTAGGAGCTCCATGAATTAGTGATGTTTGATTAGGAATGGCAAGAGTGCGAGTTCAGGGAAGGTTTTGTAAATTCAAAACTCTACCCGTTTAACTAAACCTAATTCATATCCTCTCTAAAACCCCTAAATTGGATTCTGATAATAAATTCAAACTCTCCCCCACACATGAAAATGCAAAACCCTCTCCAACGGTACCCTCCCCTCTTGCATTTATAGGTAGGACAAGTTGGGTTTAGAACTTACATCTAATTTCGTATTACATAATTCTTATTATATATAAGCAATAAATAAGTAAAATAAATATGAAAGAAAAGCAAAATTTCTATTTCTTTGATTAAGATATAATTTTCAAATATCCTTTACAAAAAATTCAAAATATTATTAAATTCAACACATAAAGTCAGGAAAGGTTAGGTTTAGCCTAATATTATACTCTATTTGTACAAGAATTGTAAAATCTCAAAATCTACCCCTGCCCCAAAACCCGTCTTTCAAGCAAAAAAAAATCTGACACCTTTGAGGCCTGTATCCACTGGGTAGGATAGAAATTATCATCCCTATGTCTGAAAATCAACAAGGGACTTCTCATGTTTGCTTTCATTTATCCCTATTTCGATCTGCTCCTCCTTCTACTCTATCTAAGAACACGCTCCAATTATCTCACACTTTTATAATTTTTTATGTTATTTTGTTTGTAGTGCCCGTTGTTATTTTTGGGTAAATTATTGTACCCTTCCTCGCTTCTTGTATTTCTTTTCCTTGGCTTCATCACTTCTAAAGAGGACTATGACCGAAAGTCTAGTCTCTGCCCAATCCATATCCTCGCGATTTTCCTATAGACTTTCTTCTATGCTACCTTGTCTTTTTCTTCGTGTTAATTAGAGGATACTACTGTTTCTGGTCATTGTGTTCATACATACTGATGAAGGAAGATTTGGCCCGACCTCGTAGTTATGCAACACGTGGCAAAGGCAACAGTTCGGCACAAAAGCACGCATAAGGCACGAGTACCAAAGGGAGGAACTAGCGGTCCGAACTCCTTACCAGCAGTCTAAACTCACTACTTGGAATCCGAACTCTCCCTTAGGCCCCAAGTCACACCTCACCGAACTAGCCTGCCTTAAAGCAATTCGAGACACACCTCACCGAACTGGCCAGCCTTATAGCAGTTCGGGACACACCTCTTTGAACTGGCCTGCCCTATGGCAGTTCAAGACTTACCTCTGAACTCAAGACTTCACCTCGCTCACCACTCCAGCACTTCGCCTCCGGGACGCCAAACTGAACAAACCATACCATGCCTGACACCGATGAAGTTCGTACCCAGGGCGGCGCACCTGACTGACTTGGGATCTAACGCTCGACGGCCGCACTTCAAATGGCCGCACTTCAAATGGCCACCTGCCACCGCCACCTGACACTGCCATCTCCAATTACAGGGGCGGCTCTGACAAAGAGCAGTAGCGGTTCTGTCCCAACAAAAAGGATGACACCCGAACTGGCAGAAACACAGAGATAATCATACCCAACCTGACAGAGGCCTCGGAGTGAGTGCGCAAAGTGGTTATAAAAGGCCCCCTACCCCCAACAACAAGGTATGTGAACGTTGCGCTATTTGGTCTTTATCTTGCCTTTGAGTTATCTCACCGGGTTCCCCCCGGAGTTCCCTCATCTTCTCTGTTTCAGGCTCCCCGTTGCTCCAGTCAGAGGCAAAATCGTTGATAGCTAGGACTGGCCGGATTGCGCACCATCAATTGGCGCCGTCTGTAGGAACGCTTCTAAAATCTTCCCTCTAAATCTCTCTTACCTCTCTTACCTACTCTTCTTCCAAAAAACTCCAACACCCATGGCTTCCTCCAACAATGTCGGACGTGGCAAAGAAATGACCATCACTGGAGAGCAACTCCAAGTTCCCATGGTGTGTATCGGGCAGTTCACCATCCATCTTTCGGTGGATGGGATCCCCAGTTTGAATGCGCCACAAGCAGTGGCGCCCCTGAACCTTCCTGCATTGAACACCCCTCTTCCACTCCCTATTGAAACAAAATTCACTGAACCAACTGTTGTCCCACTGGCGACCCGCCAGAACCAAGTGGACGACCTAATGCAATGCATGCGGGCAATGCAAGCCCAAATGCAACAATTCCAACAGCATCAACTCCAGCAACACCATGTACTATACCACCTCTCCTAACACCATTATCAGCAGCAGTTCCCTCAGTTACCCCTAAACCAGTCACTGCTTCCCCCCCAGCACCCTGTCCTAAAGGCGGTTAAGGCCTCCCCTCAAGGTGGACGCCCTCACTGAGGAGAAGATTCCCAACTCCAGAACCCCCCTAATAGCCAAGCCTCATCCCCAGGTCGAAAGCAAAGAAAAATCACCCCCGCCTCACAGTTCGCGGGTGGGTCGAGAACCTCGCCCACAAAGTCACCTCGGCGCTCCAAGCCTGAGTTCCCACTCAAGGAGAACCGGTTCAGTGCCCTAGCAGCAGACCAACATTCTAGGCCCATCGACCTCGGCAACATGGAGGCCAGCAGCGCCAACACTAGGCCGGCTCAGCGAAGGCGTCGACGAAGTCGCCGAACTACTACCTGTGTCCTACCCGAGCTCAGAGGCAGGGAAGAGACGAGCTCGAACGAGGTAAAAACTGTCCCAATTCTCTCAGTTTCTTCCCCCCTCGCGTCAGAACTCCTAGCGGTCCCCATGCCTAAAGACTTCAAGCTTCCATCTTTGGACAAGTATGATGGGTCCTTTGACCCCAACGACCACGTTGATGCTTTCCAGTCACAAATGCACCTCGCCAGGGCCAGCGAGTCGTGCATGTGCGTGGCCTTCACCACCACCTTCAAGGGGGTGGCCCGCATCTGATACTGGAATCTAGCCCCCGAGTCAATAAGAAGCTGGGCCTAGTTCGTGCAGATCTTCATCGCACACTTCGTTACCAGCAAGCGGTGCCCTAGAACCGAGAAAAGTATCTTCGGGGTAGTCCAGAGGGAAGGGGAATCCATCCGGAGCTACATTAAGCGGTTTAATGAAACATGCTTCCAGATACTGCGGTTAGACCCCGTAGTATAGCTCACCGCGACCAAGAGAGGGGTAACACACAAGAAGTTCAAATGGCACATGGTGGTCAATCAGCCCGCAACCGTTGCCGATTTCCTCAAGCTCGCGGACAAGTTCATGAGAGCAGAGGAAGAAATCAACCAAAGAATGGAAGGTGGGGTCGAGAAAAGAAAAAGAGAAGGTAAACCCGCCAACCCAAGCAAGTGGGGTCGCAGCAAGTGGAATCTCAACAACATTATCCACCCATTTTCCAATTCACAACATCCCAAATGCGGGTTAAGCGTTATCCATTGCGATGAATATAACAGACCTATTATTTATTTTGGTTTTGGTGGTGAAAGAAAACGCTACGAAGTAGAAGCAATCCATGACAATAATAACACTATTGTGATCCGTCACTTCTCAGATGGTGATCAAGACGGAGGAGTGGAGGAGGCAGCCTGTCACTGGCACAATTTCACGGCACCCACTTTCTCCAGTTTGGCCACTACTCTCCTGTTTCAAGTAATTAGCCCTAACCTTACCTTGGTCACGTGTTCTTACAACCCCAAGTATTCCCCACCAAAAGAAATCGTGAATCAATTTTTCGAGCACACCTATTATTGTCCGGGGCGGGGGGCCTTGCATGTCTTCTACCAGAACAGCGATCCAAAGCAGGGTCGATCACTCTCCTATGTTTCAAAGGAATTTTGTTCAGTCTTCCAAATTCCCGTGCACAATCTGTTGCCGCCTCTATCTGATTCTGTCAACAAAACGGATGATCACCTCTCGCCTCTGTTGCACGCCGGCTTCTCTTTTAAATGGAGCTTTCCCCCGGAATGCCACGAGTGCAATGTCAAAGGAGTCCCTTGTCGACGGGATCCACTGACTTCAACTGTCGAGTGTGCAAATATAAACACGGGTATGAAAATACAGGCCCCAAGCCCAAAGAGACGGTATACAATTGAATACAACTTAATTTATCCTCTAATTTTTTTTATTGTTAAATAAATGCGTTCATCATTGTTTCGGTCCTTGTTTATGTCTGTGGCAATTGCAAATTTGTTACTTCCAATTCACAATCCAGGTTCTTCCTTTCCGGGTGGCTTCTGTATCCAGTCAGCCCCAGTTTGCTTATTTGTAGAACTGATCTAACTGGCAGGAATTTTCTTTTATTTTCCCTTCTTTTTTTCTTTAATTGTGTCTTGGCATACTTACATCCTTGCTTAAAATGTGGATTCCCAGTTTGAAGCAAATTTACCTTTACATTTTTTTTCAATTAAACCTGTTGTATGTATGATTATTTTGCAGGCGGAAACAATTGGAAGGATTAGAACGAAAATGGGGTTGTAACCCTACATTCGATTAATCGATTTGGGATTGGGATATTAAAGCAATTTTATTTTTTGTTTTTTTATTTTATTTAAAATAGTGAAAATAAAAAAAAGAACCCACGAACCATTGCCTAGGTCAAACGGTTTTGCAGTCCGATCGCCCGAGTCAGTGGTTTTCTAACTTTTTCAACGTTCTTTTAGAGATTTCCAGTTTTTAGTATAACCGGACCTAGGGGCCTGATCGTTACCGGTTTTTCTGGTCCGATCATCCAGTCCGGTCCGGTTTCGAAACCATGCTATTTACTACACTGGTTCTTTTTAAGATTAAAATTATATTTATATGCCAATCTACCGTGGTTCATTTTTGCCTTTTCGCTTCCCTCCCTTATTTTCTTTTCCCTTCCCTTCATTTCTTTCAACCCACACCCTAGATAGGAAATCTGAATTGCCAATTAGGCAGCTCAATTTCTCGGAACCAAAAGTGAAATTTACCATTAGCTCGATCATCTAATGTAAAGAAAATTTTTGGACCATTGAAGAAAAGGAGGTTTTCAAAGCACTAGTAATTAGGGGGAAGGGGGATTGATGTAACCGTTTTCGGCCACGTACAAATGTTTTGTGATGTAAAATTTTTTAGCAAAGTACCTCGTTATTTGACCTGGTGGTGGCGTGCCTTAGTGACGAGCTACTTGGTGGCGAACTGCCTGGGGGCGAACTGCCTTGGTGGCAAACTGCCTGGGGGCGAACTGCCTGGTGGCGAACTCCCTGGTGACGAACTGCCTGGGGGCGAACTGCCTTTGTGGCGAACTGCCTGGGGGCGAACTGCCTTGGTGGCGAACTGCCTAGGGGCGAACTGTCTTGGTGGCGAACTGCTTAGGGGCGAACTGCCTTGGTGGCGAACTGCGTAGGGGCGAAATGCCTCGGTGGCGAACTGCCTAGGGGCGAACTGCCTTGGTGGCGAACTGCCTAGGAGCGAACTGCCTTGGTGGTGAACTGCCTGGGGGCGAACTGCCTGGGGGAGAACTGCCTGGTGGCGAACTGCCTGGGGACGAACTGCCTGGGGGTGAACTGCCTGGTGAACTCCCTACTAGGCGGTCGATGCCTTAGAGAATGTTGGAGCTCCCTGGTGCGGCGCAATCCGACTGCCCTCAACATGAGGTGGTCTTCTTTCCTTTGTAGGCTACGAGAGATGAGGGACCTACGAGAACTTCATCTTTTCCTCCTCTTTGTAAGTGGCGGGAGCTGAGAGACCTGCGAGAACTCCATCTTTTCCTCCTCTTTGTAGGTGGCGGGAGCTAAGGGACCTCCGAGAACTCCATCTTTTCCTCCTCCTTGTAGGTGGCGGGAGTTGAGGGACCTCCGAGAACTCCATTTCTTCCTCCTCCTTGTAGGTGGGGGGAGCTGAGGGACTTCCGAGAACTACATCTTTTCCTCCTCTTCGTAGGCGGCGGGAGCTGAAGGACCTGCGAGAACTGAATCAGAGGTCCCGGGGGTACTTTCCCGGTGGGGGCTCTCCGATGCTTAAGTAAGCACTCTTATCGTAGAGATCTTTGAAGATAATATGAGAGAGCTAGAGAGCAGAGTTACTTCCCTTTCTTTTCCATCCCCTTCCCCTTGGGGGGGTGAGGTCTTTGTATACCGGAGTCCTCGCGGGTTAGGTGGGTGAAAAGCCTCCAAACGGTAAGACTTGTCGCATCCTGTCAGAACCGGGGTACGGTGGTGAACTCCTCGAGGTCGTCAGGCTGGCGCTTGTGTCAGGCGGCCAGGTCGGCGCCTAGGCCGGGTTGTCAGAGGGGTGCCTGCGACAGTCGGCGGGTCAGTGTTTAGGCCAGGTCGTCAGGTCGACGCCTGTGTCAGTCGGCGGGACAGTGTCTAGATCAGGTCGTCAAGCTGGCGCCTGTGTCAGTGTCTAGATCAGGTCGTCAAGCTGGCGCCTTGGTCGGATCATGCGCTAGGCTGGTCCAGGTCGGCCAGGTCGCGCAAGCCGCGCACAGGTCGCGCCAGGCCGGCTAGACAGCTGCCCAGGTGGGTCATCAACTTCGTAAGTTTGTTGGCTGGGTGTTTTCCTAGTTGTCACGGGGTGCCATGTGTCACAATTTTATTGGAGGGCCAAATCTGCCCTCATCAATAGCCCCCCACTCCCGAGCTGATAGTAACTCAGCAAAGGGAGTAGATTTCTTTTGGCCCGTAAGTCGATGAGCTAGTAAGTTCTGATCCAATTGCTAGTATGGCCCGTAGGCTTTGGGAGCGACTTGTAGTCTATTCTTTTTTGATTTTGCCCGTGCCGAAGAGGCGACCGGGTCTTGAGCAGTAATACGGCCCGTAGGCTTTTGGGAGCGACTCGTAGTCTACTCTCTTATTTTGACTTTTGCCCGTGCCGAAGAGGCGACCGGGTCTTAAGCAGTAATGTGGCCCATAGGCTTTTGGGAGCGACTCGTAGTCTACTCTTTTTTTACTTTTGCCCGTGCCGGAGAGGCGACCGGGTCTTAAGCAGTAATGTGGCCCGTAGGCTTTTGGGAGTGACTCGTAGTCTACTCCTTTTTGACTTTTGCCCGTGCCGGAGAGGCGACCGGGTCTTAAGCAGTAATGTGGCTCGTAGGCTTTTGGGAGCAACTCGTAGTCTACTCCTTTTTTACTATTGCCCGTGCCGGAGAGGCGACCGGGTCTTAAGCAATAATGTGGCCCGTAGGCTTTTGGGAGTGACTCGTAGTCTACTCTTTTTTGACTTTTGCCCATGCCTGAGAGGCAACCGGGTCTTAAGCAGTAATGTGGCCCGTAGGCTTTTGGGAGCGACTCGTAGTCTACTCTTTTTTGACTTTTGCCCATGCCGGAGAGGCAACCGGGTCTTAAGTAGTGAGGTGGCCCGTAGGCTTGGCCTGCATCAGCTTCGTAATGCCGGTCACCTACTCCTACAAGAAGCTACTAGGGGCTCGACCTTCGGGGGCAACACCACTAACTTTAGGTTGCCAGCTCACACGGGACCCTTGGAAGGCTCGACCAGTAAGGGCGCCTATGTAGTTAGTTGGCCGCCAACTCCCACGGAAGCCACGAAGAGCTCATCTTTGTAGGGGGGACTTTGCAGAGAGGACTGATGTGGCATTATCTGAATTGAAAGTAAGGTTGGTAGAGCTACTTAGTCCGTTAGCTCCCTGCATAGTCTCTGAGTTCATAAAAAATGTAAACTATAAAGCGATAACTTCAATTTCTAAAAAGTGAGGACTTAGTTTTGGTAAGATGAGAACTTAGCTTTGGTAGGATGAGAAGTTAGCTTTTTGTAGCGGGTTCTCACAGACGGTGCCAATTGATGTAACCGTTTTCGGCCACGTACCAATGTTTTGTGATGTAAAATTTTTTGGCAAAGTACCTCATTATTCGACCTGGTGGTGGCGTGCCTTAGTGACGAGCTACTTGGTGGCGAACTCCCTGGTGGCGAACTGCCTCGGGGCGAACTGCCTTGTTGGCGAACTGCCTGGGGGCGAACTGCCTTGGTGGTGAACTGCCTAGGGGCAAACTGCCTGGGGGCGAACTCCCTGGTGACGAACTGCCTGGGGGCGAACTGCCTTGGTGGTGAACTGTCTGGGGGCGAACTGCCTGGGGGCGAATTGCCTTGGAGGCGAACTGCCTTGGTGACGAACTGTCTGGGGGCGAACTGCCTGGGGGCGAACTGCCTTGGTGGCAAACTGCCTAGGGGTGAACTACCTTGGTGGCGAATTGCCTGGGGGCGAACTCCCTGGTGGCGAACTCCCTGGTGACGAACTGCCTGGGGGCGAACTGCCTGGTGGCGAACTGCCTGGGGACGAACTGCCAGGGGGCGAACTGCCTGGTGAACTCCCTACTAGGCGGTCGATGCCTTAGAGAATGTTGGTGCTCCCTGGTGCGGCGCAATCCGACTGCCCTCAGCATGAGGTGGTCTTCTTTCCTTTGTAGGCTGTGGGAGATGAGGGACCTACGAGAACTTCATCTTTTCCTCCTCTTTGTAGGTGGCGGGAGCTGAGAGACCTGCGAGAACTCCATCTTTTCCTTCTCTTTGTAGGTGGCGGGAGCTAAGGGACCTCCGAGAACTCCATCTTTTCCTCCTCCTTGTAGGTGGCGGGAGTTGAGGGACCTTCGAGAACTCCATCTTTTCCTCCTCCTTGTAGGTGGGGGGAGCTGAGGGACTTCCGAGAACTACATCTTTTCCTCCTCTTCGTAGGCGGCGGGAGCTGAAGGACCTGCGAGAACTGAATCAGAGGTCCCAGGGGTACTTTCCCGGTGGGGGCTCTCCGATGCTTAAGTTAGCACTCTTATCATAGAGAGCTTTGAAGATAATATGAGAGAGCTAGAGAGCTAGAGAGCAGAGTTACTTCCCTTTCTTTTCCATCCCCTTCCCCTTTGGGGGGTGAGGTCTTTATATACCGGAGTCCTCGCGAGTTAGGTGGGTGAAAAGCCTCCAAACGGTAAGACTCGTCGCATCTTGTCAAAACCGGGGTACGGTGGTGAACTCCTCGAGGTCGTCAGGCTGGCGCTTGTGTCAGGCGGCCAGGTTGGCGCCTAGGCCGGGTTGTCAGAGGGGTGCCTGCGTCAGTCGGCGGATTAGTGTTTAGGCCAGGTCGTCAGGTCGGCGCCTGTGTCAGTCGGTGGGACAGTGTCTAGATCAGGTCGTCAAGATGGCGCTTGTGTCAGTCGGCGGGTCAGTGTCTAGATCAGGTCGTCAAGTTGGCGCCTTGGCCGGATCATGCGCTAGGCTGGTCCAGGTCGGCCAGGTCGCGCAGGCCGCACGCTAGGCCGTGCGCGCCGTGCAGGCGCACGTCAGGCCGCGCGCAGGTCGCGCCAGGCCGGCCAGACAGGTGCCCGAATGGGTCATCAACTTCGTAAGTTTGTTGGCTGGGTGTTTTCCTAGTTGTCACGGGGTGCCACGTGTCAAAATTTTAATGAAGGGCCAAATCTGCCCTCATCAGGGATGATATAGTACTTTTTTGGATCAGTTGAAGAATATGCCTTATTTATTTTTTCTTCATAAAGGAGACTTTTTTCTTTTTTTGAAATTTCATTCAACAATCAATTAAACCTCAGTACAATCAGCCCGATGACCAGAGATAACAAACTTAAGTCGTCCAGTCCATGACTCAAACCGGCCCATGGTCAAGTCTCCTATGTGACTTGACCAAAGTCCGAACTAGTAGGTTCCAAATCTTTTTGCCTTCAAGGCTTCAACGATAACAGAAAGAGCATCTTTTTTATGGGTTAACAAAAAAGAGCATTTGAGTCATGTGTGGTCTTTCAACGAAGTTGCCAATTACTTTCCTGGCAAAGACTCTTGCTTGTTATGGCTAGACCTGGGAACGAACCCCATCTTCATCAGGGTTGGGGAGGGAGACGAGGGTTGGGCTGGGTTGGGTGAGAGGTCGATAGTTATTTTTAGCTTACATTACTTGTTCTTGTCTCTCTCTGCCAAGCAGTTTATTAAACAGTTAGGAAGGATTTGCAGAGAGGTCTCAATTCTTAGCATGATGCTATCCTTTCTTTTACCTCGGCCTCAGTTGGTTACGACGAGATTTGTTGGTATGTGTAGATTGGGTATGCGTTGATTCCTCTTCTCAAGTCTGAGCTTATTTAATTAAGGGTAAATCTCTTAAGTTATCTCTAGTTCTACCACTACCGTTGTCATCCGTTAATACTCTTTCACGATTTGTGCACATATAACCCCATATGATCTATTAAAGTTTTTTAAAATCCAATATTACCCTGATCCTGTTCATCTCAACACCAGCATAGTTCAGAAATCCCTCTTTGGTCGTTGAAGTTCTCAGACCTTCCCCTCCCCCTCCGGTCTCTCTCTCCCATCATCGAAATGGTGGCAGAAAAATGATGTTCAAGCGACCCTCCCGTCATTTCAAAACCTCCATCGGTCTCAAACAAAACGCCAATCCCCGAAATGTTTCGGTTGTGCTGTGGAGTTTCTCTCCGTCGAACTAGCGGCGCCGTCATCAGGTGTTTCTACCGAGTTTGGAGGCATCCAATGAGTACCAACTCGCCTAAGGAGAAACTTCGTAGTCTTCGTAGTATTTGCCTTCATTGATGCCCTTTGACGGCGACATTCCTCGACTCCTCGCCCAGCATGGCCGTCGACTGCATGTAGTGGTGGTGGTTTTAGTAGCAGCAGTAATCGTCGAGGGAGAATAGTCAGGATTGTTTTTTCCTACGACTTGGGAGAATAGAGGAGAACCAGGAGGATGAGATCGGAGAGGACGACGAAGAGGAAACTGAAACTCTAGATTGATGTTCATCATCGGCTTCGTGGCGATGGTCTTTCGATCTGGAGGTGAAAAGGGAGGTGAGCAGAGAGAACCTTTCGTGTTTCTTCTTACGACCATGCGCGGCGATGTTTGAGGTGGGACCCACTTGATGAGTACTGTAAAATCGTTGATCGAAGTTACTGTAGTGCCAGGAGGAATCGTCCGAGTGGCGGCGAACGTAAGGAGAGACGGAGTGGGGAAAGACTAGTGGCGGTGGATGTGAATCAGATTTCCGACGTTCTTCGGCTTGGGTTTGGACTTGAGTGGCGATGAGAGCGCTCACGGAGACAAGAAGCGCAGACGCCGACACTGCTTCTGAGGTCGGAGAGATGCTTCTTACACCTCATTTACCCAATTTGTATCGTTACCTCTCTCTCTTTCTTCTGTCTGCAAGTGCCATGTTCTATTCTTATGGCTAAATTTGTTCTGATCATCGTTCACATAAACCCAGTAAAGGAGGAATACAATTTTCCAGGCTGCCGATACACAGGAAGATCTTGATGACACAACAACTGAAAGTGCAAATGATCCATCTGGGAGAGAAGAAACACTGTGGAGGGTTGTTCCTCATGAAGGTTTTCCGGAAGATCGATTGCGGTGGTTGAAGCTGCAGTATTCATGCATGTTGAAGAAGCTGAAAGACTGTATTACTCGGTAGTGAAGGACCCTTATTTCACCGTCCCTACCACCATCATGGAAACTTATTTGACCGTCCCCATCAGATGGCCCTTAGTGGAGCCACAGAGAGTTCTGGTCGTCACATCAGAGTCGGCCCTGTTTTGCTCCCCCATCTCTCGATCCCTGTTTTGTTCCCCCACTAGAAACCGGCGTATCTACACGCCTGTACCTTCCAAGCAACACCCACCAATAGAAATTGTCCTGGTAAAACCATGGATATGCGGAGCAAGCATGGTGGTTCCTGTAATTGGAAGTTCGGAGGTGAAGTACTATTATGATTTGGGAGGGGTTTTTAAGCAAGGTTTTGAGGTGCAGTGGAATGTAAACGATTCATTCTGTGGGGAATGCTTGGACTCGGGTGGATGATGCGGATATAACTCCACCTTGGAAGAACCCACTTGCTTTTGCCCTGACGAGGCTTACCCAACTACGTGCCCGCCAGGATCCTCGGGTATGTAAACACCTTTTCTTGGATATTTCTTTTACTGTTGTCTTACCTTCGGACTTTGTTCTGATGATATATACTATTTTGATACACCCGCTGCTTTGAGGGATGCAAATGGATTGGATTCAATCTGACGAATCCGATTCGTTTAAGTTTGCAGTTGGATTATTCATTTAATCATAAACGGATCAAATTCCAACACATATACAAAATACTAGTTTTTAGTATCAAAACTTTTAGAATTAACTAGGTTTATTCTTATGCTGATTTTTATACAGATTCACTAACATTCCAATTCAATTGGATGGGAATCAGATATCAAATCGAATTTGAATTTATATTTTACATATACATTAGCTATCGAATTGATTGGATTCTAATCAGATTGGATTCAAATATATCCTGCTGAGTTTGATCTGATAATTTTGCAAAACCCTACTTGGTGCACTCCAGGCAGAAAATGTAAAACTCTAGTTGTGTTAGGGCCCTCAATACCCCGGACTAAGTGCAAACTATGTTACACGACGCAGCCAGGGGGAAAAGAGTTTTCAGTATAGACATATCCTATTAGTCAAAATTGAAACATGGACCCGTTCATTTCAGAGTTGTTGAATGTTGTTTTCAAGCCCATCTTAATCATACTCACGTCATCTTTAATTTGATTTTTTTTTTTGTTGTTGTCATCTAGAAAAGAAAAGGAATTGAAATCAAAGAGAGGATTAAGGTGATATCCATTTTATTTTTCAATAAGAGAATTGATATTCCTTTTCAAGTGTGCCATGTGTACATACTTAATGTCGATGGCCTACGTCAATCACCTCAGACATGGAAAGTTGAGGTTAATTTCTGAATTATGATCAGAACTCTAAGGCCAATAAATGGTCTACTTTACTTTATGAATGTAGTTACCACAATCTTCAACTAAATTAATTGATAGGCAGCAAGCTCGAAGGAGAGGGTAGAATAACTTGTGGAAGCAGACGCTTTGCTGGAATATTACTTAAGATATTCTAGACATGGGGTTAGGAGCACAATTCTTAGAGAAAACAGTTTTGGTTGTCTTTGATACCTTTTCCCGTCTATACCTTTTGGGTTGATCTAACATAAATTGGTGAAATATGTAGTCTTAAGTCACATCACATACGAAAATCACATCAACTAAAACAATGCGTGTGTGGTTGATCATGGAAAACAAAAACAATTTAACTGATATGGCAGTTGTTTTTATTTTCAAAAACAAAATCAACCATGTATTGGAAAGGAACACCTCTTAAATATGATGTTTCACATAGAAACAATAATTTGTAGTGATAAACTCAAAAGTTTCAGGTAGAAAAAAGAATCAACTTTCTCACAAATTTGTATTCTTCATCCAAAACTTTGGCATAGAAACAGCAATTAACGGTTCCCAATACAACATTGATCAATTTAGAATTTCATAAAACTATTGCAATAGGAAACGTGGAGCTTGTAGATTAGATACTGCTTTTCTTTGTTTCATTGTAGATAAGTGTACTTTTACTGTTTACGTTACCGTTTCTGACAATTTTCTAGTTCTACCTTATATTTAGCATTTGTTAATATTTCCTCAAAACCCGTACAAATGTGACACCACACATGACATTTAATTTTTTTTTAAAACCCAATGCTACCCTCATCCCCTTCCTCTCAACCCACCACTCCCTTTCCCCTCCGACCTCTCTCCCTTTCCTCTATCTTCCTTCGACCATCTCCATCAATACCAGATCAGTTCCCAAATCAGCATTCTTACCAACATCAACCCTCCGTTGAGCTCTAGAGCTAACAAACAGAGATTACTCTCCATCAACACCAGATCGGTTCCTAAATCAACAATCTTATTAAGATCAACCCTCTATTGATCTCCTAAGCTAAGAAAGACAATGAACAATTAAACTCTCATCACTCCATTGAGATCCTGAACTAACAAAGAAGACAGGTCACCAGAATCCTCTGCTCTCGTCACTTTGTTCTTCGTCGAAGACGATGAACAGTTAAACTCTCATGAAGTCCTCGCCTTTACCACCTTGTCTTTCATTCGTTGAAGTACACGAAGACCGGCAAGGAAGGAAATAGTTAAACTCGGCCTCAAAGGCTCTCAGAGCTTTGCAAATCATTGAAGGCAGATTAACCCATCTCTGTTTCCTATGCTACAGGCAATCCTGATGTGGTTGCAGATGAATCCCGTCCTGGGTTGGGTCTATTCTTCTGAAACTCTTATTCTGACATAATTCTCATCTTCTTCCCTTGTTTCTTCGTCTTGACACGAACCTAGCCAATGCAGGGTGACTTTCGAGGATGGGGGCTCGGGAGTGTCGAATGTAGAACCTCAAACCGTGCTTAAGATGAGATCTAGTTCTCATCTTCTTCCCTCAAGAATTGGAATGACTCAATCTCCAGCTGAGTCCTTGCCATCACACATCAGTTAATGTTGGTCGCCAGTGGTCTCATAATGGCTAGGGTTCACATGAGAGAAGGTTGGAGGGGAGTTTGAATGAGAGGGAAAAGGCCAACCCGGGCGGGAGCAGCTGGGCATTTAAAGGACTTGGGTTAAGAGTATCGACAACATAGGAGAAAAAGGGCTCCTTGTAGATCGAAGTGGTGAGAAATTAACACCCACCTATCGAAACAAATCATCATCGACAATGAGTACCTACATTGAAGAAGCGGACGACGGGCCAGATCTCAGATCTGTGTTCCTTGCAGATTTGAGATCTCCAACATTTCTCACCGTCGCACCGTCATTCGGAAATTGCAGCGACAAGCGTCGCGAGCGAAGGCGATGGTGCTCTTCTCTATTCTTGGGTGCTCTATTGATCTCCATCCTCATTCGGAAATTGCAGCGACAAGCGTCGCGAGCGAAGGCGATGGTGCTCTTCTCTATTCTTGGGTGCTCTATTGATCTCCATCCTTTGATGGGGTTTTTAAATCCTCTTCTGGTGAAACATTTTGAAAATCCTCTATTGATCTCCATCTAAAGCAAAAGGCAGCAATCTAAGGTTAATCCAGCAGAGATTAGCGGCAGCTGATGTTGTAGTGTTTCCTTTAGAGATTGGTAGCAGCTGCATCGAGAAGAGATCGGTGGCCATCGGCGGCCACTCATCCATGCTAAGGGAACCCGCACATATAGGTTAAAACAAGGGATAAAAAATGTAATTTTATCGATAAAATGTTTGAGTTAAAGGGTAAAATGAACATTTTAGACTTTTTGTATAATGAAGGAAGATTTGGCCCGACCTCACAGTTATGTGATACGTGGCAAAAATAACAGCTCGGCACAAAAGCGAGCCTAAGGCGCGAACACCAAGGGGAGACACCAGCGGACCGAACTCCCTACTGGGGGCCCGAACTCACCCTTGGCCCCAAACCAGAAAGTAATCCGAACTGGCCTACCTTGTAACAATTCGGGATACACTTCACCGAACTGGCCAACCTTGTAACAGTTCGGGATACACTTCACCGAACTGGCCAACCTTGTAACAGTTCGGGATACACCTCGCCGAACTGGCCAACCTTGCAACAGTTCGGGATTCACCTCGCCGAACTGGCCAACCTTGTAACAGTTCGGGGTACACCTTGCCGAATTGGCTGCCCTATACATACCTCCGAACTCAAGACTTCGCCTCGCTCACCACTCCGCATCAGCTTCCTAGCACCAAAACCAAACAAATCGTACCATGCCTGACACTGAGGAAGTCCGTACTCGAGGGCGCCGTACCGGACTGATTTGGGATCTGACACTTGACAGTCGCACTCTAAACGGCCACTTGCCACCGCCACCCAACACCCGACACCGCCATCTCCAGTTAGAGAGACGGTTAGGTAGTGACGGTTCTGTCCCAGTAGAAAGGATGGCGGCCGAATTGACAAACGCAAGGGTAATCATACCCGACCTGACAAGGGCCTCAGAGCGAGTGCGCGAAGTGTATAAAACCCCCTGCCCCCAACAAACAAGGTATGTGAACTTTGCGCTATCTGGTCTACAATTTGCCTTTGAGAGATTACTTACTTGAGCTTCGAAGTTATCACACTGGGTTCCCCCCCGGAGCTCTCATCTTCCCCGTTTCAGGTCCCCCAATGCTCCAGCTCAGAGGCGAGTTCGTTGACAGCTAAGATCGGTCGGATTGCGCTCTATCAATTGGCGCCATCTGTGGAACGCTTCTAAAAGCCTCCCTCTAAATATCTTTTACCTACCCTTCTTTCAAAAACTCCCAACACCCACTCCAACACCGAAATGGCCTCCTCTAGCAGTGTCGGACGTGGAACCGAAATAGCCACTATTGGAGAGCAACTTAATGCTCCGGCGGTGTGCATTGGGCAGTTCACCATCCCCCCTTTCAGTGGATGGGATCCCAAGTTTGAATGTGCCACATGCGGTGGCACCTCTGAACACTCCCTCGCTAAACATCCCTCTCCCACTCCCCGTCGAAACGAACTTCGCGAAACCGACTGTTGTCCCACTAGCAGCCCGCCAAAACCAAATAGATGATTTGATGCAGTGCATGCGGGCAATGCAGGCCCAAATGCAACAATTCCAGCAGCACCAACTACAACACCATGTGTTGCACCACCTCTCCCAACACCATTATCAACAACAATTCCCTCAGCTACCCTTGAACCAGCCACTTCCCCCCCGGCACCTTGTTTCAAAGCCGGTCAAGGCCTCCCCTCAAGGTGGACGACCTCACCAAGGAGAGGCTTCCCGACCGCAGAACCCCCCTAACAGTCAGGCCTCATCCCCGGGCCAAAAACAAAGAAAGATCACTCCCGCCTCGCAGCCTGCGGGTGGGTCAAGAACCTCGCCAACAAAGTCACCTTGGCGCTCCAGGCCCGAGTTCCCACTCACGGAGAACCGCTTCAGCGCCTTGGTAGCAGGCCAGCAATCCAAGCCCATCGAGCTCGGCAACACAGAGGGAAGCAGCGCCAGCACCAGGCCCACTCAAAGAAGGCGCCGGCGAAGTCGCCGAACTGCTACCCGCGTGCTACTCGAGCTCATAGGAAAGGAAGAAACGAGCTCGGGCGAGGTAAAAACCGTCCCCATTCTCTCAGTTCCTTCCCCCCTTTCAGCGGAACTGTTGGCAGTCCCCTTGCCTAGAGATTTCAAACTCCCTTCTCTAGACAAGTATGATGGGTCCTTTGACCCCAACGACCACGTCGACGCGTTTCAGTCGCAAATGCACTTCGCTAGGGCAAGCGAGTCGTGCATGTGCGTGGCCTTCACAACCACCTTCAGAGGGGTGGTTCGCACCTGGTACCGGAACCTAGCTTCCGGGTCAATAAAAAGCTGGCCCCAGTTCGTGCAGATCTTCACTGCGCACTTTATCACCAGCAAAAGGTGTTCCAGAACCGAGGAAAGTATCTTCGGGGTAATCCAAAGGGAGGGAGAACCCATTCAGAGCTACATCAAACGGTTCAATGAGGCATGTCTGCAGATCCCTCGGTTAGACCCCACGGTACAGCTCGCCGCGGCCAAAAGGGGTGTGACGCACAAAGAATTCAAATGGCACATGGTGACCAGCCAGCCAGCAACCGTGGCCGACTTCCTCAAGCTCGCGGACAAGTTTATGAGAACAGAGAAAGAGAGATCAACCAGAGAAACGAAGGCGGTGTTGAAAAAAGAAAAATAGAAAGCGAGCCCTCCAACCTCGGCGACAGAAGAGGCCACAACCGAGATGCGAAGCCAAGTCAGTCGTCCCGAGCTCCCCTAGCAGTTCGGACGGATTACACGCCATTGAACACAAGGCGAACCAAGATCCTGATGACGATCAAGGACGCCCCTTACGTAAAGTGGCCACCTCGCCTGAAGAGCAACCCCAACGAGCGGAACAAAAATTTATATTGTAGTTTCCATAAAGATCACGGTCATAGTACCGAGCAATGTAATAATCTCCACGACGAGATAGAAGGACTCATTCGTCATGGGTACTTAAGAAATTTTGTACATTATGACAATAGTAATAAAGCAGGTCGGCAAGGGGAACGCGGGAAGGATGTCCCCGAGCCGAGCAACAAACCGGCCGAAGCCTTGCAGCGACCTCCCCTAGAAGAAAGGCCAATTCGGGGAACCATCCACATGATAGTGGGTGGTTTGGTGGTGGCAGGATGCACTTCGGCGGCAGCAAGGACGTCAGTTCGCGAAGCAACCCGAAAGGAGCAGAACCCTCCCAAGAGGCCAAAGAAGGAAGACCCGATCTTTTTTACAGAAGACGACGCGCGAGGTGTTCAATGCCCCCACGACGACGCGCTCGTCATAAAGCTAAGGATCAGCGACTTCGAAGTCCGGCGCGTACTGGTAGACTCAGGTAGTTCGGTGGACATACTATTCAAATCGGCGTTCGACCAATTGCAGTTGCAGAAAAGCGATTTGAAACCCGCTCACACTCCTCTGGTAGGCTTCAGCGAAGAGGAAGTCAGGCCCTTGGGAAAAATAACAGTACCTGTGGAAGTCGGCACATGACCGTGCGCGGTAAGACTCAACCATGATTTCCTGGTGGTCGCGACCCCCTCCCCATACAACACCATAATAGGGCGATCAATTACACATATTCTACATGCAGTGGTCTTCACCTATTATCTGGCAATGAAGTTCCCCACGGACTTCGGTGTGGGGTAGCGCGGGGTGACCAACTCAAGTCCCGCAAGTGCTATGTTGCCGCCCTAAAGGGAAAAAACAAGGCAGCCAATGACCTCGAACTAGAGCGATCGGCAGAGCAAGGCGAGGAACGAGCTTCACCCACTGAGGAGCCTTTGCAAACTGAACTGTCAGACCCATTAGACAGAAGAAACGCAACTTAGCCCCGGAGCGCTGGAGGGCGGTCGACGACGAAGTCGAAAAGCTCCTCGCAGCGGACTTCATAAGGGAAGTTCATTACCCGAGCTAGGTAGCCAACCCAGTGCTGGTGAAAAAAGCCAACGGCAAGTGGCGCATGTGGGTCGACTACACCGATCTGAACCGAGCTTGCCCAAAAGACTGCTTCCCCTGCCCCGAATTGACCGCCTCGTGGACACGACCTCGGGACACGAGCTGCTAAGCTTCCTGGACGCCTACTCAAGCTACAACCAGATTAAGATGGACCAGTCCGACCAAGAAAAAACCAGCTTCATTACCGAGTTCAGCCTGTACTGTTACAAGGTCATGCCCTTCGGACTAAAGAATGCTGGTGCGACCTTTCAAAGACTTGTAAATAAACTTTTTCGGCCTTTAATTGACACGAAAATCGAATGTTATGTAGACGACATTGTCGTCAAAACACAGTTTTCGCGAGAATTAATAAGAGACTTGGATTCTGTCTTCCAAATTCTACATCAGTATAACATGAGACTAAACCCAAACAAGTGTGTATTCGGTGTCACCTCGGGTAAGTTCCTAGGGTACATTGTCAACCGGCGTGGCATTGAGGCCAACCCGGACAAAATAAAGGCCATCCTTGATATGAGACCACATCGGAAAGTAAAAGAAGTTCAAAGGCTAAACGGCCGCATAGCCGCCCTGAGCCGCTTCATGTCCAAGTCGGCAGACCGCTGCCTGCCTTTCTTCAAGGCAATCAAAGGCAAAGGGTTCGAATGGACCCGAGATTTCCAGCTCGCGTTCGACGAGGTAAAGACTTATCTCGCCACCGTACCGACCTTAGCCAGACCCGAGGAGGGCGAGGTCCTAGAACTGTACCTCTCGGCGAGTGACGAAGTGATCAGTTCAGTATTAGTAAAACAAGTAGATCGGGTCCAATGGCCCGTCTATTATGTTAGTAAAATTCTGTAGGGAGCAGAAACAAGGTATCCGCAGACTTCCAAGCTCACACCGTCATTGTCTTAACCGACAAACCCCCAAGACAAGTTTTGCTGAAGCCCGAGGTCTCCGGTAGGCTGACGAAATGGGCCATTGAACTCAGCGAGTACGATCTCCAGTACAAACCCTGGACCGCAATTAAGGCCCAAGCTTTGGCAGATTTTATCGCCAAGTGCACTTTCAGCCACGAAGCCCTACAGGTCGAGCCTAAGGTCCCAAGTTCGGGTGAACTTGGAGCTCCCGAGCCAATAGTCTGAACCCCATGAAGTAGCAATAAGTGTGGCATCTCTCCTAGTCAGGCGAAACGCGAACTGGGATGAGGAGCCCTGAATCCTTCACGTGGATGGTTCCTCGAACCAGTAAGGCAGCAAGGCTGGAATAGTCTTATGCGGCCCGGGCGGCACAAAATTAGAGTACGCACTACGCTTTGAGTTCGCGGCATCCAACAACGAGACAGAGTACGAAGCACTGATAGCTGGGCTGGACCTAGCGCGAAAGGTGAAGGCAAAGCACTTGGTCATCTGTAGCGATTCCCAGCTCGCGGTCAACCAAGTTACGGGCAAGTATGAAGCACGCGAGCTCTCCATGATCGCATATTTGGCAAAAGTAAAAGAGGCCCTGTTCAACTTCTAGTCACACTTCATCAGGCAAATCCCGAGGTTAGAGAACACTGAGGCCGACGCTCTGTCCCGATTAGCCAGCACAAGTCACAACAACATGAGAACTGTGTACATAGAGGACTTACCTCGGCTAGTATTCTCGGGGGGGCAGAGGAGGTCGCTCCCGTCCTGGAAGCAGAGCCGAGCTGGATCGACCCACTCGCGAGCTTCTTGATAGACGGAACCCTCCCTGCAGAACGCAATGCGGCCAAAAGGGTGCAGCACCAGGCAGCCAAATACGTCCTAATAGACGAACGGTTATACCGACGATCCTACACGATCCCCTACTTGCGTTGCCTGCGACCTGCTGAAGCTGAGTTCGTACTCCGCGACACTCATGTAGGCCTGTGCGGTGGACACTTGCGGAGCAGAGCACTCGCCCAAAAAGCACTCCGACAAGGATACTATTGGCCAACGATGAAGGCAGAAGCTGTCGAGCTCGTCAGAAAATGTGACAAGTGTCAGAAGCACGCCAATCTCCACCATCAGCCTGCCTCCGACCTCAAATACCTCGCCAGCCCATGGCCCTTTGCACAATGGGGCATCGACCTCCTGGAGCCATTCCCACCAGCAACAGGCGGAAGAAAATTCCTAGTTGTTGCAGTAGACTACTTTACGAAGTGGATAGAAGTCGAACCTCTGGCAACTGTTACGGCCCGAAACATACAGAACTTCTTTTGGAAGAATATAGTATGTCGTTTCAGGTTACCTCGGGTACTAATTTCTAACAACGGCAAGCAATTCGAGGATATCAAGTTCCAAGAGTGGTGCCAGAACATGGGGATTCGGCAAAACTTCACATCAGTCACGCACCCGCAGGCAAATGGTCAGACGGAAGTAATGAACCGAGCCATCCTGCGCGGACTGAAAGCACGTCTGGATTGAGCTAAGGGATTGTGGGCCGAAGAGCTACCAAATGTCTTGTGGGCTCACCGAACTACAGAAAAAACCGCCATGGGAGAAACCCCCTTCAACCTCACCTATGGCACTGAAGCAGTGATCCCGGCGGGAATCGAAGTACCAACATTGCGACTAGAAACATACGACGATCGGACAAACGGAGATGAGTTACGCACCAACCTTGACCTAATGGATGAGGTAAGGGACATCGCGCACATCCGGACAGTGGCTTACCAACAGCAGGTAGCTCGCTACTACAATGCCAGAGTAAAGCAATGAAGCTTCCGAGTCGGCAACCTGGTCCTTCGTAAGATTATGGTGTCCGAACCCGGCGTGGGCAAACTTGGACCAAGCTGGGAAGGGCCCTATAAATTAAAGAGAGCGCTCGGGGGGGCATACGAACTCGAAACTTTGGAAGGCAAACAAGTACCTTGAGCATGGAACATCGTGAACCTAAGGCGATACTACCTATAAACCGCCAAGCGAGGTGGGCGAAATCAGGTCCTATGGAACACGATGCAAGCCAAGAACCTCGACGCAAACAAGCAAAGAAATGGGCATATTATCAGCTCGAAAAAAAAAAACAGCTCGCTGCAAAAGCCTCCGTGACAAAACAGGTCGCGAAAGTATAATAACCCGGACAAGAAAAGTGGCATATTATCAGTTAGAGAAAGAATCAGTTCAGGACAAAGGAACACTTGGGCAAAAGGATTACCTATTCCGTTGCAAGAAATAGGAGTAAATTGGCCATCAGAAGGCACTTCAAAAAAAAATTATCTTTACATGCCCGGAGCTACTTCTTCGCCATCAGAAGGCACTTCAACAACACCCGAAGGCCCTGCCTCTCCTTCAGAGTCCGGCTTGCCATCAGCAGCATTGGCCATCTCCTGAGTTATGCGCGAGGTGGATATGACACTAACATCGAGGTCAGGGTATGTGTTCCGGATCATCCACCTCAGTTTGAACCCCCTTCTGTAAGAATCCACCATCAGATCATCAAAACGCGGAGAGGCAATGTAGTCTTCAACGGCCTTCTTCTTGGCGTCTTCAATGCCTTGGGAAAAAATCTGTGTTTTCTCCTTAATGTTCTCTTCAAGATACTCGACTTGATGTTGCAAATCCAACTTCAAGTCTGCCATGTGCTTGACAACTACCTCCATGGCCTCGGCATCACGCAGAGACCTCGCCTGCCTGGCCATTGCAACGCGAGCAGCCTCTTCGGTAGCATAAGCGGCCGCCTCAGCAGCTCGGGTATTCGCCTCTGCAGCACGGAAAGCCTCTTCAGCAGCATGAGCGACAGCCTCAGCAGCTCGCGCCTGTTGCGAGCTCCTCTCCACTTGGGCTGCTAAGGCATGAATTGAAGAATTCACCTACCAAAAGAAACAAGTGAGCAATGACAGCAAAAGCGACAGAAAATGAAAAAGGCAAACGAAATCTCACTTACCACCATAGCATGTGTTACGGCACGGCAGGCGACCTAGTTCAAAGGAAGATCGGTCCACGCCGCGATCTCCTCAGGGAAAGTAGCCTCCCTACTCTTCTGAAGAGCGTAGTTCGGCGTCAACACGCTCCTGAACTCCCCTTGAGCTCCCGAACCCGAGGGCCCAGCCCGCGTATAAGCGGACCCAGAGTGAGCAGGAGCACTTGAGTATGCAGGAGCGCCCGTATAGGTGGTCTCAACGTAAGGCGCCCCAGCAGCTTCATGAATCGGAGTCACCTCGGGCTCCTTGGGTAGATCCTCCGGCGTGTTGTCTGGAACTTGAGGCTCCTCTTCCGGGGGCAGCTCGGTACGAGTTCGCTTGGCGACCCGCTTCCTCATCTTCATACCTTGGAACAGACGCCCCCCCACGAGTTCTCTCCGCGTCCATCACACCTGCAGAAACGAGTTCGACATTAGAAAAAATAAAGGAACAAGGCAACAAGAAACCGCAATACTAGAAACCTACCCGAACTCAGGTCGGCCGCAATAAGCTTGGCCTCTGTTAAGTAGTGATGGCACTTTAAACCTTGCCATGCCCATTGCCGGAGGCCCTTCACCGTCTCTTTGTCGTGAGTAACACCTGAATCAGGAGTGGCCTCACCCCACCCGGTCTGAAAGGGCCATCCTTGTGCACTTCGCATACCGAAGTAGTCCCGTTTCCACGCTGGGACCTTATTAGGAAGATCGTGCAGAAGCTTAAAGCCCCGGCGAGGAGAAAGGTAATACGCCCGTCTTCCCCCAAGAAGAGAACCCGCCTATCATCGGATGAAGTTGGTCAATGGTGACACCGAAATGGTTTATGACTTCGACGAGAAGGGGGTGGAAAGGAAGTCGCAACCCCGCAGCGAGCTGCTCTCGAAAAATCATGATCTCATCAGGACCGTGTTCCCAAGGAAAGCTACCCGACGGAATAAAATATGTATACCCCCCAGGCAGATTGTAAGACATAAGTATAGATTGAAGCCCCTCGGGCATCATGGTCGAGGGACCAAACCTGTCTAGCATCCGACCTCGGCGAGAGGTAGACGCCAAACTACCCGAAGCGGCTCGGCCTACTAGTTCATAGCCCTCGAATTCCACCTCAGGATCACTGAGATAGTCGGGAGATATGACTCGGTTTGTAGAACCTACGTCAGTCCTACTTGAAGAGTTGTCTGAGCTATCAAAGCTAGGCATTGAGGAAAAGAGATGGATTTAGGAAAGTACTCACCGGAAGAAAGTTTTGAAGGCTCCGGAGACGGGAACAAGCCAAAGAAACCTTGGAGGCTATGTAACCAGCCTAGGCGCGAGCTGAAAAAACTTGGACGCGAGCTCAATAGGCAAACCGCAGAAGTGACAAATCAACTGGGGTCCCCCACTATTTATAGATACAGTAACCAAGAACCGATCGTACAGATCAAAGACGATCCGACGGCCCACATTCGCGTTGGCCGCACGTCCCCTGAGGTCGAGACGTGATTGGCGCACGTCCTTCCAAAAAAAGCGAAACGTCGGCGCACGTCTTTTTGAAACCGACGTCCCGCTGATGCACGTCTTTCTAAAACTGACCGCGCCGCACATCTCTCTGACAAATGCCAGCGCACGTCCAGTAGTGGCGCGCTTTTTTCAAGTTTGAATGACCCACTATCACGTCCCAGTAGCGCGAATTTTTTAAATTCAAAACGCGCGCGGTCAACCATCAACATTTATTAGGTACGTTTCCCGCCTTCTCAGAAACCGAAGAACCCTCGCAAAAGCAACTCGTGCATTCAAGGTTCAAAGGACGGGACAAATCCACCTACTACCTGGCAAAACTCCCCGCGCCAGGGCAAGACCCTTGCACGAGGAGTGGGGGGCAATTGATGAAGGAAGATTTGGCCCGACCTCACAGTTATGCGACACGTGGCAAAAACAACAGCTCGGCACAAAAGCAAGCCTAAGGCGCGAACACCAAGGGGAGACACCAGCTGACCAAACTCCCTACTGGGGGCCCGAACTCACCCTTGGCCCAAAACCAGAAAGTAATCCGAACTGGCCTACCTTGTAACAGTTCGGGATACACTTCACCGAACTGGCCAACCTTGTAACAGTTCGGGATACACTTCACCGTGCTGGCCAACCTTGCAACAGTTCGGGATTCACCTCGCCGAACTGGCCAACCTTGTAACAGTTCGGGGTACCTCGCCGAACTAGCCAACCTTGTAACAGTTCAGGGTACATCTCGCCGAACTGGCCAACCTTGTAACAGTTCGGGATACACCTCGCCGAATTGGCCCGCCCTATACATACCTCCGAACTCAAGACTTCGCCTCACTCACCACTCTGCGTCAGCTTCCGAGCACCAAAACCAAACAAATCGTACCATGCCTGACACTGAGGAAGTCCGTACCCGAGGGCGTTGCACCGGACTAACTTGGGATCTGACGCTTGACGGCCGCACTCTAAACGGCCGCACTCTAAAGTTCAGTTAGAGAGACGGTTAGGCAGTGACGGTTCTGTCCCAGCAGAAAGAACGGCGGCCAAATTGACAGACGCAAGGGTAATCATACCCGACCTGACAAGGGCCTCGGAGCGAGTGGGCAAAGTGATTATAAAACCCCCTGCCCCCAACAAACAAGGTATGTGAACTTTGCGCTATCTGGTCTACAATTTGCCTTTGAGAGATTACTGACTTGAGGTTCGGAGTTATCACACCGTGTTCCCCCCCGGAGCTCTCATCTTCCCAGTTTTAGGTCCCCCGATGCTCCAGCTCAGAGGTGAGTTCGTTGACAGCTAAGACCGGCCGGATTGCACTCTATCACTGTCCATGTTTAACAACATGATAAGATTTAGGTAATTGTAGAAATAGTAGGAGTAGCATCAGTCAATTTTTAAACAGTAAGATTTAGGTAATTGTAGAAATAGTAGGAGTAGCATCAGTCAATTTTTAAACAGTAAGTATACACTTGTTCAATTAACTAAACTATAAGGATAGTTTAAGAAATTTACCAATATATTAATTATACATCTACAAATAACAGAAAAAATTGAATGGTCTACTTTCATTAATGTGTACTACTTCTTTCTGTTTGGGCCATTACATATGGTGTAGGGTTTGCTTGATGACAAAAGCATCATGAGTATTGATCATGTGATGACAAGGGAATCCTTTTTACTCAGAGGTCCACAGGACTTGAAGATCTGAAACTGTCTTAGTTCTTGCATTTCTTTACTTTATGGTTATGAGCATCGATCTAAACTCTATATATTGTCACATGCCGAGCCTTTATGCAGGATTATATCATTCATCTGTTATCCCTTGGATTGACAATTTCATTCAACCTGATAGGCTATAATTTTGAGATCTTGCAAAATAAGTTTCAAGTAATCCGATTATGCTTTCTAACGATATGTTATCTCGTCTTTATTCTGCTGCAGGGAAAACAGGAAATTGGGTTGCAATAGGTAGCACACCTAGCAAAGTCTAATTTCTTCTATTCATTCTCCATTCACCCATTGATTTACATCTCTGTCTGTCTCATTATCTCCTTTCATTGCCCACAGCTGCCTCAACTGGAGGAGGTTTTGCTCTTATCGCAATAATAATTATATTCTGTTGGATGAGAAAGAAAATCTCTTCAGATAATTTAATTCTCTCTCGAAACGAGAAAACAAAGAATATTCAAAAGGTAGAAGCGTTCCTAAAGAGTTATGGATCCTTGACTCCAACAAGATACAAGTATTCAGATGTCAAGAGAATGACGAATTGCTTCAAAGATAAATTAGGCCAAGGAGGTTATGGTGGTGTATTCAAAGGAAAACTAAGTGATGGTCGTCTCGTGGCTGTGAAAGTATTGAGTGAATTCAAAGGCAATGGAGAGGAGTTCATTAATGAGGTTGCAAGCATTAGCAGGACTTCCCACGTTAATATTGTCACTCTCCTAGGTTTTTGCATCGAGGGACACAAAAGAGCTCTGATCTATGAGTTCATGCCGAAAGGATCTCTTGAAAAATTTATTTATGGTGGAACACCAACAGAAACTCCTCACCTCGAATTTGAAATACTACACAAAATTGCAGTCGGAATTGCTCAAGGGCTAGAGTACTTGCACCGTGGTTGTACGACGCGAATAGTACATTTTGACATAAAGCCACATAACATTCTTTTAGATGACAACTTTTGGCCGAAGATCTCTGACTTTGGGCTTGCAAGACTATGCCCCAGAAACCAAAGTATACTATCGATGACAGGTGCCAGAGGGACTGCAGGATACATTGCACCAGAAGTGTTCTCCAGAAACTTTGGAAGGGTCTCGCATAAATCGGATGTGTATAGCTATGGTATGATGATTCTAGAAATGGTTGGAGGAAGGAAAAATATTCAGGTGGAAGTCGATAATACAAGCGAAATTTATTTTCCACACTGGATTTATAAGCGTCTTGGGCTAGAAGAGGATTTAGGATTGCATGGAATTACAAATAATATGGAAGGTGAAATTGCTAGAAAGATGATTTTGGTGGGTTTGTGGTGCATACAAATAGACCCAGCAGATCGGCCATCGATGAGTAAGGTGCTAGAAATGTTAGAAAGAAATGCTGATAGTCTACAAATCCCACCTAAGCCCTTCCTGTCATCCCCACCAAGATCACCAACAAGATTTTCGACCGTGTCAATATCATGGAGTTAGTAAATGTAGTTGCATTTTTAAGCTTATCCTGTAGCTATGGCAAAGTACGTACGTAGTACATTATTTCTTCACATTATCTTTTACACGTGTTTTTCACATTATCTTCACATTATCTCCTAGGTTTTTACACTGCTGGAAATGGCTGATAATCTCACGGATAGAATAAGGAATACTTGAATAGTTAATGCATGCCTAAAAAAGATAAGTGAACAAATGAAATCAGAAAAGATGTTGCCTTACAATAGTAGATTATGTTAAAATAAATACAAAAACATGAAATCTTACATGAGTCGCCCTGTTTTAAACTTGCACATAAAAGGACAAGATTATTATTGATTGGTTGTATAACTTGTTAAAGGTGAATGATCAATTTTAATTTCATGTTATTATTTAATTTAATCATAATCATGGTTTGTTTGGTTCGCAGTTAGAATTGGAATCGGAATTAGAATTGGAATGGTCCATTCCCATAATTCATTTGGTTCAGACAAGAATGAGAATGGGAATTAAAATCAGAAGGAATGAGATTTATTCCTGAGGGGTAGAGAATGGCCATTTCCTCAAATGGGGAAATGGGATTCCGATTCCTCCCAATCAAACAGTTAGAATCGGAATAGTCCATTTTGATTCCGATTCCAAACCCCCTATTTCCACGAACCAAACGGGGCCTCAATCATAATGGCATTCATCATACTGTACAGCTAGGTGGGATACCAATGATTTTTTCAAAGCATATATTCACTTCTAGTTCGTCAAAATCTGAGAAAGGAAAATGGTTATAGGCTTATAGCCTTCAGGGAATATCTTCAACAGGTTGAGACAAGTCTTCTATGGTTCACTCCAGGTGGCCTTTAAATCACCTCATTATTTGTTGTATGAATCCCACTTTAGAGGTGTGTATCCCCTAGTGAAGTAGATCCATAATTACCTAATGACGTAGATTCGCATCCTTGAGGCAGATTCACAACTGTGCTATCCCCATATAACAACACTCTTAGAGCTATAATGTGGGTTGGCCTACTTTTGTGGGCCGTGTTGACATGCAGGCCTTGGTGGGTCGTTACTGTTCAGCACAAATTCTCTAAGGTCATGTTCGCTTTTTGGTAAGTTATTTATCCGGTTAAGTGTTTTCCAGTAAAGACTTATCCGGGTAATTGTATTTACCTATTTTTTTTTTATTTTCCATATAAATAATGGAATGACCATTTTAACCATAAAAGTCCATTATTAAAAGGACACTTTGTTCCATTCAAGTGTTAGCAACTCTTCCCCCCCAGGTGGGAAAGTTATTTATCCAACTATGAGATGGGTCTCATTTACCCAGGTAAGTGGTACCCAGGAAAATAAACTTTCCTTGGTCCCCACATAAATCTGAAAAACAAAAACATAGGATTCTTGGTCAATGAGAGTCAAAATCCCATTGACCAACTTTCCCCCCTCTCAAAATCAAGAAAAAGAACACCCCCAAAGAGGGAAGCCCAGCATGGCCCAAGGCCCAAATCCTAGCTAGCATGTGCTGGCCCAAACAGACAAGTTTGCCTTTTTGACTTTCTTTGTTTTTTATAAGTAAAGATGACAAAGAATTAACAAAAAAATACAAAATAGTAACAAAAATGCAATCGCTTAACAAATTAAAAAAAAAAATAATTGGTCATGCCGACATGGTCTAATTATACTGGCCATGCCATGCCAACCTACAGGACTCATGCTCATTTTACAATTCTAAACACACCTATAAAAATGCAATTACCTAGATAATTGTATTTACCTATATGCTTTTATTTCCGGGTAAATAAGAAGATGACCATTTTATCTCTAAAAAGTCATTATTAAAAGGGGCAAATAATTCTCAGGCAAATAAGACACCATGATCATTTTAGCCATTAAAATGGACCACTTTAAACCCTAAAAAATCTCTTAGTTAGAAAATAAATTTTGTTAATCTTAAAGTAAATTACTTCAAGGATTTTATCAAATTAGAGTAATTAAAATAACAATAGTTAATTTAATAGTAAATAATTAACAAAAATTAAGAGTAAATTATTACTTAACCACTAACTTAATTGGCGTAAATAGTAAATTAACAATCACTTAATTTACTTAATTAACTTAGTTAACTTAGTAACTCAATTTTCTAATTAAACTAATTAAACTAATTTTTTTAATTATTTTGTTTTACTTCTTTAATAGGAATTTAATTTACTTATTTACCAATTTATCACTTTGGCCACTAGTTTTTGGGTATGGTTTGACCGTCTAGTCCAAATGGATCAACCCAATACATTTTGAAAAATAAAAATATATAATTAAAATAAAAATGACCCAAAATCCATTTATTAGATCGAAAAGTTTAGTGGTTTAACCGTTTAGGTCAATTTGTTGTTGACCAACTCAATGTCTTTTTCTTTTAATTTTAGGCCAAGTACAAAATGGAATTGGACAATTGACTGATTCCTGGATCAAATGGTTCGACACCCAATCAGTGACGATTTTAAAACCATGTAATTAAGTAAATTAACTAATTGATTAAGTAAATTAGGCTAAATAAATAGAGAAATTAAAGAAATTAAGCTAATTAAACTAAATAAGTAAATTAACCCAACTATGTAAATTAAGCAATTCAATAAGTATGGTGGGGATTGGGGATAGGAAAATTTCATCCCATTAGCGGGAACGAGGCAGAGACAAGAAGAGCAAATCCTACCCCGCAGATACCCCGATCTCTGCCCCGTGAGATCCCCATTAATATATATGTATATATGTATATATATATTAATATTTCTTAAAATATAGTTAAATACGCTTAAATCTTTTATAATAGGATTATAAAATTTAATGATTTTATTTTATTTTTTAAATAAAATAAAAAGCAAAAACAAAATGATTAATATTATAAAAAATCACAAGGAATGGAAATCCATGCTAGGATGGGAATCCCCATGAAGGCGGGCATGGGGATAACCTTGTCTCCCTTAGCAGGGACAAGGACGAGGGCGGGGATGGGATTTTCGTAGGGATTTGGGAGAGGCTCCCCGTTAAGGGTATCAACGGTATTTAAAAATCCAATTTCGAATTCGATATTCGACATAATTGAATCAAATTCAGATAATTCAAAACTCTAATTGATCGAATTTGGATATCCTATTTTTACCGAATAGTTAATTAGATTTGAATTCGGATATGACCTGATTCGATTCAATAAATATCCAAATTCAACCGATTATTTAATTCTTATATATAATATAAAAATTTTTATATAATTTATATATAATAATTAAATTATATAAAAATTTTATATATTTATATACTTTATATCAATAAAATATTTATTAATTATCTAAAATAACTAATCAATTAAATCGAATATTCAAATATTTAATTGAATCTGAATTCAGATATTAATTTTCAATATCCGCCAGATATCGAATCAAATTCAGATATCAGATTCAAATTCAGATGTTGCTTGATCTTATTCGAATTCGATCAATTTATACCCCTACTCCCCATCCCCGTTCCGCCATTTCCCTTTGCCATTCTTATTAACCAAGGCCCATCCCACTTTAATATATAACTAGCGAAGTAAGCACAGGAGTGAGAAAATAAAACGTAAAGTAAAAATTGAGTAAGGTTCAACTTCAACTAAATTTGTAAGAAAGATAAACCGATTAATTAAATATATAATTTTATTGTAGAAAAAAACAGACCGAATTAACTTGAAAAAAAACGTACCAAAAAACGAAATTGGATTAATAGGCACTAAATTAGGGTTTCTACTGTTCATGAGAAGAGAAACGAAACTCTATCAAATTTCATAACGTAGACAAATTGAAAAGGCAATTTGATGAGGAAGAATGGCATTATTAGAGAGAGATACCATAAATACCAAAACTTCAATGCATATAGATTCAGAATATCTATGGATTGAATTACAAGAAATTCAGAAAAAAGTAATAAGGCATTTCATCCAAAAAAAGAGAAATTAACCAAAAAAATTAAATCCCAAATGTTCTAAGAAGAAGAAGCCGCTTAATTGTAATGCTACTAGATGCAGTCAATTGCAGTTTTCAAAAATCAATCAAGGATTTATAAGTGGCAGCTGTTTAGTATTGGAATCATCTTGGACTCATCCACCTCTTCAGATCCCAAGCTCCACGACCAATAAAAAAAATAACATGAAAATTATGGATAATGTATTGAAGAAGACATGTTAATGAAAAAACATGAAGTTTCAGTTTTTCACAAATAATTTCCAACTTAAGAAACTTTGCTGAGCATAGTAATTAACAGAGGAAAACCAGCTAATATATTTGGATTCTCAGTACTAATTCCAACAACAAAAATAATTGTACACGTGGCAACTTGTTTTGGTGTTGAACCCCAAAAAAATGTTGGTGTTCTTTATTCGTTCCCTCCTTTTTAATCCTCGGTTCTTCACCACATATTTTCGGAGAAGCCCAAAGCCTTTCTATAGTTCTATTCTTCTATCATCGTCATTATACAAAAGCGGGGATAAGGATCTTATTATGGACATATTATACTGAAAAAGAAAAGAAATAGAAAAACCTTCTCGTTGGATCATCACTGTTATGAATAATGCCATTATGTTGAAATTTTCCCATTAATGGAGAGAGGGTGGCAATGGCAAGAGTGGGGCTCTGTCTTTGTGATGGGGACCATGGGGTTTGGGCTTGGTGCTGCTGGATTGTAGGAAAAGTTGCAATCAGTTTTCCCAGATTGCTTAGATGTTATATCTTAATACAGAATCAGGATTCATAATAGATGTTTTGTGTCTGTGATGACTAACTAAGACAGTTGGAAGTTGGAAGTAAGAAAGAGATTACTGTTCGGTTTCTTCGGAAATCTCCTGCAACACTAAATACTGTAGAGCCGTGGAGAATTTTGCAAATCGCTTTTTGTTTCTTGTGGAGCCACTCCCCGGAGCACTGCCGCTGCTTGTCAGAATGAAGGATCCCGATCCATCCCCGAAATCCAGAGACTCAATCTAATTACATTCTTTTATAAGTCAAACGAAGAAAAAAAAAAACTGGGCGGAATTGGAAAAGTCTGGGAAAAGATTGAAAAGTTGTCAATAAACATGGATGGACTAACAAAAAATGGGTTGGATGGTTTTAGGGATTTATGTTAAGGTTATTAATACATCTTGTAAACTAACCTTCAATGGTAAAAATGGAGGGAATCCACCTCTTGTAAATGAACAACCACCTTGGAGTATCGCCATGGTGGGTATCGAATAACAAGAGCCTGCAAGGCTCTCCTGACGCCAAGCTCTCACTGTTATATATAAAGAGCTAAGAATCAAAAGAAAACAACCAAACAACGCTTCAAGCGAAAAAAAAATGTAGACTATGGGAACAGAATAGTTACTTGGCATGGGCGATGGCATCCCTGCACAAGGCCAGAGTTCGAACCATGGCGAGGTCTCTTCCTCTTGGATTACCCAGTCTCTCTTTACAATTCTTGCAAGTAGAAGTGTGGAGCCAAAACGGCAAAACCGAAACCAGGGTAGTTCTCGGTTCTGAGGAGCATAAACACAAACACATGACTGACTTGACTTACTTGTCATTGAAGAAATCTCCGAAATCATCGATTACAACGGTTGTTGGGTAGGTTCCGAGTTCGTGCAGGTGAAATCCAGCCTAGTATTTGTTGATCCCCTCGTAATCTTCTACATACCTGGCAACGAACAGAAATGCTTGGATAGATGTAAATTATTAGTAAGGAAAAGTGAATTTCTTGATATCCTAGTGGACAATGCTCTCACTCGCACTCACTTCATCCGTATTCGGTTAAACACATCAGACGAGGCATCGATGCCCTGCAAGCAACATTCAAAAATGAATTACTGATTACATTACATACAGATACAGGTTAAAATGGAAAGAAAAACAGAGAGAGTAGTAATAAATGTAAAATACCTGGGATAAGTAAGGGGGTTTGGACTCTAACCTGCGGTGGTTGCAGATGAAGACGACATGACAATGGGTTACTGTAAGCGGAATTAAAAGCGAACTGGAAGAGGAGGGATGTCTTACCGCATGAGGGAGGCCCTGAATGGAGCACCATTTGGCTGCTGCTGCATCCTTTTCCTTCTCGATGTGTTGTTTCGTGGATAAGAAGAAGAACCTCTCTACCATTCTCCCAGCAATTTGGGTGCGAATGTTAAGCAGGGTTTGGGGTGTGCCGAACTCATAGGAACTAAAGAACACATGAACTCCGAGTAAGTTACACTGATATGATTCATTTCAAGTTTTCAACTGTACCAGAGAGGAAGAGGGACTAGGACGAGAGAGTGAGAGAAGAGGGAAGAGGGAAGCAGGGGAGAAAGACGTGTCAGCTACATTGGGAAGGCCCATCTCGCAGTTTTCGCACGAAGAAAATGAATACACATGCCGATACCGCAAGAAGAGAAGGCCACGTCGCCTTAACGAAGGCCCATTCTGTGTTTAGGATATACTAGCGAAATTATCCGTACTGAGCACGGGTTTTTATATTTGTATATTTTTAATTTTTTTGTTGAAAGTGTTTTGTTTGATTATGCTTGTTATTAATGCATACCTTCTCCGTTAATTGAATAATTAAATTCAGTGTAAGAGACTTTGGGAGATATTAACTATATTTGGTTGGTGCAGTGATATATAACATTACTAGATTTTTTATCTATATTAATTTAGACAATATACCAAATTATAAAATTATTGAATATATATGATACTAAAAATGCATATATATTGAATCTTGAAAAGTGAAGGATGTGTTCAGATATATGGTTAAAGGCGGTGTTGATATCATGTATTTATCTATATATTCTTTCCTTTTTTTTTTATTTTATTCCTCTCCTTTTGATTGATGTAAATCTTCTCTTTCGAGATGCTTTGTTTTGTTATTGCCTGGTTGAGATATTCTTTATTTTCAAGCATCGATCTTACAATCTCTTAACTGAAGTCTTTTTGTTTCAATGCCTCTTGACCTTTCTTTATTTTTATACCTATTTTGTTATCACTTTTCTTATTATCTATTGTTTCTATCAATATTTTATGTTTGGTTGTTTCATATACACATACTTTATCTCTTATTTGCTATTACATATATTCATTAATTTGTTTTTTTTTTTTCTTTGGATGGGGATGACAATCACTCGTTCTGTTAAAGCTGGTAGGGCGTGATTTATTGTGACAAATTTATATTTGTAATAGCAACAAATTCATATAAAAGTTAATTATTTAATTTATATGTATTTTCCTATAATTTTAATTTTTCTTAATGAAGTGAAAAATTCAAAGGTGGTTTTTCTTCAGGCACCAATAATAACAACAAAGGGGCAAAAAAAATCGCGTTTGTACAACAATTGAATGGCTACGATGGAATCGCCTAGTAACTAAGCACGTGGATTAAACCTAAACGATCAGAGAAAAAATCTGAAATGTCAAGTTGATTATTCTATTTAATTTCGATAACTTGAGGTAGAAAGCTACGAGGTCCAAAATTACCAAATCACTCCGAACGTGAATAACGACGAATCCGAAATGAATGAAAGAGGCAATGGTAATCCTGAAATATATAGAAACGGACAAGTACGGATACATATAGAAACAATATGTATGAAACGGACAAGTACGGATAGTTTCATATAGAAACGATGAAAGGTTTCGGGCAGTTCAACTTTTTATGGATGCTGTTTTTTTTTTCTGATTTATTTTAATATAATATACAGCGTGGCTCAAACAAGTGGCAGAAAATTCAGTAGTTTTTTTCTTCTTTTGTTGTGCTATTCTTCCTCCTTTGGAGAGCTTTGGTTTGTGGGTACTTTGTTTTGCAGGGGAAGGGGGTTTTAGAAGTTGCAAACATTTCTCCGATCTAGAGGGAAGTGGAAGGACAATAGCTGTCTGGGCAGCGAGCCTACCTCAGTTCTTGATACGAGAAGGAGCCCAAGCCCTCCTGCATCTACCTCAACCCTGTATTCTTCCTTGAGCGGAGGCGGCGGCTCAACCGGCACAGCCGTGGTGTTGGTGGTTTCCAATAATCTTCCACAGAAATGGCCACTTACCCAGCAGCAAGAAGACAGATCGGCTGCAGTAGCTGAACCCGGAGGTTGCGTTGGGGGTGGTGGTGGTTCCCGGAAGGACGAATAGGCCGCGGCGCCACTGGAGTGGAAAAATGTGGCCTTGGAATGGAAGACTGGGAGAGTATGTTGTCGGAGACCTACGCAGTTGTCCGAGTAACAATCATCACTATAAGCGTCGTGGTGTGGATGATTAATAAGGAGGCTTTCAGCAAAAGGGACCATTGTCATATTGGAGAACCCAGAAACTAAAATCGCAGGCGTCGATTCTTTCTTGTGTTTTGTATTCAATTCCATCGATGGTTACGTTAGGGAAGGGTTCTTCAAATGATCATCTCACGTCTTAAACTAGGCAAGGAGAATGGCGGAGGAGGTAGCCATGGACGATAGAAGGAGAAGATTACACAGAACGAAAAGCTTTCATGTGACGAAAAACTTCACGTGCGGATAGCTCATCCGGCTGGAAGCGATTTTCGCACGCTAAAACAAATTTCACGTATGGATAACAATTGCTGCGGGAAGGAAAGGCCACGTAGCCAAGACAAAGGCCCTTCCCAGCTTAGTATATATATATATTTAAACTTTGGTCATTTGTCGCCGCCTTGCCTTACTCGGTCGAAGCTCTCCCACCCTCTATCCTACTCTTCATTTGCCGCCTTGCCTTCAATTCCTTCTTTCTTTGAAATATTTCATCATCATTATCCCTCACATATTCTAATCT
Organism: Nelumbo lutea; assembly: GCF_056320005.1. NCBI lineage: Eukaryota > Viridiplantae > Streptophyta > Magnoliopsida > Proteales > Nelumbonaceae > Nelumbo > Nelumbo lutea. The sequence continues at coordinate 24,729,909 of NC_142686.1, read as the reverse complement.
TATTCTCTGAGATATCGTCGCAGATGCATCCCCACCTCTTTCCCTCTTCTTACCTCGTCTCCCTCCTCCTCTTCATCTCTATAATCCACCTTCCCCATTCTCTGTATGAAGACGATTGGAGGTACTTCAATTGTAGTCAGAAGACATTTAATTGTGGAGATTTCAAAAACATCGGCTATCATTTTTGGGGAGGTGATCGACCCGACTATTGTAGTGGTCATTCCGACCTTCATCTCCACTGTCGAGATGGTTTTGAAGAGATTGATATTGTTGGGTAAGTTACACTATAATAGCATAAATGAATGTAAAATCAATCCCAAGACAACAAAAAACTTTTCTCCAATTTTGTGTGTTAAAATAGGTTTGTCAACAACAATAATAACAAGTAAACATTCAGCCAAGTATAGAAAAACAAATAACAATCACCACACAATAGTGCATCGGAATTTTTACGTGAAAAACCCCAAAATCAGGGAAAAATCACGGGACCTATTGTCTGTAAAAATCTTCCACTAATTCAGAAATTAATGGGTACAATAGTCTTGAGTGGAAAGTTGGATTTTTAGAGAGATGGATAACACTTTGACTGACACAATAGAGAGCATATCTTTTTTGCTTCATACCCAATTCTTATAAGAACTTCTTCAACCATAGGATCTCCTTATAGGCTTCTGTAGTTGCAATGTATTTGGCCTCTGTAGTAAACAATGCAACACACTTTTGAAGTTTGGATTGCCATGAAATTGCTCCCCCTGCAAAAGTCATTAAATACCCGAAGTGGACTTTTGGGAATCAACATCACCAGTCATGTCTGCATCAGTGTACCCATCCAACATGACTTTACCATTTCTGAAGCATAAGCATATCTGAGAAATACCTCTAAGATACCTGAATATCCATTTTACTACTGTCCAATGTTCTTTGCCGGGGTTAGACAGAAATCGAGTAACTATACCAATAGCATGAGTAATATCTAGCCTCGTGCACACCATATCATACATTAAACTACTAACTACCGAAGCATAAGGCACTTTCTTCATTTCAGCTTTGTCTTTCTCACTTGTAGGACATTGTTTAGTGTTGAGCTTGAAATGACCTGCAAGTGGAGTAGTTATTGGTTTTGCATTGCTCATGTTGAACCTCTCAAGAACCTTCTTAATATATTTTTCTTGAGATAACCATAACTTCTCATTATGTTTATCTCGAGAGATCTTCATACCAAAAATCTGTCTAGCTGTTGCCAAGTCCTTCATTGCAAAAGACTTGTTAAGCTCATTTTTCAACTTGTCAATCTTATTAGAATCATGTCTAACTACCAACATATCATCAACATAAAATAAGAGAATAATAAAATCACCATCAGAAAAATTCTTTACAAATACATAATGATCTAAACTGGTCCTAGTGTACCCATGATTAACCATGAAGGAGTCAAATTTGCTGTACCACTATCTTGATGCTTGTTTCAACCCATACAAGCTTTTCTTTAATCTGCACACCAAATGTTCTTTTCCTTTTTCTTTGAATCCCTCTAGTTGCTCCATATAGATTTATTCTTTCAAATCACCATGAAGGAAGGCAGTCTTCACATCAAGCTGTTCAACTTCCAAATTTAGACTTGCAACTAATCAAAGCACAACTCGAATAGAAGACATTTTCACCATAGGAGATAATATTTTTTCAAAGTCAATACCCTTTTTTTTTACTGAAACCCTTTACAACCAGCCTTGCCTTGTATTTTAGTTGTGAGTCACTCTCATCAGATTTCAATTTATAAACCCATTTGCTTTTGAGTGCCCTTTTCCCCTTTGGTAATTTCACCAAATCATAAGTGATGAGGGCAGATTTGGCCCTCTAGTAAAATTGTGACATGTGGCACCTCGTGACAACTAGGAAAACACCTAGCCAACAAACTTACAAAGTTGGTGACCCACCCGGGCACCTGTCTGGCCGGCCTGGCGCGACCTGCGCGCGGCCTGAGCGACCTGGCCGACCTGGACGACCTGGACCAGCCTAGCGCATGATCCGGCCAAGGCGCCAGTTTCACGACCTGATCTAGACACTGACCCGCCGACTGACACAGGCGCCAGCTTGACGACCTGATCTAGACACTGTCCCACCGAATGACACAGGCGCCGACTTGACGACCTGGCCTAAACACTGACCCGCCGACTGACGTAGGCACCCCTCTGACAACCCGGCCCAGGCACCGACCTGGCCGCCTGTCACAAGCGCCAGCCTGACGACCTCGAGGAGTTCATCACCGTACCCCGGTTCTGGCAGGATGCGACGAGTCTTACCGTTTGGAGGCTTTTCACCCACCTAACCCGTGAGGACTCCGGTATATAAAGACCTCACCCCCCAAAGGGGAAGGGGATGGAAAAGAAAGGGAAGTAACCCTGCTCTCTAGCTCTCTCATATTATCTTCAAAGCTCTCTACAATAAGAGTGCTAACTTAAGCATCGGAGAGCCCCCACCGGGAAAGTACCCCTGGGACCTCTGATTCAGTTCTCGCAGGTCCTTCAGCTCCTACTGCCTACGAAGAGGAGGAAAAGATGCAGTTCTCAGAAGTCACTCAGCTCCCCCCACCTACAAGGAGGAGGAAGACATGGAGTTCCCGAAGGTCCCTCAACTCCCTCCACCTACAAGGAAGAGGAAAAGATGGAGTTCTCGTAGGTCCCTTAGCTCCCACCACCTACAAAGAGGAGGAAAAGATGGAGTTCTCGCAGGTCCCTCATCTCCCGCAGCTTACAAAGGAAAGAAGACCACCTCATGCTGAGGGCAGTCGGATTGCACCGCACCAGGGAGCTCCAACATTCTCTAAGGCATCGACCGCCTAGTAGGGAGTTCGCCAGGCAGTTCGCCCATAGGCAGTTCGCCCCCAGGCAGTTCGCCACTAGGGAGTTAGCCACCAGGCGGTTCGCCCATGTTCGCCCCAGTTCGCCCCCAGGCAATTCACCCCTAGGCAGTTTGCCACCAAGGCAATTCGCCCCCAGGCAGTTCGCCACCAGGGAGTTCGCCACCAGGCAATTCGCCCCCAGGCAGTTCGCCCCTGGGCAGTTCGCCACCAAGGCAGTTCGCCCCCAGGCAGTTCGCCACCAGGGACTTCACCACCAGGCAGTTCGCCACCAAGGCAGTTCGCCCCCAGGCAGTTTGCCACCAAGGCAGTTCGCCCCCAGGCAGTTTGCCACCAAGGCAGTTCGCCCCCAGGCAGTTCACCACCAGGGAGTTTGCCCCCAGGCAGTTCGCCCCCAGGCAGTTTGCCACCAAGGCAGTTCGCCCCCAGGCAGTTCGCCACCAGGGTGTTCGCCACCAGGCAATTCGCTACCAAGGCAGTTCGCCACCAGGCAGTTCGCCACCAAGGCAGTTCGCCACCAGGCAGTTAGTTACTAAGCAGTTCTCCCCCAGGGAGTTTGCCACCATGTAGCTCGTCACTAAGGCACGCCACCACCGGGTCGAATAACGAGGTACTTTGCCAAAAAATTTTACATCACAAAACATTGGTACGTGGCCGAAAACGGTTACATCAATAAGTATGATTCTCATGCAAGGATTTTAATTCCTCTTGCATTGCTTTCAGCCACTCATATTTCTTGTCATGTGACATAGCCTCTTGATAAGTCTCTGGCTCTCCCCCATCTGTTAGCATCACATACTCATGTGGAGGATACCTAGTGGAAGGACTTCTCTCTCTAGTTAATCTTCTAAGTTGAACCTATGGTGAAGGAATTGGAGATACATGTTCATTCTGTACTTCCTCTATATTTTCATTTATAGGAGTTTCATCACTAATTGTATCATCCTGTTCATTTGGTACAGCTCTTCCATGATCACCATCAACTGTAAGTGGGAAAACTGGATCCAAGTTAATTGGAACAAAAACAGAGAATTTTGGCTTCTCATTTTTTTCTATATCTTCAATTGTTTGATTCTCAAGAAGTACAACATTTCTACTTCTGATCACTTTCTTGTCCACTAGATCCCATAACCTGTACCCAAACTCGCCGTGCCCATAGCCTAAGAAGATTCACTGTTTAGCCTTGTCATCAAGTTTGGATCTTTCATCTCTAGGAATATGAACAAATGCCCTGCAACCAAACACTTTCAAATGACTATATGATATAGATTTCCCTGTCCAAACTCTTTCAGGAGTATCTCCATTCAAAGGAACTGAAGGAGAAAGGTTGATGAGGTCAACTGCAGTTCTCATAGCCTCACCCCAAAAGGATTTGGGTAACTTAACATGAGAGAGCATGCATCTGATTCTGCCAGTAATTGTTCTGTTCATTCTCTCTGCTACTCCATTGTGTTGAGGAGTCTTTGGAACACTTTTCTCAAGCCTAATACCATAGATCCTACAATATTCTTCAAAATGACCCTTATATTCACTACCATTATTAGCTCGGATGCACTTCAACTTATTCCATGTTTCTCTCTCAACCTTAGCATGAAAATATTTGAAAACACCCAACACCTGATCCTTAGATTTCAAGGCAAATGTCCACACTTTTTTGGAGTAGTCATCAATAAATGTCACAAAACATAATGCACCACCAAGAGATCTATCTTTCATGTAGCAAACATCAGTGTGAACTAAATCTAAAACATGAGGCTTTCTAGATAGAGGAAATTTATGGAATGCAACTCTACTCTGTTTGCCAGAAAAGCAATGTACACATGTTTCAAGAGGCATACCTTTCACATCAAGAAGAAGATTTTCTCTAGAAAGTATCTGAATCCCTTTTTCACTCAAATGTTCAAGCCTTCGGTGCCAAAGCTCAATGGATGAATCATGAACTGCATTCACCTCTCATTTGTTCAACCTTACTTGCATCACATAAAGGGTATTATGCTTCTTTCCCTTTGGCCTACAGTTTTTCTATGCATGATTCCCCATTCATCACTTGACTTATCACTTGGATTTACTTCATCACCTCTTATGGGTAAGTACAAATCTTTGCAATAAAAAATGTCCTCCATTCTGGGTTTTCAAATGGCATAATTCGATGAAGTCAATTTTATCATAACACCCGAGGATTCCTCCATTTGTATCAACACAAACAATTAATTTCAGCCAACATGACTCTGATACCACTGTTGGGTAAGTTACACTACAGTAGCATAAATGAATGTAAAACCAATCCCAGCACAACAAGAAACTTTCCCCCAAATTTGTATGTCAAAATGGGTTCGCCAACAACAATAATAACAAGTAAACAATTCAACCAAGTAACAGAAAAATAGATAACAATCACCACACAATAGCACACCGGAATTTTTACATGAAAAACCCCAAAATCGGGGAAAAACCATTGGACCTATGGTTCGTAAAAATCTTCCACAAATTTAGAAATTAATGGGTACAATAGTCTTCTCTAATTGCAACTAGAGGCTTACAAACATCAAGGAAATAATCCTTGGCTCACAAGAACACCATTAACATCACCAAATGCAAGGTGGATACAACACAAACATATGTTTAGATCTCACCAAGTTGCTGTAAATCTGAATTGAGAAGTAGAGAAAATGAAGAAGAACCATCAAATCTGAACTGGAGTGAGATTCTTAACTCCAGCACTTAATATCATCAAGGACGGGCTTGAAAGGCACCTCCGAACTTGATCTTGAATGGAACAAGAGCCAATTTTTTCCTCTTCTTCATAAAACTCAAAGAACCAAGAAAAAACTTTCTTTTTGGTTATGTAATTTTTTTCGTTTTCTTTGTTCCTCTCAAAACCAAGACCGAATAATGTGGTAACCCACTATTCGGTTCCCTTTTCTTTAGGGAGTAAATGAAGGTGGGGTGGGCCCCTCCATATGGGCTAGACCCACACCCAACAAATCTACTGGTTAGTTCTGCAGGCAAATCACTGATGTGTTGTTGTTGCTGCAAATGTTCTGCTGTGTTGTTGAGCTAAGCATGTCCTCTGATGCATTGCCGGTGTAGGGCCGCCATGCTCCAACAGCTAGTGTACCCACATTCCTATCATTCCAATATTGTGGCTTCAACCGAGGACCCATGATGCAAAACTACCACCTTAATGATATTCCTTAACCAACCGTCGACACCAACCAATTTCGGACTATTGTCCCTGCCTTGATAGTGCCTCAAACAAAGCTACGGAACAATGGCTCATACGTCATGAAACCAAGATGTAGGATCACCGCCCAATACCTCACCAAAATGAACAGCAACCAATGTCCGTGAGGAAGCATGGCACTCCCCCACTCAAACCACCACAATATGCCTTCCATGAAAAGGCTCATGCATGTGCCCCCGTATGTGCACAGAAACCAATGCGTCTGCCCCAACAAAGGTGTTGTTTTTGGGGTCATTGGAATGGGGACACAAATGAATGGCCTCTTGGCAGGCCTGATGTGCATTGCTTGTTTGAACCCATGTGGAAATGCCTAGGGACCGCACCCCACAATGTGCTGCTTGTCGAGATGACCGCTTCAACTGGCTCTGTGCTAACCTGCTTTGATACCAATTGCAACAACAGTTGGCTAACTCGGTCTGATACCAACTGTCATGGGGGTAGTTCTACAGCGGAAGAAACCCATGCGGCGTCCAGGCCAAGGTAGACTAGGACAAGCCTTATGTGTGCTTGGAGGCTAGGGAGTTGTCCGATGGGATGGCTCCACCAAGGTCAGTAGCACTGGATCATGACCTCAAGTCGCATGGCCGGGGCACTTGGTTGGCTTTGGTTGGTCCATTGGAGGCGCTACTTACGTGCTAAAGGGGGAAGGCCATGATGTGAGGCGACTGGGCACCGATGTGATGGGTCTCATGTATGCCAATGATGTGGGCACCTGTGTGTCATGATGAAAGGCAACCACTGGGCCGGAACACACCCATATGTTATAGGCAACGGGGTAGCTCACCTAGCTTGGGCAAGGGGTTGGCGTGGTGAATGGTCATACTTGAACCAGGCCTGCATGCCAAGCCTCCCTTGAGTGTCGGCAGTGCAATGCCGGTCCATGCATTGTCCCCACGGGCATGTGTGCGCCTATGAGGAACCCTAGTAGCCATGCTAGCCATTAACCAGGGCCGCTCTGCAAGGGATGTTGGTCTAGGAGTGCCAAGGTTAGGCACCCAAGGAGGTCGACCACCCCTCCTCAAAGAGTACGTTAAATTTTTGGAGGTCTACCTGAAAATAACATCATTTTTCCCAAAAATCTTACAGACGAAAATGACGGTGGTATCCCTTAACGTAAGCCCGCCAAGCGTATTAAAGACTAAACCTGAATCAAATCGTGACACAAGGTTACGCCACAACATCTCCCTCACCAGCCTAGTGCCTCAAATACGCTACTCTAACAACATTTCAAACCTCGCTTTCTTCTTTGATTGCTTTGGATTCCCCAAAGCATATCTAAATAATTACAGTTCACTATCCTGTCTTGTATCCGGCCAGAATCAATCCTATGTCTTAACGTCGGATGCGATTCTAGCAAACTCTAACTGGTATGGGTATTGCAAGGATAAAGTGGTGACGCCAGTAATGAAATCGGCGGTACTGGATGTTTTAGTCAATAATATTAACGGGTTTGTTAGGGCCGTGCAAGGCGGGTTTGAGCTGCGTTGGGAAAACCTGGTTATTGTGCATACAACACAAATTCGACGGTTCTGCTCTGCATTTGCAAGGACGGAACCCGTAACCGGAAGCGTTGTTCCCGACATTTCGGTAAGTAAAATTAAACGGAGATTCCTCCGGATCGTATAAGGGACTGCCTAGTCAGCTGTGAATACCTCAGTTTTCGGTACATTACGGATGACTGACGTGTTCACTTTTGATTGGATACTGTAAGCCGTTGCAGAAACATTTGGTCCAACTCTTTTGTCTCCGGTCCACGCTAGTTTTCCCGTTGGATGGTACTTGAGGTGGCGTTTAATTTATTGGTTGGTATTGCAAGATTTCTATCGAGAGAACCATCCCTTATTTCTAAAGAAAACGACAAAGAACATTAAGTGTGACGTCAATTTCTTCCGATTACTACTCGTTTTGTGAAAGTGTTTGTTTTCATGTCACATTACATGCAACTAATTAATTAAATGCCACAAAAGTCTTTTGCATGAAAATCAATTGTATTTCTCGGTTACACAGAGCCTAAGTAAAACAAATAAACGTACGGAATTTGAAAATCAGTCTCTTAAGTTTGTTCATGGAGTTTAGTGATATCATGATTTGATTCTGTTCAAGTTATAATATGAAGAATATATTGCAGGGAAATCCAAATCCTGGGTGTTTATTTCCGTAGGTAATATTCTAACCAAAGTGGTTTCTTTTGTGATTTTTTCAAAAAATTCTATAGTTAGTTTATTGTTATTCTCTATACAAGTTTCATAAAAATAATTAAGATAGTGCGTGCTTTAAGATTAATAATATCCTCTCATTTTTACAGCTGTATCAATTTGTGGATTTGTTCTTTCAGTGATTACGATTTTATATTGGTTGTTGAGAAAATTTTGGAACAAGGGAAGAGGAAATGCTGAAAACCTAGAGGAATTATTGAAGAATTGTGGGTCCATGGCTCCAACAAGATACAAGTATTCAGCTAGTTGGAGCATTATTCTGGCTAACAGCTAGTTGATAAGCTGATTTAACAGAGAATTTGACATTACAATTTCGGGTCCAAATCAACTTATCTTCTCCTCCTACTCTTGGAAGGTCCATCCTATAGATTAGTTTGTAATTGCTTGATCAAACCAAGGTTAAATGTTCCTTTCGCTCCATCTTTTACTTTGATGGTCAATGAGATTACTAACCCATTTACAAGGGCTCTAACATTGTTCTAGGGCCCATAGGTTTGAAATGGGGAGCTCCCATGATCCATGGGTCATCCCAAATCAGCAGGTTTTCAACCTTTGCTATACTCCAACAAGCCCCTTTTCTAAGAAGATCTCTGCCAACCAACAAACCTCTGAAGCCCCAAGAACAATTCCAAGGGGCAGATACATTACAAAAGCTTCAGGTATTTTCTCTTGACTAGCCTTACCCATAAACTATCCTTTGTTGTACAGAATCTGCAAGCTGATTTTGCAAAGATGGCCAAATTGAATAAATAGGGATCCTTAAAACTTATCCCTCCCAAGGATTTGCTTCTATAGATCTTAGACCAACTTACCCAATTAACTTTCTTTTGCTTCTCTAATTCTCTCCACATGAAATATCTTTGGTTCTTCTTCAGCTAGTTGCAAATGGATTTTGGAAGCAAAAAACAAGATATGACATAGGATGGAATTGCAGTTAGAACTACTTTTATCATTACTTCCTTCCTAGCCGAGGAAAGGAAAAAGGCCTTCCACCCATTAATTTTTCTCTCTATTTTCTCTTCCAAGTAGTTAAAATAAACCCCTTTTTGATCTACCAGAAACTGAAGGGATCCCTAAATACTGGGAAGGATTCACAACTTTCTTTACACCCATGACTCTTACTATTATTATTTGCAGTTTTATATGTAAATTTGGAGAGGAAAAGACTTCAGATTTAGTAAAATTCACCTTTTGCCCAAAAGCCTTTCAATACTCCTTCAGGATCTCCATAATCACTCCTCCTACAATATTTTTCCTTGAGAATATGTAAGAGTCATTTGCAAAAAGACAAATGGGTAATTTCAAGACTATTGTGATTAATTTATATTCCTGAAATAAGACCTACAGAGTGAGCATGCTTTAAAGCCAAGTATAGGACTTCAGAGGTTATTAAGAACAGGTAGGGGGATAGGGATTCCCCTTGTCTAAGACCTCTGGAGGGAAAGAATTTTTTGTTAGGGCTCCCACTAATGAGCATTTGAAAAGATGTTAAGGAGATGCATTGCAAAACCCAGTGAACTTTTCACCAAACACCATTTTTTCCATAGCATTTTTAACAAAAATACGTTCCACTCTATCATAAGCTCTGTTCATGTTTAATTTCACTACCATGAACTTTTGCTTACTCTTTGTGGTTTTAATAAAGTGAATCAATTCATGAGAAATTAACACATTTTCAAAAATCAGTCTCCCTTGAATAAAAACATTTTGGTTCTGGATGATTATTCTGGAAATGATTAACTTAATTCTGTTTACTAATTAACACCTTTGCTATGGTTTTATATAAAGAATTACATATGTTGATGGAGTGGAATTGAGTTGCATCCTCAGGATTTTTGCATTTAAGTATTAGGGCAATAAAAGTTCTGTTTAAATCTTCATGAAGACCCCAATCTGAAAGAAATCTAGAAATGCCTTTATAAAACTTGGACAACTACCTTCCAGTACCTTTGAGAGAAAGAGTTTGGGAATCCATTTGGACCCGGAGCTTTATGAGGGGACATCTGAAATAGGGATTCCTTGATCTCTTCTTCCTCTATTTCCTTCTAAAGCCACATGCTATCTTCACTACTAACTACACATTCAACATGCCTGAGAACATCTTGGCCTACATCCAGATTTGAAGATTTAAATAGTTCTTTAAAATGATTTACTAGGGTTTAAATCTGGTCTTGGCCTGTAATGCGCACCCCATTGGCATCCTTTAGAGATATAATTATGTTCCTGGCTCTCATTCTCAGGGTTGCTTAATGAAAAAATCTTGTATTTTTATCCCCTAATTTTATCCAAAATTGTCTTCATTTTTAAGCCCACAGAATTTCCTCTCTTGAGTTCATTATCCAAAAGAGCTTCTATTTGATTAATTTTAGATCTATCAAAAAATCAACCGGGTTTGTTTCTCTCTTGGCTCAGTTTAGCTGTAGATTTTTAATTTTCTCCTGGACTTTGCCAAAAACTCTTTTGTTCCTCTTTGATAAATCTACCTGAAGAGTCCTACACTTTTTGACCACAACTGATTGGTTACTCCCTTCTAAATCCTTCTTCTAGTTCTCCTTTGTTAATCTTGCACAATCCTCATGAGTGTTCCAAATATTTTCAAATCTGAAGGGTCTTTTAATCCTCTTAATATCAAGAGAAGTTTCAAAAGAACTGGGATGTGCTTAGACCCGCTAGTGGTCATATGTAACATCCTGGCTTTTTGGAACCTATCTAACCAATCAACATTTGTAGCAACTATATCCAACATTTCCTGAACATTTTCTCTCCCTTCCCTCTTGTTTGTCCAAGTGTACTTTGGCTCATGACTTGGTAATAATTTGCAACCTATTGTTCTTACTAGTTTTTTTTTCTTTTTTTTTTCTGGCTATCTCAGCTCTACTGACTTGCTTCTATTGAAAATTAAGTTCATATCCCCTAAAAACACCCAGGGGCCAAGAGTTAAAACCAATAATATTTACTCTACCCTGTTAAAACCAATAATGTTCACTGTTTTAAGCTTATTATGATATAAAATAGCTCTAAAAAGACAATCATAATTATTTGCTATCTTTGAATTCTCTTTCTTATTTTTAACTGAGTCAAACAGTTGAACTGGGTAGTTGGATCGTTCCACCAGTAGTACAGTGATAAAAACAGTTTTGTGTCTGGTCTGTTTAACCATTAATTTTAGGGAAAGCTACTCCAACCTTCCGTTTGTTTTCAAACAGGAACTAAACCCCCCCTGTATTTTGACCTTTGCATAAACCTCCCTACATGTTTCAAATAAATAGATAAACATGCTCTTCCATCAATTATCTTGATGTAAAACGCTGATATAATACTTTAAATTTTTAAAATCCCATTTTTCCTATGGAAAACTTTATTGGGATGAGGATTTATTGATTTACCCCTAAAAATATGTTTTCTTTATTTATGTGGGTTTCATTGTTCACTACCGAGTGAACAATAAATACCAAGTTGGGGTTGAAGCTAAAGCCCCCCTATTAGCAAAAATGCCATACTCAAGCAATTTGAAGAGAGAACAATAGTGTTCATTATGCACATTCAATAAAAAGGGCATAGTCACAACTTCAATATATCCATTACAGCATAATTAATGGTGCATTTGCATATTTATCTGAAATGTTAATGTAGGTTTTTACAGAGGTCAAATTACAGGGGAAGTTTAATTAATTGTCAGAAAACACAAGGAAGGTATAAGTACATTTCCCTTAATGAATGTTACGTAAATATGTAATGGAAGGAGATTCACTGTATCTTTGGAAACAGGGGAAACCCGAAACACCAGATGTTTGTATTATTTACAGATATATGAAAACAAGGAACATGCAGATAGATGTCACCACTTGTGGAAATAGAATGAATTAAAGAAGAGTCAGAAGAATGAAATAATATTGATATTTTTCAAACTTGCAATTTGATAACCACAAATTCTTGATTAACAACCAATACATAGATGATAGGTAATGTCTTTTCTGCAACCTTGAATGGTAAAATGCATCCTATCACCAACAGTAACCGTTTCGGGATCTGACTTGTTCAAGGGGTAGATAGGTCTTATACCGACACCCCCCCCCCCCCCCCCGAACCAGTTTAAAAAAAAACTAAAAGCAACCAAAGATACAGGCCGATATGTCCCATCCTGCTTATCAACTTGTGAGGTGGGGTAAAGAATAATTTTCACATATTTTAAAACCTTGGCTAGAAGGGATAGGGGTAGACCAAAAAAGAATATAGGTAGAAATAGTGAGAAATGATTTTAAGCACCAATAATTTAATAATGGATATGGCATTAAAACAGAATAAAATGGCAACACAGGATTCATGTGGCTGACCCCATATAGTAGTTGGGATAAGGCTTGGATGATGATGATGATGATGCAAGAAGGAGAGAGAACCTAGATGGCTCAACTTAATATGTAAAAGTTGGACAAATTTTGACAAGTATAAAAAATGATGATTCTCGGTTGGAGGTTGAGATGCTATTTAAGACATAAGTAACTAAATTCAAATTATGCAGATTTAGGGTGGAGGCTAAGAAGTAAGAACATAACAATTGTTCCATGCTTGACATATTCCCTAGAGCAATATCTTATACAGTTTCTCATTTACAAACAACAAAAAAGAACTTCACATAATAATGGTCCCAACTATCAAGGTCTTAGAGGGGTAGACTGGATATGGATCTAACCTTTGGCATTTTTTAGCACAAAGTGGTGGCTCTCAGAGTTGAACAGCAAACAAATATTAGAGGGTCAGAAATAACCTCATATTCTCAAAAGCCAGTCATATCTGATACTGGAACATCAGTTTTTCTTCTTTGTTCTAGCACCAGATCCCAAAAGGAAAGGCACATGAATGAAAGAGGTCATAGTATTATTGGGGGCCATTATGGGGCTTGTAAATTTGACTTTCTCTATGAACAGAAAAACTTAGGACATCAGATGGAACAGTTTTAGGATTAATGGAAGAACGGAAGCTAACAATTACAACAACTAAGAAGTTAAACAAAAAGTCTTAATCTTGAATTTATGGATAACATGTTTACGCTAATCATCCGGACCTGCTGCCAAACATCTACTTCTCATACACTCCCCTGTGAATTCCACATTTCACAATGTTTGAATTGCTTAATTAGTGTTTGAACTCAGTCCTTTAGTGCTTCCCAATAGACATTCAGTAATATCAACCTGGTAAATCTGTTCAAATTTGAGGAAATATCCACATAGGTCAGATAAGCAATCTGACTCTTTCTTTCCTGCTGCCTACGTCCGTTCCTAGCTGATTGTCCTTTTATTGATGTTGGATGATGATAATCACTTTGAGTCCACCTTCCATGGATTGCCCACCAATCCCAGCCAGTTAGGCCCACAATTTCCAGGTCTGTTTGAAGCATTCATTCAACCCTTTCTTATTAACTATTGCAGAAGATATTAACCAGAGCTTGGACAACTTGTTTAAGAGGAAATTCACATGCTGTAGATTATAGTGATGACCAAATAAAAAAAGAAAGTCCTGTCCCAGATTGCCTATTAGGTTGTCAATCTCCTATATGTCTATTGAAAGGGATTGAAGTGAAATAACAGATAATTAAGGCTCTTGTTTCCCAATGTAAATGGAGCAGAAAAAGCAATGATAAATTGGATTTAAAAACAAATGTACTGCGCCAGAAAACACTGTTGCAGTTGTTTCTGCAGCATCAATTTGCAATGATATCTCCTCTTTATACAAGTAGTTCAGCATACAATATAGGCCCACGTGTAGATATATGAGATATATAAAAGGATAACTGCCACCAAAGATTGGGATATTAGACAGGTCACCATATATGTGCTTTACTCCAATTAGCTGCTATTGAAGTCTTTCTATCCCAAAATGTTTGAAAAAAACAGTAAAAGAAACACTGATTACAAACATTTACATGGGCTTTCAGCCATTGCTTTGGATAAGTGATGAACAGAAGATTAGAAAACCAAACAGAGAGGAGGAAAATTAATTCCTCTGGAGTAAGTCACTTTGTCTTGCGCCAAAGCCACAATGTTCCTCCATGGGGCAGCGACTTACCAAGAGGATTATAATTTCTATGCCTGTACCCAAACACACGTAAGTAACAAATGTACATTGTCGCACTAGATTCCATTAAAGTAAGCTAGTGAAGGTGTGGAATCGCCATCAGATGAGGACTCTGACATGTTATAGGCACTGCTGCTCTCAATTTGCGAGGTGAAATATGTTGGGTTTTGTGGCCAACTGTTGTATGCCAAAAATGGATTGCTTGGTACGGTGCCCACCTCAATGAATGCCTCAGTGGAAAACTCACTCTGCTGGTTTGACATTATAATGTTTTGATGACGAGTGGAATAGGCCTCCATATCACCTGCAAGGTTAGAACAAGTTAGAATTGTATAGGGAAATAGAGAACCTAGGGAGATCCGTGCATGTCAATTCAGCATAGTTTAAGCTTAAATTAAGCTACTGGATGATCCAAAAATGATGGGCCAATAAGTTAATAAAACCCATCTGTTTCATTTGAGTCCAAGCATACGACTCTATAGCAAGAAGTTGTAATAAGAACTTCTCATGCATATGGCGAAGACAAACATGACAAATCAGCGGTAAGAAAAAGTACCTGGACCTAATAATGCATTCTCAGTGAGTAGCCCATCAACTTCTTCTAGTGAATCCCATTGCCTATATGCATTTTTAACCAACTGCTCAATGTGTGCCTGAATTTTCTCAAAAAAAAAAAAGAGAAAATCAGCCAGAATAAATACAGAAAATGCAACTTAATTTGCATTTGGAACTGAGACAGAGGGTGTCTGATTGCAATCCTTACCCTATGAAATGGGGTTAACTCACAAGCCGAGTACGTCTTTCCGTCGAGCATTGTCTCTACAACTTGGCATATAGGATTCAATATTAAGGTGAACCGAGGTCCACGGAGCCTATACAGCTTGTTGCCAAGGAGGCACGTCTTGGCATGTTTGATGGTTGTCTCCCACATCTTGTCCGACATCCCTAAGCCAAGTATCTGCGGTTGCAAATTTGGAGCAAGACCAACATGAGAAATTTGTACGATTTGTGTCCTAACTGAGATGATTTACAGTCTCTGTAGATATGTTAATGGCCATATCTAAAAAAAACAAAAAGATAGCTTACATTTCTAAGCTGGGCAGAGTCAACAACCCATAGCTTCAAGAAGTCCTGGACTGTGCCAATGGACTCTGAGATAAGCTTCTTGTGGAAGGCCCCATCTTTTCCTATTTTCTCCAGACGCCATACCTCGTCGGTCAGCAGCGGAGGGTAATGCTTCTTGTACACTGTAATGGCAGAAATTAATATATCAATGCTCAAATTATCAATTTCTGAACTTTTGTTTAACTGGGTCTAGAGAGAGAGAGATCAGTTTAACAGTGACGATGAAAGAGAATAAGTCAAAGCTAAAAACTATTTGATTAACAAGGGAAAAGGTATTTGGGATCCGAGGTTTCGTAATATTTTTTAGTAGCTGTGGACTGAGAAATGAGAATATCTGGCTTGTCTTGGTCCAGGATTAGGACCACGGGTTCGTATATAATTAATGCTGGAGACTTGGAAGTCATCGCTCATCAAAGTCTAGCATGACCCAGTCCTTCTACTTGGCTTTGGCCAATATTCGTTTCTTCACTTTCTCGCTGTCGCAGTCCACCTCAGTAATCTGAAATTACAGCCCCTCCTGGTCTATAGCCCCCTGTAAAGTGTGAACCGCATTTTATCCGTGAACTTCATCGATTCATCCCAACTGTACGCTAAGACTCTTAGGTGGACTAAACAATAAAAAACCCCATTTTTTATCCTTTTTACTCAGCGCCCAACAACCAAAGATACTTTCAAAGCAATCAAAAACTGATTATCCAAACAAAAAACAAATACCCTTTTTTCGGTAATAAAAAAACAAATACCTCAATCTTTAATATACTTGTTATATATGTATTGTCCATTTGTCCTGGGACTGGGAATGAGTGCCCAAGATTGTGGCCTCCAGCTTGTTGTGTCTGAGGACCACAGTTCACCCATCCAATTCCAACCTTGGATGGGTCAACTTAAAAGATCCCACAGTTGTGCCATAACCCACCGTCCAAATTTTAGTGGTTTGCGGTCGGATCCACTCGATGGTGGTATGAAGTAGGAATGGAAACGGATCGGGTTTGGGTTGTAGACCATATTCTCCTTCCCAACTTCGATTTCTATTTGCTAAGTCACTCCCCGTTGTGGAGATGTCACTCCCCCATTCCTGTCCTCTTCCCTTCCCTGGCTGGAGTAGTCTCCATATCCAATCCGATTGGGCCTTGGAGGCCAATTACCTAACGGGAACGGGAAAATTTGTTACTAGATGGGCAGGAACCCTGGTACCTCTGCTCAGAAAAATATATATTAGAAGAGACCATGTAATTGGACCAGATCCGAACTTGTTCTCGGTAACTAATCTCAATACATAATCCCAACAGTCATTGTAGCCATACATTAGGAAGGAATGGGAGACAGGCAAGTGAGCCTATGTAGACTTTTGAGCCCAAAAATAAAAACCTAAATTAGGGACATAAGTCTTGAAATTTATCCAAAAGCAACCTAAGTTGTAGGTGAGTAAATGGTCTTATATTTGATTTTAACCATAAACAACTAAAATATACAAAGAAACAAGCCCTGAAACTGAGTCCTCAGTAGAAGGAACTTACATTCTCCCCGATGATCTTTAACCATAAACGGCTCCGTCTTAGCTTCACGTATCCTAACACCTTGGTAACTCCCTGGAGCCACCCTTGCACCCAACCTGAAATTCCGGCTCCGAATCCAACTTGAGTTGTCGGTAAACGACAATTCCCCAATCGAAGCAGAACTGTCCCTCAAGGTTACAAACACCTCTCCGGCGAGCAACGGCCTCTTACCAGTTCTTTCTCGAACAATTTTGTTATTGAATTCTTCACCACTCCAATTCTGACGGTCATCGGAAAGGAAGTCCCCATCGAGGACCACGATCTCTACCTTGATGGGTTGAGGGAGGGAAGTCTGAAACTCTCTATCGCCTTCAGTGTTCATGAGAAAGATTTGAAGTGGTCTGTTGTCCACATCTTCAATTTTGCTCCCCGTGAACACTGGAAGTGAGAGCTTATTGCTGAAGCTCAGTTTGTAGTTTGATGGCTCAAGCGCTCGGAGTTGCAATGAAGGAGACCTTACAAAATTAAGATTAAATATATATATATATATATATATATATATATATATATTGAACAGTGTTTAAAAGGACGAATTGATGAAACATATTTAATATCATCAATATATACCTCTGAAGCAAGCGTGCACTGCGTCTTAGCCCATTCTCCACCTCCTCATTAACCTAAACAAAGGTATTATAAAGATTACATTTAATTAATTAAGAACACTCAGACACAAAGTAAAACAAATTGGTCGAGTCTTTGTTTATGATTTTGTCCTTCTTTTTTTTTATCTTTTCTATTTTTTAAATTTAAGAATCTTTCACCAGAAATATACAAAAAAAAAATTAATTAAAAAGACGTCTATGTTGACCAGTTCTTCCACAGATAGCAAGTACTAGATATCACTATATTACAGTACGTGGGGAGGACGTAAAGGTGGTTTTGTGAAACTATAGATTAAAAGTGGGCCATTTTAATAATTAATATAATATGATATTATGAACTAAAAAAATAATTAATATAATATTAACATATATGAGGAAAGGATGTGAATCTTGTCTGGTTTTGGTTTTCCAACGACTCTTCAAACTGAAAAGAATGTAAAAGCCAAAATATAGTATTGATATGCAGTCACAAGATCAAGTATGTTTCAGAAGAGACTATTAATTCTTCATCATACCACTTTTCTAAGCAGCGGTTCCAAGGCTGAACAGAAGTTCTGTAACGATTTCACCATCACAACTTCTGAAATTACACTGTCAAGAGAGAAGAACACATGTCACAATAAATCCCATCTATAGAATTCACTAATTAATTGTCGTCTTTTCATTTATTAATTTTCACAGGAAATGGATTGAACTTGAGAGCATGTGAGACTCGAAAGGTTAGACAGTTCTTTTAAAAAAGATTTAAGATAAGAAATTAGCTAGACCAGGCCAAGCACCAAAATAAAAGATTACCCATTCAAATTTAGACGATAAAAGAACTAAATATCCAGAAGAAAACTAGTTAAAGTTCAGAAAGAACAATTCTGAATTTGAGAAAAAAACTAGTTAAAAGTTCAACATAAAATATCGTTTGTTTAACTTTTATGAAAACTGTTACAAGAGAAGAAGAAGAAGAAGAAGAAGAAGAAGAAGAAGAATCCGTTACATCTTAACAGAAGAAGGGAAAAGGAAGTGAAGCGAAAGGTTTTTGGATATAAAATAAGATACGAACGCAGCAAAAGAAGGTCGTGTTCTCATCCTTTTGCCATCCGGTTCAGCTGGGTCCCGACCAGATCCATCAAGAAGCCTTTTGGCTGCCATCCTTTGATCAAGTGAATTGCGCAGAGACAGCTGAAAGATCGAGATGGATATGTTGAGAAAAGCTTAGAAGAATGAGGCCTTTATATATATCAGCCTTGGCGCTCTCTTGCCTTAAAAAGCAGGAAGCGAGAGAACCTATTAAAATAATGAATTAGGAGAAAGTACCTGGAAATGAGGACGAAATAGGTAGGAAGGAGACGACGTGGATTTCGTTGCATCATGTCAATTACGTCAGTTTTACTACAGGAGAGTCAAACGTACATACTCTCACCACGAATCGAACCTGGAGAGTGGAGCTCGACTGGAGATGAGATCAATTTTAAATTTTCAGGCACATTACTGGAGCCCATGCTTTAGGCCCATGAAGGATTGGCTCGTCCTATTTACATGTTCTGCTCTATATTCTCTCTATATAATTTGTGTAACTACTCTTAAGCGTGACTCAAATAAGCCACGATTGCCTAATTCTTTTGTTAATTATCAGGGGATTTAAGCTTTAAACACAGACAGATTTAAGGCCCATTTAGGCCCAATAACTATGGTTTTATTGCATTTTTTTCAAAAAAACGGTAGCATAATGAAAAAAATGGTAATGCTTGTTTAGTTTTATTGCCATTTTTTGAGAAAACGGTACTAAGTTGGAGCCATGTCAGCCACAGTACCTGAGAAAACGTTTTGAGAAAGGGAAAAAACGTTTTCTGAGATGGGCGATTTTTGAGAAACGCCAAAACGTTTTTTTTTCGTTAGTATCCTGACCCACCATCCACATTTTCCTGCTGGTTTGTGTCGCGTATCAGAGACAGGTCATGGTTACTAGAACCCAGGTTCTAAGACCGGACCCAGACCCAATTCAATCATGTACTGCTGGTCTTCATTTGTTTGTGTTGTGGCCTCTATCGTAGATAACGAAATGCCACTTCACACTTGAGTGGATGCTCTGCCAAAGAGTTATGATTTAAGGATAAAAAGAAAAGAAACTAACATATTTCAAGACTGTGATAACAGCTGAAGTGGCTGAACCAGATGACTTAGGCCCCCTTTGGGAGGGTTGAACAGTTGAAGCTTGGGTTGAGCAGTTTTCTGTCTGAGGGGCCATTTGGGACGAATGAAGCTTTTATTGAGCTATTTTGGAGAAGCCACTAGAAGAAGCTTCAGCAAAAAGATATACTTTCGGTTGTAAGGTGGCCATTTTTGCGCTTTTCAGAGTTTGCACTATAAATTGCTTATATGCTGTCCAGTGGGACCTGTCTCGTAAAGCTAACAATCTGATGCCACTACATGGAAGAAATACTCTCAAATGGGCACCTACCCAATGTATTAAAAATAAACCCGGAACAGGAACCGTTTTCACCACTGGTTTTGGATCAGCGGTTCAATTGTTCAGTTTGAACGGATAGTTCATTTCAAATTAAAAAGTAATTAAACCAAGAAAATGGTCAAAACTTGTTATCGATGGCTTGAGTCAATGCGTTGCTGATTAAGTCAATGATTTTTGTCCAAACAATAGGTTAAGGGTGAAATTAAACCAATTCCCTAGAAAGTTCTCAGGCTGAACAGTCCAACCATCTGGATTAACAGCAATTAAAAAACACTGCACTTAAATGCTTTGTCAGGGCTGACCTAAAGATTCAGTCAACTGGTTCAATTGCTTTGAATTACTCCAAATAAATTATCCAAAGAGAATGAAGCAGACAGTCCTTCAAATGACTAATTAACAGCTGATTTGGACTCTCCAGATCTTCTACCAAATATAGTTTATAGGTTGTTCCTGTGAGGCCCAGAAAGCCAGAAGCTAATGTGCTTCAGCCATGGGCACTAAAAAAAGCTCCGGTGAAAATCCATGTATTTTCTTTCTGTAAAATAGTTATTTTGGGTTTGTGTAAAATATTTTTCTCTTTCTGTAAAAGCATTATTTATAGGCTGTTCAGGGAGGCCCACCTCATAAAGCCAGTGGCTTCTGGCTATACAGGTATATATTTTGGGCTTTATGTGGATTTTCAGCAAATTAAGTTTATATAGCTGTAGCGCCAAATCCCTCGTAAATGGGCACTTAGTCTTTCAATGAATTAAGTTATTTTGACGATTTTAAACTAAATAAGTGTAAATAAATATACAATTATCTTATATTTTAAATGTTTTATTAATTAAAAGACAAAATAATAAGACATTCAGTTCAGGCCACTCCAGTACTACCTCCAGCCATTACCAAACGTCCCTTCAGAATGCCTGTAATCAATGATATTGATAACAAGGCAGCAAGTTGAGGGCTTTGTTCAAGTTATTTTGATGGTGATGTAACCACCATTTACGCGGCATTTAACTTTGTCTGGTCTGGTCGTGGTGGCCGCTACCTTTACTAGTTGCTTTGTAGTTTTGCGCGTTTGTGATTTATTTGACTCGTCTCGTTCCGATTTGCATATTATATAGCCCCTTATTCCAAACCAAATATTAATAAAAATCCTATCTACATAGAGATATATTCAAAATCCAAATTCAATTTAGCCAGATCCATTTGCAACTATGCTATCAATGGAGAGGATATTGGTCCAACCTGATCGGGTCCAAAATGAGTATATTACAAATAGACCATGTCCAATCAAAACCAATAAATACCATTATGAGCTGATCCAATTTAATGTTTGGACCGTTTAATTCGTTCAAATAAGTTTTAATTTAGATCATACTTGGTCCAATGATGTAATACTCTTATCTTTTATCAGTAGACCGGATATTTATTGGATATTGGTTCAATTTAATCCAATTTAACATAAATCAAATGCAGATGGATCAAATCCAATTTAATCCAATCCAATAAATACTTTAGACTATAAAATCTGGATTAGTCCAATTCAATATGTTTTATTGGTTTATTCAATCCGTACAAATTGATTTTATAATTTGAATGGATGTACACAAAGCCGATCCATTGACACCATGATTTACAGCCCTGGGTAGGGAGGGATGAGTTAGCCATTAACAAGTCCTAATGGCATCCTTCATTCTGTTTTTATATGCAATGTTTGACTAATAATTTAAAATGTGTCCACTTCAATTTGTCCAAATAAACCAAAAAGATTGGCCCTGTTTTTGTCCCAATCATTTATCATTTTTTTCTCAACTGTATATCATTTTTATTTTATTTGGCAGAGGAATATTTGAGATGAACTGGACTATACTGTCGAATCTGAACCCGGTCTAATTTACCAACCGGACCAGACCAGTCCGAGTATATTATCACATATTAGGTCCCTAAAATCCACCTTTGGATGGGTGGTTGCAGTTTGCAACACCTAACTTAATGAGATTTTATTTGTGACAAGTGAATGAATTTAATAGCAAAGTCTGTTAGATGTTGTATGGTGAGTAATTTCTGAGTCAGCTCATTGATGTTCAGGACACTAGTCCGGCCGGTTGATATTACTGGGTTCGAGTTATACAGCATGGTCCTATTTATCCGGTTTGATCCAGTGTTTAATGATCAAAAGTAGGCTGCAATTATTTAAATTTGAATTCAACCCCATTAAGGAAGACTCAAATTCAATCTATTTATAATTGGATCAAATATGGATCTATCCTTATATGAGTTGATTCAATTGAATTCGATTTGATTTTAATAAAATATACTTGAAACTTATATTGTACTTATAGTGAAGTTGATTTGAATGTTGTGTTTTTACTAAATTTTCATTATAAATAATTTTTAATTAATTTTGTTTATAAAATATAATATCAAAGTCATTTTTAAATTTGATTATTATAAGCCTCAGTTTGGAATTTGATTATTATAAGCCTCAGTTTGGAATTTGATTATTATAAGCCTCAGTTTCGAATTTGATTATTATAAGCCTCAGTTTCGAATTTGATTATTATAAAGCCAATGAATAATAACCATTTCGAATTTGATTATTATAAGCCTCAGTTTGGAAAGAATATAAATACAAATATGTACAATACAAATATATACAAAATAATATAAAATATAAAGTTTTCCCCATTACATATATTTGTATTTGTACTATTTCCAAACGGGTTTGACTATGATATGGAAAAGATATGATATCAGAAAAATAACTGACTAATAAACTGGAATCATAAACCTGATAACGAATCAGGTATTATTTATCAAAATTCATGGGTGGATTTTGATTGATCAAAACTCTTTCCATATCATATCTTTCTCGTATTATAGATTTTTCCTTTCCAAACTAAGCCTAAATATATCAAATCAAATCAAATTTGGATCTCCAAACATCCAACCCGATTGGATCATTTTGTAGGCCCAATCGAAATAAAGTCGTTCTCTTCGAGTTTTATGTGGTACGTTGTCTTTAGACTCTTTACTACATTATTCTAAAAAAATACATGTCCCTAATTGCAAGTTACAACTTGCAAGTAGTAGGGTCATTGTGGAATAGAGTCAACAGTCAAGAGGCTGGAGAAACCCTTAAGGCCTCTGGACCCGTTCAAACAGAACTATTTTATCTTATAACCTTCATCCCTCAACAATTACTGGAAAAGATTAAGATGCTGTTTGGTAATTTTATTTTAAAGATCTTTTCACATATCTAATAGTTTAATTTAAAAAATGATATGAGTTTTTACATTAAGATCTTAGCAGTTTAAAGACTATTTAGTTAAGGTATGTATTCTCATGGGAAGATGTGATGAAAAAAGTCGAAAATCTTTATTTGGAGTTTTCCAAAAATAATCCAAAACGAGCTTCATACATCTTTTCTGAACTGCATCTTTCGAAAGTTAGATCTTTTCTCAACTAACGGGAAAAGATCAAAACATAAATTATCAGGCTTCTAAAGAAACAAACAACCGGCACAAAAAGATGTACCAAACAGGGCCTACATTTGTATTATAAGGATTTATATCTTGAGAAAAGAATGATGATTGTGATTCAGCAAGAGCAGTTTCTTTGAGTCAACTGATCATGGTGAAAGCCTATTGATCACTTTGCTGTATCTTTCTCAACTTCTAAATTTCTGCAGGCAATGAGCGATGAAATCATGAGGGTTTATATGTTCATTCGACGAAAGCTGTACACTGTATAATCATCCTATTTTATTTTGGTGCACAGTATCTATCTTTTGCATGGGAACTTCCTTCCTAGACCAACAGTGTTTACACTTTACAGTACAGCGCAGCATTAATGTTCCTAAAATAATGAGCAAGGGTCAAGGGCATTCGGTCAATGATGTACTCAAATCTTGTCGTTATTTTTGCGCCATTTAAGGTTTTGAACGACCGGGTTGAGTTCAAACCTTTTGGGTGGGCGGTGGGCAATGCTAACTTTCAATTCAAACGTAAAATGACTGGACCAAATCTCTGGTTCTAGATATCGGACAGATTTAGGGGCCCTACCCCATTGATATTTTTCTTTTTCTGTTACAACGATAAAAGGTTCTTGATTCATAAACTGAACAAGTAAAAGAAAAAAAAAAAAAAACTCCATAATTCAAAGAGATTGAATTACAGAGGAATCAATACACGGCTCACAAATGCCTTCGGCTGTGTTTAGTATTTGCACTAGTAAAAATGCATGGAAGTGTAAATGTAAAAAATGTAAATTTTTGTTTAATTTTGTTTTAGATTGTACTTTATTCTTCTTCATGTCTTAATTTACTTTATTTGTACTATAAACAAACAAAATAAATTAAAATTTGAAACAAAAATAGGTCAGAATTTACACTCAAATCATTTGCACTGCTATGATTTTGCATCAATGCAAATTTATTTGCATTGCAATCAAACACAGCGTTAGGCTCAATTTGGAAGAAGTACAAATACAAATATGTTGTATTGCTTCCAATCTGAGCCTTAGCTTTGTATATTCATCGCACATGGTTCAAAGTATTGATATGATTATTATTTCAGGGTCACAGAAATGCTCAATATTGAAGGATTTTAAAATATTGATGTTTCTAAACTTTAAATGAAAGTATTATGGACCCCTAGTAAAAATATTTAAAAGAAAAGAATAAAAGAAATTAGTGTCCCGAAATAGACAATACACAAATTTTGCATATCAGGTGTATTGATACTTTGAACCTTGACATGACTATGCAACCCACTGAAATTCAGCCCCAAGCCCATTGGCTCATTCAGCATAGAAAGGAGTTGTTAATAGGTCAGGTCTAGTTCGGGACATGGTGGAATCAATTCTAAACTAATTGAGCAACTTTGCAGACCAAGTCCTGAAACAGGCCCTATTGGTATAAGAACCAGACTCAAAATTGAACCAATTATTAATTGGACTAATCAGGTCTGGAAACCGGATTAGGGTCAAATAATTACCTAAATATAACAATTTGAAACTTCATTTCCCCTTGACTCATTCAACATAGAAAGGAGTTGTTAATAGGTCAGGTCTAGTCCGGGACATGGTGGAATCAATTCTAAACTAATTGAGCAACTTTGCAGACCAAGTCCTAAAACAGGCCCTATTGGTATAAGAACCAGACTCAAAATTGAACCAATTATTAATTGGATTAATCAGGTCTGAAAATTGGATTAGGGTCAATATAATTACCTAAATATAACAATTTGAAACTTCATTTGGAGAGACATACCTCTACTTCTTAACGAGGCTGGCAATCTTGACCCCAACCCATTTGACTCACCCAACCCACCCACTTTGGAATCCATCCATACCCACCCAATCTATTGGTAGGTCAATATGGATCAAGTAACCCATTAGGATCAATGGAAAAGGGTCAGGGTTGGTTGGGTCGAGGGTGCCCATTAGGGTTAGGATGGATTGAGTCAAGTCAGGATGGATTGGGTCAAGTCATGATGGATTGGGTCAAAGTCAACTCTACCTATATTTGTTGATGATGCGCGATCTGAAAACTCCTAGCTGGAAGATGACCTGGACACCCACAGTCCCCCATTCTCTTTGCAAGATAGAGGATTAGAGTACCTGGGGCAGTTAACCCGACGAAGTCGCTCTGATGCTTAAGTTAGTACTGTGTCATGATTGCGAGCTAGGATCTGAGTGCTAGAGAGCTTGGATGCAAGTAATTGCGCGTACCTAGACCATGGAGGGGTTGATGCCTTTATAAAGCTGATTTATTGTGGGTTTCCCGGAATAGTTCCAAGATCTGTTTCTGATTTAGTTGGGGAGTAACGTATCAGTCAATGAACCTCATTATCGCCTCCCGATTCAGACAGAGAGAAGATAAGGCTTGCTGTTATACGGTATGATCCCATAATATTCAAAGTCTATTGGGAAGCTATTGGGATATATTACGTGTCACATCGGTTCCCGGGCCCCAAACTCGATTAGCCACCGAGGTGGTGTTACGCCGAGGTAACCTTATGCCGAAGTGACTTTATGCCAAGCTCCCCATACCGCTGACTAGGCTCCCCATGCTGAGTTGTCATCCTACATGCAGATTGTGTCCACATGACTTTTATTTACTAGGTCGTGTCAAATTACTCCTCATCACTTGCCAAATCTCAAAAAAATAACGGTAGAAGTGACCCAAACTCAATCTTCCTAGCGCATCCACATCTCATTACAATTCCAAACCACCATGCCACATTTCACTTTAGAATTAAAAGTGAAGTAAAATAGATTTTATTAACTTTCGTGTTCACATACAATTTTACACAAAAGCAATTTTATAAAGTAATTTTATGAAAAGGCCTTTTACGAAAGCACTTTTACAAAAGTATTTTTACAAGAAAGCACTTTTACGAAAGTACTTTTACGAAAACACTTTTATGAAACCATAAAAGCACATTTATAAAAGTACTTTTATGAAAGCACTTTTACAAAAGAACTTTGTAAAAGTTATGAATTTTATGCATTTTTTGCATTTTTTCTGTTCTTTTCTGTAAATTTTCTACAATTTTCTAGTATTTTTTTTTTGCATATTTTTTATTTTTTCTACAAAAGTTTTGAATTTTCTGCAACTTTTTAGTTTTTTATTTTGCATTTTTGTAATTTTCTGTTTTTCTTTTTGTATTTTTCTGAAATTTCTGCATTTTTTGGTATTTTTTGCATTTTCTGTAATTTTCTACATTTTTTGCATTTTTAGCTATACGAGTTGACCTGACTCAATTTTTTGTCACGTGACAACCTCGAGAAAAATTATTTTCTCAAAAACTTTTTTTTTTTTTGTTATACAAGCCATTCCAACCCATTTTTGTATTTATAGGTGAGGGTAGGTGGGTTAGTATGGCTGAGAGTGATTAAAGGTCGATGGATTAGGGTGGATCAATATGGGTGGGTCAAGATAGATTAGGGTTAGGGTGGGTTATGACCCTTTAATAAAGATTGATAACGAGTCATGGTGGATTGGTGGGTCAATATGGATAGGTTGGTATTCAACCCTTACTCAACCCAATCAAATCCATCCATTTGCCGCTTCTACTTGGCAAATTCAGAGCCTACTCACCAATTGCAGTCTTGTGAGGAAAATCCTCCCATAGCTCAATTGGTTTTATGCCTAGGTTTGCCCAAGTGCCCATATGGGAATCATTCTTTTTTCACAAACTCACTAATACCTAAAAAAAACAAAAGTAAATTTATTTCTTTTCCATAAAAACTAACAACTTATCTGCTCCTACTTCCCGAAAATCGGATTAGACAAAGTATAATAAAAATTGCAAGAAAACCATAAAGCATTAAAATGGAAAAATCTATGCTGCCGGAATGGCTATTAACCAATTCCCCCTCCCCCTAATTTAATAGATCACCACGTTTATGATCCCACTTGATTGGCTACAAGTTTTTCAGTTATCATAAGTTCATAACCGAACCTTATTAAAATACATAATTGGCTCAGGACAGCAAAAACTGTTTAGGTCACAAATCAGAACCTGAACCGATATAACCATCCCCATCCCTACCCCACCCCCACCCGATCCTGGTGGCAACGGGATTAGATCACGGGTCTCCCCAATCACTCAATTACACTACTACTTGGTAGTCATCTTTCCACAATCGGCGTCCTGCCAACCAGACAAGAAGACCAATTTAAGACCTTGAAAACTGACGCCTAGCACGACATTCAACTAGATATGGGTCAGGCCAAGTTAGGTTAGGACCGGCTCAAGGCCGGTCCGACCATTGGGCCTAAGTCTTGAATCCGAGCCCAACCCTTATATAAAGCCCGAAGCCGAGTCTGAGCCTGGCCAAAAATTTAAAAACAGAATTCTTTTTCTTTTTTTATTCAATAAAAAATGTTATTTATATTAAAAACCTTCAAAACTCAAAAATAATAAACATCTCACTATTACTTGAAAAAAAAAAGAACAAAGAAAAAATATTATATATTTTTTTATTAAATAAAATATATTTTTATTATTTAATATATAGTATCAAATTGGACTTAGACTTACACAGGCCTAAAATTATGACCAAACCCAACTTAATAACGGACCAGGCCAACCCGTCCAACTACCCGGCCCATGAACAGGTATACACTCAACCAAGAAGAGAGTTCATCAACCAACCCCACAAAAAAAGGGCCACCATTAACCTCATCAGTGCCTAGTTGCCTACTGCCTATCTACAGATCAACTCGGTCACATCATTAAAGAGGTCCGCCACCAACCGAATGGTCTCGACAAATATTTTTTGGATTAGATTCTAGTTACTCGAGGGAGGCCGGAGGCGAAGGCTCTAGCCGCTCTTCTAAACGGTTCATTTACATGAATAATTCGGTTACCAACTCCTTAATTGACTTAGACTTTATTGCCAGAGGCGGTGGGAACTGGGAAGACAAGATTTAGAGAAGAAGTTCCAGGGCCAGGGGCATCCCCAATCTTTACATATCTTGGGCTTGATCAGCTTTTCTGTAAAGACTACTCTTTTTACTTTTATCCTACTGCTTGTACTGCTTCCCCTGCACTCGATCTTCTAATAGGGGGCTCTTTATTTCAAGTTTTCGACTGAATCAACACCACCACCATCCAGGTTAATGATCCAAAGAAGAAGGATCAGACAGACAGAAATAGATCAATTTTAGCAGCAACCTAATCATCATAATTTACACACCGACTACACCAGCCTAACCAAATACAAGGGGGAAAGAACCAAACGACAACGCTCATTAGGCAACATAAGCACATTCAAGGCCCCAGGGTCGGCCTGCACCGCAAGTACAAAGGCCACATTACCACATCAAATCATCTTTGCTGAGTCTGACAAAGGATCACGAAGAGTTCCAAACAACCAATCCATCCATATTGTGTAATGGCCATAGTTATGCCGGTATGTAGTGTGGTGAATTGTGTGGTAGCCAGCACCCATGATAGGCCATACGTTGCCATGAATGCAGTCATGAATGTTTGCCGTCCATATAGCCTCAAGGAACAAGAGAACGATGTGAGTTGTGAAATGGGTTGGCACAAGGAAGAGTGATATTACATGCGGAACTGCTTGCAGAATCCCATCCAGTGGATGAAATGCCAAACCTGGGAATAATAACAGGTAAATAAAACATCAAGATAGACTGTAGCTAGCTTCTATCAGAATAATTGAATTTCAAAATGTATAAGATCATGTTACTTCGGTTATAACAAGGTATTCTAACAGTGATAAAGGAGCAAATATATCTGGAATCTGACCCGGATAGCCTTAACCAATAGTAAAATATCTGTTGATTAATAATGTACTTATTACAGTTTTCCATTTCAAATCCTGATTAAATGAAAAGTAACTTTGTGCTGTGTACTGCTGTAGGTGTACTAATTGTGAAACTTCATAAAACTCAAACCAAAAGCATCTAATTTAACTTTTATAGGTCTTTTAAGATGCAGATGCATTGAGAATGCTGCAAAAAGAAAGATCGGAGAAATTGACAACCTTCTTTTTTTTTGGCAATCCAAAATGAAGAGGGTCCAACAAGCTTTTTTTTTTTTTTATGTCAAGGATCATGAAAGATTTCCAAAATTCTCTTTATCTTCAGTTAACACGAGAAGAAGCATACCTTCATACCTGCTGGCCATTATTCACTATGTTTCTGTTACTTTCACTAGCATTACTGATTCATATTCTTCTTACTTCAAGTAAACAATGCACATGATTTTAAGTAAATTTTTACCCTATTTGATGCCAGCTTGTGAAACTGTTAAAAGTAGGTTAACCATTAAAACAGACTTGAGTTCAACTTTATCTTCACTTCTGATTGACCATTAAAGTAGGTTAACCATTCCCTGGCTCACCTTCAAAAGAAAAATGACCAATACTTGAATTTGATGACCATGATTCTGTGGTCTAGTCCCTTTTCCCTATTTGTGTTACAAACTTACAATCAGGTGGTTAATGTGTAAAATGAGTTCATTAATTGCAGCAAATATGTATCATATGGAAACTAATGGGATAGTGTTTTTCATCTCCATGTGCCACACACTTTGTATACTATGCTTCATTAAGAAGTAAGGAGAGGAATAAAGAATGTATAAACTAATTTCACTACATCTAGGAAAATATTAAAGGAAAATTCAAGTTATATCTCAATTATCATCTCCATTCAAGTATTATGGAAACTACTTGGGTTCAGAAGAATTTATTCAAGTTATATCCCATTATGAAGTTGAGAATGAGGGAATATGTGAGATTTTGAGATATGCCCATTAATATGAAACCCCCCTGACCGGTGGATATGCAAATCTTTAACAGGAATGCAACGAGTGTCATTGCCCAATAACACAGAGATGATGTTTAGTAGTAGAACATGGGTGGCACAATTAATTAGTGTTATTGAGAGATTAAGAACAAGGTTCAAAGTATAGACACAGCGAAGGGGTGTATCAGTACTTTGTACCACACTGTTCCTATTTTCTTTTAGTTTGTGTTTTTTTTTTCAAAAATAGGTCAGAGGGTAGGTCTTAGGCCTGCCTACCCCTAAAATGGGTAAAATCCCAAAAGATGTATATTTGTCGTATCACCAATACAGTATGTATTAGCCAATATGACCCAACATGTAACAAAATTTTGAACCTTGATTTAGAAATTTCCATTCTTGTTAGCTTAGATTGGGAAAAGCTGATAGAGGAGACCATGGGAGCAGTAGCATAGGATAGTTTACATTGCTAAATTTCTTTCCTCAGCCCTAGATAGCAATCTTTTGAAGATTAAGTGATTTGGTAGTTAATCTTTTTTTTTCTGATGAATAACTGCAATGCATTGTATTAACATGAGGCATACAAACCCCAAGAAGCAGGTAGCTCTACAATTAGTTTACAACAAGGAGAGGCATTTTTCGAACAATGTTTTAAAAGGCACAGGAAGTGTACGCCTAGAGGGGTGCCTCTAGGAAAGGTGCCCTCAATACACCCTGAGGGACATGATGGAAGCTTTTATGCCTCTGAGGCATGTGCCTTGGGTGCACAAGGCAATAGGCATACCAGAGGCGTACACCTCATGGGTGGAGCTCCCAGACTCCCTTGGTTTCTTCTTCTTCTTCTTCTTCCTCCTCCCCCTCTTGAAGATGTTAACACCTCCTTGTGCTCAAGAGGCTTATGCCTCTTGTGTTCTGAACTATGACTCACGCCTCTAGGTAGTGAAATGCCTTGCATCATGCATCCATGTTTTAAAACATTGGTTTCAAAGTGAAAAAGAACCAATATAACTTACTTCACTGACTGGATTAAGAATTTAAAATACTAGTGTGATGAGGGGTTCACTCTGGAAAACAAAGATCTAGCCACTCTAATCTGGTAGCATAGTCTCCAAGGGCAGTAGATTTCCTTGCCTTCATCTAACTTATTACTACCGAGGAGCCTGCATCAACCTAGACCCATGACAAGTCACAAGTGACAACCCAATAGAAACTGAAAGCATAAGCGGCTAAGCCCCCTGAGTTATGGAAAAGAAATCCACTTCTATTAAAGGGCCATTACCCAATATTGGCCTCAATATATCCAGGATCTAGCCATGCTCGTCAGTCCAAGATTTTACCATTGCACTGAGAAATGACCCTGTTGAACCCTTAAAATCCAACTAAAACTCAAATCTTCCAAGATAGCTGCCATCTAATAATTTTTACACACACCCCAACAACTTAAGGACCCAGGTTGCCAAGAATATAGCCATCTAGATAAGTCACTAGAGAGCTTCATCACACCAGAGAAGGGGAACTCAGATAGAATGATATGGGTGTTGTGGTAAGAGCAGTTTCCTTCTCCATCTCTGTATGTTTTGGTGTGTGTGAGAGAGAGAGAGAGAGGAGTAAGGTGATTTACAAGAGAGAAGCAAAATCCAACACCCCATGACTTCCAGGAGCACATTTTAGGGAATTTCTGCTCTAAAACATTTTTTGGGAAATTTCTGCCCGGAACTTTCCGAATGCAAGTATCCAACTTTCCGAATTTCTGCTCTGCACTAACCAAACTTCTTCTGACTAGGGATTGCACCCTCAAAATAGCATCCTGGAACTTTATGAGATTAAGGTGGTATTTGGAAGCCTGAAATGTGATACCTCTGAAATCTATAGGTCTTAGTGAAACAAGAGCTTATTTTGGAGTTGGTTATCAGAATGGCCATCGTAAATTCTTCTCTTTAAACATGGGTACGAAGTTTTTTTTTTTTTTTGTTTGAGAGAGAAAGAGAGAGAGAAAGCAACATGGGTAAGAGGTATTTTTGCCACTGAAAAGCACCTAATATGCACCAACAATACAAGTGATATGGTGATCCAATCACTTATTAATCAGAACAAAATGTCAGATATAAGTGGGCCTTTCAGATGTTTTTATTTTGGAGAAAAAGTTAACTGATTATAATATTATATTAAAAAAGAAGTCAGGTACACGAGGAAATGTGCATGCTACAGCTGAACCAACAAGAGGAAATTACAGGGGCAGATTTCTTTCACTGTACATGATTTCCCTGAAGGTACCCAATTTAGCTAAACCATCAGCTGTAGTATTTAATTCTCTGGAAATCCAGATTAAATTTACAGTCATGATGTCCAGAATATCTCTGGCTTCGGTCAAGTAATGAGCTAGCCTCCAAGGGCCTCCCTCCTTCTCCCCTAATCATCTTATTGTATTTGCAGAGTCTCCTTTAATGGTTAGAGCAGACCAGCCCTTCTCTTTAGCAATTCAAAGACCTGTGAGTGCAGCCAGGATTTCTGCTTTTGAAGAATCAGCCACCCTGACTGTGCCTTTCAGATGTTTAATCAAAAATACTGAATGAGGAATGACCACTCATCTGATTAGTTTCAGATATAAGTGTCAATGTTTTTTATTTATAAATGACACCTAGACACATTCTTTATGATAGAATCTACCATCATCTGTCTGAAATATCTCCAGATACTTCACCAAGCGGATGATTTTGATGTAACAACTCAATTGCAACCTGAAATATTACTTTTCTTTTTCTGGAGTATCTTAAATTACCCTCTTACCAAATCTACCAAAACACTGCATGAGATAAGCATAAAAACCTGCCCTGAGAATGGGTTGGAGGGGGGAGGGCTAGAGATATCTTTATGACATAGAAAAACTACATAAAGCTCTCATCACTTTATCACAAATATTCCATGGAAGGCAGCTTTGGAAAATGTGGAATGCAATTTCATTAAAGCATACAGAAATTTCTGATTTAAGAGATAAATCTAATACATATGGAAGGAACATAGAAAGATGATGCTTGTGTTGAAATAAACCTTACAGAGTAAAATTGACGTTCAATTTTTACCCATTTTTGTTTTGTTTCATTTGGTTGCGGCAGAAAAAGAAAATATAGATAGGTTTCATATGTGGGTTCCACCTGCAGGTCCCTTGTATGAACCCCACATGTTGGCCCCATGCATGGGGCCATCATAAGTAAAAGTATACAAGAGGTAAGAAAGAATTAAAGTCTCAGCACCAAACAAAGTTACATTGGAAACAGAGCATGAGCAATAAAAGAAATTGCATGATTATCTCAAAAGTACTGACTTTTTTTTTGTACTAAAACACCTATACATGTCCTACACATTAGGAGTATTTGGATCTTCTTATCGTTGGTTACCATATAGAGCATGTGGAAGGAAAGGGTCAAATAGCCAAAGGCAAATCTAATTCTATAGACATCACAAAAGAAAAAAAAATAGTGGGGTAATAATAGATAATAGAATCATCTGGAGCCCATTGCAAATGAACTCGAAGTAGTAAACTAATACCGCTTAGTTTTTAGATTGGAACTCCATTGTCTATGGGTATCTGCAGAACTCTTGAAGTACATGACCAAATCAAGTCCATGGTGGTTTCTAAGAAAACTATACGTTGATCAGTTTTTATTATTTGTATGTATGATTGTGTGTATGTGTGTATAGTAAATTTTCTTCAATAATGAAATGTACCTATGGTAGTATTTACATGGATTACAGCAGGTAAGCTGGCATCAGCTACCTAATCCCTTTATGCTTATTAAAGCCCCTTACATGATTTCCTCCCAAAACAAGGCATCCCCATTTACTCCTTGTCTTGCAAGTCTGCTACAGTATTAGCTGTTTTATTGACCCAATTGCAGTCCACACCTAACCAATTGTTAACCTCTCTCACCACATGTTGATGCTGTCATGTTCCTTGGCCTCCTGCTTTAGTTCATTTCTTCCTTTACCATTTTAACCTTCCTATTATAACAAAGGTTTTAGTTAATATCATGGACAATGGGCAAAATCATGTTGCCAATATCTAAACCAGACCGACTCTAAAAAGGCCAATACCCACTGTTGGTCCCAGCTATCTGGGGTATTCGTTGCACAAAGTGGCAGCCCCCAGGCTCGAATCAGCATTCTCATGCTTTTCAGCCTGAGATTTTAGCATCACCAAGTAATGACCCCTACCTAAACTGGACTCTTGATTGCGGAAATTGGGAAGTTGGACCTTGATAAAAGAGTGGTGGCATCCTGATGTGTATCACATAAAGAGTACTAGTCATGTTGGTCTGGCCTATTGGCTATCCAGAGTTGTCAAGTCACATAAAACAGCTTGATAACGCCAATAATCATTTCATAGATTCCGAGAAGTGACAAAAGTAATCATGAGGACTTTTGGCCTTATGTACAGGCTTAAAATGCACAAAAAAAATTAGTCCAATGCTTAGAAACAGCATTGAAGACATGTTAACTTTTACATGAATAGACACAAGTAACATATGATTCAAAATT
Organism: Nelumbo lutea; assembly: GCF_056320005.1. Taxonomy (NCBI): domain Eukaryota; kingdom Viridiplantae; phylum Streptophyta; class Magnoliopsida; order Proteales; family Nelumbonaceae; genus Nelumbo; species Nelumbo lutea. Next base: position 24,694,970 of record NC_142686.1, on the reverse strand, counting down.
TCTTCATTTAGCCTGCAACGAATATTTAATGCCAATAGAATAAGATACAGAGTAAAAGTTACCTGCAAATGGAGAAAGTGTGTTCTGCTTGTTGTAGATGTGATGTGTTGCATGAAGATACTTGTACAGAGGTTTTATGTCGTGCAACTCTCTATGCATCCAGTAAATCCCAAATTCAACAATTGCTAAATGTACTACCAAATACACAAGGTAACCAGACCATCCAATATCATTTATTCTAGAAAAACACCTTGTCCAGCCATTCTCAACCATGTACTCTGAAAGTGTTGGAAGAGCAGAATACCATGGCATGGCCTTCATTGCAACAAATGTTTGCAAAAACATGGCCTTGTTTGAAGGGATGGCATCTGTAGAAACAGCATTAAACCAGAACTTCGAAATGTCAACTTGAAATTTCTAAAAAGAGAGCATATTTCAATACTCAAAATATCAGTATATAGTGAAGTATGACTTGAACCTTAACTCCAATTAAATTTTTTCGTTTTCTTCCTTTTAGGTTGGAAGTTTTTCATCCAGATAGACACAAAAAAGATCCCATGAATAAAAATGTAAAGATATCAATGTACCAATGAAGCCACATTCCAAAATCCAGTGTCAATCTGTTATAAAAGGTACAAATTTTCATGAAACTGTGTAGTCCAAGTGAGAATTGGGAAAGAAAAGGAACTCATGCATAATTTACAGCATGAACCAAATGAATAGAAATCCTCTGCATGCTTTAATCCTTTTGAGATGTATAATTTATGAGCTATTATCAAATTTAAGGATGAAGAGGAAAAATGTAAGACTAAACGTACACTAGCAAATGTAGTTCATTAGTGTTCCATTGTGTAATTAAAATATCCACTTAAAGTTCAGAAATGTAAGTAACCAAGAAAACATGTCTCAGGCTTATTAACAGTCAACCATATGATATTTGCCTGAGGTCAATATCAATGTTCTGTACCCTAGTAATTCTGCAGACACTCATCCATTGAAATATGAAGCTATTTAAATATGGAATTTGTCAATTTGACAAATAACAATGACCAATCTATGATACCTAGATCTTTCATTTTGCCTCAAGGTCTCTGTGTTGACATTGGGCATGGGATATGTAAAGATCTTCCAAATTCCTAACTTTTTTTTTTGTTCTGAGTTTTTCTGGATTCGTAATGTGCCCACATGCACCCAACAATAACAGTACAGTTATTGATACAAGGTACTGCAATTTCATCTTAAAACTTGCTATGAAGTGCCTAATATCTGTAAACCAACGCAGTGCATACTTTATGTGCTTTATTACATTTTAAGCGTATTATTATCAGTAGAAGCTCATTATTGTATTCTTTTTACTGTTAATGTTCTCTTCTTGGGTGTCAATAATGAAATACATCTACATTAGTAAATAGGAAAATGCAAAGATGGTTCTAATCCACAATTTTAAGTTGATCTATAGCATCGAAGCTATCCAAATGTGTCTCATGGTCTGTGTTTTCAGTACATCAACTCAAAACACATTTTATTGTTTTAGATGCTCAGGCATCCCAAATTCCAAAACGATGCTTATCAGGACCAGCCTAGCACCATCCTATTAAATACAGCTTAAAAGAAATCCATAGAAGATGAGCCTCAAGTCCCAATGATGGGGGAAGCTAGAATGCTCTGAATATGTATAATAAGATCTAAATAGATTATCTAGTGGAGCCAAAATTAGTAAATCACGGTGGCAACAAAGAAAAAAAGTCCTATTACATCAATTACAACAAGCAACTTGCAAGGTAAGTTTCAACAACCACTGATTCACCAAACCAAAAACGTTGCGTTGTGATGGTATCACATTGGTCATAAGCAAATATTCAAGAGTAGGACTCTAAATCACTTGATCCATCAGGCTAGACAAGTCCTGTGATCCTATCAAATAGTGCCAAACGGAAATTCAAAGCAGAGGACAGACTGCATAGTCATTTATGTAACCATGCCAGAAATTCAAAGAAAAGGAATGAATTCACTGATTGTGGAAAAGTTGTAACGCCATTGAGATAACAAACTCATCACGTGATCCAGATAGTTCATGTGGAACAAGCCTTGTGCGTAAATCCAAGAAATCACATGGAATTCCAACTTCCAAAAGTCACTAAACAATGAACTCTAGAGTGATCCACACGGAGAGGCAGAGCTACATGCCGGCTGTCAGATGCGGAGATGACTATATTGGGAATCATGACTTTTCAACATTGTTGTATCACTTACCATCTTCTCCTTGTCGGGAAAAAAAATAAAAGCATAGTCCTCAATCAGAAAACAAAAAGAAAAGAGCAAAAATGAAGGTACAAATAAGACCATAGAGGTCAAGCATCCAGAGAAGAAATTAGATCAGAACTTCGAGTATAGCAGTAGAAGAGAACTAGAAGAGAATAACAAACAGCTAGAAGAGAATATTCAAGGAGCTCATCCTTTCCAATACAACAAAGATTAACAGAGACATAAAAAGATCGAAGAGAGAAGTCTTTCGATGATAAAATCAAGGGAAGAAAAAAGAAAATAAAAAATGTGATACCTTTAGGAAGATAAACATTTCGCTTCCAGTAGTAGATATAGAAGCACCATAGAAATCCAGAGATGAAATAAATGGCCGTTGCTCCAATGTAATTCCGAATCCACGTTTGGAGGAAGTGAGGGAGCAGTTTCCAGAGATTCTCCGGCAAAAAGCTGCCAAGAACAATACGGTTGTAAAAGTTGGTTTCGTCCACGAAAAGCTGCAAATAATCTTCCATTCTTATCAGAAAAATCGAGCCAGATTCCGGCGACTATAGCCGGAATATATGAACGGAGATTCCAATGAAAGAAAGAGAATGAATACAAAGAGAGTAAAGCTGGAAGCATGGAACGAGTGGAAAAGTGAGTATCACAGAGATTCGGGAGCAAAGAACGTGCGAAGTAAAACTGTAAAAAGGTGGAGAGGATGCCAGCACCGTTTACAGAGATAATCGTATCGACAGGACAGAGACAAGTATCAACCAAGAGCAGTAACTGGGGGTTGGATTTTGTTCATTGATTTTCTCAGGACCAAATTAGCCTCCTTTGTTATCGTAATTTACGAAATTTACGAAGAACTGTTCATGGGTCGGGTAGCCCGATGGCCCGCCCCGGACCGGCTCGCACTCCGGTCGGGCTTGGTCATGTAATTAGGCTGACCTTGGACCTAATACAGTAAGTCCGACTGTGTTATGGACCGAGTTCGAGATTTGTCAAAAAAATCCCGGTCCAAGTCTGACCCGGCCTGACTCAGTATTATATATTTTATAAAATACATAATATGTATATAAAATATATAAATAATATAATATTTATTGAAATATATATATATTTATAATTTAATATATACATTTTTTTTATTTTTTTCTTTATAGTTTCCTTATCACTCTCTCTCTATATTCCGCCGCTTCAGTAATAGTAGCATGGGCTAAATTTTGGACTCGGGCCCAGGCCTGGGCTTTGGGCTTTTTATGAGAATCGGACTCGGGCCCAAATTGTAAGCCCAATGGTCAGGCCGGACTCGAACTCGGACCTTAAAAGAATCTGTTAATACAGAATGAAAACCCGGCCCAAACAGATCTAGTCACGGGGGCTCTTCACGCAAATCACGTTAACCTAGCAAGTTAGCAGTTAACAGAGACTTTATCTAAACCGTAATAATGCCGAATGCATGGTTGGAGTTGGAGATACAAACGTATCAGGCTATAATTTCAGAATTATACTTCTCAGAAATTTTTTGCATCGCTTAATTAGCAAAATTTAAAAAATATTAATTAATACAGATATTTTATTAAATTTTGTATCAACTATAAAGTATTTCTTTACAAAAATGTGAGTTGAACCACGATGCATTTATTAATATTGATTGATTATTAAATTTATATCTCAATCAATTACATTTAACGCATGATGCATTGGATGTACCATGAATTTTTTCGAAAAATGTTCATATTAGAATGTAAAATCACTGGGCACATTATATATCTTTTTAAATAAATACATCACTATCATTATGTTTGGTTTGAAAGAAATGATAGGAAAAAGAAAGAGAAAACTGAAAAACTTATACAAGATTTGCTGAAGTTTCCCTTCCTTTTCCTACTTTTTACTTCAAACAAAAAACTGAGCCTATCATTTGCTTTTTGCTTTGGTGGCACAGGGCACATTTCACACTTTGATGGAGAGTGAGAAATTATATTCACTATAATCAATAATAATAAGTGGTTTTATCTTCCAAGGTGGTGTTGGGTAAGGAAGGGGATGTATTCAAGTAACCCCATTTAGTTCTTTATTTATCTTTTTAATTAAAAGAATATTGGCTTCAATTACTCTTTTCATCCACGCCTACACAAGTGTCTAGAAACAAGCTAGCATTGTAGGTGTTGGAATGGGCAGAGTCATAGTTGAACCCAATCCCCAAATCATGCACACGGCTAGACGTGGGACCTGGCAATTGAGTTGAGTGGTTTGGGTTAAGATACTTCGGGTTGATTTTGGATTAGATTGATTTTGGGTTGGGTTATCAAATGCTAGATCTATGGATCAATTCGGGTCATCCTAAAAAAATAAATAAAAATTATATGAAAAATGTCAAAATTAACCTTAAAATTCCAAATATAAAATAAAAAAACTTGAACATTTAACAATTTAAAGAGTAAACAATAAAGAGCAAAGACTAAATAGAAAGAATTAAAGAGTGAAAACTTCTAACAATGCATAAATAGTCTCAATTAGACTTGACAATCGGGTCAACGGGTTGACCCATGACCCAATCCAACCCAACCTAGCTTTTTCCGGGTTGAGTCATTCTCACATTCAGGTAGGTAAATATGAGGCCCTAACCCTGTTTTTTCGGGTTGGATTGGGTTGGATTCGCGGGTTGGGTCAACTTTTTGCCAGGTCTACACACGTCACATACCTTTCACCCCACAATTTCATTGCACAAACAATCTGCAGATTGATGGTTCATTTGATCCTCAAACAGGGCATGCAGGACGAGCATTCATTCTCAAACACACCATAGGTGAAACCATTGCTGAAGGCAAGGCTTGTTGGGCAACTTCAAGTTATGATCCGGAGTAAGAGCTCTACTAACAGGGTTGGAAGTAGTTATAAATATATACCTACAAACTTGTGTAGGTACATAGTGCTCACTCAGTCCTTCAGAGTCCAAAAGACACTGAATCGATAACATATGGACGTCTGCAATTAGTCTTTAGTTTGCCAGTCACTTGCGATGAATTCATAACGCACCACATGTTTGTAACAAACTCACAGTGCATCATACGTTCGTGATGGACTCACGCTTAACCTGAGCCTAAAATATGTTCTAGTTAGACCCATGATGAGTTTTATGAGTTTTGTCCCACGATGAACCTTGGACGCATACGACCTTGCGATAAACCTACGACACAGTCCTGTGATGAACTTCGGAGATATGCAGGTATGTGACGAACCCAAGACCATTATAGAAATATGAATCACATTTCATTTAAAAAATTAATTGTGATAAATAAGAATTGTTTTTATTAATGATGAAAATATAATACAAAAAATAGAAGAAAAATAGAATTAATATCTAACTTCTGACCTCTCTAACCAGTTTAAAATGTTTGATGGTTCAATTAGATGGGTCACCATAACGTTGGGAACATCAATAGTTTTTTTTTTTTGCAAGCAAACTTGCTTTTAACCAGCCATTTTTACCATGGTATAAAAGACAAATAAAAAGCCAATGTTTCAAAAATCAGTTGGAACTATATTCCTCCTAATCAAACAAGTCAGTTTGTGGTGTCATACATTAAATAATAAAAATATAAATATAAAAATCTTTATAAATTTGTAGAAATTTGAGCATTTTAGTATTATTTATTCATCATATTAAACAAAATTATTTTAAAAAATAAAAATTATTGTTATCAATGATGAAAATGACAAAAAAAAAAAGAAAATGAATGTCTTTAACCGTGGCCCATTGATTTGGCCAAATAGGTCAGCAATCCAACCAATAAGATCACATTTGTTGACCTAGTCAATGTCACTTTGCAAAAAATGTGGCTTAGGTTGAAACATACTTAGAAATTTCTCACAATAACAAGTGAATCAATTTGGATCTTCATTTCAACTATAAGTTAAGACATCTATATATAAACTACAAGAAGATTTGAAGTTAGGTCGCTAGGTTGCAATAAGGAAATTAAAATGCACTAATACACCATACTTTGATTACTTGTATTCACGTTACATGGGTTCCTATAATTAAGAAAACTAAAATTATCATCTATCATCATCATTTGAAATTGTGACGTACAATGCACATGCATATTTATTAATTATTAAAAAACATAATAATTATCCATAATTACATCTAAATAATAATTAATATTCAAATAAAATTGTCAGAAATTTCATGTCAGACCTTTTGTTTTCTCGTTTTGTTTGCAATTTTATAATCACTAGGGCTTTCATCAGAAACTTAGATCTGAATCCAATTGAAGTGACATAACTTCATTAATAACAAGGTCGCCTATCCCCCAAACCCATAAACCCCCACAGTGAAGGTAAGATTCCATCCTACTTCTAGAGGCATAAATTTTCACAGTTTGTACCACTTGATTCAAAGAATCATAGAAGGCATGTCTTACAAGTAGGGGTGTTAATGGACCAGGTCTGGATTTGACACTGTCCCAATCAAAATCAATTTAAATGGAATGGAAGGACCAATAAGACATATTGAATTGGAAATTTGGAACAGCCCAGACTTAATGGTCCAAAGTATTTATCGGATACAACCGGATGTGGTCCATTTGCAATGAATTTATATTGCTGAATTGAATCGGGTTGATCCAATATCCGATCCACACAAGATAAGAGTATTACAATTGTCAATGAACCAAATTTGGATTGGACCCAATCTAAATTAAAATCAATTTGAACAATTTAAACAATCCATGCATTGAAATGGGCAGAATGGTCCAAAGTATTCGTCAGATTAAATTAAATCTGACCCATCTGTAATAGACTCATTGTGGACCGGGTCGAATTGGACCAATAATAGGCCCACTGATAGCGCTACTTAACCTCCTAGTTTCTACCATATTTATACAATAGATCAGATCATCTTCAACAATAAGTACATTTTGGATTCAATTAGGCTTCGTGAGAATCGACTGACACTTACCACACCTGTCAAGATCAAGAAGGATATCATATCAAGATGGCGCTTTCACGCTTTGTAAATAACTGGATGTAGAGAGAATCCCCACCACCTTGACTTTTTAGCAAATATCATTTTCACAAAACTGATCGATCGAGGCAGCAGGAATTCAAATCCAATTCCGCTCCACAATGTAAAGAATAAACATGTGGTTGTAACTTTTGAGCTGTCACTTGTCCCCGCCTTGCTGGACTTCTTTTCAATTGGGTATTTAAAATGAATTAATCTCGTTCTCCATTATTTAAATTTAATAAGCTAAGCTTCTGTAGTTCCTTTAAAACAACAAAAAAATTTCATAACAGTTAATTTTCGTTATCTCTCACTCTCTTCTTGGCTAACGAATTTTCGTTAATCCATGCATATTAAGGAACAAATAGTGGCTGTTGGTAAGTTGAGAGTGTTCATAGACTTAACACGTTAATCCATGGTTTTTAAAATCGACCCGAAACTGAACCGGTCAGGGTCCGGTTATAAAGTAGAACGGTCGGCCTATTCTGATAAAAATAAATAAATAAATAAATAAAAATGGTCAAAACCATTCAAATGGTTAATTGCTCGGGTCAGCAATTTGTTGATCAAAATCAACGTTTTTTTTTAGAAAATCTAGTTTTGGGGAAAACCAAAACCAGTCACTTGAACGATTCCCAATTTTTCCAGTCCGATCGTTTGGTCTAGTCCAGTTTTGAAAACCATGCGTTAACCCATTCATACGCATGTTTAACTTTTTGGTGATGCAATTATTCTTTTACTTAGGGGTGAGCAAAAAAACCGTAAAAACCGAACCGAAAAATCGATTAACTAAACCGATCAGTTTGATTTCGATTAGATGTTTTCAAAAAATCAAAAGTTACGGATCGATTTCGGTTAACCATTTAAAAATCAGCGATTAACTGAACGGACCAATATATATTAATATTATATTTTATTTTTTAAAAATCAAATAAAAACGTTCAACAGTTTGAGAATGTTTAGACTGCTGAACTGAGAGTTGAGATAGGTCCGCCAATCTGGCACCCGCTAGCTGCCAGTCTAAGTCGTCTAGCAGACTAACACTCGTTAGCCGCTGCACAATCCTTCTTTTTCTTTCCCTCTCTCTCTCGAACTCTCACTCCCTCTCTCTTTCTCGCCTCTCAGTCTCTCTCTCTCTCTCTCTCGCCTCTTGGACTCTCTCTGGTTTTGGCCTTTGGCTCTCCGCCCTCCGAACGATTCACTGACGGCCTCTGACACTAGCAATTCATGACACTGGAGGCTCGGCCTGCAGGTTAGAGGCTAATGCATCTTAGTGATGCTGGCGATCCCAATTACCGTGTTTTTCCTTTTTTTTTTCTTAATTTTAAGGGTATAAAAAAATCAAAAAATCAAATCATGGTTAATCGATTGTATCAATTCAATTTCGATTCGGTTGAATATAAAAACCAAACCTATTGGTTCGATCCAGAAAATTACCCCACAATTCGCTTAATCGAAGCGTAAGCACCCCTACTTTAACTCCACTCACATGGTAATATGTTATGTTTATAATTATTCTCAACGGCCTAAGCCGTTGGCCCCCAACAGCCAAGGCTTTTGGATCAACCAGGACCACTCACCACTCAGTAACTCACGTGGCCCACGGTTTAACTGAGGGGTGGAAAATGGGTGGAATGGTTTGGTGCGGATTGACTGTCAGTCCATCCATTAATTGCCCACAACCCACTAGTGACCCATTATAACTGTTGTTAATAGGTTATAACCCATCCTGACTTTCATCACCTGTTTATCCAAAATGTGTTTCAGTCAAAAATCAGAAATTTTAAAAGATACATTAATTGATGAAAATTACAAAAAATATATAAAATGATAATATATATATATTTAAACCAGATTTTAGAAAATTGCATAAAATAATAAAAATTGAAAAAATTATACATTTCAAGTAAAAAAGGGAGACTTATTGATGATGTTTGTCCTTCATGCCAAGGCGAACCAGAAAGCAATTCTCATTTATTTTTTATTTTTCCTTTTACTCGTGCTGTTTGGGACCTTTTGTCTTGACTTTCAATTTTGGTATTAAATTTGGGTGGTTTTATGAATGAGAGAATTTTTGCCAACTCTGAGAAATACTGCCCTTGGGGTTTTGAATATGGTTAATAAAACCTATAATTCATGTAAACAGGATGAAAGTAATAATTCTTTAAGAATTTGCAATACTACCCTGTTATCTCAACAATTCCTTCCATAGTTTTTCTTGTTTGTGACGGAGGTATGAATCACAAAATTAGGGACAATGGCTTCTGATTTTTATCTAATAATAAGCAATTTTTGGTGGCTGCAAGAGGGGAATTAGGCGAGATCCAGGATACTTTCGAAGCGGAATTTGGAGCATTTTATCAATTATCATGTTTTTCTTAGGCTATGTTTTATTTGAAAGAAAATGTAGGGAAAGGAAGAGAAAGGTGTCAAAACGTATACAAGGTTTATAAGGGTTTCTTTACCTTTCTTTTCCTTTTCCTGCTTTTTCCTTCAAACCATACATAGTCTTAACGAGGCATCAGAATCTGAATTCCACGTCAGTGGTGTTTGCCTGTATTAATCTAGTGAATGCTTGTAATGGAAAGGAGGATTAAGTTATGTGGCCTTTTTTGGAGTGGGTAGACAATTTTTGAATTAAGGGTCTGTTTGGTTTGCAGTATCAAAATCTTTGGGAATGGGAATGGGAATTTGAATGGTCTATTCTCAGTCTATTTTGTTCAGACAGTAATGATAATTGAAATAAGCAGGAATGGGATTGCATTTCCAAGGGCGGAATAGGAAATGACCATTCCTTGAAATGGGGAAAATACCATTCCGGGCAGAAATGGGAATAGGATTTTAATTCTGCCCAACCAAACAGTTAAAATCATAATAGCCCATTCCGGTTCTAGTTCTAGATCTCTATTCCTGCTATTACCAAAAAAAGATCTCTATTTGGTAATACTGATGGTGATAGATTGTTATGTTGCCATTCTCCACCGGTTTGGTTAGATCCAGTTATTTATAATTTAATAGTAGTTTTTTAATTATAAAAAAGTCTGACTCTGACGGTACTATTTTCAACCGAACTGGATATGAAACTGTTTTGGGGATCAGTTCCTGGGTCAAATGGTCCGATTATCCAATTTTGAACAAATAGTCTATTCTGATTTAAAAAAATAAAAACAATTAAAATAAAATGGTCAAAACTGTTGTCCAGATTGATGGTTTGACCACCTGTGTTATTGGGTCGCTGACTAAATCATCAATTTTTGGCCCAGGAACAGTTTTAGGGTGAAACGGAACCGGAACCGGTTCCCGTGTCAACCGGTCTGACCATTTGGTCTGGTCCAGTTTTCAAAACCATGTTTTCAACATATAGATAGGAAAATAATTAAATAGATAATAGATAATTATATGATATTAAAAATTATAAAAAAAGCTTCTCTTATTTTCCAACAGTACATCCTGTCATAGTTAATCTGGAAAACAGTTTTATTAATCAACGCTTTAAATTTCCTTACTGCAGAGAAAAAATGAGGTTTCAACCCTAGAACAGCTTTGGAAATGCTTTCCACTAGACATCCAAATGATTTGATATCAATGAGCAAGCCAGGAAAACTTGAGCAATTCATATTTCAGAAAGAACCAAGCTTATAGCATATTGAAATCGCACAAAACTCACTCGTGATTTGTTCTTTTCTTCTAAATATCAATTAAATGTGATTTTTCTTATTATTTTTTTTCTTCCAAACAGCAGCTAAAAGGTATATTTTTTTGTGGCCTCATACGGAAATGATACTTCTACATCTTAAAAACCAGTCCGGATCTCCTGCCCACGAGAACCTTGTCCACATCTACCCACAACATACTATCTCCCGTGAATTGAGAACATATCCCCCTGCATAATACTATGCAGAGGATGAAATGTTCTCCATGTATAATTGTGATAAACGTGGGCAGAATTCTCATGAGCAGGAGATCCGGACTCCTTAAAAACTGTTACATGTCTATTTTTGTTGATAAGCATGAATCAAATGAATTTTTTCTTTTTCAAATCAGGTTTCAAGGCCTAGTTTGTTTGTAATGCAATTTCATTTGTATTAGTGCAAAAGTATGAGTACAAATGAATTAGAATGTAAATTCTGTTTTTTTTTTTATTAAATTAAGTTTTACTTTGTTTTTTTGTTTACAATCTAAAAGATGACAGATTGGGAAAATTCTATAAACAGTAGCCTTTATGGGAAAATTCAATTATTAATTAATATCTGCCAATTTACCAAAGGCATGCGGATATATATATATATATATATATATATATATATATATATATATATATATATATACCAAAGGCATGCGGATAAATATAAACTTATATACCATTTCATTCAATTATTAATACCATTCACTCGTATTGAAACATCTCCTATCTTATACTGTTCATCTATCTTTTTTTTTGCATGTACAATACTATAAAATTAAAGTCAATTATCCTACTTTGCAACTTGGATCGGGTTGGGCTGGGAATAAGTTAAATTTTTAATGGGCCGGAACCCTAACTCAAACGCAATGTAGTCAAACTTTCTACGTATGGTCTTCCGCATGTTTTAAGCATGGAAATAACCCATTTCGTGCCGGTAATGGGTGCAGCCAGGTTAAATGCCATTCACGTTCAATAATTTCCAAACAAAATAGATCCAAATGTAATATATCATTAACAATAGATAAATTCTAAAGATTCTCCGTACTATAGGGTTAGCGATAAATACCTCCTGTACTTTAATTATATTTCAATTTATAACAAAGACCTCCTGAATTTTTGTATTGTGACAAATACACCCTCCGCCATTAAGTTAGATGACATAAGACATTAAATTATCAAAATGCTCCACCAAACTTTCTCTATTTTCTTTTTTTGTCATTTCTTAAAACCTAGCTGACCCAAATGGAGATATGTTGCTTCAACCAAGCGACCGGGAAAACAATGTACTCTGATTTTCTGGCTTCATGTTGTTGATCTCTTCTCTTTCTCTATTTTCTGTAAATGAATATTCTCCATTGGAGGAAACAATGACCAGTACAAAGTGTAAAAAACAAAGTAAGATAATTTCATAAATTAAAGAAAATGATAAAGTAAATTAGAAAATGGTAGTTTGGGCATTTAGAAAACTTTAAACAGTTGAATAAGAATCTTTTTCGAAGTTAACCGATGAAGTACAAGAGGATCTTTGTCTTACGGCTAAAGTTCAAGGGGGTCTTTGTTGCAAATTGATGTTTCTAACCCCATAATACAGGGGGGTCTTTATAATTTACTCTTAACAAAATAAAGAAAATGACCAAAATATTATTTTATTGATAAAATGAACTAAAATTGATTTTAATATTGTTCATGTAACTTTAAGCTTCATATTATATTCAAATCAATATTATTAATAGATACTCGTACTATAAGTTTTAAGTATATACAAGCATGGGCTTGACTATGATACTTAAAAAAACATATACCAGATAAAACTTATATCCAATCAACCGGCATCACAAAAATGGTAAACCAATTAGGTGATATATTTATCAAAAATTCATTTTATACCCTTCCGGCATCATAAACTATCCTATAAGCATACATACTTGAATCGAAAGAAACCAGATCATGTTGGTTTGGATGAAGTGGATTCACATTCTATTCAATTATAAATGGGTCGAATTGGGGAACACCCTTTATCATATTCAAAGTTCAACAGACACAGGGGTGGATTGGGCTAGGATCAGCCCTTGAGAAATTCTTAAGGCCATCTTTTGGCTAGATTTTTTGGCCCACGGGTCATACTTAAGACAAATACTTATAAACTAGATGGGCCTAGAGAGTAACGGTTGGGCCAAGGCCGCTCTATTGTGCAAGTGCAACCCTGCCAGACGAGCAGCTGCATCCTCTGACCATCTTCGCTACATCACCTCCCTCACGACTTTTAATAATATTTATCATCCATTGGCTCAGAATCTGGGTCGATCTTAAAGTTCAGAAATATTTTTTACGGGCTTATGAAGCTATGGAAGACCAAGGCTCAAAATTTGGGAGACTTTCAATTAAAATGGGCTCTCTGCGGTTATTCTGCGATAACAAATGTCTGACTATGACTCTAGAGTGATAAGTTGGGTGATGGGATCTCCTGCTCTGCACATACCCTGTAAGCACCGGCATCCAGTGGTACACTATGAATACATCTTCTTATGAATTTAATAAAATTCATGCATATATAAAAATATTTTTAATATACAGTGACACATCTTAGATTGTATGAACCCAAATCTCCTGGAAGCAAAACTTGTGTATACTCTAAGAGTACAATATCCAATTGCATATTGAAAATATCTACTCTAGTTATAGGTTAAATTCATGAGAAGATATTCCTGATGGATGAGTAGATGCTATGCTCTCAAAGGATTTTTGTTTGAGGAGATCCCATCTTGTTGTACACGCTTTATTTGTATACTTAGTTGGGTCTGGTAAGGGCTGTATCGGAGTTGAATCTAATGAGATAACCAACGCAAATGTAGGACAAAACTTGCTTGGCAAGTAGGTAAGTTGGTGCTATTAATACATGTTTCAAGGTTCTCTTCCTTCCGTCTGATCGGGTCCAGCTCTTTATTGGTAGCCCTTATCACTCATCACGTTTCCAAGATTCAAGTCAAAGATAGGGAATGAAGATGAAGTGGAGTTGGTGCCCAATCTCGATCCAGAACCGTATTCAACTGATTTGGATCTTCACAACGTCCCATATTCCGTAATAGAAATCCGATCCAAATCTAGCATAAAGAATCTATCAAAATGAGGGGTAATTTTGTCCTCTAATAATATGACAATACATATTAAGAAGAGTGGAATGACACCTCGGCACCATGCAAGCAGACCCCAAGAGCATCTCAAATACTTCACAATTGCATTGATGACCTCAGCACCACCCTGGTAGGCCGAACTATAAACAGTTAGGCAAGAATTCAGGTCGGTGTAAGAGGTGACCTACTTTCACCGATTTGACCTAACTCTAGTTAGCGACCTCCCCTTAAGTGGACTATCACCTCTAAGTTCCATGTGATCATGATGCCACGTTGGAAGAACTGGTTATTACCTTGCCCGCTTTGGGTGGGATTGGATAAACGTTACATGCTTACATGGAGTCCACCTCCAAGCATGAAACCACCTTCGAACTAGATGAGCCAGAGATCTCAGACATGTTTTGTGAGGCTTATGGCAACTCACCTATAATTCTCTCGCTTTTAGCACTCTCAAAGCTCTTCCCTAACTTAAGCATTAGAGTGTCCCCAGGTAAAGCAACCTAGACACTCTAATCATCACTTTCTTGCAGCTCAACCAGGCGGCTTACTTAGTCTGACATCCAAGTTGTCTACCAACAGGGAGCACCAAATCACGTACCATCAATTGGCATTGTTTGTGGGAACCGTTACACAAAGCCTAAGTTCTCACCTTTCTTCAACCTCAAAAGCCTAATGGCATCACCTATCAACAACCCTGTTAATAACAACAACTCGGTCATAGGGGGGCAAGACCAACGCGTTGTGCACCCTTGGGGTCCCCTCTGTGACTATTGGGCAATTTACCATGCCCCTGACCCTACTAGGCATCCCCGTCGTGCAAAATCCCAACCTCCCTCTGCTCACCATGAACTGCCTCTCCCGAAAATCAAGCCCTTAGTAGTTCCTATCAAGATTAATGTGTGCTAGTTCAACAAGTTGATGCAATATGTCTATGGGATAAACTTGTAGATGAGAACATGGGAATGTCGTTTTGCCGCACTAACAGGGATGCAATAGCAACAACAACAGCACCAACAAGATCAGGTTGTTGGGCAAAACACTAGCTCGAACCAGAATCAACATCCCAACAACCAAAACCAAAACCCAATACTTGACCCACCTCGTCATTATGAAGACTAGAACCAGGTCCCAATCGAGGAACTAAGTCGGGCCATAGTAGCGATCAGGACAAAAGCCACCAGGTCGACTGAAGGGTCGTGGAGAACACACCATAGACGCACACGTCGCGCCCTAGGAAGAAGTCGCCTCGCCCCAAATGACAACGAGGAGGTGGAAAAGAAAGTAGAGAAGGAAGCCACCTCGTCAGCACAACCAGTGTCCCGAACTTCACCACTGGCTGTTGAGATCCTCATGGCCCACTAATTAAAAGACATTAAGGCCCTTAGCTTGGTCGACCACCTCAACAATTTCCAGGCCCTGATGCAGCTACACAGGCAAACAATGTGAGCCTTTGCATGGCCTTTCCAATGTGGCCATGGGCTCTATTAAGAGTTGGAACCAGTTTGCTAACCTCTTCACCACACACTTTGCAACAAGTAAGTGGTGCTTGAAATCGTGACTTACCTACTCAATGTCATCCAATGACCTAATGAGAAGCTTTGGGACAACATCAAGCGGTTCAACTTGGAGCGACTTCAAATTCCCAACCTCAACCCATCCATCCAACTCACCATAGTGGTCAACGGTGTTCAACACTCTGACTTGCGTTGGGAGGTCAAGTTGAATCCTCTGGCCTCTATGGAGGAGTTCCTCAACCAAGTGGCCAATCCTCTGGTTGAAACTGAGTGGAAAATGGAAGAGGTCGGAAGATGAGTTGGGGAGCAACAAAGAGTGGCGGAAGAGCAAGTCGCCAAGGCACAGTAAGTCCCCCCGCAACCTTCGTAGTAGGTTGCCATGGAGAAAAAGTAAGTCTCTATACAGAAGTAGTAGATCCTCGGGTCAACATTCTCATACCCCTCCGTCCATAACCATAACTACACTGCATTGAACGCAAAGAGGGGAGAAATTCGAATGCAGATCGGGATGGTTGCATATGTCAGATGACCACCTTGGATGAGAGGAGATCCCGCTATCAAGAACCCAAACAAATATTTCCACTTTTATCGGGACATTGGACATGACACTAAGAATTGTCGTAATCTCAAAGACGAGATTGACGACCTAATCTGCTGAGGTTATTTGAAGCAATTCATCAAGCGGGAGGACCAAAGCCAGCCTACCTACCAACCAAGAGAAGAGCCATAGTCGAGAAGGGACTAGAACAAAGACTAGCCTCCCTGAGACCCACCACCAGCAGAGCGACCCATCCCTGGTGTTATTAACATGATCACGGGAGAGTCCATAGTGGCAAGATGCAACACCTAGATGGTAAAAAAGTCAATTTGGGAGCTTGATCATGAGGATGAGAACTCGCCAAAGCGCCCTCGTATGGAGGATGTGATTTACTTCACCGAGGATGATGCTCGTGGGATCCAATATCCGCATGATGATGCCCTCATAGTCAAGTTAGTGAAAAATGACTTCGAGGTAAAGTAGATTTTGGTTGACTCTAAAAGCTTAGCTAATATTATCTTCTTGGAGGCGTTCGAGTGGATGAAGCTTGAGATGAAGGACCTATAGTTGGTCGATCTCCCCCCTAGTCCACTTTAATGGAGAAGTGGTGTGGCCCCTAGGCCGAGTGAGAGTTCTAGTAACAACGGGCTCGACACCAAACTTAGTACGCTTCGATCATGAATTTCTAGTGGTCATGATCCCCTTGCCTTATAATGCCATTCTGGGTTGGCCTGTCTTGCATGCCCTCTGAGCAGTAGTGTCGGCCTACTATCTGTTGATGAAGTTTCTAACAGACTATGGAGTAGGGGTGGTGTGAGGTGACCGGCTCGAGTCTCACAAGTGCTATGTGGCTGCACTAAAGGGCAAAGGAAAGCAAGCTATCAACATCAAGTTGGAGCTGCCTCTAGAGAATGGCGACGAGAGAGCTCACCTCATGGAGGACACCATCCTAGTGCCGGTCTCAAATACCAACCCCGAGAAGATGGTGCAAATCAGAGCTCTCCACACAAAACCACTACGCTCTGAACTGGTAAGTTTTTTAATTAAAAATATAGATGCTTTTGCTTGGTTGGCAGTAGAAATGCTTGGCATAGACTCCTCTATCATAACTCATAGGCTAAATGTTGACCCTTTAGTCAGACCAGTCTAGTAGGGGAAGAGGAACATCGCTTAGGAGCGGTAAAGGACAGTAGATGAGGAGGTCGGGAAGCTCCTCGCAGCAGACTTTGTTAGAGAGGTCCAATACCTAAGTTGGATTGCCAACCCAATGCTCATAAAGAAAGCTAATTGCAAGTGGCGCATGTGCGTTGACTATACTGACCTCAACCAAGCTTGCTTAAATGATAGCTTCCCACTCCCTAGGATTGACCGCTTGGTAGATGTGACATCAGGGTTCGAGTTATTGAATTTTATGGATGCATACTTGGGCTACAACCAAATCTAGGGATCCGACCGATAAAGAAAAAACTACTTTTGTAACTGAAATGGGCTTATACTATTATAAAGTTATGCCCTTTGGTTTAAAAAATGCTGGAGTGACCTACCATCACCTTGTAAACAAAGTTTCTTTTGGTTTAATTGGAAATAAAATTGATTCTAATGTTGATCATATGGTTGTGAAAACTCAGTTTTTAAATTCTTTAATTTCTTATCTTAATTACGTTTTTGACATTCTAAAAAAATACAACATGGAACTCAACCAGAACAAGTGTTTATTCAGGGTCACATCGGGTAAGTTCCTCGGGTACATAGTGAACCAATGTGGCATCGAATCCAACCTGAATAAAATCCAGGCCGTCCAATATATGAGACCCTCTAGGTCGACTAAAGAAGTTCAAAGGCTAATAGGTCAGACAGCCACCTTGAACCTGTTTATGTCTAAGTCTGTTGAGCGGTGTCTTCCATTCTTCAAGGCCATAAAAAAAGAGCCAAGACTTCAAGTGGATTAAAGAGTGCCAACTCACATTTGATGAGCTCAAGAGGTACCTTATTTCGCCACCTTTTTTAACTAGGTTCAAACCCAGGGATGAGCTCAAACTCTACCTCTGACAAGGTAGTTAGCTCAGTCCTAATTCACGAGGTGGACAAAATGCAATGACCTGTCTACTATGTGAGTAAAGTCTTGCATGTTGGGGAGAATAGGTACCCAAACATCGAGAAGTTGGCCTTTTCACTAGTGCTAGCAACTTGTAAGTTGCATCCTTACTTTCGGTCCCATACCACCATGGTCTTAACCAATCGACCCTTGAGGCAAGCCCTCCAGAAGCCTGAGGTCTCAGGTAGGCTAACAAAATTGGCCACTGAGTTCAGTGAGTATGACATCCGGTTTGAGTTGTGCCCAATGATTAAGCCACAAGTCCTGGTTGACTCTATTGCCAAGTACACGTTCAGCATGCACAACCCCTAAAGTTTCCAAGCCAGTGACCACCTCAGAGGCATCAACCAGTGTAGCACCCACCTCGACATGGGACGAGGAGCCCCGGATCCTCTATGTAAATGGCTCATCCAACCAGCGCGGAAGTGAAGCTAGGTTGATCCTCTATGGACCTAGCGAGGTGAAACTGGAGTACGCTCTCCAGTTCACATTTCAAGCATCAAACAATGAAGTTGAGTACAACGCATTGATAGCTGAGCTATTGTTGGCGAAGGAGGCCAGTGTGAAACATCTCGTGGTGTGCAGCAACTCGTAGATAGTGGTAAACCAAGTGAATGGGTAGTATGAGGCCTGAAATCCTGCCATGTTGGCCTACCTGGCCAAGGTTAGAGAGCCCCTACCCAACATCCACTCTTGGTACATCCACCAAGTCTCAAGGTTCAAAAACACTGAAGTCGATACACTCTCAAAGGTGATTGGTGCAATGGACACTACGAAGAGGACATGCTACATTGAAGACCTACTGCAACCTAGAATAGAGAGGGTGGCAGAAGAGGTCGCTCCTGTTTTGGCTATAGAGCTGAGTTGGATGGATTCGCTCATTGACTATCTAAGCCGTGGGACCCTACCTAGAGAGTGCAATGCAGCTCGGAGGGTAGAGCAGTAATCAGTTCACTATGTAATCATTGGCGAGCAATTGTATCGTAGGTCATTCATGCTCCCCTGCGTGCATTACTTACATCCAGCTGAAGCGAGCCAGGTGCTACGCAAGATCCACAAAGGCCTCTGTGGAGGACACCTAGGGGGTAGGGTGCTCGCCCAAAAAGCGCTATGACAAGGCTACTATTGGCCCATGATGAAGGCAGACGCATTGGAATTAGTTCGGAAGTGTGACAAATGGCAGTAGCATGCTAACATAACAGACCAGCCCGCTGCCAACCAGAGGTACCTTACCAACCTATGCCCATTCACACAGTGTGGGATAGATATTGTCAGTCCCTTCCTACCTGCGATTGAGTAGAGGTGGTTCTTGGTTGTCACGGTTGACTAATTTACAAAGTGGGTGGAACCTGAGTTGATGGTGCCCATCACAGTTCAAAATGTGTTGAACTTTTTCTGGAAGAACATCGTCTACAGATTTAGATTCCCCAAGGTGTTGATATCAGACAACGATAAGCAGTTCGAAGACATAAAATTTCAAAGTTGGTGCACTGAGATGGGACTTCAGCAAAATTTCACTACAATGGCTCACCCTCAGGCAAATGGTATGGTGGAAGTAACGAATAGGGTGATACTCCATAAAATCAAAGCTCGACTCTCCTGAGCTAAGGGTTTGTGGGTGGACAAGCTACCTAGTGTCCTTTGGGCCTACCAAACTACAACCAAGACAGTGACCGGTGGGACTCTTTTCAACCTAACGTACGGGATAGAGGGTGTCATCCCAACCGAGATTGAGGTGCCAACCTTGCGGTCTGAGACGTACGATGAGGAGGCTAACGAGGATGAGCTACAGAATAACCTTGACCTTGTGGAAGAAGTTCGTGACCTAGCCTATATCCGGATCAATCTTGAAGGCTTGGCATACAGTGTATATACATGTGGGGTCCAATAAAAGAGGTAAGAAAGTTAGACATTTTGGGGATCGTTTGCCTCAACACCCTCCACATCGGCACTAGATCCGTTGTTTGCATTGTCACCGACCACATCAATCTCATCCTTCTCCTCCTTAGAGTGAGGCTCTTGATCAACTTGACCCATCATCTCGTCAGTGCATGCCAAGGACTTTGATTTACTAAGGTCGAACTTTGGGCACACTGAGGCCACTAGCATTCGACACAGTTTGAATCTTTGATGAAAATATTCGGACCGAACACCTCCCTTTCCTTCAAGAAGCCAGGCAAAGTCTTGAACTCATCAACAGGAACCTCGGTAGCATGGACATTGTCGAGGAACTTCGGTCATTGATTGGTGAGCTTGTCTTCTTTCTCTTACAACTTCTATTCCTTGAGCCTATGCTCATTGGTTAGCTTCTCAACCTCCCTCGTCAGGTCTGCAATGCAAATCTGCTCCTCCACAAGCTTGTCCTTCAGGTCGCCAATGAGATGGACAACCCACTCAATTCAGGACCTATACTCTATGCTTCCTCCTCGGCAGTTTGAACCCTTGCTAAACTTCTCTCAGCATGCCCCAACAAGGATTGTGCCAAAGTGTTCACCTGTAAAAGAGAAAAAGGGAAATAAGTCCAGAATGGAGATCGTAAAGAATACAACGGAAGGTCGAGAACATATTACCATTAGGTAATGCATAAGCTTTCCACCAAGCTCATTGGGATGTGATTTGCGAAGCCTATGACCTCTTCGAGAAAGACAACCTCCTTGCTCTTCACTGGGGTGGTTCAGAAGTCAATGATGGTGTATGGGTGGCCTCGGGCTCTAGCGAGGTCCTTTTTGGCTTGTCTTCCTCAACCAAGTCAACTACTGGTACGACCTCAACAACACTTCCCACGATAGTTTTTGGAGCACCAGCTTGAGGTGCCTCTTAGCATGCCCAACATGTTTCCTACATGAGAAATCTAAGGATGAGATGAACTATAAAAAATGAGAGAAAGAAAATAAGAAAAAGAAGGGAAATGCCCAAGGCTCAGATGATGACCTACCCAGAGGACTCAGCCCAGCCTGGATTCGCTTCTCCTCAGCCAAATACTCACTCGACATTGACTTCTGGTCCACTAGGACCTACACCCTCACCTACATCCGTTTACTCAAAGTTTCCTCCCCAATGCCCCCCATTTCCTCTCTATAAATTGTCAAGAATGACCATATGCCATTTCGGTTAATGAAGAAATACCTCCTCTTCTAGGCCGATACTTTGGAGGGAAAGTCGCTCAGCATCTTACACCTAGGGCGTTAGGACAAGTAATAACTGTACATCCCAAGAGTACTTGAAGGATTTTTCCTTATATGGCATATGTTGGCGAAGGTGGTGCCGACCAAGGTCTTAATAGAGTTGGGACAAAGCTGATCTAAGCTAATGTGATAATAGTTCAGCACCTCGGGAATAAGTAGATGAAAGGGGAATTGAAGACCTACTTTCGGGGCCTCCTTGAAGACAATGACTTGGTCTTTATCGTGCTCCCATGGGTACTGCCCAAGGGGAAGGTAATATCTAAACTGATTCGGAACCCTATATCAGTCATTGAGCTTGTAGATCTTCCCAACAGAGAGCTCAATGGGACTGAACTAGTTTGGTGCTTTAACCCTACAGGAAGATGAGACCCTCTTGTGAGAACCTCGTCAGTCTTGAGTCGAGGTCCCTCCCTCGGCCTGGAAAGATGGACCCCTCGCTTCCCTAGACTAACTATCAGACATTATGAACAAAATATAACTAAGGGAGATGACTCACCTAGGACAAATAAAGTGATCTCGTCGACAACACCGATAACTCTGACAACGCCGAGCTTCGTGATCTCACCATAACTCCAAAGATAGGGACAAGAGAAGTGGCCCCTAAGGGTCATATTTATAGATGGATGAGCTGAACTATGGACGGTTGAGATTAGAGGGATCTAACGGTTCATAAGGACGTGATGGTTCATATTTTGAGGAGAAATCGATTTAGTGCGCTTTTGACGTCCACGCGTCCCTGGTATGCTACCTTGTACCTAAGCTTGATTGATCGAACCAACCCGATCCCAAGCCATTGGTTGGACCACAATTGAGGACGAAACTCAGACCAAATAACCTCGAGTTAAGACTTCTCCCTCGCCGGACTTATCACATCGGACTTGGGAGTGGGGGACAATTGATGAGGGGTAATTTGGTCTTCCAATGATATCACAACATGTGGCATTGTAGAACAACGAAGTGACACCTTGGCACCACGTAAGTGGACCCCAAGAGCATCTCGAACACTTCACAACTGCATTGATGACCTTGAGACCACCCTAGTAGGCTGAATTACGAACAACTAGGCAAGACCTCAGGTCGGTGTAAGAGGCGATTTGCTTCCATCGATCTACTTGACTCTAGTTAGCGACATGCCTAATGTGTCGAGCGACCTCCCCCTTAAGCGTACTATCACCTCTGAATTCCTCACGATTGCAACACCATGTTGGAAGAACTGATTATCACCCTGCCCGCTTCGAGCGGGATTGGATAAACATTTCATGAGGCTCCAGGCATGAAACCACCTCCGAATCAGATGAGATGGAGACCTCGGATGCATTTCATGAGGCTCATATTAGCTCGCCTATATAGGAGCCTAACCTACAACCTTATAAGGTATGCGTAATTTAACTCTCAAAGTTCACTAGTTATTTAGTTCTGTCGCTTTTAGTACCCACCTGAGTAAAGCAAGACACTCTAATTATCACATTTTTACATCTCGACTGACAACCTACTCGGTCTCGCGTCCGAACTATTTATCAGCACCAAATCGGGCACCATCTGGTGGATATGGATTTGCTAGACATGCATAGTCCTTTTGCGAACCAGCCTGCATGCGCAAATGTGGATTCTCATTTCAATCCGGAATGATCCAATGCTGATATCCATGTCGGGTTCTCCGGTCAGAGATGCCTATCTGTTTATCCGGATATGACTGGATACACTATTAATCCGACCCGTTTCGTACCCAGTCCAACATGCCTTGCGGTCCAAGGTGCTTTATTTTATTTTCGGGGAACCGCTAATAAAGCAATTGGAATCTGTCTGTCCTTCATTCTCCGGGCAAAGATGTAGCCTGCCTTTATCAAAGGTTTGTGAAATAATTGAAGAACTCATCATATGTTTTGATCCCACTATGTTTCATACTCTCCTAGTCCAACTCTATCTCAAGCTAATCTGGTCTTCTTCATCAGGAGTCAGGACTACCTGAAAAAGCTAATGTAACTTACTAATTCAATGATGGAGGCCCTCAGTTTCGCAAGTTGCCCATGTAATTAAAACAGGGGAGGGGTTGGACAATTTGGACTCCTCTGAATTCTTACATCTTACCTGGGTTTGTGCTAAGGTTTTTGCTGGGTTGGGCTTGGGGTAGTCTTAACCCGGCCCAACCCGACTATATTGCACATTGAACACTGTTATCGAGATGCTTTCATGACCGTCGGATCCCTTACATTGTTAAAAGGATAAAAGTCATATAAAGACAAAAGAAAATCCAATTACGGACCCACTTTATCTTACTGTAATAAAATAGGAATCGGATCTGACACGCAGATCGAACCCTGTATTCCTCTACCTTCTTACGGTCTTAACGCAGGCACGTAATTGCTTTCTCTTTTTGGATTGAATTACGGAAATCACCCTTCTCCTGTCCCTTGCATTACATCTCTCTCCACTGAAAGGGAGGCAGGGTTATTTTGATTATTTACCTTGACGACCCTCCGCCTCCGATTAGTAAATCCGTAAGCTAGGGCACGAGTCGTCAGAAGATAACTGCAGTACGGTAAATCGTCTCGTAAAAGACAAGTAATTACTTTGCGTGAAATCATGCGGTAGTACGGTAAATCGTCACTTTCGATGAATCTCATACCGTCTAAAACCTGTGATAGACATAGTAGATATGATCATATGATTATACCCAATTAAAGAGACCGCTTTATGCATATGCATTCCGTTTGCGATGCGTGTAATCAGCGACTCCAATTTTGGTATATACAGTATACGAAGTATTTTACTCTTTTACTCTCATCCTCCAAAATACAGACATTTATGACGTGTCGGTTAAAGCGTAGAAAGTGGGCAACGAGCTTGCTCTCGTTGTAAGCAGCCCCCGTGTTCATCCTTCCTTGTCAGTGCAATTCGACAACAAACAACTCACGAACATGTACTATACCAAAAAATGAGAGCAGACTCGTTGTATCACCACTAATAACTTCGTAACAAGATTACTCTCGACAGCTCTTAAGCGCGGGGTCCACATTTCATCTGATCGATGGGTCTAGACTAGTGTGGTGGCCCAACACATGAGTCAACAAGTACCGTTTAAACAGGTGATCCAACGATCAGTGGCTGAAATTGATTAATCAGCGAAGCAATGTGTCAGAAGGGGTCTTTGGTTATTTTACAAAAAATTTAAGGGCGTATTCAGAGTTTCATTACTTTAATGTATAGAAAATGAATTAATAAAAATGGTTCTGCAGTGCTTCTGCTCATTCCATATTTCCATCATTCCATGCCCTCGGAACATAACAAATTGCAGGTCAATTTGCGGGAAAACCATGCACGGGAAGAACAAACACACCCGCCTTTATTTTAACAAAAGCCCAATATTTCTCCCGAAATTACACGTTTACCCACTCTTTAACTCTCAAAATTCTCTTTAGCTCTAAAGGCCGAAAGACACTACAGACTTCAGATCTCTGCTTCTCCGTTTCTCCGTTGCAGTTGCAGAACCAAAAACAGAAAAATGGCGAATACTAATTTCGCCTTTATACATTTCGTTCTTTACCTTCCTCTTCTCCATTTTGCATATTCTCAGGCCTTTTCAAATCCTGATTATGAAGCTCTAATGGCGTTCAAAACAGCTTCAGATACGTCCAACAGGCTTAGTAGCTGGAACCAGACCGCCGATCCATGCACCTGGTACGGCGTTTCGTGCCTCCAGAACCGCACTTCTCGTCTTGTTCTCGAAGGACTAGATCTTCATGGCAGTTTCGACCCCTTAACCAAACTGAACCAGCTCCGCGTCTTAAGTCTCAAGAGGAATCGCCTCTCTGGCCCTATCCCCGACCTCTCTAACCTCACTGCGCTCAAACTTCTTTTCCTCTCCTACAACGAGTTCTCTGGAGATTTCCCAGCCTCCGTACCCTCGCTTTTCCGCCTTTACCGTCTCGATCTGTCTTACAACAATCTCTCCGGTCAAATTCCAGCTACCGTCAACCGTCTTACGCACCTTCTCACTCTCCGGCTCGAAGAGAACCTGTTTTCCGGTGGAATTTCCAGTTTGGACCTCCCGAATCTTCAAGACTTCAATGTTTCTGGAAACCGCCTCACTGGACCCATACCCAAGTCCTTGTCCGGTTTCCCGGAAGCCGCTTTTGCCCGGAATCCGGTTCTGTGCGGGTCACCGTTACCGAGCTGTAAGAACATTGTGAGCGACCCAAGCAAGCCTGGATCTGAAGGAGCGGTGGCGTCGCCAGTAAGTCCTCCAGACGGAAGTCAGGGAGTAGTTTCATCGTCGCCTAGCTCGAAACCGGAGGTAATGGAGTCCAGTACTACGGCAAATGATCGCCACAATGGAACCGGGAGGATGAGTATACTCGCCGTGGTAGCCATTATACTCGGCGACATTTTGGTGCTCGTGCTCGTCTCATTCCTGTTATACTGCTACTTCTGGAGAAATTATGCGGTAAAAATGCGAGACGGCAAAGGGTCCCAATTACTAGAGAGCGAAAAAATCGTATACTCGTCGAGCCCGTACCCTTCACAAGGCGGATTTGAGAGAGGCAAAATGGTTTTCTTCGAGGGCGTAAAGCGGTTTGAGCTGGAGGATTTGCTCAGAGCTTCTGCAGAAATGTTGGGAAAGGGTGGTTTCGGAACGGCGTACAAGGCAATTCTGAGTGACGGTAACGTGGTCGCCGTTAAACGGCTTAAAGAGATTCAAGTTGGAGGCAAACGTGAGTTCGAACAGCACATGGAGATATTGGGACGGTTACGGCACCCCAACGTCGTTAGCTTGAAGGCTTATTACTATGCTAGAGACGAGAAGTTGCTTGTCTTCGAATACATGCCGAACGGAAACTTGTACTGGCTCCTCCACGGTAAGTCAAATTCCTCCTATTCAAGAGCAGTTTACCGTTAAAACTCCAAATTATACTGGTTTTCCAACAGTTAAAATTTCCATCCCTCACCTTCGTCTGTTCGTTCCTTTTTTAACTGGTATGGTTTCCGAGGCAGGAAATCGGCCCCTCCAATCTCCACCATTGTGGTAAAAAACGGAATGATGATGACTGTTATTACAATTTACTGGTATGATTATTTTTAGCCATTTGAAACAGAGGAGAGTGTACATGTGATATGTTGATCGGATGGTTTAATTTAGAACTGCCTTGGCCTGGAAACCCCGAACCCATCACTCTGATTTTGTTTGTAATTTGGCTTTGGTGACATGAGAATTGACAGTGGATTGGAAAGTATCTGGACCTACCAATTAATGATGGTTTCCAACTTCAAACTAACAATAAATCAACAGTCGTCCTAATTTTAGCAGATAACACTGTTTGTTCATGGTTTTTTTTTTGGTAAAATTTGTTCACGGTATTTTGGGTCTAGGGGATTTCCTCAATCCATATTGGAGAGTATCTGGAGTCACCTTGTCGTCACTTGTCACCATTTAGTTGCAGAGATGTAGAAGATAGTAGGGTCCTTCTTGGAGAATGTCTTTGGCTTTTCTTCCACTTCACTCTTATTTGCAGGGTTAATGAACTAATTAATGGAGTTTAATTAAAGAGTCCATCAGATCAGTGGCTATTGGTATTTAGCTATTATTATTCAACTGCATTTATGCATTCTATGTCAGGTAACCGGGGCCCGGGCCGAACCCCACTAGACTGGACAACGAGGTTGAGGATCGCAGCCGGAGCGGCTCGTGGCATCGCCTATATCCATCACTTTTGCCGTTCGCCGAGAATCTCACACGGTAACATAAAGTCGACTAACATTCTGCTCGACAAGACCGGGAACGCCCGAGTTACTGACTTTGGTCTGTCCATATTCGCCTCTCCAACTGCCTCGGCAAGATCCAACGGCTACCGTGCTCCCGAGGCATCATCCGACAGTCGGAAGTGCTCGCAGAAGGCTGACGTGTATGCCTTTGGTGTTCTTCTGCTGGAGTTGCTCACTGGCAAATGTCCGTTGGTTGTGGATAATGGCGGGGCGGGAGTTGGTTGTGGCGTGGTCGTTGATCTACCGAGGTGGGTCCAGTCTGTGGTAAGGGAGGAATGGACGGCGGAGGTGTTCGATTTGGAGCTGATACGGTATAAAGACATTGAGGAGGAGATGGTGGGTTTACTCCAGATCGCCATGTCATGCACTTCTAATTCCGCGGATCAACGGCCCAAGATGAGTCATGTGGTGAAGATGATAGAAGAGATAAGGGGAGTGGATTTTTCACCCTCGCATGAGTCATTTGACTCGGTGTCCGACTCGCCTTCCGTGTCAGTATCAGACGACACGGCAACGAGTCAGTAATTGCTGATTAGACATAAATAATTAAATACTGACCGTGTTAGGGATAATCAAGTAATTATTATCCCTAATGACTTGGAATGTACCTTTTATTTTGTTGTTTTTTTTTCCCTTAATTTTAATTTAATTTGTTAACGCGATTGACGGAATATGTTTGTAAAATACGGCCTCCATTAGTTGTGTGGGGTTTGTTTGGTTTATATTTTATAGTTGTTTGAGTGAGACTGATGAGGTACCTGGGAAGTGTTTGGTTTGGCTACTACATGCAAATGAAACTAGTCCATTTTACTTTTATAGCATTTAGAGGCGCTAAGTTCATCATTTAATGTCACACCAACTTGCCATGTGCCCAATGCTCAAAGTATTAAAAGTCACCAGCGACTCTATGACCCAAAAATATGAGACTGGGCTGTGTTTTGGCCACTAAGGCTTGTAAATGCCAAGAACCACATGTATACATGTATGAACCTCTTCTGTATATAATATTTATATCTATTTCAGATGAATGAATGTCAGCATCTGTTTTTGTGGGGGAAAAAATAAGTGTGAAAATTGAAATTTGATGGTTTTTTTGCTGTAATATTTTAATTATCCTTTTAATTTTAGTAGAATCCCCATTTTAGATACGTGGCTTTCTATTTATTCAGAAAATAGCATTTTAGAAGTGGTTTGATCTTATTTTTAAATAGAATTCAAATCATTTAAAAATTTGAGAATAGTTAACCACGTAGTTTCAAGTTTAACCACATCTGAAACCACTCTTTCAAAAGTGAGGGTAGTTAAATAAAAAAAAAAAATAACCAACGGTTTCTCATCTTTATAAAAAAATAAAACTTAATTTAATATTTAATTAATAAAATGTGGATATTAAATAGAACTGATAAGCATACATGAACAAAAAGAATATATCGGATTTCAAAAAAATAAAAAGAATATATCAAAATATTAACCTGTACTTAATACGGGATCATACCAATATGCCTAATTTAAATCAAAACAGAGTAGGTGGCGAAAGTTTTTGCATATTTTGATTTCAACCTTTTATAGAGAAACAAGCACAGCCCAGGAGAGACTATAAGTAGGGGAAAGCAACAAGTTCAGCATGTAGAAATAATTGCCAACTTTACAAGGATATATGTTCATTGTATTGATTTGGACAGCGTTAGGAAGAGCAATCTCTTAGAAAGCTCTTCAGTGATAATGAAAATCAGATGGATTTAGTCAGGCTAATGTTTTATCCATGAAACATGATTTAGCGTCTCCACATTGCAGACGCTCCCGTTTTAAAACTTCAAACGAAGACATCTCCCAAAATATGAGGAAAGATTATTAACCCAACAGTGTTAGCTAGCTAGTAAATGAGTTGACTACTTGATCAGTCACGATTTAGTCCAGTGAGTAGTAAATGGGTTGGCTCCAATAGTTCTAGGTCATAGTCTTCATACAACCCTTACCCCAATTCATATGCGTCAGCTACATAAATTCTGTTAGTCCATTCCTTCCTGTTTAATGCGGTATTCATTGTTAAAAAACGAGACACCATGATACATAGAGAATTTACAGGCCACTTGATGTATTTATGGAGTCCTTCCTCTCTTTTAGTGCCACTGGAAGGAAGGGGTCAGGAGAAGGGGGGAGTTGGTGGTGAGAGGTGGGTTCCCAGTTCACACTAGGAGACAAAGAAGTATGATTTTGTCCCATTTGTAGAATCACATGTAGACTGTTTGGACCACAGCGCAGCTCACCATCCCTATCATCACCTCAACCACCAATGTCATTTCTTTATATATTAAATAATTTTCCAACTTTTCTGTTGATTTCTTTACTTGGACAACAAACCAGAGTTTGTTGTAATTCATATATGGATATTGCAAGCTCTGAATTGAGGGGCTCAACCTCTGTTTGGAAATCGACTTATAACAATTGGAATAGATATCTTTTTCCTACAATTGTTCACATAAATTTTAGATAATGCATTATTTTCCACAACCATTTTATGTGGGAAAATGCATATTTTTTCCGTACAACTGTGAAAACCAATAAACCATAAAATGGTACAGAAAATACATTTTGGGAGTATTTACTATTTAGGCGTCTGTTTGACATCGACGAAATTGCTCTAGAAACGGTGATACATCAGCATCATATAGGAAAAAATGGCATTTCAGGAAACGTTAATTTGTTTGGAATCGTTTTTCTATAAAATGCGGTACAAATTTAGAAGGCATAGTTTGAAACAATGCAAAAATTGACTTTTTCTCAAATTACAGTTCATTGCTGCTAACTAGAACATGTTATGGTAGTGATGTGGACTTTCTATAGTGAGTATCAGTGCTGTGTTATGAAGCACTGGTATCAAACAGAAAGTGTTGCTGTTGCTCCAAGAAACACCCTATTTGGCAGCAATGTTTACAAACAAAAAAGAAGACACCATTTTCTCAAAAAACGATGCTTTCAATCCACAGATCTGCAGCATCGATGCCAAACATATACTAGATTTTTAACATTGAAAATGTCAACAGTGACATTATTTTATTATTGATATACATTTTTCTTTACAGTGCTGTTCATAAATCATAGAAATTGCCTATATTTTGCAATAAACTAAATGTTGAAACATCAATAAAATAATAAAAAGATAAATAGAAGAGAAAACATTAAAGTAAAATTGGTCCAACAATTGGCTTCTTCAAAACTGAATCCCGTATAACTTTGGTTGGTTTTAAAACCATAACTTGAAGTTATCAGGAAGTTTCACATTTGTATTAAAACATCGATCAGGACAAATTTGAGCTCCATTTCTGCATCCTCCGTTTTTATCTAGTTTATCTTCTAGTGGCACATTTGATTCTTTTATAGTCATTTTGTAAGGTACATGAGTTCAATTAACACATGCTGACATGTAGGTTTTGGATCTAGTACCGTGGTACGCAGTGATCCAACCCCACGAGATTCATAGGGAAAAGAAATTCTGGTCCTGGCCTTTGAATTCTAACCAGCGTATTCATTGTAAATAAAGAGAGTAATTTTCCTCCTCTCTTTTCTTAGAATTTATCTCTTTTTTACATGTCTTTATTTACATTTCTATCATTAATTTTGCTGTTGTGAGCTTGTCTTACATTGTCTTGATAAAGGAGCAGGGTTGTGTGAGATTGACAATTAATTCTAAAATTTTTACAAACTCTCGTAGTCATAAATTTTAAAACGGGATTCATGCATGTAGCCAATTCAATATAATTTATGGATTTAAGAGATAGTTATCCCATTGTATGCCCCATGGAGCCAAAACATTAAAAAAAGAAAAAGAGAAAAATATATAATTTAGACAAGGCTTAGATGATGATATGCACATTTCCATCAATGAGGCGAGATTTATTATGACATGTCTGTTTTTGTTCACCTATTTTTGGGAACATTATTTATTTAAAACATTTAAAACATTATTTATAATGTTTTATTTATTTAAAACATATTTAAAACATTATTTATAATTTAATTTTTTATTTATTTTTAAAAAAATACTATTATCTAAAAAAATTTCAGGGATTCGGGTCCATGCAGGGAACCCATCCCCGTCAGGGATCGGGGATGGAGGAAAAATTTTATCCCTCGTGGGGATTGGGGACGGGAATGGGATTAATTTCAGAATCGAGGTTCCTGTTGCCATTCCTAGGTGCAAGCAGGATTTGATCCTAAGTTCCACTACAACCAAGAGGATACCTTACCAACCATAACTTTATTTCGTGAGCTTCTTATAGAAACTTGTAAACATTTGTATAGTTATGGGGATGAACAATATAATCCTAAAAGTTATTTCAAACTTTATTTTTTAAAATTTCTAATTAAAACTTAAAATTTTAAAATAGGACAATTTGTTGAAACCTCCCTTGAAGTTTCTAAGCATTGCTGAAACTTCTCCTGAAGTTTAGTAGGTGCAATCACTTCCTCTGAACTTTATGATACAATTGCAAATAGACCCCCTTTGTTAGAATCTTCTAACAATAGCCATGAAAATGTTCAAAATACTCAAAGTTAATATTGAGACTAGTTTCTATGAAAAATAAAAACAATACAAACTTTATCAAACAATAACAAAAAAGAGAAATTAAAATTACAATTTTACCTTTGAGTGATTGATATGAAGGGAAAAATTAGAAAATAAATAAATTTCAGAAAATATATTGAAAGGGTTTGAGGTAGTGTTTCATATGACAAAAAAAATTTAGAAAATAAACATTTTTGTCAAAAATAACTTCATGAATATTTTAAATATTCTCATGACTCTTTTTTAGAAGATTCTATGGAAAGGGGTCTACATAAAAATATATAATAAAATTCAGGAGAGGTAATTGTAATTGCGAAAGGAGGTTTCAGCAACAAACAGAAATTCCAAGAGAAGTTTCAGCAATTTACTCTTTGAAATAAGATTCGAGCAATTAAGAATATAATTTTATTATCTTATATATACTGCTTATTAAATAAAGCAACCTCCCAATATTTATCTAAAATGCTGAACCAATTGAGCCGGGTTGAAGGTGGAATGAAGTGCGTTTCTTGGTTGAAATTTTAGGTAAGGTGGGCTATGTCTTCTCCCGTAATTCACTTCCCTTTTGATAAGGGTTGATAACTAAATTATAAGGTTGGCAAGAAACAACAGACAAGGTAGTTAGTATAAAACTTACTTGTGCAATTGATGCCAACCATCACCCATGTCACATCTCTAAAATAACTCCACGTGTCTCCCTTCTTCATGTAACTTTTACATGTACATGCAGTAGTACTGTACCTTCTCTTCCGGTATTTGTATGTATTAACAATCAATAATTGATTTCTTGAGGTAAAAACAAGTAGATAAAATACTAGGCTGTAACAATTGTTTGATAATTGGTTTCGAAGCTAATTAATTCCGTGGTCAGAGATGTTGCATAGCCCATCCCCCATCGTTAAAACCCTCTCATGGTGGCAACAGGAATAGATCCTGTTTCCCCGCTATGCCATGGTTGTAGATGAACCAACTTGGCAAAAAAGAATTGAGGTAGGTGAAAGATGGTACAAATTTTTCATTAGTTTTTTAGATGTAAAATTTGAGCTGCCAATGAATATAAGAGACAATAATCACAAATTTTGTATCACATAGAAATACAATTTATAATTACAAACAAACAAATCAAAACTAGTATAAATTTTGCACTCCATCAAGATTTGAGCTGGAACTAAATTTAGTTATAAGAAAGTTTCTCTATTACCCGTTAATTGGATTCTTTGCTCCCCTAAATGCCGGAAATTACATTGGTGAGGCAAAGTTGAACAGGGAAATAGGTTTCATGTCCTAACCATTTTATTTGGTCATATCCCCCATAAACAGACAGGTTTATGTTGTTTAATATGTTATTTTGGACATATAGGGAGGCCCCATTTTTATTTATTTACTTTTTTTTTTTTGGTTTTGATCTCATAACGGTCCTTCACATGCGGTGATCCTACCTCATACAAATACACAAGAAAATTTGCATTCTCTATGCATATGTTTGGTGTAGATGTCGCAAATGCTGATGTATGGATTGGAAGCACCATTTATGAGAAAATGATATATATATATATATATATATATATTGGAATTGTTGCTGTCATGTAGGACACTTCAAGGAGCAATAACAGTTTTTTCTGTTTGGTACCAATGCTCTAAGAAACAGTTTCAGCACTGGTACCCATTATCCAGTGCCACATCACTGCCACCTCACATCCCTGTTGGCAGCAATGACCTACAATTCTAGGAAATGCCAAATTTTGTGTTGCTCCAAGCTATGCCTTCCTGATTTTCAATGTGTGACTTGGAGTACCGGTTTTTATGGAAAAATGGTTTTAAACAAACGTTTGTTTCCTGGAGCACCATTTTTTCTGACATGTTGTTTTCTGGAACAATAACAATAATGCCAAACATGTGCTATGTGAGAGGACCTTGATCAAGAGTTCGGGGAAAAATGATTCATGTAGCGGGTCCGATATGATTGGGATAAGGCTTCGGTGATGAGAGGAGTTCGGATTTGCTTTTCACACCCACTTTGCAGGCACATCCCATCATGTATCGAAAACATCTCCCATATTTATGTTATATTATTCAAAAGAAATGTTTTCAAATTAAACGAGCAGATCCCAATTCGAGAGGGCCTTCTCATTGAATCAAGTCAAGTAAAATTGGTTCCAATGGATTCGGTCGCACAACATATGTAAAGGGGGCAATTTTAATAATTAATGTTATATTTTTTATGTTTTAATTGGGTTCTACTATAATGCCAGAAAAAACTTAAACCTCCCTTGGCTTTGTTAATAAATACTAAAACCTCCCTTCTTTCTTTAAAAAGGATTAAAACTTTCTTCGTCAAAAGTATTGAGGGGATGTTCTTTTTTCAGATTTCGGGAGGGAGTGAAAGTTTGTTTATTTTTTAGATTTCAGATTTCGGATTTCAGAGTTCCCATTGACCAAGAATCCTATGTTCATTTTTTAGATTTATGTGGGGACTAAAGAAAGTTTATTTTCGTGGGTATCACTTACCCATCTTCTAGGTGGGTAAATAATTTTTCCACTTGGGGGGAAAGTTACTAACACTTAAATGAGACAAAAACATCCATTTTAATAATGATTTTTTTTGGATAAAATAGTCATGAATTACCTTATTTACATAAGAAATAAAAGAACATGCGTAAATGCACTTACCCGGATAAGTATTTCCCAAGAAAAATTTACCCAGGTAATTGCATTTACCCGGTAAGTAACTTACCAAACAGCGAACGAGGCCTGAACGTTATGTCTAATAGAGACATAAAATGACAATTATACCATTGCGAGTTAAATGTTTTGTAATTTGTTAAATGATTTCTATTGGAACTCCAAACCAAATCGCTAACACGTTAGAAGATAAAATAAAGGGAAACAACCAAACTAAGAGTTACATACAATATTACAACTAGGCCTAATAAACGAGAAAACAAGATTATTAACTGTTATAGCAGAAGTCTGAGCAACATAAAAGCTCAACATCTCCATGGTGTCAAATATGAAGCTTTATTCATTAATTCAATGACAGACAAGCAATTAGTCACCAAATGTTCTCACCTTCTAACTAGAAAAAAAAAAAGAGCAATGCATCAAACGGACATGAGTAACGTAGCAGATTCACACGTCTCCAAAGCCTCCACCTTCTCCGCCAAAGCCTTGATGAACAAACCTGGCCTATGAGTCAATCACGACAAATTGATATGAAACCAGATTCAAGAGCACCGCACAAAGAAGATTGAAACCAGATTCAAGAGAGTGTTTTCAATGAATAAGATGAAAGAATATTTGATGTCCTTTTTTTACAGGGAATTACATGGATATAGGGCGATTCACTTGGCCGTTGTAACTATCAAAATTAACAAGCTAAGGTAATATGATAATGATTAACCACAACAGAATGAGCCTTGATTGCCACATATCACTAGAACTGTTATAATGTTGAGTTCACTTTTACCATTGGCATTATCATAACACAGGGCTACAGAAAATCGTGGCTTGGATCTACTGCAATGGCTCACCAAGAAGTCACCACTTCATCTCCACTTCATCTAATTCAAAGTGGGGCCATTACAGCAAATCAAAAGCTTTGATTTATTTGTTAGCAAATGTGGGTTGGTGAATGTTGGGCACTCCTGGGTTGAGCCGTGTGTCATGATGGCCCAATAAGCTTTCAACCTCCAAGGTTTGTAACGCGCCAAAGATAATCACCACTTCCATTAATGGAGGAACACCATAGTCATCAATATATAAAAGACTCTGTTTTAATAGGTATAAAAATGACATTAAACTCTACAACGAGGTAGATAATATTTCAATTAGTTACACGTGGATCAGGTCCCTCCCCATTAAACATATCATGAATTGTCAAGATCCACAGTTTCCAAAGTATGCAAAATTTCATTCAAAGCACATATGTCTTAAGAGAAAGCGGGAGATATGAGAGATGGTAGTAGGGAGCTTATTTGGAGGGAGGGGGTGCTGTTGCCAAGAACAATGGTGGCAACTGCAATAGCAAGACTAATTTGTTGGTAAGGAAAGTAGTTCTTTTGTCGCTGTCGCTGCTAAAAAAGCACATTTTCTCTCATACACGGCTGAATACTGTAAAAAAAATGCGTTTAATGGTCTGATCAAGTTCTAAGATTGAAGACCTATTCTATTAAATAACATTTCAATCCTCAAATTCGTTTAGGGTTTCTTTAGTCGCTTCATTTCTTTATTAAAATCTATATTTTTGTGGGTTTTTTTTTTTCATTTTTCAATCTTTAAATTCTTGTTGATAAGGGCAAATCTCTTAAAGTATCCCTTAATTTTAGGAATTTGACTTGCTCTACTCTTACTGTTTAAAAAATGTTATCTTAAATTACCCACAAGTTTTTTATAACAGTTGACTAAATCCTCCCCTATTGTTAGTATTTGTTAATTGAAAGATGAAAATGACTATTTTATTCATCATTCTTATTTAAATTTTCAAAATGAAACTTTTGAATAAGCCTATTACATCTAAATAAGCTTATTGTTAATCGAAATGTAGGCACCAAACCTCATGCCCCATACCTCCAATGGTTATCTCTTCTAGTTTTACTATTCAATTTTACTGTCAACAATGTTGAATGATAAGCATCAAATGACATTTGAAACCGGGAATGCAGTTCAAACTTGTAACCAAAAGCCCACAAATGCTCAAACCAAGAAAAACATAGAAAATAAATTGAGAAGGTGTCAACAAATGCTTAAACCAAGGTTTGGGATGATGATCTATTAATGGCGTTCCAGGTCTGTACTGATTAGAGGTGTTGTTGAAATTTTGGATATATTGAGTTTTATTTTTAAAATTTGAAAAATAATAGAGGACAAATTTGATAAACAAAAACTTAAGTTGTTAAGGAACTATTGAACCTAAAAGCTTAAGTTGTTAGATGAGGTCTTTAAAAAGATTTTTATTCTTTAACACACATCTTCATGCAAAATGTTATTGAGCTTGAAGTATAAACAAACATAGACACACTTAT
This sequence comes from Nelumbo lutea, assembly GCF_056320005.1. NCBI lineage: Eukaryota > Viridiplantae > Streptophyta > Magnoliopsida > Proteales > Nelumbonaceae > Nelumbo > Nelumbo lutea. The sequence goes on along the minus strand of NC_142686.1, from coordinate 24,658,210 downwards.
ATCTTGTGCTAAAACTTAATTAATTATAATAAGGGATATGAAAATCAAATACTAGATAACTCAATAAAATAAGGTTTAATATCGGGTTAAAGAACTGTTTAACTTAAAAGCTTAAGTTATTAGGTGAGGTCTCTAAATAGGGTTCTATTCAAATACAAAAAAAAAAAAAAACTCCCATCCATTTCTTAATTGAATTTATCATTTTCTTTTATCTTTTTATTAATAAATTTTTAATTCTTTTTCACATTTTTGTTTAAAATCTTTATTAATACTTACATTAAGAAACGTTGATTTCTTGTTATTAAATTTAAAAAAATCCATTGTCATTAAAATTTTTTTAATAAAACATTGTCATTTAAAAGTTATAATAAAGAAAATACATGCTTATATTGTAAATAGATATATCTTTGTATTTTTTGTGTAAAAAATACATATTTCAATAAAATACAATCAAATACAAAATAAAAAAACCCTTAAATTAAAAAACTAATTTAACAAATATGTATTTATCAATGTTTTCAAAAAAATAATATCTATAATATATTTCATTTCACTCTTAAATAAAAGTCTTTTACTTCATTAATTTATTCATCCATTCTTAGAAAAGATTATAAACTTAAAAAAAAAAAGAGACATCTAATAATGACTTAAATCCATATATTTTTAATATTATAAAATTTGTTTATACATATTAGCTACAATCTTTTAAAAAAAGTGTAAATAAAGACATGTAATTATCAATATTTTAAAAATAATAATATTTATACTATAATTATTTCCTATTTTTAAATAAAAGTCTTTTACTTTATAAACATATTAATCTGGTCTTAAAGAAAAAAATATAAATTTCAAAAGAATTGATCCTTTAATAATGACTACATACATATTTATTATTATAATACTTTTTATTCAAAGAAATGGTTAATTATCTTTTCAAAAAAGAGCAATTAAAAGTGGTTTTTTCCACTCTTAAATAAGTTTTTTGACTTAGATATGTGTCAATACGTTCCTAAATAAAAGTTATAACACCATATACATTTTTTAGATTTTAAGACGAGGAAAATTAGCCAATGAGATTTTGTTCTCATTGACCAAAATGCCCATGCTTTTTTAAATTTTGTATGTTCAATGAAAAATTATTGTCTTGATATATTCTAAATGGGTAAATAATTTTTTCCACCTAAGAAGAACATTGTCAATACTTAAAATAAAATTTCTCATTTTAATAATAGATTTTATGACTAAAATAGTCCTTATCTTAATGACTTTTTATGGCTAAAATAGTTATTATCCTTTTACTTAAGAAATGAAATAAGCAGATAAATAAAAGACTTAAAGAAAAACTTTAAGACATTTTACCTTTATGAGATTTTAAGGAACAAAGTTAGTAATAGGATTTTGATCCCACTAATCGAGATAACAATGTTCTTTTTTTCATAATTATGTGTGACTTTTAAAAATTTTATTTCCTTAAATATCTCACAAGTAGGTTCTTTTATCAGAACTAGCAACCAAAGGATCTTCCAGTAGCTAATAGCCTACTGTAGTCTTGCACTCTTCCAATTGAACTAAGGCCGGTTCAATGTGTAAACAGAAAGTTGCTCCTATCATGTTCATTTGAAATTACTCTAAGCTTTAGCTTTGTAAGGTTTTGAACGACTAAATTTTCTTTAATCAAAAGAATGCGGCACCATACCTTTGTATATCAAATATCAAATATATATCAAATATCTTGCAACTAGCACAAGCATCCTATAATATGTTCTTTTTATTGATATTTTGGGGCCAAAATATTGAATCATATATTGATCCCTCATAGTGCCAAGACTAGGAAATCGGCAATCTACACAATTATGGAGTGAGCATTGGAATAACAGGTAGTTTCAGGGAGATTATTGCCATAATTCTAATTGAAAAGAACACCCAAATTTCAGAACCAAGGAGAAAATTTTCCAAGATAAACTTTATTCCTTGTGAGATTTTTATTATATCAATAAGTGAGAATTTAGTTTTATAACCATACAGAATAATATCAGACTGCTCCATGCATGGAAGCAAACCAATAACCAAATTTATAACTTTAAGTGGAAACTCATCTATAACTTGAGATCATCTAGATGCCCGTACAGCAACCACCAAAATTGGCATTCATGAACTTACGCCCATTTATCATTTGGGAAACTAATAAGATCCCCATCATTGTCAGTTGCTATTGAGATCAAGCACAAAATTATTACCTAAAAATCAAATCAAGAGCAAATTGTCACTATCAAAACACACTCCAGAAATTGCACCTCTTTGGCCTATGTTTGGTACCCTATTCATAGATTATTCATAAAGAAAAAGGATCATTGGCTAGATGGGCACCTAGTTGCCTAGGAGACACAGGCCCGTGTCTCCAATCCATCTTAGACCGCTATTGTTTATGCCAATACAAGGTTGCAAATGCTGCTTGGAAAGAACATTGCAAAAATGTTCTGCAAGAGTATAGTTTGTTACAATTTCAACTAATATTTTAATACTTCATTACAAGATGGTTTCGCAATAATTAGTTTTTTTTTTTGTTATACTTATCAAATAAATATTTTAGTATTTTTAAGATTTGGAAATGAAAGATACAACATAACACATCACATGAAATGTCACAGACACGTTGAAAACTAGTAGTGTGACTTCAACCTACAATAGTAAAAAAAATGATGGCTAATGGATTTTCCAACATGAGAGGAAAATTATTAATACTTGTATGAAACAAAATTGCCTATTTTAATAATAGATTTTTATGGGTAAAATAATTATTAACTTATTTACATAGGAAATAAAAGAACGTGAATAAATAATACTTAAAAAAAACTTTAAAGCCCTATATACCTTTTCAGATTTTAAGAAGGGGAAATCGATTCCCATTGAACAAGATACCCATGTTCTTTTTTAGATTTATATGTGGTGTATGTAAAATTACTTCCCTTCAATATCTCTTAAGTGATTAAATTTTACATCTGAGAGAAAGTTGTTAATACTTGGATAAGAGAAACTTGATCATTTTAATAATGGTTTTTTTTTTGTTCAAATAACTACTATCTTATTTACATAAATAATTAAAGAATGCGTGTAAATAAAAACTTAAAAAAAAAATAAAATTGTGTACCTTTTTAGATTTTGAAAAGGGGAAAGTCAATAAAAATCTTATTTCATTTGGATACTTCCCAAGTGAAATAACTTTCTCACATCTGGAAGGAAAGTTGTGAACACTAGCATTGGACAAAATTATCCATTCTAATAATGACTATTTTTTGGTAAATTGTTATTACGTTATTTACCTAGGAAATAAAAGAACATGGGTAAAAAAAACTTAAAGAAAAACTTTAAGGCCATTTACCCTTTTAAGATTTTGAGATGGGGGAAGTCAATGAATCGAATTTTTGTTTCATTGATTGAGATATACATATTCTTTTATCAGAATTATGTGTGGTAAATGAAAACTTTATTTTCCTTTGGTTTTTCTAAAGTGATTAAGTAACTTTCACTTTGGAGAAAAATTGCTAATACTTGAATAGAATCAAATTGCCTGTTTTAATAATGGATTTATGTGGTTAAAATAGTTATATTTTATTTACATATGAAATAAAAGATTTAAAAGAAAAATTTTAAAGCTCTTTACGTTTTTCAGATTTTGAGAGGGGGAATTTAGTCAATGGGATTTCCATCGATTGAGATACCCATGTTCTTTTTTCAGAATTATGTGTGGCCCATGAAAAATTTATTTTTCACCTAATAGAAAAGTTGTCAAAATTTGGATGGAACGAAATTTCCTATTTTTATAATGACTTTTTTAAGACTAAAATAGTTACATCATATTTAAAAAATAAAAGAGCGTGAGTAAACAAAATACTTAAAGAAAAACTTTAAGTTCGTTTACCTTTTCTTAGATTTTGAGATGAGAAAAGTTAATTAATGGGAATCTATTCCCATTGATTGAGATAGTATATTATTTCTAAATTATGTGTGGTACATGAAAATTTTATTTCCCATAGGTATTTCCTAATTGGGTAAATAACTTTTCTACATAAGAGAAAAGTTATCAACACTTGAATACGACAAAATTGTTTATTTTAATAATAACTTTTTATAGCTAAAATAGTCAAATCTTATTTACATATAAAATAAAAGACCTAAAGAAAAACTTTAAGGCTTATACCTTGTCACATTTTAAGAGGGGAAAATTTGTCAATGAGATTTTGTTCCCATTGGTCGAAATAACTATATTCTCTTTTCAAAATTATGTATGGTGAATAAAATTTTATTTCACTTAGCTATTTCCTAAATGAATAACTTTTCTATTTAGGAGAAAAGTTGTAAATACATTGGATGAGACATAATTGACTGTTTTAATAATGACTTTTTATGAATAAAATAGTCATAGTTATATTCTTTTTTTTTTTTAAATTATGTGTCATGAATTTAAACTCTATTTCCCTTTAATATCTCCAAGTGGGTAACTTTTCTATCTAGGAGGAATGTTGCCAACACTTGGATGGAGCAAAATTAACTGTTTTAATAATGACTTTTTATAAATAAAATAGTCGTTATTTTATTTACATAGGAAGTAAAAGAATGTGAGTAAATAAAAGACTTAAAAGAAAAACTTTAAGGCCATGTACTCTTTTCATATTTTGAGAGAAGAAAATCAACCAATGAAATTTTTTTTTTCTCATTGGTGGAAATGCACATGTTCTTTTTTCAATATTATGTGTAGTTAATGAAAAATTCGTTTCACTTAAATAAGTGATACCCATCTCCTAAGTGGATAAATAACTTTTCCACTTAAGAGGAAAGTTGCTAATACTTGGATGAGACAAAATTGGTTATTTTAATAATGGTTTTTTATGGTTAAACAGTCATTATCTTATTTACCTAGGAAATAAAAGAACATGGGTAAACATATTTATCTGGGTAAGTGAATTTACTTAGATAAAAAAAATGAATGAGCCTATAATTTAAATGGTAGGATTCACTCACAATAATTAAAAATGCATCAGTCTGCATGTCACATTTCTCGCTTTCAAAATTTATTAAAAAATCTTTATTCTTATTTTTATAAAATTTTTATTATTTTTTTAAAGGCACTTAATAAGTGAAGGTGGTGCTCTCCCATTTTAGAAAATGGAATCTTACTGTTTAATTACTACAAATTCAAGCTTTTACATTGCATTACATGATATCACACGTGTTCATACTACTTCATTGTATGACGCGACACTTGTTGATGAAGGAACTCATCAAACAAGCCCTTCACAATTTCACGTGCAAGCATTTTGTGTGTGTATTTGTTGGCTTCTCAGAGAATTATCATTGATATTGCTTCTACAATAAACAAAATGGGTGCTTGCATAATTGAACACGTGCTCATTTCTTATTTCCTGTGCGAAACCACTCTAGAAAATTCACCCCCCTCTTAACTGTTCCGCTCATGCTTGCATATACGATTCGTATCCATAATTCTTTGCCTCCATATCTATCTCCTATCTCCTATGCAAAACCATTCTATCTCTCCAATGTCTCAACTGTTTTGTTGAATCTGCGCTCTAGATCTTACCTCCCTAACCATGTTATTGTTCTCTTCTCAATATCATCACAATCATTCTCTTTCTTTTGAAAAAAAAACCCTTTCCTCTCTTATCAATCTCCCCACCTCTATCTATCAGCTTTCGTCTCTCTTTCTCCCTATCTTCCTCAATTGACAGGTTCTTTTTAGTTACTATTTTTGTTAATTGTGGTTTGGTCAAAGCATGTAGGTTTTGGAGATGATTGTGACTGATGTTTCAGCCAAAGATCCACCATTAAACAGGTCTAATGATCAAAGGTCGTGGTGGAGCCTGTGCAACTTTACGAAAGTATTCCTAGCGCACATTGTGTCATCCGTCTGGATTCCCTTGAATTATCAAAGGCTGTATCAAAGCCATTCTGTCTCAAGGGGCTATATTGATACAACCATTCTTTGGTGGAGAGGCATGAACTCATTCAAAGATAAACACAAAATAGTCCTTTAGCTCGGCGCTGAGCTTGGAAACCTCAGACATTTACTAGTGACTATCTCTATTGTGAGAGCCAACCTTGATCGGCCCTTGGTGCAACACTCTTTCGAGAAGCTCAACCAAATTGGAGGCCCTACCCCCCCCCCCTGCCCAACAACCTTGGTTTGCATCTTAGAGATGGATATAGTGAGGGACAAAAACTTGGAATTTTGTACTGCAGTGGCCCGTACAAGTCACAGAATGGAGCAACTGATGTGCAATGTATGTAGGCCATTCTTTTCAAATTCATCACAACTTTCCTTTCTCCTAAACTCAACCTAGATTCAAAATTATTCATGTATCTGAATCATGATATAATAGGAAAACACACAAAAAAGTCAAAACTTTTCAAACTTATTTTCCCGTCCCACTTGTACTTTCCCGTCCCACCGTGGCAAAGCATAGTCATCCCAAGTATGTATTTTCGGCCTATGTGGGTCAATTTTGATAAAAATAATGACTGGCGGTGCCATTGGATCCATTTGGCAACCAAAACATGATGTTTATTCTCATTAGTTTATTTGTTTTGCAGGTTTTTGGCACAACCAAAACAGGGGTGATGCAATTGTCTTAGAAGGTGTCAGTATATGAAAACAGAGGTCAAAGGTGTCAGTATATCTATTTGGTAGCCAAAACGAAGTGAAAAAACACCTTTGTATCGCTACTGTAGTCGCTTGATGTGGCGACCACAGTAGCTTTTAAGTGGGTAAAGAAGAAGGTTTTAAATGCTCGGGTTTTAAACAATCGGATTTAGATCCAAAAACTAAATCCAATATTCGAATGTGATCGGTTTATCCCTTGTGGTTCAGACTGTTTTCTTGATCCAATCAGCTCCAGTCCGAATTCTTTTTCTTGATCCAATTACTTAAATTACTTTCTAGACCAATTTTTTTTTATTAGGTCAAAGCTTGCACAATTTTATTGATCCGGTTCATGAATTACTAATAATTAGCAATGATTTTTTTAAAATCCTTAGAAATTAGTTGTAATTTTGAAATTATTGGTGTAATTAGTGAAAATAAAAGGTGAAAATTATTATTCATGAGAAAAATAGTAATGTCAATAATAATTCGATAATTTACAATTAACAAACATTTTTTTTTATTTTAGTAATTTGATAATTATGGAAATCTCAGTAGTTATAGTAATTAACTAATTTTATTATTCAATAATTATTTAAAAATTTACAAAATTATGTCAAATTTACAACAATAATTTTGATAATATGATAAATTTTAATTACAAATTATTAATGTTTTATTTTAATTTCAATAATAATTTTTATAATCTGATAATTTTCAAAATTTTAATGTTATTATTATTACATCATCAAATTTAATAATTGTAAAATCATTTCAAAATTGTTGAGGTTATTAATAATAAAATATTAATAATAGTAATTTTTAAAATGATTTTACAATTATTACAAAAAACTATTGAAAAATATTGATAATTATATTGTTATGCAATAATATGATAATTTCATAATCATGGTAATTTCATTAATTATATTATCAATTTATTAGTCATTATTAAAAATAATCATATATAATTTTAATTTGTGAATTATTTGTGAAAATTATTAAATTAACAAAAAAAAATATAATAATTATTTCAACTTACCACACTTATCATTAATTTATAGCTATGACAAAAAATATTGATAAATAAAAAATAATAAGAGTAATTTTTAAAATTTTTGTGTTTTTTGTAATTTGATAAGTAAGAAAACTCCAGTATTATAGTAATTATATTATTAACGAATTATTTTAAAATTTTCAAAATTCTGTAAAATTTACCACAACAATTATCATTATATTATTTGTAATAACTAACAGTAAATCATTTTTAATTATGGGTGAATTATTAGAAACTATTGAAATTGTAAGAATCATTTGTTTCAAAATTACTTTTTACCAATTCCATATAAGTTAATTTCATTAAAAATATAAATAATCATATAAAATAAAATGATCATTAATTATAATAAATATATTTTAGAAATGTTTAATTTAAAACCCACTAAAATAATATAAATAAAAAACTATTATAAAATAATTAAAGTTGGCTAGAACTTAATAACACTAAACCCAATTAGGTTGGATCGGGTTAGTCTCACCCAAGTTGTAACGCTACCCTTTATATTATTTTAGTGGGTTTTAAGTTAAACATTTCTAAAATATATTTACTATAATGATGGGGTTAGTCTCACCCAAGTTGTAACCCTACCCTTGTAGTTGTCCACATCAACTTATTCTCTTTTTGCTTTCCAATCCCTTTAGAATTTTATAGTTTTTTTAATATTTAAACATGGGTTGTTTACAACAAAATCGGTTTCCCTTTTTATCAGGAAATTGAATGCAATGGCTCCCAATTATGGAGATTGTTGCAAGGGATGTTTCATTCGAAGATGTAGCACTATCGAAGTAGGTTTTTATCTCTCATTATGTGCAGACGTATATTGTATTTTCAGTTGATGGCTTTTTTGTGTGTATTTTGTTTTCCATTTTCAATGCTAGGTTTTCTCTAGCAAAACAAAAGTTGCTCATCGTTTTCTTGCTTTGCTAGCTATTTCTTTCTTGCTCATCGATCCTTTTCTACTTTAGTTTTAAGAAAGAAGAAATTCTGGTGAACTTAATTAATAGCCTCTCACCATATCCATTCTGGTTATTTCCAAGGACATGTTAACTTAATTATTTATTTTGCCATTAATGTACCCAAGCTACCTAGCCAAGACAAAAGGAGCTCAAAATTGGATAATATGTGTTGGAACCAAACTTAGGGAATGGGGGGATCTCACATTCTCACCTTTAATTCTATTCATTTTGTATTTAAATATGCAAGAAAGAGTAAAAATTAGGAAAATTAATTGCAATTGAATTTATGCTATTTTTTGTACAGAACCACTAATATTATTCTTTTCGATCTCGATCTTTTGTATCAGGCAATGCTGATGGATTATTCCGTTTTATGTAATTTGGTTGGTTGATTTTGTTTCTTATTACATTTATGACCTTATTTGTATATAATTAAGACACCATATATCCCAATAGAATTGTTATTTTAAACTTTTTCTATATGTCTTTTTTGCCAGTGTTTAACCAAATTGGTATTGGCTGCCTATTCATTACCTAATCCTCTTTTTAATTTCATTGGATATGTATCAAGTTAAAATTTTTACTCATTTCCTATGATTTAAGGGGTCTGTTCTCATATACATATAAAATTTGTATTTCTCCTCTTTTACGTAATATATATTAGTTGGATAGAGACTTGAACTTGAATCCCTCTACAACTTTTATTATTCTTTTTCTTTATTTTTTATTCTCTCAATTATTCGGTATTACCCGCCTCTGCTTAGAACCGGCGCTCCTTGCTACTTAGGCATTAAACCAACGAGGACACAACTCTATATATTAAAATCATTCCTGAAATATATCTCTTTCTTCTAAAATATTTCTACCCATCTTGCCCCACTTCTCATATTCATAAGATTTCTCTCCTAAAATATATCCCTCTTTCATGCCATATTCATTGGTTTGCCTTCCAAATGTTCCTAAAGTAAAGTCACAACGACTCTTAGCCTCTCCTATTAGCCCACCTCATCATGATTTTCAAGATTTCACAATTGTGATAAGGATGGAATCATGGAAACCTACCAAAATCGGTTCCCTCCTTTATCATAAGAATTCACAATTGCGATAAAGATGGAATTTATAGCTGTCTCTAGTTGTAAGAAACAGAATCGATCTCTGTGTGCAAAGCTTGTATGGTCCAACCCCTCGTTATTTTAGCTCATGTATTATCCTATAAAATGTATGGAGCAGCCTCCAATTGCTATCTCTCTCTCTCTCACTTACTTTTCATCACCTCTCTTTAATGTTTGATGGAAAAAAAAAAAAAAACTAACTAACCATTCTCTTTATCTCTCCAAGAATTCAACTATTCTCTCTATTTTTAATTTTTCATTCATATCTATTTATAAATTTCATTTATCTTCTATGTTATTGACTTTTTAATATTATTTATAGGATAATAATTTTTTTCAATTAATTAATAAAGTTTTCTAATTATGTTTACATCTAAGCCAGGATTGAGCTAGGATTGAAATATTGGAAGCAAGCCCGACTTGGAAACTAGTGGGCCTAAGGCATGCTCAATCCTTCAGCCACGCCTTAACACAAAACCTAGGCCTAAGCCTTGAATTTTTGAGCTAGGGTCGGACTTGGGTTGGGCCTAAGCTCAACTTTGAAATTTGCAAGCATAATGTAGGCTCCAACTTGGACTTAGCCTAACCATAAAATCTGTACCCAACCTTGGAATTTTTTGTCTGAACCAAGCCTGAACGCAAAACATAGGCCCAATGCTAAAATTTTTGGGCCAAATCAGGCCTTTTCATCTATCTCTCTTTAACATCTCAATAGAATTTGATTGAACAAAAGCAAACCCAATTTGGACACTTGTAAACCTAACATAGGCCTAGGCCTAGGCCAAGCCTGAACATAAAATCTTGGCCCATGCCTTGAATTTTTGAGTTGGATTAGGCTTGAAGTATTGGGCCCAAACTTGACTTGGAAATTTGTGGGCTTTGGTTGGAACTAAACACCAAACCTATATCCAACTGGAATTTTCGGGTTAATTCAAACTTGAAGTAGGCTTAAAGTATTGAGCCCGAGCTCAAACTAAAAATTTGTGGGGCTAATGCAGGCATGGGCCTAGAGCGTTAACACAAAACTTAGGCCCAAACCTAGAATTTTTCGGTTAGGCCGAGCTAAAAATGACCACCCCTATATTCAACTTCAGCGTTTAATATGGTGTAGACTGAGACTGGAGAGAGAACACAAAATTTTAAGCTTCCTCGTGTTGATGTAATGAAGTTGATCATTAGTACCTTTTCTAATATGCAATGTGCACACTTGTGTTTCCCTTCTCAAAGCCCCCTGCAAAGCAAGGGCCCCCTCGCTACTGTTTCTTTAGTCAAGCGTACATTTTAACTGAATATTATTCAAACACAAATTCTTCTCTACTCACATCTCTCTCAATTGAATTTACCATTTCATTTACTTCCGAACTTCTTATCTTGCTTTATTTCTATCAATTCTCACATCTTTCTATTAATAAGCTTCTTAAATTCTTCTCGTTTTTGCACAAAATATCTATTAATTGGGAAATGTTTGTTTTGTATAATTAAATCTAAGAAACGTGTAGTTATTGAAGGTTGTATTAAAGAAAATACCTACTTGTCACAACCCACTTAAAGGAGTAGAAGTCTAGAGCCTTAAAGGGTTACCTCCACTTAGACATGGCTGCCTCTCCCTTTGGAAAGAAGTATCGAATACATGGGTTACCTCCACTTCTTAAAAATGTGCTCACTTCAAACGATGAGGGACCAATACCGATAATGACCAACCCTTCTAATTAAATTTCCTAATTCAAATAATTGATTCACCATAAAGATTTTCAATTGGTTAATTGATGTGCGTCTCATTCTTTTAGACAACAAAGAAAACAATAGGAGATCATCTATAACAAAGAAAATCAAACCCAAATTCATCACAAGTAGTGGATCCCAAAGTATGGGGGTGGTCATTAGCAAGTTATTTATTGAAAAATGTAACCTCTCATGTGTTAAGACAAGTGGCACAAACAATGCTGGTACGTTGAGGATCTCTCTCCAAGTCTTAATTTCTATACTATAAAATTGTGCTTATTTTTAGAACCTTGGAACAAAGTTTACTTCTTTATAGGGAAATGATGTGGCTAAAGCCTACCGTGTGAAGTGGCAAAAAATGTGGTTTATTTAATGCTTTTGATTTCAAAGATCACCGCTAGGGATGTCAATAGGTCGGGTTGAATGGTAAACCCGGCTTGACCCTATATAGGTCAATATATTTGGCTTTAGAGCCAGGTTAGGGTTTTGCTTATTCAACCCAAGTCGGGTTTAGGTTTTGACTGACTCGCCCGGCTGGTTCATGATACCCTGCGTATATACAAAGTATTCTTGTAACTTTTTGGCATTTAATTCTATAGCTTGAAAGTGACATCTTAGATTCTATAAAACAAATTTCAAAGTTAAATTAATGGATTTTAAGTCTTCAAAATGTGTTAAAAAATACAATTGAAATGCTATGGATCAGGTTGGGTCGGTATCAAGTTAGACCCTATAGGGTCGGGTTGTGTTAGAAAATCACCATAGATGCCAAACCTGACCCATTGGCATCCCTAATCACCAGAAATCACCATCTTTTCTTCAATTTTATCACCTTTTTGCCAATTGAACTAACTCTACCTTATCGACTCGACAAGAGGTAGGGGTGTCAACAGACCAGGTATGGATTGGACTGTATCTGAATCAAAATCAATTTGCATGGTTGTACAAACCAATAAGACATTGGATTGGACCAATCCAGATTTAATGGTACAAAGTATTTATTGGATAGGATTGGACCTGGTCCATCTGTAATGGATTTATAATGGATTAAGTTGGATTAAACCAATGTCCAGTCCATTTACGGAAGATAAAAATATAAGTGTCAATGGACTAGGTTTGGGTTGGGCCCAATCTAAATTAAAACCAATTTTAACGGATTGGATGATATAGACATATTGAATTGGACTAATCCTAAATAGTCCAAAGCATTCATTGGATTGGATTAGACCTAATCCATCTGTAATGGACTCATATTGGACCAGGTTACAGCCCTAACAAGAGGCAACTTGGAGTCTAGGATTGGATTCAGGGCAGGGGTGCAACTTGCACAGGATTAACCTGAACCCAACGCAAAATATAGGATTGGATATGATCGAGTTGAAGTTAGGGGGTTTAGGTTAGGATTGCAAAATATGAAACCAACTTAATTTTGTGGTGGTTTAAGGCTGAGGTCTTGGGCAACCTGAACGCGATATATAAATATTAATGTATATATGCACGCAAAACATATATGATGCTTTTACAATATGTGTATTCACATATGTATATTTTGAAGGTAAAATAATTAGTATAATATAAAATTTGAATGGCCCAAGCCCAAAGGCCCGAGATCGATAAAGCATAAATTCTTAAAGCCAGGTACCAAACTTGCAAGGTTGCACCCTATTGTAATATGATAATGTTAAAACGCGTAAACCTCAATCATCTACTGATCTTAAGTTTAAGAATCAAGAATATTTCAACAAAATGATGTGAGGAAATTAGGCCAACCCAACCCATAAAAGTTGGGTTTGGGTTCAACAATTCGGGTTAAGTTCGGGTTAATTAACCTAGACGTTACCTTCCCGGCCCAACTTATATCTCTTATAGGATTGCATTAATTCATGGCAGGATAGGCCCATCTCCAAGCCGATCAGAAGATGAGAAGACAAGCAAATGCACTCCTACAAGTACTAGAACTAGAACCGTGTCATCAATCTAGCTTATCAAAGATCTGACTCTGACCCAATAAGACCCAATTATACTCCATATTTGGTAAGCCTTTAGTTTGGTATTTTGACAATGAAAAGTTTGGTATGTCCCCTAAAAAACGAATAATTTTAAACATCTTATATGAAGATACTTACAAGTGAATCCTCAGAGACTAAGTATAAAATGTTTGTGTGTACCCAAACTTTCTTTTTGCGATTCAGAAGCACCTGTGGACTTGCACAACTCAGAATGGGGGAAATTGGTCCTGCTGAACTGGATGGAAACTTAGCAGCAATTCTGATTTCTCAATGCATGATTGAAAGTTCAAATTTATGAATAGCACTCTCCTGCATAATTAGATTCAAATGGCTAAACCTGGAAATTTTCAGAATTTGTACACAATTCCATTTCCTTCTCATTCAAACACAACCTAAAATATGGAATTTTGTAAAACTTTATCGTTAGAGATACATGACCACTCTTCCCTACTATTCACACGTCGAACCAATCAAGATTATGAGTTAGGAGTCCTCAGAGATAGTGAAGAACCATGTTATACAATAGGGTTTCAATCTGCCCTAAATGAACAAGAGAAATTTTGCACAAGGAAATTAAACTAGAACATGATTTCCTTGTGCTGACCTAAAATTATCAACAGACCTACAAATCAATCAATATGTGACCGAGAAATTTTGTATACACATCAGCTGTTGAACATCATGACCTTTGGAGCAAACCTCAACAACCTGTCCAAAGAATTGGGATAGAACTTCCTTGCAAATAGATAGCAAATGTTGGTTGTATTCCCATTGTACTTGCAAGTTGTTGCAGTCCTCATCATCTCTAAAAGCTCAATAGTTACATCTGTTCTGATAAACCTAGTAGGGTGCGGTCCTCCCCTTGACCAATCAACCCAAGTCAAGGTTCTGTTTGAATTCCTCTCCCAGAAATTCACACTCACAAATGTTGGTATATAGTGTTCATCCGAATAACATGAACCTTTGCAGTATTTCCCAAACACAGAGAAATATTTGACGTCGGAGACTATCTCGATGGCGAGGTCTCGGTCCATCTCAAACCACTGAGCACCCTTTCGCCATTGATCGAGGGTGATAAGTGGCTTCATCCGGTGATTATATCGGCCACGACCCACAGGGCCTGGTTCATCGTAAGCCTCTACAAATATCATGTTAGATCCAATGAGATAGTTGTAGACGGTAGAGAAATTGAAGAGGGGAATGCACGCCTCCGATAGCAGAATGAATCTTTGATTGGAGAAGTCAAGTAGGGCATTTGCCAGTAGGCGCCGCTCAGCTTGTATCATGTTAAATTTTCCCCATTGCACCTCCTGTTTCATAGCACCATGAACAACATTAATTGCTCAGGCTTAGGCTTTCTTCTATAGATAGAGCTGTCGATATAATGGACCAGGTCTACTCAATAGAACTAAACAAAATCAAACCAATTATACCCGGTTCGACTCAATTATCCAATTAATAATTAATAATTGGTTCGGTTCTAGTTTTAAACAATATTTTAAAAACCGAACCAGAGGCCGAACTGCTTTTTGTCTCATGGGTCACCAGTTCGGTTGTTCAGGTTAAATGGGTCAGGCTATATATATATATGTATGTATGTATGTATTTTATCAATAAATAATGTATAATTATAGTCTACATATAATATATATTATTTTATATTTAATTGCAGTTTAAGGCTAAAAAAGTTTTTTTTTTCATGAAAATAGTGGGTCTAGGTGTCTGGGGCCCCCTGGAACACATAGATCTTGAAAAGTTGCCCCAAAGCAAAAAATTAAAAATCACCCCAATCAGATAATAGAGCACAAATTTGTGGCTTTCAAAAATTTGCATACACTTACAAAAAATTAAAAATCACCCTTGAACTGATCATTGGGTCGAATAGATCAACGGTCAAACCACCTAAGTTGGATGATGTTTTGACCAAATAATGGGTTTTACTAAAACTAAACCTATAATCAAGATCAAATAACAAACAACACGGTGAAACATTGGTTCTGAATTTTGTATCCCAATTATAATCGGGCCAGGACGGTTCCACCCTGTATTCCCGGATCAGACCCGATCCATTGACAGTTACAGAAACAAGTGGAATATTGCAATTTGCAAAACCACTCAACCGGATAAACAGATCCCCATATATAACCTTGTTAATATATATTTTATATGCTTCTATTGTTTGTATTGGACCTATTGGTTCCATGTTGACATGACTTCAAACCGACGCATAAGTCAGCTTGGACCGGGGGAGGTTGTTCTGAGTTCTCATCCCATTCCCTCATGCTTTATTAGCCTTTACTATTAATTGGATGATGCGTAAGCAATGGGCAGCATTGTCTAAATGCAGCCAACATGGCTAAAAGCAACAACATGCCATCATTACAAATTTAATTAATTATAATGATATTATTAAATAAAACAAAAAAAAATCATAACTTTTCTTTTCTCCTTTTCTCTTTCATATTTGATACTAAATATATAATTATTTATAATGGTGTTACAACTAACTATTTATAATGATGTCATTAAATTTTTATATTTTTCATATTTGTTAAAAATTGTCTTTATCTCTCATTTTATTTACAATCGGACCATGTTGAGCCATGCCTTGTGGGTCGTGATTCTCTTCCCTAAGATACTTTAGGGGTCGGCCCGACACAACCCTTGGCCTAAGCCCACACAGGTCTATGTTGTGCTGCAGATCAGGTTGGTCCACAGGCCAAGTCTTATGCCAGGCCGAGCCATGAACCGGGATAATCCATGTTTTTAAAAATTTTGAAAAGAATAACGAAAAAGTTAATATAAATTAAAAAAAATAGATTAAAATTTTAAAAAGATCTTAAAATTTTACTTTATATGAATTTTGATGTATACAATTGTTTATATATGCAATAATAAAATAAAATAATATAATAAAATTATATATTATATAATTGTATATAATATACGACCCAAGCCCGCGGGGGCCCATGCTGTGCCATGGGCCAAGTCGGGCCACAAACCGGGATAAGCCATGTATTTTAAAAATTTTGAAAAAAATAATAAAAATTTTAACATGAATTAAAATAAATAGAAAAAAAATTAAAAACAACCTTAAAATTTTATTTTATATGAATTTTGATGTGTACAATTGTTTATATAAGCAATAATGAAATTGAAAATAAAATTATATGTATTAATATATTAATTGTATATAATATACAGCCAGAGCCCACGCGGGCCCATGCCATGCCACGGGTCGAGGTGGTCTGTGAGCCAAGTCAGGCTAGGCCGGGCCATGAACCAAGCTAAGCCTTGTTTTTTAAAAATTTTGAAAAAATAATGAAAACTTTAACATAAATTAAAAAAATAGATAAAAATATTAAAAATATCTTAAAATTTTATTTTATCCCAAGCCCACATGGGCCCATGCCATGCCGTGGGCCACGAACCGGGTTAAGCTTGTCCATGGGCTTAGTAGCTCGATAGTTCATCCCAACCCATTAACAATGCTAAATTAATTAGTTAAATAATTTGAGATAGCCTTTACCAATCTTGCATTAATAATACATAAAGTTTTATTTATTTATTTATTTACTTATTTTACTAAATTATTTAATTAGTTAATAATTTAATAATCTAACAAATTATTATTGCTAGCAAAGTAAGACATAGAATAGTGTATATATTTACTCTCTCACTTGATTTCCATTTATCTCATTTATTTTACTAAATTTATTTATTTATTAAATTAAATTAATTATTATTTAACTATTTACAACTACTCCACTATATAAAACAAAAATACAATGACAAAAGTCATCTCTCCCTCTTTCACTCTATTACCTAATATAATGGCCATGATTATTTATTTATTATTTTATTTTATTAAATTAAATATATTATTATCAATAATTTTTATTTATTTTAAATAGATTTTTTTCTAATAAACTTTTAATTAAAATTTTAACTTTTACAATTTTTTTCCTATATAATAATTTACCTTTACAAGCCACTTCATGACATCATGTTTTGCCTCCTAGTTCATTAATTAACAGTCGACAACTATAAATTTGGTGATAAAGACCGGGGACGACTGGCCGTGGGTGGAGGGAGGAGAGAGATTGAGAGCGCTAGTGAGCATAGGCCTCAGGCCTGAGGCTAGTACTGATTTGGTGGGAAGTTTATTTATCTGTCTAACATCAAAAGTTTGATTATCTAACACCATCGACATATCCATTAATTCCTTTGACGACAGCTTCATAGTGTTGTGGAGTATTAAAATGAATGGTTTTCCCATTCCCAAAGCACAAGCTAGAGATTTGTTCAATACGTGAGAAGTTTCCCAAGGAAGCAAAGGAATTCCTACGGACAGTTTCCTAATAAATTTCTCTGCCTTCCATGTTCCTTGAGGCACTGCTCATGGTTTCAAATCAGAAAGCAATCTAACTATCTGTGGCTTAAGCGCTACATCTATTATTTATTATGGCTGACTTTTGAAGTTGATTCTTCTTCTCCTACTCTCATTTTTGTCCGCTTTCATCAATAAGATATTCATGGTTACGTACTAAAGGGAATTGCACCATTGCAGAAAGAGACAACTAGAGCTCACATAACAAGAAGAAAAGAATTTTTGGATTAGATTGAGTAGATTCCTTGCTTGACTGGATTCCTAGCAATGAACCCAACGAAATTCTTCTTCTTCTTCAGGGAACCAGTTGCTTTTATCATCCCTTGTTAGTACTACTTGGGGACCCAATTTGGTAAACCGATCGAACCGTGTATGTAAACAGTGCACATTTTTTAGCTTCTCTATGTCTTTAACCCAGAAAGGCAGAAACTTTTCTTTTTAGAAACAAAAGAGTGGTCAAACTATAAGGCGTTATTTAGATTTTCCTATCTTAAATTTATCTTCTGGTTCATATTTGGTAGAGCGTTGAACTGGAAGACACCCAAAATAGAATTCAAATTACTTGTATAGAGAAACTAGTCACAAAAATGAAAGTTACCTTACTGGGGATCCTCCGGCCTTGAAACACAGGACTCTCAGCTTCTGATTCATTGAAGTTGGGATTGGAGTGGACGTAGATTGAGTAGAGGCCTTCGTGACCCTTGAAGAACATCTCCCACAGAGGAGCCATTGCCAATCGTCCCCTGGTTAAGAACATGAAGGCAACCTTTGGAACCCGCTTGTAAGGGTATTTACGTACCCCAGGCGTCATTGATGCTCTCCACAGCAATTCCTCATCGTCCATGTCGTGCATAACAGTAGGCGGTTTCAAATATTCTTTCAACCCAATGCGCGCCGCGGAGGATGGTTGTTTCTGCGGTACTAGAGGTAACACTGACAGTGATGATGGCGAAGAAGAGACAGGCAACAGGCTGACTTGAAAATTGAATGGCGAATCCTTTAGAGAGAAACCTACTACGACTCCAAGGGCCAAACCCAAGCCAAAGAAAACGAAATATGAAAGAGGGTTCAGTATCTGTAACCGGGCACTGAAGAGCTTGGGTACTATGGAGCTTCGTGGTGATTGTCGTTGATGTTGTTGTTGTTGCTGATACTGGTTCTTCATTTTGCGGGGGCCGACAGCTGGCTGGGGATAGGTGCCGGTTCTTCAATTCGAAGGAGATAGTGACTTTGTAAAAGAAGATTCTTGTCAGCTAAACGAACGCAGCGCTAGCGGCGCCAATTGTAACTGGAGAAATTATTATTAAAAAGAAGGAAGTTCATCAATTTCACAAATAAAATTGGATGAT
Organism: Nelumbo lutea; assembly: GCF_056320005.1. Classification (NCBI taxonomy): domain Eukaryota; kingdom Viridiplantae; phylum Streptophyta; class Magnoliopsida; order Proteales; family Nelumbonaceae; genus Nelumbo; species Nelumbo lutea. The sequence continues at coordinate 24,638,957 of NC_142686.1, read as the reverse complement.
AATACAGCTATTAATTATTCTCAATTCTCAAAACGTATGTGGCCAAATGAAACTGTCCCTTCCTCCCCAAAACACGAATCATCACTTGAAAAACAAATTAAATTACGGTGCCCCAACTCATAAAATTGTATCACAATTTCAAAGAAAGAACGTACGATAGTCCTCCTCTCCTCTCACAGAGAAATTAAAAGACGAGAGATAAAACAGTCAGGAAGAATGAGGGAGACGGAGAGAGCAGCAGTAGTGTCGGTTTGAATGCTGGCGTCACAGAATGATTATGGACTGAGAGTACTGGAAGCAAGAGTTGCGCGTGGTTTGTGATCAGTAGAGGGATTTATTATGGCAGAGGCAAGCCCATTTGGTAGTTAGGTAAGGCTGTGATCTCACTTGGGGAGTTGGGGTAGGGGATTGGGAGGGAATCTCTATTATCCTTGGTCTCAACTGTTATTCAGAACATTTTTGTTCATTTTGTTGCATTTCATGGACAATAAGGTTGTTGAGACTTGCCCTTCCCTACCTTTTCCTTCAAACCAAACATAGCCTAAGTCTCAACCGTTATTCAGAACATTCTGTTCCTTTTGTTTACCTACATTTTTGGGGTGGTTACTTTACTTTTCCACCAAAGATCGGTGTTTGGCTATTTTACTTTTCACAGCCCAAAGATTACAAAGCTTTTCCTTTTGCTTCTAAATGGGGCTACACAACTGGGGGTGGCCATCCCCAATACCCATGGGCATGATTTGATTCATAGCCTTCACTAAGGCCTTGTTTGCTTTTCGGTAAGTTATTTATTCGGGTAAATGCAATTATCTGAATAAGTTTTATTTTTTGAGAAATACTCACCCAATTAAACGTATTTATCCATGTTTTTTTATTTCCCAAATTAAAAAAGAAAATAACAATTTTAACCATAAAAATATATTATTAAAGATAGTAAGAAAATAATTTTTTCCTAATCCCCACATTAATCTAAAAAAAAAAAGAAAATGATATTTTTGGTCAATGGGAACCAAAACCTCATTAACCAACTTTTCCCCTTCTCAAAATTCGAACGCCCCCTAAAATGAACCAGAGACCCTACTGCGCTACTGTCAATGGTTTCAACTCTCAATGATTTCAAAATTAGGGAACATCCAGCTAGCATTACAACTATGGGTTCAAAAGCTTTGGCTGTAGCTGCTGTAGGCGCTCGGTCAGCTTGGGCTATCCAACAGGACTACAGCCTAGAGTGGGGAGGCGTTGGGGATCAACAGCTAAACATTCTTGGACATGACATGACAGTTATCATGGATGTGGGGTCAAACAATAATTGGCCTCCATTTTCCTTTGAGGCTCAGTTTGGAAGGAGTATAAAATATAAGGGGTTTTTACTGTTTAGTCCACCCCAATAAATCTTAGCTCTATGGACAGTTGGGGTAGGTGTTAGTTTGGAATTGATATCAATAATACACAGGCAGGTATTGGTGTTATAGGTGGAGTTGTTTGAAATTTTGAAATGTTGAAAGTTTTCAATAAAACTCAGAATTATGAGGTGAAGAGTGCAGTCTACTTGTCCTTGAATGCAAATATGTAGAGTGCAAAACCTTGTGTTTGTAGTATTTTGTATGTATTTGTACTATACATATTTGTATTTATATTCTTTCTAAACTGAGCCTAATCAAAGAAAAAATAAGCAATGGGTTAATATATCATGCCCAACATTCCCAGCAGCCAGAGTTTACCCGTTGAATGTTTATGGACACTCATGCATGATAAGGTAATTAGTTACACATGGCAATGTATCTAGAGAATTAGGATTAGCTGTTCAGACGGCTGTGGAACCAATGACAAGATTCCACACCAGTAATAAATTCATGGGTCCTATTATAAAAGATACGGGCCCCATGTATTTAAATACTGTCGTGAAACCTTATCATTGGTTCTACAAGATGCTGAACAACTAAAGCATTCAGTTAAACCTTGCTCTCATCCAGAACCCAAACTTTTACGTCTATGTAAATCAGTCTCATATAATTAATGAATTGAGATATTTGCTTGTCACAAGGTGATTCACAAACCTCGCAACACATTGTAGCCATGCATTGTAAATCAGTCTTCCTGTACATGACAACTTAAAAGTATGGAGATGTTTTAGATGTGTAAGATTGGTGTGAGACGTCTTGTGAAGAGCAAATCTGAATTCATGGGAAGAACTCATTTGATAAGCCTAATCTTTAGGCCCATGTGCATGGAGAATCCGGATTCATATTGAAAACATTGCTCATATTTTATTTTGTGATTCATAAAAAAAAGTATTCCTAATACCGGGTTGGGATAGTGAGATGTGATTTAGGCAAAATCTTATATTTTATATTATTTTGTATGTATTTACACTATATATTTTTCAAACTTTATATTATTTTGTATGTATTTACACTATATATTTTCCAAACTGAGCTTTAGGCAAGGGGTCATGGGACTACTATTTGACAGCGAGGTTTGTTTTGCTCATTAGTGATGGCATTATGACGTCAGTCATTCATGGTGTCATCCACTTGTAATCTGTTCCCTCATGAAAGCTAAAAAATTACCCATATGTTTTTTTAAGGATAAGAAATTAAGAATAGAATTAAATACTTAACTACCCCGCTGTTTTGCAAAATGGACCAGGTATGCCCTCCATGTTTAAAGAATAGCTTGAAGTGTCCTCAGGTTTTATAAATATGGTATATCGTTGTATCTCCTAACGGAAGTGGAGAAATGTCTATTTTAGCCCTCATTATTTTTTCAAATTTTCAAAATATGACCCAAAAAATTCAATCAAGATCAGTACCTGTTCTTCCTCCCATCAATATACAAGTCCAGATTGCGTAGTGAAAAGCAATCACGCTTCTACCCGGTACCACAATTAAGAAGTAGGGAGTAATGAGTCCCCCTTCTGGGTCCACTTGGTGAGCTGGGAAGAGGAGAATGTCTCAAGCGGCCACCTATTAATTCCAGCAATACTTCCTCACAAGCTGTTGGTTTTCCATCAATGTAGTGCACATCTACAACTTGTAAAATCTTCAAATCCCCATTTCTGTAGAAATAGAGCTGAGGAGGTGTAAGCAGAGAAAGCAGATCAATATGGAACTGCGGATTTTCACGGCAAACAATACCGAGATTGGGTAAGAGTAGAGACAGATAAACATTAAATTATAGAACAACCATTGCTAATGCAAAGAAAACGTTAAGTTTACTAGTGGCCTGCCATTGAACGTTGAACCACATTTGTTGTTTCTTCAACGTTTCAGGTGGTTGTTTTAATTTGCAGTTACAGAGATGGGTTTAAGCTCGAACAAAGTGGAAGATCTGTCAGATGCGGCATGCAATGAAACCACCCTGAAATCATAACAGATTCTTTACCACCCATGGACGTCCATAGAGTGCCTTTACCACCTAAGTAAACTGATTTTCAAATACTAAAACACAGGCTCTCTGAAAAAATTTTCCCAGCTAACCACCTTCATCCCAGATTCAAAAACCAATCACCATTTGCCAAATTAGTCTTCAATAATCCCTCCCACTCCTATTCTCAAGCACATATCTGAATCATTGGTTTTCAGGACTAGCATTGATAAGATGAGAAAGAGAAAAGGTCTTACCTTCAAAAAATCGGCGCTAGCAAATAAACCACACAAAAGGCCAAAACAGAATCCAAAAAAGGGAAAAATAACTAAAGATGACAAACCGTTAGTTTTGATATTGGCTTCGCTCGTGGTACAATTTTCAGGTTCTTATTTGTTGTGGTTGGTTTTCGATGATCGGTGTTTAATGGTGGTACTGTTAGACATATTCTTTTTATGGTAATGTGAGTAGTGGTAGAGGTTTGATTTCTTCTGAACGTTGAAACCAATCTGTTCATTGTTCATCAATGGTCGAAGTTGCCATTAATTACTACAGCACTTTCTAATTAAGTTGCAAGGGGGAGCTAAGGAAGAAACTCTCTATAACGCGATAGTAAAGATAGGTTTGGATGGTTAGAGATGGTGAAGAAGAAGAGTGGGCAAAATTGGATTTTTAAAATATTATAACAGTTATATGCCATCATATGATTATGAACAAAGGGTGTATTTATCCTATTTTTAGAAAACCTAAGGATATTTTAAGATATTCTTAGAACATGGAGGTATACTTGGTCCATTTTTCGTAGTTTAAATATTAAACCCCTAAGAAAATTATCAATTTGGATTTAATCCTCGCAAAAAGGTCATCACAACCTTTTGCAATCATAACATTATATACTTGAGGTCCACTGGCCATACTATGGAGAGCCTAGGGCTCTGCAGGTTTGCTAAAATTCAGATTCATTTCAGTGGGAATACCCGCTGGATGCCGAAGGTTCATTTAGACATGACAAGTTAGGGTATGAGGGTATGACATGTAGCTTTTGTCTTTTTGAAAGTTGCAAACTAGATGTTATACACGAGTTGGGTTGGATTTTTTTTTTTTTTTTTTTTTGGTATTCGGTGATATGTAACATTAATAATTTCCCACTGACCCCTTGTTTTTCAAAATTCTGGTTGCAGGATTTGATTCCGTTCAATGCTGGAACCAGCTAACATACCAACATGCCAATCGGCCCATCCCTCGGTTGAGATTGGATCAAGGAAGAGAAATCGCGGAGCTGAGGTTGACCTCAGCCCATTAAGGAGATGGCCCATTGCCAGCTCACCTCTTATGTTTAACAACTTAACAAATGATGTATGATATGGTGGCGGTGCACTTGCACCGGGCCCACAACTACTCAATCTCACACTTAAATATTATGAGTTCAGATTTCTTGCACACAACAACCCTGCTTATGTCTATTCACAATACATTATACTCAGTGAATTGGGAATATCTGCCCCTGCATAATATTATATAGAGGATGAAATGTTTTCCCTGTCATGAATGTGGACAAAATTCTCATGGACAGGAGATTCAGACTCATATAACTGACGTGGAACAAAGTGATTGGCCCCCATCGCCATTATAACAGCTTTCAGATTCAGCTAAATCCCACTGGCTGAGATTGGTTTCGGCTTTAGGTCCTTGTACATATTGGGCTATAGTCCGTACCTCAATTTAGTTTGAGAGAGAGGAGAATATAGGATTCAACTCAAATTATTGACCTTGTTCTACTAATATAGATGCAGTATGCAGGCCGTGGCCCAAAGCCTGAGGGTTTCTTCGAGTTCATTCAGCCTACCAGGCTGGACCAGTCTTAAGGCTAATGAGGCTGCCATTCTGCCTTTCTGACTGCAGGTTATTTAGTCAGATATGAGGCTGCCAGTTTTCTTATTGCGTGAGTATGCTGGAGCCACCGAGAGCAAAGCAAATTTGTCAATATTAGTTGGTACTCGAGAAAAACAGAGCCATTTAGCCATGCAGTTTCTTTTACAATTTTTTAAGGAAACGATCTATACATCTATATCAAAGAAAATTGTCAACTGAAGACATTAGAGTTGTTGACTTATTCTTCTGTAATTTCCATAGAATGAGTAACATCTATAGCTAGAGCTAAATTGGCCTACACTACTGCGGGGGAGCCAAAGAACGTAGTGACTTTTTTTTTTTTTTTTAAATACACAGCGGCATAAATTTCATTCATCTTTAAATCAGAAGATACAATCATGGTTTTCAAAATCGGATCGAACCCAACGGTCAGATCGAAAAAATTGGGAATCGGTCATAGCATAAAAAAATGGCTTTTTGTTTAAAAACCGTTGATTCAGCAGTCGAACCGTTGATCTTGACAACAGTTTCTGGCATTTTTTGTCTTTAAATTTTGTATTTTTTTCTGTCAGAGCGGGCCATTCATTTGGACCAGATGGTCAGACCGTTCAACCTGTCATTGACCTGGTCGATCGAACCGTTTAAACCTTCACCGGTCAAGATTCCGGGTCTGATTCAATCAAAACTGTTGACTTGGTCAAGAACCATTCGACCCAGCCGGTTCGACCGTTGACCTGTTCAACACGACGATCAGATTACGGATTGCACACTCAATGCATGCAAAACTTTCGAAGACCATAACTTATTTATACATTATTTATTGCTAATATATATGTGCTGACATGGCATGGTCTGAACCGTTTGATCCAGTCAGTCGAACTGGTGATCCACGATGAAGAGACAAAAATGGTTCGGCCTCTAGGTCAATTCTTAAAACATTGGTGAATTCCAAACACTCCAACAAATTACAAGGTTTATTATACAAGCAGAGATGACATATCGAGCTAATTAACCGGTGAGCAACCTTGTTTTCTGATCATTAAGCATGAGAAACCGAGGCAGATGGAAGGTGAAAATGGATACTTCTGCAATTCGTAATCAAAGCACCCACCAACGTAACATAAGCTTTGCTGGTTGATGCATCGCCTTCAATAACAAAATGAGTGAATGACAAATCTTCTGAAAATCTAATACCCTCTAAAAACGCATGGGGCATCCACTTTTAGCCACCATTAGTTGGTTTAGCCAAATTGTTTTTAGTGATGCCGCTTTAGTTCCCCTTCCCCAAAGGGGCCAAGCCCTATATGCTAGGACTCAGGTTGTGTTTGTTACCATTGCTGTTTCTAGGTGAGACGTATTGGGTTTATTAATACAAATTAGTGAAAAATGTTTTGTCACAACACATATGTGGCACTGATTATTGACCTTTATGGTTGAAAGATGAATGGTACCAAACACTACCCCAGCCAGTGGATTAATAGGTTAGTGATGTGCACACAGTCCACCGACACACAATATAGCTAGAAAGCCTATTTCCCCATGATTTAAACCCATGCCTCCTTAATTCGAGGGATGCCTTACAACCAATTTCACGTCAAGTGGATGGGCTCTATTTGCCTTGGATGGAAAATTTATTCTCATCCTCGGTTTGCTTGGATGGGCTTTAGAGATGGCAATTTGACTATATTACATTACATATTATAATATAGTGCTAGGTAGGTTTTAAAAAGGTAAAATTGTAAGTAAAAATAATCAGGGCGGGGCGGGACCGCGGGACAAATTTGGAGATCCCCATTTGAGTTTGGGGTTGGAGACAGGTCACACGCGCCTGCTATTTCTAATTCTTCCACCTCTATACCGTGTTGGTAAGCTCTTATAGTGATGGTGCATAATGATTTAAACAGATTGGAATTGTCGCCACTGGTGGGGGGGCCTCTACGATTTTTGCATTCCTTTTTGGTTGCGTCAGGAAATATTTCTTGAACAAAATACAAGGGCTTCTGAATGGTAACCAAGTACCACATTTGATATTTTTCAGAGGTCGAAGCTCCGTATACCTAGTGTTGTACAATCCAAGCCCGCATCAACTCCGCTTGAAATTTTTATTGGGCTTGGATTTTGTTTTCGGACTGGGTTCAAGTCCAAGACTTCGGAGTTTATTATTTTTTTTGACTGATCCAAGCCTAGCCCTTAGGTAGCCCAAATCGGACCCGACCCAACCCAACAATTATACACACAGTCCAAGATTAAGGTAAGTGGCAATTATTCCTTTTCTTTCATTTTCAACTGTCCTCCTCACTCTCTCCTCTAATAATATAACATAACATTACAATCTACTGATCCAAGCCTAGCCCTTAGGTAGCCCAAATCGGACCCGACCCCACCCAACAATTATACACACAGTCCAAGATCTAAGGTAAGTGGCAATTATTCCTTTTCTTTCTTTCTTTTTCAACTGTCCTCCTCACTCTCTCCTCTAATAATATAACATAACATTACAATCTAATGATCAAGATGTAATAAACGATGGAAATTGAACCCAATTGTTTTGACCCATTCAAATCGGATGGTTGAAGTTGACCCGCTTACCCGAGAACCGGAGGGAAAAGCAGCTTTATTTCAGATTCGGTTTTTAAATCCTTGCCGATCATACTGTATCAACTTAATACTTGCTAACAGAAAGTAGATTTTTTTTCTCATTACTGAAACCACATGCAAATGCAAGTGACTTTCGTCTAGTAGGAAAGGTCAATACATTAGCTGATTACCATAATTTAATCAAATAAAAAACCTGCAATTCCTTTTAGAAAGGAGAAAACGCTCTTCTTCACTGTGGTCCATGGATAACAAGGCCACATCTCTCATATTTTAGAAGATCTCAAAAGTTTATATCACCAGTGACGTAACCTTAATATCCTAAGTACTGGAAAAACTTCAAATTTTTAAAAATAAAAAGCAAAAATAACTTGGGAAAATAACAGTTCAGCCTAGGGTCAGAATTTTTAGGCTCAAAGTACAGTTGGAATAGGTGATAACTCGGAATTGATGCCAATTCATGGGTGGGCGTTGATGCATAAAATGGGAGTATTTGACATTTTGAATGTTTATAGGTCTAGTGAAATTCAAAAATCTGTAATGAACCTGTCCATACTTTTCCAAAAAAAAAAAACTTTCGCTGTTTGAGAGGCTTCTTGTGCATGACAATTTACCAATTAATGCATCATGCAGAGGAAGCTCCCAAACAGCCCAAGCTGTTTTTTTTTTTTTTTTTTTTTTTCTGAACAGCGAAAGTTTTCCCCCAAAGTAGTGGTAGTGAAGAGTATCAAAAGGCAATTTAATAACAACCTGGGCTGTTTTTTCTCAAATAGCCAAAATTTCCCCCAAAGTAATGATCGTGAAGAGTATCAAAAGGCAATTTTATTGGACGGCACATAATAAACACCCAAACTTGAATTTCAAAAGGCATGGTTTGTAGTTTGTACCAACACCGTCAATACGTATCAATAGCGGGTTTACAGAGGGCTTTGTAAATTCTAAACCCTATCTGCCCCACTAGATCTTCCAACCCGTGCCCTCCCCAAAAGTCTTGAGTGTTGGATTTTCAAAATCCAAACCCTCCCCTCACATGAAAATGCAAAACCCTCCATGACCCTATCCTCCCCACATTTGAGGGTGGGACAGGTCAGATTAGCAGGTTGAGTCTAGAACTAGCATTTAATTTCCCATTATTTCCTTTTATATATAAGCAGCAAACAAGCATAACATGAAGAAACAATAAAACTTTTAAATATTTAATTATAACATGTAAAAAAACATAAGCGCATGCATACATATTATCTATATCTATATAAATATATTAAGCTGAATGTGTACATAAAAAGACGAGGATGAGGGAAATGGAATCTATCAGTATTTTTTGTCTTTTTTTCATAGAATTACAAGAATGCCACTCTTTAACAACTCTGTTTTGCTTTTTTTCTTTCAAATTACAAGAATACCACTCTCTCTCCTACCAATTCTCTCTCTTACAAATTACAAGAATGCCATCTCTCTCCTATCATCTCTCTCTCTCCTAAATTATAAGAATGCCACTCTCTCCCTCCAACTGAGGGAGACCTCAGCTTAGCATCTCAAATGCTAGGGGACCTGAATCAAATGTAGTCAAGTTCGAGCCAAACCGAACTCGAACTTTTGAGCTCAAGCTCTAGTCTCCAATTCGAATCGAGCTCGAGCTAGGCGATACCTCGACCACCGAGGGAGACCTTGGCTCGACACCTCGGTCATTGAGGGAGATCTCGGCTCAACATCTCGACAACTAAGGGAGACCTCAGCTTGGCCATAGCTCGACACCTCGACAATTGAGGGAAACCTCGGCTCGACACCCCAACTTCTTGAGAGACCTGCAATCAAAGGTAGTCGAGCTCGAACATCTGACCTTTTAACTCGAGCCGAGCTCAAGCTCAAGTCTCTAATTCAAATCGAGCTAGAGCCCGATAGTTTATGAGCAAGCCCCTGCAACACAAGGCCCCCTTCCGCTTGTATATATGTAAAACATGAAGAAACAATTTTTCCAAACTTGAAATTTTTGGCATATATACATTTATAGATGAAAGTCGCATCTACATACATGAACACATGCATACATACATATATATATATATATATATATATATAGATGGATGGATAGATATAGATATAGATAGATGGATAGATATAGATATAGATGTATGTATACATATAAATATAAAGTCAGGTTCAAGTTAGGTAAAGTTGGTCGATGCCACTCTAACCCAACCCAAAGTTATATTGGGTTCATACTTTTTAACCCTAACCCTAAATCAAACTTCAACCTGACCCAGGCTAACCTAGCCCAAGTCGCAGCCCTAACTGTGGGGTGTATGCAAGGTCTATTGGTCGTACAATGGAGAACCTGCTGAGTTTTGGTCTGCAGGGTTGATCTTGTGCCTCCACTTTGGTAGGGATGACAAGCTGATATCTCAACAACCAGATCATAGGCACAGATAGGATAGCGTACTCCGTTGATGCTTTGGGTGGTCCACAACCAGAATGAAGTGCAACTCATGCCGCTAAGACACTAATAGCTAAGTAGCATTTTTTGGTAGGTCATAGGTGGTTGCCCCCTGTGGACTTTCTTCACATATAGCTGTATAGGTTACACGCACTGAGATTTTCCATCAACTTTGTTCGGTACATAGATGAATGCTATCAGCTTCATCCAATCAACTGCATCCCACATATTTAACCTGTCATATTCAACCTTTTTGCAATATTTCCCACCTACCCCCGCCCGCCAGAAACAAAATTGTCATTCGGCCAAAGAATAACCAGAAGTAAAAGAACGAACTTCTTTTGCAACAACTTACGAAATTACATTCATTATGATTTTCTGAAGTGTTTCCATTAGCTAGAACTAAGCTTGTATTTAACAGCATAGAACACACTAAATGCAGCCACTATGATGGTTGTGAGAAGTTGAACAACCCATGGCTTCTGATTCTTAAATAAAACATTATTGTTTAGGTACACCCATATCCACCGAAATAGAAAATGTAGACCACAAGTAGTCTGAAACTTTTGGACAGAGAAATCCTGCACAGAACAATTCTGACAGTTCAGTGTTCATGTAAGGATGCAGGATCCTAATCCACACTGAATAACTAAGCATATAAGCAACCTCGACTACACAAAAAGCAAGACTATACAAAAATGCAATGCTTTCAGTATCTAAAAATGTGCCAAAAGAAGACTACACAAAAAACAAAAGAAAAATAGGGGAAAATATCAAAGCAGCCTTTTGTTCCCAGAAAATGCAATATATTTGGTATAAGATGAGATTATGAAACAAAGTTTTCAGCATCAAAAAATCTATAAATAAAGTTGCTGTTCAGATTGGTCAGATGAGGTTCATAAGTTTGTTCCATAATATTTATCTAGGTAAGCGATCCTAACCTACATAGAATGTGGTGGGATGGAAGTAGAGCAGCTTTCCTCATTTGGTCAGCAGACTATTCACCTTGGCAGCAAATGCAACGCAGCTGCAATTGAACTTTTCTAAGGAAAACTCCTGCACTCTCAGAGAAATTGTATGATATCTTGCTCAGTCAAGGAATAGGTGAATATACGCATCCTACTTTCACAAAATAAGGAACCATGTTCCTTACCCATATTTTTTCTAAGACAATTTGTACTTTTGCACACATGGAATGGTGGCCTTCAAAAAAACATTTTTTCACTAAAAAAGCAGGGAATACATCATTTTGTCAAGGGAGAAAAAGCACATAACTCCAAACAGTCAGGACATACATACTTTTAACTAATTAGAAGACATGATTTCCTTTGTTAAAGAAAAGTGACTATCAACACTTGAAGTTGTGTGCATATCAAGTTAATAATATTTATGTTTCAGGAGAACCTTACCAAAAAAAAAAAAGAAGTTTCAGGAAAGTAGATTAATATTCTTCTTGCTGTGTTATGCCAAAACAGGTTATACTCTCTTAAGGCTGAATCAAGACCTAGGATCATGAAGAGAAACAGTTGTGCATAATTCCATGTAATACATGTCCCGATGTCCCTATAATCTAAAACCTGTTCCACATAGAGGGCTCTCTGCTTTAAACAGAAATTTGAAAATTGGGAATCACCACCGACTTAGTAACGCATGAATGAGGAATGTAAGAACATGCCCCGGAACTGAACCCCATCTCATACGAAGGAAATAATAATACCAAATTATGCTGTTATCAATACCATGGATTGTTTGGCTCTACATGCTTTTTTTCCCATTAAATACTACATAATTCATACAAAGAAGAATGGAAAAACATGCAAGACAAAATAGCCCTATAGCATTTATTAAAATTAAAGAATTTTCTCCATGAAAATTGTCTCCCCTGATAGATATTACCTTCGGTAGCTTATCTTGACTGGCCAGATGATCCACATGAAGCCTCACATTTGATGAAGCAGCAAACCAAACACGGGGGTTGACATCAGAATATGTTTCTGCCACTATGTCAAATAATGTCTCTGCTCCACTTTCTATGGCTTTCAAGATGGATGATTCCCTATTTCGGCGATTTCTGAAAATAAACTCATTGTTATATTGGAGGCTTAATGTTTGTTATAGTGAAAAACTATGATTGATTATTGATAAGCTATGCACATACAAAAATATGAGTGAAAAATGTCCAGCATACTGTGAAAATGAGATAATTCTTTCCATTATTACTGAAACCACAAGATAGCCAATGCATAAATCAGATCTGCTATGTGCTGCATACTCCCAAGATATTCTAAATCTCCCCGAAAGAGTGACACTTCCCATGCAGCACAAGGGACATTGGGGATGAATAGAAGGCACTGATTCTTCATTCTCCCACACAGTAAGTATTTATTTTGAACGCCAGATAAGATGATCTATTATAAGCACCTCATTTTGGATTGTGCTCCCACCACTCTAACCAAAATCTCTTCAGCAACATTCCTTTACACCCCACACCTGTCAACCCCTATTCCAATCCTAAATATCCCTATAAATTTGTAATAGGCCTATGTACTCTATTACAACTTGCACAAGTCTATTTTCAACAAAACTTGAGTAATTATCTACCTTCTTTTGGTATACAAGGAGGCTATCAAAAGGGAGTAGTACAACCCCAGAAGTAGTGGTGTTAGACTTCACATGTTATTTTTGTAATATCTTGGATCTAGGATTACAAGTACAAAAGAGCTCCCACAGTTTCCCATGTTTCTCATATTTAGGTGATTGGTCAACTTAATGGGTGGACCTAAGAGATTATTTGGTCTTACTAATCAGATTAAACATATAATCCCAACTATCTGTTTCCACTGTATTCGTTGTAAAGAAAAGTTCAATTAAAGCTCAACAAGATATCTGAAAATGATATATGGACTAGACTAGAGTAACCAATTCTCCCCAGAAGGACCATACAAAAAAGTTGCTATAACCCTTAGTGTAGACAGTCAAATCAGACTCCTTGGATGGCTATTTCAAAAGGAACCTAGAACCAGCAAAGATTGGAGGTATCTTGAGGCAGACAGCATTTTTCTTCTAGGCTTTGGGTATCCTATTGGAGAAGCAGATTTGATGGCAGTGGAAGTCGGAACTCTTCTCAGGCAACTTGGTTAATGTCATTCAATGGTGACAAGGGTGAATATTGGACTGTAAAGCTTAGTGCACTTGCTAGATGAAATATAGGAATCCTTGGTGAGCTTGAGTTTTCTTTTCTTTTCTTTTTTTTTTTTTGGTACTTGTGAGCTTGAGTTTTCAAATTAGATAGATTTCTATGGAAATGAATTCTATAGCTGATAGAGAAGAAGGACAAAATTGAAAAACAAAACCTGTTTGAATAGAAAAGTTGGTGAAACTCTTTCAACCCAATCTCCAGATTGTTGTGATATGGAATCTAGTTCTGCAGCTCTTACTGAAAGCTGGGGAAATTGAAGGGGAATTGCTGGGGGAGGAGGATGATTCAGAAGAAGTTGAAGAAGGAGAATAGGAAGAAGAGAGGGTGGAACTTGATAGAGTTAGAAAATTTGAAAAGAAGATGGGCCTAGAAAAGATAGTGGAAACTAGAGCCCAAGCTTGTAAGATGCTGGGTGTATATGCTTTAGGAGGGGAAGATGCTACAAGAAAGTTGTTTCGGAAATTAGTACTGAATTACCAGGTGAGTGATGGAAGTCCTACTTCAGATTGGTAAATTGATGAGGGTCTTGTCTTAGAGCTGTGTCTTTGGTCGGGTTGGAAGTATATTTGGTCTGTTGAGGGACATGGGCTGTGGAAGCAAGTTGTAGGGATGGATTCTAAGGGATAAAGGAAACTGTTGTTTTTGTTTTTTCCTCTGGGTCTGGGAGTTGTTTGGTCTTTGGGATTTGCCTTTGTTATGGGTGACATCTTGTCACCCCCTTTTGTACCTTTTTTCTTCTTTAATACGTTTCCTTTTTTTATTTATTACCAAAAAAATGAATTCTATAGTTGATACTCTTGCAAATTCAGATATTTGAAAGGCTTTTACGTATACGGATCTTGAGTATCACATAGTCTTTTGTAGTGGGGGAGGGGAACTGTTCTGCATCATTGTATATCCTCTCACATAACTCTCCTGCTTTTTGATATATAATATATACAAGTTAACTTTGTTAAAAAGAGTCAAGAGTCACCTAATCGGGCTGATAGTTTCAAGGACCTCCAAGGTTTCATGGGTTGGATAGCCCGATGGCCCAGCCCATTCTAAGTCAGGCTTGGACATGAATTTAGGCCTGCGTGCTTGGGCTCGAGCCGAAAATACCGGGCTCGACTTTTTTCGGGCCGGGCTCGGGCTTTCTCAAAAAAGCCCATGCCAAGAAGCCCCATTCCAACTTGATAACATATTATATAGCAAAAAATGCATTTTATATAATAAAATATACATATAATATGTTCTTTTCTTTGTTCCTCTTCTTGTTTTTCAAGCCATAGTGGGATCTTTTATTATTTTTGGGTTTTGCGGTCTTTTAATATAAATAAATTAGTTTTTTTATTGAGCAAAAAAAGGAAAAAAGCGGGCTCGGGCTCGGGCCTGACTGTACTCTGTTAATATAGAGACAAAGCCTGGCCTGGACCCACCCAGCCCATGAACAGGTCTACTTGTAACAACAAACTTAAGATGTCCCCGTTTAAATATTACAAGAAAGGAAGCTCTTTGTTAATTAATTTGATGAACCAAGTTCACATGCATGCCGAAATGCAGCAGCAAGGCCCACCATAGAAAAAAATATTTATGTCCTCATGGGTTTTTACACAATTTCAAAATCCCTACATAATTAGTTATTTTATGTCCTGTCAAGAGACATTATATTTTATGTCCTCATGGGTTTTTACACTTTCAAAATCCCTACATAATTAGTTATTTTCCATAGAAACTTTGGTGACAAAATCCTGGAAAATGAAAGCAGATAAAAATGTATCATTGATTGCGCCTTTAAGATGCTAAAAACAAGAGAAAATTAAAACAAGTTGTCCGTTTCATACTTGAGATATCCACAAAGCATGTATTTTGGCCATATGTTGACTCTCCCATGCATGGGGATCAAAGCATGTGGTGAAAGATCCAGGAAATTATAGGTTGTTTGGAAGTAGTCCTGCATGGAAAAGAATTTTAGAAACTGCTGAAAAATATACTAAAAAGATTAATTCCATTCATTGTGCCAGAACTTCATATTATCCTTTCGAGATGATTTGTAGCATAGAACATTTTGTTGCACTCAGATTTTTTTTTTTTTTTGCATTTTATTAAGCTGAATAATTTAGGTTTTAATTTCTTGCACATATGGGCTTTTAGCTATTTACATATTCCAACTGCTACCATTTTTGGGAAAGATTGCAATACATGAATTACAGAACTAAGGCGTACTGGAATGTAAAAACATGTCACATCCATAAGTGGGCCTATCATCTAATGGACATTCTAGATCAACCACATCATCCCTCCAGATAGCTGAATAGACTGTGTACAGTGACTTCTTTTTGTCCCATATACGGATGTATTATTCCAAGAGAATAGAATAGTGTAAAGTCAGAAATGTAAAGTGGTACTCGGGAAAGTCAGAAATGAAAGAATCATATATAAAAGAAATCTTTCATATCACAACCTATTTGTTTTTACTTTGTTAAACCGTTTCATCCTTCAGGGAACTCTATATTTTTCTGGTACATTATCTCATCATGAATATAGGAAAAGGAAAGCTTGTATATATTACTATGAAAACCAAAAACCACTCAAACCAGGATTATGTCGGAAATCTATAAAAACCATTTAAATTTTTAAAATTTAACTTACCTTCATGTTTCCACCAGAAGTGAAGTCTAGAACAGCACTTCCTTGCCTGAAACAAATCCAGTACAAGGGATTTTAGTAGAGAAGTATTTTAAAAAAATGATAGAATAACGGAAAAATAAAAAAAGAAAAATGCGCAAAATTAGTAGCAAATGAAAGCAAAAAAGGGCCTAGCTAATAACACAAGGTCAGAATTATTCTTCACACTCTTTTTGAAGTGGACAGAATAGAAATGGATCCATGATTCAATGTTTTTTGCCATAATTATCCAGAATGTTCTAATATCCTGTTATTCTCAAACACGTTTTGTGATTCAATTGGAAGCTGCAAGTATTAAAGATATTGAGACAAGAAATATCAATTCCCATGATTTTCTCAACAAAAGAAATAAAATGGAGTAGATAACCTTGTGAGTCCTCATTGCTTTGCAAAAGACAAACTCATTTTGAGACCAAAAGAATAAAAATCTTACGTAGAGATTGACCATTCAATAAAAACAACAATGGGGCATAGAAAAAAAATAACAAAATAAAGTCAGTCTGGGTAAGCCATGGTAGATTACTTATTGCATCCTTTGACAGGTTTACAGGCATGTCCTAAGTATGACCAGTCTTTGATGTATTAGAATTAGCTAAAATAAAAAACCAGCATGAGATCTATAAACACTGATTTCATTATTGCCTTTTCTGTGCTTCTTTGCCTTCTGTTTTTCTTCTTGGTTCAATCAAGAAAAAGCTTGGTTAAAAGATATGAAAAAGAGAAGGTCATGGAATGATATGAGACCTGAATACCTCTGTGCATGGCTAGAGTACTGGTGTAAGACACAATATGTAATGGGTATGACACCAGATACTGCTCAGACACTTCTAGATAAACTCTATAGAATTAACACTTGTATGAAAACTGGCATGTTTTAATAAATCATAACATTAAAAATTTCTGTATATGTTAGAAATTTAATTAAATTTGGAAGAACATTATTGAAGAAACATCATATATTTGGTTATATCAGTTAGACCCTCTTTACAAACCCAAAAAATAAGATAATGGATCTAAACGGAAGGAAGAAATGGTCCAAAAAAATCATTAACTCACATTCTCATCTTGAAGGAATTTCACAGGAAAACAATTGGCAAAAACCAAAAGTGGGATCTTGTAGAGAAGATGGGCCGAATGGCCCATAGACTGTCATTTCATGTTATGTTATGTTTCTCTCTGTTGTGGGCCTTATTCTGGGCCCATACTCTGTAATATTCTGTTTTTTGTATTTTCCTGCTCACTCAAGGGCCTCTCTGTAATTTGTCAAAGATTAACTTATTAATAAGATGTTTAGAGTGTTAGAGAGGTGTTATGTTCGAACTTCTTACTCTCTAACACTCATTGCCGCCAGCTCTCTCTTCTCTTCTTCTCCTGTTTGTTCATTTTCTGGTTTGCATCTAATCTCAAACAGTTCCATACATCAAGTGGGCTGTTTTTCAACTTGGTATCAAAGCGGGCCATTGCTTGGCATGTCCCTCATGTGGTTCTAGTTCAGCCAACTACATGAGGAGGTTCTAGGGCTGAAAGTTTACAGTCATCCGCCTGGTTCTTGGAGGTCATTGGAGGGTGCCCAAGTGTCTATACACTTGGAGAAGGGTTCGGTGACCAGGAAGGACCAGAGAGCAAGTTGTTTGGCCTGATTTGAAATCAGAGAAAAGGACTTTCGAAGTTATCTTAGAGAACAAGTGTTCGGCCTGGTTTATAGTTCAAACCAGAGACTCTCTTGCTGTAAGTCTTTTCTCAGTTCTTTGCTGAGTTATTTTTTGTTATTTGGGAGGACTGTTAAAGCATTCAAAACACCTCCATTCGGCGCACTGTTGCTGGACTGATTTCTGGGTTATTCTGGAAGTGTGGTTCGGCTGTTATTGGGCTTCCAAACTGCCAAAAAAACTGATCTAAACTGAGTGGTACAAGCCTCTACTTTAGTTCAGCTGCTTCTTGGACTTAGACAAAGTGTTCTTGAAGTGATTTCTGCTTGTTAACAGTGAAGTGTTGACTGTTGCATACATATTGTTTGTAAAAAGTCCTCTTAGGTACTGTGGACTGTTTTCTTTGTTCTCCTTGGGAAATTATTGTTGGGAACTAAGAATACATATTGTTTGGAGGCCTACTGATTGTTCCTTGAAGGCTGAATCGGAGTTTCTCCTCTTTGAAAGTGCTGCCACCGAACTTGGTTCTCACGGCTGTCAGTTCTGAACTGAGTTTGTGTGTTGTTGTGTTTGCTATTGTTTCAACTCAATCTGAGTTCTTTGAAATCAGATCACTTTTAAAGGCCTGCCGAAACCCTAATCGAAGTTGTTACATAATGGACTTCTCAGAAATTGAGAACAAGAGCACTGCTGAATATGGACATAATTTGGGAACTACAACTGATTCCTTGTTGGCTGTAACTACAGTTAAATTGGATGGAACCAATTATTTGGCCTGGTCACAATCCATAAAAATTCATATTTGCAGTAGAGGAAAGTGGGGGTTTATCTCTGGGAGCAAGAAAGCTCCCCTAGAGGAGGATCCCTCTTATGAGAAATGGGTGCAGGAGAATTACACAGTGATTGGGTGGCTTGTGAACTCAATGCAGCCACAGATTAGCCAACATTACTTGTGGATGAACTCGGCTAAAGAAATCTGGGATAGTGTTGCAGAAACTTACTCCCAGAAGTTGAATGTTGCCAGAGCTTACAAACTGAGAAGTGATGTGAAGAATCTAAGACAGGGGGAGAAGTCACTTGCAGCATACTTCTCAGCCCTAAAATCTATATGGCAAGAGAATGATTTGATAGAGGCCGTGACATGGGATACCCCTAAGGATGCTGAAACATATAGGAAATTGGTTGAAAGGAATAGGGTCTTTGAGTTCTTGACAGGGCTGAATTCTGAATATGACATTACAAAGCAAAACATCTTGTCCAAGGAAGATGTTTCATTGTCTCAAGCATATGCTTTGGTCAGCAGTGAAGAAAGCAGGAGGCAAGTGCAGGTTCAAGGGGTCAGTATCAATGATCATTTTGCAAATATGGGAATCAAACCCAAAGGGGTTACAGGAGCCCCCAGTGGCACAGGAAAGAAGGAGGTGGTGTGTGAATATTGCAAGAAGCCGAAACACACTAAGGACAAGTGCTGGAAATTGCATCCCAGTCTTGTCCCTATCCGATTCCAGAAGAAGAATGACAGTAGAAAGACAGGAAGTGCACATACAGCCACAAGTACAGATACAGAGTTTGAGTCTGCAAATGCACAATTGGAAGCCATGAAAGCTGATTATGAGAAGTTTGGAAGGATGATCAGCCAGCTTGAAGGTGTAACTTCATCATCCAACCCTTCTGGAAGTCCAGCCACCTCTGCATTTGCTCACTCAGGTATAAGGGCTTCTGCTAACCATGCATCTACCTCAGGTAATCCCAAGACCCCTTGGATCATTGACTCAGGTGCTTCTGATCACATGACCAACCTTTCCACTTTGTTTGTGTCATATGATTTGCTTCCTGGTCGTGACAAAATCACCTTAGCTGATGGTTCTCTTGCCCACATTTCTGGCAAGGGAACTGTCAAGCCTACAGGCTCTTTACTTTTATCTTCCACTCTTCATGTACCTAAGTTAAATACCAACTTGTTATCTGTAAGTAGCTTGACCAAGTCATTGAATTGTTGTGTAACCTTTTTCCCTTCTCACTGTGTGTTTCAAGACCTGAAGTCTCGGAAGGTGATTGGGAGTGGCCATGAAGCGAATGGAATATACTTGCTCGACACCCCTGTCCAATGCTTTGATCATCCCAAGAATGCTGCTTTTGGTTCTACTTCTTCAGAGTCAGTCAGTCAAATCATGTTGAGTCATTGTCGGTTGGGTCATTTACCTTTTTCTGCTTTAAATCATTTGCTTCCCAAACTGTTTAAGGGAGTCAGTGTGTCCAGTCTCAATTGTGAGTCATGTCAGTTGTCAAAGCATTGTAGAAAAAATTACCCTGTGAGCAATAAAAGATCCTCTTTTCTTTTTCATATTGTACACTCTGATGTGTGGGGGCCTTACCACTTATCCTCTATGGGGGGCTACAAATACTTTATCTTGTTCATTGATGACTTTTCTAGATTCACTTAGATATACTTAATGAAATCCCGAGACGAAGTCCCGAGACTTGTGAGGCAATTTCATGAGCTTGTTTTGACTCAATTTGGTACCAGAATTAAGGTTTTCAGATCTGACAATGCAAAAGAGTATTTTGAGAAGAGCTTATCCTTGTATCTCTCTGACATGGGGGTTATTCACCAAAGCTCCTGTGTTAGAACCCCTGAACAAAATGGAGTTGCTGAGAGAAAAAATAGACATATTGTTGAAGTTGCAAGGAGCATTTTATTTGCCTCACATGTTCCCACAAGATTTTGGGGTGATGCTGTACTTACTGCTACCTATCTCATAAACCGTATGCCATCCAGGGTTTTAGGGTTTAAATCCCCCTTCAGTCTTCTTCATCCAGATAAGGATCTCTTCCCAATTCCTCTTCGTGTATTTGGTTGTACCTGTTATGTTCACATTCCAAGTGTGCAGAGACACAAGTTTGAACCAAAAGCCCACAAATGCATCTTCCTCGGTTACTCCCCCACACAAAAGGGTTATTGTTGTTTTGATCCAAAGACTGGCACCAGACATGTCTCTATGGATGTTACCTTTGATGAACTTTCTCCTTTTTATGGTTCCTCTCAGGAAGGACATTGTGAGTCTGTCACAAGTTTTTGCTCTTCCCCTTCCTGTCCCAGTTCAGTCTCTTGACAAATCTGTATCCTCACAAAATGAATCAAAGGAGGATCAGCCACTTCATTCCTCTTGTCCTAGTGCTCCTATTTCTTTACCTCCTCGTCCTACCCATAATCCCAAAGTGTATCAAAGGCAGAGATCCAGGAATGAGCAAGTGGTTTCCCTTACAACAGATGAGGCTCATACCCTCCCAATCACAGATGAGATAACAGGTATTGCTTCAGCTCCCTTGGAATCCCCCTTCCCAGATCTTGATGTCCCCATTGCTGTTAGGAAAGGAAAGCGGAAGTGTACTGCACACTGCATTTCCAAACACCTTTCTTATGACCTACTTTCCCCTTCATATTGTGCCTACCTCTCTTCAGTTGCTTCTAACCCCATTCCTAGGTCTGTATCAGAAGCTCTTGGGATTCCAAAATGGAGAGATGCCATGCAGGCTGAAATGGATGCTCTACATGAAAATGGTACTTGGGAGGTGGTGGATTTGCCTGAAGGGAAGGATCCAGTTGGATGCAAGTGGGTTTTTACCATTAAATACAGGGCTGATGGGACTATTGAGAGGTACAAGGCCAGACTTGTTGCAAAGGGCTACACACAGACATATGGGATTGACTATCTGGAGACTTTTGCCCCTGTTGCTAAGATGACATCTGTGAGGGTTCTTTTATCTCTGGCAGCTCACTTTGATTGGCCTCTCTATCAGTTAGATGTAAAGAATGCATTTCTGAATGGTGACTTACATGAGGAGGTCTACATGTGTCTTCCTCCAGGAATGTATGGGAAAGATATGCAAGGAAAGGTATGTAAACTGAAGAAATCTCTTTATGGCTTCAAACAATCTCCTAGAGCCTGGTTTGAGAGATTTAGAGCTGCACTTGTTAAATTCGGCTATGTTCAGACACAGTCAGATCATACTCTTTTTGTGAAGAAAAGTGGGTCTCTAGCAGTGTATCTCATTGTGTATGTTGATGACATTATAGTGACTGGTGATGATGCCTCTGGCATTCTGGGCCTTAAGTCTTTCCTCCGTACAGAATTTGAGATTAAGGATCTGGGGGAGTTGAGATATTTCCTTGGCATAGAAGTTGCCAGATCCAGGGATGGGATTCTTATTTCCCAGAGGAAATATGTCCTTGATTTGTTGTCTGAAACTGGAAAATTGGGTGCAAGACCAGCTGCAACTCCTATTGATATGAGTCACAAACTTTCAGCTTCGGATGGAACTTTGTTGGAAGACAAAGGGGTCTTTCAGAGACTTCTTGGGAAGCTTTTGTACCTGTGCATGACTAGGCCAGATATCGCGTATGCTATCAGTTGCATTAGCCAGTTCATGCATGCTCCTAGAGATACCCATATGGCAGCAGCAGAACGGATTTTGTGCTATCTGAAAGGCTCTCCAGGAAAAGGAATTCTATTTGCCAAACATGGTCATCTGAAACTTGAAGCCTATACTGATGCTGATTGGGCTGGAAATATTGATGATAGAAGATCTACTTCAGGGTATTGCAGTCTGGTGGCTGGTAATGTTGTCTCTTGGAGGAGTAAGAAACAAACAGTTGTGGCTTGATCCTCCGCAGAAGCAGAATATGGAGCCATGGCACATGGAGTCTCGGAATTATTGTGGCTAAGGTCCTTAATGGAAGAACTTGGGGTAGATCATGACAAACCCATGATGTTGTACTGTGATAATCAGGCTGCCATCAACATTGCTCACAACCCGGTACAACATGATAGAACCAAACATATTGAGGTTGATAGACACTTTATTCGTGAAAGAGTCTCCTCCGGTGAAGTGTGTCTTCCATTCATTACTTCTGAAGGACAACTGGCAGATTTTCTCACCAAGGGCATTTCCAAGGCAAGGCTTCAACATGACACTGGCAAGCTGGGCATAATTTACATCTATGCTCAGCTTGAGGGGGTGTAGAGAAGATGGGCCGAATGGCCCATAGACTGTCATTTCATGTTATGTTATGTTTCTCTCTGTTGTGGGCCTTATTCTGGGCCCATACTCTGTAATATTCTGTTTTTTGTATTTTCCTGCTCACTCAAGGGCCTCTCTGTAATTTGTCAAAGATTAACTTATTAATAAGATGTTTAGAGTGTTAGAGAGGTGTTATGTTCGAACTTCTTACTCTCTAACACTCATTGCCGCCAGCTCTCTCTTCTCTTCTTCTCCTGTTTGTTCATTTTCTGGTTTGCATCTAATCTCAAACAGTTCCATACATCAAGTGGGCTGTTTTTCAACTGATCTATCAAGATGCAATTTTTTTATTGAAATTGTAGGTGTCTTAGGAATGGTTTTTAAGTTTACTAGAAATCTACTGTCATTTTGAAATTATTATTTATGGTAGCTTTCATATTACTAATCATATTAATTCTCGTAATTATTATTTATAATAAAATCACAATTTACTATTTTTAGTCATTTTTGGAGTCTTTACATTTAGTATTAGCGGCAATAATATGGTGTTATTGGAGTTCATTAGGAGTTAGATTCCTTGTTTGAGTGTCTCTATGGATTACTTATGTGTGTCTTATTTCTAAAGCAATTAGAAGTTATCTTCAGTCAGTTTTTTTTTAACCAGATTTCATTAAAGAAAGAAGGGGTACATGAGAAGATGTACAAAACAGGGGAAGAACCCCAAAAGATTACAGAGGAAACTTGTCACTATACAAATGATCCAAAAACACACCACATTTGGCTAAGCCATCTGCTATATGATTTAGTTCCCTAGGAATCCAAGCTAATTTTGCATTTAAACAGTCCAAGGAGTCCCTAGCCTCTGCCAAGTAGTGGCTCAGTCTCCAAGGTCCACCCTTCTTATCCCTCAACCATTTTATAGTATTTGCTGAGTCACCTGCAATGATTAAGTTCTGGATTCCCAAACATTTTATTATTCCGATTCCTGTGAGAGCATCCATCACTTCAGCCTTTGCAGAATCAGCCAATCCAATTGGACCACTGAAAGTCCAGCATATGTTACCCCTTTCATCCCTTATTGTGTCTCCATTTCCGGCTAAGCCAGGATTACCAAAAAGCACTTCCATCGAAGTTTAGGGTCACCACTCCATCACTGAAAATCTGGTTGTCTCAAGGTCATTTGATGAGAGTGAGGGAGAAAGTCTTGAGTCAGTTTTTGTCCAAATTGGAGTCTATAAAGGGACATCCAAGTTCATGTTAAGTCTACAAAGAGAGTCATTGAAATTGAAATTAAGAACAGTTTATTTAATGAAATAAAGTCTGGTTTAGTGAATTGTGGTTGTTTCCAAGATTTTTTTTTTCCGTTTTACCCTCTCTCACCTATTTCTTCTTCTAAGTGATATATCTCTTTGCTGTTTACCCTAATAGCAAGAGTTATTCTCTTTCTTTCTCATTTCTTGCTTTGATATGTTATTCTCATTTCTTGCTCATTCTTTAGTGGATAGTGAGCCATCTATTGTTTCTCCATCCCTATTATTCATCCCCAATCACCCAAAACCCCTCCTTCACCCCACAAAGCCCACCAGCAGACCTGAAATTTGTAGGATCCCTTACCCTGTCCTACATCATTTTTTTATGAATTACCCTGTCCTACATCATGTGTCTTGAGAAATGACAAATAGAAAAGCATGATAAAAGCATATTATATGGAAGACTTTTCAACAAAAATAAAAGCATATTATATGGAAGACTTTTCAACAAAAATAAAAGCATATTATATGGAAGACTTGTGCCTGCATCCATGTCCAGATTTTAGGAAATGGAGAGTCATACCCTCATTTCCCATATCTAGATCCATGTCAATATCCATATTTGGGCATCATAGATGGAAAATCTAGAACTAGGGTTTTGCAAAATTATTTGAGAGAGAAACTAAGAGGTGGGGAAGAAGGTGGAAGAGAATCCAATTAAGGTTTTCTGGGTTAAAAGCTTACACTGTAGTCTTTGGTTTGTGTAGTTGGATTTTCCAAATAGGGACTACAATGGAGGGACTATAAATTTGACATTTAGGGACTCACAGGAGGGGTTGTTCGGTTGTTCCTCGGTGCAATGGTAAAATCTAAGGTTGACAAGTATGAGAACGTGAGCTCAACTTTTACAGCAGCCACATCATGCAAAAAAATAAAATGCTATAGGTTAGGTCCATACCTAATGCACTGCTCCCAAGACCCCAGAGGCCCAGGTCCAGGATTGGCTAATAGACTTTTTTTTACATTTAGGAACTCTCAATTCTCAAAGCCTTTATTGTTCTCAAATGTCAAAAATGCACCACTAGGGATGATCATGGGTCATGCCATGTTTTTACAAGAGCATTTTGAGCTGCATGGGCCCAGCTGAGCTAAGCATCCAAGTTGCCTACATAAGTTAATTAAACTATCTTTTTTTTAAAAGCTTAAAATTTAAATATAAGTTTATATTCAAGTTTACAAAAAACACAATTTTATATAATACATTTATGAATATCTGCATATATATTATAAATATTATATATAAGACATATTATATTATATATATTAAATTTCTAAGTCAGGCCAGGCTTTCTAGGCTACTTCCAAAGAATTAAAGAAATGGTTTGGTTGACACCATAACATGGAACCAGAATTCTCCCTTGAACATGGAAATGTTCATCTGATGGGGATTATAGGCATGAGAATTAGTATAATGATCAGT
This sequence comes from Nelumbo lutea, assembly GCF_056320005.1. Classification (NCBI taxonomy): domain Eukaryota; kingdom Viridiplantae; phylum Streptophyta; class Magnoliopsida; order Proteales; family Nelumbonaceae; genus Nelumbo; species Nelumbo lutea. The sequence goes on along the minus strand of NC_142686.1, from coordinate 24,613,423 downwards.
AGATTCCATAAACTATTAAGTGATTGGCCTTTCCCTTTAGCATCTATAACAGGTAACTTAAAATGACATTATTTCTTCAAGAGAATCTTACCCTACACAATGATCCCCTAGTATTAGTGAATGAGTACTGACATGAAGTAGAGCCATGTGACCATCTGTATGTCCCTGAAATTGGAAGAATGTATTGTTAAATTGCCGAATTGAGTAGCAGCATCTATGTCTCAAGTTAAATAATGAGCTCAGTATCCCAGAAAAGGTTAAAAGATAAAAATGCAAACTAGTCAATGTGGAGATTCTGAAACATACTGTTGCAAGATGATGTGTATCCTTTTTTATTGGTAACCAAAAATTATCTGTAATCTGTACTAGCAAAGTATTCCTTGAATCAATTAAGCCACCACTAAGTGCTTAACCCCACAACAAAAATAGCTGTACCAGAAAGTGCTATAATCCCCCAAAATAGCTGCTCCCTATTTACCCATTGTTTGGTCAAGTTGTCTGCCAAACTATTAGCTGATCTTGGAAACCAACTACCAAGCATCCAGTTCCATACTCAAGTGATTGATTTTCCTTAATATACACCAATACTGCAATGGTCCTTGACTTCTACTTTTGAACCATCTCACTACAACCCATGAGTCGCCCTCTATTACCACATCTCTAACATTCAGTAATTGTCAACTTTAGTCCTTGGAGTACAGTTAGAAACTCTGTTCTGCCCTTCGTTGAGTTCCTCACTCATATAGGTCCTAAGAAATACTGCTATTATAGTTCCAACATTGCCATCTCTAGCATGAGTTGCCTTCTATTACCACAACCCATGAGTCACCTTCTATTACCAAATCTCTAACATTCAGTAATTGCCAATTTTAGTCCTTGGAGTACAGCTAGCAATTCTGCCCTTGTTGAGGAGTCCGGATCTGCTGACCACAACACATTGCCGGTCACATTCATCCAGCTGCACATCAGAAACATCTCTTGTACTTTATATAGACGATGTCCCCATTGTGTGGCTGGATGAATGTGGCCAGCAATGTGTTGTGGTCAGCAGATCCAAACTCCTAGTTGAGTCCCTCACTCCTATAGGTCCTAAGAATACTGCTATTATATGTTCCAACATTGTTCTTTCAACACCCCAATTGTCAGGATTTCCCATGCTGCATTTGACTGAGAGGTGAAGGACCCCAATTCATCTTCACAAAGGATCTCAACATCAATGAGTTTGCCACATTGAGCCAGCCTCTCAAGATGTCATTGGTAGGGAATATTCCCTAGTTTTGAGTCAATGAGCCACTTTTATCAAAATATTTTCAATAATAACCTCTTTCCTTTGTGATTTTTCCAAGAAAACTCTTGCATTTCTTTCCTCCCAAATCAACTACAAAAAAGCTGACCTAGTACATTGTCACATTACCTTTCCTCTCTTGTGAGGACTGAAGAAAAAGCTTTTAAAGATGGTTTGTACATCACCCTGATGAGTCCACCTACACCTTGATGACCAGAAGGTGACTTCTGGCCACCTTCCTTGCATCTTTCTTCTTTTTCTAATAAAACTTTATTTTATTACCAAAAAAATAGAGTCCACCTACACCCATTAAGAGTAAAGAAATAATCTGAAGTGCTAGAGACAAGAGGGGAGAAGATTAATCAGTGATAAGTATCATTAGATTTCGTGAACATTGTTTCAACAATTCTCTATTTAAGTCCATGAACCAACCTTTTTTTTTATGAATAATTAAAAATATTTTACACGCTTATTTTTGAAAAACTAAGGATGAAACTGGCGCTGGAGAATCTAGGAGAAGTTGAAAAGCAAGAACATTACCCATCATTTCAATACTTTCTTTTTCTTTTTCTTTCCATAAGGCTCATTAAAAAGAATAAAGGGGTAAATATCAATACAATACAAAAAGGACAAGAAAGAGGCATCTAAAGAGGCCCTATAAATGGATAAAGAAGGGCAAATGAAATGAAACAGGTAACAATACAAAAAGAGGGAACTTGAGGCTTAGAGTAACCCAAACATATCACCTTTAATTGCAAAATCTCAATTAGTATGAAACTCAAGAAAACCAGCACCCTTAAATTCCTTGAGGATGAAAAAATCAAAAGAAAAAATGTCAAGATAATCATGTCTTTAAACAGGGCCATCCTCCATAAACCAGACCATGCTACTTTAAAGCAATGCTTTTTCAGGTAAAATATCCTAAACCTTCTTAGTAAAAAAATCTCTAAATTCCTTGAGGATGAAAAAAAAAAAACAAAGAAAAACATGTCAAGAGATCTCTGTAAGTGGGGGAATCCTCCACAAAATGGAACCGTGCTACTTAAAGGCTCTACTTTGTGTTTTTCTTTTTTTCTTTTTTGAAGAAGGCAAGGTAACACTTAATTGAAGACCAAAAGGCTATTACATCACCAAAAGAAGAGAGGAAGATTAAAAAAAACCTCTTTTATCTTTCTCTCTTCTTTCTTTTTCACTTTTCAAAACCCTTGGATCTTTTAAATTTCTATAGTAAAACCTTAAAACAAAGCATAAGTGATACATATGATGTATAATAGAATGTCTCTACACATGCTAATAAGATGCAACCATAGTAATAATGTTATAATAAAGCACCAGCCTTGAGATTTCTGTTGCCTAGGCTGAGACCTAGTCACCTAGACAGGCACCTCTCTGTTATAAGTCAAGGTGTTCAGGATAGGTGCCTTTGGTGCATAGTAATAATATTACCAAGGTTCAAAATATCGATACATATCAGGTCGTATCGGCCGATACACCCCTACAGGGGGTGTTTCAGGGTCTTGACCAGATCAGGGGGTGGACGGATAAACCGACCCCTCTGAACCAGATTTGAAAAAAAAACTAAAAAAATAAAGAAACAGCTACCAATACACTCCGATACGCCTCTACCGGCATATCGGATGTATCGATATTTTGAACCTTGAATGTTACAATAAGGCACCAGCCTTGTGATTTCTGTTGCCTAGGCCGGTGCCTAGTCCCCTAGAGAGGCACTTTTTTGGTATAAACCAAGGTGTTGAGTTGGACACCTAGGCAACACCTTGACAGCTATGGCCCCAAGGAAGCAGATCATATTGAGTTGTACTTTATCCTCTGAGAAGAAGTCCCAGATCATAGACTGTTACCAGGGAAAAGAAGCAATGATTTGCAATCATCTAAACTCCTCCCTAGTAAATATCCAATGAGCCACCCATGGTCACCAAGTCTAGGAAAAAATTACCTTCCACCTTTTTTTAAATTTGAAGATGTTCATATCTGCATCTTCCCATAGGATGCAAAGCATTGTTGCCATGGTTCATCTCCACATGATCATTCTACTTTTTGTTTAGGCAAGGGAAAGAATGGCTCAAATAGGCCCATTAGATTTAATGGGGGTTCCACCTGGTGTCAAACATGAGATAATAACAGGCAATCAGGCATAAGTAGCATAGGAACATCATCATCATCATTTAAGCCTTATCCCAACTATACGGGGTTGGCTACATGAATCCTGTTATTTTTTTTCTGAAGGATAAAGAAAATTTCATTAAAAGGAAAAGGAATACAAAAGAAAGGTGATAAGGTATCACTCGAGAGAGAGAGACATAACCAAAAACCCCTACAGAGATAAAAGCAAACCCAGATCAAACCCACAGCCACAATAAACCAAAGCCAAACTCTACCAGAGAACAGCAATCATCCCTAGGAAAGACAATGGAACCCTTTGAGCTGAGACCACCAACCACCAGACCCTTGGACCAACTATGCCTCTACTTAGCACAAAAAACAAAGCCTCACTCTTCATCAACAAGATCGCCTTCTTGCCCAGTATCCTCCTTGTCCCAAACCTTGTCTCCTTCCAAACCAGCTTTTTTATTCAGCTTCTCATCTCTCTTTTTCCTCTTAAACTCCTCAAAGGCCTTTCTGTCAAATTTCTCACCACCCCCCCCCCAAAAAAAAGCCCAGGCTTTTTCCAATTGTGGCCTCTCTACCCACTAATTTCTGAAGAGTCCCGCAGCCTGAATCAGCACCCTTCTTATCGCTAGTTCATAACAGCAAGTTCTCTCCCGGATCAGGACCATCAGCACTCGCCTTGTTAACTAGTTGCTCCTTCCCTAAGTGGAAATCCGATGATTGATCCTGCTTCGTAGACCCCTTTTGATCGCTTTCAGCTGTCGTATTGCCTTTCCCACCTTTCTCTTGTAAACCCGTTTGGAGTTCTTTGTAGGACCTCTCCCTACCAGACCTAGTTTCAGCCTAGAAAAATTTTTCATCACATGCACAACATTATGAGTTCTTGTGCTGCGCAATCCTTTAGTAGTCACCTCATTAGCCAGCTCCTTCTCCTTTTCCTCAATCTTGTTTCTTTGACCCAAGTCTACACCCAGCTTTCCAACCATCACCTCCTCAAAGCAACAGTGGCCATTGGAATGACTCTCATCTTTTCCACCTTCAGCTCCACCAACAGTTATAGTCTCTTCTTCCTCGGTCACATTTTCCTCTTCAGTTTTATCCTTTGGCTGTAGCAATCCCTCCCATCCTCCTCTTTCTCCTCCAACCCCCAGACCCCTTAAGGACATTCTCCTCAAGGGTCAACGGATCTGTAATTTCTGACACGAACCCCAGATCTTGAGATTCCACATCTACAGTCCCATTCTCAGAAGTGTTAAAATTCACTGCAGGCTCGCTTGCAGCATGTAGATGTCTCCCAAGATCGTTTTCCACAGAAGAAATCTGGCCATCCACAAGCCAATCCATTGTTCCTCCCACATACCTCTTCTTACCGCTCTTATCATACTTGGCCATCACCCAGACCCACTCCTCCCCCCTTCTCTTTATAACCTCTGGCGTTGGAGGCTTCCATACAATCTGCTTCTTTTAAAAGTTAATTTGTTAGGGCCTAAATTCGATTTCTTAGGCACTATACCTTTCCTTTGCCAACTGGTCTCTCTACTATCACTACAACTTGTTTTCAAAGTATGAACTTCACTCAGAGCTCTGTCTGGGCGAGAAGTTTGTATTCAACCAAAGTATCAAACTGGGTAAACAGGGATGATGATATACTGTTATTGTTATCCATAAAGTGGGCCGTGTGCCTTTTTAGCAATTCACATGAGCCCAAATTCTCACACCCATTTGAGTTCTTGTCTGGGCTCATAACCTGGGCTAACGCCTCCACCACTGGGGACGAGTTAATTGGATCCCCGACTCTCCCAAACATCGACCTATCACGGATTAAGTCCTCATCCGAAATGGATTTCAGTAATCAGGCCCCACCCCTAGTTACTCTTTTATAGTTATTCTCACTCATCAAATTAAAGTTTTCTCTAGGGAGGTTTGCATTATTCTCATTTTCAAGACCTGCCTCGAGTTGGGCCCCAACTTTCAGCTGCTCTCCTTCCAAGGACCACACATCCTTAATGGTAACAAACTCCTCCTCTCCTCTGTCTCCATGCGTATTCTTTGTTTCCAGATCAGCATCTTCTTCAACCTCCTACCCATTCCTCCATAGCAACATTTCAAATTCCGTGACCAACCAGACTTTGGTGCATAGACCGTTGGCAAGAATGTAGATCGTCCAAGGAACATCCTACAGCAAAATTCCAGTGATCTTCATCTTCGCTGCTCGCAAAACAGACACATCAACTTCTAAAAGAAATCACCCCAGAACCTGCGCAATCCTTTCAAAGGAAGCTTTCTTCCATAGAGTGAAAGGTAGGCCAAACAACAATATCTCAAAAGCTCTGGCCACTACCGCCACCTTGTTGCAAGAGAACGGCCATTTTTTCTAGTACCACCACCCCCATTTCAATCTCCATCGACCTAAAGTTAATCGTTTTCGACCCTGTATCCAGAATGGCTCTTCTGTCATCAATGGGAAAAACTGAAACCCCAGAGGAAACTTGTAGTTTCTTCATAATAGCCTCTACAATCAATTTCCAGTTAGGAAGCTTGTTCTCAGCCTTAACGATCAACTTTCTTTCCCAGCCTCTAAAATTGTTTTCCAGTACTAACCTGTGAATCTTTCCTAGGCTAGCCACCAAAATTTGATGCTGCAAATCCTCTTGCCTATTAGCCTCCATGGAAAGTTGCTGGGTTCTCTTGCTCATGGCACTCAGTCTCTCCTTCAATCCAAGGACTCACGATGGGGAGCTTAGAAGGTTCTCTTTCAATGAATGTTGGAAACTTGTAGATAGCCAAATCACCATCCTTCAGCTCCAAAAAACTTTGAAGCTTCTGAGCCAACAGTCTCCAACCCCAACCTCTTTTTCCTTCTGGGATACATATACGTTGATATCTATTTCTTCCAAAAAATGTTGTAATCTCCAAAAACCACCCTTTCAGCTCTTGTTCCTATGCTACCAATGGATATGGTAGAAAGTGAGCTTTTTCCATTCTGTTCTGTTTAGTGCCATATCCATCAGTAGCATAGGAACAAGAGCTGAACATGTAGTTAATGGTTTCATCATATTCTTGCATAGGTCAAACATGTGGGGATAAAAACCTAATCATTCATCTTTTTTGGTGTAAATTATTGGTAATAAGTAATCTTCAGGATTGTTCCCCAACAATCCAACATGCCCTAATCTTTTGTATAAGAACTAGCTATATAGCTTTAACAGAAAATGTTGGAGGTTTAGAAACAGTGTGACCATTCTATATCTCATTGCTATCTAGAAAAGGAAGAAGATGAAAAACTTCAACTTGAATCAGCTCACCAAACTAAAGAATTTCTGCATCCCAACTCAATTAAAACATCCTTAAAGGATCTAGGAGGTTCATTATATATTAATATTTAATACCATTCTATCCACCATGTGAAGATTAAACTAGACAGTACTTAATTATGGATCAAAGCTACATGCCATAGATAAATAGCAAGCTTTAGTTATTCTATCTTACATGGACACTTCAAAATGGAGTCCTACTCTTGTTAGACAAGCATGGACACTACCAATGGCAAGATACTTAGGTTCCTTTGTTTTTCGGTAAATGGAGACGGGTAAAATTGTGGGTCCCACAGTAAATTGCTTTTCCCTTGGTATCACTGAGATGGGCAAGCGATACCCATCTCCCAGGTGGGTAAGTCACTTTCCCACCTGGGGGGAAAGTTGCCAAAATGTTATGGGACAAAATTGTCCCTTCTAATAATGACATTTTATGGGTAAAAATGGTCATTGTTTAACTTACACGGGAAACAATTTTGATCAAAAGAACACGGGTAAATGGCGCTTCCCAAAAAAACAAATGGGGCCTTAAGGAAACTCTTCTTCCTTTTTAGTTTGGTTGAACCTGTAATATGTGACTAAAGAACCTTAGATTCTTAAGATAAAATTTAGACAAACTCTGAATGTTTAATACTTGATAATTTAGTAGAGTCAATTACAAATTATTTTATTTTCTTAGTGTTGTTTGCATTGATCTGTGCTTCTATATTTAACTCTTTCTTTTTCAATAAGCATTCCATTATTTATATAACATAAAAATATATTACTAAATTTATTAAAAGTTAAAGACTATATGTTGAGTCTTGAAGTCCTATTCATTCAGGCTCACAGAACTAGAAACCTCAAACTCATTTCAAATTCTGAAACCCATACCAGCAGGATCCAGCTCCATGCAAATTTTCATTCCTATATTACTAACTATTAGCTGATACACCAATAATAAACCAACTTATATGCATCACTGTTAAGCCACCCCACATCTAAATAAATGGGATATGAAGTATGCCCCTTCTTTATTTTAATGTATCTTTCCATTCACTTGTCAAAACTCAAAAGAATGGAATAATTGTTCTTAAATGATACACCTTTTTTGCAGCAGGCATCACCTATGGCTGTAGGAAAAGGAAGGAAAAATATTGAATGGAAGTTTCAATAAGTACAAGAGAGAAGGCAGACAAAGGCAATAATCAGATACCCAAGCTCTTTGTCATTCAGAAGGGGGCAGGGTAGCATCCTGTCACCTGTGCTAGTGGTTCTTGGTTTTTTGGAGCCCAAGTGCCAGTTGCTGTCTTTGCTTGGGTTGAGAATTTTGCATGGAACTTCTTGAAGTTGAAGCAAGGTTAGAATGTCCTATGTTTATAATTCTGCATCCCTCTCTTTTTCTGTTAATAAAAATTTTTTATCTGCTCAAAAACATTTATGCATATGCAAATGATTTATCATTATTTATTTGTTATTCTAATAAGTAAAGAAAATGAGCATATTCATGACAAAAAGAAAATAAGGGGTCCATCCCCATATACAAGATCTGTTAATTAAGGAACCAATCAATTACAATGAACTGTCAATTCAATAATTGATGATGCACCCAAGATGCAAATGCTAAAGATTGCAAGCCACACACAAACATAAGAACAAAATGGAAAGTTTGATACCGGAGCAAAAATGACTTTCAATCTTTCACCACCAATACAAAGCTCTTCCCCTCCTGAAATTGGGGTATAACCAAGAGACCAATCATCTGCAAAAATTAACATAAAATTACAACTTATAACTTGAATTGCAATGCTTAATAATTCAATGGAAATGTGCCTTTCTATTTTGGGAATGACAACTGAGAGTCATGATTTCAGTAGTTAAGTTTAACACTTAATGCATGAATGTTGTACTATGTCAGGCACTTCAATCCTTGTTAAATTGTGCATTTTCCATATCCAGGTAACAATGTGACGTAACTATAAAGGAATTGACAGCAAAAACTTGGATCTGGGCTAACAAGCTTCTAAAACCAGCAAAAATTAAGTAAATTGTATTAACAGGACAAATTACTAATTTTTTATAATTTTATAATTTAACCCAAGGTTTTAAATTTCGTAACGTATCGGCCGATACGTATCGTTTCGGAAGAGTTCCGATACACGGAACATGTCTAATTAAATGGTTTCGTATTTTTTCATCCATATCGAACCGATACAGGTTCGTACCGGCCTTGTATCGGTCCGTTTTGGGTATGTATCGGCCGATACAATCCGAAACATGCCAATACATACCCGAAACAATCAGATATGCATTATGTATCAGCCGAATTTAATTTCCCTCTCCTTTTTAAATTTAAATTTAATTTATATCTTCTCTCTCATTAATATCAATTTTAATTAAGCCTTAAAGTCTGAGACGTCACTAAATGCTAATATAATTTAATTAAATGCTCATTTAAGTTACCTTTAATTACAGCATTTAATATGTCATTAAATGTTATTTAAGTCAAATAACTTGTTAAAAATCACAAACCAAGGGTAAGAAGTTTTGAACCCAAGTCATTTGCTTGCAACACTAATTAATTAACCATTATGCCAACCTCAATTACTTATTAAAACATGTTTTTTTATACTTAAAGTAATCTTTCTTGCCTTGGTGGATGTTTCCCAACAAATGCTATAAATTTGATTATTAATATTTATATAATAATAAGATGGATACAAGTTAAATTTATTTATTAAAAATTAAGGAATATATTAATTTGTATACATAATTAATATCATCTAAACCTATATATAATAAATATTAACTAATAAATGACTTCAAAAAAAATATTAACTAATAAATATTAGTATGTATACACATACATTTTAGTTCTATTATTTTTCAATGGTTACTAATTATATCCCAATACTTCATATAAATCAATAAAGAATGATTTTTTATGTTTAAATAAATTAGTTATAATCACATAAAACTCATTTTTATTATTGTTCATATTTTTTAAAGATTTTTTGAATTTTCTAGTGTATCCATGCGAATCTTGATTTTTTGTTCGTATCTATACGTTCCCAAAGCGTATCTTGATACGTCTCTTAAAATTACCTTTCCATACACCTTGCATTCCCAATACTTTGAACCTTGATTTAACCGCTAGGTAGAGTGGTAGACCCATATATTTGGTGCCCATGTTACCTTCTTGGGCTCATTATTGGAAGCTCAATTTTGAGAGTTACCATCATTGCATTCCTAGGGAAGATATGTTGAGAAGATGGTTGGATAACAATATAATGCAATTTCCTCAAAAACTATAAGTGTTGCTTCATTTTATTTTGATTTATTCCAACTCTTTAATTTTTTTAATCAACCTTTCCTGCTCTTTATTTCCTGAACCCCATCAGCAGTAAATGGCAGAAGCAAAGGACTGAAGCTCCTTGGAGCTCTATCTTCTTTCTTTTTTTGTAAGTAAAGAAATATCACTATAAGATGGCAGAAAATATCCAAGGACCTTTTCTTAAAAGAAGACAAATCACTAACCAAAGCTTGATTACCAATGAATGCCAGGAGGAAATGAAATGAGGAAGTCTAAAGGCAAAGGAGAAGCTTGTGAACTTAACTTGGAGAAAGCCTAAAATAATGTGGACAGGTCATTCCAAAGGGAGGTTTTAGAGAAGTGTAGGTTTGGCGTCAACTGGATAATGTGGATCATGGGATGTATGAAGATGTATCACTATTCACAGGTAAAATGGGATTGTAAAGGACTTTTTCCAGCAAAGCAGGGTTTGAGACAAAAGGCCCTTTACCTCTTTCTTTCCACCCTTATAGCAGATTGATCTTGAAGGCCAACAATTATGGTTTAATTGAAGGGTGAACGATTGTCAAGAATAAGACAAGGATAACTCACAATTTGTTGATGACATAATGTTGTTTTGTCAATGATTCAAAAATGAGGAGGGTAGGGATCTTGCAACTCTGAGTAACATATTTTGAGAGAATATCAAACTTTACATTAATCTTGACAAGAGTTATACATCTGGTGGTTAATATGGGGGAGAAAGAGGTTGGGAGGTAGACATTCATCTAGGTTATTCCGCAACACAGTGGCCTTAGAAATCCTTGCCTTCCGTTAGGTGGGATATCAGAGATCCGATTGTAGAGAGGTTATCATGTGGGGCTTCTTGTGGGAGCCGGAAGAGACCAAGAGGGATCATTTGATAAATTGGAAAATGGTGATTCAACAAAAGGAAAAACAAAGGGGGGCTGTGTATAAAAATTCAGCTCCACTGGGACCAATCAAAAAAGGCTCAGCTTTATTGGGAAAATGACTGGAGATTTTCACTGGATACTGAGTACTGACAAGCTATGGCATGATAAGGTGGTTAGCATAAATGAGCTGCAAGCTATAATGGTCAGAAACTTGGAATGTTGGCCTGTCTACGAAAGCAATGTTGGACTCTCCTTGGAAAGTGATATCAGATTTGCTTCCTCTCTTTTTGTGTAATATTTGTTATATTGTTTTCTTAAAGAACCTAACCAAATTTTGGGAAGACAGAACTTTAAATATTTTTCCCCACTTGTTTCCATCTCATCTTATAAAGTCAAGCCAGTTTCTCACTTTGAAATGTCTTCTTGATCAGGGCTATTGCTCTGAATTTAGACAACTCTCTAAAGGGTGCATTCCATCTTATGAGCATACAATTTGGACTAACTCTTCCTCAGGGTCTTTTTTAATATGCCTCTTTTTAAAACTCTCTCCCTTGGCCAATCACAGTACAGCCATTTCTGATAAAAGAAATTTGGAGAATCTAAATCCCACCCAAAATTAGAGCCTTCTGTTGAGAGGTTTATCACTCTAAAATTAATGTGTATAAAGCTCTGTGTTCTTTGAAAGACAAGTAGAGAATATATCCATCACCTACTAATTCCATGCTCATTTGTTGACAGTGTTTGGGAGTGGTTCTCTACCATTTTTAGGTGCAAGTAGAATGCTCCTAATAAGCCAAAGGTGCCAGTTGGCACATCTATTTTCTGTTCATCCTGCTTGGATAGAATATTTACTTCCAGTGTGGGGTTATGGAGCTCAAGATTGTGTTTCAAATTGAAACTCCTCATAAAGAATATAAATATTATTCAAGAGATTTTAGAATCAATCTGGAAATTTTATCCAAAATCATCACAAGTAATTCAGGGTAAATCTGATGAGAATAGTCACAACCTTTAATGCGATGCATGGTATTTTCATGCGCCAGGAGAATAGCATCAGGATTGCATTCTTGGATAATTGAAAGACCTGATTCCAAGTCATCCAGTAACAAATCATTGTCAGTACAGAGAGCAGAATTTAATAAATAAAAACTGAACTCCAATATCAAATCATATCAGATAAGGATAAATGGGGAAGAAAGTATAAAATGTAATACTATAATCATGGTGAAACCAGGATTCTGCCTCTATATAAACTTAAGAAATAAGTAGAAGCAGCAAGTAGAATAAAATTTATTCAGCCATATTTTCCTGTCATATCTTTTGACCAGAATCATATGCTAAATCTTATAATTTTCGACATAATATATGATTCATTCAAATCATGGATCCCAAGGGCTTTGTTTCGAATCTTACATCTGAATCCTTTTCTTAAATATCTTAAAGTTGCTTTCTTGTAGTAAAATAACATTTCATTAAAATAAAAAAGAAGTTACAAGAACAGAGACGAAAAGTCACCCAAGAGAAGAAATAAACACCTTACACTCAACCTCCACCCAACATCAAGCCCTCCACTTCACCAACCAAAAAAAAAATCCAGAAACCATTCCTATCCATAAAACAAAACAAAACAAAACCAATTACAACCAAACAAACACCAAGACCCAACCAACCCTAATGAAACTTCAACCCAACAACTTAACAGCCAAACCTCCTGACCAAACCAAAAACAAAAAACAAACCCCAACAGACAACATAAAGCCAACAATCTCACAACACTCGACCCCAAGTTAGCACCAAGACAAACTCTACTCAATAACTTAGCTTCTACTCTGGCTTGAACCAAAATTTCTTCACTTTTCTTAGAGATCTTCCTTGTTCTTTTCGCCCTCTTGATAGGTCCAACCCCAAAACCCCTTTCAGCCTGGTGAAAACTTTTGAGACCTGAACTGTCTAGTGACTCTTCTGACTTCTAAAATATCTTACTCCATTAGGAGTCCTATTATGTTCCTTTGGCTCCTTAAAATTTGCATTAATCCTCTCTAACTCCAAAACTGCATTCTTCTCAAAAATCTTATTTGCAACCCCCTCTCCACCCTCTTTGTCAGCATGCTCTACAACTTCAGAAGATTTCAGTCTTTCTTGAAACTCTTTGATCCCTAACTTGAACCCGACTGCTTCTTTATTCAATCTGTCCTTTCCCAACCTTTTTCCTCCAGCTCTTTAAATACCTTGAAAACTCTTCACCCCCAAAAAAGAACAAACCCAATATTTTACTCACTACCATTTCTCTATTCACAATTTCCTCTAACTTAAAATAAATCTGAATTGTATGTGTTTCATCAATTATCATTTCTTTGATTATCCCATCCATAATTTCCTCTTCTTCAATGTCATTTTCAACTCTCTTATGATTCATAAGATTCATGTGATTTGAGTCAATTTAATTCTGATAGAATTTCAGATAATAATAATAATAATAATAATAACTGTTCTAGTCGAACTAGAGAGAAATATCTATCTTCTCTAGTCGACCAGACTTTATTTATATCTTTCTAAACAAATCAGAATTACCCTTATGCCCTCACTTAAGTGAGAGACACATCAGCTAACTTAAGATCTACTCATAATTACATTTAACATATAACTTAATGTAAAATGCCTATACTACCCTTCTACAGCCGACTCTAACACTCCCCCTCAAGCTGGTGAGTATATATCATATAGTCCCAGCTTGTTACATATGTAGTCCACTCTTCCCCGACTCAACCCTTTGGTAAACAGATCTGCCCATTGATTTCTTGTGTTCACATATGTTGTACTTATCACTCCATTAAGCACATTTTTTTTTGATAAATAAGAAGGACAAATTTCATTAATAAAAACTAATGCAGTTACAAGCTTCCCATGGAAAGGCACGAGCTGCATCCTCTCCTAATAGTAGGAAGAAAGAATAGAAAACAGATTCGGTCTACAACTGAGCCCAATACAAACTTTCCCTATTTAGCCCTTGCTTTGCAAGACCATCAGCCATAGAGTTTGCTGATCTCCCCACCCATTGTATTCTCACTATCAAGCTTCTTGTTAGGCAGTTGAATTTTTTAATTCCATTCTTAAAACACCACACTATAGATTCCGGATTTTGTAGCCAGCCCACTACCACCTTGGAGTCCCCTTCAACTGCTCCACACCTATCTGCACTGCTAACTGTACTCCCTGGATAGCGGCAGCAAGTTCTGCCCTAGTAGAGTTTCCAACTCCTGTGGGTCCTGAGAAAATAAGAACCACATTCCCACTCTCATTCCCCAGTACCCCTCCCACCCCTGATGGACCTGGATTACCAAGACTACTTCCGTCGAAATTCAGCTTCAAAAATCTTTCAGGAGGGGGTTCCCAAGCCATACTCACTTTAGTCTTTATGGATGAACAATTAGCCACTGCTAACCAATTCCTCCAAATATCATTAAACGAGAATTGATGGAATAGGTCCAATGATTTTAGCCACAAGATCACCCTATTTAGAATGCAGTCCTTCATCTCTTCTGGGCTTCTCTCCTTCTCTTGGAAAATTCTGGTATTCCTTTCTTCCCACACGGACCAGATCAGTGTTGTTCTTGCACACCTCCACATAATTCTTCCTCTTCTGTGACACCAAGGGAAGAAAGCAGGATAAAAAATCAAACTTGCATCTGCTGGCCTAACCAACTTGCACCCAAACAATGATAAGAGCCACTCCCATAACTCTGCAGTAAATGAACAAGATATTAGTATATGGTTACAGTCCTCACCATGTCACCTGCAAAGAATACACCAGGAAGGTGAGAGACAGAGAAAAGGTCTTCTCTTTTGTAGAATGTCTAAGGTGTTTATTTTCCCATAATACACTTCCCAGCAAAAAGCCATAACCTTAGTGGGGACAAGCCTGCACCAAATTTCCTTAAAAGGGAAAGGCTGGTTGGGGGTAGACTGAGTAATGGATTTAAAGAAAGAAGCGCATGAAAAGGATCCATTCCGCTGGGGTGTCCAAATTTATCAGGTTCAGAAGCATCCAAAGACTCCAAACATACTATATCAAGTAGACTTAGCAGATTTGTGAGAGACACAATTTCCTCTTCCCTTAAACCTCTACGAAACTCAAAGTCCCAATTTGGTGTTGATGGATTATTCATTATGGAAAAAAACTTTGACACAACATGCTTTTTATACCTTGAAATAGAGAACAAAGAAGGGAAGAGGTCCTTCAATGGACACTCCATTAAGCACCTTCTCACATACAAAGTGGTAATCAACTTCTATATGCTTCATTGTTTCATGAAACACTAGATTAGAGGAGATATGAACTGCAGCATGATTATCACAATATAGCTTCATAGGAGTGTCAATCGAGTACCCCATTTCCTCTAGGAGATGCTTCAAACACACTAATTCACACGTTGTGTTTGCCATGGCTCTATATTTAGCCTCCGCACTACTTCTTGCTACCACTGCCTGCTTCTTACTATTCCATGTCACTAAGTTGCCACCAAGAAAAGTGCAATACCCTATAGTGGACCTTCTGTCAGATATGGAACCAGCCCAATCAACATCCGTGTATCCCTCTATCTCAAGACTTCATCCACTTTTATATAACAAACCACGACCTGGAGCTCCCTTCAAGTACCGTGCAATCCTTAGAACCGCTTTCCAATGTGGAATTCGAGGGTTATGCTTAAACTGACTCACTACACTAACTAAAAATGAGATATCGGATTGAGCGATGGTTAGGTAATTCAGCTTACCTACCAACCTTCTATACCTTCCAGGATCTTCAAACTCCTCACCTGCATCACTACTCAACTTGACATTCGGTTCCATGGGTGTACCAGCTGGTCTAGCACCTAACAATCCTATTTCCTCAAGCAGATCAAGGACATATTTCCTCTAGCACAGATTAATACCATTCTTGAACCTCGCTACTTCTATCCCTAGGAAGTATCTTAATTTGCCAAGATCCTTTGTTAGGAAGTGATCATGCAAGTAAATCTTCAACCTGTAAATCCATGGTCTATCACTGTCGGTGATAACAATATCATCTACATGTACCACTAATAGGATCTTCCCAGCACTAGACTCATAGCCGAAAGGTGAGATACAAAAACATAATTGGAAATGGGGAGAAGAGCACAATTGTGTTTACCTTTCCGCAAAGCAATAGGAAGATCAAGGTCGAAAATAAAGGATGGGGTTGGGGTGGTAACAACTGCCGGATCTATCGACGATGACGAAGCTGGAGGAGCCGGTACTTGATGATGTGTATACAGTTGCCAGATGGGTGGTCATTCAGCAAGGAGTTGCACTGGAAGCAAAGACTTGGTCACAACTGGAACAAGAGGAATGGGGTCCTCAACAGGAACTGGAAGAGGAGGTGATAGTGATGGATGAGAAGAAACATCCAGACTCGGAGAAAAAAGGAACAGACTTAAAGAATGTAACATCATGACACACAAAAGAATACCAGGAACTAGGGTTATAACACTTATACCCTTTTTGAGTCCTGGAATAGCCAAGGAAGATACACTTAATGGATCGAGCATCTAACATCAGCACACACAAAAGAACGCCAGGAACTGGGGTTATAACACTTGCACCCTTTTTTAGTCTTGGAATAGCCAAGGAAGACACACTTAGTGGATTGAGCATCTAACTTGTCCATTTCAAACCCAAGATTATGAACAAAACAAACACACCCAAAGACTCTAGGCATAAGAGGAAAAGGAGACAAAGTAGGAAACAAAACGGAGAATGGAGACTGACCTTCAAGGATAGACATGGGCATGTGGTTAATAAGGAAGCAAGATGTAAACACAACATCACTCCAAAAGTGTTTGGGAACATTCATATGATGTAAGAGGGACCGAGCAATTTCAAAAAAGTGACGGTTCTTTCTCTCAACCACCCCATTTTGTTGAAGGGTGTAGGTACACGAGGTTTGATGGATAATGCCATGTTGTTCCAAATATTCTTGAAATGGTGTGTAAAAATACTCGCGGCCATTATCAAAACGAAGAATTTTAATGTGTACACCAAATTGATTACGAATCTCAGCATAAAATTTTTGGAAGATAGAAAACAATTCACTCCTTTCTTTCGTAAGGTAAAGCCATGTCATCCTTGAATAACCATTATAAGACACTATTATGTTTGGACCCCAGATGTCCGAATGGACTAAATACAAAGGACTCGGCATACGACTATCAAATCTAGGACTAAAGGGAACACGATGATGTTTCCCAAACTGACACGACTCAACGACGGAACAAGTAATTGAAGAGCTTTAAGAGACGGATGACCAAGTCTACAATGCCACAGAAGAGGAGAAAGAGATGTCTGAAGGGTTGTTTTCGAACCACCTCCGTCAAGGTAATATAATCGACCAGCTTCATGCCCTCCGCCAATCTTCATCACCATCTTGAGATCCTAAAACACACAAGAAGAAGGGTAAAAAGTGCTAGAGCAATTAAGAGACTTAGTCAATTTACTAACAGACATCAAGTTAAAGGGAAACTTGGGAACATATAAAACTGAGGATAGGGACAATGAGTCTGTGTCAAAATTACCAACCCCACATATGGAAGAAGTAGAACCATTGGCAAGAGTAACAGATTGTGATATGGAGGACGGAAAAAGGGATGAAAACACACCTAGAGTCCCAATCATATGATCGGAAGCTCCAGAATCTATAATCCAATGGGAAGGTTTGGATGCCTGACAAGCCATACCTAAGTGTGCAAGGGTAGCCGTGTTCTACTGAGATGTACCCTGAATGAACCGCTCATACTCATCCCGTGGAACACTCAACATCTCCTTTCTGGAGGCATCTGTAGATGTAGAGAGCATTTGATTAGTTTGTTGAGATTCCTGTCTCAAACCATCACCAATTACAGCTGCATGATTTGCCCAGGTTGGACGTGGGCCATGTAGATCATAACAGAAGTTGATAGTATGTCCCTCCATACCACAATGTGTACACACCTCCTCTGACCATTACTATGTCCTCTACCACGGGCTCCCCTAAGTCTCGACCTCCAACACGACCACCACCACGACTGTACATGCCACCACCGCAATGACCATACATGGGTCCATCACCACTACCACGGCCAGGTTGACCTTCTTGAGCTCCTCCTCTACCTCCATGACCTCCCCCTCTCGTTACTACAAATGTAGACCTATATGATATAGTAGAGTTCTTCGTGGGTCCAACTGAGATCCTCCAGAGACAAGCAAATACTTCCTCAAGAGAGAGAATAGCAGACCCACCTAATATCTGTGCCCTTACCGATTCATATTCAGACTTCAACCCTACTAAAAATCTAGTCACATCCAACTGCTATCTCTGTTGTTGCTGAATTTTGACATCAAGTGTAAGAGGGTGATACACATTCAACTCATTTCGCAAATTTCTCATACTTGCATAATAGTCTTCAAGACTCTAATTCCCTTGTTGCAAATTGAAATACTCTTGGTACAGTTGGTAAACCCTAGCAATGTTGTCTTGTCCAAAATAAAGCTTCCTTGCTTGATCCCAGACCTCCTTGGCTATATCTAAAACAGTGTTTTAAAAGGCGTGGGAGGCATACGCCTAGAGGCGCGCCTCCAGGCGAGGCGCTCCCAAAACGCCCTGAGGCGTATATGCCAGAGGCACTAACACCTCTGAGGTGTACACATCTTGAGCTTTTTTCATGAGGCGTACACCTCATGCACATCTTATATAAAAAGACAGAAAAAAAAAAAAGGAAAGGAAAGGAAAAGAAAGGGAAGGGAAAGAAAAAGAAAGAAAAGAAAAAAAGAGAAAATGAAAGAAAAGAAAAGGGAAGGGAAGGGAAGAAAAGATAACGGGAAAGAAAGTGGTTTGCCCCCTGCCCTTCGGCTGGGGGGCGAAGACCCCTGCCCCCGCCCCCGCCCCCGCCCTCTTTACGATGCAGCCCAATTTGTTTTTTTGAGTTAGGGGGGTCTTACTCCGCTTCGACAAGACCCCCCCTTTCAACTAATGTTATGCATCTTTATTCTTCTTAATATAAAATATTTTTATTAAAAATAAAGAAAAAATGATATCCCCCCTTACTCTTCATCCTCCTCCTCTTAAGGAGGCTTACACCTCCTTGTGTTTTGGAGGCTTACGCCTCTTGCATTCTGAACTATGCCTCACGCCTCTAGGTAGTGGAACGCCTCGCATCACGCCTCTGCGTTTTAAAACATTGATCTAAAAACATGAAGTTCACACTGATTTTGGGTTCCATACTATTCCATAGCCATGTCATAATTTGTGCATCCTTTTGCTCCCATCATATCCCTGAGAATCAGTTGGGGGTTTATCTTCCCTCACATGCTTCACTTTCTTCTTAGCTTTCAGAAAAACTTCAACAGATTTAGCCCAAGGCACATAATTCTCACCATTCAGTTTTATAGATGGCATCTGCACATTCAAATAATCAGAAGGGACCATCACACTAGACTTGCATTCACTGCTATCTCCCATGACTGCACAAGGAAAAAGGGAAGAAATTCTACCACTAGTTTGTCACTCTACTTCACTAATTAGTCACCACACTATACACCAATGACTGATTACTACTAGGGTACCTACTATCATAGGTTTCCGCAACAACACTCACAGTTGTTCACCACTTTTAGCAACAACACCACTGCTGTCTTCCACTTTCAGCACCATAAACCCTCACAATACACCTCACGAAACAGGAAATTTGGTTCTGCAACATATCACAATTTGTTTCTCACAGCTACACTCATGTAATCTAACTATCTCACTGCTACACATCACGATTTGGTTCAGCAATCATGTATTCTGTTTCACCAAATCTGCACTGTCACTATCCTCACACCTGAAACCAGCCCTCTTCGAACTGCCGAGTAGAGGGTTTTCTACCAACCACACAAAACCACAACAACTTCACTCATTGGAGGCATTAAAAACCCCAGAACAAGAAAACGATTAGTCCTTTTTTTTCTTTCTGTGAAACTCCTAGCTATCAATGAGAATTCTGCAAAACCCAAGGAGAGTATGCGCTGAATAGAGGGAGAAAAAGAAGGTTGATCTGAACTAGTTATCGTGGCTCTGGTACCATGATAGAATTCAGATATAGTGTCCATACGATTTCAGATAATAATAATAATACGGTTTCAGATAAAACTGTTCTAGTCGAACTAGAGAGAAAAATCTATCTTCTCTAGTCGGCCAGACTTTATTTATATCTTTCTAAACAAATCAGAATTACTCTTATGCCCTCGCTTAAGTGAGAAACACATCAGCTAACTTAAGATCTACTCATAATTACATTTAACATATAACTTAATGTAAAATGCCTATACTACCTACAGCCGACTCTAACAAATTCCAACATGGTTTTTTACTGTCATTCCTTATTTCGTATAAGATTTTTTTTTTTTTTGATAATTAACAGGTATCATTTCATTAATATAATTCCAACCTGGTTTTTTTTTATTTCATATAAGATTTTCAAGGGGCATTGGTTTTAAAACTATTACTAGAATAATATTTTGTTGACCAAGGTAAGATTGTTGCCCTAATAGTTTATGTGCATGATATTGTTATCATTGGAGATTGGGATTTAGAGATACAGAGACTGAAGGATTTCTTGGCCACACAATTTGAGGTGAAAGATCCACATCCCCATCATTATTTCCTTGATTGAGGTTGCCCATTCAAAGAAGGGTATCTTCATTTATCAAAGGAAACATGTTCTAGAGTTTAGACCTTCTCCAAGATATTGGCAAGTTGGGAGCAAAGCAGCCAACACTCCTATTGAGGTGAACCACAGGCTAAGTAATGATGAGGGTGAGATTTTACTAGACATTAAGCAATTCCAATGTCCGCTAGGAAGACTTCTATACTTGTCAACAACTCAGTTAGACATTGCTTATGCTATAGGGGTTCTCAATCAACATATGCATGCCCCTAGAACTTCCTACCTTAATGTTGCAACTTGCGAAAAGAGTAGTCAGGTACTTGAAGAAACATCCCAAGGAAAGGTTTAATGTTTACAAAACATGGCCACATGAGAGTAGAGGTGTACACTGATGCAAATTAGGCTGGGTCTATTGATGACAGGAAGTCCATTAGTGGGTATTGTACCTTTGTAGAGGGTAATTTGGTTACATAGACAAGCAAGAAGCAAGGTGTGGTTGCCAGATCTAGCACCACAGCAGAGCACAGGGCCATGACACATGGGGTTGAAAAAGTACTATCAATAAAGAACTTGTTGGGAGAGCTAGTATTCGTTGCAAACAGCCCTTTGTCACTTTACTATGTGTAGGGGTTGGCTTGGTCGGTTAGGTTTGAAAGTCAAAGATTGCAAATGGAGAAACTACAAGAGTTTTCCCCCTGAATATTCATTGAAAAGAAGGTGAGACAAGTAGTGAAAGTGATAAGACCCGCCGCTGTTCTGTCACTGGTGAGCTGGTTCGAGGGAGCTCGCCCTCCTGAAATGGACGAGAGGTAGAAGACGAGAGAAGAGAAAGAGAGGGAGAGGGAGAGAGAGAGAGAGAAGTCTCAATGATTCATTCACACCCCTCCAGCATTCGTTCATTGGCCTATATAATAAATTGCCAGCTACAACAGTAACCGCTTCTGAGCATTTCAGTCTATGATTACTTTTCAAATACGTGGGTGTCGGTTATATATGAAGGTATTGGGTGGTGCCACCCGTGTGATTCATGTGGTGTTCTGGACTGACATGTGGGACTTCTGGGCCTGACTTGCTGTGTGTCTTCGGCCTGGGTTTCCTGTTGTGGGCCCGAGTGGGTAGTTGAGGGCCTATCAGTCCCACCTTCAAGAAACACCTTGTCCTCAAGGTTGATGTGGGGATACTGATCCTGTAGTTTGTCATAGTCCTCCTGAGTGGCATTTTTGGTGGCAAGTTTTTGGGCCTGCTTGTGTAACTTCTGCCTATCTTGACCCCTCTTACATTTCTGATTTGTCGTGGTTCAATCAGTATACCCCCATCTTCTGTGAATTGCGGAAGGGTCGAGCTGACCTTAGTTGTAGGGCTTAGGCAAGGCTTCAGCATACTAACATGGAAAATCGGGTGTAATTTCAAGCAAGTGGGAAGCCCCAATTTGTAAGCCACCTGTCCCACTCGTTCAATCACCATGAATGGGCCAAAATACTTAGGAGCTAGCCTCTGCCAAACTTGTCAGGCTACTGAAGCTTGCCGGTAAGGCTGGAACTTCAAATAGATCCAATCCCCAACTGCATATTCAAGCTCCCGGTGATTGTGGTCGTAGGCCAACTCCATGCGCTGTTGTGCTCTCTGCATATGCAATTTAAGGAATCTCGATATCTCATCTCTTACGTCCTTAATGTGCAACTCATAGTTCCCTCCCTCGATCCATTTTTGACTTACATCTCTGAAAAGTGTGTGGATATCAGCTGTTGTAAGGTACCCTCTTCCATGGAGATCAAGACACCAAAACAAATATGTCAATCCACCTTCCGTGCATTATCACCACCACCACCATTTTTGCCATGCCGAACATGTTTATCAAATGCCCGCTTGATGAATATTTCTGTCAATGTACCATCTGCATATTCTTGAAGCTCCTGCTTGCTCAATGTCCCATTCAGAACTTTATCTAGAGCAAGAAACATATCATATATCTGTTGGGCTGATGTCAATGAGAACCAGTTTTCAGTATCAGTGACTTCTTCCTCACTTTCTTGGTGCAGTTCCATGAGTTCCTGGAGGCAGTTACTAAGTAGTTCCTTCTTTATGCATGCTTTACCTTGCCTGTGAGGATCACAAAGGTAGAGAAATTTGCATGCAGCTATGCGGCAGTTCATTTGAATAGAACCTGCAGGCCTACCTCATCGTTGTGTCAAATTAGGAATAAGATCTCTAATGTAGACCTCCATTTCATGAGAGTGAAGGAAACCATCAGAATCCTCATCAAGCTCGCTCATATCAATTCTCGCCTTAGTGAGGGAAACTGTGCGCATCACATAAAGGTAAAACAGCAGGATTGAAATTCTTCCAGACTCATCTTTCTCAGACTTCATAAAATTTGAAGGGCTGAAAAACCGTCGACACCTTGGACCTATTTGCTCCGTACATACAGAAGCAATTTGGCAAAAATCTTCATGATTCATCTTCTTTGGTGTGAGCGTGGCTGAGACCGGGACAATGATGACAATGGAAAATCTCTTCTTCATAGCAACGAGACGAGCACTAATTAATCCAACTCCAAACTGCCTGAACATACTCACAACAACAACATCCACCCAGCTATTGGATATGGCACTACTGGAGATGCTAGAACGGACAAGGTGAACAACGACCACGTTAAAGATGCTTGGATTCTCCCCATTACCTATCATTTCCCCCTTTCGTTGTTGACCTGTGTCTAGAGGTCCTGTTGGAACCAAAACCCAAATCATTGAGTCTTCCTTAGCTATTTTGGCATCACTGTCAATGATCGAAAGAATCTGCCAACATCGTAACTTGGTTGAAACAAGCACACGTCCAATGCGATCTTCGTGGTCGAAGGTTCCGTGACCCCGGGCCTAACTCCAACAATGAACCAGAACTCATGGTTGTCACTAGGGAGCCAAGGAAGAAGAGAAAGAACAGGGATCTGTAAAACTGGAGGGTGGCCAGAGACAGGTTTCAGGTGGCATGGTGAGATGGGTCGGGTTATGGTTGCCGCCAACGGAAATGATGACCAGAGGTTGAACAACTGAGACAGACCTGGGCTGGGTATGGACTGGCTCAATTTAAGTGAGAGAGTGAGAGGGAAGAGAACAGGGACCAGGGGTTGAGCTACATGGATAACGATGGATGGGGTTATAGTCTTCACACTGCCCTTCTGTACCTCCTCCCCTATTTTGTCACCTAACATCGCTGAGCTCGTTGCTAGGGTTGAAGTCTCAACTTCTGATGATGATCTCATTGTCGTTATTGGCTTTCCAATGCTCTCTGTTTTTTACTGTAGCTACTGTAGCTGCAGTAGTCCGAACCAGTAAGGAGAAGAAGAAAGAGAAGAGAAGAAGAAGATGATGAAAGAACTGTCGAACTTGATAGCTAAACCCTATCAGTCGACCTCTTAATAGTGATTAGGCTTCTAATTAAATGTACAAGGACTAAACTGCCCCTACTTAAGTATGGGACAGAGAACCTCTAATAAGACTGCCACATAAGCTCATAACTTAACCAAGGTGAGATGACTAATCTACCCTTATTCGGCTAACTCTAACACTCCCCCTCAAGCTGGAGAATATATATCATATAATCCCAGCTTGTTACATATATAGTTCACTCTCCCTGAGCTTAAGGATTTTGTAAACAAATCTGCCCACTGATCACCTGAGCTTACATTTTCTGTGCTTATCTCTCCAGTAAGAACCTTCTCCCTCACAAAGTGGCAATCAATCTCTATGTGCTTTGTTCTCTCATGAAAAACAGGGTTGGATGAGATATGGAGCGCAGCTTGATTGTCACAGTTCATAGGTTTATCCATGTGGAACCCGATTTCTTGTAGGAGATTCCTCAACCACACTAATTCACATGTAGTGTGTGCCATGGCTCTGTACTCGGCTTCAGCACTGCATCTAGCCACAACCGTCTGCTTTTTACTCTTCCACGTCACAAGATTTCCTCCAAGAAATGTGCAGTAACCTGTAGTAGATCTTCTATCAGACACAGAGCCCGCCCAATCTGCATCCGTGTACCCAACTACTTCAAGTTTTCCTCCTGGTTAATACAATAGCCCACGGCCTGAAGCTCCCTTCAAATATCTTACAATTCTAAGAACTGCATCCCAGTGAGATATACGAGGGTTCTGCATAAATTGGCTCACCACACTGACTGCAAAGGAGATGTCTGGTCTCGTGATAGTCAAATAGTTCAGCTTCCCCACTAGTCGTCTATACCTTCCAGGATCATCAAATATTTCCCCTGTATCACTGCTCAACTTAACATTTGGTTCCATAGGAGTCTCAGTCGGTTTTACACCTAACAGTCCTGTTTCGTCCAATAGATCGAGAACATATTTTCTTTGGCACAGGTTTACACCTTGTCTTGATCTAGCAACTTCTATACCCAAGAAATACTTCAATGTCCCAAGGTCTTTTGTTTGAAAATGATTTTGCATAAATACCTTGAGTTTGTCGATCCTCAATTTGTCATTGCCAGTTATGACAATATCATCCACATAGACCACTAATAAAATCTTTCCAGCTTATGAGTCATAGCTGAACACTGAGTGATCAACCTGGCATTGTTTCATTCCAAAATTCTTCACCACTTCACTAAACTTCCCGAACCAAGCACGAGGCGATTGTTTCAACCCATACATTGCCTTTTTCAGTCTGCACACCTTACCAGCCTCCCCCTGAGCAACAAACCCAGGTGATTGCTCCATATATACCTCCTCTATAAGGTCACCACGAAAAAAGGCATTTTTTATGTCAAGTTGAAATAAGGGCCAATCATACATAACTGCCAGGGAAATTAACACACGGACAGAGCTAATCTTAGCCACTGGAGAGAAGGTCTCCATATAGTCCACTCCATACAACTGTGAATACCCTTTAGCAACAAGTCTGGCTTCCAGATGCTCCACACTACCATCTGGCAAGTATTTAACAGTATACACTCATTTACAACCCACAACATGCTTACCAGGGGGAAGAGTAGTGAGCTCCCACGTGTGAGTATGCTGAAGAGCAGAGACTTCCTCCTCCATTGCCTACCTCCACCCAGGTGAACTAAGAGCCTCTTGGACATTGTTAGGTATGGAAATAGATGACAATAGTGAAACAAACTGGTGATGTGAGGCGAAAAGGCGAGATACTGAAACAAAATTGGAAATGGGATGGAGAGTAGAACTACGTTTACCTTTCTGTAAGGCAATGGGTAGGTCAAGTTCTGAAGGTTCAGCAATAGGAGCAACGACAGGATCCGCGGACAAGGTAGAAGTTGGAGGAGGGGCCGGTGTCGTTCGACGTGTATACACTTGCCGAATTGGTGGTTGTTCAGTAGGGATCTGCACTGGATGAGAAGACGAGTCAACTCCAACAGGAACACCCGGAACGAGATCACTGACCGGAAGAGGAAGAGGAAGTAAAGGTGGAGACGAAGATGCTTCGGTTCCTGAGAAGAAGGGAACAGACTCAAAAAAATGTGACATCAGGACAGACATAGCACTTCCGAGTAATGGGATTGTAACACTTGTACCATTTTTTGAGTCCAAGAGTAGCCAAGAAAGACACTTAATGGAGCGTGCATCCAACTTGTCTATTCCAGGACTCAGATTGTGAACAAAGCACACACAGCCAAAGATACGAGGTGTTAATGGAAAGGGAGACAACGTGGGAAACAAGATAGAGAAGGGAGACCGACCATGAAGAATAAAGGAGGGCATCCAATTAATGAGGAAACACGCAGTAAGTACAGCATCACTCCAAAACCGTTTAGGAACACTCATATGATGAAGAATAGACCGAGTTGTTTCAAGGAGATGACGGTTCTTCCGTTCAGCCACCCCATTTTGTTGAGGAGTGGATGCACAAGAAGTTTGATGAATGATGCCATGCTGTTCTAAATAATGTTGAAAGGAAGTTAGAAAATATTCACGACCATTATCTGAACGAAGAACTTTGATTGGAACATCAAATTGTGTACATATTTCAGCATGAATTTTTTTAAAAATGGAAAATAATTCACTCCTTTCTTTCATTAAATAAATCCATGTCATTCTTGAACAATCATCAATAAAAGTGACAAAATACTTGTAACCATTATAAGACTCTATTTTAATCAGGCCCCAAACATCTGAATGAACCAAAGCAAAAGGACTCAACATACGACTTTCAACTCTAGGACTGAAGGAAACACGGCGATGTTTCCCAAACTGACACGACTCACACTGTAACACTGACAAATGACTCAAAGACGGAACTAGTATCTTGAGTGCCTTGAGAGAAGGATGTCCTAGTCGACAATGCCACTGTAGAGGAGTGAGTGAAGTCTGAAGTGCAACTAACGATCCACCACCGTCAAGGTAATACAATCCACCAGTTTCATGCCCCCCACCAATCTTCTTCCCCGTCCTGAGATCCTGAAAAACACAAGAGGAAGGGAAAAAAGTAACAGAGCAGTTAAGAGTCTTGGTTAATTTACTAACAGACATAAGATTGAATGGAAACTTAGGGACATATAGAACAGATGATAAAGAAAGAGAAGCCATGTCAACATTGCCAACATCACAGACGGGAGAGGAGGAACCATTGGCAAGGGTAACAGTTTGAGATGTGGAAGTTTCAGAGAGAGAAGATAACACACCTGGAGTCCCGGTCATGTGATCAGAGGCTCCAGAGTCAATAATCCAATGAGAGGTTTTAGATGACAGGCAAGTTATACCTGAGTGGGCAAGAGTAGAAGTAGTGTGCTATAAAGTGGACTGAAGGAACCGCTCATACTCATCACGCGGTACACTCACCATCCCCCTTCCGAAAACAGATGTAGATGTGGAAGGAGTTAGGTCTACTTGTTGATTATCACTGACATCAACCCCACCAGCAATAGCATGATTGGCCCATTTAGAGGGAGGGCGGCCATGAAGATCATGACAGAAATTTACGGAATGTCCTTCCCTACCACAGTGGGTACACTTCCTTGTAGAGCTGCCTTTTTCTTTGCCACGACCTCCCCCTGAGTCACGACCACCACCACGGCCAAATATGGAACCACCACGACCTCCTCGAGAGGCATGTCCTCCCCCTTTCGTACGTCCACCTCCTCTGGCTGTTACAAAAGCTGATCTATCAGACTGCGTGGGATTCTCTATCTGTCCCAAAGAAATCCTGCGAAGCCGAGCAAACACTTCCTCAAGTGTAGGAAGGGTAGAGCCCCCCAATATTTGGGCTCTAATTGGTTCATACTCTGATTTCAACCCCACTAAGAACTTTGTGACATCTAGTTGTTCCCTCTGCTGTTGCTGAACCTTAACATCTGGAGTGAGAGGATGAAAGACATTGAGTTCATTTATGAGGTTCTTCATACTGGCATAGTACTCTTCTAGGGTTTTATTTCCTTATTGCAGACCAAAGTACTCCTGATAGAGCTGATATACCCTTGTAGTATTATCTTGCCCAGAATACAACTTCTTGGCATATTCCCATATGTCCTTAGTTGTATCTAAGAACATGAAGTTGGCACTTATTTTGGTTTCCATACTGTTCCATAGCCATGTCATGATTTGAGCATCCTCCTGTTCCCAATCATCAAACCCTGAAGAGTCAGCCGGTGGTTTATCTTCTTTCACATGCTTCACTTTTCTCTTTGCCTTGAGAAAAACTTCCACCGACTTGGCCCATGGAACATAGTTCTCACCATTCAGTTTAATTGAGGTCATCTGTACACCTAGATAGTCAGAGGAAACCACCACACTAGGTTTCTGATCACTACAGCCATCTCCCATTGCTGCATGATACTCTTTCAATGCTGCCTCTAATCTGAATTCCCAATTACCAACTAAGTGCTGCTGTCAAGAGTTTGATGTTCCAGAACTACAGCAGTCCCTAAACACAATGATAGATACACATGCCTTTGTTCTTATCCACACCACTACTGATTTCACAAAAAAAAAAACACAGACTACACCGACATTAATTCAGCACTTACTAACCACATGCAAGCTCTTTTACAACTACTCAACAAAAACTCAACTAGCTGTCACACCACTACTGCTGTCAAGAGTTTGTGCATTACAAGCACCACCACACAGCCATAGCTGTCACACACAATACAGACCTGCTTTAACGTTTTTAAGAGGGCACTACAAGACCAACAAAAACTCAACTAGTACCATTGCATTACACCTTGCACCATTCAGCCACCTACAGTAGCAGCCCTTACACCATTTGGTCACTGTAAACACAGCCTGTTCTTGGAATTTTTTTCAAGAACCAGGGCAACAACCAACTTAGTTCTCTAGGTTCTGATCAGTCCTCTCAAGTTCTTGAAGATTTTCAACCCAGAAATACCAACAGCACACAGAGGAGAGATAACCAACCTTTGTTTGAGAGCTTCAGCCAACCATTCACTGCTGAAGTTGTTTTCTTAGGAAAGAAGGTTCTGTGCACCCAAAAAAAAAAAAACAAAAGAGTTGTGATGTTTCAGGCCTGGGACGAACCACTTCTCCATTGACAGCCCAGAGAAGAAAAGGAGAGAACTGAAGCACGAACTGAAGTTGTCACGCTCTGATACCATGTTTTTACTGTAGCTACTGTAGCTACTGTAGCTGCAGTAGTCCGAACCAGTAAGGAGAAGAAGAAAGAGAAGAGAAGAAGAAGAAGATGAAAGAACTGTCGAACTTGATAGCTAAACCCTATCAGTCGACCTCTTAATAGTGATTAGGCTTCTAATTAAATGTACAAGGACTAAACTGCCCCTACTTAAGTATGGGACAGAGAACCTCTAATAAGACTGCCACATAAGCTCATAACTTAACCAAGGTGAGATGACTAATCTACCCTTATTCGGCTAACTCTAACACTCTCTATCAGCTTCAATCCTCCATTTTCTCCGAAATGAGTGTTGACGGAGGGAGCTCGGCGACTATGCTCTTCTAGAGAACCGACCATCGTGCCAAGCCTGTCAAAAACCATCTTCAGCTCGGCCAGAATTCCTTTCTGAATCCTCTGACTTCCCTCAAGACGACTGAGACTGTCTTCAAGCCTTCTCATCTGCACATCCATGGATCTGGGTGGCTCTGATACCAATTGATAAGGCCCACTGCTGTTCTGTCACCGATGAGCTGGTTCGAGGGAGCTCGCCCTCCTGAAATGGACGAGGTAGAAGACGAGAGAAGAGAAAGAGAAAGAGAGGGGGGGGGAGAGAGAGAAAGAGTAATCTCAATGATTCATTCACACCCCTCCAGCATTCGTTCATTGGCCTATATAATAAATGGCCAGCTACAACTGTAACCGCTTCTAAGCATTTTCACAGTTTATGATTACTTTTCAAATACGTGGGTGTCGGCTATATATGAATGTATTGGGTGGTGCCACCCGTGTGATTCGTGTGGTGTTCTGGACTAACGCGTGGGACTTCTGGGACTGACTTGCTGTGTGTCTTGGGCCTGGGTTTCCTGTTGTGGGCCTGAGTGGGTAGTTGAGGGCCTATCAGAAAGCTTAGTAGAGCCCTACTATAGATTAAGGTTTTGCTCCAAAAAAGTGCTCTCACTCCTTAGACTCAAGATTAAGACTGCTGTCTTGTCTGGAAAATATCCGATCGGTATCCCTTTTCTATTGGGCTATTTATAGAAGCTTTGGAACTTCTTAGTTGACAAAGCGTTATTTCTTATTATTCCCTTTTTGTCTTTTCTTTTAACTTACTTTGTTGTTTACAACAAAAGATCTACACATCTAAGATCATCTGCCCAAATCAGTCACACCACGTCATATTTCAAGGTTAGCTAAAGAGAGTTATGGCCACATGAATTGCACGGTACAGGTGCTTTCCTTTCCCATGAACAAAGAACAAACATGTCTCGCATGCAAGTTACTTTCTGGATTATCAATTTTCTGAAAACACCTAAGTGAGCGGATTTCACATGAACAAGCATCTCGACTTTGCTCTTCCTTTAATGCTGAAGTATAGGTTTCGCATGGTCCATTTTGCACTATAGCCTGGTGCCAATCTGTGCTCTTACACTAAGACAACAAAGCAGCAATCAACATAGATGCAAACCTGGCTCTCCATGACCAGATCAAGCACGTTGAAGTTGATAAGCACTTCATTAGGGTAAAACTAGAAAAGAGAGAAGTAATGTACACCCTATGTTAGCTCAAAAGAACAGCTTGCTTAAGTACAAAACAATGTTTTAAAACACGGAAGCGTGAGGGTAGTTCAAAACACAAGGAGGTGTAAGCCTCCCAGACACAAGGAGGCGTAAGCCTCCCTAAGAGGGGGAGGAAGAAGGGGAGGAGGAAAGAAGAAGGAGGATCTCATTTTTCCTTATTTTTAATAAAAATCTTTTATCTTTACTTCCCTTCCCTTTCCTTTTATTTCTTTTTGTTTCTCTTTTTTTCCCTTCCCTTTCTTTTCCTTTCCTTACCATTCCTTTTTTTATTCTTTTTTTCTGTCTTTTTATATGGGGTGTGCATGAGGTGCATGAGGCATACACCACTAACATGCCTTATCAAAAAAGCGTATGAAGTGCACGCTTCTTGCACCTGAGGCTTACACCTCAAAGGTGTCAATGCCTTTGGCATATGCCTCAGGGCATTTTGGGGGTGCCTCATCTGGAGGTGTGCCTCTAGGCGTACGCCTCCCATGCCTTTTGATGAGGGCAAATTTGGCCCTCCAGTGAAATTGTGACACGTGGCACCTCGTGACAACTAGGAAAACACCCAATCAACAAACTTACGAAGTTGGTGACCCATCCGAGCACTAGTCTGGCCGGCTTGGCACGACCTGCGCGCGACCTGACGCGCGCCTGCACAAATTGCACGCGACACGCGCGATCTGCGCGAACTGCACACGGTCTGCGCGAACTGCACACAGCCTACGCGAGCTGCGTGCGGCCTGCGGCCTGCGCGACATGGACCAACCTAGCACATGATCCGGCCAAGCCGCCCATAAGGCGCCCACCGACAAACCTGGCTAGACACTGACCCGCCGACTGACACAGGCGCCAGCTTGACGACCTGGTCTAGACACTGACCTGCCGACTGACACAGGCGCTGACCTGACGACCTAGCCTAGACACTGACCCGCCGACTGACGCAGGCGCCCCTCTGACAACCCGGCCCAGGCGCCGACCTGGCCGCCTGACACAAGCGCTAGCCTGACGACCTCGAGGAGTTCACCACCGTACCCCAGTTCTGACAGGATGCGACGAGTCTTACCGTTTGGAGGCTTTTCACCCACCTAACTCGCGAGGACTCCGGTATATAAAGACCTCACCCCCCAAAGGGGAGGGGGATGAAAAAAGGGAAGTAACCCCTGCTCTCTAGCTCTCTCATATTATCTTCAAAGCTCTCTACAATAAGAGTGCTAACTTAAGCGTCGGAGAGCCCCCATCGGGAAAATACCCCCGAGACCTCTGATTCAGTTCTCGTAGGTCCTACAGCTCCCGCCGCCTACAAAGAGGAGGAAAAGATGGAGTTCTCGCAGGTCTCTCAGCTCCCGCCACCTACAAAGAGGAGGAAAAGATGAAGTTCTCGCAGGTCCCTCAGCTCCCGCAGCCTACAAAGGAAAGAAGACCACCTCATGCTGAGGGCAGTCGGATTGCGCCGCACCAGGGAGCTTTAGCATTCTCTAAGTCATCGGCCGCCTAGTTGGCAGTCCACCACCAGGCAGTTCGCCACCGAGCAGCTCGCCACCGGGTAGTTCGCCACCAGGCAGTTCGCCACCGAGCAACTCGCCACCGGGCAGTTTGCCACCAGGCAGTTCGCCACCAGGCAGTTCGCCACCGGGCAGTTTGCCACCAAGCAGTTCGCCACACGGCAGTTCGCCACAAGGCAGTTCGCCACCAAGCAGTACACCACCAAGCAGTTCGCCACCAAGCAATTCGCCACCAGGCAGCTTGCCACCAAGCAGTTCGCCACTAGGCAGCTCGCCACCAGGCAGTTCGCCACCAGACAGTTCGCCATCGGGCAGTTCGCCACCGGTCAGTTAGCCCCCAGGCAGTTCTCCACCGAGCAGTTCGTCAGTAGGCAGTTCACTACCAAGTAGCTCATCACTAAGGCACGCCACCACCGGGTCAAATAACGAGGTACTTAGCCAAAAAATTTTACATCACAAAACATTGGTACGTGGTCGAAAACGGTTACATCAATTGGCGTCGTCTGTGGGAACACGCTACAAAAAGCTAAGTTCTCATCCTACAAAAGCTAAGTTTTCATCTTGCCAAAACTAAGTCCTCACTTTTTAGAAATTGAAGCTATCGCTTTATAGTTTACATTTTTTATGAACTCAGAGACTATGCAGGGAGCTAACGGACTAAGTAGCTCTACCAGCCTTACTTTCAATTCAGATAATGCCACATCAGTCGTCTCCGCAAGGTCCCCCCTACAAAGATGAGCTCTCTGTGGCTTCCGCGGGAGTTGGCGGCCAACTGACCACATAGGCGCCCTTACTGGTCGAGCCTTCCAAGGCTCCCGTGTGAGCTGGCAACCTAAAGTTAGTAGTGTTGCCCCCAAAGGTCGAGCCCCTAGTAGCTTCTTGTAGGAGTAGGTGACCGGCATTACGAACCTAATGCAGGCCAAGCCTACGGGCCACATTACTACTTAAGACCCGGTCACCTCTCCGACACGGGCAAAGTTAGAAAAGAGTAGACCACTGGTCACTCCCAAAGCCTACGGGCCACATTACTAGTAAAGACCCGGTCAGCTCTCCGGCACGGGCAAAAGTCAAAGAAGAGTAGACTACGAGTTGCTCCTAAAGCCTACGGGCCACACTAGTAACTCGATCAGCACTTACTAGCTCATCGACTTACGGGCCAAAAGAAATCTACTCCCTTCGCTGAGTTACTATCAGCTCGGGAGTGGGGGGCTATTGATGAGGGCAGATTTGGCCCTCCAGTGAAATTGTGACACATGGCACCTCGTGACAACTAGGAAAACACCCAGCCAACAAACTTATGAAGTTGGTGACCCACCCGGGCACCAGTCTGGCCGGCTTGGCGCGACGTGCGCGGCACGCGCGCGGCCTGCGCGAACTGCGCAGCACGCGTTACCCGCGCGAACTGCGCACGGCCTGCGCGAATTGCGTGCAGCGTGCGGCCTGCGCGACCTGGCCGACCTAGACCAGCCTAGCGCATGATCCGGCCAAGCCGCCCATAAGGCGCCCACCGACAAACCTGGCTAGACACTAACCCGCCGACTAACACAGGCGCCAGCTTGACGACCTGGTCTAGACACTGACCCGCCTACTGACACAGGCGCCGACCTAACGACCTAGCCTAGACACTGACCCACCGACTGACGCAGGCGCCCCTCTGACAACCCGACCCAGGCACCGACCTGGCCGCCTGACACAAGCGCCAGCCTGACGACCTCGAGGAGTTCACCACCGTACCCCGGTTCTGACAGGATGCGACGAGTCTTACCGTTTGGAGGCTTTTCACCCACCTAACCCGCAAGGACTGGTATATAAAGACCTTACCCCCCAAAGGGGAGGGGGATGAAAAAAGGGAAGTAACCCCTGCTCTCTAGCTCTCTCGTATTATCTTCAAAGCTCTCTACAATAAGAGTGCTAACTTAAGCATCGGAGAGCCCCCACCGAGAAAATACCCCCGAGACCTCTGATTCAGTTCTCGCAGGTCTCTCAGCTCCCGCCACCTACAAAGAGGAGGAAAAGATGAAGTTCTCGCAGGTCCCTCAGCTCCCGCAGCCTACAAAGGAAAGAAGACCACCTCATGCTGAGGGCAGTCGGATTGCGCCGCACCAGGGAGCTCCAGCATTCTCTAAGTCAACGGCTGCCTGGTAGGCAGTCCGCCACCAGGCAGTTTGCCACCAGGCAGTTCGTCACCGAGCAGCTCGCCACCGAGCAGCTCGCCACCGGGCAGTTCGCCACCGAGCAGCTCGCCACCGGGCAGTTCGCCACCAAGCAGTTCGCCACCAAGCAGTTTGCCACCAGGCAGCTCGCCACCAGGCAGATCACCACCAGGCAGTTCGCCACCAGGCAATTCGCCCCCAGGCAGTTCTCCACCGAGCAGTTCGCCAGTAGGCAGTTCACTACCAAGTAGCTCATCACTAAGGCACGCCACCACCGGGTCAAATAACGAGGTACTTAGCCAAAAAAATTTACATCACAAAACATTGGTACGTTGCCGAAAACGGTTACATCACCTTTTAAAACACTGATACAAAAAGCCTTAAATTGTTCTCCGCACAATGAGTTATGTAACAAGTTGGATATGATGGTCATCTATGACCCAATTTGAGGGGGAGTATTGTAATTCTGTTATTAGTGCCACAAGAGTATTTTATCTTTTTACATTATTATCTTATGTACAGCCTTTGTTACCCTAACATAAATAATATACTAGGCACCACCACCTAGATTTTTGAGCCTCAAAGCTTCTCTCTTTCTTCCTCCTCTCTTCTCTCTTCTCTCTTCTCTTAGCTTCTCTTTGATTTCTTCTTGGTTTTTACTTGCATAAAAAGTACTAATTTAACCTCTAGTTCAGAATTTGGCGCTCTCTTCGATGGGATCATAATGTACTCGGACATCGTGGACAAGAACCACTTAGATGTCTATTCAATAGCAGTGGTTCAACCAAACCTAACTATTAAAATACCAAATAAATTATAAATGTTAGTTCATGTGTTAGAATATGTGTACATGTCTGTCTGTCTGTGTGTGAGAGAGAGGAGGGGACTTAACATCCTCGTCCTCTGACACTATACGACAAAAAGTATTACTAAGAGATGAAACAGTAAGAAACCTACGATCAACAACTCTTTTTCTGGCTCCAATTTCATTAACAATGGTTTCTTGATTTAAAACAAAGGAACAAACAAGAAGTTTTCTTGTACAAATTATAAATCAACCACATGTCAATGCCAAGTCAACTTACAGAATAATTATGAATATAAAAAAGAAAAATTAAAAACTCTTAGCTGAACCACTAATACTCTGAGTATCTTGCCTTCAACATGATCACGATGGTGATGAGTAACAAAGACTACCAGCTTTCTTGGCAAAGCAGTAATAGTTTCCCTGAGCTGATCACATAAACAACAATATCTGAATACAAGAGAACAATACTAAAAAAGTCAAAGTAGCATAATATTGAACAAAATAAAGGATGTTGAAAGTAAGTTTGTGCCAACAGTTCTGGATGCCTCTTAAAAAAAGGGTTCTAAATGCGTACCAGGTAAGTCCAAGCTCTAAACAAGGAGGCAAGTTCTCCACTATAGTCTAATTCAAGCTTTTCATTGGTAACAGTGACAACAATATCATCAATTTGAATTGAGGTCTAATTCAGGCATATGAGCTAATCAAAAAATAATGATTGGTGAGTGAAAGTTTCCTGAACTGGACCGTGGTTCCTAGCTGGCTTTTTTAGAGAAGCTAGTGATTTGGCATCTATGTGGAGCATCTCATGCCATAGTCCCTATGTCAGCTAACCATGGGATGAAAAGCAGGCAAGCAAGCAAGCAAGGAGTGGATCAACAGTAATGATTGTATTGGGAATAATTGGTGCTTGAGTAAGCTTCATCCTTCTTTCCTTGCTTTTGATTGAGCAAGGAATGGAGTGTCTCTCATAGGCGTCTTTTAAGACTGGAAAGGGGGATTTGCAATATCGAACTAAAGAAAATGGTAGAAGAGAGGAAGGGAGCAGGAGAGAAGAGTAGAAGGGAAATAGGAGAAGACGGTGGTGGTTTTAGCCGTCATCCATGGCAGACTCAGACCAAGCTCTTTGCTTCTTCTTCTTCTTCCTCTTCTTAGAATGGACACTAAAACTAAAAATGAAAAGAGGGAGATTGAAGAAGGGAGTGATGCTGAAACTAAAATGAAAATAGGGAGATATTGAGGAAAGGAGTGACATGGCTGTACAAGGGGAGTGGGGCCTGGGAAGGTGTTGTTTGATGGGTCTCATGGGTGCCCCCCATTCCCTATTTATAAGCTTTTGCACAGGGGTAAGTTGGGGGCATTGGATGACTTTAGGGGTAACAACGTCTAGGTAGGTGTGGGCCAGGATATTTTAGGGAGAAAATATGCAAGAGGGGCATTTTAGTCTTTTAATTTGTAGGGTTTAAGGACAAGAGTGAAATGATCAGGGGTATTTTTGTAAATTTGTGGGGCAAGTATATGAAGTGAAGGGTGTTTTAGAATTTAGGTGGAAAGAGTGAGGGTACTTTGGGGATTTAGGGCAAAATCTTAGAGGAGAAGATTCACTCTTCTATGGGATTCCCTTTTGAAGGTTAGGATGTCATGAGGGAGTGTATGAGGGTGCAGGGTAGTTTTAGCAAGTCAGCCACCAAAATTGCATGAAATGGAACCTTTCTAGTTAGGGGGTCAAATGGGAGAGTGTTTTAGGTGAAATTTGATGGGCCTATATTTTTTAGGGTTCTGAACCAAGTGGTGGCATCAGATTGGCCAAAGAACACTGATAGGAGGGAGGTTTAGTGTTTGATTAACCTTGGACAATGAGGAGCTGAAATCTTGGCTTAATCAAGGATTAAATGAGGGATTTGTAGGGTGAATGTTGGTAGGCAGGGAATTTGGGGATATAGAATCTAATGGAGAGGGCTGATTGGTCGAGGGTGGTGTCATGGTGTCATATTTGAAACTGGCGGGCTTTGGCCAATGGAAAGGGCTGGAAAAGAATCTTGGTTTGATTAAGGAGGAAGCAAGGTTATTTTGAGATGAAATTTAATGTGTAGGGGGTTAAGGTGTCCAGAGTTTAAAGGTAGGGTTCGATGGACCCGAGAAAGATCAGGGTGTCTTAGGGGAAGTTTAAGTAGCTTTGGGGTCGATAGGTAAGGAAGGTTCTGAGGTTGGTTTGGATAAGAAATATTGAACAATTAGGAATGACTCTGGGATGATGAGGTGTAGAGCTACAAGTCAAAGACGGAAGAAATTTTGAATCACAATTCTCAAACATTAAGGCGAAGTCTATTTTCGGTGTAAATGTGAATCGACGTAAAACTCCATCGTCGGTTCGCATTTGCATGGACAGACCAGTGTAAAACTCCCCACCCAGTCTATATTTTCACGCGTTTGTTTTCAGTGTATCCCATCAGTTGCCTTTTCCATCAATAATCGATGTAAATTGTGAATTATCATATTCAGTTCTAGGTTCGAAGTAGAGAAGAAGAGGAAGAAGAAGAAGAAGAAGAAGAAGGGTTCGGCCAGTTGAGGAAAAGCTACTTCCCCATTCGACCCACTTTGTATTTATATTAAATAAACTGAGTTACAAGAAAGGCAGTATTGTCCCTTACAAGTGATAGGACACATAACTTAAACTTGCATAAAACAAACCTTTCACTTCTAATTAGATAAACCAAAACACCAAAATACCCCTGATTTGTCAACTCTAACACTCCCCTCAAGATGGAGAGTATATGTTATGTAGTCCCAGCTTGTCACAAATATAATCTACTCTACCCCGAGACAGCCCCTTTGTAAAGAGATCTGCCCACTAATTTCCTAAGCTCACATGACATGTAGTTATCACTCCACTAATCACTTTCTCTATTACAAAGTGGCAATCGACCTCAATATGCTTTGTTCTCTCATGGAAAACTGGATTAGAAGAAATGTGTACAGCAGCCTGATTATCACAATATAACTTCATGGGTTTGTCAACTGAGAACCCCATCTCCTGTAACAAGTTCTTCAACCATACTAGTCCACATGTGGTATGAACCATAGCCATGTACTCAGCTTCTGCACTGCTCCTTGCCACCACTATTTGTTTCTTACTCTTCCAAGTTACAAGATTGCCACCAAGGAAGGTACAATACCCTGTAGTTGATCTCCAGTCTGATACAGAACCAGCCCAATCAGCATCTGTATACCCTTCTACCTCAAGAGTTCCTCCAGTTTTGTATAGCAAACCACGACCTGGAGCACCCTTCGGATACCTAACAATTCTTAAAATCGCTTCCCAATGAGGAATCTGAAGATGTTGCAAAAACTAGCTCACCATACTTACAGCAAATGATATATCTAGCCGTGTAATAGTCAGATAGTTCAACTTTCCCACCAACCTCCTGTACCTTCTAGGATCATCAAACTCTTCACCTGCATCAATACTCAACTTAGCATTTGGTTCCATAGGTGTCTCGGTTGGTTCAGCACCTAACAGTCTTGTTTCTTCAAGTAGGTCAAGAACATATTTCCTTTGACATAAGTTAATTCCATGCCTTGACCTTAGAACTTCTATTCCTAGGAAATACTTCAGCTTACCCAAATCTTTCGTATTGAAGTGGTCCTGTAGGAATTTTTTCAACCTGCCAATCCCATGACTGTCACTCCCAATTATGACAATATCGTCCACATACACCACTAGCAAGATTTTCCCATCTTTTGAGTCATGGTTGAACACAGAATGATCTACCTAACACTGTTTCATCCCAAAGTTCTTCACTACTTCATTGAATTTTCCAAATCACGCACGTGAAGATTGTTTCAATCCATAAATTGCCCTTTTAAGTCTACAAACCTTACCATCCTCCCCTTGAGCAACAAACCCTAGTGGTTGCTCCATATATACCTCCTCAATTAGATCACCATGCAGGAAGGCATTCTTGATGCCAAGCTACAAGAGAGGCCAGTCATGCATAGCTGCTATGGAAATCAATACCCGAACTGAGCCAATTTTAGCCACAAGAGAAAATGTCTCCATGTAGTCCACACCATACAACTGAGAATAGCCCTTGGCCACTAACCTGGCCTTTAATCGTTCCACACAGCCATCTGGAAGATACTTCACTATGTAGACCCACTTACACCTAACAACATGCTTACCGGGAGGAAGAGTAGTAAGTTCCCATGTGTGATTGTGTTGTAGAGCAGACAATTCCTCTTCCATTGCTTGTCACCACCCTGGAGAGGTAAGGGCTTCCTGGATAGTTTTGGGAATGGAAACAGAGGATAGCAAGGATATAAAGTGGCGATGGGAAGCAGAAAGGTGAGCAACTGAAACATAATGTGAAATAGGATGAGATGTACAACTATGTTTACCTTTCCGCAATGCAATAGAAAGATCAAGGTCCGAGGGAGAAGGTGCAACCACGGGATCTATCGATGAGGACTGAATTGGAGGAGGGGCTGGTGCTCTTCTGTGAGTATACACTTGTCGAATTGGTGGTCGCTTAGTAGTAATTGGCACGGGAGAGGGATCCACAACTGTAACAGGAACCACGGGAAGGGGGTCCTCAACTGGGACAGGAAGTGGAACCACAGGGGAAGGAGAAGGAACCTTAGTGCCTGAGAAAAATGGGACTGATTCAAAGAAAGTAACATCGGAACACACAAATGAATTATGAGAGTTAGGGTTATAGCACTTATAACCTTTTTGAGTCCTGGAGTATCCAAGGAAGATGCATTTAGTAGCACATGCATCTAACTTGTCTAAACTAGGCCCAAAATTTTGAACAAAACAAACACACCCAACGACTCTCAGGGTAAGAAAACGAAGACAAAGTGGGAAACAAAACTGAGAAAAGGGATTGACTACCAAGGATGGACATGGGCATCCGATTGATGAGAAAACATGATGTTAAGACAGCATCACTCCAAAAATGCTTTGGGACATTCATATTAAGCATCATGGACCGAGTAGTTTCAAGTAGGTGTCGATTCTTCCATTCAACTACATTTTTCTATTGGGGGGTGTAGGAAAAAGAAATTTGATGAATTATCCCATGGTGCTCTAAGTATTGCTGAAATGGTGTTGAGGTGTACTCTTTTGCATTATTGGAGCGAAGGATTTTAATATGAAATTCAAATTGGTTATGTATTTCAGCATAAAACTTTTGAAAAATAGAGAACAATTCACTGCGATCTTTCATAAGATAGAGCCATGTCAGCCTTGAAAAAGTCATCAACAAAAATTACAAAATACTTATAACCATTGTATGGCATTACTTTATTTGAACCCCAAACATCAGAATGAACTAAAGAAAAAGGAATCGAGACACGATTATCAACTCTTGGACTAAAAGAGACTCTATGGTGTTTCCCAGATGAAAGATGACTCAAAGACGGAACCAACAACTTCAAGGCATTGAGAGATGGATGACCAAGTCTACAGTGCCATTGAAGGGGAGTAAGAGATGGCTGAAATGCTACTAGCGGGCAACCACCATCAAGGTAATACAATCCACCTGCCTCATGCCCTCCACCAATCTTCATCCCCGTCTTGAAATCCTGAAACACACAAGAAGAGGGATAAAAGGTTATGGAACAATTAAGTGACTTGGTTAATCTACTAACAGACATAAGGTTAAAACGGGACTTAGGAACATATAAAACAGATGATAAAGATAAGGAGGAAAGATCAACATCACCAACACCACAAATGGGAGATGTAAAACCATTAGCAAGAGTAACTGTTTGGGATGTGGAGGACAAGGAAAGTGAAGAAAATACATTTGGAGTCCCAGACATAAGATCCGAGACTCCAGAGTCAAGGATCCAATGTGAAGGTTTGAAAGCCATACCTATATGGGCAAGGGTAGCTATGGAGGATGTTTGAAGGAACTTCTCATATACCTCACGTGGTACACTCACCATCTCCTTCCCAGAAGCACTAGTAGATGTGGAGGGAATCTAATCAGTTTGTTGTTTTTCACTAACTATACCACTGCCACTAGTCACAACATGGTTAGCCCAAGTGTTGGTTGAACCATGTAAATCATTGTAGAAATTAACAATGTGCCCCTCTAACCCACAGTATGTACACTTCCTAGGTACATTACTCCTTCCTTTACCACGACCTCCCCCTGAGTCTCGACCTCCACTCCGGCCACCAACATGGTTAAACATAGGACCACCTCGGTTTCCTAGAAATCCACGGCCACCACCTCCACTACCTCTATTTCCACGATCTCCCCCTCTAGTCACCACAAAACCAGATCTGTCTGAGAGAGAAGACTCTATAGACTCAATAGATATCCTCCTAAGGCGGGAAAACACTTCTTCAAGTGAGGGAGGAGCAGACCCCCCCCAGTATTTGTGCTTGAACAGGTTCGTATTCAGCCTTCAGACCCGCCAAAAACCTTGTCACATCAAGCTGCTCTCACTGTTGTTGCTAAACCAGAACATCTGGTGTCAAAGGATGATATATATTAAGCTCATTTCGGATATTTCTCATGCTTGCATAGTATTCCTCCAAGCTTTGGTTGCCTTACTTCAGATTAAAGTACTCCTAGTACAGTTGATATACCCTAGTGGTATTATCTTGGCCAGAATAAAGTTTCTTAGCATGGTCCCAGATTTCTTTAGTTGTATCTAGGAACATAAAATTCACACAGATTTTAGCTTCCATGCTATTCCACAACCAAGTCTTAATTTGAGCATCCTCCTGCTCCCAATCACTGAACCCTAGAGAATCAGATGAAGGTTTTTCCTCCCTCACATGCTTTACCTTTTTCTTGGCCTTTAAGAACACCTCCACCGACTTGGCCCACGGCACATAGTTCTCACCATTCAACTTAATAGATGTCATTTGAACATTTAAGTAATCTGGAGAAATCATAACTCTTGTTTTATTGTCACTTCCATCTCCGGTTGACGCCATCTCAACTAAATCTCCTCCTTCGCAAAGGAATCGCTGTTATAGACAAGGTATTCACCTTCGACTATGCAGCACCACACCACACACTACTGCTGTCATGAACTCAGCAATCAAAAACCCTACTTTCAACGCACATATCCAGGTATAAACAGAAGGAAAAGGAACTGACATGCATACTTATCAATTCACACCACTACAGAAATGTATTCTAGACCAAACACAGCAGCCACAGTCCACTACTGGGCAAGAAAAAAAACTGTTCATACCTGTCCACAAACAGCCCTCTTCGTATCACAGAATAGAGGGCATCTAGTACACCACTTCAACGAACACCACCACAGCAATCGGAGGCATATTTACCTCTCTTTTTGGCCCCTTGCCGAGCTTCCAATCAGTCTACGAGAAAAATAAAGAAACCTGATATGGCTGGCGGCAAACTCAGAAAGAAGAAAGGGTGATAAGAAAAGAAAAAAAAAAAAAAAAGAAAAGAAAACTGGTATCCTATTGCTTTGATACCATGTGAATAATCCTATTCAGTTCTAGGTTCGAAGTAGAGAAGAAGAAGAAGGGTTCAGCCAGTTGAAGAAAAGTTACCTCCCCAATCGACCCACTTTGTATTTATATTAAATAAACTGAGTTACAAGAAAGATAGTATTGTCCCTTACAAGTGATGGGACATATAACTTAAACTTGAATAAAACAGACCTTTCACTTCTAATTAGATAAACCAAAAGACCAAAATACCCATGATCTATCGACTCTAACATAAATAATACATTGATTTTATCATGTACATTTACATCAATTATCGCATCAAAAAAGCTCCAACGGTTCACTAAAATTTTAAACCCATTGATTGAGTTTTACGTCAAAGAATTTTCCACCAAAAACAAACACAGCCCTAAGAGAGCTTGAATTGGAATTTGGGTTTAAATAAGGGTCCAATAAAGGAATCTTGGGGTGAAACTTGTTGGGCAGAGGGTTTAAGGGATCCAAAGCCTAATAGCAGGGTCAGGTTGACTAGGTGAGGTGTCATGGTGGCAAAGTTGAAATTTGAGGGTGTCAATAAATGGGAGGGGCTGAAACTGAATTTTAGTTTGATCAAAGGGGGTTGCAGGGGGTCTTTAAGCAGCTTTTAAGGGTGTTTAAGTAACTCTCAAAGGGGGCGAGGTTTGAGGCTTTTGGATGAGACTGGGCTCAAAAGGGTAGCCAAAATTGGGTGTTGACAGCCTAAGAATAGCAAAACCTTGAGTCTCAATAATTTAATTGTGTAAGGAAACTCTAAAGTTGTAATTGGCTGGTCAAGGAACAATGGTAGAGTTACTTGCAGGCTGCAGCATCAGAATGCTATGAGAGAAAAACAAGTTAGGAAGAGGAAGAATCAGTAAATGTAGCTGGATTCACAGGTCAGCCAATTATTTGGATAACGCTTTATAAGACAGGGGTTAGAAGATTTCAGCCATTGTGGGAATAGCTAGGGGACAGTCAGTTGTAACAAAGCAGAAAGTAAAAGGGGCTGGGACAAGGCAGAAGGGGTTACCCATCGACTGTGGGGCATAATACTTTGAATATATATTCATTTTTTCTCATTTCTAATAAAATGTCATTAACCAAAGTAGCTGGGTAATTGTGCTTGTTTCTTGTTTTGTAGGTATATCCCTATGGTTGCATCTTTGTTGACTTAAGATGATTGCAATTGCTTTCTTATGTGTGGACCTTGGAATGGTTAGGTGTTTTGTGCTCTTTGTGTGGAATGAAGGCATGTAGGATGGAGGTCTTTTGCATCTTCTGTCTTGTTTGTTAAATCCTTTTTGTGTGCATCCTATATGCTTTATACTTTTTTTTTTTTTTGGATAGGTAACTGTAACGAATTTTATTAAAGAAGATATATAAGGAAGAGAGAAAGAGAAAGAAGAAGAAAGAAGTCTCAGCAATAGGTTGTGGAAGAAGAAAAGAAGGGAAGAGAGAAAAGAAGAGTTCAACCACCCTCTCTAGCCCCCCCTTCATCACTTTTATTAACTTAATTCTAAGATTAAGTACAATTACTTGGATGCCCTTAATGGGGCGGCCAGCACTAAAGAAATAATTAAGGAAAACAAAAGAAGGCCCATAACTAACAAATATAACTTTAAACACTACTTAAAAGAAATAAAGAACACTAAGGCCCATTCGGCCCATTCTCACTACAATATACAATGGAACAAGCATCCCTAAGAGAGATGCAAGCTGCCACCTCAAGTTAATTCAATCTCAATTTACAACTATGCCAACACAACTATCCCTGATCAACCAGCTCTTTGGCTAGGGTATCATCCAACCCACTAGCCGACCTTTGAAACCACTGTGTCTTTATGGTCATGCTGGTAGTTAACCACTTGAACTTCTTGGCTTCGTCCCTGTATCGCCAAACCACAGCCTCAGATTCCTTAACCATCTCTGTATGCTTTATACCTTATTTTTAAAATACAATATACTTGATCATGGCAAGGGTCGTGGTGTCAAAGTCAGATCATGAATCAATAGGAGAAGAAGACAGCAGTTTGGTAGGAGTGTTGAAGTGTGCCAATCATCACTCCAGAATTAGTATTTATATTATTATGGTAAAAGAACCATTATGTCCTTAATATACAAATAATAGTGTACAACAGAATAGAAAGAATGTAATCTACAAGAAAACATAAAAAAGACAAAAACAACCCCCCATTAGCTCTCTTTATCTCTACACTCCCACTCCCTCTCAAACTGATGCCTAGGGATGAGCATCAATTTGCCCATAAGAAATGAGTCTAGCTTGAGTCA
Organism: Nelumbo lutea; assembly: GCF_056320005.1. Lineage (NCBI taxonomy): Eukaryota > Viridiplantae > Streptophyta > Magnoliopsida > Proteales > Nelumbonaceae > Nelumbo > Nelumbo lutea. Next base: position 24,568,432 of record NC_142686.1, on the reverse strand, counting down.
TGGCTTTTGTCAACAAGTTGGCAAGTTTGAGGCCAGAAGACACATGTGGAAGATAGATAATGTCAGCAAGGAGGAGCTCACGAATGAAATGGCAATCAACTTCTATGTGCTTTGTGCGCTCGTGAAAAATATGATTGGATGCAATCTTGACGGCACTAATATTGTCTACAAAAAGAGGAACTGAAGGTGGAGGCTCATGTAGAAGATCATGTAGGAAAGCCCTGAGCCAAATAATCTCACCACACACCGAGGACGTGGCTCTATACTCAAGCTTCAGTGGATTTTGATACTATAGACTGTTTCTTGCATTTCCATGAGATAAGGGAGTCGCCTAAGAAAACACACCAACACGTAGTAGATCTCTGAATGTTTGGGCAAACTGCCCGGTCAACATCAGCATAAGCAGTAAAGCTAATAGAAGATGATGAAGAGAAGAACAAGCCATGAGATAAGGTCCCCTGCACATATCTGATAATCCGATAGACTGCAGACAAATGTGGTTGTCGTGGAGACAACACAAATTGACTTACAATCTGGACTGCATAAAATATATCTAGCCAAGTCATAGTAAAATGGATTAGACTACCCACCAACTGGTGATAAAGAGTAGGATCTTCAAGAGGGGACCCATCATCCTTATTGAGTTTCAAATTAATCTCCAAGGGAGTGTCAACTATCTTGGAATCAGTGAAGTTAAGCCATATTGACAAGGTCAGCTACATATTTATGTTGATTGACAAAGTAACCATGAGAATCAACTGGTGATAAAGAGCAGGATCTTCAAGAGAGGACCCATCATCCTTACTGAGTTTCACATTAATCTCCAAGGGTGTGTCAACTATCTTGGAATCAGTGATGTTAAGCCATGTTGACAAGGTCGGCCATATATTTATGTTGATTAGCATTTGACAAAGTAACCATGAGAGTTATGACTAACCTCCAGTCCCAAAAAGTAAGTCAAGTGACCAAAGCCCTTCATTTAAAAAAAAATTCATTGAGAAGTCTCTTCAAATTAACAATCCCTTCTACATCACTTCCAGTAATGATGATGTCAACAACATAGAGAAGTATAGTCACTCCCTGGTCCCAATGCGAGGTAAAAAGGGAGTAATCAGATGAGCTCTAGACGAAGCCAACATCAGTTATAACAAAGTGAAATCTCTCAAACCAAGCTCTAGGTGCTTGTTTAAGGGCATACAAGGATTTCTTGAGGAGGCATACAAGATGGGGATCAATACAATATCCGAAAGGAAGCTTCATATACACAATCTCCTTTAACTCTCCGTGTAAGAATGCATTTTTCACATCCATTTGATGGATCTCCCATTGTTTAGCGACAAAGATGGCAATAGGAGTTGAACATTAGTCATCTTTGGCACCAGAGCAAAGGTCTCCTCATAGCCTATCATGTACTCCTACTTGTAGCCTTGAGCAACAAGTCTCGCCTTGTATCTACCTAGCCTTCCACCTGACTTTAATTTCATTGAATAAATCCACTGACTACAAATAATAGATGCTTCAGGAAGAGCTTTAACCAGTTCCCAGGTATCATTCTCAAGGAGAGCCTGAATTTCAAAGTCCATGGCATCTTTCTAATGAGAAATTTCTATAGCATACTAGTAAGATTAAGGAATATCTATGGTGGACAATACAGCAGAAAAAAGAGCTATGGTCCAAAGAGAAACCACAACGGTTAGGAGGTCGAGAAATTTTAGAAGAACGACGCAATGTAGGTGTAGTGGAAGTAGTGGTTTCAAATGGTGGGACAGAGGAACTTACAAGAATGGATGGAATAACTAGACCTGTAGCCGGTGGTGGAGAGGAAAGAGGCATAGGTTTTGATATAGGCCATTGCTTCTAAAAATAAATCTGAAATTTCTACAAAAGTGATGCAGGAGCTTTTGAAGAATCTATAGAGTCAAAACTATGCAACAAAGAAGTAGAAGGAACGGGTCACTTAACAATATGCTCAAAGAAAGACACATTCTCAAGAAAAATAATATTGCAGGATATCCGAATGCTACAAGCTATGGGATCACAGCAAAGGGAGCCCTTGTGATCAGGACTATAACCCATAAAAACACAGAAAGCTACTTAAGCAGTTAGCTTAGTGTGTTCTTGGGGCAGAAGATGAACAAAACAAACACAACCAAATCCCCAAAGCATGGAAAAGTCTGAAGGATGATAAAAAATGTACCAAAAGGGAGAAGAATTGTCTAGGACTGATGATGGAAGAAAGTTTATAAGTTACACAGTAGTGCTGGCCGCCTCCAGCCAAAACCAGGAGGGTACATGGGAATCTTGCCAGAGTGTTCTGACTACACTCAAAATGTGTTTATTCTTTCTTCTACCACTCCATTTTTTTATGGAGTACTGGACAGGATTTATGGGACTAGATACCTTTGTTGTTTCAAGTAATCTTGAAAATCCTCATCAAAGTACTCTCCCCCTGAATCTAATCGTAAAATACATATGTTGGTTTTAAACTGAGTTGTAATGTGTGCCTAAAATAGTTTGAATGTAAAGGATACCTCAGATTTCTTGTAAAGAAAATAAATCCAAGTAAAATGGGTGCAATCATCAATGAAAGTCACAAAGTACTTGTAGCCCAATCTAGAGATAACTAGAGACAACCAAGCATCTCTATGTATTAATTGAAATGGAACAGTTACATGTTCAAAATGAGACGGAAAAGATAAAATATGGCTCTTGCATAAACAACAAGTAATGCACACTTTGTTAATATTCTTAAGAGAAGTATTAGAAATTGGTAAACTACCAGAGGTAAACAAATAATTAAGTTTCTTAGAATTCTACCCCATTTTCTCAATCTCATCAGGTATGATGTTAATTCTAGACACAATGTTCTTTTTTGGGAAGACATTTGGGTGGGCAACCAACCTCTTAAAGACCTTTTTCCCTCTCTTTACTCTCTTTCCCTTTATAAGGAAGAGCCGATTTCTAGTTTTATTTCCTACTCAGACTCTTCGTTGGCCCTAAACTGGGATTTTGGTTTCTGTAGAGGGTTACGTGATGATGAAAGTGCTTGTGTTTCATATTTATTGTCTTTACTTGAATCTATTTGTTTAGATCCCCTCAAACCTGACACAAGAATTTGAACCCCTAACCCGAATGGTTTGTTCGCTTGCTCCTCTTTCTTCAAGTCCCTTTGTTCCACTTCTATACCTCAGAATTTCCCAGTTAAAGAATTTTGGACTAGGCCCATTCCCCTAAAGATTGTTGTTTTTTGTTGGGAAGCTTATTATGGTAAGATTAACACCTCTGAAAACCTACAAAAGAGAAGACTAAATTGGTGTGTTCTTTGTAAATCTCAGAATGAGGACTGCCACCACTTACTGATCTCTTGCTCTTTTGCTATAGCTTAATGGAATTGGATTCTTACGTTGTTTGAGTGTAGGTGGAACCTGCCATCTGATATTAGTTTGTTGTTTAGCCCGTCTATTTTTGAATGGCACAAAAAAGAGAGGGAGAATTATGTGGAAGTGCATAAGAGCAACTTTGTTGTGGACAGTTTGGGAAGAAAGGAACACCAAAATATTTTTGTGAAAAAGAAAGGAGCTTCTCGGAAGTTCAAGAAAGTATTTTGACAAGGGCAATTCAGTGGCTGAAAACTCTAAAGATCTTTGATACATACTCTTTTGATGACCTATGGAGAAGTTGGTTAGCAATGGCTAATAATTCTACCAGGAATGACAGACATGGGGTTGAATGGATGCCACCAGGGGAGGAGTTTATCAAGCTCAACATTGATGGAAGTAGCCGAGGAAATCCAGGACCCTCAGGCATAGGAGGAGTGTTGAGAAACAAAGATAGTAACGTGATATCTTTGTACTCAGGTCCTGCGGGTGTGGGAGACTCTTTAAGGGCCGAATTACTGGCTGTTGTACAAGGAATCCAACTTGCAAATCAGCTAGGCATAGAGCATTTGATTATTGAAGGGGATTCCCAGGTGATGGTAGGTTGGATGAAGGTTCCGAACACTGTTATTTGGGGTTTTAGAGATCTTCTCAAATAGGTTAAATGGTTAACAAGGAATATGACAATCAAAGTTCAGTGGGTAGGCAGATTAGCAAACTTGTTGGCTGATTCACTTGCAAAACAAGAGGTTTCCCGAGATACTTTATTTTGGGCTTCAATGTAATTTCTTTTGTACTTATAATTATGTAATTAGTTTCAAAGGAAAGGTCGCATCTCGTGCCTTTCCACAGGTTGCATGTAACTCTTATTTGTCGGTTTAATAAAATTGCACTCATTTATCAAAAAAAGAAAGTTTCTTAGAAAATGGATGAGCAAGATGTCTATGCCACAAGTAATAGACATTATTACAACAGAAAGTAAACAAGAAGTGGATGTGGAAGGAGCCTTCTTCCTGTCAAATTCCAGAGCAAACAATTGACCCAAGTCTAAGTCCCTTCCCCACCTCTCCAATTTACTAGTTCTATATCAAAAAACCATCAGAATAAAACAAGACAATATTACCATCTTCCACAAGTTGATCAATAGAAATCAAATTAGTAATCAATTTAGGTACAAATAAGGTCTTGGGTAACTGAAAGTAAGAAGACTTAGAAATAGATAAGTGCAAATCATCACAACCAAGAATATCTAACATTTCACCATTTGCAATAACAATGTGTCTATTAGGAGAATGGGGTTTAGGAGACTAGCCAAAGGAGGCCTCTGTAATGTGGTTAGAGGCGCCTGACCTGAGTCAATGATCCAAGGATGGTTTGATGAAGGACAAAAGGAAGGAGACTTACTAGACATACCAATAGCAGAGAAAGCAAAAGAGATGGTCGAGGACATAAGTTGCCAAATCTTCTCTTCTAACATACCACCAAAGGGATCATTATGTGGGGCCAATGAAGCAATAGAGGATGAAACATCTAAACTATCTATATAAGTCTGATATGCCTTATAGGGCCTCTTCTTATGATTAGACCCACCCCCTTTTGGAGGTTGAGTAGGGCATTCTATAATGATATGCCCATGTTGTTTGCAGTAAGTGCATGTGTTCTTACGATGTAAGATAACATGTCCAAATTCTTTGCATTCATAACACTGTAGCCTATGTAACCAGCCTGGTTTTTTCTCTTAAAAGCTCCCCAAGGATATTATCAAGGTCTTAAAGAGTTTCTCGGCTGAGAATATTAGATCTACCAACTTCAAAATTCAAATTTAGGTCTGAGATGCATTAAAAAATACATATCTTCCTTCTATCAAATTGTGCTTTCATAAACTTCACACAACAGTCTGAAGGATCTTCTCCCATGTGTACTAGCTCGTACTCAGTCCAAAGGTTAATAAACCTTGCATAGTATTTCTGAAATTTTCTCTCACCTTGATGATAAGAAAATATGTCAATTTCAATCTGGTACTATCTAGAGAGGTTTGATTGTTGATAAACCTTCTCGAGATATTGATACATCTCATATGTAGTTCAATACCCTCTCATAGGAATGGCAATATCAACCTCAACTGATCCAAGGATCCATAAGGCAATCTTTGCATTATCTATTTTCCATTACTTTAGGGCCTTAGTATCTGAATCATCAGGTTTAGATGTAGTCCCATCCAAATACCCCCAAAATCCCTTTGCCTTAACATGGAATTGGAAATGGAACTTCCATAAAGCATAGTTTGTCCCATTAAACTTGATGGGAATGATATCCATTCTTTCCGAAGCCATGGAACAACCAAATAACAGTATAGACTTCCAAAGGAGATAATAATTTTCAAATCAAAAAGTGAAACAAGTACCTTTCATCTAAGTGTCCAGAAAGGAAATTGTAGTAGTCAACAATCAATACAAGAGAGGGATCAAAACCCTCCTTACACTGATCCGATCCAAACCAGACTGAAGGAGATCACAAGTACTCCTCTAGGCGACACCAGATCTAGAGTTTCAGGCGGATCTGATGTCTCTAAGAGGAGATCCGAAGAGAAAAGGTGAAGCTGGTAGCGCAACTTTCCAGATTTCAGGTCCGTCAAGGGCTAATCGAAACAGCCTTATGAAAAGGACTCAAGGACACAAAAGGGTTTCCCAAATACTGTTAGGGTGAGTCCTAAATACCAGAAGAACCAGAAGAGGAAAAAAAAAAACCTTCTTTATGCAGATCAGATCATGACCTGCTCTGATACCATGTCAGAGTCAGATCATGATTTATGAGTCAATAGGAGAAGACAACAGTTTGGTGGATGTGTCAAAGTGTCAGTCGACACCCCAGAATTAGTATTTATATTATTATGGTAAAAGGACCATTCTGTTCATAATATACAAGTGATAATGTACAAAAGAATAGAAAGAATGTAATGTACAAGAAAACATAAAAAGACAAAAATAACCCCCCATTAGCTCTCTTTATCTCTACAGGTGGTTTGGTCAAAGACCTTGCCCACCTTTGCTCATTTCTTCTTTTAATGATATTACTAGGAATTGGAAAGTCAGTGCCAACTCCAGAACTAGAACAAGAGAAAGTGATGCAGACACTGAAACAAGGAAAGAATACATGGAGAAACAAACCAATTTTCCAATTCCTACACTAATTTCAGAAATCTTGGGTGACAAGACACTGATATTGTATGTGTTTTTTTTTTTATTTCTTTTCTAGTTGCAACTTGCAAATGTCTAATAATAGGGTTTTAAACTTTCCAGAAATTTAATGTTATTTTGAAATTACTATTTATATCGCTCTCAATCTTATTATTTATAGTAATTCCCACAATTACTATTTTTAGTAATTTCAGGTGTCTTCACAATAAATTACTTTTACCAGGACTAGGAAAGTGTTATTAGAGTTGTTTATGAGTTAAAGAGACCTTATTTAAATGTCCCTAGAGGCTACTAAAGCAAATAGAATTTTATTTGGGTAAGTTTCCTAATCCAAATTCTAGTCTGCAAAAGGGCATCTGAGTTCATAAGTTGAGTCTATGAAATAGTCATTGTAATTGCAATTAAGATATGATTGATTTGATGAAATAAAGTTTGGTTTGATAAATTATGATTGTTGCCAAGAATTTTTCTCTCATTTTCGCTCTCTCACTTCTTCTAAATGATCTATCTCTTTGTTGTTGTTTTTTTTTTTTTTTTTTGATAAGTATAAAATGAAAATTTCATTAAAATAAAAGAAAAATGCATGCTGATAGTAGCAAGGCATCACCCAATTACACCAAAGAAGTTCCGAACTCGATATAAACTTTCCATATTACATATCTGAATTCCAAAAACTTCCCCAAGTTTTCCCCAACTCCTCCTTGTCAAGGTGGTTGAGATCTGGATGAACCAGATCCCAAACAAACGCCGACTTGCTAATTACAACTACTATAGTATTGTCCTCCAAATTCTTCTACCCCTCTCCTTCCAGACGTTGCAGCATATTGCAAATGGAACACAGCTTCAGCTCACCTTCGCCCTCTCTACTCACAGTCCACAGTCAACTTCATTTTTTGCCACAACCTCCACCCCCTCAGACTCTACCAGCTTTCACTCTTCATCAACCAGACCCCCTTCCTCTCACACTCCTGTCTCTTCAATAGCGACCTTTTTTAGTTGATCTTCTCTTCTCTTTCTCTCAAATTGTTCTATAGTTTTTTTAACTACCCTCTCTCCTCCCAGAAAAAATAAACCCAACGATTTGCCCACCTCCACCTGTCTCTCCACCAAATTTTCAATGTCCACCTTCTTTCTCTCCTTGGGAACTTCTCTTCTTCCCCCCCCCCCCTCACCCGCTTCTAGTAAATCATCTTCTTTTTCTTTTTCCCCCTCCCTGAGTCCCTTTTAAGTTGATCTATCTCTTTGTTGTTTACATTAACAGCAAGAATTCTTCTCTCTTTCTATATTCATAAAAAAAAAATATCTTCTCTCTTTCTAATTTCTTACTCATTCTTTGGTGGACAGCAAGCTGTCTACCTGATTCCCCATCCCTATTCTTCATTTTATCACCCAAAGCCCCTCCAACCCACAAAACCCACCACCAGATCTGAAATTTGGATCCCTATTCTGTCCTACATCAGAAAATGTCCAACAGTCACATCTGGCTCAACCCAATATCTAGATGAATTTTGATAGTGCAGCCTAGGAAACCCATGTAGGTCGAGCATTGTAGAGTTTTCAAAAGGTATGATGGTACTGTTATCACACTCTTCTCAGGCCTATTGGATATGGAGATTCCACTAAGACAGAACTCCTGGCACTGGCAGTTCTACGAGGACTAAGGCTGGGCAGGTATCTAAAGTATAGAGGAGGGGGACTCCAAGGTGGTGGGCGGCTGGTTAAGAAGAAATCATAAGGAACATGGAAAAATAGATATCTATTGGGGGAAGTCAGATTATTAGCAGAAGAATTGATTGTCACCTTCTTATGAACTCCTAGGTATGCTAATAGCACGGCTGATGCCTTGGACAGAAGAGTAAACAGAGAATATATTTTTTTGGAATGGTTCCATGGGGAGCCTGATGTAAAAACATGTTCCAGTAGGTAGCGAATGCTAGCCTAAAACAGAACAGTTTACATTGTAAATTTGTAGATCATTCTTTTACACTAATCAATTAATTGCTTTAATTGTTACTGGTCAAAAATATACAATATATTCTTTTACCTGTCAAAGACTTAAAAAGAAAAAAATACCTCTGCATAGAATTCAGACTGACATCCCGGGTCCATTATCAGTGCATCTCCATAAGCAGCAAAACTTGAATTTCCACTACCATCACTAACATTATTAGGAGCAATTACAACCAAGTTGGTTGTGTGAAAAGGCTTTGCTGTTCTACTTCCCATAGGTATAATTTTGACACCTGGAGGGTACTCCTGGAAAGGAAGCCACATAATAATGACAAAAAATGAAAGTAAAGTTTTCAACCAAAAAAGAAAGGAGAGCACATGGCTGATGGGAGGGGAGGACAATCCTTCTGATGAAGCACTCCATGTAAATCTGCAAGCGGCATGTTGGTCCATCTACCAAAACAAAACGTAGGTCGAATGACGGCTGACCTGGGTGAGCAAGGTGGCTGGCACTTTCCACTTTCTAGATTGAACTGAATCGGTTAGAAGTCCAGCAACTACCAATGGTCCAATTCGATCATTACTTGGCTTCACATGCACAAGCAAATTTACACAACTTTGGATAGACATCCAGTTGAACAATTCTGCAGCCATATTTCCAACATTATCAGAAAGTATCTTATGAGAAGTGGCATAATATCCAGCACTTATGGAATAACAAAAATAATGAAAAGTTCAGTATTAAATATCAGTTAAATTACATGTTAATGCTGGTTTTATGTGCACTTTTTTCTTAGCAATGGGAAAACTTGCTATTAATAAGAGTGAAAAAAAAAAAGAAAGTTAAATTATCCGATTCCCCAAAGGAGGGAAAAGACTAAGTGAAACTTCACAAGGGCAAATCACAAATACAGTTTCCGAGTCGATCAAGAAGCTTGGGAAGAGAAGACCCTCATACAACTCATTCTTCCCAACCCCTCTGCTGAAAAGACCGTCAGCCAATGTGTTAATTATCCACAGAACTCACTTGAATGGCATGTTCACTCTGGATGATGAAGCTCTATACACCATAATATAGTAACACAGTGACCAGGGTCCATCTGATCCCTCTCTCACCATCCAATACATCTCAAAGAAGCCTTCCACTTCTAGGCCTAAGAAAATATCAGCCTGTGTGTACTTCATTTAAATGTGAATTCTATTTTTTCCACATCATAAACATTTGCAAATGGATGATGGTACTCACTCTAGTTTGCTTCATGTAAGGGAGATGGAGAGAGGAGATCGTGACCGAAGGGAGTTCCGTCCAGCGACGAGATGGAGAGAGGAGGTAGTGACTGAAGCAAAGAAATTGTTGTTTGAGGAAGGGAAAAGCAAGGACCGACAAACTCTAAAGACCAGGGAAGGAAATAGATCAACAGTCTTCTTGGTTGGAGAGGCTGCTCTCTGGCTCAAAGGATTTATCGATGGGGCAAGTTTCTCTATCAAATAAAATGGATGGAAAGCAATATGAAGGTTCCAAGAAGAAGGTACCAGGCAGAACTAAGAAGGAATGTAAAGGCTGGTTTGTGGTGATCTCAGAATTTTTTGGCATCAACAAAAAACAAATGGTATGCTTCCCGGAGGGTAAGGAAGGTAAGCGCTGGAAGATGGTAGCAGAAAATTTGCAGGGTTTTTTTTGATAATAGAAAAATTGCAGTTCTTTCTCCCGTTCGAAGAAAAAAGTGAAAGGAAACGTGTATATTCAGTAGTTGAAGGAGAGAGTATCAGCTATGGAAAAGAAACAACAGAAGATGAAGCTCACAAGGGTGAAATAGAGAATCAGGTGGAGAAGAAAACTGGGAAGGACATAACCATGACAAGTTCAAATAAAATCCAAAAACTCATGCTGGAAACAGAAAATTGGCTTTGGGAACAGATATGTTATTGCTGCAGGGAAGAAGGTTATAGAGTGGAACAACATTCTAGCCTCTGTTGTTAACAAATTAAAAATCAAAAATAAGGTAACGTTGATACCTTTCAATGATACAAAAGCCCTTCTAGATGTGTGAGAAGAGAGGTTGGAATTTTCTAGGGGTTGAAACGAGGGACGCAAACAGATCGGATCAGATTTGAATCAGGGTATATCCGTATCTGATTCGATACTACGAACAGCAGATCCGATCCGATCGGATCTCACAAACATTGAATTGAATTCAAATCTGGTTTAATTTAAAAAATAATAATAATAATAATAAATTATTAAAAGAAAATTGAAAGGGCAGTTTCCTTAAACTACCCCTACTGTTTGCAAAATTGACTAACTCTACCCTTACTGTTTACATATTGTCTTAAAGTACCCTTAAGTTTTTTGACAATTGACATGCCGGTAAACACTAATGGAAAAAAATGAAATATCGAATTTGCCCTTCACTATTCATCAAATTTTCAAAATAAAACCCAACTGATGAAAAGCTCCCTCTTCTCAAACTCAAACGCATCAGACATCGATCTCCACCAAAACCGGTCTGCCTCTTTTCTACCTATTCATTATCAGTCAAAGCTCCCTCTTCTCAAACTCAAACACAGAGATCAGATTCATTCGCTTACTTCTCCTTTCAGCAGTGGTAAACCAAACTCTTCATGGACCTCATTCGCTTACTTCTCCTTCGACTTCTTCTCCATCATCAACCTTTTCTGATTGAAAAACAGATGGATAAAGTGAAGAGTCTATTGAAACCCAAGCCAAACCCACAACAGCAATTGAGGGATTGGCAAAGACGAATCAGGCAAGAGTGCCGCAACATTGAACGCCAAATCTGAGATTTGCAGAGAAAGGAGAAAAGTGTACAGAAAGCAATTAGAGAAGCTGCAAAAAGAAATGGCATGGTCTCAGCAAAGGTACTCGCTAAGGAAATTGTGATATCAAAAAAAGCTGCGAAACAAATTCCATCTGATAGAGCCCTTCTTTCTTCTATTCTCCGGTTTCTTTTCTTTTTTTTTTTTTTTTTGGTAGTGTTAGAATGCTCGAGTCAAGGGTATTTTGGTCATTCTGGTGTATCTTATTGAAAGTGAAATGTCTATTGTATCTGAGTTTAAGTTATGTGTCCCATCTTCTATGAGGGACAAAATTGTCTTTCTTGTAACTCAAGTTTTTCATGAATAAAAGTTAAGTGGGTCGTCTAGGAGAGGTACTTTAGTACATCCTCTCTTCTAGTCCGGCCGAACACTCTTCTCCTCTCCTTCTTCTTTCTCTTTTCTTTCTTCTTTCTTCTTCTCTACTTTGACCTAGAAACAACTAGGATTTATTCACATGGTATCAGAGCATTAAGGTCTGGTGTTCGTTTTCTTGCTGCTGTCTTCTTCCTGGGTTCACCGCCAACTTCACAATAGGTTTCATCATCCTACAACTGATCTGATTGAAGACTCGATAAAGGGCTAAACAGAAGTTGTCTTTTTGAGGGCCTGGAGGTGAGAATGCCTCTGGCCGGTGCTGTGGTGGTCGTTGAAGTGGTATACTAGACCCTCTATTCAGTGTACGAAGAGGGCTGGTCATACACGTGTATGGACACTGCTGTCATGTGTTCAGAAATGGATTGTGAATGCTGATTTTTTTTGTGTGCTTCCAAAGTTAGTTGTTGTGGTGCTGGGTGAAACTGAAACACATATCAGTCATGTTTTTTTTGTGTGTTTTCTTGCTCACATGTGTGCTGAACGAAGAGTGGTAGACTGTTGATGTCCACGACAACAGTGGTGTGGTGTTGATTGTGTTGTGGTGGCTGACATATCTATGTTTTTAAATGCTTAAAAGTGAACCCCTAGACCTTGTGTGTAATCAGTTCTGCAGTTTGCAGAACAAGTGTTCGATGAAATGACTGAGTAATTTCAGTAGTGGTGTGGTGGTGGTAAATGGTCCTGCAGTGTGCAGTCCAAGTGTTTGATGTGTTGACTGAATGATTTCAGCTTTAGAGTGTAGTGTGTAATGTGCAGTTGAAGAAAGTGGGTTGGTGGTATTGTAAGTGAGATAAGTCTTGTGACAAGTGTGAGATTGTGGTGTATATTCAGAGGAGACATAATTGAGATGGCTTCAACTGTAGTTGGGAATGACAACAAAACAGGCATCATGCTCTCCTCAGATTATCTAAGTGATCAAATGACATCCATCAAGTTGAATGGTGAGAACTATGTACCATGGGCAAAATCTGTGGAGGTGTTCTTGAAGGCCAAGAGGAAAGTAAAACATGTGAGGGAGGAGAAACCTTCCTCTGATTCTCCTGGGTTCAGTGATTGGGAACAAGATGATGCACAGATAATGACATGACTTTGGAACAGCATGGAACCAAAGATTAGTGTGAACTTCATGTTCCTAGATACAGCCAAAGAGATCTGGGATCATGCTAAAAAGTTGTACTCTGGACAAGACAAATACAACTAGGGTATATCAGTTATACCAAGAGTACTTCAATTTGAAGCAAGGAAGTCAAAGCTTAGAAGAGTATTATGCAAGTTTGAGAAACATCCACAATGAGCAAAATGTGTATCACCCTCTCACATCAGATGTCCAGATCCAACAACAGCAACGTGAACAGCTTGATGTGACTAGGTTTCTTGTGGACTTGAAGGCTGAGTATGAGCCTGTCAGAGCACAGATATTGGGGGGATCAGCTCTCCCCTCACTTGAAGAAGTTTTTGCCCGTCTTAAGAGGACATCCATTGAGCCAGTGGAACATTCTTCCTTCTCTGATAGATCTGGTTTGGTAGTGACTAAAGGGAGTGGTCGTGGAAGTAGAAGTAGCGGTGGCAGCAGTGGCCCTCCAAGCAACCGTGGTGGGCACATGTTTAACAGGGCCAGTGGCCGGACTGGAGGCCGTGAGTCAGGGGGAGGCCGTGGAAAAGGAAGGGGAAATGCTCAGAGAAAATGTACACATTGTGGCTTAGAGGGGCACACAGTTAATTTCTGCTATGATTTGCGTGGTCCACCCAACACTTGGGCTAACCATGTTACATCTAAGAGTAGTAACACAATTACTGAAAGCCAGTAAACTGCACCAACCCCCTCCACACCCACTTGTGCTTCCGGGCAATAAATGGTGAGTGTACCACGGGCAATATATGAGCAGTTTCTTCAAACAATCAGCAGAACACAGCTACACTTGCCCATTCAGGTATGACTTGTTTAGCTTCCAAAGCTTCACCCTGGTTCATTGGTTCTGGCGCCTCGAACCATATGTCTGGGACTCCTGATGTATTTTCTTCCCTTTCTCGCACATCCACATCTCAGACAGTTACACTTGCTAATGGTTCTACATCTCCTATTTGTGGTGTTGGTGATGTTGATCTCTCCTCGTTGTCTTTAGCATCTGTTTTATATGTTCCTAAGTTCCCTTTTAACCTTATGTCTGTTAGTAGATTAACCAAGTCCCTTAATTGTTCTATAACCTTCTATCCTTCTTCTTGTGTGTTTCAGGATCTCAAGACAGGGACGAAGATTGGTGGAGGGCATGAAGCCGGTTGTTTTGTATTACCTTGATGGTGGTGGCCCTCCAGTGGCTTTTCAGTTGTCTCTTACTCCTCTCCAATGGCACTACAGACTTGGTCATCCCTCTCTCAAGGCTTTGAAGCTGCTAGTTCCTTCCTTAAGTCATCTTTCATCATTAGATTGTGAGTCATATCAGTTGGGAAAACATCATCGAGTCTCATTTAGTCCAAGAATTGATAGTCGTGTCTCAAGTCCTTTTGTTTTAGTTCATTCTAATGTATGGGATCCAATTAAAGTAGTGTCATACAATGGGTTTAAGTATTTTGTAATCTTTGTTGATGACTTTTCAAGAATGACATGGATCTATCTTATGAAATACCGTAGTGAATTGTTCTCTATTTTTCAGAAATTTCATGCTGAAATATGCACTCAGTTTGGTGTTCATATGAAAATACTTCGCTCCGGTAATGCCAAAGAATACATCTCATCATTTCAACAATACCTAAAACATCATGGAATAATTCATCAAACTTCTTGTGCCTACACCCCACAACAAAACGGTGTAGCTGAACGGAAAAATAGACATCTTCTTGAAACTGCTCGGTCCTTGATGATCAATATGCATGTCCCAAAGCATTTTTTGAGTGATGTTGTTCTTACATCCTATTTTTTGATAAATCGGATGCCCATGTCAATCCTTGGAAGTCAATCCCCTTTCTCCGTGTTGTTCCCCACTTTGTCTCCCTTTCCTCTCACCCCAAGAGTCTTTGGTTGTGTTTGTTTTGTTCAGCACTTGGAGCCTGGAGTAGATAAGCTAGATGCTCGGGCTACAAAGTGTATTTTTCTTGGCTACTCAAGGACTCATAAAGGGTACAAGTGTTATAACCCTAAGTTTCATAAATCGTTTGTGTGCCCTGATGTCACCTTCTTTGAATCAGTTCCCTTTTTCTCCAATGCTGGGGTCTCTTCTTCTCCCTCTGTGGTTCCTCTTCCTGTTCCAGTTGTGGACCCCCTTCCTGTAGTTCTCACTCCTACTGCAGATGCACATCATATTCCGATTACTACAAAGAGGCCACCAATTACTCGTGTATACTCACAGAAGTGCTTCGGCTCCTCCTCCACTTCAGCACCCGTCGACAGATCCTGCTACTGCCCCTTCTCCCTCAGATCTTCATCTCCCTATTGCTTTGCGGAAAGGTAAACATACTTGTACTTCTCATCCTATTTCAGACTATGTTTCCACTGCTCACCTTTCTGCTTCCCATTGCAAGTTTATATCATTACTCTCATCGGTTCCCATTCCCAAGACTGTACAGGAAGCCTTTGTCTCTCCAGGGTTGTGGCAAAACATGGAAGAAGAACTCTCTGCTCTACAACATAATCATACGTGGGAACTCACCACCCTTCCTCCTGGTAAGCACACTGTTGGGTGTAAATGGGTCTATACAGTGAAACATCTTCCTGATGGCAGTGTGGAACGATTGAAGGCACGGTTAGTGGCCAAGGGCTATTCTTAGTTATAAGGTGTGGACTATATGGAGACATTCTCTCCTGTGGCTAAAATTGGTTCAGTTCGGGTGTTGATCTCATTGGCTACTATGTATGATTGGCCTCTCCTACAACTTGACATCAAAAATGCCTTCCTACATGGTGATCTTGTTGAGGAGGTGTATATGGAGCAACCACCAAGGTTTGTTGCTCAGGGGGAGGCTAGTAAGGTGTACAGGCTCAAAAAGGCAATCTATGGACTGAAACAATCTCCTCATGCATGGTTCGACAGGTTCAGTGAAGTGGTGAAGGCCTTTGGGATGAAATAGTGTCAGGTTGATCATTTCGTGTTTAGCTATAACTCGGAAGATGGAAACATCTTGCTAGTCGTGTATGTGGATGATATTGTCATAACTGGAAGTGACAACAATGGAATTGACAGGCTGAAAAAATTCTTATAGGACCACTTCAATACGAAAGATCTGGGGAAGCTAAAGTATTTCTTAGGAATAGAAGTTGCGAGGTCAAAACAGGGGATCAACCTATGTCAGAGGAAATATGTTCTTGATCTACTTGAAGAAACAGGGTAGTTAGGTGCTAAACCAGCAAAGACTCATATGGAACTCAATGCCAAGTTAAGTGTGGATGCAGGTGAAGAGTTTGATGATCCTGGAAGGTACAGAAGGTTGGTGGGAAAGTTGAACTACCTGACCATTACCCGACCAGATATATCATTTGTTGTGAGTGTGGTGAGTCAGTTTATGCAACATCCCCGGGTTCCTCACTAGGAAGCTGTTCTGAGAATTGTTAGGTACCTAAAGGGTGCTCCAGGTCGTGGTTTGTTATACCAAAAAGGAGGACCTCTTGAGATAGTAGGGTACACAGATGCTGATTGGGCTGGCTCTATATCAGACAGGAGGTCAACCACAGGGTATTGTACCTCCCTGGGTGGCAATCTTGTAACTTGGAAGAGCAAGAAGCAAACAATGATGGCAAGAAGTAGTGCGGAAGCAGAGTATAGGGCTATGGCCCATACCACATGTGAACTAGTATGGCTGAAAAACCTACTACAGGAAATGGGTTTCTCAATTGACAAACCCATGAAACTATACTGTGATAACCAAGCTGCTGTTCACATCTCATCCAATCCTGTCTTCCATGAAAGAACTAAACATATTGAGGTGGATTGTCACTTTGTGAGAGAGAAAGTGATAAGTGGGGTAATAACTACATCTCATGTGAGCTCAGGAAATCAGTGGATAGATATCTTCACAAAAGGATTGTCTAGGGGAAGAATAGATTACATTTGTAACAAGCTGGGACTATATTATATATACTCTCCAGCTTAAGGGGGAGTGTTAGAATGCTCGAGTCAGGGGTATTTTGGTCATTCTGGTGTATCTTATTGAAAGTGAAATGTCCATTGTATCTGAGTTTAAGTTATGTATCCCATCTTCTATGAGGGACAAAATTGTCTTTCTTGTAACTCAAGTTTTTCATGAATAAAAGTTAAGTAGGTCGGCTAGGAGAGGTACTTTAGTACATCCTCTCTTCTAGTCTGGCCGAACACTCTTCTCCTCTCCTTCTTTCTTCTTCTCTACTTTGACCTAGAAATAACTAGGATTTATTCACAGGTAGAAACTTCTCTGGTTTTTTATTTTGAAGGTTGGATCCCTTCGAAGGGTTGTGTTATTGGACAAACTTCTTCGTAATATGCACCACCTTATATATAATTTGGACATCTGGGTTGTCTTAGTGAGATCCTTTCATGTCATGATACAGCTGTTGAATTTAAGGAAAAAATGAAACCCAACCATTGTTAAGAAATAAGGACATCTGATTTGTCCAAAGGCTCTTACCAGGATTGTTCGTTAGACTCGACAGGCACAGAGACTCGGGTTGTGTCGCTACTGGCGAGTTTTGATTCCGGTTTGTCCAAAATATACATGTATCCCCTACTTGTGCATCTTATCCATCTACAGTTATTTTGGCACTAACATGAACTGGTAATGGTAACCAACTTACTGAAACTCAATTAGAGCCAGTCAGTCTCAGCTCACTCTCTCACTCACCAGCCTGAGTGATTATAGTAACAGGAACCCGTCGGGTCCTCCTTCCCTCTCCATAACTATGACCAAGGCAAAATAAAATCTAGAGATGATTCTCATCCAATAAATATGTGCTCGGAGCAATGGGTTTTATTGCCAATAAATCTCTACCCCACACAACAATCATGGGAGCATCGTTATGGATTCTGCATCATTGTAATGCATCGCTTTCTCCTGAGAAATCTGTACCCGGAGTTCTTTGGAGAAATTGGGATCAAAAATCTCTTACAAGAAGATGTCGAGAAAGGGTACTTAAGGAATTTTTAATATATATATATATCAGTCATGAAACGTCACATGTGAGCGGAGTGTGAAAGAAAGTTAACGGCAAGGGAGGTACTTGACACATTCTGCAGGGTACAAAGGGTCTGTATGGACAAGCTTGTATTCTGCCCACAAGTCAAGGTAACCAGCATAATATTCCTGAGTCTTCTAATCTCCCTGACAATAGGCAAAAAAAAACTCATATTCAACCCGAATACTGTCTAGACATGTTGGATTGATGGTACACCCCCAAGTATGCATACATTTATCTCATAAGCACTACACATTCTTCTCATGGGTACTACAACATGAGATATTGAGTTGAGTATACAAGAAACTATTTTCCCATTATCCAATTTCCATTGTGAATAGCCATGGTATTAGTTTCATCTGGTTTAGTAACCTTTCCATTCAAATATCCTTCCAGACCTTTTCCTTCAATAAAGAAGTCAAAATGGAACTTCCGCATGCTGTAGTTAGTTCCATCGAACTTTACGGGAATGATATCAGCCTTCTCAGACACTCCAAATCACAACCACTGTCCAAAACAAGTTAACAAAGCTCAAAACAAAGCTAAAAGAAGGAATAACCGGAGACTAACCACCCAACTTAAATCAGTAACAATTCAAAAGCAATGTTTAAGTAATACTTCATTAAGTAAAATGAGATTATACTACAAAAATCTCAGAACAATAGGTTTATATTGATGTCAATCCAAAAAAGGAAAGTTTCGGGACTGTCAATTACAAGATGGGATCAAAACCCTACCAAAACTAAGCCAGTCTTCAAAATATGTTAATAACCAATTAAAGGAGGCCTAGGCAACACCAATTGTAGAGTGTTAGGATGATTGAATCAGCCGATTTAGAGAAAACAAGAAAAAACTGACCCGTTGGGAGTCTTTTCTGGAAAATATCTATCAGCTTCGGAAGATCAAAACAGCCTTCAAATAATCTTCAAACAGAGCTCGATGGGAATCAAAATATTTCTCAAACAACCCTCTAATCATCCAAGAAATAAGTCGAATCAGCAGCTGATAGACATGGCCCACTCTAATACCATGTCAATCTTCCAATTCATGAGAGAACAGACACCAAAAATTTCAGGGGTGTCTAATGTGATAATCGACCCCACCCCCAACGAGTCATATATCTATATTAATTATGTACAATTACAAAGGAGCCCTTAAAGGGCTAAAAGATAAAATATAATGAATTACAAAAGGACCCTTAGAGGGCTGAAAGATAAAAGGAAGAAATAAAGAAAATAAGACTATAGTACAACAGGGACCATAGTACTACAGTACATCAAGTGTATCCACATTTGTGTTAAGTTGGAGCATGGCGGTCTCTTGTTGTGAGCATTTGATTGTCTATTATGAGCTTCTGTTTGGGGTTTGGTGTCTTTGGGGTTGGATTGGGGTTTTGGGAGTTTGGGGGTTTGATTGTCTATTATGAGCTTTTGTTAGTCCTCTTTTTCCTTTGGTTGGTGTGTTCTTTTGGAGTTATTGTTTTGGAAGCAATTTTGAATGTTTGGAGTTGGGTTTTGGTTGATTGATGGGATGCTTATTTTTCTTGTCATCTTCCTTTTGTCTTTTTTCTTTTAATAATTTTATTTTACCTTCGAAAAAACTCCTCCTTAAGTCCTCCTATGAAACACCCCAAGAGAGCCTTCTCATGCCATCTATGAACTCGAGTAGCAAACTTTTCAAACTTTATCTGATAGTCTTAGATGGGTCCAGTTTGTCTGAGCTGGGACAGGGCTTCATTGTAGTCACCAAATCAAGTTCCAAACCGGATATAGAAGGATTCAATGAAGTCTACCTAGGAAACTTAAGGGTGAGATCTGCAAAACCATTGATACAACATAATCACCTTTCCTTCTAGGTAGAACAAGGCTATGGGGTCTCTTTGATGACTAGGAGTTTCATGGTATTCAAAATACCTTGAAGCCTTGAAGATCCAAGGCACCAAATAGTCACTAGAATACTTTTTTTCTTTTTTCGAAGATAAATAAAGAAGAAAATTTTATTGCTTAAAAGGTGAATACATCTTAAACAGGTGACAAGAAGTCACCCCCCATCCATCAAATACAAAAGACAAGGAGAAGAAATAGTCACTAAAATACATGGGAAAGTCAAGCTTGGTGATCCTTCCTATCATGGCTCCTCCGTGCCTGCTATTGTCCAAACTCCAAACTTGACCCTTCCTGGTCACCATCTTTGCCCCCAGTTGAGTTTCCCTTTTCAAGCTGAACCACCACCATAGGGTGTCCTAATCTCTTGCAGATCACTGATAAAGTTGTGAAGATGAATCTCCATGCAAACCCATTGTGTTCCACCATTCCACATCTAGTGTTAGTCATCTCAACCTAAGCTCTAACACCAAGTTGTTGGGATCTGCCCAACTCAGTAGTCAGTCCACCCATTTCAGGCAGCCCCCTTAGTTTATATAGGGAAGCCTTTACATGGAATATGATTCAAATCCAGATCTAACAACTTCTTAACAGTTTTATAACAGATTCAGATCCCTGGAGATTCTTCTGTCAGGTTGGTTCATGGCCATGAATTTCAGCTGATGTGGCCTTCTAGTATAAACATGCTTGAAGATGGGCTTAGTGAGCTGCTTGTGAGACCCATCCCAACTGGGCTTTGCATTACTAGACTCTACCTGGGTTCTAACACTATACCTTATAAAACCTCAGTCAACTGAAATTAATTCAAACTCCTTAACCACAAATCAATGGAAATGGTTATGGAAGACAAAATCTGAACCAAAAACAAAAGGGTTTCTCTGGAGATGCTGCAGAAAGCCCTGGGGCTAAATAAAAACCTTGTCACTTGTAATATTACAAGAGACGCTATCTGCCTTCTTTGCAAAACAACAAATGAGTCGATAATGCATGCTTCATTTCACTGTAATGCTGCTAGATGCATCTGGCTCAGCAGCAACATTGGGCTAAAAAGTGATTGGTGGAATGAGAATATTTCCTTTGTAAATTGGTAGAGTGAATTGGTGTGCACACAAAAAGAGAGAGGGAGAGAGAGTGGTGAGTATCTGTTCATAGCCATTACCTCAATTTTATAGCATGTATGGAAATTTAGAAACCAGATGATTTTTGAAGATTCTAATACGTCTCTTTAAAGCTTTTAGGTACCACCAATCCAAGGATTGCTGAAGATGAAAAGCAAAGGGCTTAGCCTCTTTTAGCACAGCGATAAGGGACAGTGGAGTAAATTTTGTTGGAGCAAAATGTGGGGACTGTTCAGCATCACCGCCTCTCCAAGCTGGTGTTTGCTTTAAATGAAAGTTTGATTTTTTCCAGAAAAATATGGACAGATAGTCATTGAAAATAATAACAGTAATTTGATCTCTGGACTTTCTAGTAACAATGAAGCCCAGCCGGTTGAATGCTGGTTACTACTTCCAGGATGTGAAGAATCTGATCAGGGACCTAAATTTGAGTTATCTTTTTTGTTAGAAAAAAGGGTTACGGTGCTGCCCATGAGGCTGCAAAGAGGGGGTTTCTTTGAAGCGAGAGAATTCATAACTCACCCTTCAAGTTGGCTATCCACAAGAGTCCATTATGGCCTGCTGCGTTTGAACTCTTTCTAGTTGTTTTGCGTGTTGCAGTTTGCTGTTTGGGTTGGGTGTTGTTTTCTGCTGTATTCCCTCTTACCCCGTCCCCGCCCCCGCCCCCCCCAAAAAAAAAAAAAAAACCGAAGAAGAAGAAGAAGAAAATAATGCAGGCAATTAGGCAACTGTGTTCGAAGGGAAACCTTGTGAACTTTTATCTTCAGAACTTGATTTCCCAAGGATGAAAACTGTGTTAGCAGGAGGCCCTGGGCCAAATTCAGCCTCTTCAAAATACTTCCAGAACGTCCAATGTCCATCAATTGGTCTTCGGAAACCCACATTGGATAGAATCTACCAAGCCGTTCATTTCAAAGGAGAAAAATGGAGAAAGAAAAGCCGTGAGCTCAAATGAACAGTACATTTGCTAATTAATTGATGTAAAAAAATAATAGGTCTTTGAAAATTGAAAACAGATAGCAACACGAAATAAATGCAGGCTACAACCAAATAAACTTTTGGCCCTAAGAAATTTCAGTATTCCCCTCTGGAAAGTGGAAACTACCTGGTCAATGGCCGAATCGACACCGAATGTCCTAAAATTCAGCTTCTCGGAACAAGATTCGGCCCCTTCAATGATAACTCCAGTATTAGATTCTCCTTCCATAGGCTTGAGTGGAGCGAAAGGCAAGTCCCAAAGATCGGAATCAGTGTAAGAATCATACTCTTCATCCCCAAATTTCGGCGGCCGAGTCTGTCGGGCAAGAAGAAACTCATCATCGTTCGAAGAGCTTTTGATGATCAAAGCAAGGTTGTGAAGTGCCATGGAAATCGAGGAAGCGATTTAACGAAGCATGGAGAAGACTCAAGGGAGTTAGGATTCCAGTTGTAATAACGCAATTAGGAGCGGGACCGAAACCGGATTCAATCAGTGTAAGGTCCGTTCCAACAACCTGCTGTAAAGGCTGTTCGAACGGGTCTTGCACCGAACGAAGCCGATCTCGCCGCAGTGGTAGTCTAGTCAGTAGTGTATTAATGTCCTTCCGATTCGGTCATTTAGTTGGTTGCCGCAGGGGGTGTCTGTGAGTTCGGACGTACTGACAACAACACTGCGGTTTTGTTCACCCAGCCGCACATGGTTGTGTTGTGTTCACCGATATTCTCAATATGCGGCGGATGAGTGTGGCCAACGTTGAAAAATGTATTGTAATCAGCCTATCCGAATTGAATTCTTGTTCAGATTAGTGGGCCGCGACGTGCTTTTCACTTATGATAAGGGTTATAGTTTAGACTTACGCCTCGCCTAGTTTAGGGTTCCGAACCTGAAACATAAGCCTTAGCTTAGGTTTATAGGGCCTGGGCCGGGTCGGGCCTGATTTCATGCCAATGTCACTCATATATAAATATTATATATCTATAATATTTTATATTAAATGACATAATATGCATATAAACTTATTTTATACATTATATAATATAAAATATATATATAATGTTATAATATTTATATATAAAATATATAATATAATATAAAATAACAGGTATACACATGTATACATTATACACAAAATGTGTAATTTAAATATATGTGGGTCAAGTTGGGCTTGAAGTATTAAGCCCAAACCCGGCCCCAAAATTTGTAGGCCTGATGTGGGTTTGGGCCCG
Source organism: Nelumbo lutea (assembly GCF_056320005.1). Taxonomy (NCBI): domain Eukaryota; kingdom Viridiplantae; phylum Streptophyta; class Magnoliopsida; order Proteales; family Nelumbonaceae; genus Nelumbo; species Nelumbo lutea. The sequence goes on along the minus strand of NC_142686.1, from coordinate 24,545,353 downwards.
GGCGGGGCCTAAACACAAAACCCAGGCCAAAGTCTGAAATTTCCAGGCTAGGCTGAAATGACCACCCTTATCTCAGATTCTCAGTTTGTATCTAAACTTCAAAACGTGACAGATGTTAAGTGTGGCATGTAAAATAATAAAATGCCCTTTATGCCCATTTTGAAGTTCATAACGAACATATCTACCCTTTATCTACCACTCTCATAGCCTCATATAAACAGATAAACTAATTTAAACAAAACTCATCTAACTAAAAAGATATTGGGGGATAGAGGGGCATTCTACTAATTTAAACAAAACTCATTTATGGGTGCAAGTTGTGAATATTTGAGAAGGGAAATTTATGAAATACCAAGACTAAAAAAGGGTATCTCCTTAGGGGCATTCTACTTGTTAGAGACCTCATTAAAAAATGTTCACATTGGCAAGTTGGCGATGGGAACTCAATAAACTTCTGGTTGGATAATTGGGTATATGATAAACCACTTGCCAAAAACTCTAAACCAAGGAAATATCACAAACGAGGATACAAAAGTCACTAAAATGATAAACATAGAAAGGGAATGTTAAAAGGAAGACAGAATGAGTTGAGGTCCCTAAAAGGTTTGGCAAGACATCAAGACTATTTATATTGCTCCAATCACATGGATGACGAGATTGTTTGGGAGTGTAACCCTAAGGGGACCTTTTCTATTAAAACAGACAACTTGTTTAAATGCTCCTCTATTCTTGAACCAATTGGAAATTCCAATTGGCTAAACAACACTAGAACATTAAATGCACCCCAAGGATTAAATTGTTTATTTTCTTTCTACTGAACAATAGACCACTTATAAAAGACCATTTGAGGAGAAGGGGATGTAATATTGATGGCTCTTGTAGTTCTTGTGGGGAGGAGGAGGATGCGGAATATATCTTTAAAAAGTGTGTACACACAAAGCAAATTTGCTTTACTTTGAGTATGCCCTTATAGGGACCAAATAAAAATGAAAATCTATGTGAATGGTTAGGGGAATGTGCAATAAAAGGAAAATAAATCATTATTTGTAAGGGGAAAGCTAACTTTTGTTTTATGGGCGGTTTGGAAAAATAGGAACTCCAAAATTTTTAATGATGTTATTACCCCCTTTCCATTAATCTTAGAAAGAGCGCTTAATATGTTATTGGAAACTATTGAGGGAGATCAAAGTAGTACCCATGCCCCAACTCACAACATTTAGAAACAAGTTGTATGGTCAGCTCCAAAGTATGACTACATTAAAATAAATTTTGATGCATCACATAATAGTGATGGGAATTGTTTTGTGGCTAGCATTTTCCGTGACCATGTTGAGCAAGTAATTGTGATTAAAGCCTATAAACTTGGCACCTGTTCCATAAATCAAGTTGAAGCTTGGGCTGCATGGAAAGCCCATGTCCATGCTACAAATTTCGGGGAATTTCATATTATCATCAAAGGGGATTCATCTCTTGTAATCTCTTGTCTCAACAAAAAGGTGGTTGTTCCTCGGAAACTAAAAGGTATCATCTCTAGCTGTCTATAGAAGAGAAATCTGATCATAGCAGGTCTCAAGTATCAACATGTTTATAGAGAGGCAAATCAGGCGGTGGACTGGCTTGAACACGAAGGTTTTTCTTCTTATCCTTCTTCAACTATAGATTTTAGTATCTCATCTCTTCCCTTTTCCCTTTTCTTGTTTGTTTTGCTAACTTTTGGGGACGTATTACCCCCCATTGTGTGTAGTACATTACGAAATTTATCAAAAAAAAAAGACCGATAGGGCCATAAAAAAAAGAGTGAGGGGAATTCAGAATTTAAACAACGACAAATAAATAGAAAAATAAATAAGAAAAGAACAATCAAAATATAGAATATAACCCAAAAAAGGGTTAAACCAGTTTCTAAGTCCATGAGGGTTGGGCTTCAATTCCCCGTATGAAGGATAGCAAGGTTTTTGAAGAAAGGTAGATATGTTGAGAGGCTTGGCAATGGTGCTCCCATTTACTTAGCTATCGTTCTTGAGCATTTGGCTATTGAGGTGTTGGAACTAGTTGGAAACGCATGTCAAGATAACAAAATGACCCGTATTATTCCAAGGCATGTTCTGTTGGCAGCGAGGAACAACGAGGAGCTTGGGAAATTATTGGATGGTGTGATGATTACTCATGGTGGTGTTATGCCTAACATCATCAAGTTTTATTGCCCAAGGGGACCAAAAATTTTGAAACAGATGCCAAAGTGACCAAGACCAAGTCATTGAAGAAGGCATGAACCAAGCTATGAAGAACCTAAAAGAGCTTTGTGTTGTCTTTTTAATATGGTCTTCGATGAGAGCATATTTGTGTTGGGTGTAAAAAATAATGTTTATTTAACTCTTTAAGAGGGTGAATCTGCATAGTTATAGACTTATGAGGAGGGAAGGGTTATTTGGTACCAAATTTATAAATTTCAATATTTTTTTTTGGTGGGCAAAGGAGCCAAGTCTGAACTTCTTATAGGCCTTCCTTTACATATCCGAATATAACTGAAAAAAAAAATTGTTCTTTTGGCAACTAAAAAATACAACTGAACAAAACTATGGAGCACAACAACAAATTTGTCTCTACACGATGCTTATATATAGTTCTTAAAAGTTAAAACAAGTCTCAATAGAACATTGTGTTTTTGTTGGATTCATATTTTTTAGACATTACACCCACGACTCCATATATGATGCCCATAACAAAAAAAATAAATAAATAAGAAGAAGAAGAATGATGAGGTTAGACTCACACATTCTCTAGTCATGACCATTCACCGGAAGCTACCTTGGAGTTGGATATTCAATGTGATGGCACTACTTGTGTCATACTAAAGTGTGAAGACTACACGTTCCTCTCTTTTGGTTCAGTCTCAGGGTAAAAGATAATGATTAGTGTCTTCTTTTGAAAAGTAGTTTTGGCTTTATTTTTTTAAGTTATAAGTCACACATGTCATCATATGATATAGATAGTTGGTTAATTGCTAACAACAGGGACTCAATTGATAGCTTTTGAGAGTTCAAGTACTGTAGTGGCACGTTTTAGACGTTTGGGTACTAAACTAAAACTACCCCTAAAGCATAGGGTACTAATATGGAATTTTCCCTTCATTTAATTCGCACACACAACCGAAACCAGCAAGGTAGCAAAGCAAGGTGAAAGAAAAAAAGCCTTTTTGGTGTTAGCTTTTGATCAATGAAGTAGTGTATAGGCTAACAAGGATCTAGTCGCTCTAATGTAGTGTTCCTAGTAGTTCGTAAATTGATAGATGTGTTGGTTCAAGATTTTTGAACCTGAGACATAAACCACTAGCTTGAGAATCAACATGTCTAACAAAGTGTTCGTTTAACCAAAGGGCCGCACAACTAAAGCTAGCAAGCGCGACAAGCTACTTGACCAACTAGCTAGCTTGGACATGCGCATCCTATGTTGCAAGGCGGCAGTAGGTGAAACCCGAGATCGGGTCGATGAACTCCACCTCAACCTAAAGACTGTTGAGAATGCAGTGGTGGAACTAGAAGGGCATTTCAGTGGTGCCTTCAGAGGCATGCACACCACCCTACAAAACTCGAGAGCGAGGCCTTCCCAAAGTAGCCTACAGGGCTTGCTAGACAGATTTCAAGCGCAATTGGACGAGATGACTCTCCTAAAGAGGTCAATAGCCAACTCATCTAGTACTCCCTCCACCCCAGCTCCCATGCACATCAAGATATGTAAGCCAATAACTTACTCAAGTGCTCGGGATGCTAGGGAGCTTGACAATTTCTTGTGGCAATTAGAGCAATATTTCTCTGCCACTGGCATCATTGACAATCAAACTCGGGTACGTAAAGCTGCTATGTATTTGACTGATATCACAATGTTATGGTGGCGTAGGTGTTGCCAAGACATTGAAAGTGGAACCTACACCATTGACACCTGGGTTGGATTCAAGTGTGAGATCAAGCGTCAGTTCTACCTCGAAAATGTGGAGTACATGGCACATCGAAGAATGAAGAACCTTAGACATCAAGAATCACTACATGACTATGTCAAGGAATTTTCGGCCTTAACGCTTAAGATCTTCAACATGTCAGACAAAGACCTTATATTCAATTTCATGAACGGTCTCAAGCCATGGTCTGAGCTTGAACTTCAATGACGCAGGATTCAGGATCTCGCCACTACCATGGTTGTAGCTGAGCTGCTTGTTGATCTGAGGGCACCTAAGGAAGAAGAGAAAAAGCCATCCAGCCCACGTACCATGAGTTTGAGTGGGGGAGATCAACAATCAACCTCTACAAAGGAGAAGCTAGTGTGCATCGACAAGCCCATCAATCATCAACAAGGGAAGAAGCCACAAGGAGCCCAAAGCCATCAAGGCCACTAGTACACCAGGAGACCCACTACTCTTCCTGCACCATGTTACATTTGCAATGGAAAGCATTGGACTAGTGATTGTCCTATGCAGAAGAAAATCAATGCCCTCATCGCCAAACTTAGTGATGATGAAGAGAGTGATGAGGAGAAACCCATAGCGGCGCCCTTCAACACCATGGTTAAGAAAGAGGCCACATCCAAGCGGCCCACCAAAGGCCACAAGGGGCTGAATTATGTAGACATCACCCTCGGCGGGAGGCCAACCCAAGCCTTGGTGGACACTAGGGCCACCCACATCTTCATATTGCTTGTGGAAGCAAAGCGACTCGGCTTGACCACCACCAAACAAACAAGTTGGGTCAATGCTGTCAACTCAGGGGCCAAAGTAGTAGAAGGCATGGCTCGTGGAGTAGAACTTCAAATTGGACCATGGAAAGGACCCATCAGTCCATCTGTGGTACATTTGGATGATTTTCAGTTTGTTCTCGGAGTGGAGTTCCTCACGCAGGCAGAAGCAGCACTTATGCCACACATCAGCAGCTTATTTATCTTGGATTAGCACTCCCCTTGCATGATTCCCATGACATCAGTCCTACAAATACATGGGAAGCAGCTTTTAGCCTTACAGTTGTACCAAGAAACAAGCAACCATGAAGCCAGCACCGTGTCAACAAGGAAGACCCCTTGTCAATCATCTCACATCAACACCGGAATGGGTTAGGAAGTTGTCACCAAGAAGAAGTCTCCCCCAAAGCCATTCCAGCACCAGTGTTAGCATCAACGTCAACATCAACATTAGTACCAACGTTAACACCACAAGCCGATAGCATAGAAGACTCCTAGAAGACCCAAGGCCGTCTCTAGTGAGGAACAACCCTCGGGGGACAAATAATCATGGGAACCAATCTTCGAAAAAATCCAAACCATCATTTTGACCTAGCCCTGGACAAAGACTTTCCTACCACCAAAGCAGAGCATCCAAAATCCTACCTTGAAGCAGCTAGGCAAGGACTTAACGTAGGAACTAGCCATAGGTTTTCCCACCATCAAGAACACCCTAAAGCCTTCCACCCAACCTTATGCCCGGGCCTTGGAAGTGACAAAGTTCGTGGAGTTGCGGAAGAACCCTCATTCATCAATAGCAGATTCGAGCCACAAGAAGAAGCTTGTATTTGAGGACGAAGACCGAATTGAGTGGGGGAGATTGTCACAAGTGTTCTCTTCGCCGCATCATCAAGTGACATCCCTTGTGCCTACAACCGCCATCTGAATGTCCAAGTATGTGTCTTGGATGGGGCAATGCTTGTATTTTTTATGGGGGATTGCCAATGGCATTGTTGTAATTATCTAGTATGATTTTTCATCATTTTGATGTATTTTTTTGTCAATCCTCCAAAAACTTAGCATACTCTTTGAGGGGAGGTAGGTAATCGAGTGAATCAAGAGCATGTAAAGGTTAAACATGAGATCCCCTCGACACTGAACTATGTGCTTATGCTTGCCATCCATTAATGCAATACAAATTGCCTTTTGTCTAATTCGTGTGCCATCTTTGTTGCATTTTCTTATGTTTTTGCTTGTTATTTAGGCTTACTCGTCGCATTAGAGAGCCGCACAGGGCCCCAATGACTAGCCCCGTGACAACATGGCATTTGTTGGTGTAGGAAGTCAATATGACATAATTGTGGTCATCCAAATGAGATTGATATTGGCTATTGAATTTTCTATAAAATTTGAGGGCGAGTGGTTGAAAGTGTTGCTATTTGCTTTTTGTGCATTACTTGAGTGATCGTCCAACTCACCCTTAGCAATCATCTTTCGAATTCCTCATCCTCCTTAGCCTTCAATAAGTGTCTTCTCGCTTTACCATCTTTGCACGGTCAAATCATGAGGTGTATGATCTCCTTGACTAGGACCCCCCCAACCATACTTGGTCATCTAAGTCATGGTTGAACACAAATATTCTGGTTCAACCTTTGGAAGTGGTCTTAGAGAGTAAGGCCTCATTTGGCACATCCTTTTTGCACAACTTGTCGGCTATTTAAAATCTAGTGGCCCACATTTTTGTCTTTTCCCATTTGATTGGGGGAAGATCTAATCACCAAAAGACTGCCTAGAAAAGATGTGAAAAGCTCTATTTGAGCTTATTTTGAGAAATTAAAAATGAAGCTTCTTGCCTTTTTTCTTCTCGTCTTTGTGCAAAAATATGTGCCTCCAACTAAACAGTTTGTGGGCTGCCAAGATCTTTATGTGAAAGCCCATTACGTCTTTTGGATGTCAGATATTCTATAAGATCTTTCCAAAAGACTTGCCAAACAACACCTAGGTCTATAACAACCCAGGTCAAGCAAGACAAAGTTATTAGTTCAGCTTATGAGGTAGATTAACCATTTCTACGATAGACATGTTTGTTGCATCGAATGAGTGCAGGTCCAAGTTGGAATGTAGCATTGGGTTGGTCTTAAGCTTAATCCCTAAGTAGTCTGATCCTAAATTGAACATAATCCAACTTTAGCCTAACCCGAGCCTACCATGGCTCAACTATACATATGCACAAGTATATATGTCGATACAAAAACATACATATATTCATGCATGCATGCATGCTTATATGCAAAATATATAAAATTCTTATTCAAATATTTAAATCAACGATAGCAAATAGATTCATACAACTTTTTACTATATTGGGCCTAACAAGCCCAATTGACCAACCCAGCCTAGTATGGGCCATGTAGGGGTGAGCATACTTTGGTTAAAATCGAAAGTTTGATCCTCTTTTTATATTGACTTTTTTTTTATTCAGTTATTTCGGTCATTGGTTTGGTTTTAATTCCTTCATTCAGTTTTAGATATTTTGGTTGTCACATTTATAACTAGAAATATCGAACTTTTAAATGTATAATATATAATAATTAATATGATGTAACAAATTAAATGTATATTGCATAATATATAATATCAACAAGGAAATGGAAACCCTCTTCCCCAATCCCATACGAGCAACCCCAATGCCCAACCTAATAACCATTGTAGCATCACTGCCATGGGCCATCTGTTGTTATCAAAGAGGGTGAGAGTGAGTGAGTGAAGGATCATAACAAAACCCCATATTGACAAACAATAGAGGTTGAACCATCACCACTTACATCTCTGATTTCCTCCACTAATTGCACCCCTCTTTGTAACTTTGTTCACCATTCCTATAGAAAGTTGAATAAACAATTTGACATATTAGCACATCTCACCTAGTGTCTCCATACCTCAAATGTCTCCCTTCGAAGAACAACCCTACCTTTTGCACCATTGAGTCATTTTGTTTGAAGTCAATATTTGGGGAATCTTAAACTTATCATTAAAATAATCAAGGGCAAAATTCTTAAACTATCATTACAGTTTAGCTAATTGATTAACTATACCCTTATTGTTTACATATTATCTTAAAGTACCCTTACTTTTTTCTTCTGACAACTGACATTGTCATTAAGTGCTAATGAAAAAAAAAAACCGAAATGTTGAATGTACTCTTCATTATTCCTCAAAATTTCAAAATAGAACCCAATTGATGAAAGTCAATTAGCTTTATTGGATCTCTTATGATTTTAAAGTTTGGAGATTCTTCACTGCTCAAGAGGCCTTTAAGTACCCTTATTGTCCGAACAATTCCACACACACACACACACACACACACACACATATATATATATATATATATATATATATATATATATATATATATATATATTACCTGTAATTTCAATCCCAAAATCCTGAACCAACTCCCTCAGCTCGTAGTGTTCAATCAAGGAGATTCAATTTTGCCTTTGGCCTTCGTTCTACTAGTTATGACAGTTAAGGATGTGTACAAGGATTGGAGGCATCATCGGCTCATCACTTATACTGAAATGAGAATAATGGATTAGCATTTGTGCTTGTAAATGGTTAGTTTTAAACCAAAAGATGGAAGGACATTGGGTTGGGGAACTCATTAAGGTCTACGCAAATGAAACTCTTCATTGTGACATTAATATGGATCCCACATGGAGAAATGGATCCAGTCCACCATTAGACTAGATAATAGCAGACCCGCTTGAGTAGGAGATAGGAGCATGCATGTGCATGGAACAAGTTGTGTCGCACCTTCCTTGCCACCTTGCATTACCTAATACCATTTTAGCCAATCATTGGCCTCCATTCTGAACATAAAATATTGGTGTAATGGCCTATGGTCATATATAATCACTCACAACTTAATGAAGAGGCAAAGAATCAATTATCACCAAAATCCCTTGTTTGAGTGTCATCTCTCCCTGAGTGGTGCTCAACATCATAGATCGTCGAGGACGAAAGAAGACGTTTTCCCTCCTCCAGGAAGAGGTCGGCATCAATATGGTATCAAAGTCGATCGAATCCTTTGAGATGGATGGGGTGGAATAGAGGCTCGATGGAGTGGAGAGAGCTCAGGTTGAGTTTTCCTGTAACCAGTAGGAGTTTAACCAACGGTTGGATGAGATGGTTGGGAAGCTCAACATGTTGTGCTTCGGTGAGGGACACTCTTGACGAGTGGCATCGAAAGCTTCACTAGTGAGGACAATAGACTCGATTCAAGTTGGGGGTACTTTTAACAACTTTGTTCGAGCTATCCAAATTTGATGAGAGCAACCTCGATGGTTGGTTGCTCCTTATAAAGTAGTATTTCTCCCTCCAGGAAATTTCGGAGGAACAGTGGGTTTTAATTGCGAGCTTGGGATTTGACGGGAAGGCCATTGAGTGGTACTGTTGATACATGGGTTTGCACCCTGAACAAACTGGAGACACTTCATCTCAGCATTGGATAGCCGCTTCAGTGGCTCGTTGGGAGCTAATGTAGTTGGCCAATTCACCAAGCTGACCCAAACCTCTACAACTCAAAGTATGTGGAAGAATTCCAACACCTCTCCAACCAAGTTAGGGGCATGTTTGAAGACTTCCTCGTGGGGATTTTCATTGCAGGACTACAGGCTGACCTTTGGATTGGTGTCAAAAAGTTTGAACCAGCCACCCTGGCCTGGGCCATAAGGTTGGCATTGTTAGGAGAAGAAGAGCACAATGTCAAATGAAGTTTGTTCAAGCATGAACCAACAAAATTTAAGAACCCTCCCCTATTTCCCTCAACCAACCCATCCACACCACTACAACCCAACCCCCCAAGCCACCTGAGATCAAGCACATAACCCCAGTTGAAGCTATCGAGAGAAGAGCCAAAGGGCTTTGCTACAACTATATGCCCAACACATCTGCAACTCTCGAAAGCTCTACTGGATTGTGGGCCCGCATAACACTTCTAAAGGAGATGGGAGCCCAAGTTCTGATCCACCACCATCTCCATATGAGATAGGCACCATCCCGGAAATTTCACCGCAGGCCCTTTATGGGCTTTAAATCGGCCCGCACCATGCGACTCCAAGGTATGATCCACAATCACCCTCTTCTTGTTTTTATTGATAGTGGATCTACAAGCAATTTTTTGGACCCTTGAGTTGCGGATAAGGCTAACCTCATTGTACACAAGGAAGGACCATTTGATGTTAATGAAATTAATAGTGAGTGTAAGATGGGGGGTAGGGCTAGGTTGGAGAGTGGTCTCTCTGAAAGATGAAGAGAAGCCTCGAGAGTGAAGGTCTTTAGGTAAAGCGCTTAGAAAATGAGAGAACGGTGGATACTCGAGAGTATCAATAACAATTGCTTATGATCGGATGAGTTTTAATGTGAGGAGGATCTCTATTTATGGAGGAAGTCCCGAGATCCTAAAAGGTAGGAGACGAGGATATTTGTTCTTTATCGGGGAAGAGGATATTTGATTCACCATCAATTATGGATGCGCTATTGGGGTATCACCACATGTCTCATGAGGATCTTCTAAAGGATAAGCTTTCCTTATCCTTGAGATCCATCATTGCTCACGTGTTTTACTACCTTTTGCGCTTTATAACTAATCTTACGTGGCAATAGTGATGTCGTTCGGAGGTTGGTACTTTGCAATTCTACATGGCGGTTCGCAAAGTCCTTTGCTGTCTTGGGTTTGCATGTGTCTGGGCACACGCAGGCCTCACTGTGGTCCCAGCCTATTGTCCTTTCTAGTCCGTCATCCAAAGTGGAATTGCGGGTTGTGAGTTCATCACACATTATAGCGGGTGTGGCTTCATCGCACACTTAGGTGTGTTTGGGTCTTTCTGAGATTTATTTAGGTTCGGACGTTTGTTGGACTTGGTGAACCATGCATTTATCGCAATTTTGCTTAATGTGTTGCGGGTTCATCGCAAAGGTGGCGGTGTACCATAAGTTCATCGCAACTTGGGGGATTGATTGCAAGCTGCTCATAAGTGTTTCTGTGGTGTTACTCTTGGTGTCTAAGTGTTATTTGGGGGTCTGAGTGAGGGCTTGTGCTATTGGATTTCTCGGCCCTGAGCATGCAATTCACCGATTTAATTGGAGTCTATACAATAAAGGGACTCAAAACTGCTGAACCCAAAATTCCTTTTTTTTATTTTTTATTTTTTTTAACTTCATCTAATAACTACCTACCAAGAATCTAGCCTAGAGCAATTACCACCCCCCATCCCCCATACACACACCTTCTTGAGGAGTATGTCGATGTGTTCTCTAAGAGCCCAATTGCCCCTGTGATCATTTCATTACCCTGGAGCCTAGTAGTTTGAAAAGAAAGATGCCACTCGGACTATGTATAGACTACCGATCACTAAACAAAGCCACAATCCTTAATTGATTCCCTATCCCTGTGGTCAATGAGTTACTTGATGAACTATATGGTGCTTGAATTTTCTCCAAATTGGATCTTCGTTTAGGATACCACCAGATCGAAATTAGAGCTGGCGATGAGATCAAAACTGCCTTATGCACTTGTGATGGTCATTACGAGTTTCTCGTCATGCCATTTGGCATCAACAATGCTCTCTTAACATTCTAAACGCTAATGAATGAGGTATTCTAAAGCTACTTGCGCAAATTTATTCAAATTTTTGAAGATATTTTGGTATACAGTCAATCAATGGAGAACCATATCCAACATTTGTGAATCACTCTTAACACCCTTCGACAAAACTCACTATTCATCAAGCTCAACAAGTGTCAATTTGCCACCACTAGTATTGACTATCTTGGTCATGTAATTTCTGCCGATGGTGTTAGTATGGACAATGACAAAGTGCTGAGTGTGCTCTTCTGGCCCAAGCCCACATCACTAAAGGAGCTACGTGGTTTTTCTTGGGCTCACTGGGTATTATAGAAAATTTATCACACTATGGTCTTCTTGCCAAGCCATTAACCCAATTACTTAAGAACGTGTGGTCATGGAGTAGTGATGTTGACCATGCTTTCAGCGTAATGAAGTCTGCCATGGTATTCGCGCCTGTTCTAGGCCTGCCGATTTTTTTACAACAATTTGAAGTGGAAACTGATGCAAGTTGCTCTAGTGTTGGGCCATTCCTTTCTCAGTCTGGTAGACCTATTGCCTACATTCGGTGTTTTGCTAAGCCCACATCCTCACCAATGGACTCTGTGGCTTCCACTTGCTAAGTGGTGATACAATACCACTTACCACTCCGCTTCCAAATGACCCCTCTCAAGGTTGCCTACAGTGTGGACCCTCCCACTTTGATTTCTTACATTATAGGTGATGCGTCAATTTTTGGTGATGTATCAATTTTTTGTGTTAAGTACCTCGTCATTTAATCTGAATTGGGGGCAGACTAGGTGTTGAATTAACTGGGCCGAGCTGGGCAGATTAGGTGCCGAATTAACTGGGCCGAGCTAGGCAGGTTAGGTGACGAATTGACTAGGCCGAGTTAAGCAGGTTAGGTGCCAAACTGCCTATTAGGTGCTGAGCTGACCAGAGTGCCGAACTACCTATTAGGTGACGAGCTGACCAAAAGGCCGAGCTGCCTATTAGGTGAAAGGTGCAAGCATACAATCATGGTGCAAGTAGTTGAAGATACACTCCATAAACGTGATACTGTTCTCACACAATCATGGGATAATCTGGTGCATGCCCAATCCTGTATGAAGAAGCTCCATGATAAGCACTGATCAGATCGCTAGTTTGAAGTAGGTGATATGGTTTTCTTTTGCCTTCAACCATACAAACAATCCACTATCTCTATTCGTCATTGCCATAAACTCTCAGCCTGTTTCTTTGGGTCCTTCTGAGTGCTTGAGCGCATCGACACAGTAGCTTATTGTAGCGCCAGCCATCGCATTCACCCCACTTTCCATGTTTTCAAGTTAAAAAAGAAAGTGGGATCTCATTACCTTACAAGCCCAACTCCTCCCCCTCTCCCCTGATGGCACACTGAAACCTCACCCCACTGCCATCCTAGACCATTGCATCATCAAAGTGGGCAACCAAGACCAAACCGAACTACTCATCCAATGAGAAGGCACTCCCCCCTCTGACTCCACATGGGAACGCTGGACATTACTCATCAAACATTTTCCAGGTGTCAATCTTGAGGACAAGACTGTTCCAAGTGAGGGGAGTTGATATATCCGCCATGGGGAAACAAATCTGATCCACCATTAGAATATATAATGGTAGACCCACTTGAGTAGGAGATAAGGGTGTGCATGTGCATGGAATGAGCTGTCGTTGCCACTTTCCTTGCCACCTTGCATTAGTTTTTTTTTTTTTTTTTTTTGTTATTGTTTTAGCTAGTCATTGGCCTCCATTCTGAATATAAATACTAGTGTAACGACCTCTAGCCCTATATAATCATTCACAACTTAATGAATAGGCAAATAATCAATTATCACAAAAATCCCTTGTTCGAATATCGTCTCTTGCTGAGTGATGCTTTACACCATAGCTCGTCGAGGATGAAAGAAGATGTCTTCCCTCCTCTAAGAAGAGGGCGGCGTGACGACATCAGACATGGTATTGCTTTCTACCGATGACCAAATTGGGGTTGCCTATGTTCAGACACTAAATTTAGATGTGGAATTGAACTTGAAAACATGGCATGCGAAATAGGAGACCCTGTCAAAGATGCCTGAGAAAGAGGGGTTCAATGGGTTGATCAAATGTGAGCGCCCCGATAAGAATATATATGGTTTTCATGCAAACATGGAGATTAACGGGAAGGGGTTGTATTTGGGACCCTCAAACATTATTCATCATGGTTGCAAGCTCAAGAACACAACTTGGGCTGTTGGGGTTGTAGTGTACGCTGGTCATGAGCTCAATAACACAACAAAAAGCTAAGAGATTAATTGAGTTTTCAATTTTTTTGTATTTCCTTTTTTCCTCCCTTTCGACGAAATACAATCAAATACAATGTCTTCAAGAATGAAGACCGATAGAGGACATCTCTCTATAACATCACCATCTCACGAATCCAGGCTTATGAATTTGGAGAAAGTATAGTTCCTTCCTAAATGGTCCCACTCCCAGTTTCCGTGCCCTGAGTTCTTTATGACAAAAGGGTATTTTAGGGAATTTTAAAAAATATATCAGTCACGTGATGTTATGTGTGAACAGTTATGATTGGGAGTTGACAGTAGGGGAGGTTTTAGACAATTGCCAAAAACAATATGGGTACTTTAAAACAATATGTAAGTAGTACGAGTGAGTTAGTCAATTAGCTAAACCACAAGGGTAGTTTAAGAAACTTGCCCTATTCTAAGTTTTTGTTTATTGAAAATTTGATTTATTATTATCAATTTATAATGTAATAAACCAATATTTTCAACCTGTATTTGACTTGGCTGGTCGAACCGTTCAAACCGTCACCCGACCAGGATTATGGGTCCAGTTCAGTCAAGACCCATATTGTTGACTTGGTCAATAATTGTTTGACCCGATCGGTTCGACCTTTGACCCATTTGACCTGGTGATTGGGTTGCAAGTTGCATGCTCAATGCATGAAAAACTTTTGGAGGTCGTAATTTTGCACTCCGATGTTCAATTTGGGTGTTTTTTTTTTTGGGGGGGGGTTAACTTTTCAAGATCTATGCGCTCCAAGGAGCCATAGGTGCCTTGCCCTACTAATTTTTGCAGGAAAAAAACATTTTTTGGCCTCAAATTACAATTTTTTATATTTTTATAAAAAATAAAAACAAATTAAATATAAAAATAATACATATAACGTATCTAAAACTTATTTATACATTATTTGTTGCTGAAATATATATTTACACACACACACATATATATATATATACACTTAATACATGTATGCGTTGATGTGGCACGGTCTGAACCGTTTTACCTAGCTGGTCGAACTGTGGCCCATGACCCGGAGGAAAAAATAGTTTGACCTCCTAGCAAGTTTTTAAAACATTGTAATAAACTGAATGTCCCCTAGGCCTAGACACAACCTAAGTATGCCAATTTTTAGTTTTGGTTGGGGTTGAGTTGAAATGATTGAGATTGACCTTTGGCCCGGTTTCGGTTAGTGCATGAGGTCCAATATTTAAGTTTGGGCTTGGGTTGACCTTAAACCCTGTCCAACCAACCAAACTTGCACCCCTTGCCGTGGGGGCTATGGACTCATAGACCATTCATATGTCTTAGGGTTAAGGTTGACACGGGTAGAATTGATTTGAGTGTTTCTTGAATACTGAAGGACCTAAGTCCAATTTTGTGGAAATTCTTCGAAATTGCCCAAGTTGGAATCCTATTTTAATTCCATTTTTGGTGGTGTTTGGCACTGATGCATGTTTTTCGGAAATCTAACACCACATCAGTGATTAAAAAACCGTTGGTTATTTTGCTGTTTGTTTGACCAATTTCTCAATCAATTGAAAATCAATTATTAAATAAAGCTAAGTAGATAAGTCACCATTTTTGGGGTGATTCCTATTTTTAGGTTGATTTTGATTTTTTTTTAGTGGTGTAGCATCCGACATGGATGGGGGGATGGTTTCCATAAAAGAAAAAAAAAAAAATCAATGCTAATAAACACTACCATACAAACTTATAGCCAATTTCTCAAATTTCAGTCCACAAAGCAATAACGGTGCCAAGCAGTCATGATTTACCATATAGTCTTTTGGATAATTATGGGTAAGGCATTTGTGAGTAGCAAATTCAAGCAGTCATAATTTACCATTTAGTAGATGTATTGGGATATTTTGCTAGCAAAATGTGCACTAACATGCTTACAGCATGGCATCTAACCACATATCAAGATCTTCTCATGAATGGAGTTTGGATTTTCTCTTCATAGAGCGCTCCTTATATTGATTGGATTTGAGATCTGATCCTATTTGGTCAAAGTCGGATCACTGATGTTTGATCGGATCATATTGGATGATAGGATCTGACCATAAATTGGACCGGATTTAAACCCCTATCCAAATTGAGAAGATCCAATCTGATATGTATTATATATTTATAAATAAATAAATAAATAAATAAATAAATATATATATATATATATATAGAGAGAGAGAGAGAGAGAGAGAGAGATAATACATATACGTGTTATTTATTTTTTATTTACAAATATATTTTAATATTATATTTTTATAAAACATGTATATATGATGAAAATAATTAAAAAATACGTGTACTTTTTTATTTTATTTAAATTATTATATTTTATATTTATTTTAATAATTTATTAAATTTTAAAGAAAACAAGTCATATCATATCAGATTTAAATATCCAACTTACTAATAGATTCAAAATAAGATTTGATCGCATCTTCAGATTGGTCGAATCTGACATGAACCGTGTTGGACCGGATTTGAATATACTCTCATTCAAATCTGATCCGATCCATTTGCATCCCTACCTGGAACATTTTTCCATATATGCATGTTGTTATTCATATGGATGTTCCACCAATACACCACTAATTTGTGTCGTGAGATCCGTTTGAGGACTTCTACACGAGGAATGTATCCAAACTCCCATTAATGTAGCATACAAGTATGAGAGATGATCGTCAAATCTCCTTCACATGGAACACTATAATTGTACATTAGGAACATTTCCTAAACTGGAATGTTACCATTTATGAAGAAATGTTCCTGATGTATGGGTTTGGGCAGGGTTATTACAAGTAAGAGTCTAGGAGATCTAGACATACATGTGGATAGATGTGGTGCTGTTAGCACAATTCAGATATCCTACCTATGAATGGATCTGGATTCAGTCAGAGCAAAGTCCATTTGAACAGCCATCGTAGCCTTGCATTGGGAATATCTCCCCATGAAATAAAGCACAGAAGTACGGAGATATTCCCAATGAAAGGTTGTAAAGGCTGTTCGAACAATGTTCGAACGGGCCTAGCTTTGACTAAAGTCGATCTCCCTATGATTTGGGATGTTTCCTCATAGAGTGCACCTCTCAGCCTCATTCCACCATGTATTGAGAACATCTCCCCATGATTAACAACACAAAATACGAAAGATGTTCCTTATGTATGGCCAGGAGGCGTTGTGAGGAGCAAATCTAGACTCTCTAATCACACCTATCCACTTGACATTATAGCTGTACATTGTGAACATCTTCCTTTGAATGGCATATAAAGATGGCAATTTGATCCATTCCCGTGAGGCCCCGCCCTGCCCGGCAAGGTGATTTTTTTGACCACTTATTGGGGTTTGAAAAAACCCAAAACTCTAGAGATAAGGGGACAGGGTGAAGATGGTATTTGTCCACAATGATGGGGATGGGGTTATGATTTTTAGCCCCGCCCGGGTTCGGAGCGGGGCATTTGAGTTCGAGTTAGGGTAGACAAAACCCGGCCCTGCCCGCCCCGTTGCCATTCATATTAGTATGATGATCCGTGTTCGTAGTGAAAAACTCGTCATCATGTGTTTTGAATGCCGTACACAATGCATCATAGGCCATACATCTTCAATATTGTGATCAGGTGATCTGATCCCACTCCCCAATATTTCAGATGTTTGATAAGCGGTGCATAACTAAGGCGCATGGCATGAAAAGGTATGATATGGATCCGATGTTATGATTCGAGTCCGCGTAATCCTTTTTTTTCCTCCCGCGAAGACTACTAGCGGAAATTTCAAAAAAGGGAAACAGAAAACGAAAGGAGGCAAATGCAAACCATTTGAATATTCGAGTTAGCCTACGCCACGTCATCGATCCGAAGCAAGTTTATAGTCTTCATCTCAGCCGTACATTCAGAAATATCGGACAGTCGAGAAATTCCCTTGAAAATCCGCCGAGAGCAGGATCGATCCTCGATGTACCCTTATCGTTTTCGTTTAAATACCCCTGAATACCCCAACATCGGTCATCCCTCTTCCAAGCCTCCAAGCGAAGCTAAGTTCGGAATTTCGAATTTGCTTACCGTGAGATCTTAGTTACAGAGAATCAACAATGTCTGGTCGTGGAAAGGGTGGAAAGGGTTTGGGGAAGGGTGGAGCAAAGCGTCATCGTAAGGTTCTTCGCGATAACATTCAGGGCATTACAAAGCCAGCCATCAGGAGGTTGGCCAGAAGAGGAGGTGTGAAGCGTATCAGCGGTCTGATCTATGAGGAGACCAGAGGTGTTCTCAAAATCTTCCTCGAGAACGTGATTCGCGACGCTGTAACCTACACCGAGCACGCTCGCCGTAAAACGGTTACTGCGATGGACGTGGTTTATGCTCTTAAGAGGCAGGGCAGGACTCTCTATGGGTTCGGTGGTTAGGGTTTTCAGAGGAAAAGTCTTGCTATCAAGAAATTGGAACGTAGGAATTAGATATTTTCTTTCCCTTTTTTTTCTGTTTTCTCTAGGGGTGCTTAGTTGGTTACTTTTTGTCTTGTGATTACGGTGCTCTTATCCCTGTTCTAGCTCTCTGATATGATTTAATTTTGGAGAGGGAAGGTGTGGATGTAATGTACACTTTATGTTGAAAATCAATGTAGAGAAATCTTCGTTCTCACATTTTGAGTCTTATATCTTTATACGTGATATTGTTTCTTAATGGGGTTGAAACTGATATTTTATGGTCATGATCCTTCTACATGGATTCCATGCCAACAAAAGCGTTGCCTTGCTTGCTACTATGAAAATTGAAATCCCTGGATCGAATTCAATTGCCCTCCAGCAAGAAGTGTCTTGAAACTTTATTTTGTGTTGTTTAGACTCGAGAATAGTATCGAGCCATCTCCTCTCCACCAACCTTTTACTATGTTTGTTCATCTAGGCCATCTAGGATTCAAAACTCCGTGTCATTTGAACAGAAGGATGCAGGTTAAGTGTGATTGTGGAACGCTCCACTTCACCGCTAAAGATAGGTATGGCATCATACCTAAGGCATTAGAACCTTACAAGTTACAGATATCTTCAGAAGTCTGGAAGCAAGCGACTTGCTTCATCATTTTACCATTTTGGGTCGTGTTTTCATTACCTCAAAGATAGGTATAACCATTGAAATTGGGTCGTGTTTTCTAAATTGGGTCGTGTTTTCATTACCACTTCACCGCTAAGAAATGCATTCCAGTTGCTATACAATGATACAATATTATAATCCTTTAAAACAAACAGAACAATTTAGAAACTGAGGTCCATTTGGGAAAATAGAGAGTTTTTATGTCTGTTTCATAAATAAAGAAGCGACAGACTGAATCTTGCACACTATACATGAACAATGTTACTGCACAAACAGCATATCTGAAACGTTTGGACAGATTTCACTAAAGTCTAGGAAACGTTCATCTTAAGAAAAGAAAAAGCTGAACATGGAAGTCGCTAATCAAGTCTCATCTGATGCTATGCACTTTTTTCCACCATAAAAAGTTTCACCTCCCATGTAGGGCAAGTCTCACAAGTCTTGTTTACTACCCTTGCTTCCAGCTATTGTACAGATTAGACTGCAGGGTTAAGAGCACGCTCAATTTCCTCCAGTGATCTCCCCTTGGTTTCCACAACATTGGCAGCTATGTACAAAACAGCTAGAGCACAGACAGTTGCAAATCCCAAATAGACGGTGTTGATCCCATACTTGTTTACAACACTCAAGAAATACAAGCCAATGACAAAGTTGGAAACCTGTTAAATTGCCATAATATGTATGAATAGAAAAAAGTACAGTAAGTGATAATAGCATAATGCAGTCAACTGGAAAAAAAAAAACAAAAAATGGAAAAGAAAACCCATGGAAAAATCATTTATATGGGATAAAGAGTCATGTGATGGGTAAACCATGTGAATATAAACCTTTCCTTTTCTATGTGAAAGGATATTAACAATTTCCTGATTTTCTATACATTCATGCAATCATAGATTCATATGCATAATGTCTTATCTCTGGTGCTCATGTTGACACATCAATATTTGTTGCCACCAAATTTAAGGAGACAGAAGCCTAATGCACAGATTAGGATTTCCAAAATATGGAGATCCTAAAGAATAAAAAAGTCATTCCTTAATAAAAGGATGATGAAGCTCATATTCAAGGAAATAGTTGGAACTGAGATCAGGGATTGAAGAAAAACTAAAATGAGAAAACCATTGTTAGTTTTGTTATTGGTAGAAAATCACACTTCATTCATAATTTGTTTAGCATCTACAAAGAAAACATGATTCTTCTTTTTCAGGTAATATAGTGTGTTTTTTAAAACTAAAGATGCATAAATACAATAACCAAACATTGCTATCACTTATGAGAATCAGCATAGTGAAGAAGAGCTGAAAAAGGTCGCAGCTTATCTACTACACTCACCCAGTGCATGCCCAAAGACAAGGCAACTGCTTTTGCTCTTATTCTAGAGGCAAATATCTCTGGAAGAAGAAGAGCTGGCACAGGTCCCGCACCCAGTGAAAAGGACAATACGTAGCTGTTTAAATTGAATTATAGAAGATTTGTTGGTCAAGATGGAATTAAGTTTCACAACAGGAAGAAACATTAGTCACTATCAAGAAAAAAATAGTTGATCGGCATTAACTTACAGGACTGTACCCAGAACAGCAAGTGTCCCAGAATATGGTGCCAACACCTTCCAAGTGAAGGAGAATGAGAGTAGCAACATTGAAGAAGCCTTGAGAGGACATACCACAGCATAAGGTCAGTGATTGATCAAACATTCAAGATGAAGATGCAGTGAAAGGACAATGTTTTGTTACTATGGCATCTGTCAGTTAAACATAAGGTCCTTAACTACATAGTAAGTATTTCGGGGGTTTATCCTACACACTCAGGAAAGAAGAAAGGCGTTGCTCCTTTTGATAAGTCATAAACTACTCTGGGTTCATGTGGCAAATTGTAAATAATCAACATAGATCTTCAGTCCAGAAAAAAATCATTTGAGGAAGCACCCTAGAGATGGAAAGCAGCTATTGTCATGTCAATTCAAGCACTTGTCATAAAGTAATGTTAGCAAAAAAGTCCTATGGGACATGTACAGGTTCCAGTCTTGAACATGGTGATTAGTATTTAAAAGTTTTTCTATCAATCTCCATATCCTATCACTCACCTCCAATTTGTTGATGATACAAATTTGTTCTGTGATGGAAATGACTTGAGATGGGTGTGAAACTTAAAGATGAATTGGGATAAAAGACGTCTCATGGGATTCAAAAAGATTGGTGTCGTGGAAGAAGTGTTACCTATCTTTAGGGGGTAGGATAACACTGATTAGGTCCACCCTTGCAAATTTGCCGGTTTACTTTTTGTATGTTTTCAGGGTTCCAGGAGGGATAAGCAAGCAATTAGAAAAAATGATGAGAGATTTTTTATGGGAGCCAGGGGAGTAGAAAAAAGACCATAGAGTTAGTTGAGAGATGGTTAAAAGAAGTATGAAATACGGAGGGTTAGGTTTGGGGAATATTCGGGAGAGGAATGTGGCTCTGCTTGCAAAATGGCTTTGGAGGTTGCCAATTGATAGGGACAAGCTATGAGTGAAAGTGATTATCAGTATTCATGGTCTTGTGGCTGACGGTTGGGATGCTGGTGTTTTGGCCAGGGATACAAGAGCTTCCCCTTGGATCCATTTGTCAGGTATAACCCTTGCTCAAGTAACATTGTTAAATTTTGGGAGCACTTATGGTTGGAAAATGCAACTCTCAAAGTGCAATTTCCCTCAATTTTTGCATCTCAAACCAGAAGAATGAACCTATTGCCTCATTTATTAACCATTCCAATTTGACCTCTGGTTTTTGGGCCTTAGGAGGGGTCCTAGAGAATGTGAGGCCAACAATGCCATTACCTTGATGCAAAAGCTTGAGAGAGTGTATTTGGACCCTTCAAGAAGAGATTGCAGTTAATCCAGAATAATGATAGCTGGGGCCAACTTTTCCCAGTTAATGAGGTTTGGAGTAAGCCTATTCTGCCTAGGATTGGTGGCTTTTGTTGGGAAGTGATTCTTGGTAGGTCAACTCGCTTCAAAGGAAAAGACCTAACTGTTGCTTATTTCCTCATTGGTGTCTTCTTTGTAAGACTAATGGTGAGTCTTCCCATCATTTATTAATATCCTGTCCTTTTGTTCTTCCAATTTGGGATTGGTTTCTTTCCTTAATTGGGTGCAGGTGGAATCCCCCATCAGATGTACAAAGCCTATTCTGCCCCACCTTTGTTAGATGGAAGAAAAGAAGAGGCAAGATCTTGTTGAAGTGTACAAGAGCTGCTGTGTGTTGGACAATTTGGGAAGAAAGAATCAAAGGTTATTTGCAGAAAAGGAAAGAAATAGGGAAGCCCTCATTGAAACAATAACAATTAGAGTGATCCATTGGGTAAAGACTCTGAAGTTATTTGAAGGAGTTTCTGCTACTGATGGTAGCAGTGAGGGTGTAACCCTGGAACTTCTGGCATTGGGGGCGGGGGGGGGGGGGTTCAGAGATGAGGGAAGCACTATTAGGGCTATATTTTCTGGCCCTATTGGTGTAGGGGAATCACTGAGAGCTGAAATCCCTGCTGTGGTGGGAGGAATTCAGAAAGTCAAGGAGTTAAATGTTTCCAAACTAATAATTGAAGGGGATTCAAAGCTCGTTATTGGTTGGCTCCAAAAGGAGGAGGAGATGGACTGGTGGGAGTATTTAAATGAAAAAAGAAAGTCCAGAGACTTGGCTCAAGGAATGGAAGTTCAATTTAAATGGATTAAGAGAGATTCCAATAGCTTGGATGATGCTTTGGCTAAGCAAGGGGTGGGAAGAAACGACTTATTCTGGGCTATTCTGTAATGTTTTCTTCATTTTTGGAGAGTGGGAGCTAAGAGAGTTTGGCTCCCCTCCCCCTCATTGTACTCGCTTATCAACTTATTTATATCTTAATGAAATTCTTTCAGTTATTGATAAAAAAAAAAGATTAGTATTTAAAAGCAATGTTAAGAGCCCAACATCAATAACTCATTCAATTACTTAATCACTCCAACTAAAAAAGAAAAGGAGGAGATCCCCTTCATCATGATGGAAAGTAAGCAGGTGTTTGTAACATTCCCAGGAACATTTCTCTCATGAACAGACAAACATCTATTTTCTGCTTCTCGGGAGCAAAAAGGAACATCAGAACCACTCCCAGGAACACTATGAATGCCACCTGTGCTACCAACTTCAAGCTTGTGTAGTTTTGGTTTATATTCCATGGTGAATGCTCAAGTATTTAAATGCCTGAGAGGGGAGACTACTAATCATTGTGTAATTATTTATAGTTTTGGTTACCAGTTGATCACCATGGAATTAAGCAGCCAAAGTCTAAAGCATGGAACAGGTGCAGGAACTAGAGCTAGAGTTGGAGTATTTAGTATTTACTATTGCCTTATAAGTTATTCTAGTGAATAATGAACAAACTGCATACCTTAATGAAGGGAGAGAATAATAGGCTATGAGGCTAAAAGAAAAAATGTAGGAAACAGTTACAAGGCTAGCAATGTTGCATGAGGAAGAGTGTTGGGACAGTCAAGAAACAAAATGTTAAAAAAGTGAATATAGCAACGCAAATTTTGAGACGAATGAATAGAAAACTAGAAACAATAGTATGAGAAATGCACTAATTCAAATGAACCTAGGAGTAGCTTCAGCAGGTGATAAAATGAGCAAAAGTAGACGTACATGGTTTGGTAACATGCAGAGAAGGCAGCAATAGTGAAAAGAAGTGACCTGTTACAAGTTGTGTAGGGTCTAGGAGAGTTTGGGGAGGAATGATTTTAGAGCCCATGGTTTAACAATGGATCTAGCACTGAACATGGCAGAATGGTAGAACAGGATTGATATAATTGGGATAAGGCTTGGTTGAGTCAAGTAGAGCTCAATTCAGTTGAGAGAGAAGATGGGTGATCTGGAGCTGGGGTGGGGAAAAGAGAGCATGGACACCGTTAATAATTCAAATATGCAGCTTATAGTATCAGAGGGTGTGTTCATTAATTCATTGATTACCAACTTGTCATTGCTAACTTAAGGTAGGGAAGAGTCCAAAATCAGTGGGTAAAAAGATCTATGAGCAAGTGACGTGATATATTCATGATCCTCTAAAATCAAAGAACATATGTCTTAAACAGTTCCACTCCCAATCCTTAGAAAGTACAGTTCTAGAATGGGAACATTCCCATTGTGGATGGTTCTTGTTACTAAGCCTTGGAATGTATAATATGATGCAGAAAAGGTCTAGGACTATAGACTACCTACTACCTTATTTCCTTCACACTTAAATTTGTATAGGATCTATACCATAGACAGATTGCATGGTCATGTTCGCTGAGTTGCTGCCGCTGAATTTGCAGCGACTGGGATGGTCAACTGTCAGCAAGATTTGTTCATATGACTCCATTATCTAAATCAAGACTGGTTGGATGACATCAACCAAAGGAAGGTGAAACAAATAAATGTAAGATTCAGTTATAGAAAATCACATTATCAATATATAGTTTCCACGAAACCAAAACTATATGTCACAGTTTCCAACATTAAACAAGCCAGCGGTATGCATTTGCTATCTTTAGGATCAAGGACACAATGAAGATCCAAGGTTTTACCATTCCAAGAAAGCTTGTAATCAAGAGACTCTTTCTTCCTTGCTTGTCCATTAAGGAAGATGCAATAGCAGTGCCTGCATTCAGTAACACAACATCTCACATGGATTCTGCTTAACCAATCTTGGATCAAATGCCCTAGCTCTCACATAGAATTTGAAGTGCAAAAGTGCAATAGAAAACTAACCAAAAACATTTGATGCCCCAACCAAAGCACTTGCTGCAACATCAGATGCAATCCCAGCGCTGCGGAACACAGAAGTGGAGTAATATACCACAGCATTTATTCCAGCTAATTGTTGAAAAAAGAAAAGTGCTAAACCCACGCTCACAACTGCAATAGGACACAAATGGTAGAAATAACTTCATATTCTTTAACATGTACTAGATGACAATTGACAACCAGACATGATGAGATATAAAAGCAGAAACAAATCTCAGATAGCATACAACTATATGGAGAAGCAATTCCTATTTCCTTATTTATGAACCAAAGACAATGGGCCACCTATATCTACCTTTTTAGAACTCTGTACAATGTATTCTTAAAAATGTCATGGAAATTGAAATGTCAACAACCAAGTCAAGGAAAAAAACACAAAGGATAAAAAGTCGATATGGTGATGAAACCGGATAAAGTACAGTTTTCTTTTTTGTTGCAGATAGTATCATATCCTTGCCCTTTGGTAGTTTATGGATGTAAACCTAATTGGAAACAGAAGATAGAAATACAAAGATGAAGTAATTGCATGTATCTCAGCAGTCTTATCCATCTGTTCAAGGATATTTTATGTCCATCCCCACAAAAGAAAGTGGAAATTAAGCTTAAGTTACATAGAATATATAAAAGTACCTTTCCAATAACGACTACTAAAGAGGTCAAACCACCCAGCCTCTGGCTCTGTGGAACTCTGACTACTTTCTCTTAAATCATGCATGACATCAGCAACTTTTTCTTTTCCAAAGAGTGCCCTTATAGCCATCTCAGCTTGAGAAGTTTTCCCTTGCTATTCAATAATGGATTATGTTTAAATTCTTAGGAATAACCTACATTTGACTACATACAGTAGAAGCGATGGGGCTCTCAATTACTCTAAAAGGGAAGAAGAAGGAACTTGAAGTTAGAATATGATACAATATTTGAAAAGGGGAGAAATATGTTGGAAGCAGAAATCAAGGTGTAGATGGGTAAAGGAAGGAGATGGTAATTCAAAGTTCTTCTATTCATTAGCAAACAATATGAGAAACAAAATTTATGTGCCAAGACCTGTGGTAGACAGTTTGGTGGATCACTTCAAAGGTATTCTTTGGGTGGGTTCTCCTAGGCTTCCATTCAATATGTTGGAAGGGTGTCAAATTCTAGAATTTGGGGGAACCACTTAGGCAGGACCCCCCCTGTTATGGACGCCTTCCTCGGGAAGACATACCGTCGCCGCCGGCAGCAACAGGCCCCGGACCCACCGCCAGCAGCAGCAAGGATTCAGTGATGCTCATCCTACCCAGTTCGACAACAGCAGCCTTATCTAGATTAGATTAGCTCATTTTGCTTGTTCTTATCTTATTGTTCTTATCTCTTATCTTATTTTGTTAATAGCTTATCAGATTAGGATTAGCTTTTCTTATCTTATCTTGTTAGTAGCTTATCAGATTAGGATTAGCTTATCATATTCTTAGCAAGATAGAACTGGAAGTCTCCCTATTCAGCAAGGAGACTCCCCTTGATTAGGACTCTTGTAATCTCCTATTTAAGGAGACCCCATTATTGAATGAGATATCAAATTATTCAGTCAAGAATGAGTTAGGAGAGTTGGTGATCTCTTGGACAAATCACCAAAGGCACCAAGATAGGTTCATCACGAGCAGGAAGGAACAAGGGAAAACAGGAGGTTTTCCCCGTGGACCGACCCGTGACGAGATCCTATTCCCGGGCCCTCAACCCCCCCCCCCCAAACAATATTACAGCTCTAAAAGACTTCTTGTCCTCAACAGAACCCCTAATTCTGAGGCATGGAGCCCTTTTGCAGCCACAACCCAAGAGACCAACTTGCCAAAGGTGAAGGAAATCTGGATATCCTAAAAACAAATTGTAAAACACCAGGGGCCACACTAGCCTAAAACATGGTGAGATGCTTGACATGCTCCATTCTAGATATTACATAACACATTCTTTTCACGTATTAATAAGGCAAGTTTTAGTTACTAGTAAAAAACTTGTTGTAAAACCCCAAGAAACATGCCAGAAAATTCCAGATAAATCCCCATTTGTCTGAAATAATGCATTATTTGATAACACTAGAGATTTTACAAGATACTGTCCAGTTGAAAGACCTTCTTCATGCGTATGTACCATACTGAGGCCCTGAGAGCTACAAAAGTAACTTTCAGTTGAACCAGAGCTGAGAGCCATTATTCTCTTAGAATTTTGTACTAAATTCCAGTTAAACCTGCTCTTACACCATCTCAACCTGGCTTGAACAAGATATTACCACTTACCAGGCATGCAAATGAAATCCATAAAGCACCAAACACAAAGAAAAATAAGATTAAAAAAACAGAAAATGTTAAAGAGACAAGGCACACAAGATTTATATGGTTTGGAATGAAAAGCCTACATCCACAAGAGAAAGCCCAATCCACACTGTACCAAAGAAATAGGGAAGATACAACCATGAATTACAACCAACCTCACTCAGTCCCTCATCTCTAACCTGAAAAAAGTGACAACTTATAAAAGCCTAAAATCACACAAGAACCAGAAAATTACATATAGCCCCCACATAAAATACCCAAACATTGTCCAACATCCTTGAAGGAAAACCTGGAAAAGGATACAATCACTCAACAATTTGAATGGAGAACTCTCCAGAATACTTCTCCTTATGATGGGATCACATTGATCCTCACTTCTCCATCAGCCTTAATCCGTTCAAAGTTATCCTTCTGTGAGAGCTTGAGTTGCACCAAACATGAATTTATGGTTGTACCACCATTATCATCAAACTCCATTGATTGTTTTGCCATCTAATAATTGTAGCAGACATATCATAACCATTTTTTATATGCAGGATAATAATGAGAAACATTTCCCTTTTTTATTATGTATCTTGTTTCTGTAATCAATGTGAATTTGGATGACACAATAATATAATGTTAAAAGTGTTTGAAAATGTATTGATGTGAAAGAGAATACCATAGGGGATTCTGTGCTAATGGTAATCCAGCCAACAATGCTGCAAGAATTCCAATACAAATGAAAAGTTGGTTGATAGATCCAAGAGCACCACGAATTTCGGTTGGTGAAATCTAGCCATAAGTTGAAAAGGAAAATGTTTTAGCTGCAATAAAATTAAAGAGGAAATATAATCTCAATTATCATATTAACAAACAACATTTATTACCTCCGATATGTAAAGTGGCACTAAAGCAGATGAGATACCAATTCCGATGCCAGAAAATAAGCGGCCAATTATCATTGTCTGTACACTCTGGGCTGTTGCACTGAATAAATGTTTTGAGAGCATTAATATGCTGCTAATAAATCCAAGTATCACATCATCACAGTCAACAGGAAAGGACAAACCAGAGAAATGCCCCAACTGCAAGTGGAATTGCATCTAGTTGAAAAGTCCTTGTTCTACCAAACTTGTCAGCCAGTGTTCCTCCAGTGAATGAACCAACAGTAGCACCAGCTAGGAGAGTGCTGACAATCCATCCTATCAAAATCTCATATTGCATAAACTTGTAAACCCAACTCATGAATTCAAAATAATGACATTTTATTATCAATAACTGGAAAAGATTTTATTTATATGGGAATTATAATGCAATAAGTTGTACAAGCAGTAGTCTCACTTTTCTATATGCAAACACAGCTTGCTATTTCACTCCATAAGGAGTGGTCTATGAGAAACAGATCATTTCACCACAGGGAGTATTCCTCCCCACCCCCACCCCAAATAGATATGTTCCTGATGACTCCATGATCTAGACAGTCTACAACAGTATTGGCTGATTGAGGATTCCAAGCGACAATAGCTCTCAAAAGGCTCAAAAAAAATCTTGCCTCTCTAATCTAGTGTCTAAACTGCCATATTTCATAACCAACTAGTAAGTTTTCATAACCAATCCGTGATCACTATAGAGCCCCCTTCAACTAGCAAGTTTTCTTAAACAACCTCTTTTGCCAATCTCAGACTTTGGATTACTGCTAGGAGTCTGGCTATTATGGAGTTTCCTGTACCTATTGCGGCCCAAAGAAAGTCAATAGAGTTTCCCTTCATGATTTCTAAATATACCTCCCATTCCTGATGGCCCTATATTACCTAAGCTACATCCATCAAATTCAGCTTCATCACATGCAAGGGAGCAGGGGACCAATAAATTTTAGGCCTTACCCTTTCTACATTTTCCCAATGTAGTGCTTTGATCCCAATCAGTCCAATTAGGGACATTTTGAACTGATATTTGTCTAAGAAAATCCAAGCGCTTCTCTCTTCCCAAATTGTCCAAAGGACAGCTGCTGTCATGCATCTCCATAGAAATTTCCCCCCTTCTTTTCTAATGGAGAGAAAAAAGGATGGCCAAAATGCTGTCAATATCCTATGGAGGGATCCATCTGACACCAAAGAGGGCTAAGAAATGCTCCCAAATGCTGTTTACAAGTTAACAGGAGATTAGTAGGTAAGTCATGGTTTCACAACCCTTGCATAGAAAGCAAATATGGGGCTAGAGGGTCCAGTTTGGCCTTCCTTTTTTAGATGGTCTCATAGGTATTCATCTTTATATAAAATACTTTCAAACGGAAAGCCCTAACCTTTGGAAGGTGGGACTTGACCA
Source organism: Nelumbo lutea (assembly GCF_056320005.1). Lineage (NCBI taxonomy): Eukaryota > Viridiplantae > Streptophyta > Magnoliopsida > Proteales > Nelumbonaceae > Nelumbo > Nelumbo lutea. Next base: position 24,516,222 of record NC_142686.1, on the reverse strand, counting down.
AATTGCTTTAACTGGAAATGCCAAGTAGGGAGGCAATGGGTTAGAAATGGCCTTGAAGAAAAAGGGAAAAGATAAGTTACCAAGGTGATCAACGTTCCAAATCTTCTCATATGACCTCATAGGTCCAGGAAGACACCATCAAGATGATCAAATAAACTTAAAGCTTCCAAAGTTTCATTGTCACCAACGGAGACCAAACGGCAAATACCCACATAAAGGAGGAAGTAGAGTAGTTCTTTAATGGAGATATTGAAGCAAAGAAAGAATACATGAAGAGATAAATCAATTTTCAATTCCTATACCAATTTTGGAAAAATAGGGCAATAGGATATTGATATTGTTTTTTTTTTTTAACTTATTTTCTAGTTGCGAGCATCTTAAGAATAAGGTTTTATATTTTCCCGAAATCTACTGTTATTTTGAAATTATCATTTATGATAACTTTCACACATGCTATTTAGTAATTCATGTAATTTCTATTTATAGTAAACCCGTGGTTTACTATTTTTAGTAATTCCTGGTGTCTTCACATTAAGTTAATTTTAGTAGGACTAGAAAAGGTGTAGCTGTAGTTGTTTATGAGTTAAAAGTTAATATTGGAATGTCTCCATGGGTTATTTATTGATTTGTGATTTGTCTTAGTTTTAAAGCAATTAGAAGTTGATTCAGGTTAGTTTACTAGTCAAAATTAGGACTCTATAAAGGGATACCGGGTTCATTAGTTGAATCTATAAATAGTCATTGTAATTGCAAGTTGAAAGGGATAGAGGCACTAGGGACAGACTAAAAAGAACATGGAATAAAGTAGTAAGAAATTATTCAAGTGCTTATAATTTACAATGGATATGACACTAAATGTTTGGGAAGTGCAAAACAGGATTCAGGTAACCAACCCCATATGGTTGGGATAAGGCTTAAATGATGATGATGATGATGATGATGATGATGATGATTTGATGAAATAAAGTTTGATTTAGTGAACTCTGGTAATTGCCAGGAATATCTCTTTGCCACTTACCATAAACACAAGAGTTCTCCTTCTTTTGATTTCTTACTCATTCTTTGGTGGACATCAAGCTTGCCCTTGCTTTTTCATCCATATTCTTACATCTTTAACCACTTAAAGCCCCTCCTTCACCCCATAAAGCCCACCACTGGATCTTAAATTAGTAGGACTCCTACCCTCTCCTACATCAAATTTTAAATGTAATACAACCAAACCTTGAAATTTTGCATACATGAAAGTATAAATCTCAGAGATATGTACAAAGCAAACCAATGTGTTAGAGAAGTGATTATTTCATACTTAATATATTCTTTCAATATCTTCCACTTGTATGACAAGATTATTGAGATTTTAGAATTATATTTCCTAATATATTAAGTAATCTGTAAGAGGTTTTGATTTGTTAATTTGATTATATCATGTGACTCATTGTATTCATGCCTGACATCAAGGTTTATCCACATGTCCAAGTTAAAATAAATAGGAGAGGAATTAATTTTCATAAATAGAAAGAAAGTAAAGAGAATGGTGATCTGCATCATAATTTACGAATTTTGCAACAGATATTTAACAAGCATGTAAAAAAAAGCACCTTGTAACGCAGTATTCTCAGCAATACCAAGATCCTTAGATAAGTATTCAAGTGCCCCATTCACAACACTGCCAAAGAGGAAGAGAACTTTATTTAGCCTCATATTGATGCCTATTAGGTCATAAGAAAGCAGAGCATAAAACCACAATCCTGATATGATAGCTGAAAGAGCAATATGGAAAGAAATAAAATTTCCTGAATTAATCAGTACAGAAGAAAAAGAAGTAGAGTGTGCTCTTTTCATAGTTAAGCTACTACTTACCCTAGATGATACCCAAACAAAATAGCTCCTAAACAAGCAACACCAACATAGGCAAAAACTGATCCAGAAGATTTTCCTTGAAGCTTGGTGGGGATACCATCCTCGATACCTTCATCTGTCAAAAAATGTCCCAGGATGTTACATTCTACTTCTAAGAAAATAGTCAATGAAGAAGCAAAAATACAAGTCCCTGGCTTAAACATGTAAGCTTCTTTAAAGCAAAAATGACAAACCCCATGGTTAGATTTGAAACTTCTTTTAAATATAAGAACCATTAATTCAAAAAGAGACAAAGACATTCTAAGCATCTGTGTCAAATTCTCTAGGAACATTGCTTGACAATTCAAACCCATGTGTGAAACTGAAACACAGATTTGAGTCAACATTATAAAGCCCAGGAAAGATAAGGTTTTACAAGCCTATATCTATGGGACAATAAGGAGGCTTGACAAGATTCTTGTTTGCAAGATTTTTTAACAAATGAGATACACCGGCGTGCTAGCTCCTTTAGTACAGTGGCTCTGGGAAACTGTGAACAAACACCAACATGGATCATCAAACCAAATATAGTGTGTGTGTGTGTGTGTGTGTGTGTGTGTGTGTGTGTAAGAGAGAGAGAGAGACTTCAATGATAACCAATGATAGAAACTATCTAATGCAATAAAGGTAAAAGATAATCAGAATCTTATTAGCAGTTAAACTACAGATCAAAACAAGCATGTATTGGTTAAAAAGATGGCTTAAATGATAGAAATTATAAGAAAAAGTGCCGTGACTCGTGATGTGATAGCATACAATCAGCCATAACAATATCTACCCAAGAATATTCAAGGACTGCAACGAACGCGTGCACAGAACATGCACATGCACAGAACCGTATTTGATGCAGTTTTAATAGATGATTCTACCCTTTCATGACATATCTTGGATTTCAGACGAAAGCAGGGTTTAAAGAAAAGGAAACTAAAGCCAGAGAAACTCCAGATAAAGCAAATTCTCGGATGAACAACTTTTACCAGTTCATTAAATTTAAACAAAGTGATAACGACAACAAAATTGATATCACAGATAACAAAGAGAAGTAGCCGAGGGATGCATGTGAGGTGATGAACAAACCAGAAGCTTGAGCCTTTACTGATCTAGGCTTCGCAGATGACCTAAACATTGTTTCAACTCCCGCTCTTGCCCGAGTAAGTTCTGCTCCCATGGACACCGAACCAAAGTATGACCTACGGTAGAATCCTCTGTCGATAAAGGAGATAGCTCTCCTGGCTGAACTTCTTTCACAGAGTCCACCAAAACTAGACCAGATCCTACGCTGTTGCAGCTTAGAACCTACACTTCCCTTGAATGCATAAGTTGAGGCTTGCATTTTTACCTGCTAGCGAATCTAATTAGCCAATAAAAACTCGAAACTTTACAAATACCAGCTAAACAAAGAAATTTTTTCAAAAAGCATCAATATCACCTCTTACCAAACCAGAAACTTGAGAAAATGACAGCAATAGGCTGGAAATCGGCTTCAAGGGACTTCGACATTAATAACTAGAAAGAAATTCAAAATGATTTATACAAATTCAATAACGTAATTTGAATGCAACTGACCAGAAGAAACGACTACAAAGACATTAAACACGAATTTCCAATACGATTGTTCAACGTAGACTATGGCAGAAACAGGAAGAGAAAACGAAAAGGAATAAACAAATAATAGAAATAATTGAGTTACAGAAGCCGCTATTATCATTTAACGTAGACGACCAACCGATTCGGTTTACATAATCGAACAATGAAGAGGGAAGAGATCGAGCAGAAATTAAAAAGTAAAACCTGCAGCGAGATCTGAACCGAAAACACGATCCGATATTTTCTGCAGTTTTCGCTCTTCGCCGCCGCTCGATTCTCTTACCGTAACGAAGAAGCACTAATAAAATTTTCATCAGTGAAAAGAAACTTCGTTTAGTTCTGCTGTGCTTGTCGAAAAGAAGAAGACGAAACGGAAGCGAACCTGCTGAAATCGGAATAGTCAACTGCCACGTAGGTTTTGATGATTGTCAAATTCTTTCCGGCATCGTAGATTGGAACTATGGTGATTGGTAGTCAACTAATCGCCATCTCTCTCTCTCTCTCTCATGTAATTGAGCAACACGAAGGTTTCCATGTAAGACGTAACACCACCGTAAGATTGGAATGGTGACGATAGTAATAGAAATTTAATTGGATTTCTATTTATCCATTTCTAGATCCTGGGAAGAAAATATCTTGATCCAACAGTTTTAATAATTTTGGTGTCTAAATCGATCAGAGGAGTAAAAAATAGTTAATGGTAGACACATGGCATATTAATAAATAATTAATTATATAAAAAGACTAATAAAATATTTTAAATATAATTAATAAAATAAAACATTATTAGTAAAACAAATATAATAACGAAACATTATTAATTCGTTCATTGTGAATACTAACAAATTAATAATTAAGTAATTATCAGTATCCATTAATTAACTAATTATTTATATAATTAATAAATAAAAATATCAATAATTAATAATCAGTTAATAATAAAATATAAAATAACAAAAAATACTATTAATTATTATTAATCAATTAATAATAAATATCTGATTGCCAATGAATAATAGCATTCTAAATAATAATAAAAATTAAAATATACTATAATTTATTTAATAATTACTAAAAAAGTAGATAATCATTAATTAATTAATACGTATTTATTCTAGTTTAATTAGTCAATAAATAATAAAAATGTTGATTAATTAAACATGATTAGTAATATAAATTATAAATTAATAATCAATTCATAGTAAATATTAACTAATTAGTATTTAATTACTTAATTGGTTATCTAAATATAAACAAATATTATTTCTTAATTAACAAGCTGATTAATTATTGAGGTAATCAATAAAATATTAATAGTTAATAGTTAATTAATGCTAATAATTAATTATTTAATTATCAATATTAATTAATTAATATTTGTTATTGAGGTTTATTTTCCCACTGTTTCCTCTTTTGCAACTAAAAGAACAAGAAAAATGTGCACCCATTTTTCATTTCTCATCACATCCTTTTATATCCCACCAAACTCTTCCCTTGAACTAAACACAATATAAATGTATGGGTGGCAGAACGCTAGGTGGGCAGAGTTTTTGGTTACAAGAGATCCAAGCTTAATTTGGATGAGATTTGAAAGCATGTCAATTGTTGCATCCCACATGAGAGAGCTGCAAATTATGAGAGGTAGTTGTTACTAGGGATGCAAGTCTATTGGATTGGGCTGGGTTTATGGTCAACCCAAGCCCGACCCTAAAATTTAGGCTTAAGCCCCAATCCTAAGGTTAAGTTTGATCTTTCCAGCTCGCACTATACTTTGATGCATTCAAATTGGGCCCGACCCAATAAATAAAAAAACCTGATTTCTTAGGCCCAAGCCCAGCCCGAAGATCAACAATCCAAATCCAATCATGTAAAAGTTTAGGCTGGGTCGATTCAGGCTCAGGCTAGGCCCACCCAAGTTGCACCCCTAGTTGTTACTTATGAGTTCAGATCTCTTGCAAACAAAAACTCTCTTACATAGCATCCGACAACACATTGGGGAGATCACATTCAGTCCTCACAAAATGTTCCTTACACAGTACTCATAGCCATTTACATGATCTCAAAGTGGCTGTGAGGACGATGTGATCAGCGTTTTGTGAGGAATGAATCCGAGATACACATTAAGAATATCTCTCGTGCATGTATATTAAATTCATTGGGAGATGTTCCCAATATGCCGTGATTCTCATGCTTTCACAATTTGTACATAGCTTTTGTTTGCAAAGAAACTAGTTGCATTGCTTATTAGCAGGAGTTTTTGTGTATTTAAGAAAACTCCTTCGTTATTTATGCCTTGAAGAAATCATATTTAATTATTTTATTTTAGTGTAAATCCAATGTTGTAGGTAGTGTTTTCAACCCGTTGTTAACCCGGCCGGTTGTACCATTCAAACTGTCACTAGGGGTGTCAACGGTATTCAAAAATCCGATTTTAAAATCGAGATTCGGCATAATCGAATTAAATTTGGATAATTCAAATATTTAATCGGTCGAATTCGGATATTCTATTCATATCGAATAGCTAATCAGATTCAAATTTGAATATGACCTGATTCGATTCGATAAATATTATAATATGATCGATTATTTAATTCTTATATATAATATATACAATTTTTAAATGTTTTATGTAATTTAAATATACTTTATATAGATAAAATATTTTTTTTATATATTTATTAATTACCTAAAATAATTAATTAGTCGAATTCGGATCGAATGGAATATTTAATCAGATTTGAATCCGAATATTCATTTTCAATATCCGTCGGATATCAAAATTTTCAAACATAGTCAAATTTAGATATTGCCTGATCCAATTTGAATTCAATCCATTTACACCCTTACCTGTCACCCAACCAGGATTCCATGTTCGATTCTGTTAAAACTCGTGAGTTAAAAACCCTTCGACCTGGTCACTAGGTCGTGGGTTACACAAGGCACCATTTTTTGAAAAAAAAACTTTTGTGGCTTCAAATCACAATTTTTAATATTTTTATAAATAAAAAAATGAAAAAACTAAATTAGATTTGTATAACATATCCAAAATATAATTATACATTGTTTATTGATCAAATATGTATTTGTACACACATGAATACACCTTAAATAGTTACATAGATGATGATGTGGCACGATCTGACCTATTCGACCCAAGCGGTGACCTGCAACCTAAAGGAAAAAACGGTTCGGCCTATGGGTCACTTTTTTATCAATAATGACATAATTTATTAAATATAAGGAACTTTAATTACAAGAGAGGTGGAGGTAAACTTTCCTAACTCCCTCATTTTAGCAAAAACAAAAATACAATATTAGAAATTAGCCCAAAAGAGAGACCCCTTATTCACCCCTTGCTTAGCTAACCCACCAGCAAGTGAGTTAGCAGTTCTCTTTACCCAACTGAATTTCACTTCAATGTCCCTAATCAACCACTTAATTTTTTTTCTTTTCATTCTTGTAGTTTTAGATGCCAGTGTTACCTTCCTTTAGCCATCTCACCACCACCTCTGAGTCACCTTCAAAAACCGCTTTCTTAAGTTCAGCTCCATTGCTTTTTAGGTATCTTCCAGAGTTACAAGGATCTCAGCCCTAAGAGAGTCTCATTCTCCAATGGGGCTTGAGAACATGGCTATTATAAGCCTCTCATCATTCATGAACACTCCACCTATACTAGAGAGCCCTGGGTTCCTTAAATTACTTCCATCAAAATTCAACTTCATGAATCTAGGCGGGGGAGAGGTCCAAGAGGGAGAAGAAACCGTATTAATTTGGGCAGAGCTAGTTATTTATAATCAATTCCTCATCAAGTCATCCAAGGAAAAAACTGTGAATAGGTTTAGAGATTTCAGCTAGTGAATCACCCTTAAATGTATCAACTCCATTACATTCTCAATGGTTCTCTCCTTTTATAAGAAAGTATGTGAGTTTCATTCTTCTTAAATAGACCAATAGACTACAACCCTCATACATCTCTACATAATTATCCATCTTTTTAAAGACCACTAAAGTAAAAATGAGAGAAGAGGCTTTGCACATTCAAGGGAGGGGTCCAACTACACCCAATAAGGAAGAAAACCCATCCCCAAATAATTATAGCAAAAGACAATAAGTCAATATGTAGTAACCAATTTCCCCTTCAACTTTACAAATAATACACCTATGTGGGGATAAACAAGAACTAAGTCACATGTGTTAGTTCTTTCCAGGAATGCTTTCCAACAAAAGCTATCAACTCGAGGAGGAATAGACTTGTTCCAAACCTCTTTAACAAGGAAAGATAGACCACTAGAGGAAGAATGTTAAGATAAGGTCTCAAAGAAAGAGGCACAAGAGAAAGTACTAGAGGATGATGGGGTCCAAATTCTGATGTCTTCCTGAGAGGGGTCCAATAAAACATTCTCATGAATGGTTAATAAGTTCGGAGTACTCCCAAGGTCTGTGTCTCTAATGGCCCTTCTCAGACCGAGGTTCTTCCACCCAAACCCAGAAGATGAGTTTGAAGGCACAAGAAAATAAGAGATGGGTTCATTCTTCAAGTTAGATAGAACATACAAAGAATGAAACTGGTCCATCAAAGGGGAATATCCAACTCAAGTTTACTTGCAAAACTTTATAAGATTGCCATAATTCACATCATACCTGATCCACAGGGAGAAGATTGGAAGAAGATCATGGAATGACTTTCCAAGGAGAAGCACCTGTAGTCCTTGCTAGAATTCTAGGTCCCAGCCATTGTCCTCCATCACATGAATGCTAGCCGCTATCTTTGTCCACAATTTTTCATTTTCTAACGGAAATCTCCATAGCCACTTTTCCAACACCTATAGTCTTTTAAATATGATGACTATGAAGAGAGTGATTATAAAAACCACATGAAGATGCTTTCAATGGGACTAGCATGTTGAGCCATGAAGACCATTTGAAGTTCTTGATGAGAAAGATGATATGTAATAGAAATGAGTTTAAATTTTTATGACGAGACTTATTGAAAACAAAAACTCTATGAACACCTTAAGGCCTCATTCGCTTTTTGATAAGTTACTTACCTAGGTAAGTGCAATTACATGGGTAAGTTTTTCTTGGGAAACACTTACACAGGTAAGTGTAATTAACCATGTTCTTTTATTTTTCAACAAAAAAAAAAAAGAAAATGTCCATTTTAGTCAGAAAAATTCATTATTGAAAGGGACATTTATGTCTCATTCAAGTATTGATAACATTTCCGGCCATGGTAGAAAAGTTATTTACCCACCTAGGAGATAAATATCACTATATAAGTGATACATAGGAAAATAAACTTTCCTAAATCCCCACATTAATTTGAAAAAAGAACATGAGATTCTTGGTCAATGGGAACACCTTCCCCCCTTTCAAAATCCCCCAAAAAAAGAACGCCCCCCTAAGAATATAACATCTAGCCACACATCAATAACATTTCCCCATTAATTTAACTTACATGTATAGAAAATGCTCCCGATATATGTTTGGATACCAAGCCATTAGGGTACTAACATTATCCACGAAGGTATCAAAAGTTTGGTAAGCAATCCGAATGTGTAAAAACCAAACCCAAACCTCTAGTAAATAGTAGTACAAAAAAGTTGATTGTACTTCTACTTCATCGTGTGAACATTGATGAAATCTAATGAACCAATACATTCCAAAGTTGTCCTTTCAATCTCTGACGATGATAGTTGCACCTGAGAATAATTCACTATAGCACAACGTTGATGTATAAAATCTTTTGCACAAGATGTGTGAGTTGAGATGTAAGCTGAAAGACGATAGATGACTTGAAGGACAAGGTAAAGGGCAAGGGAGAAGAGAGGGGGAGGTTACGGGGAGAAAAAGGCTGGAATGCTAGGCCCGGCCCGCACTTTGCACGGGCCATACACAAGCCGTGCCATGTTGGCCCGTTTTACACCTCTAATCATGAATAGTTGACACGTTGCTATGGTAAATTAATAATTGACACATATACATCGAGGTCTTAAATTTTGATGAATTCTATATCCACAAATGATGTTTTTACTATAGCATTTATAGGAAATGCCACTTGTGCAGTGTGTAACTTTGAACCAAAGTTTATAGAGCATATCCTTATTGCAAATTTGCCAAATTTACTTGGTTTGGGTCAAATATATATCAGTCAATTTATTGACAATAGCAAGAAACCCACGAGGGGTTTAATTCTCATTTAGAACAAAAGCTATAAGCTATAATGTCCCAAGAAACTCACAATTCTTTTTTAATGTTTGATCTTTAGTTGGCACATGCAAAAACACTACGACAATATGCATTGTCGCCCTAGACATATGAAACCATCCTATTTGCAGCAAGACACTTGAGTGGAGGATTGGTCAAACTCTCTTGGGATGTTGATGGTACATAGGGGTGCAAATGGATCGGATCAATTTGGTCTTATTCGGATCTCTTCTTGATCAGATATTTGGATTGGATCAGATCAGATTATGATTAGATCATAAATCGGATAAGATTCAGATCATCCTCTATTTGATATAATATGTTATATATTTATAAATATATATAATACATATATACGTTATATTATTTATTTTTTATAAATATATATGATGAAAAGAATTAAAAATCACTTGTATTTTTGTTTATATTTTATTTTCTTTTAATAATTTATTAATTTTAAAGAAAAAAAATAAAGTCAGATCAGATCAAAAGATCCAATTTACCGATAGGATTCGAATTCAAGTCGAGTCCTATCAGATCTTCTGATTGAATAAGATTAAACATGAACAATGTCGAATCAGATTATAATATATCATGATTCAACTCCAATCAGATCCATTTGCACCCCTAATGGTACATTCTCAAAATCCAATGCAGACATTCACATGATGGCTCTCACGATTTAGCAGGCAATGTCTTGGTGGCTATTAGAAGGCGTAGTCTTCCTTGCTCTACGTTAGAACTTAGAAGTTTAAGCTTTTATAATGAGGAAAGGTTGAGCATGTGCCTAGACCTAATTTGGAGATGCAATCATTGAATGTGATTCTGTTTGTGTTATGCAACTCCCTTTCATTGATAGAGCCTTAATGTTTTGGAAGCTTGGCTGTGTCACTGTCGTGTAAAACAAAGGTAAAAGAGAGAGGTAGAGCTGTTTTACAATTTTCAGATAAGATAATAAGGCTACCCATTTTATCACTAAAATGTTTGTTTCAAATGTTGGGAGCATTATCTGTCTTCTTTTATTCCTCCATATATCTGGAATGCAACAAGACTAGAAGTCTCTTTACTAATTTGAGTTGTTGACCGAATTATTCCAAGGGCTTCCAGGAAAAAAAATCCCACCTTCGCTATGGTTGGTGGGGTCATGGATTTAAGGGATGGATTACCTCTTTTGTAAACAAATTATTTAGGTTCGTTAGATTTTCCATTCTAAATGAAGGGGAGGGGGAATTGGTCAAAGGAATTATACATGTTCTTTGGGCAAATGATATCCATCTTTATGTAGATCATAATTTTTTCACATGGGAGAAAAATTGTCTATAACAATTTTGTCCATTTAAATAATAATAATAATATTATTTTATAGATAAAGGCGTCATTGTATACTTGGGAATCAAGAGAACCTATACGTAAGTTCACCTATTTATACTTACACAGCTAGATGAACTTATGTAGGTAAATAGATTTATGAAAAACAAATGGGGTTTTGTATCCACGCTTCATCTCTACCAAAAAAGTGAACATAAAATAAATATAATAGACAACACAAGACGAATAAAGCATATTAATTTTGCCAAAAAGTTCAAATATATAGCTACTGTTAACTCACGCAAAATGAAACCAAAATATCTATATTCCACATAAAAGAAAAACGGAAATCAGACAATAAAGTAAAAGTCAAATACAATCCACGCCTTGTTCATTTTTTTTGGAAGCCAATTACTTGGGGTAAATGTGTTTATTCAGACAAATATTCCATAGGAAACACTTATTCTTGGAAAAGTACATTTATCAATGTCATTTTGTTCCATAAATAAAATTAAACTGTCTGTTTTATCTATAAAAACGTCATTATTGAAGGGATAATGTTAGAAAAAACTTTATTCTTACCTATTAATACTATAAAACAAACTTAAATTCAACAATTCTTGCACTAGCCAATTTATTCTCCCCATTTGCTGAAAACATGAAGGAGGCCCGAATAATATTGGTTTTTTTTTTATCATAAGAAAATTAATTTTATTAATGAAAGATTGGCATGCGATGTGATTTCCACCCAAATCAACAACGATTATAGGTTTGCCCAAAACATTTGCCTTCTCACATATTAATTTCAAATTTGTTTATTATTACTTGATTAAATGTTCATAGTCCGTATACGTTTGCTCATGAGTAGAAGTAACATATATGGTTGATAAATTTAGGGAGATCTGATTCAATCTCACAAGATCGTGCTCACATGCACTTGCAAACGTGTGTACAAAATACCTCCATACTTGTATTTTTTATTCATCATGAGATCCAATGCACAGTTGGCCTATCAATGGTACTTGAAAGTTCAAGGCCAAATCTGACATCCAATAGGATTATCTCGGAATGGGATGATGTAGTTATGTAATCAGATCAAATTCAGATGTTATAATCTACATATGATTAACAATTATATTAGATTTGGAGTTGATCACATCCGATCCAATTATATTCTAATATTTATTAATTTTTATATATACATTTTATATATTTAATTGGGAGCATCTCCCGTAAATAATAACACATAAATACGGAAAAATGTTTCCAATGCATGGTAGGATGTATCTATGAGGTGCCATGTGTGAAAAGCATATCAGGTATTGTAACAGTGTGAGCACGACATTGTTGGATTGAATTTGAGTTCAGTTTTAGAGTCCATCCATCTCCATGGACACCAACATTTGGATGAAAAAGGGGAGGTATATAAATTATTTTTCTCGAATGCATTACAAATGCATCATGGGCCATACATCTGTAATATTGTGTATTGGGTGTAGGGGTGGCAACGAGCCGAGCTTTTCACGAGTTGCTCGAGCTCGACTCGGCTCGGCTCGGTTTAAGCCGAGCTCGAGCTCGAGCCCAATTCAGTGGCTCGATTATTAAATGAGTCAAGCTCGAGCCTACTAGAGCTTGGCTCGTGAGACTCGCGAGCCGGCTCGAATAATAATAATAATATTATTATAATTATTAATTATCATAATTCTTAAATTTTAAATACAAAATAAACAAATTATATATAATTTTTATTTTTATAAAATATAAAATGAGCCAAACCGAACCAAGCTCAAACTTATAAACTCTTGACTCGAGCCGAGCTCGAGCTTATCAACTCTTGATTCAAGCCGAGCTCGAACCTGGTACTGACTCGACTCGGCTCGGCTCGAATCCACCCCTAATCAGGCGGTCTCATTCCCAATATTCTAGGATGCATTCGTTGGGAGCAAAGAGACTTATGGATCCGATTCTTATGGTCCTAGTCGGCGGCAAATCTTTCCTCCGGCGAAGACTACTAAGGTCGAAAAATTCAAGATGGCGAAAAGATAACGAAAGGAGGCAAGTGCAAACCATTTGAAAATTCGAGTTACCTTATGCCACGTCATCGATCCGAAGCAAGTCTCTACTCTTCATCTCAGCCGTACATGCATGCGGATCTGACAGTCAAAAAACTCTATTGAAAATCCGTCGAGAAGTAGGATCGATCCTCAGCCGCTTGGCGTTTTTATATAAATACCCCGGAATACCCCGGAATACCCCAAACATTTATCAAGCCTTAGAGAAGAAAGAAGCACTGAAGTGGTGTTCGGAATTTCAGGTTTTCTGTCAATAGCGTATTTAGATTCCGAGAAGCGACAATGTCGGGCCGTGGAAAGGGAGGAAAGGGTTTGGGGAAGGGTGGAGCGAAGCGTCACCGTAAGGTCCTTCGTGATAACATCCAGGGAATTACCAAGCCAGCCATCAGAAGGTTGGCTAGAAGAGGAGGTGTGAAGCGTATCAGCGGTCTGATCTACGAGGAGACCAGAGGAGTTCTCAAAATCTTCCTCGAGAACGTGATCCGCGACGCTGTGACCTACACCGAGCATGCTCGTCGTAAGACGGTTACTGCGATGGACGTGGTTTATGCTCTTAAGAGGCAGGGCAGGACTCTCTATGGGTTCGGTGGTTAGGGTTTTCATAAGAAAAGTCTTGCTGTCAAGAAAAAGAAACACAATAACTAGTTGTCCTCTTTTCTTTTCTGTTTCTTCTCTAGGGGTGCGTGGTTGGTTACTCAATCTTGTAATTACTATAACCTCTGTCCTGTTGTTGGAGAGGGAAAATGTAGATGCAATGCACACCTTGTTGAATCAATCTAGAAAGTTCTTCGTTTCGTATTTTGATTCATGCGTCACCATATGTTAAAATTTATGTTTGAAGATTGCTGCATCTGATTCAATTATCTACTATGTTTCCTAATGGAGCTGATGCTGATGCCTATGATCATGTCCCATCTACATGGATTCTAGGCAGCAAAGTGTGGTGTTCCTTTCTTTCTTCAGCTTTGAAAATTGGAATCCTTCGGCGTATGTCTTTTTTACTTTGTCTCCATCCAACAGAAAGCATGTTCCTAGTGTTTCCGCGGAAACCGTTGTCTGGCATCCTAAAATCCTTTCTTTCAGAGTTTTAATGACTATAAGCATATATATAGGATTATCTTAAAACGCAGTCGTTGCGCGGGCCGTTCACCGAAGCTTGTGGTAATTGTTTAACCCATGAAGAGTTGTGTCGGATCAACGAATTAAGAGTGATTTTGCCATCCTATCAAGTATGTTCACCTCATCCTTATTCTTACGCATTTTTGATTGTTAAACAATATAAATTTTGCCCGGGTTTCTGTATGGTCAGAATTTTGATATTACTCTAACTTGCCTTGAAGTACGAAGTCAATCTATGCTCATTAATATACTTCTATCACTACACCAAAGCGGTATTTTTACTACTGTTAGGATTATCTCCGGGTTATGTAAAATCGATGTATGCGTGGCTTTGTCTCATGCATTTGTATGGTTGGCGGGTGAGTTGTGTTGAGTCTCCAATTTGCCAATTTGGAATCTTAAGAATAACGTCTGAATTGGGGATGAGTCTAGTGCACAGGTGCATTGGATGTATAGTGGTTCATTGGACTAGGTTTTGTTCTTTTCCCTTTTTGATTAAGGTAAATTAATGGTTTGCACTATAACAGGCCAAAAGCATGCAAGGCATGTTCTTTAGAATCTGCACATTGTTCAGTGATGTTCTGTACAAAAGATTGTACATAAATTGTTTGCTAATGAAAACGAAAAGGAATTTCTTTCATGCCAAATTTTCCATAGGACCATAGCAGGAAGCACCTATCCTTTTACTGTCCTTCTGGGTGCCAACCAGGAAAGATGAATGCTCTAAGGACTAGGGAAAGGACAATTAAATCCTGCCAGGAAGTACCAATCAGATCAGCCCAAATGAGTTGTGGTATTATGGCAGTGAACAAAAAGATGACTGTGTATTTCCAGTGAGCAAAAGCATGGCACAAAGTTCTGGTTAGACTTAGGAAAACTCCCGTATGTCAGGTGTTTTTGCTCAATTTGACAGGGACTTTCAGTGGGGAGCTGATCGTTAAACAATACATGTTTAGATTGTTACCAAGTGGATCCCCTACTTGGTTGCATAATGAAAAGGTTGAATTATAAGGTAACTCATTGGATGGTACAGAAAGTTATATACAGTGGGTAATGCTTCAAATTCTATACACTGATAATGCATTCACACTCTTCAGTCCACTTTGTGCTCCATGTTCTTGATTCTTTACTATTGTACAGTTTATTTACTTGATCTCTAAATTGAAGGAGATTTTTTAATCATTTTCTATTTGAACTAACCTTTTTCTTAAAATTATCAACTGTTATAAAAAATGTTACTTATTCTTATAATAACTTGTCTGATCCAGAGAAAAGAAAGCAGTAGCAGAAGTTCTGGGTTTGAGGTGAACATCTTCACCCCGTATTTTTTTTTTCATATTTTATTTAAAGATGCACTGCTACTTAATTATTTGAGTTATGATCTGTTGCCATGGTTATGTAGAGTTCTAGATTTACACATTTTGTACATCTGATAGTAGATACACCTGTCAAAATGAAAGTTTGTTAGATAATCGGAGTGCCAACTGCTATCCATACTTTATTGGTCATCATTTTGATTTTTGAGCAATCAGGAGATGCAACATTCACTGTATGTGCATGGCTCAAGCACAGGGGAGCAGTTGTGCCCCCTGTTTATCTCTTGAGTATGATTAAGTGACAGAAAATTTACAAATTTTATTAAATATAGACAAAAAATATACAATGAGTACAATTATCTCTTGAGTATGGCAGCAATTGTGCCCAATACAACTAATTTTAACACTGATAAAAAAATACAACTAATTTTAACCCCCTGTTTATCTAAGGAATTAGTCCTCCCATTTGCAGGCACCCATTGGACATGTCTATGCCTCTTGCCAGTCAGTTAATCTGTTTCAATTAGTTCCTGTACTCCTGCATTGCCTTCACAGTGTTTCTTAAGTTTGTATGTATGTATGTATGTATAAGAAATATTATAATATTATATCATATTATTTTCACACACACACACACACACACACATTGTATAGATGAATATCCAGACTGGGACAGGCCTAGAAGCATTGGGTGTAGGTCTGGCCCACAATATTCTGGGCCTGTGTAGGCACAGACCTGGTAATTTGCTGGCTGAAAGGCAGGGTAGGAATCACCCCCAGGCAAGACTAAGGGGATAGAATATATTGAAAGCCATCTAGGATAGAACCAACATGCGACTTTATAAAGAATCAGTGGTTGTTTAAGTCACTTGCAATGAAGGTCAATAAAAGCAGTGATATTAAGTTGAATGGCAAAGGAAAAGGGGGGAAGGTACACCAGGTCTTGGGTTGAGGTGCTGAGGAAAGATTTGATGTCTTATCATGTTGATACTTGCCTTGTCCTCCCCCTGCACATGCAAATGCACGTGACTCAAAAGAGTATTAAAAGAGCTATGCTTCAAACTTTTGAAAGCTTATGTTTTAACATGAATGCTATCCCCTTGGTCTGACTGGCTTGTATTACCTATTGAGTTAATTTATTCTGTTTTTTTAATCTCTTTTCCTTTCAATGGATGGGTTGCCATCAAAATCTTGTTTCACTATGTTTGAGAGTGGATGGTAGCACATGGCTACCGTGATAATGGAATAAGGCATGGTCAACTATTAAGTAATGAAAACCTTTAAATATCTATATGATTCCAATTTGTTACCCTCACCAACAATTATTATTTCTAGGATGGCTTCTCTTATGGATGTCTCTTGTCCAAGGATCTTTCAGTACCTCCTGAAATACTCTGCAAGAATTTAAAAGAAAATACTTATGTAAGTGATCTGCCGGACATAGTTGGGAAGTCTCTTTTTTGTTCAGGTTGAGAAGGCTTGTGTCTAGTGATTTAAAAGTGCGCCTAGGTGCACAGGCGAGGCGCATTTTAGGGTATGCGCCTCGCCTAGGTCCTACACTTCCCTTGAATGCATAAGTTGAGGCATGCATTTTTACCTGCTCGCGAAGCTAATTAGCCAATAAAACCCCCTATTTTCTGATGCTGTTCATTCATTTATCCTAATAAAATATCTTCTTAAAAAATGATTAAAAATTATAAAATCATTATTTTTTATGTGAGAACTAAGAATTTAAGGCCCTAACATTGACTTGTTCGAGCTTGCCTTGAGGGGTGTGGCACAAAGGCGGCTCGTAGAATCAGGAATGTAAAATGTTTTATATGTTTGATTTTATTTTTAAATTATCATTTGAATATGCTTTACATGTTATGTTTATGTATTTTAATTGTAGCTAATAGATTTTTTAAAATATTTATTTTAAAATTTAAGTTTATATTTGTTATTAATATCATGCTTAATATTTTTTGAATATTGTTTTTTTTTTGCATTTTTTGAATTTTCTGACTTTTTTTGATTTCTTAGCTTTTTTTTGTGTGTATTTGTTTTTTGTATTTTTTGCGCCTTGCTTCCAAAAGGCGCATGCCTTGCCTTGCACCTTGTGCCTTGGGCGCAAATGGGCCCTTATACCTCTTTTGTGTGTTGCACTTTTAAAACACTGCTTGTGTTATTGAGATATCACCTAATTAGAATTTGATGGAAAATCCCCACAAAACTTTTAAGAAACAAAAAAAGGTGTATTGACAAGACCACTTCTATTCATATAAAAAAGAAAAAAGGAAAAATAAAAAAAGACCAGATCCCTATTGAAGATAGATAACAAAGTGGTTGGTAGAGTTGCCAGACATGGAATACAACCCTATTACCTGATTTTATACTTTTATTACATATAGTTGTCTTCTTGAAAGTCATTGATCAGTAAGAGGCTCTATTTTGAGTGGAGCAAGTGCTTTTCATATCTTCTTTTCCAGAGATTTATGGGGCCAACTATCAATAAGAGAGAAGAGACAACATTCAAAAGGTGTTTATAGCTGATAATATTTGGGTGTCTGATAATGAAGAAGTTGGGAGTCAAGAGGCTGATGTGATATTGGATGACATACAGTTGAGAATTTCGTTGATCTGGAAACAATGGTAAAAAGGAGGTGGGCAAAATTTTGGGTTTACTTTTTCTGGGAGGAGAAGACTCGGCGAGGAAGGTATTTAAGGAGTGGGAAGAAAAGGATCTGGAGAATGGGAAATTTGAGTTGGGGGGGGGGGATGATGTCAGTTTAAGGGTTGGAGTTTCACAAGTTAGAATGAAGTAAGTTGAATTTGCAGGGAAAGTTGAAAAAGAGGATGGAGAGACGGTTGTAGTTCAGACTTTCGAGAAAAATGCGTTATTGGAATTAGAATGGTGGATAAGTGAGAGTTCTGAATAACAGAAAGATTTTAAAAAAGATGTTACTGCAGTGAGATGCTTCAGGAATCAGAAGAAATATTGTGTCAGTCAGGTCTCAGAAATTTTTACAAGATTCATACGGGGTTTATTTGGGATTGGGCCTATCAGGAAGGTGAAGAAAACGAAGGTAGTAAGAAAAATAAAGAGATGGCTGTTCAAATGCTTGATGGAGATGAGCAATAAAGCTAATTGATGGAGTTAAGGTGATGGTCAATACTTTCGTGTTGTTGGAGCCGGGGATTTGAGTAGGTTTGTTTTTCTTGTTTTCGAGTGGTTGATCAGCTTGTTTGGGATATAGTTAAAAGATATATTTTTGCTGAAGGCTCATCCCTGGTTTTGGGTGGAAGGTTGTAGTCTTTTTTTGTTGGGTTACTGCTGATCACCTTTCTTGTACTCTTCTTTTTCTCTTTTATAGGTTTTGTTTTACATACAAAAAAGGAAAACATAACTATCTTTTGGAATGCACGACCTAATATCTTTTGAAATGAGAAAGAAATTGTTGTTGCCTAGTATCTTGAAGAGGATAGTGTGCCCTAGGCCCTCCTGCATCATTTCCAGGATGCTTAGGCTTCAAATACAAAATTTGGTGGCAATAATTGGGAACAATGACCATTTTTTTAATAGTGATGACATTTGGAACTAAAAATCAATCTTTTAAGCAATGCCCTTTCCTGAAGCATAGTCCAGTGATTACACCAACAATCTTGTTAAAACCTCTTGTACGTTTGGAACCTCAATTGTGAGGGACCAGAAATGTGGTACAGTAACTAAAATGGTTCTCTGTTTCCAGGTCTGACAACACTGTTTATGTTGGCTACAAGTCAAAAGAAAAAAAAATTGGTTATGCTGGCTGTTAGTTGCTGTTAACACTGACTTGTCTGATTTTTGAACAACGACTTTCTCAAAACCTCTTGTACGTTTTTGAACAATGATTCCATGTTGAAATCTTTGTCATTGGAGTTTGTGAACTTGTAATTACATTTATACCATGCTGTTCTGGTCCTTTTTTTTTAATGAAATTGGTGAATGGTTTTCTTTACACCTAAACATTTCAATTAGAAACTAAGTGCCATCAGAGGGTTATGGGAGGGGCGGTGGTGTACTGGGGGTGACTTTTAATGTTTCTAGATTCATAGAGGAGACTAATAATCCTAGGCAAAGGATTACAACTAGCATGAGGAAATTCAACAATTTTATTAATAATTTTCAGTTGAAGGATTTGCCCCTCCATCATAATTCTACTTGGTCCAATCTTCAATTCAACCCAATTTGTTCTATGTTGGACAGATTTCTTTTTTTTTGGTGGATTAGGAAGAACACTGGGGTGATTTAATATTGGGGGCTCTACTTAGGGTGGTAACTTCTGATCATTGGCCGATCTCACTTACAAAGAAGAGTTGAGATGACTAAGCCTTGTGCCTTTTGGAAACATGTATTTATAAGAATGGTGGGGAGAATGTAGGCTTAGGGTGAAATGGAAAGTAATGATGTTTCACATGAAATTACAATTGTTGAAGACAAAAATCAAAGGAGTGCAATACCAAGCATTTTGGGAGATTAGAAGAAAGGAAATGAGAGGTTTCTGACCAAATTGAAGGTCTGAATGCAAAAGAATCTCTAGGTACTTAGGAGGGGGATAGAGAGTTAAGGTGGTCGTTTAATGAACTGTTGGAGGCCATTCTGCATAAGGAAGAGATTAGTTGGAGGCAGAAATTGAGGAGCAAGTGGATTAAGGAGGGAGATAGGAACACACTATTTTTTTTTTATCAGTGGGAACACAAAATATTTTCATGCTTTGGCAAATGCTGGAAGAAGGAAGAACTTTGTTTCCAATTTGGAATTAGAAGGTGAGGTGATTACCCAACCTTGGGAGATTGCTAGGGCCTTTCTGGAACATTTTAAATTGATCTTTAGAAGGCACCTAGGTGAAAGTTTTGGGATTTAAGGTTTGGATTGGCCTTGTCTTTCTAAGGATTCTAAATCTTAGCTAGAAAGGCCCTTTGAAGGGGAAGAGATCAAGGAAGTTGTGTTCTCTATTGATAGGTCCAAGGTGCTAGGGCCGAATGGCCCACCATTGCGTTTTGCTAGGATTGCTGGGGTATTATTTAGAATGATCTGTTAAAGGTTTTTAGGGTGTTCTTTGAAAGGGGAGTTATATAAATCCAGGATTGAATGCCACTTTTTTTTTTGCCTTGATCCCTAAAAGGGTTATATGTTTAATCACCCCAAAGATTTTAGGCCAATAAACTTGGTGAATAGCTTCTACAAGATAATTTCTAAGGTTTTGTTTTTAAGAGTTTGAAGAGTTCTCCTTCTCATAGTTTCCTTGAATTAAGGGGCCTTTGTGCAAGATAGACAAATTACTGATAAAACTTTGATTGCTTTATTGCAATTTGCATATGACACTTTTTTTTTTTCCTGTAATGCCTCTTGGGAGCAAATTTGGGATGTGAAGGCATTATTAAGATGGTTCGAGGTGGTAACTGGTTTGCATGTTAACATTCTTAAGAGTGAAATAATGGCTGTTGGGTAAGTTGCAAACCTGGAAGAGTGGGCAGATGATTGGGGCTGTAGAGTTGTTTAACTCCCAACCAAATACTTGGGCATGCCTTTGGGTGAAAATTGTAAATCCAAAACCATCAGAAAGCCCATCATTGAAAAAGTTGACAGAAAATTGGCTTGTTGGAAGACCAAATATTTATCAAAAGGGGGTGAAGTCACTTTAATCAAAAGTATCTTGGCTTATCTTCCTGTTTACTACATGACTTTGTTCCTAATTCTGGCAAGAACGATTGTATTGTTGGAAAAGAAGATGCAAGATTTTCTGTGGAGGGGTGGAAGGCGGAAGCAAAATGCCATTTGGTGAATTGGAAGAAAATCTGCAGTTCTATGGTAAATGGGGATATAGGGATCAGATCATTAAAGGATATCAACATTGCCTTGTTAGGGAAGTGGTTATGGGGGTTCAATGAGCCACCAGATAGTTTGTGGAGAAGGCTAATTGTTTCCAAGTATGGCTTCAGTATCATGGAGTGGGAGACAGAAGATGTAAGCATGTAAGGTCCCGGTCCTCCTATGGATGTTCAATTTGGAAGGCAATTCAGAAAATCCATCCACAGTTTATAATATGAAGTGGGTAATGGGCCTATGGTGCTTTTCTGGAAGGAATATTGGTGTGGGGATGGCCCACAAAAGGTCTTATTTCCTAATCTGTTTGAAATTGTTATTTATCAAAAAGAAAAAAAAACCTGTTTGAGATTGTTGTAAATAAGGATGCATCAGTGGCTGGTTGTATGGAGAGGCAAAATGGGTATTGTATTTGGAACCCTCAATTTTGGAGGAACTTAAATGATTGGGGACTTGGCTTCTTCGGTCAGTTTGCTACAGATTTTGTACGATTCAAGAATGACTAGTATAAGTGAGGACAAAAGGAAGTAGCTCTTTTTTTTTTTTCCGATAATTGGAAGATAATTTCATTAATTAAAGAAGACAAACTGTTACATGCTTCCCTTGGAGAAGGCACGAGATGCAGCCTCTCCTAAACATTACAGTGAAACAAGAGCAACAAGAAAAATTACAAACTTGCCCAGAAAAGCTCTTCCCTAGATACCTCTTGTTTGGCTAGCAAGTCAGTGGAAACATTTGCCAACCTACCCACCCATTGGACTTCAATAGTCATTGTGTCTTGTTAACCATTTAACTTTTTTCAAAGGATCCCAATAGCACCAAGAAGCTGAATATGGGTCCAGCAATTAACTCACAATCACCTTAGAGTCCCCTTCAGCGAGCAATTTCTCTACTCCAAGTTGGTTGGCAATCTAAATTCCTTGCACAGCAGCCAGCATCTCAGCCCTTGTAGAGTCTACTCCCATTGGTCCTTAAAACAGTGATAAGATATTGCTCTCCTCAGTTCTCAATACTCCTCCAATCCCTGACAATCCCGAATTGCCTTGGCTTCTCCCATCAAAATTTAGTTTTGTAAAACCTTCCGGAGGTGTCCAAACAACTGCAGATTTATTTTTCTTAGAGGACATGTTAACTTTTACAGCCCAATTTCCCCAAAAGTCATCAAAGGAAATGGGGTAAATGAGTCTAGGGTTCTCAATCAATGTATAGCACTAGTTAAAATGGACTTCTTCACTGCTGAAATGGTTCTCTACTTGTCAAGAAAGATTCTAGAATTCCTTACTTCCCAAATGGTCCACAAAATGGCTGCTTTGAGTCCCCTCCACATGCACCACCCTTTTTTTGTTGGCCAAACAAAGGTAGACGAGCTAAACAACAGTTTTACTTCTGATGGTAGAGTCCACCTGCAACCTAACAAATTAGACATCCAATCCCAAGAACTGCAGCAAAGGGGTAGGAAATCAGTAGGTGGTAGCAGTCCTCGCTGAGTTTTGCACAAGATACACCAGTTTGGGGATAGACACAAAAAAGGCCTTTTCTTTTGCAAAATTTCCAAAGTATTAATCTTCCCATGGTACACTTCCCAGCAAAAGATAGCTATATTGCGGGGAATAGGCTTGGTCTAAACTTCTCTCAGAGTCACAGGGAATGACCCAGTCACACTCTCAGATTTGAAAAAAGAAGCACAAGTAAAAGAGCCTTGCAAAGTAGGTGCCCACACTCTCTTATCGAAAGAAGTGTCTAAACAAACATTACCAAGAAAAGAGAGCAACTCAGTGATACAAGGAAGCTTGGCCTCCCGCAAACCTCTACGAAAACCAAAATCCCAATTCAAACAAAGAGGGAGGACTAGAGGGGAGAGAAAAGAGGAAATAGGCTCTTTCTTTATAAAGGGAAAGAGAGTAAAGAGAGGGAATAGATCTTTGAGAGGTAAATTACCCGTCCAGGTATCTTCCCAAAAAAGAACTAGATTGCTTGAACAAACATCATACCTTACGAACTCTCCCTCTCTCTCTCTCGGCATCCCAACCTGAATCAGAACAATCATGAATGCTAACCACCACCCTATGCCACAAAATCTCTCTCTCTCTCTCTCTCTCTCTCCACTGGCCATCTCTACAACTATTTCCCCAACAAAGCTTCATTTTTAAGAGCCAAATTCCCTAAACCCAGTCCCCCTCCCTCTTTGCTACGACTCACCATCTCCCAACTAATTAGATGGTCCTTTTTCTCACCCCCTGGTTCCCACAGAAAATTCCTTAATATATTTTCCAATTTTCTAGCCCTCTTAGAGGGGATCCTGAAAACAGAAAGGATGTATATTGGAAGATTGGTAAGCCCTAATCAAGGTTAGCCCCCCCGCCCAAGAAATGCAATTCTTTTTTCCATGTCAGTCTTTTCTCAAACTTCTCCACAACTGGATTCCAAAAACTACTCTCCTTGGGATTCCAACCCAAAGGTAAACCCAAATAAATCTAGCAGCAATGGACTCAATCTCATTATCGTCCAAATTGACACCTACCACACAACTCTTTTCAAAAGGAAGTGGCTTTTTAAGAAAACAGGTATCTTCTCTGTTAAATCCTTTTAACAACTTGATAAGGAAGGTTGCCTCTTCCTCCCCAAGTGACAGAATTTGGATCAGAAATGTACCATCTAAAATGGCTTATTTTGTTTGTTTTGTGGGGCTAGACAAGATCTTGACTAGGGACAATTTAGTCAGAAGAGGTATGGAGGTGGCGGATATGACTTGCACATTATGTAATGGAAGTTGGAATCCTCTAGCTATTTGTTGTTACACTGACTTTGCTTAGTAGATTTGGGAAAGACTATTGGTGTCGTTTGGTGTTGGTGCTTCTTGACTGATATAAAGGGGCTCAAAGGGGCTTTATTCTAAAAGGTTTTAGTAGGTGTAGGGCTAGAAAAGTAGCTTGGAGCATCCTCCCCATAGCAGTTTTCAGGGCAGTGTGGTGTGAAAGAAATTGTAGAATTTTTGAAGGGAGACAGGGTACAAAAGAAGAGGTTTATAAAGTGATTTTGGGAACGGTTTTTTCCTTGTTAGCAAATCACTCTTTTCTCAAAAGTAGACACAAATTCTTCTTTTTTTTTATCAAGATTTTCTCCTTGTAAGGGACTTTAGTATCTTCTTGGGGTCTAGGGTTGGATGTATTCGGGTATATTGATTTTTCATCCAGTATAGATTCTCTTTCTATAAAGGTTCTATTGTATTTGGTTTTTGAATATTAATGAATTACTTTACCTTATAGTTCAAAACAAAAGTAGGAAAAAAGGTGTAATTTGGGTATAGTTGGCAAGTTGGGTTTGGAGAATGCCTATGATTTGTTAGATTGGTAGTTCTTAATTAAGGTATTGAGGCAATGTGGGTTTGGAGATAGGTGGTGCAAATGAATATGGGGCTGTTGAGGACTTGCCATTACATGGTGATAGTAAATGGCATAATGGTGGAATAAATATAGAAGATGAGGAGATTGAAGAGTATGCTAACTTTTAGGGTGTAATGTTGTTCAATGGCCTTTGACTTGCTTAGAGTTGCCCCTTGGAGTTAATCCAGTAGAATCTAGGTTTTGGAATCCAGTTGTAGAAAGATTCTCCAAGAAGCTTTCTAGTTGGGAGAAAGAGTACCTATGTTTGGGTGGAAGAATAACTTTGATTAGATTGACCTTGTTTTCAAGATTCTAGTAGGTGTGAGAGCATAAGGTTAGAGAAGATGATGAAAGGTTAGGAAGCAAGGGAAGGAAAGATGGATCATAGGATCAATTGGGAGGTGTTTAGTAGAGGAAATAGGTGTAAGGGGGTTTGGGAATAGTTAATATACAAAGGAGGAATTCAACTCTCTTGGGGAAAGTTTGCTCATCAGGAAAGTCTTTCTTCTTTGTTCTTTTTTATATAGTTGATATTTCAGTGTTGCCATTTGTGATTTCTTGCTGTTTGGGTGTTGCATCTGCTGCCGATTCTATTTAAGTGTATTTTATTAGCTTTGTTGGTTGTCAAAAGTATATTTTCTTGTGTTTATGGTGGCGGTTGAATAGAAGAATTGAGTTATGCCTAGTGCTATTCCCATTCTGTCTAAAATCACTGAACAAAAACTAAATAGAATTAATTATTTAGACTGGAGTAAGACTGTTCGTTTGTATTTACGAAGCATCTCTAAGGACAACCATCTAACTAAGGACCCTCTTACTGATGAGACTCGTACTGAATGGCTAAGGGTTGATGCTTAATTGTTTTTGCAAATTCGCAATTCTATTGAGAATGAGTACGTTGGTCATGTCTCTCACTGTGAGTTTGTAAAAGAACTAATGGAATATTTGGCTTTTCTGTTCTCTGATAAAGAAAATATTTCCCGTATTTTTTATGTTTGCAATGCATTCTATCGGAATGAACAACATGATCAGTCTCTTCAAACCTATTTCATGAATTTCAAACACACTTACGAGGAATTGACTTTTTAGTATTGATATCAAAGTTCAGCAGACTCAACGTGAACATATGGCTATCATGAGTTTTCTAGTTGGCATTAATCCTCAATTTGATGGTGCTAAGTCACAGATTCTGTCTAATCCCGAGATTTCCTCTTTAAAGGAGGTTTTTACTAGGGTCCTTCATATAGATACTGGTTCCCATACTTCACCTGTACAACAACTTAGTGCACTGGTCAGTCAGAATAATGGATCAACTAGTCGGTCTTGTTCTCAGAATAGTAGCAGAGGTGGCAGTAATAGTGGTCGAAATGCTGGAATTCAAGACACAGGGGGAGCAGTTTGCTACTATTGTCATGAATCAGGTCACACTAAAAGGACTTGCTAGAAATTGCTAAAGAAAAACCAGAAGTCTTTTGGGTCTCAGTTAGTTCATGTTGTAACTATGAGTGATGCTCCTCATCCATCGTCAAATCAGACCATGACAATTTCTGCACATGAGTATGCGAAATTTACGTAGTAACAAAATTATGTATTAATAGTACTATAATTTTATGGATTATTAAAATCAATATGTAATTAGTATTTTAAAATTTAAATAATGATTTTATCTCAATAAATAAATAATATTATAAATAATTAATTTCATTTATGCCAATTAATAATAGTAGAAAATAACTTTAAAAAAATCATTGTTTATTAATAATAATTTAAAAAACTTAATCTATATATATTAAAATTATTATTTATTGTATTCCATTAATTACTTATTGTTTTTGTGAAAAATATATTTTCAATAAATATGTATAAATCTATTTTTGTTTTATTATTTAATAGAAAATTCTCAATAATTATTGGAGATTAAACTAATACTTTTATCTTTTTATATTTAATTTTGTGTGTATTTTTTCTCTATTTTTTAATAAAAATTGGAGATTAAACTATTGTTCACGGGTTTGTTTGGCTTAGTTGTAGGTTGCTTGGCCAACCAAATTGACCTGGTCAGGTTGGGGAGTTAGTCGTTCAGGTTATATCGATTTGGGTCAATTTTTGGTTTGGTTAGTTAGTTCAAAAGATTTTAACTTAAAATATTAAATTTAAAAATTAAGTTTAAATTTTAAAAATCACAATGGCATTATTATAAAATAAATTTATGATATAAAATAGTTTAGCCTAAGAAATATTAGAAATTTCCCACTTTCTTGTATTAAAAAATATATTTAAAATATAAAATATTAATATGTATATCTATGGTTGGGTTGTTCGATTTTAGTCAGTTTACAAATGGCCAAAGCAAAACTGATCCAACCTAGTCGGATTGGGAAGTTGTTGAATCAAAGCCGATTATAAATACTAGAAATCAGGTTGGCCTGTTTCATTACTTTAATTAAGAATGGCAACGGGGTGGGGCGGGGATGAGGAGCCTCTTTCCATCCCTATCCCCGCTAACAAGTAACAAGGACAAATTTATCTCCATCTTCGTCTCCACGGGGATCCCCATCTCCCAGTGATTCTTTATAATGCCAACCATTATGTTTTTATTTTTTATTTTATTTAAAAATAAAAATAAAATAATTAAAATTTATAAATCTATTAAAAAATATTCAAACATATTCAACCATATTTAAAAAAAAAGGGTAAATTAAAAAGGCCCCTCTGTATTATGGGGTCTGTGACAAAGACCCTTTTGTATTTTGTTTTGCGACAAAGACCCTCTGTACTATGACAAAAACCCCTTCCTTTAGCTTTCTATTAAAATTTGCGGTTGCAATATTTTAATAGACAATTGGGAGAATAACACCGTTCATCTACCCCAACCTTACGAAGAATAGTAGCGGCGGTAATCCACATTTCTCTCTCTCTCTCTACAGGGAGTGCTCCAAAAGCCAAATGCAACAGATTCTACAGAGTCCTGATCTTGCTTTCATTTGTTCTTGTTTTTTCCACTCCTTTTTCTTTTCGATAGAATTGGGAAGTATACTGTCATGTACGTGATGGGGCAGCAGTGATTTGTTTTCGGAAGAGTACTTTCTAAGCGAAATTGGTCTAAAAAATTTTCAAACAATAATTTACTTGTTTGATCTGAAATTTTCTCTAAACGAAAACAATATATTAATTTCAAAGGAAAAGTACTTTCTCTGATTTGATTTACCCTGTATTTTTTTCTCATATATTCTTTTAAATTTGAACTTGGATTAATGCCAGAAAAGCATGGGGTTTTTGCACGATGAACTCGAAGAAAGTTTGTAGTCAAAACACAGGGGAACAAGCCATGGTTTTTTATAATCCTGTGTTTGACATCAAGCACATAGAGAAACCGAAGGAAACCATATTCCATTTTCTTTAAATCAGTAGCGTAACTTTCTATACAAGCAGCACATGCACCATATGCACGCATTCTATAGATTCAAACCTTCTTTTTGCTTTGTGTTGTTTCTGGTTTTGAATCATCACCAAGTTTTGAAGACTCTACAGCAATACTCCTCGTTTTTAGCTTCTCTCCCATCTCTCACCCTCTCCTTTTCTGTTCATTGCAATCCACATGATAAAAAGGTCCTTCTGAGAATCAAGAAATCTATAAACAATCCCAATGCCCTTGTCTCGTGGGATCCCGAAATCGATTGCTGTGTTTGGGACTATGTCGTCTATAACCCTCAAACCTACTGAGTTACCCAACTTGCCTTTTTCCGATCCTACATCCTCGGCCAAATTCCACCTACCATCGGTGACCTTCCCTATCTCGAATCCCTCTCCTTCGATGAAGTCACCCAGCTCAACGGTTCCATCCCCTACTCCATCACCAAACTTAGGAACCTCAAATTGTTTCATCTCAACTGGACTCCGTTCTCCGGCCCCATCCCTGAATTCCTCGGCCAACTCAAGAACCTGGACTACCTCGATTTGGGTTACAACCATTTCTCTGGTCCAATCCCGGCTTCCCTCGGTGATCTCCTAACATTAGAAAGTCTTTACCTCGATTGGAACAACTTCACTAGAAAAATACCAGACTTTGTAGAATCTACTACATTTGGGTTTTGGAGCATTCCCTATAGAGGAAGAAGAGAGAGAGAAATGTGGATTACCGTTGTAAGGTTGAGGAAGCTGAACAATATTTTTCTCACAATTGTCTACAAGGATAGTATGGGGATTAAAAAAATTGCAACAGCATATTTTAATGGAAAACTAACGAAAGGGGAGTCTTTGTAATTTACCCAATATTAACATATAGATGTATGTGTGTGTGTCTATATATATATATATTTATTTATTTATTTATATTTATATTAGTGGGGATCCTATGAGATGGGGATCAAGGGTCCCCGTGGGTAGGGAGTGCTCTTCTCATCCCTACCAATGGGGATAAAATTTTTTTCATCTTCATCCCCGCAGGAGGAAAATCATCCCCATCCCTACCCCATTCGGGACAGATCCCCAAGGGGATCAGGGAAATGGAAAATTCCCTAAGTTTGATAAACAATTCTATCTAAAATTAATTATTGTTATTTTTGTATAATAAAAAAATTATAAAAAATAGTATACAAAATATAAGTTATTATTAATTATTACATAAAATAGTTATACACTGTTACTCTTACATGTTTCTATTGTTTATATTTAATTTAACAAATTTCGTGCATCACACAGGTCCCGCTAGTATATATTAAAGAATGAAGTTTAGGAAATTTCTCTTTTTTTTTTTGATTTTTTAATTCCATATCATTTTTGAAATAATCAATGAGATGCTCTCCTTCCCCATAAAAACTATGTTAAATCTCTCTCTCTCTCCACACATACATATACATGCATTCCCAATAACCTAAATAATCTCCTCTCCTAAAATTTCTTCTAAACTAACTCTCTCACTTTTTTCTAAATTGTCTCTAATTCCTATTTATCTCCTAAATTATCTCTAATTTATTAAATAATTTTTATCCTAAATTATCTATAATACATATTTATCCTCTCCCCTACTTTTTATTTGTATTTATCAAAAGAAAGTTTGAATTAAAAAAACAAAGAATTATTTAAATATTCTAACAAAGTTATATTATAACTATAAAATATTTATTAATTATGCAAAAATAAGTCAAATATATTTAATAATATTCATATTATGATTTTTTGGATTATTCAATATAAAATGTTATTCAAATAATAAAAATTTAACACTAAAAAATAAAATAATACTAAATATTCCAATAATTAAATATCTTAAATAACAAAAATATTAAAAATAGCTAAATAATTATATAAGAAAATATTTAATATTTAAATAACTAAATAATTTAAATAACGAAATATTTAACATAAATAGATTTTAAATAGTTAAATTAACGAAATTATGTAGTAAAATTAAAAATTTTATTAAAAAGTAGAAAATAATTATAAAATAATGTTGAAAATAATAATAACTTCATATTTTACAAAACTAATAATGAAATTATGTAATAATAGTTCAAATTATAATTTTATGAATTATTAAATAAAATAAATAATAATTATTTTAAAATTTAAATAACTAAATAATTTTGTTAACAACTAATTTCACTTATATCAATTAATAATTATAGAAAATAACTTTCAAAAAAATATTTATTAATAATCATTTTAAAACCTTAATCTATATGTATTATATAATTATAATTGTATTTTAGTAATTTTTCATTATTTTGTGATAAATATATTTTCAATAATTATGGATAAATTTATTTTTATTTTCTTATTCAATAGAAAATTTTCTATCATTATTGGAGATTAAACTACTATTGTTTAACTTTTTAAATTTAATTTGTTGTACTTATTGTAATTTTGTTATAATTTAATTATTAGTATTTATTAGAGATTAAATATTGTTATTACCCAAAGTTAATAAATACGGTTAGTAAATTATGAAAAATTAAATATTCTTATTAGTACAGTTAGTAAATTACCAAAAATTAATAGATATTGTTATTAATTAAATCTTCATGACTTTTTAAAGTTTTTTGGTTAAATACTATTTTATTCATGTCAATTAACAACATTTTATAGAAAATGAAAATTTTGTAAATAATTTCTATACAATTGAGAATTATATTTAACAATTATCAAAAAGTATAAAATTTTAGTTATTGCTATTATTACAGTTAATAACTGAATGTGGATTGGGGAATAAAATGTTGTAATGTTGGAAAATGAAATTATTAATTAATTTATATTGGAAAATAGAAGATAAATTAGTGTAATTTTGTTAGTAAACTACTAAGTAAAAATAAAAATTTAAAATAATTTTCAATAAATCTCCATAATTATAAAATGTAATAATTTTTTCAAAAATTCTCATAAACCTACACTTTCGTAAAATAATATTTAGGATATTAAAAGATATAATATTGTACTTTTGGAAAAAATTGAAAGTTTATTTAAAATTTATTAAATATTTATTGAAAATTATTGGTATGTTTTGGAAAATTTAAAAATATTTGTTACATTTGATAGATTTTGGAAAACTATTGAAAAATTATGCAATTTTCATTGTAATTTATTGATATTTATTAAAGATGAATGAGTATTGGAAAGTAAAAATTGTAATTTGAACCAATAATTACACAAATTATTAAGATAAATTAGTATAATATTGGAAAAAGGAAATTATTGATTAATTTATTTTAGAAAATATAAGATAAGTTAGTGTGTTTTGTAAATAAACCATTTAAAGAATAATAAATTACATTTTAAAAAATTAAAGACATTTTAGTGTACTTTAGAAATTTACAATGTGGTTGATACTCAATATATGCTTTTGATCATTTTTGCCATCAAATCGAATATTGGTTTGATGGGGAGTGGATGCCTTGCTTTGAATTTGCTCGACACTAAGACCTGTTCACAGGCCTGGTCGGGCCAGGCTTTGCCTCTACATTAACATAATATGCTCAAGCCCGAGCCCTACCTCGACCCTCATATAAAACCCAAAGTCTGGCTAGAATGGGAAAAAAAAAAGATTTTTTTCCTTTTAATTCAATTAAAAACTATTTTGTTTATATTAAAAGACCTCAAAACCCAAAAAATATTGAAAGATCTCATTGGGCTACTTGGCCCATGAACAAGTCCACTCAACACTAGGGACAGAGAAGAAAAAAATCAAGGATTCCCCATCTTGATGAGGAGTGGGTGCCTTGCCTTGAATTTGCCCAACACCGAGGATGAGGCACGGAAATTTGAGGATTCCCCGTCCCTAATGGGGAGTGGGTGCCTTGTCTTGTACATGTCTAACACTGGGGATGGGGTAGAGTGTCTTGACTATGGGGTAGGTATAGGGATGGGGTGCCCCACACTGAACCTGCCTCATTGTCATTCTTATGTAATTGTTAATTATTAGTGAAATTAATAAAAATATTAGCTTTTGTAATTATTTTTATTTATATAATGTCAATTAAATTTTTATTTAAAAATAATAATAGTTATTAAAATTAAATTTATTAAAACTATTTATTTATATTTAATTAAAAATAATTACTTTTCGTAAATCAACATTAAACAAAAAATACAATTTTTAAAATTTTAAATATTAACAATAAATTTAAATATTTTTAGTTAATTAACAACAAATTTTAATTATTAATCTATCAATTAATTAATAGGAAATAAAATTATTCAATCTTCTAGATTTTCTCATGCATCGCACATGTCTCCGCAGACGCTAGTTACCTATAAAGCATATCAAATTTGACCTGTTTCCCTAATAAATCATAATTGCAATTAATACTGGCTTAATGTCTAATTATATGTTCTATCTAATTACACCCCGAGAAAATGAACGCATGTAACTTGTTATCAACTTACTCCCCCTTAATGAATACCGCGAAACGAATGTGGCCTTAGTTTTTATTTATCTTTTAAATTAAAAAATATTAATTGCAGTTATTTCTTTCCTTGCTTTAAACAACCATTTTTTTCACATGTCCATGGCATTATGGATTAACTTTTTAATTGCCTGTTCACCTCTTTTTGAGCAAGCAAAACATTCACCACGGAGGGTGTGGCTTTGGATGCTTTTTTCTACAAATATACTTCTTCATTCCATGATCAACCTTATTTTCAGCGGCTCTATACTATAGGGTCACGGGCCTGAGGCAAGGGTGGAGCTAGGAATGGAGGAGGGGGAAATTTACATGACATAATGGGGAATTTTGGGACATAAGGGGGGCTATGGCTCCCCTGGGTCTCCCTTGGCTCCGCCCCTGGGTAAAGGCTAGAGCGTAGGCCTAGAACCAGGTTTGATTTCGTGCTTATGAATTTTATATGTTATATAATATGTATACAAATTATTTTATACATTTTGTAATATAAAATATTATATATAATATGTGTCGTTTTATAATATATATATATACAATATAAAACATAACAACCAAGGTTTTAAATATTGATACGCCAGATACGCTAGTAGGGGTGTATTGGGTAGTATTGGTATTATATTTTTTATTTTTTATATTTTTTTAAATCCAGTTCAGGGGGCCGGTTTAAGATTCCTCTACCTGGTCAAAACCACGATACACCCTCTATAAGGGTACTACGATATGATATGTATCGACCGATATGGGCCATACGTAATGCTTTTTTGAACATTGATAACAACACATAAATATATAAAAATAACATAAATATAAATATTTGTGGGTCAAGCAAGACCCAAATTGGGCTTGAATTATTAGACCTGGCCTGGCCCTAAAACTAGTCAAGTTTAGGCCTGTCAATGATACTTGAAAATCTAAAGCCTGATCAATTTGAATGTTGTAATCTATATCCGATTAATAATTGGATTCAGATTTGATTAAAACCCAAATCCAATTATATTATAATATCTATTGATTTTATTATATAAAATGTATATAATTTAATATATTATAAATTTAATATTAATTTATTACATAAAAATTTGAAAAGTAATTAAAATTTTAATATTTAAAAAAATAAAAATAAAATTAAATTAAATCCGAATACGATCAAAGTTTATTAGGATTTTAATTAGAATTCGAGGTCTCCAATTGTATTCCAACGCATGTTTTGTTTTCGGTAGTCGGATGGATTTTGCTGAATCCGATCTCTTGTCAATCTTGAAATTTTCGGGCCGGACTAAAATGATTACTCCTTGGGCCTTGTATACACTTTGAATCTTGTATCTTGAATCACATATTAATCCACATGCATGGTATTTCAATTTTTTTATGTCTTTTGAGATTAATAAGAAGAGTACATTTTTTTTGCTTCTTCAATAAAAAAAGTATTCTTACTCGTGCCACTGGAAAATACAAATATACTCGAGAAAAATGCCAACTTTTGTCGTCTCCGAGGTTTTATAATTCCCAGTCTCCTGGAGGAAAAATCCTAGCGTCACGGCTACGTGGGTACGGAGATCTCTGAATCGCAAAAGTACAAAAATAATCCAAACGGAAAAATCTTCACTTAAATCACTTCCGTGGTGCTAGCATTAGCCTTTTCACTTTGGTATGAAAAGAGAGAGGTTATCTTATCTTGCGAGTGAAAAACCGGGAAACACTGAGTCACTGACACAACGCTTCGTCACGGAGGAGGTATTTCTTCTCCACCATCACCGTATGCCTCTCAGGTAAATCGTAATAAAACCTAGTTTTTATTGTATTAAAGTCGCTTTAATGTGATCCTAAGCTTGAACTTCCCATCTGTTTCTTGTTCTATTTTTCGATTTTTCAAGGTGAGGAGCGTTATTTTGGTCTTGTTTTGATTCTTCATGCTTGGCTGTAGTTTTGAGGATGCGAGGTTTTGAAAGATTGGAATTGAGTTTGATCGAGGAAATTAAGAGGTAGAGAGAGAAAGGAGGGTGAGAGGTGTGTAGAAGAGAAGATGACCTCGAATGTTCAAGGTCCTTCGGCGCCGTCTGTTCGTCGAGATCCGTACGAGGTGTTGAACGTATCAAGAGATGCATCGGATCAGGAGATAAAGACTGCATATAGAAAGCTTGCTCTCAAGTTAGTTTACTTCGTCCATTTTAGTCGTATTGATTTTTTCTTGTTAAATAGTAGATTTTTTTTTTTTTTGCGTGAGCTGTTATATCGACGAAATTCCGGAATATGCTAAACCGGGCACATTTAAATTGACCATGAGGTCAATCCCAGGTAAGTAGCATTCTTTCATTTATTTTTGATTAGCCACATTCTTTATTCCCCTTATCTGTGCAACTCAGTGGCATATTTCTTACAGAGAACAATCCTAAGTCGTGTGAAATCAATGCATACAAGTATGACTTTTTATGACATATTTGAACAGTTGTTGGTGTCGCAAGATATTATTTACACACAAAAATGGAAAGAACTCTTCCACTGTAGACCCCATGGCAGATAACATAAAAGCATCCAACATGCTGGCAGCTTCCATCACATGAAATGTGTTGAACCTCCAATGTGAAACCTTTTGAAGAAGTGGGTTAACTGAAATAAAGCTGGTGCACTTAAAACTGGATGCCGAGAATGGTCCTTGGTTCACTGGACTACCTTTTTCTCTTTTCTTTAATGGTCTGCATTTTAAAGGCCAAGAGTATAAAAAGCATTTGCACGAGAATCCATGTACAATGAGGTTCTGAACAAAAAGTTTGATTACACAAGAGAGCTAAAAGGAACATCAAAATTGAAATGCACCCACAACCAATATCTAAGGGATCCCATAGCATATATAAGTATTACTGATTTATTCCAAAAAATTCAAGAATTCTTTCACACCAAACCATCCATGAGATCATAGCAGGAAGCATTGATCAGAGGACCCCTCTTCTTTAAAAAATGCAAAGTAAATTTTATTAGCATACCAACAAACACTACATAAATTCACACACTTTTAGAGCTCTAGCACAAATACATTGTGGTGAAGAACCCCTTTAATACTGAGATGTGAGATCTAGGACACCAGCTTGCCTACTGAAAGGCCTACACTTGTTATTATACACTTCTATTTCTCTAAGCCCAAATTGATTATATGATAGCCATAGGAGTAGCCATTAGACAGTTATGCCCTTAGCTCCAATCAGATTGATGTATCTTTTGACATTTATTATAAATGAATAAAGTACATAATTGATTGATGTCATTGTGGTGTGTTTCTGTATAATACCCTTAAACTAGACACTTATGAGACTCGTGTTAGTTTAAAATCTTACAACAGTTGGATAGATCTAGGGAGATTTATCCTGCAAAGACCGACACTGATGTACCGCCAAGTTGGTTGGGGTGGCTTGTCTCAACTGCTAGGGTGAGACATGAGGTACATGTACTGTGGGTTTTCTTTAAACTCTGAACCAGACCAAAATTCCAGTATTGCCTTAGAACTTGGTGATAGATGGGCAAAATTGGAATATTACAACTGACCCCTAGACTCGATTATGGTACTGCACTAGCTATCGGACCGGGTTATCTTTGATATGCCAATTAGTGAGATCCTTAGAGGGGGTTAAAACTTGTGTATGTTGGGACAATCCGAGAATTCATCTGAGTGGGTGATCATAATGACAGGATCAACCCCTTTGTCGGACAAAGTGAATGATAGGGGATGCACTTTCTCTGATGAAAACCTAAATTGCCGGCATCTGATTTTAACCGTTGAAATTTGTTTTTTGTAAAATATATTTATATATATATATTATGGTTTCAAAATGTTTGCAAAATGTTTTAATTCCCGGGATCCATGTGAGTAGAGAGTGCAACATTGTTCCTTGCAGTCGAGGGAGATGTCATCTTTTGTTGGACTGTGTTTGATCATTATGGCTGAGAGGTTGAGTGTAAGATCATTGTCGGACATTGTTCGAGGGAGAGGTCATCTCTTGTCTGCCCATAGTCCTTGGGTTTTCATAAGGTGGCTGAACCCAAAGACCATTTAGTGTAAATGTTGGGCCCATTAAGAGTCCATAGTGATGAACTCAGGGGTTCTCTATCTCCTATAGTGAATTCGGCCAGGCCTTATAACAAAGGCTGGGCTGAACCCATGTGGTTGATGTGTAGATCAATGCTTGAGTCCCACGCCATACAAAGAGAGTCAACTGGGCAACAGGTTAAGAGATTAAGTGAGCACATAAACTTAATGTGCCTAAAACCCAATTTCGAACTGGGTTAATTAGATTAATTAAATAAGGGCGAATCTGGGTTCGGATCAATAGATAAGGATAAGAGGATAAGTTTTATCCATTTAAAGTGTCCAGATCCAAATAAAGATTTTGATAAGGAAACTCCTAATTTGATTAGGATTAAGTTGATCTTAAACTGCAGATAAGATAATTGATTATCCTTATCACTTAAAGAGTCTAGATCCAAATAAAGATTTGGATCAGGAAACTCATAATTAGATCAGGAGTTTGTCTCTTTACGGGTATAAATAAGAGAGTAGGGCGGATATGAAAAACACACTAGATACAAGATAACAATTTGTAGAGTTCTTTCTCTGTTATTGCTGCCCCTGCCTAGTTCAATTTCCACTTGTGGGAGTGATCAATAATTGTTTTTGATATTGCTTATTGGTAGAAGAAGCAATCTGACCAGTGACTTAAGGAAGTGGGGCCAAGTGAAAGATTCTATAGGGCAGTTGTTAAAGATTTGATCCACTGATTCATCTGCCAGCCTGCACGGACCGTCCACTGGCTCATCTGCCAACCCACACAGACAACACAATTGATGTTGGATTTGCATACCTCTTCTCAGCAGGTGCATCTTAGTGAGGCATTTCCTAAAATAGCCACCCACACCAAGAAACTGATTTTGGATGGAGTCTCAGCGTTAAATATGGCTTTGTCTGTGAATTGGTCCTTTTCTAGGGACCTGATCCTGTCCAGAAAAGACTTAACAGAAAACAAACCATTGCTACTCATCTCTAATGCCACTGGCCGTCCTGACTCCTGAGAACAGTCAGGGGTCTGATCACTGAGCAGCTATAAGAGTCTTACTACCTCCTCCATCTCCCATCTTGAATATTTCTTTTGAATCTAGGCACCTAGATCAGGATTCCCCCTTCAAACATTAAAGAGTCAACCACAAGTGCTTCTCTATTCTTTGCACATAGAACAAACTGAGGGAAGATCTCCTCCAATGGCCTATCATGACACCAAACATCCTTTCAGAGGCTCAGATTTTGCCTGCTCCCCAATTTGAAGTATATGCCTTGAGAGAACCTGTTATAAGTTTTCATGACCCCTTCCCAAGGGGATTATCCAAGCAATGGTCTGGGTCTTCAATGGCCTAGTTACCCCTTCTCACCCAAAACTTTTCAGCAATTAAGTACCTTCACCACCCATCTGTTTCCACCCCAAAATGCCACATGCCACATCTACTTTGTCCCTTTACTAAGTCCTTTCAAGTTATCACCCAGAAAAAAAAGATGTTCTAAAGACCTAAGAAAGCACCACTGAAACCTGAAAATACCAATCAGGTGAGCCCAAAGGGCTGCAGTAACATGGTAGTGAATAAAAAGATAGTTCGGAGCTTCAAGCAAGTTAGAAATAGTACACAGTCCATATTAACTTGCTGATAAAGTCTCCTGCTGATTGTAAATGCAGACCTGGGATCAAATCACGCCTTCATTAGGGTTGGAGGTGTTTTGGGATTTGAGGAATATGCCACCCACATTGTGTATTGGGAAAACCCGCTGCTGTGGAGGTTTTGCTCAACTTGACAGGGACTGTCAGTGGGAAACTGATCATTAAAGCAATCATGTTTTGATCTTTAGAAAGTAGATCTACTACTTAATTGCTTAATTAAAATATAGAATTATAAGGTAATTCATTTGATGCAATGGAATATTATTTCAATGAGCCAGACAGCACATGCATGTGGTATATTCTTGCTTTGGTGTTCTTGCATCTTTTATTTATGGACCACATTCTTTGCCATGTAAGTAGGTGGGTTTACTACTAATAGTTACAGAATAAAAACATATAAAAAGGCCATTACCTGATGTTGGTCCCAACTATCTGGAGTCTTGAGAGGGAATTCATTGGATGACACAAAGCATTATATTGATGAGCCAGATAACTTATGTTTGTGATCTATTCTTGCTTTGATGGTTTTGCATCTGCTACTTTGTACCATTACCATATTCTATACAGTGGCAATGCATTGACACTCCTCATTCCATTACTTTAAGTAGTCCGTGTTATTGTTTCTTTCCTCTTGTACTTAAATGTCTGCTCCTGTTTCCTTGTTCATTAGGAATAAGGAGATTTTATAATCCATTTTTTATGTGAACTAATCCTTTTCTTAAAATCATCGACAGGTATCATCCTGACAAAAATGCAAGCAATCCTCAAGCTTCAGAACTCTTCAAAGAAGTTGCTTTTTCTTATAATATCTTATCTGATCCAGAGAAAAGAAGACAATATGATAGTGCTGGGTTTGAGGTGGACACCTTCCCTCTTTCCTTGCTTTTTTTTCATATTTGTGTTTTTAAAAATATGCAATGCTGCTGTTATTTTGAAATGTTCAGTAATCAAGTGAATATTCAAGGCAATGATCTTTCCTTAATCCTAGGCCAATTTTTCCATCAATTATCTCCCAAAAGCTCTCTTTGTGTGTTTTTTTTAATCAGAAACAAGTACTTTTATTAATTGTTATAAAAAGTGGATGTATACAACAAGGTGTTAAGGACCCCCAGAATGGTCAAGCATTTCTACCTACCTCCTCCCTTTCCCCAAAAATAGATATTGAATTTACAAAATGCTCTGTCGCCCCAGAACATTTGAACTTTGTTAACTATTTAGCCCTTGCCTTGTCATTGCATATTCCACTAAGTTTGCTGATCCTTCAGTCCATGAGTAATTAGTTCATATTTTCATTTTTTTTTTGGATCAATAACAACAGCTTCATTAATTTTAAAAGAAAAGAGGGATTATGGATACAAGAGGGGAGATAAAATATCTTAAGCTCCTCAAAAACAGAATACAAATGGAATACAAAGAGAAAAAATTAAAGACAAGCCCAAAAGACAGATTCCCTATTCACCCCTTGCTTGGTCAGCCCATCTGCAAATGAGTTGGAACTCCTCTTCACCCAACTGTATTGTATCTCAATGTCCCTGCACTGCCATAAGAACTGTTTCTTTTCATTGTTATAGTTCCACAATCCGCTGTCCTCTTTCTTCTGCCAGCTAACCACCACCTTTGAATCACCTTTCAGGATCAAACGGCTGATTAGCTCCTATTTTCATTCCTAGCTGTTCAATTTCTCTTATAACATTTCTGTGCTGCCATGAATCTTGGAACCACTTCTCAGCCACCCTGTGACCACTTTAATCTCTCTCCACCTCTAATCCTCCAATGTGAGTGATCCATTCAACCTCAAGCCCCAGAGCACATCAAGCACTTCAGATCTCAGAAACTCACCATTTCCAATTTCCCTGGGTGGATAACAATGAATGAACCATTGATATTTTGAAATACACTGCCCACACTTGAAGGCCCAGGGTTCCAATGCTGCATCCATCAAAGTTTAGCTTGATTTGGGTATATGGAGGAGGAATCCAACTCTTAGAGAATGTAGTTCTGGTGATGGTGGTGGATGCCATGTGTTTCCAGCCTCTACCAATATCACTTTTAGAGAAACCATCAAATAGGTTTAGGGACTTGATTTGATGAACTACTTTTATCTTTTTATTTATTTATTTATTTTTTTTTGAAATTTGTCTTTCTTGGATGTACTCATCTTGAAAACCATTTTTTCCCCTTCTCATTATCATCTATAAAATTGCTTCCTTCATGCATCTCCACATTATTCACCCCCTCTTACTTGGAAGGGTGAAGAAAGACAACTTGAAAAGATTCTCCACATCCGCTGTTGGTTCCACCTGAAAACTGCTGATATAGAGAAAAACAAATGTCGAATACTAGAAGTAAGAAGGAGGCTGTGCTGAGATGAATAGGTGGTAGGTGGTTTCTTCACTTGCATTGTACAAAAACCACATCTGGGGGGACAAGCAAAAAAAAGCCCTAATTTTTTGGGGAATAGTCTACACCAAACTTCTTTGACTAGGATAACTAGTGGTGAGTGAGGTAGAAGCGGTAGTCAAGGCATAAAAAAACGAAGCAAATGTAAAGGATCCAGAGGAAGTTGAGGTCCAAATTCTCTTATCTGGTTTGGAGAAATGCAAGAAAACCCCTTAAAGAAGATGAAGTAAGTGCAGCAGTTATGGTCCCCTTAAGTTTGGAACCCGAATTTTGAGGGACTAAAAGCAAGCAATAGTATGGATACCATTAAATCTCTAAGAGTTCTGGGAGTGATTTCTATAGTATCCTTATAATTGGTAATAAGGTTTGTGAAATAACTTTAATTTTTTAAAATGCTCCTTAATAACAATTGGTAGATTAATTTTAAAAATTCAATAATTTTTGCTGGTAGCTTTTGTCTATACTGACTTGGCTAGTATTTGATGGATACTCATGGATACTATTAAATCTTTAAGAGTTCTGGGAGTGATTTCTATAGTATCCTTATAATTGGTAATAAGTTTTGTGAAATAACTTTAATTTTTTAAAATGCTCATTAATAACAATTGGTAGATTAATTGAAAAAATTCAATAATTTTTGCTGGTAGCTTTTGTTTATACTGACTTGGCTAGTATTTGATGGATGATAGTATGCATTGAAGTCATACTCAGTGAAGGTTGTGAGCTTGTAATTTTTTCTATAGCATGCTTCTCTAGTTCTGTTCTTTTATGATCATGTGGAGTTGTTTTCTTGACACCCATAGACATTCTGTTAGAAATAAATGGAGGAGAGGGGAAGACAATAGAAAAGAAACTAGGCGGCATATAGACAACTGTAACAACTAAATGTAGGTCCTTTCTTCTTTGTATTAGATAGCATCTTTTCCTTAACCAGAGTCAGCTTCTTGTTCTTCTAGTTTTTTAAAGTTATACCTCTCTGTTTATCATTGTCATTTATGTTCACTTTAAATTCTGCCATTGTGAGCTTGTCTTACACTTCCGTTCCCAAGCCCCAGATAGAGGAGGGTGTGTCAGGTTGGCAGCTGGCACTATAACTTTTGCCAAACTCTCATGAAGCCAACCCCATATAGTTGGGATAAGGCATGGATGATGATGATGATGATTTATGTGCACTTTGGGTTTTCAATCTTTTCAGGTTGCAGGATAATTTGGGCTTACAATAACCCTTTTGGTGAATCTGACTTGACTAAACTTTAGGTAATTGTGCTACTCCAGGTGCTAGTGCTAAGCTCCTAACACTGTTTTTCCTTGTTGTGCCATTAATTAATGTAGAGGTATTGGCAGATGTCCTTGGAGATTCAGTAATTTAAATTAAGCCAGGGAGATCTGCTCTCCAATTTCAGCCTTCAATCTTCATTTGATGGATCCAGGAAATTAATTTATTTGACAGCCTAGCAAAAGCGGATGTGGTTAGTTTATTTATTTATCTATAGTGAAAGTTCTATGCATGAGGTTATTCTTTTGGGTGGGGGATGGGGCTGTATGGTCTTTCTTTTTGAACACAGTTCTACAACCTATCAACATACACTTTTTCATATGATATATTTCATATTCTGGTTCTTTTTCTCAGGAAATAAAGGTCAGTAATTATAATTAGTGTTATTGCAAGTCTGCGTTGAATTTTACTTCTCACAGCTGTTTATTTTTGCATATGATAAACCACATTATTATGAGTTCTAGATACTTTTGTGTATGATTATTTGCTGGTTTGCATCCTTTTGGATGTTTTTTTTTTTTGGTGTATATACTACATTGCTTAACTAATTGGTTATTTATTTCTTGGAAATTTTGACACCACTGATTGGTTTTGCTTCTGATACTATGTTATCTCAGGCTTTAGATAATGAAGGCATGGATATGGAAATTGACTTATCCAATCTGGGAACTGTGAATACAATGTTTGCAGCCCTATTCAGGTGATACTCAGTTGAAAATTTAGCAGCTTTTATTTTCTTGATGTTCTCATATGGCAACTGATCCTTTATTTATTTAGCAAGCTGGGTGTCCCTATAAAGACTACAGTTTCTGCTAATGTTCTTGAAGATGCATTGAATGGAGCCGTCACAATTAGACCTCTTCCTATTGGAACAGCTGTCAGTGGAAAGGTGCTTATCTTTCACATTTAGGGATAGAGCTTCCCTCTTTCCAAAGCTTTTCATTTTTTACTTTGAGTGCAGGTAGACAAACAATGCGCCCATTTCTTTGGCGTAACAATTAATGAACAACAAGCTCAGGCAGGGATTGTAGTTAGAGTTACTTCAGCTACACAGAGCAAATTTAAGGTACTATTGTTTGAAAGGGCTTTCATTAGCACACCTGTCTATGCTTTCTAGTCTGTTATTTTGGTTCTTTCTCTGGTTTCTTCACCATAATATGTTTTCGACTCTTGACCCTAAAACTTTTATCTGCAAAACATGTTTTTTCTTTCAGCTTCTATATTTTGAACAAGATCTCAGTGGTGGTTATGGATTGGTTCTGCAGGTACCTCGCTATTTGTTTTCGTGCCTTTTTATCAGCATTTGATGCATTTGCATTTGAACTTTCCATCATTCATCTACTGAACAAGAAGAAAATGGATGCTTGTTTCGTTTTTTTTCCTAGACATTTAACTATACTTTCATACACTGAACTGTAAAGGGATACAAAAGATTCATCGATCTACAGAAGATTCTGTATACTGTTATTGTACATCATATAATATTAGCTTATAAATAGATTATCGCAATCATAATAAAAAGAGAAGCATTGAAAGGTATTCCTTCAAGAGCTTTGTGTCAGCCATGAGAACAGGGTATCCACTACTCTGTTCCTAGTTACCTCCTCTGGACTGAAGATGTTTTCAAAGATACAAGCACTTCTCTCCCTCCAAATGTTAAAAATAATAATTGCTGGTACAGTCTACCATATATAGCCTTGCCCTTTTTACTCACCCTTTCAGATTCAGCAATGCAAAAGAACTTCCAAGGTTGGTGGAAAGCATCCTTTCAACCCAAAACTTTTAATATATTTGGTCCACAATATACGCCATTATACAATGCATAAATAGGTGGTCAGCAGTCTCCACTTCTGCAGAGCGCATGATACACTGACATCATCCCTTTCCTGTTATGTTCTTCATCAAACACTTCCCTAACACTGCTGTTGATATGAGGAATGCCACCTTAGAAGGAATCTGAGATATCCAGATTTTGGGTTTCAGAAAACAAACAGGCAGATCTTCGTGTAAGGATTTGAATAGTGATTTAACTGTAAAGACCC
Organism: Nelumbo lutea; assembly: GCF_056320005.1. Taxonomy (NCBI): domain Eukaryota; kingdom Viridiplantae; phylum Streptophyta; class Magnoliopsida; order Proteales; family Nelumbonaceae; genus Nelumbo; species Nelumbo lutea. The sequence continues at coordinate 24,472,177 of NC_142686.1, read as the reverse complement.
CAGGTTCTTGCCATCTCCAGATTATCCTGTTGATATAATATGGCCTATACTGAATCGTTGATAGCATTTCCACCATCCAATCATTCAAAGTTTTTCTTAGCCTGGGATTCTACATAACATCCTCATTGTGTGCACCAGAGCATCATTCAGCGAGTAATGTTTCTTTTGTTTCTGCAATATGTTTTGCTTTCTTTAGAACAAATTATTGCAAAAGAATCTGGTGATCAAAAAGAAAAAACATTGATAACAAAAATCATTTATCAACCACAATTGATAGTGGAATCTATTGATCAGCCATGACTACTCATACTCTTGACATTCTTTTGAGAGTAAGGAGAGCCATTGTCATTCTATTCTACTTTTTATAATCTGATCAGATTGCTATAATAGACTAAAATCAATGGTATTTTGGGAGCAAAACTGAATGGGTCGTGTGTTGCACCCTTTTCATTATAAGAGAGCTTACAATAAAGGATTAAATAACAAATCTGCCCATATGGGCAGCAGCATTAAGGAGAGCAATAAAAGATAAAAAATAATGATGCACATCAAGGGCCTAGTCCCATATAACGACTACAATAAAAGATGCATAAAAACAGCTCACATTTTAACACCAACTATTAAGCTGAGCATATAAATTGATCATGCCCAGGTTACCTACACAATGATCAATTTTCATCTTGTTGGCTTCTTTTGTGAATATATCAGCTAGCTGGCCATATGTAATGACATAAGGAAGAAATGCTTCTGCAAATATACTTTATATGCTCTTCGTTGAGGTGCCTATCAACCTCTATGTATTTCTGTCTATTATGCTAAACTGGGTTATGGACTGTATATGTGGCTACTTGATTATCATAATAATAAGTTATCATAAGATATCCCTAATTCTTTTAGCAAAGATTGAATACACAATATCTTTCAAACTTTATGTGCCACAACCCAATACTCTACCTCAACACTTGATTAGGTAACAATTGGTTGCTTCTTGCTCTTCCATGAAACAAGATAGCTTGTAATTATAGTAACTTGATGCGGATCTCTTGTTATCTATTGATCCAATCAATTTTTTTTTTTTGATAAATGAACAATGATTTTATTAATAAGAAAAGGAAATGTACATTCACCCTAAAAGGGGGCATCACCAAACTCTTAACAGAATACAATCATAAGGTAGCCCAAAATAATTCAACCCTTGAGACCCCTTGTTTAGCCAAAGAATCATCCATAGCATTTGCTAACCCATTGAAAGCTAACTGGCATATTCCTTGTGAGCCAATTAACTTTCTTAAGAAAATCCCTGCAGCAGAAAACTGTTTTTGGATTCTACAACCAACCCACTACCACCTTAGAGTCTCCCGCAACAATCAAATTTTCCACTCCTAGTTGGTTGGCAACTTTTACTCCTTGTACTGCAGTCAGTATCTCAGCCCTTGTAGAATCACCAGCTCCCACTGGTCCTGAAAATAGGGATAAAATGTTGCTATCCTTATATCTTAAGATCCCTCATATACCTGAAGGTCCTGGATTACCTTGACTGCTACCATCAAAGTTCAGCTTTGCCACACCCTTTGTAGGAGGCCTCCAGTCTACTTGTAGTCTATTCTTTTTGGGGGCTGTGAAGGCCACCTCTGCCCAACTTTTCCAAAGATCATCAAAGGAATAATCTCTAAACAAATCTGAAGTTTTTAGCTGAATTGTCCTTGTCAAAATACACTCTTTACTTCATCGATGCTTCTTTCCTTTTCTTGGAATATTCTAACATTCCTCTCCTCCCAAATAGTCCACAAAAAGGCTGCTCTGATGCACTTCCACATCAATTTCCCTCTCTTAGTTGGCCACCCAAAAGTAGATGGGTCAAAAAGCAAGTTTATTTCAGAGGGCAAGTTCCATCTGCACCCAAACAACATAAATAACCAATTTCAAATATTAGCAGAAAATGCACAAGATAACAAGTGGTGGTAGTCCTCATTATGCACTTTATACAGAATACACCAGTTTGGGGACAAACAATGATAAGGTCTCTTCTTTTGCAGTTTATCCATAGTATTGATCCAATCAACTTTGCATTTAGAGATCCTTCTATTTTCATATAGGCATGATTAGAATATAAAACATTAATACTGGGCAGTCTTTCAAGTATGCAAGTATCATTTCTGCAGCATCCAAATGCGTATCTTTGGATGAGTGCATATATTAACTTGTAACACTTTTTTTGAAGATAAAGTGAAAATTCATTAAATGAGAAAGGGGAAGATTACAATCTAGCAGGGTGGTAAGGCATTTCTCGCAACTCAGATAAAAACATAAAAGTTCTACTAGGGAACAGATTTACAGAGAACTATCCAAGTTACAGAGTTGGAGACCAAAATATCTCCCAAATTGCCCCCCATGTCCTCCCTAGAGAATCGATTAAATTCTGGAGTTAATATAAGCCATTCTGCAACCGAATTGCTGACAGCTGCCACAATCTTGTCCACTCCTCTAAGATCTGAGTGGACTATGAGACAGTCTCTTAGAGAGGAAGGAGAAATGACTCTAAACTTTGATGGTAGTGCCCAAGGATCCACAGGTCAAGCAGGAATTGGAGGTGTAATATGAGGGGAAGGGGGAATATTTGCTGAGCTTACAGTGGTCCGATTGGGAGGGCAGATGCCACAAAGGCAGAGGTCCTGGCTGCACTCAAAGGAATTTGCCTTGCCAAATGGCTAGGTTTATCCTCTTTAACCATTAAAGGGGATTCTGCAAATACTATAGCTTAGTTACAGGAGAAGGGAGGGCCCTGGAGACTAGCTCACTTCTTAGCTGAAGCCAGGGATATCTTAGGCTCTATGAATGTGAAGCTGGTCTGGATTCCTAGGGAGCAAAATTTTGTTGCTGATATCCTAGCAAAATCAGGGGTCTCTAGAGATTTCTTGTTTAGTGACAGTTGTTTGCCTTGGTAATCCTGCCAAGCCACTCTTGGCTTCAGTACATCCTCTCATGTACTTCTGTTTTTTCTTCTTCAATAAAAAGTAACCTTTGCTTAAAAAAAAGTCTTCTATTTCTTTCCTTCCATATGTTCCAACAGATTGTGAACAGGATACAGCTCCAAACCGTTCTTGCTTTCTCACTACATCTTAACTTTGACCATGTAGAAAAATTTCTGCAGCAGAATCTGGCGAAAAGTTTGAGAACCTGAGCATAGAAGTAAATATCCTCCACAAAAACTAAGCTATCTTGCATGAGGAGAATGGATGACCAATAGTTATCCTCCTGTTCTTTGCAGAGGAAACACATATTAGCCATATTGAAGCCCCTAGATTTCAGATGGTCAACATATGCTGTCCATGGCCACCGGCTAGGGGTGCAAATGGATCGAATCATGATCTGATCTGATTCGAATCTGATCTTATTTTTGTCGGATTCTGATCACTCTCTATCGGACTCTTGGGTAAGATTGGATTGGACAATAGGATCCGATTGAAAATCGGATCGAATTTGGATCACCCCAATCTGATCTGACTTCTGCCCTATATATATATTTATAAACACATTTACTTATAAAACGACATGTATATATTAATATATTTATTGGCATATTTATTTATAAATATGTTTATATTGCATTTTTGTAAATTTTTTATAAAAAGGCATGTATGTATTAATATATATGATGAAAATAGTTGAAAAAATACTTATATTTTTTGTTTTTCTTTATATAACTTGTTACGTTTTTTCTTTTAATAGTTTATTAAAATTTTCAGAATTTGAATTGGATTGGATCATATTCGGATGTCTGACATCCTTGACGGATTTGGATTCGAATAATCATTTGTGAGATCTGATCAAATATTCAGATTGGATCGGATTTCTGATATGTGCTAACAGATCAGATTGAGGTATGCCTTGATTCGAATCTGATCCGATCCGTTTGCATCCTTACCACCAGCCAAGCAAACACTTCAACCCTTGGAGGCTCCGGATTTCGCCGAACAACATCTACCTGAATTGGATCTGAAATATTTCTGATAAGAGCCACGTAACATGATTTTACAGAGACTGGATATAACAATCTACAAACTAGTCTTTGGGACATGCCCCGATCCTTAAGCAACTCTCCAACAGTTGTTAGGATCAATAGGTGTGTCTACAGGCTTAACATGCTGATTATCTGTATGTTTCAACAAGTCCAACACAGACTTCCTTTGGAAAATAAATATGCCTTGTCTTGATCTAGCCACCTCAATATCTAGGAAATATCTGAGTTCCCTTTGGTCTTTAGTTTCAAATTCTTTGCCATTAAACTTCTTCAACTTCCCTTATCTTCATGATATCATTCCTTATTAAAATGATATCATCAACATATACAATAAATGCAAGGTACCTTTCTTTTAATAAGCAAAGTATGATTTGATTAAACCTGTTTATAGCCAACATGAATGAGACACCTCTAAATTTGTTAAACCAGGCACAAGGTGATTGCTTTAGTCCATATAAGGATATCTTGAGCTTGCAAACTGCTTTGGAGGAATTTTCCATCAGCCATCCTGTGGGTTCTCTGGAAGGAAAGAAACAGCGGAATCTTTGATAGCAATTATTCTAGTGTAGCTTTAGTTAAAAACAAGGTTATAGGCAATTTTTTTTTGAAGATAAATAAAAAACTTATTAAAACAAGAAAAAACAGGATACTAGGAAAGGTGATAAGTAATCACCCGAATGAAATGAAAAACCCGAAGTACAACCGACTAAAGCTTAACACCTTTTTATGCAAACCCCCCAAAAATCCAATCACCCCGACAACCTAACCCAAAACAAGCAAAAAGCACCAACATGACACAGCAAAGAAACCCGGACAAGAAAACCACACAGCACCCAAAACAAAACAGAACCCCTGCCCGAGACCCATAGCTACAAACCAGGCCCATAATGGAATCCGAACTACTTGTTAGTGTTTTTACTACAACCTTCTCATTTTCTTTTGACTGTGCTTTTGTTTTTCTTTACCTTCTTTTCGGGTCCAAGGCCAAAAAAACCTCCTTTTATTCTTGCGAAAACCTTTGAAACTGGTATCTGTTGTTGACTTCTCTTAATCTTCTGAGTTTTGAATCTTCTTACTGTATTTAATTCTCCACTGTTTGCTTCCAAAACCTCTTCCTTTTCCTTTATGGACTTCTCCCTACCTCCATCAAACTTTCCTGATCCTTGGTTTGTTAAGTTATTTGATTTTCCGACCACCACTGTATCATTTTTAATTTCGTTCTCTCCATTCCTTTCCTCCACAAACCTGAAGGCTTCCTTTGCAAACTCCTCCCCTCCTAGGAAAAATAAACCCAGAATTTTGCTAACTTCCGCTTCATTGTTTACAACTTTTTTAATGTCCCACATAACCTCCACCTGATGCGTCTCATCTATCACCGGATCATCCTCGTTTTCCTCTCCTAAGTCCTCCCCTGTGTTCATATTCAGTCCTCTTTCTCCATTTTCTTCTAAAGGAAAAGTTCTGTATTTTTTCCTTTTATATGTTCTTACTCCATCCCCATTCTTGTTTCCTCCCTCCTCACTTCCCCCTCTCTCATTCCCTGCTCCTCTCTCCTCTTCCTTCTTTTCCTCTAAATCATTATCCCCTTCCCTCCCCTCTGTCCCTTCTCACCTCTTCCTCTTCTCCTATTTCCTCTTCCCCTACAACCTCAAACATCACAGCTCCTTGACTATTCTCCCCCTCTTCCTCAATTGCACTTCCATCTCCTTCCCTCTTTTTCCTTATCCCCTCTTCACTTTTTCCTTCTTCTGTTATCTCTCTTTGCTCTTCCATATCTCTACCTTTCAGATCTTCCGTACCATCAGAACCTTCTTGGAATACTTCATCTTTCTCTCCTTTTTTTGATGATGAGATTTTCCTTCAGATCACTCTTGGGCTGCTTCCACCTCTTCCTCACATCTATTGTCTTCCTTGTTGAGTTTCTCTGTTAAGTGAAAGAGTCTTCTTTTTAGGGAAGAACTTTACTTTTCTCCAACGAATCCTTCGGTGTCATTGATTGACTCTTCTATAATCTCCTTCTCAATCGGTCCCCCTTCATTTGTCACTTTTCCTGCTTGACCACTTAAGCTTTCAGCAATTCTGGTCGTTCCTTGCATCAAACTTGAAAAACCAAAACTTGAAACTTTGCAGCCATTGGTTTTAAACAAAGACTTAACCGGCAAATTGCTAAAGGGCCTCAAAATTCTGCAAGTTTGGGGCACTCATCCTTGAGGCCCGACCCACTCTCTTTATCTTTATTATCACCAATTCTATTCGGTTCAGACGGGGTACCCAAAGTTGAAGAGGCCACACTCTTCCACTTCTCGAGATTCATTTCTCCTTTTTCAAAAGAATTTAAAATTTCCTTCCTTTCCAATGAAAGAAACTTATTTCTAATGCCTGTCTGCAGAATCTTGTCCAAGCCTTTGCTGCTGCATAGCCTCCACCCTGCCACATCAGCATCATCTTCCTGGTTAACTGTACGAAGGGCTTTCAAGGGCGTCCAGCTTCTCTCTTTTTTGCAAGTTGGGCCTTTTTTGTTGAATCATTTTGTAAATTCCCAATGTACAGGCTCTCATTGTACATGGGCTGTTGTTATTGGATTTCACTCACATTTTAATACAATACAATACTTTAGCTGTCCAAAAAGAAAAAACTTTGCTACCCCTCTCATTATTGCAGAATGTTAATTTAAACCACCATTCAGGAAGGCATTTTTTACATCTAGTTGACTTGGAGGTCAAGAATAAAAGGCTGCCAAAGATTAAGAATTTTGATTTTTTTCATCTTAGCTCAAGGGGAAAGTCTCCAAATTATCCACTCTGTATGTTTTGAGTATGCCCTTTAGCCACTAGTCTCGCCTTATATCTTTTAATAGAACAATCGACATTGTACTTCATAGTGAATACTCATCTACAACCAATTGGCTCCTTTCCCTTATGAAAATCAACAATCATTCATACTTGTTTTTTTTTTTTTTTGCAAAAAGGCATCCATTTCTGTTTACATAGCCTCCTTCCACTGATTTTCGGATAAAGCTTTTGACACCAACTTCTGAATAGACTGAGAGTAAATGGTTGCGAGAAAAGATCTATAGGATGAGGACAAATTATCATAGGGAAGACACTATGAAACACAATGAGCCGTTTACCTTTTCTAAAAGCTATGGGAACATCAAGATTTGAGAACTCAGTATGGTGTACTTTTGAATTTGTCATCCTCGAGTCCGTTGGTGGTAGAAGAGGCTTTGCATCTGAAGTGAGAACTGGGAACAACCCTCTTTCTTTTCTAGTAAACCTTTAACTCCTTCCGGGTCTCAAAATGGAAGGAAATGGAGGATTAGATGAAAATGTAATGTCAACAAAAACCTGATCAAAAGTAATAGGAAGAGGAACAAGAGAAGGATCAAAGAGGCTATTCTTCTCTCTCTCTCTCTCACCAGAATCATTAGAGAAGTGAGGAACAAACTTGGCAGAGGTGACATCCATAAATACATACTTCTACCCAGAGATAGGATCAAAGCAACACTATCCCTTTTGGGTCGAAATATAAATCCAAAATAATCATTTTATGGACATGGGATCAAACTTTGACTTGTGGGGACCCAATATATCATTAAATCTACATGGTAAGTGCAACCAAACATAGTTTTCAAGGCACCAAGGCAAACCTAGGTGACCAGAGAGCGCTTAGTCCCCTAGTTGCCTAGGCGTCGCTTAATGTTACAAAATGTACTAAAAAATAAGGGGTTGAGCCCCTGTTTTTGTCGTAGAAATATTAGTAAAAGAAGTGGTGTAGCCCTTGTTCTTGTCATAGAAAAAAAGAAAGAATGAATAAAATCATTAGAGAGGTGTTCATCTTTAAAGGAAAGGAGCAGTCAGGAATCGAAAGACTATGTGTTAAATAGGGCAATACCTTGGTTGAAGACCTTGGAAATCTTTCATCAATTCTCCTTTAATGACCTTTGGAGAAATTGGTCAGCAATAGCGAGGTGTTCATCTCTAAAGGACAAATCAATTACAAGCTGGTCTCCTCCATCCGAAGGCTCACTGAAGTTGAACTTTGATGGAAGTAGCATGGGTAATCTAGGATTATCCGGAATGGGGGGTGTTTGAGAAATGAGAAGGGAGAGATTTTGTTGCTCTACTCAGGTCCCTTGGGAATTGAGGACTCCATCAGGGCAGAACTTTTAGCTGCTGTACAGGGGGTGCAATTTGCAAACCACCTAGGGGTACAACACCTAACAATCAAGGGGGATTACAAAGTGGTGGTGGGTTGGTTGAAAAATCCTGAAGAGGCTATGTGGCGTTACAAGAATGAAACGAAGAAATTTAATTGGTTGACAAGGAATATGTTGATCACTGTACAGTGGGTGGGGAGATCAGCAAATACTTTGTCAGATGTGTTAGCTAAGCAAGGGGTAAATAGGAAATAATTGTTTTGGGCTCAGTTGTGATTCTTGCTTTTCTTTCCTAGTTTACTTGTAAGATTCAAGGAGGGGCTGCAGCTCGCGCTTCTCTCTGGGATGTTGTATGAACTCACTATAAATCTGCTTCTGAATTAATAAATTTATTATCATTCATAAAAAAAAAATCATTAGAAATGATGGAGAAGAAAGGGCGGAGTCCCTGTTTTTGTTCTAGAAGAAGAAGAAAAAGAAGGGACAGAGGCCCTGTTTTTGTTACAGGAGTGGAGCCAAGCCTCTGTTTTTGCTCCAGAGGAAAAGAAGAAGGGGCAGAGCCCCTGTTTTTTTTTCCAAAAAAAAAGAAAAGAAAAAGTTGGGGGTGGAGCCCCTGTTTTTGTTCCAAAAAAAAGGGAAAAAGGAAAAAGAAGGGGCTTCTTTTGTCCAGAAATAGGAAAAAGATGATCCAAAAGAAATGGACCATACCTTTTATGGTTGTTGATTTTCGTCGTCTTTTCAAAGGCATCAAACAACTAAATGTGTTTCTTCAGCCTTCAAATATCGAATAGCTATCAGAGAACCCTAAGGAAATAAGAAACTTATAAGTCCCTTTTTTTTGTCTGTTCTTTTTTCAGCTAATACTGTCATGTTTGACCTTACTAGACTAGCTAGCCTGACTTGACTGCTTTAATGAGCTTACTCCTCCGTTTGCAGGGTCTCGGACCGGAGTTTGCAGGTTGTTAAGCCAGCAAATGTAGGCTTAACAGCAGCGAGCTCCGCTTTCAGAAGCGAGCCAGAGTAGCGCGCTAGCCTAGCTAGCTAACGTTTTTCAGCTGGCTGTTATTGTTAGTCTGCATTGTACTTATCTTAATATTGTAAGCTCAAAATATAAAAAGTATAACAAACTTGAAGAAATTATATTAAAAGTATCATGGCATTTGGGCGAGCGAGCCCCAAAAAGCGCCTAGATGCCTAGGTGTTGCCTAGACTCTCAAGGAAACATAAAGCATCTCTTTATTAGAATATAACAAATTAGCAGGTGTCTTAAACCCAAGAAGTTTGTAAGGTATACAATTAATCAAGAAAACCAAAATACAACAAGATCCTCTCAAAATCGTATAGGCACATGGGTACTGAACATAATACTCCTTGCTACCTCATGAATATGCCTATTCTTCCTCAGCATTATCAGAATGGAAATCTTGATATGAGTGTCAAATTAAGTATCATCTGATGAAACTGATGAATCAAACAAGGAACGTCCATCTTTAGATCTCATCAAATACAACCATGAAAATCAGGAAGAATTATCAACAAATAATAAGAAATATCAATAGTTTGTAGTTTTCTTGAAAATGATCTTACATGGAAATGCAGACCTTTTCTATGTTGCATTTGGTGATCGGTGATTTCTATTTTCTGCATTGCTTATAAGAAAATAAAGAAAGAATCTGGTTTCTAAATCCATAAGGAATTGCAAAGTAAATGGTTTGTAGTTTTTTGACATCTATGAATTCATTAGACTTGAAATCATTGATTGTCTTGCATTGAGCTGTCTGGCATTTTGTGGCATGCATTCCTTGTTTTATTCCATGACACTCGGAATTGTTTCGGTTTTTGCTATGTTTAACATTATCTTTCCATGGTCTTATCTCTTAAACTGTTCATTGGGAGTTTATCAACCGGGTTTGTCTTACTATTTCTCATGATTGGTATGCTTTATTTTTATCTCAACTACTTGCTAGGGTTTTTATAAAGTTGGAGTCTGTGTTTTCAGATGCTGAGGTGTGTTATGAGGCATTCCACTTGAAGCATGAGGTATACGCCTCATAAACAACCTTTTTTTAAATAATACAAATTATATATTATACCATAAATTAAAGTTATATTCATAATGCAGGAGCATTATCATCTGGAGAGGATTTTTTTAACCCTAAAAGTAAAAGATGATTTCGTATTTGGCATTTGTATGGTTTAGTGAAAAGAGAATAAGGTTAACCAAAAAAAAAAATAATTGGAGTTAAAATAGAAAATAACAAAGTAATACATTTCAAGTCAAACAAACCTTACATGTGAAGGCATGCTTCAGGCAATCAGGCCTAGGGTATATTAGATGTGCACGTGTCAACTAGAGGCATACATCTCGCATATGTACACACCTTGCACTTTGCACATCAATTGTGAATATACGTTGTATGGATGTGCTTTGAAACATAAGATTAGTACCTTGTTAAACACTGATTGGAAGTAATTATTGGAGGCTAAATTACAAAACTTTATAGTGCTCAAACTTTCCTATCTTTGTTGCATCAAAGTCTGTTGGAAATTCATTGGTACTCATGCCTGGGCTCAATGAACATAGTCTACCCTTGAATTTGTGCACAGGAAGATAGTGAGAAGACTGGTAAGGTGACATCTGCAGGAATGTACTTCCTACATTTTCAAGTATACCGAATGGATTCAACTGTGAATGTGGTATGTGAGTTCCATCATCTTTTACTTCATTGCTAGAGAATACTGATACAATTATGGTTAAAGAACTGATGGATCCATTTTTCTGGCAATGCAGTTGACAATGTCTAAGGATCCAGAAGCTGCTTTCTTCAAAAGATTGGATGGCCTCCAACCTTGTGAACTCTCAGAACTGAAAGCTGGAACTCACATATTTGCTGTTTATGGTTTGAGCTAGTTATTCCGTGCTTTTGTTCTTTGTTTTTTGGGGATAACATTAGTTTTCAAAGTTTTTTGACCTCCATTGAAATTTCTTCAGGGGACAACTTTTTTAAAACTGCAACCTATAACATTGAGATTCTTTGTGCAAAATCATTTGAGGATACAACTGAGAAACTTAAGGATATTGAAGCTCAAATTTTGAGGAAGAGAAATGAGCTTCGCCTATTTGAGATAGAATACAGAAAAGTATGATACTATTTTTATCCTGGAGTATGGTAGTAATGTGAGATTAGTTGTTATAATCATTTTGTTTTTGGAATTTTGCAGGTTTTGGCTCATTTTCAAGAAGTCACTAACAGATACAAACAAGAAAAGCAATCTGTATGTTTTGTTTAGCACTACATTATTTGCTTTTCATATTGAAGGAAACTTGCTTGCACACATTATGTCTTGATAGCTTTATTTGGATTTAACAAAGAACTACCGAAGGAATCTGCAGGTTGATAGATTTATCAAGAAAAGAAGCTGCAGGTTGATGGAATGATCCAGGAAATTATTAGGCATATTTTATCTCTTGTTTACTCTAGCTTTTCTTTTTAGGAGGTGATTCAAACATGAGTCGTCATTCCAAGGTTGACTTGAATGTTTGGGGTTGTATACCAACCAGGAACCACTAGTGTTATCTTCATACATGACATGAGTGTGAAGTAGGTATCTGGCATGCTAACTTCCAAAAATCATGGCATAGCCTCACAGCTGAACCCTTTATTTTTGAGATGTCCTAGTAAGAGTCAACCAACAGAACTTTCTTCATATTCAAATGGTTGTCCAAGAATATGGAAGTTCAATGTAGTTGGGTTAAGAGAAGTGCAAACTCATTTGCTGATGGTCTGGCTAGGCGAGGAGTGAGGATTTCTGGGTTCTGGGTTAAGTTGTAATTGTTTTGTTCTTTTTCAGCTTGGGATTTATCCTTTCCCTGGGGAGTTAAGATTCTTTAGCTCCCCTGTATTTTTGTAACCTTATTATTATTTAATGTAATCTGTTGTTATTGATAAAAAAAAAAAAAAAACAGAACTTTCTTCATATTGTGCTTACAGCTCCATTCCTTGTTTTGTTGAACTAACGGGAAAATGGAAATTGGTTTCCCATTTCCCTTTCCTGTTAAAGGACATATCCTTGACAATATTGAGTTCTCTATTTCAATTTTTTGACATGCTTACCACAGTTTTGATGATTTTGTGGGCTGTGGCTAAAACATTACAAATTCTATGGTTCATTTGATGGATGACATGCAAAACTCCATTTTTCCATCCAAGTTTTTATCTGAGATAAAGGAGAGAGACATAAGAAGACAAAATACTGTGAAAACCTAACCTTCTCATGTATTTTTCATTTGTAACATTTTTTCAGAGAATCTTCTTGTTTCAATTAAAAAAGAAAGTTTTTCTCAAAAAAAAAAAAAAAAGAAAGTGCTACAAGGTAGTACTTCTGAATTTGGAGTACATACTTCCAATATGTTGGCCAGAAAGACTGTATATGTCTTGAATTGGATATTTAATTACATATAATATAATTTGGCTTGTTAGTCTTTGGGTGAAATATTGGCCTTGGCCTTAAAATTGGAATTTATTTTGGGGTTCATATTATTTCAGTTTTGAGTTTTGAAGCTCATTCTGTTGTTCCTTGAACACAGGTTGATGAGCTGCTTAAACAGAGAGATGACATCCAGTCCTTGTTTACCATAGCTAGTCCAGCCAGTAATGCCAGTGGGAATGGTAGTGGTACCACTGCAACTGTCCAAGTTCCTGGTGAGGATTTAAAGGCTGACAGTTTGGCAGAAGATGGAAATTCAGATGGAAAGGATAAACCGGTCAAGAAGAAATGGTTTAATCTCAGAGGATCTGATAAAAAGGCTGGTTAAAGGCAGTCTTTGTTTAAATATAGCAGCACAGGTTGTTACGGAGAGAGAGAGAGAGAGAGATGCATCCAGCATTAGTGAATCATTTTCCTTCTCTACACCATTCTTTTTTTTTTTTTTTTCCTCGGTTTACTTTTTTCTTTTCCTTTTTGTAATTTGTACCTTTTGTTTTCTGCTACGAACGTGTTACTAGTCCGCAGGACATTTGATTTTTTGGGTTAATAAGGATTTTTCTTTGAAGGCATTTGATTTATTGAGTTCTTATTTTTTGGGTTAATATGGATTTTTCTTTGAAGGCATTTGATTTATTGAGTTCTTATTTTTTTGATACATACATTAACTACAGAAATATATACATGCTTTTCCAACCATTCTGGAGGATTGCCCCACCGATGACTAACACTCAAAATCAGTGCTTTCAACCTGCAGTGGATCCAGTCGGTTGACTTGGTAAAAAATCGTTTGGCTTGGATGGTTGGATCTTTGACTTGTCCGACTCAGTGATTGGGTTGCGGGGTGTATATTAATTGAGATAATTTTTTTTGTTTGATTTTAGGTAACTTATTGAGATGTTATTTTTTATTTTTTTTGCAAAAAACCTATTATTTGGCTTTAAATTACAATTTTAATATTTTTACAAATAAAAAAAATAAAAATGAATTTAAAAACATAAATTAAATATAAAATATTTCATACATTACATGTAAAATGTAATTATACATGATTTATTGATAATATATATATATATTTGAATTTTGATGTGGCTGATGTTGCACAGTCTGACTTGACTGGTTGGTGACCCGCGACTCAGGCAAAAACAGTTCGGCTTTCGAGTTGATTTTTAAAACACTGCTCAAAATACTTAGCCTTTTATGCTAAAACATGGGCATCTCTCGTATCAGACCTAGTTTTGTAAACAAAATTAACAGTCAAGTTTTTTCATAGCGGAAAATATCTTGTCCAGCCATGTGGCAAAACACCAATTTTGAGATTCCTTCGCAAGAGCCTTCTGCTACATTATTGGCATCAGAAAAAAAAAAAAAAAAAAAAGTTCACATTGGCGTCTCACTGAGCGTGCCCTACAGGTGCTGGGGTGCCCCACGCACATCTCAGCATGCATTGGGAACATCTTCCAGTAAAGTAGAGATTCTAAATGAACCACTTGTAGCCATTAAGAAAATTTTAGAACTGTTATAAGACAAAAACCATGCCCCTTCATTGTTTTCAACCGTTTCGTCACATTGGATCATAAAACAATTTCTACTAAGGCTCAGTTTGGAAAGAGTTAAATATAAAAATTGTTTTGAATGTATTTATATTGTACACATTTGTATTTGTATTTCTTTGAAACTGAGGCTAAATGATTAATTTTCTCCAGATGTAATAGGCTAATAGCATCATAAAAATCAAGGTTTTAAAAATTGGATTGGACATGGAACTGTTTTGGGGACTGCTTCTTAGGTCAAATGGGTCCTATTATCCAGTTCAAACGGACAACCTATTCTGATTTAAAAAAATAAAAATAATTAAAATAAAATGGCCAAAAATATTTTCTGGGTTGATAGGTCGACAATTCAATCACTTGGGTCAGCGAATCACTGACCAAATCAACGGTTTTTGATCTAAGAATGGTTTTATGGTGAAATAGAACCGGTTCCCGAGTTTACTGGTCTGGTTTTCAAAACCATGATAAAACCATTTTTACTATATTGAGTTTTTTTTTTTTTTTTTTGTAAAGACTATATTGAGTTCTTGATCTCCTATTGTTATTAGAGTTTAAGAGTTAATGAACCTTTCTTTCTCGTAATAGAGATGCTATTTCCAATCTTAAGATGGGAGTTGAAGCACATCATATTTAGAAGGTTTTTTGACAAGGCAATCTGTTGTACCAATTTGCCACATCATCAATTCAACGTAAAAGGTTGAAATATCATGTTTAGAGCATGATTGTTTAAGCAAGACTGCAAGATTTGATGATTCATTGATGCCTCGGGTTTGTGAAAGGGCGATGTTTGAAGCCTGTGATGAAGCAATGGTGCATCTGACATCACGACAGGTTTCATCTGATGTGGGCACAACACCATGGTGGATCCAATTTGGTGCATGCAAGCCAAGCACACCGTTCTAAACCCTAGCTTCTCCATCTTTTGGCCAATTAGTTCTTCCCTTCACACACTCTACACCAACGATCCTTGGATGTGTAGAAGGTTCTCATCGATGGCAGTTCTCTTCCTTGCATGACAGGTTATAATTATATTTCTCAGATTGCAACTGTAGAAAGTTTGTAAACCTCTGTTTCCCGTCTCTTTCCTTGTCTTTCCTAATTTTCTACTTTCTCTCTACTATGCTTGGAATCTTCATCTTACAGTGGCTTCTTTCATTTTCCCCCTCATTTCTTTATGTATCTCTGCAATCTTCTCCTGTATTCTTGTTCTGTGTTGTTCTTGTTCCGAAGCTACATTTCTACATATTTATGTTGTTTAAACCTTAAACTCGTTTTCCTTCTGTATCATGAGATTATTTATGATCCCGTTCTATCTATTAGACTTTAGCATATTTCTTTGTTATGGGTTTTGTGCTTGACAGAGTTTTTGTCACCGTGTTAATGGCATGTAGTCATGGTGGCTTTGGTTGATCATGGTTATAAATTTATTCCAGTTGCATGAGTCGAGTATATGGACTTCAACCCAGTATCGAGCACAATGGCTTCCTGATAAATAATTCTCTCTTGGAGACAATTCCTATTCAAAGCAATGTTTGGGGGGGGGGCTCTGCTAGGTGGTTGCCTGAGACCTGAGTCATCAGAATTATGAATTAGGCTTAATTGCTGCCAAACCACTTTTGGAGCAAGAATCCTGCAAAGAGGGTCACCTAAATCATTGTATCATGGTTGGAAAACGTTGGAGATGGCAATGCGAGGAAGATGATGTTGGGCATAGGGATCAGGAATTCCTCATTAAGGTTGATGGTATTCTTGTATTTGTATCAGGGGATACATCACATTATCAATCAAGGGAGATTTTACTCCTTGTTTTAGACAAGTTGGTAAATCAATATATCTTAAAACTTATTGAATTTAAGATGACTGCAACAGTGCGAAAACTGCGTTGATCCCATTTTGTTGAATCATTTCCCCTAACAGAGCCTTCACCAACCAAACATTTTCTCAAAATGGTTCAAAATCTGAACATGCTGTTTTACCAACTGTAAGAGGTGTTTGTGCAACACTCGTAAAACACATTCCTGCCGGAAGAGAGTATAATCGCTTTATATTTATCAATTCATAACAAGCCAACAATAGATTGTTCTAAGTATTCCAAACAAATTAAAAGAGTATTGGAAATGTAATTTTAATTAAGAGGAGAAAATCTATGATGCTGGAAAGAAATAATATGAACAACTTTGATCAATCAAAACCCATCCATAAATTTTTACGTCTTTCTGATATTATAGTTGGTGCATCATGTTACATTTTGGATATGGTGGAAAAAATAAGATAAGCATGAATATGTTAGGAAAACTCATAAATCTAAAAAAATATATTATATTAGTCTGCAGTTGGAATCGGAATCAAAATCCTTTGAAATCAGAATCGGAATGGTCTATTCCCATAATCTGTTTGGTTCAGACAAGAATGGGAATAGAAATTAAAATCACCAGGAATTGGATTTCATTCCCAAGAACAAGGTAAGGAATGGAATTCTGATTTCACCCAACCAAACGGTTGAAATCGGAATAGCCTATTCCGATTCCGATTCCAGACCCCTATTCCCACGAGCCAAATGGGGCCTAAATATAAAATTTAGATGATTATAAATAAATTATATACACATACTTTAATTGTTTTATGTGAAGTCTGAACTACGGGGATAGAGTTGGTAAATATTGAAAAGCGGTGGAAGAACTAAAATATGGATGTATATGAATATGTATCAATTCTCCAAAATCAACGTCATGGTAGAAAAGGGTAAGGCTGCATTTCGTATTTTAAGGACTTATCTCTTTTTTAAAATTAATAACTCAGTGTTCATCCCAATTTATTTTAGTCTGAACCAATGTTTTAAAAAATGACTCGAAACCAAAATTGTTTTGGCCATTCGTTTCCTAGTTAATGGTTCAACCGTCTGGTTCGAATGGATGATCTATTCTGATAAAAAAATAATTAAAATAAAAATGGTTAAAACGGTTGAATAGGTCGAATGGGTCAATGGTTTGACCATCCAAGTCAATGGGTTATTGACCGATTCAACAATTTTTGGCCAGGGATCAGGTTTGAGGTAAAACGGAACCAGTTGCCTGGATGGTTCTCAGGCTGAATGGTCTGATCGTCCAAGTCAATGGCAGTTCGAAAACCATGGTTTAAACTATGTGCCTAGTTTCACTTTAGTACCCAAATTTCAAAATGTGCCAATCTAGTACATGAACTCCCAAAACATCCCAATTTAGTCCAAAATCATTAACCACCATTAAGTGGCATGCAAAAAGATGCAAATGCCCAAATCCAATTGTCCTTCGGGTTGTTCATCATTGCTTTGGTTCAATCTTGATTCTTGAGGAAGAAGATGATAAACAATGTCTTATTTGGAAGGGTAATTTTAACGTTTTCAAAAGTTTAAGTCACACATGTCATCATGTGATATAGATAATTGATAGACTCTTAACAGAAAGGACTAAATAGGAACATATTAAGAATTAAGATACTGAATTGGCATATTTTAAAATTCAAATACCAAAGTGAGAATAGGCCCTAAGAGGTACTAATCTTCAATTTACCCTTAAAATAAGGATGCCAAATGCAGCCCAAATTTTGAGAGTTATGACCTTTAAAAAGGTTTCAACATTAATACCCATCCTAATATGTATTTCTCATGTGAAAACTTTCAATACTTTGAATCGTGAATTGTTAATATAAACTTTAATTATCATTTTTACATTTATTTGATATATACTAGTAAGAAGAGAATATGTAATAGTAAGATTTAGACATATTGGAGCATGGCTTGGTGGTAGGTTCGTCGTCTTTTAATTTGAAGTCCAACGTTCAAATCTTCTTACTTTTAGCTTTATAAATAATACAAATCTTCTTGCATTCTACATTATGAGTCCGACTTTGATGCCAAAAATGCCTGATACCTAAAAATCTGATAACCCATCAACTAGTATCAAAGTATGGGTACAAGTGGGATGGGCCGAGCTGGATTTGAGGTAATCGAAGCCAAATCCTAAATATTGGGCCTAAGGCCCAAGCCCGGACTGGGTCTAAGGTCACTCGTGATCTTTCCAACATAGGCCCAGCCCAAACTGAAACTTAACATACTTGGGTTGGGCCTGGGCTCAGGTTCGTCAATTGGGTTTAAGTGGGTCTGTTAGGCCCAATATACTAAAGAGTTGCAATTTAGGCTCAGTTTGGAAGGAGTATAAATATAAATATGTACAGTGCAAATATATACAAAGTACAAGATTTTGCATTCTACATATTTGTATTTGTACTCTTTCCAAACTGAGTACAAGTACAAATATGAGTGCAAATACATACAAAATAAATTTGCACTACAAATTTGTATTTGTACTCCTTCCAACTAAACCTAAGGCTGTGTTTGGTTGCAATGTAAATAAATTTGCACTGATGCAAAATCATGGCAATACAAATGATTTGAGTGTAAATTCTGACCTATTTTTGTTTCAAATTTTAATTTATTTTGTTTACTACAGTACAAATGAAGTAAATTAAGACATGAGTCAGAATAAAGTAAAATCCAAAACAAAATTAAACAAGAATTTGCACTCTCATACATTTGTACTAGTGCAAATAAAATTGCATTGCAACCAAACACAACTTAAGGCTCAATTTGGGAAGAGTACAAATACAATATATACAGGGCAAACCTTGTATTTTGTATTTTTAAACCTTGTATTTGCATTGTACATATTTGTATTTGTACTCTTTCCAAAATGAGCCTTAAGCTGTGTTTGGTTGCAGTGCAATTTTATTTGCACTAGTACAAATGCATGGGAGTGCAAATGTAAAAAATGAAAATTATTCTTTAATTTTGTTTTGGATTTTACTTTATTGTGCTTCATCTCTTAATTTGCTTCAATTGTACTGCAATAAAAAAAAGCTAAAATTTGAAATAAAAATAGGTCAAAATTTACACTCAAATCATTTACACTGCCATGGTTTTGCATCAGTGCAAATTTACCTGCTTTGCAACCTAACACAGCCTTAGTTTCGCTAATTTAAACCTTTAAATAGGACCTTTTCTATATTCTGCATATAAATATGCATGCATGTGTATATTAATATTTATATGCATCTATATATGTATGTATGCATGCATATATCAATATGTGCATGTATGCTTATGTATAGTTAGACAGGACTCAAGCTACCTAAGGCTAGGCCTAACCCCAAATTGAAGATAAAAAATCTAAGCCCAGTTTGTGCAAAAATGTAGGTTGGATTGCTTTGGGCTCGTTGGGCCTGCCCAAGTTTCATCCCTTCATAAAAGTGGGAAATGGGAATCAATAGTTAACAAGATTTTTTGTTTAATGCAATGTTTGGAGAATTTAGATGGCTAGTAAAACCATGAACCGTTTCATTGGCTGGTTCAGAACTAGTGGTAACAAAGACCGGTAATGATTGGCCAATTGGCCATTCCAACCAGGGAACTGGTGGCCATTTTTTATTCATTTTTTAATTTCAGGAATCCATAACTTTGCTTTTGATAAATCAAAAGTGCCTTTCCCATCATTTTTGCAGAATATAATTATATATTTTGAATACATGTATATTATTAATAATGTATATATATATATATATATATAGAAAAACATGATGATGTATCACAAAATTGACCTGATTGACTCAGACAGTTGAACCAGTGTCTTATGACTCGGAAGGTCGCGCGGTTCTCTGAACATTGGCTTAATGAAATTGACCTTAAGAGTCTTTTAAAAATCACTGCCGGTATTTATTGAAATTAATTTACTGAGACTTATCTCCTTTTTGCAATTAAAATATTCTTATTAAGTATGAAAAGGAGATAAATAATTCAAATAAAAAATGTCAAATGCAGCCTAAATGGGTCTTGTCCTGTCATTTTGTTCTGTCAGAGTCATTTTTTCTACGAAATTATAAGCCTTTAAATCATTGTTTGGTCTTTCCCTTACCCTTTTATAACCTTTTATAGCACCAATTCACACTCCTCACTCGCCCATTGGTTGTCAATACACATGACAAAATCATCTCAATTAATGATTTTTTCTCATCCTGCTACTAATTAAATGCTCATCGTCGAATAAAAAGAAGCCACTCATCATCTACTTCAAAATTTCAACGTCCTATCTTATTTAATGTTACAAATAATGTGGTATTTATTTTGAAGGTGAAGTTGCAAAATAAAATTATAAAGAGAATCAATTGGTATGTTAATGAATAAGATAGAACATTTAATGCACTACTTGCTTAAGCTATAAATACAAATATATACATTACAAAATCTTGCATTTTGTATTATTTTATATGCACATATTTGTATTTAACTTTTTTTTCCAAAATAATCTTTAAGGTAAAAAATTATAAAGAGAATCAATAATAGTAATATTGAATTGAACTGCCTTGGAGAAAATCAAGATTCAACCAATTTCCATATAATTTGCTTTTCTTTTTTGTGTGTGTGAGGTAATTAGATATTGCAATTTAAAATTCAAGTTGAGATATCATAGATGATAAAGAATCAGAACACAACTATCAAGTGCTGCTAATCTGGCTTTGAGTGCCATGCGTTGATATATTGATTGGTATTAAGGCATTTATTTTCTATTGTGCTTGAGGCATGATCATTAGGAATACAATATAAAATACTTTAAAAGATTTTTTTTTTCCTTTTGAAATAGTAATTTAATTAATAAAATGTTTTTGCTACAATCATCAACAAGGATTGAAATGTCGATATGAGATATCTATGTACCTAGATATGGGTGGACATATTGATACAAAAATTCTTTGAAAATTTTAATACTTAAAAACATATTGTGGGACTCTCTAATAATTATAAAGCTAAAAAGAGTAAAAAGAAAAAAAAAAAACTAACGTGTATTAATTTTATCGATATGCATTGATATCCATTTGAGGGTATGAGCGTATTAATATTATAATCCATGACTATGAGAAGAGAAATCAGAAAGCTGAAGTAATTTGTTTTGTTAACAACTACTTTTTCGATCCCCAATATGCTACCTTGCCTTATAGAAATATCAGTTTAGTGATTCTATAATTGATCTTCTACATTTTTTTTGATATTGAAGCATATGCCTTGGGCCCCTATAGGGGTCGTAATTAATTTTTTTGGGTATAATACAACACTTTTTTTTTGTCACAATCTAAATACTCTTTTTCAAAGTCATGCCAATGGTAAAAAGAGTTGAATCAATAACTCTTCTGAAACAAATCCATTTATGTACCAACTGAGCCACCACTCAGTTGGCAATTAGCCTTCTACATGAAACCCTATGGTAAGAATTTTTTTTTGGTGATTCTATAAAAATCTACATAACAAACTTAAGAGGGTTTTTGGTACTGTGATGTTTTAGGTTGCAACATTTGAACTTAAATCATGATATCAAGAATAAAAAAAGTGAGATATCTATGACGGAGAAGACACACTGAACACAAGTTTATTACAATTTCAAACAAATGGGCACCACATAGAACAACTGAAATGGGAACTTAAATATATAGCATACAATGCTCATTAATGTAGAGGATTCATAACAGAACGTCAATGTAAACTATATTGAATTAATTGCAGGCTCTTGTGGTAAGGTTAGGGGATCTTATCTGCACTTTGCTCAATTCCATTTCTCTCTTAATTACCAAAGAGGAAAAAGTGGGAACACCACCCAAAAACAAAAAAAAAAAAAACAGTATTTTTGAAATTAAATCTGCTCAACCAAATATTTAACACCATGATACCAAACAATAATATAACACCATGATACCAAACAAAACCTAAGCCATGCAAATCCTTACTCCAGCTGGTTCAAGATTCTCTCTCCTTAGACCAGACCTTGTGAGAGGTGGCATGAATTCTAACCCTAGTTTTTGTGGCCCTATGATTATTGCTTGATTTGTCAAATGTGATTGAGTTTTAGCATCCCATATATATAGGGGTAGACAATCTAGGGATATATGGGAGATGTATAGGTCCGAATCAGTTGCAGGATTTTCTAAGATCTTTTAGCTTTGACCATTCATAGATATAGTCGTTTGATGATCTGTTCATGTCTTCCACTCTGAAAAAAAAAAAAAAAAAAACATCTTAGTCAATTACGTAGGGCATGGATTGAAATTGGAAGTTTTACTATAAATATAACCTAGTTTTTCAGCACGATATTGATGAAGGAAATCTGTTTTCGCATTAAGGTATTTCCGGCCGGCACCGGCCGAAATCTCAAGTACTTCTTGACTGCAGGCAGTGCTAGCTTTCTAGATGCTTGGCTTCTTCATCAGTCTTTATTCACAGAGAGCTCATAGTAGAGAAGCGGACATTCATTCTGATCATCGTTTCTAATGTTACTGATCGATCACAAATTACGCTCACTCAGTACTTAAAACTGACACAGACATGCATGCATTTAGAAAACTAGACGGTGGACATATTCTGGGATCCATTCAATGACTGGTTTTTGCTCCCAGAAAATACGGCACATGCCATGTTTCAGGCCCCCAAACCACAATTGCAGGTTCCATGGCTTCTCAGACCCTAGAAGATACGGACAATATTATTGTATTCAAGTTTATTTATTGGATTGTTACCATAAAACTTGATATTGGTCTAGACATCGATCATGGTATTAAATTTCGGTGAGATTTCGGGATTTCTGTCACTTATAACTTATTCCACACGGATTCCCTTACCCTTAAATAAATAAATAATTAGTAATATCGGAATCTGATCTAGGGTACGAAATTTCCGAAATTTAACACCTTTACATAATGTGGTCCATTGATTCCCAGTTCAAAATCTGCATGTTGAAGTTGAAGGAATCTGTACCCTTTGTCTCGTTTGGAGCTATGGTAGGACCAAGCCTATCTAGCTAATTAATATATCTAACCTCTTAATATATGATGATTGGTGAACAGAAGAAGCTCTCCAGAAAAAGCTGTATGTTAGAGCCTTCACCATTGGAGGCTGTTCTTGTAGCTGTAGAAACGGTAACAGCTTTCTGTTCACAGATTCCTCTGAGGGGATCTACCGATCTAGTCTAGCCATGAAAGCAATAGAATCACATGGGTACGTAGCTAGCTCCTGGCTAAAATAAAATTGAAAACCCATCTCTACCCTGGTGATTTTATTTGTTTCCATCAGTTTTCATTTTCTATTTTAATACGTTTAATTCTTCTTTAACTATGATTTGAAATAATAGAGGAAGGAATGGTGAATTGATGATCAATGGGTACAGGCGATAAAATTAATTTGTTAAATATTTTTCACTCTGTACTATATAATAATTATACAGGTGAATTTCATTTGATATTGCTAACTTCAGCAGCTTGACATGACATTGACGAGGACAAGCATTTCCTCAGTTATGACTGGCAGCAGATAGAATATTAATTCGAATGCTCTTCTTCTGTCCCAGTTCATGAATTGGTTTGCACTGAAACAGGAATCTTTCTAGGTGAAAATCAGTTTCCCCTTCCAGTTCTTAGGTATGTTGAATCTGGAGTACTCCTGAACAATGGAAACTTCTCAGAAGGATCCAATGCCTGACGATGGGCTCCATTCTTGTTTTCTCCTTCAGTTTTTTAATTTCCTTCAGCAACATAATTACCACCAAATTAACTTACTTATATAAATTGATAAAATATTACCTCTTGCACTCAAAACTAAAAATTAAGTTTCTTGCAGCTATGGGGTTTATAAAGAGATTAATTAAGAAAAAAAAAAAACATCATCTTAGGTTATCTGTTTGGGGACTATTTCAGCTATAAGCAGACCCATTTACTAGATTTTTATATACTAGAAGTTTCCTTTCTTGAATGACAATTTTTTGTTGTTTCCTTTGCCTTAAGCTTCAAATCTCTATAGATGACCTAATGCACACATACAACATAGTAAAAAAGCTACAATTCTTTTTGTCATAGAGTTTGAGCCATTGGGTTTTAAATTAGTATTCCATTTAATAGGTGCTTGGGAGACAAATGCCTCCAAAATTCAAAGGCAGTTCATGTAGGGACTGTTGGCTAAAATAACTAAAGAAGCACGTCATTTGGAGCAAAAGCTTAACCCTTTTCCTTAAGCTAAGTCCACATGGAAATAAATATGAATTTAGTGATATTAAACTAAAATGTCGTCATGTGCATTTGGTCTTCCAAACACAAATGTCTATGTTGGGGTATGTGTATGTAGCCGTCTAAATGCCTCAGCTTGTATGCAATCCACTCACATCTGTTTTGTCTCATTAATTGACCGAATCCTCCTATCTCCCTTTACTTAATTCACGGGTCTCTCTTTTCAGATATTTTAGTCACAAGATGGAATTAATTGAAAGCTTAAAAATTCTAGACATTCTAGACTGTAATCTAGGCTTAGTTTCATACCAATTATTTATCAACTATATATAATATCTAGAACCCACTTCACATGACTTAAAGCTTACTCCACCCAACCTCTACCTAGTATTTTAATTGAAGTAGGTAGTGTCACTTAGGAATACACACGGGATTATTTAGTCCTACCCACATTGCTTGGATTGCTCAACATACTTTGAACATATCCATCAAGGGGATGTCAAATTAAAAATCAAGTCAGTTTTGTTTGTTTATCCATTTAGATCCTTCCAAAGTAATAGTTGCAAAAGAAACAAAAAATGGTCAATTATTAAGTTTATGCATTTATTTTATAGTATAATAGGAGAAGTTGTCTGAAATCATCTTATGTTAATCTATGTATATATATATATATAATAATAATAATGACCCATTAGGTAAATTTTTATTTATACACAGAGATTGGTGGGCCCCATCTGTGATTCGGGTGATCTTAAATTTTAAATCGACATTACTTCAATCAACAACAAAGTGAGAATGATTAAGGCCCCTTTAAACTTTAAAGCATATTTTAAATGTTAAAAAGGTGGAGACAATTGCCACAAGAAAAGCTCACAGCTAGACAGTTTTTGATGAATTAATTAACTAGTTAGAAAAATACTGGTTATGTAATTCTATGACCTTACACAAATTCTCAAGAGAAAGAGAGACCAAGGGTTTGGAATTGTACAAGTGGCACCTATCTAATGATGCATGTATATGAGAGAGAGAGAGAGAAGTGTTTGGATTTGTACATGTGTGGCTCCTATTCATTATCATTGATGCTTGTTTGATTAGGGACTAGGGAGAGGCCGAGTAGATGCATCTTCACATGTTTTCCCCTACAGCAAGGAAGGATGCATGTGCCCCCTTTGCTCTAACAATCAATATCCCGAGGGGCCAGGATTTGTACAGGGTGGTGCCACTCTCTAACCTTATCATCATCTTCACTTACTATATGTTTCGCCATATATGTTTAAACCATGATTGGTTGGGCTGGGCCCTACTTCATAACTTCATTGGTATAAGACCCTTAAAAGACAAAGTCCATCAGAAATGCAAGGACTATCGAAAACCAATATAAATCTACAACCCACTAATGCCACAACCCTATGTATGTGAACTTTTACTCTAGCTAATGACTAACTCTATTCACAACCATTAAAAGTCACTTCAACAACTTTTTCTTTTGAGTGATATCAATTCCTTGGGTTCCATAGTCCAAAAAAATTTCTAAGCAAGTGTGAGATAGACCTAAAGAAGATAAATAATTGATGGTAAGAGCTACCACATTGAGGGCAATCAAAATTGGACCCATAAGGGGCTGGTCCAATTCCATTAGACTGCTCGATCCGAAGGGACAAATCATGGAGCCCGGATCTCTTAAAAGCAAAAAAGTGTGTGATTTGCGAACACTATGAGAGCATAGCATCCAGCTGCACATCTCGAATATCTCCTTGTAATATGGTGCGGCTGAATTCCATACTGTCAGTATGTTGGTAAGATTTTCTTTTGGTTGTAGTGGAGACTTAGAATCAAATCTTGCTGCATCTGAGTTTGGGGGTTATTGGGTTGGGGGATGGGCTACCCCTGTTGTCTAGCCCTTCAAAATATATCAAACAAAATCCTGTCAACAAACCATGTAAAGTTGATTTTATGATTTTAAGCAAAAGGTTTGGTCCAATTGGCTTAGATCAGCCGGATTAACCATAATGATTTTCTGGTTTATTTAATTTGATTTTGCACTTGAGTCCACAATTCATATTGGCCTTTGAATCTAATAACTTAGATAGTCATCATCAATTATATTTTTCTAATAAACTAAAGTAGAGGGTCATTACTTATATAACTCCATGTGGTGCTCAATCGTAGAGTTCAAAGCTGCTAAATATCATCGACTTTGGGCATGAGTACTTAACTCATTTTCACAAGTTGGCTCCGTGGTGGTGGGCCACTCCTAAATTGGACGTTCATGGACCTAACATCATTTTGGCCCTACACTGGTAGCCCATTGTATTATTATTATTTTTTTTTAAGTATATTCAGTGTTGTTAATTTTAACCCAAAATTGAATTTTGATTTTAGTGTTTGTGGACCCTACTCACCTTCAATCATTTTTTTTATTGATGGGCTCATGGACACACATCGAATCAATTTAGATGAGTCAAATTTGATAGTCTCTTGAAGGCGTGGTGAATTCTGACAACCGTTGGAGTTGGTTCACCACAAAAAACAATCAAGCGCTGTTTGCCTGTTTGGTTCAACCAGGTTTTCCTGTAGAATTTCTCCCAACTTGTTTCTCCAGGGACAATCCCAAACCTTTTCCGGATCAACCGTATGGTCTGGTCCGGCTTGAGGTTTTACAGTCCAGAAACGACCGAAACAAGTTTCTTTTTTGAGGGTAACTTTCTTTTGGAAGAATTGTAAATCTGTTAGTTTTCGAGGGGAGAAAGGAGGAATGCCAGAATCAAGTCAATCAACCACTCAATGAGTCAGAGAAGGAAAAAAAAAATAATACCAAATATTCCTCGTAAGAATCTCCATTATTATCAGATTAGATCATCAGATGGTTACAATCATTAGTTTTTTTTTGTTGACTTTTGGCTTGACCCATAAACCCCAGTTTGTTCATTATACACATATTACATTATGCGGTGACATTTTAACAGTATTAACCCATCAATCCCATAGTGTAGCCCCATAAAAAAAATCAGAAAGGTGGAAAAAAGTACCAGATCAATGGTTATGCTTTGGCTTTTTCTTGGTTTTATGCTTTACAAATCAATGTATTTCAATTAGGTCTCAATAAAATTAGGTCCCACACAATATTCCATATGTACGGTCCAAGTGGATTTTTAGGGCTTTTACAAGAACAAATGAATGATTAACATGTTTTGTAGTGAAGTACTCTACTACTCCTATAAAGCTCTAAAAATAATGCACAAATGAGATGGTTAAAAGTCATGTACCATACCAGATTCTGGTGCAAGCACCCTTCCTTCTCAACATGTGACACGTGGCAAGGTGAGTGCCTCGTGTCAATAACAAGCCCTGAAGCCCCAGATCCAAAACAAACCCATCCCACTAATCTATCCTTTTATCTTAATCTAATATGTAGGCTTTATTCCCAAACCCAACTGTCATTAAGAAGATGAATTTCCTCTTCTATGGGAAATTTTCAATCGGTGAGAGATGCAGAGAAGTCATTACGAAAAAAAAGGAGACAAGTGGGTCAGGTTTGGAGTTGCGGTGAAGATTTTGGTTGAGTTGTCGATATGCTGTGCTTTACTGCTTTTGAAGTGGGATTTATAAAGAGATCTCTTTCTAGTTTCTTCTATGTATTTTTCTTCTCTCTTCATAGAAAAAGATCGAGACACCTTTCGTCGTGGTTAGTAAGATTCGTGGAGATCTCCCCAAGGAAAAAAAATATACTATAAACAAAATCGAACCTCAACGTCAATCACGCAAACCCACTAAACGTTAGTCCATCATCAATACGTCACGGTGGGGCCACGTAACACCTGAGCATTCAGAAGCATAGCTTTCCAAATTCCAATCTCGTTTCCATGAAACAGGGGTATCTTGGAGTTGGAGATTGTATAAACATGGATCTCGTGCTGTTGCCACGTGGAAAGTGGAGAAAAGATGTCTGAGACTGATGGTGTTAGATAGAAATATGGGAGAAGAGAAAGAGGAAGACTTTCAGTTGTTAGCCAATTGAAACATGGGCCTAATTGAGCCCATTGGATTACGAGGCTAACCCGTTGTGGGCCATTGGTGCAGTCCATACATTGAAGAAGTTGTCGCATGTTTGTACGTACACTATGGACTTTGAGGTTTATAATCCCGAGGTGGGCCCAATGCATTGGATTCCGTTAGGTAGCATGATACATTGGAAAAATCTATAACACATAATTAACTAATGTATTAACTAGTAAAGTATTTATTAGCTTGCAGAAATCGAGATTATAATAAAGGGTGTTTAGGTAATTAAGACCCAACTGCCAACTGGAGCGAGTGTTTCTCGTTTATGTTCCCAACACGAGCACTTTCTTTGTTTATTTAATTTTTATCTGTGAATCTCCGTCTCCTGTTACTGTGTAGCAGGAGTACGGGAGCTTTATATATCTTATGTAAATAGCTAGTCATGCTTCCACTCACTTAGAACCCAGTTCTTCTCTTCTGTCTTACATTCGCACTTCTTCCTCTGATCCCTCCCAACAGAACCCATCAGTCTCATGTCATTCCTTTAACTGTAAGTCTGTAACCCTTCTTCTTCTTCTTCTCCTCCTCCTCCTTCCTCTCTCTCTCGTTCACTCCCTAGTCCCTTGCTCGTTCTTGCAGAATCTTGCGTGATGATGGCAGAAATCGAGTATCAGACCAAACCAAACAATCCCACCAACAACGTACGCTTGAAGCTCTTTGGCTTTGATGTTTCAGAAGAGGACGAGGTAGGTCCAGGCAGAATTCCATCTGGGTCATCGGAATCTAGCGGTTTCCTGCCCAACGACAGCCGGAAATTCGAGTGTCAGTACTGTTGCCGTGAATTTGCCAACTCACAAGCATTGGGTGGCCACCAAAACGCTCACAAAAAAGAAAGACAGCAGCTAAAGCGCGCGAAAATGCAAGCCGGTAGAAACTCCGCCGCTTCATACGTTAGAAACCCAACGATATCGGCGTTTTCCCCGCCGTCTCACTTCCTCGCTCCGGCGGGTCATGTAGTTGTTCCGGCGGGGATGCCACAATCGCCTTCTTGGGTTTACATGTCATCACGGGCGGCGCCGACCTTCCAAGTTTCTCATGGTAGCTGCGTTTTTCCGGAGGGTGCCGGGAGAGCGCCTACGACGCTGATGTACACCGGGGTCGTACGGGTGGGAGGAGAGTCAATGCCGACGCACGGGTCTCAGGTTCAAGCTCATGCAGGAATGGTTGTCCCATCGTTGAGTAGGTTCTCTGGTGGAGACGGTGTATCCACCTTTGATGACGCCTTAGGCTTGGATTTGCATCTCAGCCTTGCTCCTGCTGCGCCTTAAAAAAGTTTGGCTTGGTTTGATACAAAGATATATCACTAGCACTAGGTGGCTGCTAAATGGGTTCACTTGGGCTCGGCTGGAAACTTGGAAAATTTAATGCCCAAATGGGTCTTGTAAATTTTCCATTTTTTAAAAATTTTCACGGAAGCAATTTAACTTATATATCTGACTTTCATTTGCTATATTCCCTTCTTTACATTATGATGAGATTTTAAATTTGTATAATTTAGAAATACGTATCCCCTTATCTAACGCATAAAGAGGACCTTTATTCTCACTTCAAAAATTGTCTATTTATAAATATTTAGAAATTATTCACTTATAACCGTGTGTGTATATGTATGCATGTATGAATGTACATACACATTTATTAGTGTGTGTATATGTATGTATATAGCATATAATTATATGATGTATGAATACATTAACAAATCTCTCTCTCTAAATAAAATCCAAATTCCAAATATCATATATCATGTATGATTAATACTTTATTCATGGGTACATGTGTTGAAGGCAAGGGACATACGAAGTGTTGGATAGATAAACCAAATGTTTCTAGTTGGTCCTTATCCTACAAGACTAGCTAAGATATATAAAACGAAAATGGTGAGCATGAATAAGCATGAATGATAATAATTTGTTGGAGTTATAGTTGATTTTAAATTACAAAGATGAACCACACACTGAGTGTTATTAAATAATTTTATGAAGGGTTAGATAAATCTCTCCCGAGTAAACATGTCATCTTTTATATCTTACTTTTCTGTTTTAGTTGGAATCCTTATTCCAATACCTATGAAGAAGGAGGATATGATTAGAAAAAGGAAAAAGAACAATATCCACTCAATAATGCAGCGGCAGGGGCGCCCCTGTTTATGGTGGACTTCTTTGTAGGATCCCCTGTCCATGGCGTGCTGATTATCCTTCTTCACTTTGATGAGAGCTATGCTTTGGTTTTGGTCTATGTTGATGATATGATCATATGATAAAGCTCACATTTCATCTCTTAGAAGTGGGTGATGTAGATGGGTTATTTACCAAGGAAGGGTTGAATAACATTTCATTCCTGACTTTGATAGACTCTTAAATTCTCACCCTCATAAGGCCTCCTACATGTGATGAAGTCAAAGAAGCATTATTTCAAATGAACCCACATAAGGCTTTGGGGCCTGACGGATATTTTGCTTTTTTCTATCAAAAGTTTTGGTCTTTCCTTGAATAGGAGATTTACCAAATGATTATAGATTTCTACAACAATGAACATATATCGAAAGAAATAAACAATACTAATCTAGTCTTCATACCTAAAGTTAAATCTCCTATAGTGCCAATGCAGTTCTGTCAAATCAGTCTCCGCAACGTATTATACAAAATTGTTACAAAATAGATGGTTAACATGATAAAACCACTTCTCCAAGACATCATTGCTCCCAACCAAGCTGGTTTTCTAAAAGGAAGATAGATTTCAGATAACGTTTTGCTTGCCAAGGAGATCTTACACTCAATGAGGAAACAAAATAAAGGTAAGCATCGGATTGCCTTACAAATAGATACGTCAAAGGCTTTTGATAGGATGGGGTGGTCTTTCATTATGGAGACATTGAGAGCTATGAAGTTTCCTTCCAAATGGTGTAATTTTGTTGAACAATGTATTTCAACACCTTCATATGTTGTCAAATCAAGACATTCAGTAGAGAGCTGCTTCAAATTAAAAAGAGGCATTAGGCAAGGGGACCCAATATCCCCCTACCTCTTTATCATAGGTATGCAGGTACTTATTTCACTATTGAAGGATGTAGAAACTTCACGTCTCATTTATGGTTACAAGTTAAAATGTTCAAATGTTAGCATTAGTCATTTGATCTTTGCATGACTGCTTACTATTTTGTGAAGCCACTCCTCAACAGCTTTGTAATCTTAAGGCCATACTAAATAGAATTGGAAAATTATCAAGCCAACAAATCAATATCTCCAAATCCGGTATACTTTTTAGTAATAATATACCCAGAAGTCATAGAAGAATTTTATCTTCAATTCTAGGTATTACAAATTTCAAGACCTACATGAAATACCTTGGCAACAAGATGGGGGAAATAAGGCAGAAAAGGAGCAACAACAAGACTTGCTTCATAAGCTAAAACTTTGATTAGTCTTGGCAAGCAAAACTTCTTTCACAAGCGGGAAGGAGTACCTTAATACAATTAGTAGCTCAAGTTGTTCCTATTTACACTATGAGTACAACTATCTTGCCAAAGTTCTTTTCACACTATGATAAATTATGCATGAATTTTTTGTAGACAAGCTCTTAAGATGGCTATAATTTTCATTCAATTTCATGAAAGAAACTATGTCAACCAAAGCATAAAGGAGGAATTGGGCTCAGACCAGGCCTATTAATGAACAATGCTATGTTCTCAAAACAAATTTGGAGGCTCATAAGTGATGGAAATTCTATCTAGGCAAGATTTATCAAAGCTAAATGTTATCCCAAATAGTATTTTCAAAGTCAAACTGAAAAGGAACTATTTGCCCTGGTGTGGAGAGAAGTTTTCAAATTGCTATATTCCATAAAAAACAATATATGTTGGGTCCTTCATGATGGTCAAAAGGTAAAGGCCTTTCAAGACCCTTGGTTTCCAAGTTTTCCATGAGATCTTCAAGTTCCACATAATTAAAAGATATGAAGGTTTCTTGTTTCTTAAATAATGATAACAATTGGAATTTATTTATACTTGGACAGTTCTTTCCTCCTTCAGCTTTATAACAAGTTCAAAAAGTAAGACTCCTAAGTGAGATTCCTAGGGATAAGCTTGTCTCGACAAGAATTTAGAATGGAGTTTTTTTCGGTCAAATCCATTTATAAAGAATTTCTTTATATTAGTCCTTCCTCACCAGATTCCTTTTTTAAATGGTTTATTTTATGGAAATTAAAGATGCCATACATGTATCAACTTTTTATATGGAAGGCTCTATGTATGGAATGGAACTCCTGTCCAGAGCAAATTTCTCATAAGGAAAATGGAGGATAGATGTCATCTTTGCAATTCTCAATAGGAATCCTTTCACCATATTTTCTTCCATTGCCTTTTTGCTAGGGCTATTTGGTGTAGCCCAACTAGGCATCAACCTAGAAAACATTCAACAAGAACCTTTTCATCTCATCATTCATTATTGGTGGAACAGACTCAAACTAAGTATGAGTAAGAAGGAACTTGATCACTACTTTGCCAAATTCTGCATTACCTCGAGTATCATATGGGATGAGCAAAACTTGAGGAAATTTTGAAATACATTTGCATCCCCTATACAGGTGCTGGAAAAGTTAAATTTGTTATACAAAGAAAACTTCGGGAGCTCTTCCACTCGCCAAAGTTGTTCCTCAAGTCATCTTAGGCCTTCGTATTTTTATCAGCACATATGTTGATGGCTCATTTAAATGTTCATGCTTACATGTTAGTGTAGCTTATGCTATGGTGTCTAAAGAGAACAATCTAATATCTGTAGAAGGAGTTCCATGTCAAGCAACTAGATGCCAAGATGTTGAGCTCCATGCCATAATCAAAGGACTTGAAGCAGCTAAAAATGAAGGACTCAAAAAAGTCCTTATATTTTTTGATGCAGCGCAAGCGATGACAAAAATCGAAATTAAAGAATTCAGTGGCAACTGGATCGAAACAATGCTTTTAGATCATATATGCACTTTACTAAGATCCTTTGAGGAGGTTCAGATAGAACATGTCAGATGTGAACGAAACACTATAGCTCATATTTTTGCTTATTGGTCTTGTATATATAATTAATATTAATATTAGCTACATATGTAATAGATTGACGGTCTCCCCTTCATATAAATAAAATTTCCAACACTGTTGGCTTTCTATTACAAAAAATAAAATAAAAAATAAAAAATAAAATCTATGCTTCCATCTCAATTATGGTTCCTTATAGACATTGAAGTGGTGTGTTCTCCCTTTGGGTTTCCTCCCACAACATAAAATACATCATGGAGACATTATTACACTCAACTAGTACACACATGGCCTGCACCAAGTCAAGGCATCCTCTTACATGCCTCAAGTGACTTGGTCTTACATGGCCAATATGATTCTGATTATAGCTATTCACTCATACATGCGTCCACAAATGGATACATTACTATGCTTGGCTCCTCACCTATCTCAAGTTGGCCAGATGCATGGCTACATATATTTGTGTCCTTATAATCTTACGAAATGCAACCAGGGGATTCAATTCTTGCCTTCTATGATAAAGTGATTATCGATTCATAGGTCTAGATGGCCCAAAAAGTCTTGCATATGGCAACACCTAAAACTGTTTCATATGATCTTGCCAACACCCTTTGTTCATTGGGTAAGTTCCAACTCTACAATTGACAAACCTAGACATTTTTGGTAAGGTTGTCAATGAATGGTATCAAATCCCATTCGATTGAAGTGGGTCCATGAAGCTTTTGTGATTGGATTTGATATTAATGGTAGCTCTAATACATCAAAAATATTGTTTTTTAAGTGCCTTGTTTTGTTGAATTTTTGAATCTTAAGAATGCACTTCTAGCTAGCTAACTAAGGTATGACATATTCAAAATTGATCCATATGTCAATTATATCAAACCAGACTCAAAAATTCAAAAATTTCCAATGAAAATGATATGGCAAATATTTAATCAAATTGAATCCAAATACACCTAAATTCAAGGTTTTAAAAGGCTAAAGGCAAAGGTGAGGCAGTTTGGTGCCAAAGGGGCGAGACATAAGCCTCGAGGCAGTTTGAGGTGTAAGCTTTAAAGTATAAATATAAATGCAATGTATATGTAAGTTTGTATGTATATAGACAGTTTATTTCATTTCATAGCCAATTTACACATTTTTATTACATATATATTCTTTTTAATATAATAATATGGCTCTTACTTTTTTATTTTTATTTTATATTTTATTTTATGTTTATAACTTTGTTTTTCTAAATGTTAATTAAAATATACATACATACTAATTTTCAATATTTCATGCATTAAGGGTACACTTTATATATTCTATAGCAATTTTTATGTTTATATTCTTTTTTGTCTTAAAATTAATCATATGTTTTATGGTAATAATGTACTTAAATAAGATTATCCATTTATTTAATTTTTCATATTTCATAGTTTATTATTATTATTATTATTATTATTATTATTATTATTATTATTATTATTATTATTATTATTATTATATGCAACAAATCAAAATTATTTTTAATTTACTAAAATATTTTTCATATACATTGTTTCTTTCATAGTTAATTTATATATTTTATTTTTATTAAATTATGTTCTTTAATGTAATGTTATTTTAATTTTATTTTACATTTATACCCCTTTTTACTAAATAAAAATAGCTTTACTAATTTATATATTTTAGATTTTTTAATATAATCTAATTTTTAAATGAAGAAGAATTAAAGCTAGCTCATATAAGCCCTCCTAATCATGAAACACCATAGCTTTTGTTTTTCATACCTATTGATACTTTGAAGCATGAACTAACATTGAGTGATAAAAAGAAAGAATCAGATACTCATAGAAAATATATTGCTCCTTTAGAGAGAGAGAGAGAATGATGCTATTCACGGTAGATGATAAGGCCACGCATCCTTGTTTCTGAAAATTTTTATACTTTCCCATGAAGTGGCTTTAATATTCGATCGAGTTTGATTTTAGTTCAAAGACAAGTGTACAAACCAAACCTGGTTATCTGACGACCAATGACAAGTGAACATATTGGTGTGGGGCCCAACCACACTACATGCGGGTCTCATATATGCATTCCCTCGTGATTAATCATGTAGTCAGATTCGCACATGTATTCGCAGCAGATCCCATGTCTTAAAATCCACCACCACCACCACAAGAAGTGAAAATCAAGCAATGCTCGTGTGGGAGTTTTTGGAATTCTTTATAAAAGGAGGCATGGAAGATGATGGACCATAAAGCATTTAACACAAAGCAGTAGGTTTGATTTTCTTTTATATAATAAAATACGATGGGGACCTCATCTGTCGTCTACCTACCACTATTCTAACTCCTAAGTGAATGTGAAAAGCCATGGGAGACAATTCTCTCCAACAGCCCTCAGGAATAGACCAGCTAGTCATCATCAATCACATATGTCTATCCATCTCAATTTCCTTTTCCTTTTCCTTTTGGTAGGTAGCGTTAGTTGGGGCTCATAACATCAGAGGATTACTACCCAAAAGCCCCATTTAATTGAGCTACAGGGAAGGTCGATTGGCTGGCCCTATTCTAATTATGTATCGTATGGTTATCTCCATACATACGGTATATATGTTTTGTAAAGGACGGACATGATGTTACAAGCATTTATTATCTTCTTCTAGCAATCGCTTTTTATGTTTTTTTTTTTTCAACTTCATTTCACCTTTTATAATTATAATTACATTGTACTACATGGGCTTTCCATGAGATTAGCTTATTTTGCTTTGTCTTCTGGTTAACGAGTTATTCAAGGTTTGTTTGGTTTTTGGGAATAGGGGTTTGGAATTGGCATCACAATGGTCCATTCTCATTTTGATCATTTGATTGGATGGAATTGGAATCTAATTCCCATTTTTGGTAAAATGGTATTAGTTCTCCCATTTGAAGGAATAGTCATTCCCATTCCCTCTCTCACCCTTGGAAATGAAAATCTTATTTTAGTCAATTCTGATTTTTGTCTGAACCAAATAGGTGAAGGAAATTGTTCCGATTCCAATTTCAAGAGATTTCAGTTATGTTTCTAATTCCATTTGACTGCAAACTAAATGGATCTTTTTTTTTTCCAGTATAAGTTAATTGTCAATAAACATAGTTTCTGTTATTTTATGCAACTGAATCAAAACTTATCTTCAGCTGAGCCCTCCCCAAATGGGCCCTGAAACTTCCTTTTGGGGTTTCATCAAGCAGCTCAGCTAAGGCCTCATTTGGTTTGTGGGAATAGGGGTCTGGAATCGGAATCAGAATGGGCTATTCCGATTCCAACTGCTTGGTTGAGCGGCATCGGAATCCCGTTCCCATTCCTGTTGAAATGGCACTCCCCCATTTGAGGGAATGGAAATTTCAGTGATACCCTTCCCTTGAGAATGAAATCTCATTCCTGCGGATTCTAATTCTCATTCTCATTTCTATCTGAACCAAACAGACTATGGAAATAAACCATTCCCATTCCAATTCTGATTCCAGTTATGAACCAAACTGATCGTAACAAGTTTGAGCCCTCCCAAAGGGGTCTAAGATGTTAATAATGTCATTTACGTATATTGTCATTATTCATGGCAACCTACTTTCGTTTAATTTTCTAAAAGGCGTTTGTTAGATACAACGTGATCTCTTCTGAAACATATGTACTTTTAATCCTTCAATTTCCGAAATTAATGATTAACTCTTTCCAATAAACAACTTCCAACTGAAAAACTTTTAACAGGAAAAGACAATATGTGTGTACATTGCTTCCTAAATTTTTCTCTTATATATTCAGAAAACTTTTCTTTATCAAAAAGGACTTTCCAAAAGTCATCATCAATATATAATAAGAAAATGTTAATCTTATTATGAAGTTCTTGTCACTATCTTCCAATGGTATCTAATATTTAATATTGACGGAGTTCTGATTTAATTCAAACTCTTTACTTTTATTAATCAAAGTTATAAAATAACACTATATCATCACTATCAACATTGCAATATGGTCAATAAAACTACCATTATTTTCATTTTCATCAGGGGAGGACTGTTCTATGTTTGGTTTGCAGCCAACTTTCTACACCAAGTAGTAGCCATCTAGTTAGCTTTATTTTTAATTTTTTGCTTCATACCTTTTCATCACATATAATGCTTTCTATATCAAGAACTACTACTATTCTTGGTTTGGCATCTTTTATCTCATATGCTACCTGTTGATTAGTGGTAGAATCACTCATAAAGCTTGCGAAATCATGAACAAGAGTATGATACTGTCTCATTCAAGTGTTGTACATATATTCTCTCTTTCTTTTTTACTTTATATATGCTTTTGTTCTTGCGATTCAAGAAAGATGATTTGCAGAACAGTGGAGAAGTTTCAACTGGGTAAGTAAAGGTAGAAGACATGTTGAGGGTTGTCTAATATTGTATTTGTAACCAATAACTATGCCCCACGCCAGCTATGCACATGCAAAATGAGAAATTGAGTGGTTGTCATGCATATTAATTTTATGGATGATGCAAGGTTTTAAAACGTGTAGTTGAGGTGTAATGGCCAAAAAAAAGTTGAGGTGTAAGAATAAAATTAATTAAAGTTAATAAATTGATAAAAATAATATATAATATATCAATTTAAAATGATAGAAAGTATAAATATCTATAAAATAATATTAAAGTTTATAAGTAAGCATTAAATAAAATAATAATAAATCAGCTAACAATTATAAGCATTTTATATTTCACATTCCAAAATGCAAAGTTCTCAAATAATTCAAATGACTAATTTATAAGAAAGAAAACATATGAAGAATCATCCATATAATTGCATATCAGATTTATGGTCATTCAATAATTCAGAAGAAAGAAATAAATCCATTAGGAAAAGAAATCAGAAAAATAACAAATATGGAATGTTAGGTTTAGAGTAATAAGAAAAATCACTTGATATATCCAATAGAAACTAAGAACTGCATTGAACTCTCCTAAAACACTACGAGAAACTAATTTCCCCTATTGGTTTTTCATTTTTACTTTTTTGTTTATTTGGCTCATAATTATTGAAATGCTTCTTCCATATATTTTGAATTATATATAAAAATGTATCAAATATATATTTTTTGCATTAAATCACTAAATAATTATTGATACTTGAGGCATACGCTTTTTTATGCCTCAAGCTATACCCCACGTCTTAAGACTTGAGCCTTATGCCTCATCCTGATAAAAGCTTAAACCTCACATCAAGGTTGTGAGGCTTAAGCCTTGAGACAAATCTGTACACCTCACCGCACAGTGTAAACTTTTTAAAACAATGGGCTGATGTAAGAATTATTATTGGTTGCAAAGCCCACAATACAGTCATTGTGTTCAGGAATCAGGACTCATATATGGCATACCTAACCTGGGTTTGGATTTGGTGTGAATACAAGTGTGTGAACCTAATTGAGGTCTTGTTCTTTTGGTCTGTTTTACACATCTAAAGTCCAAAAGTAAATTTTTTTTAGACTTTAGATTGTTCTTTTTATGACCTCTTATTGCATTAGTTCAGAAATTAGATCTGATAGCATTCTTATTTTTTATCTCCAAAATGCTCTTCATGCATCTTAGTTATTCATACATTATTATTAGTAACACATACTCTTATTATACTTTATTAATATTATAATAATAAAATATTATGAAATAATAATAATAATATTATTAATAATAATGATAATAATATTATTAATAATAATGATAATAATAATAATAATAATAATAATAATATTTATCAGTATTCATATTCTTGTTGTTTTTAATATAATAATAATATAATATTCAAATATTAATATTTTATTATTTTTTGTTAATATTCTGTATTATTATGGGACAAAATGATAAATTATCCATTTTCAAAATTCAATATTTAATTTTTAAAACAACATTCTCTACATTCAAAAATCAAAACAAAGCCAATAACCACACAATTTCAAAGTATTTTTTTTAATTTTTATTATTTTATTATTTTTTGCTTTTTATACTTCAAACTTTATTCAACATAATGCCACCTAAATAATTAATCACAAATGAACATACCAATGTTCATGCAAGTCCACTGCAATTAGAATACCTAAACAATTAATCACAAATGAACATACCAGTGTTCATGCAAGTCCACTGCAATTAGAATAGACTTGCGTGTTCACTCGTGATTGGTCACATATAGCCAGGTTCTCACATTTGTTTTGTGGGTGGGGACGTAGGGTCATGTGGGCAAGAAATCAAGTGTGGGTCGTCAATGTGAATGGCTAAAACAAAACACAAATTCCATGCCCACAAAAATAACGCATTTTTTGTTGATGTGACTTTTATTTTAAGAAAAAAAAATCATTCATATTGGCCAACACCCCGGAACTCACACAAAAATCAGCATAGGCAGCAGAAAAGTGATTTTACTCCTCCTAATTTCACTTTCACTGTTTTTTGAAATAGTAAAAGAATGGTGAAAAATAATGATTTTTACCGATCCTTGAACATGGAACAATTGGCAATTTACGACCCCAGACCCATCTCAGTGCTCCAAAGTCCAAACGCACCTTTTGTTCGTGTAGGCCCAATTAATCACCCCCGACATTTGAAGTCCATAGAGTCAATGTCTGAAAGCCCATAAGCCCTCTAATGGGTCACCTAAAAATGTAAATTGCTCAGCTTCCGAGTCATATAACCTGGGCAAGCGCATGGTCAAGCTTGGGCTGGGATGACAAAGCTACGTACTTCAGACCGGGGCCAACTTATAAAGAACCAAACCAGCTAGCAAGAAAGCAAAGAAAGCTCGTGGGTCAGCCCAGTCACAGATTTAGGCCCGATAACTCTTGATTGATTCATGTATACTACTATTAAAGTGTAAATAAGAATGTGAAATTTTTATTTGACTAAAATACTTTAATTTTTGAATTTGGTCATTTTCTAGTTGTAATGACAGAAAATGTAATTTGAACAATCACATTTCTCTTCATTTAAATCCCATTCATTAAGTCTTATATCCAAGGTATTAACTTCCATTAACATTTATTGAATCCTTATTTTAACTAGAATACCCATATTTTTGAATTCGATCCCTTTTAATTGTGAGTGCACAAAATTTAATTTAAACTACTACATTTATTTTTGTTTAATTCACTGTCATTAAGCCTTATATTTAGGGTGTTAACTCCCTTTTTTTTTCATTGAATCCTAAATTAATTACCATTTTAAAGAAAAATAAGTGTGACAAAGAATGATTGATTTATTGATGATGAAAATAAAATACAAATTTAAAACCAAGCCAAAAATGGAGTTGTTTTCCTATTTGGTGGCAAGTCAACAATTCAACCTTTCGGGGTAAAATGTGTCAATCCTTGATTTTATACTTAAATAATAATAATAATAATAATAATAATTAAAAAGATGAGAACACAAAAAAGTATAAAAAAAATACAAACAACTTTGTAGAAAACATTTGGGCATTTCTCTAATATCATATATTCATCATATTAAACAAAAATAAATGTGACAAATAAGAATAAATTTTATAGATATGTAAATATAAAAAAATATAGAAAATTTTAGAAACATATTATTTATTATCATTTTCATAATAAAAAAATTTCCACATGCAAAGCACATGCACACTTATTAGTCTCATAAAAAGTTGATTTCTAGAGAAATCTCTAGAGAAAGTTCAGAAGAATATATATATATATATCTTAGCTAGGTTTTCTCATAGATTATTTCTTTCTTGGCTGAGCAATAGAGCAAGGGACAAGAACAACTACTACTCAGAGTGTGAGACTGAGATCATGAGACATTTTCAGCTTGGGGTAGAGACTAAAGCTGCATTTGGTATTCCTTATTTTAAGGACTTATTTCTTTTTTGCTGTTAAAATGCTCCTATGAACACTGAATTTTTAATTGCAAAAAGGAGATAAAATCCTTAAAATGAGGAATGCCAAATGTAGCCTAAATTTGAATTTTCAGTTTTGGTTCCTTCGGTAAAAACTTAAAACCTAAGCAAGGGACAAGGACAACTACTACCGAGAGTCTGAGACTAAATCTGCATTTTTACAATGAGATTTCATTGTAAAAATAAAAATTTTCACCCTTTGTACTGTTTTTTCTAAGGTAAAATATAAAAACCTCCTCTAAGATTTCTGACGATTATTAAAATCTCCCTTAAGGTTTCATTTTAATAAAAAATTTCCCCTATAATTTTGAAAAAAAAAAAAAAAACTGCAGCTATTTCTTCTAGTAAGGAAGACTTGGAATTTATGAAATTTCCTTACTACTTGGTTAGGGCATCTCTCTACATAATTCAAAATGCCATATTTTCCCTTTTAAACTTTACTCTACGTTCTCTACCTAATGAGTTTGTAGAGTAAAATTACTTTACTTGACCCAAGAAACATTTTTAGCTAAAAGCTAAAAGTTCTTTTGAGGGGTATTTTAATAAATCTCCACATTAATTGACATGCATAAGGATATAAGATGGGCATTTTCAAAATACTAATACATTAGGCCAACATTTTCTGTGTGGGACAATGATGGAAGGGAGGCAACTGCAGTTTTTTTTTTTTTTTTCAAAACTACAGGGGAGGTTTTTGTTAAAATGAAACATCAGGAGATACTTTTATAATTGTAAAAATCTCAGGGGGAGGTTTTTATTTCAATGTTTAGTTTTCTGCTACATTTTTTTGGGGTGAGGGAATCTTTTGTCATTGGAGATTGAAATGGATTCAATATGTAGAGTTAAGTGATACCCGGGTACAGGAGGTGTCAGTTTGGAAGGAGTACAAATACAAATATGCAGAGTACAATTCTGTGAATTTTGTATTATTTTGCATGTATTTGCACTGTCCAATTTTGTATTTGTACTTTTTCCAAACTGAGCCTTAATGGAATGTATCTCTCGGCCAAGTGGATGATGTCAAAAGGATTGGGAACTCTTCCTCTAAAGACAACATCATTTCTGTGATCCCAAATGCTTCTCAAGATAACCAGGATCCTTGCCATAAACAAGTTTTCTTAATCTTTGGTGCCTGTATATCTTTTTAACCACCAGTCCAATAGGTCATGATTCGATGAAGAGACAAACTCTTCTGGATTGAACCATCACTTGTGCAACTAGCCAAACTGCTCTTGCTAGATTTCACTCAAAAAAGAGATGGAGTTGTGTTTCAGTGACCTGATGACAAAATGAACAGGAAGTTTCCTTTCTATGTCTTAAGAATCATATCGTTTGCTTTGTTCTAACTGCATTCATTAAAAACTTCCAACCAAAGAGAAGGCATTTGTAGGGGGCTTTGATTTTCCAAAGTCTATACCATCTAATTGGAGCATGTGAGGATGATCCATCAGAATCTGAGATGAAACATCTGTAAACTGAACGGACAGAGAAGATTCCATCCTTTGTTTTTTTTTCCAAAGTATGGTATCAGCTTGCCTCTGCGGATTGATGGGTATATTTTGAATTAGTTGCACACAGTTCTCTTCAAAGATCTCATTCATGAATAGAAGGTTGTTCCATTCTCCCTGTTCTGTAATAAGTGTTTGACTTTCCACTCACAGAGATGGAATCCATGGGAATCCATGGGCCTGATATGGCATCTATTTTCTCCCCATCCCTAACTCTCCAACAGAGATACTGGTCTAACTTTATCTCTGAGTTTCAGCATATCCCTTTCAGATATTTTGCCTGAAGCTGTTCAATCCATAGTTCCTGCCCCCCATTGGATTTTTTTTTTTTTTTTTTGTTAACAAGATATGTTGAATCTTAGAGGGTGCCCTCAACCAGTTCAGATCAGCCATTCAGCCAGGTTTTCATATAAAATTGACACATATTATGTAATTTTTCCAAACTTTATCATATTAATATATCTGTAACAGTTTTTTTAATTGATAGGCAGATTTTCTATAGGCTGAATTGTATTTGTAGCAGATTTATTTATTTATTTTTTGATAATCAGGTTTTTTAATAGTTATTCCATACGAAAAGGGAAAATCTATTGACCAGTCACCCCCTGTCAAATGGTTGGTTCTACCCAATTTGGCCGAACCAATTATAAGGTTCTGGTTATGTGACTTTGTTTGGGTCTGGTTCTGGTTCTTGCTTGTTCCGTTTCATTTCAGACTTAAATCAATTATTTTGTTAATAATATATAAAGGTTTCCTAGCTCTTTTGTAATGTTTGTTATATTTTATGTTTTAAAATGATAAATTTGATAGATAATATAAGATAATTTTAGTTAAAAACACTTGATTTATATATATAGAAAATTTACTATTTTATTATCATTTTTATTAAGATTATACTATCAACTATCAAGTTATATAAATAATTATAGCTGTCAGCATAATCAGCTAGATCAGGTCTGACCTGATTATTCCAATAATTAATTGAGATGGTTTTGGGTGTATGATTTTGTTCCGATTAATAATGGGCTATGATACTTTTTTCTTTACTGGTTAGGATAGAGTGATTAGAGGTGTAAATCAGGTTGTGTCGCCCGCGTCTCAGCATGATGGTCCGGGTTGTGATGGACCTAGGGTTTTAGGTCCCCGGATTGTGCATGCCATGCAGCCCGTGGCCCATGTGTCGATATGGCACCTGGCACGGCCTGTGGGCCTGTAGTGGGTCATGCTCGGCCTGCCCGATGAACTAGCCATTGGGGGGGGGGGTCCCCA
This sequence comes from Nelumbo lutea, assembly GCF_056320005.1. Lineage (NCBI taxonomy): Eukaryota > Viridiplantae > Streptophyta > Magnoliopsida > Proteales > Nelumbonaceae > Nelumbo > Nelumbo lutea. The sequence goes on along the minus strand of NC_142686.1, from coordinate 24,428,118 downwards.
ATAGCTAGTTTCAACTTTTTTGGAGGGGTTTTATAGAAATACCCCCCAATAGCTATAAACAACTATATAGGAGATATTTATGTATTTTGGTTTTTTTTTAGGGGGGGAGAAAGAATGACACAAATACCCCCCAATAGCTAGTTTGGGGGCATTTTTGGTAAAATGGTAAATAACTTTATAATGACCAAAATACCCTTTCCAACAACTAAAAAAATAGCTAGTTTTTTGGGGTATTTTAGCCAATTGAATTATTTTCAATTCCTATAAATAGAATTGGGATATGCTCCTCACAAAAACCTCATAGGCACATCCTGTTGTGCATTGATAACATCTCCCATAAATAATAACACATAAGTATGGGAGATATTCCCGATACACGGTGGAATGTACCAATGAGGTTGATGTGAGGCACCTTGTGTGAGGAGCAGATCCGGTCTCCTATAAATAATCCTCCACCATTCTCAATTTCTCATCTAGTTCTCATACTCTCTCATGTCTCAATCTCTCAAATATTATTTGATTCTCCAATTCTCAACTTTATTGAAGTTACAACAAGAAGAAGGCTTGCTCAACAACTTAAGGATCTCAACTCTCAAGTTAACAAATTGGGAGGCTTAGACTCTTGGAGTTGAAAGGCTTCAAACGTTGAAATCAAGTTGGGATTCTGAACCAGTAATTCAGGTAAGTGTAATTAAACTAATTTTTATTTTTTTAGAATTAAAAATAAAAGATCGGCTCCTCTAGTAACCAATTCCCCAACATGTTCAATGTTGACGATATTTAGTCGTCGCATAGTAGCATTAGCACCAATATGGATGCTATTGATACTGACAAAACTTACACCCCTAGTACCAATACTAGAGGAAAGAAAAAAAAAAGGCCACTAAGTTGATTAACCCAGTTTGAAAAATATTTAAAATATAGGAGATTCAGGGGAAGGAAAAAAGAGTTGTTTGTCAAAAATGTAAGAAATACTTTAGCTAATGTAGAAAGGGTAGTATTTGCCATTTGGGCAGACATTTGCTCACCCATGAGAAAGAAGAAGAAGAAGAAGTAGAAGGGAGAGAAACAATACAAACACAAATCAAGCAGGGGTTTTTGTACTTTTAAATATTCTCAAGAAAAAATGAGGCAACAATTAGCAAAATACATTGTACATGCTAAACAACCATTTTTGTTAGCTGAAGATACTAAACTTGAAAAACGGTTATGCAATTTTGTAAATCCACAATTTTAAAAAGTTTATAGGAATACTACTATTAGATTAGATGCTTTAAAAATTTTTTATTCGTATAAACAAAATTTAATTTATATGTTATCAAATCTTAATCCTAAAGTTGCAATTACTTTTGATATTTGGACTTCTAAATTTAACATAAGTTAAATTTGTGTTACCGGTCATTTTATTGCTGAAAATTGGCTTTTAAATAAAAGAATTTTAAATTTCACTAGGCTTGAATGGTCACATACTAGCTCAGCTATTGTTGCAAGTATTTTAAATACTTTACATGCTTATGGATTTGACAATAAACTATTTTCTATTAGTTTTGACAATGAGAGTAATAATGTTTCAACAATAAATATTTTAAAATCTCCATTAAAATCATGTGTAAATAATAAGTTATTTCATATCAAACGATTGTGCAACATCTTAAATTTATGCACTCATGATGCTTTAAATATTATTTATACTCATATTTCTGAAATTAGAAATTGTATTATAAAATTATGGTTTAAAATATAAACATTTTATATTAGATGCACATAGATATGGAATTCTACCTATGCTATGTTAGAAAGTTGTACACTTCTCACAAACATTAGTGATTTTTATAATGCGAAAATGCCTATTGATATTATATTTGAAGAAGACTAGAAATGTCAATTTGTATAAGAGATTTTTTAAAATATTTTTATGGTGCAACTAATGAATTATCATGTATTTATTATCCAATTAGCTGTAGTTTAGCTTATCAAGTAATGATGATTAGTGATTGTTTTGCAAAATATAGAAAGAATCCACAATTTAAAAGTATTATTGAAATAATGGAAAATAAATTTAAAAAATATTGGGAGAACGTTTCTCCTCTTTATTGCTTAGCTACAATATTAGATCCTAGGATTAGAAAAGATGGTTTCGATATTTTACTTGAAACATATTTGTGAAAATATGAATATTGAAATTGGAAATAAAAAAATTAATAGTTTATTATTTGAAATGTATAGTTTATATGAATTTGAATAAAAATGGAATAATAAAAATTCTACAACTTGTACAACTGCATCTTCTACTTCTGAATTTGAGTTTAATAGTAGATGAGAAAGACTTTTTTATTTAATAAGAGATAGAAATCCATTATCTCGACAATAAGTTCATTTACTGAACTCAATTTTTATTTACAAGATTTTTTTTTTATTTTAGGTGATTCTTCCTTCACCTCGAAGGGAACACATAATTTTGATATTTTATCCTGGTGGAGTGAACATGCAAAAAATTATTTAGTTCTCGCCACCATTGCACGTAATCTACTAACCCCTCTGAGGTTGACAATTCCATCGGAGTCTTGTTTTAGTGCAGGTACTAGGGTGTTAGATGACAAAAGAAGTTGTATGAATGATGAAAGTCTAGAGATGTGCATATGCTTTAAAGATTGGTTGGATGTTGAAGATAGATTATAAAACAAAGGAGGGCATGACACTACATCTTATGATTCACTTGAAGCAGATGATCAAAGTTAATAACAATAGGAGAAAATGATGGAGTCAATATTTTTTGTATACCCAATAGTTGTATAGCATTTTTCCAAATTATTATAAATTTTGTTTTAATTTTATTTAATTTATTTGATATTTTTTAATAACGCAATTCTTTATCTTCAATTTGTAACTATATTGTATTTTTATATTTTATTAATTTATTTCATTTTTCAATTTTCATATTTCATTCATCCAACCATTGTATGCTTTGTATCATTCAAATTTAAATGAAATAAAATTCTTATTTTTCTTTCAATTTGTTATTCACTTTGAAAATTTACCTCTTTGACTTCTTATTTGGTTAAGTATATATATTTTTTTCATTTCTTTGTTAGATTTTTAGTTTTTCAAATAATTCTCAAAGGAAAGTTAAATATTTTAGTTTTGCTAAATAAAGAAATAAAAAATAAAAAATAAAAAAATAATAAAAAAAATCAATCTGACTCGATTTGACCCACACCGAAGGTATGGCCTATGACCCACGCCCATGGCATGACTTACGGTCTGCCCAGCCCATGCCCGTAGCACAGCATGGCACGGGCTTAGGCCATGGACTGTGCCAACCGACCCGAAATTATCTCTAGAAAGTGTGGCACGGCACGACACGACTTGTTTTACGCCTCTAAGAGCGATAATGGTTGATCAGTTATAAGTTTTTCTATTATCATATTCAAACTAAATGAATTGTGATTCATGGGGGCTTTAGCCCAGACGTCTGGCCCATCATCACAAGTCCAGTCCTGCGTGGTTGGTTAGACCAGGTTTGATCTATACGGCGTAATCCTGCTTATTCGGTGTGAAATGGGTCTTTGACTAACAAAATATAAATGAAGAATATCCAAGTAAATTAACAATACAAGACTATACGCCAAAAATTAAAAATTCAATGGCATAATGAAAATACTGCCTTATCTGCTCAACAAGCTGAATCATTGGCAATCAGAGAAAGCCTTCTCTTTGTCTTGAAGGAAGGTTGGAACAGAGTAATCTTCGAAATCGATTGCTGTTCTTTGGTGAAGAGCCCAAATGCTGGTTCTCTGCCTCGTTGGGTTGTGATCTTGAGTGCTATTTTGTTCTGGGTGATCATCAGTTCTCATTCAGCTTTGTGGGCAGAAAAGAAACTCTGCAACCCATTGCGTTGTTAAGAAGGGTTTTTCCGTTGACTGTTCTTATTTTGGCGCGCCTCCTGGTTGGCTTTCTGCAGTTCTAGAGGCTTACAGTCTTTTGGTCAAGCTAGACTCTCTGGTTAATTTATCTGCTTTGTTTTCTTTTTCCTTTTCTTTTAGTTGTTTTTTTTTCTCTGTGTTTTCTGGATGTTTGTTTTATTCTTCGTTCAATTAAATTATCTTTTCTACCAAAAAATGAAAATACTGTTGTGGTCCTTGTGGATAAAATTGTTCATTCCACATGCACATTGATTCTTCCCTATCTTCCACTAGAAATAAAATCTGCTCTGCTCTTCTAGTCTTCTCGCTGGCGAGTGGCGGGAAGTATTGGAACCAGATATTTTCTGCGGGAATTTGACTGAAAACAAAACACAATTTAGGATTACTGTACTCTCTGAATAACGTGTAGAAGTATCAGAGATTTGGTTTCGGAGGCAAGGCAAGATAGGTTTACTTCGAAACAGAACTTCCTCCCTTTCTCAATCTAGGCACGCACTTCACAGAAAAGTTTGATCTAAGACTTTTGTTTCGCGTCTCTCTCTCTCTCTCTCTCTCTCTCTCTCTGTGGTGTCATTGGGTTTGAGGAAGGACATATATTCAGAAGAAATGAAAAGATAGACCATAATAGTTATCGGTTATGGGTCTCGTATGCATCTTCTAAATTTGTTTGTGGATCCATTTCTTATCTATTCATTTAGGGTTCTTTTTTTATAGAGTTTTTTTTTTTTTTTGGTTAACTTTATTTTTGTGAGTTCATGGGTCATTTATGCTGTGATGGTTTGTTTTGCTGTTATTTGGATTATTGCCAATTCTTTAACTACAATAAAGAAAAAAGTATGCAGTTCATGGGCCATTGCTGCTGTGATTTCAGCAACTACACTACTTTTAGTACAGTATATGGTTGGTGGGGATTGTGGATGAAAGAGAATCAATTTGGACGCTAATTCTGATTGAGCAAAAATGTTTTAAATCATTGTGTACTTTAGAAGGGACAAGAGGAAATTGTTATTTTCGCTAGAAGTAGAAGATTTCTGGACGAACCTGGTGATCTTTTCTAAGTAACTATATAATTAGAGATAATTTCCAGTAGTCATGCAGGATTTTGTTTTGGATACATGTCTGTCTGGCTTACCAAGCTTTCATGGTTATGCTATTGTGTCAAAATTGATATTTAAAATCCAAGCTACGAAGCTGTGTTGCTATTTGAACCAACCACAAGATCCACCACATGCTCTGTAGGCATTTAATAAATAAGGAAGAAAAGGCAACAACAATTACTTAATTTTCAGATTGTATAGTATGTGATAACAATTTGTCTTGCTTCAGTTGTTTCTTCTCCAATTCTCGTGGCTTCAATATCATAATTTTCAGATTGTATGGTATATTATTATTTTTTAAATAATTGATTGCAAAATCTGAAAACCCATCAAAATAAACCAATAAAGACACTGCCAACTAACAGAATGGAAGCCCAGGTGGCAAAATGGCATAGCATTTAGGTTGTGTTTGCGAGGTACCATTTAAACAAAACCCTAGAACAAGGATGAGGAAGATCATACTTTTGTCACTCCACTAGTAACCTAGTTGGACAGCAGAGTTCTGTGGTGTTCAGTGATCACTTGTTTTCATTCTTTAAACAATGATCAATGGTGCTCTAAACATTGGTTTCTACGTGACAAATGTACATACTGTAAATGAGCCTGGAAGATTTCCATGTTTTTTTATGAGATCTCAAGCCAAAAGTTGATGAATCTTTTATTGAAGCTTTTCCAATAAGGGCTATTTTGAACTTCTGATTTCATTTTCTTTGGCTTTCAAAGTGGATGGTGTTAAAATGAAAAAAAAAGTGTAATTTTGAGCTTTTGGAATTTTGAAATCCCAAGGCTCAAAATCTGTTGACTGTTGTCTAACCATATGGGCCTAGGTTTAATTTGATTCGCTTTTTGGAGTAAGGAAATTAACTCCAGACTAAAAGGAGGTGGGTGGTCTTTATTTCCCTCCTAGTATCATTTAATGCCTGAAAAGCTCTGTTGCTAATTTTCTATAACTCCCTTCTAAGAAATATTCCTTTTGTTAATGACTTCATAGAGCTCATTTTAAGTCATTAACAGGTAATCTCTGTCAGCCATCCCCATTATTGGTCCTTATGGATATTGGATAGTGTACACCAATTGATCTATACATTTCTTTTCTATGTTTTGATTCTTACTGTCTTCTTTAGTCCCATATTTCTGTTGAAAATGCTAATGTGGTGTTCTCCATGTATGGACACCTCCTGTACTGACAGACTGACCCCGTATCTCTGTCACAGGTCAATGTTGCATGCAATTTCTGCCACCAACACTTCTATACACTACTGGAGTAGTCCTACTTTTCCCAGAAAATGTGTAGTTCCTGCCAGGCTTCATATATCTGCCTCATTACTAGATATGGGTGGGGTTAAAATAGAGTATACACCGTGGTTGATTGTTGGATTAGGAAACCCTGGAAATAAGTATCACAGAACTAGGCACAATGTGGGTACATATTTTTGAGAGTATTTGTTTGAACTCTTTCTCTTTAAGTTTATTGATTAATTCTCTTTCTTTTACTGTTCTCAAAGAGACAATATATGAATTATCTATCAACTTTCCTTCTGATATTTTGGCTAGACACTCTAACCCAGGTTGGTTTCGAGATGATTGATCGCATTTCTCAGAAAGAAGGAATTTTATTGAATACAATACAGTCAAAGGCTTTAATAGGAATAGGTAACACTTCAGGTTTATTTATTTTTTAATGTTTCTTTCTATCCCCTCTTTTATTAAGCATGGTTCTTTTAACATTGTCTTCTATACTTTTAAGTCAGCATGCATCACTGTTGGCTATGATGGCCTATGATGCCCATAAACAGAAACTAATACTGACATGGATAAGGGAAATGGGGATATAACCCTCCATTTCCAAAGATCTTAGACATGAATAAGAGAATGTGTTTTCCATTTGTTATACTTCTTTCATCCTTTTATATCTAGTTTTAGCTAAGTGTCATTTTCTAATGCATATATCTTACCAAATTTTATTAAACTACTAATGTATGGTTATATGCATATATTATAGTTTTATTTATCAAAGCATGCAATTTTGTGTATTTTAAAAGTGTTAACGCTATAAAGTATACTCTAGGAGTGTCAATGCAGTAACCAAAATACCGGGTACTAATATTTCCAATATCAGTATGCTAAACAATTACAGTTACACGGGTATCATTTGTGATGACAACCATGTAAAATCTACTAAAACTTTTGTAATATAGTTCATCGTTTTATTTCAATTTCATGCATAACTTGCACTGTTAGAGCTCAGTTATGAGTTGGTGGCCATTCAATTTCAATATCTGATCAGTGCAGGGTCCATTGGGGAGGTACCAATTTTGCTGGCAAAACCTCAGGCCTACATGAATTTCAGTGGGGAATCGGTTAGTTTTGAATTGTACTTCTAATTTGACATTGCCTCTCTGCAGTTGTCCACATGCATGTTCTTGTACTTGTAAAGAACAAGACCACCTCTAAGCAAGTATGCCCATATATTATGTGATTATGTCATCACTTCTAAAGGTCATGAATGCTTTGCTTCTTCCTTAAATTGTTTAGAAGTTGATAAAAATTTGTTGAAAGACTTAAATGTGAAGTAGAAAACAGGAACCTTCATTGCATTAACCATGTGACAATATTTTGAATTGATTTTTGACATAGTTGACAAATTGTAAATGCACTTATATGCACGGAATCTACTTTGGTCTTTTCTTATGGTTTTGTAGGAAAAATGAGTCAGTAATCCAAATGTGAATTTCTAATTTCTCTACCTTTTCTGAGAAAGGATTAGCTGAACGCGATGGCTGTGGAACCAATGATAATATTCCATGCCAGTAATAAAATACATGGGAACCACACTTCTCATAGTGGGGCCCATGAATTTACTCATTTCCATATCTAAATTGTTATTCTGCTGTTTTTTTCCTTTACCAAAATCAATCATGTAATTTATATAGTTCCTTATCTATAGGTTCTATACAGGTTATGGTGTCCATCTGTGGCCCTGAGTGTTAGACAGTCAGTTTTTCTTTTTTTAAAAGGTGCACATTGTGGTCTCCCATAACAAAGACCATTTTGGGTTGAGATCAATTAATTATTTCTAGTCAGTTCAGACCAAAAGGCAGGTCAAGAAGCCTAGTCCAATAACTAGTCAGTTGATGGTCAAAATGAATGCATCACTAATTAGTTGGCCAATACTAATGGTGCAGTCAACTAATGGCTAGTTGTCCTAGTCAACATAGTCAAGGACAAATTAATTTTAAAGTTTTATTTGCTTCTCTTTATCTTGGATTCATATATGGTTTTATTTCATTATATGCATACCGGTTGCTCTAAGCATTTATGATGGAGCATGGTTGGGTGATGGTATATAAAATAGAAACAAGGCATAAGATGAAAGAACAATGAAGTAGTTCTTCTAGTTCTTCCAATCAGTGGTTTGCTGGTATGGCATTACCTGCAGAAGGAGTCCACATGAAATAGTCAAAGTTGTAATCCTTCCTTGAAAAACAAAGACTGTCACTCCCTATCTCAACCTAACCAAACTTCTTTCTTTTTTGTCTGTAAAGCAAGACTCTATTGACTTATATATGTTATTAGACATTTTTTTTTGTTGACTAGTTAATGTCTAGGTATTGACTAGCCACAGCATAGCCTAGGGAGGCTAAAATGACCAGCCATTGGCTCACTGCATTGACACTCCCTGCATTTTATGAAATGATACATAAAACTGTTTCTGCATTAATGGTATCTCCAGTTTGCTACTATTAATATCTGTACTTTTCAGACTATAACATAGTTGTCAAGGCGAGGCCTAGGCGACAAGCCCTTGGAGGCTTGTCTTGCCTAATTGCCAAGAAGTTTTGTACATTGTGTTATAAAATACTTTTATATTCTTAATTTTTTTAGATTATAATTATAAAATAGACATTATTAAACTAAAATATTCATTTTGTGTGTTTATATACTAATTTGTTTTTATTATTTTCTTATTTGTTAAGGTTTAATCAACATAGGCATTACTAAATGATGTATTGAACCCTCAGAGACTTAAAAACCTGAACCAGTAAGTAAGGAAGATCTTACAGTTTTGTCTAATCAACACATTTTCTTCTTCTTTTCTTATAACAACAATAGGGGTTCAGCCCCTATATATTTTGAATCTTCTTTTCTTTCATATTTTTCTTCTCATGAATATGTTGACTTTCTATACTTTAACATGAAGTTTATACTTTTCTTATGAAAATTATGGATAATTATTAAGGAATTATGGTTATGGAACCTAGGGAGATACCCTAGGATATATGCTTTTTTACTTAAAAAAAAAAAATCCATCACCTAGGTGATGCCTAGGCAACAAGGCACCTCCCTGTACCTAGCCTCGCTTTGGCACCTTGAAAACTATGGACTATAATATTAAAGATACTAGTTATATAAGCTAGATGTTTCCCATCTTAGAAATTATTTGTCTCTGTTGGCCATGTTTTCTGCTAGAGGATCCTGGATGCCAGATTTTGAATTTCTACTTTTTATATTTTTCTACCAATCTTTTCTACTTTGCATGAATTTAGATCAACATGTGTTTCATGTCCTAAAATTACTGATTACAGTGCTGTCAGCCAGAGTGGAAAAGCATGCAACTTTGTTTTCTTCACTGGATAGGCCTTTCTTAAAGAAAGGGTTGAACTGTGTAAATTTTTTCACAATATTAATACAAAAAATTATTAACTGTGGCATCCACATAGTTTCAGTAGAATTTATCTATGTTCCAAAATGCATTGCTATATACTTGCACAAGATGTCTATGATCTAGTGCTTTGTTGGAATGTAGATTATGCACTCACAAATTGATGTTGGATTTTACCTTTTCCAGTTGTTATGTCTAAAGTATGTAGAACTGACTGGACTCATCTTTATCTCCTTTGCTTTCCTAAGAAATCAGTTCCTAAAGGATTAATCTATCTGCAGGTTGGACCACTTGCTGCATACTATCAAGTACCTTTACGTCATATACTATTGGTACATTTTACAGCATCTGCATTTTCTAAGTTACATTTTAGTGAATGCCTTTCACATAATGGCCATGTGAAATATTGTAGGTAATGTCTGATTCTGGAACTTGGTTAATGTAGGTCTATGATGAGATGAGCTTACCAAATGGTGTCATGAGGATTCAACCAAGAGGAGGTCATGGTCATCATAATGGGTATGTGATTTGATATGTGCATGGTAGCATTCTCTGTAACAATGTTTTAAAAGGCATGAGGTTTATACCTCAGAGGATCACTTCAGATAAATGCTCAATAAAATGCCTTGTGTACCCCCTCTTTCTTTTATTGAAATCAGCTAACTTCTTTCAACATAATAATAACAATAATAATGAAATGCCTTGTGGCTGAACCTCTCACCTTGTTTTAAGAAAGTTGCTATGGTGCATTGACTGAATTAGATTTTCCATCACAACAATGAGTTCAAATTAACTTTTCACTTTGCATTTTTATTAGTTTACAGTAACTTTGATTTTTCAAAACCATTTTGAGGTTTTATTTTACATTGAGAACTTATTAAATAGGTAATGGAAGATATCTGTGAACATAATGTCATATTTTTAACATAATGGCTAAACATCATTATAAAAGCAAAAGTAAATCAGAATTAGTCGTTTCTATATCTTAAATCGTTCATCTATGTATTCTTTTCTAAATGCTTTTATACTTGTACTCTTTCTTATGTTAATTCGTGTTGGTTTAAAACCAAATATTTGACGAGGCAAAAGTCTCATGCATAGAGGCTTATGCCTCATCCAATTAGAATTCCTAGAGCCTTGATTCATACCTTTGCTTTTGAGAACTTTATTTCCACCATTTAGAAGGTTTGACTATTCAGGGACTTTAGACCGCTTTTGTTTCCATATGAATAAATTATCTTTAACTTACACCATTACAAGTGTATATTGCAAACCTTTATACCACCAGTATCTACTTTAGAATAAAATAAAGTTGCTCAAGGACAAGGTTTGTTCTTGGAATTTTTTTTTCTGAAAAACTGGAGTTTTTTATATTTCTTGGACTCTTTTGTATATGGGGTATGGGGAGTATATGTGCATCTAGGCCATCCTTGCAGTGTTATCAATCACCAATTTGTTTTAGGTGTCTCTGACGGTGAATATACAGATGTATGCTCAATTAATTGAAACTTGAAATTGAAAAAAAAAATGGTAGAGACCTGGTGGATCAATACACATCTAAAACCCATATCCATGTCATATTGTGTTAATAATTTGGGGTAAGCTGAAGGCACCAATTATCACATGTTAGTCTCCTAGTTTGGGGATTCAATGCTACAACTCCGTGAAATTTAAGAACATCATGACTATTTTTTCCCAACTAGCAATTGGTGCTTGGCAAGGCCTGGGGTAAGCCTTTAAAAGTGCAGGTTCTGTGCTCCATCTCAACAGTTCTGGATTTTGGATACCTGAGCATGAGTTCTGTATTGTATCAGATATTTTTGTACAAATTTCATCTCAGACACCTCATCTAGCTATATCCTAGCCATATTCAAGTCTCATAGGGATCAAGAGCTCTTTTCGTAAGGTGCTTAAGGAAAACAGTTTCCTTTGTTCTTTTATATATATTTAGGGATTTAGAAAAGAAAAATCTTTATAATGGTCCTCTTACATTGGAGCTTTCTCTAATATGGATTTTTTTTTTGAGAAAAGGTAAAGTATTTCATTAAAGAAAAGTAATTACAGGAGACCTGCCCAGTAAGACACTGAGCAGGAAAACAAAGAAAACTTTATACATACCAAGGGCTTCTGTTCAGCTAGATACAAAAATATTGCAGTTGTCAAAAAAAGTATTGTATGGAATGTTCTTGAATAATTTGTGAGAAACCACCCAAGAGTAAATTCTTCCCCAAAAAACTTTTAGTACTGAATCATCTGAATTGTACTTGTTCTCGAAAAGCCTCCTGTTCCTCATTTTCCAAATTGTCCATAGCACTGCTGGTGGAACTACTCCCCAGATGACTCTTCCTTTTTTAGATAAGCCAGCTAGGTTCCAGCTCCAAAGTAACTCCAACAGACCTTTTGGGAAGCATGAGGACACCTTGAAGAATCTCAAAGCACGAGGACTCTTCCTTTTACGTAAATATGATCTAATGTATGTACTGTGTGTAGGCATTACTGCATGTATGTATTATGCAATAAACATTTACCTATCTGTCTATACATATTTATTTCTGGAGATAATGACTCGTTTTTCTTGATAATCATTTTTAATTTAGTAAAGAATTGACCTTTTCTCACCTATGCATCACTTTGTCATCCGGATTTGCTGCATAATTATGATGTCAATGATTGTAATGGTTGTTGTGATAAGAATATTAATTATATTAATTATAGGAATAATGTCCTTCCACTTTTCAATATCTAGTCTCAGCTTCCTCATTATCCTCTCAAAAAGCCTAGGATTTCCTTTTCTCATGGCATGTGAACTATTATATAGAAGCATACAAGCTCATACCAATTTGTAAATTGGAAAAGTTAAAACCCTGTAGATATTTCCTAGTTTTCCTAACCTTCTAAAAGCAACTCAATTATGTCTATGACAATTGACAATGTCAGTAAGACCAGATTTAAATTCATAAAGATTCTGTTTTTCTATTTTTCAAATAATTCTAAAAATATGGAAGAATATCTAATCTGTTCTTGTGTGTAAGTTCTTATTCCCGTGCTCTTTTTATTCTGCTGCTTCTACATCCTTAATGTTTTAGTAAGAAGAGACAAGATTGTCCCTGTTGCTAAGCAACATTACCGCAATACAGCCCCCAAAAAGAATAGACTACAGATAGAGTGGAGACCTCCTACAGAGGGTGTGGTAAAGCTGAACTTTGATGGCAGCAGTCTAGGAAACCCAGGGCCTTCGGGTATAGGAGGGATTTTAAGAGATACGGATAGAAACATCCTATCCCTATTTTCAGGATCAGTGGGAGTTGGCGATTCAACAATGGCTGATACTGGCTGCGGTGCAAGGAATACAGGTTGCAAACCAACTAGGAGTGGAAAATCTGATAGTTGAGGGAGATTTTAAGGTGGTAGTGGGTTGGTTGTCGAGTCCAGAAACAGTTCTATGGGTCTACAGGGATCTTCTTAAGAAAGTTAATTGGCTCACAAGGAATATGTCAGTCACCTATCAGTGGGTCAGCAGATTAGCAAATGCCATGGCTGATTCTTTGGCAAAAGAAGGGGTCTCAAGGGTTGAATTATTTTCTGCTACTCTATGAGTGTATTCTGTTAAGAGTTTGTTTATGCTCTCACCTCTAAGGGGAGGTAAGTAGGTAACACCTTGTGCCTCCTCTTAGGGTGAATGTACACTTCCTTTCTTATTATTAATAAAATCACTGTTCATTTATCCAAAAAAAAAAAACATTACCACAATACAGAACAATGAATAACCCCTTTTCTCATCATTAGTTAAACAATTACTACCATAGAAAAGGTCTTGTATGGGGATCTCTAGGCCCAGGGATACAGGTTTAAATCTGATCTTGCTTATATGATCTAGTGGGCCAGGCAGCACTTTGCTGTATTTTCTTTTTTTGCTTATTGTACTGTTGTGGTTATTTTCCCTGCTACTATTTTCCTAATAGCAGGGGTTGTTTTTTATTAATAAAATTTATTTGATCATCATTAGTGGTAACAAATTGCTTTTTAAAATGTAGGGGCAGTCTGCAATAGCAACTGCCAAACCCATTTTGGGTATCCTCAGACCTTGGGACAGTTTTTTTTTTTTTGTACACAAATACTCAATGGTATTTCATATTTGTATTTAGTAATGTTACCAAACAAGGTTCTTGCACAACTTTCAGATACTGATGTGGTTCCCATATGTTAGATACTTGCAATGAAACTTTTTCTTGTTGTTGTTATGACCATTAGTTACACTTGTTTCAGAGTGAAGAGCGTGATGGATCACCTGGATGGATGCCGAGAATTTCCTCGGTTATGCATAGGTTGGTTATTCAAGTACAATTACCATTGTTAATTGTTTATGTTCTTGACTCACTGAATCGCCCAGGCCCCCAGTATGAAACATTTCTATAATGCTTGTAGGTATTGGCAATCCTCCTGGAACAATGGACATGAGAGCATATCTGCTACAAAAGTTCAGTCCAGAAGAGAGAAAACAGGTAAACTTGCGTCAATGTTTGACTGATTTTATACCTTTGGATTGATCATGCTTGTTTTTGAGAAGGAAAATCTAAATGGGAAGTCTCAGTGAACCCTCTTCAAAGAATACCATCCAAATTAACATAAGATGGGATTTTTGTTCTGTGCCACTTCTTGAGGACAACATTTGAGTATCAGATTAGCTGGATGGCCTCTGTTGTGCCATCTCGAGATTGAACTTGTACTCTTTCAACACTGTAAATGGGTTAAGGCACATCAATCATATTACGCAAGAAATCCCTGTTTGGATCTTATCTTGTGTTTGATGTGATTATGGTAATGGTTGTTCCTATATTAAGCTTAGAATCATAACGTATCAAGGGAGGGGGGGAAGCTTGGGCTCATATGGTTTGTGAAATCCTGGGTGCAACTTCAGGGCACTGACATGGATACAGATACTCAATTTGATATGCTAAAATCATGTTTTTAGTTTAGGAGTCTTTTTCAAAGTTTGTTGTCTTCTTTAACACTGATATCCTGTAATGTAAGATGCAACAAAAATTCAAATACACACAGAAGATTTTACAGTGAAAGTTGCTAAAGATGTACTATTGTATACTTCGTCAACAGTATAATTTAACATTAGAAGGCAAGAGAATAATTTGTGAAAATAATAACTTCGAACCCAAAAATATCTCTGTGATGCCTTATATCTGGTTACAGTGTCAATGTTATGTAGTGTCAACATAAATATACCAAATTGAGGTATCCATGAAGTTGTTTTTATTACACCTGTGTGCAAACTGGTTCTGGACATTAAACTTGCTAGGCTCAACGGTGTGCATGGGACATAAATAGATCATATACATCTGAGTGTGTGATGTTTGAATCACCTTTAGATATCCATTGCGGTTCTCTAACTTGTTATGATTGTTCTGTAACTGTTGATCCGTTGCTGACATATACACGTAATTTGGGTTTGGTCATGTTTAGGTGGACGCTGCGCTTGAGCAAGGTTTAGAGGCTGTAAGGACCCTGGTGCTCAATGGTTTCAATAATAGCATCACTAGATTCAATCTGAGCCAGAAGTACAAGTACCATAAAGTTTGAATTGAAAACCATATGAAACGAAGGGGGATGTAAAATAGTGCGGCAGTTTCTATAATCAGAATCTGTTGTGTAGATGAAATTGACTTTTTAAAATAACTTATTTTATCTAACAGATAAAATATAAAAAACAAAAGTATCGTGGACTATTCATTAAATTTTCGAAATGTGTTATATTAATTATTTCTTTCTTTCTTTCTTCTTCGATGCAAAGAATTGGTCTGCCATTGGCTAACAAGATGAATGGGGAGCCTTGATAGGCCTTCTTCTTCAGTGAGCAAAAGAAACCTATCAAGGCCTTGCAGCCCTCACCCATGGGGAAAGTATTTGTGACAGTTAAGGGTGTCAATGGACCGGTTTTGGATTGGACCCCATCCAGTCCAAAATCAATTGGATGGATTGGATGAACCAATAAGACATGTTGGATTGGATCAATCCGGTCTAAAATGTTTATTAGGTTGGATTGGACCTGATTCATCTGTAATAAATTTATATTGGATTGGGTTGGACTAAAGCCAATATCTGGTCCATTGATATAAGATAAGAATATATGTATCAATGGATCAGATTTGGATTGAAACCAATCTAAATCAAAGTGAATTTGAACAGATTGGACAGTAGAGACATTGAATTGGACCAATCCAAATTGGTTCAAAACATTCATTGGATTGGATTGGACTTGGTCCATTTATAATGGACTCACATTGGACTGGATCGGATTGGACCAAATCCAATCCAATTGACACCCCTAGTAACAGGAAAGGCAGACATCTGGATGGTGAAGTCAGAAACAAAAATGAAAACTAGGATGGACTTCATGAGATACAGAGGGGACTGGTTGCTGTTGAGGTCATCGTATGTTGGCATTATAGGTTTTACTGTTATTGAAGGGAACGGAATAGAGAAAATAAATTGGAAGCAAGCAGAGTTTACAAAATGAATTCGCATCAGCACCCCACAGCACATCCCAGCCATGTATTGGGAACATCTCCCAATGACAAATACGGGAGATCTTTCCAATACATGCTGAGATGTGCATGTGAGGCGCAGATGTGAACTCTTTCAAAACTAGCAAAGTTGTTATAGCTCTGCAGATTTTACAACCTTTGTGAAGGTAGAATACTAGAATCTTCTGTTTTCTCAAACCAGTCCACCAGATACCAGAGACAGTCAATATATTTTGGGAGAATGACGGTTCAGCCCAGGGTCAGAATTTGTAGGCCCAAAGTACTGTTGGGGTAGGTGCCAGTTCGGAATTGATACCAATTCACAGGTGGGCATTGGTGGATAGAGTGTGGATTGTTGACATTTTGAATGTTTATAGCTTTGCAGTGGAAATCAGAAATCTGCATTGGATCTGTCCTTACTTTTCCGATATATTTTATCCTTTTCTTTTTTGAAATCTTCATTTTACGAGAGAGAGAGAGAGAGAGAGAGAGAGAGAGAGAGAGAGAGAGAGAGAGAGAGAGAGAGAGAGAGAGCAAGGAGTTATCGCATGAGGGGGTAAAAATGGGATTGTAAAAAATTAATGGTCATATCAAATGCTGTGTTTGGTTGCAATGGGAATTTATTTGCACTGATACAAAATCATGGTAGTGCAAATGATTCTAGTGCAGACTATAATTTATTTTTATTTCAAAATTTACCTTATTTGTTTATTTGTTTGATTGCAATACAAATGAAGTAATATAAAACCTGGAGCAGAATAAAATAAAACCAAAACAAAGTTAGACCAGAATTTGCATTCTTTTCATTTGCACTTCCATGCATTTATACTCGTTCAAATAAAATTGCACTTCCATTCAATCTCATGGGAGAAAATATGCAGACCTAAACATCAGGGTTGCTTGGGCTTTAGAAGAATGGGGGAGTTCAACGAAGTTCAATTTGCAAATCAAGTTTGGAGATTATTCTCCTTATGGATAAGTTACTAAAAGAAAAATGGGTCAAAAACAATTCAACTTTCAATCTGAAATCTTCACCAAATGATTCAGGTTGGTGGAAGAAGGTGGTTTCCACGTTGGACAAGATGAAAAGAAATTTGTTTTGGAAATTTCAGAATGGCAATTCCTGTCACATCATGGACCCTTGGATCCCAACCTTAAGAGAGGGGGCTCCTGAGTTAAGGAACCGACATCAACAAACTCAAAGAAGTGGTCCTGTCAAGGAGCTGTTGAATCCTGATGGAAGCTGGAATGTCTAATTACTATCTTCTTTATTCTCAAAAAACACAGTTAAAAGACCACAAGAAGACTTACCTGATCTGTGGAGGTGGAAGAAGTCTAAGAATTGTAATTACACTGTAAATTCTGGTTACAAATTTTTCACAGGCCATCTCCCCTCTTCTTCACTTTGTACTGCTCCATGGAGAATCATCTGGAAGGCGAAAGTGCCTCACAGATTACAAGTCTTCATGTGGAAGGCTTGGTGGCACGGTGTGAACACAAAAGATAAACTGAGGTTTCTTGAGATCCAAGACAAATATTGCACAATCTGTGGATCTGAAGAGGAAACTTGGCAACGCTTATTCTTTGAATGCCAATATGTTAGAGCAGTTTGGTTCGCAGAACAAATCGGTGTCAGCTCAACAGAAGTTCATGGTGTTCAGTTGTTTTCTTTTGTTTATAGATGGATTGGCACAACATTTAACTCTCTGCCTAAGGAAGTTCAAATGGGCTATGTTGCAAAGTTCTTTATAATCTTTTGCCTTATATGGGATACGAGGAATCAAAAAGCTCATAATAAACAAATATTGGATCCAATCCAATTAGTGGATATGGCCGACTCTTATTGCATTCCAAGTCTCAATAATGCTAAAAATAAATCCTATCTTGTCATCATCATCAGCAGATAACTCATATCATGTTTGTTGATGGATCATACATTCCAACTTCTGGTCATGCAGGTATTGGTTTTATAGTGTTATCGAAAGATCTAAATGTCATATATGCTGAAGGAAGGAGAGTTCATGGTTCTTCCGCAACTCAAGTAGAATGGTGGGCCTAAAGAAAGCTATTAACCTGGGAATTAAGAACCTCTTAACCTTTTATGATGCAGCTACTATATAGTAAATAGTTTGAAGGAAGATGGTATGGTTGATTGGAGTGTGATGCATATGCAAGAAGAAGTCAGATCAAAATTAATAATAATAATAATAATAACAATAATAATAATATAATGGTGATGGAAGGTGGGCTTCTGGCTCTGGCTGTTATATGTCATGGGCTAGAAGATGATGTTCGACAGGCCCAATATCTGGGGCAAAATTGTTGGACAATTACAACAGGCATGGACGCTCCAGTTTGCCGGCCGCCACTGTGTCAGGTCCGGTGAGTAGTAGTTTGCTCTTTGCTCCCTACCAATAAGACCAAGTGGATATGCGAAGCACGTGACGTGAGAGGTACGTCAGATCAGAATCGGTAGGTAGGACCAGATAAAAGAAAATCTTAACTTTTCAAACGAAAAATAGAAATCTGACGGTTAAAAGGGGATCCAATGAAAATTCTATCACTTTTCCAGTTTTTCTTTTTGAGATTGACGATGACGATTTCTTTCGGTAGGTGGGCGCCTGCCCTACTTCTGAACCTCTCGTTTGGGATTTGGGAAGGGAAGGGACCCACCTCAAGTGGACCGTTGGGGGCTTGGAGGACGTGGGAGACAAGCAGAGCACTAGAGAAAAAAAGGGAACCAGTACCACTGCCCTTTTCCTTTTCATTAGACCGTTGCAGTGCGAAGCAACAGCCGAGTACATAGAAGAAGTAAACTCAAAGCAGGAGTAACAAGAAAGAAGACTTCATCGCTCCAACGTATCTCCTAACACCGAGAAAACTTGGAAGAACGGAACTGAAATTCGAATTCTCGAAACCATGGCAGAGATTGCTGCTTCTCTGCATCCAATTCATGAGCTGAATCCCACTCTTGAATCTCTCTTTGCCGCCCTCGACCCCAAATCCTTTATTCTCTCTCACAGGTCCAGCTCTGTCCATGTCCAACCCAAGCCCCCGTTGCACTTCCCCCCAGCTAATCTTACTCTGCAACGAGGGTTCAGGTACAAAGCTTACGCGGAGTTGAGAGAATCGAGGCTGAGGATGAAGCACTGTAACCAACAGTCCGATGTACCTGCATCAACAACTACGGCGACGCCGCCCAAGAAAAAGGTCACGTTTCAGGGAATGGCGCCGGTCACCGCACGCAACGGCACGTCGGTCGTTGCCCGATCGGTGCCGGACTTCTCTGCTGTACTAAGGAAAGAGAATAGGAAGCCGATGTCGATGTTGGAGATGACGCCACCACCTTCCAAGGCTACGAAAGCCGGGGTCTTGCCGAAATTAGGGAGCAGGTCGGCTAATGCAGGGGAGAAGAGAGGTGGAGGTTTAACGGTGAGGAAGAGCTGTGCCACCGTTGAGGAGCTGAAGGGGTTCTCTTTGGCCGCTGCATCTGCTATTAATGGGGAAAACAGAGGGAGGACTAGTAGGGGGATGACCAAGACTGTTCTGGGTTACAGGCAATATTAACTCACTGTGATCATCTGATCAAAATTATCCAGTGTCTCTATAAATTGGATTGGATTTTCCATATTCCCTTTTGTTTTTGTTTTTCTTTCTCTTTATGGAATTCTAGATTGACAATATTTCTTCTCTTTCTCTATGTATAAAGAAAGATCTGGAGAAGTATTGAGATTTAATTCAAGAAAGATTTTTCCTTTTGCCAGAATTTTGATCAAGTTTTGCTTCAATTGTTCTTGTCAAATTGATAGATGGAAAAGGGATGCCATCAACCCAATTCCTGGTCTGCCGTTATTTTATTTTCATTTTTAAAATTTTTGTTTTTACTGCAACGTGTCTTGCTAGCATTGATTAAACTTGAGGCAAATTACACTTATTTTTAGCTTGAAAGTTACAACTAAAAGTTTTAAATAGTTGCTTTTTCAAGAAAAAAGAAAAAAAAAAAACATTCTGGTAGACAATGAGACGCGTTTGTAGAGTTGCGAATAAATCGGATTTAATCCCATTCAAATTCAATAATTTGTTTAGGTAGGAGCAATAATTGGGGATTTTGAAAGCATTGATCAGATAGAACTCAGATACTTGATCCGAAATTCAATTTGATTACATATTTGAATACTTGGTTTTATAAATTTATACTGATTTTATTCAAATATATTGATATATTAATCAGATTGAATTCAAATCTATGGTGGACTTGTGGCAAATTTTAATGAGACGGGAAAGGCATCGTACCCGAACAACTTTAAGACTTTAACCAATCAGAAACCTACCTAAATTTGAATAATACCAGTCGATTCATCACCATTCACCAATGGGATCATATTGCTCGACTGATTATCAGTTTTTTAGATACAGACAAGGTACAAATTATCGATATGCACAGTTGGTAAAAATTACATATTAGTATATTACACAATTCGGTGTGATGCTGCTCTTAAATTAATTTTTTAAGTTCTCAAGTCCAACCATGATACATTTCAAATATTTGACGCATGGACGCATGTTAAATCAAAATTTCAACCAAGTCTATTTAGCATTAAAAAGTAAAAACTTGGAACATTATTAAGACCGGTTCAAATTTTTTGCCTCACAATACAGTTCATGCACTATAGATGTTGCCCAAATTATATGCCAGGACACCTCTAGCAAAGGTATTAACCTCCATAAGTATTCAGATGACCTAAGATGGTGGATTCAAAAACTGACCAGTATACTTTGAACCTTTGGGTACTAATGTTTGATCCAAATTCAATCCGAACCGTCTGCTGCGTATGAGCTTGTGCAGCTCTGGGCCTGGAATAGCTTGGCTTGATCCGGAAAAAGTTGCATACTTACAAGCAATCAAGCACAGATAAAAACAATATTGAATGCACAATAGACTTTTGCCAACGAAGACCAGCCACAATGAAGCTCAATTATTTGTACAAAAAAAAAGAAAAAAAAATTACCTTGTTTTGGATTCACATGGAGATTGGAGGTACAACATTAGGGTTCCCTGAATCTGTAGTGACTAGGGTTTTTTCTACGGGATCCAAGAGAAACCAGGTCTACGACTACACTACTGCCAACTCCACGACAATTTCATCGACCAAAGTGTCCAGTATGTCCAATTCCACTTCGTTACCTGTCTCGAATGCTTCAATCTCAAAGTCCGTCCATTTCCCAAGGCAATGACTCATTTCCAACTCTATTATCTCATCCGGGATTTTTCCAGCAAGATCTGACCACCTTCTTATCTCCTCGTAGACTTCTTGTACCAGCACCTCTCTACTCTTCTGCAATGGCAGTTTTGCCCATGTCTTATATCCTGATTTACAGTACCGCCCAAATTTCAAGTCTAAACACTCTATCACGCAGTCAAAAAGGAAACCCCTTAGATGGAAAACCTCTTTCTCTTCCTTCAAACTTGGAATGCAGTTGGAATTTATCCAACAATTATGGGCGAGAGAATTCAACTTGTCAAGGAGAGGGCCTTTGAGGAAGTCTGACAGTGCCAAGCCATCAACAATGCTCAAGGCTGTGTCTCCAAACAGCAGCAGCTCAGCATTCAAGATAACCTCCCTGGCATGATTTAGCTCACATCCAGTTAAACCAATATCCTCAAGACCAATGCCATGAAATATCCTAGAAAGAATGTTCATGGAATTTGTCACTATCTGGTTTCCAGCCCCTCCCCCCATGTTTAATGAGGTTGCAGAATCTGATAGATCTGCATCAACACTTGATGGCTGCAATTGATCGTATGAGCAACCCATGGACTCAGAATGCAGGTTATTTCCTGGGATCAGAAAAGCATTTAAGATGAAATTGGAAGAGAACTTGAACAGGTAAAGAGATTTATTTAAATAGGAACTCACATTTGGACTTGACATAGAAAGATTTATATCTAAATTTTTTCCCCCTCTCATAACATTTTATAAATGAGAGTGTTTCGGTTTACACATCAAAATAAGGTATGACCATAGTTTCTTACCTGGGCTGTCATCAAGACTACTAGAGAAGCAACTATCATTAGAAAAAGAAGCTTCAAGAACTGATCCTGGGCTGGGATGATCAGCATCCTTTGTATGCAGTACACCAAATTGAATCCCACTAACTTCTGCTGCCTGAAGACATTGGAAATCAAACATACAACTGTCACGTAAAGATATTTGCATGTGCACTATTGGTTATATAAACATGTAGATCACTGTTTCATTTATCCTTACTATTCGGTAGAGTGCAGAAAACACCATTACAGGGCAAGCAGCAAAAAATAAAAAAATAAGCCAACGATGAAACAGTGATAAATCATGCATAAAAGAAGTATAGACAAAATGCCTAAAAAAACACTTAATACACTTGAGCAAACACCAAACACCAACCCAATAACCCCATGAATACTTCTAATTCCTTTAAAACATAAGTGCTTCAACTTCTAATTCCTATTTCAAGCAAGCTGTATAAGATGCGACACATTTCCACAAAATGATTTTTTAAGTTTTAATTTTGGGTCATGTTCAACCTGGTTTGAAACTGAAATTTGTCCCCAATTTTTGGAAAAAATTCAAGATCTAATGGTTTCAAGATTTTTCTAGAATAGCCATAAATATGAGATAAATCCTTTCTACTTATTTATCATTTCCACTTTTAATCATTCTACTCAATTTGTCCCTATTTCTTATACTTGCCAATACATTTTTCCTAGCTAACAGATATTGCTCAGATTGTCCCCAAGGCAGGAACGGAATGTCAAATTTGCAATGAAATTTAATTCTTGTTTATCAATACCACACATTTCCCCAAGCAGCTGCTTAAATAGAACCACCACTCTCAAAAAAAATACAAACTTCAATCTCATGGTAAACAAGAAATCAATGGGAAATTATACATTAAGGATGATATCCCTTGATAAAGCCAAATTAATATCAGGAACTTCATATTTCTGATGCTAAGTCCAATGGACATCATAAAATTTATTAATATTAAAACCATTAACATGATAAATTGCTTTTAAAATGTAAACGTCTTCTTAGGCAAGGATGAGTTGACCTTTAAGGGTTCATCTTACTTTTAGCCAACTGGAAGGATGACGAGGTGCTCAAGGAAAATGCCTCAAGGCTCAACCTTAAGGCTCAGAACTGAAATTACAAACAGCATTCCTTACACCTTGAGATGCCTTTTGTATCTATGCTTCAACATATTTGAAGACATCTAGAGGTATCATTTAACATTTAAGCTTCATAACAGTTATCAGTTTGTATTCTATAAGAATATATGTTTTTTATACTGTGTTTATGTAATAATTTTATATGCTCCTATTATGCATGTTTTAATACTTTTCCCGATGGGGGTTCTAAAAATTTCAAATGTGTCGGTGAACTTTGTAGGGTGAAGATAAGTCATTTGGGTGATTAATGATGAAGAATATAGGTGGAGAAGTGAATAGACAGTCTGCTATCTTGCCAAGGAATAAGCAGAAGATCAAGAAGGAGAAAAGACCTCTTGCTGTTTAGAGTAAATAACAAAGATATAGATCACTTAAGAGGAGAAGCGAGTGAAAGAGACAAAAAAAGAAGAAAAAAATACCTGGAAATAACCAATACTAACTAAACCTAACTTTTATTCATCAAATCAACCATTCGTTTTTTTTTTGTTCAATTATGATGACTCTATTTATTGACTCAACATAAGGAAACAGATCTTTAACTCATAAGAAAACTGATCCAAAACAACTTTTGATCACCTTATAAACAAGATAAACTGATAAGAAAACCATAGAGACTAAATAAAAGACTCTTTAACTCTTAAATATTTTTTTCTGATAAATAACTATAATTTTTTTATGAGTACAAGTAACCATAAAATTCTGTAATGTACAATAGTTACAAGCAACCCTTTAACTCCTAAATAACCTTTTTTTAAGAAAATGGGCTACATAACAGGCCCTCCACCAAACCCCTGGACCCCCCAACCCAGGTGAAGACAGGGCTCCATCCCAGGTCTCTGCTACAATCAGCTAGAGAGTTTATCAGCAAACTAGCTTGTGCCTTCCAACTCCTAAATAACTTTAAATACCTTTCAATCCTACCATAACCAATTTAATGTAAAGAAACCAAAAATTACTTGGAATACCAAACTGCAATTTTACAATAAATAAAAGTTACATGAACTACTGTAGATAGTACATCCAAAGTTGTCATAAATAGTAATTTTGAATTCTTACCAAGAACCGTAAACTTCTAAGAGAAAAAAATGGAACCCTATTCTAAGACACCAGAAAACTAAGAAATTTTGAAAAAAATAAAAAACGCCAATAAGCTAATCAACAAAAATTCTGAAATTGGTTTAAAAAAGAAGAAAACTGATTTAATTCTCTGCAGATTCTTTTCCTGCTTCAACATCTGCATCATTTCCTAAAATTAGTTATATGTTTTTCTTAATAATCAGTAACTCTTGAAACTTAAGCACATCTAAAGGTCCTGACACCTTGCTTCATGCCTCCACATTTTTTAAACATTGATATGGACTTCATATAATTGATGTCTGGAATTGGATTGGCCACATGCACAGTGCCTCCATCCACATACCCCTAATCGCTTATCACAAATTGATTCCTCCCCTTGTAACCAAAGCACTTTATTATTATTATTATTATTATTATTATTATTATTATTATTATTATTATTATTATTATTATTATTATTATCAGGGTTAAAGACAGAAAAAGAGGCCTTTCTTTGTCCATATAATAAAAGGAGGCCATTGGAATGAAACTGGTAGATAGAGTACGATGACATGACAAATATATGAAACTGGGCTACCATGTAACCAGCAATATCTAAGAAGTCCTGTCCAGCAAGAATAATTTAGCTACATGACTTGTCAAGAAACCCATCCTTGATTTACACATATCTTTCAACATAAATGAAATAAAAACTCACAAACACAATCTCCTCTCCTATGACATGGAATAAAAAAAATAACAACTAACCTGGAGCTTTCTATTTGTGGTGAATGCCTGACAATGTGCAGATGCGTGATCAGAGGATTGCGGACTACTGTAGCATGAGCTATTTCTTTCATCAAAACCAACAGAGCTGTCAGCACATTCCTGAGAAATTGGTCCGTCTGCAGTTAGGGCAGATATCAGTTCTTGGAGAATGGAAGCAGTAGTTCTCCCTGAAGCAGTACCCCTTGTACCAAACTCATCCCCATCTTGACAAGTCAGTTCTTTCAATTTTTGTTCCAAAAGAACACCTAGAGCATCTAGTCTTGATGGTGCCGGCTGAGAAGAGGAAATTCCATTATTTGTGTCTGTTGTTTGCTTTTTCTGCTGTGAAATACTGCTCCCCATAACTTCACCTTGACCCCTTCTCTTCTCCACTCCTGTCGGGGAGGAAGACCCAGTGATGTGCCTCATTGGAGAACTAAACATGAAAGAAACAATATCATTGTCTTTGCCACCAATTGTACCAACTCCTACCTTGCCCGGACATCCACTCTTGATATGGTTTCTATTCGTGGAGCCAGCATTAATCCCCACTCCTTTTCCATTATTGCTACCAAAATTCCTTTGCTTCACCATAGTGGAACTGACAGAACCTGTACTTCTAAATTGACTACTACCACTCAGTGGCCTCCTTTTACGGATAGAGGCTGAGGAACCATCTTGCCTGTCATAAGCACTTCCCTCCATGTTAACTTTAGAGTTATCAGGTACTTTAGAAGGCATCCTCGACCGGGATTGACAGTTTGGATTCCTATTCAAAGCAGCAATGTCTTTGGTCCTATTGGCGACATCACTAGCATACATGCATCTTCTACTCTGGAGACTATTTGATTTCAGCCTGGGTGGTACTCTATCCTTCATTGCCATCACCTGATTTTGCCTCTGAGTCCGCTGCTTGACAAAAGCATTAGCAGCTACATCTACATCCTTCTGAGACTTGTACCGTTGGCTTGGTACACATTGCCGATCCTGGGCTTCTTGAAAGGGAGGTCTTCTGTCCAAGATGTTTTCAGTCTGTATCCGTATAGTGGCCTTGGCATGAGTAGCAGCGGTGAATGCTTGGTCCTGACTTTTCAGACAAATTGCCTCTCTCTCCTGCTCAAGAGAGGATACAGGTGATCTTGCTTTACTCATTCCTGATCCTTGAGGAGGAGAATTTCCAAACACCAAGGTAGACGAGACAAAAGAAGGTTCATGTTGCTCAATACTTGATCTAAAATCCACAACATCTAGCAAATTACCACAATTTTTGCATGAAGACTGCCCCTTCAAAGACTTGGTAGCACTTGTACAGTAATTAGATTGCTTAGAATGATCCAACGATACAACTGTCATTCCCTCTATCATGACCTCATCCTTTGGAGGACCGTAGAGATGAGGAGCATAAGTAAGAGCGCATTTTGCTCTACTAGTAGATTGTAATCCAGGTTCCAAAATCTTGGTAGCAGCTTCCATCAGCCTAGCTGCGTTTTTCCCAGAAAGAATCCTTGGGCTCTTCACAGGAGAAACAAGCTTCTGGTGATTCTTTCTTGAACGTGACAAAACTCCCTTGAATTGCAGTGACTCGGCTCCAAACCTGGTGACTGGCCGTCTCTCAAACAATCCTGTTTTTTGAAGTTTCTGAGGCCTTGCCTCCAGCTTTATGTGACCCTTATCCACAGCCAAATCATCATTATCACAATTAAAGATCTCAGAAGTTCTACTACCATGATCATTGACATACTTCTTCTCCTGGTGGGGGGAAAAGTCAGAAAGTGAAGGTTTTTTTGGTTTATCTCGACGGACGGTCGGCATGGATTCTAGACCCATTAGCCTGGCGACCAGACCTGGTTGTCGCATCTCATGATTCCTTTCAGAATCAACGGTATCATGGTTGGACTTCTTAGCATTTGGGAAACCCCCACGATTTTCATCAGCAATCTGCCATTTATAAATAACAGGAGGGAGAAGTTAGCAAAATAAAAAGGCAGAGATTCAGAACCTCACAAAAAAAACGTCAATAGAAATAGAAAACAAACTGCATACCAGAAGAAGCTTGGCCATTGGCAACTTCTCATCTCCGCCGAACTTCTTGGAAGCTCGTTTTGCTCGGGCTACGACAATACAAGAAAAGAAATTGAAGGTTTTGTATTGAATGATCAAGAGAGAAGAAAATATAGACTGGAAACAAGTAAAATAAAGGGCGCCGCGGTTTCATTTCATTAAAGAAAACAAACCTGGTGGAAGCAGCTTTTTAGAAAAGAGTTTCTTCTTGGCAAGTCTCCGGTTCCAGTCGAAGAGCTGAAAGAAGATGCCTACGCAACCACCAGGCCTCTGGTGCCGCTTCTCTGCAATGGCCAAAGTGGAACACGTTTTTCCTGAGGTATCGTTCATTTCTCCGACCAATGGAGAAAGAAATAGTCCTAAACAAATATTCTTCACAAATTCTTCTGCAAATAAGACCTAAGATACGTTAAAAATGCTCCCTTGGAAGATCTACCAAACTGGAAAAGACGTCCTCCAAATCCCTAAAAGGATCCACGAAAGCGCCTCAAGCTTCTCAGAACAAGCTCTGTCAACCAGAGAAAATGCATGGACCATCAAACATAACTCCTTCATAATGCCATTAATATCTGCAAAATAACTCTCCTCCTCCACACAAATTTCTCCATAAAACCGTGGAAACGTCAATCAGAAAATTACGAATCTAGTCTTATCGAAAAAAAACCTCCTCAATGCAGCTCCGGTGACCAAAATCACCCCATGAAAATACCGCAATCATCACCAGACGACAATCTCCAACAAAACTCCGTACACTTCACAGCGAAAGAAATTCCATAGAAGGAAAACCCTAAAGTGACCCTGTTAACCCCTGAGCATCCTCGAAAGCCGAAGAAAGACGACCACCCAAACAGTACGCAATAATCCACCTCTGCAACTAAAAACTTTCTCCATCTCTTCACGCAATGATCAAGTACTATCCTTCCAAGCAAAATAATCAAACATAAAATGGCGATAATTTTTTGCTTGGGTGCAAAGCGATGTTTGATCTTTACTCAAACCCTAGAAAACTACAGCTTTGCCTCCTGCAATGGCAGAAAAAAAGGCAGCTCTGCTCGAACCCTCTCTCTCTCTCTCTCTCTCACTTACATGTAGTGTCCACTGTACACTGTTGACGCACAGAGAGAAGGTGTGCGTAGGATAGGAGCCGAGGGAGCCCAGATGCGCAAGTTAAGCAGAGAAAGACAAGCGTACTCCCTCTCTGAAGACTGAAAACTGAACTTAGGTTAAAAAAGGGAATAAAATAAAATAAAAAAGACTGAGCCAGTAGAATACAAACAAGGACGAAAGTTTTCCAAACAGAACGTCTGTTCCGTCGATATTGAGAAAGACGCGACTTCATCTTCTCTCTCCTGTCACGACGTGGAGATGAATCAAATTTGAAAATTCAAAAATTAGGGCTTTTATATTATTTTATTGGCACGTAAGTCCCTAGGTACCGACAAGGCGTTGACAACCCAAGATAGATGTTTCTCTTTCTATTGAACCTAGACCGTCCGATCTGCTCCAAAGAGCTGTGAAATTTCACTTAGTCAAAGTATTCATGTTTAGTTTTCAGATTATTTTGACTAATGAAAATATCAGCAGCGGAAACGGAAAGGGTAAAGGGGAACGGAACGGTGGGGATAATGGGACCCACCTCTTGGGTGTTGAACGGAGGACATCGTAGTTTGTCAAGCAAATAGCAATCTGACAGCTCCTTACATTAAAGGCTTGAAGCTTTCCGGATTCCACTATGGCCTATGTGGAGCGTGACGTGACCGGCGGTGAACACGCGGCAACGACCGTCGTCGGGCGGGGGAACCGTGAGTCGTGAGTCGACACATCGTGTTCGTGAGAGCTCAGAGGTGTCCCGTCAGGCTTCACCTTTTTAGGGTTTTTACATGGGCAACATGAGATGGCTTATGTAGCTTTTCTTCTGGGCGAAAAAGACTCTGATTCCAATACGTGGAATCTGGGCCCACCAGATTGTCCACATCATCGTTTTCCACGTAGCAAATAGCGGGAAAAGGGCTCTCACATCTTTTGGCAGTTGCTAGTTTTGAGAGAATCTGAGAGGATAAGAGGTTGAAGAGTCGCTAGTGGAGGGAAGACGACGCGGAGGTATCATGTCCATGAGATGAGCTTCCAGTTGAGAGATGGGAACAAGCTGGAGCTGGACCTGCAAAATTCTGAGGCAAATAGATATATATAGAGAGAGAGAGAGAGACTAAGGGCCAACAGAACAGAATTCCCTTTCCCTTGGCCCGTTGGCTGTGCCCGTGCAGAAGCGAGAGTCAGTTTTCGTCTTCATCTTCGAGACCAACAGGGAGGACGGAGGCATGGAGGATAGCACACTGCACATCTAGGGTACCGTGTGGAATAAAGGGAGCAGTGGGGACCTGATTACCCGGGCCGGATACGGGATACCCTACACATATCCAGTCCGGTCCCGGTTAATAATAGGGTTTGGGTCCACAAATTTTGGTCCCTGACCATTAAAATAATTCTATTGGGGCCCATCTCGGGTTCTATTAATTTAAAGGCCCAGCAGCTAGCAATTGGGTCCAACCACCTCTCTCTCCCTCTATCTTTTTTTTTTGGAATTATTCTCTCTCTCTTTCTATCTGAGCTCCAAAAAATGAAAATTTGGTGGATCCGATGAACTAAAGTAAACCGCATGTGGGGTTGAAACTTAAAACCAATGAATACAATAGATTTTAGGTCTAATTCTAAAATAGTATCATACACAGGTATTAAATTAAGCAGATGATGATACTCGGAACAGACGAGTATAGTAGTATACTAAAATCTGTGTTTGGAGAACATGGACCCGCACCAAACCCAAACCATTGACACCCTCAGTGTGGATTAATGAGTCATCCCTAACACAAAAACCGCCAAGCACGCCTCAAGAATCAAAATTGTTGCGCCAACCGCCAAACATCTGCAACCCAAAGTAGGTAAAGTAGGGATGGCTTGGATGCTGGGACCTGGGACCAGCCTAGAGTGTTTTTAGTGTCCCAGGAGTGGACCGAGTGGTTCTGCGTTTTGCGGGTACCAGACCCTGCACAAAGACCAATCTGGATGGAATGTTTTACTCTAGAACTAGAAAACCATTATTTGTAAACCTTGAATCGAGCTAACGAGTGCATACAGATACAAGACAGTAGGCACTCCCTTTGGAAGGAAGCACTTAGCCATCACTTGAGACTTCTTCACGTTCCAATTTGTTCATTAAAAAGAACCCATTAACCAATGCTGCTGGTCCCTGCTGCCCGGGTCCTGGAAAAACAGTTCACGGGTTAGAACGGAGAAAGATGCAAAAAACTCCTCCAATCCCTCTCAGGAATCAGGTCAACACTGAACACAGTGCAAGTTCACTTTCGCCCCAGTCAGTTATTGCAGCCAAAAAAGATAATGGGCCACGATGAAAATCTCTCCACCTCACATGCTAGCCTGGCTGTGGCTGGTTGAAATGAATCTATTAAATATTTGGGACATGTTCGTTTTTCGTGAGGTGAAATGGGGAAACCAATTTACCTGTGTTCGGATTTCAAAATTGTGGGACCCATGGTAAGTTTGATTTACCGTGGGTCCCACAAGAGATAAAAGTTCGAGACCCTACCTTTCCGAAAAATCACCTCTCTGTTTCCCTCCTTCACTTCGTTCTACTTCTCTGAAAATCAGCTCTGCGTTTCTCCTCCACTCCTTTCTTCTTCTATGCCATTAATTCTTTCAGACAGAAAATGCCGAGTTCTTCTATCGCTGATGCGTGTCTTTGAGTTCTGCTTCTCTGTGTATCTCTGCGTATCTCTGCGTTTCTCCTCCGAAAATCACCTCTGCGTATCTCTGAGTTCTGCTTCTCTGCGCTTCTCCTCCGAAAATCACCTATGCATATCTCTGCATTTCTCCTCCGAAAATCACCTCTGCGTATCTCGGAGTTCTGCTTCTCTGCCTTCGCTGCTGCTATATCAACTCATCGCAAATGCTGAAGGGTTGTCGTCGCTGTTGTCGGCAACATTGATCATCCCAGTTGTTGTCGCCGCTCCATCTAGTTGCCATCGCTGTTCATTTTTTCCTCCATTTAAACAGTAAGAATCACTATTTCACTTGTCGTTGATCCACCATTCCTCTGTAATGCATCTTTTTTTTTTCATCTTATTCAAAAAATGTTGCTTCTCATCCTATTGTTTCTCTTTTATTATTATTTCATTGATTTCTTTTTTTTTTTTTGTTTCCCGATTTCTTGGATCTAGTATTTTGGTTTTTTAGATCAACTGTGATACCTAGAGTTTTCAGAATCAGAAAAAAAAAAACAATTCTTGTTGTAGAAGATCTACTCGGTAAATCACTGTGAGTAGTTGATTAATTTTGAATTTCTAGATAACGTTGTCTTGTTTTCTATTTCATGAATTTGTTAGGCACTAAAAACATGTTAAAAGATCATATTGAGAACCTCTGGTGGCTGAATATTGTTAGGCACTAGAGGAAGAACAATGCAGGACTGAAAATCTGCACGGAGCTCATTAATTGTTTCTTCGGAAGCTTCAAGCAAGCCTTTGGTGTCTGAATCTGAAGCCCTTGAATTAAATGATAAAAGATCATATTGAGGATTATCAGAAATAGGAGATACACCACGAGGCAAACTACTTTGGGAACTAGTTGAATCTTTTATTTTAGTTGGATCATATGCATCGCCACTCAAGTTGTTTCCAGGGGAAATGTCCATCTTGTCTGTGGAACTATCGGCTGAGTCAGAACTATGGTGTGACCCTGATGCTCAGAAACTTGGGTCCTGTGGTAATAAAAGTAGAGAGCAAAATTATGTGATTTTCCAGGAAAGAAATGCTAATCGGTACAACAAAAAGCAGAAAAATAAAAAAATA
This sequence comes from Nelumbo lutea, assembly GCF_056320005.1. Taxonomy (NCBI): domain Eukaryota; kingdom Viridiplantae; phylum Streptophyta; class Magnoliopsida; order Proteales; family Nelumbonaceae; genus Nelumbo; species Nelumbo lutea. The sequence continues at coordinate 24,395,939 of NC_142686.1, read as the reverse complement.
AAATAAAATTGCATGCGTAATTTGCCTAGAGAAAAACCTCTTGGATGTAAGAAATCTCAGTAAGACTCTAATATGAGGAAAGCTATAAAACTAGAGAAGCATCAAGGGCCTGTCTGACAATATTACCTCAGATTGCACCTATCCAAACTCATCCTATAGGTAGTAAAGAGATTAGATACACTATATCACATTACACTACAAATAAGGAAGAATGAAATTTGGTTGATATTCTATTGTGGATGGATGAATAATGTGACATAAAATTTATTGTAATATAAAATATGCATTCATTATCACTTTCTGGTGCCCACAGACGGGCGACTCCACTAGGGAGACCCTGGGAAAAGTGTGCCATTTCCCTTGCTGGTTCCAGCTGTGGCAATCAATTTCGGTTCCCAGACAACAGTTTGTTTTCTGTAAAATTTAAAGTCCCTCTTGTTTACACTTTTTTTGCAGCTTGTTCTGAGTTTGTTTTTAGTTGAAGCATTCCTAGTTTTATTAGTATGGGTCTGGATTGAATTCCTAGGATGGATAGCTGTCTTGATTTCTGTGATTAAATCATCTCGGTTTGGATAATTTCTTTGTAGTTTTATGTTCAAATAACTCCTTGTGATGAATAAAATGAATAATTTCTTTGTAGTTTCTATTGGTTTAAGCATGAGTGATTTTATTTTTAACTCAAATCAGGTTTGGATGTTACTATTTACTTCATGTTGATGCTTATTTGTTGCTGAATATGATAAAAAGGACATATATGGATTGAGGTAGTGAGAAATGATTTCACAGCCCATATTTTTATAATGGATATGGCACTGAATAGAATAGTGTGGCAGAACAGGATTCATGTAGTTGACTGGCCCAACCTCATATAGTTGGGACAAAGCTTAGATGATGACAATGATGATGATAGCCACCCATGGTATGCAGTTGTCCCAAGTTTTAATTTGCTAAAAAATACCATGGGACTTACTGCTTTAGGGGTCCAAAAATATCTGGTAAAACTTAAAAGATAACAAAAGGTAAGAGTTGACGTATCTCAAATGTTCTATCATTTTGGGGATTGCCTTTTCTAAGAAAAGGTAAGAGTTATATTACATCCAGAAAGCAAAAAAATATACAAAATATGGAGAAGCAGTTTCTCCTACCAAATGATGCATGGGAATGGAGACATTGCTCCGTAAAAAAAAAACAAAAAAAAAAAAAAGAAAAAACAAAACAAAACAAAAAAACTACTGATTTCTGAAGTAGGGAGACTATCTGCTGTGGCATTCAGACTAGTAGAGGTAGAGCACCATGCAAAAATGGATCTTCATGCTCATGGTGTGGTCAAGTTAAATTTTGATAGTTGATTCATCAGCAAGCCTGTCGAGAATGAAGACAATGTTTGTTGATAGTAGCAATATGTATAGTGCAAAAATAAGGTTTATAAAGAACATTTATTGCACATGCAGTTCACTAAACATATTTGTATCTGCGTTCTTTTCAAATGGAGCCTAAGGAACCAAAATCTTTTACTATTAGTAAGGATTCATTTTGGTTGGCAGTTGGAAATCGGAATTATTAAAATAATTAGTATTTAATAGTTCATAGATGTGTCCATGAATCTTTGGTTTTTCATCTTGCCAAGTCAGATTCCTGAACATGTGTTGGATTCTGATTCTTGTGACTATGTCCATGCAACATTGCTTTGTAGTTTTTGGGAAGGCTTGCTGCTTGTATCTCTTTCTTTTAGCTAAAGAAGTTTCCATTATCAATCAAAAGTTAAACTGGGGACCATCCCTTATCAGATTCATGTTGAAGTTGATTAGTTTTATTTCTATTTATATAGTTAGAACATGCATGGGATTCAAAATATGCTTTCAATGCAAACGTTTTTCTGCAATTCCACTCTAGGGCCTTATCCTCTTAATTAATGGATTGTAAGTCCCCGGTTCAGTTTCTGCTACTACAATCACTCTCCTTGTTGGCCCTCACCTCTCTTTTAAATTCATTCACTTGAATTGTGATATGTTTATCTTCTATGAATTGGTTCCTTTTCTATATTTCTAGCCTTTCAAATAAAAAAGATACACTTACAATTGAGTGTATCCTTAGGAACCCAGTATGGAACAACCTCAATAAAATTTAACAGTGTTCAATATAAAAATATAGCATTCTCTTTCTTTTATTATGTACTTAAATTCATTCATGCCCCAAGGTGTCATTCTCTGTGATGCTCCTCCCTGGCACAAAATCACCATTCTCCCTTGAAATAACTCTGTCAAAATATATACATAAGCAAAACCCTATATATATATATATATCCAACATTCTAAAGCAATTTGTAGTTTTGTACATGCATTTATAGAGACTAACAGGTCTAACTTCCCCAAAAAAGTCTCTAGCTTATTATCATCTTCTTCAGGAATGGCCATAATTATCATTAGCACCTCATGGTGCTATACCAAACAACTTAACGAGCAATTCATGGGCTTTCAAGGGAAATGAATGTAGTAGCAGCTCGCACGAGATTCCTCATGATTTAGGCATTAGACAATTCTCACAGTCTGTTGACGGTCAGTTCTCCGGTGAGCTTGAATTTTCTCAGCAAGGTAGCAGGCAATACATGGAACTTGGGAGCTCAAGGGCATATGATTCTTCTAATAATCAGATGCACTGGTCTCTTTAAATGGACTCACTTAGAGCTTAATAGGTTTATGCTATGCACTTGCCTTTTTTCCCCAGTTTTGCTTGGACCTCTTTTTTGAGTTTCAATTCCTGGCTTTCGACCTTGAAAATAAATTCAGTTTTAAGTTGCAGTTCTACTCCTTTAGTAGCTTATTGGGTATGCTGGTATTAATTAGGAAGAGCAAGAGCTCTTTCAATTAGTTTGTTTTAAATTTGAAATCCAGATGTTTAACTTGGCCTTGGAATGTCAATGGAGCATCCACTTTTCAGGTAATGCAAGCAGCTAGCAAACTTGGTATCTCAATTACTGTCAATAAAGTAGGAAGTGATTCCCCAAACACTGGAGCTCCTACTACTGTCTCTCCAATTGATGGGTCTAAAGAATGGCAACCAACATTTACTTTGGACGAAGATGGGCTCCTTCATCAGTTACGTGCTGCTCTTATGCAGTCTCTTGATACTGCTGCATGGCAGTTGCTCATACACTGTTATTAGCCTCTTTTGTTTTTCTATTACTAGTTATTGTTTGTCATGCCTATATTTAGATGTTTTCATGTGGATCTTCTGTTTGCAGCAAAGTTGCCTTTACCCAAAGGCTTCATGCTCTAATGAAAGGAGAATGGGTTAAAGGTTTGTTACCACAGAGCAGTGTCCGAGCTGATTACACAGTGCAAAGGATCAGGATTAAGTTTTCTTATATTTTACTCTTGCTTATAGGCCTAGGTTGAACCTTTTATTACAGTTGCTTTCATTTGGATGGGATAACTCATATAGCAGTCACTATAATCATGGCCTCATGGGTAATGCATTTGTGGAATCTCACAGAGCTTGCTGAAGGAATCTGCTTGAAGAATTACGATTATCTGGGGAGTGGGGAGGTTTATGACAAAGTGAACAAGAAATGGACTTTTGAACTTCCAACAGATTCTCACTTGCTAGTATATCTTTTTTTTTATTTTGGTAGGATGAGGTGGGGGATCTCTGTTAATAACACTTCACTTTTTTCATTACAGGAAGTAGCAGAGAAACTTACTTTGCAAGTGCTTCGGGTCCTCACATTAGTCTTTTCTTCATTTGTTGTATATGCCCATTTGTGAATTTCATAATTGTGATTTTGAAGGTCAAAGGATTGACATGATCTTATAAGCATTGACATTTTAAACTCTCCTCTGCTATTTGTTATTTGTGAAAATTCAGTGGTTCATTAAATAACCAGAACTAGTTTGATTTTCATAAAGAAAACCAGAAATTATGACAACAGTCTTAAATGCCCAAATTTTGAGCCCAAAATAATGGCAGATGGTGTTTTTTTCTATTGTTCAAGAGGAAAAACTTGAATTAGACATAAATTGGGTTTAAAAGAAGAGGCAGCATGGTTTATTTCCAAAAATTATAGGGGCATTTAAGACTTTGTGACATGGTTTTCAAATCCATGTCCAAAAGGTAAAATTGGAAAGAGATGAAAAAAACAATTTACCCAGGAAAGTGGGTGTTGCAAAAGAATGGGAAAATAAGAAACTTCATTTACTTGGGTAAATCAAACAAAAAAAGAACATGGGTAAATGCACTTACCAGGTAAGTGTTTCCTGGGAAATACTTACTTGGGTAAGTGCATTTACCCAGGTAAATGTGTTTCCGCAAAAAGAACATGGCCTTAAATGTATGGGGGTGCATCATGCCTACATAAGTTCGACTGACAACCAAGAAATTTTCAATTGGGTGGATGGGAGCATTGAATCAATGACATTTTGTAACAATTTCTCTTCACAAAAAATAGACAATGTGTATATCCAATGAAATCTTACATTACAGTCTTCGAATACATTTCAGTATTCTACAAACCTACCAGAACATGCATCCGGGGGAATTCCTTTTCCCAAACTGCAAAACCCTTTGCTCATTTACTCCACTTCCAGGTCATGGCTCATGGGTAGTGACTAGTGAGCATCTTATACCTCCTGTAATTTTAATCTTAAGTTATGTTGTCTAGTTTAACCTGGTAAAAACAAAATCTTACATTTGCAAGGTGGTATGGTAGGAAGAGGATAAATAAAAGAGAAGGGGTGTGGTGATGGGGGATGCCACAGATCTTGACCCCATAGATCAAAAACTTACACAGACTTTTATCTTCAAGTTAGTGGTAATCAATCCAATTTCATAGACCACTAAGCCATTGGAATGTAAGGAGCGGGATCTCTTTGTGAACACTAAGTTGAAGGGGGTACCTCTTGTGCAACTGGGACACAAGGTCTCCATATTGTTTCTTTCCCAATGTCAATAAGAGCAATGCCTTTGATAGCCAGACTCTCCCTAAATCTGGTCAGCCTAAGTGAAATCCTTGTTTTTCCTTGCTAGAGTTCTTTCCTCTAACAGCTTTAACACGTCGTCCTCTGTCAATCCCACTCTTTCAAGGATTTATCCTTCAATTGCTGCAGAACCTGCTGGTTGAAAAGGCAATTGCTGTATGAAGCCCAATCCAAGATTACTTTCTAACTGATGAATCAATTTTTTTTTTGTGATAAGTACCTCGTCATTTGGTCTGCTTTCAAGTGGCCGATGACTTAGAGGCCAAAGTGGAGAACTTTTGCTGGATGAAGACCTAGATTCGGGTTGACCAGGCCGAGCTAGGGGCAGATTAGGTGTCGAGCTGCCTATTAGGTACTGAGCTGATCAGGGTGCTAAGCTGCCTATTAGGTACTGAGCTGACCAGGGTGCCAAGCTGCCTATTAGGTACTGAGCTGACCAGGGTGCCAAGCTACCTTTTAGGTGCCGAGCTGCCCAGCGGTGAACTGGATTGATTATTAAGCTTTATAGCTCTTTAGAGACCTGCAAGGAATCAATGTCAGAGGACCCGGGGTGGCTAATCTGGTGAGGTCGCTCCGAAGCTTAAGTCAATACTCTCATAGTAGATTGTGAGCTAAAAATCATAAAGTATGAGAGCTAGAATATACTTACCTGCCCCCCTATGCCATTGGGGTTGGTGCCTTTATATAGGCATAGTTTGGCGTGGGCTTCATGCACCACATCCAAGATTTCCGAGAAGTCGTCTAAGTGGTCTGAGATTCCCTGAGGCAACCGCCATGCACGTTGACCACCCTCCGGATCTTTCGGCACGTGGGCCAACTTCCAAGGATCGTGGGAGTGTTAGGATATACATTCCAAATTTATCGGCGAGCGAGTCTCGTAGGTCGCCAAGTCGGCGCCTGTGCCATGCCGCCAATTGGGACACCATCACCTTGGCTAAGGCAAGTTGTTGCCTAAGTGGTTTCGGGTGTCATCTAGTTGTTTCGAGATGACATGTGTCACAATATCATTGGAGGGCCAAATCCGCCATCATCACTAACCATGGAATATATCATGCATATAACCATTTTACCTTAGAATAAGTTGAAGATGGCATCAATCCAAGAATACTTAGAACCTTTTTGACTTCTGTCTCCAATGAAACAAGGGAATGAACTTATGATGCTTGTTGTTGCTTCCTCTGGCAAAATATAACAAATTACAGAGAAAGACAGAGAGAAATTTAGAATACATTTAAGGGCAAATTTCTTAAACTACCTTTACTACTTAGCTAATTGACTAACTCTACCTATTGTTTACATATTGTCTTAAACCACCCCTGTTATTTCTGACAATTGCCATCGTTGTTAAATCATAATGGAAATGGTGAAATATCCCTTTTGCCCTAATGTTAAGAGAAAAAACTGCAAGAGAGACAAACATTCTCTCTCTAAGATCCATCTGACACAGCATGGTTTCTGATACGATCTGATCCGAAAGTCGATTCTATTTTGTCGGACTCGAATATTCTCATTTTAAATAAATCGGATCATATCAGATTCAAATATCCAACTTTCTCATTGGATTTGAATTCAAATCAATGTTTTTGTAAGATCCGATTAGATCTTTGGATCGGTTTTAATGTTCATAGTATATGATAAGATTTGAATTAGGGTCGTATATATCCTGATTTGAATTGATCTGATCCGTTTACACCCTATGTATTGAAAACATCTCCCTTATTAATGGGGAGATTCGAACCGGGCATAAGCACGGATCATAATTTAACTGATTTGACTAGTTGGTTCAATTCGAGTTCCTAAACACTAGTGAATATGCACATTGAAGCCTTTTTTGGTTGGTCCAACAAATCTTTATTGATTTCTGGTGTATTCAATATTCAAACGAAACCATAGAGGTTTCTTATTGATAGATACAAATTTTTTTTTTTATTTAGTTTTTTTTTATTGAAAAAAGGGGTGAATAATTTTTATATTTTAAGATGAAGAAAGATGTTCATGTGAATAAAATAAATGAAAAATTAAAAAAAAAAAAACTATGCCGACGAAATGATTCTTATTTTATTTGTTTCGTTTGGGAAAAATGGAGGTATTTATGGTCCATTAAAGTTTAAGATGGGCAACAAAAGGAAAATAAGGAAACTTTAGGTGTAAATTTTGGTAATTTAATGCATTTCAACGAGTATTTGTTGCAAAATAAAAGTTCAGGAAGTATTTGTCCCATAAGTAAAAAGGGGTCTTTATAATTTGTCCAATAAACTCTTAAAAACTTTCACAAAAAAAAATCAAAATATCATAATATATAACATATTTAATGTTGGAATTAGGAAAATTCTAAGTAATTAGTATGGGCATGAGAATGCATTTCAACGAGTATTTGTTGCAAAATAAAAGTTCAGGAAGTATTTGTCCCATAAGTAAAAAGGGGTCTTTATAATTTGTCCAATAAACTCTTAAAAACTTTCACAAAAAAAAATCAAAATATCATAATATATAACATATTTAATGTTGGAATTAGGAAAATTCTAAGTAATTAATATGGGCATGAGAGACATTAAAATCGATTGACTTTTCCGATTGGATTCGATTTATTCGGGTAAGGGGTATCCAAATTTGGCTCTAACTGGGCCAAATTCTCATTTAACCCGGATCTGATCCGACTTATTTGCAACCTGTAATGTTGAACCTATCACAATTCACCATATCAACTCCACACACGTGGGGCCCAAGTACGAGTTTAAACTAGAGTAGAAAATGCAGAATTTTTTTTTTTTTGAAATCAGTAGAAAATGCAGAATACCAACATGTAAAGACACAAGTACAAAACATAACCAGTTGAAGATTCAACGGCGAATTGGCAAATAGAACGATGAAACAGACCAAAGTACAAAATTAATGTAATAATAATAATAATAATAATAATAATAATAATAATAATAATAATAATAATAATAATAATAATAATAGTAACTTCTTAATGAACAGAGTAAAGACCCTCTCCACAGTCTAAAAACTCCTGTAGAGAAAAAATGAAGAAAGACCAAAAGCTCAATCCAGAATTGATAGCAACCCCTGTCCAGCATTTCTGTATTCTTGCCTCTGCAATCTCATTTCTTCATAAAACCTCTTAATGAACATCTCTGCTCTTCGATCCACACAGTCATCTTCGTTGCTCAAATCCAATGGAGACCCGGGCAACTCCCTTACAGCGTCATCATTGTCAACTGCTGGTAGCGGCTCCAATGCATAAACTGTTTCTTCTTCTTATTTTTCCTCGCATTCTCTAGAAAGTTCCTCCTTCCACTGTAAAACAATTCGAACCACGACAGAGAAAGAACAATGAATAGATATCTCTACTGCTCCTGTTAGGCTCCATTTGGACATAAATCAGATTTGCTCTCTTAAGTTCCATTTGGAAGACGAGTAAAAAATAAATATGTAGAGCGCAAAGCTTTGTATTTTGTACTATTTTTATTCTTTTGAATGTATTTGTACTCTTTCCAAGCCTAAAAGGGATGTTCTACAATGTGAATTATTTTTCATATTGCAGTTCTAAAAATAAATTAAAACCATTTTGTTTAAAAAAACTGATTGTTCTTAAAATAAATGATTAATCAATTTGATCCAAAAGATTATCCCTCCTGCATGTTTGTCTTCCTTCATTTACTTCTTTAACAAAAGGGAAAAATGCAGATTAGTACCTTGTACTTTGGGTCTATTCTCACTTTGGTCCTCGAACTTCAAAATGTATCGATTTAGTACCTGTCATTAGTAATCCGTTAATTATCTGTGTCACGTGATGGCATATGCGATTTAAAACTTTTAAAATTTTAAAACTACCTTTCATCCTGTTCATTGTCTTCAATGTACAGTTGCATTAAGTTATGTGTGAAGCCATAATAAACCAAATGCATATATCAATATGAAAATCTATCACTGAAACAATGCTCTGTGACCCAAATTAGATGAAACCCGAATGGTATTTATGCCTTTTCACATGTCATTATTAACGATTGGCTAACGGTAGATACCAAATCGACACGCTTTGAAAGTCTAACTACTAAATTAACACATTTTAAAATTCGAAAACCAAAGTGAAACTAAGCCCAAAGTACAGTATACTATGCAATTTTCCCTTAATAAAAAGCCTCTATATTGGTTTTTCTATTATAGTTAATGTGCTGAACTTCAAACTTGAATTAGGAAACAATCAAACATCTTTGAGAATTGAGCCCAGAGTGGACCCAATTTGTACATTTTTATTTTTTAATTAAATTTTACTTATTTCTTCTTCGGGATGCAAGGCCTTCTTGTAGCAGCAACAGCTTCACGGAAATACATAAATGAAAACAAACTAAAACAACGTTCATGGTTTCAAGAGATTTCAGCTCAGTTGGACCCATTTGTTGAATATGCTGAATCCATTTATTCCCAACAGCAAAACTGGACTCAAGAGAAATGCCTTTTTGACGAGTAAATGAAGCCTACATAACAACAGAAAAGGCCTTCCTCATGCTGCTTTGTTCAACAGTGTCATAGCCTAAATCAGGATATACTAATAATAATAAGATTTTATGCAACACTTGGGATTCAAAGTTCAGACAGAAATTGGAATGAAAATTAGAATCAATTAGGTTGAGATTTTATTCCCAAATGAGGGGAGGGGAACAAGAGTCAAACGAGAGAATGCCATCAGGAATGGGAATAGGATTTCAATTCCGCCCAACCAAACAATTAGAATCGAAATGGCCTATTCCGATTACAATTCTAGACAACTATTACCACGAATCAAGCGACCCTTTGGTTTACATTGGAGATTGTGAGAATCATCAGAAATGAAATACTTCCAGACAAGGTTGGACATGACTTTTCACTGGTCCCAACTTGTCTATAGGTGAAAAATACGAGTAAAGTGCATAAACTCAATAATAACCAGCGTGCCTCGAGTCACCAGAAAGTGAGAATGAAATGTGGTGGGTGGGTTTGGATTAGTTTGGAGTTTGGTGTTAAGACAATGCCAGTCCATAATCTTGGTACAATATTCTGTGGACAAATGATGTTAAGACAGCGCTGTGTTGCCTATCAGAAGCTGTCATACATTTAAACACGAGCATCAGGCAACAAATTCCCACCGAATCCAAACAGCCACCGGCCATCGAGAGACTACACTTGCTGTAAATATTTTTTAAAGCAAATCCCAGGTGCAAATGTGCAATTTTTTAATTTGGATCAATGACAATTCCAAGCAAGCCTTAGCTGAATGGACCTCTGCTATATGGCAAAACAGTTATTTTGCGCTTCCATATTTACTATAGAAAAATACTGGTATGCCAATGATATTCATGAGAGAGAGGAGATGTGAGGTAAGCCTTGGGGTATTTGGGCATTTGAAACCTTTCAAACAGTTGATTGCATGTAGAGCTACTTGGAATACATTGTTCTGAAATCCAACAATGGAGAATGCAGGTAATTGGTTCTACTAGGAATAATGTAAATCATATCAGAAATACATGATTATTGGAGTATAATTTTAGGAATTACTGTGGATTCGCTGCTTTACATCTCAGCAGTTCTGTTTCATGGAATATCATCACCAGGCAAACTTGTGCAATGGCAAAGTGGAGCTAGTAAATAAAATTTACTCTGCAATGTCATAGAAGGTAGTGTTTCTCACTCTGCAGTAAAACTTGCATCTCATCACTCCTCCAAGACATCTCCCTTCCTGTACAAGATGGTATCCAAGTCTTCCCTCAAGAATCTCTTTTGCTCGAGTCCATCTAGGAATTTCCAGGATGATGCTCTATCTAAAAGTGCAAGGCCCATAATCAGAGCAATTCCTCAGAAATTTTAATCAAGACAAATATCAAGAATCCATATCTTTCTTTCTGTTCCACATCTTGTCTGCAAGAGATTAAAGTTTAACTAAAATAAAAATAGTTAAGAATATTATACATGTGCCTTATACTGTTGGGCAATTTATCCAAGGAATATAGTAACCCCAGAAAGCCAGGAAATTGCACTTATGCAAGAAGAAAGGCAAAGTAATTGCCAGGTAAAATCATCAGCATACATCTATATGCAGAAATTTTCCAAGGCTGCAGTTGAAATTATTTGATTGGTCCGACATAAATGCTGAAAGACAAATCTGGCTGGAAGAAAGTTCCTCTTTGATCTATATTATATTGATCTAACTTTGAGTCATAAAGGATGACAAAAAAGTACACGAGAAAAAAAAAATTGTACCAGATATAATCTTACTGAGTAGGTTCTTAGCATAGATGATTTACCATGGGAGCATTGCTCGTGGGGTAGTCCAATGTTTTAAAATTGGGCCGAACCAGTTTGAACAGAACCAGATTCTTCAGAGGTTGTTGGATCTCCTGTTTTAACAGTTTGACCTGGTTCAGTCTTAAAAACATTGGGAATAACTGGTGTTTTAGTTTTATGTATTTTCCTTAGTTATTGTATATTTATTCTTTTATTGGTTGGAGGGGGGGGTCATGTATTTAATAGAAAGGCAAAGTAAACAATACAAACTTGAAATTTTTTTTTTTTTTTGCTAGAAATGTCATCAGCATGAGATTTTTGTCCATTTGTTGGCCTAAATTGGCCAAAAGCCAAGTACCTTGACTTCCAGATATAAATCAATAGGAATATGAAATGAATACATACATAATCACCATGATAGTAAATACATACATGCTAAACTTTCGCTTTGGCTTTGGCCTTTGCATCAATCTTTCCCTGCAGAAAATTTTGAAAAAAAAAAACAAAAAATTCTTCAATAAATGATGAAAAGTTAATTAATAATATCCTGACTAACTATAAAAGAAGTTAGATTTGAAAATATGTTGCAGCAATTGGTTGATAATTAACAGAAACATCCTCATAATAACCATGACAGAAAATACTGATATGGGTTAACCAACAAGGCCAAAGATCGCAAAGCTAGATCTATAATGTTAAGACCAACTCATTTAAGCATCATAGACAAACCTCTGATGGAAGGTCCTTACGGATCCTTCGAGTAGGCATCCTCATTGTAACAAATTCCTCAGCTGCTGTGGGGTGAATACCCACTGTGGCATCAAAGTCTGCCTTAGTTAATCCAGCTTTTACTGCAACTGCAAACCCCTATAATTTTGGGAAGATATGACTTAAGATCACATAAAACATAAATTTAGGGCCCGTTTGGCATATCTTTCCGTGCGGTCTTTCGGCTGTTTACAAGCCAGGCAGACCAAATTTCGATCTATTTCCGTTTGGCACGCGGAAGAATTAGCCGCCAAAAGATGGAATGCCAAAAAGACACAAAAAGCCCATTTTGGGCTGATTTCGGGAAGCTTCAAATGAAGCTTTCCGTGTCTTTCGTGTTTTATTCTCATGCAAAAAGATACGGAAAGACGCATGGAAAGACGTGCATCTGCCAAACATACTTCAGGCTGCTCAGATCTTCATACAAAAGCTTAATGTGTCTTTTGACTGTCAGAGCTACCAGAAGATCCTCCCAAAAAGACGCGCCAAACGGGCCCTTAGCAAAGCACCAAACTGGGAAAAGAGGAAGGAAGAAACCTGCACAATCTCTGGTGCATCTTCTCCACACATGTGCAGCCCTAGAACTTTATTTGTCTTTGCACAGACTACAAGTTTCATGAAGGTCCGGTCTGGAAGTCCAGATACGGTTGCCTTCAGCGGCCTGAAGTTGGAGGTGAAGACATCAACATCACCATATTGTTGGATAGCCTGCAAATAATTTAAAAAAAAAATAAGAGGAAGATACCAACATTTTCAAAAACAACAGACAATTCAGTTTACCTGTTCCTCAGTAAGTCCAACTTGTCCAATAGGTGGCTGGGAAAAAACAGCAGATGGTACAGCTCTGACAGAAAAGGTAGTCACAAATTAAAAGTTTACCATAGAAATTTCTTTCTTTCTGACCAAATCCAAGCCAAATGATTGTCATAGTCAAGCAGCTGACTCTACAGGAGCCAACAAACAAAGCTCCATGAGATGTAAGATATGTGACAATGCAAATGCCAATTACCTAAAAACATGCACACTACAAGGGAGTTCAATACAAAAGAGCTCCTAATGTTCTAGAACACTCCAAATCCAAAACCTTCATTCTAGCTCCAAGAGTTCATGATACCTTGGTTTTGGATAACTGGCTCCAAGAGTTCATGCACACTGCAAAGCATGTATTTACAAAGGAGTAAAGTCCAAAAGGGGTCTCAATGTTCAACAGAATTCTAACTCCAAAAGGGAAAAACCTTAACTCTAGCACCAATTTAAGGTACAGTTTTCTCTGAGAAATGCTAGCTCCATGGGCTATGATGGCCAAGAATCTTTTAAGCACAAAATCAGGGAAACACAATCAAGTGTTCCCCAGTAATACATTGTTCAGGGGGTATTTATGAATAGGCTCCTGAATATTATTTCCTTTTCGTGCTCAAAGGGCCAATGGCTGTTGTGGAGCATGCTCCAGCATTTTCCAGTTTTGTGTTTCAATGTAACTGGTACCATATGTTCTCTCCATTGATCATTCAAATATCAACTGACAAGAAGAGAGATTACCTATAGTTTGGTTTTGTTGGTTCATTGCAAAAAACAGTTTTTGCAAATGCTACCCCCTCCATCAATGCAACTGGAGTTAAATTTATCCTATCAGTAGCATCACCTACCGCCCAAATTGAAGGAACTGATGTTTGGGAGTATTCATCAACCTAAGAAAATTATAAGTTAAAAAGAGGGAATGCCCAAATTATAATCCTAATATCAAGAAATATAAGAAAAAGCATCAAATCAGAACTTACCTCTACTGCTCCACTGTTGGTCATTCTCACCCCAACCATATCCAGTCCTAAGTTCTGGAATGCAATAAGTAACTGGCAACTTTAGACAGGTTTACCCATTATTTGAGTGGAAATCTCACAATTCAATAAAAAATATATATAAGACCTTTGTGTTTGGTCTCCGCCCTGTTGCAAACATGACATGTGAGAAACCATCAACAGTTCCTTTATTGGTCTTCAGAGATAGTGAACCATCTACTGATTTTAGAATTGCCTGGGGTGATTCCTCTGTGTGGAACTCAATTCCTCTTACAGACATCTGTTCTGCAACAAAATCTCTGATCTGCATAAATTAAGAGTACAAGGGGCAAAAGTCTTAGACTTATGTACAACTTGAATTTATGCAATGCCTGAAAGATGTATTAGGGTTTCATAGCACATTTTTACATTTGAAACTTTTATCTTATCTTTTTTTTGATAATTAACAGAGAAGCAAATATGTATTATATTCATTGTCATAAAAAACACAACCCTTATTATCCAATAAAGACAGCAGAAACAATAAAAAATGCCAAATTTAGCTGGCATACAGAAGTTAGAGATAAAAACTGGGAAATTACAGTTCAATTCCAGGTCCCAGTAACCCCCAAATACACCCTTGCCCACCTACCCCTGTTTTTTCTAGTCTGTCTGCTAAAGCATTGCCAACTGGGAATTCACCTGAGTGAGTAGTTCAGTTTTCTTCCAATTGCTTTGGCTCCCCTAACAAGGGATCTTAAACCACCATGGGGGTTCCTCCATTGATGTCAACCAAGATATAACTACTTGACAGTCTCATGGTATCATATCTTTCCGGTTCTGCTGTGCTATTGGTTTCAGACCTTGGATGACAGGAAACATCTCAGATCTTAGAGATTATGAAACTGAAAGCCCCAGAAAAGCTAAATATCGTTCTTCCTTCATCATCCTTTACCACCCCTCCCACACCAAAATCACCAGGATTACCTAAATTACAACCATAATTAAATTTTAGCTTGCCAGGTTCTGGTAGTGACTAATCAACACCCCTTGGTATTGTCCATTTCAGACATTTAAGTTCATTATTTCATCAATGCATTCTTTAGCAACTAATACTTTATCCATTAGTTAGCATATTGGAATGCATCACGGATTTTTAAATTGCATATTATTATTAATTCATTATTAATGAATTTAGATACCATTATACCAACAAATGCTTGAAGGGCCAACATTAACCATCTCCCCATAAACCATATAATCATCAATCCAATAAATATAAATAGACATCCCCATAAGCATTAACCAAATAAAACTAATCTTTCTCTGATTTTCTCACCTCCTCATCAAAGCCTCTTAAAACTTTCTTTTGCCGGATAAACACATGCACCTCACTTTTCAAACCATTGAAAATGCCAGCAAACTCCAAAGCAATGTACCCACCCCCAATTATTGCAATCTTCTCAGGTTTTGAGGGTAAATCAAGGGCCACATCAGAGTCTATAGCATACTCACTTCCAGGAATATCAGGAATGAAGGGCCGTCCACCAACTGCTATTAGTATGTGTCTTGCTGAGTATAGTTTCCCATCCACATCAACAGTGTGTGGGTCTACAACCTGCGGAAAGCATTAAGATCTACTCAATGAATAGGATCATCATGACTATGTTTAAAACTTATCTTTTTATGAGAATGTTAGCCAACCTTTCCACGACCTTCAATTAATGCTACGCCTGCATTTTTCAGAACGTTCTTGTAGATTCCGGTAAGGCGTTGCAACTCAGCATTCTTGTTAGCAACCAAGGTGCTCCAATCATGAGTAGGGTTGGCCTCATATTTCCATCCAAAGTTACAGCTCTCTTCAAAATCATGGGAGTATTTGGATGCAAAAACAAGTAATTTTTTTGGAACACATCCCCGAAGTACACATCTGCATTAGAAAAGAAAAATAGATACTTGTTTCATTTTTCTGAAAAAAAAAGGATGAGTTGCCACACTTACAATAAGATAAAATACATAAATAAAAGGATATACTATATAACTAATGAATATTTAAGAACCAAAAAGTATTTCCTTAAGTCACTAATGGCACCCAAGAAAATATGTATATGCAATCGATAGAATATCATGAAACAGAGTGGCATATGCACCAAGAGGCTGCTTATGCACACCACAAAGAAAGCATATAGTTCAGGCCTGGGAACAATTTAAGAAGAACTAAACTTAAATGGTAGCTGATTAATTCAGGCAATCCAGGATCAACTGGTTTAGGACATGTATCTACAAATAGCCATGGAACTATTGTTGTGAGTTATTTAAGGCTCATAGGAGAAGGGAATTCCTTCAGGGTTGTACTGCTTTCCCTGTTACAAGGACTCAAGATCACTCACTCCTTAGATTAGAACAACTTATAGATTGTAGTCTGAATGTGTGATAATTAGTTGAAAGTGAGATACATCAAAATCCCATGGCCCTTGAGACATCAACTAAGAGAAGTAAAAGCACCAGCCTTGAGCCTCAAAAGCTCCTTCAAGTGAGTACTGTGCAAGTGTGCATAGTTGTCAAGGCAACACACCTTGGCAATAAGACACCCATGGAGGATTACCTTGATTAAACACCTACCTATTTTATACATGGCTCTTGAAATATACTTATATTATTTACTTTTGAGATTATAATAATAAAATAGACATTACTAAACTAAATTTTTCATTTTGTGGGTTTATATACCAGTTTCTTTTCATTATTTTCTTGTTTGTTATCAATATGCATATTGGTGCATGCTGTCTTAAACCCTCAAAGACTTTAAAACTTGAACTGATAAGCAAGGAAAAACTTAAAATTCTGTCCAATCAAAACAGTTTTCTTCTTCTTTCCTAGTACAAAAACAGGGGGTTGGCCCCATATTTCCTGAATATTCTTTTCTTTCTTCTTTTTGTGCTCATGCATATGTTAAATTTCTATGTTTTAATATAAAATTTATACTATCTTTTATGAAGATTATAGATAATTTAAAAAAAAAAATCCATTGCCTGTCTTAAAACCTCAAAGACTTTAAAACTTGAACCGGTAAGCAAGGAAAACTTAAAATTTTGTCCAATCAAAATATTTTGCTTCTTCTTTCCTAGTACAGAAACAGGGGGTTGGCACCATATTTCCTGAATATTCTTTTCTTTCTTCTTTTTCTGCTCATGCATATGTTAAATTTCTATGTTTTAATATAAAATTTATACCATGTTATATGAAGATTATAGATAATCAAAAAAAAAAAAACCCATTGCCTAGGCGAAAAGCCCCCCCCCCTGATGCCTAACCACACCTTAGTGCCTTGAAAACTAAGTATTTTTAATTGGTTGTTAATTGTATACACTTTACTTCGAGTTGAATCATCTTTGTCAGTTTGGTATCCTCTGCTCTTGACAACTGCACAGGGGCAGGGGCTCTATCTGACTTACTCTTACTTTTCCCATTATTAATAAAATTGTATTGGTTGTGTATTCTTGTGTTACTTATTGAAAAAAAAAAAGGAAAGAAAAATAAGGTTGGGGATTTCTTTGAAACTTCCTAGCTAATTGACAAAAGATCCTTTCATGTTATCCAATAGCCAATAGGTAATATGAAATCCCACAGACACAAACTGATAAACATACATATAGCAGAGTGGCAAATAGATGATATTCGGAAAAGAATTCCTGGTATACAAAGATCAAAAGCATCTCCTCCTTTGAAGAGCATATTGCCCTGGGTTAAGCTGGTATTAATTCAATTTGTCTTGCATATTTTCCTATAACAACTTGCATTTAAACTATTTATCAGTATGATGCTAATCTTCTTCAAACATCAGTATAGAAGATAGAATAATATCTGCTAACAGTTATTACTTTTACTTCATTGCTGTTCTATCAGAATAAAACATGCAGCCATCCCCTGGATGAAGTTCCACCTCGATCAAACACCACTTTCAACATAAGATGATTAGCTAGTAAGAACAATATACACTGTAGTTTAGGCTCAGTTTGGAAATAGTACAAATACAAATATGTACAGTACAAATACATAGAAAATAATACAAAATACAAGACTTTGCACTCTACATATTTGTATTTGTACTGCTTCCAAACTGAGCCTTAGTAATTTAATAATGACTATTCAGCACTAAATTATTGGAAAGAGACCCTGATCAGTGTAATGGATTCTTCACCTATCACAACCAAACTTCTCAGTTTTGACGTCTACTTCTCTAACTAAAATTTTTGGAATTCCCATCTGATCCATACAGGATACTACGATTCTAATGATATTACCTCCGAGAGTAAACATAAATTTCTAAAGCCTGGAAAAAAAGAAAAGATGAATCATTTCCCCTTCTAACCCACCATAAACGCTACCTCCCCAAGAGAAATAAATAAACAAATAAGAGATGAAATTCGTCCACCTTATCTAAAACTAAAGCATCCATGCAACTAGAAACCACATAGCTCAACAACAATAAAACAAAACCCAAAACCAGATTAAAGCAGTGGCAACTCAAAACCCCCAAAATGAAAAGGAGTAAACAAATCCATGCAGCTTACGTTCCGCCGACACCACCAGCTTCATCGGAAGAAATAGTAGCAAACGGAAGCTCGCAGATCGCAACAGAAGCACCATAACTTGCAGAGAAACGCGACGCCCGCACACCACCGCTCCCGGCACCAATCGTAAAAAGGTCGAAATCGTAGTGTCGAGGCTCCGCGCCGTTTTCAGACACCGCCCGAACGGTAAACCGCCGGCACGGAATGAAAAAACGACGGCTATCAGAGACAGACGTTAAGGTTCTGAACTGGAAGCACGTCGAGGAATTGGTCGACAGAGATCTCGGTGCGAGAGAAGTTGGTGCCTTCCTGCACAGATGATGAAGGCTCGAAGAACAAAAGGTAACCTTTGGTGCGGTGGCCATTGTCAATCCGACTCCCAGTATAACAACACAATAAATTCCTCCCTTCCCTGTTATAGATTTTGGATGGATATCTTATTTTTAATTCAATAAATGACCCTGCATGTATGTAGTTCCTAATCTGTTGGTGCAGTGCAACAACTCGGGCCGGATCTTAACGCAATGAGAAAGAATCTAGAAATCAAACCCTGATAAGACTGATGGAGGATGAAATTTGACTTGTGAGGCGAAGCAGGTCCAGAGTCGGAGCTAAACCGGGTTGTTCAATTTAATTGGGTTTTTAAGTACGTGGATCGGGTCTATATGTGCTTTGACGAATCGAGCGCATGGTCAGATGGATTTGGCCGTGTCATCCTTTTTAAGTGGTCATAAATTAAGGTGGGAGATATAGAGGATATTCGTGGCTTATCTAGAAATCCTTTTGCCCCCCTTTCATTATCGCTGCTTCCTTGCCTCCTTGGCCATGTAGGGGCCTGGATCTTCTTCTGACAATGTTTGGGTGGGCCTCATGCGGCCCACATTTTCTAGTTTTGGATGATGGTATTGGGGCCCGCACTAAATAGGTCTTTTATCAGTTTATGGACATTAAGGTGGGCATTTTGGAAGTTGTGGATGAGATCTTATTTTAGTTTCCATGCAATTTTTTGTCATAAAGCATGAGTATAAATAGACCACCCGATTTCAAGAATTAAGGGTACGTTTGGTTTGCAGGAATTGGGGTTTGGAATGTTTACTTTCATTCCAACTATTTGGTTGGGTAGAATCAGAAATTTATCTTCATTCTTGGTGAAATAGTATTCTCATATTTGAGGGAATGGTCATTACCTTCCCCTCCTTCTGAAATGAGAATTCATTTTAACTGATTTTGATTCCAATTCCTATATGAAACAAACTTACCCTAATGCATTAATGAAAAATAATAATTGTACTCTTTTAAATATATTAACTTAGTGATTGTAGTTAAATATAAAAATTTGGACAACTTACATTAGTACTAATCTTAAATCTGTTTTCAAAAAAAAAAGTACTAATCTTAAATGATTTTATGCATTTTTTAGGCTAAATAATTGGGTATAGCCCATTCCCTTGCCCCATTGCCCATAATCCATGCAACCTTGGTGACACCCATAATCCCTGGAACCTTGGCGATAATGGGATTCGATCCCAAGCTTCTACTTCAACTAGCTAAATGTTTAACCAATTCACCCAATGAGTACCATCATATGCTATGATATGATATATTAAGATACTTTTATTTAAATTTTATGACCTACATGGAAATCAAAGCATCCATCAATGTTATATGATGCTATATAGCATTACTATATTATTATATATATATTATCAGAAGATCAATTTGACTTTATGCAAGGGAAACCAATCATGGAAGCTATTTTTATGATGGAAAATAAATGGGTTCAAAGTAGGTATATGAACCTAATTAAGGATATGTATGAGAAGGAAACAACCAATTTTAGAACACCATTAAGAGAGACTTCAGATTTTATAGTTACTATGGGTCTTCATCAAAGTTTAGCACTTAGCTTTTTATCTAGGTGCACTGATCATAGATGAACTGACCAAACATATTCTAGAGGAAATTCATGGTGCATGCTATTTGTGGATGTCATTGTTTTAATTGATGGAATTAATGAATGATTAAATGCAAAATTAAGCTTATGGACAAATGTCTTACAAATAACAGGTTCTAAAATAAGACTAAAACAAAGTATATGACATGTAATTTAGTAATAATATGAGTATAAATGAAAATACACTTAGGATTAGAGATCGGGAGATAATTCAATTTATCCATTTTCTAATACCTTGATTCAATAATTCAAAACAAATAAGATGCTTTCTTAAAAAAAACAAATAAGATGTTGAGGAGGATGTCACCGAAAGAATTAGAGCATGATGGATAAAATGAAGGTATGCATTTGGACTTTTAAGTGATAAGCAAATACTACTTAGATTAAAAGGAAAATTCTATAAAAACAACTACAAGGCCAACTATGTTGCATGGAGATGCTAAGATTGATGAATTAAAAAAAATGGAAATGAATGAAATCAATCCATAGGAACCTAGAAGTAACTCCAATAGGTGATAAAATGACAGAGAGTAAACTAAGATGGTTTGGTCACATGCATAGAATATCACCAACTCTGTCATTTAGAATAAGTGATTTGTTACACATTGAAGGGGCTAGAAAAGCTTGGGAAAGACAAAAAATGACACATGTATAAGTAGTAATAAATGATTTAAGCACTAATAATTTAATAGTTGGCATGACTTTAAATATAACAGATTGATAAAACACGATTCATGTAGCCAACCCCATATTGTTGGGATAAGGTATGGATGAATCATGATGGTGATGGTGATGATGACGGCGACGACAATGATAATAATGATATAAATGCACTCAATAGGGCTACAATTGGGTCAGATTCAGATTGTATTCATCAACATCTGAATTTAATTGGATTTGAAATCTTGGATTAGATATGAAACCTGTTGTACTTGGATTGGATTCAGATTTAATCCGACTCCACTTCAATTTCTTGAAATAAAAAGGAATAAAAATATAAAAAAAAACTAATTGCTTTTTAACTTAAATTTATATTTATATATAGTATAACATATAAAAGTGTATATTTTATATTTATAATTGTATATAAATGGACTTGGATTTTGATTGAATCACATAAGGTTAAATCTACATCCAAACTGATTATTAATCAGATGCAAATGGTAACATCTGATTCAATTCAATTATGTAGATTAATCATTTGAATCCAAGATAATTGGATTGGATGTTGAATTGAGTTCAGACTTTAGAACCCATTGATAGCCGTAATGCTCAAATTGCAATCTTACTAATTGATTAATGCAAATTTTTCTCTTCTTTGGATCATTGATCCTCGTGGAATTCATTAGTTCAAACCTTCCTACTGCAATGTTTAGATGGTCTTCTATTACTCCGATAGTGCATAGCAAGGTGGAGATTGTGGAGAAATCCTCTACGGTGGGTGGGAAGCCTACTGCATTGTTCTTAGAATAAGAGATTTAAAAGTCCTTTCCAGCCGCTACATTTTGTTCTAATAAAGAAGTGTGATCATGCCCCCCATCAAAGACATATTAACCAAAACTTTTCAACTATAAAGGAGTATCGTTATTACTTCTTCGAATCCATGTAATATCATCATCATCATCCATGCCTTATCCCAATTATATGGAGTTAGCTACATGAATCTTGTTTTGTGTGATTATTATTTTAGATTGTGTTGAATGCAATAGTATGTACAACTTGTTAAATATGAAAGTACACTTGTGAAATGTGAACAAATAAAAATTAAGCTAATTTTAACTTGATTAGTTGAGATTTGGATTTAACGTGCAACCAGTATTAGTGAACGCACCTGGTTGAACTCTTTCTCTAATTAATTGTAAACTTGTATGATGAAATTTCCATTCATTTGTTTAATAGCTTGAGTGATAGCAAAAGGCCTTAAAAATTGACACTACTACAATGAAGTTAATATGTACCATGTTTATAGGAGCTTGTGTTGAGGTGAATTTATTAAAAGAGAATCCAAAAAGACCTGGGATTGGAATGGCAGAGATAAATTTTGGCAAAGAACCATTCTTGAAAAGCTACTGAGTTATTGTTATTACTACAACAAGATAGTGCATGAGGAGGATGAATGCCGCATTAAAAAAAGAAAGAGATATTCTTTTCATTATACATTATGATAATTTTCTCATTAAGTTTTATATTTAAGGTGTCTTTTTTCTTATATATAAACACACATTATTAATTAGATTTATATCAAGCACTTACAATAAAAGAAAATCCATGTTTAAAAAATATGATAACTAAGAATTATTTTTATATACAAAAACATAAAAAAATGTAAAAAAAATGGATAGAAATTTTGCTATTATGTATGACAAAAATTAGGGGGGGTGAGCATAGGCTAGGCTGGACTGCTTTTAGCATGTATGATTCACCTATGATAAGGGGCATAGCCCAGGCTTACCCGTATCCTACGTTAGAAATGATCACCCTTATTGCATATACCTAAAACATATGCCATTAACACTTACCATACAATGCATTTATAGAATTTGTATACTACCACACATCACTCCCTTACATCACTTTTTGATATCACATGTGAAAGGATGGCTCATGATATTAATAATATTATGTGTGCCATAATTTATGATATATGGATTCAATTATAATGTAAAAAAAAAAAAACATGATAATGAAAAAATTCATAACCAATTAATTGACATTATAAAAGTGGTAACTAATAAGTGGGTTTATTGGTCAAATCCTTTTTTGATATCATTTATTTTCTAGCATCATCTATCTATCTATCTATCTATCTATATATATAATATGTGACATAGTAGAATTATTTTTACACACAAAAATACAAAAAAAAAGTTATAGAAACAAATTAAACACATCTATAGTTCTATATTTACACCACTATTAAAAATATGAATAAGACTGTGGAACTTTCTTTTGACTAAAATACTCATTTTTGAATTTAGTTCATATTTAATTATGATGTTTAAATTGTAAATTGAACTATTACTTTTCACCCCATTCAATTCCCTCTATTTAAATCTTACATTTTTTTTTGATAAATGAACAGAAAAAAAAAAAAAAAAAGATACACTAAAAAGATTAAGTACCTATTTGGCAAGTCTTTTTCAAAAGATCTGTTGCAAGATCTGATGGTTAAAAGGCCAGATGAGTTTTTGCAAGTAGATCTTAGAAGACCAAAGACTGTTTGGTTGGAACATTTTTAATAGATCTTCGAAAAGACCATAAAAGCTGGAAGACCATTTGGTAACTCTATGAAAATATGTGTTATTTATATATGAATGTCTCGTGTGAGCTAACATTTAACACATGTGGGACCGACATACAGGTCTAAACATGCATTTCATAGTTGTGGGCCCCTCGTGCACTTACCATAAATGGGCCCCGCATTAAGTCCACATATGCATATCCACCAGTATGGGGTCCACAAATATTTTCAAGGTGGGCCCCACATGCATTTTGACATATATATAATACATAATGTGGACCCCATAAACATTCCAACATATAAATAATACATAATGTGGGCCCCATATACATTTCAACATGTGCATAATGCATTAATGTGGGCCCCACATGTAATTCCATCTATGTATACCCTTCAGTATGGAGTTCATATATATTTTTTTATGTGGGCCCCACATACATTTCAACATATGCATAAGGCATTAATGTGGGACCCACATGTAAGTTCACGTATTCACGTCATTCATTTTGAAGCCTATAAATATTTTTCAAGGTGGGTCCCATGTACATCTGACATGCATAATGCATTAATGTGGGCCCCATATGCAATTTATATCCTTCATTATGGGGTCCATAAATATCTTTTCAATGTGGGCCCCACAGACACTTCAACATATGCATAATACATAATGTTGGCCCCATAAGTATATACCATTGATGGGACCCACTAACCACACTTCTAGTGGTATCTATCCTACTTCCAAACTAACAAAATGATAATCAAAATTAGCAAAAAAATGATTAAACACATTATAGCACAGCAATAAGTACAAGCCCCAATTGCAACAGCTTGCTCTTTCTTGTAATCTGCATGTTCATGAGCAATATTATGTTGTTTAATGATGTGGACTTCTGATTCTTCCTGGGTGTAATTATTTATCTGCCCACATGAAGTCATATTCATGTGGCTGAAAGAAAAAATGTTAATAATTTTCAATCCATGTCAAAAACAAATATCAATCAATATGGTTTTTTGGGTATTGGACCTATACCTCATAGGTTGGACATTAATAAAACTATCTTCGATAAATTTTCTTGGTTTTTGCCATCCACAATTTCATATGTCCACACCCACATGGACACATCGGTCCCCTTCGATTTGTTGCCATGGCTAAATAACAAAACAATTGAATATCATATCACAATAAAATGGTTTGTAACCTAACAAATGATTTGTGAAATTTCCAACATGATCACTAGTCGAGAACATACCAATGTCATAATTAAAAACACATAAGCATTAATTGTCCAATAATTCATTGAAATCCCTAACTAATTTGATTGCCTCCTACGTATACTTCTTGGGCGGGTGTGATTGACACATAAGTTGTAATGATCAGCCATCTTAGAACATAATTTCATCACGAACTTGTTCCATCCGTCTAGATGCCTGGGATCATACATCAATAGTTGTTGGTGTTGTACCATGAAACATTCCTCCCTCTCCTTCAATGGAAACACCTCTTGAAGGAAAACATTCCTGATGGAGGGTGATTTGGCTCGACCACGTAGCTCAGGTACACGTAGACGTGACCTAGCTTTCAGTTACAGTCGGAGCAACGTTCACCAAACCCTCAGTTGTGCCCCTGGTGGCCAGCCCGAACCAACTGGAAGACCTACTGCAGTGCATGAGGGCCATGCAGGCCCAAATGCAACAGTTCCAGCAGCTCCAGCTCTATCAGCAGCACGTACTGCACCAGATCTCCCAGTACCAATATCAGCAGCAGTTCCCTCAACTGCACCAACCTAAACTTCAGCAGCCTCAACTCTCGCCGCAGCGCCTAGCTTTGTAGCAAGCCAAATCCCGCCACTAGAATGAGCACTCCGGTCGAGGAGAGGTCCCTCAAGACCTCCCAAAAAACCAGGCCTGCCCCCATGGCAGACGGGAGAGACTAGCTACCCCGATCTTGCCACGAGCAAACAGGTCGGGATGACCCCGGCCGGGCAGGTCTACGTCACCCCGAGAGTCGAAGCTTGGAACCCCGATCCTAGAGAACCGGTTCAACTTCCTAGCAACAGACGCCAGGCAGGCTCCTTCTATCCGTAGCCATCACCGGCAGACCGAGCTACCCCTGGCACAAACAGTCCTGGATAGCACGGAAGTGAGCAGCACAAACGCCAAGCCCGTCAGGAAGCATAAGCGCCGACGCCGAGCTCGCCGATCTGACACCTGCGATTTGCCCGAGCTCATGGGCAAAGAAGAGACGCCTTTCAGTCATAGATGCACCTAGCACGAGCCCGCACATGGTACCGGAACTTGGCACCTGGATCAATAAAAAGTTGAGCATAGTTCGCGCAAGCTTTCACATCCCACTTCGTCACCAGCAAACGCTGCCCGCGAACTGAAGAAAGCATCTTCAACATAGCGCAAAGGGAAGGAGAGTCCATCAGGAGTTATATCAAGCGGTTCAATGACGCTTGTATGTAGATATCGCGCCTGGATCCCACCGTGCGCCTTGCAGCGGCCAAGAAGGGCGTAAATCACAAAGAGTTCAAGTGGCATATGGTCGTCAACCAACCCGCGACCATAACCGAGTTTCTAAAACTTGCAGATAATTTCATAGCCACTGAAGAGGAGATCAACCAGAAGGGTGAGGGCGCGTCCGAAAAAAGAAAAAGAGAAGAGCCTTCCAGTCAAGGAGACACCCGAAGAAAAAAGGAAACAGCTCGGGGTCCGAAGCCGGGTCAATTGTTCCAAGCTCCTGCACCGGACCGAGCTGATTATACCCCACTGAACACGAAGCGGGCTGAAATCCTGATGGCAATCAAGGATGCCCCATACGTGAAGTGGCCACCTCGTCTGAAGGGGAATCCCAATGAGAGAAATAAGAGTTTGTATTGTAGTTTTCACAAAGGCCACGGTCACAGCACCGAGAACTGTAAAAACCTCGGCGACGAGATAGAAGAACTCATCCGTCGCGGATATTTGAGAAGTTTTGTACAGAACAACAATAATAATAATAATAATGGTAATAGAACAGGTCGGCAAGGGGAGCATGGTAGAGACGCTCCGGAGTCCAGTAGCAGGCCGGTCGAACAACCGCAGAGGCAGCCTCCGAAGGAGAGGCCAGTTTGTGGAACCATCCACATGATAGTGGGAGGTTCAATCATTGCGGTTTGCACCTCAGCAGCAGCTCGGGTGTCAGCTCGTGAGGCTACCCGAGAAGAGCAGAACCCCCCAAAGCGGCCGAAGACGGGAGATCCAATTTTCTTTACGGAAGACGATGCGCGAGGAGTTCACTACCCCCATGATGACGCGCTCATGATAAAGCTGAGGATCAATGACTTCGAGGTCAGGCGCGTACTCGTGGACTCAGGCAGCTCAGCCGACATCCTCTTCAAGGCTGCATTGGACCAGCTTTAATTGCAAAGAAGCGATCTAAGGCCTACGAACACCCCTTTAGTGGGCTTCAGCGGAGAGGAAGTCCGCCCCCTTGGGAAAATATCAGTACCTGTAGAGATCGGCACAAGACCTTGTGTTGTCAGACTCGAACACAACTTCCTAGTGGTAGCGACCCCCTCTCCCTAAAATGCCATAATAGGTCGACCGATCACCCATATTCTACGGGCGGTGGTCTCCACATACCACCTAGCTATGAACTTCCCAACGGATTTCGGTGTGGGAGTAGCGCGGGGCGACCGGCTTGAATTCCGCAAGTGTTACATTGTCGTCCTAAAGGGGAAAACTAAGGTGGCCGATGACCTCGAACTAGAACGACCCACGGAGCAAGGCGAAGAGCGAGCCGCACCCACAGAAGAAACGGTTGCAGTCCCGACCTCGACAGCAGACCCAGCTCGGACGCTTCAGATTGGCGCTTCTGTCCAGAAGCCCCTACGATCCGAACTGGTAAGTTTTTTACTTCAAAATTTAGATGTTTTTGCATGGTCCGCGGCAAAAATGCCTGGTATAAACCCTAGACTCATAACTCACGGGCTGAACACTGATCCTGTAGTTAGGCCCGTTAGACAGAAGAAACGCAACCTAGCCCCAGAACGGTGGAAAGCAGTCGACGAGGAAGTCAAGAAGCTCATCGCAGCGGACTTCATAAGAGAAGTCCAATACCCGAGCTGGGCAGCCAACCCTGTTTTGGTAAAGAAGGCCAACGGCAAGTGGCGCATGTGCGTCAACTACACCAACCTGAACCGGGCTTGCCCGAAAGAATTCTTCCCGCTCCCCCAAATCGACCATCTGGTGGATGCAACCTCAGGGCATGAGTTGTTCAGTTTCTTGGACGCCTATTCGGGCAATAACCAGATCAAGATGGACCTGGCAGACGAAGAAAAGACTACCTTCATCACAAAGTTCAACCTCTACTGTTACAAGGTTATGCCCTTTGGGTTGAAAAACGCAGGGGCAACCTTTCAGAGACTTGTAAATAAATTGTTTGCACCGTTAATTGGCAAAAAAGTAGAATGCTATGTAGACGACATGGTCGTCAAAAATCAATTCTCACATGAATTAATACAAGACTTGCATTATGTTTTTGAAATTTTCCGTAAGTTTAACATGAGATTAAATCCGAACAAGGGCGTGTTCGGTGTGACCTCAGGTAGATTCCTAGGATACATTGTTAACCAGCACAGAATTGAAGCCAACTCGGATAAGGTTAAGGCCATCTTAGACATGAGACCACCCCGTAAGTTGAAGAATTACCTCGCTAGTGTGCCGATCTTTAAGGCGATCAAGAGCAAAGGGTTTGAATGGACCCGAGACTGTTAGCTCGCATTTGACGAGCTCAAGAATTACCTCGCTAGTGTGCCGATTTTAACCCGGCCCGAGGAGGGCGACGTTTTAGAACTGTACCTCTCGGCAAGCGACGAAATGGTCAGTTCGGTACTAATAAAGGAAGTAGACTAAGTCCATCGACCCATCTATTATGTTAGTAAAGTATTGCAGGGAGCAGAAACGAGATACCCCGAGATGGAGAAGCTAGCATACGCATTGATAATTGTAGCTCGGAAGCTCCGCCCGTACTTCCAAGCCCATACTGTTATCGTCCTTACCGACACACCTCTGAGGCAAGTCTTGCTTAAGCCTGAGGTCTCTAGTCAGTTGACAAAGTGGGCCATTGAGCTCAGCGAGTACGACCTCTAGTACAAGCCGCGAACTGCCATTAAGTCTCGAGCCTTAGCAGATTTCATAGCCGAATGCACATTCAGCTCCGAAGTTCCCAGTCCGGTTGAGCGCAAGGCTCCCACCTAGGGTGAGCCCGAAGTTCCCAGATCGGTCGAGTCCGAACCCCGTGAAGTAGTAGCCAGTGTGGCACCTCTCCTAGCTCAGACAACCGCGAACTGGGATGAGGAGAGCTGAATCCTTCACGTAGATGGCTCCTCAAACCAACAAGGCAGCGGTGCCGGAATAGTTCTGCACGGCCCAAGTGGCATAAAACTGGAGTACGCGCTATGCTTCGAGTTTGAGGCATCCAACAATGAAGCAGAATATGAGGCATTGATAGCTAGACTAGCTCTAGCCAGAGAAGTAAAAGCCAAGCACATCGCTATCTGCAGCGACTCCCAACTTGTGGTCAACCAGGTCACCGACGAGTACGAAGCTCGCGAGCCAACCATGATCGCCTACTTAGTCAAAGTCAGAGAGGCCTTGCTCAACTTCCAGTCACACTTCATTAGATAGATCCCTAGGTCAGAGAACACTGAGGCCGATGCCCTGTCCAAGCTAGCCAGCACTAGCGACATCACCATGAGAACCGTGTACATAGAGGACCTGCCTCGACCTAGCATTCTCAGGGGGCAGAGGAGGACGCTCCCGTCGTTCAAGCAGAGTCGAGCTGGATTGACCCGCTCACGAGCTTCTTGCTACATGGGAACCTCCCTGGAGATCGCAATGCAGCCAGAAGGGTGCAGCGCCAGGCAGCCAAATACGTCATAATAGACGAGCGGTTGTACAAGAGATTCTACACGCTCCCCTATCTGCGTTGCTTGCGACCCACCAAAGCCAGCTCGTACTCCACGACATTTATGAGGGTCTGTGTGGCGGACACCTGGGGGAGCAGGGCCCTCGCCCAAAAGGCACTTCAACAAGGATACTATTGGCCAACAATGAAGGCAGACGCTACTGAGCTCATCAGAAAATGTGACAAATGCCAAAGACATGCCAACATTGACCACCAACCTGCTACCGACCTCAAGTATCTCACCAGCCCGTGGCCTTTCGCGCAGTGGGGCATCGATCTACTTGGGCCATTCTTGCCAACAACGGGTGGAAGAAAGTTCTTAGTAGTGGCGATGGACTATTTTACCAAGTGGGTGGAAGCCGAGCCCCTTGTGACGATCACAACCCGAAATGTCCAAAACTTCTTTTGGAAGAACATTGTGTGCCACTTCGGACTACCTCGGGTATTGATTTTCGACAATGGCAAACAGTTCAAAGACATCAGATTTCAAGATTGGTGCCGAGACATGGGGATCCAACAAAACTTTACTTCAGTCGTGCACCCTCAAGCAAACGGTCAGGCAGAAGTCACGAACAGAGCCATCCTCCACGGACTAAAGGCATGGCTGGACTGAGCTAAAGGATTGTGGGCAGATGAACTACCCAGTGTCTCGTGGGCTTACTGGACCACGGAGAAGACCGCCACAGCAGAAACACCCTTCAATCTCATCTATGGCACCGAAGCAGTGATCCTCGCAGAGATCGAAGTACCTACGCTACGACTACAAGAATACAATGATCAGACAAACGAATATGAACTACGTACCAACCTCGATCTACTCAATGAAGTAAGGGACCTCACGTACATTAAGACCGTAGCCTACCAGCAGAGAGTAGCTCGGTACTATAACGCCAGGGTCAAGAAGCGGAACCTCCGCGTTGGCGACCTGGTTCTTCGTAAAGTTATTGTACCTGAGCCCAGTGCTGGCAAGCTCGGGCCCAATTGGGAAGGTCCTTACCGAGTGAAACGAGTGCTCGGGCAGGGAACGTACGAACTCGAGACCCTCGAAGGGAAACAAATACCTCGAGCATGGAATATTGTCAACCTAAGACAATACTATTTGTAAGAATCGAGTAGGCCACAAGCCACTCCTCAAGCCTAAGGGCCAGAATATCGAGCTAACATGACCTCGGCACATAAGATCTAGCCGCCACTTCGGCCTGGGTATGATCTAGGAGCGGACTACGAGTCCCTCCCTAAGCCTAAGGGCCACAAGAAAATCCCAGCTGCCACTTCGGCATAGCAAACCAACAGAAACCTGGTTATCTCTAACCCTTAAGGGAAAGATAGCTCGGGTGTGAACCCTACGGTGCCTATACCCTTGTTGTTCTCACTCGGCTCGATAACCCGCGCAACCCGAAGTAACACAACTTCACTCAGTCACCCCTACCGCCAACTCGGGGGCTTGAGAGCTCAGGTAAACCACACATTAAATCGACCTACTTGGAGTCCACTCACACTTAGAAATATTTTCGCAGTCGGAGATACTTGAAAGAAACTGTATTTTATTAACAAGAGTTCAAGTACAAGAGCTTTTACCCGAGCTTGAACCCAAGATGATACATTTACAGTTCAGAAAAGGAAAAGATTAAGTTACAAACATAAGGAGCAAACTACTTTGGGGGCTCGCTGCCTTTATCAGGGACTCCCTCAGGGACGGTGTCCAGACCGGCATCCTCCACTCCATCTTCGGGATGTTCATCCTCGGAATTGGGGTCGTCTTTTGATTGACACACAATGTCGTCAGTGATTCACGAAGTGGTGATGGCACTCGTATCTAGCTCGGGGTAGAGGTGCCTAATCAGCCACCAACTAAGCTTGAAGCCCTTATGGTAGGCCTCCGTCATCACATCGTCAAATCTCGAGGACTTGACGTAATTGATGACAGCTTGGGTCTTGGCCTCTTCAAGAGCACCTTCGAAGATTGTGGTCTTCTCCTTTATGTCCTCCCGGAGGTACCCCACTTCATGCTCCAACCTCCCCTTCGCCTCCTTGAGGCCTTGCACCTCGAGCTTCAAGGCATCCCGCACTGCCTTGAGGCTGCTTACTTTGAGCCCTAAGGCCTCCTGACCGACCTTGAGGCCGTTCACCTCGGCCCTCAACCTGTCCTTGTCTTGGGCCAGCTCCCCCTTCACTGCCATCAATGCCTCGATAAAGCTCCTTTGAGCTGAGGCATCACTCTCCAGGCGATGAACCTGACAACGAGCTGCCCTCAACTCGGTGTGGGTGGTGCGAGAAGACTCCTCGACCTCCAGAGTACGCCTCAGGTGCCGATCTGATTGGAGAGTCAAGGCGTGAATGGCAGTGTTCACCTGCGAAATGGAAACCGGTCAAAAAAAAAGGGGGAGAGAAGAGAAGAAGAGAAAAAGAAGAGAAACTCACCACCATAGTATGTGTAGCAGCTCAGGCACCGAGCTGACCAGGAGTGAGTTCGGCCCACTCGCTAACCTCCCCCGGATATGAAGTAAGTGTGCTCTTCTTCAGGCTGCACTTGGGGTTCAAGACGGATTGGCTCCCCTGACCCTCCAAGCTGGAAGCCGTCATCTCCACATCGTGAGTGGAGCTCTCAGAGGTCTCAGCGGTAGCGGGATGAGCGCTTTCCCTAGCAAGCTGGGTGGGGTCGGCAGTGGCCTCGGCGGGCTCAATGGCAGGTTCCGCTGTCACCGCGGGCTCCTTAGGTACAACCTCCTCTTCCAAGTCTACGATGGGCACGACTGTCACCTCGGGCCCCGAGGCAGAGGTCTGCGGAGGTCGAGGCTCGACTGGAGCTGGCAGGGACTCAACGCGCACCTTCTTTACCACGCGCTTCTTCCTCTTCATCTGGCGGAAGAGTCTCTAGTTATCTATCTTCTCCGCCTCCATGGGACCTGCAGTGAAAGACGACATCAGTAACTCGAAAAATGTGTGAGCGGAAAAGCCGACGTGGGAAAAACCTACCCAGACTCAAGCTCGCTCGGACGAGCTTCTCCTCAGAGGTGAAGTCCTTATAATGTAACCCAAGCCTAGCCAACGACTGGAGCTCCTTCTTAATCTTCCCATCTAGGATGACACTAGGGTCTTGAATGGCTATCCTCCAATCGGTGGGGAAGGGCCACCCCATGTTACTTCGGACTACGAAGTAGTCTCGCTTCCAAGCTGGGACTTTGCTCGGGAGCTTGTGCATAAGCTTAAAACCCGGGCGGGGGGACAGGTAGTAAGACCGCCTATGCTTGGGGAGAGTGCCCAAAGCGCTCTTCTTTATGGCCAATATCGTACTAAGGACATCCAAGTCTATTGAAAGGGAACGGTCAAAACAAAGAGAAATGGACCCCACCACATTCCTTATGGAGTTCGAGTGGAGTTGGTCCAGGGTAATGTTGAAGTGTACCAACACCTCAACAATTAAGGGGTGGAGAGGAAGTCTGAGCCTGGCTACCAGTTGTTCCTTGAAGATCACGATCTCGTTGGGACCGTGCTACCAACACCTCAACAATTAAAGGGTGGAGAGGAAGTCTGAGCCTGGCTACCAGTTGTTCCTTGAAGATCACGATCTCGTTGGGACCGTGCTCCCATGGGAAGTTACCGGTGGGAAGACTATACAAGTACTCGCTGGGGAGGCGGAACCTCTGTATGAGGTCCTGAAGCCTCTCCGAGGTCATGGTGGAGGGACCGAACTGATCTGGTTCCCGACCTCGATGGGAGGTAGATGCCAAATGACCCGAAGCCACCCGTACTTCGGACGGCTGGGTAGCAGGGGGGACATCCTGAGCCGAGGTGCCTACCTCAGGCTCGTCGATGAGGTCATCTACACTAGACGACATACCGAACTAGAAGGGAAAAGGAGGCTCGAGAGGACTCACCTAAGAAATGCAAACCGGGTTGGAAGGACAGGACGAACTGGAAGATCCGAGCTAAGAAACCCTTGGCACGAGCTTAAACACTAGCAATGGAGGCTTTGTGGTGAAGAAAATGGCCAAGGGACCCCCTATTTATAGCCGCAACCGCGAGATCTTTGAGGCAAAAACGATTTAGCGTGTTTTTGACGTCCGCGAAGTCTAAGTCGCGTGAAGTCCGCACGTAACCCGGGCTTGACCCAGACCTCTTTTCGATCGGGCCAGCGCTAGACCGGTAAAGTTGAACGGAACACACGGCAACGCAACACAAACACCAACGCCGAATCCACCCAGCGCATCATGACCTCCCCGCGCTGGGTCACCGCCACCAACGCAGGGAGTGGGGGACAATTGATGGAGGGTGATTTGGTCGGACCTCGTAGCTCAGGTACACGTAGACGTGACCTAGCTCAAACGGTGACTTAGCACAACGGACTGAGCACAGCTCGGTGGGGAACTCCCACCGAGCTCGATGTGGCAGCTCGGCGAGTAAACTATTCACCGGAAGCCGCCTCGCTCGCACCCCCTCCCCGGGGTCAAGGGACTTCGAGGGCCCGAGCTCGAGGCGCCCTGACCCCTTTTTGAGACTCGAGCTCCTCCCAATGGACTTCAGGTCACCCCCAAGCCAGAACACACTGATTCCTCTTTGAACGCCCCGAGGCACAAAGACCTCAGGTCGGCTAGCTCGACACAACCGGCAGCAGGCGGCCCGTCACTTAAGGAATAGCCCAGCTCAGGGTAATCCATAGGAGGGCAGTTCGGCATACCATAGGATGGCTTCCTGCCCGACCGCCGTACTTGACAAGCCTGCGAATTGCTGGCATGTCCCCTCTCCGCACCTGCCACCTTTAGGAAGCGACCCACGCCTGACAGACACGTACCCTGCACGACGGCCCCGCACGTGCCACCTCAGCCTCGCTTGTAGTGGTTGTGGCAGACTGACAGTGGCGGTTATACCTGCCCTGTCAGAAGTCAGAGGACTGGGAGCAATGGAATTCTATTATAAGGAGCTCACCCTCGAAGAACAAGGTATATTGAATTACCAGCGCAACTTGCACTCTTAGCTTTCGCTTTCTTTCCGCTTCTTACACACAATACTAACTTAAGCATCGGAGCGTTCCCACCGGGAAACCCCCTGGGAATTCTTCATCTCTCATTCAGTTTCAGGTACCCCTCAGGAGCCACTCAAGTGCCAGTTAGGAGTGATCGAATTGTGCTACATTAATTCCAAAACACATCTTGAATTTTCGATAATCGAATGAAATTATGTAATACACAACAAGCAAATACAATTCTAATTTGCTTATGAAGTGGGTATGGAAGCATCAACTTCAGTATTGGGAATCTTGCCTTAAAAACACCAAAGCAACGTTCTATGACATTCAACAATGAAGAATGAATATAATTAAAGTACTCTTCAACATTCTTGGGTCGACCACCTCTTCCTTGAAAGTCTCTTAAATGGTATCTCTCTGCTCAATATGGAGACAGAAGTCCAGGCATATTTGTATAACCTGAGTCAACTACATAATATTTTCCTATATGATAGAACAAATGTACTAGTGTATTGAATAAAAAAACTCCGGTTAATTATTTGATAGTTTTGCTAACCTTATGGTGGTAGTAGGAACATATTGTCGGGGTTTTGAACTATCTCCAAGAAAACTCTTGAATCATATGCAACACCCTTCCATCCTGCCTCAACAAAAGCGAAGAGCATGTCAAATGAACATGAACACATCACATTCTGGGTGGTCATTGATTTTCTTCCCCTAAATGGAACTTGATCACCATATGGAACACAAGCATGAACATGGGTTCCATCTGTTGCACCTACACAATTCTACAGATGAAAAAAATAATCCAGTTTGGTAATGGATTTTTAATAAAGAATAAATAATTAAAAAAAAATTATCTCACATATAGTATGAGATACCTCGAACCATGGATAACATTTTGGATTGTTGAGTATCTCAGGCGGTACAGTAGTTAGATCACCGGGTCGTACAATTTCCATGCCAAATTCACAAATTGCCTTCAATGCAAAATTAAAGTGTGTGAAATGGTTTACCCAGAGTGTTGAAAGTGGTCTGCAATATCTCTATTTAATTTGTTGTGTCTTATGATCTTTAAAAGAATTCCAACATGTTCATCAGTTGATACATATCTACTTTCACTAACCCTCATTGTCTCAATGCACCTACTAGGCTAACAAATGCTTTTGGGGCCATTCTAAACATTTCCAAACACCTATTACCTTCATTGCATGACATTTTTCAACCACTCTGACCCAGTCAAAATGTCATTGTGGTAAGTGTCTTTGAGAGATACATTTCTTCCTTCTCAAGTTCCTTTGCAATGAGGGCATTTGTCGTCATTTACTGCTCTTCATCATCTACAACAGTAGCCAAAATTGCTTGTAGCACTACCCTCTTGGTCAGACTATCAACCATTGTAAATCTGATACAACATTTACATATAAACATAAGGTTTTATGTTTGATTAATTGCAAGCTTGCACGTCATAAATTAAGGACCAAATGTGCTACCCTATCCATTAAACCATCCAAACAATAATTAATAAGCAATCCACAGAACTATATAATACCATATGAATTGTATTTACTGAAACCAC
The DNA here is from genome assembly GCF_056320005.1 of Nelumbo lutea. Taxonomy (NCBI): domain Eukaryota; kingdom Viridiplantae; phylum Streptophyta; class Magnoliopsida; order Proteales; family Nelumbonaceae; genus Nelumbo; species Nelumbo lutea. The sequence goes on along the minus strand of NC_142686.1, from coordinate 24,359,895 downwards.
TGTTCAATCCTACACATATAAAGTATTTTAAGAAGTCATAACAATTCTAAACAATTGTTCACCTAAAACATTAAAAAAAGGTTTGTGGATGAGAACATAACATTCAAGAGTAACGATTAAGGACACCGAACACCCAATTCTTCCTAAGATTAATAGGCATGTTCATGAAACACTCTCTTGCATCCGGCTTCTCAAACACTTCATAAAGTTTTAGGTAGTCATTATGATCCAGCCCTACAATATAATTCAACTCTACTAAAACATTGTTCATAGAGACATGATTCTTTGATTTCTTATTCATTCCATTAATTGTTTCCACCAACTTCTCAAATCTCTGTATCAGAAAATTCAAACGGCCTCTTCCTACGAGCATATTGCTTGGTGGTTGTGGTAGAAATTTGATCACCATCAATATTGGTTGAATCAGCAATGCCAGGTGATGGTTGTTGAATTTCATCAAGGTGTGGATCATTGGAGACATGCCCGTCCTCTCGGGGTGGAGATTGTATTCCACGTGCTAGAGATGCAGAGAATCTTCTTGTAGGTGTGGTACCCCCAAATATAATTTCAAGGTTGTTATACTCTGGACAACCCATACTACGAAATCTTTTCGCCTTGGGGCTAGCCTAAAAAGATAAGGGGACACCAATCAATATATACATTTACATACATATAAAGTCCCAAATAAAGAAGACCTCTAAATAAATTCAAAGTTTAGAAAATACCAATAAATAATTCTCCTATGTCTCTTGGGAGGCTACAACCATCTGCTTCTCCTCATCCCAGCCAAATCCCGTTTGTCCAAACCTCAATTTCTTAAAATCCTTATACCTACTTTTTAGATCTTGTATTTTGTTACTGAAGGATTTAGCGTTGCATTTCAACCCAACTTGTGCAAAAAAACTTTGTCGAACATCCTCTCCAACCATTTGGTTTCAGACACCCAGAAACCATTCCCCCACTCTGTACTTGAAGTACTAGTAAATCTATGAAAATATTTTCTTGAGCAAGAAAATATATAATAAACAGACCATTCCCCCACTCTGTACTACACTATTTTCCATCTATATAATAAACAGATCATTAGTTACTATCAAAGTGCTAGAATCATTTTAAATTTTGTGTTGAATAAGCAAATAACACAAGTATGGAATTACTTGCAGTGATAGCTGTCAACTGTGGTAGATGAACCCAAAAAATATGCAAATGGTTGTAATATAAAGCTGTACAAAAAATGAAAACAAAATTTGTTAGCTTCAGCAAACTTGCTGGTACAACCCCCAAGCAACCAAGTTCACCACCTTAGAAAGATACAATAAAAAAATAAAAGGTATATGTAAACAGGTCTTTTTACATCAAATATATGTAAACAGGTGGAGAAGCATATGATACATGTAAGCAGGTCCTTCACAACTCTATGTGGATTGCATTGTTGATCAGAACTATTCATTGGAACACTCCCTTAATTACTTCAGGTTTTATTTTTTTTTCTGCAATGCAAATAAATAAAATAAAGCAGAAACTGAAAAAATAAATAAGAATTTACACTGAAATCATCCTTGGTGTCTACTATGTTAAGCCTCATTAAAAACTATTCTTAATGAAATTTATTGATAATACATAATATCCAAATTAATTTTGATGGATAATATTTCATTCAAATTCAAATATTATTGCTAATAGGAATTCAAATCTACATACATTTGATCTGGATCCAACCCATTTACAGCCTTGAATAACAATGAAAGCTCTAGAGAGATGTGCAACTCAGTTTGGTTTGGGTTTGAGGTCAATTTGATTAAGTAGCATGCTTTTTAGGCCCTAATTGAATTAGATTGGATGAGTGTGTTCTTCTAGAGGGTCGGTGTATGCATGCTTTTTACAAATACTTATGTCTCACATGTTCAAATACCAATCTTTATTGCTTGGAACCAACTAGTAATAGAAGTGATTCTGATGGAGCAAAATCTGTTTCACCCAATCTTTATAGATTGGAACCAACCAAATTAATAAATAGAAATGATTCTGATGCACCCAGATCAATAAACTGAGCTTCCATACTGCGCCTTTACATAAAAAATTATTGATTGCTTTACTCCGACATTAGAGTTCAAGTATGGATTCCGAAGCATCATAGCCCAAAGAAATTAAAAAAGAAAAAAGAAAAATCAATATACATCTGGCAAAACTTGTTGGGGATACAGTGAGCAAGGAATCCATATTGCAGATAGTATATATGCACATTAGGAAACAGTTAGGTGATAACTATTATTCACTCCATTACATAGGTCAAAGTTATTTCATAATCCCCAATGAATGTAACATGATGCATGAAATCTAGGGCTTATGAACAAGGACAACTCTCCACCCAAAATGAATTATTAGCTAGGCAAGGCAGTCCAACTTCCAATCACAACCGGTAGTCAGTCAGCAAGATTAAATCACATTAATTCATTTACAGTGGAACTGTTTTTCTCTTTGTTGCTTTGGAATAATGTGTGGTAGATCATAGATATATAGATGCATTGGATATTTTTTTTTATCTATCTATAATCAAAATTCAAAATGATTGTACTCTGAGACAAATGTAAAGAGAATCAAAGGCTAAAGCTCAATATGATCCTGCACAGCTAAAGCTTTGCATAGTAGCATTGTAATCTATAAGTGTTAAAAAACTGATAACGAGTGTAAACTCCAAAACAGAGAGGTGAGAGGTGAGTCTTGTCACCGACTCTAATCACACAAATCACAAACATCAATCTCAGACCACCGTAATATTATTTACAGGAGGACGTCATGGCCTACACATGGATATATAATGTCTAGAGCAGATATTTTGGTAGGACTAGAAGTAGGAGACGAAGAAGAAATTCCAGACAAAGAAGGGAAATGGGGTTGTACCTGTCTTGTTAGCAAGTTTTCAAACCTCCGATTGTTGCAAGTTACCCTGATGGTATACCTGCAAAAAGGAGAGAAAGATTAGACCGCATGAAGAAGAAAAATAGCAAGAAGACACTTGAAGAAGAAGAGAATATTATGCAGGTCGACAATGGCGGAGCTGAGAGCTAGGGCTCGAAACATCTGAGAGTCTTTATCAAAGGATTGGTATTTTGTCACAAGCATGTGCGTTGAGGCACGCGCTCGAAGAAGGCAGAAGATTGCGGAAGCCCGAAAAAGCCCAAATTCGGGCATTTGGCATCTTTTGCGGGTTGCGTCTTTTTACAAATATATCTATCATTTACCAAATGGAAAAAGCCTGAAAATCAAACTTATGGGCTTCAAAACAGCCAAAAGCCTGTGCGAACATTATTTAGATATGACATTTGAAACTTTACAATTCGATCTGATTATTACGTATTTGGATGAGGTGTTTATGTAATCAAATTTAGATTTTCAATCTGCAACCGATTAATAATAAAAATAAAAAATTAAATAAAAATAAAATACATAATGTTTATAAAAAAAACCGAATACATTATTACTATCTTTATCATCATCTAGAATTACCACATGCTCATTTACTAGTTTGTGTGTGTGTCATTTGGCTTTTTTTTTTTTTTTTTGAAAGATCTTTTGGAAGATTTGACAACCAAAAGATGTAATGAGTTTTTACATAAAGATTTTGGCAGCCCACATAACGCTTGGTTGGAGGTGTGTTTTTCCACACGAAGCCAAGGCTTGAAAAAGCGAAAAAAAGGCAAAAAGCTATATTTATATCTTTTCGAAATGAGTTCAAACTGAACTTCTTGCATCTTTTTGGCTACAATCTTTTGACGAAAAGATCTTCCCTCAACCAAATAGAGAAAGACTAAAAAATGTGAACTATCGTGCTTCTAAAAACCCAACAACCTACGTGAAAAGACACGCCAAATGGACCCTGAGTCAATGGCTCAACTATACTGCTAACAGTTTTAGTATAGCGAGTTAGAAATTGATCAAAATTGAGACTGTAACCGGATCAACGCCAGTGGCCTACTTGGATGGAATCCCAATTTCCAAATGAAACACCTTGGAATAGTGCTACAAGCCGGGTCGGGTTAGGTTAGGTTGAGGCCAACCTAGCCCAACCCTAAGTTCTAAACCCCCAACCCTAACCTAACCCAACCCGACCAACCCAATCCTAACCCTAACCCTAACTAAATTCCTTCAACCCTAACCCAACCCTAAGTCAATTTCGAGTTGGGCCCAACCCAACCTTCTTCCCATCCCTTAAAATCTCATAGAATTTCTCGATTTTAGATCTTAACTCAACTTTCACTACATATATTAATCCTATGTTTCATTATTATTTGTTTGTTGAGATTTTTTTTGTTCTTTTGGTACAAAATTTTGAAAAACAAGTGTTTGAAATGACCATAGTTTATTATGAGTTATGATTTACGATAGATCTTTTATGGGTGACAAACAACATAGAGGAGATGAAGAATAAAATTAAAAAAAAATATATAAAATAATGTTATTAAGGTTTTAGTTTTTATGATTAGAATTAAGTGAAGTAATTATCTTAAAAGAAATACATGATACTATGTGGTGGGGGCTATACAAATATTATCTATCTAAACAAATCAATTTATGGTATATATTACATATGACATATAGAATCTGGTTCAGATTTGATTGAATTGTCTAAAAGGTCAACCATAACGCAACCCTAACTAAAATTGGGTTCATGAATTTCAACCCTAACCCTAACCCGAGCATCAACCCTACCCGATCAAACTTTTTCGAACCCAAGTGCAGCATTACGTTGAATGGTTGAAGCGTACTCAGTACGGGGTGGTCATCAACGAAAAAAAAAAAATCTGTGTCGTGAGCCCAGTGCCATATGCTTTATGCATCCTGTGGGTCCACCAAGAGACCAAAAGTTGCAGTAACGTAGCAGTGGCTCCACATTTCAAATCAAATGGCCATTCGGCTATCTATTCGCCAACGAGTACTTCGCGTCATGTCCTTGAGTGAAGACAGAAGGCCTTGATTATCGGACGGACGCATAATACCCTCATGAGTTTTATAATGCCCATTATGTTTGGTCGTTCCCAAGCAACGGTGGATCATGAATTCATGATTCCCTTTCATGCTTTCTCACCCTAGTACCCGTGCGTAATGCTTGGATCTTAAATGGGCCACTGCACAACGACTACCAAAGCCCAAGAATTCAAGAATTTAGGTTAGGTGTGTGTACGCGCACTCCTGCGCCTTTTAGAATATAGCCTCATGAAGTATTCAAAGGATCAACTAAAACCGAAGCATGCCCGAACGTTAAAACCGCTGTCTCTGTCCTCATCACCCCCCCCCTCTCTCTCTCTCATGTATATAATTCCCGGCGATTTTAGAAACGAAAAGAAACATTCATTCCTTTTCCTGCTTCTCGTCTCTGAAAACCCTCTCAAGTCGAACTGGAGGGATTTTCTCTTCATATCTCTCGCAAGTTTTTGGCGGAAGATCTCTGAAATCAATCGGTCGACAATAATTGGAGGAACGAAAGAGACAAGAGCTTCGGTCTCAGCTCCCCCCCCCCCCCCCCGCGCGACTCGTCCCACCTAACCAATGGTGACTTCGAGAGTTTCAGAAGGAGAGAGGTCGCAGGAGTTCACGTTCATGGCTCGTGAAAACTCCAGGCCCTTGCACAATTTCTCGTTGCCTTACTTGAAATGGGGGAAACAAAGGCGTCTTAGATGTGTCAGAGTGATTCCAGATGGAGAAACCCCCTCTCTCGGTCGCAGATCCCCGGCTTCTGACGTCGAAGCGGAACGTTTTGTCGACGAAAAGAAGCAACACGAATCACTGAAGCGCAGATACTCCAAAGGCACCGGGAGCTTTATGAAATGGCAGTTGCCGCCGATTGGAGTTTCTGGAGGGATGTCTAAGGTGGAGAGGGGTGGAGAAGACAGAATTGAAGCACTCAGGATAAACATCGATTTTCATCTCCTTGAGGTTGCACATAAGAAGGATTTGACGGCTAAGGATGATGCAGAAGAAGATGAACCATCGTCGTCGTCGGCGGCGGCTAGGCCGTGGAATCTTAGAACACGAAGAGATGCTTGTAAGGCTCCAAATGAAACTGGAGGTGTCTTGAAAAATGAAGAGAAGCAACAGAATTCTTCTCCCACGCGAGCTGAGAATTCAACGATGAAATCGCTTAGGTCGAGAGGTTTAGCTTCTACCCAGTGTGTGGAGAAGAAGGAGCGCGAAAAGTTCTCGATCTCCCTTTCTAGGGAGGAGATAGAGGACGACTTTGTAGGAATAACTGGGACAAGACCGCATCGAAGGCCAAAGAAGAGGGCTAGGAACATTCAAAAGCTGCTTGATGTAATAAATTTGCCTTCTTTTCTTCTTTGATGGATTTTGTCTTTGCTCCAAATGCTTCTTTTTCTCTATTCTCATGTTTCATGTACGAAAAGAATATAAAATCTTTGTGCTTTTTATATTTTATATAAAATGAATTCTAACGCCTAGTTGGTAAACTTTGCAGGCAACTTTGCCTGGTTTATGGTTGACGGAAATAACGCCTGATACGTACAAGGTTCCTGATTTTCCCGAACCCGGAAAGGTGAATATTATGCATCTCTGTTCATTTTGCTCGTTTTTTCTTCTTTTTCTTTTAGGGTCTTCGGAGATTCGTTTATTTTATTTCTTTTCTTCCTCCTTCATTGAGAATTTCTTTTTTTTTTTTTTTATCTCCCCACTTTCCCTTTATTTTTTATGAAGGTTTCGCGTTATGCAATTCTTCTGCATGCTAAGCTAATACTGTTAATCTTGATTTCTGCAGATGTAGAGATTAACGCCAGGATAGTTTTGAGAAGTTACAAGGTTTCGGTTCGCTGACTCTGGTGCATTTTGACCTCATCTATCTGTACATTGGAATTTGACAAGAAGATGTTTAATTTCCTGGTGACCTGTTGTGCAAACCCACTTATTTTTAGATGCTAATTTCATTTATTGTCTTCATTTATTCCTTTTTTCTTCTAATTATGAGAATGCTTGGCATAAATGTGGCTCCTACAAGAGACAAGAAAAGAATATTCTTGGCTTTGAGCTTTATCCTCTGAATGCACTGTAATGTTCATGCATGTAATATGTCCATCCTATTATTTTTTCTTACTATAAGGAATCGAAAAGCAAGAGTAAATGAATTTGCCTTCAAACTTTCAGAGGCATCCTATTGTCATACAATTTTAGATTTTTCTCGGTTCTTTATGTTCTCCTGCATTTACATGAGAGTTGATTTGCTTATTTAGGAATCACTGTTCTCGCAGCTATAGACCCAAGATTTGACCACAACGCAATTGGAGCATATAATTGTTCCTTTTAATTGACCGAGTTTTTATTTATTTATTTTATTTTTGAAGAAAAGTTGAAATAATAAGGTAGAAATGGTCCCCGTTGCTGTTTGTGGGCTTTCTTTCATTAAACCTGGTGAGTCGGTGACCATATCTTCATAGAAAACAAATAGTTGATCCACGCCAAAATCCTACTCTCAGTTGGGGCAACTTGAGCCTCTCTGACTGTTGAACCCACACCTACTGTAGTTTGCAAGTGATCAGTTTGACAATTCTATCCAAAGCCGTGAGCTTCAATGTGATTTAGACTTCTATAGAGGTTGATGCATGACATTGTCATGGGTAATTGATAATTACTGATTTTCTTTACAGTCACCTGCTCTGCACCTCCTCTTCAATTTTTATTAATTAGACACAAATGCATACACATCATGACAAATCAATTGAAACAGAATGCAGGTTCCTATTCATAAGTGGATTTTAAGAATCTTTCATTCATTCTACTTGATGCTCAAGTCCTTAAACATGCTTGCATGAAAGATAACTTCTTTTTTCCATCTCTTGTTCATGGATTTGGTATCTAGAATCTGATTGAACTTTAATTTCCATCAATTTCATGGAGTACTTTTGCGCATGCTAGTCTTAACATCTTGTTTTTCAAGTCTTTTCGACCTAAAAGTAGTAGTTCTAGCTTCTTCATTTTAGAAAAGAGACAAAAATGAAGAACATCTTCAGTGACTTGGATTCTTGGAAGGTAAATTGGTTTAGGTTCGGGATAAAAATCAAAAGTAACTTCTTTTTTGGTATTGCATATTACAGATTACAGGGGAAGTCAATAGTAACATGATCCCCGCTTATAACCTGAAAGCAATGAGATTCCTGAATTGGGTAAAGATATAATGTTTCTGTTAACTTTGAGTTCTGAGATTTGCCAATTTGAGGAATGTTATACTTGTCATTTAGTTTTACTTTTACATACAAAAGGTTCTATAATTAAATGATGTAATGACCTGCAAATTACAGATATGGTGCAGGACTACCAGATCAGCACAGCACCATTTCATGTCACATAGACCAAGAGCTGATCCTCCAATGATGAGGTCTTAGGAAAATTCCTACAGCAGCGAGCATGAATTGATAAGCACTCTGTGAAGGGTATTTGGTTAGTACTAAACCACCTATTTTTCATATGGATACTTGAATACCCACTTGATACACTTGCTGCAGGGATTTTTTTTTTTCCTGTGGACCCTGCTGAAGAGGAGCCACTGCTACTCAATCCAGACCCTAGATTTTGATGATCCCCTTGGATGTGGCATATTTGAATGGGAATAACAATTGGATGACTATTCTAATAACAATTGGATGACTATTCTAATAGTGCGCATTGGGTTGTCGAAAAGCCAATTGCATATTACAAACTCTTTAACCTCTCTATATTGCTCCTTTATAACTGATATCATCTATCCCTTTTGTACTGACTCCTGTGTTTTTGCTAATGCTCTTTAATTTTCACATGACACTCTCATTCCAGTGGTCGGTTTCCCAGCCATCCTCCTGGGCTTTATGCCTAGTCGGCTCTACCCCGTTTCTTATGTGTCTGAATCCCTGGCGCAGACTATAAGCTCTCTCTCTAACCGAAAATTGGATATAAACGTCGGCAAAATGAAGGTTGTTCTGATGATAGCATGCGCCATCTAGCAGTGTGAGCACTGACCCAAATACAAACAGCCTTGCTTTTTCCAAGAACAAAGCTGCATTAAGGCTATGCTTGCTTGGCGTGACAAAAAACAAGAGAGAAGCAGAAAGTTGAGGGATAGTTGCTAACAAATTTTGTGAAATTCTAACAACTTTCCGAGTTTCTGTTTGTCTCGTATTTTCTAACCCAAATACTGATACTGCCTAAAGGGGTGATAAAATTGTAGAGAAGGTTGTGCACGAAAATGGTGGGTCCTCGGTCAGGTTAAGGCCTGCGGCATGATAGGCTTTTTTGTCCAGTCCATACCTTTTTCTAATGTTCCCTATATGAACTTAGAACTTAAATGTCGACCTTGAAATGCTTGTTGGTTTGTAGGCAAAACGTGTTTGGATGGACGAGTAAAGGCGGCTACTTGTTTTTGACCCAAAATTTCAACTTGACCAGCGTCCAGATAGGAAAATAATGCATAAGCGTATAACGATTAACGAATTAGCGTTGTATGCACTATGCAAATCAGATGCGTACTCTGATAATTAAGTTGCGATTGTGAAATTAAAGAGTTTCTGAACTAATAATGCTGGGATAAGCAGTCTCCGGGTCAAGAGAATGGTTTGAAAGTTCTTATTTTAGTCAAGGGGGTCTTCTGTAATGTTCAAACGGAATGCTTCTGTTGTTCCAGGAGTATAATGACGACACTTGTGATCATGAATCCTGCCAAATATTGCCTTGATCACCAGTTAAACCCTTAAACTATATGATTTTTTAAACCGGATCAGACCTTCCAAGTTCATGTTTGGTTTGGTTTTGTTTTCAAAACATTGAGTGACAATTACTGACATGACATTATTGCATGGGTGAAGTTGATATCTATAGAGCAACCCTGAGTAACCTGTTTTCAGGCTCAGGAAAATCACGTCATCCCCAGGGGCCGGGGGGCCTGAAATTTTTAAAATTGAACTAAAAAATGAAAATTAAACCGAAATCGAATTATAAAAAAATTGAAATAATCAAAATCGAAAATTTTGGTTTGATTTTTTATTATTTCGGTTAGAGTCAAATTTTATGAAAGCAAATTTTATTATATTATATATTAATATATAAATAATATAATATATTACACATTATATATTACATATTATATATCAAAGTTTGGTTAATTTGATTTTTTTTTCAAGTAATCGAATTTCTAATTCTAAAAATTGAAACCGAAATCAATTTAGTTAAAGACCGAATTAACCAAACTGAATTAATCAAAACTCAAAAAAAAAACCAAAACCATATCCAGTCTCAAGTATTGATGATAAAATTTTGCAATTACATAAAGTTATAGCATTTCCTCCATCCATACTCTTAGGATGATTGATCCTTGTTTTTCTTGTTTCAGCTGATTCTTGGTGTAAGAATATATAGATACATAAAAAGCCATAGACCCAGTTCAATCAGTCTTGAACCAAAACCAAGTCAGTTCCATCCAAACTAGGTCACAAAATGACAAATCAAACCAGTTTTGAATTAGGCATAAGGATCAGAGGCTGACAACTGGCCACTTGTGCTGATGTGGCATAGTCAATGAAAAGTGTCAGAAGAATCACCCATTTAAGGAAAAACAAAAATAGGATTGACTCTTCAATCTAGGGGTGATTCTCTCTCTCTCTCTCAACAAATGCCAGTCCCTAGACCTTCGGAGGTTCGACCATCTCCACCCTGTCTATGGCATTACATCACGATGAGAAATCCTACTTCATATATTTGACTACATTATTGGGTTCTAGAACCATCAAAACCCCATTTTTAAGAGAAAAAGAACCATCTAGGCTCTTTTTTACTTCTATTCTCATTTAGGATATTCAATTTTAAATTATAAGGCTGCATTTGGAAACGATGCAAATGGAGTATAAATTCCGATTCAGGGTAAATTTGCACTTTGGTTCACTTTTCCTACATTATATTTATGCATTGACAAATGACAGAAAATACATTTTCCAATGCATATTTACATTGATAACAATATGTAAAAGTACATCAATAAAAAAGAACTAAATTTGCATTCAAGTGGGCTTTTGATAAAAAAAAGGCATATGCTTTATTAGAATTCATGTTTGCATTACAACTAAAAGCCCATTTAGTAAGAAAGTAAATTTGTCGGTGCAAAACTAACCCAACTTTACAATTTATATGGACTATTTTACACTCTACATATGTGCATACACACTTATTTGCATTGTTTCCAAATACAGCCTAAGAAACAAGCAGTATTTTATAATTCCAATTTGGCATTGGTTGGTGTAAGGGTCAAAGAAATCTAAAAAATACAATATTGAAATATAAGATGATTTATTTTGAAATGTGTTTTAATAGTATTAAATATATTATGCATTTATAAAATTAAAATATATTTAATTTTATACATATGCATATTTTAATAGATTCTAAGCATATTTAATTACATTTTTCAATATATATGTTTTTTTTCAAACCAAATAATGCACAAAATTTTCCTTATTGTATTTATGCTACATATATTTTTTTGTGCAATCTAATATTTATGCTATGCATTTTCTGTTTTTTTTTTTCTGTTTTTCGTTATAATCCCTACTTGAACATGCCAATTAATCATCAATATGGAAACAAGCACGGGTTCCAATAAAGTTTCAATCATAGATTTCTTTTAACTAAGCAGCTATTTGGCATCGTTGCCATTGCTTTAGGAAACAGTGCCACATTAGCGCTATCGAAAAAAACGGTTCTCTAGGAAACGGACATTTGTTTCGAACCATTTTTTCATAGAAAACAGTGCTCCAAGCCACACCTTGGAAATTGGGGAGGCATGGCTTGAACAACACCAAATTTGGCATTTCCTGGAGCTGCAGCTTGTTGCTGGTAATAGGGATGTGAAGTGGCAATGATATTTATGCTATGTTTAAAACCTAAAAAAGAACAGCTTCCCTTGTATTATCCGGTAGAAAAATGCCTCATCATTTTCTAAAAACTGGGTACAGCTTTTGAACCATACAACTAGACCTGTTTATGGGACAGGCTTCGGGCCTGGCTTTTCAGTGTATATTGTGTTCGGGCTGGGCCTATTCAAATTTTGGTAAAAGTCAAATTCGAGCTTAGCCTATGAACAGGTCTACATACAATTATTTTTTAGTTTTAGAACCCTATACAAGTCCTGTACAATGCACTCTCAAACTCTTATCCTCAAAATTTCTCCACATCCCTACCCACAAGACACTACTGTCATGTATTGGAAACATCGAATGTTTCCAATGAACATGCCTGCTAGGGGTGTCAATCGACCGGTTTTGGTTTAGATCCAATCCGATCCAAACCTTATCAAATCGGATTTGGATGGTCCATTATAATTATTGGATTGGGCCAATCCATAATAAATTGGTCCATATTCTTATTGATTTGAATTAAACTTAAACCAAATTTCCAATAATCTGATCATGAGGCCAAACCCTTCTCCAATTTGAAATCAATCAAAACTGAAAATAGCATAAAATCACTTTTATGAAAGTATTTTTACGAAAGCATTTTTACAAAAACATTTTTATAAAAGCACTTTTGTAAAAGCAATTTTATAAAAAGTACTTTTACAAAAGTGCTTTTATGAAAGCACTTTTACAAAATCACTTTAATAAAAGCACTTTCACAAAAGTACTTTTACGAAAGCACTATTACAAAAGTACTATTATGAAAGCACTTTTGTAAAATGACTTTTACACGAAAGCACTTTTATGAAATCACTTTTACAAAAATAAAAACTTTTACAGAAATACTTTTATGAATGCACTTTTATAGAAGTATTTCTATAAAAGCACTTTTACAAAAGCACTTTTAGAAAATCACTTTTATGAAAGCACTTTTATAAAAATACTTCTAAGAAAGTACTTTTACAAAAGCACTTCTACGTAAGTACTTTTTATAAAAGTCTATGGAAGTACTTTTTGAAAAGTGTTTTTACAGTTTTCCGAAGTACTTTCAATAAAGTACTTTTATAAAAATATTTTTATCAAAATACTTTTATAAAAGTACTTTTTCAATACTAAAAGTACTTTTATATAATTTTTATATTTTATTCAGTTTGGATTAGATCCAATCTAATCCATTTATATTTTAATGGATTAGATTAGATTTGATTTGTATTGGATTTAGACTAGATGGAGTCTAGTCCATTTATAAATGGACTCACATTGAATTGGATCGGATTAAACCAAATCCGTCCAATTGACACTTCTAGAACCGCCTGCAGCGTATTATGTGTATCTATCAGTATCGGTATCAAGGGTCACAAAAATGATAAATATTGAGACTTAGGTTCAGGGAATTTTAATAATTTCAAATGTTACTGTCCCTTCTAACATGCCTAACGTGTTTAGGCTATGACCCGGAACCCAACTAAAATGCGTAAATGGGTTGGGTATATGGATCTATAATTCTACGTTTAAGAGATACAATCAGGACCCATATTTGTATCGAATCTGGATTTAGCTGGATACTCTACAGGGTTTCATGCCCTATCCAAAAGAGGCTGATCTCCAGCGTTAGACAGATGTCTCAGTCTCTGTGAATAGAGGTACTTACTATGTCTACATGCACTAAGGCTTTCTGAACCGAAGGAATCTTACAAGATAACATCTCCCTTGTACAGAGAATAAAAAGACAAGGGGATTTCTCATTTCCACACACGGACACCAAAGCTGGTCAGAGTGCAGACCCTTTTTTCTAAGAGACAACCGACTCAGAAAAAAGCTTCACTAAAAGCCATGCCTCAACAAAGCAAATCATGATCCTCTTAGGAAGGCTTATTTGAAATTTTGAATCATCATCCCAATTCCCAACACACATCGAGTGGCGAGTGGGACTGATGGTCACCATCTAAGCCCAGCTTCAAAACATGTTCTTTATTAATATTGTGGACTTTCTAAAGCAATGCTAGGAATTTGGGCCTCTAAATCACACTACACAAAATGGGCCTTTGCCAATTTCAAATACAAGCTTGAATCCCTAAACGGCGTAATCCACCCAACGTTAGCTATCTCTTGGTTTGAAATAAGAGCCCGTTTGGGATGTTTATGCAGTGAGATTGGACTCCGGATCTCCTGCCCACGAGAATTCCGCCCATGTCTATCCATAGTACACTATCACCTGTGAATTAGTAACATCTCCCCCTACATAATTCTATACAGAGGATGAGATATTCTTTATGTGTGACTGCGATAAACATAGGCAGGAGATCCGGACTTGAGTGATTGAGCCACGTTGACTGAATCACTTCTAATAAGTTACTACCTATCATAGCTTCACCAGAAAGTCTACTATTTTCGATTTTCTGGTCTTTTGCCAAATGAGGCGTCATGATTTTTCGGATTTTATGGCTCATTCAATGCCGGAAGTTGCTGTCTGAAAGTCCCCTCAAACAGGCACTAAAAAGCCTAATTAAAACCCCAGCAATTGATTCTGTGCGCTTAGTGGGCTACACTTTCTAATAAACTAACTTAGGAGGTTCCATTTGGTTCACAGGAATAGATGTTTGGAATCGAAATCAGAATGGGCCATTTTGATTCTAACTGTTTGGTTGGACGGAATTAGAATAAATCATTTTGATTTCAATTGTTTGGTTGGGCGGAATCAGAATCGCATTCCCATTCTTGGTAGAATGACATTCCCCCATTTGAAAGAATGTTCATTCCCTCCTTATTCAAGAATGAAATCCCATTCCAGCTGATTTCAATTTTCATTCAAATTCCTGTCTGAACCAAATAAACTATAGGAATAGACCATTTTGATTCTAATTCTGAAGGATTTCAAATAGATTATGGGTCCCTCTGGCTTAAAAGGAATTATCACCTCAAACTTGGTTTTAGGTGCAAAATTGAACCAGAGCTTAACCCATCCTGCTATAAGGTATAAACCATCTCTCAGTACGGCTCAAATTTTTTTTTTTGATACCGAAGACCTCCCTCAAACAGAACTCTCTTCCTCAAGCAGCAAGAAATTATACCTTTCAAATTCTAAGGAACTTCCACCTTTTTGTACATGAGATGACCAATAATGAATCACCCTCGACTATGATATGATGCTTTTTATAGTTTGTGCTTGAGCATGAGCTCAAGTTTTAACTTAATTTAAAACAACTTCTGTAGTAAGTGTTGATTTACCCACCATTTGCGCTTTTTTACCCCTTACTTCACATGAACACAATAAACAAAAGAAGAATCATAAATGTAGAAGTCTGATTTCTGAACATGATTTCATGAGTTATCAAAATAGAGGAAGATGGAATTATTAAACACATTGTTTCCTGAGTCAACTCAGTGGGGCATTTGTTTATTTATTCCAATGTTAGAGGTTTAGAGAAGTAGCCCTTTCATCAATAACTCTCAATACTTTATATGGGGTGTACTTCAAATTCCAAGGATGTGTTCCCTTCTTCTTAATTTACTGCTGAACAAATTTCCTTTAGCAATGGTCTTGGGATCTAAAGAAGCCACCCCAATTGGTAAACTTATTATTAAAAAATTAAAAGAATTGATAAATTTGTTCAATTGGGCTATATGTGAAGGAACTTTTCATTTGGGGGGTGTTCTTTTTTTTTAGATTTTGAGAAAGGGAAAGTTGGTCAATAGGATTTTGGTTCCCATTGATTAAGAATCTCATGTTATTTTTTCAGCTTTATGTGAGAACCGGGTATAGTTTATTTTCCTGGGTACTATTTACCTAGAAAAGTGATACCCATATTCTAGGAGGATAAATAACTTTTCCACATAAGGAAAAAATTATCAAGATTTAAATGAGATAAAAATGTCCCTTTTAATAATAGATTTCTATGGCTAAAATAGTCATTTCCTTATTTACCTAGAAAATAAAAGAACATAGATAAATGCACTTATCCAAATAAGTATTTTCTAGGAAAAATTTGCCCAAATAATTACATTTACCCGATAAATAACTTACTGAAAAGGGAACGGGGCCTTACTGTTCTAATATCATAATTAAAAAGTCTCTAACTGAATTTACTTAAATTGATCTCTGTATAATTCTTCTTCTTTTGAATGGGAGAAGCTGGTCAAGTCGGTAGGGACTAGGGAGCCACCAATGGCAGTAATTCAGGCCTAAAGGTCCCGGCAATGTGTGATCCATGGTAAAGGCAGGACCCTATACAAGTGCACTAGCTAGTACCATCCCAAATCTATCTAAGTGAGTAGTTCAGTCTCAATAATAAAAAATATTGTTGAAAGATGGGTAACACAACTAAAAATTGGCAAAAGAAATCTGCGTAATTATCAACCATTCATGTAAAAAAAACCATCAATATTATGTAACTTCTCTCTCTCTGTAATCTGCTAGAGGACTAATTGCTCAATTGCCACATTCTCAAAGCAAGCCTTTTTCTAGTGGGGCATGTTTCTCTCTCTTTGTCTGCAATTTGTTAGAGGACTAATTGCTCAATTGCCATATTCCCAAAGCAAGCCTTTCTCTAGTGGGCATGCTTAAATTAAAAAACGTAAATTATAAAGACCCCTTTATTATAAGATCAGTGACAAATACTTCCTAAACTTTCATTTGTGACAAAAATTCTCCTAAACTTTAATTTCAACTTAGTTTGAAAAGAGTATAACATGCAAAATACAAGGCTTTGCATTTTTCATATTTACATTTGTAATTCTTCCAAACTGAGTCTTTTGTGACAAATACCCTGTAAACTTTTATTTCAAGGATTTTTTTGAAAAAAGACATTTTTTAATTTATTAACGGTGCTATGGTCCCACATGTTGGACTTGATATTTCTTAATATTTTCAATGTCACATCAACATTTTATAAGTGAAAAATTCTTTTATATTAAATGCTGATGGTTCATAATAATAATAATAATAATAATAATAAAGAAAATCAACAAATAGATGAAATCGGATCTGATAACCGTGTTCACACTCTTTAGAAATATCTCCCCATGGAAAAAGTATACACGTAAGGAGATATCTCTAATGCTGTAAAAGGCTATTAGGTGTTGGTGAGCACTGTTTTGTAAGCACTGCAGCTGTGGCGTGAACAAAAAAACAAAGAAAGTGAAGTACCAACTTGCCGAACAACTCCTAAAACCAATTAGGAGAATAATTCCCTGTGTATGTATGTAATTATTTTATTAAGATAATAAATTCCTACTTTTACATTTGAAAACTCAATTTTACTTGGGCTATATGATTTTTCTGTTGCGGAAGTTGTTTTAGGCTTCGTTGCTGAAAGCTATTTATACAAGAGTTGAAAATTTCAGAGTATTCGGTTCAGTTTTTTATTAAGGTGGGTTTGATAACTTTGGAGTATGATGTTTGAAAAATCAAAAAGCACTTTTTTAGGTCTAAACAAGGTTTAAAGTATTGATACGTATTGGCCAATATATATTGTTCCGACACCCCTCCGATATGCCCCTACAATGGGTGTATTGGAAGTCTGACCGGTCCAGGGGATGGAAAAGACCTAAACCGCTCCCCATGAATCAATTCTAAAAAAAAAAACATATGAAAAAAGGGTATCGATTCACATATTTTGAACCTTGGGTTTAAAATATAAAAAACTGATAGATATGTCTTTATCGGTATTTTGAACCTTGGGTCTAAAATATAAAAAAGTGATAGATATGTATTTTCTAAATTTCAGAATAGTGTTTATGTTAGGGAGTGTTTTTTTTTTGGATTTTGAGAGGGGGGAAAGTAAGAAGTTCATGTTCTTTTCTCATATTTATATGAGGTCCGGAAAGTTTATTTTCTTGGGTATCATCTCTTAAGTGGGTAAATAACTTTTCCACCTGAGAGGAAGCCACTAACACTTGAATGAAACAAAAATGTTCCTTTAATGAGTTTTTTTGACTAAAATGGTTATTATCTTATTTACTTTGGGAATAAAAGAACATTGGTAAATGCATTTACCTGGGTAAGTCATTCATGAAAAATACCTCCTCGAATAAGCACATTTACCTAGATAAATAATTTACTGAAAAGCAAATGAAGCCTTAAAGTATTTTTCCAACATCTGATAATTACCTATTTTATTATTTTGCCCTTGTTGGGGGGTTTTCTTTTTCTTTCTCCCTCTGTTTTTTCTTCATCGTACATGGAAGAGCCCTAAACTGTAGATGACCACATTAAGCAATTGGGCCATGTCTTACCATTTCGGACCCATTTTAATTGATCAGAGTTTTTGTTCAAACTTAAACACAAATGGGCACTTATAATTGATTAGGGGATGTTTGGTGGCCGCTTTTCTAAAAAATGGTGTCACGTTGGATCCATATAGGCGTTTCAACAAATGCTTGAACCATATATATGATTGTTTGGTTCATGCGTTTTTTGAAAAAAATGCTTGAACCATAGGCATGCCTTGTAAATCGAGATTCCACCGGTGCATGAAACGTCAAATTTGGCATTTCATGCATCGATGAACCATTACCCCCAATGGTTGACTGATTGGCAATTACGTATATCCTATGTGGTGCTTACCTGTCAGCACATACGAGAAAAATGGTGATTAAAATCACCTTACCAAACAACATAGTATTGTTTACTGCCTATGTGGTAGAAACACTCCCAAACAAAATCAAAGCTTTTTATTTTTATGAAAAATAGGTTTTAGATGCATGAGTTTTTTTTTTTTTTTTTTTTTTTTTTTTTTTTTTTTTAAAGTCGGTCCCCAAAAACACCAAACACCATCTAGAACTGCTCATGGGCAAGGTAGGGCTCAGGCTTGGCTTTTACAAAATTTGAATCAACCCGGCCTAAGGCTCCAACTTGACAAAATGTAATGTGAGTCTCAAAGCCTGCCCATCTACAGGTCTACTTGTAATCTTTTCATGGCAAATATTATATAAACCCTTCTTTAACCTTTTTGGTTGATTTGACTACTCGACCATAGATTCAATGACGTGTATCGGAAATGGGTTTGTTTTTGCTATCTTTTGTTTTACATAATGATATTTAAATATCAATAAAATAATTATAAAATATTACACTAATATTAAAATATAATTAAAATAATGTTAATATTTGAAATTGGTTGTGTATTTATTACAATAATTATTTATTTACTAACTTAATTATCTAATAATGAAAATATTATTATTAACTATTTAACTCTTTTTTATTTAATAATTTCAAAATTTAATGATAATATTTTATTTAGTATCTTGTAATTTTATTATTATTTAATAATAATTAATAATTATTATTACTAATATTTTGTTTTATTATTATTATCATCAAGTATTTAATTAGTTTTTATTATTTAATTATATACTTTTTATTAACTTTTATATTACAATTATTTAACTATTTAATTATTATTTTTAATCAATTGCACTATATATTAATCATCTTATAATCATTTAATTAATTGCTAATCAATTGATTAGGTAATTAATTACCTAATCAATTTATTAGGTAATTAAACAATCATTAAATTGACCATTTTAATGGTTAAAATGGTCAATTTCCATTATCAGAACTCAACTTTAAGATTTTAGAACAATATTTTCTATATTCATATATCAACAATAAGAAAAGTTATTCACCTCTTAAAGTAATCATTACATCATGACAAATGAAGGATCTTTTTTAGTAAAAGATTCATATATCATTGTACCCTAACCTTTAGAAAATTGAATTTATCCTTATTATCTTAAAAGATCTTTAAGTTTTTTAACAATTGACTATATCCTCCCTTATTGTTGGCGTTTGTTAATGGAAAGATGGAAAAAATTAAAAATTATTTTACCCATTATTTTTCTTTAAATTTTCAAAATGAAAAAAAAAATTCAAAACCAGAATAACCTCTTTACTTTTGACAACCCATTCAACCTTCCGGCCTAAACAATAATTGAGTAAACATTGGTTGGTTTTGAACTAACAGTAATGAGAAATCATCAACAATTATTGTTATGTTTGGTTCTGTGGGTGTTTATTGAAAAAACACTGCCACATCAGTCACATTGGCATTGGCGTTTATTGTATATGAAGCAAAGTGAAACAACTGCTTGATTTGTTTATAAGTGAACCTCAACCCAAACAACAAAAATAGGAAGCTTTTAAGTGAAAAAGTACAAATAAAATACCTATCTATAAACACGCACGAAACCAAATATATACTATATCTAAGGGGATGTTTGGCATCGATGCTGTTTTATCAAAAAAAATTATGCCACGTTGAAACCAGCTAGACATGACTGTTTTTTTTTCTCGAAAATTTACTGTTTGGTTCACCCATTTTTTGAATAAACACCGAAAAACACATACAATAATGTGCATCGCATTGCACCGAATCGCCAAAGGCTTTTTGTTCTTCATTGCACCGTCCATTGCTGTATCGTCGGCCGCCGGCTTCTGCTGCCTGCTGTATCACCGAGGATTATTTATTCTTCATTGCCGCCGCCTACTGCTGTATCGCCTGTGAATACCTGTTAGTAAGTAGCAGCGGCCGGAATACCTGTTCTCGGTCGGCAGGCGAACAACTGTGTCACCGATAACATGCCGTATCACTGTTGCATGCTAGACCGCCGTTCTTCATTCCAGACGAATAGGTATTTACTGGTTTTGTTTCTTTTGTTATGAAAGATAGATATTCACATATGAGGTCTCCACCATCGTTTGTGATGATGCGCGATCCGGCCGGTCTTAGCTGTCAACGACCTTGCTTATGAACTGAGTAGCAGGGAACCTGAAACAGAGGAGATGAGGAAGCTCTGGGGGGGGAATCCGGTGTAGCGGCTCCGAAGCTCAAGTTAGAATCCTTCAAAAGCAAGATAACACCAGATAGCGCAAAGTTTGCATACCTTCTTTGTTGGGGGCAGGGAGCTCTTATAATCACTTCGCGCACTCGCTCCGAGGCCCTTGTCAGGTCGGGTATGATTGCCCTTGCGCTTGTCAATTCGGCCGTCGTCCTTTCTATTGGGACAGAACCGTCACTACTTAACCGTCTCTCTAACTGGAGATGGCGATGTCAGTGGCGGTGGCAAGTGGCCGTTTAGAGTGCGGCCGCCCAGCGTCAGATCCCAAGTCAGTCAGGTGGGCGCCCTCGGGCACGGACTTCCTCAGTGTCAGGCATGGTATGACTTGTTTGGTTTTAGTGCCCAGAAGGTGATGCAGAGTGGTGAGCGAGGCGAAGTCTTGAGCTTGGAGGTATCTATAGGGCATGTCAGTTCGGCAAGGTGTATCCCGAACTGTTACAAGGCAGGCCAGTTCGGCGAGATATATCCCGAGCTGTTACAAGGTTGACCAGTTTGGACTACTCTGGTTTTGGGCCAAGGGTTCGGGCCCCCCGTAGGGACTTCGGTCTACTGGTGTCCCCTTGTTCACGCCTTAGCCTTGGCTCTTTTGCCGAGTTGTTGTTTCTACCACGTGTCGTATAACTGTGAGGTTGGGCCAAATCTTCCTTCATCAATTGCCCCCCACTCCTCGCGCCAAGGGTCTTGCCCTGGTGTGGGGAGTATCGCGAGGTAGTAGGTGGATTTGTCCCATCCTTTGGATCTTGACTGCGCGAGTTGCTTTTGCCAGGGTTCTTCGGTTTCCGAGAAGGCTGGAAACGTGCCTACTTATAAATGTTGATGGTTGTGACAGCGCGTGTTTTAAATTTCAAAAATTCGCACCGCTGGGACGTGACAGCGGGTCATTCAAAAAGGCGTGCCACTGCTGTACGTGCGCGGGCGGCTGTCAGGGAGACGTGCGACGCAGTCAGTTTCGAAAAGACACGTGTCAGCACGACGTCGGTTTCAAGAAGGCGTGCGCTGACGTTTCGCTCTTTTCAGAAAGACGTGCGCCAATCACGTCTCGACCTTATGGGACGTGCGGTCATCGAAAACGTGGGCCGTCGGATCGTCTTTGATCTGCACGGTCGATTCTTGGTTACTGTAGCTATAAATAGTGGGGGACCTCAGTCGATTTGTCACTTCTGTGGTTTGTCTACTGAGTTCGCATCCAATTTTTCAGCTCGCGTCCAAGTTTTTTCCAGTTCGCGTCAAAGGTGGTTGCATAGCCTTCAAGGTTCTTTGGCTTGTTTCCGTCTCCGGAGCCTTCAAAACTTTCTCCCGGTGAGTACCTTCCTGAATCCACCTTTTTCTCAATGTCTAGCTTTGATAGCTCAGACGACTCTTCAAGTAGGGCCAACGTAGGTTCAACCAACCGAGCCGTGTCCCCCGACTGCCTCAATGATCCTGAGGTGGAGCTCGAGGACTATGAACCAGTAGGCCGAGCCGCTTCAGGCAATTTGGCGTCTACCTCTCGCTGAGGTCGGATGCTAGACAGGTTTGGTCCCTCGACCATGACGCCTGAGGGGCTTCAATCTGTACTTATGTCTTACAACCTTCCTGGGGGGTATGCATATTTTATTCCTTCGGGTAGCTTTCCTTGGGAACACGGTCCTGATGAGATCGTGATTTTTCGTAGAGCAGCTCGCTGCGGGGTTGCGACTTCCTTTCCCACCCCTTCTTGTCGAATTTATAAACCACTTCAGTGTCACCATTGGCCAACTTCATCTGAATTCAATTCGAAACCTGGTGGGGACAGTTTCCCTTTTTTGCGAGTAGAATTTCCCCTTGGACTTGAAGATATTCTTCTCCATCTTGATGCTCAAGAGACAGGCGGGTTCTCTTCCTGGGGAAAGACGGGCATACTACCTTTCTCCTCGCCAGGGTTTTAAGCTTCTGCACGATCTTCCTAATAAGGTCCCGGCGTGGAAGCGGGACTACTTCGGTGTGCGAAGTGCACATGGATGGCCCTTTCAAACCGGATGGGGTGAGGCCGCTCCTGATTCAGGTGTTACTCTCGATAAAGAGACGGTGAAGGGCCTCCAGCAATGGGCACGACAAGGTTTAAAGTGCCATCACTACTTAATGGAGGCCAAGCTTATTGCGGCCGGCCTGAGTTCGGGTAGGTTTCTAGCTATGCGGTTTCTTGCTTGCTTTGTTCTTTCATTTTTTTTTGATGTCGAACTCGTTCCTGCAGGTGTGATGGACGCGGAGAGAACTCGTGGGGGGCGTCTGTTCCAAGGTATGAAGAGGAGGAAGCGGGTCGCCAAGCGAACTCGTACCGAGCTGCCCCTGGATGAGGAGCCCCAAGTTCCAGACCACACGCTAGAGGATCTACCCAGGGAGCCCAAAGTGACTCCACTGATGCATGAAACTGCCAGGGCGCCTTACGCTGAGACCACTCATACGGGCGCTCCTGCATACTCAAGTGCTCTTGCTCACTCTGGGTCTGCTCATACGCGGGCTGGGCCCTCGGGTTCGGGAGCTCAAGGGGAGTCCAGGAGCGTGTTGACGCCGAACTACACTCTTCAGAAGAGTAGGGAGGCTACTTTCCCTGAGGAGATCGCGGCGTGGACCGATCTTCCTTTGAATCAGGTCGCCTGCCGCGCCGTAACACATGCTATGGTGGTAAGTTAGATTCCGTCTGCCTTTTTCATTTTCTATCGCTCTTGCTGTTATTGCTCACTTGTTTCTTTTGGTAGGTGAATTCTTCAATTCATGCCTTAGCGGCCCAAGTGGAGAGGAGCTCGCGACAGGTGCGAGCTGCTGAGGCTGCCGCTCATGCTGCTAAAGAAGCTTTCCGTGCTGCAGAGGCGAATACCCGAGCTGCTGAGGCGGCCGCTTATGTTGCCGAAGAGGCTGCTCGCGTCGCGATGGCCAGGCAGGCAAGGTCTCAGCGTGACGCCGAGGCCATGGGGGTAGTTGTCAAGCATATGGCGGACTTGAAGTTGGATTTGCAGCATCAAGTCGAATTTCTTCAAGAGGACATCAGGGAGAGAACACAGATTTTTTCCCAAGGCATTGAAGACGCCAAGAAGAAGGTCGTTGAAGACTACATTGCCTCTCCGCGTTTTGACGATCTGATGGTGAATTCTTACAGGAGGGGGTTCAAACTGAGCAGGCGGATGATCCGGAACACGTACCCCGACCTCGATGTTAGTGCCATATCCACTTCGCATATAACTCAAGAGATGGCCAATGCTGCCGATGGCGAGCCGGACTCTGAAAGAGAGGCAGGGCCTTCGGGTGTTATTGAAGTGCCTTCTGATGGCGAAGAAGTAGCTCCGGGCATGTAACAACCTTTTTTTTTTTTGTAAGTCCCTTCTGATGGCCAAGGTACTCCTGTTTCTTGCAACGGAATAGATAATCTTTTTGCTCGTGTTCCTTTTCCCCGAACTGATTCTTTGTCGAACTGAATATGCCACTTTCTTGTCTGGGTTATTATACTTCCGCGACCTGTTTTGCCGTGAAGGCTTTTTGCAGTGAACTGACTTTTTGTCAAGCTGATAATATGCTCGACTTCTTTGCTTGTTTACGCCGAGGTTCCTCTTGGCTCTGCATCGTGGCACATAGGACCTGATTTCGTCCACTTCGCTTGGTGGTTTATAGGTAGTATCGCCTTAAGTTCACGATGTTTCACGCTCGAGGTACTTGTTTGCCTTCCAAGGTTTCGACTTCGTATGCCCCCCCGAGTGCTCTTTTTACTTTATAGGGTCCTTCCCAGTTTGGTCCAAGTTTTCCCACGCCAGGTTCGGGCACCATAATCTTACGAAGGACTAGGTCGCCGACTTGGAAGCTTCGTTGCTTTACTCTGGTATTGTAGTAGTGAGCTACCTGCTGCTGGTATGCCGCTGTTCGGATGTGCGCGAGGTCCCTTGCCTCGTCCAATAGGTCAAGGTTGGTACGTAACTCGTCTCCGTTCGTCCGATCGTTTTATGTTTCTAGTCGCAATGTTGGTACTTTGATTTCCGCCGGGATCACTGCTTCAGTGCCGTAGGTGAGGTTGAAGGGGGTTTCTCCCGTGGTGGTTTTTTCTGTAGTACGGTGAGCCCATAAGACACTTGGTAGCTCTTCGGCCCACAATCCCTTAGCTCGATCCTGACGTGCTTTCAGTTCACGCAGGATGGCTCTGTTCATTACTTTCGTCTGACCGTTTGCCTGCGGGTGCGCGACTGATGTGAAGTTTTTCTGAATCCCCATGTTCTGGCACCACTCTTGGAACTTGATATCCTCGAACTGCTTGCTGTTGTCGGAGATTAGTACCTGAGGTAACCCGAAGCGACATACTATGTTCTTCCAAAAGAAGTTCTGTATGTTTCGGGCCGTAATAGTTGCCAGAGGTTCGACTTCTATCCACTTCGTAAAGTAATCTACTGCAACAACTAGGAATTTTCTTCCACCTGTTGCTGGTGGTAATGGCCCCAGGAGGTCGATGCCCCATTGTGCAAAGGGCCACGGGCTGGCGATGTATTTGAGGTCGGAGGCAGGTTGATGGTGGATATTGGCGTGCTTCTGGCACTTGTCCCATTTTCTGACGAGCTCGACAACTTCTGCCTTCATCGTTGGCCAGTAATATCCTTGCCGAAGTGCTTTTTGGGCGAGTGCTCTGCCCCCCAAGTGTCCGCCGCACAGGCCTTCATGAGTGTCGCGGAGTACGAACTCAGCTTCGCCAGGTCGCAGGCAACGCAAGTAGGGGAGCATGTAGGACCGTCGGTATAACCGTTTGTCTATTATGACGTATTTGGTTGCCTAGCGCTGCACCCTCTTGGCCGCATTGCGTTCTGCAGGGAGGGTTCCGTCTATCAAGAAGCTCGCGAGTGGGTCGATCCATCTCGGCTCTGCTTCCAAGACGGGAGCGACCTCCTCTGTCCCCCCGAGAATACTAGGCCGAGGTAAGTTCTCTATGTACACTGTTCTCATGTTGTTGTGACTTGTGCTGGCTAACCGGGACAGAGCGTCGGCCTCAGTGTTCTCTGACCTCGGGATTTGCCTGATGAAGTGTGACTGGAAATTGAGCAGGGCTTCTTTTACTTTCGTCAAATATGCGATCATGGAGAGCTCGCGTGCTTCATACTCACCCGTAACTTGATTGACCACGAGCTGGGAATCATTGCAAATGACCAAGTGTTTTGCCTTTACCTTTCGCGCTAGGTCCAGCCCGGCTATCAGTGCTTCGTACTCTGCCTCGTTGTTGGATGCCGCGAACTCAAAGCGTAGTGCGTATTCTAATTTTGTGCCGCCCGGGCCGCATAAGACTATTCCAGCTCTACTGCCTTGTCGGTTCGAGGAACCATCCACGTGAAGGATCCAAGGCTCCTCATCCCAGTTCGCGTTTCGCCTGACCAGGAGAGATGCCACACCGGCTGCTACTTCACGGGGTTCAGACTCTATTGGCTCGGGAGCTCCGGGTTCGCCTGAACTGGGGACCTTGGGCTCAACCTGTGGGGCTTCGTGGCTAAAAGTGCACTCGGCGACAAAATCTGCCAAAGCTTGGGCCTTAATAGCAGTTCTTGGCTTGTACTGGAGGTCGTACTCGCCTAGTTCGATGGCCCATTTCGTCAGTCGACCGGAAACCTCGGGTTTGAGTAAAACTTGTCTCAGAGTTTTGTCAGTCAGGACGATGACAGTGTGAGCCTGGAAGTATGGGCAGAGTTTCCGAGCTACTGTCACTAGTGCGTATACTAGCTTTTCTATCTGCGGGTACCTTGTCTCTGCTCCCTGCAAAATTTTACTAACATAATAGATGGGTCGCTGGACCCAGTCTGTTTCTTTTATTAGTACCGAACTGACCACCTCGTCGCTTGCCGAGAGGTACAGTTCTAGGACCTCGCCCTCCTTGGACCGGGCTAAGGTTGGCACACTAGCGAGGTAACCTTTTAGCTCGTCAAACGCGAGCTGGCAGTCCTGGGTCCACTCGAACCCTTTGCCTTTGATTGCTTTGAAGAAAGGTAGGCAGCGGTTTGCCGATTTGGACATGAAGCGGCTTAGGGCGGCTATGCGGCCGTTTAGCCACTGAACTTCTTTTACTTTCCGAGGTGGTCTCATATCTAGAATGGCTTTTATCTTGTTCGGGTTGGCCTCAATACCGCGCTGATTGACAATGTACCCTAGGAATTTGCCTGAGGTGACGCCGAAGACACATTTGTTGGGGTTCAATTTCATGCTAAACTGACGTAGGATTTGGAAGACAGAATCTAAGTCTTGTATTAATTCTTGTGAAAATTGAGTCTTGACGACCATGTCGTCTACATAGCACTCTATCTTCGTGCCAATCAGGGGCCGAAACAGCCTATTTACAAGTCTTTGGAAAGTTGCCCCGACATTTTTTAGTCCGAAGGGCATGACCTTGTAGCAATATAGGCCGAACTCGGTTATGAAGCTGGTTTTTTCCTCATCGGATGGGTCCATCCGGATTTGGTTGTAGCCCGAGTAGGCATCCAGGAAGCTTAGCAACTCATTTCCCGAGGTCGCGTCCACTAGGCGGTCAATTCTATGGAGGGGGAAGCAATCTTTTGGGCATGCTTGGTTCAGGTCGGTGTAGTCGATGCACATGCGGCACTTGCCGTTTGCCTTTTTTACCAACACCGGGTTGACCACCCAGCTCGGGTAATGAACTTCCCTTATGAAGTTTGTGGCGAGGAGCTTCTCGACCTCCTCGTCGACCGCCCTCCAGCGTTCTGGGGCTAAGTTGCGTTTCTTCTGTCTAACGGGTCTGACTACAGGGTCAGAATTAAGTTTGTGAGTTATCAGGCCGGGGCTAATGCCGGGCATGTCGGCCGCGGACCAGGCGAAAATATCTAAATTTTGAAGTAAAAAACTCACCAGTTCAGTTCATAGGGGTTCCTCGACGGAAGCTCCGATCTGAAGTGTGCGAGCTGGGTCCGTAGCCGAAGTCAGGATTGCGACCGTTTCCTCCGTGGGCGAAGCTCATTCCTCACCTTGCTCCGCAGGCCACTCCAATTCGAGGTTGTCGGCCGCCTTGGTTTTTCCCTTCAGGGCGGCAACATAACACTTGCGGGACTCGAGTTGGTCGCCCCGCGCTACCCCCACACCAAAGTCTGTAGGGAATTTCATGGCCAAATAGTAGGGGGAGACCACCGCCAGTAGGATATGCTTGATCGGCCGACCTATTATGGCATTGTATGGGGAGGGGGTCGCGACCACCAGGAAATCATGGTTGAGTCTGACCGCACAAGGCCATGTGACGATTTCCACAGGTACTGTTATTTTTCTGAGGGGCCTGACTTCCTCTCCGCTGAAACCCACCAGGGGAGTGTTCGCGGGCTTCAGCTCGCTCCTCTGTAGCTGTAGCTGGTCAAATGCTGATTTAAAGAGGATGTCTGCTGAGCTGCTCGAATCTACGAGTGCGCGTCTGACCTCAAAGTCGTTGATCCTTAGCTTAATGACAAGCGCATCATCAAGGGGGTAGCGGACCCCTCGCGCGTCGTCCTTTGTGAAGATGATTGGTTCTTCGGTCTTTGGTCTCTTTGGGGGG
The DNA here is from genome assembly GCF_056320005.1 of Nelumbo lutea. Taxonomy (NCBI): domain Eukaryota; kingdom Viridiplantae; phylum Streptophyta; class Magnoliopsida; order Proteales; family Nelumbonaceae; genus Nelumbo; species Nelumbo lutea. The sequence goes on along the minus strand of NC_142686.1, from coordinate 24,331,623 downwards.
TTCCGTTCCTCGAGGGTCACTTCGCGAACTGAAGTCCAGGCCACTGCCGAGGTACACTCTGCTACCACCGAACCTCCCGCGATTACATGGATGGTTCCCTGAACTGGCCTCTCTTCCGGAGGCTATCGCTGCAACGGTTCGGCAGGTCTGCTGCTAGACTCGGGGGCATCCTTTTCGTGCTCCCCTTGCCGACCTGCCTTATTGTTATTATTGTTGTGCTGTACAAAGTTTCTCAAGTATCCGCGACGGATGATCCCCTCTATCCCATCCCGGAGGTTATTACACTGCTCGGTACTATGACCATGGTCTCTATGGAAACTACAATACAAATTCTTATCTCTCTTTCGGATTTCCCTTTAGGCAAGGTGGCCACTTCACGTACGGAGTGTCTTTGATCGTCATTAAGATCTCGGTACGCCTTGTGTTTAACGGCGTGTAATCCGTCTGAACTGCTATAGGAGCTTGGAACGACTGGTTCGGCTTCGGCTCCTGGGCCGGGTTTTTTCTGTCGATCGGGTTGGAGAGCTCGTCTTCCCTCTTTATTTTCTCGTTCCCGCCTTCGGTTCATTGGTTGATTTCTTCCTCTGTCCTCATGAACTTGTCCGCGAGCTTGAGGAATTCTGCCACGGTTGCGGGCTGGTTAGCCACCATGTGCCATTTGAATTCTTTGTGCGTTACCCTTCTTTTGGCCGTCGCGAGCTGCACTGCGAGGTCCAACCGCGGTATCTACAAGCATGCTTCGTTGAATCGCTTGATGTAGCCCCTGATGGATTCTCCTTCCCTTTGGACTACTCCGAAGATACTTTCCTCTGTTCTGGGGCACCGTTGGCTGGTGACAAAGTGTGCGGTGAAGACCTGCACGAACTGGGCCCAATACTTTATCGACTCGAGGGCCAGGTTCCTGTACCAAGTGCGGGCTACTCCCCTGAGGGTGGTGGTGAAGGCCACGCACATGCACGATTCGCTGGCCCTGGCGATGTGCATTTGGGATTGGAAAGCGTCAACGTGGTCGTTGGGGGTCGAAGGACCTGTCGTACTTGTCCAGAGGTGGGAGCTTGAAATTTCTGGGTAAGGGGACCGCCAGGAGTTTTGATGCGAGGGGGAAGGAACCGAGAGAATCGGGACAGCTCCTACCTCGCCCGAGCTAGTCTCTTTGCCTCTGAGCTCTGACAAGACACGGGTGGCGGTTCGGCGACTTCGCCGGTGCCTTCGTTGCTGAGTGGGCCTTGTACTGGCGTTGCTGGCCTCCGTGTTACCGAGCTCGATGGGCCCAAAATTCTGGTAGTCTTCCGCTAGGGCGCCGAATCGGTTTTGCGTGAGCGGGAACTCGGGCTTGGAGCGTCGAGGTGCCGATCTCGCGGGCGAGGTTCCCGACCCGCCTGCGAGTTGCGAGGTGGGGATGATATTTTTCTCTCTTCGGCCTGGGGACGAGGCCTGGCTGTTAGGGGGGTTCTGGGGCCGGGAGGCCTTTCCCTGGTGGGGGCGTCCATCCTACGGGGTGGCCTTGACTGGCCTCGGAGCGGGGTGGCAAGGTGGAAGTAGTGGTTGGTTCAGCGGCAGTTGGGGGAACTGCTGTTGATAGTGATACTAGGAGATGTTGTGCAGTACTTGGTGCTGGTGAAGCTGGTGCTGCTGGAACTGTTGCATTTGGGCTTGCATTGCCCGCATGCACTGCATCAGGTCATCCAACCGGTTTTGGCTGGCTGCCAGGGGGACGACAATCGGTTCAGTAAAGGTTGTCTCAATAGGGGGAGGAAAGGGGATGCTTGTGGTAGGAAGGTTTACAGGCGCCACCGCTTGTGGCGCGTTCAAGCTGGGGATCCCATCCACTGAAAGGGGGATGGTGAACTATCCAACGCACACCACGGGGACTTGAAGTTATTCCCCGGTGGTGTTTTCTCCGTGCCACGTCCGGCGTTGCTGGAGGAGGCCATGAGTGTTGGGTTTTTTTGAAGAAAAGAGGGTATGGAAGTTTGGAGGGAGGCTTTTTGAAGCGTTTCCCACAGACGATGCCAATTGATGATGCGCGATCCGACCGATCTTAGCTGTCAACGACCTTGCTTCTGAACTGAGTAGCAGGGAACCTGAAACGGAGGAGATGAGGAAGCTCCGGGGGGGGAACCTGGTGTAGCGGCTTCGAAGCTCAAGTTAGAATCCTTCAAAAGCAAGATAACACCAGATAGCGCAAAGTTTGCATACCTTCTTTGTTGGGGGGCAGGGGGCTCTTATAATCACTTCGCGCACTCGCTCCGAGGCCCTTGTCAGGTCGGGTATGATTGCCCTTGCGCTTGTCAATTCGGCCGTCGTCCTTTCTGCTGGGACAGAACCGTCACTGCCTAACCGTCTCTCTAACTAGAGATGGCGGTGGCAGGTGGCCGTTTAGAGTGTGGCCGCCCAGCGTCAGATCCCAAGTCAGTTAGGTGCGGCACCCTCGGGCACGGACTTCCTCAGTGTCAGGCATGGTACGAGTTGTTTGGTTTTAGTGCCCAGAAGGTGATGCGGAGTGGTGAGCGAGGCGAAGTCTTGAGTTCGGAGGTATCTATAGGTCAGGTCAGTTCGGCGAGGTGTATCCCGAACTGTTACAAGGCAGGCCAGTTCGGCGAGGTATATCCCGAGCTGTTACAAAGTTGGCTAGTTCAGCGAGGTATATCCCGAATTGTTACAAGGTTGACCAGTTCGGATTACTCTGGTTTTAGGCCAAGGGTGAGTTCGGGCCCCCCATAGGGACTTCGGTCTGCTAGTATCCCCTTGTTCACGCCTTAGGTTTGGCTCTTTTACCGAACTGTTGTTTCTACCACATATCGTATAACTGTGGGCCAAATCTTCCTTCATCAGTTTGGTGTAAGGCATCCTGGTGGTGAATCTAACATCAATCCAAATTGTACATATTCACGTCGGCATCAAACACATGGTGGTTATGGATTAAAATTAATGCACGCCTAACACTGTATCTAACTTGCGCATAAAAAATGGTAAAGGAAATTGCCTTACCAAGCACTCATACAGCATAACGTGTGTACTTATCCTCGTAAATCATGAATATTGGGCATGGGCGTTTTATTTAAAAAAAATTACGCCTTAAAACGCTCACGCTACCCAACACTATATATTCTCCCAATTAATTTAAACCTGTTTGATAAGTTCTTAACCAAATGAAAGGTGGTTAATGCATGGGTTAAGCATGGAAATTGAATTTTTAATGGCTTGTTAGATCTCCTAGGCTCCATACAACTCATTAATTACCAACCTTGACTTAACCCTGACCAAGATTTATATTGAAATCCCTGATTGGATGAAACTTTGAAAAATTGGAATGTGATTGAATTTTGAGCTTGGAATATAGAAGCAACCATTGATAGACTAAGCTTGTTTCCCAGAATTTTACTTTACATTTTCACTCTTTTATGCTCTATTAATCTATCTTAAGGTAAATGCTAAGGACTAATGTTGTGGTTCCATTTGTTATGCCCGGCACAGTATGATCATGGGTTCAACAACTTCAACTGTTAACTACAATTTAAGCCAAAGGCATCCAACTCGAGATTACATCTCCGCCCCCCCAATGCGCCACAGTGATGGTAGAGTGGACATAGGCCCTCGTTTGATTATCAACATATTGGAATATTTAAAGGTCATGTGACAAGTCAAATGTGGAAGATGACTGTTTTGTTTTGTGGATATCTCTATACAATATCTTCACACACAATCATTCACATTTTTTTTAAATTATTATCTATTTATTTATTTTCTATAAAAGAAATTTTATTTAATTGTTTATTGGAAAATGTTTTATGCATAGAGATGTATTGGATTATTCTGGATCTTAGTTCTCGCTCTTATTGGGTCAATGGATATCCATTTGACCCAGTCTAGATTGGATGACCAAATGGTTAGATCCTTGGTCAGTATGGGACATTTGCCTCAATCTGGAGAGGCCTTAACTTTGTCTTCCCCCCAAACGTTCAAATTGGTTAAGTTCCCTCCTCAAAACAAGGAAGGAAACGTTGGGTAGAGACCTATGTATATGGCTATTAGACCTGTTCATGGGCCGGCCCATCCCGGCCCGGTCCCCGAATGGGCTTGAACAAGTATATAGGCCCACGGGCTAAACCTCGGGCCAAAAATCCTGGCCCGTAATAAATTTGAGCCGGGCTCAGGATTTGCCAAAATAGCCCGGCCCGGCCCGACCCATAAATAAACCTAAAAAACCTAGTTGAATACCCCTCTTTTTTTCACCTCTTTTCCTTCTTTTTCCAACCAAATTCTTCTTCTCCACGTCCTCTTTCCCTTCTTTATATATATTTTTTAATATAAATAAATTTTGAATTTATATATTTTTTAATGTAAATAAATTCTGATTTATATTGATTATTGAATAGGGAAAATTTCTAATTTTTTTATTAGGTAGGGCTTCGGACTCGGGCTCGGGTTTCGGGCTTTTTATTAGGGCCGGGCTCGGGCTCAGGATCGGGTTCGAGCCTAACATATTTTTGTTAGTGAAGAGTAAAAGCCCGGCCCGACCCATGAACATGTCTAATGGCTATCATAAAAATAGCAAAGTGTGAAAAACAAGATATCTTGGAAGGTCAAATAACCTCCAAATTTCAGTCCCATCTAGATTTCACAGTTCTCTCTTGCATTTTGTTTGAGAGATAGTTGTCTTGGATCCTATAATGTGCAGTTGTTCTTTTTCTCTTTTTGTATGTAGGTTTGGTGTGCCCAAGCATCAGCAGTCCATTTCTACATCTACTCGGTTCTTCACACAGCACATCCTCATCGTGTATTGGGAACATCACCCGGTGATGACATCATCAAGACTGATACTATCATCAGGAGATGTTTCCAATACACGGCGAGGATGTGCTGTGGGGCTGAGATGTAAACTCATCCGACTCTATCTTGATATGCCCAATATTATTGACTATGACTTGGCTATGCTATTCCAACTTGTGTTTATGCAAACAGATACTACCAAAGCCTTATGGAGTCCATCAATTTGGGTAGACCACAATACATGACCCAAGAAGAAATGATAAGAACGTAATGAAGGAATAGACTTCACTGATTGTGTATTGGATGCAGCTAAGATAGGTACCAACCGAAGGCTACACTCTTTACCCAAAAGCAAAACCCAAGGCTGCTCTAGCATTAGCATGAATTTGAGTTTATTCATAAGAAAAAAAATGTTATTCATAAAGGCGAAACGCCACTAACCAAGCTAAGGTAGGTACTTAAACTATAGGGTAAAATGCTATTCATCAACATCCACAAGTTGGATGTTGAGTTTATTTTGAAATTTTGAAGAATATAGGAAGGTAAAATTGACCATAATGGGTAATATTAGGTTTTTAAAGAAAATTTTTATTCGGTGTCATGTTAATGAATGATAACAGTAAGAAAGGATTTAGTCAATTGTCAGTAAATTTGAGGATACCTTAAGACAATATATAATTAGAAGGGTTGAGATTTGCTCTATTTTAAAATTTAAACGACTTTTTTTTTTTTTTAAATGTGCCAAGTTTATTCTCTAATCTATACAATAGTTTTTAATTTTTTTGGGTAAAATATAAAAACCTCCCCTGAAGTTTCTGACAATCATAAAAACCTCTCCTATAGTTTCATTTTAATAAATACCTCCCTGACCTTTTGAGAAACTTGACAAAAATATCCCTTCCATCACCTTCTCAGACAAAATGTTAGACTAATGCACCAGTTTTTCCAAATACCCATTATATCCTTTTATAAATTATCTTACATACAAAATTACTGAAATAATCCTATTTTAACTTGACAAAGCCTCCCCTAACGATCATCTTCAAAAGTTTTTGTTGAGTGAAAACAAGGTTATTTCAGTATTTTTGTATGTAAAATGATTTATAAAATGGTAGAATGGGTATTTGGAAAAAAATTGGTGCATAACATTTTCCATCTAAGAAGGTGACAGAAGGAGGATTTTGTCAAATTTTTCAAAAGTTCAGGAGAGGTATTTGTTAAAATGAAACAATAGGAGAGGTTTTTATGATTGTTAGAAACTTTAGGGGAGGGTTTTGTATTTTACCCATTTCTTTAATGCAAGTGGTCGGATCCAGCTATACCAGAATTCAATTCGAATTTTGAAATAGTGGGCTCCGATTGGATTTGGATTTAATCCAGCTCTATTCTATTGTGAATAAAATAAAGAAAAAGATTAAAAATAAAAAAAATAATTTTTAAAATTAGCTTATACATATATAAAATAAAATATTGTATATAACATCTTATCTATATGAATTGTTACATTACACATAATCTTAATTAGTTATCGTACTTAGAATTTTATTGGATCGGATGGGTTAAATCGGCATGCATCCCATCCTATTTACTAAATTGGTGCAGGATTTAATATCCAAACAAAGGGAAAATCCATCTGATATCGAAATTTCGGATGCATTGAATATTTGAATCTTGACAGCCCTACCCGCCCCAAACCCACTTGAAGTCGGGTTTGGATTCCAATATCCAAGTCTGTGACTCTGTGCAACTCTGCTACAAGCCCACAACTAACTGACCAACAAGCTAACCGGCACCATCATTCTTGATATCAGAGAAGGCTGGATAGTACGATGGGACCATTTGAGATTCCAATCCTATGTACGAAGGGTGTACGAATGTTTAGAGCTGTTGACACCTTTTTCTGACAAAAAGATGGCATTGAGAGTAACCCAAACCTACCTCTACCAAGACCAAGACCGCAGTTAAAGATTGTTCCAGCCAAGTACTAAAAATGGACTGGGCCAGGCTGGAACAAGGCCTGAGGAACAGCTGGGCAATCAAAAAGCCCAATCATAGAGTTTGAAATATTTACATAGACTAAGAGACCGTAACTTTTCTACTTCAAGTTTAAAAGGACCAATAAGAAGTTAATAACTTCCAAAACAAAATTTGATTTCTTGAACTTTCACACAGTGCAGGTAGAAGTAAATACATTGTTGGGCCTGGTTTTAATTGGACCAGACTACCAGAGTACATACTTATTCAATGATAAAGTATTTTGAGTTAATTGAACTGGGTTCTGATCATCGATGATTCAATCCATTGACAGAATTGCTGGGCCTGGAGAGCCACGAAAAGTCAGAAAGAGACTAATAAGAAAATGACACCATTCATGCATGGCAATAGATTCAAGATGGAATGCAATTCAATTAGTGAGCAGAATTAATAATGCGAGGAGACAAATTCTGGGGTTTGATTTGATCGATTGAACTGAATATTTTTTGTGAAATTCAAATACGCTTTTAATCCTAAGGACTAGAGTGAAGTGTTTTTGAATCCAAGTAAAAGATCTTTACTTTGCCAAAACAAATGGATAGAACTGTCAAATGGCAACGTCTGACCTAAGTACTTCACTCAGTGCTGAGCTTATTATTGATCGTGACTATCAGGTCTCACCCAGTAAGACCCAATTAAATTTGAAATGTCTTTACATGGTAATTTGACAAACAACCCCCCCTCTCTCTCTCTCCCTCCTGGGCCTTGAATCTTGAACAGGTCAGAACAGCTAAAACCAATCCCAACCCTCCTAATTAACTCCCGGTATTTGATTTTTCGGTGGATTCAAAAACTGGTATGTATCCACTGGACTAAAAAATGCAGATCCAAACACTTCTATATAATAGGGTGGGTTGGGCCCATTAAGTTGGTTTAGACTACCAAAACACCCAGAAGTAGAAGTACATCCAATTTGATTCCAAAGGTATCATTGAAAAGTCTTTCAAGAATAGGAACAGAACTGTGAAAACATGCAGTCATCCGCTGGTCTGTGACTGAGGCCATTGTTTGGCACTCTTGGCACTTTCTTTCAAGGGTCTGACGTATTTAATTGCTATCGCATGGTCACACTACTGTGCTGCAGCTATGAGCTTTCATGTATCGTATCTCTTCCGGGCTTTATAAAAGAACATTTTTATGTTATATTTGTAATGTCTCATGGTTTATTTTTTTAGCCAAAGAAGATGCCTGTTTTTCAAGTATGAATGTTTTTTTTTAATTATTTATATGATTTTTGTAATGTCTCAAGTTAACCATTTTTCAAAGGCACTAAGATTTTCATTTTTCTTTTTAATAGAAAAAAAAATCGACTCCATCAAGCCATTTAATCCATCCGGATCTCCTATATTTACATCTTACACCAATATTATGTTTGGTTTGAAAGAAAAAGTAGGAAAAGAAAGGAAAAGTCAAGAAAGCCTGTACAAATAACAAGGTTTGTAAAGGTTTCCCTATCATTCCTTTCCTTTCTCTATCTTTTCTTCCAAACCGAACATAAGGTACACAATAACCAATGAAAAGAAGGCTTGCATTCTCACTTAATTTCAATTCTCAAGCATGAGAGTAGATAGGTGTGATATTGGAAGAACTTTGACTAATCAAGATCCCCTTGTGAATTTTGATGAATTTTCTTTTGTAAATCTACAAGGCTACACCTTAGAGCGCATTTGGGAGAGTTTCTGCACTGATCGAGAGAGTGGCTTTGGAGAAGCTAACAAAACTAGCTTCTTCAGAAAATTGAATTCTCAGCTCAACAACAATAGTTTTTTTTTTTGGCTTTTCGAGGTTTTTACCAAACACAGCTTACTAGCTTTCTAGGTGGGGCTTACCTTGCAATACTTGAAGCCACTGTAGGAAAAACCCTTCCAAATGGGCACTCGGTGAAGGTGAGTGTAGGCCATCTGGAGTGCCATTTAAGGGGTGTTCATCAATATGTTTGGCTTTGCTTTTATAAACAAAAACAATTACCACATCAGCAAATAGACCCTTAGGCTCAGTTTGAAAGGAGTACAAAAACAAATTTGTAGAATGCAAATACATACAAAATAATATAAAATACAAGGTTTTACACACTACAAATTTACATTTATACTCCTTCCAAACTGAGCCTTAGTTTTAGAGGTTATAATTGACTCATCTCAACTTTGTATTAGCTTGGAGTTTGCTATGTAGGCATGTGAAAGGGTTAGTTCGTTTCCATTCTTTTCATTAACATTCTAATGATGAGAGAGAAAGAGAGAGAGGGCAGCGCCATACCCCATCTTATCTTGAGGCTACTACTTCTTAAGTCCATGACAGCTCTATACCCCATCTTGTGTTGGAGCTTTCTCCTATTAACTTTATTCGCTCAATCATCAAAAGTTCAACATAAAGACACCCAATAAAAGATGGCTTATTAAGAGGAATGTGTGGAACCCTACAGGGCTCCACCTGATCAATCACATGGAAGATTCCTCTGTCACTTGCTTTTTCTCTAAAATATAGAAGCAGGGCTTCTTCTTAATCAATAGCTCATAAGCTTAAATACCCGTGACACTATCATTAATGTAAAGGGTGGATCCGCAATTTGAGTAGTCCAGTGGGCTTCACTTAACAACCCACATATCTTCTTCTACTTGGCAATTTGTTTCTGGGCTGTAAAAAAGTCTACTAATTCCTCTCTGCACTCTCCACCCTTTATTGATGGCTTAACTTTAGGCCAAAACTCTGCAATCCCAGAACTTGGGTCTTCTTAAAACTGGAAAGCCTGAGTGAGCCTCCTTAATTGATCTAATGGAAAAATCTTAGTTATTTCCCAACACCCAGTTTCCCACCAAGAAGGAAGGAAACAAAAGCAGCCTTTGAATACCAGAACCCATCATTTTTGAGGAGTCCTGGTGTTGGAGATTTGCGTACTGTGAAAACAGAAAGTTACCCATGAACATTGATCAGAAACTGTAAATGGTTTCATGAGACTTGGTTACGGATTTGCAGTGTAATGAGACCAGTTCTTGGCTTGTGGGCATACTGTCAGGGGTGACCCAACAACTGATGGGTCCTACCCCATGTGGGCATGCCAAGCGCGCCGATGCAAAGGACACCCTAGTCCTTGTATATACCTTAAATGTCCTGAAACTCGGTTTTGACCGTCACCCTCTTCAGTCTTACAGCCCTCTCTCTCTCTCTCTCTCTCTATTTTGTCAACAGCAGAGTTTGGAAAAAGGGGGCCTTCCACATTAATGACAGAAATACGTCCTAATGTAAAGTTTGATTAAATTTAGACCGGATGTAAACCATTTTGACTTGCTCAAATAGCAGTTTGGGGCAGACCGGTTTATGGGTCCAAAATGAACCAACCCTCCAGAAAGTAGGAAAGTAGTAATTAAGACCTTTACTACACTGCGTATATTCTCACTTTTCCATGTCTAATCCATGTGCGTATCGTGAAATTCACTTCACATTTGGTTAAAACGTGCACTCAATTCAGAAGCGCGTAGGAAATGCGGGTTAACAATTCTTAATAAATTAAAGAAAGAAGCAACGGTTCGTTTTCAAACGAAAGAAAACAGAAGAAAGAAATTAAAGAACGAAGTTATTCCATCGAGAGTCGAGACTAGATCAGTTTTTATTCAATTCACCCAAATTTTCTGGGCTTACAGTTTGGTTTGGTTGAACCTGCACTCTTTGCAATTCGCCGCTTTTCATTTTTCTATTCTGATTTCTGATCTTCTTGCTTATTCATTTTTTTTTAATTAAAACTGTCCTGTTTGGCCACCTAATTTGCTAAATCCAATTCATAATCAGTCCTTACTTGGATAAACTAAGCAAATACAAAAAGCAAACAAGTACTAGTCTATCAGTCACCCAAGTCAGGATTAACAAATCGGAGGGTTCTTTACTTCTTTAATGATAAGCTAAAAGCAAAACCACTCCTTAAGAACAACCCTTTTGTCTTAATCTTAAGAGACAAACAGAAAAATAAGAAACCAAAGAAAAGCACAGAATTGCTTTCAAGTGAAGAAAACACAGGAATGACTAATGAGAAACCCAAATCAATGATCAATCAAAAGTATCTATATATAAACAAAGAGTGAAAGAGGAAGCCAAATCATGTAATTTTTTTCAGAAGAGAAAAAGGAAACAAAATAATTGGACAGCCATGCAAGAAGGGTACCTGCTGTTTTGTCTCCTAAACCTCTGACATGTTGATATACACTGAGCTTTCCAAGATCATCCATCCCTCAACCATCTCTTCTTCTTCTTCAGCCTCACTTTAGAGTTTATAGAAATTCACAGATTCATGATAAATGTCCACAATGATTCTTACAAACTTAATTGTTCCTCTCTTAATTTCATTGAGCACATAGTAATGCATGGACCCATGTTGGTACTAAATTGAATACATAAAAGCTGTGACTGGACTACCGGAGAGAGAAGCCATCGACGGTGAATCATTTCTTCTTGTTCTTATCCTTTGAGTTGCAGAACAGTGAACCAAAACCGAATAAGTTAGCGGTTCCTTTTGGAATATATGGAGGTGGAACGTTTAGAACAGGATTAATACGAACCCCATTGCTGTAAGATCCATAATTTTTCTTCAACGGACGCTTCTGTGACGAAGACAGATAAGAAGGAACAGAAGAAGAAGAGGAAGAAGCAGAAAACTTTATGGGTGTGATTGTTGGGGGCTTCTGTGGATTCTTGTGATTGTCCTTCAAAAATGGTGGCCGTTTGGGAACCGGTGATGAACCTGTTGAATTGCTCCTGGATAGAAGCGGTAAAGAACAAATTAAACTGAGTTTGTGCCCACTACCGCAATTAAGACTACTGCTTCGCTTGAATCGCCAGAACGACTTCGAAACTGAAGGTGCTTTTTCGTCTCCTTCTGAGCTTTCCTCTATGATTTCCTTCAAGTTCTCTTTCCTGGAATTTTCAGTTTTAGAAGTAGCAGGTTCAGGAGATGGCGTTTTTGTTGGTAGAGGAGGGTGATGAGGAGACTTGTATTTGTGGGTCTGTCTCGGAGGATCAATTTTCTTCCTAATTTCAGTTGGAAGAATTTTCCCATCGCAAAAGAGCTCATCAGCAGAAGATGATTCTTGTTGGAAGCTTTCGTTGAGGCAGAAATCGAAATCCAGGAGAGAAGAATCCGAGCGGTAGTTGTGCTGTTCGACGGGCACAACGTCTGCATGGCGGAGGTCATGAGAAAACGAGATTCTCGGACTCATTCCCAGACTAGAGCTCTCCGAGCAGAGATCGACCGCCATTTCTCCAAAAACAGCTTTCGAACAGAAACAAAAAAAAAAGAAAAAAAAAATCCTACAACCCCAGAAAAGGATTAATTACAGAAAGCGCTACAAGACTGAGATTTTGAATAATATTTTCGAAACCAAGAACGGGAAAATCGTGAACTGTGACATGTTTGAACGACCCAGAAAACCGCCAAGATTCAAACGCGAGTGACGACCGGCGTTAAAAGCTTTGTGGATAAACGGGACACCTTGGACTTGAAGAGTCAAAAAGCCTACGGAAGTGTTTGAAATTTGGGATAGAAGGGGACTGAAAAACTGAAAAGGATAAGAGTTAAAGCTGTGTCGTCTCAGCTGTGTCGTCTCAGTGATTCCAATGCTCGAAGTCGAAGCTCCCCTCCTCTGTCCTCTCTGCAAATGGGTTAATAGGAAATTTCAGATTTCCAAAAGGAAAAGAAGAAGAAAAAAGTAACTGAAGTAACCACCGAAAGGCTACCAGAACTCTCTCTCTTTTGAAGCTTCTGCAGAGAGCGTGTAACAAATGAAAACCCCAGAAAGAATTTGTAGGAGACGAGCAGCCACGAGAGAGAGAGAGAGAGAGAGAGAGAGGACGGTGACGTTATCGTGGAAGATCTCTGATGGGAGTTATGGGGTTAAAGGAATAAGTAACTAAATAGTAAATAATGAACCTCACAGTCAGAGACGGTTTATTTCCATAATCAAATCAAATCAAATTCACTAAGAATTAATTAATAAACTTTTGACAACTTTAAGAGCAGATAGCCGAAGTTTTACTCTACCCACCATCTCACATGAGGCATTCTGCTTATTAGTCCAAACCCATCAAATAAACAATATTAATTATTAAATAACTTGTTAAAATGAATCATCTGAAACTTTTTTGGTAATAATAAAATTATCTGTAACTAGATGATAATTACGCTGTTCAATCTGGACCATTTTTCATGATCAAATACATGAGTAAATCCAACATTTTATGGCTGTTTTAGGAGTGGATTACATCCATTGGACGGCACAGATTAAAAGGTCAACATGGTGCACACCTGCAGTTGTCTGCATATTATAATCTGCAACTGGTATTAATAGTTTATTCAATTAAGAGTAACCCAACATTAATCCGCTGTATCTAAGCTCTAAACTCTAGCTTGAGTATAATTTACATAAACACTAACAAAGCAATTGAGATATTAAACATCAAGAGTGTTTCATAGGTTATTTTCCTCTCAAGACATCCCAAGGGAGATTCATCTGGACTTGATTCTTCAAGTCAATACATATTTTACAAGTTTGCTTAGTTTGCTGGCATTTGAAAAAGAAAAGAAAGGAAATCAAAAGTTCAAAATTTAAACACTTGAAGCAGAAATGGATGATCTTACAATGAGTTGAAGCCTTGAATGTACAGCAAGGAGATTGATTGCAAATGGACTCATTATATTTTATCAGCCACAGCCACAGTTTTGAGTCATGAAAAAAGAAAAAAAAAAAAAGGCGAAGCAGGATGAAATAGCGCCCATAATTTGACCATGCATATGGCAACAGAACGGAATGGCAAAAAAGATGATGATAATGATAATGGCCCTTTTTTTTTATTTACATGTGATGTATTCTGATTATTTATAGTAAAACTTATACTGCATTTCACCTCAGAAATTTAAATTTCACTACAGAGCTACAATAATTTAAAATTTCCAATACCCTCACTTATAACACCAATAACTTATATATTGACATCAATTATGAGTTAGCACTTACCGGAACTGTATGGTGGAGTTAAGATTTATTAGGGTGGACTGAACAATAAAAACCCCTTATTTATATTAATAATTAAAATGTTAATTTCTAGTGACGTTTTTCAGAACTTATTCCATCTCCAAATATGTATAAAAATTATTAGATATTTGGTTTAAGTTAGATATGGCCAATGGGCTATACAAATTTTGGGGACACAACATCACAACTTCCCTTGTTTAGAGATTACATAAATGATCTAAAGACACAATTGCAGTTCTCTCATCAGATGAGATCTCACACAATTAAAGGAAACCCATGAAACCAGCAGCCTTGGAGATGCAAATCAGATGGATGACATTACAAGTGGCATCATCAATGCCTTTTGTTATGGGTCCCACTCCCACCATCATGATGGGTTAGGTATTTTACCACCCACCAATGTTTACTCCATATGGTAAAGGAATTGGGTAGCCTGATGAAAGAATAATTTGGTTATTTGGTTCAATGCATTTTTAGCCGAAGCATATGATATTGGGTTGCTTGGCCCCAGCTAGTTTGGCAGACATGTGCTCCATCTTCTCTTCATGTATTCAGAAAGATTGAATTTAACAATTAACATGGAGATATCCAGAGCCAGAGGGGTTCCATTCATGAAGTAATGTAAGGAAAAGAAGGTGGATATATCAAATTTGTGCTAAAGATGAGGAAGACTATGTATTTTGTCTTGTGACAGTACCGATTACCGAATGTTTCCTCCCAAAGGTCAGAGTTTTAGATTCCGGACAGCTTACTTGTGGGGTCGACCAGTTATCCTAATCTGACGGTTGTCAGAGGGCGTGAGGTTGAACTGTGAATTTTTGGGAAACAGCAACACCGACACACGATCCTTATACGGTTATGATCCATCAGAAAGGTGATGAAACTTATAGAAAATGCTAAGACAAGGCCAACAAACTCTGGGGACATGCACCGCCTAAGAAATGGGCCAAATTAGATGAGATATATAGATTTGTACAAGGCTAAAGCCCATAAAAACAGATTGGCTGGCTGGAAAATCTGAACCTTTTGATGTGAAGGAGATAAAACTTAAAAGTAGTGCAGGCTCCATTTGTATGGTTGGTTGGTAGCCCATTTTGTGGTATGGAATGTAGGGCCCATGGAGGGTGATGGACCACTGGACCCCATGTACTTTTTTGGTTTGATAAGCCATCTTCCCCTACTTGCCATGTGAGCAACCACTGACATACCCAATTAACCAATCTTGGGATCAACTGATCAAGGACTCTAGTCCACCTGGGCCAGTAGAGAATAGAGATTCCTAAACAAGTGTCCTGTCACAGTCCCTGCTGGAAAAGTTTGTTCCTTGGCATTGGTGGAGATGGAGGACCTACTCCTCACCCCTGGGCCCTGGCAGAATCAAATAGAGTTGTCAATGGGAAATTAGAACAGAATCGAACCAATTATTATTTGGACTAATCAGGTCTAATTTGATTAGACCCGCTTATACTTGACATATATAACCTATGATAATAGAGTTCACATCAGCGCCCCACATGGGTGTTACACATGCACATCTCAGTATGCATGGGGAATATCTCCCGTAGAAGATGCTCTAATATAACAACTTAGTTGAGATGTGCTATGGGAATTCATGATAATATAACAACTTAAAACTTTACTTTACATTATATAATTTTAATAAAAATAAAAATAAATGATGAACTGTTTATATATTGATAAAAATAAGTGTTTTTAACCAAAATTATAATATAAAATTATCCTTTTAGATATAAAATATAAAAAACAGCAGACCTTTATATATATTAACTATATAATTGGTTCGAATGGCAAGAACCAAAGTCGACATTATCAGTTTGGTCGGTTCGATTCTACTGGGTAGATCCGATCCATCGACAGCGGTAGAATCAAGATGATGAAATCTTAATCACCAAAGCATGATGAAAAGGTGTAGATGTTCCAGTGATAGCCTCGTAGAGTGGTCCTGGTGGAACCCAAATCATAAAGGTAGGATGGCTACAAAGTAAACATCGTGAGGCTATGAAATATGAATGAGAAGTGGTTTCTGCGAATGGTTCCATCCATGTCTGGTGACTTCTCGTTAAGATGCCCTTCAGGGTTTAGGCCTTTAGTAAGGATAAGAGGTTGTAGGCTGTAATAAGCAAAGTTGTGCCGGGGACAAATGTGGGACCCTCTGGTTCCTTACAAGGCGATCAAAGACAAAGGAGATGGTTCTTTGAAGGGGACGTTACACGTAAGAAACTGAGAATTGACCTTGGGCTAGGAAATGACCATGTTTTCTTTGTTGTGATTTAAAAAAAAAAAAAAAAAAAGAAAAATGAGCCTCAGAGTTTGTTTGGGAAAACAGTTGATTCTTTCAAAAGGAAAATCATATACAACATGTTCTTGGTTGTGTAATCTTTTTTCTCTTTAAAAATTAAAAAAAAAAAAAAAGTTCAGAAACATGTTCTGTTTCAAAATAATGTTTAGTACCGCGGTGGTCTGTTTGATATTATTCAATATAATGATAATGGATAAAGGTGCCGTTTGGTAAATATCCTAGCTTATCATGGTCCATCAAGCTGTTAAATGAAAGATTTTAGGTAGGAAGCTTCATTTGAAGCTATCTACATTTTCAGTCATTTTGGGGTTCATGAATTTTTTAGGGTAAAAGTCTTTCCAATTTCCTGTCTTTTGTTGTGAAACGGAGAAATACTAAACTTCGATCTTTCAAGCTTTGAAAAATCTAAAAAACCACACGAAAGTAATGTTAAAAGTATTGACATATATCGGCCTGTATCAGCCGATACGTATTGTTCCGGCACCCCACCTATACGCCCCTACAATGGGTGTATTGATGGTCTGACCGGTTAAGGGTGTGACAAAGACCTAAACTGGCTCCCTTGAACCAGTTGGTGAAAAAAAATAAAAAATAAAACCACCAAAAGGAGTATCGATTCATCTGATACGCCCATACCGATGTATCAAGCATACCGATATTTTGAACCTTGCACGAAAGGACTTGCCAAACACCCCCAAAATCTATAGAACATCTAATGCACCGTGCACTAAGACATGATTGGTTGATGTGACGAACAAATGAACTTTGTGAGATAAGTATACCTTTTTTTTTATTTCTTTTGAAGGGATACACAATGGGGTAACCCATCCCCCAACCTAGGTGCAAGCGGGATTCAATGTCAAGTCTCCGCGATAACCAGGAAGAGACTTTACCAACCCACTGGTTGATACCTTGCAAATGAACAAATGAAAAATAAGTAGACTTTAATATGATTGTTTGAGATTTGTATTTAACATGCAACCAATATTAATGAATATACAGTGTATTATAAAAAAATTAGATTGAACGTATATTAGTTCACCTTTCTTATTTTCTTATTCATAATATGACCATGAACCAAATCCTTTTAAATGTGGGTTTGTCTAATCTATTGGAACTTTAAAGCACCCCTAATCTAAGGAGGTCAAGGTCTATAGGAAACTTATTGTGTACAGTATATTCAATAGTACAAATAAGTATTAAACTTTATATACCATGCTAGTAAAATTGAACTTTTATTACCTGCACAGAAGTCAAAGCAAAGTATTTGTATTATAGAATAGAATCAATAGATAATAAAAATGAAAATATGCAACAGGTTTTTTTTAATATATGAATAAGCAGTGTTTTGTTGGTCCATCAAATACTTGTGGTGAAGCATTTTTCAAAACAAGAAATCAAAAACATTCATGGTGAACAACTGGCATTTATACAACATATCTAATTGCTAGTCGACAAGCTGTTGGCATTTTTACTGTTAGTGACTAGCATGACTGAAGCTATAAAGAAGAGTGCCTAGAGATTTAGGAATTAGGAGTTGAACTAATGTCAGCTTTAACCACATCAATACCGACACCCATCTCCAAGGCTCCTGCTCGGGCTCCCCTCAATTTGATCCAGAACAAGTACGCTATTCAGCAGGGTACATGGCTCACACAGGCAATGGCTGTCCCCATGACCAATCGATTGGTCTCTTGCCGTATACTCTTTTCACACTCTTTGGTAAAACAGGATAACATCGACTCCATGACAATCTGATGGACATGTCCAATACTGAGGTGTTGTGGTAAAGTAGAAAATGGCAGAGCATTCAAGGTCAAAACTGACAACACATGTATGCTTCCACTCAACCAAGAGTCGAAAAGCCATACGGTGAAGCCAAGAAAGTCTACTTCGATTATTTGCGGGCTAAGCTTTCTTGTTTGCTTCTCAGACTCACCAAAGGAACGAGGAGATCAGGAGAGGAATGGTCGAGTCTTAGACTGACATTAACCACCTTTTCCAACATTTACAATAAATATGTCAAGCCTCTTTTTTCTTTTTTCTTTTTATAAACAACTGAGCCACCCATTAGTTGGGTAAATTCTTTCTTTTCTAGTTTTAGAAAAGTAGAGGCCTATGGCCTACCCTACTTTCATGAAATGCCCTATCAATCCATGTGTCTAAATCATCCAACAAAGTTGCCATCCCCTTCCAGATTCGGTTGAAGGGTTAGATCGTTTTCCCCTCTGCTTTTTGGAAAGTTGGTAACTTTGTTCTCAAACCTCACTCTTTCTTTCCGGAGACATCTTTTGTGTTATCAGAGTTCGGGTAACTCTCGTCTGAGTTCGGTTCTGCTAGTAACAAAACAACGCTAGGTAGGTGCATCGTCATTTTGCGCCACTGCCTGCCACCTCCTCTTCAACACAATAGAAAATAGGAACTGCACTAGGATGCATTATTTTTATTAAATTCACATGGGTTGAAGATAGGTGACGCAAAACTGGTGTCAGTGGTATTCCTAGCATTGTTTGTTAGTTTGCTGGTAGGAGGCCCGGACTCCTCTCATCTTTCAAACAAATGTTCAAAATGCATAACGTGACAACTTTACCCGCCATGTTTTTCTGGGGAACAATAACATACACAACTCAGTAAAAAGAAATTGAGTGATGTCCCTCACGATATGGCATGCACTGACAATTCAAAGATGTAGGCCATCTCTTGAACATGCCGTAAGGCCCATAACCCAAAAAAGTTAGCAACCTGTCACATCTTACTGCTCAATTTACCGATTGCTAGTCTCCTCAAGCATAGTGGTCCACCATTTGATAGTTGAAGTCAGTCAATAGGAAAAGGAAAATGAAAAATGGGTTCATAAGATCCAGGTCTCATACAAAGATCTTGCTTGCTAATGAACTTGAATGAGAAATTACACTACAGTCTACATAACTGATAAAGGACAGAGTAATGCATATTGTACATGAGTGTCGATATAATATAGAAAAGGATAAGCAAGGCAAATGAGAAAGGACCATGAATCAAATTGCTCTTATGAATTGGCTTGTGGTGAATCCTTTGAAATAAACTGTGGTGTGCAATATTGGACAGTTGCAGATATAGCTAACAAATTCTTAAAGATACATGGACAATACAGCTAGTCTGCTCATGTCCAATGGCTGATTAATAGGAAACTCAACAAAAACATGAACAGTTAAATTTAAAATGGTGGGTGGATCACTACTTGTACACATGTTGGAATTGTGATTACCGGAGATCAATGACGTCAAACTTAAGATTGGGGTTCATATATACGTCTGTACAATGCTCATAAATGGGCCCACCATCTGGAGGCTGCTCATGTGGATGGAAGCCACGCTGTTGGCATTGTCGTATGACTGACATGCCACCCGGGGTTGTCAGCCGGAAGATACCATGAGTTCTGCACGTGTTATGAAACTAGCAGTTAAAAGAGTCAAAATTACAGACAGACAACATATTCCTTTTATTAAACAACAGGTAAATCATTCTTGCCTTGAACCATCTCTCGGAGCCATGACAATTGCAATAGCTTCTGGTAACATAATCTGTAAAGTGTAAGAAGGAAAAGCAAGGAAACTTATAGTAATTACGAAACATAGTTAGGTAAATATTCGAATGCATTAAAATCAATGTCCTTGTTGGGGAACAGGAAGAGGTGTTCACCTGATACGAGTAATGAGTGTGAAGGTCAATTGATGACATAAAACAAGACTGTGTAGGATGTGTCTGGTCATTGATAAGAAAATAAAAATATTTGATCATTTAGGATGACGGTTATTGAAAAATAAGAAAGTCAATGTCATGAAATAGTAGAAACATGAGTAGGATCAAACAACACTGCAGATGCACCAGAAATCGTAAAGGTCCTTAAGGCCGAGTGGGGAGCAACAAGAAACTTGAAGGAACATAAAGCCACCTTTTTTTCATAGGTAAAGTTAAACAAAGCCGTTTGCACACTCATTACTTTTAATATGGATTTAATGCATAAAATAGAGAAGGAAACAAGGGTTTATTTCTCTACCTTTACTTTGCAACTCTCCACTCCACTCTGTCTTAGTCCAACTATTTGGGTGTTAAAATGAATCAATGTTTGCATTAAGATTGGATTGGCTAAGGCTTTCATGACTGTCAACCTGATAGGCTGATATAACCCTACTTTATCCAGGTTTGGGGCTATAGTTGTAAGACAAGCTACCACTGGCAAAGGAGTCAAAATCCAATGCATGCCTGTGATTCTTGACTCCACAATATGAAAAACATGGATATGGTCACATCTCCAAAATTGGAATATACAACAAAAAATTCCATTTCTTTTGAATTCAATCATTGTACAATTATAGGAGTTTGCGTAACTAAATCAAAAAGTTTGTCATTATTACCAAGAGACGGTCTATAAGAAAAGATTAAATTCATTATGCATTTTATATCTAATGTATGTCAAATAAGCAAGAAGAAATAGGAAAACCATACAATCGGAGTACTGGAAATTTTATCCTTCTAAAAGAATCTGTGTAACTGCAAAAGCATGTAAAGATGTGGATCCAATTAATTCATCTTACAATAGACAAAATCTCCCTTATAAGTTTCGTTTTCCCTCTATCTAAGCTTAGAACTCAGAAAAGCAAATAATAGAAATGGTTGCCTTACTAGATTGTTACTTTTTCGGAAAATGTAGCATAATATGAAGCATAGTCCACTTAGAAAATAGAAACTCACTATTGTAATTGTCCGAACACTATTTGTTGATATTAGGTGTGAAGTAAATTGGATTTGATTGGCATATTGCAACCATCAGTGTTCAAGTTGTTTATTACTCAGAAATTAAGTGTTTAAGTTGTTTATTACCCAGAAATTAAGTGTTCAAGTTGTTTCTTAACAGGTGTTGATTGTGATAGATATTTTCAGGTTTACAATGGTTCAAGTCTATGGGTTTTGAAGACTGACCTACCTTTCCCGTTATTACCTCATCAAAATTGAAATCATATTTTTCAAAATCAAACATCAACAACCTTTCTACTTTGTCATTTTTGGAGCAAATTTTTTAAATGACAAGAACTCCAAGGCATCCAAGTGTTCAAAACTATCCATTTGGGTTTATAAGGCAGAAAATATTCAGTCATCTATTATTATGGGACTGCCTAAGAAGTACCAAAGGAAAGCTGAATTGGAAGAATACAGCATTTCCGCAGTAGTTGAAAGTCCTATTATTGCAGTCACTCAGAGTAGCAATAAACACCAGAAGATTCACTTAGTACATGAATGAATAAATAAATAAAAGCTCCCAATACAAGTCATACTAAACCTGTAAAAAGTAAGTTTTTTAATTATTAACATAAAGAAGAGCCTTACTAATGAAGAAAGAGGAAGATAACCCCTGGCTATTGGAGAAGGGTGAGCTCTTAGTTAAATAACATTCCCTCCCTCCCTCACACAGACACACATGTATAGGTGAACAGGCAAATACATACAAATGCATACTCACTATTAATACTTGGCTACTTGCATATACACATATTACCAAAATATACAAAATAAAAAACACATATGCATAAATGAATTCATGTGTAAATATACAAACACTGACAAATTTATATATCTTATTTCTCTTAGCGTAGTAGTTTCCCTAAATTCCCCTCCCATGAACCACTCTTGTAGTCATTCCAGTTCCCACTCCATGCTCATATTACTTAGCAATAAAATGCGCACTTTTTTTATTTTTATTTCAATAAATGAAAGTTTGACCAATATTATAAAGATTAAATTGAGGAAAAAAAACAATAAAGGGCAGGAAATATAACTACAAATATCTCTTTTTAGAATAGAAAGAATGAATAAAAAAATGTATAATCTTCATTTAAAACATGGAAAATCAACATATTCCTGAAAAAAAAATGGAAGAAATAAAAGAAATTTCAAAAAATAAAGGGGCTGAGCCTCTATTTTTGTCCAATCAATATGTGTTGTTTGGACAAAATGTTGAGTTCTTTCGTGCTTATTAGTTCAGGTTTTGAAACCTTCAAGGGTTCAAGACAGTATACATCTTGATCGAACCCTAACAAATGAGAAAATAATAAAAAGAAACTAGTATTTTAACTCAAACCGAATAAAGTTAAGAATATAAAAATATCCAAAAGCATCACATCATGTATCTTGGAAACTAAGTGAAGCCACCCTCCATGAGCACCTTAGCGCCTGGGCATCACACTACATGTTAAGCTACCTTGGTATTACGTGATTGTCATTGTTAGGTAGTATATCATAGAGGTAGTCTCTATTTTATATGAAAGTGCAGTGTTCCTGTATCATTTTGTGTAACAATAGCAGACATACCTTCGCTGGGTTATTTGGTTTTTTTTTTCAGCATGTTTGTGTTTTATCGGATGGCCGCAAGAAATTGTTGCAACTATGTGAACTCATGAAAACCAAATCACCCAAGCATGCACTCACTAGATGATTTGGTTTATCCTTTGACTTATAGCATGTATTGGTTTTTTACAGGCCACAAGAAAGTGTCATGATTATATGAACTCATTGCTCCACATGTTAGGTTACTTTTCATATTTTTGATACTCATAGTAAGGTAGTTGTCCTAGTGGATCCTAGAGGTAGTCTCCATTTTATCATATGAAATATGATAATAGCATATATTATCATATCTGAGATCATATTTCAGTTGATATAATAGCATCAACAGTGGAGAAATCAAGCCTGGATTGGTTATGAAATATGAATTCAGATTCTCTTTACAGTACAGATGGCCTATGTCAAACTAAATGGCGATAATTATGTGCCATGGCCAAGAAATGACTAGAGTAATGTTGATGAAATGCCTTGATGATGATTTATTTTCCAAGTTACTAGTACATCATAACAGTACCGAGTATTCTATCAATCCTCAAGAAAATGTCACTGCAAGACCATAATGACTGATTAGATTTATTATCAGATGAAAAAGAAGCTACAAGACATTATCGTTTTAAACAATTAAAGTATGATCTTGGATTCAATTGCACTGAATTTTATTTCCTTTCTAACCTAACAATAATAAGGTCAAGGATTATAATAGACATAAGATACTCACATGAATCCAACCCAAAGGAAACAGGGACTGCTTGTCCTGAACATCAAATATCTCTTCTTCATTTGTGGTCTGACACTGAACAGAAAGCATGTTTTAACAGAGCATAATTCAATTTAAGCATAGAGTGGTCTAAAGAAACATATAATAACAAAATATTACCGAATCTGATGTTGACTCCTGCTTTGGGATTATGAGAGCAGTCACATAGAATTTTCTGTTTTTCTGCAAGAGATATTGATGTCAAACAGGGCTCCATCTGAGCAAATTCAACAATGCAAAATAAATAAATAAATATAGAACTTACAAGTGAACCTGCAAGAACACCACACGTTTCTAAGTTCTTTTCGGTATTTGACTTGGCTAATCTCATGAAGTTTTCCATCATTGCAGTTGACTGCCAGGAGAAACAGAAGTTAATAGCATATACAACCATCTGTTACCTCTATCATCAGGATACTCAACTGTAACATATTGAAGCAACATCAGAAAAACTAATCACCAAAAGAGTTTATGCCCAGAAATAAATTATGCAGGAAAAATATTCAATAGAAGTTTGAAGTAGGAAAACTCTTCAATAAAGAGGGGTGGATCACTAAGAATCTCACAATGTGCAATTGAAGGGGAGCTTTGGGGCAAGCTAGATCATCTTTCAATGAGTTCTCCACCCCATGTCCTGACTCAGTAACTTGAGGAGACGTGACAGGGATCAAATCTTGTACTTGTGCAAGAATAGGTGGAGGAGAAGGTTGCCTGATAACATCTGTATTAACTGGAACTTCCACTTTATCCAAAGAAATCATCGAACAAGGTTCCTCATTGTGAAGCAACTGATTATCACCACTCAGTGAAAGGACTGATTCAAGAGTGGAACTTTCAAGTGATGAATCATCACTGTTCTTTTGTTCCATAGGTCCACCTTCCACTGGATGCTGCAGGCTGTTTCCAAATTAAAACATCAGGAATAACATGGATCCATAACAAAAACTCCAAGATGTTAATGATACACCATAAGAAATAGAATGGAAAGGCAACTAATATAAATAAATTCCACAGTAGTACAGTACAACAAATATAATAAGCTTAGAATATGTATGTCTAACGTTAATTCTTATTGATTAGCACTTTGAATGAGTCAAACTGAGATGTAGGAAGATAGAAATATTAAGTACTTATAGATATTACTAAGTCTAACCTTGGGATTTCAATTGGAGTCAACTCTAAATTGCTTGGATATTGAACCTACAAACGCATGTCGAAAGTTAGCAACATGGTACCTTGAACATTGAATTAAAGAAACAAACTAATTAAAACCAATACCCCTCGAACGCTACTAGGTGGCTGCCACTGGCCACGAAGCCCATTTGGACCTAGAAAAGAATGCCTTGATAGTGTCTCCTCCTTCGGACGTGGAAAACTTAAAGACCTAAAAGAATCAGCCAAGTAAACTAGGGATTAAAAAAAGATAGTGAAAAAGAAAACCCTAAAGACAACCCATTCCTCCATTGTAATGCAAAGCAAAAAAGTTACTTGTGAAAAATTAACTTCAACAATTTTTTGTAATCAAGCTTTTTTTATCTAAGAAACAGGCTCATAAAGTGTTGCATGGACATAGACACAAAATCAGAATCCAATGTGTCTGGGAGTCTGGCTTGGCAAGACAGAAAAACAAGGACTCAAGATATGTCTACAAACAAGTATAAACTATTAAAATTCTGCATATTTTGTTGAATTTTAACATTACAAACTAATAGAAAAAGTTTTTAAAGAATTATTTTTGTTACTTAATAACATTTTGTAGGAAAAATGGCTTTCAATGTGCACATAAACTGTTCATGTGTGTTAAAATGAGCAATAGATGAAGAAAAATGTCCAATAGAAATGTCCCTCAAGAGTCAATGGAGCATCGGAGCCTAACGCATGTCTGACATAGATGCATCATCCATTTAGGAGATCCATGCAAAACTGCTCAGTCACTTTAAAGTTCATGATAAAACTCTAATATTTTTTTATTCAGCTTAAAGAAAGTAAGTTATTATGCTAGTAGATACACACACACACACATACAGAATCACACTTGATCTTAAAGAACCTACTCCACTTCATGGTACGAGTCTACTTTGCTCTATTTTTTTCCCTTCCTGCATCTTTTTTTAAACTAAACTTGATTCCAGCATATAAGCAGTTTCCTGTTGTTTAGTCAATAAGACGACTTTACCGATGACTAAATGCAATAGTATCACCATTGAATCCCTTATGTTTGTTAATACATATTATATGAGGTCATGTTGATAATAAGTCAATGTTTGAGACTTACTGCAGATTAACTTTTAGTTTTTGGGTACAGGGCACCATCATTATAATTAATGCTTGATAATGTTTTAGTATCTCTGGTGTTTTTCCTTCAAATTTTGATTGGTAGACATTTTCTTCCAACTTAAAACATGTTTTCCAGAAATTCCCTCGGCATATATTATATGAGCATTCTGATATGGATGACCACACCAAACAAGGATACAGGTTCTCACCAACCCATGTCAAGTAGAACCAAGCAAATGTAACCCAATTTTTTTTTCTTTTCTTTTTTGTCATAGGATATAGATGAAATAGGTTACACAACTTTTTCTTTTTTGCTTTTTCCCCCATATTTTTAAAACTAATTCCTGACTTTAATCGTATCTCCCAACTATATGGGGTCAGCTACCATGTTTTGCCATTCTGTTCTATTAGTGCCATATCCATTGTTAAATTATTAGCACTTGAATCATTTCCTACTACTTTGACCAATGTCCTTTTTTGGAATATCAGCACTTAAATTATTAGTGGTTAAACCAATTCTTAACTTTACTTTTCCTTATAGCCCCGTTCTTTTCCATCCAGTCATTTACCTGGGTAAGTGAACTTACCCAGGTAGCACTTCCCATGTTCTTTCGGTTCCCAGGTAAGTTCGCAATGACCTTTTACCCATAAAAACTCAATATTGGAACAGACAAATTTGTTCCATTATGTTTTGTCAAATTTCCCACCAGGTGGGGAGGTTACCCACTTACCCAGATCTTTTGGGAGATGGATATCACTTACCCAGATTAGTACACCAGGTGGGGAGGTTACCCACTTACCCGGATCTTTTGGGAGATAGATATCACTTACCCGGATTAGTACCTAGGGAAAAGCACTTTACTGTGGGGCCCACAACTTACTGAAAAGTGAACACGTAAAGTTGGTCAACGGGAACCACTTTCCCCCAGGATTTTTCCCAAAAAACAAGTATGCCCTATTTGATATTGAGATAATCTCAAGTAAAAACTAGAAGGTAGAGAAAATTAGTAGCTAAAGTCCATCTTTGTCCAATGAATCTACCTCCCTCTATTTGATTGTAATACCTCCTAATTAATTCCAATGAAATACTGTTATTGATAAAAAAAGAAGTCCATCTTTGTCCACATTCAATATGAAAATGACAAAAAAAGTGGGGAAAAATAAGTCAGGAAAGCACTAAATAATGCTCATATGCATAAACACCTGATCACTTGTAATTTATTCATAAAGTATGAAGTAATAAGAATAAGATTATGTTTTCCCTGCAAAAAGGGGAAAAACTCTTATTTGAGGTGATATTGTAAGGGGCCTTGGGAGAGGGGGGGATACCCATTAGTAATCTGACCAGTATCCTCTTTCCTTGTACCTTCTAATTCGACTTCTGGCTTTGGTTGGAACTTGGATTTGAGAAGAGATATTAGGGACTCTGAAATGGAGAGTACCTTGTCTCTGTTATCCATCCTTGAGGGGGTTTTCTGGAACCAGCAAAGGTAGATAGTAGAATTTGGACCCTCTCTCCTTCGAGTTCCTTTACTGTTCTTCCTTTTTTAAAGCCCTATCACAATCAAGTGTTCCTTTTGGTTTGTCTTTCCCTATCAAAGAGGTGTGGTGTGAACCCATTCCTGCAAAGGTTGGGAGTTTCTGTTGGGAAACCTTTCTAGAAAGAAAAAACATAGGTGATTTGCTTCAAAGAAAGAAGCCCAATAGATGTTTATCTCCTCACTGGTGTGTTCTCTGTAAAGCTGATGGTGAGTCTAGTGTTCACTTACTAATCTCCTATCAATTTGCAAAATATATTTGAGACTGGTGTGTTTCTTTATTTGGGTGCAGATGGAATCCTCCAATGAATGTGCAAAGCTTGTTTACTTTCCTTCCCTCCGACTGGCCAACAAAAAGGGCAAGGATTATGTGGAGATGTGTTAGGGCAGCCATATGTTAGACTATTTGGGAGGAAAGAAACTCAAGGATTTTCTCAGAAAAGGAAAGAAGCAGGGAAGCAATTACACAGGCGATTCACATAAGGGTAATTCAATGGCTGAAAACTCTGGATATATTTGCAGATTTCTCAGTGGATGATTTGCTAAGAAAGTGGAAGGAAATTGCAAATTCAGCTTCAATTAGGATGGTCTCCCATTGGAACCCTCCACCTCTTGGTTTTATCAAACTGAACTTTGATGGCAGCAGTATGGGCAATCCAGGTCCCTCCAGAACTGGGGAGTACTAAGGGATGAAAAAGGATTTATAATAGCCTTGAACTCTGGCTTAATAAAAGTTCATTTATTTATAAAAAAAAAAAAAACAAAAAGCTTTGTACTCTGGCCCTATTGGAGTGGGAGACTCCCCGAGGGCAGAAATACTAGCAGCTCTGGAAGGGGTACAAAGGGCTAAAGATCTGAATGTCAATAAACTGATCATAGAAGGAGACTGAGACTGTAGTGAATTGGTTAAATGAAGACACCTCTAGGCTTTCGAACTACAGCAATGAGAAGAGGAAACTTAAATGGCTTACCAGGGACATGGAAGTTCGGTGCAAATGGGTAAAGAGAAGTGCAAATTCATTTGTAGATGGCTTAGCGAGGCAAGGGGTGAATAGGATTTCTGTGTTTTGGGCTCAATTATAACTGTATTTTTGTTTTTGGGTGTATGTTTGACTGTCTTGGTGAGTTAAGAAACCTGAGCTCCTCTCCTTTGTAATAATATTCTATTTTAATGAATCTTTAGTTATTGATCAAAAACCAAAATCTGTGTGTCAGTCTAGCATGGGTGATTTGAGTTGTTCGACTGTCATTTATTGATAAACTATGAATTAATAAAGAATAAAATTATGTTTCCCCACTAAAGGAGGAAACTATGATTTGAGTTGGTACTATAAGGGCAGCCTTTATATAGTTGTTAAGGCACATGGGTGATTCTAAATGACAACCTGGGCAATAGAATTTCACAAAACAAAAACTGAATCCTAGGTTGGTTCCATAGTTTTATATACCAATTAGAATACACATAAATTGAAAAAAAAAAAAAAACTGTGAAGCTCTTTAATAATAACATTATCTCTCAAAACATGGCAAGTCATCATATTGAAAAGACCAGCATTTTACATCTATCAGTCTCAACTCTCAATATTTCAAACACAACATAACAAATTACATATTTAATAGAGTAATCTCATGTCAAATTAGCATCCAAAGAAGGCTATAATTTTATACCTTTTTTGAGAAAGTAAGGTGTTGTGTTAATATCAAAATACTGTGAACCGTGTACATCCATCTGAGTATAGAGCTATGCATCCATTTGAGGATAGAACCATACAGCTGGTTAGCAAAATATTAACAAAAAGTTGTCCTTGTCAAAAAATCTGTGGTAATCTAGCCCCATGAATTCCTTATGAGTTGACACCCAAGAGCAAAACATTCCTTTGAGATTGTTCCAACCATATTTACAAACAGGCATTCCTTTCTCTCCATATGCACCAGAAAACAGCTAAGGGAATCAGTCCCCATAGGACTTTACCTCTCTTGCTCAGACCTCTCAAATGCCAACTTTCAAGTGAGGAGAAAATAGAAAAAGGAAAGCAACCCACTCAACCAAAATATTCAAGGACCACACTCCACACATATTTCAAACAGACACTGCAAGAAGAAATGGTTTGCATTTGCTGTTTCCAACTCGGTAGAACAGAAAGAGCAACCTGCCTGATCCAGCACCATCCCCCTTCTTAGTAGTTTGTCACAAGTTAAGCATTTCTCCGAGGCAGCTGTCCAAAACTTTAACCTTTGAAAGAGAAGGATTATGCTAAATACTGATAGCAGGAAAATCATTTGAAAGTTCTCCAATCAGAGATCTGTAAATGAGCTTTACCAAAAACTGACCACTATTCTCACCAAATCACCATCTAGAGTCTTAGGCGTCCTGTTTGAGGAGAGTGAAACTGAATTAATTGGAGCAATTCCAACAGTTGATCCAACTCCCAGTATTTCAGGTTTCTTCTTAAGGTCAGAAGCCAATTAACAACTCCATTTGAGATAGAGTAACAGTCCCTAACCAATGTGCAGCCAGATATAAAGCCAAGCAAGTCTCCATCAATGGTTGCAGCCCACACCACTTATCCATCCAGAATTTAGATCTACTACCATCTCCAATTTTCAACTTCTTGATACCTTTCCAAACCGAGGTGCCATAAGATTGTATATTTTTTCCGCTTCCCAGTCCATGTCCATAGAACCAAATTTAGCTTTGATTACTTTTCTCCACAAGCTACCTGATTCCACACTAAATCACCAGCATCATTTTCCAAGAAGTGCGAGATAAACTTTAATTTCCGACTTCCAAACCTCCTTCTGTACTAATCTGCAAACCAAATCCCAGTATACCAACTACCAAGTGAAACTTAAAGTCTTCTTTCCACACCCCCCCCTCCCAAAGGAAATCTCTCATCTTCTTCTCCAATGGATGGGCAGTGCATGAAGGAATAGGGAAAAAATAGAGGTATAAGTAGGCAGGGCTGCTAAGGTACTTTTAATAAGAACTAGTTTTCCCCCTTTGGAAAGATACCTTGTTTTCCATGAGGCTAGCTTTCTCTCAAATATGTCAAGCAATGGATCCCAAATGATACTCGATCTGCAATTAGAACCAATCAGCAGACCCAAGTATTTCGTAGGGAGTGTCCCCACACTACAGCCCAAAGAATCAGCCAAAGCATCAATATTAGCAACCTGCCCAACAGAAAATAGCTCACTTTTATAAATATTAACCTTCAAACCTGAAAACACTTTGAATCAAATGAGAACTGATTTCAGAACTTTAATGTTCTCAAGAGATACATGACATAAAAAACACGTATCATCTGTGAACTGCAGTAAAGGTATCTCCCCAACGTCTTCCCCCACACGAAAACCTTTTAAAACACCAATTTCCATAGCTCTAGCAATCATCATCTTACTCAACGCTTCAACCACACAAATGAACATACCGGGGGATAGCAGATCACCTTGACAGAGGCCTTTCGAGCTTTTGAACCTCCAACAAGGGGACTCATTAATGAGAATAAAGGAGGGGGTGGACATACAAACCGTCATCCAATTTCCATAGCTCTAGCAGTAATCATCTTACTCATCACTTGAACCACACAAATGAACAAAACGAGGGGTAGTGGATCACCTTGATGGAAGCCTTTAGAGCTTTTGAACCTCCAACAAGGGGATCCATTAATGAGAATGAAGGAGGGAGTGGACATACAAACCATCATCCAATTCTTCCATCTACTCCCAAAATTCAATCTTTTAACAATGTAGCTAAGAAATTCCCAGTTGACAATATCAAAAGCCTTTTCCATATCTACTTTGCATAGAACCTCCTCACCACCACTTCTTAACTGAGAGTCAATTAATTCATTAGTCATCAATATCCCATCCAGAACTTGCCTTCCATTAACAAAAGCCCCTTGGCTTTGGTAGATAACCTTACCCATCAGATTTCATTCTTCTTTATAGGACCTTTGATATGATTGTCAATGTGTTCTATTTAATGTAAAACAAAAAGAATGACCTTTTATCATTTGATTCTTTATTTTTCTCTTCTTAAAACCCTTGGATCTTTTACATTTCAATAGTATATACTAAAACAAAGAATAAGTAATATATAATATATGACACGATGTACCAACATACATACTAATAACATGCAGCCATAGTAATAATATTATAATAAAGCACCGTCTTGTGATTTTTATCACCTAGGCAGGTGCCTAGTCACCTAGACAGGTATCTTTTTTATATAAATGAAAGAGCTCAGACTAGGTTCCCCGAGGGCACCTTGTTGCCTATGAGATGCCTTGAGAACTATTTCTGTGTGTATCTGTGGTATATTTTTGTAGGGCAATGATTAACCTGAATTCTCTTAGCTAGTAAAATGGAACACTTACAATTTGCGGAATTGATCATCCACTGGCCTTCCATGTGAAAATTGACGAGTCCTTGAAGCCTGATATGTGAAATCTTGTCCAACCAGCCCTTGTGTCTGACAAATGAACAAAGAACATTGTAAAGAAATTCAAAATAGAATAGGATAATCATGACCATAACTACAAAGTGCAATCATGAACTATCTTTGGTGTTAAATATTGGGTCTCTTGTGGTCAAAATTCTTAAAAGAGCTAAAAATTTAAAACAAAATAAAAAGCTCCGAATGGAAAAACGAAGCTCTACTTTTACCTTTCTGGTTCCATAATTTGTTGGAATTTTCTTCCTAACAGGAGGCCATTCAACTGAAGAATCAGAAATATCATTGTGGTCAAACCTATCCACTTGATTCATATGATTTCTGTTCAATTCTTCAATCTTCTGTTGAACCACTGGCTTCAATGCCTCCAGTTCACTCAAAGCATTCATTAATTTCTGCATGAAGAATTATCTGAAATAAAAAACCAATCGGACAAGAAAGAATTTTTTTCTAATATAGAAGCAATAAAGATGGAAGGATTACCTTCTTAAAATAAAGCCTTTCATTTTGTAGAGACACCTTAAAATCTTTATGGCGTGGTATAGTTTCAGTGATCAAACTGGAGCAAATAAAAAGATGTTAGGATGACTAGATTGGATTGGTAGAATGTTAAATGACCCAACTATTAGGTCTGTTCATCCCATCTCAAATTTTAGAAGATTGTAAGCTTAACAGGTCTATCAGAAATCATAAATCTAGTGAAAAGAGAAAAAAAAATATATGATGTCTATTTCTTTTTTCTAACCTTGAAAATCTTAGAAGCATAACATACAGATCTATAATATTCTTCTCTTCTCGAAAGATGTCAGCCTGCATATATCAAGCATGAATATTAGCAACTGAAAGGCCACAGCAGAACAAGGAAATTGAAACAAGTTAGAAGATTGGCCCTTAATCATATGAGTAAAATAAAGGAACATAAAAGCATAGTGATAACAATTTAAGGTTGAGATTTACAAGCCATTTGGAATGAAAACAGTTTCATATTCAGCACGGTAAGTCACTCACACTTCCCTCATAATGTGCCTATAGATATTGTCAAGAGATGTGGTTATTGTTCTTCAGCCATTCCACTACAATTTAGGTTTGCATATACTATTTTTTTCTGACTTTTTTTCCAAAGTGGTATCTCACGGTGTTCAGATGTTCACCTTGCCATGCTCCTTGAACCACAGGGTCTAGGAACCCTTGTGCCTTAGTTGAAGCTTCTAACTTTTAAGATATTGGATCAACAATTTCAAGCAGCAGACAACCATGCATGTGTCTTATCTTCAAAAGATAGTCTTTCTATTTCCTTCTATTATAAAATAAATTTATAAAATAAAAATGCTCCAATTCCCTTATTGATGAATGAAATCAGTAAACCTATACAAACATTCATCATCCATCTTTCAACCAAGTCCCAATACATACCCTAGGATCATCTATTGTACATAAAGACATTGTGAGAAGTCCAACTGAAGCAAAAGAAAATGTAGATGGTCAGTCTTCGACAGTGGTAGGAAAATCTTAAAGGCATAAAATCAGTGCGGTGTATCGTAGATCTTATTCCAGGTTCTCACCGGGTGGGAAATGGAGATGGGAAGCAAGAAATTGGTCTCAGAAAGGGGGGGTTGATGCGAGGACCAGATCTAATGTATCTAACAGTGTCAGTAAGGTGGCGGTGGCTGGTGCTTGGCCAGATTTTTGCACTTCGGAGGTGAGAAAGTGGGAAAATAGGTGGTGGTGATCACAGAAAGTCAAGCGGTAGAAGCGAGGAGGGACTTCCTGCGGAAGTGTTTGGTGGGGAGATTCAAATGGGAGTGGAAGCTAGAGAGGTGGAATCATGGGCGGCTAGAACATGGAGGGGAGTGTGGGGAGTTAGGGTGAAGAAGATGGCAGATGACTTATTCTTGTTCATCTGTCCTTCGAGAGCTGAAGCTGAATGGATCTTGCGCCAAGGGCCGTGGCAAATGGACAGAAATCCTCTTCTTCTGGGTTGGTGGGGTGCAAGTGCGGGGTGCTTCTACCCGGAAGTTGAAGCTAAGACGGACTGTTCGGACTCCATTTGGATTAGGGTCTTTGTTCTCCCACTTCTCCTCTGGTGCCCAAGTGTGATTAAAGCCATTGGAGATGTGTGGGGGGGCTTCATTGAAATTGATGATTCCCCTTCTGAAGTCACCACTTGCGAATGGGTTAAAATGAAGGTCCGTACAGGTGAAGATATTCTGAATAGGGTGGCGGTGGCGGCTGGTGGGTCCCTGTTCTCAATTCAAATCTGGCCTGAGCTCTTACCAACGATGAGTAGATGGAAAGGGGGAGAAAGGGGGGTTGAAATTCCTCAATTGCAGGGGAAAGCGAACTCGGATACTTCAAAATCCCTAATGTTGGAAGGCGTGGACAAGTCTCCCTAGAAGCAGACTCCCTATATGAAAACCCAAGCTAATACTGGCTCGCCTACGCGTTTTTTGGCGACTGGAGATGGAGAAGAAGAGGAACGGGCATGCTTTATTCTGAAGCGCCCGATGACATGTTTGTTGGATCGTGTAATCCCATACCTATGAAAAGGTGACTGTAGGTCACAGATGACCTGCTCTCTGCTCGTTAGTCTGATTTCATGTGTGTTAGGATCTATCTTATTGATTAATGTTGTGGTGGAACTTATTGGAAAACCAATAGGTTGGGACTGTTCTTCAAGCAGATCTGAAAATCAGTCTCGTCATATTTCTTCTTTGGAAATTGGTGCTGTTTTTTGTGCTCAGATTAAGTCCAAAACTGAATTGTTGTGTGTGGAGCTTATGTCGATATAAGGAGGGATCCTAAGTTGAGAGTTTAAATCAAAAAAACTTTGTGTTTACCATGTCGTCTGAGAATTCTGCTACTTCAGAGATTTCAAGGAGCCACAATGGACTGAGTGGGGGAATGGATATGAATTTCCCCATGGTTGTTATTCCCTTTTATGGTCTAAACTACCTTGAGTGATCTAGGGGAATAAAACTCTACATCACTGCTAGGGGGAAAATAGGATACATCAATGGGAGAGTGAAGGAACCGAAGAACGGAAGTGTTGAATATGATAGGTGGAACCAAGAGAATAATATATGGTGATGCCATGGCTCTTGGTTTCCATGCTGCCACATGTAAGGAAGACTTTTATGTGGGCTGAAACTACTTGTGAGATATGGGAACAAGCAAAGTCCACCTATTCAGAGCAGAGACACTATGCCAAGATATACCAACTGCAAGCTGAATCCTCTACTTGCAAGCAGGGGGAGAGGAGTCTCTCGATGTACTATTCTGATTTGGCATCGATATGAAAAGAACTTGATCACTACCAGAATGTGAATTGGAAGTGTGATGAAGATGCAAAAGCGTATAAGTCACTTGTATCTCAGCAACGGGTCTTTGCCTTCCTCCTAGGGTTGAGTCCTTGATATGAGTCCATCAAGGTGCAGATCTTGGGTAGTAAAGACTTGCCATCAGTTCAGAAGGTGTATGCCTTATGCAGTCAGAAGAGAGTAGAAGAAGTGTGATGAATTGGGTAGAGGGGGAGTTAGTTGCCCTAACTGTCCAGGGAAATTCAGATACAAATGTCGGAGGTGCTTTTAAGAAAGCTGACTCTCTGAAGAGAACAGATGATAAGAGTAAACTTTGGTGCACTCACTGCTAGAAGACAAGACACACCAGATATACATGTTGAGATCTCCATGGAAAACCTAAATGGGCACAGGATTTGGGTAAGAAGTCAACACCTGATCAGGGCAAGAAACCAAGTTAGCAGAATCAGAAAAAGTATAACTCAACTAATACGGAATCTCCAGAGACTAATCCATTGGTAACTCGGGAGAGGCATCCCAGTTCTGACCCCAAGGAAGAAATTATCAACTCCTTTCATGACCATTTGGAATTGTATGGTAGGACTCTCCGCCAAATGGATTCTGGTCCTACTCCCTTTACCTCTTTCGCATCTACATCAGGTAACGTTGCCACTGCCTTCCATGTGTCATCTCATACCACTGATTCTCCTTGGGTTATTGACTTTGTAGCCTCAAACCACATGACCGGTAAGTCAAATTTATTTCAGACATATAACCTTCTCTCTGGGAGAGATAAGGTGAGACTAGTTGATGGTTCTTTCTCTACCATAGCTGGCCAAGGTACCATACCTCTCCCACTCAGCCTTACTCTTTCTAATGTACTGCATGTTCCGAAATTACCTATAAATTTGTTGTCCATTAGTAGTATAACTCACTCCTTGAACTGTTCAGTCACTTACTTTCCATCTTCATGTGTGTTTCAGGATTTGGCCTCGGGGAAGACGATTGGTAGAGGAAGCATGGTAGATGGTCTCTACATGTTGGAGAATAAAGCTGGTCTTGTGGCTATAGAGTCCATGAGTTTGTCCAGTGAGAATCAAGCTTATTTATGGCACAGTCGTTTTGGTCATCTTTCTTTTGAGTCATTAAAAGTTATGTTCCCAAAGTTGTTTGAGTCATTGTCAGTGAGTTAGTTACAGTGTCAGACATGTCAATTGAGTAAACGTTGTAGAAGTTCTTTTCCTTTGAGAAATAAAAGATCTAAATTTCCATTTCATATTGTTTATTCTAATGTTTGGGGCCCTATTACTCTACCTACTGAGGTTGGATATAAGTATTTCATTACCTTGATTGATGATTACTCTAGATACACTTGAGTTTACCCTACGCGATCTAGTGATGAAGTGCCAAAAATTGTGAAAGACTTTCAACGCATGGTGTTCACTCAGTTCCAAACTGAAATCCACACCTTCCAGTCGAACAATACGAAGGAATACTTCCATAGTGATCTCACGAAGTTTTTTGCTTCGAGTAGGTCACTTCAACGAAGCTCTTGTGCTAGGACACCCCAACAAAACAGTATTGTTGAACGAAAAAACCATCATCTTCTCGAAGTAGCTCGTGGCTTATTAATTCATATGAATGTGCCAAAACGTTTTTGGATGGATGCAATTTTGTGTGCTACATGCGTCAACCGTATGCCATCTCGGTTACTAGAGTATAAGGCCCCACATCAGCTTTTGTTTCCTACAACTCCGCTGTCCACCATTCCGATGTGTGTTTTTGGGTGTCGTTGCTTTGTCCATAACTTGTCCCCTACTCGAGGTAAGCTTGATCCTCTGGCTATTCTTTGTGTTTTCCTTGGTTTACTCTTTATCTCAAAAGGGGTATCGTTGCTATGATCCTACCTCTCGCAAATACTATGTCTCCATTGATGTATCCTTCTTTGAGAATCAACCTTTCTTCTCGATTTCTCCTCAGGGGGAGAGTAGGGTTGAGGAGAAACAGGCAGCTCAAACTCAACTACCTCCTTTACCCGATCCTCCTCCATTCCGTGTCTTTCATCGTTGCCATAAAAGTCAGTAGAGTTCAAGAGCCATGAAACCTGACACTATGCAACCAACATCATCGGATTCGCCAAAGGCATATCCTTCTCATCAGCTAGGTACACTTGCTCCTATTGATATGCATGTTCCTCTCAATGTTGATTCCCCTGTCATTAAGGATCTTGATGTTCCTATTGCTAAGAGAAAGGGTGTTAGATCTTGTACCACTAATCATCCTATCTCTAATTTTGTGTCCTATGATCACATTTCACCTTCATTCCGTGCATTCCTCTCTTCTGTGGGCAGTGTCCCCGTTCCTAAGAATGTGGCAGAAGCTTTATCTAAACCTGAATGGACAGATGCAATGCAGGAGGTAATTGATGCATTACACAAAAATGGCACTTAGGAGTTGGTGGATCTTCCTGAAGGGAAGGAACCAGTGGGTTGCAAGTGGGTGTTCATAGTGAAACACAAGGTTGATGGAACTGCTGAAAGGTACAAGGCTAGACTGGTAGCAAGAGGTTTTACACAGGTATATGGAGTGGACTATGCAGAGACTTTTGTTCCAGTAGACAAGATGAACTCTACCAGGATTCTTCTTTCATTGGCAGCAAATCTTGATTGAGAACTTC
Source organism: Nelumbo lutea (assembly GCF_056320005.1). Taxonomy (NCBI): domain Eukaryota; kingdom Viridiplantae; phylum Streptophyta; class Magnoliopsida; order Proteales; family Nelumbonaceae; genus Nelumbo; species Nelumbo lutea. Next base: position 24,294,095 of record NC_142686.1, on the reverse strand, counting down.
ACCAATTGGACATCAAAACTGCTTTCTTGAATGGTGACTTGGAAGAGGAAGTGTACATTACCCAACCTCCAGGTTTTTGTGCCAAGGGCAATGAACAAAAAGTGTGCAGGTTAAAAAAATATTTATATGGGTTGAAACAATCACCTCGGGCTTGGTTTAGTAAGTTCCACTTAGCAGTTCAACAAATGGGGTTCAAACAATGCCAGTCAGAGCACACTCTATTTGTGAAAAAAGGTGAAGGGAAAATTGCAGCTCTAATTGTGTATGTGGATGGCATAGTGATCATAGGAGATTGGGAGGCTGAAATGCGAAGACTAAAAAAATTCTTAGCCACTCAATTTGAGGTGAAAGATCTAAGGCTCTTACGTTATTTCCTTGGAATTGAAGTTGCCTGCTCTCACAAGGGCATCTTTATTTCCCAACGGAAATATGTACTAGATCTACTAGAAGATACAGGCAAGTTGGGGGTAAAACCAATTGACTCACCAATTGAATCTAATCATCAGTTGGAAGACAGTCAATGAGAGTTTTTGAAAGATGTGAAGAAGTTCCAGAGACTCGTAGGGAGACCCTTGTATTTGTCTATGACCAGCCCTGATATTGCTTATGCAGTGGGTGTCCTTAGTCAATTCATGCACAATCCTAGGACAACTCACTTTGAACCTGTAGAGAGGATCCTTAGATACCTCAAGAAATTTCCCAGAGCTGGTTTGTTGTTCCAGAAACATGGACACTTAAAGGTGGAAGTATATATTGATGTTGATTGGGCAGGAATAGTTGATGACCGAAAGTCTACTAGTGGGTATTGTGCCTTTGTAGGAGGAAACCTGGTCACATGGAGAAGTAAAAAACAAAATGCGGTGGCTAGATCTAGTGCTGAAGCAGAATATAGAGTGATGTCTCATGGGGTTGCTGAAATCATGTGGATAAGAAATTTGTTAAGTGAACTAGGTTTTGCAGTGAGCAACCCTATGTCACTCTACTATGACAATAAAGCGGCCATCAATATTGCTACTAATCCAGTCCTGCATGATAGGACAAAACACATTGAAGTGGACAAGCATTTTATTAGAGGGAAACTTGTAAATAGAGAGGTGTGTACTCCATATGTCAACTCAGAAGAAGACTTGCAGATATCTTCACCAAAGGTCTTCATCATGTGTGGCACAATGATTTGTGTGACAAGTTGGGCATGATTGACATCTATGCTCCAACTTGAGGGGGAGTGTTTAAATAATTTAGTTATTTGTGTTAGGGTCTGTTTGGCTAGTTAAAGCCTTTTTTTTATTTTCTGTTATAGTACTTCACTTACAATAGGAGCACAAGAGTCTTTTCCCTTCTTATTTCTGCCGCCCTATATAATATAATAGAAGTTGGTGCCGCCAGCACTATTCCATTGCTCCAAACCTTTTCTTCTTCCTTTCTTTCTTCTTCTCTTCTCTCTTCTTCCCTTCTCTTCTCTACTTCCTCATATTTCAATCAAATTTATTGCCAAGACACCTCAAACCAAGTTAAGATCCCAAGGACTAGATCCAACTGAACAGAGGAAGCATCCACAAAGCATAATGTATCATCTGCAAATTGGAGAATATTGACCTTTTCCCCCTCAAGGAATATTGCAAATCCTTCCCAACAACCAGAATCAGCAGCCTTCTTGCAAAAAAGAGAGAATTTCCATAACACAAATAAAGAGCAAGGGGGAGAAGGGATCACCCTATCTAAAACCCCCTGAAATGTCAAAAAACCCCACTGATTGACCATTTATCAACATTGAGAATTTAGGAGAGGTTATACATACTTTGATCCAATTCCTCCATTTCTGCCCAAAATTCAACTGTTGCAACACAAAATCAACACATCTCCAACTGACATGGTCATAGGCCTTTTCAATGTCTAATTTACAAACCAAGCCAGTGAGCTCTCTTCTTCATGAATGAACTAGCAATAAATATTGAGTCAAACATCTACCTTCCCGAGACGAAAGCGCTTTGATTGATTGAAATCACACTACCTAAGACCCCTTTCATTCTCTCAGCTAGAACTTTAGCCAAGATTTTGTAAAAATTGTGGAAGCGATTGATTGGCCTGAAATCTTTGATATTTACAGCCCCTTCAATTTTTGGAATGAGAGTGATAAAGGTAGTATTTAGACTTCTTTGCAGAGAAGCATTTACATAAAACGCCTGGAAGACATTCATCAAATCTTGTTTCACTATATCCTAGCATTTTACATAAAAGAGATTGGTGAGACCATCCGGCCCTGGGAATTTATCATCTTCCAACTTGTTAATGGCAGCCTTGATTTCCTCCTCCGTAAAGGGTCTCTCAAGGAAAGATTTCTGATCTTCACTCAACTGCTTGAAAGGAAGGTTCTTGGGGAAAGGTCTAAGAGTCCAATTTTCTTTATAAAGATTTTATAGAAAGTAGTTGCCACCACCTTCATTTCTGCAGCTGATTCCCCAGTTCTTCCTTCCCACTCCAGCTTGCTGATTAAGGAAACTCTAGCTCTGGCATTTGCCATTTTATGAAAAAAAAAAAAAAAGAGTGTCTTTGTCCCCCTCCTTCAACCAAGCCACCTTAGCACTTTGCCTCCACTTGATTTCTTCCTTGACAGTCAATTTGTCAAAATTAATTTTTGCATGGGATCTCTTCAACCTCAAGTCTTCTAATAAGGAACCTACCTCTTCTGCTAAATCAATTTCCTCAATAAAGCTCTCTTTTCTGTTTCTAAACTCAAGTTGTTCTCAACTTCCAAATTTTTTATCTCTCTTTAATTGCACCTAGTTTTTTGCCAAAATAAAGGAGCTAGTGCCCTCCACCTGAAGGTCTCTTCATACAGTCTTCAACAAGGGAATAAGCTTTTCATCTTCAAACCAGGCATTTTCAAGCTTGAATGGAGTTCTGATTTTTTCTCAATTGCCACAAACAAGCTGAATTGGGATATGATCTGAGACTGGCCTAGGGAGGGCAATCTGCCTAAAATCAGGAAAAACCTCCTCCCAGTTTGAAGAGACCAAAAACCTATCTAGTTAGTCTCACCAGAGTGGGATTGTCTTGATTATTGGTCCAGGTAAATCGACTGCCCTGAAGAGGAATGTCCATCAACTCAAATCTGTTAATAAAATCAGCAAACTGAAACATCGCTCTTGTTCTTCTACCTCAGGTATTCTTTTCTTCAACAGACAAGGTAACATCGAAATCACCTCTAATGACCCAGGGATAAGTCAAGGTGCCCCTCACCTCTACCAATTCCTCCCAAAAATATCCCGAGGATTCAGATCTGTAGGACCAAAAACATTTGTTACTTGGCAGATATTCCCATCTGAGAATTTCAGCACTAAAGAAATTGAGAAATTTCCAATATGGTAAGAGATTAAGCACCAGAAAGAAGGATCCCAAAGACTCAACAAACCCCCTGCACTGCCCATTGCAGATTTTGATTTCCATCTGACCTGCCCCTCACCCCAAATACTCCTAACAATGGCAGCACCCAAGCATTCCAGTTTAGTTTCTTGAAGCAAAACAATCTTCGAATTAGATCTCTTCAGAGAATCACACACTACCAATCTTCTTCTACCCGAACCCAAATCTCTTACATTCCGAGATAATATTTTTAAATCCATGAGAACACTGCAAAAAACAGATCAGAAGCAACCCTCAAAATCAGACTTTCTTGGCTCCCCTCGACATCCCCTCACTACTACTTGCCTCATCATTTAGGCCCCAAGTAAGTCTCATCATCTCTTTGCTCCTCTTCGAATTTGTTCCTCCTTTCTTTGCTGCAAGTTTCCCTCTCTCCATAAGGACTCTTTGTTCGACCCCCTCCAGAAATTTAATTGTTTCATCCTCCATCCCCTCCATCAAAACTCCTAAGAATTTTCCCAAACCCAAAAGTTTCAAAGAGACCCAAGAAGAGGAGGTGGAAATATTGGAGGACTTACCTCCCTAGATTGTCGAACTGGGTACCTTGCCTTTGCTATTTCTTGAATGAACTGGACCTCCAATTGGCTCTCGCAAATCCAATTTTCTCCCCCCTCCTTCCTGTGAGTTGGACTGATGAAGATCCTCTCCCGTCTTCGAACTGTTCATCAGTTCCCATCACAGCAATAGTAGTAGCTTCAATCAGGTTCTCTTCCACCCGCACCAAAGAAAGGTGTTGCACCTGCAACCTTGTAGCCTCCATGGCCGGTGACACTGTCGAACAAAAAGGGCTAGGAGACTAAAGAGGTGTTGTCTGTGCGCAGGATCGATCTCCCGAATCTACCGACGGAGTGACCTATCTACGAACATGCTCATTGCCAACAGTCCTAATTTTCTTTAAAGGCTGGTTGGACCAAGCTGGCCCCCTTTGGACTGGACTAAAGGGTTCATTTCTGCAAGGACCCTGGGTTCACTAGTTGCTTTTGACCCTTGTCCACTTCTAACCACCTGTGAAGAAAGCCTTTCGAGATTGGATTGGTTTAGTGTGGACTTTTGAGCCCGTAATAGATTCTCCTGGTCTGAGCAAAGCTTGAGATCTGGCATCTGTCGGGTCTCCCTGCAACTCTTCAGTGAGGTTTCCTCCACCAAACATTGTTTTATCAATGTTTTTAACTCTTCGACTCCCAAACTTCCCAAGGTTTAAAATTTGAACACCGCCCTTGGAATTGATCCTTAGGGGGGCATTCTGACCCTCCAAAACTTCCAAGATCGGATGGCTCGAATTATTGTTGGTTCTATCTCCTTCCTCGCTTCCGTCATACGCCTGAGAGGTCAACGGCGATCGGTAACAGGGTTGAGCAGTACTAAGCTGATTTTTGGGCAGGAGGTTCTCACCAGCATCCTCTAGAACAAGAGTTTTTGAGAGCTCTGAATCCACCCTTCTCTCCTTTTGGGAATTTTCATTCTCCGGGTCTCCCCGCTTCCATCTACGAATAGACGGCAAAATCTCAGGCCAAATATAGACAAAGAACAAAACTTCCCCAGCGGCTATCTCCACCTTTTTTCTGGGATGGACTCTCCCCTTTGAACCTTCATTCTGATCCATACACATATAGATAGTTCTGAAGGAGAATCATCAGTCTATACAAAGCCTCCACACACATCTCCTATGGCTTTGGTCACACTTGGGCACCAAAGGAGCAAGGGAAGGCCAATCGATCAATATCAGACTCAAGCTCTGGATCAATGTTTTAAAAGCGCAATGCACAAAAAAGGCGTAGAGGTCAATTTGCACCTGAGGCACAAGGCACAAGGCGAGGCGCACGCCTTTTTGAAGCAAGGCGCAAAAGTACAAACAAAAAAATTGCTAAAAATAAAAACAAAAGTCAAAAATTTAAAGAAAAATGCCAAAAAATCAAAAAAAATATTAAACATAATATTAATAAAAAATATAAAGTTAAATTTTAAAATAAATGTTTTAAAAAACCTATTATCTGAAATTAAAATACATAAACATAAGATGTAAAGCATATTCAAATGAGAATTTAAAAATAAAATCAAACATATAAAACATTTTCAAGTTACCTAGTTCTCCATCTATCTCCTCTTCTCTCCAGTTACCTAGTTCTCCCCAAACTTCATAATTCACCTTACAAAAAACCCAAACCAGTTCTCCCCAAACCTATATATATATATATATATATATGGGTTGTGTCGCATGCTGGGCCATGCCAACATGCAGGCCACAAGTGTCAGTATGCATAGTCGTGTCGTGCCGACCCATGGACCTGAAACCCCAGGCTCGACAGGCCCGTACGATTATGTTGGGTCGTGCCAGGCCAGCCCAAATCAGCATGGCTTGATTTACACCTCTAGTTGTACAGGGTTTTTCTTAATGAAATTCATACTTCACCTCTTCTCAAAAGTTATAAAGTCTTAAATGGTATGGTAGGGTAAGGAGTTTGTTATCTGATTTTCTAAGTCAACTGATGCAGGGGTGTTTTTTCTCAGTTGTAGTAGCGTTATTGAGGTTCTAGAGTGTCAGGATGTGGTGGGTGCAGGGTTTTTTTTTTTTAATTTCCTCTCTCAGGTGACTTCCGGTCACCATCCTTGTATTTTCTCTCTCTTTTATTATAACATATTTCATTTTATTACAAAAAAGGTGATTTCACCAACCTAAAGTAAAAATAAATAAATAAGTTCCTTAATACCAAACAAACCAAGCCACATCAAGCATCACCACTACATAGACCAAAAATGTTGCCCTAAATCTTCTCTCCGCACATCTCCAAATTCAGTATGCACAAGAGACCAATATAACAACAGAGCATATATCACTCACAATTTTGTTTTTCACTTTTTTGAATACTCTTTACCATCAAAGATACACCTGTTTCTTTCTTTCAAAATGCACCCAACAAACTTCAGATGGAATGATACTCCAAGGAACATTGACCTTTTTCCTGATCATTAACTTACCATCAATTTTGTTAATGTGGAATAACGAAATATATACAGTGCAAACCCAACCCATCATTATATTCTTTACATTTTCTCTCCTGCCTAACCCTTTAATAAATTCATCTCTACATTACATCATTCACCAGCCATACCTGTGGCTCCCCAAGATAACTGCATACCACACTTCTGTGTTTCAATGGAACATATTAGTTTTGTTTCAGCAAACCATGTATTGTCCTTGAGTCACCTTTCACAATAATGTCTTTGCATTCCAGTTACCACCCCATCTTTAAGCCTTGAATACTGCCAATAGCTCCTCCTCTATTGAGTTCTTTTATCCAACTGGACCTGAAAAAATAGCTTTCACTTATCCTTCATGGTTCCCAAGAATTTTGGCTTTTTTCCCTCTTCTAAATATCCAATCCTCAACCATGTAGAAAATATTACATCCATATGCACAGGAACTGGTCCTTGCATGCTAAACAGCAGAAAAAAGACCAAGTGGATACCTTGACCTTAAGGGGTCTTTGCATAGTAAAAGATATCTGTTCGTGCATCCAAGAAGGTGGATGTGCAACCCCCTATCTCCTACTCTTTCTGCTTAAGCCATCTCAACATCCTCATCACCACCATGCTTAGTCTAAGGTATCTTCTTTCTTGATCTCTGGTCTTTCAAATGCATTATTATACTTTCGTTTGAATTTAATTGGTAAGCAAGGTCGAACAAACATAACCATGTCATCCACCTTTCCTTGTATTTATAAAAAGCAATATCTTCAGTCTCTAACTGTTTCCCTTCTACTCCTATCTCCAAATTCTGCTTTCTCATATTATGCATGTAATCCAAGAATTGCGGTTCTTTTAGGCACAAAGTTGTCCAAATTGGCAGCAGTGGTGCCATGGGATAGTTATCATGGTAAAATGACTACTGTTATAACCCTGAATTAAGATTAACATTCATTAAATATCTGCCAAGCCTCAACCACAAAAAAAAAAAAGTTATCTGGTGCCTGTGTTGATTTTGAATGTGATAAAGCCAAGGTGTAGCCAATCACTGCAAGTGATGCTTAAACACCTAAAAACCCTTTGCATCTAATTAGGAATCCTACCTACAGTTCACTGGTACACATCACAAAGCATCCAGCTGAGGCTTCCGTAAGTAGTTCACCGATTAATTGGATCATGAGTGATTAACTGATAGACATCTTACCTACAATTCACTGGTACACCTTCCTATATTACTATTGAGGTAGGGTTTTCAGGCATACACAGACTCAATTTCCTGAACAAGGAACACAGCCACAGGATTTGATGGCACAGCTGTGCCAAACATAAATGAGCTCTTTGAATGTCATTTTAGATTCGCCTCCCTCATATAACAAACAATCTCAATAATTATATATGTAAACAGATCCATATTCATAGCTTAGGTAAAATTAAAATCAAAATGAAAAGAGCAGAAAACAAAATCGAATCGAAGTACCAAGAATAAAACACCACAACTGAAGTAAGCAACATCGCGACGTTCAAATTATGGAGAAAAGGAAAGGCGATCGAGAAAGACCAGACCTGTCTGAGGAGATTATCAGCGATCCGATAGTAATAACGAAGAGAAATTCGATTATCGACATCAAGCGTCTGCGTACTGGCAGCGATGCTGAATCCTCCCGACGAGGATCTCATCTTTCTTTGCACTTGTCTGTCTTTCCTTCTTTCTCAGAAACAATCGGTCACCATAACTCTTAGCTTGAATACTGCATAAACCCTAACCTAATTTACAGAAACCAAACCTCTAGGGAGTTTCGTTAATGGCAGGAGTACGCGGAACATGCAGCGGGAGAAATGGAGATGTCATTTCAGTCGATTAGGCGTGGCGCAGTGACCAATTGCATCACGGGTCGGGAATGTCAAGTTCGGATTTCACCTGGCCGAACGGATTGTCTGCGAAGTCGAGTCGATGACGAATGATGGTTTTATTAACCCCCGGGAATAAATGTCGGCCCGGCAGTTGTCCACGGTTGTAGTCTTGTAGATTGCAAAACGTAGACCCGAATTGCTTCTGGTGAGAAGAGAGTTTTTTATCCCAAGTCTCGGCTCCAACTATTGAAATCGAATTTGCTAGTCACTAAGCGCGCCTCGCATCACAGTCGTGCATTGAGAAGATCTGCCGACATCAAGTAGGGAAACGCTGTAAGGTTGGTGTGAGGAGCAAAAGCAGGAGAGAGGAGGATCGGGATTACGGAACGTAGTTTAAAGGGACTCCGGATCTCCTGCCCACGTCTGCCCATAATACACTAATGGCGTGAATTGGTAACATCTCCCCCTACATAATACTACTATGCAAGAGGATGAGATTTTTTCGTGTGTGTATGAACAGAGTTCTCGTATATAGGAGCCAATATCAAGTATATACAAATACTCTTAATGTACAGCTGAAAGTGTTGTAAAGTTAGGTATAAATAAAACCTGATTCATCAGATATCCTATCAATTGAGCCACTATCAGTTGGCTAGTGAGAAGAGAATCAAGATTACAGAATGCAGTTTGAGGGAGATCACATCAGCGCCTCCCATAGGTGTCCCATATGTACATCTCAGCATGTATTAGGAATATCTCCCATATTTATTATTGGGAGACGTTTCGGCTTTTGTAAGGGTAATGTCGTTCGAATAGCCTTTAAAACCTTGTATTGGAAATATTTTCCTATTCATGTACTTTATTTCATGGGAAAATATTCCCAATGTAAGATTGTAAGAGGCTATTGGGACGGTACATGGACTTGCCATGTGCCGCCACAGGATGTGCACCATGTGCCAAGTTGCCAACCTAGCTGAGATTCGTGAGAATACAATACACAAGCGTGCCAACCATGCTCAATGCTGAGTGACCAATCACAACTAAAGGTGCCGAGTTAAACAGAACAGTTTTGCATTGTGTTATGTAGGGGTTTACAATTGGCTGGTTCGATTTGGTTTGATTAGAATTGAGGATTTAACAAATTATTCGATTTAACTATAATCATCAATCAAACCAAATCAACCTTAACCAAATTCGGTATGGTTTTCGATTCGGTTGGGCCCTAAATTGTGAAAGGTAAAAGGAAAAATGTAAAAGGAGATAACGCTTCAATGAGATGCATGAAAGAAGAAAAAGAAATTAAATCCCATCTCCACCTATCGATTTTTATTTAGGGATTTTTAGATTGTACTTTTAAAATTTTGATTTAAACAGACCTATGACAATTCAAATTTATAAACACGTCCACTTATAACACCCGTAATATGGAGCTAAGATTTCAAAAGTGGACTGAACGATAAAACCCCATTTATTTATCAGGCATGCATAGAAAAACATATTACGTGGCATAAAAATGCACATGAGTATATTAGTTTTCTTTTGTTATTAAATCACTCTTTATCCACTAAAAGACAAGTAAATACAAAATTGAACTTTCAGGCTTTCAGCCAATCTAGTCAACCAATATCTTTTAAGATATTAATATAAAATACTATATATTTAATATATTTAATTATTTATATAATATATACATATTTATATTTATATACATATATGTATATTATATAAATAAAAGAGAATGACAGTTCAGCCCAGGGTCAGAATTTTTAGGCTCAAAGTACAATTGGAGTGGATGTTAGCTCGGAATTGATACCAATTTACAGGCGGACATTAATGTGTAGAGTAGAATTCAGAAATCTGTATTAGGCTTGTCCGTACTTTTCCGCATATCATAATAGTTCGGTTTTCAATTCCATTTGATTGAAACTTTCAGCCAAATTGTACCAAAATTGATAACCAATTAAAAAAACAAAAACTGACCAAAGCTAGCTTCTTCGTTAATTTGGTTCAGTTCGATGTTTGGTTTTTAATCTGAATTTGAACACCCCTAGTCTCATCTCTCATGTAATTTGAACAACCCACAAACTACACATGTACATTAGGCTTGGTTTGGAAAGAGTTCAAATACAAATATATATATATATATATATATATGACGGCCCACGTTACCATGCCTCTTCTTGCTCCAAACCCCTTTCTAATTTCCTATTTTTTGATTTTTTTTATTTTTTTAATTTCACATAATTATAATTAAATCAATAGGCTTAACTATTTCTAACAACCATAAAGAAAGAGGAATCTACTTTTCTAATGTTTAGCCAAATGGCACCACTTCCCCCTAAATTGTCTCTAATTCCTAATATTAATTACTAATAATTCCAATATAAATTATAATTCCTAAACTATGTAGTAACAATATAAATTATAATTTTATGAATTATTCAATTTAAATGTTATTCAAATAATAAAAATTTAACATTAAAACATAAAACATTATTTAAATATTTCAATAGCTAAATATCTTAAATAACAAAACATTAAAAATAGATAAATAATTATATAAAAAAAATATTTAATACTATGTAATAACGTTAAAATAAATAAAACTCAAATAATGGAAAATTTTAAATATTTTGCATATTATTTAAATATTTAAATAACAAAATATTTAACATGACTAAATTTTAAATAGTTAATATAATGAAAATTTGTAATAAATTTAAAAAATCTTAAAAGTATATAAATAATTATATAGATTTCATAATATTAATATTAATCATAATTTAATATTTTACAAAATTAATGACAAATTATGTAAAAATAGTACTAATGATAATTTTATAGATTATTAAATTTAATAAATAATTAATATTTTAAAATTTTAAATAACAATATTATTTAAATAAATAAATAATATTGAAAATAACTAATTTCACTTATATCAATTAATAATTGTAGAAAATAACTTTCAAAAAAATAATACTTATTAATAATAATTTTTCAATAATAGTGTATATTCATTATAGGGTTGTTCATAAGAATGCCCACCCGACCAAACCGACCAACCTGAATCGACCCAACCCGAGTCGGTCGGGTTTTCATCCATACCGGTCGATTTCGGGTTGGGCACATACATAAACCGAAATCTTGGGTCGATTTCGGTTTTCTTGCATGATAACCAAAACCAACCCGACCCAAACCAAACTAGTATTCTACTAGTTTGGTAGTTCCTACTTCCTAGTTTGAGTAGTTTCCTAATTCCTACTAGTCTTCTACTTTTAGACTTCTACTAGAACTATAACTCTAGAAGGCCCATTAGGCAATTACAATTAGAATTCAATTAGGTGTCCTTTTTTAGTTTTTTACCTAGATAAGAATTTAAAAGTTTTCTAAATTTTTATTTTATTGATTTACCTACCTAAATTTACCTAGTTTTTTACTCTAGAAGGCCCATTATTGACACTTGTTTTTACATGAAGAATTTATTGATTTTATTCTTTACCTGAATTAAATTTAGATTTATCTTGGACTCTTGAATATCAAATTATCAACTACTTCAGATTCTATTTGGCTTTGTACAGAAGCAAAACCGAAACCAACCCAACCCGACTCAAACCGACCAGGTCGATTTGGCCTGTTAGTGGTCGGTTTTGGTTCCCACCTTAGCTAACCCGACCAGGTCGGGTCGATTGGGAAAATTCCAAGAAACCGACCCAACCCGACCCGTGAACACCTCTAATTCATTATATATTTATGTATATACTAAAATTAATATTTATTTTATTTTTAGTAATTATTTATTGTATTTTTGATAAATATGTTTTCAATAATTATTTATGAATCTATTTTTGTTTTGTTTTTTAACAGCAAAGTGTCAATAATTATTGGAGATTAAACAACTATTATTTAACTTTTGAAATTAAATTTATCTCATTTATTGAATTTTTGTTATAAATTTATTTTTAGTAATTATGTAGTTTTAATAATTTATTGATTAATATTTATTAGAGATTAAACTATTATTTGAGATTACACTATTTATTGACTAAATTAATATATTTTTAGTATTTATTGTATTTTTTTAACTATTGTATTTTTATTAAATATATATTGTATTTTTATTATAAATTTATTTTCAATAGTTGTGTACTTTTGCTATAATTTTTCAATAATTAATGGAGATTAAATGATTGTTATTTATTAGAGATTAGACTATTAATTTAGCTAAAATTAAGAGTGTTCAAGGATTGGTCCATTTCGATTGCAGGCTCTTTCGCTAACCAAATTGACTTGGTTAGGTTGGAGTTTGTCACCCGAAACGATTGACCATTAGTGAAAACCTGCCAACTCCGGATGTATCAGTTCGGGTCTATTTTTGGTTTGGTTTGTTTGTTAAGAATATTTAACTTGAAATTAAATTTAAATTTAATAAATTATAATGATATTATTAAAAATTTTAAAATTTAAAAATTAAATTTATGATATAAAATATTTTAGACTATGAAATATGGGAATTTTCTCACTTTCCCGTATTAAAATATATATATATATATATATATATATATATATATATATATATGTGTATTTATGTATGGTCAGGTTAGTTCAATTTTTGGTTAGTTTAGAAATGGCCAAATCGAAACTGACCTAACTTGGTCGAGTTGAAAAATTACTAAACCAAAGCCAAGCGAAAATACTAGAAAACCGACTAAATTGGGTTGAGTTTGATCAAATTGGTTATTAAAAATTTAAAATATAAAATAATTATACTCCTATGTATTTCTATTGTTTAACTTTTACTTAACAAAGTCCATACATCACACAGGTTCTCGCTTGTATATATATAGTAAAACAGTCCATCTTACCATGCCTCTCCTTGCTCCAAACTAGAGTTGTAAATTGGGTCGTGCTACCCGCGGCCCCGACACGACGGTCCGTGGGTCGTGCCAAGATCAGCACAATTGTGTGGATTGCGTTGGGCCTGGGGTTTTAGGCTCATGGACCGGGCTGACACGGTGGACCTGCGTGCCGACACGGGCCAACATGACCCATATATATTATTTATATATATTTGTATATATATAATATTTATATATTTATATGTATAATATATAACATATTATATAAATTATAATTATATAATAATATATAATATATAATATATTAATAAAATAAACAAATTTTTCAATTTTATTATACTAATTTATTTAACTATTGTATATATAAGCGATTGCATACATCAAAATTCATAAAAATTTAAAATTTTAAGTTTTTTTTCAATTTTTTTAAATAAATAACTTTGGCCCGGTTCATGGCTTGACTTGGCCCAAGGCTTGGCTTAGTGACCAACCTGACCTGCGGCATGGCATGGGCTCACACGGGCATGGGTCATGCCGGGCTGACCCCCCAAGTTATCCTAGGGGAGGGCGGCATAGCCCGACATGGCCTGCACTTTGCATCGGTTGCCTGTATGCCAAGGTAGCCAAGTGGCACCACTTTCCCCTAAATTGTCTCTAATTCCTATTTATCTCCTAAATTATCCCTAACTCCTATTTATCTCTTAAATTATCTCTAATTTAGAAGAGAGATTCTCTCCCAAACTATCTTTATTTCCTATTTATCCTCTCTCCCACTATTTATCTACATCCATCTAAAGTTTCAATTAAAAATTTTCATATTTATTTAAATATTATAAAAAAAATTATATACTAACTTTAAAATATTTATTCAAAACACAAAAAATAATTATAATAGATTTAACAATATTCATATTATAAACAATTATATATTTTTACAAAGTTCATCATGAAATTATGTAGTAACAATATAACTTACATAAAATAAATAAAATAAAATTCAAATTCAAATATTATGTAATAGCTAAATAATTATATAACAAAGTATTTGATATTACGTAATAACTTTAAAATAAATAAAATTCAAATAATGAAAAATTTTATATTTTACGCATGATTTAAATATTTAAATAATGAAATAGTTTACATGACTAAATTTTAAATAGTTAAAATAACAAAATTATGTAATACAATTAAACGTTTTCTTAAAACGAGAAAAATAATTATAAGAGATTCCATAATAATTTAATATTTTACAAGATTAATAACAAGTTAATAATAATAGTATTGATTAGAGCTTTAAGTTTACTAAATTCAATAAATAATATATTTTTAAAATTTTAAATAATAATATTATATAAATAACTAAATAGTATTGTAAATAACTAAATATATTTCCAATAATTATTTATAAATCTATTTTTATTTTGTTATTTAACAAATAATTGTCAATAGTTATTGGAGATTAAACAACTAGTATTTAACTTTTGAAATATAATTTATTATATTTTTGTTATAATTTTATTTTTAGTAATTATGTATTTTTTATAATTTATTGGTTAATATTTACTAGAGATTAAACTATTATTTGAGACTACATTATTTATTGACTAATTTAATATATTTTCAGTATTTATTGGATATTTTTAATTATTATATTTTTATTGGATATCTATTGTATTTTCATTATAAGTTTATTTTTAGTAATTGTATATTTTTGCTAGAAATTTTCAATAATTATTGGAGATTAAACTATTGTTATTTATTAGATATTAGACTAGTAATTTAGCTGAAATTAGGAGTGTTCAATGATTGGTTCAATGAGGTTGTAAGTTGTTTTGCCAAGTAAATAGACTTGGTCTGGTAGGGAGTTTGTCACCTGAAACCGACTGAAATTAGTGAAAATCCGTCAACTTGGGTTGTATCAGATTGGGTCTATTTTTGGTTTGGTTTGTTTTCTCAAATGATTTTAACTTAAAAAATAAATTTAAATTTAATAAATTGCAATTGTATTATTAAAAAATTAAATTTATCGTATAAAATATTTTAGACTAAGAAATATGGGAATTTTCCCACTTTTATGTATTAAAAATTTTATTTTTTATATATATATATATATGCGGTCAAGAAGTAGGTTTAGTTTTGGTCGATTTACAAGTGGCCAAACCGAA
Source organism: Nelumbo lutea (assembly GCF_056320005.1). Classification (NCBI taxonomy): domain Eukaryota; kingdom Viridiplantae; phylum Streptophyta; class Magnoliopsida; order Proteales; family Nelumbonaceae; genus Nelumbo; species Nelumbo lutea. Next base: position 24,278,830 of record NC_142686.1, on the reverse strand, counting down.
ATTGACATAACTTGGTCGGGTTAGAAAATTGTTGAACCAATGTCGATCAGAAATACTAGAAAACCGACCAACTCAGGTTGAGTTCAATAGGATTGGTTATTAAAAAGCTAAAATATAAAACAATTATATACTCTTATGTATTTCTATTGTTTAGCTTTCGCTTTACGAAGCCTGTGCATTGCATGGGCCCCCGCTAGTGTATATATGTCACCTTGCTTATCCTTGCTCCATTACCCCAACCCTTCATTCTCCTTGACTCTCTCCTATCCCCCCCCCCCCCCCCCCCAACTCAAATCTCTCACTTTTTATAACAACCTAACTTCTCTCCTTCTCTGTATATGTTTTATCTTCTCCTTCTATTATATTCTCAATTTCCCTATATTATCTCCACTTTCCCATAAAAATAGGGTTATAATTTATTGAAGATTTGGTTTTCCAAATCAAACAATATTTATTTTTATAGATGTGATCTCAAGCAAAGAGAGAGGAATAAGGAGAATTCGATGTTTCTTATATATTCATGTCATCTTCCATAGTTCCATTATTGTTAAATAATCTATTGTTGAATAATCCACAAGTTATGAAAATTATTAAAAATCCTGGAAAATATTCTACCAAAAATTAAGAAATAATTTGTTATTTAACAAATATTAAATAATTTAGTAATATGCCAAAAATTAATAAACAATCCATTATTTAATAATTTTTTGTTATTAATAACTGTTCAAAATTTAAAAGTTTAGTGTAATTTACATTAATCATTGTAATTTAATAAATTTTCATTCATTTTTTTACAATAATAACTTATTGATAAAAGATATTACTAATTATGATAGTTTACTATTTTCTATAAAATCAATAATTATATTTAACAACTATCAAATAATTTAGGGAAATTCTCTAACTAATAAACCATAATTATTGTTAATTAAGTAACTAATAAATTAATAAATTAATCTGTGAAAAAATATTCTGCAAAACCATTTAAATAATAATCCATTATTATTATTATTCAACTAAATAATTATTAAAAATTTAGGAAAGTTAAATCAGGAAGTTAATCTATAAGAAATTGTTTCATAATTTTTTAAATAACAATCCATTATTATTATTTCAACAATTAATTATTAAATAATTTATGAAAATTATTAAGTCTATTCACACCAATCTAGACTACTTGGTTGACTTTGATCATACCTAGTTTTACCTTAATTAACAACAAATGGTTTACTTTTAATCAAAATAATGTAATTTACCGTAATTGCATTAATTTATTATAATTACATTTACTTTGATTAATAGTAAATAATTTAGGCTTAAAAAGCAAATAATTTATATTAATTTATTGTTATTGTAAATAATTAATTTACTATGCATTACTACTAACCAATAGAAATTTCACTCATTTTTTTTGGAAATTATCAGAAAATATTGTAATTTATTGTTATTTAATTTACTGTTAGTTAATTAGCTATATAAAATTATTAGAATTGTATGGATGGAAATTTTCCTTGTAAAATTGGGCCCTGCCCTTCCCCACCCCAAACAAGGCAAGTTTTATCAAATCTTAAACAAAGACAGGGTGGGGACAAGGAAAACATTTTTGCCCCAAATTAGGATGAGGTTTGCATATAATTCCCGAACCTGATAGTAAATTAGTAAAACATCCATATATATTGATTTTTAAAATATCTCTAAGTTTTCCTCGTAACTTTACAATCATAGGATCCCATAATTTAATTTATAAAATACCCCCAATTCCTAAAATACCTCACCCTACCACTAGGGTCGGGGTGGAGATGGAGTAGAGTGTCTTGACTTACGGGGGCAAGAAACAAGAAGGGATGCTCCATTCCATGCATCACATGGGCCCCCACTAGTATATATAGATATATATATATAACAAGGTGGTCCACATCAGAGGGCCTCTCCTTGCTCCAAACCCCCATACTGCTCTCCCCTTAATCCTCTCTCCGTCCCCCTTCCCAGCACTCCCAAGCTACCAGGTCATCATAACCCCTCTCTCTCTCTCTCATATGACTCTTCTTTCATATCTTTAGTGCTATTCTTCTTTTTTCTTTTAGAATTTTTTGCCTTAACCAATTAAAAAACTATCTCTCTCTCTCTCTCTCTCTCCTATGATTTTTCTTCCATATCTTTAGTGCTATTCTTCTTTTTCAAAACACCACAAAAAAGCACGAACCTCCCTTTTCTGCCCCTTTTGGTCTTTTTATTCCCTATTAATTAATTAATTGAACAAAAGCTGACCATTCTTAATTATCCACTTAATCAATTAGGGTTGAGCTGATTCATTCCTACTAATAACAGTTTAAATCGGTTATTCAGTTAATATTACATCAATTTAAATTTAGTTATTCAATATGTAATTATAGCATGATAACTTATTAATTATGATAGTAATAATAATAATAATAATAATAATAATAATAATAATAATTATTATTATTAGTAATAGCTATTCTATATTAATTAAAGATATCATATTTAATTAAGACATAAAAATAGTTAACTTTGACAAAAAAAAATTGCTACTCATTAATCAATGGATATTCTTCAAAATTTTGGATTTTTCTATCTGAGCACGAAAAGTGTAACTTTAAATGGTTATACAAATATATTTGTTTTAAAATTTAATTTCATTAACTTAAATGACAATTAAAGGTTGATAAGTTGGGTTAGATTTGAATTGTTCACCCAATTTGGGAAATGGTTAATTTTCTTCAATTTTGCTTTGATAGGGCTCATGCATTGCATGGTCTCATGTGTGTCAAGTTCGGGCGAGTCAAGTATTGGTTCAATGGCTTGAGTAATAATTTACTTAACACAACAAGGGTTTAAACATAAGCTTATCATAATTTTAGTTCACTTTTAATTAATAATATATTTTAATTAATCTTGAATTAAAATTCTATTAATTAATTATAAATGTAACTAACAATAAATTTCACTAAATTAACCATAATTTTTGATAATTAGTGAAATTTTCATTTGATCTTGTTGTTAAATTTCAGATTTTCATTTGATCTTATTTATATTTTAAAAGTTTCTTTTATTTCAAGTAAATCTATTTTCCAAAAAAAAAATTTAACTAAAACTTTAATTGACTTTATTTACATAATTAACAGTAAATTAGTTAATTTAATTATCTTAATTAAGGACTGGAGAGAAAGGGTGTTGAATTGGCAAATTGGGATTAGTGGGAAGGGAAAAGGAGAGAAAGTTAACGAGAAAGCAAGAAGGGGGGTTTGGAGAAAGGAGAGGGTTGCTGATATGGACTGCTTTACTTAATATATATCATATATATAATATAGATGATTTATTATATATATCAAAATATATTTTAAAAATTTCTTTTATTTTAAGTAAATCTATTTTTCAAAAATATAAATTTTAATTAAAAAGTTTTGGTGATTTAGGCCCCCACAGGGAATCCATCTCCATCAGGGATCGAGGATGGAAGCAGGGGGCAGAGCCATGAATATTTTATGAGGGGGGCCAATACCTAAAGTGGAATGGGGGAAGGGAATAAGTATGAGGGGGGCCAACCATTGGGGTGGGGAGTTGGGGAGGGGGCACATTTACATGGAAGTTTGTATTCCAAGTGGAGAATTCTGAACCATAGGGGGCCATAGCTCTCTTGGGTCCCCCTAGCACCACCCTTGGATGGAAGGTAACTCTTAACCTCAACAATGGTCGAGGTTGGGGATGGGATTTGTTTTAAATTTGGGGTTGGGATGGGGAATATGGTCCCCACCCCAAACCTACCCCATTGCCATTCAATTACTTATCATAAATAGTAATTTACTTATTTTACTATTAATTATTTAAATTTAATTATAAGTTAACAATAATCTGTTAACAATAATTATTTGGTTTTCAAGTTTCTCATGCGTTGCATGAGGGCCCACTAGTACAAAATAATACAAAGAACTAGGTTTTGCGCTCTATATATTGAATTTGTAATCCTTCTAAACTGAGGTTCAGTTTGAGAAGTTAACTAGTTGATCGGTTTTGGTTTTTAACTAGTTCAGTCCTTTGGTATTTTATATTTATAATATATATTATAAATAAATATATAATTTATTATAAATAAATATATAATATATTATATTATAAATAAATTAGTATGAATAGATAATTATAAATGTAATATATATATCGGTCGATTCAGTTAATCACTGTTTTTTTCTAGGTTAACAAAAAACTGAACTGGTCCTTCAATTTTTCAAAAATACCAATCCGATCTGTTTGGTTAACTATATTTTTCGGTTTTAGCTTTTTATGAGCACCCCTAATTTATAGGTTGGGCCGGACTTTTGCTGTATAGTCCATTTGCCTACCCGGTAAATAAAATATTGCTTCCATTGAACTAGAAATGTGCATTTCTAAAAGTCTTTTTTTCTAAGAAATGGATTTCATCACTTTCCCTCTCTAAACCATGACTTTGTTTTGGGCTCAGTTTGGAAAGAGTGCAAATATGAATATGTTCAGTGTAAATACAAGATATAGTAATGTAAAATAATGCAAAATACAAGGTTTTATATTGTACATATTTGTATTTTTACTCTTCCCAAACTGAGCCTTAGGTTGAATGGTGGAGATCTCTAGGCCAATGGAACTAAACAGATTTTGATTGTTCATTAGGATGAATTTGGTTGCAATACAAATTTATTTACACTAATGCAAACCTATGGTAGTGCAAATGATTTGGGTGCAAATTCTGATTTGTTTTTATTTCAAAATTTACCTTATTTTATGTGATTGTAGTAAAAATGAAGTAAAATAAGAAGTGAAGCAGAATAGAGTAAAACTCAAAGCAAAATTGAATCAGAATTTGCATTTTTTTCATATGTACTCTGATGTATTTGTACTAGTGCAAATAAAATTGCACTGCAACCAACACAACCTTAGGTATTTTAATTCTGCACCATATTAGTTATTTTAACCAGCCAAACATCATCCCTCTATTATATTTGCATTTCAATTTTCAACAAAAAAATCTGCATATTTTGGGGTTCGGTGCAAGCTGAAAATAGAAAATAAATGCCAATTGGCTTATGGGGATATTTGTCCAACCATATATTTTGGGTTTTAAGAGAAGAAAAGGGCTACGTATCAATCTTTGTTAAGAGCTGAGACTTTCTTCACCCATAAATCTACTGAGATCAAGAACCTACCCAATGCTTTTGCTTCAATTTGAAGCCCTTTTGTTTATTTGTCTGTCAATTTATATTGATGTTCAACCTAACAAATGAAAGAGACATATTGTTATTTGGCCTTATGTTCTCATTACATTTAAAGGCTGTTAATGGGCCGCGTCTATCTGGTAGAATCGATTATATAGTTAGTAATATATAAAGATATCATTTTTAGTAATTTTTGTTATATTTTATATTTAAAAGGGTAACCTTTATAAACAATATATAAGATAATTACGACTAAAGGCACACATTTTATCAACATATATACAAATAGTTTAATTTTTTTTCCTCTTAATTAATCCCCAAACTTAACCTTGTTTTTATTAACCATCATAAAAAAAAAATCAAAGCTACAGGAGAGGACATTACCCCTAACCCAATTTTACATAAAACAATTTAGTATTTTACTGTCAGTTATATTAGGGTCATATTATCATAACGAAGTTATATTACTGTCAAACCCAATTATCCCTATTTTATTAATTGGTAAATTGGTTCGGTCCTGGGCTGTTTTATAGTCCTGACTGATTAACAATCGAAACTGTACTTTTACATCTTGATTCAAATCATATCTGATTCATTGAAAACTCTAATTAATAATTACGTTTGAATATATTACTTTTTCTAATGGTTCTTAATGAAAGAAGATTTGGTCCGACCTCGTAACCACTCAATATGTGAAAAGGCATTAGTTCGGCATAATAGTACGCCCAAGGCGGGAGCTCCAAAAAGAGGAATCCATGGTCCGAACTCCCCACAAGGAACCCGAGCTCTCCTTTGGACCCCGAGCCTTACAAGCACAAAAGGCAATAACCTGAACTGGCTTGCCCCATGGCAGTTTGGGCCACATCTCTACCCGAACTCAAGACTTCACCTCACACAACCACTCCAGCACTTCGCCTCCGGGACGCTAAACTGAACAACCGCACCGTACCTGACACCTAAGGAGTCATATATCTGGAGGCGGCGCACCTGACTGACTTGGGACCTGACGCTTGACAGCCGCACTCCAACGGCCACCTACCACCTCCACCTGCCACCACCATCTCTAATTACAGAGACGGCTCCGACAAAGAGAGCAGTGGCGGTACTGCCCCAGCAGAGGTGAGGACACCCGAACTGGCAGAAGTGTAGGTAATCATACCCGACCTGATAGAAGCTTAGGAGTGAGTGCGTGAAGTGGTTATAAAAGGCTCTCTACCCCCCCCCCCCCCCCAAGAATGAGGTATGTGAATTTTGCGCCATCTGGTTTATCATCTTGCCTTTGAGGATACTAACTTGAGCTTTGGATCACTCTCACTGGGTCACTCCCTAGAGATACTCGCTTTCTTCCCCGTTTCAGGCACCTTCTGCTCTAGCCAGAGGCGAGATCGTTGACAGCTAGGACCGGTCGGATTGCGCACCATCAATTGGCGTTGTCTGTGGGAAACGCTTCTAAAAGCCTCCCTCTAAAACTCTTATAACCTCCTTTTTCCAAGAAATCCCAACACTCATGGCTTCTTCCAGCAATGCCGAACGTAGCACGGAGATGAACGCCCTTGGGGAACAACTCCAAGTCCCCGTGGTGTGCATCGAACAGTTCACCATCCCCCTTCTGGTGGATGGGATCCCCAGCCTGAATGCGCCACGAACAGTGGCGCCAGTGAACCTACCCGCTGTGAACGTCCCCCATCCTCTCCCTATCGAGACAACCTCTACCGAACCAACTGTTGTCCCCCTGACGACTAGCCAGAGCCAGTTTGATGACCTGATGCAATGCATGCGGGAAATGCAAGCCCAACTGTTGTCCCCCTGACGACTAGCCAGAGCCAGTTCCCCCAACTACCTCTGAACCAACTTCAGCTTCCACCTCGGCACCCTACTCCAAAACCAGTTAAGCCCTCCCCTCAGGGTGGGCGCCTTCACCGAGGAGAAGCCTCCCAACTTTAGAACCCCTCCAAGAGACAGACCTCATCGCCGGGCCGGAGAGAAAGAAGGACCTCCCCTGCCTTGCAGCTCGCCGGCGGATTGGGAACCTCGCCCGCCAAGTCAGTACCTCGGCACTCCAAGCCTAAGCTCCAGCCCACAGAGAACCAATTCAACATCTAGCGGCAGACTATCAACATTCCAGGCCCATCGAGCTCGGCAACACGGAGGCCAGTAGCGCCAGTACCAGGCCCACTCAACAAAGACGCCGACGAAGTCGTCGAACTGCCACCCGTGTCCTGCCCGAGCTCAGAGGTAAAGAAGAGACGAGCTCAGACGAGGTAAAAGCTGCCCCTATTCTCTCAGTTCCTTCCCCCCTCTCATCAGAACTCCTCGCAGTCCCCATGCCTAGAGGCTTCAAACTCCCCCCTTTAGACAAATATGATGGGTCCTTCAACCCTAATGACCATGTCGATGCCTTCCAGTCCTAGATGCACCTCGCAGTCCCCATGTCGCGGGTACTTGAGAAATTTTGTACAACATAGCAATAATAATAATAATAATAATAATAATAATAATAATAATAATAATAATAATAATAATAATAATAATAATAATAATAATAATAATAAGACAGGTCGGCAAGGGGAGCACGATAAGGATGCTCCCGAGTCCAGTGGTAGGCCGGCCGAACCGCCGAAAAAATAGCCTCCGGAGGAGAGAACAGTTCGGGGAACCATCCACATAATAGTGGGAGGTTCGATAGTCGCGGGTTGCACTTCAGCAGCAGCCCGGGCATCAGTTCGCGAAGCTGCCCGAGAAGAATGAAACCCTCCAAAGAGGCCGAAGACGGAGGAACTGATTTTCTTCACGGATGACGATGCGCAAGGGGTCCACTACCCCCACGATGATGCCCTTGTCATCAAACTAAGGATCAACGACTTCGAAGTCAGGCGCATGCTTGTTGATTCAGGTAGCTCAGCGGACATTCTCTTTAAGTTAACGTTTGACCAGCTTCAGTTGTAGAGAATATCGAGCTGAAACCCGCAAACACTCCTTTGGTAGGCTTCAGCGGAGAGGAAGTCAGGCCCCTCGGGAAAATAACGGTGCCAGTAGAAGTCGGCACATGGCCCTGTGCGGTCAGACTCAACCACGATTTCCTGGTGGTTGCGACCCCTCCCCATATAATGCGATAATAGGGCGGCCAATCACTCATGTCCTACGGACAATGGTCTCCACCTATTACTTGGCAATGAAGTTTCCTACAGACTTTGGTGTGGGGGTAGTGCGGGGTGATCAGGTCGAGTCCCACAAGTGCTATGTTGCTGCCCTGAAGGGAAAAACCAAGGTGGTCGACGACCTCGAACTGGAGCGACCTACGGAGAAAGGCGAGGAATGAGCTGCGCCCACAGAAGAAACGGTCGCAATCCCAACTTCAGCTACAGACCCAGCTTGGACGATACAGATCGGTGCTTCCGTCCAGAAACCTCTACGAACCGAACTGGTGAGTTTTTTACTTCAAAATTTAGATATTTTTGCATGGTCTGCTTCCGATATGCCCGACATTGACCCCAGCCTTATAACTCACAAACTTAATACTGACCCTGTAGTCATACCCGTTAGACAGAAGAAACGCAACTTAGCCCCAGAACGCTAAAGGGCGGTCGACGAGGAGGTCGAAAAGCTCATCGCAACAGACTTCATAAGGGAAGTTCACTACTTGAGCCGGGTAGCCAACCCAGTGCTGGTAAAAAAGGCCAACGACAAGTGGCGCATGTGCGTCGACTACACCGACCTGAACCGAGCCTACTCGAAAGATTGCTTCCCCCTCCCCAGAATTGACCGCCTAGTGGATGCGACCTCGGGACATGAGTTGCTAAGCTTCTTGGACGCCTACTTGGGCTACAACCAAATCAGGATGGACCAGTCCGATGAAGAAAAAACCACCTTTATAACCGTGTTCGGCCTGTACTGCTATAAGGTCATGTCCGGAATGAAACAATAACTGAAAGCAAAGAAATAGCTAGACAATAATGTGTTTCAGATCTAAAGGTGGAAGACAATGACTTCATTAGTCTAGAACCTCAAAAACCTCAACCGATCCTGTCTCAAAGTAGAAGACAATGAACATTGTCTTCTTTTGAAGGGTAGTTTTGACATTTTCAATAGATAATTAATGATCAGTTAACAACAGTGACCAATACTTGATACTTTTTGAAAGTTTAGATACTACATTGACACGTTTGAAAGTCCATATTCAAGGTACTAAAGTGGAAATTTCCCTAAATTATAAACTGATCAAGAATGAACATGTCAGTACTGTTTTGTACTAATGGAGCCAGATAGTGAAAAACGAACTTGGGTTCACTTAGTGCAAGGCTCTCATTCGAACAACCTTATGGTCTTGCATTGGGAATATCTCCCCATGAAATAAAGTATATAACTATGGAAATATTCGCAATGTAAGGCTGTAAAGACTGTAATGGGCCTTGCTCTGACTGAAGCTCATCTCGTGAAAAACAAAGAAATTGGACTTTGCTCCTCAAAGAGTGCTCCTCACACCAATCTCATAGCCACATCCCAGTGTAGTAGGAACATCTCTCATGAATAATACGGGAGGTGTTCTTGATGTATGACTGATACATGATGTGGGGTTGGTGTGAGGAGCAGATCCCAACGAGAAACAAAGATACGTAGAATAGGCTACATAACTGTTCAAGAGGGCAAATTCTAGTTCTGTACGAATAAGTTAGCTAGACACCCTCTGTGTATAGAGTACTGAGGTGTTCACTCTTGATTGAGTGCCTGTTTAGGAGGAGAAGGGCTTCTGTGGATGCAATGCCTATTTAAATAGCTTTTAATTATATGTTTTAAGATATTCTCAATGTAAACTTGCAAGAATCTGTTCCAATGGTGTGAGCATAAGCTTGCACTGGTCGAAGCCAACTCATTTGGGAGGGCAGGAGTGTAGCAATGGCTTTAGGAGGTGGGCCATGCATGCATGCATAAACAACCTATAACCTATCGAGGTTGCGTAGGAGCCGGTTGAGTTAAAGAGTCAGTTGCTTTGAAGCTAGCCCTCTAACTAAGCCGTTTAAAGAGTCTGAAGTGGATAACCCTTCAAAGATCAAATGATTAAAATGTCCATATTGGGCCGTCAGGTAGTCAAACTTTGGGCCGTTTGATTCCAATAATTTAGGTCCTCTTTGGCCTGCCTTTTTTGAATGGTATTTCAGCCACTTACAAGTTGAGAAGACCGAAAATCGGTCTATTCTTATTTGACACGTGGAAGATCTTGCCCCCAAAAGATGGGGCACCAAAAAAACTCAGGAAGTCTATTTTGGACTGATTTTGGGAAGATCTAAATGAAATTTTCCGCATTTTCCAGATTTTAATCTCGTGCGGAAAGACCTAAAAGGATGCATGAAAAAATATATATTTATCAAACATTCCTGCCTAGATCTTATGTCAAAAACTTAATGTATTTATTAACTGTCAGAAATACTAGAAGATCTTCTCCCAAAAACTTACCAAAACATGCCATTATTAGGAACACTGGATTTGATGCTCGCCACGCTATGTATAATCCACTACAACACCAATCACGAATGAAAACAAATGTTCAGTACTAAAAGATTTTGCAGGATTGGCGTGTTCACTCGTCATTGGTGACGTAGAGAGTTATACTTCACAGCAAAGATCCGGATTCTCCGACCGAGACCTGGTTCTGTAGCCCGTTGTATACACGTCTGTTTTCATTAGCCCGTAGGCCGTAGCGAATTACGAGCCACTGTCTAAAAAAGAGAAAAAAATCTCGCTGAGGTTGACGTAAGCAACAAATTGTTCAGATGGAAACGATCGTCAACTATGGAAAAGACCAAGTCAACAAATCAGAAAGCTATACCTCATCAACTCGAAATTGATTGAATGAAAAACTCTCACAAGAAACACCGCGCCATTGGAGAATTCGGATTAGCTGAACGCGGGCTGTGGAACGCCAGTATTAAATTCATGGATTTCACTGTAAAATATGCGAGCCCCAACTGGTGTGGAATTTGGTTTCGGACTGAACAGTAAAACCCCAATAAAAAATCTCATTTGAAAATGAAGCTTCGCTTCGATCGAAGCGAACTTCAATATTACCAGATCCTTACCGAAATGTACAAAAGGAGATAACGGCTCGCTACTTCCTCCGTTGCATCGTTTCATCAGGTGCTATCATTCAGGGAAAAGTCGATAGAGATGGTTCAGATCTCTAGTCGATCGGTTGGATTGATGGAGTTTCTGCATAAGTTGTGTAGGTGTTGGCGGAGGAGCAGAGAGAAAAGCAAGGGCCCCGATGGCGGAAGTGGAGAAGAAGACGACTACATAAATTCTTGCGGTCTGATTTTCGAGCTTCGGAGCCTGCAAATCGCAACTGGTTTTTTCTCCGACTTAAATCAGCTCGGTCACGGCGGATTCGGCCCTGTGTATAAGGTATGATGAATACTGCTTTACCTTCTTCTGAAAACGGCATCGGTTAAATGAGAGCTGAAGTTGGTCGGTCGAAATGAAAGTACGTTTCGTTTCGGAACCGAGGTTGCAATCTTATCACCTTGACTTTCGAGAGATGATTCCGATTATGCTAGTACACTCACGTTGCTCCGTGCTTCGGTGGCTCTCATAAGTCATAAGTTGTATTTTGTATCGTTGCTGTTTTTACCAGGAAGGCTAAGTTTGAAAGGAATATAAAGTATAAACACAAATATGTATTGTATAAATACATATAAAATAATATAAAATATAAGATTTTTCACTCTACAAATTTGTATTCCAACTTTAAGCTGTGTTTCAAAGAAATATAAATGCAAATATGTTGAATGCAAAATCTTAAGGTCACCTCAACTGTGTTTATACTCTTTCCAAAATGAGCCTAAAGTTTTGAGTTGATTAAGGTCACCTCAACTGTGAAAAAATGGTGCATATGTGGTACTGATCATTTGACACAACAGTCCTTACAACGGTACATGCTCCACCTGGAACGAAATATCTCACCTCAACAGTCTGTTACAACGGTACTAAACACAATGCTAGTCTCATGCATGATTAGATTTGGTCCTGCATCTCGATATTTTGGAAGGACACTGAGTGACCATCTCACCTATTAGGTCATCGGGGCCAACCAGGTGAGATGAGGTTTCGAGCCGCTCTCACCATCTCTGAGAAGGGTTATTTTTATGCCAAAGAAAATTAGAAATACGCCCTACGGGGGCAAAGGTGAATGATTCAATAAAAAAAGAAAAGAAAAAGAAAAAGCTATTAGGCCATCCATATGCTCTATTCAGGTTGGAGGATCATTTATTTAAACATCCTTTATAGTTTCATGCATGGTTTTCGAATCACTATTGACCTGGACGGTTGGATCATTTGGCTCAGAAACCGTTCAAGCAATTGGTTCCGTTTTACCCTAAATCCAGTTTCTAGCCGAAAAACTGTTGAATCAGTCAGCAAACCTTTGACTTGTTCAACAATTTTGGCTGTTTTTAAATTTTAATTATTTTTTAAATTTATTTTATCAGAATAAGCCATCCATTTGAACAGAATGGTTGAACCATCTACCCAGAAACCGGTAGCCAGAACAGTTCCAGTTCCGGTGTTTTTTTTAAACATTGGTTTCATGTATTTAATAAAACCTACCCTAGTTTGCACATTAATTACTAAAGCAGCCTTCACTTAATCAAATTTGTATGAGGAGAGTCGGGATTCCCTCCAAGAAAAAAACTCTGCAAACATTACAAAGACATGGGAATCCAATTGTATATCAGCAACTCCATATGAATTTAACATATGGGAGATATTACCACTGCGTGGCTAGATGTTATGTGAGCAAAGTTTAAACTTGTAGTATAGGCAACTGTTAGAAGTTGCTTGTGTATTTGAGGTTGAGGATGGCCGCATGAAGAATGTGATATGAGAATTGTCAGGGTGTTTCTAGAATAAAACCCCCTAGATCTATTATATTTCACATTTTCCACTCATATATATATATATATATTAAGAGGTCATATGATCACTCCTAGATGACCAACGGATTTCTCTTGTAAGTTACCATCTGGTTAATGTTTTGTTTAATCTAAATGTGTTGTTTATTTTCCAACAGGGATTGATGCCAAATGGTCAAGAAGTAGCTGTAAAGAAGCTATCATTGAGTTCAAGACAGGGACTGAAAGAATTCATGAATGAGGTGAAATTGTTACTAAAAATTCAGCACAAAAACTTGGTGACATTGTTGGGATGCTGTGCAGGACCAGAGAAGATGCTTGTCTACGAGTATCTGCCAAACAAGAGCCTTGATTGCTTCCTCTTTGGTATGACAGTTTTTCCTGTATGGCATAAAAGAAAATGTACCTTGGTGGTAATTTTACTTGAATTGTTCAGACAAGAGCAAGTCTGCATCATTGGATTGGCCAAAACGATTTGAGATAATTATTGGTATAGCAAGGGGACTTCTCTACCTTCATGAAGAAGAGGCTCCAGAGAGGATTATTCATAGAGATATTAAAGCCAGTAATATATTGTTAGATGGGCAGCTGAATCCAAAGATTTCAGACTTCGGCTTAGCAAGGCTTTTTCCTGGGGATGACACCCACGTAAACACATTTAGAATTTCTGGTACTCAGTGAGTAGTTTCTTTCCTATGTTTCTTTTGCTGTCAATTTTCCCAACATATTTTATTGTCACTTACTAGAGTGGTTTTCAATATAAGATCAGAAGTGGTATGGAAACTAAGCATTTCTTTTTGGGTAAATTCAGTGGTTATATGGCACCTGAGTATGCGATGCGTGGATACCTTTCTGTCAAAGCTGATGTCTTCAGTTTTGGGATTTTGGTGTTGGAGATTGTCAGTGGGAGAAAGAATCATGAGCGGAAGTTGGATGAAGAAAAGGCTGATCTCTTGAGATATGTAAGTTAACTTCTTTTTTGGCAAGTTATGTAAGTTAACTTGACACCGCTGACTTTTTATATAACAAAATCCATTAAATCTACTACAAATTGCATGTTAATATGTTATGAGGGAAATATGTGTTTCCACATCAGATATGAGTGTCATTTCAATTAAAAAATACATATGTTTGAGACGCATCAAATTTGACGTTTTAAGTAGAAATAGCAATTTGTATTTGTATTGATCAATTCAATGTAAATAGAAAAATCTCTCATAAATTCATATTGATCAAATCCAAAATACAATGACAGCAAAATATTATTGTACCAAAAAAAATTGCATTTGGATGCGATGTAAATCAAGAACCGATGTAAATTTTACATTGGTTCGGATTTGTATGCATTTGGAAAGAGAGTATAATTATTATCCACATAAAATTGCACTCCAGTTCAGTTTGTGTGCATTTGGATGGTCTGCCACTAGTTTTTCTAGCCCCTTTAAATTATAAAAGATTACTTTTCCTTAACATGTCCATCTAATAAATACTAGTAAAAAATTGGTATTCACTGGTTAAGATTGCCCAATTATAATTAGTGACAAATTTGGGTTTGAACTATCCAGTATATCTTATTGATTGCATGGCATAGATCAATAGGTTGTGCTTGTGCCAGAAGAAATATGTTTACAACTTATGACCAGAACCAAGAAAACATCATATATTACATATTATATATCTTAGTTCCAATTGTCTATGAACCAAGCTTTCATTAGTAATTAATGCTATTTCTGCAAATCAATAAGCGTCAAGCCCTCTCATTTACATGCATTTGCCTGCCTTTATAGACATGGAAACTTTTTCAAGAAAGCAAGGTATTACTGTGTTGTCAAGCAAGTGTTGCCGACAGACCTGACATGAATTCTGTTCATCTCATGCTCTTAAGTGACTCATTTACTTTGCCGAACCCTGGGAATCCAGGGATTCAAGGCCGAGGTGGACGTTGGACTACCACTTCTTCTGCTCTCACTCTCACTGCCACTAATGCTACTGAAAGCACCACTGGTATGACTAAGCTTTCTACAATAGTAGTGTAGTCGATGATTATTCTAGGAACTCTATCTCTATTTCTTTTGTGGATGAAGGTAGATGACATCCATATATTAATTTATTTCTTCTGTACAGAATTCTTGAAGTCTGTATTCATAACTAGAACTCATTGGAAGTAGTGCTGTACAATAAAAGTGGAGGCGCTCTTTTGTATCATATTGGTATTCAAGTTTCTGGTAAATTATCAACAAAAGACTATGATGCTGCTATAGATATGAATATGATACTGGGATACCTGTACAATGGTGCTCTATCAATATTTCAAGTTTTAGTGTAAATTTAATTTGTATCTGGTACGCCCATTGGATAACATATGAGATAGTGTTTAAGCTGTGCTAGTGCCAGGGACAGGGAAGCTATAGTTGCAGGGCTCTTTAGATCACAAAGGGCAGGCGACAGCAGATTAGTGCTCTCTGGATTTTTCACCAAATAGAACTTTATAGGCTATCCATGTGGGACCTACCTTAGAAAGCCAGATGCTACTGCGCTGCCCTTTCAAATGAAAACAAAAAAGTGCAATTCTAAATACTAGTCTACCATCCACTCCAGGTCTGCTATAAACAAAGACGTGTACAGTTAGCTACTTAATCAGTCAAGAGTGATCACTCGGACCTGTTTGTTTACTCTTAATTGGTTACATAGCCAGCTGTGCACGCTTTTCTTTGAGCAGATTCCAGCCTGCTACCAATTACCACCCACCCCATGTATTTGCACTGGGATACCTGTTTGCTTTTTTCTCTACCTTGATGGTAAGGGTGTCAAATGGACCGGTTTGACGGACCAACAAGACATATTGGATTGACCAATCCAGTGTAAAATATTTATTAGATTGGATTGGACCTGGCCCGGAATATATTTACATTGGATTGGGTTGGATTATGCCAATATCTGGTATATTGATATAAGATAAGAATATAGGTGTCAATGGGTCGGTTTTGGATTGAAACCAATCTAAATTAAAACAGATTTGAACAGATTGGAAGGTCCAGACATTGAGTTAGATTATTCCAAAATGGTCCAAAGTATTTATTGGATTGAATTGGACCTGGTCCATTTGTAATGGACTCAGACTGGATTGACATTTTGAGGAAATGAGGAAATCCATTCCTTGAATCCCTAGTTGATCAACCCTAAAATCCTAAACCCTCACTCGACATTTTCTTCTCACTTCTTCTCTCTTTCCGTCGCCTAATTCGTGTTGCCATTTGTCAAGTTGCTGCCGTTCTCTCCTCTCTCAACTCTCACTCTTAGCAACAACCAAGTTGCCGTTGTTGTTCTTTTCTTGCCATCATCATTCTTTTCTCGCCTAGGTTTTCTTCTTGACCATAGAGTTCTCATGTACCGTTTTCTTTCTTGACGTTTTCATTTGTTCTTAATAAATTATAGATTATTTCAAAATTTTTTGAAATAAAAATTTAAATTTTATAGATTACATAATTGTTTCAAAACTTTTGAGTAAAAATTACTAATTGTAGATTTTGTTTTAATGATATTACATTCAGCAATTGTGACCATTCAACTACTGAAATAGGTAACTTCAATCCGAATCAAATTAAAATCCTAAATCCAAAAAAATCAATCGAATTCAAACTTGAATTCCCTGCACACAATCCAATTCCGATTAGAATAGGCATGCCCTTTTTTTTTTACAATATTCTATAATTTTATACACTTTTATACTTATTTATTTTATATAATTATGATGCTATGGATTGACATTTTGAGCTGGATGGTTGAACCTCTGACCTACCGCTTGAATGGTAAAGCCGTTTTATTTTTAGATCAGTTTTAAAAACAATGAACAAAGGCAAGCAAATAACAACCTGCCAACTATTTGCCTCTGAAAACTTTGCATTTTTTATCTTTATTTCGGCTCAATTTGGAAGGAATACAAATACAAATATGTACAGTACAAATACATATAAAATAATATAAAATACAAGATTTTGCACTCTACATATTTATATTTGTACTCCTTCAAAATGGAACCTTTATACTATGTTTGGTTTGAAGGAAAAGATAAGGAAATGAAGAAAAATTTAGGGAAACCTATACAAGATTTATAAAGGTTTTCTTACCTTTCCCTTCTTTTCCCTACTTTTTCCTTTAAACCGAATACAGCCGTGGGAAAAACGAGAACAACATTTAAAAACTTTTTACATGTATATTCCTTTTTAAAATAACATATATATATATATATATCTAATATGGCAAATTTAGACATTATATACTAAATGAAATTATTATAGGTAGATCATGTAAATCATAACACGTTCCTTGAGGTATCTTTATCATGTTTTGGACCATTGACAGCCTTAGGCTAGCCTGGCCCATCCAATTTGATATTTGTTACTTCCTTCGTTGTCGCCTTCTTTTCCTACTAATCTTTCACACGTCTCAGTTTTGTCTCTTTGTACTAACATTCACATTTCTCTCTAAATGAATTGGTTTTGTCATTGAAATGAGAAGAGAGTGTCGGTCCCTTAGTTCCTCAAATAGACAAAAAGGGGGAGAGATCTAGAGAAATGATTAAACTGAAGCATTTGTTAGGTTTGAGCACACTCGATTAAACCAATTCCAAAGCCTATTATAAGGCCATATTTGGTTTGAAGGAAAATGTAAGGAAATGAAGGAAAGATAAAAAAATTTATACAAGATTTGTAAAGATTTTTCTACTTTTTTTTTAAACCAAAAACAGCCTAAGAAAAAAGAGTTAAAAAAAAATACATACACAAGATTCAAAAGGTTGATGCAGCCCTTTCAGCGTACCAGAACGTATTAATACTTTGAATCTTGAGATCCACATCGTGGGCTCTCTTGATGTTTCATCAAACATAGCTTAAAGGACTGTGTAGGATTCGCCATGGAAAGCCAAAAGCTGCTGCGCTTCAACCCTCCCAAACGAACATTTAATTAGATGATTTGGACTCAAATGGGTATGAGGGTATCTATCTGTATTATGAGGGTTGAATATGATGAGTGAGACTCCCTTAATCATCGACAATTTTTATGGTTGGAAAATGTTAATGTGGAATCATGCCTGAAGGTTGAAGATGGGATCTCTTACAAGCTTGTGCACTCAAGAGTACAAGCATTCAAGAAATATCTTCCCATAAATTTAATATACATGTACAGAAAATATTTCTATAGTGTAGTTGGATGTTGTATATACAGTTTTTTTTATGGAAAGGAGATTTTGGCTCACTTTGGAGACAAGCCACTGTGCGTTTTCTTTTAGTAGTCCATAAAGGGGTGCAATTTGGGTCGTGTTTGGGATTGAATTTGTCAAATTTTTTATGGGCCCAAACCCTAAGCCAAGCCCCATATAATTGAAATTCTTGTCCCTAGCTTCAAGTGAATATGATGGAGTTTAAAGTAGATATTATTATCGGGAGATGTTTTCAATATATTGCGGAGATATGCTATGGGATGTTGTGGGCGGCTGATTTGAACTTAATTTTACAGGGGGGTTCGATTAAAATTTAAACCGGACATGAACCCTATCATGGAGGTATTTTTCTTTTGAATTTATTAGGTAGGGACTAGGGAGATAGTAAATACATTGGATCACAATATTTCAATTCTTATTGAATCTTATCCATCAGATTTAGATACCAAATACCGACAGTAATCATGAATAAAAGGAATTCAAAAACTCCCATGAAACATTTTTTTTACTAGGAATAGATCCTTACATATGATCCGGGTATGATATTCGAGCACATTTTTCTTGGAATTAGAATCGGAATCAGAATCGAAATCTTTCAGAATCGAAATCGGAATGGTCCATTCCTATAACATGTTTGGTTTAAATAAGAATGAGAATGGAAGTTGGAATCAGTAGGAATAGAATTTCATTCCTAAGAGAGGATAAAAAATGATCATTTTCTCAAATGGGAGAAAATAATTCCAGAAGAAATGAAAATAAGATTCTAATTTCATCCAATCAAACAGTTGGAATGGAAATAGCCCATTCCGATTCCGATTCCAGACCCTCAATCCCGCGAACCGAACAGGACCTAAAGTATGGATTGAATAGATCCGCTCCAGATTCAACCCGTTTGACCTAATGGAGTTATGGACCTTGTGGTCATGGTCGATTGTGTTACTCTTACTCAACGTATGGGGTCTAAGTTATAAGGATTAGTTGAACGCGTTGGCTGTTCAACGGGCTGTAAAATCAATGATATTGTTATATGCCAGTAATAAAATACATGGGACCCGCACCTTTTGGGGTGGGGCCATAAATTTATTACTGGCAAGAGGATATCGGGCCGGGTCGTGGACCTCGTGGTTGCCGTTGGTCTCGTCTTTGAAGTGGAAAGGACGACTTCAATGGAGTAGCAGAGCAAGCTAAATGCAGTTTAGCCAATCCTTCCTGAGAGTTGTCTCGGACATGAACCCACAGAAATTAAAAATTTTGAAGCTCTAAACACGGAATTAGTCGCTTGACATTTCCACCAACGTTCCGGTTTCGCCCATTCAGATAGAGAACAGGAGAGAGAAAGGGAGGAAGGAACCTCTGAAACTCCCTCTCTCTCTCTCTCTCTCTCTGTGTTCACCAGATCTCAACTACCGTGGACACCTATTTGATTCTTCCCTGTATTCTTCCATTCTTTTGGTTCATTTGAGCTCGGAATAGTTTAATTGGTCTATTTGTGTCTTGACAATACGCATTAGGGATGCCGAATTGGGAGCTCAAAAACTGTTGTAAGCATGACCAGGTCGTGTTTCTGACGACCGTAGGAATCTGTACTGTTGCAATCCTCGCGGTATGTTTTAGTTCATTTCTTTCATGTTCATGGGTACTCCTATTTTTGAGAAAAAGCTTCCTTCTTTTCTGTCATTCTGTGTTTGAGTTGGTGGTGCGTTGGGGCCATTGGATATGTCTAGAGTCTAGTAGATTTTAGAAATGGAGTTCTACAGAAAGGCAAATGGTTTTGATTGAATAATTTTCTTCACGAATAATCCTTCTGTTATTGTATTCACATTAGTGGGCGTGGCATTATGTTCTTAGTCTTTCTTGTTAGCTTAAATTCACAAAGAATTGGCAGCCGTTAAAACTAACAGTAATTGATTTACTGTGAAGTGCTTCGGGACTTCCTTCTGAGGTTTGGAGCTTTCACATTTGTTTTCCTTCATTAGATATTTTGATATTGAGATTCTGTATTTTCTTTACCAGTAGATCAGAGATCCAGGACAGTAAGTATATTAGCCATAATCTAGTTGGATTAACACATGGGACGATTGCGGGAAAGAAATTTCAGACGGTCGATCTATCTTCTTATCAGATTTTGAATTTATGGCTGTGTTATTTGTTTTTGTTGTTTGCTAACATTTCTTTGATTTTATTTCTGTTTGGTTCCTTGTAGCTTTGGAGGACAATATTTTTGACACCATTCAAGCTCATCACTGTTTTTCTCCACGAAGCAAGTCATGCTATTGCTTGCAAACTAACATGTGGTCATGTAAGAACCTATATCTCTTCTGACTTTCCACATACATAAATTGATAAATTATAGATACATACCGGCAACATGTAATAAAGAGACTATATTTTCTTTTTCAACTAATTAATAGCCACCATTTATATACAATAGATTGTGTATGTGTTTTTGTATTTAATATAATTAAATACATGTATGTGTGTATGTATCGAATGAATTTAACATAATTAAAAATGTATTGTGCACGTGTGTTTGTATTTTTACTTTATTTAGAAACATGTAAAATTGTAAATACATATTTCTTTACTGATGAAGTTCCTAGGCCACTGCATTTGTTTCTAGATAATTACTGATTCTAATAACTATTTGACCTATCACCTGTTTTCATATGGTATTCCAGTTAGTTCTAAGATTTTTAACTGTTCAATTCCAATTAAATTAGCAAAGCCATACCCCAACTATTTGGGGCCAGATGCATGAGTTTTGTTTAGCCATTTGACTCTGTCATGGGCTCTAAGATTGAAACCTGTTAGTTTTCTTAAACCTCCCAAGTTTTTGTAGATTTAGGAATTTGAGTCAGAAGCAGTGTTCTGAAAATCATAATCCTATCATAAATTGTAGAGAAAGTTAATGGAATCGTAAATCGTAAGATTATTTCTATTTTTTATAAACTTGCTAAAAATTTAAATAAAGATATATGAAAAAGTTAAATATGTATAGAAAAATGATTTTATCCTATTTTTAATCCATAACTACCATATACGCACATAAAGCAATAGAATTTACCACATATATTAATAATACAAGCCTAAGATGATATTATCAAGTTTGACTTGAAGGTCAAATAATCCACATATTGGCTCTTTAAAATACATATAATAGAAAATAAACTCAATGTCTGGTCTTAAATAACGTATATAAATCATTTTCTAGTAAGGGCTTAAAAACAAGTCTCCCTTGACAAAAATAAATATAAACAAAAAATGACAAAGTAGAGAACTAATCCTTAATTGAACTTATTTGAATTGTAGTAAATCACAGGAATCATATAAATAATAAGATTAATGAATCAAATTGTAGGATTCAAACAAAAATCATATGATTTTGAAAAGGATTTGGGCATAAGATTCAAATTGGAACCCTTGAGGTTCATGATTCAAATTGTGAATCATATCATAAATCATAAAATTTTTACAACATAGAATCAGAAGATAAGCAAGTGTAACACCTCAGAACCTCTCCCCATTCGTTTTTCTTTTGGCCATTTACCTGGACCTGTGTTCTTTTATTTCCCAGGTTAGTGAGATAATGACATTTTATCCTTAAAAAGATAAAATTTGAAGGGACAATATTGTCCCATCATGTGCTGGCAACTTTCCCCCCAGGCGTGAAAGTTATTTATCCACCTGGGAGAAGAGCAAGTGATACCCAAGTTATTTACCCACCAGGACCAGGTTAGTGATACCCAAGGAAAGTAACTTTTCCGTGGGTCCTACAAGAATCTGCAAAAAGAATGTGGGATTGTTCCCATTGACCAACTCCCCCCCCTTACCGAAAAACAAATGTGTCCTTCAACATATCCACATTTTCAAAGAACAAATATGATCATCCAAATCCATAAACCTGAACCAATTGATTGTGGGTCAGTTGGTGGGATCTCCGGCTGTTTTTAGCAGAGACTGGATCAAATCCCACTGCGACCAGGGTTTGGGGGTTAAGGGTATGGGGATGGGTTTTCCCTGTTATGTAGCCCTAAGAACTTGAGTACGAAGAAAAATCCATAAGCCTGGATCTATTGGGGAAATAAGATACCGCTTTTGGCAGATTGGAAGAACTATTATCAACAAATTCTAAAGATTCTTTAGCATTCTTTTAGTACCCTTTTCCAAACCCAATTCTGCTCATTGATCAGTAGTATACCTTTTTATATTTTTTTCAAGTTAAGTTTTGGCTCTAAAGTTCACATCAATCAGTCAGAAAATTCCAACAACTCACAAAATTAATCAATAAAGCCTTATTCTAACCTTTTGGTTTCAGCTTGAAGGATTCAAATGAGGTAAAGTAATGGTGATACAACACCCTTTGATTCGTTCCAATGTTTTAGAACATGGAGACGTGATGCAAGGGGTTCCACCACTTAGGGGCATGAGTCATAATTCAAATGCTCTAGGCACACACTTCACATGCTTTTTGAAACATTGGTTCTTTCTTTCCCGTTGAACGCTTTTGGAGACATAACGTTTTCAACTGCTTTATTACAATGAAGAAAAGTGAGAGATTAATTTTATAACCCTGCTAGAGTTAAAGCATGTAGTTACTCTGTAAAATAACTTTGTTTAACAATATTATCCAATTAATCAATAATTGAAGCCTATTCTGAATTTTTTTTTTCAATTGGTAACTTAACAAAATTTTATTAATACTGCCGGAAGAGATCCATGTGGTGCATGGACTGGTGTTAAAAGTTGCCCATATTTTATAGGGGAGTTATTACATTCAGTTTCCTAATTAAAGGGAAACTGAATTGATTATGGGTGAGTTAAAATAGCCCCATATTTAATTTTTATTTTTTTTAAAATCAAAAAGAAAACAAAACAAAATCTGAGGGGTTGAGAAGCAATAAGAGGAACGGAAAGAATAAACTGATGTGGACAACTGTAGATCAAGAGAACAAAATGACCTTTTTAAACATTGTGCTCTTTAGAGTAAGACAAACATCAAAAGAAGACAGAAGCAAACCTTAGTGCTCCGTGATATCTTAAAATTTAATCTGGTTCTTCCTTTGAAGTGCATATGAAACAAAACCTAATCCATGATGAAGGAGCTGATATCTTTTCATATCCTGTGCAAAGGATGGGACTTTTCTTCAAAACTTCTCTGATTCCATTCTGTCCATATGGCATATGCCCCATACTGTAGAAAAATGGGTGATTCTCCACAAAATGGCACCCTTTGCTTCAAAAGGAACTCTTAACCATCTCTTAAGGAGTGATTCCTCACAACTCTTAGTGAAGCCTAATCCTCACTTTTCGCTGACTACAGTTCTCTTCCATCATTCCATTTTACATGGCCCTAATCTTCTATTTTGATGAAATTACCAAAATAGCTCTGCTAGGAAAGCCAACCTGCATCAATTAGATGGGTTTCTTCTGTCATTTCACTCTATATAGGACCTTGTCTTGAGGTACAAAAAAACCATGCTAAGAAAATAATAGATATATAGATATACCCCATGGGTGTAAAGTTAGAAACTATACTGATTAACACTCCCTTCGGTGTCTTTCAAGATACTTGTACAACTCACATGGTACAATCCTTTTATTCAAAAATTTCATACAAAGAATTAAGTTACAATTAAGAGTTTTGTTGTTCCATTTGTCTAACTCACCTACAAACCAATTATGGTATTGAATAGGTTACTAAACAAAATTGTATGAGTTAAAATAATTTTGAGGCTTAGTGGTGGGGGATGATCATAATTTAGACATGTTGGCAGATATAGTGGGTTGAAAAGTTGGGAAATTGCTGACAAAGTATTTGGGAATGCCACTTTGAGAGAAATGCATATCTAAGAAGATTTGGGAACTAATGGTGGAAAGAATGGAGAAGAATCTAGCATCTGGAAATCAGAGTATTTGTCAAAGGGTGGAAAACTAACACTAAGCAAAAATGTTCTGTTTTCTCTCCCCACTTATCTACTGTCCCTGTTCCCCATCCCAACTAGTAAGGCCAAGATTTTGAAGAGGAAAATGAGAAATTTTCTGTGGCAGGGGTGGAATGAAGAGTTCAAGTTCTACTTAGTCAATTGGAGTTAAGTCTGTAGGCCAAGAAAGGCAAGAGGTTTAGGGATAAGAAAATTAAGAAATTTCAATGTGGCTTGCCTAGGGATGTGGTTTTGGAAGTGGAATGAACAACACACATCATTGGAAAAGAGTGATATTGGATAAATAAGGTTCAAGGAATTCAAACTGGGAGCCAATTGAATCAAATCTTTCTTATGGATGTGCAGTGTGGAGGGGCATGCAGAAAGTAACAAGGGATTTCAAACAGGGGATAAAGTTGGAAATAGGAGATGGGTCAAGAGTTAGTTTCTGGCAAGAGGTATGGTGTGGTGGTTATCCCTCTCAAGAACATATTTCCAACTTTATATGAAATTGCTCTCAACAAGGAATATTTGGTATCGGAGGTGTTCTCTCAGGAAGGAAGCGTGGGAGTTTGGAATCCTATTTCTAGAATCTGGAAATCAGAGTATTTGTCAAAGGGTGGAAAACTAACACTAAGCAAAAATGTTCTGTTTTCTCTCCCCACTTATCTACTGTCCCTGTTCCCCATCCCAACTAGTAAGGCCAAGATTTTGAAGAGGAAAATGAGAAATTTTCTGTGGCAGGGGTGGAATGAAGAGTTCAAGTTCTACTTAGTCAATTGGAGTTAAGTCTGTAGGCCAAGAAAGGCAAGAGGTTTAGGGATAAGAAAATTAAGAAATTTCAATGTGGCTTGCCTAGGGATGTGGTTTTGGAAGTGGAATGAACAACACACATCATTGGAAAAGAGTGATATTGGATAAATAAGGTTCAAGGAATTCAAACTGGGAGCCAATTGAATCAAATCTTTCTTATGGATGTGCAGTGTGGAGGGGCATGCAGAAAGTAACAAGGGATTTCAAACAGGGGATAAAGTTGGAAATAGGAGATGGGTCAAGAGTTAGTTTCTGGCAAGAGGTATGGTGTGGTGGTTATCCCTCTCAAGAACATATTTCCAACTTTATATGAAATTGCTCTCAACAAGGAATATTTGGTATCGGAGGTGTTCTCTCAGGAAGGAAGCGTGGGAGTTTGGAATCCTATTTCTAGAAGGAGCCTGAATGATTGGGAAGTAGATCAATGGGAAGAATTGACGCAAATCCTTAATACATTTAGGGTGGACAGTGCAAGGATGAATAAGAGAATTTGGTTAGGGGATAATTCAGGAAATTTCAGTCAAATCTTTTAATAGCAGTCTGTGTAATGTTGAGGAGGTTTCTTTCCCTGAAAATAGGGTCTGGAGATCAGTTGCTCCGGTGCTCCCCTCAAAGTCTTTCTTTGTGTGGGTAACAGTTTTAGGGAAGTGCTTAACAGTTGACAATTTATCAAAGAGAGGTTTGATGGTAGAACCCAGTAGATGTGTGCTGTGTGGCAACAATTCTGAGGAGGTGGAGCATCTTTTTCTGCTTCACTTGGGAGATACAGATGAAATCTCTGAGGGTGCTTGGAGTTCAGCTGTGTTTCCCAAGGAACTTGATGGATTTGCTAAAGATCTAGAATGTGGGTGGTTTGTCAGGGAAAGGAAGGATTGTTTGGAAGGTTGTGCTGGCAGCAATGCTGTTGTCAATCAGGAAAGAAACAGGAGGCTTTTTGAAGACAAGTTCAGTTCAGAAGAGAGAGTTTTAAAAGGCAGTCGTGGTAGGATTTACTCATTGGTGGCGACACACAAGTTTTTCAAGAATATTCCTTTCTGCTCTTTTTTTGTCATAGCAATCTTTTTTGTATGATTTGATCATTTGATGAATAGTGGTTTTGGGGATGTATAAGGTTAATACTTGCCTTGTCCAGTGCCTTACCGGGCAAGGTTTGTATACATTTTTAGATTATTTAATAAAATACTTCACCATTCTCTCTCAAAATTTATATGCTCAAGAGTCAAGACCCTGCAACTAGTAATGTTTATTTGGTGAAATAATTTATGATGTTTTTATTGGTTTTCTATGCTGTTCTTCTACAAGTACAAACAATTTTTGATGATTAGTTCCACTATTTGATTAGGATTCTCCCGACTCTATGGTTATAATTTTATCTGTCGGCTCTAGATTCTAGAGTTGCTTCTGAACAAGGATATTCTACTTAAATATGCAGGTGGAGGGGATCCAAGTTCATGCAAATGAAGGTGGAGTTACACAAACTCGTGGTGGTGTATATTGGTTAATTTTGCCTGCTGGATGTAATGTACTTCTGTCCTTATCTTTTTTTGGTCTCATAAGATCTCATTTCAGTTTGTTGGAATTTCATTTGCAGCAATGCTAGATTTGCAAAATTCATGATTGGGCCTAGTATCCTTAACTAGTTAGTTTTCTCGGATCCATCTAAAATTTAAGTTAATACCATTCTGTATTTGTTATTGATTTTTTTAGTGGCTTTAAAATTGTATGGAACTTTCCAGACATTGGTTCTTCATTTTGGGGAATGGTTCTTATACTGGCATCTACAAATCTTCTAACTGCAAGAATTGCTGCTGCATGTTTTGGTATAGCCTTGCTTATTGTACTATTTGTTGCTAAAAATGTGAGTACTTCTTATATTTAGATTATTGATAAGAGTCTCTGCTAAACATATTTTTCCTATCCTATGCAAATGCAACATTCTGATGTTATTTTTCATAAAACTTCTGAGTTTCATGCCTGCCTGTTTACTTGGCTTCTTGATCATCTTTGGCTTATTGATCATCTTTTTCCTATTTAACAGTGGACACTTCGAGGACTTTGTATTGGTAACTTTTTCAAGCTCTTGACAACTTTTGCTTTCTCTAATATTCATAGTTTTCAATAAAATACAAACACAATTCTAATGTCTTTACTGAACTTCCCAGGGTTTATCATTTTCCTTGCCGTAATTTGGCTTTTACAAGAAACGACAAAAGTCCGCATTCTTAGATACATCATTATGTTCATTGGTATATGCTTTATGCTTATGCAATTCCTTTTCTTTATGCAACAGACTGCAAAGTGTTTTCTATTTTTGTTTTTCTGGAAGAAAGTATGTTGACTGTATCAATCTGCACATTGTAGGTGTAATGAACAGCTTGTTTTCAGTATATGGTATGTATCTTCTACTAGGATTTCTTTCAGGTTTCTTTTGTTCAGCATTCTGAGGGTGGGCCTTGGCGCAATGGTTGGGTCATTCCATTTTGACCTGGGTGACCAGGGTTCAAATCTTGGGAACAGCCTCTCTGTATGTGCAGGGGTAAGGCTGTGTGCATCTGCCGCCCCCCAGACCCCACATTGGCGATAGCCTCATGCACTGGGCTGCCCTTTCTTTTGTTCAGCATTCTGGAATTGAACCAATTGATCAACCCTAATTTGTGGGTTAGCCATCTAGTTCTGTAACGCCAAATTATGTCCTGTACCACCTGTATTTATGCAGATATATATGATGATCTAATATCCCGAAGAGTTCACACCAGTGATGCTGAAAAATTTGCAGACCATTGTCCATGCCCTTGCAATGGTGTTGCATGGGGAGTTATCTGGTGAGCGTTTTCCCTTGCCCTTGCCCTTGTTTGTTGTAAATGTGTCTCGATTGCCTTAATAGTTCCACATGTATGCAGCTTCCCTCCCTAGTTACAAATATTTCATCCTTCTGGAAGCTAATTTATATTTAAATCTGATTACAGGGGATTAATATCATTTTTGTTTCTCTGTGGAGCCATGTACCTAGGACTTGTCGTCTTGTCTTGAGGTACCACTTGCTTACATGATCATTATTTTATTATATTCTTACATGCAGAACCTGCTATGTCTTCAATGAGGTAGTTTTGGGCTTGAGGATCCTGAACCTCTCTAGTCAAAATCTCAGGTGTCATTTTATAACAGCTAATGTGGTTGAACTGAATGACTTGTTGCTTTGTCTTTTAGTGGATAAGTAATGAAGGAAGAGATTGTGAACTCCTTAATGGCTGGAGCTGAAGTTGAGTTGATTAATATGCTTGAATATTTTATTATTTAATTAGTTTATCCACTAAAACACAACATATTCAATCATTATCAAACAGCCCCGAGAAATTCCAATAAATCCGAACTGCTGGAAACTGTGCATGAATAATGGACCCAGACTCAGATTATCAGCTCAAAAAGGATATACAAGAGCTTCAACCCACAATGCCATGAGTCAAGTCAGCTTGGAAAACATTTCAGACATTGTGATCGCATTCTCATCCATAAGCCTTCTATTGCATGTCCATGTTCAACTTGACACTGATATTCAACTTGTGGAACAATGTTATTAGACATTAAGGAAAATAGGAGATCATATGGAATTTTTATATGGATACTACTTGAGCCAAAATCACGTCAGTTGATTTTAGCAGTAAGTTGCATCAAGAGATTTAAACCTTATTGAAAGGTACTCAATATCACATGCAACCACTTAATACTGTGGTGCCGGGTTAACTAATCTCATCATCTTAAGGGCCTAAGCCAATGTGCATCTTCTGGCTTACAGAGATTTTGAGCCTCTTAGCCATGAAATCAATCATACAAGTCATACCAAGGAGGCAATTGGGTGACGACTCTTGTTAGCACTTGGAAGATCTCACTTGATAGCTATCTCTGTATTCCCCAGTGTTTGACCTCCATAACCTTAATCCACTCTTAGCTGGAGAACTGCAAAGCTACCCAAGCCCAAAGAGAATTATAGTAGGCCTTGTACAGAAATTATGATGTTTTCTTTTATTCCTTATGTTTTTAACTTTTTATTATGTACATCTCAGAATATCAGCTCGTATTCATTAGAAATCATAATACCTCATGTAGCACTAATTGCTACAGGTTCATTCTTTATTAACCTTTGCCGGCAGTAGATCTCTGATTCACTTCCCATCCAAAAAGATTTATGCTAACATTTCTACAATTCTCAGTTGAGCTTGAGTATTTACTCTTTTAACGCATGACCATGGAATTACAAACATTATTCAGTACATTGCAACCAGTTTGGCTATAGAAAATAATACGAGAAAAGGAAGTGATAGAACATAAACCATACGACCATCTGCGAGACCCTTCTTTCAATATTAAACATTTTGTTCAAGTGAGTTTAGTCAAAAGAACAACAGGAAGGAATGCTTGTGATGTTGCCAAATTGCCATTGAACAATGAGCATCCTGATTTTAGAGTTTGGAGTCTGAACGTCTACTTGGCAGGATTACAGAGTGAACCTTAAGTTAAAGGTTCATGATACGTGCATGGACAGATGGAAGTCAAAATAATAATATTTATCCATTTATTATTATTATTATTATTATTACTATTATTATTATTCGAGGTAATAAAGATGAGAATATAATAAAAAATAAAACAACGTGCATTTGCAAAATAAACAAGCAACCATTGTGCATTTACTATCAGTTTGCTTACAAATTGAGCAGAGATGTGATTATTCATGCTCCAATTGGGCCAAAAGCATCTCTCTTCTGTCAACATATTACCCATTTATATTGGTAATTAGTAGTTAGTACATGCAACTAAACACGTAAAAAAGTAGAACAAAGATATACTCTCTAGTCTCATCCAAAACCATCAATCAAATGAATAATTCGAGCCCTTAGCCGTCAGTCGTCAAAAGATGTCTGAAGCCCCATACGATACATTGAACTAGAATTTCAAAAGACATCTGAAGCACTTTGCCATCAAATGAACAACTCCATTTCACTATGCCACCTTAGCATAAATTAGCTTAAGCATAAATCCTTCACAAAGAGTAACATAAATCAAACCTGTTAACCTCAAAAGGTGTAGAAACAAATCAAGTTTGCTTTTCTTCAGGCAAGACTCAAATCAAGAAGTTGAGTCCCCTTCTATTCAAAAGGCTTCCCAAAGAAACTCGAGCAGCTGCATCTAGGAATTCTTTCCCTTCTGGAAAGAGAAAAGCAATAAACTTGCAGGTTTCTAGCTATCTAGCATGCGTGAATAGAATCCCCCTTTCAGGGGAACGTTTCTTCTCATCATACAACATAACAGAAACCTCCAGATCATCAGAGAGTTCCCCAGCAAGAGGGTGGATTTATATGTCCAAATCATCATCTGGGTCCTCGTCTGAATCTGGCATCTCATCATCTGAATCACGAATATAGTGTATCTCGCCCTTGCCACAATCAGCTTCTGTATGAATTTTTTTAGTGGTTGAAGCTGGTGTACTCAGATTATTATGGCCCTCTGTGAGAGATTTTCGACCATCATAAATCTGCATGGATTTACCGTTTCCTGAAAAAGAACAAGATAGTAGCCACTAACTAAACAGGCAGTATTTACCACAATAAACAACTGCGTTCAGAACTCAAGTAACATATTTCAATCAATACCAACCAAAGCTAGACTTTGGAAAACTCAAATTCGGATTGTGCAGCCATACCTTGGTGTTCAAATGGAAGTACGACCTTTGCCCTGTCAACCCGTTCCTTCTCTGATAGCTGGAGATTGAACTGCACCTGTTGAATAGAGCATCTGTAAATATTGAAAACATACAAAATACAAGTATAGATATCCCTATTTGAAAATGTGTGCAGCCAAAAAAGCTACGGATGTACATGGCATTTGGGTGCAATTGAATATTCTAAATTCCAACCACGAAAGATAATCTAACTGACCTTCGGTAAAAGGCTTTGATCAATCATCCCATTTCCCGAAGAAACAGTAATGAACTTAATGCCTCCTTGCTCCACAAGAAATTCTTCAGACTGGACATGACTTTATAAATGTTAGATAGCACAACTTGAAACCAGTCTAATATGATAGATTTTTTCATTTTATGTGAAGAACAAGGCACAGGCAAGAGAGAGAACCATCAATTTAACTCTTCCATTTCTACGCTTGAACCGAACATGGAACTTTCCTTTATTAGAATTTTGTTCAATCCACAAAAGCTTCTCAAAATGTCCTCTCTGTTCATTTGGTGATTGACCAATTGGCTCTAAATTAGCAACCATAGAAGACATATATTCAAGAGCTGCTATAGCCTTCATCTCATGAAGGTCTGAATGGATCAACCAAAATACACTTGAAACTTGGTCTGCAGCCAAAACAGAAAAGCAGAATCTGTTTCATTAGGTGTCAGATTAACATCTTAAAATAATCTCAGTTGGGGAAATTTATGGTGTTACTAGAGACCTAATTGGTAGGATCTCTTTGCACTAATTTCCGTTGTTTCTAAAGTTATTCCCACTAAGTCCTAAATCTAGCAAAAGACCCATTTTTTTTACTACATATTTTATCAGTAAAGAACAAAAATAAGTTTCTTTAATATTATTTCTCGTGTTATTCTGATTGAAACTTGGCTTCCTAGAATCGTGTTATTGGAAACCTAAATGGATAAATGCTTAGTTAAATAAATATAAAAATGAAAATAATTTATCAAAAAAATATATAAATGAAAATAAAAGAAAATGAGAAATGTAATTTTGGAGTTTATTTGATTTGTATGAATGTACCAAAATAAAAGAAAAAAAGAACTACGTCATCTTTGAAGTTTCTCTTGAACAATAATATTGATCAATAAAAACTACCTTTGGATATCTAAAATCATTTAGAAGTAACTAGGCAGAAGTTGAATACAAAGAAGGCCTAGGGCATTGGCTCTCATTGGAGGAAATATTTTTGCATAGATTTTGGTTCACTATTCCTAATTGCCAGCAAAACTTTAGAGGCGCCCATATCATGGAAATACCAAATTCATAGATGATCACAAGGATCAAATAAAAAGTTCTAAATGATATAAATTTAATTGCCAGTTGAATGCATAACAGAAAAGAGTGTAAAAAGTCAAAACAAAGTCCTAACTTGGCAAACAAAGAGAGTGATGAGCAATACTACCAACAACTTAATCTCTAAGGGTGCCCTTTAAGGAATTTGAAAGAAATCAATATAGAATAAGAGAAAGAACCAGAAATCTTGATCTGATTCAGTTTCTTGCCGAAGATATGTATAATGATCGGAATGCAGCATCAAGTCTAAGAGTGACCACTTGTGCAAAAAAAAAATAAATGCTTATGGTTAGGACCATACCCAGTCTACCCCTCCCAAGACCACAGATAGCTGGGACCAACATTGGCTAATGGCCTTTCATATGTATAATAATTAGACCTCTGGCTATATTGAGTTTCTTATCCTACTACTTCTATGGGACCTTTCAAAGGCATATCAAAACTGAGCCTGATACAAAAGGTATCTAGTAAAAGATGAAAATCGGTAAAATGAAGCGAACAGGCAGTGTGATAGTGAAAATTCTTTATCAATCCGAGGAAAATGTTTTTTTTTTTTTTGGCATCTATCTTAGGGAAGCATACCCTTGGAAGTGGTAATTAGTAAAACAGAGAGGCAATTGCTTTTTCAGGCATCCTGATTGTCCCTTGCTTCTCTGATGTGTGAAGTAACCATTAGTAATTATATAGACTATCAGATAAATAAACAAGGATAAGCTCTTCCGTTATGCCATGTTAGCCATGGCTAGTAATCAGTCCTCTCCACACTCCCCAACCCACTAAAATAAATAGGGGTGCAAACGGATTGGATTGTGATCCAATTCAAATTTGAAACTGATCCTATTTCAAATAGGAATATCTGACAGATGTTCCACTGTCAGATACTTTGAATCAGGTCGGATAAAAAAAATAGGGTTGGTTATTATCAAACTTGAGTTGAGCTGAGCTCAAACATATGAGCTTTTGAGTCAAGCCAAATTCGAGAAAATGTCTCTAGCTCAAATCGAGCTTGAGCCCAAATTCGAGCCTGATGTTGTTTTGTTGAGCTGAGATCAAATAACTAGATACTCGGCTCGACTCAACTCGAATCCACCCCTATTATTTATAAATATATTTATACATGCATACATTATTTATAAATATATTTATATTGCATTTTGTAATTTAATGTTTTATATTATTTATGTTGTTTTCTGAAAGACATGTATACCCCATTTTGTTTGAAATATATATGACAAAAAAGGTTGAAAGAAATGCTTGTACTTCTTTTTTTTTTTATATGTACTTGTATTCTTCTTCTTTTTTTATATGTTCTTGTATTTTTCTTCTTTGTATAAACTGTTTTTTCTTTTCTGTTAACAATTTGTTAAATTTTTACAGACCTATGGGTAATTAAATCGGATTGGATCAGATTCAGATATCTGACATCCTTAATTCGAATTTGGATTAATCTTTATCCACCGGGCCAATGGATCAGATCAGATATAAGATTTATGCATCGGACCGAATTCAGATATACCCCAATTTGAGTCCAATCAGATCTGTTTGCATCCCTAAAAATAAACACCACTACCAAATAAAAGAAGAAAAATGATAAGTGAATGTATCCTACCTTGCACATTATTATAGCTTTGATTTTTTTTTTTTGATCAATTATAGCTTTAAATTTCATGATTGTCACTATCATGCAGACATGCACATCCAACATGATCTCATTTTCCCCTTAGCTTGATCTTTTTACACACTAATTCTTTCATGAAACTTGTGGTGCTTAGATGTTATTGTTTGCTCAACCCAATTCACAGCTGGCCCTGGCAAAAAGTGGGGTACTAGAGTACAAAAATACAGTATACACACAAACCCAAAAAGAACTTACCAAAAGAATTTGCCTAGGTTGAACTTTATTTTAACTATTTATGAACAAATGTTGGCAATTGAGTTCTAGAACACTTCTTCAGGACTATTGGGAGAAAAATCATATTTGGTGCAACTGTGCAAGTGGCACACCTCTAAGGTAGTTGAGGCCCACAAAGCAATGGATTCCACCCAGAAAACTGGTGATTGCAAATCTCTGAATTCATGTTCTTTTGGATGGTGAATGGCATATGGCAGTAAGGTTATAATACCCGGGTACCTATACATGCCCAGCATACTGGTGGCAAACACAAATATATACCAAATACTGGCATACTGCATGGATACTCTAATAGCATTAGCACTTTGAAATTATGTAAATTGGTATATTTTAACAAATCATACTATATATATATATATATATATATAATAAAATGGTAAGGTATAAGCTCAGAAGTGACACCTTCCATAAAAAACTAGATATGGAAGTATGATATACAGATATAACCAATTATATGAGATACCCATAGCCGTATTCATATCAGAATTTATTTGAAAGAAATAACCACTAAGCCCTGCATTGCCAAGAATTGAAAATCAAGTGACATGCCATCTAAATGAAAGTTTGAAAAATACTGTTGGCCGTGCTTACCAAGAAGCTTTAAGTTTAATAGAGGGACAAAAAAAAATATCAACAGAAGAACATGATACCATGGCTGCGTAAGTTGCTTATAAGGCGTGAGACTGACTGCAGAGATGTATGCCTTAATATTACAGTGACCTGGAAAATATTTCAAGGATCAAGTTATGTCAAGAGAAAGCGATGTGTACCAAGGTAGAACAAGGAAACAGCCGGACAATGTGTCAGATATAATGTTTACACTAAAAAATAAAGTATCCAACATGATATGGCACCCTTATACAGGTATCTAGGTATTATAGATCTCAAAAAGTTATTAGCAAGAAAATATGCTACAGAAATAAATGAACAAATGTCTTCAAAAAAACTAATAAGTATACGAGCAAATGATGGATA
Organism: Nelumbo lutea; assembly: GCF_056320005.1. Taxonomy (NCBI): domain Eukaryota; kingdom Viridiplantae; phylum Streptophyta; class Magnoliopsida; order Proteales; family Nelumbonaceae; genus Nelumbo; species Nelumbo lutea. Next base: position 24,243,837 of record NC_142686.1, on the reverse strand, counting down.
TTAGATGAAATTTCAAAAGACAATATATGCAAAATATTGGATCAAACTTCCACCAAGTAACAGCCAAAACATCTTTTTGTTTCGAGTACATGAATCTACAAATTTAAGATGCTTAAATAGCTATGCAGTGAATTTGCTTTGAACCAGTAATGGAAGAACTAAATCGGCGAAGAATCCATTAGGCTATGTTTGGTTTGAAGGAAAAGGTAGGGAAAGGAAGGGAAACGTAAGGAAACCTATACAAGGTTTGTAAAGGTTTCCCTATATTTCCCTTCCTTTCCCTACTTTTTCATTCAAACCAAACACAGTATTAAGTTAAGGGAAACTACTTGTTAAGTGAATGATGAAAGATCATGTTTTTGACTTGCCAAGTTTACTTCCAAAAACCCCAGCATGCAGTCCTTTAAGAAATTAAATCCATGGGACATCCAGATTGCCATCTCCAGTGTAAATTACACATGGTATAGAACACCTTGACTTCAATAAACTCAAAAATAGGACACAAATATATGCTTTGTTAAACGTATTAAGAGATATTTAAGTAAAATAACTTAAATCAAGTGTATGAAAACTATACAAGTGCTAACAATATGTGAGACCAAAGATATATGATTACAGAAAAGATCTTGTCTAACTTTAAGCATTGGAATCTTTCTGAAATGTGGATATGGAACAGATTTCAGAAAATGGGCAGATGCCCTTGCTGTGTATAAATGCTGTAGAAACCTCTAAATGCACCTATAGTTCAAAACTATGGAATCATGTCTGCCTTCTAAAGATCAAAGAGTTCACTTGCCAAATGTGACCAAACAGAAATCAAATCTGCTATCAGAAAGCATTTTGATATATATGCCCAATATATTCATCTTCATGCACACCACCAACCTTGGATACTTAAGATCTCAAATTATCTCCTACAGACAGAAGTCTCTTGTATGATTAGAACAGAGAAATGATAGATATTTGTTAGGATTCCAAGTTACCATTTCCAGTTGTGGTCGATCAACATGACAAAACCAAGAGTTTATTGTTCATATACCAGGTTGCAGTAAAAACTTAAATCAGATAAACATGTACAAGATCCTATTCTAATTAAACTCCTAGGGGAAATCATGTTTCTGCCTATATGAGCCTGTCTTACACTGCTGATCTCAAGCCCAGATAAAGGAGGGTTGTGTCAGGTTGGAAAGTGCATTAAAACTCTTGCCTAACTTGTATAAAACTCAATTCAAGTTAGCCAAAGCTTTCACAACTCATTGAGATGTACAAGAAGCCGGGGGTCACAAGTACTGGAGCAGTACTTTGCATGAACTTCTAATTTAGTCCACAAACAAATCTCACATTGCTTGGAAGCTGAAAGTTGATGATAGAGATGTAAGAATTTCATACCACCAAATAACTCAGAGAGACCTAAGGAGAAATGTAAAAAAAGTGATAGATCAGCACTCATCTAGTGTAGGGTGAAGATGGTGGTACACCAAGGAGATTAAACAAAGTGCAAAAGATTCAAATTTCTCCTTATGCTAGGCAAATCAGTCTGCACGTCTATTATGGTTAAAAAAACAGGATTATCTTTTACGGAAAGAAACCCTAACTGTAGGACAAAACTTATGGTTAAGAAAACATAAATGTACTTTTGGTCTGAGGCATGCAAGCAATTCAATGGTCGTATGGGCTTCAAATCACTATGCCCAACCCTGTTGTACACTTAACTTCTGTGCACTGCTTCCATACATGGACTTATAAACAATTATTTGGCCTATGAATGTAGAAAGTTCTCGCAAAATTTTTTGCACATTATAATTCTTCCAATGCTTATGGATCAATAATAAGGACTCATATAGTTCCTAATACAAGAACAAGGCAAGACCCTTCACCACAGCAAACTAAACTGACAAGAGTTCCAAAATGAAATCATTGATTGTATTTTTTATATATCAGGTTTTTGAAAAATTAAACCATGCATTGAGAGGCCATTATATGAGCTAGTCCACATGCAACTATAACCATATTCATATGGAAGATAGTCCAGATATTGGTTTAATAAGTAGGGATCTTAGATTCTAGTTTTAGCTTCTTCCATTATAACATGTGTTTCCTATAGATACTATTCGCACTCTTACTAATAAACTTAAGCTGCAACAAACACGGTTACCAAGTCTATAGCAACTGAAAAGTGGATTTTTCCTTGTTCAACTCCAACCAATCCTGCAACCATAAGTTACATATGTGAGTTTTAAGAAAATAGCAGTTATAAGAGAAAACAAGCTTGGTAATACAACCACAACTCTAGGGATACTTTCTGAAATTCATCACCATGCAGTAATTAGCATAGCAGCACAGACATAGTCTAGAAGTATACCATTCCCAAGTTCAAGGATTACGGAGAGCAGCTTGTCTAGATCCCTGATATCCTTGCAAAGAGTACCTGTAGCTTTTGGAGAAAGCTTGGTAATGCATCTAGGGTCCAGAAGCCGATCCTTCCAACCAAGAGGATCAGAATAACAGTCCACAATCTGAATCCTATACGACCAATTCAAACCACATTAGTAAGCATCAAAAGGAAACATAAATGGAGAAAAACTGTCTATTACAAAGTAAAAGATAAAAAGTGCATAAGTTCATTCTTAACACTTTGATTGAAATAGAAGCTGTCAACACAGTGAAAAGATCGTTTCAATAACCTACGTGATGTTAATACTCAGTTAACCTACTGCTACAATGTTCACTGATTATTACTCCAGAAATTGAGGTAGATATTCTTACAATTTATTGGACGAGGCAACACCAATTCCTCTACTCTTTAACAAATCAGTGTAGAATGACGGATGTCGATTTAATGAAACGAGCACAAGACCTCTGTAGCAAAGTATTATGTAAATTAATTAACTTAAATCGACAAAGAAAATTAAAAGTTGATTTTTAGTCTTGAGTGGAACTAACCGAGCTTGCGATTTTCCAGCAGATATGTTTGAGGCAAGAGAACAAAGAATATGATTGAAGACATCAAGTCCAAAAGCACTGTGCATAGAGTCCTTTATCATGAGAGCAGGAGCATGCTCTCCCTCCAATGCTCCATCTCGCAAAACTCTGCAAATTGGTTCTGCCATTTCTTTCGTCAAGAGTAAAACCTTGTTTTATGGGTTTATTCACTTTATGTTTTACAAACCGCTGGTTGATTTCTAAATGAGAGAGAGAGAGAGAGAGAGAGAGAGAGAGGTGGGGGTGGAGGGAAATAAGAACCCTTGTACTGGGAGTAAGTTCAATGGAACGTCAGTCAGAAGAAGCAATATACACGCTTTGGTAGAAGAATGTAGTCACCGTCGAAGTCGCAGAGAGAATTCAGGGCCTGTTTGGGAGGGGCTTTAGCTTTCGTTAAGCCATGTTTGGTGGAATTCCATTCAAAAGCCGAATAGAAGAGTTAATTAACGAAAATGCAATTTATGTCAAGTGGGCGTTAAAAGCGGGCCTTGATTTATGTGCGCGCCCGCCTACTTTTTGGAGAGCTTTATTTTAGTGCTTTCCCTAAAGGTTCAAAATATCGATAGGCCCATATGGGCCGATATGTATCATTCTGGGACTCCTTCAATATGCCCATACAGCGGGTGTGTCGGGGATCTGATCGATTCAGGGGGTGAAGGAGCTCTAAACCGCCCCCTTAAATCGGTTTTAAAAAAAATAAAAAAAAGGTATCGATTTGCCTGATACGCCCCTATCGACATATCGGGCGTATCAATATTTTGAACCTTGCTTCTCCCAATTATTAAGCATTTATTTACTATTTTGCCGATATAGTGCCTAATGGCGCCTCGTGATGCCTAATTGTCAATAAATAATTTTATTATTGTTTTTCTCAATTTTACAAACATTTAATGAATAAATGGAAGCTATACCAAATATATACCCAAATCTGTCTAAACAAACAAATCAATGTTTTATCTTCTAATTGGGTATTGGTAAAAAACAAATCAATAACTTCTTCACTGAATAGCATTCTTCAGCATGGAGTCACCGGATCCACAGAATAGTTGTCTGATCTTTAGAGCTGTATCAGGCTATCAGCAGCTTAATAGGCTCTTCTTCAGCTCTGTGCCTGGTTGCCAATATTCAAAAACAACCTACGGTTGATTTAGATTTTCTTGGGCAATACCCAATTACTCACGAGTCACGAAGTTTAATCTTCATTGACATAGGGGTAATAAATGTAATTTAAAAAATATAGGATATTGTTGTGTTACATGTTAAGTTCCTTTTTTTTTTGATAGATTGAACATTTAAAGGGGGCTACATAAGACGGGTAGGACGTCCCAATATCACCAAAACAAATATAACCAAGTTCACTAGTAGATAAATCACAATTAGACATAGAGAGATGAGTCAACCTATCCGCTGCTTGATTTATTTCATGAAAGACATGCCAGTACCCAACATTCAGATCCATCAGGCCTGGAAAAAAACATTCAGATCCATCAACATACAAAGATGATGACACTCCTCGATGATGTTCTTGAGTATCTATGAGACTATGAAGGGATAAGCCGCTTTTCAAGACAGTTGATGACAAGTTGGGAATCCCCTTCAATAACTATTTTAGACTACAAAAATTGAAGGCAACATTATAAGTTTTCACGCAACCCAAACTTAAGCAAGGTTGATACTTGATAGAGGTAACACCAAATCACCAATGAACAAGTCTTACATGTTAAATTGCTCATATGGGTGGTGTTCCAAATAAGCCACTCATAACAGTCGCTCAATTAGCTCAACGACAGCCAAATTGGGATTTCCAAATTTTCACTAAGCATAAATTTATACTTTCCGTGTAGGGCCGGTCTCTCAAAGCCAGAAATGCTGCGCATAAGCCCTCTCAATAGTCTATGGCTGGTTCTTACAAAAAAAAAAATGTTTATGAGTGGTTGTAGCGGAAGACTTGAGATCGAATCCCACTTAAGTTCACCCGCATATAGGCAAAGATGGCAGTTGTTGGTCGATCAGTTCCATCCTATTTAGGGATGCAAATAGATCGGATTGGATTCGAATTAGGGTATATTTGAATCCAATTCGACACTGTTCATGTTAGATTTTATTCGATCAAAAAATCTGAATGATCTGATTAGATTCGAACTGACTTATTTGCTTTAAAAATTAATAAATTATTAAAAGCAAAATAAAATATACTAATTTAAATAAAATAAAACAAATAAAAAAAATATATATATATATATATATATATTTATTTTTTTATAAATATATAATAGATATCAAATAGGATCTTCTCGGAGATCTCATATCGGACTATAATTTGACTGAATCGATTATGTTGGTTTTGGTTCAATAACTTTATTTCGATTAACAACTGGTTGGTTTTGGTTTTTCCTGATTCTTCCAAATCAATTCAGACCTGTATAGATTATTTGAGATACTTCACTTATCTCTGCCTTAACCCAGGTATATCTTTTTTTTTTTTTTCATAGAATTATATCAAATTAATTTTTACTACCTAGATTCAAACAATGTTGTATAAACGCTCAACGTCCGCAAGAAGAAATTGTCATTTGGAGGGCTGACCGAAGAGTCATGGTAAAAATGGACTAATTTAAAAAGAAAGATGGAGCATAATACCTAACAATTCCTGTCGTCAATAAGGAACCAGGCCACTTCTCAATTCTCATGAGACAAGTAGCCATAGTGATAATATTGCTAAGGCTCAGCTTGGAAGGAGTAGGAATGCAAATTTGTACAGTACAAAATAGTGAAACAAGGTTTTGCACTATACATATTTGCATTTGTACTCCTTCCAAACTGAGTCAAAGAAAAATGATTTGCCGTGCAAAATGTCTTGAATTTTAATGGAAGGTTGAAGAGATGGTAGTTAGATTTTCCTTCTAGTTCCAGATCAAAACAGGTAAACCATCAGAAAATACATACATGACCACCCACATCCATTTGAGGCCCTAAACGGCTAAACTAAACCTCCACTCATCCTAGCCTCGTGTCCTTCCAAGTCTAAAATCATGGTATTAAAAAGATTTCACAAACATTGCTCTTTCGAGCAATTCTGCACACATCCAATAAGAGAAAAAACAGCTTTGTCAATTGCAACCTAAACCCAACAACGAACTTGTTCCATAAAATCAGAGTCAAAATTTTAAATAGTACCAATTATGGTAAAAACTTAATAGCAACATAACAAAAAGACTGATCTCCATTACATCGCATCAGGATTTCTATGCCTCAGTTATAGGGTATTCAAATACAACATCTTTCCCTGAAAGCTTCCTGTAAACCGCTGCAAAAGTCTCGAGCTTGTATTCTGTGTTGTTCCGCTCCTTTGGATCCAGGAAAATCTACAAGAAAAATAAAACGCCCACAACAAGTTGGAACAAGACCCAAGAAAAAATAAACAAGTTGAGAAAAAAAATGAGAACACGGGTGGGAAATAATCTTTTCCCGTCTGGATGCAAGATCTGTCCTTTACCTTTATAATTTTGGATCCATCAATCCGGTATCTAATGCGCTTCCCAACAATCTCAGCAGGATATACGATATCCTCCAGCATGGCATCATGCACAGCAGTGAGTGTGCGGCTACGGGGCCGTTGAACCGCAGAGCCCTTCTTTGGTGGCCGCAATATCCTTCTGGTTGCAATGAGGATTACATCCTACAGACAATTATGCCCTTTGAGTTTATAAAGGATGGGTGGTAGTATCTCAACTTCAACATTGAAAAGAAATAAAAAAAAAAAAAAAAAAGCTACAACAGACTGTTTGAAGAAAGCACATAGTCTCCAAGCAACTTACTCAAGACCACAACTCAAACACCAGCTAGAATAAAGAGTGAGAAGGGTCACCATAATAGAAACATGGCAATGATCGATTGAATGCAAGAATAGGGAAATTTGTAGACAATGTTACTTAGAGATGCACACTCCTCTTGCCATCAAACATAAATAGACATCTTTTTTTATAAGAAATAAATAGACACCAAATTTTCTAAACTAAGAGAAGAGTCACCAGAATATAGAAGCTCTGGAAATGAAGAGAACTAGAACCTTCTTTAAAATGGTTTAGCAGGATCGGCAAGAATACAGATACCACCAAGATGTCATTTCCCATTAGTTTCAATGTTACAGAAAGGTCATCACATTTTTGAGAGGCAAAACAAAGCCTTTGAATTACCTTTCCACTGAACTTCTTCTCCAGCTCCCTTACAAGCCTGACATGAATTTTGCGGAAAGCTTTCCTCAGTCTGTAAGGAACATGGATAACAACAGCCTTCCTGTTCCCAGAAACATCAATTTGACTGCAGGATTGGAAAACGAAAAAGGTCAAGATCCATGGCAGACCAAAGGTGAAAGTTCATAGTAATCAACCATAAGACTGCCCTTACACTGCAGAATTGATGTAAATATCCTTCAAGTCACTTTTAAGTTCCTGATTGGTATTTTCCAAATCAAACAGAGACTGCATACACAAGATAACCAGAATCCCAATGTTGTGTCCGCATAGTGTTAAATGTTAAATAAATGAACATCTAAAAGTAACAGAAATAACAGTGATAATATTAACCTGTGCAACTGACTCCTCAAACTCGGTTGGTTCTGCTTCTTTGTCTTTCTGGATTTTCCTCCTTGCGGTATACATCTTGACGGAGCTGGCTGCCATGACAAAGGTTAAATTAGATAAGAGAATAACAAAAACATAAATACATTTTCAACTAAATCCTCTATCTATGGATGTGAAGCATCATAACAAACATATACAGACAAGGAACATAGTTTCTGTACAATTCCATCATTTCTTCTTCACATCTTTGTTCCACCAAGTGATTTTTCTAGCTCTATAAACAAAACATTTAGTCATGATTTGTCAAATCATAAATAAAGCCACGATCGAAGGGTTGTATGTGCAAATAATTGAATTGGCACGACAAAGATCTCATATTCAAGGAAAGCTTGCTTATAAAGTCTAGGTGTCCTCCATTTATGCCCAGTTGTCGACAAATAGTTGCATTATACTTTATGTTTCTAGGCTCAGTTTGGAAAGAGTACAAATGCAAATAAATACGTACAGTGCATATACATACAAAATAATACAAAATATAAGATCTTGCACTCTACATATTTGCATTTGTACTCCTTTCAAACTGAGCCTAAATGGATAAAACTTTTCTGTCACCAAGCTGGAAGTAAACCAGAATAAATCATATTTGCTCACTATTGAAGCCTTAAAGGCATATCCGAAGGGTTTAAACTAACATTTCTAACATCGTTCTACTTTTTTACATGTACTACTTCATTCCTCCAAACAAATAATCACCTCATCCTAATTCCTAAGATATCCACATAAGTTCTGGCAAATAGCCAAATAACCATTCTCCAGTCTTAACGAATTGAATGATAATGAGTTCGCAGTGAAGAAAGTGATTCGAATACAATGCAAAAGAAATGGTTCAACTCAAATTCTAGCTTTTATCAATCTAAAATCGTAAACCACACGCTAACAACCAAACAATGTCCACCAGAATCTATTAACCCTCTTCCCACGTGGATCTCAAAAACAGATCATCAAACAAAAACACCAAATCTGCAAGCCAAGCAATGTCTTGATTTTGATCAATTAAGAAAACAAAAGCAGATACAAAAAGATGGGGGGAAATCTAGTTGCAGTCCAAGAATTTAAAACCCTAACAGACTCTTCTCGAGAGAAGGATTACCATTAGAAAGGAAAAGAAAAATCAAATCCGAGTTAACAACCTAGAGATATCTATACGAACAAGCTCTAAACAACTGGTAAACCCTAGACAGAAGCCATTGATTTACCATCATACCTCACTGCCGCGGGAATCACTAACCAAGAGGAAAGTCCTCGCTTCAGTCCCGCACGTCGGAGAAACCTCTATTTTGTAGAACGAAGGGTTTTAAAAGTATGAGAAGGACGACAGCGGTGCTTGCCCTAAACTCTAGACGGTGCAGATTAAGTAAGTTGTTTGGATATATCAAATCTGAGCCGTCGGTAACATTTAGTCGGGTTCCTCTTCGGACCGAAAATAATCGTATCCAGGTGAGTAGACATTTAGACCCATTAAAGGTGAAAGTGCTTATGGGCTGGACATATAACCCAGATCCAGCCCACAACCCTCTATATGCAGCCCAGTCTCGCCTTTTAAAAATTCCACATGGCCTGGATCGCGGACCAGGACCATGAATCAATTACCTGACAGTCTTCTCTTGAGGACCAAACATGGCCCATGAGTGATTCGATTTGAATCATATAAGGCTATACTATAAGGGTAAATATATCATTTTAATATCATTTTTTTTCATTGACACCCTATTTTTTTTCCTCTTCGAGGAATTCATTCAGATCTCCTACACACACCTTCCCACATGACACCATAATTGTACATTGAGAATATCTCCCCATGAATAATAACATACAAATACAGGAGATGTTCTCAATGTTGTGAGGCATGGGTAGGGTTCTTGTGGGTAGCCGTGTAGAAGAGCTATTGGAATATGTCCAGCCCACAACCCTCTATATGCAGCCCAGTCTCGCCTTTTAAAAATTCCACATGGCCTAGATCGCGGACCAGGACCATGCATCAATTACCTGACAGTCTTCTCTTGAGGACCAAACATGGCCCATGAGTGATTCGATTTGAATCATATAAGGCTATGCTATAAGGGAAAATATGTCATTTTAATACCATTTTTTCAATTGACACCCTATTTTTTTTTCCTCTTCCAGGAATTCAGATCTCCTACCCACACCTTCCCACATGACACCACAGTTGTACATTGAGAATATCTCCCCATGAATGATAACATGCAAATATAGGAGATGTTCTCAATGTTGTGAGGCATGGGTAGGGTTCTTGTGGGTAGCCGTGTAGTAGAGCTATTGAAAATGTTCTATATATGGTAAAGTTATTACTCATTGCTAAGATTGTGCCCAGGGGATCACATCTGCCCCACACAAAGGGCACCCCACAAACGCCCCACATGCACATCTCACCGTGTATTGGGAACATCTGCCCCCCACAGAGGGCACCCCACAAACGCCCCACATGCACATTTGTGGGGCACAGATGTGAATTCTATGCCCAAGTGGAAGCCATGTATACTTTGTTGTTCGATGCACAACTGACTCCCAGTTGTTATATTGCAGCGTGTTCATGGACTGGGCTTTCACTCTTCATTAACAAAAATTTTTTAGGCTTGAGCTTGGCCCGACCAATAGGCCTACAACTTAGGCCTAAGCCCGACCCTCATAAAAAGCCCGAAGCCCAAGTCCGAGCCTGAAGCCCAACCTAATAAAGAGAGAGAGAAGACCTGGTCACTCGTCGGCCACCACTTCTAGCCTAGTTTGTTGCCGCCGAAGAATGACAAAAACAACGAGACTGCTGAAGCCTATCGCTGCTAGCTTATGCTCGACACTGACTTGCCCGGAGATTGCTAGTTCGTTGGTGGCACTGGTGCCCGAGTTCGTTGGAGAAGGTAAAGTAAAAAAAAAAGGTTGTTACCTGCCATTGCTAGCTTATGCTCGACATCAACTTGTCGGAGATTGCTAGTTCGTTGGTGGCACCGATTGGTTCATTGAGTTATAGATAGATGGAGACTCTAAGAGTGAGAATTGAGAAGTGGGTCAATGAAAAGAGGGAAAGGGTTAGCTGGGTTAGGGACTTAGGGTTTAGAAATTATAAAAATAATTGTATATTTTATATTATATAAAAAGTCAGGCTGGGGTTTTTTGACAAATCCCGAGCCCGGCCTGAAAAATAATCAAGCCGGGCTTTTAGGCCCGAGGTCAAGCTTGTGGGCTAAAATACATGTCCAAGCCCATCTAGGGGCCGAACCAGGCTAGGCCATTGGGTTAACCAGCACATGAACAGGTCTAATTGCAGCTTAAAACCCCAACCTAGGGAAGGCAGCTTTCTCATTGTTCACAGGCATGGGTTCGAAAATTTTTCAATTGAATGAGTTTAAAGAATGCTATGGTGTAGGTATGGTTTAATATAAAAGTGATTTAGAAATAGGGGTGTTAGTGGATTGGGTTTGGGTTGGACCTATTCAAATCAAAACCAATTTGAATAGGTTGGAAAGTCTAATAGGACTTATATTGGACCAGTCTAGAGTTAATGGTCCAAAGTATTTATTGAATTGGATTAGACCTACTCCACCTATAATGTTTTTATCATTTATACCGGATTGGGTCAGGCCGAACCAATATTCAGTGCATTGACAAAAGATATGAGTAGGGGTGTCAATGGATTAGGTTTTGGTTGGACAAACTAAATTAAAACCAATTTGAACAAGTTGGATGGTCCAATAAGGTATTCAATTGGACCAATCCAATCCAAAATATTTATCAAATTGGATTGGAATTGGTCCATTTGTAGTGGACTCATATCGGACCGGATCAGGTTGGATGAATACATGGTCCATCGACAACCCTACTTAGAACGTATTTGGTACCGAAGTCATTTCCATCTTGTCAATGCCATGTAGGTTTAGTGCTTTATATATATATATATACAAAAGAAACTTATATTAAGCGAGAGCAGAGAAATATAAGTTCATCCAGTCGGGAATATTTTCCTCGTACCAAAAAACTTCTGCTCTTTTAGCCTATTGGGCCACGTGATGGGGTGGCCATAGTAAGTTCCCTACTCCTGTAATAAATATTTTATAGACAAAATTTGAACACAAGTTCTTAATGTTTTCCAAAAGGAGAGTCAATGAGTTATCAAAAAACTTTAGATGACCATTGAGAGCCTCCACAAGGGACTTTGTATTTGTGTTGATGTTAAGGTAAGGCCAACCGATTGTCTTTGCAAAAAGAAGACTTTCTTGGACTGATTTGCATTCAGCTTCCAAGGCCTATAAACAAAATTGATTTTGTTACCAATGGCACATAATAATTTTGAATTATTATCCAAAGTAACTAAACCATAAGATCATTGATTCAGTTAACTAAAGCCTCCACCATAGATTATAGTAATTTTATTGTTAGTGGGGAGGTTAGTGTTTTGCCCCCGATGAGAGCCAGAGGAGAAGTAGAGGTCTTGATTGATTTGATTTTCAGTATTGATGTACGCTTGGGAGTATATTTGAGTTAGACTAAGGACCCATGAGGCATCATTAACAACATTATGGAATATCATTTTATTCCTTAGCTGCCAAATGAAATACCAGGTAGCTATCTAGGACATGACTTGCTTAAGAAGGATTTTATTATTGAATTTATGAATTAGGAAAGATAAGGCCTCGGAAAGGATGAAAGATTTTGAGGAACAACATCGACCAAGGACCAGCAAAGAGAATAGCTCTTGCTAAGGGACACCAAAGAAATAAATGAAGGGAATATTCCACTTCTTGGGCTCTGTTTTAGAACACTTTTAATAAGTATTTCTTTTAAGACATGGGACCACACATTAAGTGGTTTTTAAGTACTTATGGGTGTTTGGTAAAAAAGTGGGGAAAAAGTACTTTTTTAAAGTACTTCTTTGAAAAAGTGATTTCAAGTTGATTTTTTTTAAGTACTACTCCAAAATCTTAGGACGAACCAGACCCTGAAAAATTTGTATAATGACTAAAATACCCCCGTGAGGTTATACCTCTCCCTTCTCCACTCATTCGATCCTCAAACTCTAGCAGTAGCGGCGCACTAGTTGCAGGTCCACCGGCGACGATCGGCGGTGAGGAACTGTGGCCGGTGGACCTGCCGTTTGGTCTCTTTCCTCTATGCTTTGAAGTCAGATCTCTGAAACAGAACTCATAGTTCAATCTCAGATCTCTAAAACAGAGCTCGATCTAGTCGTTGCTGCCATTCAATTGTCAAAGAACTAAAAGAGAGACGTTCAGTCGCCGCTGGTTTTCTTTTGGAGAGGAAGATGAACAGTGTATTGTTTGTGGTTCCAGTGGTTATAGAAGAACAAAAACAAAGGAGAAGAAGAAGAAAAGGAGAGAGAGAGAAAGACTAAGGAGAGGTTGTCGATGCTCTTTGTCGCTCGAAGGGAGAATAGGGGAGTTGTAGCGACGACAACCTTCCCCCTGTTCATCATCTTATTATTATTATTATTATTGTTGTTGTTGTTGTTGTTGTTAATTTTAGTTATTGTTATTATTATTATTATTGTTGTTGTTGTTGTTAATATTAGTTATAATTATTATTTATTATTATTATTATTAAAAAATATTGTATATATGTATGAGAGAAGTGAGGGCTAAAATTGTTATTTGAATACATATAAACATTTATGGGGAAAGTAGCTTACTAAACATTCCCACCCCCACCCCAATAAGTACTTAAAAACATAATAAGTGATTTGAAAAAGTGGATCACCAAACACCCTAAAGGATTGTTGAAATAAGTAACAAGTACTTAATCATCAAACAGGGCCTTGATCACAAAGGAAGCATGTTAAATTGTTAAGGAGACATCTATTTAAAGAATCTGACTTACAGAGAACAAAATCTCTAATGAGTCTTCATAGGAACAACTTAATTTTTGGGGGACATTTAAGTTTCTAGGAGAACTTTATCCATTTAATGCAATCACCTAAGAGATTGAAGTTTAAATAGTCCTAGAACGAGTTGTAAAATTGCTTTGTTGAAAATTCTTGACTTTTTGACCCAGTCCAAAGAAATTTATCAGAATGACCATTTGAGATAGATGTGTTCTTTTTATTCAAGAATGATGGGTTGGATCATATTTTGGTTTTTTTGGTTTCATATTGGAGGTTCTTGATGGATTAAGTCACTAATGCCCATTTGGTTTTTTTGGTTTCATATTAGAGCACATAATTCCAGGCAATCCATTTTCAGGTGTTTTTCTCTTCCTATATCATTCCACTGGAATTGCCTCTGTATCTTTTCCAATATTTCCTTTATGGTTGTTTGAGGCAATTTTTCAATGCTCATGGAGTAAATAGGGATGACTACATGAGTGTTTGTTTACTAGCATATGATAGGCTGCTTTCCTTTCACTTGCTAAGACGATATTTGAATTTTTCAAGCAGAAAGCAATAGGATTGGCTTCTTTGTCTTTTCCAGGATAGAGGGATTCCCAGTTACTTGCTCTCTGGATTCAAGGAGCATAGACCTGGAAATTGGGTTGGGCGGGTTGGGTTTGGGCTGGGTCAAGGCACTTAAGGTTGATTTTGGGTCGGGTTGGGTTGCCAAATGTTAGATCCTAACCCTAAATGTTCGGGTTAGGATTGACCCATGGGTCAATTCGGATCATCTCAACAAATAATTAAAATTTAAAAAATAAAGAATAAATACAAAAAAATGCCAAAATTAAAGGAAATGACCTTAAAATTTCAAATGTAAAATAAAAACTTGAACATTTAACAATTCAAAGAGTAAACAATAAAGAATAAAGACTAAATAGTAAAAATTAAGAGTGGAAACTTCTAACAATGCATAAATAGTCCCACCTAACAATCAGGTCAACGGGTTGACCCATGACCCAACCTGATGAATTGATTTTTATTGATGTATCGATTTTTTGGCTAAGTACCTCGTCATTTCGTCTACTTCCAAGTGGCTGATGACTCAGACAGAAGTGGAGAACTTTGGCTGGATGAGCTGGGCAGGCTAGGTGGCGAGCGGACTATAGTGCCGAGCTACGTGTGAGGTGTCGGGCTGACCAGGTGGCGAGCTGTCTATGAGGTGTTGAGCTACCTAGGTGTCGAGCTGCTTGTGAGGTGCTCGGTTGACCAAGTGGCGAGCCGCCTATGAGGCGCCGGATTGACCAAGTGTAGGGCAGCCTGTGAGATGCTGAGTTGGATTGATGTGCTTCGTTGCTCTTTCGGGACCTGCAAGGAACCAGATGTTAGAGGACCTGGGGTGGCTAACCCAACGAGATCACTCTGATGCTTATGTCAGTACTCTCATAGTAGACTGCGAGCTAAAAATCACAAAGTCTGAGAGCTAGAACTTGCTTATTTGCTTGCCCCCTCCTTTGTCATTGGGGTTGGTGCCTTTATATAGGGCTTGCTCACGTACCACCCCCAAGATCTCCAGAAGGTCGTGTCTAACTGGTTTGATATCCTCAGAGGTAACTGCCGTGCATGTTGGCCATCTTTTGGAACAGGGGCCAACCTCCAAGGATCGTGGAGTATGCATGCCGAATTTGTTGGTGAGCACGTCTCGCAGGTCACCAGGTCGGCGCATGTGCCAGATCGGCACCTGGGCCAGGCCGCCAGGTTGGACACCATCAACTTGGCAAGTTGTTACCTGAATGGATCCGGGTGTTACCTAGTTGTTCTGAGGTACCATGTGTCACAACATCATTGGAGGGCCAAATGCACCCTCATCATTTGCCCCCCCCCCCCCACTCCTGAGCTGAAAGTAACTCAAAAAGGGAGTAGATTTCTCCTTTTGGCCTGGAATGGATAATTCAATGAGCTCGTAAGCGTCATTTCAATTCCTTAGGCTCTGGGAGCGACTCGCAGTCTGCTCCTTGATGTTGCCCATGCCGAAGAGGCGACTGGGTCTTATATGGCGAGGAGGTCTTTGCTAGTTTGGTGTCTTGGCCCTTAGGCTCTAGGAGCAACTCGTAGTCCACTCCTACAAGAAGCTACTAGGAGCTCGACCAGCAAGGGCGTCCATGTACTGTTGGCCGCTAATTCTCGTGGAAGTCACGAAGAGCTCATCTCTATAGAGGGGACCTCGTGAAGAGGACTAATGAGGCTTTATCTGAGTTGAAATAAAGTTGGTAGAGCTACTTAGTTTGTTAGCTATCAACCTCCTGCATAGTCTTTGAGTTCATAAAAAATGGAAGCTATAACGCGAGAGCTTTAGTTTCTAAAAAGTGAGAACTTAGCTTTCTGGAAGAAGATGGCTTAGCCTTTTAGAGGATGAGAAAGCTTTTTGTAGCGTTTCCCATAGACGGCGCCAATTGATGAATCGATTTTTATTGATGTATCAATTTTTTGGCTAAGTACCTCATCATTTCGTTTGCTTCCAAGTGGTAGATGACTCAGGCAGAAGTGGAGAACTTTGGCTAGATGAGCTGGGCAGGCTAGGTGGCGAGCAGACTATAGTGCCGAGCTGCTTGTGAGGTGTCGGGCTGACCAGGTGGCGAGCTGCCTAGGTGCCGAGCTACCTGTGAGGTGCTGGGCTGACCAGGTGGCGAGCCGCCTATGAGGGGCCGGGCTGACCAGGTGCAAGGCAGCCTGTGAGATGCCGAGCTGGATTGATGAGCTTCGTTGCTCTTTAGGGACTTGCAAGGAACCAAATGTTAGAGGACTTGGGGTGGCTAACCCGACGAGGTTGCTCCGATGCTTAAGTCAGTACTCTCATAGTAGACTGCGAGCTAAAAATCACAAAGTCTGAGAGCTAGAACTTGCTTATTTGCTTGCCCCCCCTCTGTCATTGGGGTTGGTGCCTTTGTATAGGCCTTCTCACGTACCGCCCCCGAAATCTCCGAGAGGTCGTGTCTAAATAGTCTGAGATCCTCAGAGGTAACTGCCATGCACGTTGACCAATTTCCAGAACGAGGGCCAACCTCCAAGGATCGTGGAGTATGCATGCCGAATTTGTCGGTGAGCACGTCTCGCAGGTCGCCAGGTTGGCGCATGTGCTAGATCGGCGCCTAGGCTAGGCCACCAAGTTGGACACCATCAACTTGGCAAGTTGTTGCCTGAGTGGATCCGGGTGTCACCTAGTTGTTCTGAGATACCATGTGTCACAATGTCATTGGAGGGCTAAATCCACCCTCATCACAACCTAACCCTATTTTTTCCGGGTTGGGTCGGGTTGGGTCATTCTCAAATTCAGGTAGTTCAATATGAAATCCTAACCCTATTTTTTCAGGTTGGGTTGAATTGGGTTCTCGGGTTGGATCAACTTTTTGCCAAGTTTAAGGGCAGGGATTTCCGGTTATCTTCGAATCATCAGAGCTCCTTTATTTGGAGTTTTGTTGCTATAAAAAATACAGAATTTTTGAGATTGACACCGAGACATGATAAATTTTGGAAATTTTTTAGGAGGTCCCTTAAAGTTAACAACCTCTTCTTTATTAACTTTCCCTAAGAGAAGTACATCATTTGCAAACATCATATGTAAGATTGGGGGAGTGTCCCTTCATACCTTAATTCCCAAGAGTTTTCCTTCGTTATTTGCCTTGAGAATGAGTCTTGATAGGCCTTCAATTGCAATAACAAATAAATAAGGAGATAAATATCTCCTTGTCTTATTACTCTAAAGGCCTTCAATTACTCGGATAGTTGAGATGCAAGCTTTTATCATTGAACACCAGTCCTTAGAAAATCCAAGGGCAGAAAGGGACCCAATTATGTAATTCCATTCAGGGAGTCAAAAGCTTTAGAGATATCCAGTCCTAAGCTCATGAATCCTGATTTGGCTTTCCTAGTCTTGAGATGATGGAAAATCTCCTAAGCTAAGACTAGGTTGTCTTGAATCATTATACCTTTAACAAAAGCCACCTGGCAAGAAGATATGCATTTTTTGTGACTGACTTTAGTTGGGTTTTTGGACTTGGAAATGAGAGTAATGAAGGCATGGTTGAATATACCCACAAATTTTTATTTCTGAAGAATTCATCAACAAGGTCAAATATATCATCTTCTAGGGTAGAGCAAAATTTTGGAAGAAAATAAGGGGGAAATCCATGCAGGCTTGGGCTTTAAGTCCTCCCATTGACATTAATATTTCGTGGACTTCCTCCTTTGATGGTGGGACCAATAGGGCTGAGTTGTCTTCCTCTGTGATTATCTTCTCAAAAAGATTTTCAACTCCCACAAATTCAGCTAACCTCTGTGATTGGTATTATTCTTCAAAATGGTCCACAATGATTTTTGCTATACCTCCATGGTTTGAAACCCAATCTCCTTAGTTGCTTTGTGAAAGTAGTTTGTATTTTGATCACCCTTCTTCAGCCACATTTGTCTTGACTTTTGTCTCTGGAATCTTTCTTGTTGGGCTAATAATTTTTCCTTTGAACTACTAAGTTTTTGAGATCATATTCCTCTATTTCATCTAAATTGGTGTATTGCCCTGACGCCTAGTTAGCACCAAATAAACTTGGAGTTACATTACCGAATTTCAAGATGTGACGATTGTTTGAAAAAACAATAACGGTGCAACACATCCCCTAATTAAAGTCATAATGCCATTTGCCTTGGATATATACCAAACTTCATAACTTGTTTCTCTAGCATGTATTTTTGATAATCCCTTACCCATAGCCCCCAACCTTAGCGATGATGGAATTTGATCTTGTCTCCACTACAACAAGTCGGAGAACCTATCAATTGGGCCACCATCAATTGGTTAGGCATAAACTTATATGGGATATTGAGAATAGTATATAAATGTACAATAATGTCTAACATCCTATCCTTTCCCTTTTTATTTCATAAATTATATAACCTCAAAGGAAGGAACCTTGATGCAATGGAAGATGTAATTCACCATATGTACTAATTTTGCACATGCCCATCCTTTTGGATTGGCTTCCCGCAAAGCTCACTCTACATGTGCCCCACAACACATTTTTGGATTGGGAACATCTCCCGTAACTTGTCATGGGGAGATGTTCTCTAGATGGGATGTGTTGTAGGGCGAGCTCTATTGGGAGCCAATGGGATCACCTAAACAAAGTAATATGGGGAATGATGTATCATAGAGAAACCATTCATAATACATGATATAAATTGTAAAAATGAATGAGCAAATGAAAGAATAAAAAAAGCATGCAATGAATACTGAACTAAAGGGTCCGTTTGGTTAAATCCCCTAGAATCAAAATTGGAATTAGCCAACATATGTTTGGTGCAAATAAGAATTAGAGTTGGATTACGATCTCGATCATTGATGCTTGGTTCATTTGGAGTTGGATTTGGGTTGAACTTAGCTTTTTATTAATTTATTAATATATTATCGTTATTGTTATTGTTGTTTTTTTTATTATTTTACTAATATTTTATCAATATTAGGGTTTGGGGTTTTTTGTTAGGAGTTGAGAAAGTCTAGAATGAGAGTCCAATTCCCAAGGGGAAGGCCTAGAATGGCCATTCCACAAAGAGTGGGAATTAGAATCCCATTCTGACCAAACAAGTGGTTGGAATTGAAGTGGCCCTTTCTGATTCCAATTCCAAGCATCCATTCCAGGAAATAGAATGGACCCAAGCCTTTTTTTATTCGATTCATAAGCATAGGATTGGGAATGAATTTATTCGAGAGATTCCTAAGGCCATGTTTGATTCAATTCCCATTCTTTTTCATTCTTACCCAAGATGAAATTCTAAGATGGAAAAGAATGAGTAAAAATGAGAAGAATGAGAAAATATTGCTACGAACTAAATGCTTTTTCCTAAATTTTTTTTTTGCAGCAAGAATGAGTAAAAATTTTAACCTATTTGGTTAAACATTTCATTCTCATTCATTTTTTCATTAATAGAAATAATAACATATATAAGTATACATACAACACTAAATGGCAAATTTATATCATAGAATCATGTGGGCCCCATGTCAACAGAGGTAAAGGTAATACTTTTCCTATTACCCTTTTTGCCCTGCTCTACAATTCAACAAGTATCTTCTCCTCTTTTCTTGACCATTTGGCATTATCTTTTGTATCATTAGATGTATTATGTGGCATATCTACAACAAAACAAATAAAAAAATTTGCATTTATATATAAAACCATGTATTAGAAGGCAAGTTCCATGAAGCAAAAATAACAATGAGCATAGCCTTATTGAATTAAGATGCATTGGATAATAATATATGCCATTAAAAAGAAACAATTTTAGATAGAAAATGGAATCCAGCACCAATTTCAAAATCAAGACAAAGTGCACCTAGGCAATGCATAAATTCTATAATAGAGTATAATTAGCAAATTTTTGGGTTTCTAATAAACAAGTTAAATAACATTTTAAAATCAAGATACAATTAGCATCAAGTTAATCTTGAAGGCAAACAAGATGGTGCCTTGGGCATGGTGTCACCGGTATCATGATGCCAAGGCTTTGGTTTCATCTCATTTGGATGTCTCTTTTTCTTTTGTCAGTATGAAGTTTGAATGTTTCATTCCATAATTTAGTAGCTTGGTGTTTTAGTCAAAATGTTTATGGGACTAGTATAGGGACCCTCCTTGTATTTCTTCTTTGTTAATTAATTCTGTTTCGTAACAGGAAAAAAACTTATACACAAACCCTATCTCTAGAATAAATATTGGTTCCATCATGGACTGGGTCAACCTAAATATTTAATAAATTAAAAGTTTGAATTTAGTATTTTGGATTATAGGCACATTGGACTTGTTATGTAAAATTTCTTATATTGTAGTCATGTGAAAAATGAGCTCAGGGCCAATAACTATGGTGGATATGGCACTAAACAGTGTGGAATGACAGAATAAGGATTTATGTAGCTGACTCCATATGGTTGGGATAATGTTGAGTTAAGTTATTGTAATTATAAACTAAAGAGTTCATTTTATTCAAAGTCCACCATCCTAGGTTAGTTTAGTTTTTGTATTAATAAATTACAAAAGTTTTTGACAAGCTCCATTACTTTTTTATTAATCAGTCTTTTTTTTTCTTTTCATTAGATACTTGATTTTCCTTCTTGTTGACTTATCTGGTCTTTATTGTATAAACACTAATCAAGACTTCAAGTTTGCTAAAAGCCTAAAATTATGTTTACTATCCTATTTATTTGACTAGATAATTAGATTCAAAATTAATAAATAAACTCAACATTTGTGTTTCTCTCTTCCTCTCCCGAAACATCTAAGGAGTGACTCTTTGTTTTTATGATGGAAAACAATGAAAACTCATAGAATATTAGAGGATTTTGGGTAATTTAGAGGCAATTTTATTTTGATATCAACACCACATAAGAGCAATTTGGTAGAGAAGCAAACCTCATAATGGACATAAGTTAATTTGCAAGTTATGCTAATTAGACATAGATACATGTTTTTTCATCAGATGTAGATGGGAGCGATTTTAGGGGGCTTGGCTATGTAGGAGTAATTTTCCAAGTCTTTGTGATATTAACACCACATGAAGAATTTGGAAGAAGGCCTAGGGCGGTTAAGGAGACTTTCAATGGGGAATGTCAGATCAAAAAACAACAAGGCCTAGGGCGGTTAAGGGAAAATCAGAGATAGGAGCTCAATGAAATTATTAAGTTGGAATGTCAGAGGGTTGGGAGGCCAACTAAAAAGAAGTTTGGTAAAGGAATCCCTGAGAAGAGAAAAACCATATATTGTCATCCTTCAAGAAACAAAAAATGAAGAAGTGGATAGGAAGCTTCTGAGAGCAATTTGGGGAATCTGTGGCAAGAAATGGGTCTTTCTTCCAGCTTTAGGTGCCTTAGGGGGAATCATCCTAGCATGGAATGAAGAGGAGGTTTTCGGTATTGAAATAGACAGAGGAAAGTATTCAATCTTTGTCCTTTTCACCAATAAGTCTGATGGATTCAGTTGGATTCTGATAGGAGTTTACGGGCCTAATGCACCTTCAGACAGACAAAGTTTTTGGGAGGAATTGGCTGCTCTCCATGAGTTTGATGGAATCCCTTGGGTTCTAGGAGGTGATTTCAACGTAACAAGGTTCCCTCAAGAAAACTTCGACAGAAGAACTACAACTAGAAGCATGAGAGGATTCTCCAGCTTTATTTCGAGGAACAACCTCTGTGACCTTCCTCTCCACAATAGATAGATCACTTGGTCAAACCTTCAAGAGAATCCAATAAGTTGCTACCTAGATAGGTTTCTAGTTTCCTCGGACTGGGCAGAGAATTTTCCAAATCTCCTCCAAGAAATCAGACCTCGTTGTACTTCAGACCACTGGCCTCTAGTCTTGAGAACAGATCTGGCTTTAAAAGGAAAACTCCCATTTAGATTGGATAAGATGTGGACTCATCACAAAGATTTCCTGAAAAAATGTAGCTTTATTGTGGAAGGAATGTAAAGCCGAAGGCTGGGCACGGTACAGATTGTTGCAAAAGCTGAAATTCTTGAAAAGAAAACTGAAGTACTAGGTGAGAGAAGAGTTCAAATCATTCATAGAAGAAAAAAATGCCACCCTCATGGAGCTGGAAGAGTTAGACAAAAAAGATCAATCAGGAGACTTGGATGGAGAAGGAAGAAGCAGGAGGGATGCTCTAAGGAGTTCGTGGGAAAAGGTAATCCGAAAAGAAGAAATTTTTTGGAGGCAAAGGTCAAGGGTCAAATGGTTAAAGGAAGGAGACAACAACACAAAATTCTTCCACAGCTATGCATTGGGTAGGCATAGAAATAATCTCATCTCAAAAATTAAGGTGGACCAGAGGGAAGTGGAAGATGTAGAGATCACTGAGACTTTTCTAAACCACTTCAAATCTCTTTACTCCAAGGAAAGGGCTAGGTGCTTTAACTTAAGAAATTGGGATGGGTCGACTCTAGCAGAAGACAAGAGAACTTGTCTTGAAAGGGAATTTGAAGAGCAAGAAATTAGAGAAGCAGTCTTTGATATGGATGGATATAGAGCACCTGGGCTTGATGGGTTCCCGATCTTCTTCCATATCTGTTGGGAAGTAGTAAAAGGGGACCTTTTGGAGGTCTTTAAAGAATACCACTCAACGGGGGTGGTTAATAAAGGAATTAACTCCACTTTCATATGCCTCATTCCAAAGAAAAATGGCATCTTGGAAGTAAAAGACTACAGGTCAATAAGTCTAGTAGGGAGTGTGTACAAAATAATGGCAAAGGTGCTGGCAAAACGACTCGGAGATGTCCTAAAAGAGTTGGTTTCTCAAACCCAGTTTGCTTTTGTGAAAGGAAGACAGATAGTAGATAGCATCCTAATTGCAAATGAAGTTGTAGAAGAGAGAAGGAAGAGTGGAAGGACGGGCCTTCTAGTGAAACTAGACCTTGAAAAAGCTTATGATAAGGTTGATTGGGATTGCCTGCTCCAGATTCTAAACTTGAAGGGTTTTACTTCAAAATGGCTGCAGTGGATGAAAGGTTATATTAGTTCTACATGGTTCTCGATCATGATCAATGGAGAGCCTAAAGGCTATTTTAAGGCTAGCAGGGGTCTACGAAAGGGATGTCCCCTCTCCCCATTCCTCTTTACAATGGTAATGGATGTTTTCAGCCAACTTATGGAGAAAGCTAAAAACCTTAATTTGATCAAAGGTTTTGAGGTCAGAAGAGATGCCATAAATGTTTCCCACCTCCTCTTTGCTGATGATGTCATCTTATTCCTAGAAGCCAATTTGGAGAACATTTCAAATGTGAAAAGAGTGCTCCAGTGTTTTGAACCAGTATCAAGGTTGAAGGTAAATTACTCTAAGAGCATCCTAGCAGCAATAAACTAAATTGAAGGGTCCCTAATGGAAAGTTTCAAGGAAACTCTGAATTGTCGAGTGGAAATTCTCCCCTTTCTTATTTGGGCATGCCACTAGGAGGTAACCCAAAAAATTCAAGCTTTTGGGAACCTGTGGTGGAAAAGTGTGAAAAGAAGTTAGCTACTTGGAAAAACTACTACTTATCAAAAGGGGGTAGAATCACTCTTATTAAGGCCTCCCTTGCGAACACGCCTGTCTATTTCCTATCAGTTTTTCAGATCCCTGCAAGAATTAGATCACAGATTGAGAAAATCCAAAGAGATTTCCTTTGGGAAGGTGGAGGTGTCAAGAAAGGGCATATAGTTAATTGGAATCAGGTCTGTAAACCAAAAGAGGCTGGAGGATTAGGAATCGGGCATTTAAAAGAGAAAAACAATGCCCTTCTTGGAAAATGACTATGGAGATTCCCTATGAAATCAAATTCTCTCTGGGCAACTATCATCACCAGCAAGTATGGGTTAAATGCAATGGTTGGGACTGCAATCTCCGATCAAACCAATCAGCTCTCTCTAATCCCTGGAAAGGTATTTCTGCTATTCATAACCTCTTTTTTTTTCTTTCATTAGATACAAGGTAGGTAATGGTAATAGAATAAAATTCAGGACGGATTTGTGGTGGAGCAACTCAACATTAGCAGATCTGTATCCCAGGCTCTACAACCTTACTATAAATAAGGGTGCAACCATCTCCGAGTGCCTTCCCATATCCAGCAATGAAAGAAACCTAAACCTGAACTTCAGAAGACCCTTAAGGGACCCAGAGATAAGTGAGCTAACTAAACTCCTTCTTTCTCTTAGTGAAGCCTACATCTCCCCAAATTCCCAAGATTCTCGAGTCTAGAAACCCCACCCTGGAGGTGAGTTCTCGTCCAAGTCTTTCTTCGAAGCTCTTGTTGCAGATACTTGAGACAATGATTTCCCTCACAAGATTCGGTGCAAGGTTATACCCTCAAGAGTGAGTTTCTTTGTTTGGGAGGCTTGTCTACAGCGAGTGAACACTTGTGAGTTACTGCAGAAGAAAAATCTTGGAAGACTTTATATCTCCCCTCACACCTGTACACTATGCTTATGTGAAGGAGAGACAACAAACCATCTCTTCATACACTGCTAGGTAGCTGGCAGCATTTGGAACTTCTTTCTTTAGTTAGTCGGCTTCAGTTGGGTGTCTCCTAAGCATTTGCAGGATCTGATTTCTCAGTGGCAAGGAATAGGTCTGAGCAAGAGAGGGAAGACCTATTGGTTGATAATACTGCACGCTGTTCTTTGGGGAATTTGGGAGGAAAGAAACAATCGGCTGTTTGAAAATAGGTCCAAAACTAAAGGTGAACTGATCAGCCACATCGACCACTACTGCAACTTGTGGGCCTCTAGTTTAGAGGAGTTTACAGGAGTTAGTCTCAATGATCTTAGCAGAAACACATATAACTTCCTGGTTTGTTCCCCTCCTACCCCACTCTCTACCAGAGCTCCTTTAGTTAGAAGGGAAGGAATCTTGACTCTCAGTTTTGATGGAAGTGCTTATGGTAACCCCGGAGCTGCCGACATTGGAGGAATTCTAAGAGATGAGAATGGCCACACATGCTGGGTTTATAGTAGCCCGATTGGGATAGTTGACTCAACAAAGGCAGAAGTGTTAGTAGCTCTAACAGGGATTCACCTAGTCAGCAAACTGGATATCCAAAGCTTCTCAATTGAAGGTTACTCAACCAATACTATAAGATGGTTGGAACAACAGGAAACTGGACCTTGGAGACTTAGTCACTTCCTATCAGAGGCAAGGGACCTCCTGGCTCCTTTGAATGTTTTTCTAACCTGGATCCCAAGGGAACTAAATGTAATGGCAGATGGTCTAGCAAAATTAGGAGTTATTCTAGAGTCTCTGTACTGTGATTCCTGCCCTCCTGTGTAATTCTCAGGGGTCTTGCCCCTCTTTTGTATTTGTACACACTCTTGTGTACCTCTCCTTTCTTCAATAAAATTGTTAACTTTTCTAAAAAAAAAGTAACCACCTACTGGCTATAGGTTAATTTGCAAATTGCAAATTATGCTAGTTGGAAACAGATACATGTGTACATAAGATGTAGATGTGGAATGATTTTAAAGGGCTTGGGTCATGTAGAGGTAATTTTCCACATCTTTATGAAATCAACACCACATGGGGAATTAGGCAGAGAAGCAACCTCCTACTGATTGTAGGTTAATTTGCAAACTAAGCCAGCTAGAAACAGATGCATGTGTTTGCATTAGATGTAGATATGGAGTGTCACACACTCTATCCCTAGTAAATCTGAGATACATGTGTTTGCAAACTAAGCCAACTAGTAACTCTTATTACGTCTTGGATAAGCCCCATTAAGTTCATTATATATGAGAATTAGGTTTAGTAGAACTTACTAGTTGTATGCAATATTAAACAGTGTGTGCTTCAAGAAACCACCTGAAGAGATCTTCTCTATAAAACCTGAAAATGTATATAATAGCCAATGCAACTAATTAGTACACCCATTCTTTTATAACCTACAAATGGATAACAAAAGTTTAGTGCAAGTGTATTCCAAATTGTACTTGAATAGATCCTATCCAACACACGTGGAACAATGCAAAAAGTAGTTGGTCTTAGCTCCCTAATGTCCTCTACCAAAAGTTTGACATCCTGATCATGAATATGCAATCAAGAAGCCAGTTGATTTATATTTAGACTCTTAATCAAGCTCTCAATATTAAAAGGGTATGCAGTGAATTAACTAATTACCCCACACCAAAATCCTATTGAGGCACCATGAGAAATAAACAACTCCTCCATCACACGATCAAAGATATGAGCCAGAGGTAGATAACACAGATAAACATCCTTAGATTGCAACTATAAAATTTATCCCATCAATAAGAGTGTATTAGAAATAGAGTTGGAAAACTGAAATGAGTACATATATACGAATTCACACCTCTTCCTTGGTGAGTTCTAGCTACAAATTCATACCATCTATAAGAGTAATAATGCTTTCATTGGAAATCATAACTCTCTTGGGGTATTGTTATAGGATCCTCTCCTTCACTCGGTCCTTTCTCATGGCATTTGAATTCAAGTAGCCGTTAGAGGTGGAAAAGGATAAATATACCACTGTTCCCTGCAAAGTTGGTTTGACATATAGGGGTCATCATTGAGAATTGAGAGCTTTTAATAAGCTGGAGATCAAGCATCATTGGATATAATTTCTAGTAAGCTTTTACTGCAGTTGCTTAGAGTTACAACCAATACAATTGAACCACTATTCTCAGTTTCTTTTCCTTTCATTGAGATCTCTGTTTCAGTTTGTGTTCTGATCATATTTTATGATCTATTGGAAAATCTAATGCTTGGATCATCACATATTATGATCAATAACTCTGTTCTAAAACCAAATTTTAATAGATGTCAAGAGATCTCAATATGATTATGGATTTGTGCAACCCTATACACAACAAAAAGGATTTGTGCAACTCTATTTTCAAGACTGACTGTTACTATTATTGGCTTGCATCTTCCAGTTCTCAATGATATCCTACCACTCCCAATCAATCTGAACATCTTATTGCATCTTCTAGTTCCAGAACATTGATGAGACCCAGTTGCATTTTAAATCCACTTATTTAGTAGAAGGCTAGAAGCAATCTTAAGATGATGAGGTAAGGCCTTGAACAACAACATGATTTGTAGCTTTAAAACTCCACAGAAGTTTCAAAGAGTTCTTATGTGACTCAAAATACAAATACAACCTTTGAGATTGAAATAGATGTGATTATTACAGTCTCAAACAATGAAATAGAACCCATATTAGAGACTATTATACCTCCTTAGGCATTTCCAACTTTCGACTCAGCTACAGGGGCTTCTGTAAAAGAACTTTAATGCTTACATGGAAATAATAAGATTAAAATAAAACTAATCCTATATAAGATAGAATAACTAATCCTAGATAAGATAGAATAAAACTTATCCTTATCCTAATAGGAAAGCTGATCCTAATCAATTAAATCTAAGTACATCTCAGGGTGTCACACGAATACTCTCAATGTGGGGTCCATAGTTTCCTACACTCCCCCTCAAGTTGGGTAGTAGATATTTGTCATTCCCAACTTGCATAGATCTTCTTCTAACTTCTTTCTTGAAACAACCTTAGTGAGAAGGTCTGCAAGCTGCATGTTAGAGGTGATGTAGGGAAGGCATGCTTCTTGAGATGTAACCCTTTCTCTGGTAAAATGCCGGTCCACTTTGATATGCTTAGTTATGTCGTGCTGTACTAGATTATGGGCTATATTGCTGGCAGCCTGATTATCATAGTACAACATTAGGGGTTTCTCATAAGCAATACCCAATTCCTCTAGTAATGACCTCAACCATAGAATCTCAACCACACCATTTGCCATGGACTTATATTTAGCTTCAACACTTGAACGAGAAACAACACTTTGTTTCTTACTCTTCTAGAAAACTAGATTACCTCCAACAAAGGTACAATATCAAGAGGTAGATCTTCCGTCATCAACACATCCAGCCCAATCAACATCTGTGTAGATTTCTATCTTCATGTGATAATTTTTTTTGAACAAAATGCCTCTGCCTTGGGACCTCTTCAAATATGCTAATATCCTTTCAACTACAAAGAGGTGAGTAGTTCTAGGAGAGTGCATATACTGGCTAATTACACTAATTGCATAACTGATGTCAAGTCTTGTGAGGCAAAGATAGAGAAGCTTTCCAACTAACCGTTGAAACCTAGCTTTACCTTCAATAGGCTCTCCACCTTCTACACTAATCCTGTGGTTCTGTTCAATAGGTGTGTTCGCAGTCTTAACTCCCAACTTTCCTGTTTCTTCTTGCAAATCAAGAACATATTTTCGTTGAGAAACAAAAATCCCATGCTTGGATCTAGCTACCTCAATGCCCAAGAAGTATCGTAGTTCCCCTAGATCTTTTACCTTAAACTCTTAATGAAGGAGTTGATTAAGAGATTCAATTTCACTAGTATCACTCCCGATTACTACAATATCGTCTACATACACGGAAAGCAAGGTTACAGAGGAACCCACTCTATTAATAAACAAGGTGTGGTCTAACTGAGCCTACACATATCCGAACCTATCGAGGGCTCGTCTGAATCTGTCAAACCATGCTCTAGGGGACTGTTTTAGTCCATATAGAGCTTTGTTCAATTGACAAACCTTTCCTGTCTCTGTACCATAAAATCCTAGAGGCAACTGCATGTAAACTTCTTTCTGCAAGTCTACATTGAGAAAGACATTTTTAACATCCATTTGATACAACGACCAAGAGTAACTAGCTGCAAGAGATAATAGTACTTTAATAGTGGTCATCTTTTCTACTAGTGCAAAAGTTTCTAAGTAGTCAATACCATATGTCTAAGTAAATCCTTTTGCAACTAATCGGGCCTTATACATTTCAATAGAGCCATCAACATTATGTTTCACAGTGAATACCCATTTACATCCAACCGATTTATTTTCTTTAGGTTGATCAACTATCTCCCAAGTATTGTTTCTGATGAGGGCATCCATTTCTACTTTTATTGCATCTTTTCATTCTGGTACTTCCAATGTTTCTTGTATTGTTCTGGGAATGGGAATATTAGCAATGGATGCGAGAAAAGACTTGTAGGAGGGAGACAAATGATCATAGGATAGGAACTGAGAAATGCAGTGAGTTCTGGTGCAACGACGTTTGCCTTTACAAACTGCTATGGGGAGATCAATGTCACCGAATGAAGGTGAAGGCTCTATGGTTGAATGTTTCTCATCTGTAGTATCTGTGGTACCTGGATCTGGATCTGCAGAAGGAACTGGTGCTATTGTGGTACCGGGATCTAGATCTGTAATGGAGACTGGGACTGGCCTACACTGTTGATGTCCAAAATCGACATGTCTCCATTGTCTGTGATAGACTCTCACATCCTTGCACCTTTGACATCCTTCCCCATTACATCATTCTTCACTTAATGGGATTGGAAAATGAACTTTTGATGAGCTACTCCCGACTTCACTATTCTCCCATGAAGAGAAACCCTTGGATAATAGGGTTTATACTCAAAGAAGGTGATATCCATTGAGACAAATATTTTTCCAGAAGTCAGTTCATAACAATAATCTCCCTTTTGAGTTTAGGCATAACCAAGGAAAGTACATTTGAAGGCCTTGGGATCAAATTTGGAACGATGGGGGCCTAGGATTTGAACGAAACAAGTGCACCCAAAGGTTTTGAGGGGAATGGTAAATAATTCTTTATCAGGGCATAAAAGGGTAAATAGAGTTTTCTTGTTAAGAACTCGTAAGTGAATTCGATTGATGAAAAAAACAACTGTAAGAATAACATCCCCCCAGAAACATATAGGCACATTTGAGGTAAACATAATGCCTCTGTCTACCTCCAATATGTGTATATTCTTTCTTTCAGCAACCCCATTCTGTTGTGGTGTATGTGAGCAGGTACTTTGATGGATAATCCCATGATTAAGCATGTAGGAGGCTAATGGGTTTGCAAAATATTCTTTTGTACTATCTGATCTAAAAATTTTAATTTTGACCCCAAATTGGGTTAAAATCATTTGATGAAAGATCTGGGTTAATGTTGAAACCTCATCTCGAGAATGCATAAGATAAACCCAAGAAAATCAAGTATAATCATCAACAAATAGTAGGAAATATCTGTACCCCCCATGGCAGTGGTATGATAAGGTACCCAAACATCAGTATGCATAATTTCAAAAGGAATACTGCTTCTGTTATTACTTAATGAATAGGTAGTCCAACAATGTTCAGCAAGCTCACAACTTTCACATTCCAAACTAGTCATCTAGACAGATTCAAATATACTGAGAAACAAACTTTTCAAAGCTTGAAAGGATAAATGGCCCAATCTATTATGCCAAAGCATCACCTGATTAACAGACTGAGAAACAAAAGATTTCTTAGTTTCATTATCTTCCTGATGAGCACTTCCTCAAAGTAGATAGATTCCATTTGTCTCACGGCCAGTCCCAATCACCTTCCTTGTCTCTAGATCCGGAAAAAATGTTACTGAACAATTTTGATTTTTTGTAATGCTACTAACTGAGAGCAAGTTAGTATTAAGCTTAAAAACATGCAAGACAGATGATAGGGAAATGGCATCAAACAACTTGATGTCTCCTTTGTCAGAAATAGGAACAAGAGATCCATTAGCAATGGACACTTTGTCTTACCAGAAGATAAATGATAGGTAGAGAATAGTGAATGCAAGCTAGTTAGATGATCAGATGCTCTTGAGTCTATTATCCAAGAATTTTCTATATTACCTGAAGCTAAAGCATGATAAGTTGAGGCCCGATTACCTGATTGAGCAAAAGATGAGGTTGAAGGAACTGATGATGGCTGAGGGGATGGTACTAAATTACTAACTTCACTTTCTAATTGTGTCAGAGCAGCTCAGACAACAACTAGGGTATCAAGGGGGGTACCTCTTGAAGCCGTTGAGGCTGCACTATCAGTGTTGACAGCCATATTGGAATTACCTTTTTTGTTTTTGAGTTTTGCTGGAACTAGATGTGGATGCAACTTCCAACAGGTGTCTTTGGTGTGTTTAGTTTTCTTGCAACGTTCACAAACTAGGTTATTTTTAGCCTCTTTCTTCATATCCCTTTCCTTATCTCCCCCTGGCTTGGGTTTAACTGCTGCTAGGGCAGATTTGAAAGGTTGCTGCTGTAACATGACATTTCTCATAGTTTCTTTATTGTGCACTAGGGAATAGGCTTGAGATAGAGTCACACTTTCTCTTGTCAACAGTTGTTGTCTTAGAATATCATATTTAGAATTTAGACCAGCCAAGAACTCAAATACTCTGTTAGTTTCAATATGCTTTCTGTAAGTTTGTGCATCTTTCTGACTCTCCCATTCAATTGTTTCAAGGCGACCAATCTCATGCCACAGGGATTTTAAGGTTGAGAAATAAACACTGACCTATTTCTCCCCTTGTCTAAGATTTTTGACCTCACATTTCAACTCATAAGCTCTAGCAACATTAAGGGGTTGAGAGTAGGTTTCTTTCACAACATTCCAAATTTCTTTAGTTGTTTTTACCCATAAGTAATTTCGGCTGATGTGTGGCTGCATAGAGTTGTACAACCATGTCATCACCAAATAATTTTCCTGAAACCACTTAGTGTAAGTGGGATCCTCCTTGGTTGGTTTCTTCACATTGCCCAATAAATAGTTCAACTTTCCTCTTCCCCCAATGGCCATCATGGATGATTGGGCCCACTCTAAGTAGTTCAAACCATCAAACTTTACAGTTGTAATCTGGAAAGTGTTTTCAACCATGTTGCCTGAACCGGCCCCAAAAACACCCTCCCCTTGGCTTTTAAACTCCATTAGAATGCTTCCTAATTACTGTACTAATCGACCTATTAGGTTTGTAGCAGATAACATGAGGGTTTTGATTCAAAAACCCTAATTTTGTGACAGTTGGCCTATTGAGACTAAACTATATCAATCCTGTTAAAAGGAACTACTGGATCTTCCAAAGAGCAAAGAAAAATAAAGGGAGAGGAGACAAATCCGATTACCTCCCTGAAGCAATAACAAACCTGAAACTTGAGGGTTTTCTCTTAAACCCTAAAAAATGCAGAAAGGAAGGTTTTTTTCTTAACCGTACCTCTTATATCAAGAGACCCTTGCTGCCAATTTCTAGTAAGGCTTGAAAACTTACCAAAAAATTATGAGAAACTCTGATCTTGATAATCAGCTTCAGTCTTGAATAGTGGAAACCAATCTTGAACCAGAATTCTTCTGAAACTTCGATCACCACCTCTAGTCTTGATCAAGAACTGACTTGATCCTCTTCTCTTCCTTTGATTCTTCCTGGTTATCAAAGATCTGATCCAATCTTTGGACTGCTACTGTAGATAACCTCCAAGAATCAGTCGAAGGGAGCTTTCTCTATTCTTCCAGCTCTAGGCGGTTCTCATGTGGTCGGCTAGATCAAACTCACATGAGAAGCCCTAAATTTGGCTCTGATACCAAGTAGTCGTACAAGAATACAGAGACTCTTTATGCTTTGAATAGAAAATAAAAGAGAGGGAAAGCACTCATGAGAGAAGCTTTGAAAGAAGAGAATGGTTAGAGTGCTTAAAACAGCCGCCCCACTCCTTAATTTATATACATGGTTTCCTAATTGTAAAAGAACTTTAATGCTTACATGACAATAAAAGATAAGATTAAAATAAAACTAATCCTAGATAAGATAGAATAAAACATTCTTATTCTAATAGGAAAGCTGATCCTAATCAATTAAATCTAAGTACACCTCAGGGTGTCACACAATTACTCTCAATGTGGGGTCCACAGTTTCCTACAACATCATAATAATATACTTTAAATATTGTTTCAGAATTTTGATAGACCTTCCATTCTTTCATGTTTTGAGCTTATATAACTTTGCTTTATGTATTATAACAATTAAGCTAGGAGAACAACAAGATTACAATATTTGATTGTTATTTTCAGAACTTAAATGATTAATTTTGGGCCTAAATATAAGGAAGCAAGTTCTCTAATTCTTGGACTTGATTTCATAGGTGTATAGACAACAACTCTGTTTCTCAATGGTGTGATGGATCAGTCATCAACTATCGCTACCTAATCTCACAATTTTGTGATTGATCACCAATCCATTCTTGATCCTTTTAATTAAATTTGTGGAGCTAGGCTGAATGCCATGAATGAGTCACCTATGTGACAAAAAAAAAAAAAAGGCGGGTGCCTTATTATGATTTTATTACAAGAGATGCCTTTGTTAGTATTTCTGCTAATGTATGTTTTATATGTTTTATTTACGGCCAGTTGGACTTGTCAATTCAAGCAATCTGAACCCTGGTTCAGGTGAACAACTTTCTGCTGCTAGTGGAAGCCGTGTTAACCTTACAGCTTCTAGTCCGATTTCTAGATCAACTCCAATGGCTGGTGATGAGGGCAGATTTGGCCCTCCAGTAAAATTGTGACACGTGGCACCTCGTGACAACTAGGAAAACACCCAGCCAACAAACTTACGAAGTTGGTGACCCACCCGGGCACCTGTCTGGCCGGCCTGACGCGCGCCTGCGCGACATGCACGCGGCCTGATGCACGCCTGCGCGGCACGCACGAACTGCACGGCGCGCGCGCGGCCTAGCGCGCTGCCTACGCGAACTGTGCACGGCCTGCGCGACCTGGCCGACCTGGACCAACCTAGCACATGATCCGGCCAAGGCGCCAGCTTGACGACCTGATCTAGACACTGACCTGCCGACTGACACAGGCGCCAGCTTGACGACTTGATCTAGGCACTGTCCCGCCGACTGACACAGGCGCCGACCTGACGACCTGGCCTAAACACTGACCCGCCGACTGACGCAGGCACCCCTCTGACAACCCGGCCCAGGCGCCGACCTGGCCGCTTGACACAAGCGCCAGCCTGACGACCTCGAGGAGTTCACCACCGTACTCCGGTTCTGACCGGATGTGACGAGTCTTACCGTTTGGAGGCTTTTCACCCACCTAACTCGCGAAGACTCCGGTATATAAAGACCTCACCCCCCCAAAGGGGAAGGGGATGGAAAAGAAAGGGAAGTAACCCTGCTCTCTAGCTCTCTCATATTATCTTCAAAGCTCTCTACAATAAGAGTGCTAACTTAAGCATCGGAGAGCCCCCACCGGGAAAGTACCCCCGGGACCTCTGATTCAGTTCTTGCAGGTCCTTCAGCTCCCGCCGCCTACGAAGAGGAGGAAAAGATGCAGTTCTCGGAAGTCCCTCATCTCCCCCCACCTACAAGGAGGAGGAAGAGATGGAGTTCTCGGAGGTCCCTCAACTCCCGCCACCTACAAGGAGGAGGAAAAGATGGAGTTCTCGGAGGTCCCTTAGCTCCCGCCACCTACAAAGAGGAGGAAAAGATGGAGTTCTCGCAGGTCTCTCAGCTCCCGCCACCTACAAAGAGGAGGAAAAGATGAAGTTCTCGCAGGTCCCTCATCTCCCGCAGCCTACAAAGGAAAGAAGACCACCTCATGTTGAGGGCAGTCGGATTGCGCCACACCAGGGAGCTCCAACATTCTCTAAGGCATTGACCGCCTAGTAGGGAGTTCGCCCCCAGGTAGTTCGCCACCAAGGCAGTTCGCCCCCAGGCAGTTCGCCACCAGGGAGTTAGCCTCCAAGGCAGTTCACCCCCAGGCAGTTCGCCACCAGGCAGTTCGCCACCAAGGCAGTTCGCCCGCAGGTAATTGCCACCAAGGCAGTTCGCCCCCAGGCAGTTCGCCACCAGGGAGTTCACTACCAGGAAGTTCGCCCCCAGGTAGTTCGCCACCAAGGCAGTTCGCCCCCAGGTAGTTCGCCACCAGGCAGTTCGCCCCCAGGCAGTTCGCCACCAAGGCAGTTCGCCACCAAGGCAGTTCGCCCCCAGGCAGTTCGCTACTAGGGAGTTCGCCACCAGGCAGTTCGCCACCAAAGCGGTTCGCCACTAGGCAGTTCGCCACCAAGTAGCTCATCACTAAGGCACGCCACCACCGGGTCAAATAACGATGTACTTTGCCAAAAAATTTTACATCACAAAACATTGGTACGTGGCCGAAAACGGTTACATCAGCTGGAAACCAGGTAGCTGGTCTAAGCCGCATGGGCAATGCTCTGACTCAAAATTTAGCAGCTGTTGGCTCAGGATTACCTTTACGTAGAACACCAGGCACAGGTAAGAGGAGAACTCAACACAACTTTCATTGGGCTTTAGGATGATGGAGGATATGGTGGTGGATGGGTTCCTGTCGTTGCTCTTAAAAGGTTTTACGGGAAATTCTCAAATACCTTGGAGTTCTGTGGCTATTTGCACAATTACCTGATCTTTTGAAAGAGATTCTTGTGTCAATTCTCAAGGACAATGAAGGTGCTCTTTTAAATTTGGACCAGGAGCAATCAGCCTTACGTTTCTTTGTGAGTATTTATGGTCTATAAATCAGTTTTCTTGTATATTTCCTTTTTCGGATAACATATGCAATGAATAAAAAAATAAAATTCTGAAATCAGCTATTTTCAGAACCTAGCTTTCTTCTGTTCTAGCTTTTGAGTTAGATATCTAAGAGATAAAGTTAAGAGATCCATTTTGTCTTTTTGACTAGAACTAAAGGAAGATAATCTATTTGGAACAAAATTCCACCACAATTAATCACGTAGGCCACCAATCAATTGCTACCTTAATCAGGAAAATTGTTGGCTAGATGTCCAAAAAGAGTAAAAATGCAACACATTCCTCTTAGATAATTATCACAAAACTTGTTAAATAATTAAAGCTCGTTAGTGTTGTACCTTAATCTGTCGTCCTTCACTGATTAATGCCCTAAAATGAGATGAAACCAAAATGAATCAGCACAAAAGAAGAAGAAAAAGAAGAGAGATCGATTTTACATTTGTGCTCTGTAGCGAGAGACGTAGATCTTGCCTTTGTGCTATTGAGAGAGAGAGAGAGAGAGAGAGAGAGAGAGAGAATTGAAAAAATTGATACCCAAGCACCCTCTTGTCATTCATTCTTGCCGATTCATTTTTAGAATGGGAAAGAATTGAAAAAATGAGGCCAGTGGCAACGAACCAAACATGGCCTAAAATGATTCCAACATGTGATAAAAATGAGAGAAAACATATTAAGTAAAGGTGAAAAAATCAACATGACTTAACTTCAAATTAGATTAGAGTTGACTCCTTAGGCAACACAACCCAATCCGAATCCGAGCCTCTGGATCCAAAGGCCTTGTATACATAGAATCAAGTCAATAAAATAGCGCTAACCCTAATAATTTGAAATGATTTTGGTGGGCTTAATACTTAAGTATTATTTTCTTTCTAAAACCTTTTACTTTTCTCTTTCTTATCATTCTCCTTTGTTCAAAGTTTAATGTCCATTCAACTTCTACTCTCACAACGAAGATCCCAAGAGTTTGCAGGAACCACAAAATTTTTGTGACTGTGAGACGATGGACTGTGATTTTTCTTCATCATTCTCCTTCATCTAATGTCCTCTGACCATTATTAGTCTTCACTGGTCTAGGCAACCACTGCCCACTGGTCCACCGACCACCGTGGTGATTTTCTTCATATATGATTTTTATTTATTGCTCCATAGAACAGTGGAAGTCTTTTCACTAATGAAAATCCTTTTTCGATAAAAAAACAATCTATAAAATTTTAACCGGATGAGAGGGAGGTTGGGTATTTTAGTTAGGATTAGGGTTGACTTAAGTTGGGTTGGAGGTCATATTAGGAGTTAAAGACTTAGGGTTGGGTTAAGATTGACTCAACTGACCTAACCCAGCTCGACTTGCACCTTTAATACTATGGTTTATAGAGAAAGACAATTGGCGACACCATTAAAGAAGTGATCTATCCTAAGTAGAAGGGTTTAGAATAGGGTTATCATAGACTGGGCTGGGCCTGTTTTTTACTTTTTTTTACTGGTAATAATAGCCTATAGGTTTGCATAGGCATGATGATATATGTGCAGGCTCGGGCCCAGGTTGGGCATCTGCCCTTGCCAATATGTATAAACGGGCCTGGACCCAGTCTGCAATTCTGTATCAGGTGCCGGCTTGATGGGGTCTGGGCCGGGAAATGTGGGCCTCAGGAAGTAATGATCAACCCTAATCCAATTTCAATTCTTTAAACCCGGAAGCTTAATCGAGAGAGTTCAGATCAGCCCCCATTGCCCCCACAATGTTTCACAGTACATTTCTGCCGTGTATGGGGAACATTTCCCAATGATAAGATTATCATTTTTAGTATTATCATCGGAAGATATTCCTAATACACGACGGAGACGTGCTGATGGAGATTGTGGGGGGATGATTTCATCTCTAACTGAGATGGCACTCTATTTTTTTTTTTTAAGATTTTGGTTGAAAAGAAAATTGATTGAAGCACTGAAACAAAGCGAGTCAAGACTCACAATAAAACAGATAACAGAAAAAGAAGATATCACCCACGAGCTAACAGCCAAAGGGTGATAATGTTCTTCGAGATTGTTTCATGAAGATGGGACTTTCATGGGTCGACCAGTCTGATCGCCATCCAGGGTCCAGGTTTCAGAATATTCGAAAGAATATGATGCCTTGAATCATTGAAATACACAATAATATATGGACGAAAAATGGTGGATTTCATGGGAACTAACACTTTTGTCAATTACATTTCTGATTCAGGTTTTGTTTTGATGTAAAACTGAGAGCAGAGAGAGGAGGCTCTTAAACACGTATCTCGAAAGACAGATTTTTCTGTTTTAAAAAAAACCCATTGTAATTAATATTGGATAGGGAAGTGGCAGCACTCAGCAGCGTTTAGTGATTATAATCTGATGAGGCCACGTGAACTGAAATGATTTAACTGTGGTTTTCCTTCACATTTTCAAGTGAATGATCAACATCTAAATGCATTTTCTCATGGGCTGTTTAACAGAGTATTGGATTGATTTTGTGGGTGAGAATTCAAATGATTGCATTTCACGTTGCATATAGACAGGCTAAGCCCTGTCCTTTTCACCATTTTTGTCTGGTGTTAATCAACGCCTGAATAATCCCCACAAGGGCTGCTACTTTTTTTTTTAACAATGAAATTTGGTATTTATATTTCTTTTAAAATGATAGTTGCAGGATTGGAAGCACCGGGACAACGTATTATACAGCGTATCAACTGAACTATTCCTCAGTTGTTCATCCTTTTTATCATTTTTGGAACAATGTGAAATTGCAAATTTATTGGTGCTACAATGGGACAATCTCAGCCAGATCCCTTCCTCTCCATACACTCTACTACATTCAATCTCAGCTCAGTTAGAAATACTCAGGGTCATGGTTTTTAAATCCGATCCGGAGGCCGAACCGGTCAGGAGTCTAGTTATTGGGTCGAACGGTCTGATTGTT
Organism: Nelumbo lutea; assembly: GCF_056320005.1. Lineage (NCBI taxonomy): Eukaryota > Viridiplantae > Streptophyta > Magnoliopsida > Proteales > Nelumbonaceae > Nelumbo > Nelumbo lutea. Next base: position 24,205,500 of record NC_142686.1, on the reverse strand, counting down.
CGGTATTGTGGTTTTTAAAATTAATATGGAGACTGAATCGGTCAGGGGTCTGGTTATCGGATCAAACGATCTGACCGTTCGAATTGGACGCTCAATTCATTCTGACAAAAAAATTAAAAATTAAAAATAAAAAACGGTTAAAACCGTTTGAATGATTAACCACCTGATTCAGTGATTTGCTGACCAAAATCAACGGTTTTAAAAAAGATTCGGTTTTTAGAAATGAACCTAACCGGTTCCCAGTTTTTCTGATCCAGTTCGATTTTGAAAACCATGCTCAGGGTAAAATGCATAGGTTTGGAATTCTTTTTATGAATCCTGGATTAGATTTGATACAAATCACACTGCATTCGGATTTTTGTACTTATATATTATGATTCGTGAGGAGATGAGGAGTCTTTGATACATGGTCGTAGTGTTTTGTGAGTAGGACTTAGGAGATCCGGTCAGTCTTCTCTTTGAACTTGAATACTTGTTTAGAAACATGTGCACTCTGGTCAACACACTCAAGGCCCATTAGGAACCGGGCCCAATTCCTAACCAATTAGTGGGTATCCAACAAATATACGAAGCTTGAAGATTATAGGAGGGAATATTGGACCCTGATAAGAGTGGATCGCTTTCGCTGACTATAATTGGATCTGAGTCTAGAATGTACATAGATATGGACCCATAGTAAACCCTAGCTGTTGGCTGTTGCAACTTATATAATTATGCATATTGATGATTTTCTGCCAGAGTTTTGGGACCATTCTAACTGAGCTTCCTAAGGAGAGGCTTAATGCTTGCATCTAGGAAGAACAACATGAAGCATGTTGTTCAATAGTAGTTTAAAAGAACTATTTAAGTGTCCGTCTGATTACCTTGAGATGAAAATTTGGAGATCAAATCAACCCCTCACAATCTCTTTACAGTACATTTTCGCCATATATTTGAAACATCTCCCAATAATGATATCAGAAATGATGATGTCATCATCGGAGATGTTTTTAATACACGATGAGGATGTCTGTGGGACGTTGTGAGGGGTAATCTTGTGGGGGCTGCTTGGCATGATCCGACATGAATTTGGACCGGCCTGGCACAATGGTCCACAGGCCGTGCCAGGCCCATCACGATCATACGGCCTGACATGGCCTAGCACGACCCATATATATTATTTGTATATATTATATATATTATATATTTATATAATATTATATAAATTATAATTATATAATAATATATTAATAAAATAAATATTTTTATTTTTATTTTTATTATACTAATTTATTTAATTATTATATACACGAAATTCATATACAGTTAAAATTTTAAGTTTTTTGTCATTTTTTTAAATAAATAGCTTTGGCTCGATGCATAGCCCGACCTGGCCCAAGGCTCGGCCCACAAGCCAGCCTGGCCTGCAGCATGGCATGGGCCCGCATGGGCCATGCTGGGCCGACCCCAAAATTTTCATCGGGAAAAGCAGCACGGCCCGTAACAGTCCGTGGGCCGACACGGCACAACCCGCACTTTGCGCAGGCCGCCTACACCTCTACGTTGGTTTGAACTCGAAATTTTGAATAAATGCCTGAGAAATCATCTCATCTAATCATTCATCGATTCTCGAAATTATTTAGGCATAAATCATCAAGTATTTTCAGCTTACCTTACCAAAAACGATGTTATTTATTCAGAAATTAGCATCACTTCTGGTTCAACGTTCAACTGTCTAGAACATCTCCTCTCAGAACTCTAAGTTAGGATTTGAATTCGAATATGAGGTATTCAAATCTGATTGGGATTCACATGTAATTTTTCAATTAATAATCAGATTGGACTTAAATTTTGCTAAATCTGATCCATTTACAGTCCTACTTGCTGATCAGATTCACATATAATTTTTCAATAATCAGATTGGACTAAAATTTTGCTAAATCGGATCCATTTACAGCCCTATTTGTCGATCAGATTCACATGTAATTTTCAATAATTAGGTCAGACTCAGATTTTGCTAAATCGGATCCATTTACAGCCCTATTTGTCGATCAGATTCACATGCAATTTTCAATAACTAGGTCAGACTCAGATTTTGCTAAATCCGATCTGTTTACAGCCCCACTTGCTTCATACTTTTGAACAAAAAAAGACTTACCCCAATCTGTGGTATGACCCTTGGTCCAAGTTCAAACTGGATATGGGTGTAGGTTCTGCTGGATCAGTTCCAGATATGACCTATTGCATGCTCTATTTAATTTAGAATGTGCAACCATGAAAGGGGAACCTTATTCACAAGAATTGAGAAGATTAACTTTTTTTTTGTTGATTTCTTTTGAAGGGCTACACAACAGAGTAGCCCATCCCCTTCCCAGGTGCAGGTGGGATTCGATCCCAAGTCTCCATTATGACTAGCAGACCTTACCAACCAGAATTAAGAAGATCAATTACTCTACATTTGGGATTATAAAATATATAGGCATAGGATATATCTATGCACAAGATCTACAACCATCATTAGGATTCATGACTACGAGAGTTTGATAAAACTCTAAAGTATCATTGACAAACCTACCTTCTTGGCTAGACTTTTCTTTTTATAGTGTTTTATCTTTTTGGTATATATTTTTTCTTTTGTTCATTTATAAAACAAATATAAGATTTAAATAGAGGGAATTTAATGAGGTGAAAATTAGTAATTTAATTTACAATTTAAACCTTATAATTAAATAGGGATTAAAATAAAAAACGATTATTTTAGTCAAAAGAAAGTTTTATAATCTTATTCATATTTTCAATAATAGTGTAAATATTGAATTATAGATGTGTTCAATTTTTTTCTACATTTTTTTTTGTATTTTTGTGTATAAAAATAATTGTAATATATCACACTTAATTTTTATTTAATATGATAAATGTGCCTAGATGCTTTTTTTGCAAAGTTTATGTATTTTTATATTTTGTTAATTTTTATTATTTATTTATGACATTAAAGGTTAACACATTTATGACATCAAAAGTTGAACTATTTATTATCAATTTTTATATTTCATTTTTTGTTAGTTCTAAATTATGTATTTCATTTTCCGTTATTTATAAAAAATAATTCTTGTTTATTACACCTATTTTTTATTTGATTAATAAAAATATCATAAATGTGTCTATTTTTTCTATATTTTTTTTATAATTTTCTATATTTATTTATATTTAAAAAAATTATTACCTAACCATGACTTTGTAGGTTGATTAATTTGATTCGAATGGTTGAATTGCTTAGCCACCACTTATATAAAAAGTGATTTTGTTTTTGAGTCAATTTTAGAATATATGGGTTTATATTGTTAAAAATATTGACATAGATCTAATTAGTAGCATTATTAGTGAAAATGACCTAAAAATATAGGATTTAATAAGAGAAAATGAGATTTAATACCTTAAGTATAAAACTTAAGGAGAGGGGATTAAATGAGGTGGAAAGTAATAATTGAAGTTACATTTTCAACCCTTATAATTATAGATGAATTAAATACACAAATATAAGCATTTTAGTAGCCATTAAAGCTAGCACTAAAGATATAATAAAATGACTTTTATACCCTTTCTCAAACAAAGAAATATGGGGTAATTTTAGTCTAAAAAAATTTCACATTGCATTCACACTTTTATATATACTAGTAAGCATGCACGTGCTTTACATGTAGAAATTCTAGATGATGATAATAATAGTAATATCATAAATGTGTCTAATTTTTTCTACATTTTGTATTTTTTATATTTATTTCTATTTTAAAAATTTTATTACCTAACTATGACTATATAGGTTGATCAATTTGATTCGGATGGCTGAATTTCTTAACCACCACTTTGATAAAGAACGGTTTTATTATTGAGTTAGTTTTAAAATATACATGTATATATTGTTAAAAATATTGTCATAGATCTAATTAGTATCATTTATTAGTGAAAAATAACTTAATATATGATTTAATTAGAGAAAATGAGAATTAATACTTTAAGTTATAAGAGTTAATAAGAGAGGATTAAATGAGGTGGAAGATGCACTAAATAGACAAATATGAACATTTTAATAGTTACTAAAGATATAATAAATCGACTTTTATACGCTTTCTCAATTAATGAAATAGGAGATAATTTTTGTCAAAAAAAACTTTCACTCTACATTTTCACTTTTATATATAAGATAGATAGTATAGATTGGTCCAGGCTGTCGCCTTAATTGATTTGGCCCATGAGCATGATGCATCAACCACAATATACGACTGAGCATATTGTTGTGTGTCGACGCTTTGTCAGTAGAGTTTGCTTCCTTACATTAACCATGCTTTGATTATTTGTTTATTGAAAAGGAAACAAACACGCACCTAAAGATGCAACCACAAGTCATTAAAGTTTGAATCGACCAAGGCGTCGCATTGAAAAGATAGATCAAGGAACTCTATATTGATTATATTGATAAGAAAAAAAGAATTGACCAAGGAACTTCATCCCACCTCCTACTGTACTTGAATAGTTTGATGGGGAGGATGTCAGAAGTCAATAGTGATCATTTTAGTGCTGCTTATTCTTATGGAAGAGTCAAGGTTGAACTTATCAATGCATATCAGCTTTTGAATCGACTGATACACTAAGACCATGTTTGGTTTGAGAGAATAGGGATTTGGAATTGAAATCAGAATGAATTATTTTGATTCCAATTGTTTGATTGGGCGAAATTGGAATTCCATTCCTATACCTGGTGAAATGATATTTTCCCATTTGAGCTCTCCCTCCCTTGAGAATAAAATATTTTTCCTCCTAACATTTTTATTTTCATTCTTGTCTGAATCAAAGAAACTTAAAAAAAAGATCATTTTGATTTTGATTTCAAAAAATTCCGGTTCTAATTCTAACTGCAAACCAAACGAACCCTAAATATGAATTAAGAATTAGGACATCTAACTCCTTTCGAAGGTTAATACCCTTGAGATGTCCTACCTCAATTCTTAAAACTTCAAAAGTTTTTAGCCTTGGAGCTAAAACCTTGAATCAGGGTATTTGAAGGGATGAAATGACGTTAAAAAGGTGGGACCACATAATAACATCGAAGCCCATTTCGGGGTTTCAGCCCAACTGTCCAAGGACGTAGCTGATTTCACCTCCCAGACCCACACGGAGGGCCAGAGGCTCGGGCTCAGTTGGATAGTGTTAAATAGTTATTGTAAGGCTTCTGTCTAATCTTGGAGGACTTTGAAATCCTTGACCTTTTTGGTGTGAGAATGACTGGTAGCAAGTGGATTAAATGTACTAATCTCGAAGTGAACAGAGAAAGGATAGTAGGTAGGCAGACTCGTCAACAGATATGGCTGGTCATGAAGGAAGAAATATTATTAATTCCCAGCAAATAGAAGCTCTACCAAACGCTGTCCAAACAATTGTGGGTGAAAAATGCATTTGGAACTCCAATTTTGGATTTGTCTAGTTTGAAATGATGGTTTGATTGAAACACTTCAATTATATTTGGTTGCAGTACAAATGAAATATGTACTGGTGTAAATGTATGGAAATGCAAAAGGGCTGAGTGTATATTCTCATTTACTTTTGCTTCAGATTTGGCTTTCGCTTTTTTGTTTGTGAGAAGTAAAATGAAGCAGCTTTTTGTTGGAATGGAAGAGATGAAATATGAGGAGGGTTATCAGTCAAGGATTAAAGTATAGGATGCAAGATGATGTGGTCCCCACTTTATATGACAAAGAATTGAGGTTGAAGGAAGGTCATGCAAAATTTACATCAGCTTTTGGGATAGAAAATTTGTACTACCAGTGAGTGCAAAAGAGACAGAAGTATAAATTTTATGTTAGATAGGAGTGCAAATCATAATTATAAACAATCAAAAGCAAAACTGAACCAAGCACAAATTTTGCATTAGTCATGATTTACACTGCAACCAATGCAGCCTTATACTTTGTTTGCAGTGTAAATCTAAACCAGATACAAAATTTGCACCTGGTTCAGTTATTGCATCCATTTGTTTGTAACTACTGGATGCATTCCTATCTGACACAAAATTTATACCATTTGTCTCATTTGCACTCACTGGTTATGCAAATTTCTCATCCCAAATTAAATCTGATACAGAACTTCCATTCTTCTTCCTATCTCAATTCTTTCTCATATAAAGCAGGGACCACATCATCATGCTTTCCACGCCACTCCCAAACAAATAACCTTTGTACCTCCATTCTCTTTCATATAAGGTGGTAATCATATCATTTTACTTCCTATTTTGTCTCTCTCAAACAAACAAGACAAAGTTCAACCTGAAGCAAAAGCAAAGCAAAATTTTCACTCACCTTATTTACACTCCTATGTATTTACACCAGTACAAATGAATTTGCATTCCAAACAAACTCAACCTTAGAGACACTTGAGACACTCTCTTTATGATCAAGGTTTATGTCCCCCTCCCAACAGTCTTCTTTCTTTCTTTTGTTGATTCTGATTCTGGATCAGGCAGCTCTAGGTTCAATGCATCTAAGGTTATGGGTAAAAGGCCAATGCCCCCAAACCAGTAACCACCAAGAAGATAAAAAAGGAAGTGTACTTTTCTTCTGGTTAATATAATTTTAAGTAGTTCCCTCCACTACACATTGGATTAAACTTAGGGGTTCAAGGTCATTAGCCAATATTACTCAGACCCTCATTCTCATGCTTTCCAGCCCGAAACTTTACCATGCATTATACCAAGTAATAATGCCCCAAATTTAGGGGTTCAAGAAGTTGGATAAAAAAATTGGAGCTGAAAATATATCAAGAGAAGGTGAAATTCCAAAATTAGCTCCAGAGACAAATATGTTTTCCACTAAAAATATGAATAAATGAGACATGCACACATTCTTACATAGGTTTATTTTTTTTTTCTTGTTAATTTCCAATTTATAGGAACTTAGAACTCAGTCACGCATTGTCTGAGATATTAAATCACCATTATCATCATAGGCTTCCTTTTTTTTCCTTTTACATGTGATGAGAACAAGTAGCCAATGGGCTCTGGCTCCTATATATCTAAGCCATTAATTCAACCCTAACCCTAAATGGGAACATCTTCTGGTCTCCCTGGTTCAGGCCGGCATATATTGTTGGGTATGAAGAGCTACCTACTTTAATGGTTGTCAGTCCAACAGTGAGGCCCCTACTGTGCATTATCACATACTTCTCTTCCTTGGCCTCTTGTTGAGTAGTTGAGTTTCTAAGTGCAACCGCCCCCAAGTCAGGCCACAGAAGGGCGAAAAGGGAAAAAGTCTTGGGTTATTTTTGAGACAAAACAAACACTACCAAGCTTATTAATCCTACTATACACTTTGTTGGACTTATACCCATATGGCAAGGGGCAATACTGAATTACTAAACATTTCCATAGTTCTTATGTTACTAATTCATCTCAAGTGAGGGGCCATTGTTTGGTGATATGGTAAAATCCTTGGGCCGACAAGTGTGTGAATGTGAGTTTGAGTTTGATAGTGGCCACTAGGTGCTGAAATTGCTGGAAGTTAGGCCTGTATCCAGTCCCAAGGGCCCTGATTGTCAGGACTAGCATTGGGTAATGGCCTTATAAAAAAAGAGAAAAGAAAAGCTCATGAATAATTGCCTTAAATTTCCCTTCCCCCTTACACTAGTGGGCTAGAGCAATTATTTTATGTAAAGGCCATTAAAATCAAATCACTTACAAAGACCCAAATTATCAACTCTATCATATGATTCCAAAAATTAGTTCTCATAGTAGTTCATAATCTCTATTCAGTGTTAAAGAGAATAAGCTGAGAGAGAGAGAGAGCATTCATCACAAGCTATTATTCTATGATTCCATTCAAAGGCTATTAAATCCAAATTACTTATAAAGACCCTAAACAAGAATTTAACAACTCTATTATGACACCAAAACTTAGAAAAGTACGTAGTCCAAAATCTCTATTGGGTAGAGAGAGAGAGATTCATTTACACTTGTCAGTCATAACAAGCTCTCTAGCTACCCAGAAGTCTATCACAAGCTAGTTTGTGATGACATATGCACCACAAAAGGCCGAAATGGCAATAAAGTCCAGTTCAACAAGTTCAATCATGAAATAGGTCCCACCAAGTACTAGTGAAACAACAGCGTAATCACTGATCAGAATATCACAGCCGTCCAATTTCGTTCATTCATTTTGTGTTGAAAAAGAAGGCCACTAGTGGTTCAGATAAAGTTCACTAGTTTTAGATGGTCACATCCATCTGATGTTCTCTCTGAAGCAGAGCATCTCCTGGCTGCGTCCAGTATATGTCCTAAATGGACATGCATAGCTTTCCATACTAATATATACACTTTCCTATAAATTAAAACGAGAAAAGAAAAAAAATATATATAATAATCCTTTTTTCTTTTAAGCCTTTCTTTTTACAAATCCATCCAGCTTATACCACACATCTACAATATGTGGAACCCCACTTGACCTAACGCCACATTCCAGTTATATGTGGCATACCCTAACCCTACCCTTTGATCAATAGCTCAACATATACCATCCGATTAAATTACACAAATGCATGTTTACTTTAATATGTTATATATATATAGAGAGAGAGAACATAATGCAGTGTGTATCAATAAGAATACAGTTCTCTAGCTAATCATAGGAAGAGAGCACAAGCTCAAAAACCGCTTTTCTTCCCAGAAATGGGAGTCAGAAATGAGAGAAGAAAGAAATCTCCATAAGGGTAATAAAGATGATTCTCCTGGTTCCTGGAGCTGAAGGTGATAAGCTTGCTTTCACTTCAAGGGACCCCCTGCAGCCATCCACCAACACAACACGAGAAAAAAACAAAGGGAGGGGGGTACGGTACCTTCGTGCGACGTGGAACAGCTGGGGCCTAGGGGTGGCTTTTGATATATTTTTAATGCAGCTTAAGTGGACCAATAAGAGAGACGAAAGGCACTTTTGGTTTTTAGGAGCAAGGTGGGAGGAAAGAAGCTATAGGCTACAGCCCCCCTTGCGAGAGTTCAGTCCTTTCACGGGTCCGCTTGACAGTGAAAGATTGATTCGACTGAAAGAGTGTTGGGGGGAGAGTTTCGACTTTCAAGGTTCCGAGCTCTGATGAAAAGCTTAGCCGTTAGTCGTCTCCTCGTCACAGACTCACATGATGGAGGTACAAACTTTCCAGGATAAGGCCAACTGACGTGACATGGTCATTCAAGAATCATGTGAACATCTTTGGTCATGGGAGCTCTCTCAGGCTGAACCCAGCCATACTGTAGTTATCATCATCCATTAAAGCTAACAGATTTGTTCAGTATCTTTATATTTGTTTCCGAGCCGGCCAATCAGACTTAAGCGTTATGTTTCTCGCAGTTTACTGACCACTCCTGTTGAATCTTAACGACCGACCGTTTAGCATTTCATACCAGCGGATTTGGTACTTGGGTTCACCATTCTGGTGCTGTCTCCTTCCCTTGGAAGAATTGAAGATCTCCAAGATGGGAAGTTGGAACCTACCCAAACAGACATTGGGGCTATTGGGTCGGAGCCCAGTTGGGAAAGTGCCTCGTTAATTCAGATTGACCCGACTTGAAAAACATCACCCGGCCCCTGCCTTCCCCTTGGATGGATGTGATCAGTAGGGTTGGTGTGTCAAGAATGGGTCGACAGTAAATGGAGTACTTGTGTTGGATTCATATAGGAAAGCTATGATTTCCTTCTTTTGGAATGGGGATGCATGCATATGCATGCTTTTCTAATATCTTTCTAGCTACCTGAGTACTGCACTTGATCTTTTTAATCTAGAGGTTGGGATTGATTAATTAGTCAACTTCAAAATGTTCTAGTTAAGCTTCTTCCAGATCTCTCATGGTCACTGTTGATTATTAAAATATTTATATAAATTTTCTAACTTGTTTAGCCTTCCAATTGGAAACTAGATTCCCCACTTGGTGGTTTCTTCCTCATCGGTGTTAAATGGCTTATGGTTTCTATGAACCAGCAGCATGCAGTTTGAATTGAAGTTAATAATCTAGATTCCCTGTACCTTTCAACTGGAGCTTTTGACCAAGCTTAAACTGTAGCTTTGCAACTCTGGTTAGTACTGAGATCTGGCTCAAGATCAAGGCTTCAAGGGGTGCAGTTGCAACGCAGAAGTCTTGAGTATAGGAGGTGTTGGTGATGAACCCTAGTGATCAGTCCAACATGATTATTTCACCATATGTATCAGTTAGAAATTAAATGTATTCCACATATTTTCCAATAATTAATTTTGTCACATAGAATTGTATATCTAATTAAGGCTAGCCACCTACATCTTTGGGTGCAATATTAATCTCCCAAAAGAGCAAGTCTAAAAGTAAGTTGCAATATCAGGAAATCTCTTCTCTGGTTAAAAAAAAAAAAATCAAAGAAAAGTAAAGAATGGAAAAACTTGCTTCCTGGAGTTGGTTCATGAATAGGCTGCTAGAGGAATCTAGTTAATTAGTAATTTTGATGGTTAAAGCATTCTTCTATTGGAGGAAACAAATAAAAGGAACCAAGGGTTCAAATATCACTTAGACCACCCAAACCTCTCTCTCTCTCTCTCTCTCTCTCTCTTAAATCATTTAATTGAATTGACCACACATAGTCACATATGATACTCTTAGTTGGCATTAGAGACTAGGTCAAGGAGCAAATAATTTCATTGCAGACGGCTTCTTCACCATCCACTACTAGAAATTTAATGCAGCCACATACATAAACCAACATAAAAATATCCATATATTGAAAATTTCGCAACTTTAATCAGCTTTGGTGCAGAACTAGAAAAATTCCTTTCCCACCACAAGACTTGATCTCACTACACAAGGATATACATGTTACAAACTTAATCAACAATGGATTATCAGATAATGACAAACACTAGATGTTCCTATCTTGTAACTTTCTGAACTGCCACAACTCGTCGATGTTCCATATGCTTTCTGCCATGTCATCATAGGCCCAATTACTTTCTGCCATGTGGCAATCAGAAGTCTCGTATCCTCCCATTACTGACATAGCAGACATGTTGAAGTCATCCATGTCATAACTACCACAGTTGTCAACATAGAAAGAGCTCCTTAGAAATGGATTATAGTCGCTGTTATCAAAATTATGAAGACTTGTTGCTGGGTAATCTGAAATTTCAGGGAATTTGGAGATGCTCATCATGGAATCCGAAGAAAATATGCTTGGGCTGGTACAATAATTCCCTGGGTTTGAATTCTTCTCATGATCGAAACTGTTAATTGCTTTGCTGATTCTGAGAGACCCCTCTAGAGGTGGTGGTGGTGGTGGCGGTGGTGGGAGAGCTGATGCCTGAGAGGTCTGATTGAGTGGTGTAGAAGGAGGAGTTGACGAATTTTGAGTCTTCGTGGCTGAAGAAGATTCTTCCATCTTCTGAAGCAATCTGGGCATCCAAAAACATCTGATAGCATCCCGAAACGTCATGCTGTTAGCATCAATCTTGAGATGCCTTGCTTGTTTCTGCACCCTTGTTCTCCAGTAATTCTTGATCTCATTATCTGTTCTTCCTGGTAGACGTTGTGCAATCTTAGACCACCTGGAATCACCAAACAAAGAGAACTTCAGGAAGAGTACTGATATAACACAGAGAAATGCATTCGTGAATCTAAATATGGTGCTAAACATCCACACATTGATAATAAAGGGCTAATCCATAAGCGCAGTGATCGTATATATAATCACCTGTTGCCCCATTTCGAATGGAGTTCGAGAATCAAGAGCTGTTCTTCAGGAGTGAGGTTTCCACGTTTGACGTCTGGTTTCAAATAATTCAACCATCTCAATCTGCAACTCTTGCCAGTTCTTTTCAACCCTGAAGAACAAACAGTTGATTAACACACACACACACACAAAAAAAAAGAAATGGTGGCGCAAATGAGATCATTCAATTAAGTAATTAAAAACCAGTAACAAATTATATTAAATGGGTGAAGAGAAATGGAGGATATAGATAGATTTTTTACCTGAAGATTTAGCTAATAGATTCCAGCGGCCTTCACCATGACAAGCAATGTAGTGAATCAGAAGAGTATCTTCTTCAACAGTCCATGGCCCTCTTCTTAGCTCAGCATCTTCTTCACCATAACCGAATGCTGCATTCTTGGGAGTAGACATGGCTACTCTCGTGGACAAACCCACAAAACTAGAACAAGTTGACAGGAACAAAGGGGTTGAAGTGTTGAAACCAAAGCAGAGAAACTTCAGGCCCAGCCGAGCTTTTTATAGAGTCCAATGAGGTTCAGACTTAGAAAACTGTTAGATAGTGACTTCCTAAGTGTTGAAAAGATAGAGCTTAAGAAAAGTAAACACCACTTCAGATTCTATAAATGCTTTTTGCCTTTAAGACAAATTAAGCAAACCTGATTTGGGCATAATATGAGTTTAGGCTGCCCTTGGAAACGATGCAAATGAAGTGTAAATCCATCTGAGGATAAATTTGCATTTTGGTTCAGTTTTGATTGTGTTTGGCAACAATGCATTGACAAGTGACAGAAAACATGTTTTCCAATGCATATTTACATGGATAATGAGATGTAAAAGTATATCAATAAAAAAAAAGTAAATTTGCATTCAAGTGGGTTTTTGATAAAAAAAAGACACATTTTATTGGAATTCGTGTTTATATCCATTAAACCTAAAAATATGTTTGGTAAGAAGGTAAATTTATAAATGTAAAACTAATCCAACTTTACAATTTATATAGACACTTTTACACTACATATTTACATTCGCATTTATTTGCATCATTTCCAAACACACCCTTAATTTCATTCTGTGTATGACCATCTTAACCATCATATAAATGCTCCACGTGTCATATTGTCAAGTTGGTACTAGGCTATCCATTATTAACGCCCACGTGGCGTATTGTCATGTCAGTACAACTGTACAAAGTTACAAAGCCTTTCTTAGGTGGCTCATCCTGCCGAGCGACCTAGGCAATCTCTTAGTCAGGATAAGGCCAATGATCATCAAGAGGGTGGTCCCTAGCCTTTAAGTCTCAACCATCTCACCTTTCTAACATAGCTCTTGACCCCATTAAACAATGGTGCTGATCAGATGATCATGATCATGGAATCGATTTATACACGGCTGGGACCCATCAATTAATTCCCCCTTCCCTTGTTATGGGCCACAGATCAAGGAATAATTCGAATATATTCCATTGGCTATAGACTCTAAGAAGCCGAAAGAGGCAGAAAAATTAAATGGATGGTATATATTCTAGAAAATGAACATTTGCGTGCTTTGAAGGGAATTATATTATATTGGTCATTTTAACTTTGGGTTTTTAGATTAAATTGTCTTATTGAGTATTTGACTGGATGAGATATTACAAAAATACACATAGCATATAAACGTGCGTTTTTTGAGTTGGGCTAACAAGTCGGCATTCAAGCAATCCAGCTTGTTAGGAATTTTAGAACATGTCGTTTGCTTGGGATGTCAAAGGATGTTTGTTCTATGCAACACCGATACGTTTTCTTTTGTGGCTATTGTTTGTCTAAACCATCACTATGAAACAAGGATGCAAGAGAAAGCATGGAAAAGTCTGCTAAATTTCTTAATGCAGCTAAATTTGACCCCATTGTATTGTTCCTCTCGGTGAAATTTGAGAGAGAGAGAGAATGAAAGGTACCGTGAAAGTGAAACAAAACATATAGGGGGAATGAATGAAATGTGTGGATGCTGATTTTTTTGGCTTTCTTCTACTAGTTCTTATACAGACTTGGCTATAATTGGCTAAGTTTAGAGAAACGGGTAAGCCAGTGTTCCCTTTTGTTATTTCATTTCCTTTGAGGGTCCAAATGGGGTTTTTAATGATGATAACAGAGACAATTATTGATTGGAACTTGGAAGAGGGAAGCGTCAATGCACAAGCTTTTTTGAGGGGGAAGTTCAGTTGGGTATAGAGGGAATCCCATTTTTGGTAAGCTCCCTGGTGAAATGGATTGGGTTGGGAGAGGATGCTTTTGTCTATATTATCTATTTTTGAGGAAGTAAAAAAGATAGCAAAGCACTACTGATGTGAGTTGAGGGAAGACTTAGAGGATAAAAATACATTGCTACTATAATGGTGATGGTATTGATATTAACAAGATAAAGATATCTACAGTAGTGGGAGATCTCTGGTTGGGTGGAAGATAACCATGGTGGATTGAGTCCATAATATCTCCAATTGCAATTGTGGAGTCTTGCTGTAAGTGCAGATATGTCTGTGGCTGCTGTGCGGCTATGAGAGAGAGAGAGAGAGAGAGAATGAATGAATTTAAGCATGTTTAGCTAGGTGAATTGGGAATCAAAGTCATCACTTCATTCCGTCCTTGACCAGTATACAGTAACTGGATTGACGGGGGCATCTAAGCAATGAACGCAGTGAATGACCACACAGAGATGCCACAGACGGTAGAGGGTATAATGATGATGATGACGATATAAGGAGTTAAGGACAACAGTTAATGAATGTGATGATGGTGGAAATGATCAACCATGATTGGGCCGTGACTAGTGGGACTAGATGACAACGTTAGATATCACAATCATGGCGAACTTTAATGCTGGATGAGGCTGCACAAGAGTTCATTAATTAATTCATAGAACGTCCCTACAATGGGATAGCATGTGCAATCCTGCTTACATGTTTCTGTTGGGTGTACGCGTGCACTGCATTTGTCAAGTTTAATTAACATGGAAGAAACCAAATTTTATAGCTTAATTACTTTAGCTCAAAGCTTTAGACCCAGAACAAGTTTGAGACATAACACAGAACTACAGAAGATGTATGTATGTCAAGTATACTTTGAAAAAATTATTATGTAGTTCTGGATTGAATCAATGAGCTGTCCTTGTAATTCTGATTTAGCTTTGTAGCTTGCTGAGAGTGGCCAGCTCTCTCCACTGGCCACTGGGAATTCTTGGGGGATAGTCATCTGTTTTACTCGTTTTGAGGGCTTGACTCAATATTCGGAAAGATGCTTGACGTGACTGATAATTGGAAAAGATCTCATTAACTCTTTGATATAGAGAATTTGGGTATCGACTAGAGTACATTTTAACACAAGGGAATCCATTCTCCTTCTGACATCTTCATCTGGTTTCATGTTCCTTTAAATTCCTTGTCAAGTGATTCAAAAATGGTGGCTGCACCATGGATGACTCTCTGACCATTGGAGAGGTGCTAGAGGAGGGGGGAAAATACCATTACAGGGTACGGCATATGGGCACTAAATGGTTCCAAACTTCCAACTTTCAACCGAGTTTCAAAAGCAAAGGCCTTACATGTGCGCTACTCACTGTTACCGAATCAAAATCCCTCGACTTCTTCCAAAAATAGAACCAAAGTTCTACCAAAAAAGGGATTAGAGTTCCTTCCTTTTCTGATTATAAGCATATATAGGATGCTTTCTGCATTATTTATTTATTTATTTTTTGTGTTGATAGAATGGAAAAACTTTCAGCAAATTCAACAATATGTCGATTCTACTAGAAACATTTCCATCTACATATTTATCTATTTTTTCAGTAACAACAGAAAATCAACACACTAGAACTATATACTACTTCATCTAGCTATGTTGCTTGTATGGAATGCCTTTTCGAGGGTTTTAATATGATTGGTTAGAATTTAAGTTTGAATACACAACCCTCCTTTTTTTGGCTTAGGATCGCCATTGCAAGACAAAGATTGGAACTGGTAATAGTGATCCCAAGACATTAATATTCTTTGAAATAGTAAGCATTGAGGCTGTATTCACCATAGAGGGGCCAAAACAAATGGAACCTCAAGTCAATTTAATCACTTCTAAATAGAATCTTACTTCAAAAAAAGTCAATTACAGATCGGTAAATCTTACTAGAAAGAAACAAAAGGTGGTGACCATCCAGCATTAGATTAATTTCAACTACACAAATCAATAATTATCAAACCCAACCATGACCCATCCCACCCCCCAAATAAATATGACATCACAGCACCTCTTATCTCAACTTTCATACCAAGTTACCAACCGAAGGAAAAGTGCAAAAAGTAACCAACCAACTAAACTTCAAGATCTATCAAAACACAAAAAACCTAAACTTCAAGCCTCCAGGGAGTTATGAGACTAATTGGGGCTAAAATCGGCAGATTCCTTTCTTTCTTTCTAATGGGTGTTTGGACTTCGAGCAATCCATGTATTACCAAAAAACCTGTTTGTATCTTCAGTTTATCCTACAATAAAATCATTTCTTTTTCAATTTTCAATTAGTACTTCAGGCAAGGCAAATCTGAACACCAAAGGATGATTACGTTTATAATGACATAATGATACATTTCATCTTTTAATTGTTGAATGATGCCTTTGCAGAGCAACCAGCATTTACATATTAGCAGGTCCCATACAGGATTCACACAAGGTTCTGTTTATTCAAGCCATTCAGCCATAACAGGACCACATCTGCTCCTTTTTCCCATGATCTATCCAGCATTACATCATGGGCAACCCCTTTAATACAGACTGGTGAGACACCATAAAACCTTGCTGTTTCATTGAGCCCTTCAGCATCCTACACTCACATAATTTTAACCATGAGTTAAGTTTTAACCAAAGAAACATTGGAATATGTAAAGGCTCAAGAATATACAGCAATGATGGCAGAAGCCTTAACATATTGTTAGTAAACCCTAGCAGATTCTAGGTTAAAGTAGAGAAGAAGAAAGAAAAGATAAAGAAGAAGAAGAAGAAGAAAGAAAGGTTCGGCCAGTCTAGAAGAGAGTCAAAATCACTCTCCCCTAGCTGACCCACTTGTATTTATTCAAAAACATAGAGTTACAGGAAAGACCATTTTGTCCCTCATAGAAGATGGGACACATAACTTAAACTCAGATACAATAGACCTTTCACTCTCAAGCAGATAATCCAGAATGACCAAAATACCCCTAACTCGAGCATTCTAACACTCCCCCTCAAGCTGGAGAGTATATATCATATAGTCCCAACTTGTTACAAATGTAATCTATTCTTCCTCGAGACAATCCCTTTGTGAGGAGATCTACCCACTGATTTCCTGAGCTCACATGAGATGTGGTTATCACCCCACTTATCACTTTCTCTCTTACAAAGTGACAATCAACCTCAATATGCTTAGTTCTCTCATGAAAGACGGGATTGAAAGAGATGTGAACAGCAATTTAGTTATCACAGTATAGTTTCATGGGTTTGTCAATTGAGAATCCCATCTCTTGAAGCAAGTTCTTCAGCCATACTAGCTCACATGTGGTATGGGCCATAGCCCTGTACTTTGCTTCTGCACTACTTCTTGCCACCACCGTTTGTTTCTTGCTCTTCCAAGTTACAAGATTGCACCGAGGAAGGTACAATACCCTGTAGTTGATCTCCTGTCTGATATAGAACCAGCCCAGTCAGCATCTATGTACCCTACTATCTCAAGAGTTCCTCCACTTTGGTATAACAAACCACGACCTGGAGCACCTTTTAGGTACCTAACAATTCTCAGAACAGCTTCCCAGTGAGGAACCCGAGGATGTTGCATAAACTGACTTACCACACTCACGACAAATGATATATCTGGTCGGGTAATGGTCAGGTAGTTCAATTTGCCCACCAACCTTCTGTATCTTCCAGGATCATCAAACTCTTCACCCGCATCAACACTCAGCTTGGCATTGAGTTCCATAGGAGTCTCTGCTGGTTTAGCACCTAACAACCATGTTTCTTCAAGTAGATCAAGAACATATTTTCTTTGACATAGGTTGATCCCATGTTTTGACATCGCAACCTCTATTCCCAGGAAATATTTCAGCTTCCCCAGATCTTTCGTATTGAAGTGATCCTGTAAGAATTTCTTCAACCTGTTGATTCCACTGCTATCACTCCTAGTTATGACAATATCATCCACGTACACGACTAGCAAGATTTTCCCATCCTTTGAGTTATAACTGAACACAGAATGATCAACCTGACATTGTTTCATCCCAAAGGCTTTCATCACTTCATTGAACCTGCCAAACCAAGCACATGGAGATTGTTTCAATCCATAAATTGCCTTTTTGAGCCTACACACTTTGCCAGACTCCTCCTGAGCAACAAACCCTGGTGGTTGCTCCATATACACCTCCTCAACTAGATCACCATGCAGGAAGGCATTTTTTATGTTAAGTTGTACAAGAGGCCAATCATACATAGCAGCTAATGAAATCAGCACCCGAACTGAACCAATCTTAGCCACAGGAGAAAATGTCTCCATATAGTCAACACCATACATCTAAGAATAACCCTTGGCCACCAACCTCGCTTTCAATCGCTCCACACTGCCATCAGGAAGATACTTCATTGTGTAGACCCATTTACACCCAACTGTGTGCTTACCGGAAGGAAGAGCAGTGAGCTCCCATGTGTGATTATGTTGTGGAGCAGAGAGTTCTTCCATGGCTTGCCGCCACCCTGGGGAGACAAGAGCTTCTTGGACAGTCTTGGAAATGAGAACAGATGAGAGTAATGATATAAATTTGCAATGAGAAGCAGAAAGGTGAGTAGTAGAAACATAGTGTGAAATGGGGTGAGAAGTACAAGTACGTTTACCTTTTCGCAGAGCAATAGGAAGATTAGGATCTGAAGGAGAAGGAGCAGTAGCCGGATCTGTCGACAGGGGTTGAAGTGGAGGAGGGCCCGATGCACTTCTGCGGGTATACACTTGAGTGATTGGCGGCTTCTCAGTAGTAACAGGCATAGGATGTGCATATGTAGTAGAAACAGGAGCTACTGGAAGGATGTCCACAATAGGTACAGGAAGGGGAACCACAGAGGGAGAGGAAGAGACCCCAGCATCTGAGAAGAACGGAACTGACTCAAAGAATGTGACATCAGAGCACGCAAACGATTTATGGGATTTTGGGTTATAACACTTATACCCTTTCTGAGTCCTTGAGTAGCCAAGAAAGATACACTTAGTAGCTCGAGCATCTAGCTTGTCTAACCCAGGCCCCAAGTGTTGAACAAAACAAACACAACCAAAGATTCTTGGGGTAAGAGAAAATGGAGATAAAGTGGGAAACAACACGGAGAAAGGGGATTGACTTCCAAGGATTGACATGGGCATCCGATTGATCAGAAAACAGGATGTGAGAACAGCATCAAGGATCGAGCAGTTTCAAGAAGATGTCGATTTTTTCGTTCAGCTACACCATTCTGTTGTGGGGTGTAGGCACAAGAAGTTTGATGAATGATCCCATGATGTTCTAGGTATTGCTGAAATGGTGAGGAGTTTTATTCTTTGACATTATCAGAGCGAAGAATTTTAATATGAACACCAAATTGAGTGCGTATTTCAGCATAAAATTTTTGAAAAATAGGGAACAACTCACTACGATCTTTCATAAGATAAATCCATGTCATCATTGAAAAGTCATCAACAAAGATTACAAAATACTTATACCCATTGTATGACACCACTTTAATTGGACCCCATACATCGGAATGAACTAAAGAGAAAGGACTTGAGACACGGCTATCAACTCTTGGACTAAATGAGACTTTATGATGTTTACCCAATTGACATGACTCACAATCTAATGATGAAAGATGACTCAATGAAGGAACTAGTAACTTCAAGGCCTTGAGAGAAGGATGACCAAGCCTGCAGTGCCATTGAAGAGTAAGAGATGACTGAAAAGCTACTGAAGGACCACCACCATCAAGGTAATATAATCCACCTACTTCATGCCCTCCACCAATCTTCCTCCCCGTCTTGAGATCCTGAAACACACAAGAAGAAGGGTAGAAGGTTACAGAACAATTAAGAGACTTGGTTAATCTGCTGACAGACATAAGGTTAAAAGGAAACTTAGGAATATATAAAACAGATGATAAAGGCAAGGAGGAGAGATTAACATCACCAACACCACAGATAGGAGATGTAGAACCATTAGCAAGTGTAACTGTTTGAGGTGTGGAGAAGTGGGAAAGGGAAGAAAATACATCATGAGTCCCAGACATATGGTCCGAGGCCCCAGAGTCAATGATCCAAGGTGAGTCTTTAGAAGCTAAGCAAGCCATACCTGAATGGGCAAGTGTAGCGGTGTTCTGCTAAGAGGTTTGAATGAACTTCTCATATACTGCACGTGGTACACTCACCATTTTCTTCTCAGAAGCACAAGTAGATGTGGAGGGGATTGGCATTAACTGTGTGCCCCTCTAAACCACAATGTGTACACTTTCTCTGAGTATTACTCCTTCCTCTTCCCCGACCTCCCCCTGAGTCTCGGCCTCTAGTCCGACCACTAGCCCTGCTAAACATGTGACCACCACGGTTGCTTGGGAATCCACTCCTAACACCACCACTTCTATTTCCACGACCACCCCCTTTAGTCACTACCAAACCAGATTTGTCAGAGAGAGAAGAATGTTCTACCGACTCAATCGATGTCCTCTTAAGACAAGCAAAAACTTCTTCAAGTGAGGGAAGAGCAGATCCTCCCAATATTTGTGCTCTGACAGGCTCATACTCAGCCTTCAACCCCACAAGAAACCTTGTCACATCAAGCTACTCACGTTGCTGTTGTTGGATCTGAACATCTGATGTTAGAGGATGATACACATTGAGCTCATTACGAATGTTCCTCAAACTTGCATAGTACTCATCTAAGCTTTGACTCCCTTGCTTCAAATTGAAATACTCTTGGTACAACTGATACACCCTAGTTGTATTGTCTTGTCCAGAGTACAACTTCTTAGCATGATCCCAGATTTCCTTAGCTGTATCTAGGAACATGAAGTTCACACTAATCTTTGGTTCCATGTTGTTTCAGAGCCATGTCATTATCTGTGCATCTACTTGTTCCCAGTCACTGAACCCAGGGGAATCAGAGGGAGGTTTCTCCTCTTACATGTTTTACCTTCCTCTTGGCCTTCAAGAACACCTCCACAAATTTTGCCCATGGTACATAATTCTCACCATTCAACTTGATGGGTGTCATTTGAATACTTAGAGAGTCTGGAGAAAGCATGACACCTGTTTTGTTATCACTCCCATTTTCAAATGAAGCCATCTTAATTATTTCACCTTCAAATATACAACACAACCTCACACTCTTTCACAAGACTTATCTCACTTATAACACCACCAATTCCAACTTCTTTAAATACACATTACACACCACACACTAAGGCTGAAATCACTCAGTCTTCACATCAAACACCTAGGCTGCACACTGCAGAACCATTCACCATCAACACGCTAAGACTGAAATCACTTAGTCCTCACATCAAACACTTGGGTTGCACATTGCAGAACTGATTACACACAAGGTATAGGAGATCACTTTTAAATATTTTGAAACATAGATACATCAATCACCACGACACAACCACCACCAATCTACTGCTATTGTGAACTTCAGCAGTCGACAACTCTTCTTTCAACATACATACGAAGAGAAATGCAAAGGAACGCAACTGAGATGCATATCAGTCACACTGAGCACCACCACAACCAACTTTTGAAACAAAAAGAAACATTCACAGTCCCTTACTTGGACAAACAACAGTAGTGTTCATACCTGTCCACGTTCAGCCATCTTCGATACTGAATAGAGGGTTTAGTATACCACTCCAACGACCACCACAGCAACAACCGGAGGCATCCTCACCTCCAGGCCCACAAAACGACAGCTCCTTTTCAGCCCCTTATCGAACCTCCACTCAGGTCAATCGAAAAGGAAGAAGATGACTGTGAAAGTTGGCGGCGAACCCAGAAAGAGAACAACAACAAGAAAGAAATGAGGATACGACCTTACAGCTCTGATACCATATTAGTAAACCCTAGCAGATTCTAGGTTGAAGTAGAGAAGAAGAAAGAAAAGATAAAGAAGAAGAAGAAAGAAAGGTTCGGCCAGTCTAGAAGAGAGTCAAAATCACTCTCCCCTAGCTGACCCACTTGTATTTATTCAAAAACATAGAGTTACAGGAAAGACCATTTTGTCCCTCATAGAAGATGGGACACATAACTTAAACTCAGATACAATACATCTTTCACTCTCAAGCAGATAATCCAGAATGACCAAAATACCCCTGACTCGAGCATTCTAACACATATGAATATAACATCACAAACTGTAAGTTCTGCATATGGTTTGAGAAGTGATCGTGGTGAGAGACTTGATTGTTTCATTGTTATATTGCCATGAAATTTTACTCCAAGAGTTACTGATATTAAAAAAAGTGATTTTGTAGTAATGGCTTTTCCCAAATTTTCATGAAGATCAAGAAAAAGGATTTTCATAAGCATTGGCCTTTACCTAAAGAGTTCAAGTGGTCTTTGGGCCATATACTTTATTGCCCAATCTCGTAAATTTTGAAGTTTTAGGAGCCCTTTAACGCTAGTGGGTCCATAATAGCAGAAATAACAAGATGTTATGCAGAACTTGTTTCTATCTTTTGGTTGCATTGGAACATCTATTTCTCTTCCATTGGTCCTAGTAGATAACGCTAGTATGATTTAAGTCTTGCAGAAAGCAAGGACTTTTGGAGTTTTAAAATACCTTTCCTTTTGACTTTCAAAGAGAAAAAGCTTTTCTATTTGCAGTAATATTGGTGATCTGGTATGAAAGAAACAGCCATATTTTCAATTAGAAGTCACAGCCAAGAGGAAGTGATGCTTAGGAGAGCAATCACCATGATCATCTCTTGGGTATCTCATTCACAAAGAATTCATAGAAGCTCAATCTTCTCTTGGAAGTCTGGTTCTGTTTTTGTAAAAGGACTACTATCATTGGTCTTTTTTTTTTGAGAACCAATTTGTGATATTCATCCGTTGCATCTATTAGATGAGGGTATTGAACAAGTGTAAACTAATTGTGAAAGGTTTAAGGTTTTAGTTATCCTTTCGTTGAGAGTTGAGACTAGAGGTTTAAAATTCTTAGCCTTAATATCAAACAAAGCACTTTTGTTCGGGTTACTGATAAAAAAAGAAAAGGAATTACTCCTACATGATCACTTAGAACTTGAAAACAATGATTTTATGCAACTCATGGGTTTCTTCACCCTACAGACAAGGTGAGGCCCATGAACAGAGGTCCAACTTTGTCTCGTAGTGTTGGTTTTTATGGGAAAAACAAAAAACAATGTCCATAAAACAAAGTATCATTCCTTTTGATATAATGTACATTTTTTGCCTTTTCTCTAAAGAAGGATAAATTACAAAGATTATTTATCAAAAAAAAAGGATAAATTACAAAGTCCCCTGTACTATGGGCCAGTGACAATTACCCCCCCCCCCGAACTTTCATTTGTAACAAAACCCCCTGAACTTTCACTTTGCAACAAATACCTCCCTTCATTAAAGTTCTGTTAGTTAACTTCAAAAAAAGGCTCTCATTCAGCTGTTTAACATTTTTTTAATCCCCAAACTACCCATTTCTTATTTTTGTATACAATTTATGATTCAACTAGTTTTCTAAATATAATATTGAAGTCCTCTCAGTTGCTTGAATAGATGCTTCTTTCTGATAAATATAAATTTAAGGTTTCACTTGGTTTTTCTTAATTTATTAGAGAAAGGAGTGGATAATTTTTATTTTTTAATATGCAGAGAAACATTCATGTCAATGAAATGAAACAAAAGTTACAAAACAAAACTTGTTTTTCTATGTCAGTGAAATGATTCTTGTTATTTTAGCTGGTTTCATTTGGAGAAAATGGAGATATTTTGGGGTCAATTAGGGTTTAAGAGAAAAGGGCGAAGAAACAAATAAGGAAAGTTGAGGTGGGTATTTTGGTAATTTAACGCATTCCATCATCTGAGTTAATGGCCAGGGGAGGTTTGTCACAAAGTGAAAGTTCAGGGGTGTAATTGTCACTGACCCCATAGTTGGGGGTCTTTGTAATTTACCCAAAAAATAAATAAAATCGAAGACTGAATAACTAGACAAGCCCCCACATGCAAGGGCCACATTACCTATTATATTGGAAAATCTATATACTATATCAAACTTACACATCGTGAAGGTGAAGCAAAAAGAATGTTAAAAGGCCATGCATGTATTGTTGTGTGAATTGGTTCCAGAATCATTCCACACTGAATAGCATCACTCAATTTTTTGCATTGCTTTTACTATATAATACAAACGCAAATGCTTATAAAAAGGTGAAAAAGAAGGCTGGAGAATGAAAATATGAATAAAAGGGTGATGACAAACAATGAAATTGATGTGTTATGGAAAAATTGTAATACAAATTTAGAAGGATCAGTTCAAATACTATTAAATGGGAATGATAATTTAATGAAATATTTACTAAGAGGGTGAAACTGTGATGTCAAACAAGAAGCAACTATAATAGTATCAAACGAAATGGACAAACTGTTTTAGGAAATTAGGATGCAACTAATTACCTAATCACACTTTTACTTAAAAGTATTTAGATATTGAAGGCTGCTTATAAACCAATATGGTCAATTTTTCTTTTTCTTCTGTACAATTGACTCTACTTCTATTTCCACTAAGATTAGTCTGAAATGCTACCACAACTCTGTGGTTTTATGATTGTTTTAGATTTAACCAACCTCTAGAAACGGACTTCTTTGTTTTAGAATAAATATACTTTTTCACATTGTTCTCAAAATTTTCCTATTCTGCTCCACAGTGTGTTATAGGTGAATGTCATAACAATTTGTTTCATATCAATATCATGATCTATGTATGCATTTGCTATTTGAGTTAGCAATTAATCTGTTTATTTTTTATTTTTTACTTTTTTAGAAAATGGTGACTTTCATTTAAGAGAGATTAAAAGGTACATCTGTCACTACCCAAATGGTGGCTAGACAAACCAATTACGAAAAAAACAAAACTACAAACAGGCCCAGAACAAAGTCTCCCAGTTTACTCCTTGCTTATCTAAAGGATCAGCAATTCCATTTCTTGATTTTCTTGCCCACTTGAACTGCACCCTTAAATCCCTTGCTAAACTCAAAATTTCCCTTATCAGTTAGTTGCCTGAAGTACCATGTGCCCAGATTTCTTGCTTGCAGTCATCCTATTACCAGTTTGGAGTCACCTTCCACTTATAATTGTTGCATTCCCCACTGTTTTTCCAATCTGAGACCCTGAAGTAGGGCCTTTATTTCTGCCCCTAAAGAGTCTCCTACCCCTATTGGACCTGAGTAGAGGACCAACAGTCTTCCTTCCTCATCTCTGAAGACTCCTCCAATTCCCGAAGGACCTGGATTACCTAGAGAACTGCCATCAAAATTCAGTTTCACTCTGTTAGAATTAGTTGACAGGGGCATTCTTGTCTTTTCCTTGTTATTTTCTCTCATATATCTGCTGTAACTTATCTAAGGGCATTGTTGTCATTTCAGCTTTAGCAAAATGTTAATACAAGCTGGGTCAGTAAGGAGAGTTGAGTGAGATTTCTCCTTGCTTGTCTTCCCTCTTTTCTTCTCCTTCTCTTCTCTTTGTCTTCTCTTTCTCTTGTCCTTCTCTCCCTTCTTTTTCTTCTTTTTCTCTTTTTCTTCCTCTTTACCTTTCTTTATTGAAGTTGGAATACACTCTAGCCTGTAAAGGTGGGGACCAAATCTCCTGAACTATAGGAGGAGAGGAAGAGGACGTAGTCCTTGAAAAGAGGCAAGACTTTCAGCCAGTGCATGATTTTGATGGTAATGCCCTCTACAAGTGCTTCATTGGATTTTTCTTGCCCTTGGAAGATCCTATTGTTTCTCTCCTCCCAAATCAACCAAATGATAGCTCCTCTTGTTATTTTCCACATTACCCTACCCCTTCTCTTTGGTTGATAAAAAAACTGGGGTCGAAAAAGTTTGGCACACGAGGGGGGATTCCACTTGCAACCAAAGAGAGAAGAGAACCAATCCCAGATATAGGAAACAAAAGGACAAGATATTATTAAATAAGTCACCGTCTCACCACTCTTTAAGCAAAGGCAACAAACATGAGGGGATAGAAACCAATTTGGCCTTTTTCTTTGTAGCATGCCCATGGTATTGATCTTTTGAAAAACCACTTCACAGCAAAAAGCCCTAAGGCTCAGTTTGGAAAGAGTACAAATACAAATATGTACAGTACAAATACATACAAAATAATACAAAATATAAGGTTTTGCACTCTACATATTTGCATTTGTACTCCTTCCAAACTGAGCCTAACCTTTTGGTGGGACAGGAGTAGACTACACTTCCTTGACAGGGAAAGAACTAGGCACAACAGTAGAAATGTAGAGTGTAGTAAAGCATAAAGAACAAAGAGCAAGAGAAGAATCTTGAGGAAGATTCCACCCAAATTCTACCATCCGAACAAGACTGATCTAGGAACACTGAAAATAACAAAGAAAGCATCTCATCTGCACAAGACAGTTCTAAATCCCTCATCCTCTCCTTAGACCTAGATCCCGGGAACCCTCGTACCTGTGTAGGGAGGAAATAACCTTGAATTTGTTTAAGGAGAGGGAATACAAAGAAGGGAACCTATCCTTTAAGGAATCCTCAATCCTCAGACCTAGATCCCAAGAACCCTCATACCTGTGCAGGGAGGAAATAACCTTGAATTTGATTAAGGAGAGGGAATACAAAGAAGGGAACCTATCCTTTAGGGGAGTGTTCCCAAGCTAGATATCCTCCCAAAACAAGACTTTGTTACCAGAACACGCATCATATTTGATGAAAGGATGAGAGGCAGGCAAGGCTCTAGCAATAGCTTTGGCTCTAGCAATAGCTTTCCAAGGAGAACGAAAAGTAGTCCTTGGGTTGACACAAGCATCCCATTTGTTTGCTGCCAAGCAATGTATACTCTTTACTACCCTGTGCCAGAGACTGTCTCGTTCTAAGGGAAACCTCTACAACCACTTCCCTAGTAAAGCTGCATTTCTTAACCTAAAATTACCAATACCTAAACCCCTTTGTTCCCTCTTCCTAGAAACTACTTCCCGCTTCACTCGATGGTCCTTTTTTGAGTCACCTGGTTCCCAAAGAAAATCTGTCATTGTCTTTTCAATCTACTTTGCAACCTTGGCCATTAATTTGAAAGTGGACAGGAAGTACACTGGAAGGTTTGCTAAAGTAATCAGTCTGCTTTTCATTAGAGAATCAATTTTCCAGCATCCAAGATAGAGCAGCACTATTATAGATAAGGGGCAGACAATTATGGGAAGGTAATAGGGATGTAATTTCACTTTGAGGTCACATATGAACATTTGATGACCATTACCAGGATGCAGTTTGTGGCAAGTCAATCACGTGGAAATGATACAGTTGCCTGTAGGATGTTGCTGAACCAACATAGGTGTAAACTATAGACCACTCTATGATACTTTATTATAGAATAAATCTAATCCTCCTCACTAAAACTTAATAAAGTCAAAGTCAATATTAAGTTTGATATATTATCTAGCCTGAAGAATGGGTTGCAGTGGTACTGGAAGCCCATTGGTTGGTTCTAACATTTTAAAAGGCAAGCTTGAGATATGCCACAAGCTAGAAGTTGATGTGAAATATAACATACCACAATGAAGTCATCACTTGCACCTAAAACAAGGACCTGAAGAGTTGATCTTGGTACTGAAGAAATAGGCAAAGGTGCATTAAGCTTTTTCAGATCAAGCAGTGGCAGCCTTGAGCTTTCCTTCATCAATTCCTGATAACTGTAATAAAACTCAGAGTCAGTCAGCTACATGTAATACCAAAAAATAAAAAAGCAGTCATCTTCAAGCCTTCAATGCAAAGATGACCATAATTGCAACTCTTTTTTTTTTGGGAGGGGGAGGTAAAGCTGCCAGTGAAGCAAGGTGCCAACCAGCTGGTTGGTAAGGCCTCCTTCTGGCCATAGCAGAGATTTGGGATAGAATCCTGCCTGCACCTGGGCTGGGGGATGGGCTACCCCCCGTTGTGAATTGTAGCCCTTCAGAAGAAACCAAAAAAAACTGTCAGTGAAATCCTCGCTGTTCTTGCACTAATTATATCACCAGAAATAATTGATTATGGTGGAGATTCCTTAAGCTACATTTTACTGGAAACTCAAAATAGATCATTTACGAAGGGTAAAAAGTTCCTCATGCATGGTAGAGCTGATCATCTCTGCTCAGGCCTGCATTGCCCTGCCCAGCTCGGTCTAGACCTGCATCAAGCCTGCACATATTGCAGGCCAGTCCCAGGCCAAGCATTTCCTAGGCCCAGCTGGAAATTTTTGTAGGTAAATAATTTTGCAGGTAAATAAGATAAAATACCAAATAACTTCACTTACCATTAAGGTTCAAAATATCGATATGCCCGATACGCCGGTAGGGGCATATTGGGCGAATCAATGCTGCATTTTGTGCCTTTTTTTATATTTTTCACAACCGGTTCAAGGGGGCCGGTTAGGGCTCCTCCACCCCCTGAACCGGTCAGACCCCGATACACCCACTATAGGGGCGCATCGGAGGGGTCCTAGAACGATACGTATCGGCTGATACGGGCCGATACATTGAACCTTGCTTACCATTCAATTTTATAGGTAAATAAGATAATAGCAATGTACAATTTGTCCAAGACATGAATCACCCTTGTAGACCCATATGTTTGTAACAGGGATAGAAATCGAAAATTTTGACCCATCTAGTGCCTTGGACTTCATGGCCTTGTTCAGGATAAGGGTCATTATGAGCACAGTTTATAACTTTGGTGGTTGGGCATTTTCAACAGGATATGGAAGGACAAACCAGCTCCTACCCTTTCAGGAACTAAGTGTAGAGTTGATTCCTTCAGTCACTTGATTTGGCTGAAGGGTCAAACCCACTCCCTCCCCCCTTAGGTCCTTTTGGGTTAAAGAATTCTCTTCTCTCTGGCTTGCCACGGACCATTAGAGAGCCAAACTGCTGAACAATCATTTCTTCTTTTGATGGTTCAACCAGTCAATCTGTTCTGGATCTTAAAACTTCATTCTAGCAGTTTACTTTCTTGGTAAAGTAACTGATATCCTAGATGTCCTGAAGTAGGCTCATGTGAGAATGGAAAAGCAGGCTTCACTGAAGAAGCTGCTTCCCTTTCTCCCCAACAGTAGATAAATGGATTTGCATACACGTGCAAATATAAGTAAAAAGGGGAAAGAAAAATTTAGTACCCCTGCCCTAACAGGATATTCATTCAACAGCATGTGAGATGTTAGTAGCTTATGATCTTGATAGACCATAGACTGGAATATCGGGCAGGATAAATATAATAAGAACCTTAAACTGATCGAAAGATTTTTGAGGAGCTTTTTATGCATGAAAAAAAAAAAAAAAAAACTTCTTCATGCTTCTAAGTTCTAACCCTCTTTAGGTCGTAGTATAGTGAGGTTTACCAATATCACTTCCAACTTAAATACCAGTAACTTCAGCAAAAACCGTAGGTTCTCAAAATATATTGATTGCTTGAGGGACATCTTGCACAAAAATAAAACAAGAAAAACATTTATTTATTTCAGGATGTTAGCAGTGAATTGCCACCCAAAATATAAATTACAAATCGTATTTGAAATTGCTGTTTTAAGTTGGACTTAATTCAGTTATGTAGAGTTGTAGACAAACATTGGAATGAAGGTCTGTTAATTAGGATTAACTAGTTTTGAGAAAATATATCAAATAGTAAGATGTCCACCCTATTTATTATCTCAACCAAAGTGACTCAGGTATGAAAGATTAACTTGTACAAAGATCAATAGCATGGGTTTTACTACGTGTGTTTGTCTGCATATAAGCATGTATAATCTACCAAAAGAAAAAAAAAAAAAAAGTGCCATGGACTTACTGTTGGACAAGGTGGTCTTCCATCTCAGCAGAGAAAAATGTTTCCTTACAAAGAGGCAAGGAAATTGAGAAAGCTTTAGCAGCCAAACTGAGTATCACCTGGTAAGAGTTCATATATCAGTTAAAATGACAAAGAAGGGCATAAATTTTGTATGGGCCTGAGTTCAATGTAGTTGAAATTCTTCAAATAGGATAGTCCAACTTGCACCTCTAAAAACAAAAGTTTTTTGTTAAATCAAGAACTTGAAACGACATGATAATGCATATTTATACACAAGACAGAACAAAGAGATACATACAACACTGCAAAATTGAACAGATATAGCTACAAAACACTTTTCCATAGAAGACCAGGTTGTTACAACCATGGTGTAACACTAATCATATCTTTTTTGTGTGAAACAAGAATTTTAGAAATAGGATAATCCAGATGGAGTAGAAAAGAGAAACTACCAGTAAAAGAGAGTTTGATCAAAGTAATGAAGTCCGCGGAATCTTTTGTCATTGGTCATTAAGATAGTAATGGAATTTTAGTTCCTAGGAGTACAGCCTCAAAGCTCATATGTTCAAAAAAACTATTGATGGGAGGAGGAGGAGAATAAACCACTTGCAGGATATGTTAGTTGCTCCAGCCTATATGTTCAAAAAAATGCACATTTCCTTTGAAGGAAAAAAAAAAGTTAATACCTTGAGAGCAACAACAGGTTTTGAGTAGAGATATCGCCATTCATATGCTCAAAAAAACCATTGATGGGAGGAGAATAAACCACTTGCAGGATATGTTAGTTGCTCCAGCCTATATGTTAAAAAAAATGCTTATTTCCTTTGAAGGAAAAAAAAAAAAAAGTTAATACCTTGAGAGCAACAACAGGTTTTGAATAGAGATATCGCCACACTAACTCACTACATTTGTAAAATGCATATGTCAGAGGAGTTGAGCACACTAACTGAAGCAAATGCAAACAGCATACTATATAAGGAACTACCTATTTCCCGAAGGAGGCACAGAGCACACAAGAACAGCTCCTGCAAGTCTTGGGTGCAGATTGTTCCTCTCTACATTTAAGAAAAGGATATATTACAATAAGAAGAGAGAAGAGAACAAAGGTGGCATCTCAACTATACACAATTTCAGCAGTTAGTCTTTATTTCGATTGACACCTTATTTCAATTCGTCCAAGAAAAATTACACAAAAATGAGATATGCCAGATTACCTGAGGAATGTCCAGTCCTCATATCTGAGATGTAGGACTGAACAATAAGCCCCCCAAGCGAATGCCCGATCAAGACGGGTGGCAATCTAACCTCTTTCTGGATGAAGTCAGCAATATCATTTGCATGTGTCTACTGCAAAATTTTGGTTGGAATTTGAAATTTTAGAATGTTTCAGAAAAGAAAAATAAAAAGGAAGAATGCATCAATTATTTGGCTACTCAAAGCTGCTACTTTGCAGCAAAGAATGGAAAACAAAGAAATACCTGAAGAGAGCCAGCTACTTTTCCTGCAGGAGCATCACTTTCACCCTGATCATATAGCAAAGACATTTTACCAGAAGGAACATTGCAAACATAAACAAGAGAACCATGCTTATTATAACATGCAACAGTTCTTGAAGAATTCCTGTGTTTCCAACAATTATAAAAAAAATGAAGCATGAAATGTTTATGAATTAAGGCTCAGTTTGGAAAGAGCGTTAATACAAATATGTACAGTACAATATATATAAAAATAATACAAAATACAAGGTTTTTCACTCTACATATTTGTATTTGTACTTTTTCCAAACTGAGCCTAAAGGTATAAAGATATAATGCATGGCGTTAGAGGAAAAAGAATGCAGAGGAAAGATGCTAAGCA
This sequence comes from Nelumbo lutea, assembly GCF_056320005.1. Lineage (NCBI taxonomy): Eukaryota > Viridiplantae > Streptophyta > Magnoliopsida > Proteales > Nelumbonaceae > Nelumbo > Nelumbo lutea. The sequence goes on along the minus strand of NC_142686.1, from coordinate 24,173,830 downwards.
CTAATCTTATAGTTGGATGTCATAATAGCCTCTGACAATCAATCAATAGGGAGTTTTCTGCTTTGAGAAAGAATCAAACTATCAATATTCTTCCATGATCCAGTAAGACATAAAGCGCACAAACATGGACAAACAATAATAGTAACAACAACAACTAACACCACCACTTATCAGTTAAAATAGGATAAAGTCTTTCCTTTAGGCTTCATTTTCTAGGATTGTTCAAATTTGGTTGTCAAACCAATAACCAAGCCAAATAAGTCAACTTGGTTCGGTTCATTTGGATTTCAGTTCAGTTCAGTTTGGTTTGGGAAAATTTCTCAACCAAACCAAACAAAAAAACGAACTATATAATATTTTAATTATAAATATATATATATATATATTATATTTTAATTATAATATCAATATTTATATTTTATATAACTGGATGACCTCTTTGCCCTTTAAAACCAATTTCAAACTGAACCGAACCGACCAAGTGAATACTCCTATCATTTTCCTTTTTAACAGAAAAGGAGCTGATTGATGTGTCAAGGCCGTGGATATAATTAGGTTGTAAATTTGTAATTAAATGGTTCTCATCACTATACCATAAAAAGGTGTTTAAAAATGATAAGCAAATGACTGGGAGTAAGATCTTTTATGGCTGATAAATTAAAAGAACGGTCATGAAAACATGATCAACCACCATTTTACCCTTTCATACCTACAGCTCTGACATTTGAGGAAAGGGAGGCTGTTTCAGAAAGGATTTCAATCATCACAATTTTTTTTTTTTTGATAAATAACTAGTTTCAATCATCACAATTGTTCTCAAAACATTGGTTAGCTCTCAGGTCTGTTTGATTCAAATTGTCCAAAGGCGTAAGATTTTAATGCTATTAACTTATTATTATTATTTGATCAGCACAAGATAATTTATTAAGTCATGAGTTTAGAGTTGATACAAACAAGGTATTTAACTTTATTATAGGAAACTGAAACAAAATGTAGGCTGCCAAGGTGCACACATTGTTTACAGTGTCCATAAATTTCCTAATATTTCCACTGCATATTTCCATTTCCATGGGTGCCAACATGAAATGTAACTGGAATTGACATATTCCACAAAAAAAAAAAAAAAGCTGCCGGTGCTCTGTGGAGTACAAGATATTATATCATAATATAAATTGGCGACAATATTTTAGATATGTGGAGTAGCATTGTTATTGGCCAACTAATAGACATCTAATGTGCTTAGTTCTGTCATGTTGAACAGGATTATGTGCAATGTTGATAGCTGCTTTGTTGTCACAATAGAGCATCATTGGCTTCTCGTAGTCAACCCCTAATTCTTCTAGAAGGGATCGTAGCCACAGTAATTTTGACACACCATGTGCCATTGCCCTGTATTCTGCTTCAACTGAGGATCTAGCAACTACAGACTGTTTCTTACTCCTCCATGACACAATGTTCCCAGCAACTAGAGCACAATAACCTGAGGTGGATCTCCTATCATCAATACATCCTGCCCAATCAGCATCAGTGAAAGCTTCCAGCTTCATGTGTCCATGTTTAACTAGCAGAATACCTTTCCCTAGAGTACCTTTCAAGTAACACAGAACCCTTTCGCAAGCAGCTAAATGAGTATCTCTGGGAGAATGCATAAATTGACTAATAACACTTACTGCATAAGAAATATTTGTCCAAGTCATGCAAAGATATAATAACTTCCCAAGCAGTCTCTGAAACACCCCCTTATCAAATAAAAGCTCACCATCTGTAGCAGAAAGCTTATGATTATGGTCAATAGGAGTGGAGATTGGTTTAGCTCCAAGTTTACCAGTCTCAGTAAGGAGGTCAATGACATATTTACGCTGAGAAATGAAGATACCATCCTTAGATCTAACAACTTCAATGCCCAAAAAATACCAAAGATCTCCCAAATCTTTGATCTCAAATTCAGAGTTGAGAAACCTTTTTAGTTTACTGACCTCTTGAGTGTCATTACCCGTGACCACAATATCATCAACATAAACTATCAAAGTCACCAGAGAGCCATTTCTCTTCAAGAACTGGGTATGATCAGATTGAGTTTGTGTGTAGCCAAAGGAGACAATAGCAGCCCTAAACCTCTCAAACCAAGCCCGAGGAGACTGTTTGAGACCATAAATAGATTTTTGCAATTTACACACCTTGCCTTGCATTTCCTTCCCATACACCCCTGGAGGCAAAGACATATAGACCTCTTCATGCAGGTCTCCATTCAATAAGGCATTTTTAACATCAAACTGGTGTAGGGGCCAATCAAAAGTAGCGGCTAGAGATAACAAAACCCTGACTGTGGTCATCTTAGCGACAGGAGCAAATGTCTCAAGATAATCAATGCCATACATTTGAGTGTAGCCCTTAGCAACCAGCCTAGCCTTAAACCTCTCAATAGAGCCATTAGAGTGATATTTAATGGTAAACACCCATTTACAACCCACTGGTTCTTTCCCTTCAGGCAAGTCAACAATATCCCAGGTATGGTTCTTATGCAAAGCATCCAGTTCAACCATCATAGATCCCTCCATTCAGGTTGAGATAAGGCTTCCGGTACGGACCTAGGTATCACATGGGAAGAAACAGATGCAAGAAAAGAATAGTAGGAAGAAGAGAGAAGGTTGTAAGACAAGTGTTTGGAGATACAATGGGTTGTACACTTCCGCTTGCCCTTGCGGAGAGCAATAGGAAGGTCAAGGTCTGGGAAAACTATAGATGGGTCAGAAGAAGGCTGACCTGTTACCTCAGTAATGATGGAAGGAGCAAGAGGCTCTTCTATAGGAGTGGAAACAAACTGTCCATGTCTAAGTCTCTGCCTTTGGTACCACCTTTGGAGAATAGGAGGAGGAGGAATTATAGCCTACTCTCCTCACTACTTATCATAGCATATGCCTGGGAAAGAGTAACCTCATCTTTGGCCAAGATATTTTGCCTAATGATATCAAACTCAGGGTTGAGTCTAGTGAGAAATTCCAACACCCTATTTCTTTCCACCAACTTCCTATACATTTCAGCATCATTCTTATTCTCCCATACAACTGTCTCCATAACATCAATTTCTTGCCATAGGGATTTCAGTATAGAGTAGTAGATTGCTACACTCTTCTCCCCCTGTCTTAGGTTCTTCACATCACTTTTCAACTTATAGACTCTGGCTGCATTCAACTTCTATGAATAGGTCTCAGTAACACTGTCCCATATCTCCTTAGCTGAAGACATCTAGAGATAATGCTGACTTATATGAGGTTGCATAGAATTGACCAACCATCCTATGACAATATAGTTTTCTTGCATCAATTTCTCAAATTCAAGGTCTGTCTCTTTGGGTTTCACTTTACTACCTATGAGATACCCGAGTTTTCCTCTACTACAGACATAAATTCTTATAGACTGTTCCCAAGCAAGATAATTTGTCCCATCTAGCTTGATTGTGGTTACACCAGTCAAAACAGAATCTACCGAGCCAAGGCCTGAAACCGGCACTTGCTTGAACTCACTTCCGTATGGCTCCATTAATCAAACGAAAATCAAAGAACTAGAAATTTTGTCTATAAAAACTTACTTGAAGTCAAACCAGAACCCATATGCTTGAAAACTAGGGTTTTACTCCGTCCAGTTGGGGAGGAAGAGAGAAGATGCAGCCGCTCCTACCAAAACTTCCCAATCTCTTCCAAACCTGAACCGCCCTCCTTTAGGAGTCACAAGACACCTCCCAATCATAGAGTGCTACACCCAAAGCTTCATCTTTACCTATACCTTCGAAAATCTCTAATCGGCTTGGGTTTTTTGCAGCAACAGAACAACACCACTTCTTGGCAATATCCAGCCAGATTTAAACTCTCCAAACCCTCTACCAACTAGGCCAGAGATCCTTTGAACTATAGAGAATCTATCTCTCCATACACTCTTAATCTAAGGGTGTATGGGAAAAGAAGAAGAAAGAAAAAAAGGAAGAAGTATACCTGCTTTTATACCAAGATGTAAATCAGTCCTCAAATATTAGGTGTAAATTTGAAGATTAGAAGAAAAGGGAAGAAGAGAAGTAAGAGCAGCAACACAAGAGAAGAAGATGGTGAAAAGAGAAGGAAAAAGAAGAAAAATCGAATCATCTTCCCTTTCTCCTCTAATCCTTTTTTTATTAAGAATTAAAGTTAGAGTAATGACAAGTATGCCCTTAAATGGGCGGCCAGCTAGGCAATAACATAAAGAGATTAAACAAAAAGAAATAACAGGCCCATTAGCCAACAATAAAAGAAAAGATATTACAAGAGAAGATACTAGGACCCATTTGGCCCAGTCTCTTTACATGCCATAGCTCTATTTTCTGCTTCAGCACTTAACCTTGCTACAACACTTTGTTTCTTGCTTTTCCAGGTCACTAGATTTCCTCCCACAAATGTGCAATACCCACTTGTGGACTTTCTATTATCCACAACACTTGCCCAATCAACATCTATAAAGACTTCCACCTTTAGGTGATTATGTTTGTTGAATAGTAGACATGTCCCCGGATGCTTTTTCAAGTATCTAAGGACTCTCTCTACTACCTCCATGTGTGGTTTCTTAGGAGAGTGCATGAATTGGCTCAGGACCCCAACTGAATAAGCAATGTCTAGACGGGTCATGGACAAATAAATCAGCTTCCCCACTAACCTTTGGAACTATTTCACATCTTTCAGAGGTTCACCATCACAATCACCCAATTTATGATCAACATCCATAGGAGCATCTGTTGGCCTTGCACCTAACTTGCCTGTGTCTTATAACAGATCAAGGGTGTACTTCCTTTGAGAAATGAATATGCCCTTTTTTCAGTGGGCAACTTCAATTCCAAGAAAATACTTCAGAGGACCTAGATCTTTTACTTCAAATTTAGATGCAAGGAATTGTTTCAACTTTTGTATTTCTGAACTCCAATTTCCTATAATGATGATATCATCCACATACACTATCAATACAGCAACCTATTCCCAACATCTCTTCACAAAAAGTGTGTGATCAGACTGACATTGCTTGAACCCTATTTGCTGAACTGCCATATGAAACTGTGAAGATATATCTTGATGTACATTACTAGAGTAGTCCTTGTTGTACAGTATCGTAGTTTTTATTATTTTATTTGTTCTTTTTATCTTTCAGCCCTGTAAGGGCATTCCTGTAACTGTACATACTTTTTATCACTTTAATATAAAAGAGACTCTTTGAGGTGGGGGTCGACTATTCTTGACACCCCTAGATTTGTTTTCTTCTTTCTCTGAATTCAGTTCACATGGTATTAGAGAAAGTTGCTCTTTGATCTTCCTTCTCTCTGATCCATCTCGTCTTCGTGATCTATTGAGAACCTACATCTCTGTCGAGTGATCCTGGACTATTTTGATCTATCAATGAACTCCTCTTCTATTTTCTACGCACCCAAAGAGAGATTTTATTGGACCTCTCTCGTTTGACCTCTATTTGCAGCAAGAATTGAAAGGAGTTGTCGCCTAGCCCTTCTCAACATATTCTGAAATTTTTACGAAGATCCGTGAAGTTTTGAGAGAGATTTGGACTCTTCTTCTTGGCGGTTGCGCCCAGACTTTCATTTTCTGGACTATGTGTTAAGCTTTTCTTTGTTTTGGATCTTGAACAATCTCCGGTGAAAGTAAGGAGTTTCTATCTCAATTTTTTTACTCTCTTGGATTGATTACAACCTATTTCACTTGTCTTTGGATCAAGTTTTGCTTTAGATTAGTTTCTTTAAACTTTAGCCGAACCCTATTTGTGTTATTTTCTTGCTGTAATGGCTTCAGAAAGAGGTGATATCATTCCTGTAAAGATGAATGGACAGAATTATGGGACGTGGAAGTTCCACTTCGGCTTTTATGTTGAGGGAAAGGGTCTAGAAGGATATCTAAATGGAACGGTCACCAAACCAGCTGAGACCGAGGCCAAAGCTTTACAACAATGGAAGTTGGATAATGGTAAACTTATTTCTTGGATTCTGAGTTCTATTGACTATCATATATCTATACCTATGAGGAGAATGAAAACAACATGTGAGATGTACATGTATCTAGAAAAAGTTTATCAACAGTCCAACATATCTAAGCAATATCAGATAGAATCAGAAATACTCTTACGGCCAAGGAGATAGGAGGATACAGGAGTATTATTCTGGTTTTCTTGATTTATGAGCTGAATGTGAGATTGTTCACATTGAACCCTCAAATCCAGTGGAGTGTGTGAAATATCTTCAGAAGCACTTTGAGAAGAGAAAGGTGATTCAGTTCTTGATGAGACTTAGACCTGAATATGAGATAATCAGGTCCAACATTCTAAGTAGGGGAACACTTCTAGATATGGATTCTGTTTTAGGGGAACTTCTAAGAGAAGAGACTAGACTTCTCACTACATCCGGATTTGATGGGAAGATGGCTGAAGGTGGGGCTGAAACAGCCTTTGTTGCTCATGGGGGTAAGAAGCCAACCCCCAAGGACCTCTCCAAAACCCTGCTATGAGTGTAAGGGTTTTGGACATATTGCATCTCACTGTAAGAAGAAGAACGCGTGTACCTATTGCAAGCAACATGGTCACATCATTCCAGACTGTCCAGTCTGACCAGCTAAGGGCTCTCAGAAAAAGACTCAGCCTTGGGCCTATCAGGTAACGGATGGACCAGCAACAGACACTGTATCTACCAAGGGTGAGTCTTCAGTGAAAGGTGAATCAACAGGTGTCATGGATGAAGAAAGGGTTCGGCAACTGGTATCTTTTGCCATTTCCTATGCTTTCTCTGCTATTGGCTTGTCTAGTAAATTCTCTGCATATTGTTCTTCCCCTTCACATGCTTGGATTATAGATTCAGGTGCCACCAACCATATGACAGGAGCCTACCTCAACCACCCAATCCCTTCCACTAAAACTCGCCATAAACATATTATTACTGCTAATGGTGAAAAGTTAGACATCATTAGTAGTAATGATCTACCCCTTCAACTGTCACCAACCAGATCCTTTCCTCTCTCCAAAACCCTCTTAGTACCCAACTAATCTGATTTTTGTTGGCCAACTTGTTGATGAAGGAAATGTTCTCACCTTTTCTCATGATGGTTGCTTGATACGGGACCAATACGCTGGGAAGGTGAAAGGGAAGGGGCATAGGCTGGGCCATCTATTTGCGCTAGAGTTTGAGAAGTCTCGACCGGGGGCATCCTCAGCTTTACTTAGTTCTTCTTTGTCTAATTCTCTATTGAGTTGTAGAAATAATGTTTGGGATTTATGGCATAAACGATTGGGTCATCCATATTCCCAAAATTTAAAATTTTTGTTTGACTCTGGTTTGATTAAGAATATAATTCCCCCTATTGATGCTTTTGATGCTTCTTGCATTACGTGTTGTTTGAATAAAAGTCATGTTTTACCATTTCTTCATACATCTGAACATGCCACTAAACCTTTTGGGATAATACATAGTGGTGTTTGGTCTGCTTCTATTACTTCACGATTAGGGTATAGATATTTCGTATTATTTATAGATGATTGTACCAGATATACTTGGATTTATTTTCTACGACACAAATTAGCAGGCTTTGGTGCATTTAAATTGTTTCATACTATGGTGCAAAATCAATTCAAGTGCAATGTGACTATCCTCTACTCAGATTCAGGGGGAGAATATAGAGATGGAGACTTCCTGGCATACTTGAGGAGTCATGGAATTCAGTCTCAGCACAACTGTCCAGACACTCCACAACAAAATGGTGTAGCTAAACGAAAGAACGGACACATTCTCAGTGTTGTGCGCACATTACTACAAGAGTCCCATACTCCAACTTCGTTTTGGGTAGAAGTATCCAGTAGAGCCGTGTATTTGATCAATTTTCTTCCATCCTCTATTCTAAGCAACACTTCTCCCTTCCAAAAACTTTTTAGTTATCCCCCAGATTTCTCTATCCTTCATTTTTTGGTTGTCTTTGTTTTGTTCATCTTCCTGTTTGTGAACGATCTAAATTAACTGCTCAATCTTCTATGTGTGCCTTTGTGGGATGTAGTCCTGACCACAAAGGATTTTTGTGTTATGATCCTGCTATTTGTTGTATTCGGATTTCTCAGAATGTTGTGTTTCTTGAACATATCTCCTTTGCTGGGGTTGCTAGATTGTCTGCTCATTCCATCTCTGTTTTGTAGGACTTTGATTCAAATGACACTACTACTTACTCAACTAAGAGAGATCTTCTTGTCTTCACCCGCAAGCGGCTACGTGTCCCGGCTCCTGCACCTACAACCCCCCTTCCACCTAGTCTAGAGCATTCATCTCAAATATTCTCTGTAAGTGATACCTTGACCTTAGATCCTCCTATTTCAGATAGTAGTTCGGTTATTCCACTTTGTCGTTCTACCCGTATCTCTCGACTTCCTGACTGCTATGGTTTTCCTTCAAACCATAGTTCATTTTCTGTTGTACTTTCTTCCACGGATATCCCTAGATCTTATCAGCAAGCCATTAGAAGTTCTCAATGGAAAGAAGCTATGGATGCCGAAATTCAAGGCCTCCATGAGAATGATACTTGGGATCTTGTGCCAACTCCTCCAGATGCTTCTATTGTTGGAAGTCGTTGGGTCTATACAATCAAACTGAAATCAGATGGCTCTCTTGATCGATATAAGGCCCGGTTAGTTGCCCAAGGATACAGTCAGGAATATGGGATTGATTATGAAGAAACATTTGCCCCGGTTGCTAAAGATCACCACAGTTCAGACTCTTATGGCCATTTCTGTCGTTTATTCCTAGACTATTTACCAATTAGATGTGAAGAATGCATTCCATCATGGTGAATTAAAGGAGACAATCTACATGAAACCTCTACCTGGATATTGCAGTGATCCTTCACGTGTTTGAAGAAGTCTTTATATGGCCTGAAGCAAGCACCCAAAGCTTGGTTTGAGCGCTTCCAGGATGTTGTTGTTGCAGCTAGGTATAATCAGAGCTCCTCTGACTACTCCCTCTTTGTTAAGATAAGACCTATTCTTCTATTATATGTTGATGACATGCTCCTAACGAGGGATGACCATGACAGCATTTGTGAGCTAAAGTCCTTACTTCATAACTCATTTCACATGAAGGACCCGGGTCTTCTCACTTACTTCTTAGGTTTGGAGGTTCATCATATTAGTCGAGAGTATTTTATTTGTCAACAAATACGCATATGATCTCGTCAAACTAGCTGGAATCACTGATGAGAAGCATGTTGATACCCCCTAGAGCTGAATGTCAAGCTATCTAAATCCGAAGGCCTCGTCCTTCCTGATGCTACATTGTACCATCAGCTTGTTGGCTCTTTGATCTATCTTACTATGACCAGGCCTAATATTTCACATGCTGTTCAGGTCGTCGGTCAATTTGTCTCTACCCCGAGACAACCTTATATGACTGCGGTTCGCCGCATCATCCGTTATGTTAGAGACACAACCTCTCAGGGACTGTTTTTCTCTTCCTCTTCATCTATACAGTTGAGGGTTTATGCTGATGCTAATTGGGCTGGTTGCCCTGACACTCGTCGATTCACTACTGGGTGGTGCGTCTTCATGGGTGACTCTCTCATCTCCTGGAAGTGCAAGAAACAGCAAACTGTCTATAAGTCTTCCACTGAAGCCGAGTATAGAGCTATGTCTTCTACATGTGGCGAGATTGTTTAGCTAAAGTCACTTTTCATTGATCTTGGTATATTTCTCTTCCTACTCCTATCCCTCTATATGCCGAGAACACCAACGCTATCAAGATCGCATCTAATCTAGTCTTTCATGAGAGGACTAAACATATCGAGGTGGATTGTCACTTTATTAGAGACTTCCTTGTTGCAGGCTCTATATCTCTTCCTCATATTGCCTCTCACATGCAGATTGCCGACATCTTCACTAAGGACATGACTAAAAGTCGACATCTCATTCTTGTGGGCAAACTGCTGCTGATGTCTATGCATCAGTTTGAGGGGGAGTGTGAAGATATATCTTGATGTACATTATTAGAGTAGTCCTTGTTGTATAGTATCATAGTTCTTATTATTTTATTAAGGGCATTCTTGTAATTGTTCATACTTTTTATCTCTTTAATATAAAAGAGACTCTTTGGGGTGGGGGTCAACCATTCTTGACACCCCTAGATCTGTTTTCTTCTTGCTCTAAATTCAGTTCACAGAAACTTACTGAACCAAGCCCTAGGTGATTGTTTTAAACCATAAAGAGACTTTCTCAGCTTACACACCTTATTTTTACTTCCCTTGGCATAGAATCCGATGGGTTGAACCATGTACACATCCTCCTCTAGGCCACCATTTAAAAAGGCATTCTTTATGTCCAGATGATGCAATTCCCAGTCAAGGTTAGCAGCTAATGATAGAAGAACTCGGATTGAGTTCATCTTAGCTATTGGAGCAAATGTCTCATCATAGTCAACCCCGTACACTTCAGTGTACCCCTTGGCTACTAATCTTGCTTTGTACCTTTCAACTGTCCCGTCCGCTCTGTGTTTAATTGTAAACACCCACTTACATCCCATGGGGTCTTTCCCCCTTGGAAGATCCACCAATTCCAGAATTTGATTTTATGGAGGGCATTAATCTCCTCCTTCATAGCATCTGTCCATTCAGGGTATTTTAAGGCCTCTACAACATTTTGGGTACAGGGATGCAATCAACTACAGATAGGAAGGCTCGATATGAGGGGGAAATGTGATCATAGGAGTCATACTGGGTAATGGGGTGTTTGGTAGTGCATGACCGGACTCCTTTTCTTTGAGCAATAGGAATGTTAAGTCATCCACAGTAGGTGCAAGGGTATCAATAAGTACAACAGGGTTTGGACTTACCTCCTGAGAGTCTAACGAGGTTGATTGCTCAATGTTTGGTAGCTCCACATCTCTATCACAATGCTGATCTCTACGGCGTGTACGTTGGAAGACACGAAATGGGGCAAGGTCCGGAATAGAAGGAAGATAGACTAGGCAGACCTGAACTTGCTTCTCATCTTCCACACTACTCTCACCCTGAGAAGAAGCATGGAAGAACGGTTCAGACTCAAAAAAAGACACATCCATAAAGACAAAAGACTTATGACTAACGGGATCAAAGCATCGGTACCCTTTTTGAGATGAAGGATACCCCAAAAAGATACAAGGTATGGACCAAGGGTCTAACTTACCACGATGAGACAAATCATGGACAAAGACACAACAACCAAATACTCTCATGGAGATAGAAAATGAAGGAAACTGAGGGAACAACAACTGATGAGGAGCCATATAGTTAAGCACTCTAGAGGGCATGCGGTTGATGACATAAGCAACTGCAAGTATAGCATCCAACCAAAACCTTTTTGGAACATTCATGTGTAGCATCATCCCTCGAGCTACCTCAAGGAGGTGTCTGTTCTTTCTTTCTACAACACCATTTTGTTGTGGTGTTCTTGTGCAAGAGCTCCTATATATAGATCCATGGGAGGCAAAGAACTCATTGAGCTCACAATGAAAGTATTCATTTGCATTATCTAATTGAAAGATCTATTTTTCAACATGGAACTACGTAAACACCATCCTCTAGAAGTCTTTCACAATCTTTGGAACTTCATCTCTGCTACACAAGGGAAACTGGATCTTTTACTACTTGAATGAAAAGTTTTTCTACATTGTTTACTCAACTAACACGTTTGACACTGAAAATCTAACACTAAACATGACTTAAATAAAATCGGAAGCAAAGACTTTACTATTTCAAATGAAACATGACCTAACCGACTATGCCACAAAAATATTTGACTCTTATTTGACTGAATATATGATTTTGAGGACGACACCGAGAGACCAGCTTTGTTGTCGAGAATGTAGAGAACATCCACTAGGCTCCCTCTACCAATCATCCTCCTAGAAGTTAGATCCTGAAAAACACATGAGCCAAGAAAAAAGGTTACACTATAGTTTAAAGAGTTTGTAATACTACTGATTGAAAGCAAATTTATAAGAAATTGAGGGACATGCAATACGCAATTCAAGTTAAGGCTATGGAGAAGGGATATTGATCATTGGCCTACAATGGAGGAGAAAGATCCATCTGCAAGCCTCACTTTGTCCCTTCCTGGCAAAAGGTTATAAGTTTGAAACAGGTTTGGCTAATCGGTCATGTGGTTAGAGCCCCCGAGTCAATGATCCAAGGGGAGTCAGTGGTAGTGGTGACATGGAATGCAGAGACCGCATTACCTGATGTAGACACAAATGAAGTAGGAGTACCAGTAACTGAACTATCCATCTGTTGCAAAGCCCTACCATATGACTCCAAGTGATCACTGAAGAAATTCATGATATCTTCCTTGGGGTTAGAACCAGTCAAGTGGCCCCATGTAGTACCAACAAACTGAGTATCCTGGGTTGCCACATGTACTACATTATGTGTTGTATTCGGCTTCTTCTGACCTTGCAATTTACCCTGTTCTTGGTTCTTCACTACCCACTTGGGCTTCCCGTGAATCTCCCAACATGTGTCACGAATATGTCTTGAGCGCCAACAATGGGTACAAAACAACTTACCTTTATCATTAGCCTTCTTGGAGTCACTTTTCTTGCCCATATTGTTATTACCCATTGCAGCCAATGCTACCTGTTGCTCCCCCTCAGTTGTAACTATCACACTCCGCCTACTTTCCTCAGATTGAACGAGAGCATACACCTCTTGAACCGAGGCCAACTCTTTACTTCCTAAAATTTGAACTCTCAAGGGTTCATAAGCAAGGTTGAGCCCCAACAAGAATGCAAAAACACACTGCTGAGAAACTAACTTCTTATATGCCTTAGCATCATCATCATGTTTCCATTCTATAATCTAATAGTAATCTAGTTCCTTCCACATTGAAGTAAGGGCTGAATAATAGGGAGACAAACTATGGTTCCCCTATTTACAAGTTGAGGATTCAGCTTGCAACTGGTAAATCTTGGCATAATGCCTTTGCTCAGAATAGGTGGTTTTGGCCTATTCTCAAATCTCACTAACAGTGTCTGCCCACATAAAGTTCTTCTTCACATCGGATTCCATGGCTGCAAGGAAACAAGACATCACCATACTGTTTTCTTGGTCCCACCTATCATGTTCAGCTGTCTCACACTTGGGTTCTTTCACTCTTCCATTTACGTAACCAGCTTTTTCCCTTGTTGTTACATAGAGTTTCACACTTTTAGCCCACTCCAGGTAGTTGAAGCCATTTAGAGGGGTAATTGGCATGGGAAACATCAAGTTTTCACCACCCATACCAGCTGTTCTACGGGTTGGTATAACCCCAGATGATGTTGGATCATAGTTTGCCATTAAGGGAGAAGGTCTACACTACAAAAAACAGAATCACAAGTGTACCAAACCTGATCCCACACAATCAGAATGCTAAACCCCCGAGAATTCTACTTCTGGAATGAGAGTAGAAAAAAAACACTGCTGAAATCAGTCCAGTAATTAGGCTAATTCCACTACAGCAACCAGTAGTGTCCAGCACCTAAGTCCAACAACCAGTCCAGCAATCAGGTCATTAGAACTACAGCCCAGAAATCAGTTCAGTTGAGGTTCGGCCATCAGAACATTAGAACTACAGCCCTAAAATCAGTTCAGTTCAGGTTCAGGGCACTAGAACAGCCCAGAAATCAATTGCAGTTCAACTATAGCACATACTCATGTCTGTAATAATAAAAAAAAAAACCCATACTCCTGTCTAACACCTGTACGAAGTAAATAAAAAGCCAAGGCCTTCACTCCATTGGCTACAGAGGAAAAAAGGAATACATACCCCTGTCCAGAACCTGTTCGAAGGTGCAAACCCAGAAACTAATTCTCACTGCATCGAACAAGGAGAAGTAGGGTGTTTACAGCATCGCCCTTCTTCTACTAGGGTTTCCTTGGTGTTATGACCAAGGGGAACAAAAGCAGCAAGTGCTCTGATCAGTCCGATTAGGTTTCTTTGTCCTCCACCCATCCAAGAGATCAAGAGAGAAAGAAAATAGATTCTTTATCGTGCAGAACCTGGCTCTGCTACCATGTAATTTTTCCTGGATAGAGAGAAATGAGAGAAGAGAAGAGACAGGAGAGGAGAAGAGAGAGAAGAGAAGGGAGAGAGGGAGATTCGATCGGGAATCAAAAAACAATAGCTGGCTGATGCCCAGCTTATCAATTATATTAACTTAATGTAAAGGATAAGAGACAAATACAATTATGCCCCTGGCCACTCCTTACTAACAAACAAATAAGAAGAAAATAAAAGACACTGGCTGACAGCATCTTAGGCTGATAGCATGCTACCAACAACTGTAAAATAAAATAAACAACTCTCACAACAAAATTTTGCTTGAACTCACTCTATCATGTAATTTTGATGACTTGGAACAAGATGATAATTTAATAGAGTCTACCTATGCATCGTTTATCATTAAATAGAATAGCATTATTTTGCATATTTCACGGCGTGTCTATAATTTTTACAATATTTCCATATGAAGTTTCTGACATTTCCAACATATTTCTTTTATTTGGATGACCGATATTTCCACTGAAACTGGCATTTTATACTTTGGGTGCATAGGCTAGGGGCAACGTTGCATGGACATGGGCACGAGAGTTAGAATCTGATGTGCATCCAAGAGCCTACCTCAGCAAGATGAGAAAAGTCAAAAACATAGATTCAAGGAAACATCAACGAAAAAATATATACTACAGATATAGTTCATCTTTTTTGAATTCTAATATTATACCTGCAAAAAAGGGTCTAACATATTGTCTTTGTTACCAAGTAATATTTGATACAAAAAACAGCATTCATCTCATACATTAGCTGTTCATTTATGTCAAATAAGCTATAAGATAAAAAAGGAAATGTTACATTAGAAGTGTCCTCAAGAATCCATGGAGTGCCGGACTCCAACTGCCCAACACATGTCTAGCGTGGACACACCATCCATTTAGGAGAGTCCATGCAACACTTGTTGTGAGTAGGGGGCATAGTCAATGGGTTTGGATTGGGACACCAAAATAGAAGTTGCAGCTAAAGTGTATTAGAAGTTTAGTACATGAAGTATGACACTCATTTAGTGTTAGAAGATCAACATTTTAGGCTTTTCAAGTATCAAAATGAGCTCAAAAAAAAAAGTTGGGGGGAAATGAAACATCCTATTTTGCTCAGTTTATTTCTTTTTTTTACATCTTTATTTTGGGCAAATAAATAGCAAAAAAACAACAAAAAAAAATGGTAAACTCTGTTTACTTCCCATGGCAATTTTACAAGGAAATAAGACACTTAAAGAAATTTCAAATTTCTAAGGAATAAAGAAAAGTCACACTATGGACTTAAGTACTTGAGGAAAATGCAAAGATGACAAAGATGGCAACTGCAAGAGACAGCATGGATCTAGATTGTTAAGATTTGAAAATACCTAACAAAACCAGGATGTGAATTTTCATTTCAAGTACGATTCTGAACTTTATACTTAGCAAATAGAAATATATCCGCTCTATGCAATGCAAGTGACAAGATTCTTATCATCTATTAATCTCCTGTCCATTTGTGGGTAGTATTTGGGCATGGTTTTTCCCTCTCATTGATTGTAGGTGGACTCCTGCAGATTTGGGAAGCCTGTTTAGATCGTCTTTCATCACTTTCCCAAGTAAGAGAGGAGATTATTATGGAGATGAACAAGATCCGTGATCCTTTAGACCATTTGGAAGGAAAGGAATGATAAGTGTTCAGTGATAGGAGAGAACTAAAGTCTGTGATCCTCATCGGGAGTATTTATGTTCAAGTGGTGCATTAAGTGAGGACTATGAAGGTTTTTAGGCCTTTCTTCATCAATGATATTCTTAGAAACTGGTTGTAATGCAAATAGCATCTTCCTCCACTTCAAGGACAAGTATTTCAATCCTATGGCAACCACCTGAGGCAGGTAAAATCAAGCTTAATTTTGATAGATGCAGCCTAGGGAATCCTGGGCTATCAGGCATAGAAGGGTGTTTAGAGATGGTGATGGAGACATTATAGCCATGTTTTCAGGACCAAAAGGACAGGGAATGCA
The DNA here is from genome assembly GCF_056320005.1 of Nelumbo lutea. Lineage (NCBI taxonomy): Eukaryota > Viridiplantae > Streptophyta > Magnoliopsida > Proteales > Nelumbonaceae > Nelumbo > Nelumbo lutea. Next base: position 24,157,737 of record NC_142686.1, on the reverse strand, counting down.
AGGTTCAAAATATCGCATTGTATCATACGATATGTATCAGTTGTTGAACCAAGTGATGCACTATATATTTGGGAATTGGGGGCATTTCTCATGTTTAAATAATAGTAAATAGTAATAGTAATATTAGGGTGTGCATATATGGTGGTTAGATGAATCAGTGAATGCTTTTAAATAGAGGTGTGGGGATTAATTCAGCAGAATGTGTAGTACCCTGTAACAGGGTGGATGAATCAATGAACCACCTGTTATTGCACTGCAATTTCTCTTAAAATATCTAGGTGAAAGTGTATAGGCTAGGCTGTTTACTTTCAATGGTTGTTGCACAGCTTTGGTAGAAATATTTTTGAAAGGGTGGCACTTACAGGGATTGAGCAAGAGAGAGAAAGCTATTTGGCAAATGATCCTTGGAACAGTGTTTTGGACATTCTTGACAGTAAATCCGATTGAAGATTAAAGAAGAAGATGAGAAGAGAAGAAAAGGGAAGAGAAGGAGAAAGAAGGATTAGAGGCAATGAACAGTGCTGGCAGCACCAGCTTCATTATAATCTATAGGGCGAAAAAAATAAGAAGGGAAATGACCCTTGTGCCCTACTATAAGTAAAGTACAAGAATCAGAAAAAATAAAAACGCTTGAATTTTTTCAACACTCCCCCTCAAGTTGGAGCATAGATGTCAATCATGCCCAACTTGTCAAACAAATCATTATGCCACACATGATGAAGACCTTTGGTGAAGATGTTTGCAAATTGTTCTTTTGAGCTAACATATGGGGTGCATACTTCTCCATTCACAAGTTTCTCTCTAATAAAGCACTTGTCCACTTCAATGTGTTTCGTCCTATCATGGAGGATTGGATTAGCTGCAATGTTGATAGCAGCCTTATTGCCGCAATAGAGTGACAGAGCGTTGCTAACTGCAAAACCCAGTTCACCTAACAGATTTCTTATCCACATGATTTCAGCAACTCCATGAGACATAGCTCTGCATTCTGCTTCAGCACTAGATCTAGCCACCACACTTTGCTTCTTACTTCTCCATGTGACTAGGTTTCCCCCTACAAAGGCACAATACCCACTAGTAGACTTTTAATCATCAATTGCCCCTGCCCAATCAACATCAGTATATACTTCCACCTATAAATGTCCATGTTTCTGGAATAGCAAACCAGCTCTGGGAAACTTCTTGAGGTATCTGAGGATCCTCTCTGCAGGTTCAAGGTGAGTTGTCCTAGGATTGTGCATGAACTGACTAAGGACACCCTCTACATAAGCAATACCAGGTCTGGTCATAAACAAATACAAGAGTCTCCCTACAAGTCTCTGAAACTTCTTTACATCTTTCAAGAACTCTCCCTGACTGTCTCCCAGTTGATGGTTAGATTCAATTGGTGAGTCAATTGGTCTCGCCCCTAGTTTGCTTGTATCTTCTAGTAGATCTAATACATATTTTGGTTGGGAAATAAAGATGCCATTGTGAGAGCGGGCAACTTTAATTCTAAGGAAATAACGTAAGGGGCCTAGATCTTTCACCTCAAATTGAGTGGCTATGAACTTTTTTAGTCTCTATATTTCAGCCTCCCAATCTCTTGTGATCATTATATCATCCACATACCCAATTAGAGCAGAAATTTTCCCTTCACCTTTCTTCACAAATAGAGTTGGTCTGACTGGCATTGTTTGAACCCTATCTATTGAACTGCTAAGTGGAACTTACCAAACCAGGCCCGAGGAGATTGTTTCAGCCCATATAAAGATTTTTTTAACCTGCACGCTTTCTATTCACTGCCTTTGGCACAAAAACCTAGAGGTTGGGTCATGTACACTTCCTCTTCTAAGTCACCATTCAAGAAAGCATTTTTGATGTCCAATTGGTGAAATTCCCAATCAAGATTTGTTGCCAATGAAAGGAGAATCTTGATAGAATTCATCTTGGCTACTGAAGCAAAAGTCTCTGCATAGTCCACTCCATATACTTGTGTAAAACCTTTTGCCACCAGTTTGGCTATGTATCTTTCAACAGTTCCATCAGCCTTGTGTTTCATTGTGAACACCCACTTGCAACCCATTGGTTCATTCCCTTCAGGAAGATCGACCAACTCCCAAGTGCCATTTTTGTGTAATGCATCAATTTCTTCCTTCATTGCACCTGTCCATTTAGGTTTGAATAAAGCGTCTACCACATTCTTAAGAACGGGGATACTGTCAAAAAAAGAGAGGAATGCACGATATGAAGATGAAATATGGTCATAGGACACAAAGTGAGAGATAGGATGATTAGTGGTATAAGATCTAACACCATTTCTCTTAGTAATAGGAACATTGAGATAATTAATGATAGGGGAATCAACATTGAGAGGAACAAGCATATCAATAGGAGCAAGTGTACCTGGCTAATGGGAAGGATCAACCTCTAGTGAAGCCAATGATGTCGGTTGCATAGTGTCAGGTTCCATGGCTCTTGAACTCTACTGGCTTTTGTGGTGGCGAAGAAAGACACAAAATGGAGGAAGATCAGGAGGAGGTAATTGAGTCTATGCCTGTTTCTCCTCAACCCTACTCTCCCCCTGAGGAGAAACCGAGAAGAAAGGTTGATTCTCAAAGAAGGATACGTCGATTGAGACATAGTACTTGCGAGAGGTGGGATCATAGCAACGATACCCCTTTTGAGATAAAGGGTAACCAAGGAAAACACAAGGAATAGCACGAGGATCAAGTTTACCTCGAGTAGGTGGCAAGTTATGAAGAAAGCAACGACACCCAAAAACATGCATTCGAATGGGGGACAACGGAGCTGTAGGAAACAAAAGCTAATGTGGGGCCTTATACTCTAGTAACTGAGATGGCATACGGTTGATGATGTACATAACACACAGAAAAGCATCCATCGAAAAACGTTTCAAAACATTCATATGGATTAACAAGCCACGAGCTACTTTGAGAAGATGATGGTTTTTTCTTTCAACGACACCATTTTGTTGGGGTGTCCTAGCACAAGAGCTTCGTTGAAGTGATCCATTCAAAGCAAAGAATTCCGTGAGATCACAATGGAAGTATGAATGGTACGTACATCACTATTGAAGTGAAGTGTGTACCATCTCAAAGAACCATTCATCCTAAAAGAGTTCTTTGAATAGGCCAATATTCTCTAACACGCCCCCTCACATGACAGCCCATTAGGCTTGAAGCGTGAACAAGCACAGGCCCACCCATACCTTGTGATGAAACTCATGAGGGTAATGAAGATCGAACACTAGACCACTTGGTCAAAATGGCTTTGATACCATCTTGACAGTAAATCCGATTGAAGATTACAGAAGAAGAAGATGAGAAGAGAAGAAAAGAGAAGAGGAAGAAGATAAGGAGAAAGAAGGATTAGAGGCAATGGAACAGTGCTGGCGGCGCCAGCTTCATTAGCTGGTTTAGAATGAAATCAATAATCAGAAAAAATAAAAAACACTTTAATCATCCAAGCAGACCCTAACAAAATAAAATCAATTTTTTCAACAGACATTATGGCAAGAGAGGAACTCTAAAATATTTCAGAAAAGAGGCTGTCAAATTGAAGATGTATGGGAAAAATTTGTGGGCAAACTGTTTTATTGGTCATTAGCTAGTTTAGAATGAACAGATCAGATTACAGTTCTCTTTTTTTTTTTTTTTGATGAATGATTACAGTTCTCTTTTTGGGTATGAAAATCATTTTGTAAACACAAATAGTGGTATAGTGTTTTGTTTTTGTATTTTCACTTTGTACAGCCTCTAGTTGTACAAGGTCTGTTTTTATTGTAGAGATAATGAGAGTTAGCCGAGAGAGCTATTTCTGTAATTTACATCTTGTTGTATTTTATTTTCTTCTTGTACACTATCTTCTCTTGTACTCTAAAAACAATTTGGTCCTTTTACTTTTTTAATATAAATTTCTCTCTTAGGGTGTCGAGCTCCATATTGGACACACCCACAAACTTGTGGCTGTCTCTTTCTCTTCTGGATTTACAGACCTTGACCAGCCTCTGACATGGTATCAGAGCAGGTCACAATCTGACCTACAGAGCTTACTTCTCTGTCCTTTGAATCTTTTGGCATTCAGGGGTCTTCCCAACAATACGTGGGAACCCTCTTGTGCCCTAGAATTTTCTCTCCCAAGGCTGTTTCGATCAGACCTTGACAGATCTGAAATATGGGAGTTTGCACCATCAGCTTCATCTTTTCTCTTTGATCTGCACTTGGAGAAATCAGATCTACTTGAAACTCTACATCTAGTGTCGCCCAGAGGAGTTCTTGTGATTCTCTTCAGCTTGGTTGAATTTGGTTTGATTTAAGAAGGGTTTTATCCTTCTCTTGGTTCAGCATACTGTGATAGTTTCCTTTTCTGGACATTTGATCGAAATGTACCTCTCTATCATCATCTCTTCTTCAATTTCTGATATCAGTCTTAGAAATCAGCAATTTTCTTTATGATAATGGCTTCAAAAAGAGTAGATGTCCTTCTTGTTAAGTTTAATGGATCGAACTATGCCTTGTGGAAGTTTAACTTCCAATTTCATATTGAGGCAAAGGGCCTTTGGGGCTATTTAAACGAAACTGTACCTAAACCTGATGGCTCAGATGTTAAGGCTTTAAATCAGTGGAAAATTGACAATGCAAAGATTGCACCATGGATCCTTGGATCCATTGAGGTTGGCATTGTCATTCCTATGCGAGGTTATAGAACAGCTTATGAAATGTATGAATATCTAGAGAAGGTATATCAGCAATCAAACATCTCTAGGCAGTACCAAATAGAGGTTGATACCTTCTCATATCATCAGGGAGAGAGAAAGGTCCAGGAATACTAATGTAGGGTTTATTAACCTCTGGACAGAATATGAGTTAGTACACATGGGAAAGGATCCTTCGAATTGTTGTGTGAGGTATATGAAGGAAAACTTTGATAGAAGGAAAGTTATGCATTTCCTAATGCATCTCAGACCTGAGTTTGAAGTTGTCAAGTCTAATATCCTGAACCGAGGAACTCTTCTTGATTTAGATACCATTCTTGGGGAAATTCTAAGAGCTGAAACCAGATTTGCTACACAGACCACACTTGATGGGAGGAAAGACTCCAATATTGATGTTGTTTTCCTGGCAACCAAATCAAAGGGGAAGAAGGATTTCTCGCGAATTCAGTGCTATGAATGCAAAGAATTCGGACATGTCTCACATTGTAAGAAGAATACATGCACGTATTGCAAACAATAGGGACATATCATTACAAAATGTCCAACTTGGCCACCAAAGGGAAATGGATCTAATCAGAAGAAAGGGTCTTATAAAGCCTATTGGACAACCATGGAGAATTCAGATGCCTCATCTACCATTACATCAGTGACTTCATAGAATAATTCTTCTGGTGGTATTTCTGAAGATTAGATTCGGTAACTCATGTCCTCGGCTATCTCTTCCGCTTTCTCAGCTATTGGCCTGTCTAGTAAGTCTTCTACCTTCTGCCCCTCCTCAAATCACCTTTGGATTATAGACTCTAGTGCCTTTAATCACATGACGGGGGCCTTCGTTGGTCAGTCTCCTAAACCCCATCTTTCTAATAGACACATTGTCACGGAAAATGATGAAAAAATAGATATATTTGGTTGTGATGATTTACACCTATCTACCTCTAACTCATCTTACTTTCACCTACCCAAGACCTTATTTGTGCCCAAATTAACCACTAATTTGTTTTCTTCTAGTGGTTGTTTGATACAGGACTAGCAAACTGGGGAGGTGAAGGGGAAGGGGCATAGACTAGGTCAACTATTTACTCTGAAGTTTGAGAAGAAGAAAGCTTATTCAGTTTCCCCTTCTTGTTTACTTTCTACTACATCTAGGTTTGAACCTTTTAGTTGTAATAATGACTGGAACTTGTGGCATAGACACCTCGGTCATCCTTTTACAAAGAAACTTGATTATCTATTTGCTTCTAGTAGTTTACCTAATGCTACTGCTTCTTTTAAGAATGTTAATAAATCTTGCATTACTTGTTGTTTGAGCAAAAGTCATATTTTACCCTTTCCTTCTCCTTCTGAGCATGCAACAATACCTTTTTATTTAATACATAGTGATGTTTGGTCATCTCTAGTTACTTCTAGATTGGGATTCAAATATTTTGTTACTTTCATTGATGACTACACTCGCTTTATTTGGATTTATTTCCTCTACAAGAAATCTGAAATTTATCATAAATTTAAACTTTTTCAAGCCTATGTTGCCACCCAATTCAAAGGAAAAATATGTATCCTACGATCTGATTCAGGGGGAGAATACTTTGATGGGGATTTTCAAGCTTATTTGAAAGAATAGGGAATCTAATCCCAAAAATCTTATCCTAGTACTCTACAACAAAACAGAGTAGCCGAAAGAAAGAATAGACACACCTTTGAGTGTAGTTCGGACCCTTCTACAAGACTCTCATGTTCCTTCTTGGTTTTGGGTGGAGGCAGCCAGCACTACTATGTATCTAATAAATCTTGTTCCATCATCTGTTCTAAATAACACCTCTCCGTTCCAGTCCCTGTTTCACAAACCTCTTAACCTATCTTGCTCAAAAGTTTTTTGTTGTGTTTGCTTTCTTCGTCTTCCACCCCATGAACACACCAACTTGACTACACAGGCAGCGTTATGTGCCTATGTGGGGTACATATGCGCTTCAAAATTACATACTGCATCAATACATTTACATTTTTTGTTTCATCATTAACTGATCAATGAAACTCTATTGATTTAGCAATAGCAAGTATATAGAAAAGTTATTTGTTAGAAGAGGTAACAACTCGTGCCTCCTCTTGGGTCTACTGTATTGCCTCATATTTCTGTTTTAATAAATTATATTCATTCATCAAAAAAAAAAAGTATATAGAAAAGTTTTACATTTTTTATGAGTTACAGGAGAAAAGATTACTATTGCATGAGTAAAAGTAAGCTGCTTGGATCAGCCCCTATCAAGCACCCATTTTTACAAAAAAAAAGTCCCTTGCCTTGCCTTGCCGGCTTGGAAATTGCGGGCCCCTAGTACAACTCCACCCAATTTTAACTCCATTACTCGCTACTCATCTTCTTAACAGTTGGTTATTCTTCTCACTCACCTGAACGAGGTATTCACTATTCAAGTTTGAAGCTAGCTATCTAATCTCCCTTAGAAGTGTACAAGTATATCCAATGGATTTCTCCCTTTCCTTGCATCATCCACCATCCACCCTAAGATCACTTTACAATTTCCTTCTACATCCGACCTTCTCAGCTTCAAGGAGAAGTATCGACACAGATCCCAGTACAATTACAAATTAGACACTTTCTTTGTTTTCTTATAACACCTTAAAAGTTTTAAAATGCTCTTAAGTGGAAATCGCAATTTACCTAATTTTTAGTTTCTGAGACAGAAATAAAGAAATTGAACTCGCAAATATATTTTGATATGAGTATGCATTCAAAGCTATTGGTTACAAAAACAGGACTTTGAATTACTGTAGGAACGTAAAGTTAAAGCAGGATTTCAGCCTGGCCATGTTAATTTATCGTCAGTCACAGAATAACAACTAGAGTTTCTTCCCCTTTTGCAGCTTACATCGTGTTGAGCATAAACAATTTTCAATATGTTAACATTGCTAAAAAATTTTAACAAGCGAAGTTACAAACTTCAGGACAATGGTGTCAAATCAAAATAGAGCCCATTGACTACAATTACAAGATCAAGTAACTGAGATTCAAAACGCCATAAATACGCGGCAAAGAGAGTGAATATACCTGAGCCAACAAGCTGACTGCATGGCAGTCGTACCCATGCTGGGAGAAGAAGGGAAACCAGTTTTCGACCCAACACCAAGCAGCATGATGGATTCCATGGACAAAAACCAATGGTGGATTCATAGGTTTATCCTCATTTGGGTCATTTCGGGTACCCTTTTGGAAAATAACCTCCATGTTCAAACCAGAGGGGAGCTCGTGGAACAGACGAGACTGACCTTCTTTGAGCTGGTACTGGACTCGCATTGCAAAGGCTCTGCCATGGACTGCGACAGGCTTTACGGTCCTTTGGATGTGAATGGATTTTATGCGAAGGAGAGCGTTGGTGTGGATTGAGAGAGGAGCAGTCATGATGGTTGCTGAGTGCTGGCTGGTGAGGCTGGAGGCTGCCCTCTACTACTAGTCACTAGAGGCCGTGTACCAGCCCAAGAGGTGATGTTCATATTCCTTCAGGGCTAGTTTTGGGGAAAAAGATTGGAAATCTAGGTTGACACGTTTATCCACAGTGCTTTCTTTGTGCGACACGTCCGTCCATAATTAGAATATGAACCAACGCGTCACATGAAGAGAGCCTGTGTCTGTAAACTGTGAAGTGTGAACAGCATAGTTTGTCAGTTTGTCTAACGTGAAGCTTTGATCGAGCTGCTTGCCTGCTTTCACTGATTTTTTAGTGCTTTATCAAAAGCAGCTCAACCATGCTTCAACCCTTTTAGGAGGGCTTTCACGTAGCAGCTTCTGGCATTACAAGGTGAGCTCCCAAACAAACAAGCTATAACTAATGTTTGGTGAAAACTCAGAAAGCCCAAAATAGGTATCTTACAGCTAAATATCCAACTCTAGTGATTTTCTCCAAGAGCCTATATGAGAGGGCTTCTGCATTGTTAAGCTGCGTTGACGGAGCAGCTTTGGAGAAGTTATAAAACTAGCTTCATCAAAAAATTGAGTTCTCAGCTCACCGACAGCATTTTGGGCTTTTCCGGGATCATTCTCAGTTAAACGACAGCATCTTTGGGCTTTTTGGGGGTTTTCACCAAACACAACATTCTGTGTAGGGCCTAACATGCAACGCTGAAAACCCCCCAAATGGGCACTAAAATTCTTTTATAACTTCGAAAAAAAAGTCTGAAATCCACATGTCCACCACATTATTGTAGATGGCAGTATATTTCTTCATATATATAATTTATTAAAATATGCATTTCTTATTCATACCTAATTTATTGTTATTTCAACCTTAGATTTAGTATTCCTATATTCATAGAATTTGTAAGATTTTCACCGATATTTCCAAAAATATCCATAACATTCCAAAATACATGTCCAACCTTGATTAATACAAATCTTGCAATTGTAGAGGTAAGCATGCCTTCAGTGAATTCATCTTTGCTTGTACATAAACCAAAGGAATGATGTTCAAGCAAAAGGTTGACTCCTAAAATGCAGCTTGCAAGAGACAAAAGAGAGCATGCCTCTGGGAATGAGATCACAAATGGACCAAGGAGGCACCTGTTGGATTCCTTGATCGAAATCCCTGTTCCCTCTAACATCAAATAAATACTGTATAATGTATTTCTCACCTTATCCCCTATTAAGGACAGTGTTTCCCTGCTTAGCCAACAAGAAAATTAAAAGACAGAATTGCCACTACAACAAAACACACAACCAGATGGTAAATTCTAATTCCGGAAAAAGTCCAATATGTAAAGTCTTTCCTGCACAAATCTGTCTTGAACCTGCCAAGCAGGAAGAGATCATGGGGACAAGCTAACCCCTTACTAATTCCCTTGTATCACCAAAACTTATCTTGCACTTTCATTCATTTATCCCACAATAAATTCAATTGTTTTTTCAACTGGTACACCAGACAAGTCAAATCTCAACAACCAAGGATGATTACATTTAGAATGACAAAATGAAGCATTTCATCCATTTCTTAATCTTCGAATGTTACAATGGCAGAAGCAGCCAACATTCACATTTTGAGCATGCTACCAAAGATGAAGCAAGAGAAAACAGACACTAAATATTAGTAGGCCCCATAAAGGAATTACATTGAATTCTGTTTATTCAATCTATTCAGCCATGACAGGATCATATCAGCTCCCTTTCCCCATGAACAATCCAGCATCATATCATGTGCAACCCCTTTGACACAGACCGGTGGCACACCATAAAACCTTGCTGTTTCATTGAGTCCTTCATCATCCTATAATCATATAATTTTAACCACATGACACATACACCAAGTGAGAATACATGAAGGGCCATATTAGTTTGAAAAACCTGGACCATTAAAGTTTTAACCAAATATATAAACACCGGAATATCTTGAGGCCCAAAAATAGACAGCAATGAGAACAGAATTCATAACATATGATTGTAAAACCACAGACTGCAAATGCAGCTGCGCACTTTCAAAAGAAGCAGAGATAGTTTCCACAACATATTTCCATTTTCACTTCCATGGGCCATGAAATTTTATTGGAATCAGTGATTTAAAAGGCATGCCTAAGTACAGCTGTGCACTTTCAAAAGGTGCACGCCTGGTGTACCTTGCACTTCAGCCCAAGTGTGCACCTTTTTTTATGCTTTTTGTTCTTTCCCAAACCTAGTGGCTGGGCTGGAGGCTCTGCCCAGGACGCCTGGCCAAGCCCCTTGAGGCAAGCCCAAACAAGTCCATGTTTGTTCATTCATTCATCCTAATAAAATATCTTCTAAAGACAATTAAAATTATACTATCATTTTTTTGTGTGGAGATTAAGAATTTAAGACCCTAACATGGACTTTGTTTGGGCTTGCCTCGAGGGGCTTGGTTGAGGAACAAAAGAGATTGAAGTTTTTAAAATATTTACATGTTACGTTTATGTATTTTAATTTTAGATAATAGGTTTTTTAAAACATTTATTTTACATTTTAAGTTTATATTTTTAATTAATATTATGTTTAATATTTATATTTCTTAATTTTTTTTGCAATTTTTTATATTTTTTAAATTTTTAGCTTTTTCTTTGTATTCTTAAGCCTTGCTTTGAAAAGGTGTGTGCCTCGCCTTGTGCCTTGTCTCGGGCGCAAATTTTCCCTTGCGATTTTAAAGCACTAACTGGAATCGACATATTCCTCGGTGAACACTACCAAAACTATAAGGAGTAAATAAAATAGTACTATAACATAAGTTGGAGACAATATTGGAGAAATGGGAAGTAACAATGTTATTGCCCGCCTAACTTACATGATTACCACTTGAGCTAGTTCAATATTCATTTCAAACATGATGTTAAATATTAGTTTTTTTTGTGTAATAGATCATTTGGTTGATCTATTACAACCATTTACGTTTTCTATGAGTTTAAAATTTTCTTTAGCTCATTCTATCATCAAGTTTTGAATTTTAAGGTTTACAGGAGATCAAGGTTCAAAGTATCAATACAATACGGCCCCATATCGAGCATATCATATCTATTGTTTGGGTACCCAATACACCTGCTTATAGGTATTTTCAGGAACCTAAATTTTTATTGAATAATATATATAAAAATATACATAAAACTGAAATTTGAAAACAAAACTAAAAAAAGGGAACATAGTTTAAAATACCGATACACAAAGGTGTATTGATACTTTAAACCATGTACAAGACAACTTTGGAATGTATTCTTGTGTCACTTTAGTTTCTTAGCTTTGTTTAATAATTTGGAACAAGATAATAATTTAAAAAAGCATGCCTATACTTCTTTTATCATTTTATAAAATATCATGCTATATTTTTGCATATTTACAATGTTTCCACCATGTCTATAATTTTTACAATATTTCCATACGATATTTCCGACATTTCCTATGTATTTCCTATATTTTTTTTTATCAGCAACACAAAATTTGACTCTTTAATTTAAAATGAAGATATACAACAAGAAGTTGTGGGCATATGACCAACATTTCACCGACACGAACATTTTAAACCTTGCACATTAAATTAAAAGGCAAGCATGAAATATGTCACAAGCTAGTAGTTTAAGTGAGCTATAACTTACCACAATGAAGTCGTCACTTGCACCCAAAACAAGGACCTGAAGAGTTGATCTTGGTATTGAAGGAACAGGCAATGATGCATTAAGCTTTCTCAGATCAAATAGTGGCAGCCTTGAGCTTTCTTTCATTAATTCCTGATAACTGTAATAAAACAGAGTCAGTTCCAAGCCTTCAACTCCAAGATGACTACAACTTGAACCATTTTAGTGAAACCTCTTCTCTTCTTGGACTAATTATGTCAACAGAAATAATTGATTATGGTGGAGGTTGCTTAACTTGCATTTTAGCAGAAACTTGGCTCAGATGATCATTAATGAGAGGGGGTGTTCTACAACATGGTTGTTTTGCTTTTGGAAACAAAAACTTGCTTCCGTTTTCAAAAACAAAACTAACCATGTTGCTGAACACCCCCAAAGAGTACAAAGTCCCTCAGACATGGCAAAAATATCATTTAGAAAAATTAACACGTGCACTGAAGTGAAACATAACATGCAAAGTTGTATTTTTTTTGTTGAGAGAATATTAGAACATGCAAAGTTGTAATATAGTTTCAAGCTCCCCAGTGGTAACATTCCAAAAATGTTTCACATGGAAAGCAATCAATAAACGATTGTGTTTGGATTCGACCGGGTTACCATTTAGGACATCAGACATCTGAATTTAGTTTGAACTCAAATATTTGGATTCTAGGTTGGACTTGGATCAGATTTGGATATTACAACCAACCTACTTAGTGAAATACATTAGGATATAGTTTTAACGGATGATACTCAAACCTACAAGTTCTAGATTAAAAATCTATAGTTGAGCAACTCTACTAGTCAATAATCAATATACAAAACTAAAATATATAAAGAAGTATTTTTTAAAGTAAAATAAAATTTATAAAAAGAAAAAGAAGATTACAAAGAAGGTTACCAGATGTCACCCAAGAGGAGAAAGAAAAACAAACCTACTCCAAACCTACAACTCAACCAAACAAAAAACAACACTCCAAACACCAAACTTGCCGCTCAAAAGAAAGACAACAAACTTTCACTCGAGCCCAAACAAAACATAAAAACCAAACAAATCAGCTTCCACCCAACAAAACTCCAACAATCAAAAAACAGACCCATCCAAAACCAGAGATGCCATTTCTCAATTGAATGACTTCAAGCATTAACCTCCCCACCTGTTCTTAATAACTTTCTTTGTTTTCTTTACATTCTTAATTGAATAAACCTCCTTTCAATCCATCAAAAACTTTTGGCACCAGAACATTTCAATGTTTTCTTTGACTTATGAATCATCTCACTGCAAGCAGTATCTTCTTGAGCTCCTTTGAATCCATAGAATTCTCATTAGTTCTCTCTAACTTGAACACTCCATTCTTCTCAAAAACCTGATCTGCAACCAAATCTTCACCCTTTTCATTTAAAACCCCTTCAGGACCAATAAATCTTATTCTATCTTGAGCCTCTTCAATGCTTAACTTAAAACCATCATCACCAGATTCCAGCTTTTCATTCTCTTGACCCTTTTCCACCAATTCTTTGAATGCCTTCCTATCAAATTCTTCTCCCCCGAGAAAGAACAAGCCCAACGTTTTTTTTTTTTTTTTGAGAAAATTTAACCAGGATTCATTAAATGAAGAAGGGGTACATGAGAAGATGTACAAAGCAGGGGAAGAACCCCTAGAAATCACAAAGGAGGAAGCTTGTCGTTATACAAATGCTCCAAATACACACCACATTTGGCTAAACCATCCGCAGTATGATTGTGTTCCCTAGGAAATCCAAGCTAATTTTACATTTAAACAGTCCAAAGAATCCCAAGCCTCCTCCAAATAGTGACTCAATCTCCAAGGTCCCCCCTGTCTCTTAACCATTTTATAGTATTTGCTGAATCACCTGCAATGACTAAATTCTGGATTCCCAAGTTTTTTATTATTCTGATTCCTGTGAGAGCAGCCATCACTTCAGCCTTTGCGGAATCAGCCAAACCAATCGGACCACTAAAAGTCCAACATATGTTGCCCCTTTCATCCCTTACTGTACCTCCAACACCAGCTAAGCCAGGGTTACCTAAGGCACTTCCATCGAAGTTAAGGGTCATCACTCCACTGAAGGGGTCGGGATGCCTCAAGGATGCTTGATGGAGGTGAGAGAGAAACAGAAACTTATATTATTAATAATAAAACATGATTACAAACAGCACTCCAGGGAGAGATAAAATGACTTAACTCTCCTCCAGAGAACCAGAAAAGAAAATTACAAATTAGCCTAAAACATTTGACAAGCCCAATGTTTTATTCACTTCCATTTCTTTTTCACCACCTCTTCAATATCTTACATTCTTTTTATTGGAATGCCTATCTTACTTTCAATTGTGTGAGTCTCATCAATAATCACCTTTTTTTGGTTGGTCTTCCCCATTCTCAATCTTGACCTCATCATTTCCTTCACCAAATAAAGATATTGTCTTATATTTTTTCTTCATCTCAAAACTTTTAACCACCACTACATCAACATCACCAACTACATGTCCTTTCTGCCTCCCCTTATCTCCTTTAAAAACCTCGCCTTCCTCAACATCCATCTGACTTCGATCACCTCCTGAACAAATTTTCCCCATCAGACCCCAATGCACCTGACTTGAACAACTCCTGATTAACCACACCAATTACATCATCTTCCTTAGTGCTTACCACTTCCTCTCCTTAAAACTCCAGTCAACCCATCCTCAATTTCCCCCCAAGACTTCAATCAAAACAAGTTTCTCCCTCTCCTGCTTATCAAAACTACTCCCCCCCATTAGTCTGACCCTCTACCAGTCTACCCTCAACTCAATTTCCTTAGGCTCACATGCTAAACCACCTTCACCATCAGAATGATCAGAAAAGTTTACCACTGCATGAAAATACATCCCCACTTCCCTCATTAATGTCGCCAATATTATTCGTGACAAGATCATGCTCAACTTCAACACTGCAGTTGACCTCCACATTTTCCTCCACTACTAGAAGCTTGAGCCCTAATGAATTCTCACCAAGCCCCACAAGTCCCACAATGCTGACCTCTGTCTAGTCACTGGAGATTGATTGTAAAGACAAATTTGAAGGGTCAACATCCAAATTTTGGGTTTCCCCTGAGGTTGCTTGTAAAGACAAATTTGAAGGGTCAACATCCAAATCTTGGGTTTCGCCTACCCTGGGTGGGTGTGTGGATGAACAGGTGGAAATACTTTTATAGCAGTATTATTGGATTGAAACTTTATCAGATTGAATTGTGGCGGTTTTGGATTCGAGAAATTAATTAAACGAATATATTCTACCGATCCATATCTTTGCTAATAAGCTCAGATACAGATCAAAAGCCAACTTAGTGATTGCCTAACTCAAGACAAAAATTTAAGATTTTACCACTTCATAGTAGGAAGGATAGGTATGTGCAAAGGATGCTCCGTGCAGTTTTCACCTATGATATCCTGAACTGCCACCCACAATGTAAATTACAAATAATATTTGAAATTGTTGTTTTATGTTGGATTTAACTCAGTTATGAAGACAAACATTAGGATGAAAATCTCTTACTTGGGATTAACTAGTATTGAGAAAATATATCAAATAGTAAGACATCCACCTAATTTATTATATCTATCAGAAGTGACTCAAGTATGAAAGATTATTAACTTATAAAAAAAGATTAAATAAACTTTCTTTTACTACATGTGTCTGTGTGTATATGTGCATATATAATTTAATATACTAAAAGAATGGACTAACCGTCGGACTAGGTGATCTTCCATCTCAGGAGAAAAAAATGTTTCCTTACAAAGAGGCAAGGAAGTTGAGAAAGCTTTAGCAGCCAAACTGAGTGTCACCTGATAAGATTCCATGTATCAGTTCAAATGGAAAAGAAGATCCAATTTGATGGAGTCAAAGACCAAAGAAAATCATAAAATTTCACTACATCTCTAAAGAACCCAAATAGGGGTGTAACAAAAATTCATTATTTTTTTAAACGGACCCAAGCCAGATTTAGTTGGAATTCTCCAAATTGGGCAACCCAACATGCACCCATAAAATCTAAACCTTTTTTGTTAACTCAAGAACTTGACACCACATGATAATATGTAACTGTACATATGACAAAAAAGAGATACATATGACAGTGTGAAATTAAACAGATACAGCCATGGAAACCTTTTCCATAGAACATCAGATAAGATAGAAAAGAGAGAACTACTAGTAATAATAGAATTTGATCAATGTGATAAAGTCCATAGAATCTTTTGTTACTTTCCATTAAGATAGTAAAGTAATGAATTTTCAATTTCTTGAAGGAATACAATCTCAAAACTTATAATACCATTGATAGAGTAGAATATACCACTTGAAGGATAAGTTAAATGCTCCAGCCCATATCTTCCAGTCAATGAAAAAATACAAATAAATGCTCATTATCTTCCTTTGAAGGGGAAAAGTTAATACCTTGAAAGCAGCAATAGGTTTTGAAAGAAGATATCGCCACACTAACCCACTACAATTGTAAAATGCATGTCAGAGGAGTTGGACACACTAAATGAAGAAAATGCAAAAGATATACTATATAAGGAATTACCCATTTCCTGAAGGAGGTACAGAGCAGATAAGAACAGCCCCTGCAAGTCTTGGGAGCAAATTATCCCTTCCTACATTTAACAAATAGATATATTACAAGAAAAAAGAGAACATAGGTAGCAACTGTAGCATGCCAACTACATATATAATATAAGCAGTCAGCCTTTTTTTCTTCCTGATTGACACCTTATTTTAACAATGGATATGACACTAAACAGAATGGAATGGTGAAAAAAGGATTCACGCAGCATATCCCATATAGTTGGGATAAGGCTTGGACAATGATGATTGACACATTATTTCAATTCAACCAAGAACCTTACACAAAACTGAGCTATACCAGATTATTACCTGAGGAATGTTCAGTCCTCATGTCTGATAGGTAGGACTGAACAATAAGTCCCCCAAACGAATGCCCAATCAGCACTGGTGACAACCTGACTTCTTTCTGGATGAAATCAGCAATATCATTTGCATGCGTCTACTGCAAAATTTTGCAATGAGCAAGACTAGATGAGTAAATTTGCTCTAGGACCTTACAAAATTTTGATTGGGTGAAACCTTTTTTATTGGTTGGAACTTGGAACCTTGAAAATGTTTTGGAACAAAATACAAAGAGGAAGGGTTCATCAATTATTTGGCTACTCAAAGCCACTACTTTGCAGCAAAGAATTGAAAAAACAAAGAAATACCTGAAGAGAGCCAGCTATTTTTCCAGCAGGAGCATCACTTTCACCCTGACCATGTTAACAAAGACACGTTAAACCAGAAACAGCATTGCAAGCATACGTAAGAGAGTCATGCTCAATGTTACACGTAACAGTTTTTGAAGTGTTTCTCTTGTGTTTCCATGTGATTATCAAAAAACAACACCTTAAAATGAAGTACGAAATGTTTATGAATAAAAGGTACAAAGACAAAATGCATCGTGTAAAAGAAAAAGATTGCAGAGGAAAGATGCTAAATATAAGTGTTAGTCTTATCACTTGGAAGTCATAATAATTTCTGGCACTCCATCAACATGGCTGATTTGAGAAAGTGCCAAACAATCAATGTTCTTCCATGTTCCAGAAAGATACTAATGCACATAAACACAGGCAAATAACAATAACAACAACTAACAATACCATTTATCAGTTAAAATAGGACAAAGTCATTCTAGAACACCTTTTTTTCAATATAAAAGGAGGTAAAAACAAACTCTTATGTCCTGCTATTTGATTTACACTATTTATTTTGATGAGAAGTGTTAAGGTGTTAAGGTTGAGGATGAAATAATTAGGTTGTAATTAGGTGGTACTCATCATTATACCACAAAAAAAATGTTTAAAAATGGCAGGCAAACAACTCAGAGTAAAATATTTTCTCAAAAAATTCAGAAAAAAAAAATGTCATGAAAATTTGACAATATGATCAACCACCATTTTACCATCTTTCCTTCCACATCTCTGACATTTGGAGAAGGGGAGGCTGCATTAGACTGGAATCCAATCATTACAATTGTTCCCAGCACATTGATTAGCTCTCAGATTAGTTTGAATTAAAATACCCAAAGGTATCAGGTGGAAGGTATAAACTTTATTATAAAAAACCAACACAAAAAGTAGGCCCTCAGGGTGGGTAGGTTGGAGGTAAAGGGGGCATAATCAATGGATCTGGATTGGGACACCAAAATAGAAGTTGCAGCTGAATGTGTATTACAAGTTCAGTACATGAATTATGATAGTCATTTAGTTCAATGTGATCAATATTTTACACCGTTTGAAAGATCAAGCTCAACTCGAATAAAGTTTGGGAGAAAAAGAAATATCCCATTTTTTTATTTCATTTGAAGGGCTACAAACGGGGGTAGCCCATCCCCCAACCCAGGTGCAGGCGGGATTCGATCCCAAGTCTCTGCTACGACGAGCAGGAGACAGCACCTTACTCAATATTTAATTATTTACTTTTTATTTCAGGCAAATAAATGGCAAGAACCAAAGTGGCGAATCATTGTGTCAAGGTTGTTTGTTACCAAAGAAAATGTCAAGGTTGTTTACTTCCCATGACAATTTTACAAGGAAATAACAGATCCTTAAATAGAAATTTGTACTGAAGGTGTACAAAGCCATGCTGTTGAGTAAGGAGAGAAATTTGTACTGAAGGAAAATAGAAAGACAACAATGATGGCAATGATGTGGTATAGCTCAATTCCTGGGAAACAGACTGAAGGAGACTGCCTAGTGGTAATTTCAGTCAGGGAAACTCAATTCCCAGGAAGAAGTCTGAACCTCTCATTCAGATGGCTCCCCAGATGTGCTAATAGGCTGGCTGGTGACCTTGCTAAATCAGGAATATCTAGGCAATCATTAGAATGGGGAAGTCCACGACCTGGGAGAACGGCAAAACTTAAGAAGATTGATCAGCTTGATGCTATTACCAGCTGTCCTCCACCTTGCCAGCAGGACTCTTTTACAACGAATTAAATTCATTCTGTTGATTATCAATTAAAAAAAATGTAGTTTAGCTGCAAGAGACTGCATGTATTTTTTCGACAGATAAAAAAAGAAATTTTATTAAAATCAAAAGAAGTCTGATTACAACCAAAACCATGGTATCAAGCAACACCTTAAAAAGAAACTGCATGAATCTGGAACATTATGGTTTGGAAACACCTAGTCACCTACCAAATCCTGGGTTTGAATTTTCATTTCAAGTAAGATTTTGAACTTTATACACAGCAATATATTCTTTGTAGTTTCTTGTCATATTATTGCTTCTCATATGCTGAAAATAGAATAATTGAATGTACTAAATGTAACTATTGTTTGCTTTGGACTCTTTGGTTTACAATCTTAGTTCCAAATCATTTGCTCTGAAGTAAAACACTGAAATGATGTAAACAGTGGTGCGGCTAGTTAACAACATTAACATCTTTTAGTTAATTGTCTATGAGCCCATGTGCCTATTTTGATGAATTTATACCTTCAAACATGTCACTTGGTCATAATACAATGTTATGAACCATCGGAATCTTGATTGCCACTTATAAAGCAAGCGCTGTATAAAGTTCCTTATGCTTTATTTCAGTAACTTATTGGAGACTTTTGGAGAGAGTTGGATAACTAACAGACCCGATTACTTAATCAATTAATTTATTGTTGACTAAGGCAGGTTCTCATAAAGAATTAAGTGTTTATATTATTACACATGCACTTAGAAACTACAATGATGTGTCAGAAAATTTACATTTTTCTTTGATCATTAATTGATCTGTGAGACTCTAATGGTTTAGCAAAAGCAAGTGCACAGAGCAGGTTTACCATTGCAAGACCCCTATCTAGCACCTATTTTTACAGGGAAAAAAATTGCCTGCCTGGAAGCGGCAGGCCTCTAGTACAACTTCTCCCAATTGAACTCCCTTCCTGGTTGTTCATCTTCTTAGCAGTTGGCTATTCTTCTAACTCGCCTGAACAAAGTATTCAGGTTTGAAGCTATATATCTGATATCACTTAGTCTATGTTTAGTTTGAAGGAAAAGGTAGGGAAAGGAAGGGAAAGTAGGGAAACCTAATACAAGGTTTGTAAAGGTATCCCGTTTCCCTACTTTTCCCTATTTTTTCCTTCAAACCAAACACAGCCTTATAAGTGTACCCACGGGATTTCTCCCCTTCTTTGCATCCACCCTATGATTACCTTAAAATCTCCTTCTACTTTCAACCTTCTCAGCTTCAAGGAGAAGCACCGATGCAGACCACGGTACAATTACAATTCAGACACTGTTACTCTGTTTTCCTATAACACATTAAAAGTTTTTAAAATATTCTGAAATGGAAATCGCATTTTACCTAATTTTTTGTTTCTGAGAGACAAAAAAAGCCTAACTTTCAAATATATTTCAATATGGGTATGCATTCAAGGCTATGAGCCTATGACTTAGAAAATGAGGACTTTGAATTACGGAAGGAACCTAATGTTTAAGTAGGACTTCATCCTCTCCGTGTTAATTTAAGTTCAATCACAAAAAAAAAGCCCTAGATTTCTCTTTTCCCTTTTGCAGTTTGCACATTGTCGGACATGTACAGCTTTCAGTATGTTAGCATTGCAAGAAATTTTAACAAGCAAAGTTACAGACATCGGGGCCATGGTGTCAAAATCAAAATAAAGCCCATTGCCTACAAGGTCGAGTAACTGAGCTTCAAAACGACACAGATACGCGGAAAAGAGAGTGGATATACCTGAGCCAGCAAGCTGACTCCGTAGCAGTCGTACCCATGTTGAGAGAAGAAGGGCAACCAGTGTTCGGCCCAACACCAAGCAGCATGAAAGCTTCCGTGGACAAAAACCAAAGGCGGATTCTCCGATTTATCCTCATTTGGGTCATTTCGTGTACTCTTTTGTATAATAACCTCCATGTTCAGACCAGACGGGAGCACGTGGAACACGCGAGACTGCCCTTCTTTGAGCTGGTACTGGACTCCCATTGCAGAAGCTCTGGAAAGGACCGAGACAGGCTTTCCGACCCTTTGGTTGTTAACAGATTTTATGCGAAGGAAAGCTTTGGGTGTTAATGGAGCTAAGGTGTGGATTGAGAGAAGAGAAGCCATGGTTACTGAGGCTTCTACAGTCAGAAGCGGTACCACTACCAGAGCGAGAGATGATCGTGAGATATATAATCATTTATTGGCCTTGTCCCCATTTTATCTCTTGGGATTATTCTACTTGGATTTCCTCCGGCCGGATCAATCCAAAATCAAACGGCCAGGTCGGGCTAGGAAATGTAAGTGGCAAACCATTCGGATTGGGTCAAAGTGGGTTCCGGGTTGCTTTGTTGGTTGACATTGACCCGTATGTCCGAAGTCGGAACCCATATCCAAATCCAACATCCGGTTGATTAATAATCACGATCCCTTTTTTTTTTTTTTGGTAATTAAGACATCATTAAAAACTCCCAAAAAGAGGAGATGAGAGAAAACCCACACCGCTGAGGGACGCGGCCAACTTATGGGCCACAACATTACAATTTCTCTTAACATGAACAAAACGAACAATGGTGCCTGAAACTGGGGACAAAAATATCAGAACATAATGCCCCTAAACGACAAAAAGGGATAGAGGCAGCATTGTTTGGAGCCGAAATTGCCTAGCTAGAGTTAGATTCTATGATGACTTGAGGGAAATTTTCCAAGGTAGTTTCTACACAAGCTAACCATATAGTCAAAGCTTCTGCATAAAGCAGTGGCACAGACTTCTGCGACTCCAAATGATTTCACCAGAGTGAGATCGAGCAATACAAGCCAGAGATGCTTTACCCAAGGTTGTATCAAAACTGGCGTTGCAATTAATTTTCACCCAACCTGTTGGTGGAGAATTCCAGCTCGAAGACTCCAACTGGATTGAGGTTTCTGAAGAAGCCGGTGTCGGATCTGATTAGAGAATCTCAGCTGAGAACTAAGAAGCTTTAAGGGCTGTTTGTCTTGGGCAAGGCTGGATCCCCTTGAAGATGAGGTTATTGCGGGCTGTCCAGATTTTCCAGCAAGTTATAACTACTTCAGTGATCCAACTAGAAAGGCTTCCGAGCGAATTCCCAGAGAGGAGGCAGTCCAAACTACTCTTACAAAATCACACTTCAAAAAACAATGTAAAATGTCTTCTTCTGAGTGAGAGTAGAATTGGCAGATAGCATCATTCAAACTTTTTTTCTTTACCAGAATTTTGTTCACTACCAGAGCTCCCACACAGGCTCTCCATAAAAAGAATTTAATCTTTTTTGGGATTTTGAGTTTCCAAAGATGCTTCCATGCCTTTTCAAAAATCTGAGGGGGAGAGTTACGACTGGAACTAGGCCCATTGTTTTGTCTTCTACATTCTAGACTCCATGCTAAGTGATAGCCTGAGCGGACAGTGTAGTCCCCATTAGTAGAGTAGCTCCATATCAACTTGTCCTCTATATCTGTGAGACTCAAAGGAATCTTGAGGATATGATCCCCTTCCTCTTGAGAAAATAGAGTTCTGATTAAGTTTCGGTTCCATCTTCTAGGATTGTCAAGAGTCAGATCATAAATTGTTCGAACTATGTAGCTTGCTGGTTTGGGGGTGCTAATTTTGTTGTTTGATAGATATGGCACCCACGGATCTGTCCAATGATCAATTGATCTCCCATTCCCCATTCTCCAAACAATGCCTTCTTTTAATAAACTCAGACCGAATTGAATGCTCCTCAAGCCCCAAGATGGGCAATTTCCTAGCTTAACATGAATTAAAGAGGAATTTGGGTAATAAATGCTTTTAAAGATTGAGGCCCAAGTAGAAGAAGGGTTCTGTAAGAGTCTCCAAGCTGTATTGGCTAAGAGAGCCCAATTAAAATAGTCCAAACGCCTGAAACCTAACCCCCCTTTGAACTTTTCAGCACAAAGCTTGTTCTAGCTTACCCAAAAGATCTTCCTTTCATCTTGTCTTTGTCCCCAGAAAAAATTGGCCATATGAGAGTTGATCTTCTAACAAATCCCTTGCGGGGTTTTAAAATGACTCATGTAAAACAATGAAGTTGGAGTGGCTACTGCTATAATGAGCGTTTCTCTTTCTACTTGGTTTAGAGAGGCCTGCTTCCAACCTTTGATTTTGGCACTCATACGGTCTATCAGATTAGAGAAAATTTGATATTTTTTTTGCCAATTTGGGTAGGGAGACCCAAATATCTTGCAATGCCTTTACTTTTCATTTATTCCCAAGATACAGGAGATGATTTGGTGAAATCTTGGGGGGTATTCTTACTGAAGACTACTTCAGATTTTGAATAATTAATGATTTCCCAAATGCCTCCCCATAGTTAGAAAGAATTTCTTTGATCTTAGACGCATTCCAAAGGTTAGCTTTTAATTGAGAGAGGTTGCAGTAGATTTTGGTTAATCGCTTGAGAAATAGCTACAGATAGGGCTTGGGAGGCGAAAATAAAGATGTAAGGGGGTAGGGGGGTCTCCCTGTCGAATTCCCCTAGTGGGTTGGATTTTACTTCTTTGAGTACCATTCATGTTGAAGGTAAATTTGACTGATGACATGCAACTGTGCAGAAGATTTAACCAATGCTAATTGAGATCTAGTTGCTCCAGCACCTTTAAAATGAAGCTCCACTCTAGGTGATCGTAGGCTTTGTTTAGGTCAATCTTGATGGCCATGTAATAGCTCTTGCCTTTTGTTTTAGTCCGGAGAGAGTGAAAGGCCTTATGAGCCAATAGAATGTTATCTGAAATGAAGTGATTTTTAATAAAAGCGCATTGGCTTTGATCAACAACGAGAGGTAAGATTTCCTGTAATCTGGAGACAAGGCATTTGGCTAGCACTCCATAAGTGACATTAGTGAGGCTGATCGGTCTGAATTGGGACATTTCTTGGGGTGAGGAGCATTTAGGAATGAGGGTTATTCTTGTGTAATTCACTGACTCTGGAACACATCCCATGTGAAAACCACTATTGAATCTCCTTTATTAGGTCTTCTCCAATTACGGATCAGAATTTTTGAAAAAAAAAATGGTTGGGAAACCGTCGGGTCCACGAGCCTTCAAGGGGCCAATGGAGAAAGTGGCATGGCGAATTTCCTGCTCAAAAAGAGGCTTGAGAAGAGTAGCATTCATTTCAGCAGTAAATCTTTCTTCAAGAATGCCAATGATTCCATTATCCAAATTTGGATTGTTTGACTAAAACAAAGCATTGAAATAATTGATAATTACCTCTTGAATTTCTTGTTCTGAGTGAACCCAATGGTGCTCTGAGTTTCTGATACAATATATCTAGTTTCTTTGACATTTTAGCAGAGTGGTTCTATAGAAAAACCAGGTGTTTCCATCTCCTTCTCGAAGCCATTGGATTTGGGATTTCTGGCGCCAGAGAATATCTTCTCTATGGAGTTCAGAGGCTAGCTGAAACTGAAGTTCCTTCTCTTTCTTGGCAATATCATCAGACCACTGCATTGACTGGAGCTAGAGGATCTAAGATTTGATATTGTCAATGCAGTACCTTATATCTCCAAAGACTTGTTTGTTCCACAATTTCAGTCTAACTCTACAATTATTGAGCTTCTTACCCACTAAGGTACCATGAGAATGAGCAGCATTGGGAGTGGAATTCCAGGCTTGCTCAACAATTTGTTTACAATCCTGATGGTCAGTCCACATAGCCTGAAACTGAAAGGGTCTGAAGCCTTTCCAAGTCTCTAGTATGGTGTGAAGTATGATTAGACCATGGTCAGATCTGTGAGCAATATCGTTGAAGACAAAGGCCTCTGGGTATTTTGCTATCCAAGCAATAGAGGATAGGAACCTATCAATACGCTCTCTAATTAGATGCCCTTGTTCTCTTTTATTTGTCCAGGTGAAGGGGGCATCGGCAGCTCCAAGGTTGATTAGCTTGCAATCATTGATGAAGTTATTGAAGTCTCGCATGCTTTGGGAGATGCAGAGTTTCCCACCTTCCTTCTCTTCCAGACTTGAAATTACATTGAAATATCCTCCTAGGAGCCAAGGGTGGCTGATTGTGCTAGCAATTTCTTGCAACTCATTCCACACTAGAGTATGTCTCCTACTGTCCGAATCTCCATGCACGAAAATGCAGTGCTAAGAGTCATTTAAGGAGATGGAGTCTATGATCCGAGGAGAAGAAAAAATAACTTGGACTGAAATATTGCTTTCCCATGCCAGGATGGAACCTCCTGCTAGCCCAACGGGCTTGACTATGAAAAATTGTTGAAAACCCATCAATCTAAGGTGATGTTGCAACCGTTGAGAGTCTCGCAAAGAAATAAAATAGTAGGTCGGTAAGATCTTAGGTGATCTTTCAAAGCATGAATTTCCAAGGGCCGACCTAAGCCCTGGCAATTCCAACAGAGAAGTTTCATTGTGTCTGGTGGCCCCAGTTGTTTACCAAGGCAGTTGATTGATCATGGTAGTGTAGATTCTCAAACTGTTCATTGGATGGTTTTTGAGAGGGAGTCATGACAGTCAAGTTGGAAGGGCCCTTGTGTAAAATCCTTAGTCTTTTATTGCCTACGTTTTCTGAGCAAAACTCTATTCTCCTTTTAGTAGGAGAGGTTTCAGTCATAGGTAAGGTCTTGCTAGGGGATGGGTTAGGTGTGGGTTGGGTTGATAGGTTAGAGGCATAGACATTGATGGTGGGCTTGGTGGAGTTTTGGATTTGGGTTGAAAGTTGCTCCATTTGGGTGATAATGGGTCATAGGGCTGAGTGGAAAAGTTGGAAAATGGCAGTCTATTTTCAAGGTAAGTGGGGGACTAATACGTGTAAGAGGAGAAGGTTGGGAATTGTACCTTCTATACACCCTTCGGGTGGTTTGCCACACGGGGATTGCTTCTTCGGATTGTTCCCGCTGTCCTTGAGGTGTTGTCCTTATGGGGATTGCTACCTCGGACGTAAAAAGGTTGGATGGGGGCACATCTTGTAAGGTGGTGTACAACAAGTCAGTAGATGTTGGCCTATCCTTTTTATTTGAAGCTTTAGAGTTGTTGTTCAGGTGGGGATCCTCTACTGTGACTCTGCGTGTGCCAGCTATCATGGTGCTTTTTTCTTTTGTCAGATCCTATTCTCCCAATGGTTGCTTCATCGTCTTTCCTTTTTTCGATGACCATGTCTGCCGCTGTTCCACCTTTTCGCATTAGAAAGTCCTCCATGGCTTTCATCCATCAAGAGTGATTTTATGGTTTCTCATGAAATTATGCTCTTGCCCATGGACCAAACGCACCTAGTTTACATTTTCTCCAAATTGGGTCTCCATTATGTTCTTTTTCCTCTGTACTATGGGGATCATTGGCCTCTGATTCATCTGCCTTCAAAATTTGGGTGCTACAGGTCTCCTACCTATGTCCAATTTTCCCACACATAGAAAAAAAATGCCTAGACGCTCGAATCTCGATCCATAGCGGGTCTCTGTTTTTCCTAATGAGCGAATGGCTGTTTTAATTGTTAGGTGAACATTGATTCGAATTCTAACTCTCAAGTAGTTTTTCCACCCATGTGACAGTTGGTTGGGCTGAACTTGGACAACCTCCCTCGCGGTTGTAGCACACTTACGAGCCATGGGCTCCATCATCTAGGCCAAAGGTAGTCCGTGAATCTGTAACCATATCTCACAAGAGTTCAGTGGTATCTCTTGATATCCCCATCTCTTCATCAAGCTTCTGGTACAAAATCATGTGATGCATAAAGGACTAAGGTCTTTTTCAGATAAAAACCTCCCTGTTAGCAGCATTGTTAAAGAAAATGAGAAATCGGTCTTCAATAGGGTCACTGATAGTTATGGATCTACAAGGGTCCCAACTCTGTTTGAACATGTTTTTGACTCCATTATGGTTTAGCTTCTTGGTGGTGAGGATTTTACATACTATAGGGAATTTCCATTGGGGTCGTTTGGGGTTGCTAGTCTGGGTACAATCTTCCTTTGGAATGCCTTCAATCTCGTCCCCCATACAGAGAAGGTTTTAGAAGGAAACATAGTTAGGGAGGGCTTCGAGAAATGTTGGGGAAGGGAAAGCAGGTGGAGATAGTGGACAAGGGAATAGCAGGACCAAGTACAGTTTGAAGTCTTACATACTCCAACCAGTAAGAGCATTGCATGTCCAGGTAGAGGATGGATGAGAAAACCACACTTCATACCTACGCATCAACAAGGGGGTTTGGATTTTACTCTTAATAGCTCTCATACCAACCTTTTTAGAAAACAAACTCATAATCATGATCCTTAAAGCTCAGTACTATCTTCCTCCTTGTCACAGATTGGGCATAAAAAAAGAGGCTATACCACTCTTCTCTTAAGTTGTGTTTGGTTTGAAGGAAAAAGTAGGGAAAGGAAGGGAAGTACTTTTTCCTTCAAACCAAACATATTAAAGAGCCACTATCCCTAGTCTTCAAATAAAATTTTTAACTTATGTTGGGCCCCTTATATTCCAGATTTTGTTCCAGTCCAAAAGCTGTTGGGATTTTCTCCCGATGGAAGTTTGGAGATTTGAATCATATAAGGATAATTAATAGGCCGATCTATATCCCGATATTAGTATTATATAAAAGGGAAAATTCCTGATTAGTATCCTATACTTTGGGCCTAGTGTCACTTTGGTCCCCAAATTTTAAATGCGACATTCAGTACCCAAACTTTTAAAACGTGACAATTCAATACCTACCGTTAACTAGTTATTAACCAGCCGTTAAGTGGCATTTGAAAAAGACACAAATGCTCTTCGAGTGTCATCTAATTTTCTTTATCAACCATCTAAACATTGACAAAAAATTAACAATCCCAAATCCTTGCCTCTTCCATTCAAGAAAGTTGGGGTCATGTTTGAGTGGCATTCTAGTGACCTCAACTTTCTTAAATGGAAGAGACAAAGATTTGGGACTGTTAATTTTTTATCAATGTTTGGATGGTTGATAAAGAAAATTAGATGACACTCGAAGGGCATTTGTCTTTTTCAAATGCCACTTAATGGCTGGTTAACAGTTAGTTAACGGCATGTACAATGTACTAATTGAGAATTTTCCCTATATAAAATGGATAGTTGCATTTAGGGATGTCCATTGGACTGGATTTGGTCCAATCTGATATTGTCCAATGTGAGTCCGTTATAAATGGACCAGGTCCAGTCCAATCCAAAGAATATTTTGGACCATTTTGGATTGGTCCAATTCAATGTCTGGACCATCCAATCTGTTCAAATTCAATTTGATTTAGACTGATTTCAACCCAAACCCGGTCCATTGACACTTATATTCTTATCTTATATCAATGGACCAGATATTGGTTTAATCCAACCCAATCTAATATAAATTTATTACAGACAAACCAGGTCCAATCCAATCTAATAAATATTTTGGACTGGATTGGTCCGTCCAGTCCATTCAAATTGATTTTGGACTGGACGGGGTCCAATTCAAAAATGGTCCACTAACACCCTTATTTGTGTTTAGTCTCATGCAAGTCTTAAGGCTCAGTTTAGAAGGAGTACAAATACAAATACATACAAAATACAAGGTTTCGCGTTCTACAAATTTGTATTTGTACTCTTTCCAAACTGAGCCCAAAAGTAAAATCCAAATATCATATATCATATATGTTTATTAACTAATATTTACTTGCACATACGTATAACACATGCTCTTAGACTATTATATGTAAATTAAAAACTAATAAACTTTTGGTAGAATGACGGTTCAGCCCAGGGTCAGAGTTAATAGGCTTAAAATATAGTTAATAT
This sequence comes from Nelumbo lutea, assembly GCF_056320005.1. Taxonomy (NCBI): domain Eukaryota; kingdom Viridiplantae; phylum Streptophyta; class Magnoliopsida; order Proteales; family Nelumbonaceae; genus Nelumbo; species Nelumbo lutea. The sequence continues at coordinate 24,129,098 of NC_142686.1, read as the reverse complement.
AGGCGCCAACTCAGAATTGATGCCAATTTATGGGCTGGCATTGGTGCATAAGGTGGGAGTAATTGACCTTTGAAAATGTTGTAGATCTGCAGTGGAAATCAAAATTCTACAATGGGCCTGTCCGTACTTCTCTATAAACTTTTTATATAACTTTTTAGTTTTTTGTTTTAAAGAAATATAAAATAGACTCAGATTTAACTGGTAGGTTGAATTTTTAATGAACAAAATGTATTCTAATGTGACTGGATCCAGTCAGTTTTGGTTAACCATGGAGTGGTACGAAATGATTTAAAATGCTAATAATTCAATAACGGGTATGGCATTAAAGAAAACACAATGAATATAGAAAAAAAAAAATAACAGAATAGAAAAACAAAATTCATGTGTAACATTTCCCATTTATTGGGAGTAGGCTTCGATGATGTTGAAGATTTCCTTTGTTCAAAACTTACGGGTGCAACTTGGGGCAGGCTCGGGTTCGACCTTTATCAAAATTTGAATGGGCCCGTCTAAAACAGTATAAAATGCCAACTCGGGCCAATTTTAGACCCCTGGTCAAAACAAGTTATACTGATTTTATCGTTAATAGTTTTGTGTAAGGTTCAAAGTATTGATACGTATTGACCGATATGTATCATTCCGATACTCCACCGATACGCCCCTATAATGGGTGTATCGGTGGTCTGACTGGTTCAGGGTGTGGCGAAAATGTAAATTGATTCCCCTGAACCAGTTGGCAAAAAAAAACCACCAAAATGAATATCGATTTATCTGATACACTCATACTGATATATTGAACATATCGATATTTTGAATCTTGATTTGATGCATCAGTGGAGAATGGAAGTGACTCTTGCATAATATCGCCTCATTTTCAACCCTCAATGTTTGAATTTCGTTTACCACAAGCACCAAAATGGACTCCAATTTGCCGGATACAAGCAAACAATAAATGAGGAACCACCAAAATGGGCCTTTGTGATGCAGGGATAACATTAGGACAAAAAAATGGGTATATTCTTGCTTTGATTTGTGCTACCAGGGCCAGTTCTATATATAAAGCCTAACCAAGAAAGGCGAGGTCTCAACCCATTTTAGGCGTGTAGGGATCAAACGTTGTGACTTAATAAAGAGGTTTATTCAGCGATGCAAGTTAATTAGGTTTACATTGCATTGGGCCTGGGCTCTAAGGCTGAGTCCCTTCCAATTTTAACAAATGCTGAATCAAAACCCACCACCCAAGTTGCACCCTAGCTTTATTATGGAGCATAGAACACGTATGAGATATAAATTTCTTGAGGAAATCACTGAAAAAATCAACTAGTCATAATCGGAAAGACTAGTCAAAAGGAATCCATGTGGTGAGGTTCAAGAGTCCAGATCACCTTTAGAACGCATGAGACACAAATTTCCTGAGGAAATCATTGAAAAGCTCAATTAGTCATAACCAGAAAGACTAGTCATGTGGTGAGATCAAGTGTCCAGATCTCCTATACTTGAGACCTTGTATTAAGGCTTACACTAACCAATGAATCATAAAAATTAATGGGTGATTTTGATTGGCTAGATTCTAAGAGTGGATGGTTATGATACAGAGGCATCTCAGGTTTGAGAGTTTGACAATCAAACCATCCCTTAAGTGTTCTATATATGTGTTTATATAATACAGTCATCAATATACATGCAATGATGATTCAGTCAAGGTTAAAAAAATCAATACATATCGGGATCACCCCAATATGCCCCTATAAAGGGTGTATCAGGATTTTGACTGGTTCAGAGGGTGGAGGAATCTTAAATCAATTAGTCCCCCTGAATTGATTTTGAAAAAAAAATAAAAAAAAAATACTGATATTGCCCAATACGCCCCTACCGGCGTATTGGACATATCAATATTTAGAACTTTGAATCGAGTAGCTGAGATAGTCTCTTGGTATTACGGGATCAAACTCGTGTAAAATGTAATCCCCACCCTTAATTCCTTGCCCAACAAGATTTTGTTTGACAAAACTTCAACAATGAATGAAGGATTCCACACTAGCGATACGTGTTTTGTGAAGGTTTGACAAGAAAATATTTATAAATTTCATAAGTTTGCAATCAAAATTCTTGAAAAACATTTTTATTTGTTATCAAAAAAGATTATATATATATATATATATTATTTATCTTTTCTACAATCAAGAAAGTAGAACAATTCATTACAGAATAAATTAAATATATTTATACACCTCAGTCGTACATGGATTTGATTCAAAAGGGGTCCCCCTCACACATATAAAGGCAATTTCTGATAATCTCAAATTGAATTCAACCTAACATTGGGTGTTGTTATGTTTCTATCTGACACAAACCCATCAGAGAGAAAAGTCTCTCACTGTGTAAGGGTGCTCTTTACGGAATTGGCCCATCATTTGTTCTACATTTAGAACTGAGATCAGATCATCATACGTGTTTGACAATTGCCGCTTGAGAAAATATAGCCTTTAATGCAGAACAAAGAAATGCCCAACAACATTTAATGCCCAACTTTAGTAGATGTTTTGGCATCAATGTATTTCTTTGTCATATCAGTGCCGAGTCTGAAATCCTCTGAAATCCATTTTTGTTCCAAAAACGTCCGATGTTTGATTAACTGGTTTTTTTGGGGGAAAATTGGGAAAGGTATGGTTTGAGAAAAATGCCAATGTATCAGCAACAACAATGATATCAAATAGAAAAGTTGAAAAGCGTTTTTTGAGAAAACGGTATACCTATACAGTACCATTTTCTAAGAAAACGCTTCTCAAAAAACGATATTGATTCTAAACACTGTCCTAAGGAATATTCCTTATTGGTGGGTGAAGCTGGGCTTTTTCAACTGTGAATGGTGACTGGATGAGTGTAGCGTGCCCATGGTTTTATAAAGTTGCTCGATCGGTCCATATTGTTAGATTCTGGGTGGAGTTAAAAAGTAGTGAACATTTTCAGTTTACACTACCTTTCACTTTATTTATCTGAATGGGCCGGGATCTCCTACACTTACATTCAATCTGTGAAAGGAATCCATCACATGTACATTTTGGGTATTTACACGTGTAAGAGGACATCTGTCGCAAACTGAATAGAAGTGTAAGAAAAAGTTGAGGAAAAAGTGCATAGAAGATCCAAAGGCATCTATCTCACTTTAATGAGGTTTACATATAGGAGAGGTGATTCAGTGAACATCCTCTCTTTGAATAAGCCACGATGAGCTACTCCCCCCCCTACTGTGTTTATCACTTTACTACTCGATCTCATTTTCTCAAAAAAGGGAAAAGCCTGCAAATTTGCAAATTTTTTGAGACAATGAGTGAGTGACACACTGTAGGATGCTCATCACGCATATGTATGGTTTACTAACTCAATCAGCCTGCTTTGCCTATCAAGGTTCTGTTTCAGTAAGCTTTTTGCGTTTGAGCTTTGGGCTGTGGGGAAAACAAATTTGAGATAAAAAAGTGTTTTGAGTATTTGGTAAGAGTTATTTTAAAATATTGTAACCTGAAATTAAAATGTTTTTAATTAAGCTCTAAAGTACAAAGCTTAAAATAGGGGTGGCCATGAGCCAAGTTTCTTATGAGTTATTCAAGTTCGACTCGGTTCAGTTTAAACTGAGCTTTGAGTCGAATTTGAGCCCAATGAAGTTCAGCTCGTGAGCCTAATATAATAAATAAATAAGTTTTTATTATACATACATACATATATATATATATATATATATACATACGCATATAAATATATATAATACAAATTTTATTATATAATAATATTTTTATTCTTTATGTATAATGGTAAATAATTTTTATAATTCTAATTTTTTGTATGTAAAATAAAAACATTATTTATGTATATATTATTTATTTTTTAGAAAAAAACTTGAATTATAGTCGAGCTCGAACCGAGATAAGCTCAAACTTGCGAGCTTTGAACTGAATTGAGCTTGACTTCAAATCTCTAGCTCAAATCTAACTCGAGCCTAACACTGCTTTAGCGAGGCAAGCTCGAATAGCCAAGTATTCACCTTGGCTCGGCTTGAATCCACGGTCAAAAGGAGCATTTCCTCATTTCAAGAGGGGTGGATTTTTTTCCCCATAATATAAGGGGATGTTTGTTTATTATTCATTATAAGTTAAACTATATTTAAGTCCTTCCATGTCTAGCACTCATTACTAAAAAATTCAGATAAGTACAGAAAAACAGAAAAGAAGATCATGGATATTTTCTAATTTAATTTTATAAGCCAACGAATTGAATGACAAACCCAGTGATCGATCGAGGAATTTCATGGTTTATTCAATAAGAACGTGTTCATACGATCATCACTAAGCCAGTCATGATCGAAGACCATCGATCGTTTTTGTGAGGCAGTTCCCAGCATCTAAAACATCCAAAAACATTCGTTGGGACATTTTGCACCGATAAGAACAAATTTCCGGGGACCATCTAAAAGAGAATGTAGTTCTGCGTTGCTGTATTTAGGTAGTTAGTTGCATTGATTAGTCTCACTGCTCAGAAAACTAGAGAAGTTCAATTCATTGTGTATAGATTGGTTGAAGCTTTCTATCATCCAAGCTTTTCTTCAACCATGTCTCCATTCAAGTTGGCGTTTTCAGTCAAGCATGTTGCGATAATCATAGTTTATTGGTGCCCTTTTTCCAGTATAGCAAAATATCTTTTGCCTGGTCTATGCAAAAAAAAAAAAAAAAAAAAGTAGGCCAAAATAGGAAAATTATGGAAACATGCTCGTCTGGAGATGTATTGCATTGACAATGTTGTGCAGATTAAGGGGATATATAGATGATATATTTTGGTTTTGTGGATTGAAACTGTCAAGCAGAAAATGTTGTTTGAAAAGATGAAAAGCATCTCTTTTGAGTTCTAGCAAGAATATTTGTCATAAGCAGACATGAACACTTAGTCAATGGCTGTAGCTAAAAGCCTAAAACTATTACGTATTACTTCTCAATGGCGGCCTGCGGAGCAATGGTGAGTTGTTCCACGAGAGGCTTTGGGTTAGAGTAGTTTTAATATTTGAATTCCATATCACATGTGAGTCATCTGTGGGTCATCTCTCACATCCGTTCCCAGCTCTCTTAAGTCTTATCGTTTCCCACACCCGGCCGCGGGCCGTTTTCTCAACGCTATCAACTCCTTATGGTGCTGATTTGTCTCCATTCCCATTTTTTGCCACGTGGAAAAATGGCTGAAAAAGCAATTGGATGGGAAGGGATCAAGGGAGTAGTCCCCCCATTTAGGCCATACTCAGTTGGGGCATTTGCAGTTTGGCATGCATTACAAGTTGCCCTTCAACGGTCAACCTCGCTGTACTTGTTGGATGTCTCAACCACATAAACCTAGGAGAGGACCGATACTGAGCACTGACAGACAGGATGGATACTTGCTCCAGTAAATCAACCAATGGAGCCAAATACATTTAATATAAAAACAAATTGTTTGCATCTACAATTTGAATAGTTTCATCCCTTTCTTCATTAAAGAGATGATGGAAGAATGGTGGTCGATCGATGAAAGCTCTTCTTCCACCATCAATATTTCTTTAGGAGAGATCAACATCAATGATGCAATTCTCAATTACCAAGTTGGAGGAATGTGAGTACAAACAGCAAAAGTGTAAATTCTACACTTTTATTTTGTTTTGTTTTAAGTTTTACCTTACTTCATTTGCAACGCAAATAAAACGGAGCAAAATAAAATCAGAATTTGCATCATCATATTTTTGCACCGATACAAATGAAATTGTACTACAAACAAAGTAGGCCTAAACAACAAACCCTAATGAATGTAATGTGTAGGTGGGGTTTGAGATCCTTGATGTACACGTGCATGCAACAAGGGACACATGAATCATGGGCTCTCTCGTTCACAATCAGGGTTGCCTTGTCAAATCCCAAGACCATGAATGATACGAAGTAGTACTTTTGAATTAACTTTGATAACAACGTATCAGCCTCAGTTGCAAATTAGGGTCAGGTGGGGGGTTTTGAACGTGAAAGTGAGAAGGATCAATAATAGGAAAGATTGGGTGATCAATATACTGTTGAAATATCTTTTGTTAAATGAATTCATTCCCAAAATCTACAGTGAAATTGTCAAACAAATTAAACCCCATGATTCTTCAATGCTAGGTGGAAAAAAGTTGAAGTGGGAAAGAAAATAATGAAGCCGTAAATTTTATTTTTCTACTCTCATCTAATGCTTTGGATTCCGACCTAAAATTTCTTGGCCTTTTGGGAAACTAAATGAATTGCCATGTTCCAAACACATGCCCTAGCCCTATGCTACGTCACAATAATTGTCAATTCTTATGGCTAACGTTGGGAACCAAAAAGAGATAAGAGCTGGTCTGTCTAATACTACCAGCTAACTGGAAGTTGTATTTGTATCTTTAAGCAATTTGAAATTGCCAACACACAACCAAATTCTGTGGAACAAGTGACAGAACCCCCTTAGAAGTTTTGAAATTACTTATATCTCTCCTCGGGTTTTCATCAAATACTTTCGTCACCACCCCTCACGCTTACCTAATAATTAACTTATTTATACCCCCTCTAACCATGAAATTAAAAATGTTAGTTTTGAAATTAATGAAAGCATCCTCATTTATATCATCAAATACAATTTCGAGTCGGGGTAAAAAAAAATGTGATGAAAAGTGTTGTAAGCAAGGATCAAATTTTTTATATGATACATTTCATATTTCATATTGGGCATATTGTATCGTATCGTTGGAGTTTAGATATACCTGTTTATAAGTGTTTTGGGAATACCATTTTTAATTTTTAATAAAAAATATACTTAAAAATGTTCTTAAAAACCAATTTTTGAAAAAAAAAAAAAAAACAAAGCGCATGGTTTTATGGTTTTTAGTACCAATACTTCTCTGCCAATACACAGGGGTGTATTGATACTATGAACCATGGTTGTAAGCATTTGGTAAGTGTTTTTTTATTAACATAATATTAAGTCAAAACGCTTTTCAGCCGCAAAAACAAGACCTAAAACTGGGGCTTTTTGCTTTGGGAACATAAAATCTTGATGCTTACCCAAACACAAGCTAGTTTTTAATTTCATTTATTTTTATTTTGAACTGAACTTTTCATTCCCACCTTAACGCTATGTAGGGAAAATTTAAGAGCTCTCACCGTGAGATCCCCTTAAATTTTTTGCTGATTGAATGTTGTGAAACCTAAGAATATAATATTTGTTTTGTTGAGAGCAATCTCATTAACTCTCATCATGCGTTAGCTTTGCAGTGTTAATTTATTCATTCAAAGAGGGATAAGTGATAGCCAAAGCAGCAGGGAAAGCATTTTCATCCAATCATCCTTTTAATTATTATTAGTAAGTGTGCATATACTTTATAATGATGATTTTTTATGGTGATGATAATAGTAAATAATATGTTTTAAAATTTTTTATATATTTTTATGTCTAAAAAATTATTCTTATCTATCATATTCATTATTGTTTAATATGATGAATATATGATATCAGTGATGTGCCCAAATGTTTTCTACAAATTATTTTGTATTTTTTTTTATACTTTTGTGTGTTTTTATCTATTTTTTTTTAATTTTATTATTATTATTTAATCATGACATCAATGATACATAGTTGATGTTGAATTGTTGACTCGCCATCAACCAGGAAAAAGAAAACTCCATTTTGGGTTGATTTTAAATTTACATTTTATTTCAATCATCAATAAAAACCAATATTCTTTGTTAAACTTTTTTTTAATATAATCAATTAATATAAGATTCAATGAAAGAATTAGAGTTAATACCCTAAATATAAAATTTAATGAGATAGAATTGAATGAGGATAAATGCAGTAATTCAAATTATATTTTGTCTTCACAATTAGAGAGAGACCAAATTCAAAAATAAGGGTATTTTAAACTACAATAAGATTTAATAAATTTTAATAAGAATTAATATCTTAAATATAAGACTTAATGATAAGGACTTGAATGAAGATAAAAATAGTCATTCAAATTACATTTTGATCCTTACAATAATAAAAATATCAAATTAAAAAATTAAGTAATAAATTAATTAATTGTGTTTATTGTTTAAATTAATTAGAAAGCCAATGATGAGTAATAAAATGAACACGAGGGGCTCTCAGGGTGAGAGCGTTCCCAACTGACCATCATTCCACTCCCTACTGCCGACCTAGCAATACTTAGAAAACCAAAAGGATCCCATGTTCAGAGGTCACGTCACTAGGCCATAGCCAACAGGCCCAACACTTCTCATGCAATGCACCAACACTACAAAGCCATCAATATGTTTCCAACTTACTTGACCTAAGTTTTCTAAATTATTATTTCTTCCAAATTCCAAAAGCTTATTGGGGCCCATTTTACTGGATATATCTTTTGGACTTGGCTCCACCATGGGAACACGACCAGGGAAACTGAAACAGCCACGTATCTCTACCAAGCTCTCCTTTTTTTTTTTTTCTTTGCTTTCTTTTTCTTTATAATAGAAAAAAGATAAATAAAACAATATAGAAAGAGTGTGATAGACCACACGGATTCCTACAGTATTACACAAAGCGTATATCCAAAACTTGAGCTGGTCTATAAATTGTTCTCAGCCACGCCCTCCATTACCTTTAAGAGAGACTCTGTAGTCTGTAGCTCAAATCTTATGGCTGAGTTCGCAGGAGAATTGCAAAGCTTCAAACCTTCTTTCCCCTTCTTAGAGTTCGACTCGAATATGGAACTACTAAACCAGATTGCAGAGTTGAACCCAACAGCTTTCTTGAATCCCAGCCTGAATTTACAGAGCTTCATGGGATTCTCCGGTGACATTTCCTTCGCCCAGCAGCAACCTGAATTCTCGATGAGCTTTGCAGATGAGACGACGGGTCTCCTCTACCAAGTCAGTCCGAATGCATTGCCGGCAGTTGTTCAACCAGCTGCTTCCGTTGGAGATGTTGTAGTCCATGAAAGTAAGATTCAAAAAGCAACAGCGGCATCAGAGAGCAGCTCCGGAATCACTTCTTCTGCTACAGTTTCGGAAACGGGGTTGGGAGGAGATACTCATCAGATTAAGAGAAAGAGCGTACGTTCTTATTAATTCCTTTTCCTTAGTGACGTTTGGTTGTTTTTCTGGAATATGGTCACTCTGTTTATGTGAGACTCAGATTGTGGGTGTTTGGTTTTTGTGTTCACAGAGCCTAGGAAGAGGAAAGAGAAAGAGAAACAATGAGAAAGAAGGGGAAAAACCAAAGGATGTTATTCATGTCAGAGCAAGAAGAGGCCAAGCCACTGACAGTCACAGTTTAGCAGAAAGGGTAAATCTGTAATATTGTTTTTTAATTTTTTTAAGAAATTAAATAAAATACGCCCCTGTTGCGATCAATATAACAGAATGAAAAATGTCTTCTTCAGAACACTGACTACTATCCATATTGTTGTTGTACGATCTAAAATAGCTATAAGAGTAAAGTGCAATGTGTCATGTAAAAAGGGAAAAAATAAGTAGTTGGACATTGTTGGAGTTAACTGTGATTCCTTTTCTGTGGATCAGGTAAGAAGAGAGAAAATCAATGAGAGACTGAGATGCTTGCAAGGCTTGGTTCCAGGATGCTACAAGGTAAGATTACAGCTTTAAGAAGATTCTTCCATTAATGGTTTCTTGATTAAAAACATTTTTTTTTTCTTTTCTTTCATACAAGGAGTATTTAGTTATTTGTCTAATAAGGATTTGTGGATTTGCAGACAATGGGAATGGCAGTGATGTTAGATGAAATAATCAATTATGTTCAGTCATTGCAGAATCAAGTTGAGGTGAGCCCAAGTAGATATATCATATATGGTTTGCTAATGAATTAAGGAGAATTGTTAAAGTAAATTACTAATATATGCTTCTTTCTCTTCTTTGTGTTTTGCCTCAGTTTCTTTCCATGAAGCTTTCAGCAGCTAGTTCTTTCTATGACTTCAACTCAGAGGTGGAGGTTCATGAAACTATGCAGGTAAATACTTAAGCACCATTTGCCTTAAATTGATGTGGGCTTGTCTTGTTCACCATCATCATCCAAGCCTTATTTATCCCAACTACATGGGGTGGCCGTGCACGACATGAATCCTGCTTCGCCATTGGATTCTGTCTTGTTCAACAAATCACCATGAATCTGGTCAAAGTTTTAAGGAAGAAGGTGCACCATTGAATGTCACCTTCACATGGTTGAGACTTGGGACAATGAATTTAACCCCCCACTTTAGGGTGGTTGAATGTAATCCAATGTCTGCAATTACAAGAAATGGAAGTGAAGTATTGTCTTTTTATGTTCCGAAAGGAAAAGAAAAAAAACTTCAGAGGCCACATCTCCCCTGGTGTTCTCAGGTGCAGCTCTCTACTAGACATGGAAAAAGAATAATTGGGACCACTAGTTCCACTCTGAATTCAGGTGCTGGTATGTGCCCAAGGGACCACAGTATGGGGAAGGTTTCCTTAAACAGTGCTCACTTTGAAATGGCAGCCCCGGCCCAATCGATCAAAAGGGGCTAAAATAGCATAGCTAGCCTTTATGAGGAAATGATCCCTCAGTACTCTTTCTCCAGAGTCCCATGGGCCATGCTATCCCTATTCAAAGGACAAACTTTTCCTCTATAACATCAGAGATCAGACCCTTTTGAATTCATCAAGCACAATGGAGAGCCTTGACCATAATTTGCTTCCTATCCATTGGTGATTGGCATGCTGTAAACAGAATTTTGAATCTAAAATGGGTTCGGATCAAGAGTTAAGGATCGATCCAGTTAGGGACACCTGAGCTTGACCATGGCCCTTGAACTCGACTCGACATTTCTTAGATATGTACAAAGTGTTGTTTCATTCTCTGAAAGAAGATCTTGTCTACTTCATTTTTAAGTGATGGTTGGATGCCTGGTTCATTTTGCAGGGGGCAAATGCATATGAAGCACAAGAGATAGAGAGGCTGATGAGAGAAGGTTATGGAGGAGGTCTCACTTGCTCCCAATCAACATGGCCCCTTTGACTCTACTTTTGGCTCTTATTCCCAACTGCTGCAGGCCACATGAACAAGCTCTATTCCTTCTCTGCCATATATCAAATCTGTCTCCTGATCATGCTTTATATAGCACACGTGCAAACAAAACATGTACTCCAAACCCATACGCCCATGTGGGGGCCAAAATTAAAATTCAATAATAAAAGTTGTTTTAATATCATTTGTCTTCAATTTGTTTGTTAATTGTCCTTAATCACAAGGTTCTGGATGAAATTTGTTTCCTAGTACCAACCATTAATCTATGTATGACTACCACCATGTTGCCAAGATCAAGTATTATAAATAATTAATACAGTTTGACTTTAATGCTTCTTAATTTCTATCGTGTTGTATCTGTTTTCGCAATAGAACAACATAGCAAGCTATTTTGCATTCCTGAAGAAAATCAACCGCAAACTTCAGCCAATTAATTTTGTCACGAGAGAGAGAGAGAATATTATTATTATTAGTAGTAGTAGATGGTCACTGGTCAATAATTCAACTCCATATTGGTGATGCCCCAATAAGGTTGTGTCGGGCATGCCTAGCCCATGCCTTCGGCTTAAGAACAAAATGTGGGTGCACATTTGTACAGTCAATAATAAACCTGACTTCTCTCTCTCATAGGACAGTGTCCCATGTAGAAGGCCCATTAGATCAAATAATTAGTTGTATGTATATTTTGTTTGAGCCATATAATAAAAACCGAAAGGAAATATGATGGGGTATGCTATTTAGATAGTTTATTGTCTTCGTACATCCAATGAAGAATAAGAAGGAAGGTTAAAAAAGAAAGAAAGAAAAGAAAAGAAGATAGGATATTCATTTAATTTAAGCCTATCTTTTCATTTTGAAATCCAAACTAGGAGTCCAAGTAGGACCATCCCATGAATTTGATTTGGTTGCTATCAATTTACATCCAATGAATAAGAAGAAACAAGGAACAGGAAAAGAAAATGAAGATATTTATATTATCCTATCTTTTCAATTTAAAACCCAGACTAGGAGTCCAGGATTGGACCAAAGGACTGAAATCCATCTGCCATATAACAATTGCATTGAATGGCACATCTTTTCAGACTTGGTGCAATAAAGGGGGCATTAAGAAGATAATTACATGATTGTTTTAAGAAGTTTATACAGATTAAATTCAACAAATTAAAGAGCCTGGTTAATCCAATCTAGATTTCTGACTAAAAGAAATGAAAAGAGAAGATTTTTTTTTTTTTTTTAATTCTGTGCCTATCTTTTTGACACGTATCTGGTTTGGCACCTCCATAATCCATCCCAAAATCAATGGCAACAAAGTGTAGAGAAGTCATTTTTCCTGACCAGAGAAAACAGCTTCTAGACCCAATAAGGCAGCACAAATAACAGAACGTGGTCCAGAAAAAAATGGGCAGGTATGTCAACTGGATGGACAGCTAGCTTAAGCAAAGAATTTTTGACATCTATTCCCACAGGGTGGCCAGAATAGAAGGTGAAAGAGACAGTCATGGGATCTACCTTGGCATTTGGTGGAGCCCATGAATGGACTATTGGACTCCAAGAAATGTTACCACTCTAAACTGAATGATTGAAAGAAAGAAGCTAAGGAAAATGGTTTAGAGGGTGATTAAAGGAAGAATGACAGGTTCATTGCATTCATGGATTAGGGTTTTGGGATAGAGAGGATGACAGCTTGAATGGGCCACACAATGCCAACAAGAGCATGGGCAATGTGGGTTCTCCAACCCCTCAAATGATAAATACCCATGAACCTCCAAAGCAGCTTTTTGAACTCCTTTTTCTTTGACTCCCTTTTGACCAGACCCCCTCTCTCTAGAATTCATGCACAAGAAGAGAGAGAGAGAGAGAGTATGGGCCCACCTTACTAACTAAATCAATGGGTCATATTCCCAATTTAGATTTGAATCTCACGTATGTGTCCAATGTGGGGTTTGGTTCATATAGTAAGCTTCAAAAGACAACTATGACTACAATGGGCAAGTCCAAGAACACCCCATCCCCGCAGCAGTAGCACTTAGGTATTTGCTAGAAAGCCTTGGAATTGCAGAAGGTTGTTGGCTAGAATCTTATTCAACATGGCTGAGATAAAAACCAAATTATTGTTGGGGGAGACAAGCTTGCGACACGTGGTTGATATAAAGGTGAGATTTTAGGTTTAGAATAGCCTCTTCAACTACTGCTGGCTCCATCCATCTAGGAGTAATCTATTTTTAATTTATACATTTTCCCTATATAAAGAGGCTTGCATAAGCTATTTCAATTCCTTTATTTTATTACACCCAATATCTTATTTGCGTCTTTATAATCTAATCCGGAACAATCAGTATGTGAGGTCCCATCTTGAAGATTTTCATCAAAAGAAATTATAGTATCAGTCAAACTGGATGGTTTAGCCACCAAATTTAAAGTATTAGGTTATTCTTTTTTTAGCAATCACAAAAGAATTATAATTATATCGCTTTATCACACACACAAAAAAAAAAAATCTGTTCTTTGATGCCTGAAAGCATCCTGTCAAGAAGGGTAGCTTTTGATCTGATAGAACTCCTAATTGGGTTCAGTTTTGATGGAAAAGATTATCTACAAATTGTCTCATATGATATGGACTAGTTACTATCATGATTAAAGTAGTATCAGGACTAATGAATATTTCTTTAAAGAATAAGAACAAGGCAATCAGGGATTTGAAGATAATTTAAAAGAAAGAAAGAAAATAAATGTGATAGCCACAGAAAGAGAGACATATCACCTGGGACCAATTGGAAGCAATTGGAGCAAAGCAGTAAAATCAAATCTTAAGGCAATGCTAGCTATGATCTTAATTTCTACTATGTCTTAGAATTGAACTTTGACTAACAAAATAATTGAGGGCCCATGCATGTGTTTATAAAGGGTATATAGGTCCGTTATTATACTATCTTACTACTATATTTCTTTGGGCTTTTTCTACATTCACAAAAGTTTATTTTGATTATTTGCAATGCAAAAGAAATATAATTAGTTTTTCTTTGTAATAGGGCAGTGACTAAAGAATTTAGACAAATATAATCTGTGAAAACACAATGTATCCAAGATAAATAGGCCGGGTGAATATGCAAGAGGCCCTTTTCTCAGAAATAAGTAGTGGGCACGCACTATGCAGCTCTTGTTCTGGTACGTGATTTCATAAAATAATCTGTTGAAACTTTTATTAATCAAAGGTATTTAATTTTTTTAGGTCCACCATAGCATATTTGACACAAAAGAAACAACCGATTGGATGGTTTTACTAAGAAAAATAGTACTACTACATCTTTTTCGAACTGTTAAAGAAAAGACGTTACTCTTTTCTTTTTTCTTTTCTTTTTTAAAAAGGAGCTATTCAATTGATAAGGAAGGTATCCTATCAAACAATTTCTTCATTGTTAATTAATAACCTAGTAGATCTCCATATGTTCTATTATTTTACAGCTTAGGTCAAAAGGATAATAAAAGATACTGGCTGACAAATTTAATAGGTTTTAAGTTAATAATAAAATACTAGCAAATAAATCTATGGGGTTGAATAAAAAATTGGTCGGGTTTGGTTTGGATCCAGGCCAAGGTCCAGGTTGGTTCTTAACCTGAGCCAATCCAGTCGAAAAGGGTTTAGAGATGTGTATGTGTGTCTCAGAGAGAGAGGGGGAAAGAGATCCATTTATTAGAGAAAATTAAGACCTAAGAGGGTTTTAATGTTTCATTGTGATATCTTATATTTTAATAATTTAATTTAAAATAAATACTCAGACATGTAAGAAATGAGAGGAGAAGGAGGTAGGGTGACATTAAGGTGAGAAGACTTAGAGGTATCAATGGATCATGTTTGGATTGGACCCCGCCCGAATCAAAATCAATTTGAACGGATTGGATGGATCAATAAAACAAATTGAATAGGACCAGTCCATACTTAATGGTCTAAAGTATTTATTTTATTGGATTGGGCATGGTCTATCTGTAATGGATTTATATAAAATTGGGTTACATTGAACCAATATCCAGTCCATTGACAAAAGATAAGGCTTAAGAGCAGCATAGGTGCCAAAGGATCACGTTTGGGTTGGGCTTAGTCTAAATTAAAACCAATCTAAACAGATTGAGTGGTCCAGACATTGAATTGGATCACTCTAAAATGGTCTAAAGTATTCATTGGATTGGATTACACCTGGTCCATCTGTAATAAACTCATATTGGACCAAGTTGGGTTAGACCAAAATTCAGTGTATTGACAGCCCTAAGAGAACTCTTGGGCCTTGGCCTCCCTCTTCCCTATAACTAATATACATACGTACATTCATACTTGTACTGCCAAAAGGGTAAATTGCATCTTCATTCCGGGCTTCTGAAAATAACAGGTATCTTCTCGTTAATTTCTGGAATTACATTACACTTGGTGTCCTCTTCCCCCTAGAGATACTCTTGCTCTGTCAAGTGTCAAGAGGCCATCAAGTTATAAAGAACAAGTTATGTCCCACTTTGGAAGTTTCTGAATCCCTAAAAGCCCACCGAATAACAGCTGAACTAACTGAACTGAATGACTTGCGGCTTTGGTTTATCAAAGAGATTGTGAACTCATATCTGAAGCTGAAGTGACTAATTACTTGAATTCTTCCCTAATTATTATGTAAGATGGATTTGTATGGCTATCTCTAATTTAAATTGATTCATGTTTTCAGAAGTGTTAATTTTTTTCTATTTACATTTTCAAGGAACAGTTGGGCAAACATAAAGAATTTATGGTAAAAAATTGGCTTCGGGCATCAAATATAGAAACCAAAGTCTTGAATAAAGAGAAGGCGTGGCCTTGTCATCCACCGTGAATACATACTTAATTGAGGGAGCAAAATTGTTTCTGAATATTTGATGATTGACTACCACGTTTATGAGACTGATCAAAAGTTTTTCAGATATTATATCTTTTTTTTTCATATGATAGTCGAACCCAAAGTTAATTCCAAGGAATCTTTAGGCGCCCTTTTCAATAGCAGAACTTCTGATCTAAAGACCCATTTTGCTGCATTGCAATTATAGGACCTTTACCGAAACTAATAACAGTAACAACTAACAAGAGATAAGGTTTCCTTCGATTGGGTCGATTAGATATATATCCTATTTCTATCACGTGGAGGGATGATGTGGCCAATCACTACCCACCACCTAGTTAGTTCATCCTTAGTCGACCTCAGCTCTATAGTCCACATTTTGTTAGTGTGCTTCCTCAACTGATATTAGCCATTAAATTTGCCTGTTAATGGAGGGTGCTGAAAGGAATATGTGGGCCTTCTTGGTTGAATCTTCATCCAACGGGGCCCCAATTGTTCTCCCCACCTTCATGGGGGAATTGCAGCCCTAAAGCCCATATACCATGTGTTAATAATATCCTCTGTCGGCAAATTTTGATTAAAGCTCAAACTTTGGATTGATGACTGATGTGTGGACTTGGGATGTTAACAAACATGGCCCATTCAGCCCATTAGAGTGTCCCCTATTTATTGAGCATTTTGCATCAACCACATTATCATTCCATGTGGCAGAATTGAAGCGGGTTAGATAATATGAAGAAGAAGCCTAATAGACCCAATTAGACAACTTTTTCCCTGATGAGAGTAGTAGGGTTACCTACTCCATTAAAATTTCTTGCAAGCAATTTGACATACACATTGACAACAATTAAGACCTGCCAGCCATTGATCAATGAAATATTGGATGATTCTCCATATCAGATATATATGTTCGCAATGTGAATTGTCCAAGTGTGTTTAATTTTGGCCAACATCTGGAGAGATCATCCAGACATGTTCATTGACATCTAGGTATTGGATGTCATAGTTTGGCCTCAAACTAGAACTAGAGAAGAGATGTTGATCATATAGCATTATAGCCAAAGCAGATTTTGGATAACAGTAACACACCATGTGGAATGTTTTTATCCCATCTCTTCAAATTAACAGAGAACTTCGTCTCTGCGGATAGCTAGCTAGCTAGGGTTCTGAACTTGAAGGGTGATGATTCAGATTGGCTCAGCTGGGCCTGGGGCTGGCTATTCCATTCATTCAGCCTGGAGGCATGAACCAGGACCTAGCTAGCCCCAGCGCCTGCCTAGTGTATATATGAAAACCCTAGCTAGATAGCTTGGTAGGTAGCATGCAATTGCATGGCCATGTTCCTAAGAGTCCGTATTGTGGGTTCCTTGCCGCCATTAGAGTCCAAGAGACCGTTTACTTTCATGTCTCTACTTCCGCTATCAGACAACTTTCTTTTCTTTTATCTTCTTTCTTCCCTCTCATTCTCATCTCATCAATGAGAGGTCTGTAGTTTCGCCACCTCGCACCTTTATCACAGATGGGAAAATTAAAAGAAAAAGATTCCAACTTCATATCGTCCAGTAGTGAAGTATACTCATAGCTAGCCTGAATACAGAATTCACACAATAAGGAGGGCCCATGAATCAGTGCTCCATTGCCCATTACTGAAGCTGGTCCCCCAATGTTGAGAGGACCTGGTTTCAAGTGATCTATGGAGACAGTACTAGATCATTGTCCTACTATAGCAAGATGGTTATGTATTCTGATATTCTTTGGGTTAAGTCATTTTTCTGTTTGGTTGTCAAGGCGAAAGCAAAACTGCAAAACTGAACAGAAGAGAACGATCGATTAGGAGACCTAGTAAATTAAAGTCTTCTTCTAAATTTAACACTTTAATTTGTAGCATGACGTTAAGGAGAAAGTCTAGCTAGCCTACTCCTTAATTAGTAGCAATTAATATCATATACATGACAAGTAGATCCCCAAATGGAGTTGGAGGATAACTGGATAACCCATCCAAGCACTTAGACAACCAAATGGAGTTCATGATTATCATGCAGAGACTAGAGACTGGGGCAGCTACAAACAAAAGTGAGGATGACTTGACCTCATCTGTCGACTGTCCAGAGAAATCACCTCACAACAAGCCAAGAATGTCAAATCACCGCAGTCTACATCCCTTTAATATATATAGTCTAATTACATACATTGTCGGGCGGCCTTGATGTGTGGTGTGGCTCATCCAACATGGTCTATGACGCATCCATCTTAGCTTTGTCATCGTCTTGTGAACTAATTCTACTCTTGTTTCGAGAATTAGAAATGACTGCAGCTAGCTAGGAGTTCCCCAACTGATGTGTGGGTTTTTTGGCCCTAGCTAGCAATGTTCAGATGTAGAGAAAAGCATACCAAAATGCTTGGAAAGGCTCATAAATGAGATGAGAGTAGGACTTGTGCATGCAGCAATCTCATACTGCCTTTTATATAGCTTATGACCTTAGTGATTTCTTTTTATATAGCTTCTATATATAAGCTGGTTATTCTGTCCAACATTTTGAATGATATCTGGCCGGCCGGCCGGTCACTAAACCAAAACCAAAACCCTGTCAAATATTATTGAACAGTTTGATTGACCTCATATATATATAAAATTTTCCACGATTTGCATTCCTCAACTCTCTCAATCACAGTTTGATGAACTGGGATTGCAGAGTGACTTGAGCTGTATTTGTGTCATGGGAGCGAATTGGGTATAGTCCAGTTTAAGGAAATAAGTCACAAAGATTTCCAAATCCATGAAATTAGATTAATTTTGTGGTTTGGGTGCTAAAATAAATCAGTTCTTCATCTATTTTCTGATTAACTTATGGATTTTCACCTTATTGGTGATCAATCTGGCTAGTAATTAACTTAAAATATTATTTTAGCTTAGTTGGTAGGTAGCTGACTTAATTGCATTTCAATAATTTCAAACCGACTTATGAATTATTGTGGAATATAATGGGCTATATGGTTGTCTATTTGTGTCCCATGAGTTAAGCCAACTTGGAACTAGGAATGAATTAATTAACAGAATTATATTGAAGAAGAAGGCATGTACGGTCTATGGCATCCAATAGGTTGGACCATATGCCTCAATGAAGATAAAAAGCAATCAAATACCTAGTACTTGTCTTTATTTAAAGCTAGCTTGTAGCAAGTGCAATGCACGTAGACAAATCTAGCAGAAGGGGTTTCATTCGATCAATCTACAATGGAGAGTGCTAGATTCCTTCTGGACTGTAGAATATGGTAAATGATATATCAATGACGCCTCTAAGAGTTTTTGCACTAACATAGACTTTTTTTGTAGAAACATTTTGTAAATTAAGCAGAAGAAACCAAAACTTGTGTTATATGAAGCATGCATCAATATTATTTCCCCAAAGTTTAGCAAAACTTCTGCAAAGTCTGCCCAATAAGGCCTGCTATACAAACAAATGGCAAAATGATTCAAGTCCAAAATAGGTTTCTTTCCTTTGAACTTCCTCATTAATTTGCTAGCCAATCCACCAAAATTTGCCCATTTTTAATGGAAATTAAATAGAACCCTCTAACATATAAAGATTCCAAATTTCTTATATAATGTTTCAATTTCATGGCTTCATGCATTGGCATTTCAAGAGTATAGATGTTTTTACAACTTTCAATTTTTTTTTCTGTGGAAGTATTTCAAATTTTGGTGAAAACTTACAGAATTTCTGGCCATACTATGAAAAAGCATTTTATAAAGTTGCTAGAGAAGAGGATTATTCCAAAAAGAACGGTTCTATTGATTCTATACATTTAAGCAACAACAGATTTAGGTTTAAATAGTTAGTTAACTTATATAGATTAATTAATGATGCCTCATTTTGCATGAATAAGCTAGAAAATGTAATGTGGTTAAGTTTATCATATATCAGATTATTTTCATATTGTAAGTCTTCTTAAAATATAAAATAAGCTAGAAAATAAATAAAAAATCATGATGACCACTATTTGGAATATGATGGTTGACAATGTGAGGCTGGCATTTTATACAATGACCATCTCTAGTATTGTAGGGCATGATTTGTTGGAAGGCGGTTTAGCCATATATGGGTTGAGGACTTTTTCTTGGAAGAAAAGTTGGCCTAGACTACTTCATAGATCTCTCAAACGACAAATAGTACTACATAAAATATATTAATTCATATTATTGGGACTTCACTTCCCACAAAGAGAAGAACGTGCAAAGAAAATTTTTGAGCAGGTGGAACTAAATCGGGACATAAAGGCAGGCTCCGTTTGGAAAGAATTTAAATACAAATATGTACACCGCAAAAACAACGTTTAAGAATACAAAATAATACGAAATATAAAATTTTGCGTTGTACATATTTATATTTGTATTTGTATTTGTATTCTTCCCAAACTGTGACAGGAAAAAAAAAATAGCGGCCTAAATTCAGTGTGGTAATTAAACGGGTGTTTTATATGTCACTCAAATATTTAAAAACAAAAGTTTTAAAAGGAAGAACTTAGGCCCTCTTTTCTTTCCCTTTGTTTCTCTACCTTTTCTTTCAAACCAAACACAGCCCTAACAAAGATGTGTGAGGTTACAATAGTTTGGAAGAAATGGAATCTCTACTTCTTTTACCAAATATAAATAGTTGATTGAAAAGTTGAGGGATAAAAGTAGAAACCTCTGAAATTTTACACAAGAGTTGAGAATTAGTTTGGATTGGACTTGAATTCTTGGGCTTTGGGCCGGGCCTAGGCCTAAAACATGGGTTTATTCTCAACTTTTATTTGACGTGGGTTGAGACTTCAGAACTAGTTTTTGTTTTGGGGTTTTTATAGTCTGAATCCTATCCATGGATTGATGCCAAATTCACGGGCAGGATGCGGTTTACAGGGGGGCTACTAGTAGAATAGGAGGAGGCTGCAATTTCAGATTTCTGAGATGGATTGCAGTCCACTTATCCCCCTTTTTTTCGTTCTTTTATTTCCATCTTGATTCTTCTTCGGTTTAGTAAACTTAAATCTTCATAATGTATTATCATAGCCATAAGTATTGCCACCTCAGCATGGCAATCTTCCATTCCCACCTCTAACGGAAACATGTAGTCTCAAATTTGTTTACTTTTTAATCCTCATTTTCCAATTGCTTAGAAATCTTCCTAATCTCTCTCTCTCTCTCTATCTCTCTCTCCTCCATACCCCTAAAACCTCTCCAACATATTAGGAAACTTCTCCAATTTTCATGCTACCCTTAATGTGTCTTCCTTATCTTTTTGATCAACCTCTTATTGTATTTATCATCTTTCCATTTTCTTCTTTCTCCTCTCGTATTCCTCTCACTCTCTCTTCTCATCACAACCGCCACATGTTAAATAATACATTTTAGAACAATGTTACAAAAACATGACCAATTAAATATATAATTATTTCCTTTAATCATGTACAGTTGCATAGCTAATTAATAAATTATTTATTTGATTAGTTAATTTAAAGTATTACCTAATTGAACTGAGTAACATAACTATCCTAATTAGTTCATTAAATTAAATTAAATGAACTTAAATTAAGTAACCTAATTAATCAACTTTAAATTAAATTACCCTAATTAATGAAATTAATATTAACCCAATGTTTTAAAAATCACATTTTTGTCGTTGGGTTCTAGCTTAGCATTCAATCATCGGGTTTGGAAATGATCCACTTATGATATTCATCAGTTTTAAAAATCAACTCATAATCAGAACCACTTTGGCCATCAGTTTTTTGATTAGCAGTTCAATTATCTGGTTTGAATGGACAATCTTTTCTATTTAAAAAAATAATAATTAAAATAAAAATGACCAAAAACCATTGTCTGAATTGAATGGTTTGACAGTTCGGCCATCAATGGGTCATTGATCAAGTCAATGGTTTTTTGGCCAAAATACGGGTTAAGGGTGAAACGGAACCAGTTGCCTCAAAGGTTTTTGGGTCAAAAGGTCTGACCATTTGGGTCAACGACAGTTTGAAAACCATGATATTCATCATAAATATAGCAAGATAATTAAATTATAAAAAATAGTTATCAGTCTATGAATGGTTACCCACTTCAAACTGTTCAATGATTATACAATTTGGATCAAAGGTCCATTGACAAAAATCAACAATATTTTATGAAATAATGGACTAACAGGTAATTAAGCAAAAAATGTAACCAATTTTTCATCCAAAGAGCTATGCTCAATGATCTTTGGTAGGGGAGGAGCAAAAATTTTTTTCTAATTGGACCAAAACCTAATTAAATGGATGGTGCTTTGGGGGGCTAATCATTGGGTTGGGTGGGGTGGGGGGGAGAGGAGAAATTTACATGGAGAGAGGTAGTATAAGTGGGGATTAGGGTTCCCCTGTGTCACCCTGGCTTTGCCCTGAATCATTGGGGTTGCTTTATCCCTTGCTTATGTTAGAGCATTTTCCCTCCAGCATCTAAAAAAATTGGACTTGATTTAACTTCACCTAAGTAGGAATGCCATAAGACTCCTTCTACCTTAATTATACTTGACAAAGCACGGGTCGTGACTAATTTCTAAAATAAATTCAAGGAGTTTAGCCTCACCCTTGCAAAAATAATTTCTTGGTGAAAATGGCTTCCCCATAGGTTCTCTTATACTTAGGGGGTGCAAATTTAGTAGATTGAGCTAGGTTTAAGTTCAACCAGGCCCAGCCCTAAGAATTGGATATAAAGCCCGAGCTCAAGGTTTAGCCTGAATTGTTCAAATTGGGCCTTACTTAAACTGAAATCCCAATACTATACATCTCAAACATGTCAACCTGCCAATAAAATATGTTTCAACAACTTACCGTCATGCATGACGTGTTCCAGTCTTATTGTGAGATGTATTGTGTCAAATCACATTGGTAAGGTGTTAAAACATGTTTCGCTAGAGATCACATCTGTGCCTTACATGCACATCTCAACATGTATCATTGGAAGATGTTCTCAATACAAAATTGAGATGTGCTGTAATACCTATATATAAATTCATTTTGCTTTCGTTTTCCATGACAGGTACTGGAGATGTTCCCAATGCACGCTGTGTGAGGCGCGAATCTGATCTCCATTCCCGTCCCTTTGTTGGAGTGTAGGGATTTGTCGCGTTGACTGCCACCTGTCAAAAAGAGATAGGAATTAAAATTCTACCAACCGATCAAACGGTCCAACTTCAACATCAAACGGTCTAAAGAGAAAGGTAGGAAAAGCGGAGTAACTCCACCGGCATGGGCTTTTTCGTCAAAGCATCTACGAAACGGACAATAAACTAGGGACACTTTAGTAAATAAAAGTTTTGATATTTCTTCCACCGCCTTCTAGTCTCTTAGCGCGACAATTATTCGAGATCGGCTTCAGTCACTGCAGTGCCCGTTCGAATACTGTTCGAACAGCCTTTTGCATCGGGCTCTTTATGCTTTATTTCATGGGGAGATATTCCGAATACAAGGCTATGACGGTTAGGTTATGATGGTTGTTCGAACGTGCCATGCAGTGACCGAATCCTATTACCAATTATTCAAACAGAGTGCAAGCTAACCACCACGAGCTCATATATGCTCAGCTTTGACCTCTCGTAGTCACACAGAACTTCCATTTAATTACTGCAGGTTTCAGTTTATCTTTTCACAAAGAGAAGAGAGAAATGGCACAAGGGGAAGGGGGGAAGAAGAAGGTGATGGTGGCTATTGACGATAGCGAGTTCAGCCACTACGCCCTCGAGTGGAGTTTGGAGAATCTTCTCGACAGCATCTCTTCGTCGCCGCTCGTTGTCTTTACGGTTCAGTCTCTCGCCGATCTTAGCTACATCTCTGCCGCTTCTTTCGGTGCCGTTCGTACGTAATCTCTCTCTCTCTCTCTCTCTCTCTCTCTCTCTCTCTCTTTTGTTGCTGTATGTTTTTAGATGTTAATTTTGTAAAAAAAAAAAAAAAAAAGATGTAGCTTTTCCTTCAAAGATGAATGTTTTTAAGGGAAACTTCACTCTTTAATTTGGGTCGGTCAAGTTTGTCGAAGCTTGAAATCGGTGAATTGCTTTAGCTGATCTGGAATTTTCTTCTCTTGTGCTTTTGTTAGGTCTCGCGTCTGTAAAAGTTAAGTGTTAACTGTTAAGAGTATGAACCATCGTTTTAGATAGAACATAGTTATGATTCTGGGGAAGGAAAAGGGTAATCTGGAAATGATGATCGATGTCGTTTCTTTTTTAATTCTCGCTTTTGCATATTGAAATTCCAGGAGTCCAGTGGGTCTATCCTTCGAGTCCAGATCACCTGACAATAAAAGACGTTCCAGCACCCTAACAACGTCATCTTAAACCGCACATCTCATGCATGGCGGGTCCCACTGGTTCAGTCCATGACCTGATTCGACATTTTTTAGAGGAACCCGATCCAATTTATGCAAGAAAGTATGGCAAATTGGAGAATAAGAGCTGGTGTGTACTGTGGTTTAAGGTTTTGAGAGAGAGAGAGTGAATTTGCACAATACTGTATACTCCATTGTGGTTTACTATAGTGGAGTTCTGCTCCTAGATGTAGGCTATAAGCTGAACTATGTAAATCTCTATAAGCATTCTCGAGTTGCTCTGTCTTGCATTTTGTTCTTGTTTCTGCAAATCAATTTCAGTTCTTGGGTTTGCTCTTCCGCAACAAGTGGATTGAGAAATTGGGGAAGAATTGTATCAAAATGCTTTTGACAAACAATGCTTTCTTACTGTCTTGGTGTCGATTTTTGCTTGTGCGTTGGATATAATTAATAAAAGACATAGCATTCTTAGAATGTCATGCTTTCTGATCTCTTCTTCATTTATTGCATATTTCTTGCCTTTAACAGATCCAGAGTTGATTAAATCTCTCCAAGACCATCAAGAGAAGCTTTCAGCGGCACTCTTGGAAAAAGCTAAGGAAATCTGTGCTGCTCGTGGGGTATGGTGACTCAAACTTAGTCCCTTTTAATTTACTGGCAATTTGTATTTATGCTTATCTCAACTCATTCTTTACTATGTTCCTAACAGTTACTTAGTCATGTGGTAGTGGTGCATGCATTAAGGGGGCGTTCTATTACATGAATGTTTTTGTTTTCATTGTTTTCGAAATTACCACATCAGCAAAAAAAGAAACATCTTCTTCAACTCTGTTTTTGTGTTCAAAGGAAAAAACAAATTGATTTTGATTCACGTTATAGAACCAAAGCAAAATGGCCTTGGAACTGGCAACAAGAAAAACATTTCACATTGTAGAACGCCCCCTACGTGAGTATTTTGCTTTGGTTCCGGTTTCCAACCGGAAAGAGGGCGAATGTATTATTTAGAAGCATGAAACTGAAAGAAACTATATCTGATTTAAACAAGTCAGAGTTCAAAATGGCTTCAGAGTTCAGACATGTATAAATATCATCTATTTACGTGCCATAGTATTCACAGTCCAGAATCAAAACAACACATAAATGTGATGATCAAGTTCAAAGTGAAGTGAACAACATAATGAAGGAAAATATTGTATTATGGCATTTCCCACTGAAAGATTGTACATGTGACTGACTCTAATAATAATCCTGTGATCAGTCCTTTTAATATTTTTAAGAGTTAGGTAGTCCCCTACCCTATTACCTATTCTTGTCATGATCTTCTGAAATTGGAGTCCATAGGTTTTGGTTAAGTTCTGAAATATTGTATAACTAAAATATGAATCTCTAAGTCTTAAATACTGATTTTTCACACGGATTACCGAATAAAGGATAAATTTTGAATGTGTAAGTTCTGAAATCTTGAGTAGTTTCAGTAATTGTGGGTTTTGGTCAACTTTTTCCCAATGCTGATGCCAGCTTGAAATTGAATGCATGGATGTGTGTTCACTCACATTTATCACTAAATTGCTTCCCTTTTCAAAGGTAACTGCAGAGACAATTTCAGAGATAGGGGATCCTAAAGAGGCAATATGTGAAGCAGTTGAAAAGTTCAACATCAGTCTTCTTGTCCTGGGTAGCCATGGGCGTGGAGTAATAAAGAGGTCAGTCTCATTTTTTCTTGAAATCTCTCTCTCTCTCTTTTGTTTGCGATGCTTGTTTTTTTTTTTTCTTGTATCTCATATTACACAGCTGTCAAGTAACATTCCTCATGAATGGTGGATAAAAGCTTTCTAGACCAACCTTGAAAGACAAAAATACCTAGAGATAAGTAACTTGTCTTTCCCTCAAGGTAATACCTGTTTATAAAGGACGGTATCTACAAGGCCAATTTATCTCTTGCATTTTCAAGGAAATAACAACCATAAAGGGTGTTAGGGTGTTGGAGGTATGAGTGGATAAAACATCATTAGGTCAAGGCAACAACTGCCAAGGAGAACTTAGGTAATTGGTGCCAAGCAAGGCAACAAGAACCCATAAAGAACAATGAATATTGAGACAATAAATGCTTTACTAGTTTCAATATGCATAGAATGGCACAAGCCTTTGAAATGATTTCCCACTGTGAGAATAACCAAATTCAGAGTACCATGGATCTATAAAATCAAACTCCTGATTGCTTTGCAAAATGATGGGAAAAGGGCTCGGCATGATAGCATTTGGATGAAATTTTCCCTGCAGAACCTCAGATACTTGACAATGAGAGTAGCAAGCTTCCCTGTCTTAAGTAGCTTTTTTTTTTTTTTTTTTTTTTCTGGGGGGGTGGGGGTGGGGTTATTGATTCCACCACCTCAAAATTTTTTATGAGTTTGGAGGGTACTGCAGCATAGGTGGGGGTATGGAACAATACATTCAGAAAACCAATAAAACTTTCTAAGGGGGAGCAAACCATAAATTCCTTTTTTTTTTCCTATTTGAATGCTTGCTTCTTCCTTGATTTCTTTCTTTTTTGACAAATAGTATTTCAGAAAATTATGTACAGTTTTATTCTGAGTATTATATAAATCAAACATTTTCTTGCATTCTAATGTTGTGAACTACCACAATCAAAACAACAACTATTTTCATAAAATAAATGTGCTGCATGCCCTTGTGTGCATGAATTAACAACATCAATTCAGTGCATATATTTCTTTTGTAACTTCCATTTTATTCTTTGGTTCATTTCTTCTGGTATAAAGATCACGTTTGGTTGTGTGCAAATGAAAATTTTATAGACATGACATGATAATGGATGGCTTTAAAATTGTTGCCATGGATGAGACATTTCATTACCATGAAAAAGGCTGGTAAACTTTTATAGAATGGATATCATTGAAAAAAACAGATGACGATGTCTGTAAGAATGGAATTTATGTCTAGTCATTGACATGCACAAGTCTTATAGCTATAGTTTTAAATTGGGACATTGGCATGAATTCCAAGTTACAGTCAGCACTGATGTTGGAAGGATGCACGGAAGCTTTTCTAGAAATAGATAAGCACATACAAGAAATTTTCAGAAATTGAGGGAAAAAATATCCAATATATTCCTTTTAATTCTCAGTATGTCCAATCTGCACATCCAAATTAGACTTTGAGACAAAAGGCTTTCTTTTCATGGATAAATGGTTAGAACTATTAGAAATCTGTCCATTAACTGCATGGTTTTAGCTTGGATCATTCATAGTTCATGTTTGGATGCTAAGATGAATTTATTGAAACAGGGCTGTCCTAGGAAGCGTGAGCAGTTACTGTGTCCACTCTGCAAAGTGCTCAGTTCTTGTCGTGAAGAAACCCACGTGAGAATTAACCATCCATATCAAGTTGAAAATTTGTGTTTATCCATAATTCCATATGATCTATCGTATGGCTATGATTACAAGTTATGGAAAAAATAAAGATGGTTTATTTGATTTTCGGTGTCAATACTTGTTTTGTTTTGTTTTTTTTTTGTTCTATGCTCTTTGTGAAGAAGCAAATACACTGAATTTTGATACGAACTGATCTTCTGATTGCTTTGAAATGTATCAATTGCCAATTTGGAAAGAAGAAATGAGGATTGAAATTTTGAAATGTATCAACAGAAACTCCCCTATTATATTGAGAAAGGAACTTGGCCTTTCCACAAGCTTAGTAGATCTCGGAAAGGTAAGGGAAACCTTTACAAATCTTGTTTAGGTTTCCCCATCTTTCCCTTCATTTTCCTATATTTCACTTCAAACCAAACATAGCATTAGTTTTTATTTTAAGTTAACACTAAATTAATTAAAATTCAAAAAAAACTATAAAATTATAAGTTAGAGAGCTGAAAAAAGAAAATCAATCCAAGTGGATGGACAATAAGCATGGTTGGCCTAGTTATCAAGTCAAAACTCAAAACGGTGATGGATTCTCCAAAGCGGATGCCTTCCATGGCTTCGCCTGACATTCTCTATAAAGTCGGTCCATGTTAGTCTTGGATCATCTCATTCGGTCCAACCTCCGCCATATCTGAGCTATAGTTTTCCTGCACATGTTATATTAAAAAATAAATTAACGGATGGAAGAAACTCATTTGTATAGAAAAAGAGTACTCCATCGCCTAAACTGAGTAGATCAAGAATGAGAACGCCATTAACTTTTCATGTTAATGTTTCTGTTGGTCTGGTTCTGCCTTCTGTGGTACAGTCTTGAATATCCAAGAGCCGATAACAATGAAAAAAATGAATAAATAGATAAGAGGACCCAACCCACTTGCTTATTAATATCCTTTCCGGAAAGTCATTAATTCAATATTGACGCCGAGTGCATGCAACTTGGTCGACAACTTCTGCATGAGTCACTTATTAAAAGCCAATATAAATAAATAGGAAAAATCATGTAAGGATGAATAATTAATTACCCTGTGATATATTAACTAAGGCCCCGTTTGATTTGCGGGAATAGGGGTCTGGAATTGGAATTGGAATGGATTATTCCCACTGTTCTTAAAATCGGACTGGATCGGATGATCAGATCGGAAAAACCGGGAACTGGTCACCTAATTGATTTCGTTTTCCTCCAAAAACATTTTTAACTCCAAAACCGTTGATTTTGGTCAGCAAACCGTTGAATTGGCCAGTTAACTGTTCGAACCGGTAACCGGACCCCTGACCAGTTTAGTCACGGGTTTGTTTTTAAAAACCATGGTTATTCCAATTCCAACCGTTTGGTTGGGCAGAAATAGAATGGGCTATTCCGATTTTTGCTGGAATGGTATTTTCTCATTTGAGGGCATTCCCTGCCCCTCCCTTGGGAATGAAGTCCCATTCTTACTGATTCCAATTCCTATTTTCATTGAGATAATGGACTATAAGAATATACCATTCCAATTCGGATTTCAATTACCAACCAAACGGACCCTAATTTTAAAAGGCATGATTAATTACTAGAGAGGAATGCAAACAATGAGTTCATGCAACTCTTGGGCCTGGCTGGCTACCTCACTCTGCAGAGAAGACTGAAGCTATGCCTAATTTTGTCTTGTAATATATATTTTATTGAGTTCCCAGCGCGAGGGGGGCCAAAAAATATGAAGTTCCCTATCATGGTTTGAGTTACCCAAGGTTCAAAATAACAGAATTGCAGAGCAGGTAAGGAGAAAAATGGTAATGTAACACGATATATTTCATTTATGCATGGATAGGGTGGAATATTTTGGATGTTCTTGGCAAAAAATGATTTGGTTTGGATATATTTAGATACGTAAAGAAAATGGCATCCATAGGAAGTGGATGGATATATGGAAGTGGTATTTATCTTGTAAGCTTCAAGATAATGACAATAAGGTGCAAAGAGGATGGATATATGGAAGTGGTATTTATTTTGCAAGCTTCAAGTCCTACTTAATGACAACAACCAAATGAAACTAACATTTAAATTCAAGGAGAGAAATAACTCCTAAATGCTTAATCATAGCTTTGCTATTTTATTTGAACTCAACACAGAACTAGCCTGAATCGAAATTAACAGCCAAACGTTATTACTTTTCTTTTTTATTATATTCTTAAATTAATCATGTTCCTCATTGTTCTTTTCCTATAAAAAAGTAGTTCAACTTATGATAGACATTAAGATAAAAAATATCATAAAGTAGGTACCTGAAATGATCTTACTATCTATCTTGAGAAGATGGTTGGCGATCTTGATTGGAATTAATTTATGCTAAAAAAGGTTTGTTGTGTATTTATCAATGTTTAGATAATCGGACCGGGCATAGAACCGAAGAAGGGAGAGGTTCACAGTCAAAGGTTCGACCAGGGTTGAACCATGATGATATGGAATATATATATATATTACGGATCATATAAGTACCATATATAATATATTTTATAACTTTCAATGTACTTAAATATGGTGGATGGATGGTAAGCTTTTTAATTTTTAAAACAAATGACTAGGGCTCAAGCCTTTTTTATTTACATTTTCTTTAAAATACGTGTATAATAATATAATATGTATAATAAATAATCATTAATTAGCAAAAGTAAAGAGATGGATTAGTATAATTAAGTAATTTGTGAAAATAAGAGGTTTTCCATTCAAATCATATTAACAACATTTTAAAATTCCACTTATATATGGACCCAAGCGGTTTTATGAAATCAGGACTGGTTCACTGGTTTTCTGGTTCAACCATCCGGCCAGTTGGTTTTCAGCCGATTTGAACAAGTCTAATTATTGGGGTATGACCGAACTAGACAAGGCCCCGGTCACGGTTCAACCAATTCAACCGACCGATCTGGTCCAGTTTTCTAAACACTATTATTCACAATAGATCCCTACAATAAATACTAAAAAGTTAAAATACAACCACCAACGCTACAACTTCAGATTTTATAGTTATTTTGATGTTTAATCCTTTAGATCGATTGCCTGACTATTACCATCTATAGTCCTTTCAACTATTCCTAAAGTTATTGAAACCTTGTAAAGAAATGCATTACCCATTAGGCAAAAGTCTAATGCCATGTAAAATAGAAAAAAAAAAGAAAATATATAGTGTTAAAACTTACATGTAACAATCCTGTCATAGTTTTGAACATCTTAATTGAGATGTATTGGTAATCAATATATGCGAATTGAGAAATGTTAGCAAACTGATTAAGATCAAGAACATGTGCCTTACTTAAATCAGCATCAATTAATTTCTATTCAACAATAGTGTATAAGAATATATAATTAAAAATATACTAGAAAAAGAATTAAAATACAAATATGATTTGATATAATACCGAAAATGGTTGAGCTTCCATGGTTGCATTATCTAGGATAGGTGGTTTAGGTTGGAAAGTCTTATTAATTTTTTTTTTCTCAAAAGATTGCTTTTCTCCACTACCACCACCACTACCTTATTTGTGACAATATTAGATGCTACTTGCCTATTTCTTTTTCTTCTTCATTGTCTCACTCACCTAGTAAATTATCATCCATATCACAAGATCCAAGTTGACTCCCATGCTCAAGAGATACATCCAAATCATTTTCAAGATTATCAGATAGAGCAGCTTGTGCATTATCTAGAACTTTACCTTTTATTATCTTCTCCACTCCAATATGAATCTTCTGAAAGCCATTCAAAGCATATAAATAAGTTTTTTCCATTTCTCAACCTGATTTGATATAGCTTGTGAAATACTCATCAGTTCAGTGGTCCTCATATTATACCCACTTCCATCTTTTGCATCTCTTGACCATCTTTTTAAAACATATTGTGATGGAAGTTGAAATATACCTTTTTGAAAAAGCACTCTCAACCTAAGACCACAAAGCAACCCAACAAACTCAATTTTTTTACAACTACATGAAACAAACACATTTAGTAATGAAAATGTCATAACATATTCATGATGGTTGCCAACATGATCACCTTGTACTTAACCATTACATCAATTTCAACTTCACTTTCTATGAAACAATTCAAAGAATGTATATACTCCTCAAATTCTCTAAAGATTGTTGGAGTATAAACCTCTGCAACATGTTGTAGTATTGCCACTGGCATACTCAAGTGCAACTTGTTTTGGATCATTTTGAAATCCATCTCCAGTTCTTTTTTGCATATATCATCTACTATATCAAAATGGGCAAAAAAGTGAGATGAATTCAGTGATGATTTCAAGTAACTTCTTAATAAATTATTGATGCTCCTGCTTCTTTAAGCATTTGTCATATTAGCACAAAAGTGGTTCCTCCTATAGGCTAACGCCCACTTCCCTTTTACTTCAAAAAACTCTTTCAACCATACATTTTCTTTCAAATTATATTTACAAAGCATCTTTTCCTATGCTATGAGAAATTCATCATCTTCTTTGTAGTCATGTATTACTCTATTAAAACCCTTCTCAAAAGTCTTGTAAACACACAAAAAAAAATGAGATAAATGTTTGGTTACATTCTAAAAAAATGTGCCAAATACAAAAATGGTGATTAACCCCTGGGAGGAC
Organism: Nelumbo lutea; assembly: GCF_056320005.1. NCBI lineage: Eukaryota > Viridiplantae > Streptophyta > Magnoliopsida > Proteales > Nelumbonaceae > Nelumbo > Nelumbo lutea. Next base: position 24,096,810 of record NC_142686.1, on the reverse strand, counting down.
TTATTCTATTGCATTTGCCATTTTCTAAACAATGATCTGTCGGTATTGTCTTTGGCATTTTTCTAGTCATTGCATTCAAAAAAGATATAAAAAGCCCACTTAAAAGACTTAATAGTCTCATCATAAAGCATTGCATCCCCAAAAATCACAATTTGTCAATGATTATTAACACCAAGAAATGTTGTGAACGGTCGTTCATGCAAGTTGATTCTAAATGTAATTTCAAATCAAACAACATCTCCAAAATAATGATAATCAGCCACCATTTTTGCATATGCCCAAAAGACATTTGTTATTTGATATACAGCATCAAATTGAATGGAGTGAAAAGATGAAGGATTTTCTATTTGTAACTTCTTAAAAAATTTTAAAATAAGTCTTGCACCTCCTCTTTCCACATCCTTCTCCCTTTTCATATGTAAATAATTACAACAATCAACATGAGTGAATCCCAAATTCTTGACTCCAACTGATTGGGCCATATATTCCATAGTTGCTTTTGGAGTCATCATTGATTTATTTGCAAGATTAATCTGAACAGGTTGAATCACTTTCATTTTTCTCTGTGATCTTAACATGTGTGACTTACTTGGAATTACAACTTTGTGATTATTCTCCTTTTCCAATCTAGCTATACAATATTGGCCATTTTCTTTCATTGAAACAAACATATGTGCCTTACAACCGATTTTTGTATTGTCACATCACTTCTTCATTTATCTTCACTATTAAAACCTTGGGCAAAACAATGGAATATCTTATCTTTTATTAACCCACTTTTTGTTCTATATTCACTACTCTTTTTATTAACTAAACCCCAACCTTTTGGCATATTCATTATAAAACGAATATGCATCATCTAATGTTTCAAATAGCATTCCAAATTCTAATTCTTGTTTTATTTTACTCTTTGCCTCATCATCAAACACCAACCTACAAGAAGTTTGGCATTCATACTCATCATCTACAAGACCTTCATCTTCACTATACAATCTAATACAATCTTCATCTTGAGTATTCATTTCAAAATCCAATTGGTTATTACGATACCCTTGTAACGAAAAGATCCGCATTCTTTTTATAATTATAAACAATCAACAATAAAAGACAAAGCACAATTTTAGCTTACTTCAAAAAATGGATTAATGTAAAACGACAAAGAGAAAGAGATCTAGGAATAATAGAGAGAGGGTTTAGGCTTCACACGCAAACGATTGAAGCATCACACATCTACAAAAGGAAACAATTAAACAAACTTCTATATTTTATTCACCCTATCTTCGAAACAAACTTCTATATTTTATTCTCCAGGTAAATAAAAATTATTTGATATTAGCCCACCTTTTTCACAAACCCTGCTTTATAGGGCCACTTGCGAAGTTGCATTGCAAGTGATTATCAGTCTTCAATCCGAATTTCCTTTTCGATAGTTAGAAGGAAAAATGTCTTCATCAATATGAAAAGGCAAGCAATATAAGACGTTTATTCTCCTTCTAACCCTCCACATGTTTCTTCTTAAAACCTAGAAGGGCACGTGGTCTATATTGGAAAATGACCATTTTAGAGCTCTGTATTGATTTTCTTAGCTGTTTACATGAAACAATGTTCTCCAAGGTTTTTAAAATCGATTCCGAGAACGAACTGGTCAGGGGTCTAGTTCTGGGTAAAATGGTTGGCCTATTTTGATAAAAATAAAAATAAATAAAAAACGGTCGAAACCGTTCGAACAATAAACCACCCAGGTCAGCAGTTTAATGACCAATATCAACGATTTTTGAGAAAAATTCGGTTTTGAGATAAAATAGAATAAATCACGTGACTGATTCCCGGTTTTTCTGATTGCACCGTCCAATCCTGTCCGATTTTAAAAACCATGATGTTCTCTCATCCTTCCACTGCGGCCCATTTACTTGCAGTTACGGATCCTCCAAGAACGAAATAGAACCCTACGCCCATACCCACAGCTTATAGTCAAATGTCATTTTGGGGTTCAAGAGGTGGTGGCCTTTTTCACGGCAAGCAGCACAGACAAGCTGATGACAACTATACAAGTGGAGTGGTTAAAAAGAACATCAATGTCACAATCCACGGAAATGCATTTGCCCACCAAAACGAGAAACCCAGATGTTCTATTAAATTATACTTCTTAATCAAACCTAAATGCTAAATGTCAAAAAGCACAAGCACTAATTATCCTAATAGCAAGTACTTCACAGACAGAGGATGAAGAATCCTGAACAACTTACAACATCATATTTCCCGTTGTCACAGAAGAGAGCTTCGATGAATTAGTTCCAAACCAACACAAATCGTTTGCTGATAGGGAGCGCAGATAGAGCAAAATGAAATCAGATAGAAAGAGCTTACCAGGTCTCCTCGTCGCCGTTAGTTGCCGGAGTTTCGTTGCCTTGCAGCGGTGCGGTTCCGGGTTCAGGTTTTCTCCCAGATTAGACAGGGCAGGATGATATCATCTCACATCGTCTGCATCCGGGTCCACCAATAAGAAGATAACACGTCATATAAAGATGTTAGATGCATGTCAACCAACAGAGTCCAGACTTCAACACAACTTTTAAATTGAAAATTCTTGGTCAGTACCTCTAATTTGGCTCGAGTGATAATTTTGGTCCTCAAATTTTAAAATGCCATAATTCAGTACTTAAATTTTCAAAATATGTTAATCTAGTACCTTACCTTAACCAATTCATTAATCAGCTATTAAGTGACACTTAAAAAGTCAAAAATACCCTAAGAATGCCATTTAATTTTTTTTTTATCAACCATACAAACATTGACAATAAAATGAACAGTCCCAAATTCTAGTTTTTTCTAAACAATCACCAACTTTTTTGAATAGAAGAGGCTAAGATTTGGACTGTTCAGTTCTTTGTCAACATTTGGATGGTTGATAAAGAGAATTAGATGGCATCTAAGGACATATTTGACTTTTCAAATGTCACTTAACATCTGATTAATGAAAGGTACTAGATTGACACGCTTTGAAAGTTCCAGTATTAGATTGTCACATTTTAAAGTTTGAGGATCAAATTGTCACTGGAACCAAAATACAGAGTACTGGAATTTTCTCTTTTGTTAAACCCGTCCAATCTCTTTTTGGCTGGACTCTCAACCTTTTACTCTTTCTCTCTCTTTCTCTCTCCCAACCTTGTTCTTCAACCTCACGGGTTTCCACTGTCACCAGTTGCATCACTAGTTCTTTCTCTCTCACACAAACACACACACACACTCACATTTCTTCTTCTTCTTCTATTACTCCGAATCAGCAACCCAACCCTCCAATCGATGTCACCGCTGCAACTTTCACTGCCACTGCAACTGAAGATTGAATCGCACCATTGCTACCACCAGTCATTCTCAAAGCACAGGACAAAAACTGAACTCTCTCCCTAGATTCCACTTGTATCTAACTTTATAACTCCCTGTCATTAAATGAAATCCATTTACTTAAAAAAAAATCATAAATGGATTCACACAAGTCACAAGCCACAAATCACTATTGTAGCACAAATGAACTCTCAATGGCAGTATTGATATCAAGTATCATTCAATGAGAATCGATAAAGTTGCCAAGAAATCTGTTTTAAGCCAAATATCAGTGATTAATTTTTGTTGCTTTGTGACTTACGGGTCAGCAAGATTTTGCCACCTCATATGGCTATTATCAAATGAGATGTGGTAGTTTCATGGCATTTGTGGAAATCGATATGTTAACACGAGAATGTTGTAGGAACTGATTCACGTTTCATTTTCTCTTAGAGGAAAAAAGATTGATAGGATGTAGCTGAAATATTTCATTTCTCATGAAAAAATGTTTGAATTGAAACGAAAATACTGATAAAAGCTTTTTTTTAATCTTTTTTTTTACTTAGGAGTCATCAAGCTGAGTTAAAAATAAATAAATGAAAAATTTTGCTCAATCTTCAAGCTGGCCTTTTCTTCTTTCTTTTTTGGTAGATTCAAGTCTGCCTTGTTATTACTGATATAATCACCTCCCCACCTTTAGGAATTTGAATTTACTTCTATTTGTTCAATGAAATCCTGCTTGTCGTCAAAGAACTGGAATGAATGTTCTTGTAACATTGAATCCACACTATATATTGATAAAAAAAATGTTTGAAACTGAGTTGCAATAATTGAGAGAGAGAGAGAGATAAATTCAATCTTCAAGGCTATTTTTGTTGAGGTGTTGTTTTAATCACAGATCAGTGTAAAACTCTACTCTAGGCAAGTTTTACATCGAAATTCGGTGGAAAGTTATCATCGATGAAATCAATGTAAAACTCATCTTCTCTATGGGTGTAAAACTCCCTGTTCGCACCTCCTCTCAATCGCAGCAACAATCAAATAGCACCAACGTTCCCTCTTGGCAATGACGGAGGTATGATGACTCTTCCACCATAAAATGGCCTATTCTACAAGATTTTGGTGCTGAATGTAAGTAAGGGATATCTATCAGCTCAGGTTTGTGCCCTTGAAGAAACCATCGTGGCGATCTCCTCTTCTTCTCCAGAGAAGCCAGAGAAGAAAGAGGAAGAAGTTTCCATTGTGCCATTTCCACCACATGAGGAGGTCACCATCTGGGGGATTTCGATGCTCAAAGATGAGAGGAGCGATGTGATTCGTGTGTGAGATAAAAAAATCTCCATCGTTTTTGTTTTTGGTTTCTCTTCATGATTTTCGCTGATCCATGCTAATCATGGCCATCCCTAACAGCAATGCCTTGGGAAAGCCTGTTCTGGCACTGAGCAGCCCAGCCTTGACCATTTTGCTGAGTCTATAGCGAAGTTCAGACACACCGCCTGAAGCATTCTTTGCCTCTTCCTTCTGTCCTTAAGAACCCTTTTAAGATTGCTGAAGAAGGTCCTCTCAGCTCTGCTGTTGGAAACCCAAGTTCATTTTCTCTAAAGCAAGAATACGTGTTTACTTCAACAAGATCTCTGAAGCATTTAAACCGTCATTCCTCTTCTCATAGTGCCAAACGACAATAAAATTGTAAGCCCAGCAAGGCACCTGTTACATTTTACATCGTTCATTGGACCGGAGCCTCAGTCATCAACGGTGTAAATTTCAAACAAACGCATCCTAAATGAAATAACTTTTGTCGTTATTGAGCCGACGTGTTCGTTTGTCATTGGGGAACGCACAAATTTTGAGCGACGGAGTCGCAACTCCCTCCAAAATCCTCCATTAGCTGAAAAACTACAAGTAGCGAGAATCTCCATATACACAGTTGCAGACTTGTAGTTGGTAGACAAGCGAAATAGTGGGGGAAGGAGAAGAGTAAGGTATCTGAGGAGATATAAGATAGGTGACAGTTGTCCTCTTGGATACGCAGCTTACTATCTATCGCCACTCCTCATCCTCCCTTCTCTGTTTCTCAATTAATTATTAGTTCTCGATTCCCTGTTATGAGAAGTTCGTGGACTGGTTTAACTAATTTTGTATTTCTGATTTCTTTTGATAAATGTGAAATTTGGGTGTATCTTGATTTATCTAATTATCCATTTAGCCTTTCTTTCTATAAGTTCTTTTTTTTTTTTGTTCCATTGTTTGTTTACGCCTTTACGGCATGCTGGGAAGAAGAGGAAGGCAAGATCAGTTTTGTAGTCTAGAATTGAGTTCATATTTTACATGTGGCTATTTCAGAGCACATATATGATATTCCCATATCAACGGCTCTGATCTTCCACGAGGACATGCATTTTGCCACGTCAGACCAAAGATGACTGGCCCACTGCTACCCAATTGTGGGTTAAATTTGGCTGTTGAGGCAATTTATGGGGTGAGCACGTTCTGGTCAGTTCACTTATTCACATCTATGCTTTGGTTTTTAGTAAAAATAAATTAATATGTAATTATTAATTTATCCATCCTCATGATAATGTGGTGTCCCCAAACAGTTAAAGTTTTTTCCCCAATTGTTGCTCATTACAAAATAAACACGCCTTTTGATGAGGGCAGATTTGGCCCTCCAGTGAATTTGTGACACGTGGCACCTTGTGACAACTAAGAAAACACCCAGCCAACAAACTTACAAAGTTGGTGACCCACCCGGGCACCAGTCTGGCCGGCCTGGCGTGACCTGCGCGCGGCCTGACGCGCGTCCTGCGCGACCTGCGCAGCCTGCGCACGGCCTACGTGACTTGGCCAACCTGGACCAGCCTAGCGCATGATCCGGCCAAGCCGCCCATAAGGCGCCCACCGACAAACCTAGCCTAGACACTGACCCACCGACTGACACAGGCGCCAACCTGACGACCTAGTCTAGACACTGACCCGCCGACTGACACAGGCGCCAACCTGACGACCTGGCCCAGACACCGACCCACCGACTGACGCAGGCGCCCCCTGACAACCCGGCCCAGGCGCCGACCTAGCCGCCTGACACAAGCGCCAGCCTAACGACCTCGAGGAATTCACCACCGTACCCCAGTTCTGACAGGATGCGACGAGTCTCACCGTTTGGAGGCTTTTCACCCACCTAACCCGCGGGGACTCCGGTATATAAAGACCTCACCCCCCAAAGGGAAAGGGGATGGAAAAGGGGAAGTAACCCCTGCTCTCTCATATTATCTTCAAAGCTCTCTACAATAAGAGTGCTAACTTAAGCGTCGGAGAGCCCCCGCCGGGAAAATACCCCCGGGAACTCTGATTCAGTTCTCGCAGGTCCTTCAGCTCCCGCCGCCTACGAAGAGGAGGAAAAGATGGAGTTCTCGGAGGTCCCTCAGCTCCCGCCACCTACAAAGAGGAGGAAAAGATGAGTTCTCGCAGGTCCCTCAGCTCCCGCCACCTACAAAGAGGAGGAAAAGATGGAGTTCTCGCAGGTCCCTCAGCTCCCGCTGCCTACAAAGGAAAGAAGGCCACCTCATGCTGAGGGCAGTCGGATTGCGTTGCACCAGGGAGATCCAGCATTCTCTAAGTCACTAGCCGCCTAGTAGGCAGCTCGCCACCAGGTAGTTCGTCACCAGGCAGTTTGCCACCAGGTAGTTCGTCACCAGGCAGTTTGCCACCAGGCAGCTCGCCACCAGGTAGTTCGCCACCGAGCAGCTCGCCACCAGGTAGTTCGTCACCAGACAGTTCGCCACCGGGCAGTTCGCCACCAGGCAGTTCGCCCCCAGGCAGTTCGCCAATAGGCAGTTCACCACCAAGTAGCTCATCACTAAGGCATGCTACCACCGAGTCAAATAACGAGGTACTTAGCCAAAAAATTTTACATCACAACATTGGTACGTGGCCGAAAACGGTTACATCACCTTCCATGGTGACTTGGCTTCACATTCACATTCTCTAGTCAGTCTATATGAGTCTTGGATCATTTCATTCAAGCCAACCTCCGCCATATATCTGAGCCTATTGGTTTTCATGCACTCGCAATCTCAAGTAGGGGTGTCAATGGACCGGTTTTATGTTGGATTCCATCCAATCAAAATTTATTTGGATGGATTGGATGGACCAATAAGACATTGAATTTGGATGGATTGGATGGACCAATATGACATATTGGATTGAACCTGATCTGTCTATAATGAATTTATATTGGATTGAGTCAATATTTAGTCCATTGATAAAAGATAAGAACATAGGTATTAATGGACCAGGTTTAAGTTGAAACCAATCTAAACTAACGGGAACTTGAACAGATTGACCAGTCCAAAATATTCATTGGACTGGATTGGACCAGGTCTATTTATAATGGACTCGCATTAGACTGAACCAGATTGGACCAAATCCAGTCCAATTGACACCCTTAAATTCTCAAGTGAAGCTGGTCCAAGAATTTTAACCCCCTAGTATCTTATTTCTTATGTTAATGATTCCTGTGGATCTCTGGTCGGGCGTGGGTATATAGTTTGGAATATCCAACACCCAATAACAAAAAAAAATGAATAAATAAAGAAAAAATCTATTATACAGAAAATATATAATGTAAAAAAGTTTTGATCAATCAAAATTCACAATTTTAATAAATAACAATTTATTTACTATCACGTTTTTAATTCCAGTTGATTGGCCATATATTTTTCCCATATCATAGTCGACAAGACTCAAGACCCAACCCACTCCCATCATCCCATCATCCCATGTGAGAAAAGGATGAGAAACTTGAGTAGTACCATCATCTTCTATGACTTCATCAATTGCGTTGCATTTTCATCATTATTGGGGCACTCTGCATGTAAATTGCTCGTACATAAAAAACAAAATCACTTATAAAAACCCATTATAAATAAACAAACCATTAAAAATTTGTCATAAGTCCGACTGATACACTCATATTTTTATAAGGCTACACAATGGGAAATGGGGAGTAGTCTATCCTCCAACCCTGGTGTAGGCAGGACTTAGCCCCAAGCCTATTGTTCCAGCTGGCAACTTTTTATGGCTGAAATAATTATAAACAAGATAAAACACAAGAAACACACAAGTTAATAGTTTATGTGAAAAAAATAAAATCATTAATGACTAATGGTATGTTTGGTTGCTGCGATGTAAGGGAAAATGGGAATATTCTTATAAGATTCTGTTTTTTCAGTGTTTGTTCGAAAGGATGGAAAGGGATACATGTGGGATGTGGATTCTCAAAATGGATGAAATAGGGTTGTGTTGATTTGGTGCGACCCTAGTGTGAAAGGAAACTTTTGGGAAAAAAAAAGACTAGTTTCTTCTTCCTGGTCTCTTTCTAGACAACCCTCATTGTGAACCTGCAACAACAATGGTCTTCTTGCTGGTGCTGTCATCGTTGATCTCAGGTACGACCACGAACATGATCATTGACGACTGGCAAGTATTTTTTATACTATTTTTGTAGCCGTCAAATTCCTCTTGTTCGTGGGAAGAGATGGCTGCTCTCCAGCCAGAATCCATTCTTTCCGGCAAGTAACCTTGATTTTTTCTACAGATCTACACTTCTATCATGTAGATCCAACATTTTTTTTTTGTGTGTGTGTGTATGTGTTTTAACTTGTAGGGTCCAAATCTCCTTGCTCACTTGAGCAAAGGTAGATCTAGCGTTTTGATTGCCACGTGGCAAAACACACATCCATGTCAACAAACATACCTTGTTATTGCATGTATTGGTGTGAACAATGTCAAGCAATTGAAAACATCACATTGCAATACTGACTGATTTTCTCAGTAAACAAATACAGAAAATTGGTTATTTAGCATATCGTGTCTTAGGAAATAAATACAAGATGCAAATCTAAGAAAAAAATATTTTCTCTTCCCATCCCAATCTTTCTCATCCCATCCTTTCTAGTCTCATCATTTCTTGGCAATTAAACATACCATAATTAAAAAATTATATGATTAATCTAAAAAATATATTACACTCGTGAGAATCAGAAGATCTACAAACTCAACAGTCTAGGACACAATTGATATGCAACTATAATATTTTAACTATTAAAATAAGTTATATTCTATAATTATTTTTACTTTATATGTTAAAAAATAAACCGCCTAACATATTCATATGCAATTTATAACATTTAATTAGTAAAATAATTATTTTATTTTCATAAATTCTAAAAATAAAAAATCCATTTAGATTGATTCCATAAATTCATCTTATAATTATTTTATGTTTTTTTATACAATGGGAAAAAAATCACAGCCAGCTAGGGGTGTAATTGGACTGGATTTGGTCCAATTCGATCCAGTCCAATGTGAGTCCATTATAAATGGACTACGTCCAATCCAATCCAATAAATGTTTTGGACTAATTTGGACCGGTCCAATTTAATATCTGGACCATCTAATCTTTCAAATTCATTTTGATTTAGATTGGCTTTAATCCAAACCCAGTCAGTTGACGCACACACATACACATTCTTATCTTATATCAATGGACCAAATATTAGCTTAATCCAATCCAGTCCAATATAAATTTGTTACGGACAGGACAGATCAAGTCCAATCCAATCTAATAAATATTTTGGACCGGATTAATCCAATCTAATATGTCTTGTTAATCTGCCCAATCCATTCAAATTGAATTTGGACTGGACAGGGTCCAATCCAAAACCGGTCCAATGACACCCTTACAACCAGCAGCTAGAGAGGCCCTGCCAGCTACATCGAGATACACTAGGAAATTGAAATCCTAAGGGAAGTTGGTCAACGTGGTGATTGAGTCTTCGCGCTCTTCACCTTTGCTTGCCAACCTATATGTAAATTTCAGCATTATTTTCTACCATGAACACCATTTACATATAAAACGAATATACTAAAAGGTAGAGGTGTTTTCAAAAATTGAATAATCAAAATGGAGGTATTGATTTGGTTTCAGTTAACCAACGATGAAATTGATGATTAACCAAATTCATCGGTATATTATTGTTTATGATATTATATATTACATATATTCATAGTATTTATATTATATAATTACATATTTATTATAAATTCAAAAAAAACGAAGAATTGAACCGATCAAAACCAAGCTGATCAACCAAATAACTGATTGATTTTAGTTTGGTTTCGATTTTCAATTTTCCTAAAACCAAAATTTAGTTTATAAGAAAGGCCCACGGTTACCATAAAGCATAGGTAGGGCTGTAATTGAATCAAAATCAGACTGGATTTAGCAAGATCTCCGAATATTGAAAACTTACATCCCAATCCAATCCAAAATCGATCAGATTTGAATACCTTGGGTTCAAAATTTGAATGGGATTTGGATTTAATCCAATTCTACTTTAATCTTTTAAAATACGAAAAAAAATGGGATTTTTGATTACTTTTCAGTTTTATATATAATACACTAATGTAAATAACACACTGAGTTTATTATATATAAATCTATATATAATAAAAAATATATATTTTTTATAGTTTTAAATATAATTATATAAATTTATATATTAAAATTAATAAATATTATAATATAACTAAATTTAGATTTTAATTGGATCGAGTAGACGGGGTGCAAATGGATTAAATCATGATCCATTTTGTTCTGAATATTCAATTCTATCTATTTGCATCCTAACCATGAGCACCCCTAGAATTCAAAGGGGGATGGAATTCACGGACAGGATGTGATTTATAGGGGGAGAGGGATAGTTGTAGAGGGGATGGAATTCAGAATTCTGCATCGTGTGTATGTGTACTTTTTCCTTCTTTTTCCGCATTTTCTTATTTTTTTCAGTAATTCTGTGGGTTGTCGGCTAATCCGGTAGCAATCCTATGTGCCCGGTTTTCTAACGTGAGAAATCAGCTACTCCCGACGGCGTAGCCTTCGTTAAATCCGTGACGTTATAGCGTTCGTTGTTCGCTGTCGCCCCATTTTAACGTCATTTCATCTGATTGAAGGTGGGGCCGCAGCAAAACATCAGGGCTGTGATAACGGTTTTATCCTAAGGCTACACCAAAGGGAGTAATTGATATTTACCAGCCAAAAGGGAAATTGAAATTTAATTTCTAAAAGGGTCCAAGCAGTCATCTCTATCCCCATTCTCCGCACGTTACATTATAGAAGTAATAAATAGAGATGGGGCAGTCTCCCTCCCTCCATATCCACAGTTGAAGTAGTTAGCAGACATACTGAAATTTTCTTGCGAGAAGTGAAACCCCGTTGGAGGTGGTAGGCAAGCGAAATGGCGGAGGAAGGAGAGCAGAGTAAGGTTGCAGAGGAGGTACAGGAGACTAGTAGCAAGGTGGCTATCATGGTGGCGGTTGATGAGAGTGAGTGCAGCACTTACGCTCTCAACTGGGCCCTCGATAATCTTCGCCATTGCTTCTTGGATACGCCGCTTACTGTTTTTACCGCACAGCCCGCTGCTGACTACGATTATCTATACGGTGTCGCCAGTACGCTCTTCCCCATCTCTGTTTCTCACTAGTTATATCTTGATTCTCAGGACTGGTTTGACTAATTTTGTATTTCTGAGTTTTTTTTTTTTCCTTGTAAAAGAATGTCGTGGGTATGCATAATTATTTAAAATTTTCTTCTGTAATATCCTATAAGGAACTGTCTTGTCCATGAGACAAAATGAAATGTTGTGGGTATCACTCTTGCTTGTTATGAATTAATCCTGTTGTCTACTAAATGAGTTCTATGAAATGAGTAAATTGGCCGTTTTTTGATTAGTCTTTAGGTGTGTATCCTGAGATTCAAATGATTTTAACTAGTTAAGACAATTAGTCTTCTTAATAACTCTGTATTGGCTGTTTCTTCAAAACTTCGTTTATGAAAGTAATTCTTTTAGGGACTAAAGTTCTTAGGTTTGTCTCGTGCAATGGAGTGATTTTTAGATTCTGATTTCCTAAATCTATCTCACCTTTTATTCTCTTTTTCCACAGATCAGGACTTAATGGACTCGGTCAGGGGATATCAAAAAAAAGCAGCAGCTGCTATATTTGCAAAAGCTAAGGAAATTTGTGCCAGCCATGGGGTATTGCCAACTTACTTAACCTTTTGACTGAAAACTTGTATAGTGGGTGACACCAATGTAATCTCTAATCTCTATTCCGATTTCCTTTTTTCAGTAAAGAAATGCATTTGGTCATGTTGATAGCTTTACTAAGTATTCTCCTTGAAGATTAAGCATATTTTCTTTGTAATGCTATTTTTGCATGCAAAAGGTTGGGGAGACTTTTACAGCATTTTGGTTTGAGAGAAATTCCCTGTTTTTTCTTTTTATCACAAACTGTGTTTTTCTTCTGTGAAATGGGGAGACTTGTAATCAATTAACCATTTAATCAATGACTACACTAGAACCAGGGTATGTGACTAGCAACAAACCCGCTTTGTTAAGTTCTCTTATTGACTAATCCATGATTTTTAATGCCATTCATGTCATGTTGATTCTTGTATATGATTTTTTTTTTCTGGCATCATGCCGTCTCCATTAATAATAAGTGGTAACTCTCAAGGTTTGTCATGTTACAGGTAACCACAAAGACAGTTACAGCGATGGGAGATCCTAAAGAGGCTATATGTGAAGCAGTTGAAAAATTCAACATCAATTTGCTGGTTGTAGGTAACCATGGCCGAGGTGTTATTTCAAGGTTGGTGGCCCTAGCATATGCTGTTCTACCATACAATGTGGTTCTTATTCATAGTTTTCTTGATTACTCTCGGTGCTGTTAACTCTTTAATATTTCAATTGAATTTTGGCATGAATGTTCACTTTATATTCTCCTGTTGATGTTACTGGTTATCTGATGTCATCTATGCATGAAGGCTAAACTGCATACAAAAATTTGTATGCTGCAACTTTAATTAAGCTCAATACAGGAAGCAAAAGCATAAATGAAATCATCATTTCAATATATTTACCGGATAAATTTCAAACCTATAGGTCTAGTCTTAAGTCTATCCTATTTGGTATGTGGGAACCAATCATGCATGTTATTTCATTTATCATAATGTTCAGTTTTCAAGATGGAAAGAAATGGTTGAAATACTATTATGTATCATTATGAGATTACTTAAAATGGTTAAAACTATTATGACTCAAATGCAGACTGATTTTGGTCCTCACAATAGAAATCATGTTTCTTTGTCTTTTTTTTTTTCTAAAAACATTTTTACTGAAAAGCATAAGCACGAAGTTTGGACTTATAGATCCTAATGAATGTGGTAAACTCTTCTCAATGGACATTTTATGGATTATCGAGTGACAATTCTGCGTCTCTTTTCTTTTATTTCTCCTTGTTCAATATGTAATGAACATCCAAAATACATCTTGACTATGTTTTCCCATGGAAGCTTCCTAGATAAACATCTAAAATACAGCTAGTCATCTCCTTTTTATGTGTACATGAATGTTAAAATTTACAAACGGAATATGTCAGGGTCTAACTCTGTGGCATATTTTGAATTCTTATTTCTACATGACCATTTTGCATCATGTGTCTTGTTCTCTTTTCTTTATTAATTGATCAGGTAGGGTTAAAATTTACTGGTCGATCCATTACATCTCAGCCATATGGATGCTTGTTTAAGTCCAGTACCCACCATGAAATTCATTGTTTTGAAAAAAAAGAAAAAAATACACTGCAACCAATCTACTGTAAGTGTAGAACATGACCCCTTCCCTTTCCTCTCCTTGGCAGCAGAACATGTCCAGAATTTGAATCTACTATGTTAATGTTTCAAAACATAAAATCTCCTTGTCAGGGTTAAGGATTCTGGTTTCAGATTTGCTTTTAGTTTATTTCAGAACTGAACTTTTGACTAACAACTTGCTGAAATTTCAAAATTTCAAGATGTCAGTCCATTCAAAGAGTAAGGCTTGTATCTCTTATTCCAAAATTCACTTATCTTTTTTCTCTTCCTTTCCTACTCCTGTATCCTTACTAGTACATTTCTAAATGAAATTCAAACTTATCTTTCTGATTACACTAAAAATTTGAATTGGACTGTATGATGCAATGTAAATTATTCAAAGTAGGTACCTAATTTGTAGCCCTACTGGAACAAGAGCTTAAATTTCCAGAAATTTTGGGGGCGTTCTACAACACGAATGTTTTTGTTTTTTTTTTGTTTTTGGAATCACCACATCAAAAAGCATGGTCTTGAACATTGTTCTTGTTTTCAAAGGAAAAACAAGTTGGTTTTGTTTCAAAAAACAACACATGTTTTTGGAACCAACAAAATAAAGGTTTTTGAAACAAAAAAAAAAAAAAAAACAACAAATTTTCTAGTATAGAAACATATGATTTATGGAATACAATGTTAAATAATCAGATGAAAACATGTTTTTGAAAACCAGATTCAAGAACATGTTTTTGGTTTCAGTTTTGAAAACAAAACACACACAACCAAGAACATGCTTTTTGTGTTTTCAAACCAGAGATGGTTTGCCCCCTTCATTGGAATGAGTATCAAAATCGCAAAATTTGATGGCAATAAAAATAAACCACAATAAAAATGCCAAGTGTTTGTTGTTTATTTTATATGATAATATGAATATCTGCCCTGGAGTTTTATAATGCCAAGATTCCACATGCAAATCAATTTCTTACTTTGACAAATCTATAAACTATCAATAGTTTATGCTAAAGCCAGTCTTGGTGTTGGATTTTGATAATGTACAAATTATTGATATACACTAAGTGTGATGCTTCAATGAGAACCTAAAAAGAGAATGCTCATGTTTGTTGCATCATTCCCATTTTAAGCCATCTGGAATCTGAGATTTTTTTTTTTTTTTTTTGAGAGAGGTAACTGAATTCAATAAGAAAAGAGAAGGGTACACAAGAAGGTGTACTCATATAAAGAAAAGAAAAACAAAAACAGGGATCAGATCATTAGGAATCATACAGGAGGAAACTTATCAGCGTACAAATCTTCTAACAGAGCACCTAATTTTGCTAGTCCATCTGCAAGAGCATTAAATTCCCTTGGAATCCAAATCAGGTTTGCAGTAAGTCCCTTGCCTCCGTCAGAAATTGACTAAGTCTCCACGGTCCGGTCTCTTGTTTTCCTAACCATTTTATAAAGTTTGCTGAATCACCTTCAATGGAGATGTTTTGCATACCTAATCTGTTAATTATTCTGTTCCCTGTATGTGCAGCCAACACTTCTGCCCTGGTAGAATCTACTATGCCTATTGGCCCACTATACATCTGGAATCTGAGATTCATGATATATATTATCCATATGAAGGGCTGATGCTCTAATAGGTGATAAATGAGAGAAAAAAACTTGTATGGTTGGTTGCGTGCATGGAATACTACCTACGCACTCATAAGAAAAAGCAATCAATTACAAGTTGAAAGGGTTAGAAGGGCTAGGGGCATACCAAAAAGGACATGGGTCAAAGTAGTAAGAAATGATTTAATTTAAGCGCTCATAATTTAACAATGGATATAGCACTAAACAGAGGGGAATGGCAAAAAAGGATTCATGTGGTGGACTCCGTATAGTTGGGATAAGGCTTAGATGCTGATGATGAAAGGCTGATGCAGGGCACCCTTTGGCACTCATAATTTAACAATGGATATAGCATTAAACAGAGTGGAATGGCAAAACAGTGTGTGTATGCCCTTCTATTAATGGACCCATTAGGATGTAGTGCTTAACCACATCAAGCTTTTCCATCTCTGAGCATAAAAATTGATTTTTCGCTGTACTGCATGGATACTAAGACGATTTCCTTTTTCTCTATTTGCTTTAAAACAGGGCCTTCTTGGGTAGTGTCAGCAACTACTGTGTTCATCATGCCAAGTGCCCCGTTCTTGTTGTGAGGAAAGCAGCATAAGGGATGGTTTCTCAGCCTCACCAACAATAGATATTGCAGTAGCAGTTAGTTGTTTGTTGTGGCCAATAAGGGTGAAGGCTTACCTTCCTAACCTCTAGCCTGAATGAGATCCTTTTTCCAAGATCTGGAGCCTCATCTTTTACATAAATGATACTTCTACCAAAATAACCGTACAGGTTTGTTTGGTGTTGATTTTCTGAAGTAATGTTTTGAGGTCTAGGATTTTTTAAGCAATATTATATTCTCTTAATACTTTATTTTGTATCCTACCTGTGAACAATATCTCAATGAATATTTGTTCATGAATAATATAATAATAGCGAGGTTTGCCCAAAAATTACAAGAAAAGTGACCCAGAATCACAATTTTGCGCTGTTGTATAATGTAAATGCACTTTAGTACAAATGGGTAGATTGTAAATTCTGGTTTATTTTTGTTTCAGGTTTTACTTTTTTTTTTCTTTTTAAGAGTAAATGGAAATCTGAATATAAGAGAAGATTAAATTAGGAAGGTGGTGCAAATTTTGCATCAAATAGAATGCAAACATGGTTACAAACGAACGTATTTAAATCTGAACCAGGTTTTAAATGTATATCCTGTTCAGATATGCACTTCATGCATGCAAATAGACCAAGGCTCAAAGTATAAAAAACACAAAAAATTAGAAGGCCAATTTTAAGAGATGTATCGAGATAAACTAGGAAAAAAAGGATATATAAAGATATGGTAGGAAAATTTATATAAATCTTAAAAGACACATTAATAATGCTAAATCTAGGTCTTAAATGATAAAAAGTAAAGTATATAAATATAAAATATATATTCTTTAATAACCTATGTGAAGAATGAGTTACCTAGATAAATCGAGCACCTGATATTGGTGGCATGTATATTGTAATTCATATAGTTAATATTTATAAACATATAAACTTTAGGCTGTGTTTGGTTTGAAGGAAAAAGTAGGGAAATGAAGGAAAGTGTTGGGAAACCTTTACAAACATTGTATAGGTTTTTCTACCTTTTCCTTCAAACCAAACATAGCCTTGATAAATTGTTTTTTTTTTTCTTATTTTGCTGATAAATATGGACCAAAAAGGGAGAACTAAGTTAAAATCTATCATTTATATAATTACTAGTCAGACCTATATGATGCTTGGACCTTGTTACGCAAAATTGCAAAATTAAAGTATACAAAGCCATACTGAGCCAAGTCAATCAAAGCCAACTCAAGTATATATTTTTGAGTTATGTTTAGTTGTTTTGATCACAATTCAAATTGAAACTTTAGTGAGAGTGGATAATCTGTATGGGCATGTCAATGGGTCAACTTAAATGGTAAATTTGACTTGACTCACCCCTAGGCTTAGGGTCAGACTTATTAGGGTATGGGGTCAAGTTAGAGTTTTGATTATTTAATTTAAATCAAATGCAAGTATGGTTGGCCTGGCCCATCAGGTCATAATACCCCTATACCTATAAATGGTATTTTTGTAATTTGATATGACTTCTAATCCCTAACTTTAAATTTATGATTTGTTTCAATGCTTTTTTTTAACCTAAACAGGGTATAGGGTTAGGTTAGAGTTTTGTTTAGAGACCGGATCTGCTCCTCACACCTAGCGCCTCACACACATCCTACACTGCATTGGAAACATCTCCAGTACTTATTAATGAATATTCACGGGAGATGTTCCCAATGTATGGTGGATGTGCCTGTGAGGCACCCATTTGTGAGGAACAAATATAAAGGGTATTCTTATAATTTGGTCTAACTTCCAATCCCTAACTTTAAAGTATGTTACTATTTGTTTTTGCTTTTTTCTTTCAAGTTGGAGAAGCATTTGAAGACAATGCGATGGGGGTTGGGTTAGTATTGAGTTGAACCCTATAGGCTGGGGCAGGTTCAAAAACTGCATAGTGTTGAGTTAGGTTGGTTGGGTTTGAGTGGAAGCATGGGAGGGTCAGGTTACGGCTTAGTCAAGCCCATGCCAACTTGCCCAACCCTATAGGGTTCGACCTAATACCAACCCAACATTGTGTTGCAGTCATTCGATTATATTTTTTGTGATACATTTAGAAAACTCAAGAGCCATGAATTTAAGTTGGAAATTGGTTTATGGGTCATTGGTTTAACATCCTTACTCTCCCATGCTCTATTTTTATTCTATATGGAATACAATTATTGTTAATATTTATAAACATATAAATTTTAATAAATTGTTTTTTTCTAATTTGTTGATAGA
The DNA here is from genome assembly GCF_056320005.1 of Nelumbo lutea. Classification (NCBI taxonomy): domain Eukaryota; kingdom Viridiplantae; phylum Streptophyta; class Magnoliopsida; order Proteales; family Nelumbonaceae; genus Nelumbo; species Nelumbo lutea. The sequence goes on along the minus strand of NC_142686.1, from coordinate 24,078,332 downwards.
TATGGACTAAAAAGAGAGAATTTAAGTTAAAATCTGTAACTTACATAATTATGACAAGTGATTGAAGCATGGTTTAATGGCAATATTGTTACTTGCAAGCATATATACCTAGGCCATGTTTGGTTCACTGCTTTGGGCTTCATTTTCTTAAGAATGAATTATATTAAAGTGTTTGGTTACAAATTCTTGCCAACGGCTACATTCTTTTTATAATGAAAAACCAGCCCCATAGCACAAAAATTGACTAGCCTGCAACATGAAAAATAATCATGCCCCATCTTGTTCATTTCATTCTTTGAGAAAACTCTACCTACAAAATTGTTGTCATAGATGTTTACTTTTGCGAAAGTACTTTTATAAAACTATTTTTACATGAAAGCACTTTTACAAACACACTTTTATGGAGGTACTTTTACATGAAAATACTTTTATGAAAGTACTTTTACGCAAGCACTTTTATGAAAATACATTTATAAAAACACTTTTATGGAAGTACTTTTAGAAAATCACTTTTATGAAAAATACTTTTATGAAAGTACTTTTATGAAAGCATTTTTACGGAAGTACTTTTATAAATGCACTTTTGTAAGTACTTTTATAAAAGAATTTTTATGAAAATACTTTTATAAAATCACTTTTATGAAAGTACTTTTACAAAAATACTTTTATGAAAGCACTTTTGTGGAAGTACTTTTACAAAATCACTTTCATAAAAACACTGATGAAAGTACTTTTATAAAAGAATTTTTATGAAAATACTTTTGTAATAACACTTTACGAAATTACTTTTACAAAACATCTATGCCAATTGGTAAACATTGGCTATTGGAGACCTAGGCTGGCAGTTTGTGAATACTAGCACAATTTTTTTTTTTTTGAATAATGAAAATGAGCAACATTGGACATTTATCAGTCTGAAAAGAATTCATTTTTAGGAAAAAAAGTGTTTGTATTTTCTCATTCTGCTTATTTTTACCTATTTTTTTCCATTTTAGAATTTCATCTTTGGTAAGAATAAAAAAGAATGAGAATTGAACCAAACATAACCTTAGATTTAATGAACTCGTTTGTAGTTTTTAAATAAAAGAGAGAGAGAGAGAGAGAGAGAGAGAGAGAGTTTTTTGGTAGCTAGATAGCAGTTTGTGAATACTAGCACAATTTTTTTTTGAATAATGAAAATGAGCAACATTGGACATTTGTCAGTCTGAAAAGAATTCATTTTTAGGAAAAAAATAAGTGTTTGTATTTTCTCATTCCGCTTATTTTTACCTTTTTTTTTTCCATTTTAGAATTTCATCTTTAATAAGAATAAAAAAGAATGAGAATTGAACCAAACATAACTTTAGATTTAATGAACTCGTTTGTAGTTTTTAAATAAAAGAGAGAGAGAGAGAGAGAATGTGTGTATTTTTTGGTAGCTAAATATGTAATGATTAATGAGACAAATTAAGAATTAATATAGGAAAGAGAGTCAATTATGTGGGAATCAGTCCGGTACATTAACAGAATATCAGCATATACAGTAACTGTATCAACCGATACAATTGATACGGCCTACGGGTAGAACAAATTGGCAACTTAGATAAGCTTCAAAATCAGTACGTATCAGTAAATGTGGGCTGATATATGTTATACTTCAAACCATGAAACAGAGCTTGATAACTTCGTATCAATAAGCACTAGTAGATAGTGACCACCATACCACATATGATGTACTCCGTTTGGTACCTACAGTTACCTACATGGTAAATTTAAATTAGATTTAAGAGATTAAATCTGATTTTATTTGTAAACCATCATCACCATCCAAACCCCAATAGGTTTTATTTGTAAACATTTGTATTTTAATAAAAGGGAAAATCTATGATACAGAAAAGATACGATATAGAAAGAATTTTGACCAATCAAAATTCACTAATGAATTTTAATAAATAACACCATATTTTCTATCACGTTTATGATTCTGATTTATTAGTCGGTTGTTTTTTAGATATAATATCTTTTCCATATCATAGCCATTCCCTAATAAAATCCTTTTAACAAAATTCTGTTAAAAAGGTTGATTATTATTAATATGGGTTTTACTTTTACATGTGAATACTCTGTTGGAGTGGGGCTAATTAGTCTTTTAAGAGTGAAAATACTATTCTGCTTTGCTTTAGAAAATGGGAAGGCATGTTTATAAAGTAGAAGAATTTTGTTTAAAAGTAGAAAAAAGCACTCTCAAAAGTCAAAATACTCTTCCTTAACAAAAATAAATAGTTGAAGTAGAATCTCTCTAGTTGGTACCATTGTCATTTCAGGCTCAAATGTCCAGAGAGACAATGGATAGGCATAATTCTACAAATGTGGTTAAGTTGCTTTAATTTTTCACCTTCTAAATAAAAACCCTAAGCATTGAAGGCTCACCATCAATCATCTCCATCATCTATATATAGTGAAAAATGGTGATAAAAAAATATCATGTTTTACTTGAGTGAAGAAAAAAAAAACAGTTGATGAATTATTGAAAAAGATTCTTACATCTGTTACACTACAAAGAATGAAACAGTAAAATGTATTATCAAGACATGAGGTGTCACTACTAAGTACTCACTATTGGGTTGGGATCTGCTGACCAGTGACACAACATCTTGCTGCCCACGTTCAGCCAGTCATACATCGGGCTGGGTGAACGAGGCCAGCATTGTATTTTTATTTGTATTAGTTGAGATCTCGATTTCATTAACAAAATTAGAGAACTCTTAAATCACAATTCTCCACCTTCGGTTCTGTTTATTTACTTTTATTTTGTATTTTAGGCTCAATTTGGAAAGAATAATGATGGAGGTAGATTTGGCCCGATCCCTTTGGTTGTGCGATACGTGGAAGAGACCGGGTGTGACCTGGCAAGAGCGCCAGCTCGATACAGCGACATAGCAACAGCCACATCCCAAGAAGAGGCCCGAGTTCCCCAAAAGGAACCCACACTTCCTGGGAGGTGAAACTCGAGCTCTCCATAGAAATCCCGATGCTAGCAAGGAAACCCGCGAGGGGCAAAGCCCGGACTAGCCCACCTCGGGTCAGTCCGGGCCACACCTCGCCACCTCGGGACAGTCTGGGCCGTACTCTCATCCGAACTCAAGACTTCACCTCGTGCACCACTCCGGCACCTCGGCTCCAAGTCGCACGACTGAATAATCGTACCTGACAGAGGTCCGTACTCTGAGGCAGCGCGCTTGACTGACCAGAATCTAACAAATGATAGTCGCACTTCAATGTCCACCTGCTACCGCCATCTCAGCTGCTGTAGAGACGGTCCTGACAGAGAGGACAGTGGCGGTTATGTCTGCCACCCGCATAGGTGGTTACACCTGCTCCAGCAGAAGCTTGGGAGTGAGTGCACCAGGTGGTTATAAAAGGCCTTCTTCCCCGAGAGAAAATGTAAGTGATTTTTGTGCCTTTTGGTCTCAGAATCTCTCATTTTCCCTTACCTTCTCAAGAGTACTAACTTGAGCATCGAAGCATTTCCACCGGATTTGTCCTCGGGAATCTCTTATTTCCTCCTTGTTTCAGGCATCTTCAACTCCGTCAGAGACAATGTTACCGACAACTAAGACCGACCGGATCGTGCATCGTCAAATACAAATATAAATATGACTACATATTTATATTTAAACTCCTTCCAAATACAAGGACACAAATAAGGGGCCATTGGTTAACACAATTTTATTATTAATACTAAAATATTCATTGGGGATTGTGGGGTTTAGTAATGGGTCTTCTTTTTAAGAAAGTTTGGTAATGGGTTTTCATTTGCCTTATTTTAGAGACCATTTTATCCTTACGGCCATTTAAAGTTTAAGGTAATTTGCTAAAACCTCCCCTGTACAGTTGATGAACCATATCCTATTAAGACTTTAAGGTAACACAAATTTTCGGTTTTTTTTTTTATTTTTTTGAAAATTTATAATATGGGAAAGACATGATATCTAAAGAGTTTTGATCTGACGTTTTTCAGAAGTTATACTTTTTCATATCATTGTCAAAAGGTGAGTGAAAATAACTTAATGGCATTTTTATTCAAGATTTTTCTCAAAGTCTCAAACATGAGTCTGCGTTCTGTGCACCCATGGGTGTATTGGACGAATGAACCCATGAATCACGTTCGACCACGTCGACCAGGGGAAGGACGCATAATGTTAATAGTCAAACACCCGTTAACACGGGTTCAGCGGTTCAACCGACCTTAAACCGGCCACAAAATGACAAAAGGTAAATCAAAAGGAAGCCCAAACCACATTTTGCATTTCCCCTGGATGCTTTTCCTCCCTCCACCGAACCTTACCCATACACTGGCGACTATACCGCAGCGAGTGATCCAAACTAGCGACCATCGGCGGCGAAAGCGAGAGTCCCAGAGGTACATTTCTGGCTGCCTCTTCTTCTTCTTCTTACAAGGGACTTCTTGTGTCAAGAGAAATCACCCACCTGAGTTTTGGGTTGTCACAATAAACACTGACCAGCTTTGAATATCAGCACATGGTGGTTGTGTTCCAGACACCTGCAATCGTAATTGCTGAAATTCAAGTTGTTTTTTCAAGTTTGAATGCTTCATTCTTCAGCAGACAACTGAGCATCAGTTGCCCTATTTCTGTCAATGAGACTGACCGAAATTTCTTAATTTAAATATTTAATTCATTAGTTTGGTAACTAATTTCACAACTAAATATACTCTCTCTCTCTTTTTCATTTTCCCATTGTAACCCAACTGGTGAACTGGTTACCATTGTACGTTTTCTCACTCTTTCATTTTAAATTGAGACACAGGAATGTGTCACAACTTCCTCAATGGGCAGTGGACAGGCATCTTAGATTTAGACTAGCTCGACTCTCCGGGGAAGATGAACTCTAATTGTGCTGGAATCTGATTGGAAATGTCTGTCTTATGTGCATAGAAGGTAAGCACAAAGGTGACATGTGACACCTTGAGAGCGATGAATTTAAAAGAGAGTAAAGTAAGAAACAGTTTATACAAATACCAATATGTACAATATAAATATATACAAAATAATATAAAATATAAGGTTTTCACTTTACGTATTTGTATCTGTACTCCTTCTACACTGAGCCTCTAACAATTCCAACAAAATGGAAAAAAAAATAATTTAGTTTCGTTAGAAGTCTGCTTCGTTATAAGGTTTTATTTTAGTTATGCTTCGTTAGAAGTCTGCTTCAAAGAATCACCATTTTGAGAATGAATTTTGACTCCAAAGTTATTCTATTTTGAAGCTTCAAAGAAACAGTTCTTAGAATGAGCTTAGTTTTGAGCCCAGAAACAAAAAATAATTTAGTTTCAACAATTTTCATAAACCCAAACTTACATCAAAATTCATCCGAATTAATTAATTAATTAATTAAAAGCATTCCAAAAGCAGTCTTAGTTCTATTAACTTTTTGTATTTCCAGTTTTACTTGTATGAACTTAAGTTTAATTAGCTCAGTCCTTCTCAAGCGCCTTGCTCTAGCTTGGCCTTCCACAGAGATCTTTATTGTATGAACTAAAGAATGCATCAGGCAGATCGATCTCATAGAACCCTCAGATCAGTGGAGTTAACCCATGCAATTAGATATCTCGTTTGAGTATGATCGCTGTGGTATGTAGGGGTGTTAATTGGACTAGATTTGGTCTAATATGATCCAGTCCAATGTGAGTCTATTATAAATGGATCAGGTCTAATCTAATCCAATGAATGTTTTGGATTAATTTGGAGTCTAATTCAATGTTTGGACTGTCTAATTTGTTCAAATTTATTTTGATTTAGATTGATTTTAACTCAAACCCAGTATATTAACACATTATTCTTATCTTATATCAATGGATAAGATATTGGCTTAATCCAACCCAATCTAATATAAATTTGTTACGAACAGGCCCGGTCTAATCCAATTTAATAAATATTTTAGAATGGATTGGTCCAATCCAATATGTCTTTTTGGTCCATCTAATCCAATATGTTAATAGATTCAATCCAAAACCGATCTATTAACACCCTTAGTGGTATGGTTGCCGGTGGTTGTCCAGGTAAGAAGAAGAAGAGGCAGTCAGAAATGTACAGCCGGAGCTCTCGCCGTCGCCACTGATGACCACTGGTTCGGGTCACTCACTATGGTATAATCGCCGGTGTGTGGGTAAGGTTCGGTGGAGGGAGGAAAAGCATCAAGGGGAAATGCAAAATGTGGTTTGGGCTTCCTTTTATTTTACCTTTTGGGTTGAACCGCCGAACCCATGTTAACGGATGTCTGACCGTAAAGGTTCTGCAATCGACGTGAGTCGTGGGTTCACTCGTCCAGTGCACCCATGGGTGCGGACAAAACCTATTTTTATGTGGCTGTTTTGGTGAAGAAGTGTGTACTGATGATATCAATGGCCCACCCGAGCGACAAAACATGCTGCCATCATGTGGAAGAGATTCTGATTCTTTGCTCATTTTATACTCTTCTCCTGGAGCCACGTGTGCGTGGGGTGGAGTACACGCCACCCCACCAAGTTGATTCCAACACTCAACACCTTCAAATTTCAAACACTCATCATCGTACGGTTCCCATCAATTGTTTCCTATTAATCCGATCTACTTCGAATCTCCTTCGACAGGAATTCTGCCTACGTCTATTTACAACACATTTTGCCAACATCTTTCAAGCGTAATACCATATATAAGAGGTGTGTTGTTTTGCATGCATCACTGTGATAATATGTGAGTAGATGTAGGCAGAGTTTTTATAAGTATCAGATCCAGACTCAATCTACTTTACCAATTGAATATTTTGGATCCCACGTGGGATTACTTTAAGATTACACGTAGACGTGTTGACTATCCGTTCTTTAATGTTTTCCAAAACTTCCTGCCTTGGAACATGAAATATGACTGCAACGTACATCAAACGAAACGGGATCTGCTCCACTTACATGGGCCGCCTTAGATGTACATCCATCATGTATTGGGAACATCTTCCGTCGATAACAACGTATAAGTACGGAGGCACGAATGAGGTGCCCTGCGTGAGAAGCAGATTCGGCCTCACATCAAACACCGTCTGACATTGCACATACATTACTGACGAGGCCCACGTCGGAATGCTTTAAATTGGGAGAAGATCCGGACTCCAACTTTCCAATCCAATCCAACCCAACTGAAAAACCATTTTGATGAGGACTGCATTCCTTTTCCTTATTTGTGAGAGCTTAATGCTATTTATATAATCCCAAGCTTAGGCCATAGAGTGATAGAACAACAATATCAACATTGTCTGTGAGGTCAAAGTCCTAGACGACATGGCGAAGCATTTGGGTTTGGGGGGGAATGAGAGAAAGGTGATGATCGCCGTTGATGAAGGCGAATCCAGTCATTACGCGCTCAACTGGGTGCTCCACAATCTTCAAGACTCCCTCTCCAACTCGTCTCTCCTCATCTTCACAGTTCGGCCCTTAACCGGTTATAGCTCCATAATTGCCGCATCCTATGGTTTTCCGCGTACATACTCTGCTCCCTGAACCATTTGAAAAACCCTGCAATACCAGTCTTAAATCTAGTTTTCCTTTCTTTGGATTTCTGAATTCAACTATATTTTGGGACTCACGGTTCACTACTAATTGCAAATTATGTTTGATATAGACCCAGAGTTGATTAGGTCCGTCGAAGAACGACGAGAGAGGATTTCGTTGGCTCTATTGGAAAAGGCTAAAGATATCTGTGCAAATCAAGGGGTATGGTCACTTTGATGACTCACTTTACTCTCTTCTTTCCACCAGATTCTGCAAATTTGGTTCTCTTTGTGTTTAGTTAATCAATGTAATTAAGGTCTGGCCGTTTCCATTACACAGGTAATTGCAAAGACAATTTCAGAATTTGGAGATCCTCAAGAGACAATTTGTGAAGCTGTTGAGAAGTTCAACATCAATCTACTCATTCTAGGTAGCCATGGTCGCGGACTTCTCCAAAGGTTGGTTTCTTTTCAATTGCTTCTCTCTGCAACTAACAGATTCAGAATTTAAGGGTACTCTTTATTCGGCCCATCATCCATGATCCATCCCAATTTTGGCCCCAACTGAGCCCTTCCCCCATATTATATAGGATATAGCTGCTCCAATCTCCAGGCGGAATAGGCCTACTTTATTTAACCTGGTCAGTTCCTATTCTGGATCAGCCTGGAGTAAGACCAGTTATTTACTGATGATGTTATGTATCTAGCTGAAAGACAGTTTGGTCCCTCAAATTCAGTAGGTACCAGTAATATATATATATATTTTTTTCGTTTTTGTTGCATTATTATTAGGTATGTTAGGTATAAAGGCGAATTTTTGAAACAGGTTTTTCTTGGGGAGCGTGAGCAATTATTGTGTTAACAATGCCAAGTGTCCTGTTATTGTAGTGAAGAAAGCAGAATGAGGGAAAATCAAATTATAAGTTTGAAGAAAATTGTTAGAAAATGTAAATTCCTATTTACATTTTTTATTTGATATGATTGATATTGTAATTTATCTTGAGCACATTGACTACTAAAGATACGACTGACCATAGAATATATGAAGTTCATTCATATGTTGTTAAAGCCACAGCAAAATATCCATCAGGAAAAAAAAAGTCCTAGATGAAACTGAAACGGAATAAGAAAAATTATTTAGGTATCGTTTGGTTCGTGGGAATAGGGGTTTGGAATCGGAATTGAAATTTTGATTCAAACTGTTTGATTGGATGGAATCGGAATTCTATTTTTATTTCTATTGAAATGGAATTCCTTCATTTGAAGGAACGGCCAGTCCCTATCCTTCTTTAGGAATAAAAGCTCATTCCTGCTCACTCCTATTTCTATTTCTGTCTGAAATGGGCCATTCCGATTTAATTTTAAAAGATTTTGATTCAATTCCAATTGCAAATCAAATGGACACTTAAACCTATACATATAAAGTCTGCAAAAAACCTTCGTTTACGTTTCAAAACGCACGCCTTTGCTAATCATTCTATACATATAGAAATTATGACTTTGCCCTAATGTGCATGGTGACAACAGTTTTTTTGTCTTCATATTGCCTAAATATGGTATTTCTGCTAATCAACTCCAACTTGGCGTTTGTCAGTTTACTCAATGAGGTGAAATCCACTTAAATAAAACAAATCATTTTTAGGGGCAATTCAATAAATCTTCATCCCGAAAACATATACGATGGGCATACACATGACTTTAAAAATTTTAAAACATTACATTATATCAATATAAATGTTGAAATTATGACTATGCCCTTGTTAATAATGTGGATAGTTAACACCGTAGTTATCTCTTCATATTATCTAAATATGGCATTTCTGCTAATAGGTGGAGATATAAGATAAATCCCATAAGGGAAGCCCACTTGAATAAAAGCCTAAAACACTTAAACCTCTCCTAGTATTTCCGGTAAATACTGAAATCTCCCATCTTTTTTAAAATTGGACTAAATCCTCCCCCGCCAAATGGAATCACCAAAAAAGTTCTACACGGTTTTGGCCAATTTTCCTGCTAGTATGGAATTCACTCGCTTCCTAGCGGATAAAACTTTTCCGAAGTTTGAAGGAAAAAGTAGGAAAAAATAATGAAACATCGAATTTACCCTCTACTATTGTTCAAATTTTCAAAATAAAACCCAGTGATTGAAACCCATTGCTCCAAAGTATTACATGCCTTGGATTTCTGGTGATCAGCGACCATTCTCTTGAGCTTCCCGGACATGCTAAAAGTTTCCCTAGGTACCTTTCTTCCTTGCGTTGGTGAAACCTTTCTTGCCGTTATTGTCGATGACGTTTGGCTTGAATCGGTCGAGGATGTCAAACTTTTCGTAATTTCGTCTGAAGATTTTTTAGCTGGATTCTGTTGATGGTAAGAAGATGGGGTCTGATTTCGTGTAGCTTTTTGGACCACTTGTTTGATAGTTTTTGCGGAGGTTCGGTCAAATTAGAGGTGTCAAGAAGGAAAGCAGCTTCAGATATACAGTGCATTTTGGAATTTGATGATGTGAAGGAAGAAACTCAAGTAATTGGACACATCTTCTTCTCCAAAGGTGTTGTCAGTACAGTATGGAACCGCCCCCACGAGTACCCGAAGTCCACTGCCCATAAACACCTCCGTCGGAACCGCCGCTGCCAACCTTCGGCATCGAACCGCTGCTCTCCCTGACAGGAGGGGGCAAGACGTTGTCGTTGAAGCTGTTCAAACCTGTCGTTGAGGCTTGGCATGATCCAACTGTTATTCAAAAGAAAACTCTTCAACTTAACCAAATCCGTCGCAGCATGAATTCAATTTGGATTTCAGGATTTATTTATACATCCACACACTACCACTCATGTGGCTATATGTTAGAATAGGAGATTGTTTGTTTTCTCATCGTAGGTCAAGTCTGGTACCTCTATCAGGTCTAGGTTGATACAGAGTTCGTCAGTTTTTGCTTTTCCGTCGTATGCTTCAAATTACAATGTTGGCACTTCGATCTCTATTGGGATCACCGCCTCTATGCCATACGTGAGGTTGAAGGATGTCTCACCTGTCACGGTCTCAATGGTAGTTTGGTAGGCCCAAAGGACACTGAGCAACTCATCTATCCACAGTCTCTTAACTCGAGCCAGGCGAGCTTTCAGTCCGTGGAGAATCGCTTTGTTTGTCACCTTAGTTTGTCTGTTCGCTTGCGGGTGTGCCACCAAAGTAAAATTTTGTTGGATTCCCATCTCGGCACACCAGTTCTAGAACTTGATATCTTTGAACTGCTTCTCGTTGTCGGATATCAACACCCGAGGTAGTTCGAAGCGTCACACTATGTTCTTCCAAAAGAAATTTTGGATGTTCCACACTATGATGGTTACCAAAGGCTCGACCTCAACCCATTTTGTGAAGCAATCTACAACTACCACCAGGAACCTCCTCTCTCCGGTTGTTAGGGGAAAAGGTCCGAGGATGTCAATCCCCCATTGAGCAAAAGGCCACGAGCTGGCGAGGTACTTAAGGTCGGCAGCAGGTAAGCGGGGAATGTTGGCATGTCTTTGGCGATTGTCACACTTATTGACTAGCTCGAGGGCATCTGCCTTCATGGTAGATCAGTAATATCCTTGCCTCAGTGCCTTCTGGGCAAGTGCCCTGCCCCCCAAGTGTCCTCCGCAAACTCCCTCGTGAATTTCGCGCAATACTTGATCAACCTCTAAATGTCGCAAGAAACGTAGGTAGGGGAGCATGAAGGATCTTCTATACAGTTGCCCATCGATCAAAACATACCGAGCTGATTGTCGCTCTACCCTCCGAGCTGCATTGCGTTCTGCTGGTAGGGTCCCGTGGAGTAGATAGTCAACGAGCGGATCTATCCAGCTCGATTCCACTACAAACATAGGAGCCACCTCTTCTGCCCCCCCACCCCCCGAGAATGCTAGGGCGAGGCAAATCTTCAATGTATATTGTCCACTTTGCATTCTCGCTGGTACTGGCCAATCGAGACAGTGCATCGGCCTTAGCGTTCTCGAACCTCGGTATCTACTTAATGAAGCATGAATCAAAATTTGGTAAAATCTCTTTGACCTTGGTTAAGTATGCTGCCATGGTTTGGTCACAAGCCTCATACTCACTGTTAACCTGGTTGACCACCAATTGTGAGTTGCTGCACACGATGAGGTGTTTTGCGCCCATCTCCTTTGCTAAGTTGAGTCCGACAATCAGCGCCTTGCACTCCACCTCGTTGTTTGACGTGTCAAATCTGAACAGGAGAGCATGCTCTAGCTTCACCTCACTTGGCCCGTACATCATCATCCCAGCGTCGCTGCCTCACAAATTGGATGAGCCATCTGTGTGAAGAATCCAGGGCTCCTGTTCCCACATTGGTTCAATCCTGATGGGGATGGGTGCCGCACTGGATGATGCTTCCAACGCAATAGCATGCTCAATCAATTCCGAGGTTGGATTGCTGAATGTGCATTCTGCGATGAAATTCGCCAAGACTTGGGCTTTGATCGCTAGGCGGGGCTCGAACCGGATGTCATATTCGCTTAGTTCGATGGATCACTTTGTCAGTCTCCCAGACACCTCGGGCTTGAGCAAGATCTGCCTCAAAGGTTTATTAGTGAGGATGACGATGGTGTGGGCCTGGAAGTACAAACATTGTTTCCGAGTTGCTATGACTAGCACGTAATCCAATTTTTCGATCTCGGGGTATCTGGTTTCGGCATCCTGCAAAACTTTACTAACATAATAGACATGGCATTAGACTCGATCTACTTCTCTGATCAGTACCAAACTAACTACCACATCGCTCACGGAGAGATAGAGTTCCAACTCGTCACCCTCCTTAGGTTGGGTTAGAACTGGTGCGGTACTTAAATATCTTTTCATCTCGTCAAACGTGAGCAGACACTCCTTAGTCCACTCGAAGTGCTCGTTCTTTTTTATTCAACACTGGGTTGGCAACCCAGCTCGGGTAATGAACTTCCCTGATGAAGTCTGCTGCAAGGAGCTTCCCAACCCTCTCATTGACTACCCTCCATTGTTCCGGGGCGAGGTTGTGTTTTCTATCTTACTGGCCTGACTAGAGGGTCAACATTAAGCTTGTGAGTTATTATTTTAGGGTCAATTCCGAGGATCTCGGCCACAGACCAAGCGATGGCAGGTCGGTCTCTAAAACTAGTATGTGAATTGTTTCTTCTGTCGGGGCAGTTCGTTCCTCTGCATGCTCCTCTAGTTACTCTAGTTCGACGTCTTCCGCCAACATCGCCTTTTCTTTAAGGGCGGCCACGTAGCATTTGCGTGACTCGAGCTGGTCACCTCGCACCACCCCAACGCCATAGTCAATTGGAAACTTCATGGCTAGGTAATAGGTAGACACTATTGCACATAAGACATGTGTAACAGGCCGACCTACGATTGTGTTGTAGGGGGATGGAGTCACAACCACCAAAAAGGTGTTCTCGAACCGCACAATGTTCGACCACCTACTTGCTTCCACTAGTATAGTAACTCTGCCAAGGGGTCTAACCTCTTCTTTATTGAACCCCTAGCATGTCTGTTGGCTTCATACCTCTCCTTTATAACTATAGTTTATCAAAGATAGTCTTGAAAAGGATGTCTATCGAGCTGCCTGAGTCTACCAGAATCCGCTTCACCTCGAAGTCGTGATTCTGAGTTTTATGACTAGGGCATCATCGTGTGGATGTTGAATCCCACGCACGTCGTCCTCGGCGAAGTAAATAGGTTCTTCAAGACGAGGTCGCTTTGGCGGGATTTCGCCCTCATTTTCCAACTTACGGACTAACGTCCCTCTGGCTACCGAAGTACACCCCACAATAATGGACCCTTCAGTGATCATATTGATCACCTCGTGGAGTGGCCTCTCTTCTGGTAATTGTTGAGGTGGCTGCTCGTTATGATTGCTAGACTCAGGGGTGTTCCTTCTCTGATCTCCTGATCGATGCTCTTGTCGATCTCCTTGCTTTCTTTCTTCTCTTAGGATATAGTTCTTTAGATATCCGCGGTGGGTGAGCTCCTCGATCTCGTCACGGAGATTTCTATAGTTCTCCGTACTATGGCCATGATCTTGATGGAAGTGGTAGTAGACATTCCGGTTCCTTGTTGCTAGATCTCCCCTTAGCCTAGGTGGCCATCTGACAATGGAGGAGTCCTTGATTTCCATATGGATCTCTCATCGCTTAGCATTCAGGGGGTGTAGTTAGTTCATTCTACTGGAGGGGTCCTGGAACGCCGACCCGACCTATAACCGTGTGTGGGAAACTTACTTCTCGAACACAGGGACTTGCTTCTCTTCCTCTCTCCGCCCGACGGATTGTCAACTTTTTGATTGATTTCTTCCTTGGTGTCAATGAATTGGTCGGCGAGATTGAGGAACTCAGTAATATTTTTGGCTTTCCGCCACCACGTGCCACTAAAACTCTCTATGGGTAATCCCCTTCTTTGTTGTAGTGAGACGTACTGCCAGATCGAGGTCTAGTATTTGCAGGCATGTATTGTTGAAGTGCTTGATGTAGCTTCTTATAGATTCCCCCTCCCTCTGAACTACGTTTAGAAGGCTTTGTTGTGACTTCGGGCACTTCTTGCTAGTGATAAAGTGTGTCGGTTATAGATTGACAAACTGAGCCCAGCTCGTGATGGAGCCCGGCATGAGGTTTCTATACCAGGTGCGCACTACTCCTCTAAACGTGGTGGAGAAGGCGACACACATGTAGGCTTCATCAGTCCCGATGAGGTGCATCTGAGACTGGAAGGCGTCTACATGATTATTGGGGTCAAATAATCCATCATACTTGTCCAAAGGAGGAACCTTGAAGTTCTTTGGCATCGAGGCTACTAGGAGCTCGGGTGACAGAGATGGCCTACTCAAAAGGGTAGATGTGGTTTTCATTGCCACCGAGCTTACCTCTTCCTTTTCTCTAGTCCGCTTGACTAGCTGCTGGCAGGGCTTTGTTGATGAATTGTTCCTGGCTTAAGAGCGACGAGTCTTGCGACGTTGTCGTTGTTGCTTCTTCACTGGATTGGCATTAGTGCTACTGACCTCAGTTGGGTCCTGTGCCTCAACCCTAGTTCTCTCGTGCTCCTGGAAATTGCTGCGAGGTGGGTCAGGGTTCCTTCTTACTGACTCCTCTTGGTTGAGGAGCCTGCATTGATCATGGTGAGGTGCGGAGGGGACCTGCCTCGAGTCCGCGCCCTAGGCTTCAGATTGATGTTCTTCTCTTCGTGACCTATTGTTCTCAGGTCGTAGGTGTTGCGGTTGGTTAGCTTTGTCGAGTTGGTTGTCTTCACGCCTCTCGCCCGGGTTCCCCCTTTGAGAAACTGGGGAAGAGCACTGTTTGTTTGCCCCGCCTCGTGGTGGGGTTTGGTTTCTGGGGAATGCTGGTACCTGTGATGTCCCTTCACTATGATGGGAAGAACAACAGACGTTCTGATGTTGGGCAACATAACGATGCAGGACCGGTTGGTGGTTCGGGTGTAGAGGAGGAAATTGTTGCTGATAAAAGAAATGTTGTTGGAACTTCTGGATTTGTTGCATTTGCGTTTGCATGGTTTGGACACACTACACAAGGTGTTCGAATTGCGATGCCTGACCCTAGAGGGAATCATAGTTGGGTTTGAAAAAGAGTTGACCAACTGGGGGAGCGGGGCACTCACTTGTGAAGTGGTCTGTGGTACATATAGTGATGGGAACCCCAAAACTGTGCGAGGGATGGTAAACTGATCGACACACAATGTGGGACCCTGAGGGAGAGTTGATGGCTGATCTTGCCCCCCGACGATGTTCATGTCGATACCTTTCCCAATGTTGTTGGAGGAATCCATTGAGATATTAAGATGACCTTTTGTTCGGGTTGCCACAGACGACGCCAATTGATGGAGCACGAACTGGATGCTCCCTTCTGGAGGATGATCTGGAGCTTTGCTGTGTGACGGGTTGGTTGTTCTGCAAAATAGTGAGCTTAGAGAACCTGGGGTGGCTAACCTGATGAGGTCGCTTCGATGCCTAAGTTAGTATTCTTGTGGTGAACTGCAAGCTAAAAACAAGCTAGAGTGCTAGTGTGCAAATGATACTATGCGTACCTGGGCCCCAGAGGGGTTGCTACCGTGAACATCACGAAACAATTTTGGGATCTTCGGTTGGGATGGATGAGGTCTGTTCCCATTTTATCACGTTGGTATTGTGCTAGTTTACGATCCTTATCGTTACCACCCGATCCAGACGGAGAGAGGATAAGGCCCACTGTTGTGCGCTGTGATCCCGTGGGGTTCGGAGCCACCTAGGGCCGATAATGCGTCACTTTGGCTCCTATGTCACGAACTGGCCGGGATGCCGAGGTGACTTGAATCCAAGGTGGATACATACCAAGGTAGCTTTGCACCAAGGTAACCGATCACCGAGCTCCCGACCTACTGACGAGTCTCTCCTCGCTGAGTTGTTGCTATCGTATCTACATATTCTCTCTTGTTGGGTCAGGTCAAATCACCCATCATCAGTCTCATAATAAGAGCCCATGTTGATACCCATCTACATCCAACACTTGCCTATATGTTAGTATAGGAGAGGAGACAAAGAGAGAGCGGGCTATTATGAGGAAAAATATCAAGACAGAAATGAAATTCCAAAATCTACCTTTCCGTTGTTTGAAGACCACAAAAAATCGCAGGTTTTTGAAAGATTTTTGAAAACGGTATACTGTAGAGGCTAGACCCCAAAGAGTAAAGTAAAGTAAAGAGAAACAACTGCCTTTTGAAAGATTTTGCAGAAGGGTATGTTGCAGAATCCTTAGCCAAACGAAGGAAAGGAAATGGTTGTGAAATCCCAGGATATACCTTTCTCCAGCTTGAAAAACTCCGAGAAAAAAGCCATAAGGAGGTTCTGTTGTGATGGGTTCTTATGCACAAAGGATACGCCCTTAGAAAGAGAATGGAGAAGAGCACACCCGCAACATTTGATGTATTTCCTACAGTGGAGTTTCTTGTAATAGAACGTAGCTTCGTCTTTGTCGCAGCTAATCCCGATTGGCAACCGATGCTTGGAAACATGGAGAGAGAGAGAGAGAGAGGAGGAAGAGGGGGGTGTAGGTGTTCTGCCACTGCACTGAGAAGAAGGGGAAGGGGGTAATATTGGATTTTAAAAAATTAATAAAATTTCATAAAAAAAGTTAACTTTTTAAAAATAATTTATACTACTTTAAAAGTACGAATAGCCTCAAGAATATTTCTGAAATTTTGTGATAACAAAACTTACTCCTCTGTATTTAAATTTATTGATAAAAAATAGGGGCAAATAGGGTAATTAGTTATTGATATTAAATGAGTTGAAAAGAGTTAATTTTAAGATATTCAATGACTTCAATTATCTCTCATTAAATCTAACATTTAAGGTATTAATTTGCATTCACCTTCATTGAATTATATATTTATGATTTCTTTGTCTCTTCTCATCATTAAATTCTATAAATAAATACATACATAATAAATTAACAATTTCAATAACATAAAAACTTCTATTTTTAAAACCTACCTAGAAAAAATAGTGTTTTCATCTAAGTGGTGGTAAGAAATTAAATGGTCAAATGGGCTAATCCATATTGCCACAATTAAATAATAAAATGAAAAAATATATAAAATTAAAAAAATATAGAAATTTAAAAAAATGGGAATGTTTTCAACAACATATACTTGACATATTAAACAATAATAAGTATGATAAACAATGTTTTAAAAACTGACCTAGAGGCCAACCTGCTTTTGCCTTCAGGTCACAGGTCACTAGTTCGACTGTTAAGGTCAAATGAGTCAAACTGCTCTGTCAACACTATGTGTGTGTGTGTGAAAATATATATTTTATCAATAAATAACATAGTTATGTTTAACATATATGATAGTTATGTTTTACATATATTTTATAATTATGTTTTACATATATTACATACAATATATGTATTATGTTACATTTATTTATTTTTTAATTCCATTTTAATTTTTTTTATTTATAAAAAATAATAAAAATTGCAAACTGGGGCTAAAAATAGATGTTTTTCACGAAAATAGCAAGGCAAGGCGCATAATGCCCTTGGGACAAATAAATATAGAAAAATTACTTAAAAAAAAAAAGATAACCCCAATTGGACATCAGAGTGCAAAGTTATGCCTTCCAAAGTTTGCACATAATTGAATGTGCAACCTACAACTTGGTTATTGGGTCAAATAGGCCAGTGGTTGAATCACCCAATTTAGTCGGTTTTTAATCAAACAAGGGAGTTTCAATAGAACTAAACCTAGAATTGAGGCTAAGTGACGGTTCAAACGGTTTAATCGAGCAGGTCAACTACAAGTTGAAAACATTAGTTATAAATAAGAAATGATTTTACTAATGATGGGAATAAAATGTAAAAATTAAAACCAATTGAAAGTAAAAATATTTTTCTATTATCTCTCATTAAATCTCATATCTAAGGCATATTCTCTTATTAAATCCTATATTTAAGATATATTTTTCTCATCATTAAATTCTACTGATTAAAACCATCACATTAATTTTAATAATATAAAAATAAATATTTTTAAAAATAATTTGAAAACAAAACCACTTTCTTCCCTCTCGGAGGTGGGTAAGCAATTCAACCATTTGGGGTAAAATCCATTAATAAATATTGCCATAATTAAATAATAAAAAATTAAAATAAATAAAATATACAATTCAAAAAAAGAATTTGGAATGTCCTTAATTGTATATTCATTATATTGAACAAAAATAAGTATGAAATGTAAGAAGTATTTTTATAAATGATGAAAATAGAATGCCAAAATTAAAATAAACCTAGAAATGAAATGATGTCATTGTAAAATATATAAAATTTTTAAAAATAGAAAATACAAAGAATCACAAAAATAAATATTATACATAAGATATAATTTTATCGATAATGAAAATGTAATACAAAATTTAATGTCAACCTAGAAATCAAACTATTTTTCTTTTTGGGTTGTGGGTTAGCCGTTCGGGTCAAATGGACTAATTGGTGATATAATAGTTAAATAATAAATGTTTAAAAAATAATAGAAAAGTACAAGTATTCAAAAGAATATATAAAAAGTTATATATTAATTTTGTCAAACAAAAATTAAGTGTGATAAGTAAAAATTATGTATATAATGTAGATGAAATATATAATTTAAAACTGATCCAAAAGTAAAGCTATTTTCTTATTTAAATGGTGGGTCAACGATCCAACTTTTCAAAGAAATTCATGATGTCATAATTGAATAATAAATATTTAAAAAAAGATAAAAAAGTATCAAATTTTTTCAAAGACATTTTGGAACATTTGTAATGTTATATAATCATCATATTAAAAAAAATAATTGTAAAATAAAAATTATATTTATAAGACAGAAATGGAATACCAAATTTAGGCCTTGTTTGATGATTAAGTATTTGTTAAACTTAGAAGTACTTATTTTAACAACACTTTAGGCTGTTTGGTAACCCATTTTTCAAATCACTTAATATGTTTTTAAGTACTTATTGGGGTGGGAATGTTTGGTAAGCTACTTTCCCAATAAGTCCTTATATTTATTCAAATAACAATTTTAACCCTCACTTCACTCATACATATATACAATACTTTTCACATGTTATACTACATATTTCAACTAAGAGCCCACGTGGAGGTCCACGTGGCTGCCATGTGGATCTAATTAATAATAATAATAAATAAATAAATACCGGTACACATGTCCTTCGAAGAAAGAAAAGAGGTAGATAATTCCTGCCTTTTTTTTGTATCATCTATAAAACACGTACTCAGTACTCAGTAGTCACTTTAAGAACTATCTCAGCATGGAGAAAGTGATGGAAGCTCTTCTGATGTCGATGAGATCAATCCCATGGAAACAAATCTCATCAAAATGAGCATCAACATGGACGCCATGTTTCAGTAACATCTCCACCAACTCCTTCTGTCTGTCGGTGCTAACGTCCACACCGAACCTCCTCACGAAGCACTTCCCCAACAATCTAATCTTGTCAGTGGTGCACCCTTCCATCATGGGGTTACAAAACTCGTGGTCTCGATCCGCTCCCACCAGCAATATCGACTTCCAATATCGATCTGTCATGGACAGAGGCAATATCTGATCGTTGGCATATTGCAGCTATGATCTTGTCCTCTTCACCCCACCAAACACAGGCTGGCTCAATATCAACCCACAAAACTTCATTGGCTCAAGGTCTAGTCCCAATAGCTTTTCAGGCTTTCAACCGTTCTTCCTTTGTAGCATTTTCGAAACTCAGAAGCAAAAGCAGGAGAGAGAGAGAGAGAGAGAGAGAGAGAGAGAGAAGAGTAGAGCAACGTAAGGGTGTAAAGTGGATTCTGGGAGGGAAGCAGGAAAAGGATTGGGCGAAGAGGGACCGAGCATGAAGTGGATTCGAGGGGAAGAAGATGGTGAACAGTTTTTTTGGGTGCAAGGGTGTTTTAGGTATTATAAAAAATTATTAGGGACTGATTCGTCCTTTTTTTTTGAAAAAGTACTTCTTCAAGAAGTACTTAAAAAAAAGCCAACTTGAAGCTACTTTTTTCCCCACCTTTATATCAAACACCCATAAGTACTTAAAAGCCACTTAATGTGTGGTCTCATGTCTTAAAAGAAGTAGTAAAAGAATTACTTCTTTTAAGTGTTCTCAAACAAGGCGTTAATAATAATAATAATAATAATAATAATAATAATAATAATAATAATAATAATGATGGAGCGCGATCCAACTGGTCTTAGCTGTCCGCTGCCTTGCTTTCGAACGAGGTAGCAGGGATCCTGAAACGGGAGAGACGGGAAAGCTCCGGGGGGGAACTCGGTGTAGAGGCTCCGAAGTTCAAGTTAGAATCTTTCAAAAGCAAGGTAATACCAGATAGCGCAAAGGTTTTGCATACCTCTCTTATCGGGGGGGCAGGGGGCTCTTATAGTCGCTTCGCGTACTCGTCCCGAGGCCCTTGTCAGATCGGGTATGATTACTCTGGCGCTTGTCAACTCGGCTGTCGTCCCTTCTGCTGAGACGGAACCGTCACTGCCTAACCGTCTAACTGGAGATGGCGGCGTCAGTGGCGGTGGCAGGTGGCCGTTTAGAGTGCTGCTGCCAAAACGTCAGATCCCAAGTCAGTCAGGCGTGGCGCCCTCGGGCACGAAATTCCCTGGTGCCAGGCATGGTACGACTTGTTTGGCTTTGGTGCCTAGAAGATGATGCGAAGTGCTGAGTGAGGCGGTCTTGAGCTCGGAGGTATCCCGAACTGTAACAAGGTGGGTCAGTTCGGCGAAGTGTGTCCCGAGCTGTTACAAGGTGGCAGTTTGGCGAAGTCTACCCCGAGCTGTTACAAGGTGGTAGTTCGACGAAGCCTACCCCGAGCTGTTACAAGGTGGCAGTTCGGCGAAGCCTACCCCGGGCTGTTACAAGATGGTAGTTCGGCGAAGTCTATCCCGAGCTGTTACAAGGCGCAGTTGGGCGAAGTCTACCCCGAGCTGTCACAAGGTGGGTTAGTTCGGTGGAGTGTGCCCTTGTTGCCGCCTAGGCTTGACCCCTTTTGCCGAGCTGTCGTTTCTGCCACGTGTCTCATATTAAGAGGTCGGGCCAAATTTTCCTTCATCAATTGCCCCCCACTCCTTGCGCCAAGGGCCTTGCCATGGTGCGGGGAGTTTTCACGAGGTGGTTGTAGATTTGTCCCGTCCTTCAAACCTTCACTGTACGAGATGCTTTTGCTAGGGTTTTTTTCGGTTTTTGAGAAGGCTGGAAACGTGCCTTACTCAAAAACGCTGGTGGTTGTGACCGTGCGTTTTAAATTTCAAACCAACTCGCGCCGCTGGGACGTGACAGCGGGTCATTTCAAAAAGGCATGCCACTGGTGTACGTACGCCGTCGACTGTCAGGGAGACATGCGGCGCGTCAGATTCGAAGAGACGCGTGTCGAAGCGATGTTGGTTTCAAAAAGACGTGCTGACGTTTCACTTTTTTCAGAAAGACGTGCACCAATCACGTCTCGACTTTAAGGGTTGTGCGGTTGGTAAGAACGTGGGCCGTCGGATCGTCTTCAGTCTGCATGGTCGATTCTTGGTTACTGTAGCTATAAATAGTGGAGGACCCCGGTTGGTTTGTCACTTCTGCGGTTGTCTATCGAGTTCACGTCCAACCTTCCAACTCGCGTCTCTCTTCTAGCTCGCGTCAAGGCTGGTTACACAGTCTTCACGGTTCTTTAGCTTGTTCTTCAAACATTTCGGTGAGTACTTTCTTGAACCTATCTTTTCCCCAATGTCTAGCTTTGATAGCTCAGACGATTCTTCGAGTATGGCCGACGTAGGTTCCACCAACCAAGCCGTGTCCCCAGACTGCCTCATTGACCCCGAGGTGGAGCTTGAAGACTATGAACTAGTGGGCCGAGTTGCTTCAGGCAGTTTGGCGTCTACCTTCCGTCGAGGTCGGATGCTAGACAGGTTTGGTCCTTCGACCATGATGCCTGAGGGGCTTCAATCCATACTTCTGTCCTACAATCTTCCTGGGGGGTACACATATTTCATTCCTTCGGGTAGCTTTCCTTGGGAACACGGTCCCGACGAGATCGTGATTTTTCGAGAGCAGCTCGCCGTAGGGTTGTGACTTCCTTTCCATCCCCTCCTCGTCGAAGTCATAAACCACTTCGGTGTCACCATTGGCCAGCTTCATCCGAACTCTATTTGGAACCCGGTGGGGACGATATCCCTTTTTTGCGAGCAGAATTTCCCCTTGGATTTATAGATATTCTCCTCTATCTTGATGCTCAAGAGACAGGCGGGTCCTCTTCCCGGGGGGAGACGGGCGTATTACCTTACTCCTCACCAGGGTTTTAATCTTCTGCACGATCTCCCTAACAAGGTCCCGGCATGGAAGCGGGACTATTTCGGCGTGCGAAGTGCACAAGGATGGCCCTTTCAGACCGGGTGGGGTGAGGCCGCTCCCGACTCGGGCGTAACTCTTGATAAAGAGACGGTGAAGGGTCTCCGGCAGTGGGCACGGCAAGGTTTAAAGTGCCACCACTACTTAACGGAGGCTAAGCTTTTTGCAGCCGGCCTGAGTTCGGGTAGGTTTCTGGCTATGCGGTTTCTTGCTTGCTCTGTTCCTTCATTTTTTCTGATGTCGAACTCGTTCTGCAGGTGTGATGGATGCGGAGAGAACTCGCGGTGGGCGTTTGTTCCAAGGTATGAAGAGGAGGAAGCGGGTCGCCAAGCGAACTCATACCGAGCTGCCCCTGGATGAGGAGCCCCAAGCCCCAGACCATACGACAGAGGATCTGCCCAGGGAGCCCGAAGTGACTCCACCGGTGCACGAGATTGCCGGGGCGCCTTTCGCTGAAACCACTCATACGGGCGCTCCTGCGTACTCAAGTGCTCCTCACTCTGGGTCTGCTCATACGCGGGCTGGGCCCTCAGGCTCGGGAGCTCAAGGAGAGTTTAGGAGCGTGTTGATGCCGAACTACGCTCTTCAAAAGAGTAGGGATGCTACTTTCCCCGAGGAGGTCGCAGCGTGGACCGATCTTCCCTTGAATCAGGTCGCTTTCCGCGCCGTAACACATGCCATGGTCGTAAGTGAGATTCCGTCTTCCTTTTTTATTCTCTTGCTTCTGCTGTTATTTGCTCACTTGTTTCTTTTGGTAGGTGAATTCTTCAATTCATGCCTTGGCTGCCCAAGTGGAGAGGAGCTCGCGACAGGCGCGAGCTGCTGAGGCTGCTGCTCACGCGGCTGAAGAAGCCTTCCGTGTTGCAGAGGCAAATACCCGGGCTGCTGAGGCGGCTGCTTACGCTGCTAAAAAGGCTGCTCGCGTCGCGATGGCCAGACAGGCGAGGTCTCAACGTGACGCCGAGGCCATGGGGGTAGTTGTCAAGCACATGGCGGACTTGAAGTTGGATTTGCAGCATCAAGTCGAGTATCTTCAGGAGGACATTAGGGAGAGAACACATATTTTCTCCCAAGGCATTGAAGATGCCAAAAAGAAGGCAGTTGAAGACTATATTGCCTCCCCGCGTTTTGACGATCTGATGGTGGACTCTTACAGGAGGGGGTTCAAGTTGAGCCGGTGGATGATCCGGAATACATACCCCGACCTTGATGTAAGTGCCATAACCACTTCGCGCATAACTCAGGAGATGGCCAATGCTGCCGATGGCGAGCCGGACTCTGAAGGAGAGGCAGGGCCTTCGGGTGTTGTTGAAGTGCCTTCCGATGGCGAAGAAGTAGCTCCGGGCATGTAAATTTTTTTTTGTTTTTTTTTTGCCAATGTACTATTTCTTGCAATGGAGTGTCTTTTTCCCCTTGCTCATCTTCCCCGAGCTATTTCTTTGTCGGGTTTTAGATTTCCGTGGTCTTTTATGCCGCGAACTGATTTTTTGCCGAGCTGATAATGTGCTGAAGTTCCTCGGCTTGCCTTGTGGCACGGCCTGACTTCGTCCACTTCGCTAGGTGGTTTATAGGTAGTATCGCCTCAAGTTCACGATGTTCCACGTTCGGGGTACTCGTTTTCCTTCCAAGGTTTCGAGTTCATATGCGCCCCCGAGCGCTGTTTTTACTTTATAGGGACCTTCCCAATTAGGTCCAAGCTTGCCGACGCCGGGTTCGGGCACCATAATTTTCCGGAGGACCAGGTCGCCGACTCGGAAGCTTCGTCGCTTTACTCTACTATTGTAGTAGCGGGCTACCTGCTGCTGGTATGCCGCTGTTCGGATGTGCGCGAGGTCCCTTACCTCGTCCAGTAGGTCGAGGTTGGTGTGTAACTCGTCTCCGTTCGTCCGATCATCGTATATTTCTAATCGCAACGTTGGTATTTCGATTTCCGCCGGGATCACCGCTTTAGTGCCGTAGGTGAGGTTGAAGGGGGGTTTCTCCCGTGGCTGCTTTTTCGGTCATTTGGTGAGCCCATAAGACACTTGGTAGCTCTTCGGCCCACAATCCCTTAGCTCGATCCAGACGTGCTTTCAATCCGCGTAGGATGGCTCTGTTCATTACTTTCGTCTGACCGTTTGCTTGTGGGTGCGCGACTGAGGTGAAATTTTGCCGAATTCCCATGTCCTGGCACCACTCTTGGAACTTGATATCCTCGAACTGTTTGCCGTTGTCGGAAATTAGAACCCGAGGTAATCCGAAGCGACATACTATGTTCTTCCAGAAGAAGTTCTGTATGTTTCGGGTCGTAACAGTTGCCAGAGGTTCGGCTTCTATCCACTTCGTAAAATAATCTACCGCAACAACTAAGAATTTTTGCCCGCCTGCTGCTGGTGGGAATGGCCCGAGGAGGTCGATGCCCCATTGTGCAAAGGGCCATGGGCTGGCGAGGTATTTGAGGTCAGAGGCAGGTTGATGGTGGATGTTAGCGTGCTTCTGACACTTGTCACATTTTCTGACGAGCTCGACAGCTTCTGCCTTCATCGTTGCCCAATAGTATCTTTGTCGAAGTGCCTTTTGGGCGAGTGTTCTGCCCCCCAAGTGTCCGCCGCACAGGCCTTCATGAGTGTCGCGGAGTACAAACTCGGCTTCGGTAGGTCGCAGGCACCGCAAATAGGGGAGCGTGTACGACCGTCGGTATAATCGTTCGTCTATTATGACATATTTGGCCGCCTGGCGCTGCACCCTTTTGGCGGCATTGCGTTCTACAGGGAGGGTTCCGTCTATCAGGAAGCTCGCGATTTGCCTTTAACTTTCGCTCTAGGTACAACCCGGCGATTAGTGCTTCGTACTCTGCCTCGTTGTTGGATGCCGCGAACTCAAAGCGTAGCGCGTACGCTACTTTTGTGCCGCTCGGGCCACACAAGACTATTCCAGCTCCGCTGCCCTGCCGGTTCGAGGAACCATCCACGTGAAGGATCCTGGGCTCCTCATCCCAATTCGCTCTTCGCCTGATCAGGAGAGATGCCACACTGGATGCTACTTCACGGGGTTCGAACTCTATGGGCTCAGGAGCTCCGGGTTCGCCGCAAATGGGGACCTTGGGCTTGACCTGCGGGGCTTCGTGGCTGAAAGTGCACTCGGCGATAAAATTTGCCAAAGCTTGGGCCTTGATAGTGGTTCTCGGTTTGTACTAGAGATCGTACTCGCTAAGTTCGATGGCCCATTTCGTCAATCGACCGGAGACTTCGGGTTTGAGTAAAACTTGTCTGAGAGGCTTGTCAGTTAGGACGATGACTGTATGAGCCTAGAAGTACGGGCGGAGTTTCCGAGCTGCAATTACTAGGGCGTATGCTAGTTTTTCTATCTCCGGGTACCTTGCCTCTGCTCCCTGCAAAATCTTACTAACATAATATATGGGTCGTTGGACCTGGTCTGTTTCCTTTATTAGTACTGAACTGACCGCCTCGTCGCTCACCGAGAGGTACAGTTGTAAGACCTCGCCCACCTCGGGCCGGGATAAGGTTGGTATACTAGCGAGGTAACCTTTTAGTTCGTCGAACGCGAACTGGCAGTCCTGGGTCCATTCGAACCCGCCTTTGACTGCCTTGAAGAAGGGTAGGCAGCGGTCTGCTCACTTGGATAAGAAGCGGCTTAGAGCGGCTATGCGGCCGTTTAGCCTCTGGACCTCTTTTACTTTCCGAGGTGGTTTCATATCTAGAACGACTTTTACTTTGTCCGGGTTGGTCTCAATACCGCGCCGATTGACAATGTAGCCTAGGAACTTGCCCGAGGTGACGCCGAAGACACACTTGTTGGGATTCAACTTCATGCTAAAGTGTCGCAGGATTTGGAGAACAGAATCTAAGTCTTGTATTAACTCTTGTGAAAGCTGAGTTTTGACGACCATGTCGTCTACATAGCACTCTATCTTCGTACCAATTAGGGGCCGAAACAGCTTATTTACAAGTCTTTGGAAGGTTGCCCCGGCATTTTTTAGTCCGAAGGGCATGACTTTGTAGCAATACAGGCCAAACTCGGTAATGAAGCTGGTTTTTTCCTCGTCGGATGGGTCCATCCTAACTTGGTTGTAGCCCGAGTAGGCATCCAGGAAGCTTAGCAACTCGTTTCCCGAGGTCGCGTCCACTAGGTGGTCAATTCTGGGGAGGGGGAAGCAGTCTTTCGGGCAAGCTCGGTTCAGGTCGGTATAGTCGACGCACATGCGCCACTTGCCGTTTGCCTTTTTACCAACACCGGGTTGGCCACCCAGCTCGGGTAGTGGACTTCCCTTATGAAGTTTGCTGCGAGGAGCTTCTCAACCTCCTCGTCGACCGCTCTCCAGCGTTCTGGGGCTAAGTTGCGTTTCTTCTGTCTAACGGGTCTGACTACAGAGTCAGTATTAAGCTTGTGAGTTATCAGTCTGGAGCTAATGCCGGGAATGTCGGCCGCGGACCAGGCAAAAATATCTAAATTTTGGAGTAAAAAACTTACCAGTTCGGCTCGTAGGGGATCTTCGATGGAAGCTCCGATGCTTAGTGTGCGAGCTGGGTCTGTAGCTGAAGCTTGGATTGCGACTGTTTCCTCCGTGGGCGAAGCTCGCTCCTCACCTTGCTCCACCGGCCGCTCCAGCTCGAGGTCGTCGGCCGTCTTGGTTTTTCCCTTTAGGGCGGCAACGTAGCACTTGCGGGACTCGAGCTGGTCGCCCCGCGCTACCCCTATACTGAAGTCCGTAGGGAACTTCATGGCCAAATAGTAGGTGGAGACCGCCGCCCGTAGGACATGCGTGATCGGCCGCCCTATTATGGCATTGTATGGGGAGGGGGTCGCGACTACCAGGAAATCATGGTTGAGTCTGACCGCACAAGGCCATGTGCCGACTTCCACAGGGACAGTTATTTTCCCGAGGGGCCTAACTTCCTCTCCGCTGAAACCTACCAGGGGAGTGTTCGCGGGCTTCAACTCGCTCCTCTTTAACTGCAGCTAGTCAAATGCCGATTTGAAGAGGATGTCCGCTGAGCTGCCCGAATCTACGAGCACGCGCCTGACCTCGAAATCGCTAATCCTTAGCTTAATGACAAGCGCGTCATCATGGGGGTAGTGGACTCCTCGCGCGTCGTCATCCATGAAAAAGATTGGCTCTTCGGTCTTTGGCCTCTTTGGGGGGTTCCTTTCTTCGAGGGCCACTTCGCGAACTGAAGTCCGGGTTGCTGCCGAGGTACACCCCGCTACTACGGATCCTCCCACTATTACATGGATGGTTCCCCGAACTGGCCTCTCTTCCGGAGGCTGCTTCTACAACGGTTCGGCAGGTCTGTTGCTAGACTCGGGTGCATCCCTTTCTTGCTCCCCTTGCCGACCTGCTTTATTGTTATTGTTGTGCTGTACAAAATTTCTCAAGTATCCGCGACGGATGAGTAATCCTTAGCTTAATGACAAGCACGTCATCATGGGGGTAGTGGACTCCTCGCGCGTCGTCATCCGTGAAAAAGATTGGCTCTTCGGTCTTTGGCCTCTTTGGGGGGTTCCTTTCTTCGAGGGCCACTTCGCGAACTGAAGTCCGGGTTGCTGCCGAGGTACACCCCGCTACTACGGATCCTCCCACTATTACATGGATGGTTCCCCGAACTGGCCTCTCTTCCGGAGGCTGCTTCTGCAACGGTTCGGCAGGTCTGTTGCTAGACTCGGGTGCATCCTTTTTTTGCTCCCCTTGCCGACCTGCTTTATTGTTATTGTTGTGCTGTACAAAATTTCTCAAGTATCCGCGACGGATGAGTCCCTCTATCTCATCGCGGAGGTTATTACACTGTTCGGTGCTATGACCATGGTCTCGATGGAAACTACAATACAAATTCTTGTTTCTATCGTTCGGATTTCCCTTCAGGCGAGGTGGCCACTTAACGTACGGAGCGTCTTTGATCGTCATTAAGATCTCTGTCCGCCTCGTGTTCAACGGCATGTAGTCCGTCCGAACTGCTAAGGGGGCCCGGAAGGACTGGTTCGGCTTCGGCTCCCGGGTCGGGTTTTTTCTACTCACCGGGTTGGAGAGCTCGCCTTCTCTCTTTCTTTTCTCATTCCCGCCTTCGGTTCGTTGGTTGATCTCTTCCTCAGTCCTCATGAACTTATCCGCGAGTTTGAGGAATTCGGCCACGGTCGCGGGCTGGTTGGCCACCATGTGCCATTTGAACTCTTTGTGCGTCACCCCTCTTTTGGCCACCGCGAGCTGCACTGCGGGGTCCAACCGTGGTATTTGCAAGCATGCCTCGTTGAACCGCTTGATGTAGCCCCGAATAGACTCTCCTTCTCTTTGGACCACTCCGAAGATGCTTTCCTCTGTTCTGGGGCACCGTCGGCTGGTGACGAAGTGCGTGGTGAACACTTGCACGAACTGGGCCGAGCACTTTATCGACCCGGGGGCCAGGTTCTTGTACCAAGTGTGGGCTACCCCCCTGAGGGTGGTGGTAAAGGCCACGCACATGCACGATTTGCTAGCCCTGGCGAGGTGCATTTGCGACTGAAAGGCGTCAACGTGGTCGTTGGGGTCAAAGGACCCGTCGTACTTGTCCAGAGGTGGGAGTTTGAAGTATCTGGGTAAGGGGACCGCCAGGAGTTCCGATGCGAGGGGGGAAGGAACGGAGAGAGCCGGGGTAGCCCCTACCTCGTCCGAGCTCGTGGCTTTGCCTCTGACTTCCGACAAGGCGCGGGTGGCGGTTTGGCGGCTTCGCCGTTGAGCGGGCCTTGTGTTGGCGCTGCTGGCCTCCGTGTTACCGACCTCGATGGGCCCGGAGTGCTGGTAGTCCGCCGCCAGGGCGCTGAAACATTTCTCGGTGAGCGGGAGCTCGGGCTTGGAGCGCCGGGGTGCCGACCTCGCGGGCGAGGTTCCCGACCCACCCGCGGGTTGCGAGGCGGGGATGACATTTCTCTCCCTTCGGCCTGGGGACGAGGCCTGGCTGTTGGGGTGGTTTTGGGGCCGGGAAGCCTTCGCCTGGAGGGGGCCCCCATCCTGCGGGGAGGCCTTGACCGGCCTCGGAGCGGGGTGGCGAGGTGGAAGTAGTGGTTGGTTCAGTGGCGGTTGGGGGAACTGCTGTTGGTAGTGATACTAGGAGATGTTGTGCAGCACTTGGTGCTGGTGAAGCTGGTGTTGCTGGAACTGTTGCATTTGGGCTTGCATTGCCCGCATGCACTGCACCAGGTCCTCCAACCGGTCTTGGCTAGCTGCCAGGGGGACGGCAGTTGGTTCAATGAAAGTTGTCTCAATGGGGAGATGAAAGGGGACGTTTGTGGTAGGAGGGTTTACGGGTGCCACTGCTTGTGGCGTGTTCAGGATGGGGATCCCATCCGCCGAAAGGGGGATGGTGAACTGTCCAACGCACACTACGGGGACCTGAAGTTGCTCCCCGGTGGCGTTTGTCTCCGTGCCACGTCCGGTGTTGCTGGAGGAGGCCATGAGTATTGGGATTTTTAAAGAAGAAAGGGGGTATCGAAGTTTGGAGGGAGGCTTTTTGAAGCATTTCCCACAGACGGCGCCAATTGATGGAGCGCGATCCGGCTGGTCTTAGCTGTCTGCTGCCTTGCTTTCGAACGAGGTAGCAGGGATCCTGAAACGGGAGAGACGGGAAAGCTCCGGGGGGGGAACCCGGTGTAGAGGCTCCGAAGCTCAAGTTAGAATCTTTCAAAAACAAGGTAATACCAGATAGCGCAAAGTTTTTGCATACCTCTCTTATCGGGGGGGCAGGGGTCTCTTATAGTCGCTTCGCGTACTCGTCCCGAGGCCCTTGTCAGATCGGGTATGATTACTCTGGCGCTTGTCAACTCGGCTGTCGTCCCTTCTGCTGAGACAGAACCGTCATTGCCTAACCGTCACTGCCTAACCGTCTAACTGGAGATGGCGGCGTCAGTGGCGGTGGCAGGTAGCCGTTTAGAGTGCTGCTGCCAAAACGTCAGATCCCAAGTCAGTCAGGCGTGGCGCCCTCGGGCACGGAATTCCCTGGTGCCAGGCATGGTACGACTTGTTTGGCTTTGGTGCCTAGAAGATGATGCGAAGTGCTGAGCGAGGCGGTCTTGAGCTCGGATGTATCCCGAACTGTAACAAGGTGGGTCAGTTCGGCGAAGTGTGTCCCGAGCTGTTACAAGGTGGCAGTTCGGCGAAGTCTACCCCGAGCTGTTACAAGGTGGTAGTTCGGCGAAGCCTACCCCGAGCTGTTACAAGGTGGCAGTTCGGCGAAGCCTACCCCGGGCTGTTACAAGATGGTAGTTCGGCGAAGTCTATCCCGAGCTGTTACAAGGCGCAGTTGGGCGAAGTCTACCCCGAGCTGTCACAAGGTGGGTTAGTTCAGCGGAGTGTGCCCTTGTTGCCGCTTAGGCTTGACCCCTTTTGCCGAGCTGTCGTTTCTGCCACGTGTCTCATATTTAGAGGTCGGGCCAAATTTTCCTTCATCAAATAATAATAATGATTATGCTTCCTTCCCTGACCCCTCATCCCGTCCGTCTCCCTCCTCTCTCATTTTGTACTGTTGATTCCTGTGCAAATTTCCCAGACTCGATAATCGGGAGGGAGGAAGATGAAGGTCTTGACAGCGGTTCAGAAAGCACTTAAAACTATATGTTCGGCATAGGGGCACATAATAGCGGCAACAATGAAAAAGAGTAGCCCGCTTCCACGACAAATCCATGATCAGTCCGAAGCTAAAAACCCCCAGAACGAGTCGGATGCAAACGGCCTACTGTCTTCGTCCTTTCCTACGACTCCATCTGACCAGCATTCATATATCGTCCGTCCCATGAAATAAAAAAAGTCCGACAGTAGACGGATGGATCGGTTTCCTACGTCCCATGAAATAACACCACTATTCTCTTCATTTCCTACAAATCAATCTCACCAAGGTCCACAACTACAGCCCCAAGCCGATGAACCAGACACCTTATCTCAGAGTGATTCTTCATTCTTAATTACCCCGGGGTGCATCCATTAGTCCTAGAGAGTATTCACACTCATCATCTTCTATTCCTGTCACTCCTGCACTTGCACCTGCACCTGACCAAGGACCAACCACTACCCAGAACCCCACCAACTTTGAATTTTCTTGGAAGGTTGATGATTTTGTAGCTGCGATGGGGGGCATAGTTACTTTTGCGCATATCGATATCGAGAAATCCTCCTTGATCATCCCTGCAGAAAACAAATTCGCAGCCACATTGATCGTAGTTTCAATCATTCTAAGCGGAATCTTCTGGGTTACTTTCATATCGGGGTGTTTGTTTGTAAGCTACAACAATCCATGGGCAAAATTTTTCCGTCTATCTTCGAGGGTCACGTTATCCTTATCCTTTGCCAACATTTTTTTTTTTTATTTCTACTCGGGTTTCACTGATACGGGTTTCCATTTTTTGTTTTGTTTGCTTATATTGCCATCGCAGTTACTTTCAGAGAAACAAATGCAATGCAGTTACTTTCAGAGAAACAAATGCAACGCAGTTACTTTCAGAGAAACAAATGCAAAGATTGTTGAAGCATTGATTACCAAAATAAGAAGGGTAAGTCGAACATAAATTCTTAAAGAGAAGTTACCCTTCCTCTTTGTTCTGATTGCTGAAACTCAATCATGTCCTTTCTTTCTTTCTTACTTGATTACATCAGAACCAGGAGATGCAGGAAACTACTTCAATTCAGCAGTTGACATGGTTTGACATGCATCCTGATTCAAGTATATCTATCTAAGCACTTCATCTTAATCAATATTTTCATATATGTATCTTCAACCTCTTGTTTATTATCTGCCTGTATGTGTTAATCTTCAATTCAAATTGTTTAATTTCTTGTTTAGGAACTGTGTCATTTTATCTGCTGAATGGAGATTGGACTTTTTTCATCCTCAGTTACAGAAAGACTCGCTTGTTGAGGTTTAGACTCAATCGGAGGAAAGCATCTCTCCATTAATTATATTACATATGTTTTTTGATCAATTTGAGTCTGCTTACTTTTACATGATTAGCTCAGACTCAGACATAATCGATTTGCTTGGTGTCCGAGTTGATTGTATTATCTCTACATCACTACCTCTTGTCCCTTCAGTTCATGCTTTGCCTACACGAGACCTCTTACAGGCTTCATTAAAATTCATTTTTTCGATGGCACCACTTCCTCTCCCTGCCTTGGTGACAGAAGCCCTTAGCTTGTCTGAAGCTATCCATTTTCAACTTCTCTTGGTCTCTCCATTGCTACGTTTGAAGGTGATGCAGAAATTATGGTAAAACTCTTGTTGGGGGATTCTTCTCAGTTCTCACCCTCCTTGTAGCATTAATCTTAGATCATTTCTAGTTGCAGGTGCATTTTGTCGCCTCACCCCGATTCCTTCTCACTTCTCAGTTACTTTTGTTCCAATTAAGGTCTTATAATCAACTTTGATCACTGAATGAATTAGTGCGGGCATTTTCCCAAAAAAATTTACCCCTTTTTATTATGGCAAGAATATCTTAGTTCGACACAATTTGGCAGATAAATGATTCTTGGACAAGAGTTACTCAATAAAATTGTGCTGCTCGTGTTTGGTCGCCCCGAGACTTACTCAAGTAAAGACTTTGGTGGGAAATCTTAACATGAAATGAATAAGCCATGAGAGTATCAATTAATCGACAAACTAATATTCTCAGTAAAATAGTCTTTCCATGGGACACATTATAACGGCACTCGAACATGAGAAAATTAATCATTTACTTGGTTGACCAACTTATTACCTCCGTGAAATTTTTGTGGTAAACAAACGAGGCCTAAGTAACATTTAGCCATCTAAGATCTACCAGCTCAAAGAGCTCCACTTGAAGAGGCGATTCAGCAAAAAGAGAGCCACACAAACTAGCAATGCACCTACTCTTATTAAAATCCCTGATAATGACTCGAAACTTCAAAGGAAGCTTTATTAGAGTAAAAGGAAACCTGCATGGATCCATTGTGATTTTGTGTTAACCTTTACCCAACTTGAGTATGGAGGAGTCCAAAAACAGAAGACTTTTGAATGAAGGTAAAAATTTGCAAAGATTTTGCTCTACCTTATGTTTTCATGTCGTAAGGCTCAGTTTGGAAAGTGTATAAATACAAATATATACAGTGTAAATATATACAAAATACAAGATTTTGCATTCTATATATTTGTATTTTGTATTCCTTTGCAAAGAATATAAATATAAATATCTACAATTCATATTCATACAAAGTAATACAAAATATAAGGTTTTGCATTGTATATATTTGTATTTGTATTCCTTTCAAAATGAGATTAAGGCTTAATTTGGAAAGAGCACAAATACAAATATGTACAATGAAAATACATAAAAAAATACAAGATTTTGCATATGCTCTACATATTTGTATTTGTACTCATTCCATGCTTAGCTTAATAGAAAAATAATTGCCTATAAGGCTCAGTTGGGAAGGAATACATAGAGTACAAAACTATGTTGTTTATATTTGTATTGTACATATTTGCATTTGTTCTCCTTCCAAACTGAGCTAGGACTGTGTTTGGTTGTAGTGTAATTTTATTTGCACTAGCACAAATGCATGAAAGTGCAAATAAAAAAAAATAAAAATTCTCATTTAATTTTGTTTTGGGGTTTATTTTATTCTCCTTTATGTCTTGATTCACTTCATTCTATTGCAATCAAATACAATAAACTAAAATTTGAAACAAAAATATGTCAGAATTTACACTCAAATCATCAGTACAAATTTATTTGCATTGCAACCAAAACACAAGGGTAATTGTTGCATGTCACAGATTGTATCAGACGGTTCTGATCAATTAATCCTATTAATTCGATCTGGTTACTGAAGCACGTTATCCAGTCGCTTGTGATTGTGAAATTGGATATTTTAGCTCACACCCAGCGGTCCACTCTCCATTCCAGTCTTCGGTAGCGTGGAAGCGTGTACGAGGAGCCAACGATGGATAAGAGAAATATCTGCTACTCCTGTTGGCGTAGCCTTGTGCTAAAGCCGTGAACGATGATGTAATGATGTGGGCCACAAAATAGGCCACAATCAATACATCCAAAGGCCGTGATTTAATGTTTTAAGCCAAGCTACGTCATTGGGCGTAGCGGATTTCACCACTACCCAGTTGACAAAGCGAAAACCCGCCAATTGTTTTGAAAACCCTTTTCGGAGAAGAAAATTCGTAGGTAGCGCCCTCAGGCTATAAGTAGCGGCGCTTCCGCCATTCTGAGGAGAATATAAAATCGAAGTTTGGTGTGAAAAACCACAGCTTTAACATGGCGCAAGAGGGCATGGAGAATGGGAAGAAGGTGATGATCGCCATTGATGAAAACGAGTGTAGCCTCTATGCTCTCAGGTGGGCACTCGACAATCTTCAGGATCGTCTCACCACGTCGTCTCTCGTGATCCTCACAGCTCAGCCCATGGCTGATTATGGTTACATCTATGCTGCATCTCTCGGTTCTGCTCGTATGTACCGTCCTCTTTGGTTCATTCACAGTCCTGCAGCGATGCTTTCATTTTTCTTGTCCTTATTTCTGGCTTTTACTTCCTTGAGGGAGGATCTCTGGATTTTAAGTAAATTAACAGTCAATGGTTTATTGGTGTATTTTTTTTCCACATCTGTTTCCATGAAAAATGGTTAGGGAATTCTTTCTGTATAAAATTTTCAAATAATTGTTTGCTGCAACTTAATTGGCATAGTAACAGAGGTTATAGGCTTTGGGGGGGGGGGTGAATGGATTTTGATTCTGTTTTTGCCATAGAATTACAAATCTTGATAAAGTCCTGGGAATGTTAAAACTGGTTTTTCTCATAGTCGAGATATGAAACATGCTTTTCACTAATGGAAAATTTTCTGTGATATAGATCCGCAGCTGATTAAAGCCATTCAGGAACATCAAAAGAAGGTGTCCTTGTCTCTCTTGGACAAAGCTAAAGACATCTGCGCTAACCAAGGGGTATACTCACTTGATTCATTTTGATTTGTTCTTTACACCAGTAAATCTAAGGCGGTAACTTGAGTCTCTTCTGGTGAAATTTCTGGCTCAGTGCAAGCTTTACAGTCAAAAGAATAATTAAAATTAAAAATAGTTGTAAAGATGAGAATACTTGAAAATTGTGGGATTTTGTAGAAAGTTTTAGTGGGTTGTCATAGTCAAATGAAGATGGAAATTTAAAATTATGGCTCCCTTAGGATATTGAGTGATTTTTTATTACTTTAAATATATGAGTGCATTAAAATGATAGGCTTGTTATATTTGTTTAGATTTGTCATAGAATCTTTGAAATATTATAGGTTTTCTTATATTTATCACCTTAAACACCTGACGTTTGTTAGATGGAAACTCCTAAACCATATGAATCAGTTTTAGATTGATTTATCTGGTATTATTAATAACCTTAGTTTCTCTCTCTCTCTCTCTCTCTCTCTCTAAAATATCTCCATTTAAAAAATGGCTGGTGATTTTGCAAATATACGTGTCAGAGTTATTTGTAGAAGCCTGGAACAGATAAAACAAATGTTTACTACTCCATAACTGCAAAGATTAATTGTTGCTCTTTCTTTTATTGATATTAATCTAAGACCTCTCCTTATTACAGTTTGGTAAC
Source organism: Nelumbo lutea (assembly GCF_056320005.1). Lineage (NCBI taxonomy): Eukaryota > Viridiplantae > Streptophyta > Magnoliopsida > Proteales > Nelumbonaceae > Nelumbo > Nelumbo lutea. Next base: position 24,042,321 of record NC_142686.1, on the reverse strand, counting down.
TACTGATTAGGGAAAAGTCAAAATCTAAGGCTAAAACTATAGTTATATGAAAAAGTTAATCAACAAAATGTAATTTAAGAAAACATAATCTAATGGTACTCCAAAAGAAATTATCATCGTTGTTTCTCCTTATGTATTTCACTAGCTATATATAGATTATGTTTTTCTTCTTGGCATCCAATACCAGCGTGTGGTCAATGTTTTATGGCAATTTGTATATAGATATGCACATATTCGCATGGGTTAAAAGAAGCAAGTAAAGAAGTCAGAGCTCTTATTATTCGGTTCACCAAATAGATACAGATTTTGGATTCCCTACTGGAACTAAATTAGTGCATAAAATTTATATCTACATGATGCACACATGACATGCATGATTAAGGGTATGATTATGATTTATCTTATTACAGGTAACTGCAGAGACAATTACAGAAATTGGAGATCCCAAAGAGGCCATATGTAAAGCAGTTGAAAAGTTCAAGATCAATCTACTTATTTTAGGTTGCCGTAGTCGAGGAGTCCTCCAAAGGTAGTTGCTTTTGTCTTGAATTATTACTCTATTCAACGATGTGGTGGTATTCATGCACACATTCTTTCCAAGTAATGATTACATTTATCAATTTCATTTCATTCTAAATTCTTGGGTTATCTTTGTGTCCCTGAAGTTGTATACCTGTATCATCTCCCTTGTGCTTTCCTCTTCTGTAATATCCATTTGCATGCCACTGAAATGCCTTTTTATAAACATCCATGTTGCATATGGTGAAGGAAAAAGGTTTGCAAACAGAAATCTGTTTCTTTAATTGTTGCATTTTAGTATATGAATAATTTTGTTGCAGCTTTGGTACTTGGTTTGGATTAGCAAGAATTTTAAAAATCATATCATTGTGAAGGGGAGGACATTACAAAAAATATCATTGGCCCCTCTACAAAGTGTTCTTGACAAAATTCTACTTCTATGATTGCATATGGTTTAGTATTTTCTTTTGGAGGATTAGGAAAGCAAGGGTTGATAATTTGGTATACATGATTGGCAGGTGGGCATGGTTCCCAAACCCAATTCCCAAGACTATGCATACTGATATTTGAGCTAATAAACAGAAGCACATGTATGCAACTGTAATATGAATGCTCTGTTTTGTTTCATCAGTTTGTTCACCTTAGTGTTTTATAACTCAAAGAAAATGAGCACAAGGGAAAGGAGCTAAGAAAGAAACACAACATAAAGAAGAGAGAAACTTGATAGAGAAGATGGTTAACACTCCCCTTTAACACCATGTATGGAATTCCAAAACACAATTCCATACAGAAGCACATGTATGGAATTCACCTTTCAAAAAATAAACCTATTTAAGATTCATACAGAATGCAGAAATTTACAGTACACATTAAGAGATTGTAGAAAAACGCGCTGATGTCTTCAACAGAACAACCAGGAAAGTGGAGGAAAGGGAACCAACTTTATAGTTTTTTCAGCATGCCCCTGTTTTTATTTGTTAAGGCCACTTTTCTTAAGAATTCTTGCTCTCAAGCAGATCCTCTAGGGCCATTGCTTGGTTCAGTAATAAATTCTCAGTCTGACAAGTGTGAGAGTGTTGGTTCGAGTTTGTTAGTTTCTGTTTTGTGCAAAAGATGCCAAGGGGTAGGCCCATATCCAGTCTATCCCTCTCAAAAGTCAAAACCCCAGATGGCCCTTACCGTTCAGCGGATCCTCTCAGTTCTGGAAATGCTGAATTTGACAATAAGGAACATGCAAGAGGAACTATAGCTTGAAGTTCAGAAATTCGTAGATAAAAAAAGGTGTAAAAATATTTGAGCTTATAGTTTTTTTACACTAAACAGTTTTCAAAATTATGTCTCATATTTGAGTTATTTTATCTCTGTTATCTGTTATACAGAGAGACCAAATGATTCATGGATATGACACCTAATTTGCTTGTCATGAAAACGAGATTATATTAGCTGAACTTGATAGCTGCTTTAGTGGTTGTGGGACCAATCATTTTTCTCCACGCCAGCCATAAAGGACATGTGACCCACAACCACTCAATCTCTCACTTGCATTTATGGTTGACATGGAACAAAATGATTGGTCCCACAACCAGTAGAACAGTTATCAAATTCAGCTAATCCATATTCTCTACAAAGGCCAATGTTGGCGGCAACTGAAGTATTATACTTGTTTCCATGTGACATTTTGAGAACAGAAAATGTGCTTATTATACCTTCATCAAAGAAAAAGAAAACCTGTTCAAGAGGGAGATTATATGAGATGCCAATGCCCCAAAATTTGAATTGTTCTCCCCATTTGATAATTTCGTTACTAAATCCATAGCAAATTTGTTGAAACAGGGCTTTCCTAGGGAGCGTGAGCAACTATTGTGTTCATCATGCCAAGTGTCCTGTTCTTGTAGTGAAGAAACAAGAATGAAAGAGTTGAATCACATTGTAAACTTGAAATAATTTGGTACAAAATGTATAGTTCTCTGTTTATATGTTATTTTTTATGGTTTCACATTGTTAAGCTGTGTGGATAAAGAGACTGAAACTATGATTGTACAACAATGAGTGAAGCACAGTCTAATTTGGTTGTAAAACTTTGAACAGTCCCATAGACCCATTGACCTGTTCAAACAAATCAGCTAGCCAGATCATTGACAAAGTCATGCCTTCCTTTTTGCAGGCAAGCAGTTAGAATAATGAAATAGCAGACAGAACTTGCTACTAGCAAAAAGCATATTAACACATTGACAGCATGGCATCCAACCACACACCGGGAACATCATGTGTTTTCATTGGGAGATGTTCCTGATGAGATCGGATTCAGTCTTCACATAATGGTGTTCACACCTTACTCACATCCACTCGCAGTCTTGCATTGGCATGAAGAAAAACATGCAAGTATAAAGATATTCCCAATACAGGATTACACTATTACAAGATTACAAGTGGCTGTGAGGACGGTGTGAGATATGTTTTGTGAGGACTGCATCCGAGTTTGTTTCCTAAGCTATGTTTGTTTGGGGTGTAAAAGCAAATTTACACTGAATGTAAAATGGGAACCGGTTTGATGAGAGTGTAAAATGGGAACCAGTTGTTGGCCCCATTTACACTGGTTGTGTTTGGGGGGATCAAGGTAAATTATATGTTTCACTTTTGCAGGTGTTTGGATAACACCCGATCAAGGTAAAACTCCACCCATAATAACAATTTCAGGACTGCCACTTCTTTGGATGCCTAATTAATATTTAAAATTTTAAAATTTAATTGTTTATATATATAAAGTGCAGACTGAAATGCCAGTGATGGTATTTGGTGTTCACACGCCATGCTTCCAGGCCCAATTGAAATGCTCGAAACTCAGCTTCCAGCACCAACAACCTCAATCTGGGTCTTCTCTATTGAGTGAGGTATGGTTTGGGACTGCCAATGGGCCTCAAATACACCTTGCTCTGGCCCCATCCACCCTAGAATCCCCTGTAATGATGTATGTTCCTTTCTCTATTGAGTAAATTACAGTACAAGGGGTCTAAGGGGTTGGTAAGCCTTTTGTTTTCTATGATTCAAGGCCTCACTGGCATTCACTGTGCATGGGCCTTCTTCAAAAAAGTGCATGCAGCCGAGCATGAGAAAGAAGCTGCTGACCTGCTATATCTTTTGGAGCATATTGTATTAGAAATTTGAAAACTAGCTGTTCTGTTAATGAATGTGGGTTCATATCTGCAAGCAATATGGAACCTAGCCTGGACCCAATGGAATCATTCTTTTCATTGTTCTTTCACTTCCCCCAATATATGGCTTTAGATGAATCTAACTAGTTTGATTGAAACTTGAAACCAAGAAATGTTGGGTTCTCATATCAACCTCTGCTAGTACTTGTAGCATAATCTTTGACCATATGCACTGTGTCTTATTAAAACAAATCAACTCAGCTAGCATAACATAACAGCATTAACTGATATTATTCATAGAATGCAAGATAACCAAACATATGAGAGGAATAATGGGGATGCAGTAAAAGGTGGACAGACAGAAGGATGGAAGTCCGGAAACTGAAAGAACAAAAAGTAAAATAAAACGTTGTTGTTGCTTTAGGGCTCATCTTCGCCATTTGGAGGTTCAAAAGATGTCTACCAGGGAGATCAACAAGCACAAGTAGATATAGTACAAAAGAAGGTGGATCCAGACGGAGATCAAAGTTTGAGAGTTCCCCAAATTTATTATTTAAGGTTAGTTTTGACCCTGGCCCAGATCTTTTCTATTTAAATTCATTAACACCAGTTTCAGAGCTGGAAGCTTCTTGTGTAAAACACACTTGTGAAACTGTGGCCATTTCAACCAACCAAGAATCATCAAAGTCTTCATTGGTCAAAGTAGATGAATCATGCAGAAGAGAATCAATAAAAGCAGAATCTGACAGTTTGAGTTGTTCTTCTGCTGAAGTAGGTTTTTTTTGTACATGCGCGTGTAGAACCAATTGACAGTGGCAATTGTTCATCTGCCAATGAAAGTGCCCACCCTGAACCCCTCTTCTCTGATAATGAATCATTTCACTCCTTATGTGACTCACATTCGTCAAATGTGAGGCTTTCCAATGCTTCAGATGGTAGTCTGAGTGATCCATGTTGGTTCTCTGCAAAGCTTCTCAAATAGATCTTCACCCAGTCATGATTTAAGAGAACCTACTCTGCCCCATTCAGTGAAGTTACAATCTCCTACAATAACTACAGGTCCAGAACCACCTACACATTCAAATTTACACTCTTCTCCAAATTCTTCAAATTATATAAAACAAAGCACATTAATATCCCCTCATTCTTTGAATTGTCGACAAGATGTGCCTCTCCCTCCCCCTCCTCCTCCACCGCCACCACCACCTCTTCCAAATACACATTTTTCTCATTTTAATTTTCGTCCTTCTCAATCATCTGGTACAAGAAGAGCCAGACCTACATTGTCGAGTTCTTGTACAAAGCCAAATGCATCATCACCTCAGAATTCAAATTCATCTTCAGGATCAAACCAAAGCCCATCTAACAACAAACCCTCTTCTCCTAGTCCTGCACCAAATCAAGACTGATGAAGCTAAAAGCAAGAGCCCATCACCCAGCAAACATGTTCTTGAACCTAAGAGATTGCAGAACTTCACCATACTTTCAAAGGCTTTGAATGCAACTGTTGAGCAAGTATGTGAAGCACTTATTTGAGGTAGTGTACCTAGAACTAAAAAACAACTAAAATAAATTATGAGTATAATAATTGTTTCTAGGTTGTTTGTTTTAACCCAAGTAAAATTCTTTTGGCTTCTTTTTTATGTTTTTGGTATTACACAGTGCACATTAATGGAGATTCAAGGGAAGGGACAAACCAGGGCAGGGTACATATGAATTCAACTGACCATATACCACAGAGAGCCTACAGTTACTTTTCCTATTTCAGTGCCATTTTGCAAGAGCTATATGGACGGGGTTGCAGATAGGCATCAACACTAATGATGTGAGTCAAAAACTCATCCATGAAGTAGTTGATGAATGACAAGAATACAAATTGAAAGGTTGGTCCAAACATGAGGAGGATGTCATGATGCAGTATTGCAATAAGGCTGTTTTGGGATTCTTGGAACAAAGTGATTCATGAACACAAACATCCAAATCCTAAAGAGACCTTGCAATTGGTAGAAAGATACACCATTCAGGACTTACCTATGGAAAGAGTACAGCAGAAACAAATCCTTATACTGATAATTGCTCAAACAAAAGAAGTTGTGTTGTGGTGGTCTAACTACCAAGTCTATTCATAACAGGCTAAGGCATCCTTCTAAATCCAAACAACTTTGTTAAGATTGTGTATACCATCTGGGCCCATAGGATCTTTTCCCTAGCAATGAACATCATTGCGTCCTTCTCATTTTCCACTAGGTACCCAAATATCGCACTTATGACTTGAATATCAAACCCCACTGAGTGTAAGCCCATAACTTCTCGATACAATATATTAACCATATCTTGCTTAGTTTGAATTGTGAGGGTAGTTGTCATGTCTTTGATGGAATGATTCAACCTATCAATTGCCTCGATGAAATGTTCATGTGGTTTCTTCTTCGTACTGTGTGATTTCTTCTAGGTACCTGATGAGGAAGCAATAGGTCGAGGGATGGTACTATGGGATTGTGTCCCATAATCATCGCTAATAATAGTGTTTCCTAGAGGTGTTGATGCATCATCATCAACATCTTCACCGACACCCTCACCATAGTCATCATCCCCTAGGTCCATGTCATCATGTAGCTCAGGACTTGTTGCTGCATAATCCCTAGAAGGTTGATCATTACCTAGTACCATTTGCATTTCATCATACATCTTCATGATTTGTCTTTTCATAGTATATGCAAGTGAGTTTGCATACATTGAACAAACAAGGTTTTTATTATGCTAATACAATTGCTAGAGATCACAACATTTTTTAAGTTATATCGGTTTACTTGTAGGTATTCCTCTCAAACTTGCTGATCTGCTTGTATCTGGTTTCTTACATCATTCCATCCAAACCCAGAAGTACCAAGCAGTTTCTTTGCCTCTATATAAATTGGCTTCAACATGTTTATCATATTCTTTATGTTTGGGGTTTTCATGCCAACACCATGTTGTCTCATCATCTCTTTACAAATGTGTATGCAGATGTCTTAAACCTGATGTAACCGTTTTCGGCCACGTACCAATGTTTTGTGATGTAAAATTTTTTGGCTAAGTACCTCGTTATTTGACCCGGTGGTGGCGTGCCTTAGTGATGAGCTACTTGGTGGTGAACTGCCTACTGGCGAACTGCTCGGTGGCGAACTGCCTGGTGGCGAGCTGCCCGGTGGCGAACTGTCTAGTGGCGAACTGCCTGGTGGCGAGCTCCTTGGTGGTGAACTGCCCGATGGCGAGCTGCTCGGTGGCGAACTGCCTGGTGGCGAACTGCCCGATGGCGAGCTACTCGATGGTGAACTACCTGGTGGCAAACTGCCCGGTGGCGAGTTGCTCGGTGGTGAACTGCTCGGTGGCAAACTGCCCGATGGCGAGCTGCTCGGTGGTGAACTGCCCGGTGGCAAACTGCTTGGTGGTGAACTGCCTGGTGGCAAACTTCCCAGTGGCGAGCTGCTCGGTGGCGAACCGCCCGGTGGCGAGCTGCTCGGTGGCGAATTGCCTGGTGGCGAGTTGCCTGGTGGCGAACTGCTTGGTGGCGAATTGCCTGGTGGTGAACTGCTTGGTGGCGAATTGCCTGGTGGTGAACTGCTTGGTGGCGAATTGCCTGGTGGTGAACTGCCTGGTAGCGAATTGCTTACTAGGCGGCAGGTGACTTAGAGAATGCTGGAGCTCCTTGGTGCGGTGCAATCCGATTGCCCTCAGCATGAGGTGGTCTTCTTTCCTTTGTAGGCAGCGAGAGCTGAGGGACCTGCGAGAATTTCATCTTTTCCTCCTCTTTGTAGGTGGCGGGAGCTGAGGGACCTGCGACAACTCCATATTTTCCTCATCTTTGTAGGTGGCGGGAGCTGAGGGACCTCCGAGAATTCCATATTTTTCTCCTCTTCGTAGGCGGCAGGAGCTGAAGGACCTGCGAGAACTAAATCATAGGTCCCGGGGGTATTTTCCCGGTGGGGGGCTCTCCGATGCTTAAGTTAGCACTCTTATTGTAGAGAGCTTTGAAGATAATATGAGAGAGCTAAAGAGTAGGGTTATTTCCCTTTTTTCATCCCCTCCCCTTTGGGGGGTGAGGTCTTTATATACCGGAGTTCTTGCGGATTAGGTGGGTGAAAAGCCTCCAAACGGTAAGACTCGTCGCATCCTGTCAGAACCGGAGTACGGTGGTGAACTCCTCGAGGTCGTCAGGCTGGCGCTTGTGTCAAGCAGCTAGGTCGGCGCTTGTGTCAAGCAGCTAGGTCGGCGCCTGGGCCGGGTTGTTAGGGGGGCGCCTGCGTCAATCGGCGGGTCAGTGTCTAGGCCAGGTCATCAGGTCGGCGCCTGTGTCAGTCGGCGGGTTAGTGTCTAGACCAGGCCGTCAAGTTGGCGCTTGTGTCAGTCAGCAGGTCAGTGTCTAGGCCAGGTTTGTCGATGGGCGGCTTGGCCGGATCATGCGCTAGGCTGGTTCAGATCGGCCAGGTCGCACAGGCCGCACGTAGCTCGCGTAGGCTGTGCGCAGTTTGCGCATGCCGTGCACAGTTCGCGTAGGTCACGCAGGCGCGCGGCGCCAGGCTGGCCAAACTAGTGCCCTGGCGGGTCACCAACTTCGTAAGTTTGTTGGCTGGGTGTTTTCCTAGTTGTCACGAGGTGCCACGTGTCACAATTTCACTGGAGGGCCAAATCTGCCCTCATCAAAACCCTTTGACAATCTTGTTGCCTAAGACAACCTGCTCTACCAATAACTCTATCAATGACCGATCCATTGAATCATTCCATCTAATCTGCCTACTACTCTCAAACTTAGATGTAGCTGGACGTGACACAGATAGGGACTTCCCCTTTTCCCGGTCTCTTGGGTGACCACTAGCCGACCCTTGTGAATCTTTTCATGACACCATTCCTAGTAACCAATCTCATGTTAGAAATTGGGTAGCCCACCTAGTGAATAAGTATAACTAATCTAGATAGGAAATCTTTCCTTCTAAGAGCCAAATCAAAACAATTTGCTACTATTTAAAGGAAAACAACAATGCAATGCAAGCTCTTAGTAAAGAATATGAGCGATTACTGATTTAAGAACATCTAAATTTTGGTTTGAATGTGGGCCAAAATTTTTCTTCTTATTATGGAATCTTGTGCCCACTAGGTCTTTGTATTCTACATCTGCATAACTACTTCTAAATTGGTTTTAGACATCCAATGGCCTTCTCCTTATTGTTGACCAGAGTTCCATCATAAATGAAATGCTACTTTTTTTTTTATCTCAATTCTCTCTTTGTTTCTTTACTTCTCTACGAAGTTAAAGTGCACTTTTTTTCCTTCAATTTTTTTTTTCATGTTGATTTGATTAATCATTTATCCATCTATGCCCACAATATAGAGTTTCAAATTAACTTCCAATTATGATTAAAACCGACAAGGGATATAAAGAAACTTTTTATCTCTTTTAAAGTGTTCTGTTGGCACCTGGAGTGAAAATCAGGTCATTTTGGAAAATTTCCCTCAAGCATTTAATTTCCTGTACAAAGGGTTTTAAGATTTACATTAGCTGCAGTTTGCTAATTCAATAAAACTTTGACCTCCCTTTAAGATGATTTTCTGAATTTACATATAATTATTTTACCATACAATAGTAACCCTTAAACCAAAGCTCCAGAACCTAACGTTGTGACCAGTAGGCATGGAATTCCTCCTTTCTAGCCTCTGTTACAAAAATGGGCCCAGGGTCTCAAAAATTGATCCCTTCAATTCTGCCGTGAAATCCATTCTCACCCTGATTCAAAGGCTTCAAGTGTACGCCGTTGTGGCTCCATCCTCCCCTCCCCTCCCCTCCCCACCCGTCTCTCACAATAAAACCAATCCCAAGTTAACCTTAAAATTCTAAATATAAAATAAAAACTTGAATATTTAATAATTTAAAGAGTAAAGACTAAATAGAAAAAAAAATAAAGAGTGGAAACTTCTAGTAATGTATAAATAGTCCCAATTAGACTTGACAATCGGGTCAGTGGGTTGACCCATTATCCAACCCAACTCAACCCAGTTTTTTCCGTTTTGGGTTGGGTCAGGTCATTCTCACATTCAGGTAGCTAAATATGAGACCCTAACCCTGTTTTTTCGGGTTGGGTTGGGTCAACTTTTTGTCAGGTAACTCAATCGGTCCAATCTTCTTTGTTTGATCATGGATTGAAAATTATGTTGAATTTACTTAAGACTCCATTTGATATTAGACTTGTCCGTGCCATGGATGGATCCACTATGTTTTGCATTGTGATTGTTGTGCGACACTAGATGTAGATGTAGGGATGCAAATGGATTGGATCGGATTCGAATAAGGGTATATCCAAATTCGATCCGATACTATTAATTGTAGATCCGATCAGATTTAATAAATATGGATCTGGATTCAAATGCAATGAGAAAGTTGGATTTTTGGATCTGATCCAATCTGATTTGATTTTTTTAATCAATAAATTATTAAAAGAAAATTAGAATATATTAATTTAAATAAAGAAAAACAAAAACTACAAGTATCTTTTCAATTATTTTCATCATATATATATGCTTTTTATAAAAAATAATATAACAAATTTACAAAAATGTAATATAAATAAATAAATAACATATATATGTGTTGTGTGTCTGTGTTATATTTAAATAAATAAATAATATATATGTTGGAACGGATCTCAGATCGGATAGGTGGTGATCCGAATTCAGTCCAATTTTTTATTGGATCCTATTATTTGATCTAATCCTATCCGAAGATTCAAGAATATAGGATCAGACTTTGGATTGGATCGGTTTTTTTATATATGGTCATAAATATTATTATTCTTTTTTATAAGATAAATGTTATGATTTGTGTACCAACTACCATGTCATGGTAAAAAAAACAAATGTGAGATCACATCTACGCCCCATAAATGCCCCACATGCACATTTCAGCATGCATTGGGAACATCTCTCAAAGGACAGTTAAGATATGTTGTGGGGCATTTGTGGAGCACCCTTTATGGGGTGCATATGTGACTTTCTCTTAAGGCTGTGTTTGGTTTGAAGGAAAATGTAGGGAAAGAAAGGGAGATGTAAGAAAACCTTTACAAACCTTGCATAGATTTCCCTATGTTTCCCTTCCGTTCCCTACCTTTTCCTTCAAACCAAGCATAGCCTAAATGTTCAGAGAACAATCACAATCAATAAAACCTTCTAAGAACAAAGTTCTTGATCATGTCTGAATACCGACAAAGTTGTATTGTTTTTTCTGATGTGGAAGTTGTTTTTCTTTTCAAAATAAAACTATTTTGTCAGTGTTTTACAATATGAATGCTTTTATTTTCATTTGTTTTTTAAACTGTAATATAAATAAAAGGCAAAAACATGTTTTTGAACTTTCTTTTATTTTTTTAAAGGGAAAAAATAAGTTGGTTTTGTTTCAAAAAAACAACGCATTTTTTAATCATTAAAATAATGTTTTTTTTTCTTTTAAGTTTTGAAGACAAAAGACACATATGCAACCAAGAACATGTTTTTATTTGTCAGAAACAATTATTTTCAAATAAGATGATTTTGATTTATTTATGAGATCGACAGAAAGAAAACAATTTAAAATGTAGAATGTCCTTCAAGTGAGCTTCCTTACTGGCAGGGCAATGGTTAGAATTTGTTGCACTTTAATTCTAAACGGCGTGCACATTTACATACGTAGGTATTAATATAGTTGAGAGGAAATAAATAAAGTAATTATGGTATGTGTACAGGGCAAAATCAATCATCAGCATTAATTAACAATTATCCAGCCTTATTTCACTGTATGAAATAAAATTGAACAAATTGCCTGAACACTTTAAGAGTTCATAAGCGGAACAGTCTGAGTCACAATCGATTCGAAAACATTGATTAATACTAAAAAAAAATGAGTATTTATACGTATTGATTGCAAGATACTCTTTTTTTTTCAATTTGTTATTTGAAAGAATATTTACGGGGATGGATATTAACGGTCCTAACTATAAATATTTTGTATATCAATGATTTTCAAACCGATATTGAATATATCCTATCCATACTATAACAAATCACTTCTTCGGATGATATCATCAATGGTCGTGCATGCACTCATGCACTCTCATTCCCATTCTACATCAGTAATAAAAGCTAAAAATAAAATAATATAAAAAATCATAATTGAAGAGATTAAACGCGCTCCATTTCACATCATATCAAATCATTCAAACAATGGGACCCTGTACAAAACTAGCCAACTGTCATGCTCAAAGTTGGCATTGGTTGGGTTAGCTCAATCCGTATGCATATGAATGAACGTCATCATGGCAATAATAGATACCGTCATTGATAAGGTTGGATTAGCTCAGTTTGAACCAAAATCTTGAACTCGAGTTTAGTTTAAATAAAAAATTCATAAATTCGAGTTCGACTCAATTCAGCTTGTTTTAAATTTTATAAATATTTTATTATAAAAATATATTTTTATAAAAAAAAATTTATTTTATATTTAAAAAATTAAGAATTATAATATTTTTATTATATATATTATTTTCTAGTTCTATTCGAGTCACTAAATTAAGCTCGATAACAGCTCGTTGCCACCCCTATTTTGCTTATGGACTTATGGTGCCTGTAGTGGGGTTCTTCTTCCAAAGCCCACAACCCAAGGTTGGGTTGGGTGACAAGGATTGAATTAGATCCCACTTCCCAAGGCATGGGCCCAAGCCAAGCCGGTGCTCAAAAACCGGGTTGGTTTGAACCACGAAAATTGTCCTACCTCAAAATTGTGTGGAGATATTGCACGAAATTTGTCCTTGTCCCTCAACTCTCCACGTCTCCAGCAGCATCAATCCATTTTGGACATTACTTCAACATCATAATTTAAAGAAGGAATGAATAAGGATTAGGATTTAGGGCCGCAACTTGGGCGGGTCCGACCTCAGCTTTTGCGTAGGTGAGGTCTGAGTTTTCACTTTTCAGGTTTCAGGGTGTTCTGGGTCATAAAATTTTGGCCGCTGGACAAATAACATATATTTTATTTATATTATATTTTTATATAAAAAGATAATAAACCTACGATATCAAGTTTTAATTCATTTTACAATTAAATTTGCACAATATATATATATATATATATATATATATATATATATATATATTTCTTTAAACCTGACCAATTTCGTCTTGACCAACCCAACCCAAGTTGAAGTCCAGTCTGAATTGTTGGATTAAGCTTAAGTTAAAGTTAAGCTCAGTTTGGAAAGATTATAGATGTAATTATATAGAATACAAAAACTTATATTTTATATTATTTTATTTGTATTTATAAATTGTACGAATTGACATCTCTACCCCACAACGCGTCACAATACATCTCCGCCATGTATATCTACCGATAATATATCAAAATTGATGATATCATGATTAGAAGATGTTCTCAATACACGCGAGAGATGTATAAATTTGCATTTATATTTCTTCCAAACTGAGCCTTCAAACCGAATTCGAGTTTGCATCTTAGAGTTGAGCGTAGGTCCACCTCGAACCAATCCGTCCGAGTTGTACCCCTCAATGAATGTAAGGTGGACCTTTTCTTGGGATAACTAAGGTTGAGTATTTTTTATTCATGCACTAACTCAACATCAGATATCAGACGGTTTATATCAATTAATCCTATAATTTTAAGCTGTTTGCACTAACACCTTATCAGTAAACTTGGTTTTTGTTGACTGTTTAGAAGCTGGACACCCTGTGTTTTCATTTTTTTTAGTTTATTTGGTGGAAGTATATATCCTTACCAAACGGCACCTTACTTTGTCTTCTCAAAATTTGGGATATGGATAATCCTTCTCTTGTGGGGCTCCCTTCTCTAAGTTGGCTGGATGTCCAAAATCCAACTTGACGTGGCATTTATTGAAAGAGGGCGCTGAGTCGAGAGCTTCTGCTGAAACTGGAATTAGCTCAGACCGAAGAAGTAAGAACATTAACATTAGGGAAAGGTGTGTGACTGTGTTTGTGTGTGCAAGAAACCCCAAAACATGGCGAATGAAGAACCGGGGTGTAAGAAGAAGGTGATGATCGCTATTGATGAAAGCGAGTGCAGTCACTACGCGCTCAAGTGGGTACTCGACCATCTTCAAGATTTCCTCCCCACGTCGTCGCTCATCATCTTCACTGTTCAGTCTTTGGCTGATTTCGCTTACCTCTCTGCCGCGTCTCCCGGTTCTGCTCGCATGTTTTGTGTTGCTACCAGTTACGATCCACCGGTACCCTTTTTTTGTGCTCGAGGGGGGGAGGGGATCTCAGTTTTGGTTTCTGAAGTTAATCGTCTTTCTTTCTTCTCTTGTTTTCCCTTTTTATTCCCATTTAGAGACCATGGTTTGTTCTTTGTCTATGACCTCTAGCTGATTGCAATGGTGTTACTAAGTCACTTCCTGGTTTTAGGGAGAACTTCGGTGAAAGTAATGAGTTTTGGGTGTAATTTTTTTTTTTTTATTTTGGTTTTGGTCTTCCCTGAAGGTCTTAGGAGTAATAAACTGATTTAATCTATGGATTTAGTTGTCTGACTTGTTATTTTGTTGGATTTGGAATTATTATGATACCATGACTTTTATTTACTAGTTTCATGTTTTCTTTGTTACACAGATCCCGAGTTGATTAAATCTGTACAAGAACATCAAAGGAAGGCCGCTTTGGCTCTTCTGGAAAAAGCCAAAGACATGTGCGCTACTCAAGGGGTACTCATTTCACTTATTTCTTTTCTCCAAAATTTTAATTTTGTTTCTAGCTGATCTGGACTCACAAACATAATTTGTCAATTGAGATACCGTAGTGATTCAATGGCATGGTACAACCAAGCAGATCCTTAGATTGCTCAGAAAAGGCAACGTTTTGCAACCCAAACTGGTTGACCTGGGAATTAGGCTCTTCTGCTAGTAATTTTGATGATTAATCCAAGGTGGTGGTAGAACAATGAAACATTTGGTATTTCTAGTTGACCATTTGGCTTAATGCTGTGTTTTCTAAAATGAATATAAGGAATAGAATATGAAGAACCTGGAAACTTTGGGATTGGGTGCGCAGAACTTGGTACAAATTACAAATGTAATGATTGTGAGGGCAAAGGAATATGAAAATCTTTGGGGAGCCAAACAATTTCTTCCTTAAGTTGAAGTCAGTTGGCAAGATGTTGAATGACTCTAATAAGGATATTCTTTTTGATGAAGGTAATGAAACCCCAGAAATGATGATTTTCCATAGTATCTCTTAGAAATTTCGCTAGCATCTGGAGGACTTTCAGAGGTACTTCTCTGTTTGGAACTAGAGAAACCCATGACCTTCTATACTTGAGGATAAGAATTATGCCTTATTGGTTGTGAAAACCTGCTGGAACCGCCTAAGGCAGTAGTATAAACTCATAAAACGTGTCTTGGTTAGAGACGATCTTCTGTATCCCTGATTTCTTCTTATTTATCTAGACAAAAGCAAAGCTTTATGGATCTACTATTTTATTTATTTTGGAATTTGGACAAGATGCTTCTTTCTTTAATGAGATACTTAGTCATGTTCTGAAAACTATATGTGGAAATAACTAAACAGAAAAAACGAGTAAAAAATGTTTACTTATTCTTTGCTGTTAATCTTAGATAATTTTATATCTTTATTGCTGAAAAAGATTCTATATTTAAGATCAAAAGAAAAAAAAAGGGATTCTATATTTAAGTTTGGTTATAGGTTAGCTATGGATTGGAAACAAAATCTAATCCATATAATAATATTGTATAAAGAATAGCCAAAAACTCCCATTAGGAAATGGTAATGATATTCCATTAGCATGCTGGTAAAGTGATGGTATTCCACAAGCATTTCTGATCAATAGCTCCTGTCTTTTGTTTGGCCAACTACATATTGTTTCTAGTTTTCCTTTTTATGTCTGATATCAATACATGATCAAGATGTGTCCTTCTGCATCTAGACATGTGCACCTTCATGTGCATGATTGAATTATAATAGTTATAGTCTTTTCTTTTTTATCAGCAAAGGTGATTTTATTATGAAAAATGAGATGAGAATTAGTACAGAAATTGAGTAGCCTCGGCTACCCCATTAGACTTTAAAATTTCCACCTTAGATTTTGCTCTACAGCCTTACAACTGAGCCCCAATATAATAGTTATAGTTTGTTTCACAATAGGTTGTTGCAGAGACAATCACAGAAGTTGGGGATCCAAAGGAGGTCATATGTGATGCAGTTGAAAAGTTCAAGATCAATCTACTTATTTTAGGTAGTCATGGACGGGGAACTCTGAAAAGGTCAGTGGTTTTCCTTTGGAGTTGAATTTCCAGTGCAACAATATGATGTTGCATGTATATCCATATGCTCTCAAATCATTACTTTCTAGCCTTAGTTTAACTTTAGGGTTCTTTTTGTGTGCAATCTTTATTTTTAAGTGTGCTGGTTTTATTTGCTCTTGTGCTTTGTGTTTTGCAAGATTCACTTGCGTTTTATAGATTCCTTGCAAATTACCCCTAACCATGTGCAGTGTAAGGGCAACTATAATAGTTGAGTTCATATGCTACCAGAAGCCCATTTTACACTTTTATGTTTGCATCTTGGCCAAAATTTCTAGTGGCACCCTTGGTGAAAAATGGGAACACTGACAAGTATTTCCAGCGGGACATTGACAACACCACCTTGTTGTAATGGAGGGGTGTAGGGCATTTCATGGCTATCTCATAAAAGGCCATTACCCATTACTGGTCACAGAAATATGGGGTCTAGGGAGGGGTGGTTTGGATATGGACATTGTATTTTATGGCTATCTGCTATTGACATCTTCTCCCTACAATTTCCTTATTAAGCTAATCAACTGAGAGCTATTGGTGCTAAATTTGACAATAATCAACGGAGAGGGGGAATTGGATCATAGTCAGAATCGGAATCACAATCCCTCGGAATTGGATAGGAGTGGTCTATTGCCATAGTCTGTTTGGTTCAGACAAGAATTGGAATAAGCTGGAATGGGATTTCATTCCCAAGGGAGGGGGAGGGAATGGCCATTCCACTAGGAATGGGAATGGGATTCTGATCCTACCCAACCAAACAGTTGGAATTGGAGTGGATCATTCTGATTCCGATTCCAAACTCCTATTCCCATGAACCAAACGGGCCATCAGGATTTCATGTAAAACGGTAGCGATCAAAAGGAATCTAGTGAATTACCATTTTTGATTGACCCATATTCTAATTTCTGTTTCAGAAACATTTATTTTTGCTCTATGCAAACAGACCAACTACATGACTCATACACATATCTAAATTTCCTAATTGTGACAACTGGTTCTGTGCTTAAGCACCCTAGTATATGACTGAAATATAACATATATGATGCTTAGGATTCTAATATCACAAATGGCTTCTAAGGTCGTGCGTATGCTATAAATACATTCTACCAAAGTGGTTTCTTTTGTCCATCCTTTAAGTTCAGCTCTATTCTCTTGTAGGCAAATTCTGGCAGCAGCTAATATACTGTAGTGGCTCACCTCATGATTTTTGTTTTAAAAGTTCGAATAAGAGAATATATTGATAATAATTCATCTTAAAATGAATAGAGAGTCTGCTTAACACATCCTATTAGATGAAAGTTTCTGAAATACAGTTGATGCATTAATTTATAGTTAAGTACTAATATGAATTCGTTGAAACAGGGCTTTCTTAGGGAGCGTGAGTAACTATTGTGTTCATCATTGCAACTGTCCTGTTCTTGTAGTGAAGAAACAAGAAGAGAAAGCTTGATCACTTTACAAACTTCAGATCATTTGGAAAAATACAAAATTCCTCCATGCATATGTTGTTTGATAGAGTGAAGAGATTGTTTTGTAAGGTAGCCAGACTCAAGCTATGGATATTTGAATTTGGCTGTTGTAGATTTTCTCTTCCTTCTTTTCTAATTCAGAATTTCTGTTAAATGCTTTTCGGTTTCGGCTTGCCGAAAGCATGTGTCGATGCAATCCCTCTGAATCTGGACTCCGTCCTCACAAAATTTGTACTCGCACCGTCCACTTGCAGCAGCCCTACAGGATGAAAAAAATACAAGTAGAGAGATGTTCCAAATGCACGGCTGTAAATGTTGTGAGGGCGGTATGAGTATAAACATCGCGAGTACTGAATCCGGTCTCCAATTCTGTCCCTTCCTAACGATCATAGAAGAATTCCATCCATAAATGAAGGGCATAGTCTGTTATGTCAGCCGAGTATGAGATATTCACATGGAGTAGAGCTTTTCTGCTTGATGAGATATTTATCATCTGAGATTGAAGGCCGTTTGGGAGGGCTTTACTTTAGTGTAGATTGAGATGCTTTGAAGAAGCTGCCAAAATTAACTTCACCGGAGAGTCGATTTCATATGGGGCTTACCTTGCAACGTAGAAGCTATTACATGAAAGTCCCTCCCAAGGGGGCACAGAGAGTAACGAGATTTTTTACTCACTTTTCCTATCCATTCTCTATTCGCCGTGAATTGCAGTCACACATCTTTCAATTCATAATAGAGATGCGGGTAAAGAATGGGTAGGAAACTGGGTTTCAGAGAAATCAGTTTTGGTGTAATTGCTAGTCTAAAAAAGCATTGGTTTGCAAATGGGATTTTCTATTCACTTTTCCTATTCACTCTCTACCCGTCGTCAATTGCAACCATATATCTCTCAATTCAAATGTGCAATTGCAATTCATGGCGAGTAGAGAGTGGGTAGAAAAAGTGAGTAGGAAATCTGGGTTTTGGTTTGTGGTATAAAATCATTCATGATAATTTTACAATTCTCATCTTTTTTCAACAACAGAAAGGAATAGTATGTAAGCATTTGCAGTTTAAAATCATAATGGAATCATTATATTATGTATGGTCCGATTAATCCCATTTTTGTTGCGAAGTTCTAGCGGAAAGAGAAGCAATGTTGCTGACTATCGAAAAGGAGTGGAGCAGTGTTCGAGTTGAAGGGGATGGAAAATTGATTATTGAACGTCTGAAGATTAAAAAAAGAGCTCTATCTCTCCTCTTTGGCGTACAGAAAACATAATTTTGGATAAGAGATTTGGGCTTGCATGTCTTTTCATCATATTTTTAGAGAAACCAATCATTCGGCCAGAGCCAGAAATCTCAGGTCTGGAGAGATGTCCAGATTTTGGACTGATCTGATAAAGTTCGTTCTGATTGTTGGGGTGTGGCCTGGCCTCACCCCTCTTACTAAAGCTGAGTTTGGAAGGAGTACAAATGCAAATATGTAAAATGCAAAATCTTATATTTTGTATGTATTTAGGCTGTACATATTTGCATTTGTACTCTTTTCAAATTGAGCCTAAAAGAAAAAGAAAAAAAAAAAAACAGAGAGAGACCCCTCTGCCTTTTCTTCTCTTGGGATCTATCTTCATTCATTACAATTTACAAACTACTTTCTCACCAACTCAGCAGTCACCATGCTGTGTTAAATTGCCATTATCATGAGTGTCATCATCATCATCATCATCATTTATTGGGTCAACTTGGAAAACCAATTGGTGATGTTTGTGTTTTGTCATTCCATATACGATTTGGTTAATCCATCCTCCACTTGACTAAGTCAACTACAATACTCAACTTCACAGCACATCTCTTATTGGGAATATCTCTCATTGACAAGCACGGGAGATGTACCCAATGCACGCTGAGATGTGCATGTGAAGTGCCTGCAGGGCGCTGATGTGATCTCCCAATATTCTACTGTACTGCACCAAAGAGATCAGACTTGCGAGATACAAATTGAGATCTGTTCCTCGTAGAGTTCACCTCACACTGATCTCACAGCCACGTCCCACCCTGTATTGAGAACACCTCTCCATGAATAATAAATGCAAGTATAGGAGATGTTCCCGATGTGCAGCCAGAACAGGCTGTGCGGTCAGTGTGAGGAGCAGATCTGGACTCGTGACATACCACATGTCCATAACCCCAGAATCCTTCATGTTAGCCTTCAACGTTGCACCAAGGCCTTCTATTCTAATGGCATGAGCTACTCTTCTGTTCATAATGGATTGGGATTTCCAAGTTTGAATACATACAGTGGAATCGGTTCATGAGTTGCAGAATAAGTAGGTTTTCCTAAGCTACGTTGAAGCCATCTAGACCTGTGCTGCAATGCCGACACCCTCATCATAACAGCAATGAGGTGCCCACCTCGAGATTTTTTCAAAATCCTTCGGGTTTCCCTTCATGAATTGTTTATTATAAGTAGGTAATGAAGATGGGAACCGCACCATTAGATAGGTTCCACGCTGAACAACAATAATCTCTCTCTCACGCACACACAAAGGGGCATTTTGGGTATCAGATTAATACATCCAAAACCCCATAACATTCTCAATATTTCTTCCATCATCATCATCTAAGTTTTAACTCAATTAAATGGGATCGACTATATGAATCCCGTTCCACCATTTCGATTCTCCATATTTGTTCCATTTTGCCAAAATTATCGGTAGAAACCTTTGACAAGGGATGTTCAAGGATTAAGGGTAAAACTATGGGAAGGTTTAGTAAGTGCTAAAAACCTTAGGGGGAGGTTCAAGGATTTTTCCTATTAATTAGAGGAAAAAAATAACAGATTTATCCCACATTCACAGATACAGTGAGATGCCCATACACTCCCCAACCATGAATGACCGGAAAGAGAAAAGTATAGAGACAGAAGTTAATATTTGGATTCTAATGAAGTCCATTTCCTTCTCAAAGGCCAAGAATGACAAGCAGTGATTTGTCCTTCTATACGTTGAGAGAGAGAGAATTCTAATAATAGAAATACTTTTCATACTATACGTTTGATGATGATGATAAGTTAATGGTGTGAAACTGTGAACTTCGCATAGTGCATAGGAACCTTCTGACGTCTCATCTTTGGCTACCGTGCGTTACCTTTCCAAGCGAAGGAAGACTTGTCAGCAAGTGGAAATGATACAGTTTTGAAGATTCTCTTTCTTCCTGAATTTTTCCCCTCTTAAGAGTGCTGATGAGATATGGTTTCATTTAAAGGAGGTGGCTGACTCAGCCTGAGGGAGGATGCATTGTTTGGAAATCTTCTTGAATAGAGTGTTTCAGCAAGGATGCTTATCGAGAAGGCTGGACTGAAAAGTTTCAGAGTTGGCAACTCAGAGGTTTCAATACCCAAGCCAATTTCTTCATCAAATCCAGCAATTCCAATTCCAGAGGGATGTTTGAACTCGTCCATTTGGTTAAAGCAAAAATTAAATGTAAATTGTGATCTCCTCATAGAAGAAATGCAATATGTTGGTCCATTCCGTAAAGTGTGGAATGAAAAATGAAACAAAGCATTATAACTTGATTGGAATTTTCAGACATAAAATTTTGTCCTTCAAGATCCATTCATTTTGCATTAACTCTATTCCAGTATTCCAGTCACGTGGTTTTCTGAGTATTCTGAGTTCCTTTGGCTAGTATCTTTGTGATAACATGAGTAACAATTCCAATGGGACAAAATAATAGGCACAGAGAAACTGAGTGCCGGGTCTCAATCTCATTGTCCAGTCCATCTAGATACACTTGCCTGCATAGATACCAAAAGACATAAATATGGAGTTGCAATTCCAATAAAAATAGCTTATCAATTATCACCTCCTTAACAGAGACAAGGTAATCATACTCACTGCAGGTAAAAACATGGAGAGAGAGAGAGAGAGAGAGAGTGTGATGAACCTTGCAGCAAAGAGATCTACAGCCAACAAGTGTATCCATGCAGAAGCTAAAGTCATCTCACTTGTGAACATCTTTGCTATGCTAGACAGCTGAGCAGAGCCAAGAGTTTGTAACCAATAAAGAAATTGGGAAGTAGAAATCAAGAAACCTTTTCCCCTTTCTTTTTCTGATAATCAACAATATAACCTTGTTGGAAAATCAATGGGGATATCATGACAATTTGAATCTGTAACATGCCGCTTGAGTACATACCTCCGGTAGCCAGTATTTATTTGCAAACATCAACCGTATGGTGTCAGGTGTCCAAGAGAGGTATAAGAGATATGCATACAGAAGTCCAAGGATGACATATGGCACAGTACTCTCAATTGACCTCTTGGTCTGCACTAAAAGGGATGCAATAAAGCAAGTATGTATGTAATTGATCTCTAGTTCAATGTCATTGATATAAGCCACAAATCAATCACATAAAGCATACCAACTTAGCTTTGGGAGCCAGAACCATAAGTGTATAAAATGGCAGAACAGCAACTGTTCCCAAGGTGAAAACACTGCTAGCGATTTGAGAACTCATAAACCCTGAAAGAGAAAATAACCATCACAAGAATTATAGAACCTTTTGTTAATAACAGCACCAGAGTCAACAACATTGAAAAAAAATATACACAAAAGAAATATGAGGACCACAATATAAGGTTCTCAACAATGTTAAATTGCAACCTACAAGATGGATTTTGCAATGTAAAAGAATATAAAGAAATATGAGAACATATTCTATTCTCTCATATCAAAGGTATCAGTTGAAACTCCTTTATTTCCATAACTTGATGGAGGGAATTCTTCAATGCTGACGAGGGCTAAATAATGAAGAATGAATCAAGGAAATAAGGGAATACTAGTGCTACAGTTAAAGAAGTGATTAAAGAGGTATATCATCAGTGACAATGTACTATATACAACAAACGATAAAATATTAAAAACCATAAATAGACATTGATGGGAGCATCTAATTTATCATCATAAAAAAGTGAATATCCTTAAAAACAAAGTATAACTCTCACATCTTTACTTCTTTCGTTTGAGGCTCTTTAAAATCATCTTTATCTTGACTTGTACGGCCATATTATTAGATTAAATATTAATTATCTATTATTATGATTTTAAGGCCCATAATTTAACAAGGGATATGGCACTCAACAGAATAGAATGGTGGAACAGGATTATGCAGAAGACCCCATATAGTTGGGACAAGGTTTAATTGAGTTCAGCTGAGTTGAGTATTACAATTGTTACTATGTTAGCATATGACTAATTGGTTATTGTAGGAGACAGATTTGGGCGAATTCCATTTTGATAAATCAATACATCTCTAGTGAAAAGACACAAGTAAACCACAGTTGGTAATGATAAAAGTCAGAACACTTGGTGTTTTTGTATTTAAAAGCATGTATCCTTTGACCAATGATTAAGGATGTGCCCCCATATAAACAATGTGATATACCCAGATTGATTCATCTTCATAAATCAATATATCTCTAGTAAAAAGACACAAGTAAATCACTGTTGGTAATGATAGAAGTCGAAACATGTTAGTGTTTTTGTATTTAAAAGCATGTATCCTTTACCAACAATGATTAAGGATGTGACCCCATATAAACATTGCGATTTGCCCAAATCAATCCCCTTATTATAAAGAGTTAATTATTTTTAAACCAATTATTAATAAAAAATTTAAAAGAGCTGTATATTCTAAAGAATCCAGTTACAACTCTTGATTCAAAGGTCTACAATCAACAAATACAAAAACCTTTTATTTTTAATTTTATATAAAATTCTTGTTAGGGTGTTTCTATATCCCATGATTGTTTCTAATTGCTTTTGGAAAAATTGGTAAAATGCCGTTAATATTTTATCAAAACTTGAAATATTTACACAAGACAAATTGAGAACTTCAGTGACATATTGAAGTTTTCCAAAATAAAGGGAAATTCTTAAGGATATTTTGATATTTTTTTTTATTCCAAGATGTTGTAGTTCCAGACCTTGGGGAAATGCAAAATATTTTCTTAGGTTTTATTAAAATTCTGAAATTTTCTTATGACCATGTGCACAGACATGGTTATGGTCATAAATGAATGTTTTTCTTGCTCTAGTAAACCTTGGGAGTTGGCTGCAAATTGACAAGCCATATATAAAAATGTGAAGATATAATTATTACATCCTCAATACAGTTGTGAGAAAATTAAATACAAAACTAATCATGTCCCAAATGAGTAAGATTCTTGACTTTATAAGTATCTTTGTGTTAAATATATGACTGCAACAGTGTGAAACACTCCTTATAATGATAGCGATGAAAATAAGCTTCCTAATCCAAAGTGATCTCCTTTTTCCCCAACTTGGAGCAGGATTAAATTACTGAATAATTAACTCTTAATAATGAGGAAACACACATCAATTTTTTAAACTGGCAGAGGTTTCAGACAAGGCACTAGGATCTTCTAACTCGGTGTGAGGCTTTAAGTCTCAGGAGATTTTTCTTTTAAGAAAATACATGAACCAAAATGGGATTAATTATAGAAATATGCATAAAAGGACAACAGTTTTATGTAAGAAGAATGTAAAAATGAATTGATCGTCATATAAACAAGAAATAGGAATTATTAAGAGCTCTAAAAAAAATTAATTGCACTTTCAAAATTCTCCATGGCTATCAGAAAGCTTCCAATGTAAAAAGGAAAAGAATTGGGTGTTACAAACACTATATAGTTAAATAGATCACTTAGACACAATATGGAAGAAAAAAGAAAGAAAAAAAAAACAAAACCCTTAAAATTAATCTTTAACTTGATCTTTTGATGAGAACCCTTAAAGTTAATAGATGACAAAGCTTGTTCTTGACACAAGGCATCTCAATGTTTCAACATGTCCCTTACAATTTTGGGTGTGACCCTCAAGGTTGAGCCTTGGAGCATTTTCCTTAAGTTGAGACAAGTCTCAAGGCATCAGCTTCACGTGCCACTTAAAACACTAAACCACAGTAAAATTTGGGGTGTAAGGTGTATTGGGACACAAACAAGAATTCATGCTCAGGAACTGATTATCAAACAACATAATATGCAATATGGTATCATTATGAATATTCAAAAGTTTAATATACAGTTAGAACTGCATGCCTTACTTAAGTGGCTAGAGTGTGTTGAGAACAACTTCACTTGAAAATTGATGCACTGAGAGAAAGACACTGGTTGCATCAAGGTTTCAATGATATGATTGATGTGTTGAAATAGACTCCTAGAATATCAGCATGTAGGTTGGAGCTATTACTTCTTAGGTCCAAATGAAGCTCTTAATCCTTCAGGTTAGTCTAAAGATTACTCTCCTCGCTGGAATCAGATAAGATCTGGTTTTTATGGAGTTGCATGCTGTGGAGAGGCATATCATTACACCCAAGCATCTGCAAGAGGATGATTTCAGCTTCTACCACTGAGAAACAAGGAAGCTTGGAATTGACAAGAGACAAAACCTAAAGTGAATTTGCCAATTGTTGCATTTATTTTGAGTATCAGCCAGTCAAGTTACTTGTGGGAGATCATACACATTGTATTCAACAAGGACAGTACCACCAGAGAGTTGAACAGATATGTTGCATCTGCCTAGGAGAATTAAGAAACTCCCCAGTCCCTTGCATGACATGTGCAAATATGGATATTTTAAAGAACTGCATTCTCCTAGGGATAAGAACCATAAGTCTGAAAAGCGAGCCAAAAGAGATCTTTTCTGTTTTGTAAGGCAAGTGACATGGAGAAGGGCAATCTTGTTTGTGGAAAGCCATGGGAATAAGACATTGCTGCCACATGATCTTAAAATCAAGAATAGAGATTAATGCTCTTTCCTCATTACCCAGAAGACATGCTGCAAAGAAGAAGGCCATGAGCACCCTGAACATTCTATCATGAGGAAGACATGTGAACCAAGTCTTATCTCTCTAAACCCTGGGATGCGATGCAGGGGTTTTTACTCATAGAATGTATGGAGAAACTTAATCTCCCTCTCCTTAATAGGATCGTGCATGGAGAAAAGGAAAAATATTAAGGTCTGATGTCCAGGCAGTCCAGATATTTTGAGAGTTTCTACCCGACCACAAATATAGTATGAGAAGTGTTAACCAGCAGAAGGCTAATCTCAACAGTAGAATTTTCTGTACCAAATGGGAGAATGAAACAAGCAACCTAGTTATAATTCTACAGTTCTGAGATTTTAGTAATGAAATTTAGTCAGGAAAAAACCCAGTTATGCAACCTTTCTGATAAAAATCTATTTGAATGGGAAAAAAAGAGTCAATGACAGAGAGGTTGAAGAAAAAGGAGTCAAGATTACATGAAGCATATACTCCACGGCCTTTTCTGTGAGGTACAAAAGTTGCAATTTTTGGACTGAGGAAATGTCTTGATCCCTTTATGAAATTCCACTCACTGTATAGCATGCTCCCAATTCTTGGAACCTGTTGACCAAAAAGTCCAGTATTCATACCTCTGAGAGCAACCATGGATTTATGTTCCATCTCAGGTGTAGGATGAGATTGCTTTATCTTCCAAAACCAACCAACCTACAAGGACGACTCTATCGACATAAGAAAAATATATTACATCGCCAGAAACAAAACTTATCTTTGTACCAGATTGTGCACACTGGAAATACTTATTATGATGACTCATGCTCCATTAGAGTGTAATATGATCCAGATGAAAGGAATTCAAACCAAAAAACTTAAGAATTTCTTTTGAAAAGAACCATTATTATGACTCATGCTCCATTAGAGTGTAATGTGATCCAGATGAAAGGAATTCAAACCAAAAAACTTAAGAATTTCTTTTAGAAAAGGAAGATATTTCAAAGTTAAAAATAAACAAAAAAGGAGGAGCTTTTAAAAGTTTAATAAGAGTCTAGGCTCAGATGCCAGTCTGTATCATTTGTGCTTAATTCATCATATTTTACATCTCAATTGCCCATCTTAATATCTAATATGTCCACTGTATGACTATCTCTCCACTCTCCAGATAATGTGTAGCTTGCTCTGAATCATCACAATATTATCATTTAGAGAAATCATTATCACCTTCCCAAGAATTAAATAATCAAAGTAAATGAAAAATAAGTACACCAAATAACCAAGAGAAAATCTAAAATTCATACCCACCTAAAATCTTGATGATGGATATGCTGTATCCAGATGGATTAGATATGCATAAAACATAAATTAAGTACTGTAAATAGTTATGAAGCATTAAGATAGAAAACATCCGATACAATTATGGAGGAAGAGACGAAGAAAAATGAAAGAACCTCAAATACACAAGGCAGAAGATTTACAACCTCGAAATTTGGCGTAATTAAATACAGAGGAATTCAAAATTGCATAATCAACCAAATTACCCAGATCAAAGTTTCTATTATGTATTGGAAAATCTTAACCAAAACTGTAAGGCATGCTTAATAAAATACATAGGCATTCACAAAATGAAAAATGTGCATAATAACAGAAACGTCTCGGTATAAAAAGCAAGACAGAAAGAACAATGGACCAACATCACATTCCAGTTACCAGTTAAGGAAAACCATAAAGGAAAAAAGAAAAGAGCTCCCATATTCCTGGTACATTTAATCTATGACTCGCAACATACTTTGGCATGACATTATCAGCTTGGAAATCGAAAAGAAAAGGTTATATAAGAGAAAAGTTTAATGGCCAACATAACTAAATCAGAAATCTAAGTATACCAAATATCCAATTCAAATCAACCAGAAATTTGGCAAACCAAAGAAACATGAAATGCCAAGATAAAAAGAAATTTCAAATTTCAGAAACATGCCAAGTATCCAACTCCACTATACCCGAAATTTACCCAGTTAGCCGGGTGTATGAGTATAGCTACCAAACAGAAAACTGATAAAAATCAATCTGCCGAGAAGAGAAACCAAACAACACCAAATATCTAGGTTCATCGTTCCTAAACGAAAATAGAGGAGCTATAGAAGCATTGAGGATACAGAAGTACTGACCTTGAGTGGGATTTGAGAACGGAAAGAGCAAGCTAAAAGCACCATCTCGTCTGGGAAGCTGAGATGCCTAAAAAGTAAAAACACATTAAATCCAAATTAGCTTATGGGTATCTGCTTCTCCGCATAAAAATGCTACTTAATGAAGTGGTGTGGAATTCCGTCCTCGAGGGGCGGCGAAAGGACACGCAGCTCTCAGTCTGACCCCCAGACTGGAGGGTTATTGCCGCACTCAGCATTTCAGCAGGTTTCCTGATCCAACAGCATTCATGCCCGCTTGCACTATTTGCATTTTGTTTTTTGTGATAATTTTTTTTAAAACCGACCCGGAAACCGAATCATTTTTCCATCTCACTGGCAGGTCAATGATTCAATTGTTTGAATCGATGAGTCATATTATAAATTAAAATATATAGATATAAAAATAAATAAGTATATAAAAAAATATAATAAATTTAGTCATTTATTTGATATTAAGGCTTAATTTGAAAGGAATACAAGTAGTGCAAAAACTTGTATTTTGTATTTATTTGCACTGTATATATTTATATTTGTACTTCTTCCAAATTGAGCCTAAATGAAAAAAACAAGAAAAATAATAATAAATATCTAAATCCATTACTTAATTGAGTTAAATGGTCTAATGGTTCAACCGGCTAAACCATTGAATCCATTGACTTAGTCAATAGTTTTTTTTTCCTTTTCTATATCTATCAATTAAAACAGTTTATAGTATTTTTTTAGGTTAATGGTTTATGATAAATGGTGAATGAAAACTTGAATAGAGTTATTAGTATTTATTTCAATCTTAGAATTAGTGTTATTGATATATTTGTGAAATTTGTAAGAGTCTTCCCGATATCTTCCCACTATATCCATCCATATTAAGAGTGCATTACTATATACAACCATATCCAAGTTTATTGTACGGTGTGCAATACCAATATTTATTCTTTTCCTAACGTAGCCCATTTATGAAGATTTATTCTTTTCCTATTTTAGGAAAAAAAAAGTAAAGAAATTGAGTCACCTTAAACCCAACAAGAGGACTCCTGATCTCCTATTCACGAGAATCCTGTCCACGCATACCCACAATACACCCTTTGCATAATACTATGTAGAGGATGAGATGTTCTCCATGTATAACTGTAATAAACATGGGCAGGGTTCTCATGGGCAGGAGATCCGGGCTTGAACAAGAGCCCATCCCATATGGATGTCATCAGGTTGAGAATTCAACAACTTAGGTTGGATTAGAGTTGACATCAGCCAACTTAACCTAGCTCAACTCACACCCGCAATTTAGGCCAACCCTAAGCACAACTATTTTCAATCCAATCTCACGATTGACTTGGATAGTGGTTGAGAATCTTGAATATTTTGGTTCGGTAGTAAGTCTTGAGCTGAAGATCAGATTGGGTTAGGACTGCAATTGAAGGTTCCATACATTTAAGTTGTGTTTAGTACCATTGTCATGACTTAAGTATTGAACAAATGTTTTGTGCAGTATTGTGTTTGATAATTGGCATTGCTCCTAAAATGTTCAAATGAAATATTTATACCCAATATGAAACCACTTTCATACACTTGATTCTCATCCAATGGTCATAAAAGTAAATGATTTCTGATGATTGGCTTATTATTACATCTAAGTAAAGATCGAATTGTTCTACAAGCATAAAACAAAAAATCTTTTGTTTTAGAGGTAGAGTTTATGGTATTCCATGGTGCATATCCATCTTTGGTAGTATGCAATGCACTAGAGTATATCTCTACTCTGCCATGTAGGATGCCAACTAAGAGCCAGATCATTAGATTATTTTTTCAAATGGGCAGCTGATAGAGAAAATGCTAATTTGGTGTTTATATATCCCCAACATCCCTTGATTTATGTTTTTAGTAGAAATGTTTTATTAGTGTTTTAATTTAAAACAGACTCAACTACACAAAAAAAAAAAAATGGCATTTAAACGCAAAATACCTAGGTGTCACTCATATGACAGCACTTCAAGCATAAACAACCATGATACTAAAAATCACCTTAGTTAGGTGGGGATTAAGTTCAACTTTACCAACCAAGCCTAATTTGTACCTCTATACCACCTCATTTATTCAAAGTCATTATATAGGACTAAAACTTAAATAGGGGTATTTTGAGTTTGGGAGGCAAGACCCCCATGGCTCCATGTGGATTAAGGCCTCCATAAACTTTCCACATTTCACAACTTTCAAGAACCAATCTGACCTTAAATATGGATCCCAACAGATCAGCTTAATTGGGGGAAGGGGATGTTTGGTATTGTGGCTTGGGTTCATCAATGCAAATTTGTAAAAAATGTGTTGTCCATCATATTAGGGGTGCAATCAAGGCAAATTAAGCTCAATTTTGGCATGTCTTGGCTTGGCTTTAAGTTTGAGTTCGAGTTCGACTCAAACTATATTTTTTAGTTCGAGCTCGGTTTGATTAAATATTCAACGAATTCAAGTTCAGCTCAAAAGCTCAAAAATAAATATATTTATATATTATATATATGATATTTTTTATAATATATAGTATATTTTTATATTATATAGCATATAAATTATAAAAATATATTTTTATATTCTATAATATATACGTACATATATTATATGTATGTATATATGTATGTATGTATGTATGTATGTATTAATTGAATTAAATTCATGAACTTTTGAGTCAAACTTTTTATTGGTCAGCTCAAGTATGAATAACTAATCGGGCTTACCCAAGGTTTGAACTCGAATTGAGTCTAATTGAATTCGAGTTTGAACTATTCGATTAGAGCTTTATTTGATTGCAACCTTGCATCATATATGAGTGTCATTCCAATTATAAAATGCATATACCTATGAACTACCAAATTTGATGTTTTAGGTAGAAATATCAATTTGTATTTATCAAATCAAAAATCAAAATGTTTTCATAACATTTCAATTAAAAAATCTTTCTCTTGCATATTTATTTGTATTGATAAACTCAAAACGCAACAACGATACAACACCATGACCATTGTATCAAACACCTCCTCAATGAATTTGTGGAACAATGCCATATTCATCTCGGTGGTCAAGAATTCCACTACACCACCCAATAAACACATGGAAGATGCAAGTAGGGAACCTTATAAAATGGTTTTATTTTACTTTCTTTTTTAGTCTTTTCTTTCCTTGAAAAACTATTGTGCGACCAACATCATGATTCATAGGGATGGTAGTAGGGCTGGTATTGGGGTGAGGCATAGGGGTGTAAATGGATCAAATTCGAATCAAATTAGATAACATCCGATTAGAAATATCAATTCAATATCCGATGGATATTGAAAATTCGAATTCGAATTCAATTAAAAATTTGAATATTCTACTCGATTCGAATTTGACCAATTAATTATTTTATGTAATTAATAAATATATAAATTATTTATTATATACATAAATTATATAAAACATTATAAACATTTCATATATTATATATAAGAATTAAATCATCAATCGAATTCGGATATTTATCGAATTGAAGTAGTTTATATCCAAATTTGACCAATTAGATATTTGAATTATCTGAATTCGATTTGTTTATGTCGAATCTCGAATTTGAAATTGAATTTTCGAATAACATTAACACCCCTAATGAGACACCCACTCCCCATCCTTGCCTAGTAGCTAAAATTCCCTACCCTACCCCAACTAGTAGTGATCATGGATCAAGCTAGGCTAGGCCTAGGTTGGGCTTAGCACATATGATTAGGGTTATAGTTGGACTTGGGCCAAACCAAATTCTGGGCTTACGGCATCTAATAATAAAAATTTAATTATTTAAAAATTAAATTAAATAATGTAATAATCCATGAAAAAAATAATGCATGGGTCTAAGCTAGGTTGGGCTTGGCTAGGCTTTGAGCCTATGGCACAAAAAATAAGGCATGTGACTCATTTGAATTCTAGACTTGGCCTAGCTTGCCTATCCTTTTATAGTTGAAGGCTTAGCCTAGGACGACAACTTCATACTTGAGTTGACTCACATATTTACATATCTGTATGTTAGATTTTTCATATTTTAGTATAAAACAAAATATATTTGCAAATATATAATTTATTATTAATAATACATAACATAATGTATTATAAAATACAAATATTATGTATATTATGTATTTTATAATTAATAATATATATTACATTATATTGTAAGCCAAGCCTCAAGTGTTGGACCAAAGCCCAACCTGGGGCTAGGCTGGGCCAAAAATGATCACTCCAGCCCTTGGCCCATCCCCAATGGCAAGGCAACGATTCAACCCTCGTCTCCATCCTTGATGGAGATGGGGAATTTTCAAATTTTCCCTCCCTCAAGGCAATCACCTAAGAATACATCATATTCTATCATTTAAATATAACTATCAAAGAAAGATTTTGGGAATTTGGGAGGAATGAGATTTCTAAGTCACCTTCTATATTCAGGGGTATTTTAGAAATTAACATTAAATTTAGAAGTATTTTAATAATTTATCATTGAATTTGGGGAAAGTTTCTAATAGGTACCCTGTATTTTAGGCCAGTGCCAATTTAGTACCTTAACTTTAAAATCTGACAATCTAGTACCCGAATTTTTGCCCAATTTAATACCCAACGTTAATGGACCGTCAGCCATGTATATCACGTGACTTCAAGTGCCATTTATAACTTTTCAAAATGTCAAAATTACCCTTAAATACTGTTCATCAGAAAAAAAAAAAAAAAAACAAACAGTTACTTCAATCTCAACCTCCAAGCACCGGATTTGGTAATAGCAAATATGGTGGTCGCCCGCTGCGTGGCGGCCTCTGCAGCAGTAGCCTCAAGCTGGTTCGGGTATGAGAGTCGTTTTCATTGGAGGCTCTGGTACAAGAAGGGAGTGTTGTGGAACCGATGTCTTCTTGCCTCGTAGGATGGGTAGCCCAGCTGAATCCCGGAAAAAACCAGGTAATTTTTGTTCCCTTCTAAAACCTCTGTTCCTTTTCTCTTTCTATGAGCTATGTCTTTTACAGGGGCGTTGTTCTCATTGATGTGTTGTTTGTTTGATGGAGTTGGGTTTTAGTGATTCGTTTTTTTCCCATGCCATTTCTTTTTAATTTGTTCGGGGCCTGTATAAGTTCTTTTTTTTTTTTTTCCTTTCATCTGGATGTCTGTTACAAATACTGGGTTTGTATTTCGGTTCGTTTCGATGAGTTGCTTTTGGGTGGCCGGAGGTGGTAGTATTTGTTTTGCATCTGGGTTTCATGGGGTTAACTTGTGTTTTTTGTATATCAGCGTGTTCGACAGTTCTACTTCCTGCAAGAGTGGTGCATGCCTTGAAGTTGAACTTCGACGACATGGGTGCTCGTCCACGCATCCATGAAGTTTTTGCTGCAACTGAAAATGGTAGGCGAGTTATTGAGTTTCCTCAACTCCCTTTTCAAGTTGGTGACGCATACACCGGATATTGCAGATCTGGTGACTGCTCGGAGTAATGCCTCCTTGTCTCAACAGAAGAGGAGCTACCGCCCTCAGGGATCTATGAACCATGATATACGCCTCCCCCAAGATTGGACTACAACAGTTTTACTAATCTACTACTGATGTTTCAGTTCTGCTAGGAATAATGTAGAAAATGAAGAAAGAAGATACGAGGGAAGTTTAGGAGTTGATTATAGTGAAATTTTATTTTTGATTGGGAAAAAGAAGATATTACTGAAGAAGAAGAAACGGTTTTTTGTTAGGTAGTAGGGGAAACAAATAAATACGAGTCTGTATACATCAGTTGTTGCCGTTTCTCTGGTAAACAATAGAACAGGTTTCAGTACGATCGGCGGATCTCAATTTTGGATGAAGCTGTGAGCGATGGAAACGGCATGTTTCAGAAGAGCAAAAGAAATTCCAGTGCAGTGCAGTATTCCAAAGAACAACCAAAAAAAGGTAATGGTGAGTGAGAAGAAGCAAGCAGAAGTGCTTGAAAAGGTTATTCCGTCGAAGAGAAGGCAAGATGATGAATAGACGGCATTGCAGGTCTGGTTTTACCGGATGATTGATAAAGAAAATTAGATGACACTTGAAAACAATTTTTATCTTTTTGCATATCACTTAATGGTTGGTTAACATCCGATGTTAAATCATCACAATATTTCCATCCTTGACCATGAATTCAATGGCAATAAGATATAGAAAAAAAGTAAATAAATACACGAACCATGAGAATACAAGATTTATGTTGTTCGATTGATTGCATATGTCTCTAGGGAAAGCAAATACAAATAAAATGTCCACCACAATGAGAAAGGATGAGAGACAAAATTGCCACAAAGGTATTCTCTTCCCAGATACTATATTTTATCCCACAAACCATGTTTTTTCCCAACCGACAAAATCTCAAAAATGATCTTTAGACTAAAAGTCAAGAACTCAAAACACAACACAAGACATGAATTGTAGAGGATCCAAGGAACGACCCACAGGCCAAACTCAAAAATCTCTCGCATCACAAAAGGTCTTTCATAGAAGTCTGAAGTATTTTTATTTATTATTTTTTTTTGCTTTAAAAATACCCAAAGCATATATTTATAAATATACACGGACCCTTTTCCATGTACAATGAAACCCATGTGATACCAGTTTCAAAATAGGAAACCGGGACTACACCTTTCATTACAATTAAAAATAATAAAAAATCACAATAAAACGAGTCTGAATTTTCTATCCAATACCCACATAAAATCGCAGCAACACATGGGGAATATCTCATTCTCTTACATGTTATTATGTATGTGAAGATGTTCCTCATGCATATGTTATTATAAACGGGAGATATTTTTAATGCATGGAGATAGTGTTTTGTAGGTAGGCGTGGATAGAGTTGTTGTCGGTAGGAGATCTAGAGTCCAATAAAACCACATTCTCTCTATCTCTCTACAAATCTCTAGAGATGGAGCTGAATCTAAATATTTTTTAGGGTTTTCTTAAATGAACATGGCTCCTTCACTCTCCTGGGCTTGAAGATCTTAGGGCCTTGTTCACTTTTCAGTAAGTCACTTACTCGGGTAAATGCACTTTCCTAGGTAAGTGTTTCCCAAGAAATATTTACCGAGGTAAGTGCATTTGCCCATGTACTTTTATTTCCCATGTAAATAAATTAATGACCATTTTAGTCATAAAAATCCATTATTACAAAAGACATTTTTGTCCTATTCAAGTGTTGGCAAATTTCCCCCAACGTGGAAAAGTTATTTACCCACCTAAGAGACCCGGTAAGTGATACCCAGGAACATAAACTTTTCCCCCTCTCAAAATCCAGAAAAAGAACACCCCCAAGAGTTATGGCTGCATTTAAATGCAGTGTAAATACTGGGCCAGATGAGTTCTGCACTCATTGGTTTTAAAAAGTGACACTTATTGATGTAAATTTTTATGAGAGTGAAAATTTCCACGGTTATCGATGTAAAATTTGATTTGTGAGGAATTTTACATCAATTTTCGGTGGTAATTTACATATCATCCAAACGGCTACAAAATCAGACCAAAGTGTAAAACTACACGAGTTGGGTATTTACACCACAAACAAAGGCAGCCTAAAGATCTAAAGACATGAAGGCAATGGGCAATAGTAGCAGCAATAGAGCTAACCTGATATTTGTTAAACATGCCTAAAAGAAAACCTTGCAAAAGAATTCATA
The DNA here is from genome assembly GCF_056320005.1 of Nelumbo lutea. Classification (NCBI taxonomy): domain Eukaryota; kingdom Viridiplantae; phylum Streptophyta; class Magnoliopsida; order Proteales; family Nelumbonaceae; genus Nelumbo; species Nelumbo lutea. The sequence continues at coordinate 24,007,153 of NC_142686.1, read as the reverse complement.
ACGGACAAGTCATACAGGGGAAATCGAAGAAAAAGAAGAACGGGGAGTATAAAAATAAGAAAAGGTGGTTGATTTCCCTATTTTATTTGCTGAACAAAATTGTGTTTTTTACAGACCTTGTCTCAGCCTTGACCTTGTAGAGTTTGTGAGTTAATTAACCCTGAACCAATCCTATCATGAATCAGGCTTATTCTGACCACATAAGACCTACAAATTATATTTGGCGTACCTTTAGCTTGGTAATTTGTAGGGAAAATAAAATTCCTTTTATTCTAAAGTAAAAGTATACTTAAAATGTGGAATAGAGTATTCTTGTCTTTTCAAAAGTCTAAATAAGGAATAGGATAATATGTGAGCCATAGATATGTGGGTCTTTTTTACACAACTAAAATTGACAAGTTGTTAATATAGGAGAGGTAAGTGAAAGCAATGCCAAAATGTCAAGGGAAGCTATTAATAATTGATGTTCAGTAAATCTAACTAACAGCAACAAGAAAGTTTAATAGTTCTTACAAAATTTTTCTTTAATTCTTATTCTTTCTTCAAAGAAAGGAATACTATGCAACTATTGGGTTCTTTCCTTCAAACCTTCCCTTTATTGTACATTCAATCCTTTATCTCAAAGTCATCTTACTCTTTGAAGAAGAAAGGAATACTATATGCAACTCTTGGGTTATTGGCCTTTCATAGATGGTGGGATCCATAAAAATACAATTAAATGAAGGGTAACAGGCTAGAACCTCCCTTTAACTTTATGCTATATATTAACATCTCCCTTATCTTTTTAAAATGGACCCAACGGAATAATCCAAAACACAAATACACCCTTACTTTTTATAGGTTTAATGCTGGGTATAATTGTCTGGATAATGAATGATGCAAAAGATGTTCCTTAGAGATCAACTCATCAGTAATGCTTCCAAATTCTGATAATCTTTGACAAACAAGAGCAAGATGGATGCACAACCCGAGCTCTTCACCCACATCATTCCTAACAAGATCAACAACACCCTATCCATTATTATTGATAGTGGCATTGTTAATTGGCATCACAAAGTCTGATCTGGTGAACAATCTTGGTACCATTGCAAGGTCTGGAACCAAGGAGTTCATGGAAGCCTTACCTGCTGGTATTGATGTGAGCAGGATTGGGTGTTTGTGTATTGGATTTTACTCAACTTAGCAACTTAAATGGTTATTGTTACAACGAAGCACAATGAGGAAATGGAAATGGATGAAAATTGATTGGTCAACTGGACATCCCGTGCGTTGGCTAAAACAACATGGGTTTCTAAAATACTTACAACCAACCAAGGGTTATCATAAAACAAGTGACCAATCTGGTGGTATTTATGACAATTCATCGGGTGTTTTGATTGGTCAAAGTTCTTTTGGTATCATGTCTTTCTGGTATAATAGATTTATTCCTTCAACATATATTTGAGGGGATGTTTAAGACTTCTACTCTTAAATAAATAAAAAAAATACTGATATTTTCATATCAGTTCGACTATGATATCAGAAACATATGATATCTGAAACTTAGTATTACGAAATAACTACAATGAGTTTTGTATAAAACTAATGTATCATGTGGAGAGAGAACCTGTTGGAAGCACCGGGCTGTTACATTTAGACACAGCTAAATGTTTTTCCAAAACATAATTAAGCGGGTGCATGTGAATTATGATCCACACCCAGTGTGTCTAAAAAGAAACTGGGAAACTCAGAAAACTCAGCCAAATAACCCAGTCAATCCAACTCGGGGCTCAGCCAATGCAACCTTATACCGATCCAAAACTTATGTTACTTTTGGTTTTGTTTCTAATTGTTTCATGCATGTTATAATGGAGACCAAGAGGGAAACTGAATTCATTGTTGAAGCCTGAAGGTGATCTTTGATAGTAGCTAAGGTGGCTGAACTGAGTGACTTTATACTTCATCTCTTAATAAATGATTAAATAATAAAATCCAATGGTATAAATAAAATCAACCCAATTTCAGCTTTAAATAATGTTACTTAAATAACTTGTTCACTAGATGATAAAGCAATAATCATTCATTTCAGCCACTTCAGCCTCAAAATAACTTGCATCCCTAGGGGTTATTATTCCTAGCCCAGTCCAGGTCGGAGCCCAACCCAAAAGTTGCACCAACCAACCCCTATTACTGAATACTGAGTGAGGTGAGGACTCTATACTGACCCGAATCATGTACTTGGAGACTTGGAGTTGGAGAGTTAGAGGTGCCAAACTTACGTAATGCCAGTGTAAAAGCATCTAAAAACAAACAAATAACCTTGTATCAATTCCAATACACAGAAACCAAGGCAAGACCGTATAGATAAACTCATAAACCATAAACCCTTTTTGATTCGGTACTTGGCTTTTGAAGCAGCCCAACGATTTTTGTTTGTCAATGACTCACGGCTCCTAGACTCGGTTCAATAGTACCCGAAAGTAGTTTCAATGGCGGTCACTCCTTCCACCTCATTTATCCTCTTTCGCTCTCTTTATCTGCTCTCTATTTCCTTTTTCTCCCAGAAAACCCCCTAACAGTGTATTGTTCCACTTCCATGATCGTTATCTCTTAGAGCAGTTGGCCGAAGTTGGGAATCTTTTTCTATTTATTATTTTCTATTATTATTCATTGGGCAGATGATTCTAGTGATTGAATTTCTCCAATTGGTGAAATGGGTTCTTGCATAACTGTTCGGGCAAAGAAATCCGACGTGGGTTTTTAGAGAGTTGCATGAATAAAGAAAATTTTGGTGAGTATAAGGCATATTTATGTAATCTATTGCGAGTTTCATAACAAAGTTGCAGGGATTTAGAAAACTGTTTGTGAAATTGAGATTTTGGTTTTGAACGAAAGGGTGATTAGCGAGTAATTTCAGTTAGGTATATTGAAAGATTGCAGGAATTAAGAATACTGTTGGTGAGATTGGGATTTCACTTTTGATCGAGTAGGGAAAGTAGGGAAAGGGCTTCTGTTAAAATTTGACCTCAGAGAGGAAGATAGATATAGCCATGGTGAGCAAAACCAGAAATATGCTGGAGGGTCTCGTAAGAGAAGGATCGTTTAAATGGTTGCTTGGCAATCGGAGTCCCTTTGATGAGGAATTTGAGGAGATGTCTAAGTCTCCCTCTGCCAGAACAAACTGGATGCCAGAGCTCTCTCCTATTGCAAATGTAGTTGTTCGCCGATGTTCGAGGTGTGTCTGTATATTAAACTTTTATTTTGTAAATAATTTACACTTTTTAGTAACTTCAGAATCTTGGAATATATCTAGTTCGTATGGACGGTTAAATGTTTTTCTGCACTTTGTTGCTTAGTTTTGCTTTGCTTCATGATGTGCATAACAAGGCCTAAACTTATTTCCGAACTACATATATGCTTGTTCTTTCCTGGAATAAATTTCGTTTAATCATGACTATTCGTTTTCTGACTAACAATATAAAAACAAATATGTAGAATTCTGGAAATTTCTATGGATGAACTACGCAACAACTTTGATGCCGAGGCATCTGATAGCATAAAGCATTCATCGGGGTATGCAAGGAACTTTTTGGAATACTGTTGTTTCAGAACCCTTGCTCTGTCTGTACAAGTGACTGGTTATCTTGCTGATAAGAAGTTCCGGCGCCTAACATTTGATATGATGCTAGCATGGGAGGCTCCTTCTGCTTCCAGCCAACCCTTATTAAAGGTAATTGTTAATTGTTATCTTATATCATTCTCTCTGTTGCAAAAGAGAATTCATTGATTCAAAGGGAGGGAGCCATTCTCATACTGATATTTCTCAATCTTTTTCTAAATTAAGGCATACAGGAGATACTTTGTTGATCTATTATGTGTTGTACAAAAATAGTTACCTTTGGTTCCTTTAGGTCGCCTAAAATAGCCAGCTGCTTACTCTTACAACTGTTCTACCTATGCAAATAAACGAACCATTTACTACATGGGATGGATTCCAAATTGTCCATATCTTTTCCTGACAGGTGGATGAGGAGAGTACTGTTAGTGGAGAATCTTTTTCTCGAATAGCACCAGCTATTCCTATTATTGCTGATGTAATTACTTGTGACAATCTTTTTGATGTACTTACCACGTCAACTGGAGGACGACTTCAGTTCTCTGTCTACGAGAAGTACCTTAATGGATTGGAAAGGTCAGCTCTTTTGGTTTTATTTTACTCTTAAGATAATTTCTGCATTCTTCAGTTGCCTTTCCTTGTAAAAGTCACAATTAATATATGCTAAAGATGATATCAGTATCATTTATTCCACCTGCTAAATTTGTACTTACTTTATATTATATAATTTCTAGTCTAAAACTAGGTTATTGGCCTCTTTCTGCTACATTTTTGTTGTCATGCCTTTTTTTTTTGAAACTGCAAGGTAAAGTAATTTCATTAATAATCTTAAAACAATACAACTATGGAAACCCCTCTACAAAGAGAATCTGTACAAGATGAAAGAACCAGTATACCCGGTACAACCAGCCCCAAACTAAAAAGACTATAGGCTCCTTACAAAGAGGAAATCTTGATAAAAAAAGAACATGAATGTTATTTTATTTTATTTATTTTTTGAATAATGGGTGAATTGCCAACCAGGAATGCACCATTCCTGAAATCCTCCTAAACACCTCTTCTTTTGTACTGTCTCTTAAAAGATTCTACTTTTTCTTTCGCACCACACTGCCCAAAAGACTGCTGAAGGGAGGATTTTTCAAGCTAATTTTCCAGCCCTGCTTTAATCCTCTTACATACCGAGCCTTGATGAATCCCTTCACATCAGACGGGAAACACATATTAACCCCAAACAAATCCAACAGTCTTATCCAAATCCAGTAGGTAGAATCACAATGTAGTAGGAAATAGCTAGAAGATTCCACATTTCCATTGCATAGTGTGCAAGCCATATCCGTTACCTCTACACCTCTTCTAACTAAATTGTCCTTGGTTAGGATCTTATCCAAATCCTGTCACTTGGAAAGGAAGAAAGGTCTTCCCCCATCTAGTTGTTGTAAAAAGATATTACAGAGAAGGTCCTCGATTTCTCAAACAACCATTTTCTTTTGTCTTCCCCCGCTCCAGATGCTTCGAAGTCATAAAGAATCTGAAGCAGACTGACCAAAAAAGACACTTCCCTGTCATTTAAATACCTCCGGATAGAGGTGTAAAACGGGTTGTGTCGCCCTCCCCTGGGATAACTTGGGGGGTTGGACTGGCACGGCCCACGGCCCAAGCCTGTGCTCCCCCGTGCCGTGCTGCGGGCTGGGCTGGCCAGTGGGCCAAGCCGGTCCGTGGATTGGGCCAAAGCTATTTATTTAAAAAAATTAAAAAAACTTAAAATTTTAATTTTATAGGAATTTTGATGTATACAATAATTAAATAAATTAGTATAATAAAATTGAAAACAATTGTTTATTTTATTAATATATTATATACATATAATATATTAATAAAATAAACAATTGTTTTCAATTTTATTATACTAATTTATTTAATTATTGTATATATAAAATTTTATTAATATATTATATACTAGCCGGCCCGACCCGCAGACCTAAAACCCAGGCCTAGCATAGCCCACACGATCGTGCTGGGCCTGGCACGGCCCGTGTGCCATCGTGCTAGGCTGCGGGCGACATGGCTCGATTTACACCTTTACCTCTGGAAATGAGAGTTCCAAATACAAAGTCCATTTTGCCTCTCCAAGTAATCAACCACTGTTGCATCCTTGTTTATAGCAATCTCGAACAGATCAGGGAATTTTTTTTTGATGGATAACAGATAAGGGAATATGACCCTTAATGGACCATCCCCACACCAATAATTCTTCAAAAAAAGCACTCTCTGACCATTGCCTACTTCATACTTTATACGCTTCATATACTGTAGACAAATTTTCTAATTTCCTTCCAAATTGAACACCCATAAGAGGATAAGAGGATCTTACTTCTTCTATCTCCCACTCCCTGCTGCTAGAACCATACTTGGATGCAATTAACCTACTCCACAAACTGCCCGGTTGGTCATTGAATCTCCACAAACACTTACCTAACAAGGCAGTGTTGATCTCTTTTACTGATTTGATTCCTAAAAGTAGTCGATCAAGACTACAATCAGTCTTGAATTCGAAAGTAAAAGAAAAGAATTTCAGAAGAAGAAAAGAAGAAGAGGGAGAAAAACAGAAACACACGAAGGGTTTTTATAAAAGAGAGAGAGGGTCAAATTATGTAGATCTGTCGATTCACTCTTAATATTTATATGTTGACTAATTGTAAAAGGGCCTAATTGCCCTTATTGCTTACATGGCAAATAAACTAATAATAAAGCTGAAATAACAAGCTGTAACAACAAACTGAAATAACTACCAACTAACACTGACATAACAAACAAAAATATATGCTGTGTTGCCATACGAACACAGTGGGGACCACAACAATGGGGTCCACATCAGTGTTCTCTACACTCCCCCTCAAGTTGGGAGTAGATATTTGTCATTCCCAACTTGCATAGGTTTGCCTCTAATTTCTTCCTTGGAACAACCTTGGTGAGAAGATCTGTGAGTTGCATGCTGGAGGTGATATACGGGAGACATGCTTCTTGAGACGCAACTCTTTCTCTGACAAAATGTCGATCGACTTCGATATACTTAGTTCTGTTATGCTGTACCGGATTATGAGCTATATTAATAGCAGTCTGATTATCACAATACATCATTAAGGGCTTCTCATAATCAATACCCAACTCTTCAAATAATGACTTCAACCATAGGATTTCAGCCACACCATTAGCCATAGATCTATATTCAGCTTCAGCACTAGAACGAGAAACAACACCTTGTTTCTTACTCCTCCAGGAAACAAGGTTACCTCCTATAAAGGCACAATATCCAGAGGTAGACCTTCTGTCATTTGCACTCCCAGCCTAATCAGCATCTATATAGACCTCTATCTTCATGTGATCATTATTCTTGAATAATATACCTCTACCTGGATATCTCTTTAAGTATGCTAATATCCTCTCAACTGCAAGGAGGTGAGTAGTTCTAGGAGAGTGCATGTATTGACTGACAATGCTGACTGCATAACTGATGTCCGGTCGTGTGAGACAAAGATAGAGGAGTTTTCCAACCAACCGCTGGAACATAACTTTGTCTTCAAGAGGCTCTCCACCCTTTGCACTGATCTTGTGATTCTGTTCAATGGGTGTATCTGCAGGCTTAACACCCAACTTTCTAGTTTCTACTAATAGATCTAGAACATACTTCCTTTGAGAAATAAAGATCCTGTATTTAGATCTAGCAACCTCAATACCCAAGAAGTATCATAGCTCTCTTAGATCTTTCACTTCAAACTCTTGATGAAGGAGTTGTTTAAGAGACTCAATCTCACTGTTATCATTCCCTGTCACCGCAATATCATCCACATATACAACAAGCACGGTCAAGGAAGAGTCTGCTCTTTTAATGAACAATGTATGGTCTGACTGGGCCTATATATAACCGAATTTTTCAAGGGCTTGTTTGAATCTATCAAACCAAGTTCTGGGGGACTGCTTTAGTCCATACAAGGCTTTATTCAGCCGGAAAACCTTTTTACCTGTCTCTGCATCATAAAATCCAGGAGGTAACTGCATGTAGACTTCTTCCTGTAAGTCTCCATTGAGGAAGGCATTTTTAACATCCATCTGGAACAAGGGCCAAGAATAACTGGCTGCAAGGGATAATAGAACTTGAATAGTGGTCATCTTTGCTACTGGAGCAAAAGTCTCCAAGTAGTCTATACCATAAGTCTGAGTAAATCCCTTTGCAACTAATCGGGGCTTATACCTTTCAATGGAACCATCAACATTATGTTTCACAGTAAATACCCATCTACATCCAACTGGTTTCTTTCCTTTAGGCTGGTCAACTAGCTCCCACGTATTATTCCTCAGAAGGGCATCCATTTCAACCTTCATTGCATCTTTCCACTTAGGAGCTGACAAGTCTTCCTGCACTGTTCTGGGAATATCAGCAATGGATGCGAGAAAGGACTTGTAAGAGGGAGACAGGTGATCATAGGACAGAAAGTGGGAAATGCAATGAGCTGTGGATGTGGTGCAACGCCGTTTATGGACTGCAATAGGGAGGTCAAGGTCATCCAAAGAAGGTAAAGTAGCAATAGTGGAAGGTATCTCAACAATAGTGAAAGGTATCTCAGTAGGACCTGGATCTAATAAAGGGATTGTAGTACCTAGATCTGGATCCGCAGAAGGAACTGGGGATGGCTTGGACTGCTGATGACCGAAATCAACCTGCCTCCACCGCCTGTGATACTCTCAAATCCTGATACCTCTGACAACCCTCCTCATTACATCCTTCATCACTCAATGGAATGGGTAAAGGAACTTCAGACGAGTTTACCCCACTCTCACATACCCCATTCTCACTACTCTCCCCCTGAGGAGAAACCCTAGGGTCATAAGGTACCTCCTCAAAGAAAATAACATCCATCGAGACAAATCTCCTCCTGGAAGTAGGTTCATAGCAGCAATAACCCTTTTGAGTTTGTGCATAACCGAGAAAAATGCATTTGGAGGCCTTAGGATCAAATTTGGAACGATGAGGTTCAAGAATCTGAACAAAGAAAGTGCAATCAAAGGTTTTAAGGGGAATAGTAAATACTTCTTCATCGGGGTATAGAAGGGTAAACAGAGGCTTCATGTCAAGAACCCATGAAGGAACTTGATTAATGAGGTACATTGCTGTAAGAATAGCATCGCCCCAGAAACGGATAGGCACATTGGAGGTAAACATAATGCTTCTAGCCACCTCCAATATGTGCCTATTCTTCCTCTCGGCAACCCCATTCTGCTGTGGTGTATAAGGACAAATACTCTGGTGAATAATCCCATGATCAAGTAGATAAGAGGCCAGTGTCTTAGTAAAGTATTCTTTCACATTATTGGATTTGAGAATTTTGATTTTGGCCCCAAACTGGGTTAAAATCATCTGATGAAAGGTCTGGGTCAAAGTAGGAACCTCATCTCGAGAACGCATAAGGTAAACCCACAAAAACGGGTATAGTCATCAACAAACAACAAGAAATATCTGTACCCCTCCATAGAAGGGATGTGATACGGGCCCCAAACATCGGTGTGCACAACATAAAAAGAATTACTACTTCTTTTATTACTCAAGGAATAAGATGTTCCACAATGTTTTGCAAGCACACAACTCTCACATCTCAAATTTGACATTTGAACAAACTCAAACAAATTAGGAAACAATCTCTTCAAAGACCGAAAGGATAAATGACCTAACCGATTATGCCAAAGCATAACCAGACTAACAGACTGAGAAAAAAAAGACTTCCTATCTTCATGATTTTTCCAATGAGAACTCTCTCCAAGCAGATAGATCCCATTCGTCTCACGGCCAGTCCCAATCACCTTCCTTGTCTCCAAGTCCTGAAAAATACATCGGTCAGGGAAGAAGGTTACTGAACAATTCTGATGCTTTGTAATACTACTGATTGAAAGTAAGTTAGTATCAAGCTTAGGAACATGCAAAACTGAAGATAAGGAAATGGTATTAGACAACCTGATGTCTCCCTTGCCAGAAATGGGAACAAGGGAACCATCAGCAATGGATACTTTATTTCTACCAGAAGATAAGTGATAGGTAGTGAACAGTGATGGCAAGCTAGTCATATGGTTAGATGCACCTGAGTCTATTACCCAACAATGTTCAGTGCTATCTGGAGCTGAAGCATGGTAAGCTAAGGCCTGAGTACCTGAATGAGCAAAGGCTGGTGTGGAAGGAGCTGATGATGACTGAGATGATTGAGCTGAATTCCCAACTTCCTTTTTCAACTGTGTTAGGGCAGCCCGAACAGCAGCTAAGGTGTCTAGAGGCGTGCCTTTTATGCCTGATGAGGATGCATAATCGGTATTAACAGCCATATGGGCATTACCCCTTTTGTTCCTCAGTTTTGTTGGGACTAAATGAGGGTGCAGCTTCCAACATGTCTTTAGTATGCTTAAGTTTCTACTTTCTTGCAATGTTCACACACTAGATCCCGCTTATCTTCTTTCTTCATATCCCTTTCTGTATCACCCCCAGACTTAGGTTTAACTGCTACCAAGGCTGGTGGGAAGGGATGATGCTGCATCATAACCTTTCTCCTAGTCTCTTCACTATGCACCAATGAGTAGGCTTGAGATAAGGTCACACTGTCCCTGGTTAGTATTTGCTGTCTCACAATATCATAATCAGAATTCAGACCAGCTAGGAATTCAAAAACCCTATTAGTCTCAACCTGCTTTCTATGAGTCTGCACATCCTTCTGACTTTCCCACTCAAGTGTTTCTAAGTGGTCAATTTCATGCCACAAAGATTTCAAAGTAGAAAAGTAAACGGAGACTGGTTTCTCTCATTGCTTAAGGTTATTAACCTCACACTTCAATTCATAGGCCCTAGCAACATTAAGGGGTTGGGAGTAGGTCTCTTTCATGACATCCCAGATTTCCTTGGTTGTTTTTGCCTACAAATAGTTTCGGCTGATATGTGGCTGCATAGAGTTGCACAGCCATGTCATAAACAAATAGTTCTCCTGAACCCATTTGGTATACATTTGGTCCTCCTTAGATGGTTCTTTCACATCTCCCAATAGGTAGCTAAGTTTTCCTCTACCCCCAATTGCCATCATGGCCGATTGGGCCCATTCTAAGTAGTTGGATCCATCAAACCTCACAGTTGTAATCTGAAATGCATTCTCAGACATATTACCAGAATTGCTAGTCCCAAAAGCACCTTCCCCCTGATTCTTGAACTCCATTCTTGGTTAAGAATTAGCAATAAAAAGTTTTGAAGCTGCTGTAATAGAAAACAACACCTAAACAACTGATAACAGCCGGCCTAGGTCTTCAACAAACACGGGAAAAATAGTTCTCTCAAAACCCTAAAGAGAAAAAAAGGTTTTCCAGCCGCACCTCTCAGAATAGACCAAGATGGTTCTTTCAAGGTTATTCTCAAGCAAGAAAAACTTAATTTATGAAAGAAGATCTCTGGCCGCCACCTTCTGTCTGATGCAGAACCCTAATCTTGGGGATCCGAAGCCCTTTTTAATTCTTTGTGACTACTGAAACTCTCCCAGCCTTCTACAATCTTCTTAGTAGTAGCCACACACTACCGGTAGCCTCCAAGAATTAGCCAATCCTCCTTCTTAGTCTTCCAGCCCTAGGCAACTCTCATGTGGTTGGCTGGATAAGACTCACATGAGAAACCCTAATCCTTGCTCTGATACCAAGTAGTCGATCAAGACTACAATCAGTATTGAATTCGAAAGTAAAAGAAAATAATTTCAGAAGAAGAAAAGAAGAAGAGAGGGAGAAAAACAGAAACACACGAAGGGTTTTTAGAAAAGAGAGAGGGTCGAATTATGCAGATCTGCCGACCCACTCTTAATATATATGTTGACTAATTGTAAAAGGGCCTAATTGCCCTTATTGCTTACATGGCAAATAAACTAATAATAAAGCTGAAATAACAAGCTGTAACAACAAACTGAAATAACTACCAACTAACACTGATATAACAAACAAAAAATATATGCTGTGCTGCCATACGAACACAGTGGGGACCACAGCAGTGGGGTCCACATCAGTGCTCTCTACACTAAATCCCCATTTTCCCTGGAGCAACAAACTTTCTTCCAGCCCACCAGATGGCATTTTGACTCCTCCTTCCACCCCTTCCACAGGAAGTCTCTCATCTTTCTTTCTAACACAGCAGCCCTACTTTCCGGGACTGGGAACAAAGACTAGTAATAAACGGGAAGGGAAAACAACACGCTTCTAATTAGAGTGACTTGGCCTCCATTTGATAAGCATTTGGTCTTCCAAGAGGCCAACTTTCTATCCACTTTTTCAATGATGGGCTCCCAAATGGTATTGGATTAACAAAATTTGAGCATGAATAGGTTATGGATCAATAACAGAGATTTTCCTTTTCGTACAACATTTGGATTTAGCAGTTCGCACAGGGCTTCTGTTTACCAATCACCACTTTTTTTAAAGGTATGACAAGAATAGTGACCAGAAGTCACTTGAGAGGAGAAAGAAATTGTCCCAACACTCAACCAACCCAATCCCTCAACATTGCAAACAAAAGTCACCCCAAAAAATCTCTCTCTCTCTCTCTCTCTCTATCTCCCCAAAAAAGAAAAAACTTGAGAATATCCACCCAAACCCATATAAAAACCTTAAAAACACAATGTAAGACTCCACAATGGAAAAACTACCAAATCAACCCAAAGTGAAAAACCCCAAAAATCCACAAACTCCAACAAAACCACAAAACTAGACTCCAATTTAAAACATTGCCCAAAACTTTACTCTATCACTCAGTTTATCCTGTGGCTTGAATAGGAATCTCTTTACTTATCTTAAGAACTTTCTTTGTTTTCTCCACCTTCTTGATAACTCTGACCCCAAATAAACCCCATTTGAATCCAACAAGAACTTTTGAAACCTGAACTCTTCGGTGGTTTATTTATTTATTTTTATTTTTGAAGCATCTTACTGAATTAGGACTCTTTCGCAAATCTTTTGACCTTAGAGCTATCATTTATCCTCTCTAACTCCAAGACCGCATTCTTTTCAAAGGTCTAGCTTGCTATCACTTCTTCACCCTCTTTTTATCATCCCCTACATCTCTAGTTCACCTCAATCTATCAAGAGCATCTTCTACCCTTAAAGACCTTTATCTTTCTCCCTATTCGTCTTCTCCATTTTTTTTAAACCTTCATTGCAAACTCTTCAACCCTCTCAAAAAAAAAAAAAACATTTTTCTTACCACCAATTATGTGTTCACAACTTCTTGGGAACACAGAAAAACATTCATTCATTAAAATTTTAAAGGGATAACTACACTGCACTCCACCTCAGAATTCTGAATTCCACTGTAGATCTACAATAATTCAAAATTTCAAACACCTTCACCTAAACACCAATACCCGCCCGTGTATTGGCATCAATTCCGAGCTGGCACCTAGTACGGTGGAGCTAAGATTTGTGGGGGTGGACTGAACAGTAAAAACCCCAATTTTAAATTGAAAAGATTACAACAAGAAGTTGTGAAAATCTGTCAAAACCCATTACAGAACAGCCCCACCCAACTGTATTACAAATGTGCCCAGTACATATGTTGTCTTTGAACCCCTTGCCTAGCTAAGCCATCTGCCAAACTGTTAGCAGACTTTTGTGTTCACAACTTCTTAATCTGAATCTGTCTTTCTACAGTGTGAGTTTCATCCATAATCACTTCTTCCGCTTGGTTGTTCCTATTCTCAAGATCATCCTTTGTCTTCTCCGACATCCATTAATGGGATGGCCTAGTCCTGTAAATTTTCCTCCTTTCAGACTCTTACATCCACTACATCATCACTGCCACCTACTTTCCCAAATTTGTCTACCAAAACTGACTCATCCATCCCCTGTAGACTGTAGAGCCAATCCAAACTCATCATTGTCCTTACCACCCTCGCTCTCCCCATAACTTCTTTAAGTCCTTCGTCAAGGTTCTTGGAAATCTCAAACAAATCGTCCTCTCTCTCCTAAACAACCTCCTCCCCCCCTCTGTTAAACAACCTTCTTCAACATTATTATCTATCTCCCCCCACATTTCCAACCGCCACTGGTTCAGTGTATTGAGTTCCCCCAGACAAACCCCCTTTCATAGCATTGTTTGCTTTTTCTGCTCAGTCATCACCTGAATCTCCCCTTGAATCATAGATGGTTCTGCACAAACCACTAAACCCATCCCATTCACATTATCTGCCTTACTAATCACTACTTAAGGATTTGTAATTACCAACCATTGGAATTAGGGAGAATGACGGTTCAGCCCAGGGTCAGAATTTTTAGGCCCAAAGTACAGTTGGGGTGGGTGCCAGCTTGGAATTAATGCCAATTCACGGGCGGGCATTGGTGTGTAGAGTGGGGGGTTTTTGACATTTTGAATGTTTATAGCTCTGCAGTGGAAATCATAAATCTGCATTGGGCCTTCTGTACTTTTCTGTTGGAATTACTGTTTAAGCAATCAATGATGGTGAACTAACATAAATCTTCCAGAATGGCACAACTAAACAGTTATCTTGTAACACTAAAATATGTCTATTATTTAGATTTTGACATGTAGAATAAAAAATGTAAAACAACTATCGTGAGATTCAAAATATAGTGAATTATATGAATGGTCTATAGGCTCTATACAATAGTGGTTGAAAAAGCAAAGTAAATGAAGCTTTCGCTTTTCCCTCATAATGGATGTATAAATTTGTTGAGTATCATGTTAAAAGGGGAATTCAAAAATGAATTGTCCATATTAAAGAATTAAACAGAAGCCCCACCTAATTGTGTAATTTCCAGAATCGCTAAGGGCCAAATATTATTGGAATAGAATTATTATATTGATAAAAATGATAGAATTATGATGGCATTTGTTGGAGCTTAGAATAAGAAAAGATCTTAACTGAAAACTAGGATTGATATATGAAGCATATTTTGATACATATTGGTTGTTAGCTATCATACATACATGGGGCAATGAGCTAAAACATGTAGTTGACTTAAGTGATGGGATATAGTTATAGATGATTCTTTTCTTCTTCAATCATCAAGAACATGGTGTTAGCAGTCATGTTACTCATGTATGTGCGATTAGAAAAAGTCAAAAACTTTTAGTGTTCAAGAACCTGACAACTAAGTTATTTATTCCAATGCTTTCCTAAGCATTAGGGCATATTTACTTGCATCCTACAGCAGCAGGTGGTCCCATAGTCCTGTAGACATGCTGTAGTTTCAATTCTGCAAAGGGCAGTCCTATATCTATGGTTGAAGGTTCTTCTTATTACACTAAGTGGGCTCCTTTTCAAGGAAGAGCATTTGAAAAGACAAAAAACTTGGGCTGGCAAGTGGAAAACACAGGTTCAAGTCTGAGAGCAGCCACTTTGTGCAAAAGAAAAAAAGGGCCAAAGATTAGGTCTGTATCCAGTATACCCCTCCCAAGACCCAAGATAGCTGGGACCAACATTGGGTAATGGCTTTCTGTTTGAAAAGCCAAAAAGCAACATGTAGCTCCTCAGGGCAGGGTGAATGTGTACAGCATATACCGTTGTATACTTGAGTATATCCAAGGTGTAGTGCCTATTAGTTTACTGACATGCTATTGTTTAACTGCTTAAGGTTGATTGAAATTAATGAAATGAACTTTTACTGATCAAAAAAAGAAAAAAAGTCCAGGTTAAGGCCAAGCAAGAGTGTGGCCTGCCAACTCATTATTTTATTTTTCTGTATGTCTTGGATATTTTAAAAAGAACTGTGGACAAAAAATTTTCACCTACATTCATTGTCTTGCACAAGTACCGAAAACATCAAGGGCAATGTTGTATTTGCTATTTCTGCAGCTTCAGTTTGCAGGAGGAAATGATAACATAAAAAATAGTTTTATATTGTAGTATTGCATAATATTGTTCCTAAAAGAATTGAATAAACAATGAATTGTCTGTCAAAGGTTCAGGATATGGATCGCATATCTGTACAATGGGATCGGTGGACATGTATGAGAAGAGTACATAACTAGCTAGTACCTCCAAAGCTTAGAACATTCAATAGAGAAACGGTTAATGTTAAAAGCAGGGTGAAAAGACTATAGCTGGCTGGTTTTCCAGAACTTAGAACCTTTAATAGAGAAACACTAAATGTTAAAGAGCTGCTTTAAAGAGTTTTTACAAACCTTTAATATCTTAATGAGTGAGGCATTAATCAAACAAATTAAAAATGAAAGTAAAAACAGTTTTCCTAAGTTAAAGGCACTAGGCTTATGCCACAGGGTGCTTCACTTTCAGTTTTTAGATTTGAGATTTCAAGAGGATTAAGCCTCTAAGGCTTGATGCTTGTGGCAGAGCATGGGCTTTTAATGGCCATGGCTTTAGAAACATTGATATAAGGCAAAATGAGAAAGCTGATCCCCTTGTACTACAAGAATTAAATTTGATGCAATATCTTACTAACATGCATGTATGATGCTAAGCTATCATTTCATGGTTGTGTGCAGCCCCCCACACAAATAAAGGAATTATGTGTCAAGGAGCTAATTATTAGTGGTAATGCCACAGTTATTTATGGGTTTATTATATTTCATCAATTTGTCAGTTAATAGGGTAGGTGAATCATCTTTAACTTGCAGATGAAATTTGAGGTAGGAAGTTGAAACATTACATACAGACTAGGATTTAGATAGTTTCATCTCCAGATAAAAAAGAAAAAAAATAGTGGATTAATTTGATAATATTTTCTTATAACATTGAAATATTTCTTTCTTTCCCTTTTTTCATGCCTGTCAACTACAGACTATTCATTACCGTGAGAAGATTCTAGCTTGTTAATCAGCAGTATATTTTTCTTTATTAATTGCTTTTGTGAACTCTATTATCTTCAGTTGTCCATCTCATGGCTAGTCAACTCTTTGCTACTTTCATTTTTAAGTAGAGGGTTATGGGCACTATGTTGGAATCCATAGCCATTATCTCAATGGGTACTCTATGCCACTTGATTTACTTACAAATTATTATTCCTTCTCTTTAAAATTCCTTCTTGTACATATCTGAAATTGTAATGTTGCATGTCAAGTGTGGTGCCATGCTTGTATTTTACTGTAATGTGCATGAATATGTGATGTGAATAAGGAACATCGAAACACCAAACCTTGAGGTTTTGTTTTTCTTTTCAGAGCAATAAGAAAACTGAAAACCCAATCAGAGTCATCCCTTCTTTCTGCCCTCCGATCACCAAAAGGAGAAAGGATCCTTGAATTGGATGGCACAGTCACAACTCAACCAGTTCTCCAGCATGTTGGAGTTTCTACATGGCCTGGTAGATTTCTGGGCTTTTTTCTTATTTAATTCTGTAACTTTCATTGTTTACACTTGTATCTTTATTATACAGATTTATCATTGCTCTGACTTCTTGCCAACTGCAGGTCGATTAATATTGACTGATCATGCACTTTACTTTGAACCTCTAAGAGTTGTAACCTTTGATAAGCCAAAAACATATGACCTATCAGATGATCTAAAACAGGTTGTTAAACCTGAGTTAACAGGACCATGGGGTACACGAATTTTTGACAAAGCAATCATGTACAAGTCCATCTCTGTGTAAGTTCAATATGTTATTTTTCGTATTTTATCCATATGTTTTATGCCATTTTACTGATCAGGTTATGTGTTTATATGGGTGACTGTATGTCTGTTGTGCAATTTTCTTGCAAGTCCTTAACTCCAATTGATACTGATTGACCTTTATTTGGGTTTTAGACCAGAATCAGTTATTATGGAGTTCCCAGAGCTGAAAGGACATACTCGTCGTGACTATTGGTTAGCCATTATCAGAGAAATCTTATATGCTCATCAGTTCATCCGTAAGTTCCAGATCAAGGGAGTTCAACGAGATGAAGCACTTTCAAAGGCTACACTTGGAATTCTGCGATTACAAGCTCTTCAAGAGTTTTCTCATGCAAGTTCTGTTCGTGGTGAGGCATTTCTCATGTTCAATCTTTGCGATCAGCTTCCAGGAGGTGACTTAATACTGGAGACACTTGCTAGGATGTCAGCCTCAAGGGAGCTGGACAGAACTAATAGTTCAACTGCTAAGAGTGGGATGCATTCAATATCAGCTTTCACCATGATGTCTAATTTAGGAGTCACACTTGGGATGGGTTCAACTGTTCCTAATGAAACAGGACTTGTTGTGGGAGAGATAGTTGTAGGGGAGATGACTGCATTGGAAAGGGCAGTCAGAGAGGCAAGAAGTAGCTTTAAAAAGGTTGAACTAGCACAAGCAAGCATTGATGGGGTCAAAGTAGAGGGCCTTGACACCAATTTGGTTGTGATGAAGGTATTGCAGATGGAACTTTATATGTATAGGCTCTCAGTATCTACCATTTTCATTGAGCCATCAAATTGTCATCACCATTATCCGAGCCTTACTCCAACTATATGGGGTTAACTACGTGAATCATATTTTGCCATTCTGTTCTGTTTAATGCCATATCCATTGTTAAATTATTCGTGCTTAAATCATTTTTTACCACTTCAATCCATGCCCTTTTTGGTCTACCTCTACCTCTTCTAGCCCCTTAGCTTTCAACAGATCACTTCTTGTGGGTTCTGTCGAAGGTCTTCTATGCACATGACAAACCATCTTAGTCTACTTTCTCTCATTTTATCACCTATTGGAGCTACTCCTAAGTTCCTTTGAATGACTTAATTTCTGACCCTATCCTTCTTAGTTTTTCCATTCATCCATCTCAGCATAAACATTTCTACCACTCTGATTTTTTGAACATGTTTCTTGACTGTCCAACACTCCGCTCCATACAACATAGCTGGCCGTACAACTGTTTTATGGAATATTCCTTTTTAATCTAAGTGGTATTCGCCTACTATATAAGATTCTAGATGTACCCCTCTATTTTTGCCCATCCTACTCTAATTCTATGGATGGTATCCTCCTCAAACTCTCCCTTGTTATGAGTTGTTGAACCAAGGTACTATAAAAGGTCACATTGAGTTATCTCTTGATCTCCAATCCTAAGTGTACCCTGATTTGTGGTCCTATTATTATTAAACTACATATCATATATTCTATTTTGGTCTTACATATTTTAAGACCTCTTGTTTCTAAGGTGTTTGTCCATAAACTTAATATTGTATTTAATCCTTCAATAGCTTCATCAATTAAAATGTCATCACCAAACAATATGCACCATGAGACCTCTTCCTGAATATATTTAGTCAATTCTGAGTCACCAAATTGTGAACTATCAAATATTTCATGCAAATTGGGTTTGTTTTCAGTCTACCCCTACCAAGATCCTGAATAGCTAGGACCATCATTGGGTAATGGCCCTCTTTTATATTTCATGATCAACAAAGAAAATGAAAAAGTGTGAAATGTAAATATTTGTGGAACTTTGTATACACAAATTGTCCATACTCTTACTATTTCCTTCACAATTTTTGTTTTTTGCAGGAATTGCTCTTTCCTGTAATAGAATTAGTAAAGTATCTTCTTTTTCTTATATCGTGGGATGATCCTATTAGGTCTTTGGTGTTTTGTTGTGCATCAGCGTACACAATTTATAGGTAAGATGCCTATATGACTATTTTATGATCTGTTGTAAATTGTAATGCTCTCAGTGTATGAGTTGTTAGGACACTTGAGCTACAAGTCCCATCAACTCCATTTCATGTGATATAAGGCTTTTTCTTTTTTCTCCCCTTGAAACAAAATTGAAAGTTGCTTGTGCTATTGGTCATTTGGATAGCTTTATATTTTAATCTAATTTCTTTATAACCTTTATTGACGTAAGGCGGGCAGTTGCTTCCACTTGACTTCAAGTAGGTATTGACTGTTTCAAGTATTGAATGGGTTAATCTCCGAGAATTAGGTGAATCATCTATAAACGAAAAAGAACATATGGAATTTTTAATCACTAAAGAAATGGACCTGTCCACCGAATGGCTATATTTGCATTTAACAGTTTGGTTCTTGGTTAATTGCTCTGTTTTTTATTGAAATAGATCAAACTTGTTTTTCAATTCAAAGGATAATTACCCACCTAAGAAAATCCAAGACACGCATTGCCAACTTCTAGTGTCTGTTTAAATTAACTCTCGTTCTGGAATCAGACAATCCTGAATCAGTGGAAGCATTTCCAGAGCAAGATTAGGAGTTCTAAAGAGAAGGGCTTAGATTGTGTATAGATTAGAATATCTCAGATGCACACTGTATCACTCAATCACATATATCTCTTTGGATGATCATTTTCTGATGCTTATCAAGATAGCTTGCCTGGTATCTGGTGGTTATATTCATGGTTTTCCCCGTTCTTTCATTGTATTGCTAGTTATGCTTTTTCATTTTATGGGTCTACCATCCCTAGATGTTGTAACAAGTTGCAATGCCATGAATTTTGTGGCCCACTGTTTATGGGCTTTGAGAATAAGGGCTCAGTTTTGGTCAAATAATTAAGCACAGTTAAAAAACTGTGGATTGAGGGCTCTTTGCTACTCAAAATACCTCCAAAGTCCAAATCAATTAAATTGGCTTCATGAATATATTGGCAATCTGCTTCTCATAAAGTGACTTTCCTTTTCCATTGTTACTTTGTGATGTGATCTGTTGCGCAACTGAATTTATTCAGGGGATGGCTGGGATATGCACTTGCACTGCTATTTCTGTTTATTGCCATCTTTATGGTACTCACAAGATGCTGTAGCCAAGGGAAGCCTGTGGATGAGGTCAAAGTAACAGCCCCTCCAACAATGAACACAATGGAACAGATTTTGGCAGTTCAAAATGCAGTTTCCCAAATTGAAGAGTTCATCCAAGAAGGGAATGTTGTTCTCCTCAAGTTGCGAGCCTTGCTCCTGTCTGTTTTTCCTCAGGTTTTACTCTCTTTCCTTCAAATTTCTAGCTTCTGCAAGTTCTGTTTACTATTTTGGCATAGTAGGCTTCACATAATAGTGTTACCATGACATGGTGCTAGTAATGACTATTCTTCTCATGTTAACAATAACTAAACTGTAATATGAATGCCATGCTCTAGAAGATTTTAAAATAAATGGAGAAATATGGACTTGAGGTCCATTTTCTCAGTGCTCCCTAAACCATGTACCATGTAAATGGGCATAATAATCACATCTATCAGCATCCTTGCATCAAACAGTGCCTGGATGTAGTTCCCTGAATTCTTCACCCTACAGACATTGTGGAATACATGCAAGGGCATGTCCAACTCTGGCATGTTCTCTGTCTTTTTGTAAGTCCAACCATGCCTGTGGGATGAAGAATTCATAGTAACATAGTGTTTACGGGTATACCTTCAAATTTATTCCATCAACTATTCCAAGGACCAGCTTGCGAGAACTTAGATCTTCTGGTGGCCCATGTGATTTGCCCAATAGTTAATGAATTGATTGGACCACATGGAACCTTGAATTACTTAGCCCCTTGTACAATATGGCAGGTAGGGGCCATCAAGGATGATGGACCTTTCTGTAACATAAAATGCCTTGAATGTAAACAATTTTTATGGTTGGTGGGAAAGCTTACCAAATTTATTTATATATTTATTTATGTTGTCATGGTTTTCGTTAAGAAACCTTACCAAAATTTGCGCTAGCTATAGTAAATTTGCAGTAACTGTCACAAACAGGCAAGCGAGAGAGTTGCATTTGGGCTGCTGCTAGTGGCCTCTGTTCTGGCCTTCATACCTTGCAAGTACATAGTTCTTCTAATATTTCTAGAGATGTCTACGAGATATTCACCTTTGAGAAAAGCAAGTACAGAGAGATGGGAAAGGAGACTGAGAGAATGGTGGTTCAGCATTCCAGCAGCTCCTGTTCTCCTTGAAAGAACCAAAGAGGAAAAGAAGAGGGAATAATGCTCTTCTTGTAATTATATATTTGGATATGTACATATATGATGTATTTTTATTCTTTAGGGAGATAAAAATAAATATAGATGTAAATCTCTATACTGAAATTAATTACAAGGAAGCAGCAGTAGTCTCATTAGATACTCTTCAGAGTATATATATATCATCAGAATCTTGATTAGGTTCTACAACCATAACACTAGACGCACACACAAAATTATGCATGAAATGGTGATCGATAAATTTTGCTGCTGGTTCAGTTTTGTATTTGTTTGTTTGTAATTATGTTTCTGACTGGCGTATCGATATTTTGAACCTTGCTAAAAATTGACAAATTTTGCACCACCTTCCTCCTACATAAGGTCTCTAAATATAAAGTGACGATTATATAATCTTGCTTTTTACCTCATTCTCAACAAATATCCCTTCTACCCAAGGTTTTAAAAGCTGACCCAGAAATGGAATCACTGTGGCCACTGGTTTCCGGGTCAGCGGTTTGACCATTCAGGTTGAACGGTTTAGGTGGTTTGATGAGATATGAGTATTAGGGTTAGGGTTTCATTCCTTTTACTCTTTTACGGGGGAAAAGAAAGTGGTTGTTGGCTGCAATTAAGATGAAAGAAGGAAAAGAAGGAAAAAAAGAAGGAAAGAAAAGAAATGGAGGGAAAAGAAAGGAATGGATGGAGGGAAGGAGGGAAGGAGGAGGAGACGGCAATGGTGGCGTTCACCGGTGATGGTGATGGCAACAGCAGCAACAGAAACGCAGGGTTAGGGCCTCATTTTCATATGTTTTGCTTTTATATCAGCTAAAGAAATTTGTTATTTGATGACAGTGGCCACATGACAGTGAAGCAAAAACAGAGCAAATAACTAACCAACACTTCAAATCCAAAGAAATTTTGGTCTAAGACACTTGTCAAGGCAAGAAAGTATTAGTTTTTGACAAAATAAATCAAGTACGACGTTCTCCAGATAGTTTTTTGGTTATATTTCCTTTTCCAGTCCCTTTTAGAAGCAGTGTGAAGAACTGGTTAATAAAGAAAATTATGACACTTGAAGGGTATTTGTGTCCTTTTATATGTCACTTAACGGTTAATTAACATTAGGTGCTAAATTGGCACGTTTTCAAAATTTGGATACTAGATTAACATGTTTTAAAGTTTGGGAACCAAAGCGACATTAGGCTCAAAGTACATGGTATTAATATGGAATTTTCCTCTTCAAAAAATAAGGCATTATGGCATCTCAACTTTGACAATGAAACCATTATCAAAATAGGTCATTCCATATATCATTAGAAAGATCTTAGAGTCTATTTTCTAACACAATAAAGGATGTGCCAATCGAGGTTTTCTACAAAAAGTTATAGGCCAAACAAATGAGGTCAACAAAATTACTTGCACATCCAAATTCTTCAAAAAAAAAAAAAAAAAAAAAAAACAAAAAAACAAAGAAATAAGATGTTGATGGCCCAAGTTAAAAATCAACACAAAGATTCAATTCAATATTCATCTTCGTGAAGAAATCATTGAGCTCGAGAAAGGCTACAAAACCTCCAATGCATGATGGAGATCTTATAAAGACTTCTTAAACAAGTTACTACAAACAATTACACTGGTTCAACCTTGTTTGTGGAACAAGCATTTAAAGATTGCAATGACAATCTTGTGTGACCCTTTTCATGAAAAAAATGTTAAATGAAGAAAATTACATTGAATATGATAATCCTTTAAAGTTTAATGAAGAGTCTATTACTTAAAAGGAATTTTCCATCATTCATAATCAATCTTAAAATGATGGAATGAAATATTTATCAAATAGGAAAATTTGATTGCTTTATACAAGTATATATTGACTTCTATCTTTTCAATGTTTTCGATGAGTGTTGATAGAAGAATTAGTTAATTTGAAGCACAAGGAGTATGTCTCAATAGTTATGACTTATGAGGCATAATGAAGAAACCACAATTCAAGTAAGAGGCTTACACCATCAATTGTCTATCGAAGGGTCAATAACAAAGAAATGTAGCGGAGGCATGGTGACAAATAATTCTCTTAGAGTTGTTAAAAATAGAGAATGAGTTATTTTCAAAAGAGGAGTTTAATACAGTTTAAAATTATGCTCCAAGAATAAGACAAATGAGCCTTAATTTAAACTAAATAGTGAACTTTCAACAACCAATTTGGTTAGTGGGTATCTAATAACTAGTTTTACATTAAAGCTTCAATAGTTTGTTTTTGTTCTCTATATAAAGTCTTGTAATCTCTAGCTAAAGGTGCCAAGTTCTTTGTTTTTCTCATGAAGCCTAGAACTTTTTCTCATAATTGATAGGGCCCTTTCTTTGATGAATGAATCTCCTATTCTTTGAGTTAGTGAGTCCCCAACTTTATTATTGTCTCTTATTATCTATTTTATATTAACAAAATTTCATCCAATTTCCTTTTCTTCCTGTATTTCTTTGGGAAAAGTACTTTCATTTTCTTTCTTCATATTTGAGTTGCATTGATTGGTATAAGAGCTACATCAATAAATAGGAGATCAGTTCGATTGTCCATTTCAAGTCACAAAAAAATAGTTTCCTTGCTTGGTGATGAATGAATAGGAGATCATTTCCATTGAGTCCAATGATCCTCCCTTTTGGTTAAGTATTTGCTAGATTAGTTGTTAAGGTTTAAAATAGATAGTGATAGATTCATGGGTTTATCTGTTTTAATTTTTTTTTTCTTTTAGGTTGTGTTTGGATTCATAGAATACAAGAGAAACAGAAAGTTAAGGGAAAGTTACTAATTTCTCTCTTACATTTTGTTAAATAAAATAGGGCAATACTTGACTCCTACCCTGATAAGACAAAAGTGTCCACCATCTCTTCATCTTAATATCAAAATCCTGTTTAGTAAATTTTAACCATAAGCCCTAAATCCTAAAATTAACAAGCAAAATGCCTTTGGTTGGATGAATGTCTTCTACCGAGTAAGAGCGAAATATTTTCTAACACAATGCAGCAGTAGGGTAAATTATCATAAATTGCTCAAGATTCTTTTGATCATTCTCTTTGCTTCTGTTTTTTTTTTTTTTTTTTCCGATCATTTTCTATTTAGGGTTGATGGAGTACACTACCCTCAACTTTGAACTTCCAAACAAAATTGCAAAACCAGATGTTCCATAAAAAATATTCAGAGGCTTCATGAACCTCTGATTTGCAAAACCAACCAGTAGCAAAACAACTGTATCCTTAACCGACTTTTGAGTCTTGGATCAGTTAAGATTCCTTTACTGGGTCCCATTGATTCATCTCAAGCCTGCCCACCATAAACTCCAATAAATACCGAATGAATTCTAACAAAATACACCTGACAATTGAATCCTTGATTGTGATGATGTTTTGTTTTTTGTTTTTTTGTTTTATTTTTTATTTTTATTTTATACCGAACTATTGATTGGACATTGGATGAATCATGAAACTAAAATTAAAATGTTTTGCTTTTTGAAAAAAAAAATTGTAGCCGTCTTTTCCGACACCCCATTTAATAAGCATATAAAAACAGGATCTTTTTTGTTTATATGGGCCTAAAAACTTCGTAGTTTCAGTTTAATAAGAGGATACAAACACAATGGCTGGCACGAAGTATTTCTGTCGTCTAGGGATTGATTCCCAGACTCCTCGATTCATCATTAAAAAAAAAAAAAAAGAGAAGGGGGCGTTTTACTTGTGAGATTTGGTATTCGAGCCCAGATTTCTTACAAGCTTTTTCTTACAGTCACACATCTCTCAAGATGTGCGATTCCAATTCATGGCGGGTGAAGAATGAGTAGAAAATCCCGAGTGATTCTTAACCTGGTATCGACTAACAGATCTGAACAACAAAGAATCATCATATATCGTTACTTTGTTGGATATTGGATTAGTCTCTCAACAAAGAATCATCATTAGGCCCACTTACCATACTAAGGGTCTGAGATCCGGAGTCCAAGCTTATAATATCTTCTTCTGTTTGAAGAATTGAAGGTAACAAATGATAACAAGGGTCTGAGATACTTCAACCCAAGGGCTTTCAAGCATTTCCGACCAGTGCTTTCTAAGCTTAAATTTTAAAAGAAGAAGAGCTCCTTAGTATGTTTTTTTTTTTTTACTTTATTTGGCCTTTATACTTAGATGCTTAAGGTCTGAAGTATATTGGGGCCGCAAGTTAAAAATATAGAAAACCCATGAGGTTTTATTTTTATTTTAACAAAAACATCTCTTATAGCTTTGAAATTTACAAAATTGTCCTTACTATTCTTACAGCATCTTTCAATATAATTAAAAATGTCAAATTTGCCCTTCTAAACTTCACTTGATCCCTATGAGCTTTCAAAGTTAAAATTACATTACTCTTTTCAATCTGATCCGGTTAAAAGTTAATATTTTATTAAATCTCCATCTCCATCTGTATTGATATTGATAGACCCAAGGGTAAAACTGATATTTTCAAAAATTAATGCATTAAGCCAATGTTTTCCATTTGAAACAATGACAAAAGAGAGATAACTGTAGGTTTTTGGTTTTTGTTAAAGTAAAATCTCATGAGAGATTTTTATATTTTACCCAAAAAATATATAAACTTGAGTGTTTAGCTTTTTTTTTTTTTTTTTCTTTTTCGTGAAAGAAGAAACAAAAACTATCACTGCACTACTCTCCCATTACTTCATATAGTGGCACAGATTCAAATTTTAACTTTCAAATAAAATTATCTTTTTAGTGCATATATACCTGTTAAAATTATACAAATTTATATATTTATAAATATTAAAACGAATTATGTTGGTTTCATGATTAAGTGATACGTGTATCATTTTTCAGTTGTCAATGCGATGCCTAAGCAACAAGGTCCCGATGGAAGGTCACCTAGCTCTCTTAAGTGCCTATCTATTTTTGTATATGGTGCTATAAATTATTTTTATATTCTTATTCATTTGGTAAGCGTATATATTAATTTATTTAATGAACACACATTAGTGTATGCTGTCTTGAATTCTTAAAGACTTCAAAAACGTTAATCAATAATGAAGAACTTAAAATTTTGTTGAATATTTGAATCATCACAGGATTTGAGCTTTTTTTCTTAATCCATTGACATAGGCGATTAGCTGACAATGCCCCCTCCTATCACCTAGCTTTGCCTTGCCATCTTGAAAATCATGGCCATGATGATTCACAACACTTCACATAGACCATGAGCACACATCGTCTCTCTCTCCCCAGTAGAACTATTCATGAGCCAGGCCGGGTCAGGCTTGGGCCTGGCTTTTATTCATCATTAATGGAAATATGCTAGGCCTGAGCCCGAGCCCGAGCCCGAGCCCGGCCCGGCCCGACCAATGGGCCTATAACTTGGGCCCAAGCCCGACCCTGATAAAAAGCCCGAAGCCCGACCTAATGAAAAACAATTACAATTTTTCCTATTCAAATTAGAATTAAAAATTCAGATGGTTTTTTTTTTCATATTTAAATGAACAATGGGCCTACAAGATGTTTTTTTTCCCTTTCTCTTACGTTTTAAAACACATTTTTACATTATTAAATCAAAAAAATTATTCAAATGGACATAATCATATAACCCATTTTAAGTCTAATTTTAGGTTGGGTCGGGCCAGGCTCGGGCCGGGCTATTTTGACAAAACCCGAGCCCGGCTCGAATTTATTGCGGGTCGGGCTATTTTGACAAAACCCGAGCCCGACTCGAATTTATTGTGCGCCGGGCTTTTTGGCCTGAGTTTAAGCTCGTGGGCCTATAAACATGTTCAAGCCCGTTTAGGCCACTTGGCTCATGAACAGGTCTACTCCCAGGGACAGGAAATTTTATGTTCCAGACCAATAGAAATCTACCACATCATTTTAAAAAATCACTTTAATTTTGAAATGAGAAAATAGGTTGATGTGTCAAATTGCTAGTGGTCTGAATCTTTCTGTACCAAGGGGACAGACGATGTAAATTCATTAAAGTATGGTTTTCAAAATCAGACTGGACTGGATAATTGGACCAGAAAAACTGAGGTTCCGTTTTACCCTAGAACCATTTTTTTTCCCCCAAAACCATTGATTTGGTCAACAAACCGCTGATCCAGGTGGTCGATCTGTTCAATAGTTTGACCGGTTTTTATTTCTTTTTAATTTTTTTGTCAGAACGAATTGTCTGTTTGATTTGAACAATCAGACCATTTGACCCAAGAACCGGACCTTGACCGGTTCGTTGTCCGGTTTGATTTTAAAATCATTGCATTACTTGTGCATATATACCTTATTTGCAGTTATTTAAGAAGGAACATGGATTTGATGTAATTGATTATTGATGTAGAATGTGATTATTTGTGTGGTTGATTTTTTGCTAAATCAAAAGCTGGGGTGTTTTTCCTTGTTTTTTAAGCCAAATTAAGCTAGGATGTCATTCCGATGTTTAGTTTTGTTGTCCATAATCTTAATTTTTGGTGCAGCCCATGTCACTGCTAAGAAAGGTTTTAGTGAGTCAGGTAAGGTGCTTAATTGGTTATCCTCCTTCATGGTTTGCGTATGCATTGGTCCTGGATAATAGTAGTCAAGTGCTTGTGGTATTGAGTCTGGGCAGTAAAAAAAAGGGAATAAAAGATTATCTTTAAAATTTATTTGAATTTTCTTAGCATATTCAGGGATGGCAACGGAGCCCAACTTATTTGGTTTCTTATTTTTTGTTGTATATTAGCAATAAACAAGTAATACAATATGAAATTATTTAATTAAAACATATAAAAAATACATAAACTATCAATTATTTTTTATATAAAATGTATAATATTATTAAATTCATCACCTAATTAATAAGTTCGTACGACTTCCCATACTAAATCCCACTTGTACCCATATGGGACCCCAATTAAAATAGGCCCCACTATGTCAATACTAGGTCTTGGCATTTGCCATAATTGAAACATTGTGTGTGGGACCAAAACTGTGTGAGGTGATGTGGAAAAAGAAAGAGGAAAAGAACTTGTACATTTTTACACAGATAAAGTGAAAGCAATAGAAAATGCACACTATAAAATAAGAATCTTTTTAGTAGGAAGTAAAATATGGATGTTAACTGGCTAGCCAATGAATGTATCAAATGGGCAAGCTCTTATTCCAAAAGATGTCAAATCTCTCAATCTTGATAAGGCTGATAATGACGGTTGGTCTCAAGTTTGTATGGTGACATTATAGTGTGGTCTCAGGCTCCATATATACATATAATGTTCCTAAAAAAGGTTTTCAAAACAAGGCATGATATAGGCGCATGAGCATTTCTTTAGCACATTCAAACAATGGTCTATTTATGTCCACGATAAGAAAAGTGAACATCGATACCTAATGGAAGGTATTGACACCCACACATAAATCAAAGCAAGTATGGGCATAAATTTTAAGGTGCCGCCCCTTTATCTCGAATAAATTTAGGGGCCTTAAAAAATATGCAAGTATGAGCATTATATAATGTATATAGTATAGAAGAGATAAATATAGATGGAAATTATTTGGGGTTAAAATATTTAAGTATTATTATTTCTGTCTGGTTTACATAATAAATAATTTTGTTAATTCTCTTTCTCTCTCTCTCTTTACTGTTTAGATAGGTTTAATGTTAAAATCTTAAAGGGGAGGGGGTGTTAGACAACATGTATGGCTTTGTTTTTGAAAACAAAATTTCTGCCACATCAGTGAAACCAACATATATATGATTTTATTGATGTGGGAATTAATCTAATTTGTTTTGAAAACATATTGGGCAAAACCCTCTTAAAACTTTGAATAGCCAACACTACTTTAAAGAAAAGTAAAAAGCTGATTTAGACTGAAGGATTGATGGCACTAGTCATGTGGTCAATCTAAAGGGTCGTCCCCCAGTTTAAGAAGACAGATCAGATCGATCATTGACGATGGTATTCCACAAAATTAATTAGTTGTATGTTTTGCAGTGAGATGTGATCCCAAAACAAGCTAGGAATTGGCAGATATTTGATTGGTGTAGGGTGGTATGAGGTGTATTGATCAAGGAAATTAATAGATGGGGATGGATCCATCAAAGCAACAAGAAAGCAAGCAAGCCCACTCTTAACTCTTAAGTTGATCGATCAAGAAGAGAAAATCAAAGAAGAGACTGTCGGCTGTTGCTAGCTAGCCTCTGTTCAATTCAACGATGCGCTGGATTAATAAGTGAACCACGTAATTTGGTAGAAAAAGCCTTCTAAATTCTAATTTGCAGAGTCAGTCGTCATTCAAAATCAATGTGAGAGAGAGAGAGAGAGAGAGAGAGTTGTATTGTCCCATACTCCCATTCTTGCACGCTGCCGTTTCTTGTTCTAATGCTATTTGTCAGGTGCCTACTCCCTCCGTCCCAGGTGCTGTATCCAACTTTTATTGGTATCTTCTACGTATTAAATTTGACTAATTAGCGGTTGTTAGCATATTACATTAATTCATTTCTAAAATGCCATTTTGGTATTACGTCTTGTCCTTTTTTTGTCCTTGTGAGCGCTCCGTCGTCACGGCTTAAGGCCGTGAAACTAGCAATTCATTTCTTTTCTCCAATATATCGTAGAAAGAAAAGTATTAGAAAATCTCATATATGTATATTAATGCTGTAAGTGGTTCGGATGTTTGTCGGATCAAATCAAATTATATTCAAATTGAATCCGATAAATTAAACGGTATAAATTTCATATCCAAATTTGATGCAGGATTACCGTAATTGAATTATTGATCATTTATGTCAAATCTCGAACATGAAATCGGAATTTTGGGTACGGTTTGCACCCCAACTTGTGTTGTGACTTGTATGGGCCAGGGCTATGTCAAACAATAAAATAAATAAAAAACAAAAAGTTTTTGGAATTTTCTTAAAAATAAATTTCCAACAACTGCCTCTAACTCAACTATTCCCAAGTCCCAATCGGACTGGTTTGATTAGTTGTTTGGAGTAAGTTAATCTCGTTAATTAATATCCTAAAACACATTTCTATGCGGTAATCACCAACCTGTTGAGATTCCATGCTGATTGCATTTTTCCGGGTTTCGGGTGACGGGTGTGCCCTTCAGCCTTCTGCCCCAGCCCTTCTGCGGTGGCGGGGCCACTCACCACTGCCAAGTGCCAACCCCACCATAAGCCCAAGCCGGCGATCAAGATCGTCATCAGAGCACGATCTCCACGGTTAGCGTTGGATGACTATTGATGAGCCCTTCGATGACTGCTCACTGGTCACTGCTGCTGTAGGGGCCCGCCACTCGGAGTACCTTACCTAGTTACCTAACACTAATCATTGACAAACGTGAAGCACCTAACCTTATCGCTAACAGAGATTTTGCCTTTCGGAATTTGGACCAGAGGCCGAGAGGGTCTGTCTACTGATTGATTGATTACTCAAGGAAAAGCTCTGATTGCCACAAACTCGAACAGTACGCAGTTGAAATTAGTGCACCAGATCGCAGCATTCTGAAGTTGCTGACTCATCCAATCCAATCCATCCATTCCCAAGAGACGGAGACCCGCTTCATCTCTCTCACTGACGTGTATCCGATTCCCACCAGCTCTCTCAAGCCACTACACAAATCAATATGCTCCACGTCATCCATATACAATTTCTATATTCCCTCTCTCTACTCCTCGGCGATTATTAAAACCCCTCCGCCTCCCATTTCTCACCTCCTCTCTGTTTCTTCTCTCTCTCTCTCTCTCTCTGTCGTCTTCGCCCTGAAGAAGCTTATCTGAAGCCTTTTCTTTGGGTGCAGCCGTGCAGGCTACTTTTTTTTTTCTTCGTTTTTGCTATATTCAGTGGCGCATGATAACCATGGAAATACCGGTTATCAGTAGAATAAACGGTTTTGAAGCAGGGATAAATTGCTTACAGAACCCATCTTTCGTTTCCCGTCTTTTTCATCTCGCAGGGATCGAAAAAGTTTCTCTCAATTACAGTCTCTGGACATGGGGGGCCCTGATTGTTGCCTTCCTTGCAACTTTCAGTAGCGTAATCGCAAGAACCCAACTCCTAATTTTCAGATTGTGGAGGGGTAGACCCGTAACTTCAGAACATATTTTCAGGACGCTGGTCGACGATGACGATGATGAAGATGAGAGCTTCTCATGTTCTTCATCGGATGATGAAGACGAAACCGTTTCGGAATTCGAAAATCGAGGACCCATCGATGAAGATTTTCGAGTGGCGGGTTCTCGTAATTGCGACGAGGACCGAGAGGAGAGTTTTAGATTGAGACACCGGCGACGACGCAGCAGCTGCGAAGATGGATTTTCGTGGTCCGACTTCGCAAGCAGCAAAAGCGTCGTCAAATTATGGGACGGATTAGGCCTGGGGTTTCGGAACCCGTCGGAGAATGTTATCTCGATGTGGGATCTGAATAAAGACCAAACCATATGTTCGTTCTTTGGAGGAAGGTGTCAGTTCCCAGCAGTGTCGATGGTGTCGCCGGCAATGATATTATCGGCGGGACTGGAGAACAGCAGAAACGCAGCGTTGAGGATCTGGGACGCCAGAGTGGGGTGTCAGATTCCGGCGAGTTTTGCGGAATGGCAGCCTCGACAGAGAAGGATAACGGGCGTCGACTCAGGCGGAGTGGAAAAGGTGTACGTCAGAGATGACGCCAGCTCAGTGGTGGTGCGAGATATGAGGAACCTTGGACTGCCTTTAGATTCGACGGAACCGGAATCAGAAAAGACTTGGTGGGATGCTGACGCCGTCATCTTATCGGACGGAGAATGCGGCGGTGACGGTTGCTTCGGAAAGAGGCTGGGGAATGTTGGTGGGTCCGTCGTGTCACGGTGTCGCGACGCGGTGAAGTCTTACCTGTTTTATTAAAGTCACATTTCGAAGTGGGACGAGCTAGAGCTAAAATTAGCCACCCCTGAGCCCTGAGACCCCGAGACGCCGCCGTTGGAGGGCTTTCTTTGTAAATAACTATTATTGCTCGGGCAAATGGCAAGATGCATTGTCCCTCGATTAATTACGCTTAATCTTAATTAATAAAAGAACAATCGTTCGGTGAATTATTTTTGGAAACAACTTCTCAATAAAAATTATGAAAATGATACTATTTGTCTTAGACTGACACGTGGAAGGGGTGGTGGTTGGCCTTGGCGTTCACGATACGTTTGTTGGCTGTGGAGCTAAGCATAGAAGCTTCGGCAAAGTGCGACCCAAGCAACAGTGAAGTAGAAATTATCACATTATTCTTTTATGCATTTGTACTGATGCAAAATAAATTAATTTAATTTGCACTGAAAAGAAATAAGGGTAGAAGCGGAGGCTAATAAAAGACAATCGATCAATTATCAATAGCAAAGAGCTCTGTCTCTGTGGGAACCACATACATCCCTTTATTGTTCTTCAAAAATCATAAGTATGGCTGTAAAAGGAGGGAAGGCCTTTAACAGGAGGGCCCACCATTGGATATAGATATGCCACTTGGAAGATCGCGCCTACTTCCCTTTCCTGGCCATAAATATTTTTCCGTGAGTTGTCACTTCGTCGTAAAGTGGCTTGCCTTTCGAGAGAGAATCCTCAGGTGCGTGGATAATGAGTTGATTAGCAATATTGACGTGTTAATGATAAAGATAGGAAAATTTGGAAAGAAGGAATTTTCGATAAAGATGATAAATTCATTTGGAGACCCATTTCGAAAAGAAAATTTTCCATAAAGTCGGCTTACAATTAATGAAGCCCTGTTTAATGCATGATTTTCAAAATCAGACCGGACCGGACGGTGGGACCGGAAAATTTAGGAACCGGTCACTTGACTGGTTTCGTTTTACCTAAAAACAGGGTTTTTTTTCTAAAATTGTTGATTTTAGTCAACAAAGCGCTGAGCTGTGTGGGTAATTGTTCGAAGGGTTTTGATTATTTTTCTATTAGAACGAGCCAAACGTTTGATTCCAACGGTTGAATTGTTTGATCTCATAACCGAACCCCTGATTAGTTCAGTCACCGGGTCGGTTTTAAATGCCCTCGAAGGCCCCTGATGCAATTAATAAAATCTGGGGGTAAGAAAATCCCTCCTAATGCAATATTCATGTATCTTCTTTTTAATGAAAAGCTCCGCTCAAAGATGTTAATCTCGAGGGGTTTTGATATAAGTGGTTCTTGTGGTGAAGAGGAGGATATTGATCACATCTACGTAATCAGAATTTTTCTAGGTAGCGTTGTCTTGGCTTCCAGTAGACAACGAACTTGATTAATTTGTACAAGGAGAATCAGAGAATCCGGGGGGTTTGCTCGGCGAGGTTACTGTGATGCTTAAATCAGTATATGGTTGCAAGCTGATGATAGGTTTAACAAAGCAAGAGAGCTAGAGAGCTAGAGAGAAGAGATTACGCGTACCTTCGCCCCTGGAGGGTTGGGGTCTTTATATACTGGAGTTTTCGTGGGTTTTTCGGAGTGGTTTAGGGATCCTTGTTATGATGTGGCCCGTTTCCGTATTAATAGGAGATAACGCCGCTAGCCGATAAGGTTTATCACTGCCGCCCTAATAGGACGAGGAGATAGTGCTAGCCGTTATGAGGCGTCATCCCAAAAAGCACAGGATCCGGTGGTGAGATCCTCGGGGTTACCATGTGAAGGTCAACCTGACTAGATAGTGAGCTGCCTGTGAAGTGCTAGGCTGCTTGGTGGCGAGCTGCCTGAACTCTTGTTCCACAGACCTGATCTACTCCGAATGACGAAGTGCCTTAACTGAGGTGGTCTTGCACCGAGGTAGGCCTATCCCGAGGTGGCCTCTTTGCGGGGTGGTTCATTTGTCTGAGCTCGATGTGTGACGAACTTGGTTTCTATCCTGGTTGCGATCTGGTAACTTGAAGTAGCTTTGGTTCGGGGTAACAGGGTACCCGAGGTCGCACTGTAGCAAACTAATCACACTGATCTGTCACTAGTGTCTGGTCAGGTCCACGTTCCAATCTGATTGTGTCAAGTTGTCACTTATGTCGAGTCATGTCTACGTGTCTCCCCATTACGAGGTCAGGCCAAATCACCCTTCATCAATTGCCCCCACTCCCCAGGCTAGGGGTCTTGACCTAGTGCGGGAAGTTCATGATGAGCCAAGTGGATTTGGTCTAAAGCTCAAGTAGCTAGTCAGATGAGTCTCCGGTCAGATTTATTCGACCACGTGGGGGTATTGGATCCCGCACGCGTCATCTTTAGTGAAGAACATGGGCTCTTCGAACCTTGGCCGCTTCAAGGGGTTTTGCTCTTCTCTTTCCAACTCACGAGCCGACATTTTCGCTGCGGCTGATGTGCAGCCCATAAAAATTGGTCCGCCAGTGATCAGATGAATTATCCCTCAAACAGGCCTTTCTTCGGGCAGCTGTCTCTACGGCTGCTCAATCTGCCTGTTACTGGTCTCGGGAGCATCTCTCCCTTGCTCCCCCTATCGATCTGCTTGATTTTTATTTTCTTTTAGTACAAAATTTTGTAGATATCCCTGACGGATGAGTTCTTCGATCTCATCACGGAGGTTTCTACAGCTTTTGGTGCTATGACTGTGGTCTTTGTGAAAATGACAATATACATTTTTGTTCTTCGTATTTGGATCCCCTCTCAGTCGAGGTGGCCACTTTAAAAAGGAGGCGTCCTTGATCGCCATAAGAATTTCTCCTTGCTTCACATTCAAGGGCGTGTAATTCGTCTTGTCGACTGGAAGAGCTCGAAAATACTGATTTGGTTTATTCCCTCCTCTAACTAGTTCATCCTTTTTCCGCTTATTATCCCCGTTGGTTAAGGCATCGCCTTCTCTTTTCCTTTTCTCTTGTGGGTTCTCGCATTTTTGGTTCATTTCTTCTTTTGTTCCAATGAACTGGTTAGCGAGCTTGAGAAACTCTCTGACATCTTTGGGCTTGTTGGCTACCACGTTCCACTTGAACTCCTTGTGGGTGATGCCTCTTTTCGTTGTTGTGAGTTTCATGGCGGAATCTAGGTCGGGGATCTGCAAGCACGCATCGTTGAACTGTTTGATGTAGCTCCGTATTGACTCTCCCACCCTCTGGACTATGCTGAGGAGGCTCTCCTGGGACCTCAGACACTTCTTGATGGTGATGAAGTGTGAGGTGAATATCTACACGAACTATGCCCAACTTTTAATTGTCCCGGGCGCAAGGTTTCTGTACCATGTACGAGCCACTCCCTTAAAGGTTGTGAAGAAGGCAACGCACATGCAGGATTCATCAGCCCCAGCTAGGTGCATCTGGGATTGGAAAGAATCCACGTGGTCATTTGGGTCGAATGACCCGTTGTACCTGTCCAAGGGAGGTACCTTGAAGTCTTTTGGCATCGGGACGGCCAGGAGCTTGGGGGATAAGGGGGATGGCACGGAGAGAAGCGAAGTGGTCTTTACGGTTCCCGAGCTTGCCTCTTCTTTGCCTTTGGGCAGTTTGGGTTGTCTCTGATTGTGGCTCGACGAACCTTGCGTTGTCGCCGTTGTTGCCTCTTGATTGGCTCCGCGTTCATATTGCTGGCTTCTGTACCGTCGGGTACTATTCTGGCATGAAGCTGCTCGGACTGATGAGGATGGTTATTGCCGTTGGAGGGGCCTTGTCTTGAATCCGCGACTAGAGCGTCAAACCGGTTTCCCACGAGCGATCCTTTGAGATGTGAAGGCCGGGGTGAAACAGCTCTAGCAGGCTGAGTGTCTCCCGACCCATTTGCCTAGGCAGGAGGAGTAGCTGGCCCCTTTCCCCTGGGATGGGATGAAACTTGGCTCCCGTGAGGGTTTTGAGTCCGGGAAGTTTCTCCTTGGCGAGGCGGTCGACCGTTCTGACGACGAGACCTGTTGGGCTGTGTCTCAGGATGCCGAGGTGGAATTTTCTATGGAGCTTGCTGTAGTGGTGGGAACTGTTGCTGGTATTGCTACTAGTAGAGGTGATGCAGGACCTACTTCTGGTACTACTAGAACTACTGAACTTGCTACATCTGGGCTTTCATAGCCCGTACACAATGCACTAGATCATCGAGTTGGTTCTGCCCGACTGCAGGGGGATTATTGAGGGTTCGACAAAGGTTACCCCTACCGTGGGAGGGAGAGGGGCATACACCAGTGCCATAACACGAGGCACATTCAAAGTTGGCACCCCATCTGCAGAAAGGGGCACAGTGTTCTGCCTGGCGTTACTAGAAGATGCCATGGATGTTTTTTCTTTTCTTTCGGGGAAGAAGAGCTTTTTGTATCAGGTTCCCACAAGCGGCACCATTTATTGAGATGCAATTTGACTACTCCTAACTGGTGATGACTTGGTATCCAATAGACAATAGACTTGATTAATCTGCACAAGGAGAATTAGAGAACCCATGGGGCTTGCCTGGTGAGGTTACTCTGATGCTTAAGTCGATATATG
This sequence comes from Nelumbo lutea, assembly GCF_056320005.1. Lineage (NCBI taxonomy): Eukaryota > Viridiplantae > Streptophyta > Magnoliopsida > Proteales > Nelumbonaceae > Nelumbo > Nelumbo lutea. The sequence continues at coordinate 23,970,272 of NC_142686.1, read as the reverse complement.
GTTGCGAGCTGATGAGAGCTTTAAGAAAGCAAAAGAGCTAGAGAGCAAAGATTACGCATACCTTCGCCCTGGAGGGTTGGGGTCTTTATATATTGGAGTCCTCGCGGGTTTTTCAGAGTGGTTCTGTGATCCTTGCTATGATGAGGCACATTTCCCTATTGACAGGAGATAACGTCGCTAGTTGATAAGGTTTATCATTACCGCCCGAATAAGACGGGGGAGATAATGCTAGTCGTTATGAGGTGTGATCCCGAAAAGCATGGGATCCGGTGGTGAGATCCTCGAGGTTACCATGTGAAGGTCAACCTGACTAGATAGTGAGCTGCCTGTGAAGTGTTGGGCTGCTTGGTGACGAGCTGCCTGAGCTCTTGTTCTACAGACCTGATCTACTCTGAATGTCGAAGTGCCTTAGTACCGAGGTGATCGTGCACCTAGGTAGGCCTATCCCAAGGTGACCTCTTTCCGGGGTGGTTCATTTTTCTGAGCTCGATGTGTGACAAACTTGGTTTCTATCCTGGTTGTGATCTGGTAACTTGAAGTAGCCTTGGTTCGGGGTAACAGGGTACCCGAGGTTGCTCTGTAGCAAACTGATCACACTGATCTGTCACTCGTGTTGGGTCACGTCCACGTGCCAAACTGATTGTGTCAAGTTGTCACTTATGTCGAGTCATGTCCACGTGTCTCCCCATTACAAGGTTTGGCCAAATCACCCTTCATCAATTGCCCCTACTCCCCGGGCTAGGGGTCTTGACCTGGTGCGGGGAGTTCATGACGAGCCAAGTGGATTTGGTCTGAAGTTCAAGTAGCTAGTCAGATGAGTCACCGGTCAGATTTATTCGACCACGTGGCTTGACCAGAAAAACCTAGATCACGTCTGTATATGCGCGGACCTCACGGGGTCTATAAATTCTACAAACGTCAAAAAATGCGCTAAACTGATTTTGGCCTCGGGGATTGCATAGCTGGTTTCTCTAGGAGCCGTTGGATCAATTCAATCTCAACCGTTAGCTTTCAGACATTGTGGCTATAAATAGGGGGGCCTGTGACTCATTCTTCTCATCATGAATTCTGTGATTGTGACTCATTTTCGGTGAGTCCTTGTTCTTTAGTTTTTTTTTCCTGCTTTTCAATCATGTCGAGTTCCAGTGTAGATTGGCTCTTAGATAGTGTTAGCGAGGTGGAGGGTGCTGCTACTCCTGCCGGGGAAGTCAGCTCGTGGCAGGGTGCCTCCCCTCTTTTTCCTTTAGAGGGAACCTCTAACCCTGAAGTTGAGCCATCTTAGGTGGGGAGACCGAAGCTTAGGAAGAGGGTCCATCCTCCTGATCGAAGGCCCCATCTTCTTCCCGAGGTTGGGATCCTAATGACTTCGGTCCTTCCAAACTGTCTTTGGACAGTTTATTGTACTTAGTGTCCCGCTATCGTCTCCCCGATAGCTTGGCTTTTAGCCTTTAGGTCAACACCCTTGGGCTCATGATCACCATGAGCTCGCTGTTTTTGAGGAGCAGCTCGTGGCAAGGCTGCGCTTCCCACTTCACCCTTTCATAGTATAAATAGTTAGGTTTTATAACATTACTATTGACCAGCTTCATCCGAACTCTATTCGGAACATCGTTGGCACTATTTCTTTATTCCACACCTATAACCGATCATTAACCATCAACACCTTCAGCTCGATCTGCGTGATCAAGCGAAACTCGGCCTGTCTGCGCGTGGACGTAAGACAGAGCTATTACATCTCTCCTAGGCCCGGATTCAAAATCCTACTCGACTGCCCGAACAAGGTTCTGGCTTGGAAAAGACGGTATTTCATCATCCGTAACCCAGAAGGGTGGTCTTTCCCAACCCACTAGAGGGTGGCTACTTAGGACCCCGGGGTGAGCTTGGATGTAGAGACCAGGGCGGTGATTAATTCTTGGAGGGACCTCGGCCTCGAGATGAAAAGATTCTTGGCCGAGGAGGCGTTGGTGCAAGCTGGTTTGAGCCCTCCCGGTAGGTTTCTTTATTGGGTACTTATTTAAAATATCTTTTAAGCTTTTTGACTGTCTTAGTTTTTTGCAGTTATAATGCCAGAGGTCGACGTGGAGAGCCTCTTGAGAAGCTCCTAGAAGGGGAAGAAGTGGAAGGCCGTGAAGAGACTTTGCCGGGAAGTTGGGCCTTTTGGACCAATTGAGGCCCTTGCCGTGGAGCCGATCTCCCCTGAGCCCCCCAGGGAGGAGACCTGACCAGTGGCTCCCAAAGTGGTCGTGAGCGAGGACCGCGATGGGGAAGCTTGTCCCCAAGAGTCGGGAGGCTCGTCTGTGCCCGAGGAGGTGGACATTGAACCAGAGAGTGCTCCTGCAAGCATGCAAGAAAGTATAATGGATCACATGCTTGCGGTGTGCAAGAGCCGGGACATCGTCTTCCATGACGAGTTCGTGAAATGGGCCGACATGCCTTCAACTCGGCTCTTGGGACTAGCCGCTAGCCACTATATGGTGGTAAGTATCCTGCCTTCATTTCTCTTTTTTTTTTTTTTTTTTTTTTACTGACATTGGTCTTCTTTTGCTAGGCCAACTCTGCTATTCACACATTGTCTTGCCAATCTACGATCCGTTCAAAGGAAGCTCGGGATGCCAAGATGGAAGCTTCACCATGAGCTGGGCCTAGTTCGGGACAAAGTACTTCAAGCCAAGAAGGGGGCTGAGGACCATAAGCAACTGATCTTGGTCTATGAAAGGCAGATCTCCACGCTGACTGAGGAGAATGTGCGACTTCAGCAAGAGGTCGAAAACCTTGAGGCCTTGGTCCAGGTGCGAACTCAAATCCTCGAGACCGCCATCCAGGAGGCGCAGACAGAGGAAAGGAACCAGGCCATGGAGCACTTCAAGGAGTCCCTAGAGTTTCACGCTCTGCAAGGTTGAATATGGCTCGAGCTTCTATCGCTCCAGGTTCAAACTGTGCAGGTACCTGGTCAGGTAGAAGTTCCCCAATCTCGACCTCAGTGCCATTACGATGTCGGGCTTAGCCCCCGAGGTGGCCAAGGCAGCGAACGAGGAGCCCGACTCATCAGAGGAGGAGAGCGATAATGAGGTCGAAGTGGTGGACCCTTCGGATATGGCTGGCAGTCCTCCTGCGTGATAACTTCTTTTTCTTCTTCTTTCCTTTTTTTGAATCCTGAATGTACACCCGATGCCACTGAGCTTGGGCTATGACAAGATTTTTGTACTTACCTTTTCTTTCATCAATGAAATACAATGTTTCTAAGTAACCTGTGTGCAAAATAATTCTAAGTGTGAGTGAGCCCCAATTTGGGCAATTCAATATATAGGTTACCCGAATTGTCGAGCTTCCGAGTAGGATAACCAGTAAGGATAACCAAAATAAAATTTTGCCTGTGTTTGTTACCCCGAACTATCTACTTAAACTTTCGGTAGGGGCAACTTAGATAATGAAGGCTGAGGTGAGCGACACCATAGGGTATATACCCGATCTGTCCATGCACGAGCTCTTGACTTAAATGTCAGTTGTTCCCAACAGATCCAACCTGTTGATTTATGCAGAAGTGAGCCAAATATCGTAGGGCTCATGCCCGAGCTATCTACGCTTTAGGCAGTAGTAGTGCTTCACCTATGCCGAAGAGGTGGATAGGACTTATATGCTCATGACAAGGAGGCGATTAGGTCTTGGGTGCCCATGCCGAAGAGGTGACTGGGACTTATACAGTGACGAGTCCATCAATTCGATACTTTGGCCTTTAGGCATTGGGGGTGACTTATAGTCCACCCTCCTTGATCTTGCCCATGTCGAAGAGGCGAGTAGGGCTTATATGATACAAAAGTCTTTTACTAGTTCAACACCTTTAGTCCTTAGACTTCTGGAGGTGACTCGCGGTCCACTCTCCAATTAGACGATCACAGATAATATCATCTCATATTACTGACGTTCCATGCTCGAGGTACCGGTTTTCCTTCTAAGGTCTCGAGCTCGTACGTACCTTCCCCGAGCACCCACTTTACTCGGTAGGGTCCTTCCCAATTCGGTCTGAGCTTACCAACACCGGGCTCAGGTACCATAACTTTACGAAGAACCATGTCTCCAACGCGGAAGTTCCACTTCTTGACTCGGGCATTGTAGTACCGAGCCACTCTCTGTTGGTAGGCAGCGGTCCGGATGTATGCGAGGTCCCGTACCTCTTCTACTAGATTGAGGTTGGTGCGTATCTCGTCATCGTTTGTCTCTTCGTTGTATGCCTCCAGGCGTAGTGTAGGTACCTCGATCTCAGCTAGGATTACTGCCTCCATGCCGTAGGTGAGGTTGAAGGGAGTTTCACCCGTGGCGGTCTTTACAGTGGTTCGATAAGCCCATAGTACACTGGACAGCTCGTCTACCCATAGTCCTTTAGCTCGGGCTAAACGTGCTTTCAATCTATGAAGGATGGCCCTGTTCGTGACTTCCGCTTGACCATTTTCTTGAGGGTGTGCCACCAAGGTGAAATTCTACTGTATCCCCATCTCTTTGCACCAATTCTGGAACTTGATATCCTCAAATTGCTTGTCGTTGTAGCACTCGAGGTAGTCTGAAGCAACATATTATGCTTCTCCAAAAAAAGTTTTGCTCGTTTCATGCTATGATCGTCGCAAGGGGTTCTGCCTCTACCCACTTTGTAAAATAATCCACCGCTACGACCAAGAATCTCCACTGCGCAAAGGGCCATGGGTTAGTGAGGTACTTTAGGTTTGCAGCGGGCTGATGGTTGATGTTGGCGTGCCTTTGACACTTGTCGCATCTTTTGATGAGCTCAAGCGCATTTGCCTTCATCGTGGGCTAGTAGTACCCCTGTCGCAGTGCTTTTTAGGCTAGGGCTCTGCCCCTCAGGTGTCTGCCACACAAACCTTAATGAGTGTCGTGGAGAATGAGCTCGGCTTCCAAAGCTTGCAAGCAACGCAGATAAGGGAGCATGTAGGATCTTTGGTACAGTCATCTGCCTATCATGACGTATTTGGCCGCCCGACGATCTACCCTTCTGGCCGCATTACGATCTGTAGGGAAGGGTCCTGTGAAGCAGGTAGCTCGTGAATGGGTCAATCTAGCTCGACTCTGCTTGCGCAACAAGAGCGACCTACTCTGCCCCCCCCTGGGAATGCTAGGCCGAGACAGGTTCTCTATGTACACGGTCCTCATAGAGTTATTGCTTGTGCTGGATAGCTAGGATAGAGCATCGACCTCAGCATTCTCGAACCTCAGGATCTGCCTGATGAAGTAAGACCGAAAATCACGCAAAACTTCTTTGACCTTGTCTAGGTAGGCGATCATGGTTTGCTCGCGAGCTTTGTATTCGCTGGTGACCTGGTTGACCACGAGCTAGGAGTCGCTGCAAATAACGAGGTGTTTGGCTCGTACTTTGTTTGCTAAAGCAAGCCCAACTAGCAATGCTTCATACTCTGCTTCATTATTGGACGCGGTGAACTAAAATCAAAGCGAATACTCCAGTTTTACCCCGCTTGGCCCGTACAGAATGATACCAGCTCCACTACCTTGCTGATTTGACAAACCATCCAAATGGAGGATCCAGGGCTCCTCATCCCAGGTTGGGTTTGCTCTAACCAGGAGAGGTGTCACGTTGGTTGAAGCTTCCTCTCTGTGCTCAGGCTTGATCGACTTAGGGACTACAGTGCTGAAGGTACTTTCCGCGACAAAGTCAGCTAAAGCTTGGGCCTTGATAGCTGTCCGAGGCTCATACTGGATGTCATACTCGCTAAGTTCAATGGCCCACTTCGTCAATCTACCGGAGACCATGGGCTTGAGCAAGACTTGCCTCAGAGGTTCATCGGTGAGGATGACGACGAGATGAGCTTGGAAGTACGGTCGAAGCTTCCGGGCTGTGACGACCAATGCGTACACCAGCTTCTCTATCTCTGGGTATCTGGTTTCTGCATCCTAAACTTTACTAACATAGTAGATGGGTCGTTGGACCTGACCTACTTCTTTTATCAGTACTGAGCTGACCACCTCGTCACTCGCGGAGAGGTATAGTTTCAAAATATCTCCCTCTTCGGGTTGGGTCAAAACCGGGACACTGGTTAGATAATTTTTGAGCTCGTCGAAGGCGAGCTGGCACTTTTCGGTCCACTCAAAATCCTTGTTCTTTTTAATTGTCTTGAAGAAAGGCAAGCAGCGATCTGCCGGCTTAGATATGAAGCGGCTCAGAGCGGCTATACGTCTGTTCAGCCTCTGAACCTCCTTCAATTTGCGGGGCGGTCTCATATCTAGTATGGCCTTTATCTTTTTGGGGTTGGCTTCAATGCCACGCCGGTTAACTATGTAACCCAAGAATTTACTCGAGGTGACACCGAAGACACACTTGTTAGGGTTTAGCTTCATGTTATATTTGCGCAAAATTTCAAAAACACAATGCATATATTTTATTCAATCATTTGAAAACTGAGTTTTGACGACTATGTCGTCTACATAGCATTCTACTTTCTTGCCGATCAGCGGCTCAAAGAGTCAATTTACAAGTCTTTGAAATATTGCCCCAACATTTTTTAGTCCAAAGGGCATGACCTTGTAACAATACAGGCCTAGCTCGGTTATGAAGGTCATTTTTTTCTTCATCAGTAGGGTCCATCTTGATCTGGTTGTAGCCCGAGTATGCATCCAGAAAACTCAGCAACTCGTGCCCTGAGGTTGCGTCCACTAGACAGTCGATCTTGGGAAGTGGAAAACATTCCTTTAGGCAGACCCAATTCAGGTCAGTATAGTTGACGCACATGCGCCATTTACCGTTGGCCTTTTTTACCAGAACGGGGTTGGCCACCTAGCTTGGGTAATGGACTTTCCTGATGAAATTGGCTGCAAGAAGCTTCCCGACTTCCTTGTCGACTACTCTCCAGCGCTCTGGGGCTAGTTGAGAACGCAGAGGCTCCTCAATCGATGTGCCGATTCGGAGAGTCTGGGCTGGATCTTCTATCGAAACGGGTACAAAGATTGTCTCTTCTATCGTCTGAGGCCTTGGCTTTCCCTTTGAGGGCGGTGACATAGCATTTGCGAGACTCAAGTTGGTCGCCTTGCACCACCCCAACTCCGAAGTTCGTGGGGAACTTCATAGCCAAATAATAGGTGGACACCACTACGCGAAGAGCATGGGTGATTGGTTGACCTATAATGGCATTGTACGGGGAGGGAGTCGCGACCACTAGAAAAGTGTAGTCGAATCTCGCAATGCTACGCCACGCACCGTCCTCTACAGGTACTGTAATTCATCCCAAGGGCCTGACTTATTCTCCACTGAAGCCTACCAGTGGTGTGTTTGTGGGCTTGATATCACTTTTTGGAAGCTATAACTTGTCGAACGCGTCCTTGAACAGTATATCTTCCGAGCTGCCTGAATTGACCAGGACGCACTTCACTTCGAAGTCGTTGATTCTTATTTTTACGACGAGCGCGTCATCATGGGGGTACTGGATCCCGCACGCGTCATCTTCAGTGAAGAACACGGGCTCTTCGAACCTTGGCTGCTTCGGGGGGTTCTGCTCTTCTCTTTCCAACTCACAAGTTGACATTTTCGCTGCGGCTGATATGCAGCCCACGACAATTGACCTGCCTGTGATCATATGAATTATCCCTCGAACTGGCCTTTCTTCGAGCAGTTGTCTCTGCGGTTGGTCACTCCGCCTGTTACTGGTCTCGAGCGCATCTCTCCCTTGCTCCCCTTGCCGATCTACTTGATTTTTATTTTCTTTTAGTACAAAATTTTTTAGGTATCCGTGACAGATGAGTTCTTCGATCTCATCGCGGAGGTTTCTATAGTTTTCAGTGCTATGACCGTGGTCTCTGTGAAAATGACAATATACATTTTTGTTCCTCGTATTTGGATCCCCTCTCAGTCGAGGTGGCCACTTTACAAAGGAGGCGTCCTTGATTGCCATGAGAATTTCTCTTCGCTTCGCATTCAAGGGCGTGTAATTCGTCTTGTCGACTGGAAGAGCTCGAAAATGCTGATCTGATTTATTCCCTCCTCTAACTGGTTTGCCCTCTTTCCGCTTATTATCTTCGTTGTTGAGGCGTCACCTTCTCTTTTCCTTTTCTCTTGTGGGTTCTTGCTTTTTTGGTTCATTTATTCTTCTGTTCCAATGAACTAGTTAGCGAGCTTGAGAAACTCTATGACATCTTTGGGCTTGTTGGCTACCACGTGCCACTTGAACTCCTTGTGGGTGATGCCTCTTTTCACTACTGTGAGTCTCACGGCGGGATCTAGGTTGGGGATCTGCAAGCACACGTCGTTGAACCATTTGATGTAGCTTCGTATTAAATCTCCCTCCCTCTGGACTATGCTGAGGAGGCTTTTCTGGGACCTCGGGCACCTCTTGCTGGTGATGAAGTGCGAGGTGAATATCTACACGAACTGCGTCCAACTTTTAATTGTCCCAGGCGCAAGGTTTTTGTACCATGTACGAGTCACTCCCTTAAAGGTTGTGGAGAAGACAACACACATGCAGGATTCATCAGCCCCAGCTCAGTGCATCTAGGACTGGAAAGAATCCACGTGGTCATTTGGGTCGAATGACCCGTCGTACTTGTCCAGGGGAAGTACCTTGAAGTCTTTTGGCATCGGAACGGCCAGGAGCTAGAGGGATAAGGGAAACGACACGAAGAGGAGTGGAATGGTCTTTACGGTTCCTGAGCTTGCCTCTTCTTTGCCTTTGGGCAGTTCGGGTTGGCTCTGGATTGTGGTTCGGTGAGCCTTGCAACGTCGCTGTTGTTTCCTCTTGACTTGCTCCGCGTTCGTACTGCTGGCTTCTATATCATCGAGTACTATTCTGGCATGATGCTGCTCAGACTGTTGAGGATGGTTGTTGTAGATGGGGGGCCTTGTCTTGAATCCATGACTAGAGCCCCGAACCAGTTTTTCATGAGTGATCCTTCGAGCTGTGAAGGCCGGGGTGAAGCAACTCTAGCGGGCTGAGTGTCTCCCGACCCATTTGCCTACAGTGAGGCGGGAAGAGTGGTTGGCCGCTTTCCCCTACCATGGGATGAAACTTGGCTCCCATGAGGATTTTGTGTCCAGGAAGTTTCTCCTTGGCGAGGCGGTCGATCGTTCTGCCGACGAGACCTATTGGGTTGTTTCTCAAGATGCCGAGGTAGAATTTGTTGCGGAGCTTGCTGTAGCAGTGGGAACTGCTGTTGGTATTGTTGCTGGCAAAAGTGATGCAGGACCTGTTGCTAGTACTGCTGAACTTACTACATTTGTTCTTGCATAGCCCATACACAATGCACTAGGTCATCGAACTGGTTTTGCCTGATTGCAGGGGGGATTACCGAGGGTTCGCAAAGGTTGCCCCTATTGTGGGAGGGAGAGGGGCATACGCTGGTGCCATAACCTGAGGCACATTCAAAGTTGGCACCCCATCTGCAGAAAGGGGCACAGTGAATTGCCCAATACAGATAGTTGGGATCTGAGGTTGTCCTTCGAAAATGTTCACATCAGTGTTCTGTCCGGCGTTACTGGTTGATGCCATGGATGCTTTTTCTTTTCTTTTGGGGAAAAAGAGCTTTTTGTATCAGGTTCCCACAGACAGTGCCAAATGATGAGACGCAATCTGACTGCTCCTAGCTGGCGATGACTTGGCTTCTAGTAGACAATGGACTTGATTAATCTGCACATAGAGAATCAGAGAACTCGGGTGGTTTGCCCGGCGAGGTTACTCTGATGCTTAAATCAATATATGGTTGCGAACTGATGAGAGCTTTAAGAAAGCAAGAGAGCTAGAGAGCATAGATTAGGCGTACCTTTGCCCCTGGAGGGTTGGGTCTTTATATACTGGAGTCCTCGCGGGTTTCTCAGAGTGGTTCCGGGATCCTTGCTATGATTGGGCCCATTTCCGTATTAATAAGAGATAACGCCGCTAGCTAATAAGGCTTATCACTGCCGCTCAAATAGGACGGGGAGATAGTGCTAGCCGTTATGAGGTGTGATCCCGAAAAGCATGGGATCCGGTGGTGAGATCCTCAGGGTTACCATGTGAAGGTCAACCTGACTAGATAGTGAGCTGCCTGTGAAGTGTCGGGTTGCTTGGTGGCAAGCTGCCTAGTGGCGAGTTGCCTGAGCTCTTGTTCCATAGACCTGATTTACTCCGAATGCCGAAGTGCCTTAGTATTGAGGTGATCTTGCACCGAGGTAGGCCTATCTCGAGGTGGCCTCTTTCCGGGGTGGTTCATTTGTCCTAGCATGATGTATGACGAAATTGCATACCCGAGGTCGCTTTATAGCGAACTGTTCTATATCTTTTTTGATACATGAAAGAAAATTAGACCCGACGAGCAAAAGTTTCTCGAAGTGGAGATGGATCATTGATGACCTCCATTGGCTAGCTATAGCCAAATTGCCGCTCGATCGGTTACTTTCTTTATGCTTGTGAAGATAGCATATTGAACCATTGAACTCTCTCTTGATTCTGATCATGCACTCCTCATTGTGATGTGACACCTTCAATATCGTTGTAACCTTGGAGTCTCCCTCCATCCGAACCCCATTGTTACATTGGAGTCTCATTTCATCTACCATGATCGACTTTCTCTTAATTGAGCCGAATAGTATTTTTGGAACCTCCATTGAATTTAGTAAAAGGTATATTTGATTTGACCCAACAAGAATCCAAATTTGATAAGAATTCTAAGAATACGATTTGAATTCAATTCGAACAGAATTATAATAAAAAAGTATGATATAATATAAATAATATATTATATTATTATTTATTAATATATTATAAAATATATATTATAATATATATATATAATATTTCGTAATGTAATAGATCTGATCCGATTTGTTAGGACTAAAGGAGGTATCTAAATCCACCTCTTATCAGATCAAATTTGACTTCGAATAAAATCTCATCTGACTTATTTGCAACCCTATTCAATCCTCAATATCTTTTTTTCGGCATCAAAATTAATTTTAATAACAGATAACACAGGAGGGTTCCACTTGACATTATATCCCTGTTCTATAGTTCTCTACTGTTAACAATCCTTTGGGCTTCTATGTATTCTCTATCACTTTCTAGGGCTTTTTCAATGATTTTCAGGGGTCATAGATTTTATCTTCAAACACTTCTTGATTCCTATTCTTCATTTTTTTTCCTGTTAAAGGTGCAAACTCTCACTCTTCTTAACTATTAGCTCATTCCAATTTCTAAGACTCGTGTGTTCTGGCTTTGGACTAGGAAGTGGAACCTGATCCTCAACTAGGGCCCGAACTTGAATGGCCATTTGGCATGCTATGAATGGTTTATGTCCTCTTTTTCACACAGATCTGACATCTAGATCACAACTGAAACCCCATTTAACTAGAAGTCCATTTGGCATGTTTTTTGTGAAAGATTTTCTAGAAGATCTAATAGTTAAAAGACGATGCGAGTTTTTACATCAAGATCTTAACAACTTGAAGACCGTTTGGTTAAGGCGCATCTGTCTGCACAAAGATGACTTGAAAAAAAAAGGCGAAAAACTCCATTTGAAGCTTCCCAAAAATAACATGAAATAGGCTTCCCGCATCTTTTCGGGGTTGCGGTTTTCTGCAGCTAGATCTTTTCCCAACCAAATGGGAAAAGACCAAAATGCAGGCTGCCAAACTTCTAAAAAACCAACAACTTGCAGAAAAAAAAAAAAGCACCAAACAGGGCATATATTATCCTTTGTTGGGAACTTATCTACTAATTTGTTTATGAATTTCATTAACTTTTCCTTCTCCATTAAGAGTACCGTAAGCTGTGTAGGTATATACCGCTCACTCAAACCCTTAAAGAACACTTAGACATTAGGATTAACACCACATAAGCACAAGCAAGCAGCTTGCAATCGACCCCCACGTTGCGATGAACTTGCGACACACTATCACTTTTGTGATGAACTCGCAATACATGAAGCAAAACTGCGATAAACCTATGGTCCACCGAGCTTAGTCAATGCCCGAACCTAAAGAAACCCCATAGGGACCCATCCAAAGGACCCAAATCCACTTGAGCATGCGATGAAGCTACACCTGCTACAACGTGCGATGAACTCATAGCCCGCGAACCCACTCTTGATGACGGGTTAGAAAGGATAGTAGGTCGAGCCCTTGGCGAGGCCTGCATGCGCCCAGACGCACATGGACCCACGACAACAAAGAACCCTGTGAGTCGCCACGTGGAATCGACAAAGTACCAACCATTGAATGGTGACATCATCATTGCCACATAAGATTAGTTATAACGCACAAAAATGTAGTAGCACACGTGAATAATGAGGGATCTCAAGGACAAGGAAAGTCAATCCCTGAGAAGATCCTCATGAAACACGTGACGATACCCCAATAGCACGTCCAATAATTGACAGCGAATCAAATATTCCCTTCCTCGATACGGAGCGAATATCCTCATTGCCTACCTTTTGGGATCTTGGGATTCCCTCCATAAATAGGTATCCTCCTCATATAAAAAATCATCTGATCCTAAGCAATCTATCGCCTAGTACTCCTGAGCTCTCCCATTTTTCTTGCATCCTCAACCCAAAGACCCTCACTTTCTTGTTCACCAGACCCTTTTCTATCTTTCAAAAGACCTCTCCTCACCCCAGCCTTACCCTGCCGACAAGCCAATTTAATTGAAAAATCTCTTTTGGAATTAACTCCCCATACTAATTCATCCTCTTTGTCTTCTCAGGCTAGTAATATTGGTATGATCTTTTTGGCAATTTCTTCTGAAAATAACTCTTCTATTTTAGTTTGGTCCCAGCTCCAAGTATTTTGGTTTATAATTTTTTAATATTTTCACCTTGGTTCTTTATTTCGTCAAATTTTTGGTGTAAATCCTTTAGGGGACCATTAAATGCATAGTTATCCTTCCATAAAGGGCAGCTTCGACCATGACCAATCCTCCAAGCTAAACATTTGAGAAAATTGAACAACTATATGCAAATTGATGCATTAGTATAATGGGACTTGACTTTGCAACCCTTCCCAAATCTTGTTTTTTATTCCCCATATATTTCTCTATATTTTTTGTTAAGGTTCACAGCATAACACAAAAATGTAGGGAGATAAAGGATCTCCCTATCTAATTCCTTTCGAGGGGTTTAGGTTTTCACTTGGAGAGCCATTGATTAAAATTTGATAGCTCATCGTGGTTATACATTTCATCACCCAATTTACCAATTTTTTATTTAATTGTTTTCGTAGCTTTTTTTGATAAATATCTAGTCCAGTCTATCATATATAGGCTTTTCCATATCAATCTTGTAAGCGGCTAGACCTGCCTTTCCAATTTTTTTTTTTTTAATTTTTCATTGTGTCAACAATTTCATTAGCAATTAATATATTATTTGTTATTTATTTATTTGGGACAAAAAGAATACTAGTACGGGGTGGGGTTATTATTTTTGAAAAAGATGGCATTTAGACCATTTGTGCCAGGAGCCTTTGTTGCCACCCATTGAACTCAAGGCCTCCAATATTTCACTTTCCTACACCTCAGTCCTGAATATGTTTCATTTTCCTCTAGTGAAATGATTGGATGAATAGCTTCTAGGAACTCTTCTATGTTTTCAGTAGTATTTTTTTATATCTTTCTTTAAAAGTTTCAACAAACTCCTTAATAAGGTTTAGGCTTGTGTATTCTTATCTCCAGCTTGGAACCAATTTATCCTGAATCTCTCTGGGCCCAATATATTTCTTCCCTCTCTAAAATCTTATTTAATCTCCCTTGAAGAGCTTTTTCTCTTCTTTTTTTTTCCAACATGGGGGTTGATTTAATAATTTTCTGCCTCTCTATTTCTTGTAATTGACTTATGGTCCTCATTTTTAATTCATAGATATTCCAAATAAATTGCATCCTGTTCCATATTGTTAAGCTATTAGATAAAACTTTGGCTCTTATCACAAATTGCTAAACCTTTAATCAATTGACCGATTGGTTGGGTTCAGGCTTCTCAAATAATTTCTTTTAATTTATACTGGGGTCAAGGTTCAACATGGATATTCAAGCCTGAAATGTTTGGGACCCCAGTCAGTACAAAGGTTAGTATTTAAAAGTAGAAGGGCATGGTCAGAGCTAAGGAAAGGAAGATGTTCTAGCAGTGTGTTTGGATAAAAAGCTCACCACTCATCAATTATTATTATTATTTTTTTTCATGGACCTCCATGTATATATACTTTATGCCTTTCGCCTCTATGTCAGTGAGATCACATTCATTTAACACGTTACTAAAGATATTTGTTTGAGAACTATTGAAAGTAACATTTTTTTTTATCATATACGCGTTAAAATCTCTTAAAAGGTACCATGGATTGGAAGTTTGGTTATGAATATCTTCCAACCATTTCTAGACCCTGACTTGTTTGATTTTTATTTGGAGGCGTAAATATAAAGGCTATAAAACTAAAAATATTATATTTTTCAAGTTATCATGAAATTGATCATGAACTCATCTTTCATTCGATACTAAAATATGTAGGTCTCTCTTGCATCCTTCTTTCACCACAAGGGACAATACACCTGAATATCCTATGGGATAGATTCACCAAAAAACTACCATCAAAGTTTAGACATCTAAGGATCCATTTGGTTTGCAGTTGGAATTGAAATTGGAATGAGAATCAAAATATTCTGAAATGGTCCATTCCGATAGTCTGTTTGGTTCAGACCAGAATGAGAATGGGAATTAAAATCAGCAGGAATGGAATTTCATTCCCAAAGAGAGGATGCCATTCCAGCAGGAATGGAAATGGGATTCGGATCAATTCTGCCCAACCAAACAGTTGGAATTAAAAGTCTATTACGATTCTCAGACAAAAAAAAAAAAAAAAGACAAGACATCGGTGCTATGCATTTAATTGTACCAACAAATTAATATGCTGTCTAGTAGGGTTTCCTGGTCCACGTACATTCCATGCAATGCACCATGAGGGACATTTGAAGACCAAGAGGTGCTGTTCTATTTCAGTTTTATTGGTGAAAAAAAATTGTCACCCTTTCCAAAAGGGAAAAGAAACCCGTAGCCACTTTCATTGTCAATTGTTTAGTCTATTTAATGGATAAAAATTAAGTTAAAGAATACTCTTTTCTAAGCATAGACAGACAATTAATGGGGTTAGCCACGTACATGAATGAGAGAGAGACCGAAGCA
This sequence comes from Nelumbo lutea, assembly GCF_056320005.1. NCBI lineage: Eukaryota > Viridiplantae > Streptophyta > Magnoliopsida > Proteales > Nelumbonaceae > Nelumbo > Nelumbo lutea. The sequence continues at coordinate 23,955,125 of NC_142686.1, read as the reverse complement.
TTTATTTAGTTCATTTTACTAATGATAATACATGAGATGAGATTGTCATTTTTTACTTCAATTTATCTTCAGTGTTCAAATTCCACTTTAGGGATGCGAAAGTCAGGATGCACAGTGCAGCTAGAATTGCAGGTGCCAGGAATGCAGAATCACAGAATACAGAAGTCATAAGTGAATACAAGTTGCAGAGATTCATACTGATAATCCTAGGAGAAACACCAGGTTTGCAATTATAACCTAGAAACAAAATACAGAGATATTTGAGAACCAAATAAAGTAAGGAAGAAAACAAACCACAATGCAAAGGCAGCCAGATTACAAGCTTGGACATGCTCAGATTACATAAACAATTTTCCCTTCTCTTCACCCTGGTCTAATAACATTAAGATCACCTATCCAACCTAAATACTGTGTTTTCTTTCTAAGTTTGTTTTGAATCAATGAGAGCATGTTTTACTTGTTGAAATTCAACACCATACCATCCTTTCTGATCATCAACCAACCATTAATCCCGTAGTGATGGCCAACAAAATTTGAAAGGAATATTACTCTTGCTGCCCCAAACTATAACAAAGCTACAAAGCATGCTTTAAATTCCTTTAGTTACATTTTTCTGTTAATTAGGCTCGCTCAGTCTGAGAAGAGTTTAAATATAAATATGTACAGTGCAAATACACGGTTTATAAAAATGGTATGCAAGGTTTTGCATTGTACATATTTATATTAATGTGTACTCGGTTTTGCACTCCACATATTTGTATTTGTACTCCTTCCGAACTGAGCCCGTGACAAAGAAAATAGAACATCATGCATTTTGAGGTACAGTATTTGCACTTTTGGCCCCAATCTTACCTCATTTAATTTTGACTGCCCAACCATTCAAGTAATATGGTCCCACATACAAATCAGGTTCACGTACGCCAGAATGCACTATTTGGTTCAACCATATACTAAGAGAGTATTATATCCTTGGTTGCACAATGAAGATTTCTGCAATTATGAAATATTTCCTATGAGATACAATGTCAATGAGGTTTAAATTTCATAGCTCTGCCATTGTAGACCAGATTTGACATAATTTTAAAACATCATAATCATCATCTACCCCTTATCTCTATAAGATTTAGCATCAATGGCAGAAAATTCTTTTCCTCCTTTCCTTAAGTGGGTGTTCTTTGGTTCTTTTTCTTCTCCCTCCTTTGATGGAGGAAAGATAGTCTGGAGATTGATTTTATTGAGATAGGTAACATGGAAACTCAAGTATTTTTCAATTCTAGTTGAATGAAATATAATCTTATTGATGAGATTTATTCTACATTTTTTTGGGACCTCCATCATAGGATAGCATTTCTCTGTATTCTTTTAAGGAAGAAAGGATAATCAGAGCTTTTCTTTGCAGAGTTCTTTGTCAAAATTAGTCATCCTGTGATCCTTCTCACCATATCGTTTCCAAATTGGTGCTTGTTCTTTTGTCCTGATATTGTCAGGAGGAGTCCATTTTCTAATTCTTTCTTTCAGTTGTTTGATCAAATATGAGTTAAAAGCAATATATTTTCATGGTTCTTAGGCTCATTTTCTGTGTATCTCCCATGTAAATATGAACCATACCATTATAATATTATGGTATTTAATCATGCCCAGCTATAGGAAATGGTCCATACCACTTCCAATACTCTGCTCCAACATCTTACGAAGATATCTTGTTCCTCATTGAAATAAACTCAAATTGTATTTTCCATTTCTGTTAACATCAACAAAGAAAAATAGTTAATAAAATAATAAAAAAAGGAGCTAGATATCCCTTCGCTACATATTGTAACTGACTACTACTCTATGTTGCCATTCTAATGCCAACCAGAGAAAAAGAAGAAATAAATTTAAAATGTGTTCTTATATCCAATAGGAACACAAAAGGAACAAGAAAAAAGCAATGCATCCCAACCGGAAAAGATATCAATCTGATGTTGGAAGGAAAAATTGAATGAATTATTGATCACATAATTCACATCTATTATTGATTCTTCCCAAAAAAATTTAAAAAAAATAAAGAAATTCGGAGACAAAATTTAATCATTTATTATTATTATTATTTTTTTAAGGCAAATATATGATCAGTCGACATTTTATAAACAAGAAGGAAAATGTAACCCGCTAAGATGATTAAAAAAGAAAATTGGAATTAGCCCCGCTTCAATATTCCTGCAATCCCTTCCTAGCCTCGAGAGCTGAAGGGGAGATTGAATTCCCTATATCGGGAGGTGTAAACACTGTATCTGGGTATCTATAAAACGGCCGAGATGAGTAGAAGAGTTCCGCTGAGTTTGGTGTAAAGAGAGGAATATCGGATATATAAGGATTAGGCGGTTCGCAGACTGGAGAAATGGAAGATGAGCTGACCTGAACATCTCCGCTACCTCCGCCACCTCCGCCACAGTTCCCATCAGTAACAAGCGATGATGACTCGGTGTCGTCGCCTGCTCTTGTGTTAAAATTATTCCTTTCAGAAGAAGAAACTTGCCCAGATTCCTGAGGTTGAGGTTGCACCGGCTGATCATCAGAACGTGAAAGCCCCGTCAGCTTTTGCACTAGAGCCATGAAGTCGCGAGCTTGGGTGTGAATAATCTTGGGAGAGTGGGTATAGATGATAACTGGAGGCTGTCGCTGTTGTTGGTGCTGTTGTTTTACGGAGGCTGTAGCGGCTACAGCACTGAGCGAGGACGGTGAAGTAGAAGAAGATGAATGTGCCGAGGAAGATGGTTTTTGAATAAAATGGGAATCCTTGTTGATCTTCAATGGAGATGGTCGTGGCCCATTGATCTCCTTCCTCGCCTGTTGATCATCATGAAATTGGGAAGGGCTCATGATTTAATTAATTCTCGTAAGAAAAATTCAATAACTGCTGGGGATGATTATTATTCTTCAGAAAGAGAAGAAGAAGAAGAAGAAGAAGAAGAAGAAGAAAGAAGAGTGATAAGGAGTTGGTGAGAGAAAGAGAGAGAGATATATAAAGAAGAAAATGACAGAAGATTGTGGATTCGGTTTCGTAAGGCAGGAAGAGATGTGAGTTGCGGGAGGAGGGAGGAAGGATTGATCTTCATCAGTTGATGGAGGAAGCGCCAGCGATTCTGACCATTGACATGAAGGGGCTGTGGTGTTGAAATTTTAGTGTTTAACGGAAAAGCTGTTGTGAGACGCTACCCATCTGTTTCTTTAGGCGCATTCGTCGGCTGGACAGCGCCGGCGCAGCTGACGGGATCACGAAGGTGTGTGTGAGTTTTGTTTTTGAGTCTATTTTCTTCTCCTCCTATTTTCGTGCTTCCTTTTTTCTTTTTTTCTCCTTTTATTTCTTTAACAAATATTGCCTTGGTTTTTTTTTTATTAATTGCAACTTACCCATTTCGTTTCTTTTTTCTTTTGCTCAGCTAGTGATCATTTCTCCTTGCTTTTGGGCTTCATCTTCAATTCGTATAAAAAGAATATCAGTGTTAATCGTTTACGTATCTTTTATCTTTAGACCAGATTACTGCTTCTTCTTTACTTTCTTCGTTTCTAATTAGTAGACCAAAAGAAAGGATTGAAAAAGAAAACAAGGCGAGTGAAAAAAAAAAAAAAAATTTCAAACTCCTAGCCCACGACGCCACTTCTCACACAGATGAATCGTCTCAGCTGAATCAAAATAGAAAATCCAAATTGAGAATTTAAAGGATTTTTTTAGTTAAGTTTATCTTTAGCAAGGCACCCACCATAAATAAACTTGCATGCTTTTGTTAGTTACGTTCGCTGCTAAAACCGTATTAAACCAGAGATAATTGATGGAATTTTTAGACTTTCTTTTTTTTCTTTTTGTTTGAAGTTTTAACCCTGAAAATCATTTATGGTGCGAGTGAAATTGCGAAATTGGAGCGCTGATAAACCTTTTGATTTTTTGTTTAACAGACTGTTTTACGCTTATCAATCACTCGATATAAAGGGAAAGAAGGGAGCTACGTCATTACTTTACTAATTACTGGTAATCAGTGAAGGATTTCACGGTACAGATTTGGGCCTAGCTGCCAACTCCTGTACACGTCACTTTATCACTAGTTGTTCATGTATTTTCTTTTGGAGATGCATGTTGTACACCGTGGGATTTGCATTGGAATTCATGCATTTCCCCTCTTTGGCGGATGATTACATGTAATTATTCTCCTCCACTTTTCTTGTGCTTAATTACCCCTCACTTCCATGCCAAAATTTAATTTTGGGGAGATGTTGATCTCGTGCGTGACTGGATGCCAATACTTCCGTACCATGTCTACAATTTTTGCTCTCGATGCCGGAAGGAGCTCAGATTTACTGTGCACAAAATGCGGTTCCTTTACTGTGTGCTACTGCATAACGTGTGCACAGCAGATCCAGATTCAGACTTTAATAGAAGTGATTTACATGTGTTATTACTAATTTTTAATGAGCATATTACCCTTGATTAATGGTCTGTCTTAATAGCTAATTTCTCCCTTTTTTTTATATTCATTTTTTTTCACACACCATAATGATTAAATTTAAGTGAATGGATATGCTTATTTTTGGAATTTTGGTTTATGTAAATTTAAGTGAGCATATTATCCTTAAATTTTGCAATTTACGGGTTTTATTAAGCGAAGGTAAACAATAGAAATACATAAGAATATAAAATTATTTTATATTAAATTTTTAATAACCAATTTGGTCGAACTCAATCCAAGTTGGTTAGTTTTCTAGTATTTATGAATGACTTTGGTTCAACAATTTTTCAACCCAATCAAGTCAGGTCAATTTCAGTCTAGCTATTTGTAAATCAATCAAAACTGAACCGACCCAACCATAAATATATAAATATTTTATATTTTAAATATAATATTTTAATAAGGGAAAGTGGGAAAATTCCTATGACTTAGTTTGGAAATAGTACAAATGCAAATATGTACGGTGCAAATGCATACAAAATAATAAAAAATATTAAGGTTTTGCACTCTACATATTTGCATTTGTATTCCTTCCAAACTAAGCCTATATTTCTTAGTTTAAAATATTTTATATCATAAATTTAAATTTTTAATTTACTTTTAGTAATGCCATAATAATTTATTAAATTTAAATTTAATTTTTAAGTTTAAATATTTTGAACAAACAAATCAAACTAAAAATAGACCCAAACTGATATCACCCAAGTTGGCGTGTTTTCACTAATGGCCAATTGGTTTCAGGTGACAAACTCCCAACCTGACCAGGTCAATTTGATTAGAAAAACAACCTACAACGAACTAAAGAGATCCTTGAACATTCCTAATTTCAACTAAACTCTCAATCTAATCTCTAATAAATAACAATAGTTTAATCTCCAATCATTATTGAAAATTTATAGAAAAAATACACAATTATTGAAAATAAATTCATAATGGCAATACAATAAATATCTAATAAAAATACAATAATAAAAAATATAATAAATACTGAAAATATATTAAATTAGCTAATAAATAGTTTAATCTCTAATTAATATTAATCAATAGATTATAAAAAATACATAATTACTAAAAATAGTTATTTAATCTCCAATAATTACTGACATTTTTCTATTAAATAAAAAACAAAAATAGATTTATAAATAATTATTGAAAACATATTTATAAAAAAAAATAGAATAAATAATTATTGAAATTACAATAAATATTAATTTTAGTATATAAAAATATATAATGAATATACACTATCATTGAAAAACTATTACTAATAAATATTATTTTTTTTTGAAAGTTATTTTCAATAATTATTAATTGTATAAGTGAAATTAGTTATTTGCAATATTATTTAGTTATTTAAAAAATATTATTATTTAAAGTTTTAAGATATTAATTATTTATTGAATTTAATAATCCATAAAATTATAATTAGTACTATTACTACATAATCTATTATTAATTATTTAGTTATTTTTAATGTTTTGTTCTTTAAGATATTTAGTTGTTGAAATATTTAAATATTATTTTATTTTTTAATATTTATTGTTTGAATAACATTTAAATTGAATAATTCTTAAAATTATAGTTTATATTGCTACCACATAATTTCATGATGAATTTTGTAAAAATATAGAATTATTAATAATAAGAATATTATTAAATCTATTATAATTAATTTTGTGTTTTGAATAAATATTTTAAAGTTAGTATATAATTTCGTTATAAAATTTAAATAGTTTTGAAAATTTTTAATTGAATTTGTCTTTAGATAGATGTAGATAAAAAGTGGTGGAGAGGACAAATAGGAATTAGAGATAATTTAGGATAGAATCTCTATACTAAATTAGAGATAATTTAAGAGATAAATAGGAGTGAGAGATAATTTAGGAAATAAATAGGAATTAGAGACAATTTAGGAGAAAGTGGTGGCACTTGGCTAAACATTAGAAAAGTGAATCCCTATTTCACTATGGTTGTTAGAAATAGTTAAGCCTATGTTATTTCCTTATTGGTTTAATGGGTAATTAAGTGGAATTAAAAAAAATAGAAAATTAGGAAGGGGGTTTGGTGTAAGGAGAGGTATGGTGACATGAACCATCTTGCTATATATATATATATATATAGATAGATAGATAGATAGATAGAGAAAGATAAATAGATAGATGCTAGTCATTTCTAATGGTGAATGTCTGACAAGGAAGTTATCAAGGGTAAGGTGGCCTTTGATAAACCGGAAATCTGAAATCCGAAAACAAGAGCCATTTTTAACAATATGACATTTGAAAAAGCAAAAATCTCTTTTATGTCTAACAAATTCTTTGTAAGTCATTTAGAGGGTGCTCTCTTTTTGGATTTTGAGAGGGGGAAAAGTTGGTCAATGGGATTTTGATTCCCATTGACTAAGAAACCTATGTTCTTTTTTTGGATTTTCCTTGGTATCACTTACCCCCATCTCCCTAACTGGGTAAATAACTTTCCCACCTAGGGTAAAAGGTGCCAACACTTGAATGGGATAAAAATGCCCCTTTTAATATTGGATTTTTATGGATCAAATGGTCATTGCCTTATTTACTTGGGAAATAAAAGAACATGGGTAAATGCAATTACCTGTATAAGTATTTCTTGAGAAACACTTACGTGATTAAGTGCATTTACCCAAGTAAGTAATTTACCGAAAAGCAAACAGGGCCTTAAAAACATTCCAAGAATGAATCACCTCTTACCAAACCATGCCTTCTATTACTTTTGAGATGTCAATGCAAATGAGATATCTTTGAAAAGCAAATTTTCAAGATTTCAAACTATGATTCATAGCAATCAAATTCCACCTATGTTTAATAGAAAATTAGAAAAGTAATCTGGTGAACCTATTCTTTGACACCACTGTATCCAACCATATATATAATATGGCTCTTCCAAGCCCAAATATGATACTTTGGCTTGGACTCTAACACCACATCGAAATTATACAACTTCTGGGTACAAACTCCTATTAGCAGAAAAACCCTTACATTCTTCTACTCATCTTTTTGGTGATGGTATCTCATGGAATTATTTCTGGAGTTTAAAATTCATTCCACCTAAATTGCAGATTTTCATTTGGAGAATAATGCATGATGCTATTCCTGTTAAAAGAAGATTGCAAGTGGTGCTTAAACACATAAATACTTTCTGCCCTCTATGCGATGAAGATGATGAATCCCTTGAACATTTATTTCTCAAACGCCCATTAGCAAAGCAAGTTTGGTTTGGTACGGACATTGCTATCCATTCTGATGTAACCACTGACATGAGTTTTGCTAATTGGCTCACAAACTAGATAAAGCTTTTCAAATCATCATTGATATTGATTTACTGAAAATCATATCTTTTAGATGGCATATCTGGATTGCAAGAAATGCTTTAGTATTCAATAACAGCCCATGGAATCCTCATACGATTATCTAGCGCGCCACTGGTTTTGCTCATCAGAACTTATTGGTCACTTTTAATCATCATGGTAGCATTATGGATTTTGTAAAGAACAGATTGATTCAGCCAGTGCACTGGACAAAGCCACCCAATGGCCATTTAAAAATTAACTTTGATGGAGCCAATTCCTCTCACAGGTTAGGTGTGAGATTTGTAGTGAGGGACCACACGGGCTCTCTCATCTTTGTGTGAGCTATTCCTCTCAATTCTTTGCTTCCAATTGTTTCTGAAATCACAACTCTATTGGAAAGTATCAAATTTGCCATTTTCATGGGATTCTCTCACACCATATTTGAAGGTGATAATGAAATAGTTATTAAACTCTTGTTGGAGGAAAACTCTCATCCTCCTTGGAGTATTTTTACTCTAATATCTAGTTGCAGGAATCTCCTCAATCACCTTGATATTTCCTCAATTATTTTTACTCCAATATCTGGTAACCAAGTGGCTCACCACTTCGCTAAATTTGCTCTTACTTGTCAACTTCCTCAAACATGGTCCTTTGCTCCTTAGTTTATCTCTTCTTTGTTGAACATGGATGTAACTGAGATTTGAAAGTTGAATGAAGGTGCCTAAGGACCCGCATCAATTTTGTCAAAAACTTAATCTAATACTAAAATTGTCAAAGTCCAACAGCCCAACTCAGCATCGATTTTTGTCAAACTGTAACTTGCGTTGAACCTTCCGGTGAAAAAAATAAAAAGGTTTGCTGAATGCTGATAAAGTTAAGACTCAATCCAACCATCTTTTTATTAGTTTTATTTGGGTAACAATGGCATAAGTAGTTCACAGCATAAATCCAAATCCAGTTGCATTTTGGATTGGTCGGATATTCTCCAAACCCACACCCGTAACTTGTTTGACGATGTCTGTTGTTACTCGCAAAACCAGTTTTACCATGGATTCTTCAAAGGCCCATTCACATGCTTAAAAAAAGACCAAGCCAGGCCCTATATATATATATATATATCCTCCACTTTCATCAAATCTGAGTTCCATTTTGACTTGTGCTGGTGTTCTGGTTTGGCATGGGCCTCCAGTTTTTTTCCCCTCCAGGCTCCGGGCTTAAGCTTTGTTTGTTTATAATTTATGTAGAACAAAACGCCGTTTTCATGTTTCAAAATCAAAAACCATCTAACGCTAAGCTATTAGCTATCCTCAAAAGTCAAAACCAATTATTTCCAGCTTTTAGCTTATGGCATGTTTCCATGTGTGACTTTTCTGCTGGAAAGGTAAACTGGTTGCAAGGACGGCCAACTGACCGGAAACTGTTGTTAGCCGGTGCCAGTCCCCTGTCCTTTAACATCATCTAAAGCCATTCAAATTCCATGACCACTGCTCTGGTGCAGCGATCTATAACATACTTTGGAATTTGGATGGTTTGGACGCTACTTGACAGAACAGAGATTAAATGTTTCGGGTGTCAACGATATCCGAAAAGCTGGTGATTCAACAGAGTCGAATCAACTTTGGATAATTCAAATAGAGGTATTGGTCAAATTTGGATATAAAACTGATACAGTTTAGTTCATTGGATTGAATTTGGATATCCTCTGATTCAATCCGACAGATATCCAAACCGTATACAACATTAATGTACGTACGCATATGAGATTAAACTCTTTATTTCTCTTTACTAAAGAGTTTGTTAGAAATTGGAATCAACAAGAATGAGATTTCATTCCCAAGAAAGGGGCAGGAAATGGCCATTCCCTCAAAGGGGGAAATGCCATTCCAGTAAGATTGAAAATAGGATTTCAATTCTCGAAATAATTCATTCCAATTCTGATTCTAGACCCCTATTCTTTAGAACCAAACATGGCCTTATATATGAAGTGCATAATGTCCTAACAATTCAATTACATCTGATTCAGATTCCGATATTTGAATTGAATTCCAATTAAGGGAAAAATTCACACCCCTTTTACCCTTGGGAGAGCCCCAAATTCGTTTTTGGAGATTCAGGATTGTACAATTAATAGTAAACAGCCCTTGCCCGGATGCTACGAAGATCAATTTTGATGGCTTGTGTTCTGATGGTGTTTGCTCTTTTGCTTGTGTGGCTAAGAGATCACCTTGGCCAAATCCTTGATTTGAAGGAAATACAGTATTGAGACGTCCATTATCAACGTGGCTGAAGCAAGCATATGGGTTAATACTGGCGTGATAAAGGCAGATTGATTAGCTCCCTAATCCTGCCCACTGTAGATTTATTAATCTATGTAACCTCCCTAATCCTTTTGATAAAAGGCAGATTGATTAGCTGAACGCATGGAACCAATGATGAGATTCCACACCAGTAATAAATTCATGAGCCCCATGTATTTAATACTGGCGTGAAACCTTTTCATTGGTTCCACAGTCCGCTGCGGCTAAACCTCACTCTGATTTCTGGACATGTGCTATTCTCTGCCTTGTGTAGCCTCCATCCCATTTTTTTCTAATTGGAAGATCAATTTCCTAATCAGATTTGAATTTGAATATGACCTGATATTTCTTTCTTAGTCTCAAGGGTTGGCCTACCATATCCAGAGTAACTGAAAACACTTTATATGACTTTGAGCAGTCATTTTGTTGAGAGTTGAGACTGATTCACTCCACATGGGTTCAACCAATCACAAAGCCGCATCCAGGTTTTCGAAATAGGGCTGCAAGTTGGGCTGGATTGGCCCAAACCTAGCCCAAAAAACTAGGGTTTGGTTAGATTAGGCTGAGCCCTTGACTAACCCAACTCAGCTCGAAGCTGGTTTAACTTCATATCTGCATGTATAAATATTATATGAGTAAGTATTTATACATATAAGTAGTTATTTACATGCAGATTCACTATTCATTCATTATATAAGGCTGTGTCCTATCTTTTCCTTCAAACCAAACATAGCCTAAATAGAAACTATGCATTTTCATAAATGTATATTCATGTACTTTTTGTTGTAATTATTTATCTATTTGCATATCTATACATATGTGCATGCATATATTGTATGTCAAAAATTTTAAGTTAAGGAAATTTAGTTTCTAAAACATGATAACTATGTTCTTTTACACACAATAATACTTACATTGAATTAACATGAACCATTAGAGCCTACAAAATAAGTATATTTGATAAAAAAGAAATAGAAAATCTGGGCCAACCGGAGAACAATACGAGTCCAAGCTGAACCCAACCAATAGTTTTAGGATTGGGCAGGGTTAAGATCGGAGGTTCAACAACTCGGGTTGGGTTAGGGTTGACTTCATCCCAACCTAACCCAGACTGACTTGCACCCCTATTTAAAGTGATGACTGGACCATTTAATTCCACCCAGTGACCTGGTTCAAAGTTTTACTGTTTAGTTATGATGTCCGAAAAGCCTGAACCCCCCCTCACACCCTAAGCAAGGCCCACCAATACACACACTGACACACAAGGAAAACCCTCTCCAACCAACCCAGGGTTCAATTCCAAGTATAAAAGCATGTCCATTGATCATATTGTAAGCAACCAACCCATCAAACCATGGAGAAAAGCCCATTTCCCCTAGCTTGTATTTTGAGTTTCTCATGGGTATTGATCGTCCTTCTTGCTTGTGGCTCTAACAATGGAGCAATAGCTCAACCTCTCTGCCTCCACCAGATTGCACTGGCAAATCGAGCCTGCAGCATTTTCCCTGTTCAGCAGCCAGCAAAGTTATCAGGAAACAAAATCCACCACCACCATGGACATCACCAGAGGAACGGGCCCTCCCAGTACTCGCTGTGTTGTCACACTCTGACTTCAATGGACGCTTCCTGTATATGCGGGATGCTTAGTCGCTTACCCATCTTCATCACCAACACAAATCACACAATCATACTCAAACCAGATAATGACTGTGAAGTTTCATATGGTTGCCATGGAAATTAGGATGACCAGCTCTTGAACTGTCAATGGACTGATATTCCCATGTATACCTAGTTAATTATCCTACTTAAGTTTGTTTGTAGTTGTTGTTTTTCTAGGCTTAATTTTATGTCTTGTGGGGGGGGGGGGGAGGGGGGCTGATTTGAACTCTTAATTTTATGTCTTGACGGGTGTAATGGATGATGACAGTGTATAAGATTGGGTTCAGGATTGTGCCTAACAAAGTGGTTCCTCCTAGTTTTGGTTGAAACCGACACTCCAAGAATAGAATGAAGACGAGACTAGAGAAGGCTAAAAGAAAACAAAGTCAATGCAATTAGGTTATTATGCCCATTTTGATTTCACTTTTAAGAATCACTTTTTTTAAGAGTTGGGACCATACATTAAATGGTTATTAAGTGCTTTTATGTGTTTTGTAAAATAAGTGGGAAAGAAGTACTTCTTAAAAAAGTGACTTGAAGTTGACTTTTTTTCAGCACTTCTTGGAGAAGTATTTTGTTGATAGAATGAAACGAATTAGTCCATGATATTTTCTTTTAATACCCAAAATACCCCCACGTGAGGGTTTTACCTCCATCTCCTCTCATTTGAACATAGCGAACTAGGTGGCAGCGCACCCATTTACAGGTCCACTAGTGATGATCGACGGTGAGAAAAAATGGCTGGCGGGCTTGTCGTTTTTCCATTTTCTTCCAGTTTGTAAGGTTTTTCTTCTCATTATATCATTTTCTTGGGTTTTTTAAAACTTGAAACACCATTGTTTGTTGTGTTTGTAGATCTACACTTTAGAAGAGTTTAACGACAACAATCTCACTGTCTAGCCACCGACGACAAGGAGGTTAGTTCGCCCAACTTCTCCCCTCCATGTTTGGTGTTTATTTTTTGTATGATTATTTATCTGATTCAAAAATATTTTGGTTTCATATGAGAAATCCAAATTGTTTTTGTTAAAAATCATGTAGAAAAATTGTTGAAGTTGTTATTATTTATTATTATTATTATTATTTATCAATAATATTTATTATTTGTTGTTGTTGTTGTTGTTATTAATTGGGTCCACATGGTGATTCACATGTGGGTCCACATGGCGATTCATGTGTGAGTCCACGTGGGTTCTCAATTGTCATGACGTGGCATTTTTTCATTGAAATGTATAGTATAACATATGAAAAGCATTATGTATATGTATGAGTGAAGTGAGGGCTAAAATTGTTATTTGTGTCAATATAAGCACTTATGGTTAAAGTAGCTTACCGAACATCCTTACCCCAATAAGTGTTTAAAAACATAATAAATGATTTGATAAGTGGATCACAAACATCCTTAAGTGGTTGTTAAAATAAGTACTTCTAAGAAGTACTTGTGCATTTAACAACCACTTAATCATCAAATAGGGCTTATAACCTTCTAATCTACTCAAATGTTTTTTCACGGTCAAAGAAAATACCTTTTGATGCTAGTGGGCTTATGGACTTCTTGTAGTTTTAATAGATCTCCTGCTCAGGACCATAACGTAATCTAGACTGCCTGAATGTATTGAATACATGAGAAAGTCGGGACCCTCATAACTTGCACCAAAGATCATTTTCAATCGCGGGCCATCTCGAGTTATGCCTCCCTGCCTTGGAATATTTTGGGGGGTTGGCCCAGCATGACCCATGGCTTGAGCCTATACGGGCCCATGCTGGAGCTGGGTTGGGCTAGTCCGTGGGCCAAGCTTTGAGCCAAGCCGGACTATGGATTGGGTCAAAGTTATTTATTTAAAATTTTGAAAAAAAAAACTTAAAATTTTAACTTTATATGAAATTTGATGTATACAATTGTTTATATATACAATGATTAAATAAAATAGTATAATAAAATTGAAAAAAAATATTTATTTTATTAATATATTATATACTACATATTATGTTATTATATAATTATAATTTATATGATATATAATATATTTTACATTATATATATGATATATAAATATTATATTATATATTTATAATATATGAGTTGTGTTGTGCTGGTCCGACCTGCTGACTTGAAACCCCAAGCCCAGCACGGCCCATGCACCATCGGGCTAGGCCGGCTCAAAAGTGGCCTGGCACGGCCTAGTTTACACCTTTAGTGGCGATGGAAGGGGCCAATTTTATGGATTGGGCTTAATGGGCCCTTTTCCTATAATAGAAATCTAAAATGAGCAATGGACACGTAAAAGCAATGTATTAAGACTTGATTTCTTTTATTATTTTTATTATTATTATTTTTTTTTTGTAATTTGTGGTTAAAGGTTCATTTGTTCAGCCTCTATAAGTGCCTTCAATGAATCCTTCATTCAAAGAGGAAGGCATAACAAATTTTCATCCAAAATTAGTAGGTGATAAGCCCTTAACTTTTTTTGTTTACATGGATTTCAATTGTAAAATAAAGTATACTATCAGAATTTTATGGTCAATTTCTCTTTTGATTTGAACTATTTTCAGGCCATGGAGGACATTACAAGTATCTTATCTAAATAGGCCCAATGCTACAGGTATCTGGGGTTGTGATTGTGCAAATCTAGACTATAGCCTGAAACGAGCAGGCAACTGTCAGTACTGGATTAAAGTTGGCCCTGCTGCCCTGTTGGAACCTGGCCCATTTCCACTAAAATGTGTGAGCTTAGCAAATAGAAATTCAATCCCAAACCCCTCGAAACTTGTAAAATATGGGGATGCATCATGCATGCCTACCTATATCATTCTATTCAGAAGTCCTCCAACTTGAACCGCCCCCCCCCCCCCCCTCCTCCCCAAATAGGGCAGAACCGAATGCTCTGGATTCAGGCATCGAATCAAATCGAGGTTCAATTCTAATTAAGTGGGACTCAGCCCCTTAACCATTCGAACCTAGAAGGGTTCCCAGATGCTCATCATCGTCCCCAAAACAGGTATAAAAAATAGACCCTTCTCCTCCACTTGCTGTGGCACTTCTCTGCAACTGCTCTGAAAACTGTTTCTCCGCCCAAAGTCTGTATACATTTTTTTTAAAGCAATCAATTAAGTGCAACATCACGCCTAGGAACCGCACGCGCACGCGCATGGTAGACAGAGACTCTGACTCTTCTTTGCATTCTACTAGGTCTCTGGTATCTACCTGGAGTCTGTTTGGTATATAAAATGGAAAAATGATCTCGAGACCCTGCCAAGTCTCTTCTCGATGATTTTGTCTTTCAGGCTTTTTTACGAATGCTTCTTGGATCTCCCATGCATCATTTGCCATTTTTCTAATAAATAGACATTCTTGCAAGAGTTTCGCTAAACCCAATAAACCCACATTCATGCATGGTGAACATGCAAGGCCCACAACGCCAACTTTGTCATACATTTTGTCTCGGTTATCTTTGGCTGAATGTGGTTTACCAGTTTGGGCCTAATATTTAGCTCCACTCCAACTTTAATTGAGATTTTATGCCTTGGGATTAAGATTCTTTTTTTTATTGACTTACACAATGGGGTAGCCTGCCTGATACCCATGACCAAGAATTAAAATATTAATAAAATATATGGGCTAATGCAAATAAGGGCAACTTTTGGCCCCTAATATCAATAAAAATAATTATTTTAATATAATATTTGGAAAAAAATATTTTTTTTGAAAAAATATCAAAACAGGGCAAATATATTGTTCATCTTCTTCCTCCGGATGGTAAATCTCCTCCACCTCCTCTCTCTCTCTATCTATCTATCCTTCTTTCTCTTTCCTTTCTTCTTCTTCATCTTCATCTTTTCACATCTTAGTTCTTTCAAACTCAGAGCAGAGCAGAATGGTGAAATCCCTCTCCACTTTGCTATGCTGTGAATGATGAGAGAGAGAGAGAGAAACTAAAAACTCTTTTTTTTTTTTTTTTTCAACTACCCAACATTAAGAATAAATTTGGTTAAAACTCAGATGCAGAGATAAAGAAGAAGAAGAAGAAGAAGAAGAGGGGAGGGAGAGAGGGAGAGAAATCACCATTCACCATTTGGAGGAGGAAGAAGATGAACAGTATATCTGCACTTCTTTGATATTTTTTCGAAAAAAAGTTAACATTTTCCAGATATTATATTAAAATAATTATTTTTATTGATACTAAGGATCAAAAGTTGCCCTTATTGACAATAATCTCTATAATATATCCCGTATTTGTATTGTATTCTAGATACACATAGATACATCAATTAAAAAACATGTTTAAATATTTAAAACTTGAAAATAATTGGTCGAAACCTCTAATGATTGTAAAGTTAGAAAATAAACAATAAAATAATAAAAGAAAAGGAGTACCAATTATATCCATACACACGATCATACCCAACTTTGGGTATTGAGTGTATCTAAATTTTAGTCTCTGCCCATAACCAGATAACCTAACCCTGGTGACAACAGTTAGTTTTGATCACAGGTCTCTACTACAACCAGCAAAACAACTTAGCAATTAAGCCACCATATCACTTTGATGACAAGATAAGCTCCAATAGTCCAAGTCAGTGGTCTCTCTAGTTGGGATTGAGCCATTAGGTTCTTAGACTATGCTTACAGTAGATAGTGCATGCGTACTCAACGGGAGCACTTGTGGAAAAGAAGGTTACTTAATTAATTTGGGTTTAATTAACGTAAAAAGTAGCTTTTGAACATAAACAAAGATTTGCAGTATATCTTAATCAGTCAAAGAACGAATTGCAAGGTTCAGAAGTGCATATTTTTAAGAGGATTGTTAAGAGTTAAAATTTGTGCACATGCTCTTCTTACTTACTTTCCAATACAAGCGACAGAAAAAGAAGGCATTGTTGCTTACTACCTTTGGAAAAAGAGGAAATAACAGAACACCACTTAAACGTGGAGAATGGGAGAATGGTATCCTCCTCTAGGAAGCTAAATAAGTGCTTCCCAGATTCGATCCTTATTCCCAAACTAAGCTTCATTCTCAGAGTCAATCACTTGAAAATTTAAATACTACCGTTACTAGTTCTGTTGGTCCATTCAGATCAGTCAAATATTAGACCCATGAGATGCATTGACTTGACTGGTGTAAAAAAGAAGTTTTTTAATTGAATTGGTTGGGGTGAATTTAAGTAGTTACATATTTAATTTTATATTTTTTAAAATTCAAAAAAAATCACAAAATGCTAAAAAGGGTTGGGAGGCAATATGAAAAGTCTGATGTAGATAACTATGTTTTAAAATATAGTATAGACATGATCTTGCACTCTATCCTCATAAGCAACCACTCTTTATTTACTTTGCTTTGTCTAAATCTAAAAGAAAAAAGTAAATAAATGTTTTTATCTAAGAGATAACCCCTTTCCTTATCTAGCAAGTATGAAGTCAGTTGTCCCCACCACGTGGCAAAAGTCAAAAGCTATTAAAAGGTTTGGACTTCTAGATGAGGATAGAGAGGGGAAGTGAACACATTGGCGTCCAGCAATATAGCTAATTGACCACTTTGGCAATTTAGAATGTTGATCATTCGAGGTGATTTAGGTGATGCTTGGCATTGCTGCCGATTTTTCAGAAATTGGTGCCACATTAAGAATTAAGTGATATTTTCCATGTTTGGTTGGTAGATTATGCCGATTTTTGGAAAATCAGCAAAAAATCAATCTGTGAAATTGGCCTCTGCAAGGGATCACCACATTTAGTGATTCCCCAATTTTTAGGCAATTCTGATTTTTGTTGGGTTAGGTGGCATCCTACGTGGCAGGGGTGAGAATATGTTCCGACGCTTCAATGAAAAATAATCACTTTCGAAAATCAATACTAAACAATCTCAAAAAGGATTTCCAAAAAATCAGCTGATATGAAGGAAATGATACCAAATAACAAAAAAATAGAATGATTTTTGAAAAGTCACTAATTTCAGTAATCACCAATTTTCAAAACATCAAGTGTGAGGAATCATCATCCATGCCAAACATCACCTTAAGTTGCAGTGATTTTTCTTGAATAATCAATAGGAGAGGAAGAGTATGTTGGCAATTGCAAACCATCTTGCACTCAAACTGCAATCAAAATGACCACTTGGCCAATTGGGTATAGACTTGATCTAAAGATCATTTAAGCCCAATTGTTAAACAAAGCAAATTAATTAACATAAAAATTCTTACTGAGAGGGCCTGAGTAGGGGTTAATTTCTCTCATTTTTTGGGGCCAAAGGAAAACAATGTTGTGGATTTTGGAGAGGTGGAGGCAATGGATGATAAGCCTGCTGAAATAGAAACTCTCATAAAATGGGTTTGAGCTTTTGAGAGCATTTACTTCATTGACTAAACTGTCTTGCTTTGTAATATATTAGATGGATTATTTTTATTTTGGAAGATAAGGTCATACACCTCTAATTATGCATAATATATATATATATATATATATATATATATGAAGCCTTGGCAAATTCATTGCACCAAATCATTCAGTCAATACATGTATGAGTATGAATTGTCCTTGATGATTGGTTAAACCAAGATGAGAACTTATCATCTGGGCCTGGGGTGAAAGCTGTTGAATATTGATGAACCGGTTCAGAATCTTTGGAAACCAGATGAGAACTTCAAAAACAGCTTCAGTACCGAAGTGGTTTGTATTAACCTAGTTATTAGGTTCAATCTGTTTGCACCGGGTGTATCTGCATTATGGTTTTCAAAATTGGATTGGACTGGAAAAACTGGAAACCGGTTAGATGATTGGTTCCGTTTTTCTCAAAAACCAAAATTTCCTCCAAAATTGTTGATTTTAGTCAGTGAACCATTAAATCGAAAGCTTAATAGTTCGATCGGTTCGAATGATCAGACCGTTCAACCTAGGAGCCGGACCCCTAACCAATTTGATCCCCAGGTTAGTTTTAAAAACCATGGTCCGCATTCAACAAGCAACCTATTTATTGAACATTGATGAATCAAGAACAGGGTTACATGCTATCGGCTTCAGTACTGTTGTAACCATGACAGTCCTAGATCTTGCATAATTGAATGCATCCCTTTGCATCTTTCTTCTTGTTCTTCTTCTGAGCATGGAGTACTTTGGAATTAGCAAAGTTTGCTCGCCTTGGATACCGAGGCAATGGCATGAGACAGACGTTGCCACAAGGCTTACAACGTAACAAGCATCCCATCTTCTATGGTTAGAATCATGCATGATGGGCATTGCCATGCATATCCTATGGTTCCTGAAGCTAGCTGGAATCTCTCTGGTGAACCAGTTGAACGAGAGGTTGATGAGTTGAAGCCTGATTATTGCAGAGACGCCATTCGACATTTCGCCAGAGAGAGTTCATTGGAAGACAAAGCCAGATACCGGAGATTCTATGAGATAATATCAGAGATTCCTTAGGAGAGAAGAACGATGGCTAGTTTATTTCTGATTAGCAGTTTTAAGGTAAAAGATAATAAACATTGTCTTCTTTTGAAGAATAATTTTTATATCTTCAAAGATTTTAAGTAGCATATATTATCACGTGATCAGATAATTAACGGTTAGTTAACAATAGGGACTAACTTGATACTTTTTAAAAATTCAGATACTATAATAACAAATTTTAAAAGTTTGGATACTTATTTTACACTACCCAAAGTTTAAGATACTACTAAAGTGGAATTTTTCCTTAAATAAATGTACGAGAATCAAAAGAGACACGTAAGAGCGTTGAATTGATTATAAATTTTTCCAATATCATGTGTTTTGGTATATTACAGTTCAACCTCATGCATTGATCATTATTGATACTTTTTAAATAGCCTAAATTCCAAATCTCTCTCTTCCCATTTCCACCACACATACACATGTGAAAGCAGGATTGGATCCCAAATCTCCAAATACAGCTATAGCTGAGCTGGATAACCGGAGAGCTTAAGAACTTGCACCTTGGCAAGTTGTAGGTCCACCAGCTTGTAAATTCGCACGTCCTGATGTGCTGGATACAAGATTGTATGCATTGGATTGGGCTACTTGTCACAAGTGAACACGTCAATGTTTATTGTGAGCTCCATCTATACTGAAGACTGACCTATTCACTCGTGATAGTTAACTCAGTCCAGTGTACTTGATTTTTGTCTCTAACAAATCCGGGCTCGGAATTTGCACCTTTGGAAGTTGTAGGGCGCTAAACCCAATCAAGATGATTGCTTGGGCTAATTGGCTTTCCTTTCTTCCTCTATTTAAAAGAACACGCACGATGAATAATATCCAACTGTACTAAAATAAAACAATTAACAAACAATGGGCTGCACTATTGATCTACCACTCCTCCCTCGGATCCATTAGGCGGGGTGTGGGCCCACGCCCACGTCACCCAACAACGGAACACACATCAGGATGCAATGTCATGATCCTCCAAATCTGTCCCAGAAAGGACCGCTTCCGCGAAAAGTTCACTTTTGGACCATTTCCATTTCACATTTCTATGCAAACCAAACACACTTCTTTATTTCCGCCACCATTGATTCTTTAGCTCACCTCGTAGCTGTAATATCACTAGATGTGCCCTAAAATTGGCCCGTTTAGTTTAACCAACCAACCCACTTTCTTGGACCCGGTTCAATTGAGCCTCTTTGGTTCCAATTAACTTTCTTGTAGTTTTAATTTTTAAATATATTATAATTAAAAAAATGTTGGGAATTAATTCTTGTTTTATTTTTTGGTTTCCTAAAATTTCTCCAACCAAATTCGTCCTCATTCATGCTTCATTCTTCTCGCTGGTAAAGTTTTACACTGAAATATATAATAGGTGACTTACATTTTAAAATCTGTGATAAAAAAGTATAAAGTTTTACATCAATAAAACCGATATAGTATTTACATCGATAATCGATGTAAAACTTTATGCTTGATGAAGTTTTACATCCAAACGCAAACAAACGCAAACAAATCTAAACCAAAGTGGAGTTTTACATCTATCTTCATTTACACTCCTTCCAAATGCCAACAAAACCAAAACGGTGTAAACTTTTACATCGTTCTTGATTTACACCAATTCCAAATGCAACCTAAAGGAAATTGTGAGTTGTTTTGGCGTCATATTCCGTCAATTTGTCGGAAATTTGGGAGAGTGAAGCATTGGGACCAAGCACTAAGATCGCAAGCCACCACATATTAGTACCCTTTGGGTCTAATCTCACTTTCCTCTCCAAACTTCAAAATATGTCAATTTAGTACCTAAATTTAAAAAATGTATCAACTTGTTGAGTGGCATATGAAAAGACACAAATATCCTTTGCATATTATCTAATTTTCTTTATCAACCATTCAAATGCCTTTCTCCTAATAAGTCTGAACCATCTATTTCTCAACTAATGTTAAATCCAGACATCAGACCCCACAAGCATTACAGTTTACTTGCAAAACTCGATACCCAAAACTTACACCTGCTTTTCGTCTTCTTGAGAAAGAAGATGATGACTAGTGTTTTATTTTAATATTTTCAAAATTTTAAATCTCACATGATATTATGATACACACAACTGATGACTACTTAGCATTAAAATTCACATGTTTTAGAAGATATTAGATTGATATGTTTTAGAAGATATTGGATTTATATGTTTTGAAGTTTGGGGATAAAGTGAGACTAAGCCTATAGTAAAAGGTACTAATATGTAACAATACAATTTTTCGGAAAACAATATTTGAATGAAATAGGGGGAGAACTAGTTATGCTATAGTTTACATCATCGCCCCAGTACGTCCCACAGCACATCCCACCGTAAATTGGGAACATCTCCCGATGACGAGTAGGGAGATGTTGTCACTACGCTAAGAAGCGACTCACGATCTTCACGCTTGGTTCCAATACTTCACTCTCCCAAATCTCCGACGACTTGACGGAGTCTGACGCCAAAACAGCTCGGAACGCCTCCGTGGCATCCAACCGCTGTAAATCCCAGCCTCCCGATCTTAGCCTTTGGATCTTCTCCAACTGTCGCTTCGCTAGCTCGTTTGTGTTATCCTTGATTGCCTTTACCGCCTCCTCGAAGAGCACCCGCCTATCCACCTCTCCCTCCAGCTGCGTCAGCGTGCTTGTCATTCCATCACCCGGCCGGAACACCCGAAAATAGTTCACGAACTCCGGCAAGCCGATTGCCTTCCTTATCCCAACGCGGCGCACCGTGTGTGACTTGCGCTTTCCCTCCTGCTCATAAAACACGGTCAACTCTTCAAACATGCCCACGTGTAGCATGTCGTCGACTCGCCGGGCAAGGTACTTGTACAGCACCGGTAACGACACGTCCACCCAGAGAAAGCAACAATCGTAACGTAATTCGGCGGACACCGAGTTTAACCCGTCTAATCCGTCCGAGCCTGGATCAAATCGATCCGAGACGAGCGCGTGAATGAACGAATTTGACCCACCCACAACTAGTGGTAGCCGGTGACGGGCAGAGATAGCTGATATGGCGGAGGCGCCAAGTAAACGATACTCGGAGGGGGATAACTCGCCGTCAGACGGGTCGACAACGCCAAGAAGGTGGTGGGGAACGCCAAGCCGCTCGTGCATTGGGATCTTATTGGTGGTAATGTCGAGGCCCCTGTAGACTTGCATTTTGTCGGAGTTGATTACCTCGGCGGGGAATCGAGTAGCGATCTCGATGGAGAGGCGGGACTTGCCTGTACCAGTAACACCCATGATGACGACGATCTTATTCTTATCAGTGTCCTTGTCCTTTCGACGTTGTCTGCGTGTGGTGGACTCCATGCGAACCCACCTGCATCTCTGTCTCGCCGGTTTGATCGCCGGGAGGAAGCGGAGGGATGGAACTCTGCTGCTGTAACTAGTGGGGAATGAAAGTCTCATGGAAAGAAACTAGCTAAGCTTCAGTGTTTCAGTCTCAAGGAGCACAGAGAGATGTGCATTTTCGGCATCGTAGACCAGAGCTTGGCGACATGGGGTATGGCGCTGGAGAGAACAAGACTTGGGGTGCCACCGTCTACATAATTTATAACGTGTGCGACGAATATATAAGGACAGAAAGACCCTTAATTGTTTTTTAATTTTCAAAGCATGCCCTTATTCGAGAAAATATCTTAAAGGACTGTTCTTCCAGAAAATCCTTGAAGGGATGTTGCTTATTTCCGGAAAGAAAAAAATTCCTTGACATACGCTGTGGTTTCTAAAAGAAAATTGATCATTGACGGTCCGTGTCATTACTGTTCGGCCAATGATACAGACAGCGTTCTCTCATTGTGATGGTCATCAGTTCCTTCGAGCTGTTATTTCTTCATGTTCTGCGGAGGAGGCTGATCAGTGAAGATGGCTGTTTTTTTTTGGAAGCTTATGCTGTTTTTTGGGCAGTGTAGATGGCTGTTAACTTTCAGGGGAAAAGAACTCTGACTGTGGGTGATTGTATGAGTATGACTTTCATCAATCTTCTGATTTCATTGATGATGCTCGGTGTCTGCTATCTTCTAGGAAGCTACTTTCAGTTAAAACATATTTCTAGAAGGATCAATGTTGTTTTGATTATATTCATTCTTTGTCCAAGAGTTTTTTGAGGTCTGATGGTCTACACTTTACAGGAGTGGATTTCTCGTCTCCTCTTCCTGTACTGAATCTTTTCTTCCTTGAATGAAGTGTTTTGGTAGAAAAATAAATAAATAGATAGAGCTTTCTCTCTGGTTATGAAACCAAAGAAATATACCACGTGGTTTCTCTCACTATGAAACCAGAGAGAGAGGTCCAGTTTTGACGTTGAAGTAGAGAGAGAGAGAGAGAGAGAGACCCAGTTTCAGAACTGAGTTACTATCAGCGACTTGTTATGAAACCAGAATTTGCATTAGGTAGCCATCTGCCATCGTCCATCCTTGTTTCTCCCAAACGTGAAAATATATACTCTGCAAAATGATAATAGAAGGGCTAAGCCGGAATTAAGATAAAATATGTTAATGGCCTAAAATGCTTCATTGCCGGAGGGCCTATTTATGTAAAGTGGGCCACCCGATAGCGTATTTTTTAATAGTTATAAACTACAGTGGATAGTGGATATTTCGGAATGACAATTTTTCTCATTTCTTCAATACCCGTATAGATACGCCTTGAATGGGGTAAAGATGGAGATGATTTTTTTCGGGGATGGAGAAATTTTCATTCCTATTAGTGGTGATGGGGAGAGCATTCTCCGTCCCACGGGGCCCCAATCCCCATTTTGGACTCTGGATCTCCTACCCACGAGAACTCTGTCCACGCCTACCCACAATATACTATCCCCATGAATTGAGAACATCTCCCCCTGCATAATACTATGTAGAGGATGAGATGTTCTCCATGTATGGCTCCGATAAACGTGGGCAGGAGACCTGGACTCCCCGCTTTGTGGGATCCCCATTAATATATATATGTGTGTGTGTGTGTGTGTATGTATATATGTATACATATGGTATATATGTAAATATGTAAACATACATTTATATATTAATATTTTTAAAAATATGGTTGAATATATTTGAATATTTTCTAATTCGATTGTAAATGTTAATTATTTTATTTTTATTTTTTAAATAAAATAAAAAAACAAAAACAATATCGTTAGCATTATAAAGAATCATGGGGAATGGGAGTCCCCACGGGGAGGATAGGGATCCCCGTGGGAATGGGGAAGGAGATAACCTTGTCCCCGTTAGCGGGGACGGGGATGGGGAGAGGCCCCGTCCCTACTCTGCCCCGTTGCCATTCCTAGGTGCATTAATTTAAGTAATTTAAGTAAAGCAGAGGATATATATATATATAATTTACACTTAAAAAAATAAAAAAGCAAAAATAACCATATTTTGCCTTCTGAACTGACTTCTTTTGTCATTTCACTTGGGATGTGCCCCAACCCCCAAATTCAAATCCCGCTGCCACCAGGGCCATCAGAGGTTAGGGGGTTAAGGGAAAGGGGTTGGGCTACCCTCTCTTGTATAGCCCCACGAAGCGAAAAAAAACTTCCTTCCATTAAAGGTAAATTATAGTAGACTACTCGGTTTGTTTTTGGCTTCTTTGTCTTTTCACTAGGAATGTGCCCTGCTCTTTTAGACACCTCATCTATTTAATTTAAGGTCAAGTTGTGTGGAGATATTATTGGATTTGAAAGAGAATTAAATATGATGTATGATTAACTCTTAAATGCTATTATCAATTAATGGCAGAAAAGGGCAACCATGTTTATTCACCTCTCAAGTTTTCACAATAGCCTATACCCCCTTTGACTACATAATTATTGGAGATTTATTAATGAAAGAGATGGAATTGTAAAAAAAATAGGTACCAAAATACTCTTCACAATAAAAGTTTTGGCTGTTTCCAAAATGTATTTTTTTTCAAGTTTAAAATAAACACTGTACAAATGCAAATATATACAGTGCAAATACATATAAGATAATACAAAATATAAGGTTTTGCACTGTACTCCTTCCAAATTGAGCCTAAACACAGTTTTACCATTTCAATTATTTTATTTTATTTTTCCTAAACCTATTCTCAACTTTTCATTACCACATTAAGTAGGAAAAGTGTGTCCATTCAAGCAATATAAATTTGGGCAATTTTGTCCATACAATATACAAAAAGACTTCTAAAAAGAGAAACTGAACTTTTTAAATTTTTGAAATGTCATATCAGCCAATCCCGATAGGGATGCAAATGGATCAGATTGAATTCGAATAAGGTCTGATAGAAAAATCCAAGATCTAATCCAATTTGAAAATTCGACGGATCTTACAAATGGTGATTTAAATCCAAATCCGTTAAGAATGTTAGATATTCGAATATGATCTGATTTCATTTGAATTATAAGAAATTTAATAAATTATTAAAAGAAAAAATATAAATGTTTGTATAAAGAAAAACAAAAAAAATATAAGTACTCTTTTCAACTATTTTCATCATATATATTAATATATACGTGTCTTTTTATAAAAAAGTTACAAAAAGTACAATATAAACATATTTGTTAATAAATATATCAATATACATGTCTTTCTATTAGTAAATATGTTTATAAATACACACACACACACACACATATATATATATATATATATATATATATATATATAGAGAGAGAGAGAGAGAGAGAGAGAGAGAGAGAGAGAGAGAGAGAGAGAGAGAGATTGAATCATGACCCGATCCATTTACACCCCCTAAGTCTGAATCAGGTGGCACACGTAGTTAGCAAACTGAGTAAGCACTTAAAAAATTTTTTGACACTTATCCCTTAAAATACCCCCATCCTACCCTTAGAAAAGATTAAAAACAGCTTTTGATACAATTGTTATAATATTTATTAAGTGCTCATTGAATGATGTACCTAATAAATCCAGAGTCCATATAAGCAAATTAACAACACATCAGTTTACTATGCCAATTGGTCAGGTTTGAATTGTTCGTCATGGGTTTGGGTTCACACTAACCCAATCCTTTAATGTTTGTGATGGGATCTGCTCCTCACAAATGGGCACCTCACTAGCACATTCACCATGCATTGGAAACATCTCCTGTGAATAATAACCAATAAGTGGCGTAGATGTTCCCAATGCATGATAGGATGTGCTGTGAGGCGCCAAGTGTGAGGAGAAAATCCGGTCTCCTAATGCTCCCGCCTTAGCACAAACCTGACCCAACTCAAAAACATGATATTTTCAAAGTTGCCCCCAACTTATAGAGGGAAACTTGATACCAATCCAACCCAATCTGCAGCCTCGCAATTGTATTTTTTAAACACATTTAAAAAAAAATAAAAGCCACTAATTTAATTTGGAAATTGTTTTATAGCTTCTAAGTTATTATTCCTTTTATTAGCGAAAAAAATCAAAATAAACATAAAGAAACTCTAAACTTGAAGGCTGCATATATCAATTTGGGTTTAAAAATCAAAACCCTAATCCAACCCCCACCAAAATAAACATAACCCTTTGGTTCAAGGTAGATTTACCATTTAACCCGATCCAATGACATTCCTATTACTACACAAGAGATTAATAAGTTGATAGGAAAAGCCAAGGGGGAGGTCTTTACATTTTATCAAAACCCCATGGGACTTGGGACATATAAGTAATTTACGCTCTTTTATTTTTATTTTAGAATTCATTTCCATAAATATCCCTTACTCGCTTCTAGGAAACGTAACAAACTGTCGTCATACCATGCCACTGAAAAGTGTGCAAAACATTTCAGCAACTATTTCCAACAAAAAATAATAATTTTCTTTCTAGAAAGCATTGTTCATTGGAAAGAGGTGTAAGCCCCCTTTTTCATGAAATGCGGATGCCCAACACAGAAAACTTGCCAACTTGCCCAACAGCCCTCTAATTTATGAATGTTTTAGAATCAGTGGAACCAAGTTTTGTTGACCAATTCCCAAAATTAAGGCATAAAATGAACCGGATTGACATTAATTATACCATTTTTTTCTAGTTCCCTCATCTGTCCTAATTGAATATAATAACTAGATTATTATGACAAGGCGCCCCATTCACCTAGCAAATATTTACACATATGGGAAGGTGACAGTTTACTTGCTGTCCGGATCTCCAGCCAATGAAACATATTCTAATACCTTATCAACATGATCTCATATTATACATCTTATAATAATATTAATGGGTCCTATTTTTATGATGAATCCTGATCTTTGGTGAGATGTGCAATGTCAGATCATGTTAGTAGAGTCAAAGGTGTCGGAATGTGTTTTGTTGGCGGGAATCCCAAATCATGCCTTTACGAGGAGTGGGAGATTAAGGATTTTTGGTGGAAGGTTGTAATGTAGCCCTTTTGAAAAAGAAAAGAAAAAAAAATGTAAATAAAGTGCCCATTTGAAACTAAGGCTGTCAATGGAATAAATAGGCCAAGTCCAATACAATATAATGAATATTTTGGACCATTCTGGACTGATCCAATCCAATTGCTGGACTGTTCAATCTATTCAAATTAGTTGTAATTTATATTAGATACAACCAAACCTGGTCCATTGATACCCATACTATTCTGTCAATGGACCAGATACTGGTTCAATCCGACCCCGTCCACAGATGGACCACATTCAATGAAATAAACCCTTTAAAAATTGATCAATTCAATATATTTTATTGGTCCATCCAATCCATTCAAATTGATTTTGAACCGGATGGATTCAACCCAAACTCAATCCATGAGAGCTTTCACGGAGTGACCTCAGCTTTACAGGGTGCACTCAACATGAACTGCTTAGAAGCCATGTTTGGTGAAAAACCCTAGAATCCCAAATACATTATTCATTCAACCAAAAAATGGGATTTCCGGTGAAGCTTGTTTTAGCAGCTTCTTCATAAGCAGATCAATCAAAGTGGAACCCTCCCAAATGAAAATGGGGTCCTAAATCTATGGGAACTTGGGAATGCAAGCGAAACCCGATTCAATGTATATTGGAAATTTAGCAAAGCACTTAATTTCATATGTAGTAATAAAAACTTAATTGCATCCCGTTTTGAGAGTTATTCAGATTAGATTCAGTGATATATTAAACATGCCCGGTAGCATGTGCATTTGGAAAATGTGTGTGAGAAAGAAGGCTAGGGGGTTGGGGCCTGGGGGGATGCTGAGGAGTCGGGATGTCATCCTGTTGGGTTTGGTAACCTGACCCAACTGATAAACATGTCATTTCCCACCCACCCAATAGGCCAATAGGGTTGATTCCCATACCAACCAGACCCACAGTATTTCAATTATATAATACATTTTGAAAATCTGTAAGCGATTAATTTAAATTGGAATTTGATTTATAGGTTTTAAAATGTTATTTACTCATTTCTTTTAGTGAGAGAAGAAAAACCATAATAAACACATGAAAAGAAATTCTAGATTTGGCTATGGAGTTATAAGTCATAATAAATTACAAGAACACATATATGTAAACGTATCATGAGCTGATGGGATGAGGGGTGCAAATGGATTTTTGGGTTGAATCAGACTAAAAATCGGATCGGATTTGAATCACCCCCTATCCGATCTGAAAAGATCCAATTTGATATATGTTATGTATTTATTTATTTATAATATATATATATATATATATATATGTATGTATATATGTTTTTTATTTATTTATAAATATGTTGTTTTATATTGTATTTTTGTAAATTTGTTATACTATTTATTTTTATAAAACATGTATATATATATATATATATATATATTGACAAAAATAGTTGAAAAAATATTGTATTTTTTGTTTTTCTTTATTCAGATAATTATATTTCCTTTTTATTTTAATAATTTATTAACTTTTTTAAAAATTAATTTGAATCGGTTCAAATTCTAATATCCAACATATTGATCGGATTCAAATTCAAACCGATATTTTTAAGAGGTCCGATCGAATCTTCTGATTGAATTGGATCAGATTCGCCATTTGCATCCTTTGATGGGATGGGCTAGTTAAACCTGAACATAACTCGGATTAAAGAATCATAACCCTAACCTGACCCTACATCAGAGCATGACCCTAACCGGACAGGGTCAAAACAGGTCTACTATTTAAACCAATTAATTGACATTCCTATAGTGGGGAGGTTGTTAATTCTATTAACTTGGATTCAGTACTCCAACGTAAGCTATCCAGGCAGGATTGATCACATACTCAAAAGATTGACAACATCACATCCAGGATGATATAGCGCTTTCAAGAGATACAAGTAGGAAGTTTTTTTTTTTTTTCTTTTAAGACAAAATCAATTGCAAATTTTTATTAGTGTGGATCCATTCACTATAATGTACATCACACTTATGCGTAGAGAGCAGTGATTTTTTTTTTCTCTTTTTCCTTTTTGAATCACCACTGAACTGAGTCATCACCTGTCCCCTATCTTGGTGAATTGCCCAATGTTCTACAGAGTTTTACTGAAATCTTCCTTATATATATATATATATATATATATATATATATATACAAAAGAACAAGGATCAGTTCGCAACAAAGAAAATCTAGTTTTAAGTTGATGAATCTCGTTTTCTTTCCTGCATGCCTTCATTCTCTGTTGCATTCATGTTCTCCATGACTCCCTCCCTACATAGACGAGGACATGAAGTATGGGGCCATTCAGATTGCACTCGAGAATGGAGATATATGGGCTTGACCTTACCTAAATGGGGGTTGGCTGACTTTTTGACATAAGGAAGTGGATCCTCACATGGTCCATTAATTTCATAATGCACTTTGTGATGGGCATGGGCCCCCTCTATTTGTGTCTCACCAACCCTCAGAGATTAGTGCATTTATGTCCATTTCTGGTCGTGAGTGGGAGATAGATGACCCTAAAATCCCCTGTTGGGGAACACATTTGGAAGCTAGAACCCATTATGTTACACCATTAAATGTGCTCAACTTGCTCATTTGGCTTATTGTGCATAGATTTGGGCAATTCACGTTTTCAGACGTGGAGTTAGTGTAAAGTCAAATTTGCCCAATTATTATATTGGGCGAAATACATCTGAATTTTGTTGCAAAATGCAATAAATAATAATTATAATGAATAATAGATAAATAAAACATAATTACTTTCACATATGGGTCTTGGGCTCCTTTGGTCGACACCCAATTAATTAATAGAAGCATGAATTCAACAATGCCCGTCAAGTCATTCATTCAAACTAATTATGTTTTGTTTAGAAGAAACAATCAAGAAAGAACATCGTTTCCTTTCTCAATGCAGACAAGATAAGTCCAACTGAGAATTGCATCTGAAGTAAATTAATTGGGAGTTCACAATGCCCAAAATAGAATATGAAATTGAATTTAAAATTAATCAATTCGGTGTTTACCAAAAAAAATAAAAGAATGAAAAACAAAGTTCGACATTATAATACCATGTTTTAAATGGCGACAGTTACTTTAAACTATCAAACAGAGAAGGAAACCCCACCTAAATTAGGTACTTACAAACAAGAGAAGATGCCCGATTGATGAAAACAAGGGGCGCCCCAATTCATTGCGAGTGCGGGCAAATTTGAGGAAACGTAAGGATGCTTTTCACATTTTCCTATGAATTGAAGTTTAATTAATTAATTAATTTGTTTGTCTCTTTTGTTTAAAATTAAATTCACCATTGTTTATTTGAAGTTTTGACTCCGTTGAATTTTGACTTTTGACTTATACTTCACTTGTGCAAAAGTTTAAAAAATAATCAAGTTGATTAAATATATAAGGTAAATCTCATTGTTTAATATACTTGGTAGTCTAAGCTATTGAGTATGAAATAAAACCGTCAATAACTAAAATGAGCAATGTTGCCACGAGGCTACCTCTACCACAAAG
This sequence comes from Nelumbo lutea, assembly GCF_056320005.1. Lineage (NCBI taxonomy): Eukaryota > Viridiplantae > Streptophyta > Magnoliopsida > Proteales > Nelumbonaceae > Nelumbo > Nelumbo lutea. Next base: position 23,924,025 of record NC_142686.1, on the reverse strand, counting down.
AGTTTCAAGCATCTCAAACCACGGCGTTGCTTCTTCTTTCAGTGGGTTTGCTGTGGATTGCGGAAGCGATAATGTTCAATGTACAACATAATCCAAAAGTTAGGTGATTAAATTTAATATTAATCTTTCTTTTAATTAAGGGTGTTCGTCAATCTGAATGATTTTGTGTTTTAAAGAAAAAGCAATAAATTGCAGAGGTTTCTAATGAGACATGATTTATGTGATCAGTTGGGCTCTTAGGGGCCATCTGATAATTTGTTGAAGTGGCTGAATCAAAGTACTTATTTTTTTAGTGACCATAGAACTCAAAACCTTAATGACTTGTTTAAAAAATAAAGCAATAAATCATTCACTTCAGCTGCTTCAGTCTTCAGCTATTACTTAAATTAAAGGGCCACTTTCTTTTCTTTCTTTCTTTCTTTTTATTTTATCTTATTTATTTATTATTATTTTTTTTTACGATGAGTGAATGGAGAGGGTAGCTAAAAGAACTAAGGATCTATTTGGTTCACAGTCGCAATTGGAATCACAATCCTTTGGAATTGGAATCAGAATGGTTCATTGCCATAGTCTGTTTGGTTCAAACAGGAATGGGAATAGGAATTGGAATAAACAGGAATAGGAGGATTTCATTCCTAAGGAAAGGGCAGGGAATGGCCATTTTCTCAAATTGGGGAATGCCATTCTAGCAAAAATAGGAATGAGATTCCGATTCTGTCCAACCAAACAGTTGAAATCAAAATAGCCCCATTCTGATTCCAATTCTAGACCCTTATTGCCATGAATCAAACATTTCCCTTCCTTTCCCCACTTTTTCCTTCAAACCAAACATGGCCTAAGAGTTCGTTGGGTTCATAGTTGATATCAGAATCATAATACTTTGGAATTGGAATCAGAATGGTTATTCCCCTCACCTATTTGGTTCAGACTAGAAATTAGAAATGAAAACAAAATTGGCCGGAATTAGGGGTGGCAACAAGCTGAGATTTTCACAAGTTGCTCGATCTCGGCTCATGGAAAGTAGAATATATATATATATATATATATTCTATTTTATTTTATTTTATTTTTTGGTCGAAAAAGAAGAAACTTCAACTAGCATCAAACAAATTACAAAGAGAGAGGGGGAGTTGACCAATTTGCTATCCACAGAGGAAGGGCTTTTGTGTAAATGCCAGATTCTGTGAGGCCCTTTTTTGCAAGGTTGTGGGCTAGTATATTGGCCTCCCTCCTTGTAAAGGATAAAGAAACATTCAAATTTTTACAAACTTCCAAAATATCTTTACAACAGAGCTCTCAATCACAAAAGGACCTTTGTTTAACAACTTCCCTAATTTCACTTCTAAAAGGCATGCAACAACTTCTTCGATGGATGAGACTGAAATTGACTGGCCAAAAGAGATGCCTTCTATGAGGCCCAAGTGGTCTCTAGCTATTGCACCAAAACCTGCTTTTTTATCACACAAAAAACTACCATCCACATTTATCTTCAAAAAATTCTGAGTTGAAGGTTGCCACAAAAAGGTTGAAACGACAGTTTTAGGTACTTGCAAAGTACCTAGCCATCTTTTCTGCAAAGTCATCTTCCTCTCCTTCCAGGCTCTGTTAAGACAAAGAAGATTTTTAAGGGGGTTAGGTAATTCTTTGTCAAAAACAAATTTATTCCTACTTTTCCAAATAGTCCAAAGAATAAGAGATGTATAGCTTAAAAGTTCTTCTTTTCTGTCCTTTCTCTACTACATAGACTGATCCACTCTAGAAACCAGTTGGTGAAGTCATTTGGAACATTCTTTGTTTTGAGGTTCAAAGTTGATCCGAACCACAGGAACTCGGAATGGTGACATTTAAACAGGGCATGCATAATTGATTTAGGTTCTTTGGTGCAGATGGGGCGAAGATTGGCCTAAGATAACTTTCTACTAGCTAGGTTCACACTGACTACAATCGAATTCCAAAAACATCTCCATATGAAGTGTTTAATTTTTGGATCAGTTTTTAATTTCCAAAGCTCCTTACATGGATCTCTATTTTGGTTATTGCTAGTATTACCCAGATGGCTAGAAGGAGGGGGTCGGAGTTGAAATCTTTCTCTACTTGCTAAAATGTATGTTGACTTGATAGAGAATTTCCCGGAGGAGTTCCTTTCCAAATTAGCCTGTCCTCCGAGTTTCCTGAAGCTAGAGGAATTTTTTTATATGGCTTACTATTTCTTTTGTGGAAGAAGCTTCCAAGATAGACAAGTTCCACCACCTTCTTTCATGGTCTATTAGGTCTTTGACCCATATCGGCCCATTGTTTCCTAGGTTTGGTCCTATTGGTAAAAAATCTGGTAGATCCTTTAACCAAGGATCACTCCAAATTCTAATATGCTCTCATGAATTTACCTCTCAGAAAGCTCATTGTTTTGAAATTTCCTTTCTTGCTAGAATGCTTTGCCATCCCCAAGAACCTCTATGCGGGAATTCATCATTTAGGAATTTTTTTTCTTTGATGTATTTTGCCTTGATGACTTGACACCATAGGTTATTTTCTTCTGTGCAAATCCTCCAAGCCTGTTTGGTTAGGAGAGCTTTGTTGAAACATTATGGATCTTTAAAGCCCAACCCTCCATCATTTTTATTTCTGCTGATAGTTTCTCAGCTGACCCAACTGACTTTCTTTTTCTTCTGAGAGCCCCACCATAATTTCCTTTGGATTTTTGCCATGTCTTCACAGACAATCTTTGGAATCAGGAAGCATGACATGGTGTAGTTTGGGATGGCCACAACCACTGATTTTAACAGGACTTCCTTTCCTCCATTTGAAAGGAGGAGTTCATGCCATTTGGATGTTTTGGATTTGGTTCTTCCTAGCAAGTAGTCAAATATGACCCTTTTTTATCTACCAATAGTTGTAGGTAGGCCTAGGTAAATACTTGGATGCTCTATCTTTTTTATGTTTTGTCTTCTAGTCATTATCTTTTGCAATATTGGGTGAAAATTCCTACTAAAGAAAACCTCAAATTTTGGGTAATTTACCTATTGGCCAAAAGACATTTCATACAACTAAATTACTTCCACCAGATATTGGCTTTCAGATGGTTTTGCCCTCGTGAAGAGGTAGCTGTCATCTACAAAAAAGATGTAGGATATTATTGGGCATTCCCTATTTAGCTTCACTCCGGAAATTTTCTTCTGCAAAACAAGGTGATGAAGATAAGCAAAAGGTTCTTCAGACACGAAAAGGAACAAATATGGGGACAAGGGGTCTCCTTGTCTGAGTCCCCTTTCTGGATGGAAAGGTTTACTAGGTACTCCATTTACAAGAATCTGGTATGACACTGTTGAAATGCATTTTAGGGTCCAATAGCACTTTCTCTAAGAAACCCCATTTCACTCAGTCATAAGCCTTACTCATGTCAAGTTTAATTGCCATCCTGGCCTTTTTCCCCCTACTTTTTCTCATGTAATCAATTACTTCATGGGCAATGAGAATGTTGTCATGAATTTGTCTACCTGGGATGAAGGCACTCTGATTCTCACTTATAATTTTTGGGAGTTGAGGTTTCAATCTACCTGGGATGAAGGCACTCTGAAATGGCTTGCTTGACTTTGGAAATTAGGGCTATGAAGGTTTTGTTTATTTATCTATTTAGGTGATTGGATCTGAAAAACTCAAAGATGGCTTTACAAAGATCAGGACCTACAACCTCCTAGTTTTTCTAGAAAAAAAAATATTCTGGAACCCATCAGGTCCTAGAGCTTTAAGAGGGGCCGTCTGAAACATGGCTTCTTTAATTTCCTCATCTTCTAAATCCCTCTCAAGCCATCTGCTTCTTCCTCTGTAATTTTCCTGGTTAAAACCTCTAACAAATCTTATGAGTTCTGAGAACCTGAAGAAGTGAAAATATTTTCAAAATGGCTGTTTAGAACTTCTTCTACTTGGTTCTCCCCTTCTACCCAAATCCCTGGTTCATTTTCCAAACTTATGATTCTACTCTTCCTTTTCAAAGTTTGGGCATGGAAGAATTTTGTGTTCCTATCCCCATGCTAGAGACAGTTTATTCTAGATTTCTGAGCCCACATTTGTTCCCCCCTAGAGAGCCAAATCTCCAATTCAGATTCTAGAATCTTTACTTTGTCTTCATTTTTCCTCTCCCTATTCAGCTCTGTTTCTAGAGTTTTTTTATCCTTCCAATGTTATGCTTCACATTTCCAAAAACCACTTTGTTCTAGATCATTAGCCTATGTTGGAGATTTTCTAGAGATTACTCTAGGGGGATCCCGAGGAGTAATCACACCAGCTTCCTTGAAATTTTCATGGGAGAGCCACATGTGTTCCATTCTGAAAGGCCTAACCCTATTTCTCAAATTCACCTCAGTGTTAATCAAAATTGGGTAATGATCTGAACCTAGGGAGATCAGGGCTTTGACTTGGGCTTCTTTGAAAATATTTCTCTAATAACAGTTACAGACAACCCTATCTAGCTTTACCTCTATTTTCTCTTCACCCTCTCTCTTATTGGACCAAGTAAAATTAAGGTCATGACTTTGGATTTCACAGAGTCCACACTTTCTGAAGAAATCTTTATTATAGGCTAAAGTGGTGGAATTGCAAGGACTTCCTCATTTCTTTTCCTCTTTGTTGAAGATCATATTAAGATCTCCACAGCACATCCAAGGGCCTTTAACAAGAGTGGCTAAGAAGTTCCACTTTTCTAGGAACCCTTTCCTTTTTGTGCTTCTTTGGCTCCCCATAGATGAAAGTACAAAACTAGATTGGTCCTCTGTCATTGTTACATTTGACATGCATGAAATTGTTATTTGCAAATAGGACTGTGCTTATGGTATCTTCCTTCTAGAAGAGGGTCAGGCCACCTTTCAGGCCTTCAGAATCACTTCCCCAGTAAGTCCAATTTTTTAGAAAACTGAGTTTTTTTTTTTTTTTTGCAATTCAAGAGGGATTGTTTTGTTTCCATTAGAAATATGATATCCGGGTTTATTTTATTCTTGGTCTCCTTCAAAGCCTAAATTGTCAGTGGAGACCCAATTCCCTGACAATTCTAGTTAATAATCCTCATTTGGTACCTGGGGTCTGTTCCGAGATAGATCCCCAAACCCACTTATTTATTTTGCAGAGAGGTGTAAATATTTTCTTTGAAGGTGGTGTCTCTCCTTCCACTATTTTGATTAAGGTTCTCGAGTACAGAACCCAACTTTGATGGCAACGACTGAACCCCTCGCAAATTGGATAGTATATTCCTTTGTTCTTCTTTTCTATCCTAGGCACAATGTGGTCTTTTGGCTTTTTTCTCCTGACTCCCAAAAATTTCTTTTTTCTAATTTTTTTCCCCTTCTGAAGAACCAGGTTTCTTCTTTTTCTTCTCCTGATATGATTTAGTATGTATTTTCTAATCATGTTAACATCATACCAAGGAACCAACATGTTCAAAAAAGATGATGAATTGAAAGGAACTGTAGGAAGACTAATAATTGGATTCACGGAAAGTTGAGTTAGACATACCTCTTCTTCTTGGCTTGATGAGAGATATGGCTCAGGGTTCCTGTACTTTGATCTTCTCGCATTTCTACTTTATCTTGATTGTTCTTAGTAAATGTCTCCTCTCCTATTACAAGTTGTTATGTTTCTGTCTTGCTTCCTTTCTGCTTGAGAATGCTTTCCAAGCTGATGTGTTCTTGTTGAAGGTTGAAATCTAGTAGGGGACTCATCATTTGTCGGTTCTGGTATCGGTCTTCAGCACATTGACTTGGGCTAACCAAATGGGTTAATTTGGCCCATTTTCCTTGTGGTCTAGAAACCATTTTGTCAGATTGCTCCTCGTAATGTAATTCCTTGATAATTATTCCTGAAATTTTCCTTTTTTTCTCCACTACCAATTGGAAAGCCACGTAAGCTTGCTTGCTGGCATATTTGATACCTTTTCCTTTCTTAATTTGCTTAGCTTCTCTTGTCAGGTAGCAATCCACTTCAGCCTGGCTTTGATTTCCGAATTGACTACTGCTGTAGTCGTCACTGCCCCACTCCCACCTGCCGCCATCAGTCATTCGATGGCCATCATCACCATCTTCCTCACTGTCATCCTCTGTCCCGCTATCTTCTCTGGCGACTACTTTCCGGTTGTCTTTCCCCACCGGTGAGAGTGTCAAATGGAAGGTAAGATTTTGGTTTTATCATGTTTTATGATACCAATTGATTGGCCAGAAGTTTTTCGGGTATCATGGTGTCATACTCAAACCTAAAAAAATCTTTTATCTATTGTTTTCAAACCATCATTGACTCAAATGGTTGAACCATTCAACCTGCAAAACTGGTTAGGAGATCAATTCTATTTTTACCTGAAACCACTTTTTGCCCCAAAACTATTAATTTGGTTAGTGACCTACAAGCCCGGGTGTTTGAACTGCCAACCTATTCAACCGGGACAATTGTTTTTGGTAGTCTTTTATTTCAATTATTTTTATTTATTTTTTATTTTTTAATTGTCATGGGCCAATCCATTCAGATCGGTCAATCAAATCATTGACCCAAAAGCTGGTGGCCAAAGCAGTTCTGGTTCTAGGTAGGTTTTTAAAACATTGCTTTTTCCCTTAACTATTCATTAAATTTTCAAAATGCTTCAAGACACTTTACTCCATCCCCACCCTAACCCAAGTGGCAGGGCGGGTTCAAGGCAAGGCACCCATTCCCTGTCAGGATGGTATTTTTCCTACCCTAAGGCAACCACCTAAAAAAATCTAATTTATGGATATTTTACAAATAGGATTATAGGAATTTGGGGGTATTTTAGGAATTGTACTATGAAAATTTGGGGGTATTTTATAAATAAAATCATGAAATCATAAGATTATAAGAATACGAGGAAAACTTAGAGTTATTTTAAAAATCAATATTACATTTACAGATATTTTACTAATTTACCATTGGGTTTAGGGAATTATATGCAAACCCCATCCCTAATTTGGGGCAAAAATATTTTCCTTGTCCCCACCTCGTCTTTGCCCCGTCTCGGTTTAAGATTTGAGAAAACTTACCCTGTTTAGGGTGGGGCAAGGTAGGGGCCCAGTTTTATAGGGAAAATTGTCATCCCTACATTTCTAATAAATTTCTATAACTAGTTAACTAATAGTAAATTAAATAACAATAAATTATAATATTTTATGATAATTTCCAAAAAAAAAATATTGAAATTTCTATTGATTAGTTGTAATGTATATAGTAAATTAATTATTTGCAGTAAAACTAAATTAATGGAAATTATTTACTACTAATCAAAGTAAATATAATTATAGTAAATTATATTATTTTTAATTAAAAGTAAATCATTTGTTGTTAACTAATGTAAAACTAGGTATGATTGAAATCAACCAAGTGGTATAAATTGATGTGGATAGAGTTAATTAATGGATTGTTATTTAAATAATTATGAAACAATTTCTAATAGATTAATTTTCTAATTTAATTTTCCTAAATTTTTAATAATTATTTAGTTGAATAATAATAATAATAATGAATTATTATTTAAATAGTTTTGAAGAATATTTTTGCGTAGATTAATTTCTTAATTTTATAGTTACTTATTTAAAAATAATTATGGATTATTAGTTAAGAGGTTCCCTAAATTATTTGATAATTGTTAACTACAATTATTGATTTTATAGAAATTAGTAAATTTTGATAATTAGCAATATCTTTTATTAGTAAATTATTATTGTAAAAATTTAATGAAAGTTTATTAAATTACAATGCTTAATGTAAATTACGCTAAACATTGAAATTTTGAACATTTATTAATAACCAAAAATTATTAAATAATGGATTGGTTCTTAATTTTTAGTAAAATATTAAATTATTTATTATTATTAAACAATGGATTATTTCTAAAATAATTATTTCATAATTTTTGGTAGAATGTTTTCCAGAAATTTTAATAATTTTCATAACTAATGGATTATTTAACAATAGTGGAAGATGTCATGAATATATAAGAAACATGGAATTCCCCTTTATTCCCCTCTCTTTGCTTGAAATCATGTTTATATGTATAAATGTACATATTGTTTGATTTGGAAAACTAAAGTGGAGAGAATAGAGGGGAATTAGAGAAGTGAAGGAGAAGATAAAACATACATTGAGCTAATTATAGAAAGTAAGGGACGTGAGTTATTGGGGGAGAGAAAGAATCCAATGGGAAGGGAGAGGAGTAAAGAGAGAGGGTGCTGAAATGGGAAATTAGGAGTGATGAGAAGGGGGAGATGAGAGAAAGTCAAAGAAAAAATTACCTCACTTCTGCTAAATTAAAGCACACATAGAAAATCTCTTTATATATATATATATATATATATGTGTGTGTGTATGTATGTATGTATTTTTTTGTCTACTATTGACACCACGTGCTAGGCACATGCCTTCCCCACTGTATTGATGCAAATCTTATAAGATGTCCCTTAGGCTGAGTTTAGAAGGAAATACAAATACAAATATATAGAGTGTAAAATCTTATATTTTATATTATTTTATATTTATTTATACTGTACATTTGTACTCTTTCTGAACTGAGCCTTATAAGAGGATTCTGCACTGTAACGATAATTAACAAGTCCATAAACCATAACACCCGTTTCAAATGGCCTACCGAGTACCGACAACACTGACTTTCTTTATGGACACCGGGTTTAACTATTTAGTTCAATAACAAGGTCTTATACATTATTGACATTAGAGTATTAGACTTTCAACATTCATAATTTAATGGTGGTGCAATATTAATAAACCAATCTAGTAATGAACCTAGACGGCTAGACCCATTGCTGTTCAAGTGAGAACATAAAATGGGATATATACAAACCATTAATAAAATATTTTATCGAGTTCAAGGTGTTCGTTATACAGTTCAAACCGCCAAATCATAATTTGTAATTTAGTTTGGTTCAGTTTTCTGAATTTTAGAAATTAAATTAAATATTAATATATATATATATAGCATATTATAATAAATTCCTCCAAATACTCTTATTTTAATTAAATCTATGCTTACATGGTAAACCAATTACAGTGATCCAATGATTTTATGGTGGTTAAAAGGCAATACGTATTTTTGTTTGGGCTTTTTAATTGGGTTAAGCCCAATAAAATAGTGCAAACCATATTAAAAACCATACTAAACTGTAATAAAAACAATTTCATATGATTTAAAAAATTCTCAAATTAAACCATATTTTACTAATTTGGTCTAAAACTTTCTCTAAACCGCACCAAATCAAACTGTGAACACTCATAGAACTACAATCTAAATCTGACAGCAATCAACTTAAACAATAACCTCAAAACTACACTGAAAACATTTTGCTCCTACTTGAAAACAAAAATACAAAACCACTAGGCTATACATTTTACCCCTTGCTGAAGCTTAGATATAGAGCTGCAAATGAATCGGATTGAATTCAGATGGGGCATCTGAATCATATCTAATAAGAATCCAAGAGATCTGAATCTGATCTGACTAATAAATAAATCATGTTTTCTAAGGCTGTGCTTGGCATTAGTGCCGTTTTCTGAGAAAATAGTGCTGGAAGTAATGCCCTTTTGTTTGGTATTGTTTTCTCAAAAAAAAAAAAAAAAAAAAACATTGCTCCAGACCATGCCTTGGAAATCGGAAAAGTGTGGTCTGGAACAATGCCAAATTTAATTTTTTTTGGGAAAACGGTGTATTGCTGCCAATGATGCAATGACATGGCATCATCTTGAACGTTGTATAATAAGATTAATGTTAAAAACATTGCCGCCAAAACTGGTACCAAACAAAATCAGTGTTGTTTTCTCAAAAAAGGCCTATATGGCAGCACCGGTTCTAAACAAAAAAAAGAAAGAGAGAGAGAGAGAAAACACTGTTATGTTTCCAGCACCGATTCCCAACACTTACTAAGATGTCTCCACCTAAAATAAAGTTTAAGGTTTAAAAAAAAATCAAATCCAATTATATGACCATATGAATATGAATCTGTAATGACATGACATCAATATGGCATTATTTTCAGACCAAGACCAATTTGATATCCATCGATCGATCATTGTCGTTCTCACTACTCCAGCATGATAATTGCCATCTTCGATTCTTCGTCCTCATCATCAATGTCGGTCAATGTCATTGTTATTGTTCGTGGAAGATGGTATTTAGTAGTAGTAGTTGTATTAGTGGTGGTGGCGATGAAATAAGCAAGAGTCCCTTTCAGCTATGTCGCCCATTATATAATCTCAAAGTTTACGATTCTCTTCTCTTCAACATGCGTGAAATGCATGGTTTTGTTAATTAGCATAGAAGAATTTTAAAAGGAACAAATAATTTTCCAGTCGAAAAAGGATTGGGGATATATATGATGATTTTCTTTGGAGAAAATGATCTATATATGCATCTGATCATCGGGTTTGCTATTTCAATCAGAAGCGAACTTTTCTTTCTGATACCCACGTTAAGAAACCGTTCAACCTAAAAGTTTAATAGATTTCTATTCTCCATTAATATTTCTTCTTTCTTTTATATATTGTGAATGGGTAAGATTAAGTAGTAAATCCACAGTGACATTTGACCTGACCCTATGGACAACTGTTCGGGTGACATTCAGGTTGTGCTTAGGTTGGAGCTGACAGTGTGTTACACATTCCGAATCCTATGACTTAATTTTCCATATTGTTGTGATGTTGCTGTTCTATGTTAGGAGAAGACTTTGAAGTAATGTATTTTCTTAAATAAAACCTCGAATTAGGCTTATCATAACTCTTTACGAATATACAATATACTAAATATTTACAACGAATGAAATATTCATCAAACTTCTATGAAAGGTGGCATAATAACATTAAAAAATCTACAAATATAAATTCTGATAAATCCAAATCTACTACCCACAAGATGATGCTGTAGTAGACACATAGTCATTCATGGAGAGATGTTCTCAATGCACAGTTATTGGGGGCACATAATCTAGTAGACACAGCATAATAATTATGTTCAATGAGCACTTAATAAATATTCTGACAACTGTCAATAAGTTGTTTTTAATCTTTTTCAAGGGTAGACTGGGGATACTTTAAGGGACATGCCACAAAACATTTTCCAAATGCTCAGTGAACGTGCTTAGAATGCTATCGGGGTTATTAGACTCACCATGTTGAATGTCACTGACTAAGATATAAAAATAAAATTGATAATTTAACCCTTTGAAAATGATACATTCTTTTTTTTTTTTTTTTTACATGGTGTTTGGAAGTGAGATTAAGATATAAAAATAAAATTGATAATTTAACCCGATTTTTTAATAACCAGCTGAACCAAACAATGAAATTGCATAACACTGTTTTTTTTTTTGTAAAAGGGCCACGGTTCCAAACATCCCCTTAATTACAAACTGGGATACTTAAAGTGAGATTAAGAAGCCAATAACATCCATAAAGAGTTTTCTTTGGGTAAAATCAGAGATTGTGCTACACAAGGAGAGGGCTATATTATATAGCACGACCCCTTAGCATGTACTCCACGTATAATTAATTTAAGCTTTATTATATGGCTCATATTCTAGACATGCACTTGTCATGCTGAATTTGTTGTCTGCTTTAGTTAGAAGAGGAGAAGGTTAAATATTAGAGGAGGAGTTAGTTTAAGAGAATAAATTAATAAATATTTACTACCGACCTAGGTTTTTCGTTTAAGAGCTGTTAACCTGTTACGGTAGGCACCATAAAGAGAATGGAATACTATTGTCTTTTCATTGTGAAAACATGGTTCAAAGTATCGATATTTTGGATACTTTTTTCAGTTAGATAAATGCACAAGTAATTGTATATTTAAAAAATATTGACATCTGTCCTAAAAATACCCTCAGCCTACGCTAGAAAAAAAATTAAAATAATTTTCGATATAATTGCAAAAAATATTTGTTAAGTGCTCATAATGTTGTATTTACTAAATCTTGGCTCGTGTGAAGAACAAATCTGCAGACTCAAGACCAAACATAACCAGTTGCCGATTTAATTGCGATTTCTCATTTTTTGTTATCCATTGCCAAAATCCTGTAATGGGCTTAATGACTGTGATAGGCTGGTAGCAAGATATACTTCTCTAGCCCACTATCCAATCCAGCTTAACGCTAGCGTAAGCCTATTGTGGCGTAGGCTGGTCCACATTGACCTTAGGAGCGGCTGAAATTTTGCCAAAAGAAGCATGTCAAGGCCCACATCTCAGTCTCTTTCCTCACAAAAATTTTATAGGTAAAAGCATGCCAAACACAAGCATCTCAAAGCCCACATCTCAGCCTGTTCCTCGACCAGAAATTTGATAGCTAAAAGCATTAAATATAACCCAAATAAATTAAGAAGGGGGATAAGATTAAGATCTGAGTCGGCATAAACACTTTGATAAATTAATGTTAATTAATATAGCTCCAGATAGTTAGTTGCTGGACTGACTAACTAATTGCTTTGCTTTTAGTAGATAAGATAATCAAATACAAAAATATTCAAAGATACAACTTCAACCAGCACCAGCTAACAAGCTGTTCCATCTCATTGATTTGAGCACATACCATTTTTTACAAGTGGGGAACTCTTTACTTCTTTAGTAGAGAATAACATTATAGAAAAAATATAAAAGTACGTACTAGCTTTCATCTCCATGGTTTTCAAAATCGGATGGTCGGACTGAAAAAACTGGAAAACTTGATTGGTTCTGTTTTTCCCTAAAACCGTTGATTTTGGTCAGTAAACCGTTGAATCGGCTGATTAATCGTTTAAATCGTTTGAACGGTTTTGACCGTTTTTCAATTTTTTTAATTTTTTTTGTCAAAATGAGCTAGCCATTCGGATCGAACGGTCAAACTGTTCGAACCAATAACCGAATCCCTTACCAATTCGATCACCGATTCGTTTTTAAAAACCATGTTCATCTCTACCAAATGTGGTATGATGTCTTTTTTAATTGTGAAGATGCATCCAAATCAGTAGCCCAATCTAATATTTATCACCATTGATACAATATAATCATTATTCAAATTAAATTGGGTATTCGGTATTCCCCAATCAGCATCTTTCCATCGAGGCCATAAAAATTAAATCACAATATTTTAATAGCATCATATGATGTCAATGCTGACTGGTTGTTCAAATATTTTAATCCAATCAATAAGTTAAATAAAGCATTTAAAAATATTAAAAAAAACTTTCAAAATCTAAATATCATATTATCTCTGTATCTTTTTATTTTTATTTGCACACGTGGGTGGAGGCACATGCCCTTCCACTAGCTTATTTAAAGTGAATAGTTAAATAAAATACCTCACTTTTGCTAAAACATGCATAAAAATATCTCATATTTTTTTTTGTCCACTATTAATATAGAACCTCTAGGCATATGTCTTCCCCACCATGTCCTTCCATATTCTTTATCAGATGTCTTGGAAGAGATTTTGATGCCTGTTTCAACTGGCCTACTGAGAACATTGACTTTATGCACTCCAGTTTGAAGTATTTAGATTGAACTTGAATAAGTGTGGAACTTTTCTATAACTAAGGTATTCCAATTTTTTAATTTGATTCTTCTTTAATAAGAAGAGAAATCTAATTTGAACAATTCTTTTTATCTTCATTTAAATATTTTTTATTAAATCTTTATATTTAAGGTATTAACTTCTATTAACATTCATTATTCTTATTCTTGACTAGAATACCCCCTTTTTTTTTAATTTGGTTCTTCTTGAGAGCGCAAAATGTAATTTGAACTACTACATTTTTCCTCATTTAATTCCCTCTCATTAAGTCTTATATTTAGCATATCAACTCCCATTATTTCATTGAACCCTATATTAATTAACCATATTAAAAAAATTATATTAAGTGTAATAAAAAATAATTATTTTTATTAATAATAAAAAATAATTATTTTTATTAATAATAAAAATAAAATATAATTTAAAACCAGCCCAAAAATAAAGTTATTTTATTGTTTGATGGAGAGTAAACAACTCAACGTTTTTTGGGTCAAAATGAATCTATACCCTTTTATTCAAATGAAAACATAAGAAGAATATATACAGCTAATAAGTGTAAGACTATTTTATCAGTCCAACCCAAGTGAGACAATAGAGCTGCAAATGGATCAAATTGAACTTGGGATGGGGTATTTCCGAATCTTACCCAAAACATAGATTTGAAGCTAATTGGTTTACATATTAGGATACCTGATCAGATTAAAGATTTAAAGCATAATTAGTAAATCTATATGAATCTAGCATATTTAAATTTATAAAAAAATAATAATAAATATGAAAGATATAAATAAAAAAATAAATTTATTAAATCCTAATCCAACTTATCTATATATATAAATAAATCATGTTTTGAGATCTGATTCAATCCGACATAAACAAATCAAATTTGAATTCAGATTGAATAAAGCCTTGTCCATTTGCCTTCCTACTCAGACAAAACAAAACTACCTCCACTCTCCATGGATCGATGCATAAGAAGAATAAAACCTTTACCACGCATAATGAAAAGGTGTGTGATATTCGGAGATTGGTGAAACGCGACACAAGCATACAAAATGATAGGAAACCTTACCGGTCCTGACAGACATATAAGCAACTTCAAATTGTAGTCATCACAAAAACCACCATCTCATAATTAATTTATCATTTTCAGACTAACTTTGTCGCTATCACTTCACTTTTAGTACTCCAGCGTGATAATTGCCATCATCCTTCTCATCAATGACATCCTTATTCTTACTATTCTTTGTGTTACTTGATAGTAGTAGTAGTGGCCGTAGTGCTGCCGCTGGTGTTGATGGGAAGAAACGTTATATAAAAATCGGTGTTCTAAGATGGATGGGGTCTTTCTCCTAAACCAATTTAAGTCTTAGTAGGGGTGAGTATGGTTCAGTTCAGTTTGGTTTCATGGAAGAACTTGGGTCTATGATTTTGGAATTGAAATCTATACTGTAAAGGTTGGTTTCATGGTCGGTTTTGGTCTTAGCGGTTTTGGGGTTGGTTCTAAGGTCTATCCATGAAACCTGTTCTTTCCCCTTCTTAAAAAATGAAACATGTCCTTTAAAAGCTTGATCAAAATGAAAACAAATGATCAAATCATTTAAGTAACTCAATGGTCAAGTGAGACCATGGCTTTTTATAATCATGAGCGTTTGAGTTCAAATCATCACATCTTTAAAATATTCTAGGGTTTATTTCACGATAAATTTAGTTCCAAGACCAGTTCCACCAAGACTGGTTCATCAAGTCGGTTGTGATAGAATAAACCTCTAGACCTTGAAATTGACCTAGATGGGGGTTGGTTTCAAAAGTTTGGAATCAGACTCTACCCTTTAACAGATTAGATAGAATTGGTCCAAGGTCATTTCGAGATCAGTTCCAAGTAGAACCTACCCATTAGCTCATCCCTAATCTTAAGGATAATGTTAAAGACTAGGTGTCCATTTGGTAGGATTTTCCTGCAGCGGCTTCTCACAATGCAATGTACGCTTCTCACTCCCTTGAAAAATCCATGAAGCTAGGTGAAAGCCCCAAATCATTTACATTAAGCTAGAAATCAACTTTTCAGTGAAGCTAATTTTAGCTTCTTCGGTGCCAGTATGCCACCGGCCACCCAGTGCAGCTCAAACTCAATCAATGCTCTCCCAAGCGGACCCTACATATGGTCAGCATGAGTTGGAGTTAAAAACCCATTTTCCATTGACAACCCATTCACGATTTTTATCAACACGTCAGCCATGGGCCCATGGCCTACCTAAAACCTAATAGTTTCACTGTCATCTGATTGGGCCTTTTTTATAGATTCCCAAATCCCAACCCCACGTAACGTGATTGCGCAAAACCAGGTCGCTAAATCCGGTATGGATTTATAGTCGTATAATAGACACTTCTCTGAACGCTGGCTCGACGACCCTTGACGGCCCATGACCCATGCAGATTGCAGAGCTTCTCTGCTCATACCGGGCAGTGAAACACGTTGAGCCTTACAGCCTTCGCAGAGCCCCGGCCAACTTTTGGCGGAAGTGGACGTCTTAAGCTGCAATTCTCCAAGTTTGCATGTTGCTTTGGATCAGAAGGCAGTTATGTCACCTCCCATTTGAGAAAGCAAACAACGTAATCCTTGGGTCTAGGGATAATACCTTGGGAAGGAGAGGCATGAAATGGGGTCCACCTCTATAATCTATTAGCTATAGAACCTTTCCCCATTTCCTCAGAACCTAACAATTCATTTCTGAACTCAAACCTAGCCTATCGCAGATAACTGGGCTGGACTAGGCCCAGTATAACCCAACCAATGGGTTTGATATACAAGCCCGACATGGTTCCAAGAAGGGGCCCAATTGGACCACTGGACTGAAAGCCCACTCCCTAGATCATATGCAACAACTGAACTGAATCATAAATTCAATTACAGACATAAAATACATGCAAAGCCAGATTGTGGGAGGGACACCGAGGACTCCGGATCTCCTGCCCACGATAATTCTGCCCATGTCTACCCATAACACATTATTCCTGTGAATTGGGAACATCTCCCCTTGCATAATATTATGTAGGAGGATGAGATATTCTCCATGTATGACTGTGATGTTATGTGGGTACACGTAAGCAGAGTTTGTGTGGACAGAAGATCTGTACCCAACACCAAGGGCCTTTACGTCTGTAGCCCAGCCCAAATTGGACGTGACTTGAGTGGGTTTGAAGCCAAGCTAAGTTGGATTCTTCTGTGCCGTCAAAGCTTAGGCCCAGCCCAACTAGGCCGAGCCAGCTGGGCTGCCATTTGTTACCCCTAATAATTTTCAGAAGCACTTTTCAAGTTCAATATGTTTTTTTCACTTATATCTACATCTCATAACGGAGAAAATCAACTGATGTGGGCCGGGCTGGGCTTACGAGTTGAGCATGTCTTCACCTTTTGGTGTGCGCAGCATATACCAGTGTGCACATTATGTGCATTGTCATACTTATAAATACCTAAAATGCCTTTATCTTGATTTAGGGGACAATTTTATCATTTATCCCTTTTATACCAAGTTAATATCACTAAGGCCTTGTTTGTTTTTTAAGAACCTATTTTCTTAGGTAAGTGCACTTATCCATGCTTTTTTTGTTTAATTTACTCGGGTAAATATATTTTGTATGGACATTTTTTACCATTTCAATTTCTTTTTTTCATCTATCATCTACTTGGGAAACTGAGAAGGATATCACTTACCTAAGTAAATGGCATCTGAAAAAATCAATTTTATCTTGAATCTCACATGTTTCTTGTATAAGAACATGGGTAAATTAGTCAATGGGAACCACAATCACATTGACCAACTTCACCCCTCCCCCCTCGTCCCTCCCTTTCAAAATCCCAAAAACGAACAGGACCTAAAAGAGATGTTCTGATAATGAATGATCTTCTAGGCAAAGATCTTGACCATTCAACTCAAGTCTCAAGATAAATCAAACATGAGAATCCAAGCGAGTACAAATATAAAGCGCAAAATCTTATATTTTGTATGAATTTATATTGTACATATTTGTATTTGCACTCCTTCCAAACTAAGCTTTTAAGAGCAATGCACTAATCTCAACCATTCAACTAACAACCCCTCCGAACATGGAGGCGTGGGATCAAACATGAGTGAACGCAGGCTCTCTGTAATAAGGTCATGGACTTCATGTGCCCACTTCCTTAATCCCCCCTCCTGTCATGTCTCATGTGAAATATGTCATACCACAGAAAAAAGAAAAAGGAAAAAAATGGACATGTAGAGGACCTCCTATACATGGTTTAGATTGAACGAGGACCAATAAATAAATAAGTAGAAATTTCATTTTAAAGTTTAAAATTTGAAAAACCTAATTTTTCTATTTTTAAATATCCAAAGTTATCTTGATAAATTATAAAAAAAAATCTGAAACTTCATAAGCAAAATTTCGAATGTAACATTTAAATAAATACATTTTTTATAAGTACTTATTTATTCTAATTCTGTTTATGATAACATTTAAGTACTTAAATAGAAATACTATTTTTTTAATAAAATTTAAGATGGGAGTAAAGTTAGGGGCTAAAAAGTATTATTGGTTTTGCTTTATTTATAAAAACAGAAACGACTTCCAAATCAGCAAAAGCTGATATGAGATCAACTATGATGTAAAGGCAATATCAGTTACCGAGTTGAACATTTTATACTGTATTGGGCCTGGGCCGGGCCCATTTAAAATTTTAAGAAAGCTCAACCCCGCCCAAATGTCAAATTGCAACCCTGGTAAAAATCAGTGTAGCAGAAGAGAAGAAAAGGGTCTCAATTGGCGGGCTTCCCCGAGCCAGACTTATCTATCCATGAGTCCACGACTTCACGAGCAGAGAGTTGAAGTCTGAACTCTGAAGAGATTTTCTTTTATTTATTTCTTCACGTCACGCCTTTCCACTTTCCAGTTCCCCAAAAATATGGACCACCACCGGGTCCCACCAACAATGGGGAAAAATGTTCTTTTTTATGCCCACAATCAATGAATCGGGTCGGGTTTGATTTAAATTCCCCAGCAGGAGGTTTGTGGACTTGACTAGACTGGAATACCTCATGGACTCATCACTCGACACACATGGACTCCAAATTTCGTGGATGATCATGAGACCATAGAAGACGGATCCGTGGAACATGGAATGATCAGACGGACGGCCGTAATCGCCTTATCTTTCTCTGAACAGGAAAACATTAACACGGGGACGGGGCCCATCTAATTAATGTAGGTAACGTTCTAGGAAGTTACGGTTTATGGACAACCAAACGGTTAGAGCCTAGAGGCCAGTAGACAGTAGTAGAGGTAGATCATCGTAAGTTGTAAGTTTTAACTAGACCTGTCTGAATTAGACACCGACGTCTCCATGAAGTGAAACTTCTCCGCTTCTCGTGCTTTGATTGGGCTTCATGTGATGTGGTACTGACTAATAATTCTCCTTCTAGATTTTGAATGCTCGAACTATTCCTTTACCGAGCATAGACTTCTTGAAAATTCGTCTATGCTCTGTTTCTCGTTCCTAAACTGACCTTGTTTTGCTTGAAAACTCAACACATTGTTGAGGAGTTGTTGCTCAGGGTGTGAATAGAGAAAGAGACTGGTTTCAACTTTCAATGTGGGTTTATTAAAAAATGGCAAGAAACTGGAAGAGGGATTTCTATGTTACAGAGGTTGTGGAGTTCTTCAACCATTTGATGGGTGAAAGGCCTCTCTTTCCTTTTCTTCTTCTCTCGGTGCTACTTGCATGGGCTGTTGAAAGATGGGTCTTACCGTTCTCGAATTGGGCCACTATAGCTGTCACTATCTGGGCAACGCTTCAGGTCTGTTCTTCTGTGGATTTATTTGTTTCTGTACCGAAATGAGTTGCTGTTCGATGTTTTCAGTTGCATTAATTGTGTTTTTGTTTCTCCCCGTATACTTAGTTGATATTAGAGAACAAGGTATTGAGCTTTCTATTTTGTTCTGGGGAAATTTATCAGCTTCTATGGTTTTCGAGTCCAAACAGTTTCTACTTATTGGCTGGAATGTGCATTTTATTATTGGAATTCTACTGTTTAATTTAGATTGTCGGTTTCAACTTTCCTATCTCTTATTACTCTTTCATACTTTCATATGTACCTTAGGTGCCTCTGGTTTAGTTGCTATTCTGGTTTCATCACAGTTCTAACTCTTATTCAATTAGAGTCTAGTTGATTCTTTCTCCTAATCACTGACTGGTTTTTGTGCTTTTTTTCTTGCACTGTGCTCCTGAATTTCCTAAAGCTGGTGCTAACAGTTATTATTGCCTTCTAGTCGGCCTTTCAGATTCAGAATCTCGTATAACCTGCATGGTTATAACTTATCATTTCAATGCTTCTAGGCTCCTAAGAGTTTTGAATTTGCATATCTAAGGCTTCTAGAACGATGCCCATTCTAAAAGGGCAATGCAACTACAATGGAGTTGTGCGGATGTTCTCTCCTTTATTCTCCTGTAGGAGTTCTTTGGATTATTAACCTAGGTATAGCCATATAACTTTGCCGCCTGAAAACCCTACCCCCAGGAAGTTGTCAAGCATTCAGTCTGATTGGTATGTACTGAGTCTAATGTTTTTTTATCAAAAGTTTAAAACTTGGCTCACAGTCTGTAATTTTGCAAAAGAAAAATAATAAATGGTTTAGATTTTCAGGTCACCCTCTTATTATCGCACATACAGACATCTTTTTATTACTGTTTATTTGAAGTGTTCTGGAACCCAACCAGTATTCAATTGTCTACTTATATGAGTAGCCTTGGAGGGAAACACGATTGAAATAAATTATTTATAAAAAAAAAACAAGATTGAACTAAATTTCAAAGGTTCAATTCTAGTATCCTTTCTCACGTAAAGTTGTAAATGCTTCATATATGATGTGACACTAAAGGTTTTACAGAAATAACTAATAAGAATGAATGAAGACTTAGATTAAAAG
Organism: Nelumbo lutea; assembly: GCF_056320005.1. Taxonomy (NCBI): domain Eukaryota; kingdom Viridiplantae; phylum Streptophyta; class Magnoliopsida; order Proteales; family Nelumbonaceae; genus Nelumbo; species Nelumbo lutea. The sequence continues at coordinate 23,903,524 of NC_142686.1, read as the reverse complement.
CAATTTTCTGGAACTTCTTCAGCCCAGTGTTCCATGGACGCAGACACTGAATTCAGAATCTGGTACATAACCAAGAGTCTGACACGGAAAAACAAGAAAACATGGACTTACAGGCACATCTAGATAGAAGTATAATACTAGTAAAATATTGGGTAAATCTATGATGCCAGAAAGGTATGATACTGGAAGAGCTTTGACCAATCAAAACCTCCATGGATTTTGTTGAAAACCACTTTATTAGTTGCCACTTTTATGATACCAGTCAATTGGTTATAAGTTTTTCCAATATCATAGCCAAAACCCTAAAATATTTCATATTTTCTGAACTCTAACATTATATATATATATATATATATATATATATATAAAAGAGGGGTCTAAATGTTGCCTTGTTACCAAGTAACATTTTATTAGAAAAATGGCACTCGTCTCATACATTAGCTGTTCATTTATTTCAAGTAAGCTAGGAGAAGAAAAGGAAATATTGCATAGAACTGTCCCTCAAGAATCCATGGAGTATTATTTATCAAAAAAAGAATCCGTTGAGTATTGGAACCTAAGACATGATCTGGCAAGGACACATTTTCCATTTAGGAGAGACCATGCAAATCTGCTTGAGGTTGAAGATGACAAGATTGAATAAGTAGTCATATACAGAATATATCCTGTGCGTGTAATCAATTGTATCTATGGGAGAGAATTGAGAAACCAACTATAGTATCATCTTAAAAATCAAAACCTGTAATTAATTTGTTGGCCATGCTTTATGGAAGATACATAATGCATTATGTTGTGTATATGTTTCTTCATTTGACTGGTACTGGCTCAACAAAATTCTACGATAAAATTATTGCTTAACTAACAGCTTTTCTTCAGCTTTGGTCATAAACCTGGGCACATTCTTTGCTGTGGATTGCAAGAATGAAAATTTTGAACAGATAAAGAAGCCTGTTTTGGCTCAATGCTTCTCTGAGGTAGCTCCTAGTTGATTCTACCTCTTGGTAACCTCAGACTATTTCATCATTTTTTCAATGGTAATCTTAAATCCTTCATAAATTGAACATAAGGATCATGCCCTAATATGGGGAGGGTTTTTTAATTGATTCCAAAAATCACTATAGGGTATCAAGTTCCAATCTCTTCCCTAAAGTATACCTACCAAAAGAATTGTGGTTTCTCTGACTCTCTATATCATGTTGGTGTATAATCTGGAAGAAAACCTACAATCTTGTGGTTTCTATTCATTATGCCAACCAATTTGAACCCAAAAAGAAAGATCAATATATTAAAACTCAAAACTGCCCCTTGTAATGAGAGCTTGACCCGCTCAGACAGGTATGTATTTCCATATGATTAGTTATAACAAACTTGGTTGACAGATTGAGTATTTTGGTCCTCTGAAACCAATATGTTGTATATTTCACAGGCAAAAGTAGATGCAGAGGTTGAAACAAGATAAGAAGGGCAACAAAGACTTGAGATGTGCAAAATAAGTCCAAGAAAGAGAAAGAAACTGAAGCAATTAATCCTGCAAAACCCTAATCACCAAGACCAGCACCACTTTAGAATAAACTATAAAAGCACTGATACCGTTCCAAAATAAAACCTCAAAAAAATTACTTGGGACAAGAATACTATATGCTTCTGACTTCTCATGAGCTTATCCCAATGCACAGAAGGGTACAATATCACAATTAGAGAATTCTGAATTCCCTCAAAAGGCGACATTGCTTGGTCCAATGGTAACATCCTGGGCTGCCAAGTGTGAGAACTACGGTTTGCATGTGAGAGCACCAGAGCAGCTTGTCCATTGCCAGAGATAACCAGTTCACCCCTCTCAAGACCCTGGATAGCAGAGACCAGCATTGGGTAATGACCTGTCCTATTCCCTCAAAAACCCCTAATTTCTTGCTAGCATTCAGAACCTCCTTGACTACCTTCTTTTGAACCCAGGCCCTACAAGAACCATCTTCCTTATTGTAGCAATAGTCACAATAAGAATGTGGTGACTGAGGGAAAGAAGAGGTCAGGAACCTCCTGATCAATTAGACAAACTATATGAGTTATATGTCCTCAATGATTCAGAACCTTCATCTGCCACATGCACTCCCTTCTTCCCAAGAGTTATGAGATCCTTTTTCATACCCTTTTGATGATGGGTGTTTAACAAGGTAAACAAACCATTGCTGCATAGACATATTTAGGGGTTTAAGAATCTTCTCAAGTGGTAGATAAACTAGGGGTTTTAGACATTTCAACCTCTTAAAGTAATAAGTGTGTGTATACCTATTTTAAATTTCCTCGGTTGCCTCTGATATGTTATAGGAGTTATGGCGAGTCTTCTAATTTATTTTCCTGCTTACTGCATCTCATTTTCCGAATTTTCAAGTTTAGTAAAGAGAGAAAATAGAAATTTAGTTTACATGGAGCAAAATGTAAGATGTAAGTTTCATTGCTTGCAGTATAGGAGCTATCAAAAGTGGCTTTTTGTAGAAGACCTGAACAAAAGATGGAAGCAAACCATATTGAAAACATTGGTACCTTTTTATAGGATTATAATCTTTAAAGTATGTTCCTTCTTCTGTTCACATGAATCTTACTTATTTTTTCTTTTTCACAAATTTACAGCCCATGACACCATTAGAGCACTGTGAGTGGCTGAACAAGCTTTTGATGGAAATTTGGTCAAATTTTATTAACCCAAAACTTTCTAAAATGTTCTCTTCTGTTGTTGAGGTTAGTTTCAATAAGTTTTTAGGACTGATTTTTTTCCTTTTTATTCCTCATTTTTATTAAAGATATATTCTCAGTCTTAGCTCAGTGTGACAGTACATGCTGAAACTGAAAGTAGATGTTTAAAGTGCATTCCAGTTCCAAGGATTTGGATGAATTATGGTTTGGAAATAAATTAAGTAGAAATAAATATAACTTTCCTGTGTGAAGCATTGTTTCTTTTTTTTTTTTTTTTTTTTGATAAGTAAAAGAAATATTTTATTAAAGAGAAAACAATAAAGGATTACATCCGAAACAGGTGTTAAGATAACACCCCACAAACGTGAAGCATTGTTAAACCTGCTTGGTCATACCAGCACTAATGCACCAGATCCCATCAGAATTCCGAAGTTAAGCGTGCTTGGGCGAGAGTAGTACTAGGATGGATGAAGCATTGTTTCATCATTCAAGCATGTTACTGGCTTACTGCATCTAACAATAACATTGATCTGTTTTGCTGATGTAAATGCTTGCAAATTTCACAATCTAAATTTCAGATGTCTGGTAAATGTAGAATTATATTTTTGTTTTATTATGATGATTAAAATGCTTTAGTCAGTTTTTGTAGTTCTTCAGACATCTGATGTAAACATCTCATGTAAACATTTAGTCAATTTAGTCAGTTTTTGTACTGAACAAATGTAATATTTGGTTGGAGTTTCTCATCCTACCTTTTTAACATTCTCATGTAAACATATTTCTTTTTTTTTTTTTTTTTTTTATCTCTGGGGAACCTTTTAGTACATGCATGGTCATATATTATTGCTGGTCAAAAGACAATGAAGTCTGAAAAACGTCATCTATATTTTCCAAAGTTCATATATTTCTTTAGTATTTTGTGCATGGATGAATGTATTTCACTCTCTTTTTTTCTGGGCTCTGTCAATTACCATACCTCCTCAAAGAAAAAGAAAAAGGGAAAAGGAAACATCTATAGGGTTTAAAAGAAAGTATATCCTCTTTCCCATTCCACCCCTGGTTTAAAGTATTTCCTTTACAAATACTGACAAAGGGATATTTAAAAATATTTGCCTTTTTATATAATTTACTTTTCTGAATGGTTTACATAGTTTATTGTCTTGTTTATTGGAAACATTCTCATGCTTTTTGCAATGGCTGTATATGGATAAATAACAATAAGGTCCTCAAGTTTTACCCTCATATGATAGCTTGTTTTGTATCATTACACATACAACTAACATCTGTAAAATACCAAAAATAAAACATCTGTAAAATAATGCATGGTCTGAAGGGCAAAACATTTTCTTCTACTGCATCTTTCTCTCTCTCTTTCTGATCAGTAGTGTAACTATTTATTAAGCATCTTAGAATATGGGAATTGTACATGTGCACTATAAGAACAACACAAGAGAGTCCAAAGAGGATCCCTAATTCAAAGAAGACTATCCCAGCATACCAAACCCTCATCTGCATCATTCTTTCTTCTCTAGGAAATAAAAACTCCTCAATACAGTTCTCTTCCATTCATCCTAGAAGCAAGAGCTCTAGCTTATCTAATACAGTGTCACATTTTCCAAGGTTCTTCTGCCTCATTGTTCATCCAGCCAATAACCACCTGAAAATCTTCTTCTATTTCTTTGGAAATGCAATGGATACATGAAAATATCAACCTTTGTAATAAGGCTAGGACTTAGCTTTAATTGCTGTCCCAAAACCAGCTGATCCTGAACAAACACAAAGTATTCCTCCATTTGAGTATCTAAAAATACCCCTACTACTCAATTCATTAAATCTCCCAAAAAGAAAACATCAAAATTTAATCCGGCTTAACCAAAAAAATAATAAATTGACAGATAATGAGGGGACCAGATCTGAACATGAGGTTGTCGTCTAGTGAAGGCTCTAGAAACCCTAGATCATGCCACTTTCATTTGAATAATAGTTTAATATTTCATCATTGTTTCTATATGATTCTTCGTTTAGAAAATTTTAGCATTCCTCTCCTCCCAAATTAATAAACCAAAGAAGATATGCTCTGATAAGTTTTGCCATGGTTTTCCTGTTTTTTGTAGATTGGGTGAAACATGTTGAAGCAAAAATGTTGGAATATCACCTAGAACATACCACAGTCTAAAAGGGACAAAAAGTAATCCCAAATTATAGAAGTTGATGAGGGTAGATCTGGCCCTCCATTAACATCATGACACATGGCATCTCGGAACAACTGGGTGACTCCCAGAACCACCTAGGCGGCAACTTGCCTTAGCCAAAATGATGGAGTCCCAGCTAGCGACCTGGCACTGTCGCCGACCTGGCCACTTGCCTCTGGCGCCGACCTGGTGACCTGCCTCTAGCGCCGACCTGGCGACTTGCCTCTGGTGTCGACCTGGCCACCTGCCTCTGGTGCCGACCTGGCGACCTGCCTCTAGCACCGACCTGGCGACCTGCCTCTAGCACCGACCTGGCGACCTGCCCCTTTTGCCAACTTTGCGACTTGCCTCCACCGCCAACTTGGCGACCTGCCTCTAGCGCCGACCTGGCGACCTGCCTCCACCCCCAACCTAGTAGAAATCTAGCCAGCGACCTCGTCCACGACTTAGGGTGGCTAGCAGCACCTTGTCCAGGGCCGACCTATGGTACCTCGTCAGTATCGGCTGAAGCGACCTCGACGTGGGGGGCGACCTCCCTCGAGGGCTTGCTGACCTGGTTGTGGTCCAGGTGGCGACCTACGAGACATGCTCACTGTCGATTTCTGCATGCATCCCATCACTCCCGAGTCTCACGGAAGTCAACTCTCACACCGAATGTTTTGGGAGAAATCGAGTAAGGCACAAAGATTGGCCTACATGCATGACTACCTCCGAGGACTTCGGAGCAGTTAGACATGTCCTCCCAGAGATTCCGAACGTGTTGCGTGATGCTCACGCCAAACAATGCCAATATAAAGGCCTTACCTCCAACTCCAGGGGGGAGATGCGCAATTTAGTTCTCACAGCTCTCCAAATCTCTCACATTTAGCTATTTTAAAATCTCTGATTCGCTAACTTAAGCATCGGAGTGCCCACCCCGGGTAAAGCAACCTGGGCACTCTGACACAGTGTCCTTGCAAGTCGCATCAGAGCCACCTCTCCAACTCGTCACCACTCAACTAGACATCAGATCCACCTCTTCAGCTCGTCACCATTCAGTTTGGCGTTAGAGCCACCTCTCCAGCTCGTCACCATTCAGTTAGGCGTCCAAGCCACCTTCTAGGTAGGAACGATTCAGCTAGGCATCCAAGCAACATTCCAAGTAGGGATTATTCAACCAGGCATCCGAATCACCTGCCAGCCAAGAGCTACCGAAATGTGCATCATCATTTGGCGCCATCTGTGGGAAATGCTACAAAAGGCTATTTTCTCACCTGATTCTCTGAGCCTCAAGTAATAACATCTTCAAGCAACAACAACAACGCTTGGTCGAAAGAATCCCCTAGGGGGGTAGAAGCAAAATGATTAGCCCAGACGAGTTCTCGCAGTCTTGCCCTGACAGAATCTCCCTAACTATGAGGCCACCCCCATATGTCGAGCTCTACGTGCTCTCTGCAAGAGTTGACGGCCAATAGAATGTGAGGCCACCCCATAGGTTGAGCCCTCTGTTGTTCCCGTGGGAGTTGATAGCCAACAAACTGTGAGGTCGCGCCGCAGATCGATCCCTCCATGCTTTACGTGGGAGTTGATGGCCAACAGGTTGTGGAGCCGCCCTCGCAGGTCAGTCCTGCCGAGGTGACGAGGTGTCTATATGCTGAGGTGTTGAGAGCAAAACTAGACTGTCAAAATTTTGATGACCTGGCAACCTAGAGACCTGCTTCCGCCGACCTGGCGATACACGTAATCAGCCTGGACGAGCCTACTGTTCACGAGGTTGTCCCTACAGGTCGAGCCCTTTGTGGCTCCCGTAGGAGTCGACGACCAACAGACTACAATCACCCTTGTGGGTTGAGCCTTTCAAGGTTCCCATGCGAGCTGGCAACTTGAAGTTTGTAAAGCTGCCCCCGCAGATTGAGCTCCTTGTGGCTTATCGTAGGAGTAGACGACCAGCACCTTAAAGGACTGATACAACGCAGCCATGGCACCGACCACTATTTAAATTCCAACATCGACGCACATATTACAAGGGGAAGCCAAACTGCCTTCAGCATCAAGGACCCCTAAGCTGACCTCAAAATATGTTGGCGACAGGCCTAAGGACCTACAACGAAGCACAAATCTACTCCCTTCGCTGAGCTGATCTCAACTCGGGAGTGGAGGGCAATTGATGAGGGCAGATTTGGCCCTCCACTAGCATCATGGCACATGGCATCTCGGAACAACTGGGTGACACCTAGAACCACCTAGGCGACAACTTGCCTTAGCCAAAATGATGGTGTCCGACCTGGCGACCTAGCACTATCGCCGACCTGGCGACCTGCCCCTGGTGCCGACCTGGCGACTTGCCTCTAGCGCTGACTTGGCGACCTGCCTCTGGTGCTGACTTGACGACTTGTCTTTAGCGCCGACCTGGCGACCTGCCTCCACCCCCAACCTAGTAGAAATCTAGCCAGCAACCTTGTCCACGACTCAGGGTGGCTAGCAGCACCTCGTCCAAGGCCGACCTATGGTACCTCGTCAATATCGGCTGAAGCGACCTCGACGTGGGGAGCGACCTCCCTCGAGGGCTTGCTGACCTGATTGAGGTCCAGGTGGCGACCTACGAGACGTGCTTGCTGTTGATTTTTGCATGCATCCCATCACTCCCAGGTCTCTCGGAAGTCAGCTCTCACACCGAATATTTTGGGAGAAACCGAGTAAGGCGCAAAGATTGACCTGCATGCATGACTACCTCCGAGGACTTCAGAGCAGTTAGGCATGCCCTCCCGGAGGTCCCAGACGTGTTGCGTGATGCTCACGCCAAACAATGCCTATATAAAGGCCTTACCTCCAATTCCAGGGGGAGATGCACAATTTACTTCTCGCAGCTCTCCAACTCTCTCACATTTAGCTATCTTAAAATTTCTGATTCTTTAACTTAAGCATCGGAGTGCCCACCCCGGGTAAAGCAACCTGGGCACTCTGACACTGTCCTTGCAGGTCGCATCAGAGCCACCTCTCCAGCTCGTCACCACTCAGCTAGACATCAAAGCCACCTCTCCAGCTCGTCACCATTCAGTTAGGCGTTAGAGCCACCTCTCCAGATCGTCACCATTCAGCTAGGCGACCAAGCCACCTTCCAAGTAGGAACCATTCAGCTAGGTATCCAAGCCACACTCCAGGTAGGGATTATTCAGCCAGGCATCCGAGTCACCTGCCAGCCAGGAGTTGCCGAAATGCATGTCATCAGAAGTGTAATAACATATGAGTGGGGAAGGGGGGACAGACAATAAGAATACCATCTGCACTGGTGCTCATTGCTGGTAATGTTCATATTGCCAAGCCTTCCAACAGAAAATTCTGATTTTGGAATGAGTAGTTCCTAACCAAACAGTTTGAATACAAAACTCCATAGGTGCTGGAGGAGCAAGAGATGAAAGAAAGATGCATAAAAAATCTCATGAAAAATCAATAAAATATACTCTTCAATCCTGACCCAAAAAGAGAAGAAACGCACAGGACAATCTGGAATGTTAATGGTATCTTGCACTTCTTGATCTCTTAAACCCCTAGAAAATCTAAGGTAACACTAAATCAAACCAAGTAATAAAAGAAGCACTGGGACATATTTAAACTGGGATAATGCATACAGAGTAGGAACGTAAATGCTAACATGGATATTTTTATCAGCAATGCTAACATGGAATGATGCCACCGGAGGTCCTCCTATAATTTTATGTTAGATTTTCATAGAGGATCATATCTAACTAATCTCAACAAATATTGAAGTACAGAATATATATCTCTCCAAGGAAAAATCCAATGTAGCCCTCCTATTCAAACATACAATTTATTCATTACCCAAAGTACCAACGAATGATTTGGATGAATACCAATGCATATAATTTCTCTATCCATTTCTCCTTTTTCCCTTTTCCGGAATTTCCCTTTTTAACATTCTATATGGATAATATCAATATTTGATACTTTAACGGGAAAATGAAATTAATAAGAACACCTTCCAAATACTATAACCGTTTTGAAGGGGTAATATTACACTAATTACTGATGCCATTTAGTTCAACATATATCACAACACAGAAAATTAGTAACATGACAATTTAAATTCTGACTTAATAACTTTTTGTTCTCAAAGTTGTTTCAGATGAATTTAGTCATATGCTTCCAAATGTAAAACTGAAACAACTGAATTTTGTTAAAATTTTCATCCATATGGCTATTTATGGGTTCAAATTTCTTTATTTTTTAATGTCATTACATTCTTTCCAGTGTAAAATTTGAACTAAGCTAACTTTATACAGATGCTAATTTGTATGAATCTGAATTGTGATTTTTCTGAGTATTAATGGTTTCTTGTTCTTGATCATCTAATATATAACATTCAGTAATCTTCTACAAGACTAATACATGTAAAGGAGCTGCCATGTTCTGTAACTATTGTGGAGATAAATGTCAATCTTCATATCTGGTTATAACATCGCAATGTTTTCTATAATATCATTTTATGTTATTCAGTGTAACTCAATAAAATATCATTTGTGCAGAAGCAGTTAAAACACCGAAGACCAAGGCTTATTGTAAGTCTTCTGTATCTAAATTTTGAATCAATGATAAATGAAGCAATACATGGTCATTAAAAAAGCTGGTTGTGCTGTAGGAAAAAATTGAATTGAAGGAGTTTTCATTAGGTTTACTTCCACCCAGCTTTGGATTGCATGGGACTCATTGGTCAACTTCAGGTGACGAGGTTTGCTTTCTGATTTACCTTTAAAATTTAGTGACTTTTTGATATTTCACTAAAAATGATTGATTTTACATGGTGGCTATTGATAATGTCCTGATTCAAGAATGTTCACATCTGTCTTAATGTTGTTTATATATATCGTTATGTTACTCTATTAATGTATTATAGATATTGTTACTGGTATCAGTGGTTTATATTGTTTAGTGTGAATATCACGATGCATATGCTTTTCTAGTACCTGATATAAACATGCCTATTAGGACAGCATATGATGCTACTAATTTTGTTTCATTGAATTAGAGGTTCAGTTTTGGTGTGTAGTTGGTCCTTTTATATGTTTGATTTCATTAAAATTTCCCTTAGAAGAGAATTCGAGTTAATTGATCTGTGGTTCTTATGAAGAGGTTCATCTATATCTCATGATGGAAATGAAGGATTTGCTCTTATCTTTGTTTATGCAAGATGCCTCTATCCACACTTGTGTGGTTATGACCAAAACATGGAAGAATTTTGCTCTTCTCTTGGTTTAGAATCACATCAAATAGATATTCGACCAGAATTTTGCTTTCATTTAATGTTATAATTTTCTGGATTGGAAAATTAAATAAACTCATTAGCCTTAGGTATTGACTTAATTACATTGTCACTGCGATTAGAGTGTTGTATCTCTTGTTTTTGTTTTTTTTTTAGTTTAAACATAGAATAAAAAATCAAAGCATATGTCAAGAAAGCTGGGTAAGTATAATCATGTCTAAGGATTCATCATCATCATCAGACAACACAAATTAAGTGGAAAGTTTTGTACACATAAAATGAACATGTGTTTATGCAATTTTTTGTATGTAGTAACTTACCAATAATGTGCCACTTCAATAAACCTTAAGGTCCTTAACAAATTTTATGTTATTGTATTGGAGTATTGAATTTGTATGCTGAAGAGTTGTTTTAGTAAAGAAATATGTAATCAGAGGCTTTAATATAATATCAGCCCCATTAGGAGTTTCTCTTGTAATTTTGGATAACTCTAATATTATACAAGAGTATCCTTCATTAAAGAGAGATTGGTTTGTGATATTTTTAGTTCTTTTGTGTTATTTATGTTAAAGTCTTTGGTAGAGTGTTCCTCATATTGTTACATTTTTTGTTGGTAATTGTTAAATTGGTAGTATATCACTATTACTGGGGAATTTCCTGAAAGGTCAACTTAGTGATTGGTCATGTCTTGGGTAAGAGCCATGAGCCACCATGTGTACCATCTAATTAATTGAAGACTTATTTTGCCATGGGTAAGAGCCAAAAGTGCTGCTGTGAGTTCAATCGAGTTAATTGAATACTTGTAGGATTGGTGCAAAAAGCTAGTTATTGCTATACTGGAATCTTCAAGTTTCCTTGCTTGAGAGAAGCTCGAGTATTACTACTAAGATATCATTATTTATGTCCAGGTAAGCTAGCCAATGCTAGCTTGATGGGGAGTATTGGAGTATTCAATTCATGAGTAAGGACTATTTTAGGAAGAAAATAGTCAGGGACTTTAGTGTAATATAAGCTCCAATGGTGGCTTTCTTTTAAATTTTGGATAGTTTTAGTATTAGATTGGAATGTGATATTGTTAAACCAACGATCTCTATTATTTTCTTCTTTCTCCTTTCTCATTATTCGCAACAAGACATTGAAATCATCCTTCTCATTTTTCTTTTTTTTTTTCTTGTTAATGAAGAATACAATAAAGCAAAAAAGCTTAAATAGAGATAAATAGAAAAGAGGTTTTTTTTTTCTTTAGGAAAAAGAATAATATGTATAATAATGTACAAAATTGTGAATGAACAGAAAAAAAAAAAAAAAAAAAAACTATTACATGTACATGTTATCAATGGTGAAAAATACATTTTGATTTTCTTTGTTTGTGTGATTAGATGTTGAGTTGCTATTCAATTTGATATTCCAATTAATTGTAGTTCCTTTCTTCTGTTCATTTTAGTCTTCTGGTATAGTGATTATTTCATTTGTTGGAGCAATCAGTATCATAAAAGAGAACATACAAATTCTAGATCATGAGCATGTATTTGTTTGTATATGTTAACAGAAAATTATGCATATGAGCTTTGACTGGGATACAAGTGACATGAACATCGTGATGCTTGCTAAGTTGGCAAGGCCATTTCTTGGAACTACCCGAATTGTTGTAAACAGCATGCATATCAAGGGAGATGTATGTAAAGTATCTTTACTTGTCTTCTACACTTTATTCTCTCATACAAAAATTTTTGTTTTGGAGAAGGGGACAATAAATACATGTCTCAAAGAAAATAATGAAAAATAGTTTATGATTTTGAATTTGTTCTTTCATGTAAGTGCATGGAATGAAATCCTTGAAACTTTGTTTCTAAGTTCTTATAGAATTTCTGCGGATCATTTAGGCTTTAATTACAGAGTTCAATTAGTCAAACTGTGAATTTTAATCTTTAAAACTGTTTATTCTTATCCTATACAGCTTCTCTTGATGCCAGTGCTGGATGGAAAAGCGGTTTTGTATTCATTTGAATCAACTCCTGAGGTGAGAATCGGTGTTACCTTTGGAGGCAGTGGGAACCAAAGACTTTCAGGGACAGAACTTCCAGGTGTTTCATCTTGGCTGGTGTGTTTCTCCACTAGTATGCATTCATGAAAAATCTCAGAAAAAAATTGTGTGATATCACTTGTCATAAATGATGCGTCTTCTGTATAACATTCTAACATTTCTTGCACCTGTGGATGGATTACCGTTCGTTAAGTAATAAGATTCTTTTCACACAGGTTAATCTTTTTACCAAAATGTTAGTCAAGACAATGGTTGAGCCTCGCCGAAGATGTTATTCTTTACCATCAGTAGATTTGTGGAAAAGGGCTGTTGGAGGTTTACTTTCAGTAACGATTGTTTCAGTGAATAAACTGGTGGGAAATAACATAAAAGCAAGCACTTCCAGAAGCAAACAGAACTCTATGAGAAATGGTAATTTAGAAGAGAACCCTGATAACAAGGTTCTGCAAACATTTGTAGAGGTTGAACTTGAGCAATTAACCAGGAGAACAGATAAGAGTCCAGGTTCATGCCCTAGATGGGATGCAACATTTAACATGGTTTTACATGAAGATTCAGGAACTCTTAGGTTCCTTCTTTATGAATGTACCCCAAGGAGTTTGAAGTATGATTATCTAAGCAGCTGTGAAATTAAGGTACTTTAACTGGAGGTACTAATCTTCTTCAAGACTAGTGCCCAGGGTTGTGATTAATTTGGGGGCAACTCTGCCTGGAAAAAAATATTTATTGTCTTTTCTTGGAATATATCATCCAGATGCCAACAAAGTTGACAGTTCTCCATACTGTGAGCAGATGAAATATGTTGCTGATGACTCAACGATATTCTGGGCAATAGGATCCGGAACCAGTGTATTAGCTAGACATGTTGAGAGCTGCGGGAAAGAAGTTGAAATGGTCCTTCCATTTGAGGGACCTAACATAGGAGAGGTGAGGTCTTCACATATCTTATAACCATTTATTTCTTATTCAATTACACTACACTTCTGCATTTCTTTCTTTTCTTCTCCATGCTCATTTGGTATAAACTAGTATCCAAGATGCATTATGAATTCCATGTTTTTAACATAAAAAGTTCCTAAATATAAAAGAAGTATGTCAACATTTACTACTGTGGATATATGATTGCTCTTTACCAGAAAATGTTATATAAATGTAGGAGTTCACAAGATATCTTATCCATTAGATGCTCATACTCTTTTTCATGAGACCCCAAGTTCATGGCTTTTCATCTTGTCGAGTAGACTTCTCAACTTCACAACCAATTCTGATTGCCATATCCCTTTCCATGCAATTCCGATTGTCAACATTTACAAATGGCATGCTTGAACTGCATAAGATTTTATGCTATGAAAAAAGAGGTGCTTTATGTCCTTTCTATCACATGGTTGAATATCAGAATAGGTACCAGAGTTGATAGTGGTTAGTGTAAATTAGATTTGGTATTTCCTTGCATTGACTGTATGTATGTTTTAGAAAGCAGCGCACTGTAACATCCATTAATAGATAATGATAAGGGATACTTGTTATTGGGTTTTCCTGACAACTGCCTTCCCTGTGATACTATTGTTTTTCATCACTATAAAATCACGTTTCTGGATTTTACTAACAAAAGAAATTTGTTTTGCAGTTAACGGTGAAGCTAATGTTGAAGGAATGGCAGTTTTCTAATGGTTCAAATATTTTGAACAACACTCTCCATGCTAGCTCTCGAGAATCTTTATGTGGCTCATCAGGCATTCAATCAAGGACAGGAAGGAAGCTAAATATCATTGTTGTAGAAGGAAAGAATTTGATTGGGAAAGATAAGTCTGGAAAATGTAGCCCTTATGTAAAACTCCAATATGGGGAGGTCATTATCTTCATTCTCCTTCATAGTAAACATCTTTTGCTCGATTTGACCATTTTAGTATGCTACATATAAGAGTCAAGAAAATTTTATCGATGTCATCAGAACACATTTGAGCAGTATGTGGTGTCAGTTCAGACCTTTTACAGACAACTGATAATTCTGTATACTTTTGTTCCCAGGTATTCCATAGAACAAGGACAATCCAAAATCCCATGAATCCTATCTGGAATCATAAGTTTGAATTTGACGAAATAGGAAATGGTGAATATCTCAAGATAAAATGCTATTCTGAAGACCCCTTTGGATATGACAACATTGGAACTGCACGTGTAAATTTAGAAGGACTAGTTGAAGGCTCTTTGAGGGATGTATGGATCCCTCTTGAAAAAGCGAAATCTGGAGAATTGAGGCTACAAATAGAAGCAGTGAGAAATGATGACTATGACAGATCAAGGGTATGCTTTCCATTCAAGAACTTATCCATGAAACTAATTGGAAAAAAAAAAGAAGAAAAACATAGATAAATAGTCAAAGGACTGGAAAGAAACAAGACTTCATAAGCACTTGGCTTGCAGTTAATCATTAGATATGTCATCCTGAAATCCATGATTTGTCCTCATGCTTATATTTCATACAATCATTTCGCCTTGGCTTTTCTTGTTTCACCCTGCAACTTCTTTTTAGGGAATAGAATTAGCATTTGATGCCTATCTCACTCTTCCAAGATCTTTGCAGAGTGGAATGGCAGGGTTAGGAAATGGTTGGATTGAACTAGTTCTAATTGAAGCAAGAGACCTCATTGCTGCTGATTTGAGGGGAACAAGTGATCCATATGTGAAGATACAACATGGAAGCTTGAAGAAAAGAACAAAGGTTAGATGCATTCGTTTATGTTTTAGTTATTTTTATTCCATAATTCATTATGTTTCACAAACACATTTGTTCTAGATTACCATTGGTATACATCGTCTTGAATGTATAAGTAAACATGTACACATGTATGTATCTATTCTGTTTCCACTTTTCCACTTATCTTCTTTTTTTCTCAAATAATGGTTAATAAGCCAATATGGAAGATGCTGAGATGGAAAGTATTATGCAATTGCTCTCATAGTAACTTGAAACTACAATGACCATCAGAATTTAGTAGGTTCTGTGGATCTTTTTGTCGCATCTTCTCTCTTTCCAATTTACTCTTACCATAATCTTCCTTCTTGTACCATGCTATGCAGGTTATTTATAAAACACTGAGTCCTCAATGGAATCAGATCCTTAAGTTCCCCGACAATGGTAGTCCCTTAGTTTTGCATGTGAAAGATCATAATACTGTTCTGCCAAGATCAAGTATAGGTGATTGTGTTGTAGAATATCAAGGGTTGCCTCCAAACCAGATGGCCGACAAGTGGATACCTCTCCAGGGAGTAAAGAGGGGAGAGATCCATATACAAATAACAAGAAGGATTCCAGAACTACAGAAAAAGTCCAGTTTGGATTCCGAGAATCCAAGCTTAAGTAGAGCATATCAAATTTCTGCCCAGGTGAATAACGTGCCTTTCAATTTTCAGAAATTCCTTTTTTTTTTGTTTGGATTAAATCATACCTGCAAAGGGACAGGGTCTTTTTCTAAGTGTTATATTGGTGGATTTGTAAGAGAAATCAAAACTTCAAGCACAAAAATAAATAAAACAGAAAATTAGAGCTTCATCTTGAATTAAGCTAGAGTAATAAATAACATGAACATGCAAGTTGAGTTGAAACTTGAAAGGTATAGCATTGATGAAACATTTTATAGCCTACCTAGGAGACCTCCTAAATTGCTGATATGATCCTATTTCTTGTTTTTTTAGGGGGTTGATTTTTTTAAAAATGTTCTATCCCATTACCATGCATGCACATAATGTATATTATAGGATATCTACATCTAGACTTAGTATCTGGCCCACAAGTCTACTCGGATGAATTAGTAGTTTACATTCATCATCCATTAGTGATTTGAGTCTGTCATCTGTGTCATCTATCTTTTGCAGTAATGATACCTACTTGCCAAGAGATTAGTTTTTTTGTAATGCATTTTCCTGTTATAAACAGATAAGGCAAACAATGGCCAAGGTACAAGCCTTGCTTAAGGAGGGGGACCTTGAACGACTCTCACTGGCATTGTGTGAGGTTGAAAACCTTGAAGACGTGAAGCATGAGTACTTGTTACAGCTTGAGACAGAGAAGACTCTGTTGCTTAATAAGATAAATGAGTTTGGTCGGGAAATATACAAATGTTCACCTTCCCTAACTAGGAAAATGTATGGCAGCTGAGTGTTTTTGGCCGACATATATACCTAATGTTCATTTATATTCTATCTGTATGCCACAAATTTGTTAAATTGCAGCCTTAAATGATGGTTCCTTGATATGTACATTCTCATTTGAGGTATTAATACATTCAGTAATACTTTCCTACAGTAATATGTGGTTCTGCCATATTACATTTTCAGTAATACACCCTTGCCTAGGTGCCAACTGGTTGATTGATAACGTCTCCGGCTGGTTGTAGAAAGATACTTGGGAATTGGTCAAATCCCACAGCCAGCATTAGGGTTTGGGAATTCAGATTAGCTGAATGCTTTAGCTGTTAATCTGTAAAACTAATAATAATGCTTTATGCCAGTGATAAAATACATGGGGCCCACACTGAGAGGTTGAATGGTTGTGGATCCCGTGTATTTTATTAGTGTGGATTGTTATTATCGGTTCCACAGCCTGTTAAAAAGCATTCAGCTAATCCTATCTCGAGTTTGGGGGATGGATTGTCCCTGCTGTGTAGCTAGCTCCATGAAAAGATTTCTTGCAATGGGTGACAGGATTTTTTGCAAGCAAAAACTCTGTAAACACCCTAAAAGCAGGGAAAACCTGTTGCACATCATTGGGAACATCTACCCATAAATTTAATATAAATGTATGGAGATATTCCCAATGTGTGAATAGATGCTACATGAGCAGAGTTTTTACTTGTAGGAGCTCTGGACTCATAACATAGAAGACAATGTCCCAAATTGAGCCTCATCTCCTACAAGCAAAAATAAAAGACGATGTCCCAATTTGAGCCACATCTCCTACAAGCAAAAACTCTGCAAATACGACATTCATGGGAGATGTTCCCAATGTGGGGCTGGATGCCATATTTGCAGAGTTTTTCGTGCCATCCCAATTTCGAAATACTTTTTCCAACTAGTTGAGTCTTCGAGTGGCAGGTCACAGGTGGGTGTAACTCGGGTTGGCTGAGTTTGCATTTTACACTACGTTGGGTTCAGGCCTTGGGACCGGGTCTATCGAAATTTTTTGACAAAAGCAAGGAAGATAAATGGACCATGGTTTTTGGACGGTGATTTGACGTTTGTTAAAGTGGGAACGTGTAAAAAAGAGACAAGGATAGATTATAGAATATTCCCTTAAAATTTAACAGGAAAACCGTTCCTACCTGTCAGCCACGTGGCGCCCAACGTTTGTGTCTATTGAAATTTTGTAAAAACGGAAAAGTACGGACAGGCCTAAATGCCTGTAATTTCTGTTTTCAGTGCATAGGTATCAGAAGTTCAAAAACCACATGCTTGAGAGGGTCCGATGTACCACGTGGCTATTAATTTAGACACGTTGGCCCACGTCTGACTCACTCGCGGCCGCGGATGACCCAGCGATCATGACTTTTGGCTTTTGCTTTTGGATTAGGAGTTAGACTTTAGGATATCGACAGTTACTACGATATACACTTGGGCGTTGGCACAAGAGGGCGTTTTCGTAATTCCAAACAAAATCAAAATCATGAAATGCCGCACATGGAAAAGATACACAGACCCAGTAGCCGTAAAGGTTGTCTGTCTGATCTGAATCTCCAACTATTATGAGTGGAGTTGTGGAAGCGTGAAAGGGCGGCCCAAGTGTCCTTTGACTTTCCTCAGTTCTCGGTCATGGAGCTCTCTCTCAGCCTCTACCAATCGTCTAGGCTATCTCTGTTTCGCCGGAACTCCGATCATTTGATCGGAGCTGCAAGAATTCGTCAAATGCCCATTTTTCTACGACGACCAATGAGTGGACAATCAACAGTTTTGGCTCCGATCGTTGCGAAGAAGAAATCAGAGATCGAAGGCTTGAGTGAGGAGATGAACTCAATTGCCTCACAGAACTTGGACTTCGCACCTGCTCGTCGTTGGGTTCGATCAGCTTTTAGCGATGTGCAACAGAAGCTCGACCACGTCTTATTCAAGGTGGGTTTATCTGATCGCAGTCTCTGAAGTGTTTGATTGTGGGCAGCTTTTGTTTTGCGTCTTGATCCTAGACATCTGACCTAATGCTTGTAAGGTGTTGGATTTTGTTAGATTTTTCCTTGTGTTGAACTGACAAATGTTATAAATTAACTTTTTATGAATTGGCGGGTAGACGGCTCCACCTGGGATCAGAACAGAGGAGGTGAGAAATGCTAACTTATACGACTAGCATACGGTAATTGTCTTAAACTGTAACACCTTCGGATGCTACATTTTCAATTGAGATGATTGTTTTGTGCTGGTATAGTGGTATGAGCAGAACTCAAGGGGCTTGGAGATTTTTTGCAAGAGCTGGTTGCCGAAAGCGGGTGTTCCAATTAAGGGTGATATTTGTTTTTGCCATGGATATGGTGACACTTGCACATTCTTCTTCGAGGGTTCGTGATTTTCTCTGTATTTGACCATCAGAACTTTAGAAATTTTGAAATGAAACTTGCCTTGTGATTCGTAAGGAAACAACTGGAGTTTTGTATGTGATTTGTGAGCAATTTAGAGTTTCAGGGATTGCAAAGAGAATTGCTGCTTCTGGGTATGGAGTTTATGCAATGGATTACCCGGGCTTTGGCCTCTCTGAAGGATTGCATGGTTATATTGCAAATTTTGATGAGTTGGTCGATGACGTTATTGAACAGTACAGAAACATCAAAGGTATGCTAACCAAGCTACTGAACATTTCTCATCATTACTCATCTTAATTATCCTCTTGTTGTTGCTTTCATGGATGTCAGTATTGTTGAACTATTTTGATAGTTAAACTTCAGTCACTGAAGGTTAATATTGATTTTAATCATTTTATTTTATTCTGCAACTGGCAGGAAGGCCGGAATTGAATGGGTTGCCTCGCTTCATTTTGGGACAGTCCATGGGTGGAGCTGTTACTCTCAAGGTTCATCTGAAGCAACCAGATGAATGGGATGGAATTGTTCTTGTTGCGCCAATGTGCAAAGTAAGCCCTTTAGTGCTACTATTACATGCTTCATCAAAAGCTACAAGAAAATCCTTTCAAGTTATTCCGCCTTTATTAGTTTATGGATGAAATTGAGTTTTGATAAGTGTACGCCAGCCATTTTGCTAATTATTTCTACATTCATCAATGCCTATACACTTACAAGGGATTATTTTTTTCCCCTTAGCATGATAGCAGTTACGGATTTTAGGCGTTAACCCTTCTATTTGTAATAAACCAAGGAAGTGCACTTACGGAAAATTTAAGGATATTTGAAATAACAGATAACATGAGATGGTTTAATTTGAAAGCATTCTAAGCAGATTTTCCATAAAAGGACGAAAAATCCACTTAACGAACTGTCAAACTTCCAAAAAGTAGGGCTTTAGATGGAGTTTTGGGATGAAATTTGGTAAGATAAAAGGTGATGACGAATTATAGGGGCTTCCAAATAAGAGAACAATAGGAGATGGTTTCGCTCAAGAGGATAAAAATGGCTGCAACAGGGAAATTTTTTTTTATGTAAAATAAATAAAAAAAAATACTCAGATCAGTTTTAACCATTTAGAAATGTTAAACAAACTCCTTTGATGAACTTCCAAGCATTAATAGTCACCATTTACCAGAGAGAGAGAGAAAGAGAGAGAGGTTAAGGCATGAAAATTACTCACCAATATTAGAATAAGTTATAAAATCTAAAATAAACTCAATTTATTGATGTATAAACCATTCAATACATGTTTTTAGACTGTAGAACAATATAAATCCTAATCGAACTAAGAAACCAAAAAACAACAAAATACTACTATCCTACTTTAATTAAAAAATTCTATACTAATGTAATTACTCTAAAACATTGAACATATATTAATTCTAACTGGACAAATTGGACCTTGTGATTGGACCCAAGAAAATATTAAAAAAAAAAACTGGTGTCAAATTCAGCCCAAATCCCAAGTACCATCTTTACCATATCTTGACATGTTGTAAGGCTTTCTTCCTTCTAAAATAAAGCCTTAGGAGTGTTGATTGATCCTTACCAGATATTCTCCATGGTGTTCCCTGGTTACATGTTTTGGGATTCTAAACAATTTGTATTCTTTGTTTCAGGTTTTTGATGTTTTAGTGTAGAGATCCTTTTTTTCTATGATATCAAAAGGGTGCATTTCTCAGGAATAATATAAATTTAGAGAGGAAGTGTGGTTCTTTAGAAAGAGAATTTCTTGGGGATTCATTCTTGTTAGGTTTGGCATTCTTGTAATCTCCTTTTTCTTTGATATAGTGGAATATTTTGATCATTTTTACCCATGGATGTAGGCACCTTGTCAGGCCATATAAAATTCCTTCTATTCTGTATGCTTGGTTCTTTTTGTCTCTTTTTTCATGGTGCCATTTTATCCACACAATCACGTTTATTTTTTCTTCCTTATGTACTAGCATGCAAAAAAGAAAAAGAAAAAGGCTTTTCTGTGGATTTCAACTATACTAGTTCTTACATTATAGAATCATAAAATATGATATAGGAGTCACTATGTCTCTACAGTGATGAGTGAACTACAACTTGAGGAACAAATTTGTAGATAAGGGAATATCTAACCTAATACATGTACCACTTCAGACAGGCAATGGATATCTTTAAGAGGACTGGCCAATAATGGAGATGGAAAAAACAGTAACAGAAAGAGATGGTTTCCTTGTTAAGATGAAAAGAGGCTCATAAAATCCATCAAACATGGATTGTATGTTGAACAAGAGAACATATAATCCATGTAATTAAATCAAATGGCCACCTGAATATAGAGTTTATTCAGAGTAAGATTTACGTGATTGGACTGTTGGCTCAAAAATATCATATGGAAAGAAAAAGTAAGGAAAATTTTTCAAAGTATTCATTACCTAGGAAAGGAAACTGCTTATTTTAACCAGGCATTAGATTTAAGCTACAAATCAAAATAGAAGAAACTAGCACAGTGATGCAGAACGTAGTGCTAAACCATTAAAAGGTGCAAATGTTCATTTTTCTTCTCATAGGTTGCTATGAATGGTTCTTTGTGTCCACGATCCCCTTCTCTTATCTTTTTTGTAAGGCCAGTTGTAGATTTCTGCTATGAGAATGGAGAATGGTTACAGACCTGCAGATGGTGGAGTGAAATGTCTTCCTAATCTACAGTCACCAGTCTAGATTAATCCTTCCCAGTCCAGAATTGTTCACCTTGATAGAATAAAAGAAAGTTCATTACTAATTGATTATTATGATAAATAGAGTATGTTTATTCTGAATCATGATCATCACCAGATCACTTTTCACTGTAGATGAAGTGGTGATTTCTACATGTAAAACATTTGATATAACAAAGTTGGGGAAAAAAAGAAAAGAAGGAAAAAAAAAACTTCAATAGGAGTAATGGAGCATACCTTTCTGTTTCTAATCAGTCACTCAATCATCAGCAGGCCCAAACCCAAACGACACTATGAGTTTGTCATTTATCTCGAAAGAAATTTGCTGACATTTTGTTGCCAATAAGATTGCAGGGGATGTGATACCACCAGCAGCAGTTTTGAAGATTCTAACTCTTGCATCTGAAGTTATACCTGAGGCAAAGCTCTTCCCACAGAAAGATCTAGCAGAACTGGCATTCAGAGATGCAAGAAAAAGGAAAATGGTCGGTTTTCACTTTTATTTTTTGTATAGATGTATGTGAAGCTAAAATTGCATTAGAATTCCAGTCCTTACTTCAGTTCCAATAAAATGAATTTGTCATTGTTGAAGAACCATTTAATAAATGATCAGACTGTCGTTTCACTGCCAATTAACCACCTTAAACATTGGTTTCTGAAGAGATGCAATAAATACTATGTTGACACCATGACAGAATTGATTGATATAAGTGATATAACTCTTGAACCGAAAAAGAAGACTCATCATTCTCATTCTTTTCCTGTTTCTTATTTAGCTTTTTCTAAGGGTGATCATGGGCCATGATGAGGCCAGGCTTTGGGCCTATACCACTAAATACATCATATTTAATGTATAATAATAATAATTTTTATTACATGTAATAGATGTATAGATATTTGTTATAATTTATATAAATGTAAACATTATGTTTATGTATAATATATTGTGGCTGTTTCAAGCCAGAAATGATCACACCTAGCTTTCTCCCCTTGAAAAGATTTGAGTTATTCAGCCAATTGGCCTTTATGTTTTAGGCTGCCTACAATGTGATTGCATACTCTGATCAAATGCGGCTAAAGACTGCAGTTGAGCTTTTGAAAGCCACAAAAGATGTTGAGTCACAAGTGGAGAAGGTCAGTTTCCTTTCAAAGCATGTGTCTTCATGTTTAGCCTTTATGGTACAAGTAAACTTTGAAACTTGCATAAATCCAGTATTTCTACTAGGCTGAGGAATGAACCTCAAATCCTGCATCTATATATATGGCTTATGATTTCTTTATTCCTCTTAGGAATCACTTCAGCATATGTGGTATATCATATTAACTGTCTTTTGACTTTTCTTAAAGCAGGGCATGTCCAAAGTATTACCACTCATCTTTGAACTCTTCCTGCCCTAACAGTCTTCCCCCTACCTGCCAAAAGCTCTAGGGATTATCCTTGTCCCTCAAAAATATTCATAAGAAAGATTATGTTGATGAATGTTGTATTTTGGATCAGTGGACCTTGTTCTGTAGCACTTGTCCTTTTATCCTAGATAAACAGATTATGTGGGTTTTACTTGGGCATATGTCGTTGATATTTAAATTTATGCATGCACTCTTCAAGTGAGGATTCTTCATTGAACTGTCTAAGTCAAGATACATTTGTCCAATATAGTGGGGCAGAAATAGGAGATGTACAAGTATGCATACTACTGATTTTTTCTTTTTATTTATTTTGAAATTATGTGTTTGAAAAGCATGGAACCCCCCAGAATTATGAACATGGTTGTAGGGCTCTTTCTGAGTCAACAGTGATCAAAAGAATTTCAGAATGCTTGATCATTTGCTACAAAATAATTTCAAAACATGACTGTCTTAACATCATCATTGCTATATGGATAAGTGTCATTCCATTCATTTGACCAAACTGGAATTTATTTTGATGACGTTCATTATTGTACCAGTACACAACATTATGATTGGGTTTGCGTGTTTCTTTGTTTTATTTTTTTTTCAGGTTTCATCTCCACTGCTTGTTCTTCATGGAGCTGCCGACAAGGTGACAGATCCCTTAGTAAGCAAGTTTCTGTATGAGAAAGCTTCTAGCAAGGATAAAACATTAAAACTCTATGAAGAAGGTTTTCATTCCATTTTGGAAGGGGAGCCTGATGATAGGATTCTTAAGGTCCTAGATGATATTATCTCATGGCTTGATTCACGTTGTGCTCTCAAGTAGAATGATGCTTTTCTTTTTGATCCATTTGCGGGTTCCATGATGTGTTGTAATACTTTGTTCTACCATTTTTTAATACATCTTTTTCTTTATATTATTGCTGGGCATTGGTGAGTGGACTTGGAAAAAAACATTATAAATTTAAAATACTCGTTTCAAAGTTGTGACTTGCAAAATGTTGTTTCAGATAGAACCCAAAAGAGGAAATATGGAGATTTATGATTCAATGCTTAACTGTTATCATAGAAATATGATTTTGGTTCATTTGAGACCATTTATAACCATTTGAAAAAACAAGGAAAAGGGGAATAAAGAAACATATTGCATCTAAGCATGTTTGTCAAGACAGAAGGGTGACTAAACAAGATGTTGTTATCGAAATGAATTGCTTTTCAGGTGCATGAGGCATCAATTTAGGCTCAGTTTGGGAAGAGTACAAATACAAATATGTACAGTGCAAAACCTCAAAACCTTGTAAGCAAGTTTCTGTATGAGAAAGCTTCTAGCAAGGATAAAACATTAAAACTCTATGAAGAAGGTTTTCATTCCATTTTGGAAGGGGAGCCTGATGATAGGATTCTTAAGGTCCTAGATGATATTATCTCATGGCTTGATTCACGTTGTGCTCTCAAGTAGAATGATGCTTTTCTTTTTGATCCATTTGCGGGTTCCATGATGTGTTGTAATACTTTGTTCTACCATTTTTTAATACATCTTTTTCTTTATATTATTGCTGGGCATTGGTGAGTGGACTTGGAAAAAAACATTATAAATTTAAAATACTCGTTTCAAAGTTGTGACTTGCAAAATGTTGTTTCAGATAGAACCCAAAAGAGGAAATATGGAGATTTATGATTCAATGCTTAACTGTTATCATAGAAATATGATTTTGGTTCATTTGAGACCATTTATAACCATTTGAAAAAACAAGGAAAAGGGGAATAAAGAAACATATTGCATCTAAGCATGTTTGTCAAGACAGAAGGGTGACTAAACAAGATGTTGTTATCGAAATGAATTGCTTTTCAGGTGCATGAGGCATCAATTTAGGCTCAGTTTGGGAAGAGTACAAATACAAATATGTACAGTGCAAAACCTCAAAACCTTGTATTTGCACTCTTCCCATAGACAATATTTCTAAACCTTGTAGTTGTACTGCTCCCAAGCTGAGCCTTGACAACATTTTAACTTAAATGCACAGTATAAGAAGAAGAAGCAGCATCAGTGGCCATGATCATCCATCTATATTTACAGAAAATAAAAAAACACAAGCATATACTTAGTGATAACTGGGTTTATATTCTCCATCTATATTTCTGTAATATGAACCTTAACCCGAGGAACAAATTCCAGGGCCAATTCCCATCCAACAGAAAAAAGGTAGGAGATCTCCAATTTGAGTCCCAATAAATTCTTGCAGTGGGATCACCAGACTATTGAGGTCCATGTGATGAGATAAGTCAGAATTTGCTCAAAGTGTATCTATGGAAAAGTTGAAAGTGCAACTAATCTGGTATTCCAAAATGGCAGCTTGCTTCAGTTCAATTAATTACTAGGAATGACCCCGTATTAAGTACGGACCATTAATCTGAATTATTTCAATTTTTTGAATTATTTATATTAGACACTTAGGTTAGCTTTTTATTTGATTTAAGAGACTTACCATGTTTTATCTAGAGAATGACCCCATACTAAGGAGAAACTACAGTATCATTTAATTTAAAATTTACTATTTAACTATAAAAAATTAATTTGGAAATTAACATGGGTCTTACATCTTTGTAATTGACAATCTATTCTGACCTACTTTGTTTGAAAATCACTATTAATTTATGTTGTTTTTAATATGATTTAAGAGATCAAATGAGGTCTTATTTGTAAGAAGCAACCCACTTTAATTGGTATTTACTATTTATTTGATAAATTTATTTTTAAAAGCTAAATTAGGTTACACTTCCAAAAAAAGTTAAATCTAGTTTGCAATTAATAAACTATTTCATCTAAAAGAATGAAAATCACACTATTTGTATTAATTGCTTAATCATTTTTATGAATTTCATTTATTTTTTTTTTATCCAATTTCTACTGGACCGGGCTCAATAAGAGAAATCAATGCATGATCTGAAGTCTCCGTGTCACTATGATCTCAAACGTCAAGACCCAAGGTAAAGTCGTGTTTGGCGCTTATAGGAGTAGATGGAACCTCGGGGTTGGGAGGGTAAGAAGGAACCCCATCATCTCTGCTTCATCCACTCAACCAGTAACCCGAAGAGGTTTCGGTTGTCATATACAGCGAGACAATGAACTGGAGCCATTCCATGATCACATGGCAACATTCTTTAAATGGCAAGCTAATTAAAGCCTGCCTTGTATTGAATTTGTGTGAAGTGCTATGTTGAATCTTATTAAATTAAATAATTTTTGGATTAAATTGAATCTTATCTCGTTGGATTCAGATATTATATTAAATTAAATTAAAAAAATATGATCAGATTATTAGTATACCCAACTAAAACTAACTTCTATAAATCTGAATAAATATGATCAGTAGCGGAAAAAAAGAACTAAAACTAACTTTGGAATTACTAATCATGAATTAATAACTTCTACAAATCTGTAAGTTACAACCCTTTAATAGCAATGCCGTCTTAAATTGATGGTGAATGGTGATATTCAAAGAAAGCATGCAAGAATGGTAGTTTGAGACTTTTCTTTGCCATTTCTGTTTATACCCGCAGGTTCAAGCAAGATTGTAGGCTGGAGAAGGCATAGAATAGATAAATATTCAGGACCCTTCTGTTGGCTTGTAGTCCCGATTCTGTTGCTAGTAATCCCTATTCTGTTGCTATTTTGTTTAACAATTTGAATAAGTCATGATCAAGTTAGTTGAGTCTTTCTAGCTATTTTAATGGGATATTTTCATGTACTCCTGGTCTTTAGGTTCTAGTAATAGCAGAACAACAGGAGTTTAGGTGGGTTTAGCCTATTATAAATAAGCCATTAGTTCACAGTTTTTTTTTCAGTGTAGTCACTTGCAATTTGAAATAAAAGTTCTTCTCCTCATATCCTCTCGTACTTGCTCCTGTTATTCTTTGTTCCTACATTTGATACTGTATCAATAGTATCAGAGCTGTTCATTGCACCTGCTCTGATACTACTGATGCACCTGCTCTGATACTACTGATACAGTATCAAACGTAGGAACAAAGAATAACAGGAGCAAAGTACGAGAGGATATGAGGAGAAGAACTTTTATTTTATAAACAGGTCTCCAACAAAGAGTGTCCAGAATATCACACCTGCAAAGCGTGGAGTGGTTTCAAGTCAAGTGTGAAACATCTCAAGGTGTTCGACTGCATAGCTTATGCTCATGCTCCAGCGGAGACAAGGACAAAGCTAAATGATTGAGCAGAGAAGGCTATCTTTGCTGGATACAAGCATGGGGTACAAGCTATTCAATCCCGTGACAAAAAAGGTGATTGTCACTCGAGATGTAACCTTTGCCAAAGAAGAGGCTTGGAAATGGGATGTTGATACGCATAAAAACTCCTAGAAACAACTATTCGGTATCCTTGAAGAGGACACCACAGTTCCTGCCACAAATGAAGCCCCATCAAGCTCTGCTCAAGAAATTTCTATTCCACAAGTTTCAGTAGAATCAGGAAGACCAAGTAGCACCAACAATCTGTGCAGTTGCAAGATTTTGAGGTAACACCTGATGATGAAGTTGATGATGAAGGAGAATTAATGCATTTTGCTTTTTTTGTGGATAGTGAACCTATGACATTCGAGGAGGCAATCCGTGATCCTGAATGGGTGAATGCTATGAACGCAATTGAAAGAAACAATACATGGGAACTTACTAATATCCCACGAAGTCACAAAGCTATTGATGTGAAGTGGGTTTTCAAGACAAAGATGAAGTCAAATGGCGAAGTGGAAAGACATAAAGCAAGATTGGTAGATAAGGGGTTTGAGCAGAGACCTGGCTATGCTTATCGAGAAGTTTTTTCTCCTGTTGTTTGAATTGAGACTATCGAACTTATAATTGCTTTGGCTGCACAGAATCAGTGGAAAATCCATCAAATGGATCTGAAGTCGGCTTTTCGAAATGACCCACTTGAAGAAGAGGTTTTTATCAAACAACCGCTAGGATTCATGAAACAGGGAAGTGAATATAAAGTGTACAAATTGAAGAAAGCTTTGTATGACCTAAAACAAGCACCAAGAGCTTGGAATAGGTGTATTGACTCTTTCTTCCATAAGACCGACTTCAAGAAATGCCCCTTCGAGCATGCTTTATACGTAAAGGTTAATGATTCTGGTGATATATTGTTGTTGTGCCTTTATGTTGATGATTTAATTTTTATAGGCAATAATCCCAGAATGATTGAAGATTTCAAGAAGTCCATGATGTGTAAATTTGAGATGACAGACCTTGGCCTAATGTCGTATTTCCTTGGCATAGAAGTAGTTCAAAGAGATGATGAAATTTTCATCTCCCAAAAGAGGTATGCTACTGAACTTTTGAAGAAGTTCTGTATGCAATATTGCAATTCCGTGAGAACTCCCGTAAAGGTTGGTACGAAGTTATCGAAGTATGGAGATGGGGCACTTGTTGATTCAACCTATTTCAAGCAAATGTTGGGAGCTTGAGATACCTTACATGCACAAGGCCGGACATCTCTTACGGTGTTGGTTTGATTAACAGATTTTTGGAATCTCCTCGCCAGTCTCATATGCAAGTGGCCAAAAGAATCATGTGGTACCTAAAGGGCACTTATGATCATGGTTTATTCTATTCTTCATCTAAGAATTGTGCTCTCATAGGTTACTCGGATAGTGATTGGGGTGGAGATTTAGATGACCGTAAAAGCACTTTTGGATATTGTTTTAATTTTGGTGTTACAGCTTGTTCATGGTCATCAATGAAGCAACCCATAGTTGCACTTTCAACTTGTGAAGCAGAGTACGTAGCTGCAGCTTCAAGTGCATGTCAAGCAATAGGGTTGCTCAATGTAATGAGTCAAATCCATTCTCCAGTTGAGGGGCCAATGAAGATCTTCATTGACAATATTTCTGCAATCGACTTGGCAAAGAATCCTGTCACACATGGAAGAAGCAAGCACATTGACATACGTTATCATTTCTCGAGAGATCAAGTTGGGAAGAAAGCAATTGAGTTGGTGTATTGCAAGTCCGAAGACCAAGTGGCGGGCTTTCTCACCAAACCGTTGAAGTATGAAGCTTATGCTCGGAATGATGGTTTTTCCGAATCAGGATTAAGGGGGGATGTTGGCTTGTAATCCCGATTCTGTTGCTATTTTGTTTAACAATTTGAATAAGTCAAGGTCAAGTTAGTTGAGTCTTTCTAGCTATTTTAATGGGATATTTTCATGTACTCCTAGTCTTTAGGTTCTGTTAGTAATGGCAGAAGAATAGGAGTTTATGTGGGTTTAACCTATTATAAATAGGCCATTAATTCACATTTTTTTTTCAGTGTAGTCACTTGCAATCTGAAATAAAAGTTCTTCTCATATCCTCTGGTACTTTGCTCCTGTTATTCTTTGTTCCTACGTTTGGTGCTGTATCACCTTCGTCTACAATGGACAAATGTTTGTATATTTGCAAGCAGATACAGAAATTTTCCTTGGTGCGTAAAGAAAGTACAGAGAATAAAGCCTTTAATCTAGAGAGAAACCAACATCTTGTTGTTAGGAATATAGTTACTAAAAATTGCATTGAAGCTCTTAAGAGTATCTAAAAACTTTGTCTTAAGAACATTATTTGGCCCCAATTCAATAAATTGAGTTTATTATTACATTACAAGTAAATCCATTCTCAAAATACAACAAAGCTCAGGTGAAAAACAAGTAATAAAGTTAAAAATTCTCCAAGGAAACCTATAAAATAACAATAATTCATATTGAGAGGGACAAATGCAGAGTACTCTGTATTTGTGTGTTAAAATCGTCTTGACTTGTGCATATGAAGAGACTTATTGTATACCATATCTTTTCCGCATCATAAATTTTCCCTATTGATGAGTATAAGAGAAGTCTTGTAAGTTTATAATGTGGGTCAAGTTGTATGTAATCGATCAATCAAATCCGAAGAAATCTAATCTCTGAAGAGATTAAAGTCTCAACACTTGCAGCATTATTTTCTGCTTACGGTGGACATTGACCAATAGCATTAGAAAATATTTTTTTATAGCATTAGAAAATATGAGAAAAACTTTGATTGTCCACGTTCGACAGCCCGTGCTGTTATAGGCTCTCTCCATGAATTAATGTCACGGAGGGAGAGACCTGTGGACAGCACAGGCTGTCCAACATAGACAAGCAAAATAATTCCGCAATTGGATCAACAGTGGGGTGATCTCTTCCATCCACACATCCCATTGTGTCACGTGACTGAGCGGAAAGATCTACTGGCCAATCAAAATTTGATTTCTTCATTATTTTAAAGGAAAAACTTTTTTTTCAAGCAAAAGAAAATTTCCCAGATTCTCCTGACTATGTTCTTTTACGATTTGATCTCCCAGAGGATCTAATTACACAGTATCTAATTAAAAAAATCCATTCGTATATTAAATTAATTATTCAAAAGAATATAATCCTGATTGATCAAAATGGAAATGTAAGCATAATCTGTCATTACCCTAATCTCTATAACAATAAAATACGCCTCTTCTGATAACCACCCAAGCTTACTTGGTTATAAACAAGGTGTCACTGATCAATGTGGATTCTTTCTGATGCTCCGTTCATCAAGCCAGGATATAATATCATCAAAAACTTGGAATATTGCATCATCTGGTTCACCTTCAAGTAGAGCATGGAAAGCATCCTTGTAAAGACATAATTTCTTGTCTGAACTGCTTGCCTTGTCATACAAAGCCTTACTGACTGATGGATCAGTTATTGTATCAGCTTCTCCATGCAGGATTAATAGTGGCAAAGAGACCTGTGAAGTACCATAGATGTTCTAAGTTGCCCATGAGAAAGTACTATAACAACATAGACATTTATAAACTATTAAATAGCAATATGTCCGAACATGAGGAGAACCTGAAAGTATTTTACATCATGGAAATGTTGCTTAAGACAGCTAAGTTCTAGTGGATGTTGGATATGCTACCCATCCCAAC
Organism: Nelumbo lutea; assembly: GCF_056320005.1. Lineage (NCBI taxonomy): Eukaryota > Viridiplantae > Streptophyta > Magnoliopsida > Proteales > Nelumbonaceae > Nelumbo > Nelumbo lutea. Next base: position 23,872,683 of record NC_142686.1, on the reverse strand, counting down.
CAACATTTCTTTGTATACCAGTGCTCTGAGTGCATTAGCCATTCAACTTGTGATGAAGTGGCAGTAACTGATGTCAGATAGAGTAATGACAAACTGCTTCCAACTTACAATGCACTCAAAATATTCAAGAAGAAATATGCAACTTCCAAATGTTAAAGATTAAAATTCATCTCAGCACATATAGGAATCTCTGTAACGACTTCTACCAAAAATGATGAGTTTGTGATTTGCCAGGAGTTTAGATCAGACAAATTATTCAGGAAGAAAAACGCATTCCCAGATAATTTGTTAACATAATAATTGCAATGTGAAAGATGAAGGAGAAAGAAACATAAAACCCAAAAAAAAAAAACGCAAAGGCACAGGAAGTAGACATACTTCTCCCAAACGGTATTCTATCTCTTGGGTTGTTTTAAGCAACTCTACTGCAGTTCCCAATCTTGGCTTATCCTTGTAAGCAATGACATTGTAGGATGTCTGTATTTGGCAAAAAAAAAGAAATACTTATAGACATATATTGACAATACTAAGCATCAAAAACTCATAATAAACATGGCGTAAACATCATATTGCAGCTAAAACAAATATGCAAATGAGCACAGCTATCAGGAGAATGCAAACAGAAAGCATACATAACAAGGTATCCTACTTCAAAAATCTTGTGCTAGAACTGGAAAATAGTGCATGCGAAAACTTTTTTCATTTTGAAAAAATGTGTTAAGCATAGAGACCTACCAGCTTTCTTTTATTTAAGTCTCTGAATGCCATCTCTGCCATGTCTTTTTGTGGTACTAGCTTCTCTTTGGGAAGAATTTTAGCTACACCAATTAGAATCTGCTTCACTAACCAAGGTGGAACCATATCCTCTGCAATCTGCTTATGAAATATTTAGTAAATTAAATGTACAAAGTACCAATAAGAAAACTAAATGTAGAAAACTGATAGATAAAGAGTGTAAAAAAGTTCAGTTCAAAAACATACTTTGCAAATTAAATGTACAAAGTACCAATAAGAAAACTAAATGTAGAAAACTGATAGATAAAGAGCGTCAAAAAGTTCAGTTCAAAAACATACTTTGCACATTGGTGCAAGAAGAATGGCACCATTCCATGCTTTAGGTTGTTTGAGATGCACCTTTAGAGCAACTGCTCCACCCATAGACTGTCCAAACAAGAAGCTTGGAAGGCTTTGGTACTCCGGGTTTTCTGTCGATCAAAATCCATAGGAATTAGGAAAAGAGCCTTTTCTCTAACCATTGATGATTACCTCTGTATTTATTGCCTAGTCATCTTGGATTTTTTGGAGGAAGAATGAAGGCATATGTATCATGCATGCATCAATACAAAAGCATCGACACCCACCTTGTCATTGTAATTTAGTCAAATGTAAAGTATACAGCCAGGCGCACAGTCTTCATCACTTTGGAGACCTGAAGGTTACCACTTGCATGCTAGAAAGTAGATATAATTTAGTTGACATAAAAGTCAACTAACCGACATACAATTGTTCCTTAACCTACATATGAATATATGATAGACAATAAACTTAATAAGGTTTATAAGTGGGTCTTGGGTCTTAGAATAACTTAAATAAATATTAATTTACTAAGGGCTTTAAAACAAGTTACCCTAAAAAAGGAATTAAAAAGGTTGACACAAATTCAAGAGATTGATATGAAAGAAGAGATCTCTATCTTAATTGATGTGGATAAACAACTTCTAATTTGGCTTAGGAGTATAATAGGCTATTTCAAATGGAGGAAATCTCATGGAGACAGAAATCCAGCGCATTGTGGCTTAAAGAAGGGAATAACAATATGGCTTTCTTCCATAAAGTAGCAAATGCATGAAGATGTAATACAATCTCAAGAAAAGCTTGAATGTTTGGAGTTTAGCCAAACCTCACCGGCTGAAAGGGATTGGTTAGAAAGACATTTTGAAGAAAATGAAGTGCTGACTGCAATGAAGGAGCTGATTGGGGAAAAAGCCCCTGGCCTGGACGGATTACCAATTGCATTCTAGAAGAGGTGCTGGACTATCTTGAGGAAAGACTTACGAGCTGGTTGCAGGATTTTCATGCAAACAAATATCTTGGAAGCAGCCAATGTGGCATTTATATTATTGACTCCAAAGATGCAAGGGACCTCTGACATCAGGGACTATTGTCCTATCAGTTTAATTGGGAGCATTTACAAGTTGTTGTCTGAAGTGTTGGCAAATGTACTCAGAAACATGTTGAAATCCGTTGTGTCTCCATCACAAGTCTCCTCTGTGGATGGAAGGCAGATTTTGGATGTTCTTGATAGCAAATGAATGTATTCGATTAAAGGAAACACCAAGATTTGGAAGGTGTAATTTGAAAATTGGACATGGAAAAGGTTTACGTGGATTGCTTATTGCAAAAAATAGCTTTTGGGGTGTTGGAGGGATTGAATAGAAGCATCCTTATCTTCAGTTGTGTTATAAATCCTAATAAATGGCAGCCCAAAAGCATACTTTGCAGGGGGAACGAGCATTGTGTCAAAGGGATCCTCTCTCACCACTTCTCTTCATTATAGTGGCTGAGTTCCTCTCAATATTGGTAAACAGAGCTGTTGATGGTGAATATGTAGAAGGTTTCATTTTTGGAGAAAGCAGTCAATCTATTGCAGTGCTCCAATTTGCAGATGATTCCATCCTGTTTTCAAGGGCTAGGCAAGAGGACATGATTTTCTTAAGACAAATCATTTATTTATTTATTTTGAGGCAGTCTCAGTTGAAAATTAATTTGAACAAAAGTGAACTGCTTCCTGTTGGAGAGGTGCCAAATATTGGGGAGTTCACAGCAACCTTGGGCTGTAGAGGCAGATACTTGCCTTCTATAGTATACTTGTGGGCCTACCTTTAGGCGCAACTTACAGATCAAAATAATTGCTGGTTCCTGTCATAGAGAGGATGGGAAGGAAGTTGGCAGGTTGGAAGTAAGGTTACTTGTCAAGGGGGGGAGTGGCACTCATTTAAAGTGCTTTATCAAATCTGCCAGTATACTGTCTATCATTGTTCAAAACTCCAGCTTCAGTGTGAGCTCAAATGGAGAAATTGAGAAGAGATTTATTATGGGAAGGTCTCAGTGATGAAAAACATTCCACCTTGTAGTCTGGTCCAAAGTGTCCATCCTAAGAAACAAGGAGACCTAGGCATACAATCTCTCTCATATATGAACCAAGCCCTGCTGGGGAAGTTGGAAAGGCATTATGAAAGGTAGCAATCTGTTCTCTCATTTTATCAGATTTGCACCTGGTTAAGGGAATCACATCCCTTTTTGGGAATCCAATTGGTGTGAGATAGGGGACTAGTGTGGTGCAAGTTGGGCTGGGTTAGGTAGGATTGTAGCCCAACCTGAGGCTTTGAACCCCCCAACCACCAACCAAACCTAGTCAACCTTAACCTAATCTAAAATCCCTCAACCCTAACCAATCCAACCCAAAATTGACCTTGGCCGGGTCCAACCTGCCTTTCTCTCATCTTCTTAAAATCTCATATACTGTTCCAAATTTTCTTAATCTTTGACTAAAAGACCTACATTGAACTTCTATGACCATAGACTGACCATATTTTTTTATTGGTATTTGTTTGTTTGACGTTTTTATTGGTTTATTTAGTACAAAAGTGAAAAAAAATGGAATGTTTTAAATGATCAGAGCCTACTATGAATTGTAATAGATATTCTATTGAAAATCATGAAATTAGTAATAATAAAACATAAACTTAAAGAATGAAAATAACTAATGACAACTTGTCATTAGGGTCGGGACTTAAGAGTTAAGACAAATTGATATGATTGTATGTAACAGGACTATAATAAACATGTACCATAGCAAGAGTAGAGTCGGATTAGGGTTGGGTTCCCCAATTTGGGAATAGAATTATCTCTGATTAGGTCATTGGAAGTAGAGAAATTAGCTCCTTCCAGGTTTAAGTGCTTCTAACTGGGTCCTCATTAAAACGATTATTAATGACTCTATTTTACTATGTTTGCCTTGAGAGGTTGTAGAGAAGATGGGCCGAATGGCCCATAGGCTATTTATCCTTTTTATCTTTTATGTTCTTTGCTGTAATGGGCCTTAATCTGGGCTTTATTCTTTCTTATGTTATGTCTTTTTAATTTTCTGCCCAACTAGGGGCTTCTTTGTAAATTACTAAAGTTTAACTTAATGAAATAGAATTAAGGGAGTAAGAGAAGGGATTATGTTCAAAAATTTCTCTCTCTGAACCCAAGTTGCCACCACCTTCTTCTTCTTCTTCTCTCCTCTTGAACTCTGATTTCTGCTACTTTCTTTTGAATTTTTGCAACTTTCTAAACAGTCCTTTCTTCTCAAAAGGCTGTTTTTCTTCTTGGTATCAGAGCAGGCTCGTTTTTCCCTTTTTTTCACCTTTTTTTCCCATACACAATGTGTATGGAGATCTGAATCGTATGAATAGTTAAAGAAACCTATTTCAGCCCAATTGTTAGTGGTTTCTGGAGAGAAGGGGACTGGTTTTGTCGTCCTCTTGACAGATTCAAGTGTGTTGCCCAAAACCCTAATTTTCTGGAGAAATCTGATTGCGAACCCCACAGGGAGTTTGACCTGGGCGCTCAGTGACTGAAGGCCTTCTCATTCTTCGTCTTGAAGATCGAATCAAGTGGATTGGTGTTCTGTGAAGTTTACAAGGAGCGGCTGAGTTTTCTCTGTTTCTCCCAGCTTCCAGGTGTGACGCAAGTTATTGGTACGGCTGCATAGAGGTTGGCTCACAACACAGTTTTTGTTTTGTCTTCATTTGTTGTTATTCGAAGTTGTTTGAAGTCATTTTTGAAGTATTTAAGAAGATGAACTCCTCAGACTTTGAAAACAAGCATGTTGCTGAATCTGGACAAGTTCTGGGAGCCTTTGTAGACTCTCTACTGGTTGTGACCACAATCAAGCTAGATGGAACTAATTATCTAGCTTGGTCACAATCAGTAAAAATTCATATTTGTAGTAGAGGCAAATGAGGTTTTATCTCCGGGAGCAAAAAGGCTCCTCTGGAAGATTATCCATCATATGAAAAGTGGATGCAAGAAAATTATACTGTTATTGGATGGCTTGTGAAATCAATGCAACCACAAATTAGTCAATACTATTTGTGGATGAATTCAACAAAGGAAATTTGGGATAGTGTTGCTGAAAAATATTCCCAAAAATTAAATGTGGCCAGGGTTTACAAGTTGAGAAGTGATGTGAAGAATTTGAGACAGGGGGAGAAACCATTAGTTGTATACTTCTCAACACTGGAGTCTTTATGGCAAGAAATAGATTTGATAGAAGTTGTAGCCTAGGACACCGCTAAGGATGCTGAGACCTACAGAAAACTGGTTGAGAGAAACAGGGTGTTTGAGTTCTTAACAGGGCTAAATCCAAAGTACAACATTACAAAGCAAAATATTTTATCTAAGGATAGTGTCTCACTGTCTCAAGCATATGCCTTGGTAAGTAGTGAAGAAAGTAGAAGACTTGTTCAGGTCCAAGGGGCTGGTCTAAATGATCACTTTGCTAATATGGGAGTGAAACCCAAGGGGGTTGCAGGGACTCCAAGTAGCTTAGGGAAGAAAAAGATTATCTGTGAGTACTGTAAAAAGCCAAAACACACTAAAGACAAGTGCTGGAAATTGCATCCTGAGCTCCTACCAATTTGGTTTCAGAAGAAGTTTGATAATATAAAGGCAAGGAGTGCCAATGTTGCTGTTAGTCCAGATAGTGATAGATACCAAACTGAAGAGATGACGGCTAGTGACCAGTTAGCAGCTATGAAGGCAGAATATGAGAAGTTTGGGAGGATGGTCAGTCACCTAGAGGGTGTGACCTCTTTTTCCAATCCTTCAGGAAATTCAACCTCTTCTGCATTTGCTCATTCAGGTATACGGGCTTCTGCCAATCATGCAATCATTTCGAGTAATCGTAGGATCCCTTGGATTATTGATTCCGGTGCTTCTAATCATATGGCCAGCCTTTCTACTTTGTTTGTTTCATATGATTTACTACCTGGACGTGACAAAATCACCCTAGCCGATGGCTCTCTTTCCCCTATCTCCGGCAAGGGAACCATCAAGGCTACAAACTCCTTGGTTCTTCCTTCTGCTCTTCATGTACCCAAACTAAATACAAACTTGTTATCTATAAATAGCCTAACTAAGCCATTAAACTGTTGTGTAACCTTCTTCCCTTCCTACTGTGTTTTTCAGGATCTGGAGTCTTAGAAGGTGATTGGGAGTGGCCATGAGGCGAATGGAATATCTGTTGGATACTCTTGGACAGTGCCATGAACAACTTGGAAAAGCTGCTTTTGGGTCTACATCTACAGAGTCCATCAGTCAAGTCATGTTATGTCATTTTCGTTTGGGTCATCTTTCTTTTTCTGCATTAAGTCATTTATTCCCAGAACTGTTTAAGGGAATTAATTTGTCCAGTCTTCATTGTGAGTTTTGTGAACTGTCAAAACATTGTAGAAACAGTTATCCTCTGAATAATAAAAGATCTTCTCCTTTTAATATTGTGCACTCTGATGTGTGGGGGCCTTACCACTTACCTTCTATGGGTAGCTACAAATATTTTATCTTGTTCATTGATGACTTTTTTCGATTCACTTGGATATTTTTGATGAAGTCCCGTGATGAAGTTCCCAAACTTGTGAGGCAATTCCATGAATTTTCCCTAACCCAGTTTGATACCAGAATTAGAATTTTCAGATCCGACAATGCAAAAGAATATTTTGAGAAAAACCTGGCCTGCTATCTCACTGATTTAGGGGTTATTCATCAAAGCTCCTGTGTTAGGACCCCAAAATAGAATGGAGTTGTTGAAAGAAAAAATAGACATATTGTTGAAGTTGCAAGAAGTATTCTATTTGCCTCACATGTCCCTACAAAATTTTGGGGTGATGTTGTTCTCACTGCTACCTACCTTATAAACAGTATGCCATCCAGGGTTTTAGGGTTTAAGTCTCCCTTCAGTCTTCTTCATCCGAACAAGGATTTTTCTTCTATTCCTCTTCATGTCTTTGGCTGCACTTGTTATGTACATATCCCAAGTGTCCAGAGACATAAACTTGAACCAAAAGCCCACAAGTGTATCTTCCTTGGTTATTCCCCCACACAGAAGGGTTACTGTTGTTTTGATCCGAAGACTGACACTCAGTATGTCTCAATGGATGTCACCTTTGATGAGCTTTCTTCCTTTTATGGTTCTTCTCTGGAGAGACATTGTCCAAAGGGGGAGGATTTGTCATAGGTGTTTGCTCTTCCCCTTCCTGTCCTAGTTGAGTCTTTTGCTAAGTCTCTTCCTCCTTCAAATGAGTCAAGGGAGGATCAATCACTTCACTCTCATTCCAGTGTTCATATTCCTCATCTTTTACCTCCTCGCCCTCTTTTTAATCCCAGGTTGTACCAACGGCAGAGAACAAAAAATGAGCAGATTGTTTCCCCTACAACACTTGAGCCTCATGCACTTCCAGTTACACATGAGACAAAAGGTACTGTTTCAGCCCCTTTGGAGCCATCCTTCCCAGACCTTGATATCCCCATTGCTATTAAGAAAGGAAAAAGGAAGTGTACTACACATTGCATTTCCAAACACCTTTCTTATAGTTTGCTCTCTCCATATTTTGCCTACCTTTCTTATGTTGCTTCTAACCCAATTCCTAGGTTTGTGTTAGAAGCTCTTAGTATTCCAGAATGGAGGGATGCTATGAGAACAGAAATTGATGCCCTGCACAAGAATGACACTTGGGAAGTGGTTGATTTGCCTGAAGGGAAGGATCCAGTAGACTGTAAGTGGGTTTTTATTATCAAATATCATGCTAATGGCACCACTGAAAGGTACAAGGCTAGGCTGGTTGCAAAAGGCTATACACAGATATATGGGATTAATTATCTAGAGACCTTTGCCCCTGTTGCCAAGATGACTTCTGTGAGAGTTCTGCTATCTTTGGCTACACACTTAGACTGGCCACTTTATCAACTAGATGTAAAGAATGCATTTCTGAATGGAGAGTTACATGAGGAGGTCTATATATCTCTTCCTCCAGGGATGTATGAAACAGATATGAAAGGAAAGGTCTGCAGGCTGAAGAAATCTCTTTATGGACTCAAACAATCTCCTAGAGCATGATTTAAAAGGTTTAGGGCTGCCCTTGTTAGCTTTAGCTATGTACAGACACAGTTTGATCATACCCCCTTTGTGAAGAGGAGAGGATCCTTGGCCGTTTACTTGATTGTGTATGTTGATGATATTGTTGTGACTGGTAATGATGTCTCAGGGATTAATGATCTCAAATCTTTCCCCTTCACACAGAGTTTGAGATCAAAGATCTAGGGGAATTAAGATACTTTCTTGGCATAGAAGTTGCTAGATCCAAGGATAGGATCCTTATCTCTCAGAGAAAGTATGTTCTTGATTTGCTCTCTGAAACAGGGAAGATAGGTGCTAGACCAGTTGCTACTCCTATCGATATGAGCCATAAATTCTCTGCTTCATATGGAATATTGTTAGAAGATAAGGGAGTCTTCCAGAGACTACTTGAAAAACTTCTTTATCTATGCATGACTCGGCCAAACATTGCATATGTTATCAGTTACATCAGTCAGTTCATGCATGCTCCCAGGGATACTCGCATGGCAGCAGTAGAGCGGATTCTATGTTATTTGAAGGGCTCCCCTGGAAAGGGAATTCTATTTGCTAAGCATGGCCATATGAAACTTGAAGCCTACACAGATACTGACTGGACCGGAAACATTGATGACCGAAGATCTACCTCTGGGTACTATAGCTTGGTGGCAGGTAATATTGTCTCTTGGAGAAGCAAAAAACAATCAGTTATTGCTCGATCTTCAGCCGAAGCAGAATACAGAGGCATGGCTCATGGAGTTTCTGAACTATTGTGGCTTAGATCCTTGATGGAGGAACTGGGTATTGAGCATGATAAGCCAATGATGTTATACTGTGATAATCAGACCTCCATCAACATTGCTCACAACCCAGTGCAACATGACAGAACTAAGCATATTGAAGTTGGCGGACACTTCATTCGAGAAAGAGTGGCTTCTGGAGAAGTGTGTCTACCTTTCATCACCTCTGAAGGACAGTTAATTGATTTCCTCACCAAGGGCATTCCCAAGGCTAAACTTCAGCATGATACTGGCAAGCTTGGCATGATTGACATCTATGCTCAACTTGGGGGGGAGTGTAGAGAAGATGGGTCGAATGGCCCATAGGCTATTTATCCTTTTTTATCTTTTATGTTCTTTACTGTAATGAGCCTTAAATTTGGGATTTATTCTTTCTTATGTTATGTCTTTTTAACTTTTTGCCCAACTAGAGGCTTCTCTGTAAATTACTAAAGTTTAACTAAATGAAATAGAATTAAGGGAGTAAGAGAAGGGATTATGTTCGAAAGTCTCTCTCTTTGAACCCAAGTTGCCGCCACCTTTTGAATTTTTGCAACTTTCTAAACAATCCTTTCTTCTCAAAAGGCTGTTTTTCTTCTGAGGTGAAATTCTTCTGCATATGGTAGTAATCCAGGGGGCTTGGAGTAGTAAGCTCTACCCATTCCCTTTCACATCACTGTATTGTTTCACTTATCTCTTTTCGTGTGCAACCACCATTAATGTGCAGTACCCCCATCCGTTGTTGAACTATCCTACATCTCCTTGTCAATCATCAGACAATGATTGAAAACTTTCATACTCATGTTTGAAGCACCAAAACCCAAGCCATCCAGATATTAGTAGGCTTTTGTTTGCATGGAGTCATGTTCCAGTTTTCTGTAACTTAGAGCAATCTCATGAGGAGGTGGAGTCCTGGAGTTTCTATCAGTTACTGTGGGTTGCAGCAGATTGACCTTCAGAAGCATTTCAGTTGATTGATTCACCATGAGAACCTAGCCTGATATTGCATGTTCTCAACCAGTCAGGATGGTGATTGTGTCCCCAAAATCCCCACCCCCCCCCCCGTCCACCCCTCCACCCTCACCAAAAAAAAAATGAAAATGTTGTTAAGCTTAGTTTTGATAACTTGTCATTGAGAAATCCTGGACATTCTGGGATAAGCAGAATTTTCAAGGATAGCAGAGTTGTGGTGATGCATTGCCTACTTGGGTCCTAGAAGAGATGGTGATTCAGTGAGAGCAATACACCTTCTCTCTTCCATGGACTTAAGTTATCCTTTCCTATGGGCTTCAATAGGGTTGTTATTAAGATTCAATCCCAGGTGGGCCAATGTGAACTCTGAGATGCTTGCTTGGGGTGGGGGTGGGGGACAAACGAACTCATTCTACTGTGGATGTTATTGCCAGCCCAAAGGTTGAGCATTTTGTTTCTATCCTTTCTCTTGTATGCCTCATTTTGTTTCTATCCTTTCCTAGTTACTACTAAGGAACCAAATTCTTCCACTTCTGATAAAGAAATAAAGAAAACCACTATTTTTAGTAAGCATTTACAAAAAGTTGCTGAATCAAAAGATAAGCTAATTTTAGTCCATTAAGGAAGTGATATCTCACCTTTGACCTTGGAGAAATGCTTATTTACATCATCAACAATCCTGTCAAAGCTTGGAATATATCCATGAAGACCTTCTGATAGACCAAAGCCAGGGCAATCCATTGCAAAAACTCCATAGCCAGATGAAGCCAACTTTCTAGCTATTCCTGAAGACAATGCATATAAAAAAAAAATTAGTTTCTTCCAGGATACCTAGAGAAGAAACAAAACTCATCATTTCTTTCTGAAAAGGTCACATGCCTTCAACAAAAAATGTGCAAGTGTCCCCATAACCATGACAGAAACAAACCACAGCTTTTAATGGAGAAATCTCTGGAAGCCAACTTTTAGAGAAAATTTCCAACCCTCTAGAGTTCACCTCATATGACTGCATAAACAGGATCTAAAATGATTATCTTGTTTGGAAATTAAAAAAAAAAAACAATATCCTCACAGAGCTCATAAAAGAAAGTGATGGAATTTATGAACTACTAGTTCCTTGTATGATGATCTGGCAGCTTCTGTAAAATGCCTTAATAGAACTGGATCACTAATCACGAAATACATGAAGAAGCAAGCATGCTACAAACCAAATTCCCATTAAATATGTGTTTTGTCTAGAATTTGGATGAGACTGCTTATTGAATGCAATCGTGCTTTTTTTGAAGAATTTGGATGCATCTATCCTGCTTTGTTTGTGTCTTAAGAAAAAAGTTAACTCATCAGGAAAAAATATTGTGGGAGATGAGGGAAGAGAATTTCATTTCAAGCATTTTTATTTAGGGATGTCAAAACAAATAGCATGGTGACATTTTAAATATGAACATGATACTTATATATGCTTTAAGAACTTAACCTATAAAGACTACTGTGTTTACCAAATAAATAAATAAATCGAAAAACTACTGCATAAATACAATGAATGTCTGAACTGTTTACCTCCTTTATCTTCAAGCCATCATATGGAATCTGTTACATGGTAAGAAAAAAAAAATGATTATTATCAATTAATTTCCCAAAGAAGGCAATTGATGCACATATACACCTCTTTCATATCAAACCACTCTTTATTAGGTGGAAAATAAAAACCACTACCTGCATCACAACAACAACAAGAGAGAAAATAAACTAAGATATAAGAACTTTCAAAATGTCTTGGAAACATACAAATGCATCTTATCCGGTATCAAGCAATCCATTTTCAAAAGAAGGTTTACATATACTGGAAAAGAGAGTGTGATAGTGAAACAATTTGCCTTCAAATGCTCAGTTGTACATTTGCAGCATGAACATGAATAGAGTGTAATTAGTATTGCAAGACAGAACAGTTTAATGAGAACAGTGATGGTTACATCTGTTGGCTATTCCTCCTCATGGATGGGCTGCACTTTTCTTTGTTGAGTTAAAAAGAAGAACGAGTAGCCTACAAATTGACTTGTTATGTCTTGATTCAAATTAGTGGATAGTTTCCACTAAGGGTGATTTGTGATCATTCTTGGCTCGGCCCTGAAACATGGTCTGGCCCAGCCCACAATTTTCCCGGTAAGGCTTGGGCCCAACACTTCAGGCCCATAAAATATTATATTATATTATACATTACATTTAATAAATCATATATTATATATATATATATATATATATATATATATATATATATATATATATATATATATGTTGTATATGCAAATGCAAGTAGAAAAGTTTTGATAGCCTGTTTTGATATAAAATCTGTAAAAGAAAGAAGAGAAAGAAGAGAGGAAAAGGTTTCTACTAGAAGAAAGAGAAGAGAGATAAAAGAGAATGGAGGAAAAGCCAAAAATATGATCTGGCCACCCCTTTCATTAGATTGTATACTCATAAATAAAGAGTGTACAAGTACAAGTATGCTATCGGTAAGTCAACTACTTGTAAGAAGCTAAAAAGTCACACTTAATTTAAACATAAACTAATGGGCCTAAGGCCCAACAACTACCTAACTAAGTTATGTAAATAAAAACAAATAAAATCGGCCCACAAATCAACACAAACATATATAATAAATTATATATTAAAAATTTTAATATATAATAAACATATCCATGAGCTGCCACATGTATCAACTCATGAGTCAACTCACATAACAGAGGATAGCTTATTGGTTATGGTTGTCTTCTTATATAGATGAAAGCAAGGCCTCCATTCTACCCCCTAAGGAGACAACCATGTATTGAAGCTCAAACCCTATAATTTGTGTCATAGGTGATAGGCCCAAAGCTAAGCCAAATCCGGCCCAACTTGGGCCTATGTAATATTTTTTTATGTATTACATAACATGCAATTTAAATTTTCATAATATAATTAAATTTTCATTATTTAATATTTTGAGCCCAAACTTGCTTGGCCCTGGCCCATACAGCTCCAAGCCCAAGCTTATATTTTAGGCCTGGGCCCGAGCCTAGGTTATAACCCTTAACATAGGAGCTAAGCCTGGCCTAGCCCATGACCAGCCCTAGTTTCAACTATCTCTTGGCTTTCTCTACAAACTCCTACATGTTGAAGGAGGAACTTCTTGAGATATTGCTCAAGTTGAGTTTTCCTTCTTTGAGAATGAGAAGAAAGAAGAGAAAGGCATACATCTTTGGTAAAAGAGAAGAAAAAATCTATCATCCTGTTTGAACAAAGAAACAAAGTTTGAAATCAATCCATTTTCTTTGGGTGTTTTGCAAGCTATTTCTACCAATCTCCTGCTGCAGTTTTAAGTATTCTCTATCAAGATTTTTTTGGTGGATTTCTTGGCTCTTGACAGGCTGGTTTGAAGAGGTTTTATGCAGTCCATAATTGGTGAGATCTTTTCTTTATTCTTGTTAATTGAAATACATGTTTTTTTATAGTTAATGGTTACATTGTATATCAAAGAGTGTATTCTCTTAATTTTGAAACATTTTAGTTGTAACTAGAGTTTTCCCTCCGCATTGGACGGTTTTCCATGTATAAAATCCAGGTGTCTCATATCTTGAAGTTGCTTACTTTTTGATTCATTGAATTGTTTGACATGTCATTTCTTTACATCATGATTGCTGCATGTTTTTCTATTAGGTTTTTCCTTGATTTGCTCACAGATGGGAGAGGTCGGTTTGAGTTTCCTAGTAACATCAGTTCCATCAATCTACTCAATGAATTCAATGGAGCAATGCCAGCAAGAAAATGAAAAATCAATGCCAACCGAGCAAACCAATAAACATCCTCATCATTCTAGTAAGGTGCAAAGAACATAAGTTATGGCATAAGAGAGTGTTTGAAGGCACATTCTTTCATGATGTATTTAGCATAGGGAAAGTGTTAATGGAGATTCCTGCTAATTAAGAAACTTCCTTGCTGAGATAGTTATATTGTTCGTATTTCCTAAACCTTACAAGGCGTGGAGTGCCTGGGTCACTAGCAACAGACAAAAAGTAAATCCAACAGTTTTCTTTTACTTATATGTGCAATTCTGCATTTTGAGTCTGAACGCATTCATCGAAAAATTTGCTCAAAACTGGGTTAAAAACTCAAAAAGATAATGCGTTTTGCACATGATATAATGAACTTGTCAAAATGCGTCTAAATCAAGGCATCCAAATGCCCTTGTAGGAAAACAAGAAAAAAAATGCACAATAAGCGACTCTTAATCTATATAGACAATTTAAATCAGTAGCCTTGTTGCATAAATTGAACCAGTCCAGCAGTGAGTCCAAACTGAAATCAACGTTCAGTACAAACTTAAATTGAAACAGAGAAATTGAAACGGTGCTCAATTAATCAAACACCACGTTTTCAATTCTATCAATCAGAAGTACAAACACGAATATGCACTCGCACTGACAAATAAGCAAACATAGAAAGATCAAATACTGATACCCAACACTGCAAAGAGGAATACCTTAAACAAACAATGATCTATTCCAAGCTGAATTTCCTTGAATGCCTCACGAGCACGACGCCTCGCAGAAACATCATCCATGTTGGCATCTAAAATCTTCTGCAGCTCCTTGTCTACGCCTTCGAACTTCATCGTTGGCGCCTTTGAGGTTCGCCTCGCCTTCCTCCTTTTCCTCTGCACAAATCCTATAATAATAATAATCTAAGAAAGAAAAGAATAATTCAAAGTTGTTCCTGTCATGCGTAGAAGAAAAAGAACAGCGGCCAATGCTGAAAAACTGATATACCGTCCAATGAGAATGGAGAACAAGTTAGCCCGAAAGTTGCAGTTTTTATTAATGCCATATTGAGAGGTTCCAAACTTCTAAGCCTAGAGACACCGTTGGACGACAGGACTGAATTTCTAGACGCAAACAACAAAGTAAGCGCGCATCAAAGCTGACTGACTGAAAATCCAGTAAATTACTGATTCCCCCACCTTCCAAATTAAATACCGAAACCTCCCCTTTCAATCTTTCATTTCCAAAAAAACAGACGTTATTCGTCAAATTACGTAATCACACAAATATCTCCCTCGATCTCGATTGGCCACAATCGGTCAAGAATCTAGATGCATCTGCATGTGGCATCACGTGTGGTTGAAATTTTTTCAAAACCCCAAATTTGCCCCCTTTTTAGTTTGTATTTAACAATTAATATCAGTAGGCATGTGGTATCAGTTGCAGCTGCGCATGGGGAACGTCTCCGGTCTCCCACTCCCATGAATCTATCAAAACATACCAAAGTACAATTCATGTTCCCCATCATGTGTCCGACTGCAAGGTGATGTGAGGTGGGTATGAGGAGTGACTCTCAAGCTTCCCAGCCGGGACCAATTTGCTTTTTTTTGGATAAATTATAAAGACCCCCTGTATCTGGGTTACTGATAATTACCCCTCAAACAAGTTCCATTAAACTTTCACCTTGCAACAAATACCTCTTCCGTTATAGCTTCCTAAGTTAATTTTGAAAAAGATTCTGATTCCCTTGTTTAAATTTTTTAGGGTAAAATACAAAAATCTCCCTGAAGTTTCTGACAAGCATAAAAACTTCTTCTTTAATTTGATTTTAACAAAAATCTCCCTTATACTTTTAAAGAATTTGATAAAAATCTCCTTCCGTTACAGAAAACGTTAAACTGATGCATCAATTTTTTCTAAATTCTCATTTTAGTTTAAATTCTCATTATACCCCCATTTGAAAATTGACCCAAAAATCTCCCTTTGACCTCATTTTACTTTTCGAATCCCTTAACTCCACCGTTTGAAGATGAGGAACGTAGCTCGTAAAGTATTTGAGCCATTATAGGAATAGACTCAGAAACAATTTGTTGTAGAATCCTCTCAGGGCTTGTCAATTTACGTGCTCTCCCTCCGTCTGAGTTCTCCAAACCTATTTGTTGCTCAGAAGCTCTTCCTCTCGAGTTGGCTGATAAAGTATCCTTTCTTGGCCCCGCAGGTAGTTCAGACGGGAAGAACGAATGGTTATCGGAGCTTGTAATTCTATAAAGACTGTTTCAAGAGTCCTTATTGATCGGGCAGCCACCCTGCATCAATGGGTGGCTGAAACCACCCACCATGGTTCAACAGACCAACTCTATTGCCAACTGGCCTAAAGTGACTGTGAACTAAACCATCATTCCCTTCCCCACAATTCCAAAACTAATCAGTCTCTCTTCGGTGGCTTCCCATCGAGTACTCATAATTCTCGCTCGAGTTTCGCGTAAGTGAGCAGCTGGGGTTGTGAGAGAAGGGGAGGGAGTAAGAGTACAAACGTGATGCCGCCGTATAATCATCGAAGCATGACGGCACCAATGATTGAGTGCTCCTCACTGACTTCAAATGAACAGGAGGGTCAGCTTTTCGAGTTGTGTTCAAAGTGTTGTGGGATAGTGAGATATGTGGCAAAGCTAGAGAGAGATTAAGGGTCTCAATCTTTGGTTTCTTTTTATTGGGAGGCGCATTTTTAGGAATGTTGTATTTAGGAATGTATTTAGTTTCTTTCGCTAGTTGTAATTAGGAGTTCTCTAGATTTCTTTGGCCAGCTCTAATTAGTAGTTTCCCACTACAACTGAATCTCTTAAATTCGGACATAGGAGTTGTATATGTATACGATGTATCTGGAGACATAGAATTTTTCATAAATTTTCTCTTGGTATCAGAGCAACTATAGCCCGTCGATCAACGAACCAGAAGGCGTATCGACAGATTTTTCACCATGTTCGGCGGAGATGAAGACAACAGAAAAGGTGCAGGGAAGGACATGGCCATCTTCTCGCCATACTACTTGTATCCGTCTAACAACCCTGGAATGATCATCTCACTTGTCTAATTGAAAGGTGAGAATTATGAGGAATGGGCAAGATCTATGAGGAACGCCCTCAGAGCAAAGAGAAAGCTCGGGTTCGTTGACGGAAAGTTGGGTAAACTAACAGATAACTCGACTGACATCGAAGATTGGTGGATGGTGAATTCAATGCTGGTTGCATGGATTTTTAATACTATCGAACCAACCTTGCGATCTACTATATCATATACGGAGAGCATGAAAGACTTGTGGGAGGATCTCCGACAGAGATTTTCTATCGGGAATGGACCTCGGGTCCATCAATTGAAGGCTGACTTGGCTACTTGTAAACAACAAGGACAAGCAGTGATGGCTTACTACGGGAAGCTGAAGTTCATGTGGGACGAACTGGTAGATTATGATCCAGTACCCGCATGTCGTTGTGGCGGTTGCAAATGCAATAATGCGACCGTACTTGAAAAGAAGCGTGAAGAAGAGAGGGTACATCAGTTCTTGATGGAACTTGACGATACAAAGTATGGCACCATGCATTCGAATATTTTGAGCATGGAACCGTTGACGAGTTTGAACCGTGTCTATGCAATTGTCATTCAAGAGGAAAGGCATCAAAATATAGCCAAGAGCAAAGAAGAACGAAGTGATGCCGTGGGATTTGCGGTACATATGGGTGCTGGTGCGAAAGCAGCTGCTGCACGTACGAAGGATAAAAACTTGAGTTGTACACACTGTGAAAAATCTGGACATGAAGAAAATGACTGCTTTCAGGTCATCGGACATCTGGAATTGTGGGGTGATAGACCACGCTCAATCAGGAAAGGAGTAGGTCGTGAGCGAGGTGGTTCGAGCATGGGTACCGGCGGACGTGGACGAGGGAACAATGCAAGAGCAAACGCTGCCCAAGCAGCAGCGAGTGAGACTGGAGGACAAAAGGTTGGAACCACGAATGATCATGATCGTAGCGGATTTCCTTGGCTGAGTGGAGATCAATGGACAACACTTCTTAATATTCTGGATTCTCATAAATCTGGTGGAGTAGAAAGATTTTCTGGTAAGAAAAATTCTACTGATTGGATAATTGATTCCAGGGCGTCGCACCATATGACTGGAGAAATTAACTTATTGATTAATGTTCGGAATATTACATTGTGTCCGGTGGGACTTCCCAATGGGAAGCAAACCACTGCAGTGAAGGAAGGGACTTTACATTTGGGTGGAAATATTTATTTACATCATGTGCTTTTCGTACCAAGGATGAACTGCACCCTTATTTCTGTAGCAAAATTATTGCAGGAGATAAATTGTACTGTCACTTTTACTGACAAGCTGTGTGTGATACAGGACTAAACCTCAAGGATTCTGATTGGAGCGGGTGAGCAATGTGATGGGGTCTATCATTTTAGAGGAGTAGCACTGGTTCAGGCAAATAGAACAAGTGGTATGAATGAATGGGAGTTATGGCATTGCAAATTAGGGCATCCGTCTAAACAGATATTATCTTTTCTTCCTAAAGTAGATAAATTAAATAGTAGAACTGAAGGAAATAAACCATGTGATATTTGTTACAGAGCAAAACAAACTTGGGAAAATTTTCCTGAAAGTAAACACAAAGCTGGTGATTGTTTTTCTCTAATCCATTGTGATACATGGGGTGCTTATAAAGTACCAACCTCTTGTAGTGTTGTTTACTTTCTAACCATTGTTGATGATTATTCTCGTGTTGCGTGGATTTACTTGTTACTTGAAAAAAAGTGAAGCAACACATATTATTGAGAAATTTTGTGCCATGGTAGAACATCAATTTGGCAAGCAAGTTAGGACTGTTCGAAGTGATAATGGAACAGAATTTAAAAGCTTGAGATCATACTTTGAGACTCATGCATTCTACATCAAACTTCATGTGTTGGGACACCTCAACAAAATGGTCGGGTGGAGAGAAAACACAGGCATATCTTG
The DNA here is from genome assembly GCF_056320005.1 of Nelumbo lutea. Classification (NCBI taxonomy): domain Eukaryota; kingdom Viridiplantae; phylum Streptophyta; class Magnoliopsida; order Proteales; family Nelumbonaceae; genus Nelumbo; species Nelumbo lutea. The sequence continues at coordinate 23,853,960 of NC_142686.1, read as the reverse complement.
AATGTTGCGAGAGCATTGAGATTTCAAGTAGCTTTGCCCATTTGTTTTTGGGGAGAGTGTGTCTTAACCGCTGGATACTTAATAAACAGGACACCTTCTTCAGTACTTGGCAGAAAGACTCCGTATGAGGTACTGTTTGGGACGCCACCTCAATATGAGCAAATGAGAGTGTTTGGTTGTCTCTGCTATGCTCATTGGAATCCTCGAGACAAGGATAAGTTTGGAGAGAGGAGTAGGAAGTGTATTTTTGTAAGTTATCCCTACGGTAAGAAAAGTTGGCGCGTATATGATGTTGAAAGAGGTGAATATTTCGTCTCCCGTGATGTAGTCTTCCATGAAAATGTATTTCCATATGCCTAGCCCATCCATTGCACCAGTTGATGTCGTGGTTGATGATGATTTTCACAACCACAGAAGAAATAAAGACAGGGGGAGTGACGAAGACGATATCTGTGTGAATGATAGGGAGAGCCTTGAAAATAATGATGATGGACAAGAGGAGGAACAAGGAGATGGAGGGGGTGTGTAGAAAGTGGAAATTAATGGCGGTGAGAATCCAGCACCACAAACAGTACCAGAGGAGCAACTTGGCAGGGGACATCGACATCGCACGCCGTCTATTTTGTTAAAGCCCTACGTGACCTACACTGCTTGATGTTTGAAAGACCCCATTCACACTGAAGCCAACTCTGAATCAAAGTCCTCAGGTACGACTCCCTATTTCATAGAGAATTATGTGACATGTACTAACTTCTCTGCTAGACATCAAGCTTTCTTAGCGGTAGTTACTACAGGAGTCGAGCCCACCAGCTTTTCTGAGGCAATAAAAAGTGAGAAATGGAGAGAAGCTATGAAGAAGGAAGTCCAGGCTCTGGAGGATAATGGTACTTGGACATTGGAGACTCTATCTCCCGGGAAAAAGGCAATAGGGAGTAAATGGGTTTATAAGATCAAATATAATTCAGATGTGACGGTTGAACGGCATAAGGCATGCCTAGTTATTCTCGGGAATAGATAGGTTGAGGGGTTAGATTACAATGAGACTTTTGCTCCTGTGGCCAAAATGACGACAATTCGAACCTTCTTAGCCGTGGCAGCCACTAGGAACTGGGAGTTGCATCAGATGGATGTACATAATGCATTCTTGCATGGGGATCTGAATGAGGAGGTATACATGCAGTTGCCTCCAGGCTTTACATCTAAGGATCGAACAAGAGTGTGCAAACTGAAAAAATCTCTCTATGAATTACGCCAAGCTCCTAGATGTTGGTTCTCGAAGTTAACAGCGGCCTTGATACAATTCGGGTTTGTTCAATCGTATCATGACTACTCCTTGTTCACCTATTGCAAACACAATGTTCGTTTGCATGTGCTGATATATGTTGATGACTTGATTATTGGGGGAAATGATACTGTATCAAAGAGTATCTAAATCGATGCTTTCATATGAAAGATCTGGGTCCACTCAAATATTTCCTAGGTATTGAAGTAGCTCGTAGCCCTGAGGGAATATTCTTGTCTCAACGGAAGTATGCCCTGGACATCATCTCGGAATGTGGACTATTGGGAGCCAAACCAACATCCGTGCCCATTGAACAGAATCATCATCTTGCATTGGCAGAGGGCGCTCTAATGGAAAATCCAAATCAGTATCGACGATTAGTGGGACGATTGATATACTTAACCATCACACGACCCGAACTGTGTTATTGTGTTCATATCCTAGCTCAGTTCATGCAAGGTCCATGGCAAGAACATTGGGAGGCCGCTCTACGAGTAGTGCGATATATGAAAGGATGTCCTGGACAAGGTATATTGTTACATTCTGATAGCGAGCTGCGTCTGTATGCTTATTGCGACTCTGATTGGTTAAGCTGCCCATTAACGCGACGTTCATTGACTGGGTATTTTGTCCTACTAGGGCAATCACCGGTTTCTTGGAAAACGAAAAAACAACATACTGTGTCTCACTCCTCTGTAGAAGCAGAATATCGTTCGATGGTCGCGACAAGCTATGAGTTGAAGTGGATGAAGAAACTTCTATTGTCCCTGGGAGTAGCGCATGTTGAACCTGAGCGTTTGTATTGTGATAATCAGGCAGCTCTGCATATAGCCGCAAATCCAGTGTTTCGCGAGAGAACAAAGCATATTGAAGTCGACTGTCATTTTGTGCGAGATGAGATACGGCGTGGGAGTATTACTACTCGCCATGTTCGAACCAGAGAACAGTTGGCTGACATCTTGACAAATGCACTAGGAAGAGAGAGATTCGCATATTTCCTTGGCAAATTGGACATTTAAAATCTTCATGCGCCAATTTGAGGGGGAATATTGGGAGGCACATTTTTAGGAATGTCCATGCATGTATTTAGGAATGTATTTAGTTTCTTTCGCTAGCTATAATTAGGAGTTCTCTAGATTTCTTTGGCCGGTAGTTTCCACTACAACTGAATCTCCTAAATTCAGATAGGAGTTGTATATGTATAGGATGTATGTTGCATAATGGAGAGACAGAATTTTCCACAAATTTTCTCACTTTTCCCTCTTGTCTATGTCGATTTCCTCTTCCTCGAACTCTCGCCTCGACCCTGCTCCCTTAGCATCGTTCAACTGCAGAAAATCCCTCTCTACCCATCTATCCTCTTCATTCTAGTTCTCCGGAACGACTTCCTTTCCCTTTTATCTCCCTTTCTCCAAATTACTCAACAAATTCTTCCCAGAAATCTCTCTGTCTTGAAAATCCATTTTAGAATTATCACACAGGTAGCTCAGAGTCAGCTCTTGAGCACATGAATTTCCATTTCTTGGCGGTTTTAACGGAAACCCATTATGACCAATCTCCAAACCTCGCAGAAAATTGGGACCCTTTTCAAAAAAACCAATTTTCCCATCTGGGGTCCTCGAGGTTTTTCACGGAGACGTAATGTTTCAGTCTGGTCAGAGTGTTCTCTGTTCCATCAACAAAACCATTGGAGAGATTGGTCTCTGTAATCATGGCCTACAAGGGAGCTCAGAGTAAGAGAGATAAAGAGAAACATACCCCGCCAAAAAGGTAGAACTTTTAGAAGTCGTCCAAGGATTTGAGGGGAAGTTCGAAGAAAATTCTCTTCCTCCCTGGTATGCCCTTGCATCTGGTGATGGACTAAGAAACATTCCCATTAGCTTCCTTGACCGGTGATGGACCAAGCATGACTGTAGATGATGAACCCTCATTCCCATTAGGCACGAGCTCTTTGACTGTAGATGGTAAGGGTTCAGCATAGCTTCCTTGACTGGTTTGGTTGAGACATTTCCCATTGTCCCAAGCAAGAATAAGCTTAAGCATCGAATGTTGCTTTTTTACCTGACTAGAGTAAGGAGGAAGAAAACAACAAAGAAAGAATAAGAAAATGACAAATTTTTCAGGATTACTCTTTTTTGAACCAATAGGGTTTGGATGAAAGATGAAAGAGCTGCGTTCCTCATCTTCAAACGGAGGATTTCAATAAAAATATATGTAGACTAACTTAAAACGGTGCACCGGTTTAACGTTTACTGTCTGAGCCAGCAACGGAAGAAAGATTTTTGTCAAATTTTTTAAGTCTAGAAGAGGTTTTTGTTAAAGTCAAACTAAAGAGAAGGTTTTTATGATTATCATAAATTTTAGTGGAGTTTTTATATTTTACCCAATTTTTTAAATCTCCAAAATTATCTTTCGTTATTTATTTGAATTATTTATGATTCAATTAATTTTTTTTAAATATAACATTGAAATCACCCCATTGCTACAATAGATCGTAACAGATTTCTAATTGGATTTAATATTTAATTGAACTGGTAGAGAATTTTTCTTGATTTATTAAAAAAAGGAGTGGATAATTTTTATATTGTAAGATGAATAGAGACATCCATTTTAAATCTTGATTGGCTTGTTTTTGTTGGATTGTTGGATTTTTGAATTATGATAAATTCCAAACATGAAATGAAATTGGGCTTCTAAGGGTTTTAGTGGATGAACGTATCTAAAGTGCATTTTTTTTCCCTAAATCGTGATATTCTTATAGTAGTTTTATCCATAAATCTAAAAAGAAATTTTCCTTTTCAAAAATAAAGATCCCATCTCTTGGAAATAAAGTACACTATATCTTTTATCCTCGATTGTCAAACATCTCTAGTTTTAATTTTTATTTGCTTTCTAAAAGATTTTTTTCAACTATATGGCTTATTAATTGAGTTCTACGTGATCAAAGAAAAATATCTAGGAAAAATATCTCAACCTACTAATTTTCTCCCCATTTTCTTTAGCGTTTGTCTGTCACGGACCCACTAATAGGCTATTAGTGGGTTAAATTAGAAGAATTAAATAGTGTTTTTGCTGTTAGTTGTTGGGCCATGCATGTAGTGGAGAGCCACGTAGTAAACATATCAATTTTCCTTAGAACCGTTTAGTTTTTATTGGAAGTCTCTCGTCTCCCCTGACGTTACGTCCCTAACCGGGTTCGTGACAATTGGTATCAGAGCTATAGGCATGAATCCCAGTTTTGAGCACCGACTTGCTCAACTACAATCAAAGGTTCGACTAGTGGCATTGAACCAAGAAAAGCTGAGGGAAAGAATGATGCAGATGTTCTATTTCATCTCCGCTCGTTTGGATCAATTGGAAGTTGTTTCTGCAAAAGCACGTACAAGATGAAAATATGGAAACTGTAATGTTTGCTAGGGTGGTCGAGCCAACCACAACTACCGTTGAAGATGATGGTGCTGAAACTATCAAGACCATTGTGGAGGTCACTCCTTTCTCCTCTGATTTTCAGAAAAGTACTCCAGGCTCCAAGTCTACTCGTCATCCTCACTCCTTGGTTATTCGCTCATCAACCCTGATTCAGAAGTTTCATAGTTTCCCATCTCGACCTTTACCATCTGCATCGCTTCTTTGGCATCAGAAACCTAACTCTAACACTACTTTGTTGCTTCAAAAGGTAACTATTGATCCTCATTCATTCACCTTTTCCACCATGGACACTTGTCTCTTGCTTACCCTTCCAACTTCTCACTGGACCCTTGTCTTTCTAGACGTTTGTTCACTCTTGCCTGAGTGGGCCAAATTCCCGTTTCAGAAAGGGAGAAATTGCATCGTCATATCTACTTTATGTTCACTTTCCAAAGGGAGGGCTAAGGAGGATTCAGCAAAGGAAAAAGGGAAAACGACATCCATTGGAACAACTGTTGCTATTGTTGTTCCAGTTGTTATTGCAGTGTTGATCATTTCTATCCTCTGCTATAGTTGGCAACGCAGGAAGAAAAAAGACAAAATCAGCCAAGAAAGCAATGGAAGTGGAAATAAGATGGGAAAAAGCTGGTTGCCGAGAGTGATGACCATTCCGCGGATAATATTTGACTTGGATGAAGACAAGATTGATGAAGGTTGTAGCACTTGCAGAGATTCAAATGCCATATCGTCTTCGACACCGGCATACATCTTAGGTCTTCATGTCTCTCTTACTCACAGGCGCATGGGTGCTGATTTAAAACTAGTTTCTCTAATGGAGGACTGGTTCCAAGAAAACGGCGTTGAGTACAGTTACATGGCAATAGAAAGTGACAACAAGGTACCAACTAAGTTCTTCATTGATCGATGCAGCCAGGAGATACTCTCATATGCCGCCCAATCATCGCTTCAAATTGTTGCGTCTCGTAGGGGACAGGACAAGACATCATCCATTTTCACATAAACTCTTGAAACCAGAGGTACCCATGAACCTAACCTAAATTGGGCACTGCTTTCTCTGAGGCTTTCTTGCACCACAGAGGTTTTGCAAACAGGGGTTATAGAAATACAGGATTGCGGTGGTCATTTATGCAGCCATGTAGCAGCAGCAGCAGCAGATTTGACTTATCAGAGGTTACCCCCTCAGTTTCACCGATTTCATCAGCCTTGCCATTGATTTCATCATGAAGGGGACTGCAGCGGCAAACATGACAGAATGTGATACTCTTGCCAGTAATTATGGTAATGTTCCACTCGTAGAACTACAGCGGAAGGCGGTGAATTATGCCATGATTGACACGTATGTGAAATGTGGCGTGGCTATACTGAGATTTCTGAATATTTGGTTACTTTCAGTGGCTTGTGGTCGGTCCCTGTTATTTCATCGGCCATCATGAAGTAGTCCTTCCATGGGACCCACCTTGGATAATGGGAAACGGTTCAATCCCTGTTCAGTTGTACATCGGTTTCCTCCCTGACATCATTGACGTTGTGCTTGATGTCATCGCAGAGAATGAGAAACAGGTGTTCACTTTTGATGATTTCAATTTGTCTATGATAGTTAAATGTGATCTCAACTACGTTAACCACAGCGACGATGCTGGAAAGGATGCAGACGCATACACTCGTGTAAAATCGGTTGGTGCTTCCACCGTCACTTTCATTGGTGGTGGGCATAATGTCCTCAATGCTACTTCCGATACTCGCAATAAGAAACCTCCCGGTGTCCTAATTGTTGAAGTCATAACTCCCAGTCTAAGTCCGAAGCATATAGGATTTAACATCGATCCTTTCAACTACCTTCCTGGGTTCAGATCCAGTTTGAATGATGAAGCGCACATAGTCCATTACTTGGAGACGAAGGCTGAAAATGGTGAAAGGACTTTGAGTAGGTGGTTCCATGAGTCTTGCATGAACAACAAGTGTCATCGTCCTCACTGGGGCCCAAAGTGATTAGGTTGGAGTTTACATCAGCAATGCCCATCCATAAAGGCGTGTTTCTTTCAATCTCACAATCTCTACTGAGTTACTTGCATACATGAAAAAGATATCCTATGCTGCTAATTGTCTTGACATACCACACGATTCTGATACTAATAGTGGGTTTATTAAAGCCATTCATCTTGCCAGAAAAGCTGATATCAAGCTGGTGAAGGCCTGTACATATTATTGAGCTGCATCGGGTTTGTTGAAGGTTCTGACCTTGAGGACAAGGTCCATTTTAAGGGGGTGGGAATGTCACGGACCCACTTATCGAATGTGGTTTAAATTAGAAAAATTAAGTAGTGGCTGTTTTTTTTTTGTTAGTTGTTGGGCCATGCATGTAGTGGAGAGCCACGTGGCCTAGTTGTGAAACTTCTTAATAATTTGTTCCTAGGCAATTAGTAGTGGGAGAGTGTCATGGTTATTCACGTAAGATAATGGGTTATGGGTAGTTGTATGAATCTATTATAGGAGTCTGTATTTATACTTCTCTTGCTCTTTGAAAGCTTATCAATCGAAGAATTTTCCTTGAAATCGTTTAGTTTTTAGTGGAGGTCTCTCGTTTCCCTGGAAGCAGACGAAACTTACGTTACGTCCCTGACCGGGTTCGTGACATTGTCCTACTTGTGCGGCAAGTGCTAAAATAGTGTTACAGTTCTACAAGATCAAGGAAAGACATCTTTACTTACCATTTTTCCCATTTGTTTAGCGTTTATATTGTGTGTGCCGCAAGTGCTAAAATAGTTTTACAATTCTACAAGATCAACGAAAAACATCTTTATTGAAGGTCAATAATTTAAATAAACTTGTTTTCTATATGAGTGAAAGGATTATTGTTACTTTAGCTAATTTTATTTAGAGAAAATGAAGTTTTGCTCAAAGCGCAAAAAAAGAAAATAAGGAAAATTTAAATGAATATTTTGGTAATTTAATGCATTTCGTCATTTCACTTATGACTATGGGGTATTTCTCGTATAGTAAAAGTTCAAAGGGTTTTTGTTGCAATTGAAAGTTCAAGGGGTAATTCTCATTAGCCCACCCAATAATACAGGGGTCTTTATAATTTATCCCTTTTTGAAAAACCCAAACTTGCCCCTTTATGAGCCCGCCTGCCCATTTACCTAGACAAATAATACCCTCCAAGACTTATAAGTCACTTATTCATTCGTGGAGAAAATTGTTAATATATGATGGAACAATATTATCCCTTTAATAATGTCATTTTTTTGAATAAAATGTTTGTTTATTGTACAACTTTATCTTAGGAATAAATGAACATTAGTAGATGCACTTATTCGAGCAGGTAATTTTTAGGAAACACCTTCTTAGATACATGAATTTATCCAAGTAAATGATTTACTGAGACACGAATGGGGCCTTTATTTTTAACTTTTGGGAAAAAGACCTCTCCTCAAAGAGAAACTTCATGCACAACAAAGAAGACTTGCCCTTTAACAAAGATCCTAGTTGTTGTTGTATAGTTCATAATACTTCATTTGTAACTCTATGTTCATCAATTGTCAATTTGCAAAATATTGTTGTAATACATGAAGCCTAGTGTATGACTAGTGTATGACTATATTACATGAAGCCTGTATAGTTCATAATACTTCATTTGTAACTTCATGCATGTAGCCTAGTGTATGACTATAAAATGCAAATATGATGAGTTGAACTCAGATACCAAAGAGCATTCAAAGCCTTTCACCTTAAGTGCAATTCTAAGCCACTAATCTATGTTTATCCTTGTGATAATAAGTCAAATAAAATAAACTTTATCAACTTCTGTCTCTACATGCATTCTTTTCAATCTATATTACCAAAGAAAAAAAAACTCTAACAAAAATTTCAAAACGAATACAAAAAAAAAAAACTAAAATTTCAAAAGAATAATATTAAAAAACAGTACTTCATAAACTAATACAATAAATAATCTATCGAATCCATCTTTATATAAAAAGATGATTTTTAATATCAAGAAAATTATACAAATAAAATATTAAGAATAGAATAATTATTTTAATACTAAAATTTATAAATTTGCAAATGATATGCATATTAAAATTATTATATATTTTTACAAATTATTAATTAATATTTTAATTTATATTAACAAGTAATAGCAACATATTTATTATTTATAAAAAAATAAAAATATTTAAGAATATAACATTAAATTAAATTTATCAAATCCATTAATCTACATTTATTTCAAAAAATTATTTTTCATATTAGAAAAATTATATAAATAAAATATTAATAAAGAAATAATTATTTAGTAATTAAAAATTATGAATTTTTATATGATATGTATATTATAAATTTTAACAAAATTGATATACTTTAAGTTAAGATTAGATTTTATAAATTGTTAATTAATATTTTAATTTTTATTTGAGAATTTAATATTTAGTTGACTTTTTGTTCATGCTAAAACTTTTAAAAATAAAATAAAAATAATTTATATAATAATTAAAATATAATAGGTGCAAATGTTTAGTGCCTTCAACTCTTGATTGATGCATTATAAATAAAATTATATGATATCTATGCATCCTGATATATTAATTATAATATATTTCTTTATATATATATCACTAAAATATATACTTTCTATGTATTTATATACTATTTATGATTATTTTGATATTAAATTTAATGATATTATTGTATTTACGAAATTTGTATGTATTTTTCTAGCATATCCATGCATTTTCATATTTTTCGTCTGTATCCATGTGTTTCCAAAGTGTATCCATATCCAAGTTATCTGATACAATACCCGATACCAATACTTTAATCATTGATAAGACATGGATGACACAACCGAAAAAAATTGGAATCAAGGGGTTGGCACCATTTGCATTGACTTTTAACAGTTGATTGGGGCTTGGCTAGCATTTGCCATGTGTCCCACCTCGCTACAAGATGTGCAGCGTTTTAAGCACTGAGTTGTCTGCTTCGGTGATTGGCTAGGAGGGCACCACATCATTACTCCTCGGCTTATCCAAGTCCATGACTGCGTAGGCCATGTGGCAATCAAACCTAGCCCTGATTAATTCTAAATTAAATGATGTATAGATTACAATACATGAGAAAGCAAATATTGCACAAGCCTAAGCTAAAATGGGTTTGACTAGGCTTTGGGCGGCGGAAAAAAAGGGGAAATTTCCCAATCAGTACCTGTAATTTGGCTTGAGTGACAATTTGGTCCCCTAACTTTAAAATGCGACAATCTAGTACCCGAACTTTCAAAATGTGACAATCCAATATCTAAACTTTCAAAATGTGACAATCCAATATTACTGTTAATCAATCCATTAATCAGCCACTAAGTGACATTTGAAAAGTCAAAAATGTCCTTCGAATGCCATCTAATTCTCTTTATTAACCATTCAAATATTGACAAAAAACTGAACAGTCCCAAATCCTAGCCTCTTCTATTTATAAAAGTTGATGACTGGTTAGAAGAATCTAAAATTTGGGGCTATTCATTTTGTTGTCAATGTTTAGATGATTGATAAAGAGAATTAGATGGAATGAACCTGCAAGGTAGCCGCATGAAGATCAGACAAATCCAGCTCTTGTAAGGAGCCTCCACACAATGCTGCAATCTGGATAAAAAACTCCTCTGTCCAATGTTGGGGAGATGGGGTCACTGTAACTTAGGAGGAGAAGCTCTGGGCATGTCTGAAGACACTATCTTTAGAACGTTATTTGCCCCCACTCAGTTTTACTGAGTTTGCTGTTAGGTTACAAGCAAATTCATTCCCAGGATACAATAGAGCTTTGGGCGAGAATCTGCAACCAGCAAAGTTGAAGAGTCTCCAAAGAAACATTCTATGAGACTGTAGCTAACCGGACTGAGAGAGAGAGAGAGAAAGATAGTGAATTTCGAAATTGTGTTTTTGGAGTTTGATTCATGCTCCTTAAATAACTTGTGAAGAGGTATGAGGAAAATGTAGGTGATGGTTTAGAGAATGCACATTGAACAGTCACAAACCATTGTGACTGTTTAAAAAGTTATTAACAGTTGGTGACTATTAACTTTGAATTGTGCCTCTTGATCACACCCGATCGAATCGTGACCGTTGATCTCATCAATGGTGATCAACGGTCATCAACGCACCAAAACCAAAGCCACCCATCTCAAGCCACAGGAAGTGCGAGCAAAGTGCGCCTCTAAAGCGCCTCATTGCACCACACACGCGCGTGCGTTGCACAATATCAAATCCTCATATTCTACTCTGCTAATTCTAAGGAGTGTAAATCAGCTCCTATTGAAATATTGAAAACAAAATATATAATTTTCCAATGTGGGACAAGTTGAAAACTGGGTTTTTGTAAGAGAAATTTTGATTTTTTCAAACAAATGTACAGGTGCAATTTCTCATGTAATTGACCAATCAAACCCATTGGATTTAATCTCTTATGAGATTAAAATCCAACATCCAAAGATTGAATGGGACTCCCACTAATTTCAGGCTAATGGATTAAGTCTACTTACACCTTGTTACAGTACGGGTTCCAATTTTCTACCGTTGCTACTCCCTCTCTAATAGCAGCTCTGAATAGATTCTCACATCGGCTACCCGGATCTAGCATTGCTGCATTTTCTCCAAAAAGTCACCGGAACAGAGTCCATTATATCCTGTAAAATTACTCCCCAATCATCCACCTTCCTATCCAGTCTAACCACCATTCTTCTTCTCCACTCCTCCATGCTCCCCTCAATCATCAATTTTGAGCATATGGAACTGCCGCAAATACCTCCTTCTCCTGTCAGTTTCCTCACATCACATGCATCATTAGTATTCTCAGGCAATTGAATGGATTCTGGGGTAATCACAGGAGCCTTCATGCGATTTTTTCGGTTTTCCAAATATCACATCCTCTGTTCATAATCGTCTAGGGCCTTTGCAACCATCAACCACTCTTGTTTTTCTTTTCCAGCAAGAATACAAATCATCTGCTTTTTACCAGGTCCGAACATTTCTGTCAATTGAATAAAATCTCCCGTCATTGGCCAGTTTCTCCACAATAAACTTTTTCTTTTGCAATTTGCAAACATAGCTCCCCTTTCCATCCAGTCTTCGTGATGGCAAATACTGTGCCATCAATTAACCCTTTCAACCAACTGAAGTCGTGGGCCGGTCCACATCAGAATTTTAAGTTAAATGAATCCGGACTATACAAAAGTCCGACCCCCAAAACCCATTTTCTATCACCTTCCTTACCCGACTCCTATTTGTTCGCTGGTTAGAGGCTTAGAGCGACGAACTCAGAGAACAATAAGAAATTAATACGACAACCCATAAAGTGATGGTTTTGCCACCCATTTGAAAAAAAAAATGTAAAAATTATAAAAATATATAAGATAAAATAAATGGAACAACAAAATTTGAAATAAAAATATTTTTTTTCAATCATTTGGAAGATTTACTGCGGGGGAGATTACAGTACACCAGAAAATATTTTCAGTCATATGTAACAACATAATGGATTCTATAACTGTTGGAGGAGAAGACAGTACACCGCCCGTGGTTTGTAAATAATATGAACATGTAACTAACAACCAAATACAAATCTGAAAAATAATCAAAAAGCTTAACTCCTGAACAGAACACAGCAAACCGGAAAAATGGCATCTATCTACTCTAACATTAATAAAATAGCAAGGATGATAATTTAACTAAGATATAATCAGTTTGTCTGAGATCGCAGTCACTATTCGGTTGTAGACCCTGTTCAGTTGTAGACACTGTTCGGTTTTATCTTCTCTGAAGTTGAAGACTTCACTTCGTTAATCTATGAATGCTAGGTTTACCGAAGTTTCTGCGCTAACGGAATGAAGTGTTTGTGAAACTTTTCATATTTCTTTCAGTTTGCGGAGTTGCAAATATCTTTCAGTAGCAGAAAGGTTGGTATTTTCATTGCATTAATTTGCAGTTTCTCCGTTAATTCTTGAGTTACATAATTAGTGAATTAATCTGCTCAAATTTCTACTTTCCTGCATGCATTGTGAAGGACTCAATTATGCATGTTAAGGGGCTTTACTGAAAAACAACTGATCACAATATGGCATGTGTTTAATTTATTTCATAGTTTGGAAGAACATGTGTTTAAATGGAGGAGGGCCACATGTCTCATTGGGGGAGGCTTTGGCCTAAAATCCTTACCCTAGTCTCGCTCTCACATCCATAATAGGAATTCCGAACTCGCCATGCCCGAACCATGCTATAGGGACATGAAACCAAGAAAATACAAGTCTATAACCAACTTCCATCTGAACCGAAGGATCCTCCAACCTCGTCGAAACCGTGATCAAATCGACGAGAATGTTATATACACGTTAGCAAAAAAAACAAAAGAGAATGTTATATACACGAGAAGGTATTATGTTGGAGAGGTTGTATTTTATTATAATTTATTGATTAATATTTATTAAAGATTAAACTATTATTTGAGAATATATTATTTATTGACTAACTTAATATATTTTCAGTATTTATCGTGTTTTTATAATTATTTTATTTTTATTGGTTATCTATTGTATTTTTATTATAAAATTATTTTCAATGGTTATGTATTTTCATTATAAATTTTCAATTATTATTGAAGATTAAATTTTTGTTATTTATTAGATATTAGATTGTTAATTTAGTTGAAATTAGGAGTGTTCACGAGTTGATTTTGTTCGGTTGCAGACTGTTTGGCCAGATGTGATCAAGTTGGGGATTGGTCAATAGAAACTAACTGACTATTAGTGAAAACCAACTAACTCGGTTGCACCGATTTAGATCAATTTATGGTTTGACCAGTTGGTTCAAAAGATTTAAACTTAAAAAATTAAAATTAAATTTGAAAAATTATAGTGTCAATTTATAAATGGCCAAACCGAAATTGACCCAACTTGGTTAGGTTGGAAAATTATTGAGCCAAACTCAATGAAAAATACTAGAAAACCAACCAACTTGGGTCAAGTTAGGTTAAATTGGTCGATTTCATCGATTTGATGAACAACCATAGCTAAAATTAATTATTGTTATTTTTGTATTATAAAAAATTATTAGAAATAGCATATAAAATATAAATAGTTATTAATTATTACAAAAATAAAATATAAAACAATTATATACTCCTATGTGTTTCTGTTGTTTAACTTTCAGTTAAAAAAACCCTTAAATTGCAGGATCCCCACTAGTTCATTATAAATACTAATAGGGTTATCCAAATCACATGAATCCACCTCTACTTAAGTTTTATATTATATGTATCAATAAAAATGGTCTGTGAATGTTATATTTTACCTATGATGTTAAAGTTTCATAAAAGGTAATTTTCAATCCATTTTGTTCATAAAATAAAATATAAAGGTTGAAGGGATGAGAGATCCATCCCATAGACACCCAAAGATTGCGGAATAAGGGGCGAATTTCAAAAATTTTTCTCTCCCTTCAACTGGGAATCACATTCCCTATTTAGAAAATCATATTTTCAATGATCAATCTTGAACTTTAAACTGAATCAGATCTGAACCAAAAGGAATGGGAGAGAATAATACCTGATACGGAGAAGTAATATCTCCCAACGAAGGTGTTCATGCCCAAGGAAGGATTCAAAGACTGCTCCCACTGAAGATGGCGCAGTGCAGGATGGAGCAGAATCAGCAGTGTTCTTCTCCAAGAACTCTGTCCTTCACAAGAATCAGTAGAATGGTACATGAGCACAGTTTCCTTTTCAATCCTTTCTCAAAGAACTGATGTCAAGATCCAATCTTGACTTCTCCCACAACTGGAGATCGAACTGGCAAACAGGGCGGCAAGAACAGGGAGGCGGCAAGAGAGTATTTATAGGGTGCAGAATTCTCTCTTCTTGATTTCAGCACTAAAGAGGATCTGATGTGTTTCTTGGTCTCTCTCAAGGCTGCCGCCCCCTCCTTCCTTTTGTTAACTTGAAAAGATCAGCTCCTAATCCCATTAGGAGATGCTTATCCAAATCATATTTGGATCAGCCTTCTCTTCTAGTGATAAGGTTAAACCCTTATCTTATCTGCATAGTAGATTAGCTTTATCCTAATCCCATTAGGAGGTTTCTAGATCTGAATCACATTCAGATCTGGACTCTTTGAGTGGATAGGATTAAGACCCTATCCTATCTGCTAATCCATCTCAGAATTCGCCCATTTAATTAACTAAATAAATAGCCCAATTCGAAATGAGCTTTAGGCCCATCAAGCTTATGTGCTCACTTAACCTTCCTAACTGCTGCCCAGTTGGGCTTCCTTGTATGGCGTGGGAGCCAAGCATTGATCTACACATCAGTCACATGGGTTCGGCCCAGCCTTTGTTACAACGCCTGGTCGAATACACTATTAAAGACAGTGCACCCCCTGAAACCCATCGAATGGGCTCTATGGGCCCAACACTTATCCTAAGTGGCCCCTAGGCCAAGCCACCTTGTAACACCCAGGGATTGTGGGCAGATGCAAGATTAGCCCATCAGGTATTATCCTCAGTGGTCTTACACTTAACCTCTCAGCCCTTAATGATCATACACTGTCCGACAAGAGAGGACCTCTCCCTCGGTTGCAAGGAACAGTGTTGCACTCTCCACTTATATGGATCCCGGGAATTAAAACCTTTTTGCAAACATTTTAGAAACCATAATGTATATACTTTTATATCTCATATAAAATATACTTTGCAAAACAAATTTCAACGGTTGAAATCGGCTGCCGGCAGTTTTGGTTTCCAACAGTGAGAGTGCATCCCCGATCATTACCTTTGTCCGACAAAGGGGCTGATCCTATCACTATGATCACCCACTCAAATGAATTCTCGGATTGTCCCAACATACCCAGGTTTTGACCCCCGCTAAGGATCTTACTGATTGGTACATCAAAGACACCCCGATCCGACACCTAGTGCAGTATCATAATCGAGTCTAGGGGTCGGGTGTAACTTTCCAGTTTTTGCCCATCAATCTCCAAGGTCCAGGGCAATACTGGAAATCTGGTTCAGTTCAAAGATTCAATTAATCCCACACTGTATGTGCCTAGGGTCTCACCCCGGTAGCTGAAACAAGCCACCCCAACCGACTTGATGGCACCACAGTGTCAGCCTTGTCAGGATAGGTCTCCCCAGACCGATCCACAGGCTGTGAATTTTCTAAACTAATACGAGTCTCAATAAGTGTCCAATTTAAGGGTATTACACAGAAACATACCAAGGGAATATAAATCAAATATGCACTTTTATTCATTTATAATAAACTCATAAAGTACATCAATTTTGATTGAATCCATCTCTACTTAAGTTTTATATTATATGTATCAATAAAAATGGTCTGTGAATGTTATATTTTACCTGTGATGTTAAAGTTTCATAAAAGGTAATTTTCAATCCATTTTGTTCATAAAATAAAATATAAAGGTTTCCTAAAGCGATGGATAGTTTCTGCATTAAGAGAAGTCAAGTATACGATAAGAACCAAAATATAAAGGTTTACTAAAGCTATGGGTAGTTTCTAGAATCCACCGATTTGGAGATTCTTTATTGCTTTTCGTCTTAATTGCACATAGATTAGCTAAGGTTGCCACCAATAGAAAAACACGTAGCTTTACTTGGTCAACCTTGCCTCTATAGCAGCTGGTATTTTAGCTGATTGCAATTATGCAATATCAGTGAACGTGCTCTTTTTATATCAGAATTTATATTTAAGGTTATTTACTTAAACACCTCATGAATTTATTAAAATCCATCTTATAATTTTTGTTTTATTAAAATATCTGATATCGTTTACAATGAGTTTACTTAATCAACATTTGATTAGATAATAGTGAAAAATGACAATTTTAACCTTAATGTTCATTTGAATAAATTCAATAAAAAGGAAAAAGAAAAAGAATATCATTTTTGCCCCTGATAAGATACAATCACCCACTCTATTTGATCAATTTTATTTTTTGTATGAAGAAGTATTAGGGGTGCTTTTGGAATAGACAGCCATTGGACCATACCCTTGAACACTTTCCACTCAATTTGGGTTACAATGTTAATATTTTCAGATGGAAAAATAAACACTTCTTAGTGAAAGGTCGATTAAGTAAATAGGTTGCAAGGGGTTGCTTTAGTAAAATGAAAACTATAGGATATGTTTAAGTAAATCCATGAAACTATAAGGGGTGTTCTAGTAAATGACCCTTAAATTTACTTTGTCATCTTGAAAAAGGGTTGCTCCTATGCTCTTTTATTCTCTTTCATAATATCATTTATTTTACTAGTAAGTGTGCATGTGCAATGATAATGATGGTAATAATGTATCCAAAATTTGTTATAAATTTTATGTATGTTTTATTTTTTGTTTTTTATTATTAATCAAATGTGAATCGAAAATCCAAATCTGATTACATAAACACCTCATTCAAATATGTGATAATCAAATCGAGTTATAAAGTTTCAAGTATCATTGATAGATTTAATTGCTTGGCTAGAATATTCTTTTTGTAATATTTAATTAATCTTTTTTGTGTACCTTTTTTTGTTTATTTATCAAAAAATGTAAGATTTAAATAAAGGGAAATGAATGGGATGAAAAGTAGTAGTTCAATTTACAATTTAAATCTCATAATTAAATAGGGACTAAATTAAAAATGAGTATTTTAGTTAAAAAAAGTTCCATAATCTTATTCATATTTTTAATGGTAGTGTAAATATAGAATTATAGATATGTTCAATTTTTTCTATAACTTTTTTGTATTTTTGTATGTAAAAATAATTCTAATATGTCGCACTTACTTTTTGTTTAATATGATAAATATATGATATTACACATGTGCCTAATTTTTTTTTGCAAAATTGATGTATTTTTTTTTTCATTTTTGTATTTTTATATTTTATTAACTTTTATTTTTTATTTATGACATTAAAAATTAACATGTTTGACCCAAAATTTGAACTATGGATCTTTGCAAAACAATAAAATAATTTAATTTTTGGTCAGTGATAAATTATTTATTTCATTTTCATTACCAATAAAAATAATTATTGTTTATTACACTTGTTTTTTTTTTTTAATTTGATTAATAAATATATCATAAATGTGTCTAACTTTTTCTACATTTTTTTGTAAGTTCTACCTATATTTCTATTTTAAAAATTTTATTACCTAACTATGACTTCGTAGGTTAATCAATTTGATTCGATGGTTGAATTGCTTAGCCACCATTTGGACTAAAAATGGTTTTGTTTTTGTGTCACTTTTAAAATACATGGGTTTATATTATTAAAATTATTGACACAAATCTAATTTAATTAGAAAAACTGGGTGCTAATAATTTAAATATAAGGCTTAATGAGAGGGAATTAAATGAGATGGAAAGTAATAATTGAAGTTATATTTTCAACATTACCATTAGATATGGACTAAATGCACAATTATAGATATTTTAATAGACATAAAAATTATAATAAAATGACTTTTATAACCTTTCTCAAACAAAGAAGTAAAATGTAATTTTAGTCCAAAAAAAAATTTATATTACATTCACACTTTTATATGCAATATAGACTTTTTGATCCTCTCTTTTGCTCAAGACCTGGCCCTCTAGGCTATTTTACTAGAGGGAGACTCTCTTTATCATAGTTTGGAGTATGTTGAGCCCTGATCATCCCACTTCTTGGAGTATCAGACGCATCATTACTGATTGCAAAACTCATTGTTTCAAGCCTCCCTTGCTAGTCGGTTAGGTGGATTCCTTGCTAATCATGCAGTATGATTTTTAGCTAAAAAGCTCTGTTACTCTATCCTTTTCCCATCCTTTTTCCGCCAGAGTTTCTTTCTAATGTTCTACTTCTCTACATGAACATTGTAATTCCGAGCAATATCATTGAATGAATTTGGCCTTAACACTCTGCTGACAGGCCTGTTTACTTAAAATAAATATATCATGTGAACCCTTTTGAGGAAGCTTAGATTTCCTCTCATTTTGATTTGATGGATTCAACATGTATTAACGATCCCAGGTTTTTTCATTATAAATTGGTAACTGTTTAATTTGTCGGTTACCAAACTCTGCTTCCCAAGATTGTATCCAAGCAACAACATCCGGCTCCCTTGTTGCTACACGTGGTCATGTCACATGCCTTGACCGTGGTAGATAATCTATCATCAAGGTACAACCAAGAAGCGTCTCGTCTAATGAATGTTGTTGACTCACTCTACAGATACAGGGGATGTTTGAAACTCCACGTTTTTCAAAAAATTGTGCTGCGTTAGATTTATATAGACGTTTGAACAAACGCCAAATATCGGGTACGTCTTGAAAATCGAAATTTTGATTGGTGTTTTATGCATCGATGAACCATTTTCTTTAACATTTAACTGATGTATATCCTGTGATGCTTACCTGTTATCACATAAAAATCATCCTACCAAACAGTATAATGCCTAATGAAAAACGGATTTGAAAAGCATAGGCGTTTTTTTCTTAAAAATGGGTTTCAAAAAACACCCACGCTTCCAAACACCATGACAAAATCTGGCCGGACTACTGGGGTCCAATTTTTGTTGTATACCCATTCGGGCAATTTCACTCTACTGCTTGACAGAGGCGAGAGGCCTTTATTAGCGCAGGATGGTTTGTTGGAGAGAGATTTTTGCTATATTTTTGCTTTTATTGTTTCCTTTTGTCCCCTGATGGCTCACTTGTTGAGGTAGATTCCCTCAACTCAGTTGGTATAATTTGAATATGTATTTTGATTTGAGGGCTCATCTACATTTGTTTCTTCATTGTATCTGTCTACATTTGGTTGGTTAACATATAATTTCTTTACCAAGTTTTGATTTTCTTTTTCTTTTTTTTATAGGTGTTTATGTTTCACCGTTTACCAATAATTGTTTACTGCTGTTGTTGTTTCTTTTCCACCTTTCATAAATTCCCATTATCCATCAACGGATTCTGGCAAATAGGCTTGTTGAATCGTTGTTCTTCTAGCAATACCTGGTTCTATTGTTGTTCAAATGAAACCCAACACATGTTTTTAAGAGCTGCATTTCTTTCTTACTTCTATGTGTGTAAATTCTAACATTGATGGGTCTTCGTTTTAGCAAAGCATGCTTACCTGGCCATCTTGTGTATCAATTGCTGCAAAACGAGAGAGATGCACAAGGAGATATCACAATTCCTTAAGACTGGACAAGAAGCCATTTCTCCAAACGGGATATCCATTTACGGTTTTTGGTATTCCCTTCTTGGCTGATCCCTTTGGTATTTTTACAATTTTATTTCTCAATGTTCATGCATGTTTTTCTTTAAGCATGCCATACGAGAATATAAGACAGGGGCTGCATATGAGATCTCAGAGCTGTTCTATGAATTTGTTCTTGTACGTGTTTCAATTCTTGAAGGTCAGAGGTGAGTTCCTTGGTTGGATTTGTTGGAGTTAAAGTTATAATTGTATATCGTTTGGTATATTTTGCTCCATTATAACTTAAGAAGAAGAACTATCCAGTTATACAATGTTGGAAGGTAAATTCTATTACCTAGTTTTGTGATAGGCCCCAATTAACCTTATGTATGCCAGGGAGAGGAAAGGTCAACAATCAGCTAAGGGGGGGAAATAATTGAACAATTAATCACATGAGGGCAATTATAGCTGGAGGGAATAAGGAGAGTCTTGGGGCATTTATAGCTATGTCAGTTATGAAAAAAGAAGAGTTTTTGGGCATTTATAACTAGGCCAGCTGGGCATTTATAGAGGGAGTCAGTTATGCTGTCAGAAGAATATAAGAAGAGTCTTTGGGGGATGGGGAAGGGCATGTTTTTGTGGAGTGAAGAATACTGTGAGTGATTGGGAGAGCAGGCGGTCTCTCGAAGAACCGGCCAACTGTTAATGTTTTGTTTTCTTCTGAATGAATACCAGTTCCTTTTGTTGATGTTCGAGTTGTGTGAATTCTGCTGTGAAGACTGAGAATTGTGTGTGAAGTTTCTGGGTCATAACATTTTGTTAATGTCATTGTGTCTATTAGAATCTAAGCATTAACCCTTTCAGAGGATTTCTGAAAGCATTTCTAGGCTTCTAGTTACTGAAGGTAACACCATGAGCTCTTTTACAAATCTGAATATGACCGTTGTTGATACTTGAAACAATTTTGGTTGATACTTAAACAATGTAGTGACTGCATACGGAAAGCCCCTCCCAGAAAACTTAAAAGGACATGCATGTTGGTTCTAGGCAGGATATATCATGCCAAAATAGAGACAAGTCTTACTGGCCTTTGGAGACTATAATTTTGGATTAGAGAAGTGAACTTTTTGATATCTAGAGCAAAACCCTGATGCAAAATTTAATTGGCTATATGAGCTTCAAGAAGGAATGTTAGTTAGAATTTGGTTACAGGCATTGACAGCTGTAACAATTTGTTGTATAAAGATCTGATGTAACATCAAATGGAAAAATATATACACCAGAATTTTCTTTATCTTTCTCTTCCCCTCTCCCTCTCCCTCTCCCTTCCTCTCTCTTATTCGTAGTAATCCTCTCACCAAGAACTCTCTAGAACTGTTCTTGACTCTGCAATTCTCCTGAATTATTGAATCCCAATTCCCAAGAATTGGTATCAATTGGTACCAGAGTCTATGATTCTTGGCCTGTGCAATGGCAGATGCAACTCAATCCCAAACTGACATGAGAAATATTGAAGAAACCCTAAAGAATTTGATCAAGGAAGTGGGTTCCTTGACAGCAAGGCAAAAGCACCAAGAGCAGTTGCATGGGAAGACTATGGTAGAGCTCAAGGATTTCATAATTAGCCTTCAGATTCCAAATAACACTGCTACTACTCAAGTTCCAAGTCCTGCCAGTAATCAAGCTACATTTCAGGCCTTGCCAAATTCTCAGGTGAATTCTGCCAATTATCAATTTCACACCAGGATTTCTAGAGTTGAACTTCCCAAGTTCAATGGAGAAGATTTAAAGGGATGGTTATATAAATGTGACCAGCTCTTCCGGATTGATGAGACACCTGTGATGCCAAGGTGAGATTGGCCTCCATTCATTTGGAAGGAAAAGCTTTGCAATGGCATCAAGCTTATATCAAATTTAGGTTTATTCAAACATTACCTAGTTGGGATGACTATGTTAAGCTTTAATTGCTAGGTTTGGTTGTGTGTATGATGACCCCATGTCTGAGTTGATGAATTTGAAAAAACATAGTGCTGTGCAAGAGTACCAACCACCAAGATGCCTTTGATTCAATTTTCACCCGTTTGAGCTTACTAGAAGAATACACTATTAGTTGTTTTCTAACTGGGCTGAGAGAGGACATTCAATTGTCTGTAAGAATGTTCCAACCCAAGACTTTGCAACATGCAACCTGCTTGGCAAAGTTGCAGGAAGCTGCTATTGTTGCACAAAATAAGAGAGCTAAATTCTCACAAAGAGTGCCTCCATTATTACCTAACCCTTTCCTTTCAAAACCAAACTCAAGATCTATCAATGAAATCCATAAATCAACCATTCCCATCCACAACCTTGCAGCCAATCCACTCACCAACAAGAACCCCACCTTACTTGATAAACCCCACAAAACTATTACCACTGCTGAAATGAATGAGAGAAGGTCTAAAGGGTTATGTTATTTCTGTGATGAGACGTCTGTTCCTGGTCATAGATGCAAACAAAATAGGCAACAGTTATTCTTTATTGAGGCACAAGAAGATGAAGAGGGCAACACCAAAGAAGAATTGGAGGATGACATTGATATACCACAGGTTTCAGTGCATCCCTTGGTTTGATACCAGGCATTTCAAACTATGAGGGTTACTGGCTACTACAATGCTAAACCACTGCACATTATTATAGATGGTGGGAGCACTCATAATTTCTTGGATGTGAATGTTTCAAGGAAATTAGGCTGCACAATATCTACTATAGGACCTCTTTCTATTGCAGTAGTTGATGGGAGTAGGATGTCTAGTACTGCTATATGCAAAGATTTTTGTTGGAAAATCCAAAACACTAGCTTTAAGGCTGACATGATGTTGATTCCATTAGGGGGTTGGGCCCTATAGTTTGGGATTTTCAACAGCTTAAAATGGAATTCTCCATTAATGTCGAAAGGCATGTTCTAAGGGGTTCTTCTTTATTTTGGCAATCTATTACAATCTCCTAAGATATCTATGTTGCAACTTTGCATTTTGCAAGTGGAAGAAAATCCTTGCCCAACATTCTTTTCATTACACACCTTCCCCAATAATAAGGTACCTCCTTCTATCTCTCAATTGTTGAATGAATACCAAGACATTTTTGCTGAACCTCAGTCCTTACCTCCTTATACACCTCCTTTTGACCATAGAATACCCCTAAATGAAGGCACCACTCCTGTGAACAAAAGACCATACAGATACCCTTTGGTTCAAAAATATGTCATAGAAAAGTTAACCCAAGAAATGCTAGATTTTGGGGTTATCCAACCAAGCAATAGTCCCTTTGCATCTCCAGTTGTTTTGGTTAGCAAAAAAGTTGGAAGTTGGAGGATTTGTGTGGACTATAGGGAATTGAACAAAAATACCATCAAGGATAAATTCCCAATCCCTATTGTAGAAGAGATTTTTGATGAATTGGGGGGGATCTAATATTTACTCAAAATTTGATCTTAGATCTGGATATTATCAAATTAGAATGCATCCGGAGGATATACATAAAATTGCTTTCAAAACTCATTTGGACCATTATGAATTTGTGGTGATGCCTTTTGCGCCCACTAATGCACCATGTACCTTCCAGAGTTTAATGAATTCTATGTTCCAACCACATTTGAGGAAGCTTGTACTAGTATTCGTTGATGACATCTTAGTTTATAGTGCATGCCACACATCTCAAAGCTGTTTTCACTATTATGAGAAATAACTCTCTTTTTTCCAAAAGAAGCAAATGTTCTTTTGGAGTTGATCAGATTGAATACTTGGGGCATTACATCTTAGCTGAAGGGGTTTCAACTGATCCCAAAAAGATTGAAGCAGTCAAACAATGGCCTAGGCCTACAACCATAAAGCAACTTAGGGGTTTTCTTGGCCTCACTGGCTATTATAGAAGGTTTGTGCAGAACTATGGAAAAATCAGCAAACCTTTGACTGTCTACTAAAAAAGGACGGGTTCCAGTGGAGTGAAGCAGCAACAATAGCATTTGGACAACTCAAAACTGCCATGATATCAGCTCCTATCTTAGCAATTACCTGACTTCTCCAAGTCGTTTGTTATAGAAACATATGCATCAGGCTACGGTGTGGGAGCAATTCTTATGCAAGATGGACATCCTATCACTTATATTAGCAAGGTCTTAGCTCTTAAACCATGGCCCTGTCAGTATATGAAAGACTTTCCATAGTGTATGCAGTCAAAAAATGGAGCCAATATTTAATGGGGAGGTACTTCATTATTAGAACAAACCACAAGAGCATCAAATTTTTACTAGAGAAGAAAATCTCTACCCCTTTTCAACAATTCTGATTAGCAAAGCTTTTGGTGTATGGCTATGAGATCACTTACAAGAACAGGAAAGAGAGTGTAGCAGTTGATGCCCCTTCTTGAGTACAAGGAACTGATATGATGCTTATGGCTTTATCCACTATTTCCATTGATCTATATCTCTAAATCCAATATAGCTGGAAGCAAGATCCCAAGTTACAACAACTTATTTCCCATTTACAAGGTGCCATGCATTCTCATCCTAGTTACTCTTGGAAATCTAATCAGCTCAGAAGGAAGGGTAAATTTGTTATTGGCAGCTGCCCAACACTAAGTTCAAACTTCTAACCTATTTCCATGCCTCTCCAAATGGTGGGCACTCTGGTATAGAAGCCACTACTAAAAGACTGTCTACATTATTCTATCGGAATGGGCTTAGGAAAAATGTTAAACACTTTATTAGGAAGTGCGATGTTTGCCAGAGATGCAAATATGATAATGCTGCTTCACCTGGCCTTCTACAGCCTTTACCAATTCCTCAAATGGTGTGGACAGACATTGCCATGGATTTTATCGAGAGCCTTCCTAAATCCCATGGTAAGGATGTCATCATGGTGGTTATTGATTGTTTAAGAAAATATGCTCATTTCTTGGCTCTGTCACACCCATACACAACCCTTACTGTAGCTCAAGCATTCATGGATCATATTTTTAGACTCCATGGAATGCCTCAAAGCATAGTTAGTGACAAAGATACAGTATTCTTGAGCAAATTTTGGCAAGAGTTGTTTACTATCCAAGGAGTTGATTTGAAGTTTTCTTCTTCCTATCACTCCCAGACAGATGACCAATCAGAGGTTTTAAGCAGGTGTTTAGAGACTTACTTGAGATGTATGTCTTCAGATATACCTTATGAATGGGCTAAGTGGTTACCTATGGCTGAATGGTGGTACAATACTACCTTTCATACAGCTACCCAAACCACCCCATATGAAATACTCTATGGCCAGTCCCCGCCTCTTCATTTACTATTATCTCCTTGGTGAATCTATTGTGGAAGTGGTTGATAGGAGTTTGCAACAAAGGGAAACTCTCATTAAATTGCTTAAATACCATCTTTACAGGGCTCAAAACAGAATGGTTCAGTTGGCTAATAAGCATAGGAGTGATCAACAGTTTAGTATTGGAGATTCGGTATACCTTGAACTTTAACCTTACCGGCAACTTTCTGTGGCAGCTAGACCAACTCCTAAGCTTGCTCCTAGGTACTATGGTCCCTATAAGATTCTAGACAAAGTGGGCGCAGTAACTTATAGGTTGGAGCTCCCTTCTCAAGTTAAAGTTCACCCCATTTTCCTTGTATCTCAATTGAAAAAATGCATTATCCTCCAACCATTCAGTACCCTCTACCTCCTTTCATGACTGCTCATGTATCTTTTGGACCTGAAGCTGTCTTAGACAGGCATATGGTTAGAAGGGGTAATAAAGCTGCTACACAGTTGTTGATCAAATGGAAGGGACTACCTCTTGAAGACTCCACCTGGGAATATTTCTTTGACATCTCCAACAGATATCCACAATTCAACCCTTGAGGACAAGGGTACTTTGGAGGGGGACGGATTGGTGCAAGATTTAATTGGTCACGTGAGCTTCAAGAAGGAATGTTAGTTAGAAGTTGGTTACAGGTGTCGACAGCTGTAACAATTTGTTGTATAAAGATCTGATGTAACATCAAATGGAAAAATATATTCACCAGAATTTTCTTTCTCTTTCTCTTCCCCTCTCCCTCTCCCTTCCTTTTTCTTATCAATAGTAATCCTCTCACCAAGAACTCTCGAACCCCAATTCCCAAGAATTGGTATCAAACCCTCATTCTGCTAGGTCCATTCAATTCCATAGTTGACAGTCTTGCAAGAGGAATTTTTTTCAAGAAAATTTACTTGGGCATATCTTTATCTAGTTGAGAGTATGTAAATTTTGCATATTTTGTCCAAGGGAGATGACTGAGTGTTTTTTTTTTCTAATGATCAAAGAGATTTATTGATTGAAGAAGATCAAGGGGAAGGGGAACCTCTGCTACTTGAAAGACTAATAGTAGGGGACAGAATCCGAAAGAGCTCAAAGAAAAAGAAGAACAAGATACAACAAGAAGCTGATAGACTCACTAAATCATACAAACAGTGTGAACCCTGTTCTTGTACCCGTGTCTGAAACCTCATACAGGTTTCCCACTCTTCTGACCAGCAAATCAGCTAAAG
This sequence comes from Nelumbo lutea, assembly GCF_056320005.1. Classification (NCBI taxonomy): domain Eukaryota; kingdom Viridiplantae; phylum Streptophyta; class Magnoliopsida; order Proteales; family Nelumbonaceae; genus Nelumbo; species Nelumbo lutea. The sequence continues at coordinate 23,827,501 of NC_142686.1, read as the reverse complement.
CATTTGTTGATCTTGAAATCCATCTGAATAGGCTGTTCATATGCACAGCTAATTATTTTTCTCCATGGGGTCGAAATCTAAGAGGACAAGGGCCTTCATCAAACAATTTGGGAGCCATTCGATAAAAGCTGAAGTGGCTCAACTGAATAACTTATTGCTTTATATCTAGTTAATAAGTTATTTAGGAGGTTGTAAGCTCCTTAATGCCTGAAGCTAAAGTTTGGTTGATTACCATGCCCTCGAGCATTTTATATCCACTAAAAGTTTAAGTGTTGAGCCATTTGGTTTAGCTACTTCAGCGACTATCAAATAGCTCCTTGGTACTCTCCTCCCATTAACAGATCACTCCAACCTGAAGCACTCAGTCCGAAACCTTGTTGTAGAGCCTGCAGCTCTGCTCTTGGGAATTCCATTGTTCATCTGGGCCTGAAAATCTCAATAGTGGGTACCTGATTTAGGTTATTGAGTAGTCCCTGGTTCTATATTGATACTGAGTCATGGGACTTGTAATTGCATTATTTTCAATTGATTTTACATGAAGACAAGATATTCACAGTTATTGATAAAAAAGTTTTTGTGCAGAGAATATGTAAAGTGGTCTATGATTGTTCATCTTTCTATCTGAGCAGGAAGTTATAGAGAGGTGGTAAACCTAGTTGACTGTTGCTCAATGTGAAATACTTTCTTTTGGATTCAGATTGTGGCAATTCATTGCAAATGGACATGCAAAAATGGTTAGTGGGGTTTATGAGCTGCTACTAATGTTTTGTTGCTATTATTTCCTTTTTTGTTGGAGCTTTGTATTGGAGCCATTCAAGGTTAATCTGTCAGTATGGATAAACAGTGTTCACATCGTTGGTGACTTGAGTTCGACCTGAAGTCCTTAGCTCTTCATATGAAAGGTTTGGTGGGGAGAAGAGGAATACTTCTTTGATCGATCCTCTTTTTATAATAAATAAAATTTATTGAAAAAGAAAACAGAAAGTACAATAGAAGGTGACAAGGAATCATCCAAGAGGAGAAAGAAACACTATGCACTAATAAAAAACCAAACCACCAATCAAACCAAAGATACCAACTCACCTAACCCAAAAAACATCAAAACCAATCCAAATTAGAAACTCCTTTAATGCCACTCAACTTCTAACTCTATCATTGTCGGTGTGAAAATTTTAATAAATTCTCATGCAACATAATTCACTCAATCAAGTGATTGAGCTTTTATTATTTTGGGTAAGGCCCACTCAGGGAATCATACGGATTGTTCCCCTTAATTACATCCCCACAAGAAAGTAGAGAACACCTTTTGATTCTGACTTGGAGAAATGAACGCATAGAACAAAAGAAAAGAACAATAGGATACTTAAAAAGAACTTTTCATTTGCTTTTCTTTTACATCAATTATACAAGAGTGAGAAGAAAGAAAAATAAAATACAATTGAGAAACTATGCAGCAATACATTTCTCTTTTCTTTAATACAAAGAAAATTTCCTTCTCACTCCTTTCTTCATAATAAGTTATAGTCAATTAGATGAAATTCTGATTGTAGACAGCCATACTCCTTGGAATTTTGCATACAAAAAGGGAATTGTAGTCAATCAAATTGAATATTTGATTGTAGACGATTTTCATCCCTCTGCTCTTCATTTTCATTTGAAGGGAACCATAATCAGCCTTTGAGGTTTAGACTATAGATGGTTTACTCCCTAACTTTGTCTTGAAAGAGGGACCATAATCAACCAAGTAGAGGCACCTGGTTGTAGATGGTTTATTCCCCCTACTCTTCAATTTCATTTGAAGGGAACCATAATCAGCCTTTGAGATTTAGACTGTAGATGGTTTAATCCCTAACTTTGTCTTGAAAGAGGGACCATAATCAACCAAATAGAGGCACCTGGTTGTAGATGGTTTATTTCCCTCTTTTTCCTTTCTCAAAAGTAATAACAAAAGAGAGAAAGAAGGATACATAGAAGAAGACATAAATAGGAAGTATTCACAGAGATGACTTTCCTTTTCTCTACCTGTATTAGTGAGACTTTTCCTTCCTTGCCTTCCCTTGAGCACTTCTCTTTTCTTCTCTCTTTATCTTTGCTTTTCTTAAGAATCTCTTGTGAAAATTTTCTTTGAAGAGTCTCTCCGTGTGTCTGTGTTTCTAGCTTCCCCTTAAGGAGCTTAAATAGGGAGTGGGGTGGTTATGTAACTACCCTCTCCTCCTAGGTGAAGGACACCTGTCCCTTCCACTTAAAGAGAGGGAACTCCCCACTTAAAGAGAGAGAACTCCCCACTTAAGAGGGATACTTTTTTATAATTTTAATGATTTGGCTAGTAGACTAGCTAGCCCACTTATTACAAAATATTTGAATAAAAAAAAATGACTTCAACAATCATTGTCTTCTTCCTCCCCCTAACTTCCTCTCCCACCTTGCACTCTAAAAAATGCCATGTGAACTTCCTGAAAAAAAAAACTTATATCCTCTTCTCATGCATAAACAAACCCCTAATTACAAAGCCTGGCCTCTATTAGAATCACTCAAACCTTTATCCACTAAGTGCACATCTTCCTTGGCTTGATTAGAATCCATATTATTCTTCTCTTGTTAACCTTCTTTTGAGGGCCGACCCCAAATAAGCCCCCCCCCCCCCCCCCCCTTTTGATCAAGCAACAAATTCTGAAACTTGGGTGGCTCTTTGGTTTTTTGACATTTAAAGCGTTTGACTGCATTGGGCATCTTCTTGACCTCCCCCTGAACTTTATCCTTAGATTTATCACTCAAAAATTCCCCATGTGATGATGTGAATCCATAATTCTATTGTATTTACCTTCTCTTTCTAAGATCCCTCTCTTCTTTCTTTCAGTAGACGTTCAAGACTACTATCAGTCTTGAACCCTAATAGATTTCAAGTTTGAAAATATAAGAAAAGGTATAGAGAAGAGAGGAGAAAGAGAAGAGAGAGCAGTAGAACACAAGAGTTGAAAGGAGGGACAAAATCTTAATGTCCTGCCACCGCCACTTTATTTAGTATTTATAGGTTATGCTCATTACATGGAGAGGACAGATCTGCCCTTAGTATTTACATAACAAATAGAATAAAATAAAACTGAAATAAATAACAACTGAAATAACCGACTGACCACCAGCTAACCCAAGGATGACTAGAACACATTCTACCCTACGAACACAGTGGGACCATAGCTGTGGGGCCCACATCAGTGTTCTCTACACTCCCCCTCAAGTTGGGAATAAATGTTTATCATTCCCAACTTGGAGAGATCTGCCTCTAGCTTCTTCCTTGGTACAACTTTGGTGAGGATATCTGCTAGCTGCATGTTGGATGTAATGTACGGGAGACACACTTCTTGTGATGAGACCCTCTCTCGTACAAAATGTCGATCAACTTCAATATGTTTAGTTCTATCATGCTGCACCGGATTGTGTGCTATATTAATAGCCGCTTGATTATCACAATACAACATCAGGGGCTTCTCATACTCAATACCCAACTCCTCAAGTAGTGATCTCAGCCATAGAATTTCAGCCACTCCGTTAGCCATTGACCTGTATTCAGCTTCAACACTAGATCGGGAGACAACACTCTGTTTTTTACTCCTCTAAGAGACAAGGTTACCTCCCACAATGGCACAATATCCAGAGGTAGACCTTCTGTCATCAACACTCCTAGCCCAATCGACATCCGTATAGATCTCCACCTTCATGTGGTCATTGTTCTTGAACAGTATACCTCTACCCGGGCATCTCTTCAAGTATGCTAATTGTTGGAAAGTAGAAAATTGGCTCTCTGATTGATTCTCCATAATTTTAGGTCCATCAGTTTAGGAAACTTAATTTCCTAGAATCATGGGATATTAATTGGAGAATCCCACTGATATAGAAATTAGTTTTTTAGGAAAAGTTAGTTTCCTATTTTATCACCCTATAAATTAGCTCTGCAATTCTATATAAAGTTGTGTATATGCTCCTTCCAAGACAATACAATCAATTCATTTTTTCTCTCAAATTTTCACATGGTATCAGAGCCGGTCACGACTTAATCCACACATAGTATCTCTTTGGTCATCTCTGCTGCTGGTTCAAGAACTCTCTAACAGTATTTGGGAGGTTCTTGAGAGTCCTTGATTCTTCTTCGAGATCGGCTACAGATCTGAACTCTACATTTTTGCTTCTTCTGGACTGCTGCGCCATCGAATTCATCCTTTTTTCTTGGATCTCTTTGTAGAGACATCAGATCAGTCTAAAATCTTAGGTCTGGTGTTGCCCAGAGCAGATTTACTGAATCCCTTTGGTTTGGTTTGGATCAGTTTTGATTTTGAGTGGTTTCGATCCACTCTTCAGTTTGGTGAAGCATTACAATTACCTTTTTTTTTTTTTTACATTGGCTGAAAGATTCTTTAGGCCTTCATCGCCAACTTTTACTAAGTTTTTCAGACCTTCATTGTCTGTTTTTCTCTCTTTCTTGAAGCCCACCCAATATGTCAGAAGCCACCGTATCAAATACCACTGCACAATCGGAAGAAGTTTCCTCACATCAAGCATCCGGCGACCTGCAAAACATTCAGGCATCATATAGGTTGAATGGGAAAATTTATTTCAAGTGGTCTCAGTTTGTTCAAACATATTTAAAGGGAAAAGGAAAGCTTAGCCATCTCTTAGGGATGGGACCGAAGGAAGGAGATCAAGATTTGATGCATGGGACGAAGATGACTCCATGATCATGTCATGGTTATGGAATTCAATGAACCCAGAAGTCAGTGACACGTGTATGTTTTTATCCACGGCTAAAGAGATTTGGGATGCCGTCCAACAAACATATTCAAAAGCACGTGATGCAGCACAAGTATACGAAATCAAAGTCAAGACTGGAGCACTAAACAAGGGGATGCAGCAAACATATTCAAAAGCACCTGTGGCAAGAACTCGATCATTATCGGTGCATTGAGACTAAATGTGCAGCGGATGCAGCAATCCTAAAGAGTTTTATCGAAAAAGATCGCATTTATGAATTTCTTGCAGGACTCAACGCAGAATTTGATCAAGTTAGGGTCCAGATTCTCGGCAAAGAAGAGGTACCATCTCTAAATGAGACTATTTCTCTGATTCATGCTGAAGAAAGCCGTAGGGGAGTTATGCTTGAACCCCAAGTACTAGAAGGTTCAGCCATGACTACAAGGATGGAACAACCGAAAATACTGGAAGGAATGAAGACAGATTTGTCCTCTGCACGGGACAACAAGGAGTCTCTTTGGTGTACCTATTGCAAGAAACCAAGGCACACCAAAGAGAAGTGTTGGAAGCTGAATGGTAAACCATCGAATAGGGAATGAGGCTGCCGAGGAGGACAACAGAAGAGTCGAAGTCAAGCTAACTTCACCACAAATCAGCCGAGCCAAGAAAAGCCTCCAGACAAGACCGAGTTCAATAAGGAGGAGATCGAAAAGTTAAGGGGGCTTCTGGGATCATTGGAGAAACCTAGTGGTACAGGCTCTCTTGCAATCTCAGGTAAGTTTTCTATTCCTCACGGACTAAATGTCTTAGATGAACCTATTAGGGATTTATGGGTTATTGACTCAGGAGCCACAGATTACATGACTCACTCCTCACTACATTTTAGCACTTATACCCCCTACCCAAGCAATCAAAAAATAGCCATTGCAGACGGTTCCCTTACTACCGTAGCTGGCCTTGGGGATATCCATATTAATCCATCACTTACACTAAAAAGTGTCCTTCATGTTCCAAAGTTGTCCACTAACCTGATATCCATCCAAAAACTCACCCATGACATGAACTGTAATGTGCTTTTCTATCATTCTTACTGTATATTTCAGGACCAGGATTCGGGGAAGAGGATTGGACTTGCTAAGGAGAAGAATGGACTCTACTATCTTGAAGAATCATGCAAATCAAATATTGCCCAGGATAAGTTATCTCTGTCATTCCTTTCATAATCCAACAAAGACACCATTTGGCTTCATCACTTTAGACTAGGACATCTATCTTTTGGAATTCTGAGAACTATGTTTCCCTCCTTGTTTAAAGGATTGAGTGTTGAATATTTTCATTGTGATGTGTGTGAATTTGCAAAACACAAGTGTGTGCCCTTTCCAATCAATAACAAGAGAAGTTCAATCCCATTCTTTTTGATCCATAGTGATATATGGGGACCCTCCACAGTTCCAAATGTGTCTGGCTCACGATGGTTCGTCTCTTTTATTGATGATTGCACTAGGGTCTCTTGGATCTTTCTTCTTAAATCTAAATCAGATGTAAGTAGTGTACTCCCAAATTTCCATAACATGATCCAAAATCAGTTTGGTGTCAGAATCAAAAGATTTAGATCGGATAATGCACGGGATTATTTCAACCAAACTTTATCCCCATATTTTCAAAAAGAAGGGATTATCCATGAACCCTCCTGCATTAATACTCCGCAACAAAACGGAGTAGCAGAAAGGAAGAATGGTCATCTACTAGCTGCAACCCAAGCCTTGCTTTTCCACCAACATGTTCCAAAAACCTATTGGGGGGAAGTTGTGCTTACAACCGCATACATTATAAATCGATTACCTTCGAGGGTGTTGGGATTTAAAACACCAATTCTCAATTTTATCCCAATCTACGTACAACTAATAATCTCACCCCAAGAATCTTTGGATGCATTGCTTTTGTCCATGTTCATACCCATAATAGAGGGAAGTTAGATCCAAGAGCCGTCAAGTGTATTTTTGTGGGTTATTTGTCCACCCAAAAGGGTTATAAGTGTTACCACCCACCTACTAAAAAATTCTTTGTCTCTATTGATGTCACTTTTGAAGAAAAAACACCATATTTCACTCAACCTTATCTTCAGGGGGAGTCCTTGTCATTCATTGAAGATAAGGACAGAGATTTGTTCCCACTTGGTCTACCTACAGTTTCTCAACACCCAAACTCAACATCTATACCAGTTCAATCCGTGTCTGCACCTATCGAACCACCTCAAACCAAACCGACTTTTTCACCCATTCATACCAGACCCATGACAGAGAATGATGAACTTTGTGACTCTATGAGATTGCAGGTATATTCAAGAAGAAGAAACCAAGATCCTAATCTTGTGCAAGTTCAAGATTCAACTCCTAATCCTGAGAATGAGGTAAATACAGTTCCAGAAATTTCTTATGAATTAGCATCTGACCAAGATCTTCCTATTGCCCTTAGGAAAGGTACAAGAGAATGCACTAAACATCCCTTATGTCCCTTAGCAAATTTTGTGTCCTTTAAAAATTTCTCACCGTCACATAGGAGTTTCCTAGTTAGTCTAAACACCATTCATATTCCTAATACTTTATCTGAGGCATTATCTGATGAGAAATGGAAAGATGCTATGAGAGAAGAGATATAGGCTCTAGATAAGAATCAAACATGGGAAATTGTTGACCTACCACTAGGAAAGAGACCCGTGGGCTGCAAGTGGGTTTTCACAATAAAGTACAAGTTAGACGGCTCTCTAGAAAGATACAAGGCAAGACTCGTGGCAAAAGGATATACACAAACCTATGGTGTTGACTATCAGGAGAAATTCGCTCCAGTGGCTAAGATGAATACGGTAAGAATTTTGTTGACACTAGCAGCTAACTTCGGCTGGTACTTGGAGCAATTTAATGTGAAGAATGCTTTTCTTCACGGTAATTTAGAGGAGGAGATATACATGGATATTCCTTCGGGCTTCAAAGGAAATCTAAAAGGAAATAAAGTTTGCAGGTTGAAGAAAAGCACTATATGGTCTCAAGCAATCACCTAGGGCGTGGTTTGGAAGATTTACTAAAGTTATGCTTGCCATCGGATACAAACAAAGTCAGGGAGATCATACACTCTTTATAAGGCATTTAGATGCAGGGGGAGTCACGGCTCTTCTAGTATATGTCGATGACATAATTGTGACAGGAAATGATGAAAAGGAGAAGGAAGCCTTGAGAAGATGCCTAGTCAGAGAATTCGAAATAAAAGAACTTGGGAGATTGAAGTATTTTCTAGGGATTGAAGTAGCTCATTCCAGAGAAGGCATCTTTATCTCACAACAGAAATATGTAACAGATCTTTTAAGAGAGACAGGAAAGTTAGCATGCAAACCATCTTCTACACCGATTGAGCCAAATCACAAATTGGGAGAAGCAAATGAAGATCCAGCCGTGAATAGGGAAATGTACCAAAGATTAGTAGGAAAACTTATATATCTTGCCCACACAAGGCCAGACATAGCACATGCCGTGAGCGTGGCTAGCCAGTTTATGCACAACCCGAAAGAGGTTCACCTACAGGCGGTCTATAGGATACTACATTACCTAAAGGCTAATCCTGGCAAAGGAATCTTGTTTAAAAGAAATACTAGATTAACCCTAGAGGCATACACCGATGCAGATTATGCAGGCTCTCCCATGGATAGGCGGTCCACTACAGGTTACTGTACGTTCCTTGGAGGAAATCTTGTGACATGGAGTAAAAAGCAGAATGTGGTAGCTAGATCAAGTGCGGAGGCAGAATTCAGGGCAATGGCTCAGGGAGTATGTGTATTACTATGGCTCAAGATAATTTTGGAAGACCTAAAGATTAGATGGGAAGGTCCAATGAGATTATTCTATGACAACAAGTCAGCTATTAACATTGCTCACAATCCTGTCCAACATGACAGGACAAAGCACATTGGGATAGATAGGCATTTCATAAAGGAAAAACTGGGTAGCGGACTAATTTGCACTCCATACGTCTCAACGAATGGTCAACTAGCAGATGTGCTGACAAAAGGGCTTTGTAGTGTGGCATTCCAAGGACTTATCTCCAAGCTGGGAATGAAAGATGCATATTCATATTCACCAGCTTGAGGGGGAGTGTTGGAAAGTAGAAGATTGACTCTCTGATTGATTCTCCATAATTTTAGGTCCATCAGTTTAGGAAACTTAATTTCCTAGAATCATGGGATATCCTAGAATCATGGGATATTAATTGGAGAATCCCATTGATATAGAAATTAGTTTTTTAGGAAAAGTTAGTTTCCTATTTTATCACCCTGTAAGTTAGCTCTATAATTCTATATAAAGTTGTGTATATGCTCCTTCCAAGACAATACAATCAATTCATTTTTTCTCTCAAATTTTCACACATATTCTTTCTGCTGCAAGAAGGTGCATGGTTCTAGGAGAATGCATGTACTGGATGACAACACTAACTGCATAACTGATATCTGGCCGAGTGAGGCAGAGATATAGGAGCTTTCCCACTAATCACTGGAACATAACTTTGTCTTCAAGAGGCTCCCCACTCTCTGCACTAATCCTGTGGTTCTATTCAATGGGTGTATCCGCAGGCTTGACACCTAACTTTCCAGTTTCCACCAACAGATCTAGAACATATTTTCTTTGAGAGACAAAGATCCCCTGTTTAGATCTAACAACTTCAATACCCAAAAAATACCGTAGTGCACCAAGATCTTTCACCTCAAATTCTTGATGAAGGAGCTGTTTGAGGGATTCAATCTCATGGCTATCATTTCCTATCACCACAATATCATCAACATATACTGCAAGTAGTGTTAGAGAGGACTCCACCCTCTTGATGAATAGTGTATGATCTGACTGGGCCTGTACATAACCGAACTTCCCAAGGGCTAGTTTGAATCTATCGAACCAAGCTCTAGGTGACTGCTTCAAACCATACAATGCCTTATTGAGCCGGCAGACCTTCTTACCTATCTCTGTATCATAGAATCCAGGAGGCAACTGCATGTAAACCTCTTCCTGCAGGTCTCCATTCATAAAAGCATTTTTAACGTCCATTTGGTACAAAGGCCAAGTGTGGCTTGCTGCAAGAGATAATAGAACTCGAATGGTGGTCATCTTGGCTATCGGGGAAAATGTCTCCAAGTAATCTATACCATAAGTCTGGGTGAACCCTTTTGCAACTAGCCGAGCTTTGTACCTCTCAATGGAGCCATCCACATTGTGCTTCACAGTAAATACCCATCTGCATCCAACTGGTTTCTTTCCTTTGGGCAGATCAACTAGCTCCCAGGTATTATTTTTCAACAGGGCATCCATTTTAACTTGCATTGCACCTCTCCACTCTGGGACTGATAGGGCTTCTTGCACTGTTCTTGGAATAGGGACATTAACAACGAAAGTAAGATAGGACCTGTAGGAGGGAGATAGGCGATCATAGGATAAAAACTGGGAAATGCAGTGGGCTGTAGATGTGGTGCAATGCCGTTTTCCTTTACGGATGGCAATGGGAAGGTCAGGGTCGTCTACAGGAGGTGAAGTGGCAACAATGGAAGGAGTCTCTATGGGCCCTGGGACTGTAATACCTGGACTTGGAGCCGTAGAAGAGGTTGGAGCTGGCCTGGACTGCTGATGACCGGGATCAACCTGCCTGCATCGCCTGTGATAGACTCTCAAATCCTGATCCCTCTGACCACCCTCACTACTACAACCCTCATCACCCAATGGAATAGGTAAAGGAACAACCCCAAAAGTATTAACCCTACCCTCACTGTGCTCCCCCTGAAGAAAAGGACCCAAATCCCCACTCTCACTGCTCTCCCCCTGAGGAGAAACCCGAGAATAATAGGGTGTCTCCTCAAAGAAAGTGACATCCATGGAGACAAACTTCTTCCTTGAGACAGGATCATAGCAGCAATAACCCTTTTGAGTGTGTGCATAACCAAGAAAGATGCATTTGGATGCCTTTGGTTCGAACTTGGAGTGATGGGGTCCGAGAAGCTGAACAAAACAGGTACAACCAAATGTGTAAACAACTCCTCATTTGGGTATAAAAGGGAAAAAGGAGGTTTCATATCAAGAACTCGGGAAGGAACCCGATTAATAAGATATACCGCCATGAGGATAGCATCACCCCAGAAGCAAATAGGGACATTGGAGGTAAACATAATACTTCTAGCCACCTCCAAGATGTGCCTATTCTTCATTTCTGCAACCCCATTCTGCTGAGGTGTATGAGGGCAAGTGTTCTAGTGGATAACCCCATGATTAAGAAGGTAAGATGCCAATGGCTTATCAAAGTATTCCTTTGCATTATCAGATCTAAGAAATTTGATCTTGGCATCAAACTGGGTTAGTATCATTTGGTGGAAGTTTTGGGTCAGGGCGGGAACCTCATCTCGTGAACGCATAAGATAAACCCAAGAAAACCGAGTATGGTCATCAACAAATAACAAAAAATATCTGTACCCACCCATAGAAGGGATGTGATATGGCCCCCAAACATCAGTATGCACAATATCAAAAGAACGATTACTCAATGAATAAGAGTTTCTATAATGTTTAGCAAACTCACAACTTTCACATTTCAACTGGGACAACTCAACAAATTCAAACAAAGTAGGAAACAAACTCTTTAAGGACTGAAAAGACAAATGACCGAATCGGTTATGCCAAAGCATAACCGGACTTACAATCTAAGAAACAAGTGACTTCTTATCCAATGACTCTTCCTGACGAGAACTCTCCCCGAGCAGATAGATCCCATTCGTCTCACGACCAGTCCCAATCACCTTCTTCGTCTCCAAGTCCTAAAAAACACATCGGTCAGGGAAGAAAGTTACTGAGCAGTTCATATGTTTGGTAATACTACTAACTGAAAGAAGGTTAGTATCAAGTTTTGGAACATGCAAGACAAAAGACAAGGAGATAGTATCCGACAGTTTGATGTCACCCTTGCCAGAAATGGGGACGAGAGAGCCATCAGCAATAGATACTTTATCCCTAGCAAAAGATAAATGATAAGTGGTAAACAATGAAGGCAAGCTAGTCATATGGTCGGATGCACCCGAATCTATTACCAAACAGGGTTCAGTAGTACCTGGAGCTGAGCCATGGTAGGCTGAGGCTTGAGTACCTGAATGTGCGAAAGCAGATGTGGTAGGGGCTGATGGTGACTACGGTGACTGAGCTGAGTTCCCAACTTCCTTTTCCAACTGTATGAGAGCAGCCCGAACTACAACTAAGGTCTCTAAGGGTGTGCCTCTTGTGCCAAACGAGGATGCTGAATCAGTAGTCACGGCCACATGAGCATTACCCTTCTTGCTTCTCAACTTTGCCGGGACCAAATGAGGATGCAACTTCCAACATGTTTCTTTTGTGTGTTTAGGTTTTTTACAATGCTCACATACCACATCTCTTTTATCTTCCTTCTTCCTGTCCCTCTCTGAATCACCCCCTGGTTTGGGTTTAACAACTACAAGGGCTGGTGTAAGAGGCTGAGGTTGCATCATGACTTTTCTCCTGGTCTCTTCACTATGCACTAAGGAGTATGCCTGAGAGAGGGTCACTCTATCTCTGGTCAAAATCTGTTGCCGCACAATATCATACTCTGAATTTAGGCCTGCCAGAAACTCAAACACCTTGTTTGTCTCGATGTGCTTTCTATGGGTCTGTGCATCTTTGGGACTCTCCCACTCAAGAGTCTCTAAGTGATCAGTCTCATGCCACAGGGACTTCAAGGTAGAGAAGTAAACCGAAACCGGTTTCTCTCATTGTTTAAGAGTATTCACTTCACGTTTCAGTTAATATGCTCTGGCAACATTAAGGGGTTGGGAGTAAGTTTCTTTCATAACATCCCATATCTCCTTGGCTGTCTTTGCCCACAAGTAATTTCGGCTGATATGAGGCTGCATAGAATTACACAGCCATGTCATAACCAAGTAGTTTTCTTGGATTTGGAGGGTTCTTTCACATCTCTCAAGAGATACCCTACTTTACCCCTTCCCCCAATAGCCATCATGGCTGATTGGGCCCATTCCAAATAGTTTGATCCATCAAATCTTACGGTTGTAATCTGAAAACCTGTCTTAGAAACACCACCATAACTACTGTTCCCAAAACTGCCTTCTGCCTGATTCTTAAACTCCATTTCGGTCAAGAACCAGTAGTCTCAAAAAATAGGGTTACCACAGTCAAAAACAGCACTTGGACTATCAATCACAATAAAAAATCAGTATAGAACCAATCTGTATTCACGGTATATGTGCATGAAAACAGGTATAAGTCTGATCTGAAACCAATTAGCAAACACAACAGCAACAATCCGTACAGTTTTCACCCCTTAGAAGAGGTCAAAACCCCAAAAAAGATATGAAAACAACTTGGAGAATAATCTGATATGCTGAAGCAGAGTTAGGGTTTTAATCAGTCCTTAAAGACAAAACTGTACGGACAAGACTTGTAGTAGGGTAGATCACAAGGTTCGACCCAGCATTAGGGTTTGCCGCAGGGTTAAGACAAAACCCTAGAGAATAAAAGGAAGAAAGGAAGAAAATAAAAAACTTACAAGGGAATGTTGTTTGTTGCCTTCCAAGGTTACCCAAACCCTAGCCTTCTCTGATTCTTCCTGATCACCAACACTCTACAACCGTGGCAAATCTTCAAACAACTGCTAAACCCTCTGGCGATCTCCAAGAATCAGTCAACGAACTCTACTTTCTCAGCTTCCAGCCTTAGATGGTTCTCACGTGGTCGGCTGGACTAAACTCACATGAGAAACCCTAGCTCTGATACCAAGTAGACGTTCAAGACTGCTATCAGTCTTGAACCCTAATAGATTTCAGGTTCGAAAATAGAAGAAAAGGTATAGAGAAGAGAGGAGAAAGAGAAGAGAGAGCAGTAGAACACAAGAGTTGAAAGGAGGGATAGAATCTTAATGTCCTGCCGCCGCCACTTTATTTAGTATTTATAGGTTATGCTCATTACATGGAAAGGACAGATCTGCCCTTAGTATTTACATAACAAATAAAATAAATAAAACTGAAATAACCAATTGACCACCAGCTAACCCTAGGATGACTAGAACACATTCTACCCTACGAACACAGTGGGACCATAGCTGTGGGGCCCACATTGGTGTTCTCTACACTTTCCTTGGCGGAACCTGAACAAACCTTGTCAAAGAAGTTCTCCTGAACTTTTCCATTTTCAAAATAATTCATACCTTGTCCATTCCAATGATTTAAAAGGAATGCCTAGGTGCATAGGCGAGGTGCATTTTAAGGTATGCACCTCGTATAGGCCCTAGGTGCAACATTATGAAAAGGCATGCACATGGTGCGTCTTTTCAAAATTTGCATTTTTTTTTCTCCTTTTTATGCTCAGCGACCGGTCTTGGGATGAAGCCCAAACAAGTCCATGTTAGGGTCTTAAATTCTTGATCCCTATAAAAAATAATTTTATAATTTTAATTGTCTTTTAAAATATTTTTTATTAGGATGAATGAATGAACAACTAGGGGTGCAAGTCTAGTGTCCAATTTTAGGATTTTACACTACATCGGGCTTAGGTTTTTGGGTTGGGCCTATTTAAATTTTGACAAAATCCCAACCTGAGCCCGTCCAAATTGCACCCCTATGAACAACATTAGCAAGCCCCTATTTACTAATGTTGTTCATTCATTCATCCTAATAAAATATATTTTAAAAGACAAAGTTACAAGATCATTTTTTTGGTAGGGATTGAGAATTTAAGACGCTAACATGGACTTGTTTGGGCTTGCCTCAAGGGGCTTGGTACAAAGGTGGCTTGTAGAATCGGAAATGCAAAATATCTAACACATTAGAAGAAAGTAAAGAGATTGAGAATTTTATATGCTTGGATATGTTTTATATGCTATGTTTAATTATATTTTCTAAATTTTCTTTATGAATGTGTTTTACATGTTATGTTTGTGTATTTTAATTTGAAATTATAGGTTTTTTTTTAAACATCTATTTTAAAACTTAACTTTATATTTTAATTAATATTACTTTCATTATTTATATATTTTTATTTTTTTGAAATTTTGTATTTTTGCACCTTGCTTTGAAAAGGTGCGTTTCTCTTGCCTTGTGCCTTGCTCCTTGGGTGCAAAATGCCCCTTGCACTTTTAAAACAATGGTCCATTCTCAATGTTTTTGTTTTTCAACTCTTGAAAGACCCTCCTTGCAAACTCTTTTCTGCCCAAAAAGAACAAACCCAATGTTTTACTCACCTCAATCTGATATTTTTTTCCCCAGAAAACAGAGATGGCAGAAATGAAGTACATCTTGGTAGCCATTTTCAGGCATATTTCAACATCTATACAATTTAGGTATTGATCTTCATGTCTTCAGAAATTCAGGAGTTTTTGGGCTTGTGAATGGAGTTTGAATAGGGTTGACCAGAGAGAGTTGGGTAGGAGAATAATCTGTCAAATTTAGATTTTGAACGTCAACATTTGGGCTTCAGTTCTGGTAGAAGAGTGTTCATGAAGAGGATGACGAGGCCACAGTACTCACATCATTTAGATTTAATAATTTAAAAAGTTTCCTTTTTGTGCTTGGGGGGGGGGGCTGGATCTTGGTTCCTGTTGGATTGTGGACTGATCTTGTTGTGAGGGGAAAGATGGGTTATCAGCAGGTTTTGAGTAAGAAAAACAATGAGGTTCAGCTGTTGTTGAAGGTCAGATCCTGGTTGAGGTTGGTTCCAGATGTTAGAAATGCTCAACTTTTAAGAATGTTAAAATTGGAAATGGTAGGGCCGACAAAACATAGGTGATGATGATCAAAGCTATCTTGTACATGTCAGGTGACTTCAGACCATACGTGTGTAGCATTCAATAGGTTGTCCTGATCAAGATGGTTTCAGACAGACATTATCTTTGCAGCCCATACAGTAGCATGGGAAACTTTGGAAGATTTAAATAGTAACAGGGGTCTTGGAGATTTTAAGGGATTTAAAACTCCACCACAGAAGAAGAGAAAGAAAGAGGGTATCTTCCAACCTTTAAGAAAACAAAGTTTGGGAGTTTCTACAGAAGGGAAAGGTGGTGAACCAGTGAGGAACAGTGGAGCAGGAGCTTATTTGGTTGATGAGGCATTTTATTGTGTATTGTCTAGGTTTAAGAGTGAGAAAGAAACAGGGACTGACCTTTCTTTTAGGTCATTGAGTGGCAACTGAACTATTTTGACTTATTGATTGAGGATATCATTGAGAGACTTCATAAGGGTCTCCTGTCTTTGAGAATGCATTGATGATGGTACCTGTATCAGTCAATAGCTCAAGTAATTCATGGATTAGGAGCTAGAGGCTGGTGGAAATGTGAAAGGGGTTGGTTGGCCTTTTGGCATGGTGGGGAATGAGATTGTGTGCCAAAGGGAAGTAAGCTTTAGAGCATTTTGGAAAGGTGGTTGATCGTGTTTTAAATTTGGACTCTATTGGGCTCTCATGCAGAAGAAATCTCCCATTACGTTGGTAAAGATAATTAAGGAAGCTGGGGAAAATGTTTTGAAGGGGATGGTTATTAATAATGTCCAGTTTTTGGATGGAGTAATCTAGATTGGTTTTAAAGAGGAATCCCTGTTAGAGTCTCTAAAGAAGTCCATTTGGTCAGGAAAGGTATCCCTCCTTTTCTGTCTCAGGGATCATAAGGATGCATATGGATACTTTTAGCTTAAGTGTAAATTTCTGATGATGAGTAGGGCTGGGAGTGAGGATTTAGAAGGTTCAGTGGTTGATAGAATAGCTGATCAGTATTCTATACTAATGTTTAAAATGGATAAGGTGTAAGAAAGAGTATTAACCAAAACAATGGCTAAGGTGTAAGGCAAAGTGTTTCAATTTCCTGAAGTGTGAAGCATATGACTCAAGGTGTATGGTGTAAACCTAATGAGCATGCAGATTTTTAATAAAATTAAAATGAAACTAAACATGGGATATCATGATTATTCAAATTGATGAATCATATTGACTAATAAGAAATATAACCAAGCATGTAGTATTGTTTGATTCTCCTTAAAACAAGTACTTATTCGAATAAGTACTTGTTTTAAGTGGTGGGACCACACAATAAGTGGAAAATAAGTACTTATTCCTGTTTGGTAAAAAAGCCAGGAATAAGTGCTTAAAAAATAAGTAACTTCTGGCAAGATTTTTTTAAGTGCTTAATCAATAAGTGTTTTCCAAAAAATTTGGGAGGATCGAGTCCCTAAAAAAATTCAATATTCCCAGACTACCCCCCATGAATGGAGAAAACCCTTGTCTTCTCCATTCGTGCAGGTCGAACTTGTGCAGTGACGACAGCTATCAGAGGGGTGACCATTGACTTCACGGACAATGACAACCCTTTTACTGAATTCTTGGATGCTTATGGGTCTTGTCTTCACCTGGGTTTTGAATCTTTTTCTGTATAGCAGTATTAGAAAGTAGAGCCAGGAACTATTTCTGCTGATATGCTGGGGAAAGAAAGAAGAGAGAAAAGGCAAAGGAAAGAAGAAAGGAAAGCATAAAAATACAAGCTTTTTCTGTCTGTTTGTCGATTCACGTCTATTCTTCACATCTTTTGGTTGTGAAGCTTGTTTCTATGTGGGTTCCGATGGAGAGTGATTCTTGTCATTAAAACTGGGAAGAAAATAGTTCAAGGAAAAACAAGAATATGGGAGAAAAGGGGAGTTTTCTCTTGTTCTATTACATTGTTTTAACAAGGTTATAGAAGTTGAGAAGAAGTTCTCATGGAGAAGACCTGGGCAATTCTTGTTTCTGGTTATCTGATGGGTGATGGTTCTGTCATCTAGCAAAGACCTTTAAAATCCCTTTTACTCCTTTCTGTCCTCTACATTTTGAGGTGGTCTGCAAAATAACTCCTTTAAATCTTTGGTGACATTTAAGTTCAGTTCTTGCTTTTGTGTGTTCTTCCAAATTATCTCAGGTTAGTTGAAAGTTCATATTATGTTGTTTCCATTGTATGAATCTTTCTTATTGGAAGGAAAAACAATCTAATTTGTTTTCAGGTGTTTGTTGCAGCTTGAATAGGTGTAAGCTAAGGCTTCCCAGTAGCCAAGAGTAGCTTGGAGCCCTTTATGACCCACCCATGAAATAGGGGTTAAAAATGTCATTTCTGGTAAAAAAAGTATTTGTTGGGAAAGTGGCTCGCCAAACATTCCCACTTCAGTAAGTATTTAAAATAATTATAAGTGGTTTGGCCAAGGGGCAACCAAACAGCATTAAGTACTTATTCAAATGAGTACTTAGAATAAGCACTTGTACAACAAGTACTTATTTCTCAAACCACTTAATTACCAAACATAACCATAATCAACTAAGAAAAAATCATACATTTGTTTAGACCTACTAAGTCCCTATATTTTTACAGATTTGGGAGTTGGGAAATTATCATTGGTAAAGACAAGCCATTTGGCAATGTCTTTGAAAAAGATCTTTCATCCAAAACCAAACATAGAACCCTTGTTTTTGTGCTGAACAAGAGGGAGGAAGACTATAAAAAGATATTAACGTACAGTGTAACAAGGAAAGGAGAATAAGGAGATGGAAATAAGGGTAAGAAGAAGAGGGGAATAAGAAAAAGGAAGACCACTCCTGCTCGCTGCCAAAAGCAGAAGTTGGGGCTTGGGGGTATAGATGGGGGGGGGGGGGGTCATCAAGGGACATGAAGAATGAAGAGGAAGAAAAAAAATTATCTTTTTTTTGATAAGTAAACTTTAATATTTTATTGAAATAAACTATAATCAGAAAATATTACAACAGACCCATGGAGAAGTGTGAGGTAAACCTGTTGTAGAGTATAAAACAAGTTACAAATGAGTCCAAAACAACTGAACCCTATTAACCCCTTATTTGGCTAAAGTATCTACCATCCCATTAGCCATCCTTCTTTTTTTATCAGTAACACAGAATTTTATTAAAATTTAATGAAAAAGGGATTACAACAAGAGGTTGTTAAAGCCAAAATCCTTACAACAAAACATTCTACCACTCTATTAACATTGAGCCCAAAACAAATGATGTCTATGTACTCCTTGCTTAGCTAATCCATCTACCAAGCCATTAACAGGCCTTCTAACCCATCTTACATGAATGTGCATCTGTCTTCATAGCAACTTGAACTGCCTGAACTCATTTCTAAATTACCGTAACACCCCTTCTCCATTTTTCAACCAATCAATGATTATCTTTGAGTCCCCTTCTACAATCAGCCTTTTGATCCCCATTTCCTTTGCTTTTTGCATCCCAACAATAGCAGCCATGAATTCTGCTCTCATTGAATCACCCTGACTGGTCCCGAAAACAGACCACAAATATTCCCACCTCCATCTCGAATCACTCCTCCAATTCTGGATGGGCCTGGATTTCCCAAGTTGCTTCCATCAAAATTAAGTTTCATCCACCCATCAATTGGGGGGAATCATACCTCAATGAGATTTTGTTTTCTAGAAGAAGAAAGAGATATCGATCCCCAATTTCTGAAGAAGCCTTCCACTGAAAAATCTGAAAATATTTTCAAAGTCTTCTCCCAGTGTGCTACTCTTACAGTAACAGTCTCAATAACTCCCCCCTTATTTCATTCTCTATCCTGAAATATTCTTAAGTTCCTCTCCTCCCTAATTGTCCATACTACTGCTGCCCTTGCACACTTCCACAATATTCTACCTCTCCTCTTTGTGCCTTTTAGAAAATATGGGCTAAAGAGCCTTTCCAATCAAATAGGAAGGACCTTCAACCAAAAAGAGAGCAAAAGCATTCCCAAGTACAGCAAACAAAAGGGCAGGAGATTAAGAGGTGGTAAGCAGTTTCACCATTAGTCGTCCTTCTTTCCCATTGAATTCTTAGAGTCATATTGCTGGTAGGCCATCTAAATCTCTTGATTTCATCCTTGTAAGCCCATTATTGTCTCCTGGTCCTTTAACCATCCTACTACCAGCTTAGAATCCCTTTCAATGACTAATTTATCAAAATTCAATTGTCTTTCTAACTGCACCCCTGTAGTACAACAAGAAGTTCAACTCTAATTGAGTCCCCCACATCGATTAGTCCTGAAAACAGTGCAACAGAAGTTTCTTCTTTTTTCTTGAAAGCACCCATACACCTGATGGACTTGGGTTTCCCTGACTGCTCCCATTAAAGTTTAGCTTAATAAAGTCTTCTTCAGGTGATGACCAAAAGGAGGTAGCTTTTCCTTGAAGAGTTTCTTGCCACTAAACCCCAATTCCTCCAAATGCCACTCTTATTACTATTATTCTCCATCACCACCTCTTCACTTCTTTCTTTCTTGAGGACAATTCTAGCATTCCTTTTTTTTTTTTTTTGAAAAGGTAAAGTATATTGTATTAAGCATGTAAATGGAGTGTTGTACATGGGGTGGAAAATCCTCAAGTTACTATATTAAGATAGTTACAAAAGTCGGCTTTGGTTGAGAGATTGTGTGGCTTTTCCCAAGAATATATTCCGGACGTGAAGAAAGGTTCTCGAGGTTCTCAATCGTCCAGGCGTGCGGGAAGGGAACAGCCGAGCCACTTGCTAAGATGTTGTGTATGATTTCATCTATTTGAGAGGATTTTTCTATAAAATTTCTGCTGTCCCTCTCCATCCAAATAGACCATAAAGCTGCTGCAGATTTCATATACCAAATGACTTTGCCATTAGTAGAGAGACCTTCAATGTTCTATCTGTCTAGAAATTCCAGGGCAAAGTTGGGGAAAACTAAGCTTAATTGTAAATTGACCAGCATATGGTTCCAAATAAGCATGCTAAGTTGCTAACTGGGGCAATGCATAAAAAGGTAATCTGCATCTTCTTGTGAAGCATTGCATAGTAGAGCAGTTGGGGAAAGAGATTAGGATTCTAGTATTCCTTTCTTCCCAAATAGTCCAAACCAGTGCTATCCTTGTACATCTCCAAAGGACTATTCTCCCTCTTCTCTTGGGCCATCTAAACATGGATGAATCAAAAGTCTGTAGAACTCTAAAGGCAAGGTCCACCTACATCCAAACAAAGAGAACCTTTCAAATACCTGTGGTAAATGGATAGGAGATCAGTAAGTAGTAACAGCTCTCCTCATTAGATGTAGAAAGGATGTGCCAATTTGGAGTCAAGCAAAGAAGAGGTCTCTTCCTTTCTAAGTTATCCAAAGTATTAATCTTCTTGTAGAAGCTTCTCAACAAATAGCACCAACTTTAGGGGGAATAGGTTTCCTTAGAAGGAAAAAGCTGGGGGAGAAGAGCAAAAAGATGTAAAAGAAAAAATCCCTTTAGGATGAGAAGACCAAAGATGCCTATCAGATTTTGAAAGGTCCAAACAAACATTTTCAAGAATTTGCATGAAATTAGCGCCAAGTCAAGTTCATGATCTCTAAACCCTCTTCTAAAGCCCAAGTCCCAACTTGATTACTCCATTAGAAGGGGAAAAGGAAGAAATAAACTTCATGATTGGTTCTTTTTTAAACAAAGAGATGGAGAACAAGGAAGGGAAAAGATCCTTAAGTGCAGAATTACCAACCCACACATCTTCCCAAAACAAAATTTTATTCTCAGAACGCATCATTCCTAACAAAGCTGAGAAACTGAGGGAAAATACCATTTATGGCTTTCCAAGGAGAGGTCAAAGTTGCTTAACAAGATACATCAGCATCCCAATCATTGTCTGACCAACTATGAATACTTTCCACCACTTTATACCACAATTTCTTTCTCTCTCAATAGGTCACCTCCACAATCATTTACCAAGAGAGCTGAATTCATCTTTCCAACATTGCCTATTTCCAATCCCTCTTTCTCTTTCCTCCTACACACTATCTCCCACTTAACTAGATAATCCTTTTGTCCTTCTCTTGGCATCTAGAAACTAGCATTTTGGCTCTAACAAGGCATCCCTTATAATTTTTTTCTAATTTCAATTCCTAAGAGCAAGAAAATTTATCAAGTGTATTAGTATTGGAGGTTATAGGGGTATATTTGTAATGTTGATAAACTTTGGGGACTTGTATGTATTTATGGGAGGAGGGGCCTATGTGAAATTCTGATATAATTGGGTCTTTTGCTTATTTAAGCCATTGGTTGTGTCGGATTAGGGTTGAGTGAGGTTGGATATTTTGTTGTGAGCCTGTAGAGAGAGGTCAGCCATGATCTCTTGTTCTCATAGTGGATGTTTTCCCTCTCTTCCCGTGGAGGTAGGCTACTGAGCCGAACCATGTTAAATATTGGTGTTTTCTCTTTCTTCTTGATTTTCTATTCTATTTTATGTTAGTTGACAATTAGGAGCTCAAATTTGTTGTTCATGACCATGGGGATTAAGAAATATAGGGATGAGGACATTTAGAAGACTAGGCATCTCATGACTTTCATGATTCCTTATTCCTCTCCTAAAACCCAAATCCTAGGAAATGCCTGGATATAAATGGAGGTCATAGAGGATATAAGCTGTTTCTTGTGCATGGTGATGGAGTAAAGCCTAGAGAAGCGATTGCAAAGAGGTTCACTATTCACCTAGATGTCCTCCCAAAATCTAGTTTGTTTCCTGAAATAAAATCATCCTTGATATGCCTTTAAAAGGTAGGTATACAACCTCAATTTCTTTCAATGGAAATTGACAACTTTGCTAGCAGATCTCAGGTCCCAACCATTATGTAATCTTCTCCCTGATGAAATATTGGTTCAATTCAATGTGTTTAATCCTATCATGTAGTACTAGATTAACAATGTAGATTTCTTCTTGATTATTGCAATACAATTTCATATTAGCCTGGAAGTAGAATATCTTTTCCTAGTCTATTATCTGTATATCAAGCTTCGGATGACTATGATTAGCATAAATAATTCTTTTACCCAGTGACCCCTTTAAGTAACTCGGTATCTATTTTGTTGCTTCTATAAGGTGAACCTGAGACTCGTGTATTTACCAGCTTAACACACTAACAACTTAACCAATGCCTAGCTATGGCTAACATAGTCACAAAGTCTACCGGCCAACCTATGAAATGTGTCCTTGTTAGAAAACATGTAATCTTGATCACCACTAATCTAATGAGTAGGTTCAATAGGAGAAAATATGGGATATTCTTCGATCTTCCTCTGAGATAAAAATGCCTTTCTCGGAATGAGCCACTTTTATGCCAAAAAATTATCAAAGATATCCTAAATCTTGATTTCAAACTCTATAACTAGAAATTCGTTCAATTTCTTAATCTCTACAGAATTAGTTCCTGTGACTATGGTATCATCCATATAGACAATCAGTTCAATCAAGTAATCACCATCTCTCTTGATATAAGTAGAGTATGATCAGCATATAGCATGTAACTGGTTGAATCCAACTATCTAAACAATCACTACTAAACCTGTTAAAATGCGATTGCTTTAAGGCATTTATTGACTTATTTAGCTTATATACATTCCCTTGGCTTCCTTGTACTAGATATCAGGTGGAAGTTCAATTCTTCCTATAGGCCAAGAATAACGATAGTCAATTCACTTTAGGTGCAGAGGTCTCATGATAGTCATTTCCATATGTCTGTTTGTATCCTTAAGCCATCAATGTGGCTTTATATCTCGCTATCAATCCATCAGCCTTATATTTAATAATAAACACCCACTTGGAGCCTTCTGGTTTCTTTTTCTGAGGGACATTAACAAGCTCCCAGGTGTTATTTTTCACAGATGCTTTCATCTCTTGGTTTGTTTTATTCCTCCACTCAAAAACTTTATTTTCTCTACAGATTCCAGATTAGAATGAATAGACAGCTGCTGACATGGTGTTCAACCCCACTTAAAGAGATTGCTCCGTTCTTACCGCTAGTTTATATGTAACTTTAGAACCCTCCATATACAGATTGTTCTTATTCACTGAATTGGAATCTTGATCTTCTGTCATGCTAGGGGCTTGTCATACTGATTGTCACAGTTTCCTTAAGACTTGGAAGATCACCACAGGATTAGAAGATTTAAAAATCGAAAGGAACCCAAAAACTTGGAAGTTAATCATTACTGTTGTTAGTATTATCTTTGTTAATGACAAACCTTAGTATCCTCTTCTAAAATTCCTGAAAAGAAGGTACCAGTATCCAAGAGACTTCTCTGCAATTTCTGAAAATGAATTAAAGGAATTGAAGGATCAGCAACTTAGCCTTCTCAAGTCTCAGTAGCTAAGAAAGGTAGGAATCTTTTGAAGTTGTATTCCATTTGTGGTCTCTTGGGGAATGTGGAAGGAAAGGAACAAACTAATTTTTGAAGACAAATCCAAAAGCAATGGGAAACTTTGTTCAGAGATTGGGAACCGGTTGCTAGATCAGATCTTAATTTTACTTTTGGATGGCTGTGTTAGGGATCTCTGAGGAAGGAGAGGCATCTGTCAAGGTGATTCACAGTGCAATCTGTGTGATTGTTGCTGGTAAGTGTTTGGCTGAGAGCCAGGCAGAGCTCCAGCAGTGCCTAGTTGGCAAACTAGAGGGCTCTAGTGTTCACCTGAAGGAGCTTGAAGATTGGAGTGTTAAGGCCTGGTGGTGCTGAACAAAACCAGTGATCAAATATCTTGCATGTGGGTGCCTCGTCTGCTTCTTCGACTCGGCAGTTTAATCTATCCAAGTGCAATCCCTAAGCCCTTTTTGTTTTAAGGGCAAACATGTAGTTCTTTATAGCTAGTTGGCAAATCCTAAGAGACTTGAGGCATTGAAGGGTTACCAGAGATGAAGAGTTTGAGTGTTTAGTCTTCCACTTCATACCTGGTATTGGGCAGTATTAAGGAGCTGGGAGATGTGTTAAGTGGTTTCGTTGATGTCACCAAGGAGAACCTGGAGTGCAGTTGTGTCGATTCCCTCAGACTCATGGTTTGGGTGAAGTTACCTTGCTAGATCCTGTGTTCAATGACCTTAGAGGTACAAGGAATAATTCATGTGGTTTGTGTGGTGGTGGAATGTGCTTAGTCGATAGTGGAACAAGGTTCAAGCTGTGCTCATCAAATGGTTGGCAGGTACCAATGGCAGGCAGCTACTCAAGAAGATTAGGGTATAGAAGAAGCCATAAATACTCAGGTCTTTGATCAGGTTGGGTTGCAAGGGGAGGATGGCAAGAAGCAAAATAGGCCAACAGGGAGTTAATTTATGTCTGTTTAGCAAAGGAAGGCAGTAGGCACAGTAGATGAGGCAAACTTTGGGGGCAGAGCAGTAGGTTAGGGAGGTAGGAGGAGGCAAGGTTTCACTGTTTAGGGAGGCCAACAGCACTGTTGAAGGAGAAGACAGGTGGAGGCCCTGCATTCCCATGACACAATGATGTAGAAAACAGAGTGGTGTTTGTAGGGATGGGTCCTAAAGTGGCTGCTATCCCAACATTGCCAAAGATGATAAGTGGAGAAACTTGCTTCGGTGCATCGATACCAAATGATGGCAGTGCTGTTTTGGTGTTGATCCTATGTGTTCAAAATTTTCAGAATTCAAATTCTGGTTCTTGTTGAGCTCTTGTTGCATGGATGGAGACAATGGAGCCCCAAGTTTAAAAGCAACTGGGTTAGTCTGAAGTTACGGGTCATGCCTAGGACCCAAACCTACAGCATAAGTGCCGATCAGGTCCATATGGGAGAGGCTTGAAAAGGATTTAAGGCCAAAAGGAATTATGACCCAGAAAAGCCATTATACATAATCTCAAAATTGTGGGTGGATTCGAGGGTTTTCTCGAGCAACCCAAGTTGAAGATTACCTGTAGAAGGTTGCCTTTAAAGGATATGGGTTTTATGGCTCAGATGGTCAGTGATGGAACTTCTTGTGAGAAGGGTTTAACTCAATTGGCAGTAGAGGACAATCCAGGTTCAGTATTTGAAAACTACAAGGAGTGGACTGTAATTTAAGTGAGGCTATTCCTAGTTCGATGGGGATTCTGGATGCAAGACCCTAAGATGAAAATGTAGAGATTGCAGCTGGTGAGGGAAGTGGTGGTCTCAATTCGATAGAGTAGAGAGTGGATTCTTTGATCAGATCTGAAGAAGTTAGGGGTTTCTTTTGTAGGTGAGGAGAGCATTAGGGAGTTGCTTAGATCTAAAGAGCTCCTGGATCAAGTAGCCCATTGATGTAAACTCGGGGTTGGATGCAGATATGGAGGAGCATGGGGAAGCACTAGAGTAGGCTCATGTGAAGTCTAGGCTCAACAAGGACAAGCAGGTAATAAGGACCCACTCTATGGAGCTAAAGACCAAACCCTAAAAAGAAGGCCATATGTGAGTGTGCCCATAATTGCATGAACTCACGTTTTTGGCAAGAAGCGATTGCATGGGAGTGCACGGCTACTAAATTAGTAACAAAAATATCGGTGATAGTTGATTAGGAGTAAATCTTGGTGTTTATGTTTACTATTTTAAATAACTATTATTTCCTTTCCTATAATATTTAGTTCCTATTTTGGTAGTGGTTGTAATCTTCAATTTCTGGAAGCTTGCCATTGTACTCAAAGATAAATATATTATTCAATCAATGGAAGGGCAACTTGGATGTTGGATTTTGAATTGACTTTTGTCTCCATCTCTCTTCGTGGTTCTTGCTAGCATTCTTTCTAGCACCCACCCCCACCCACCTTTTACTAAGTTAGTAAGCTTAATCTGATAACCCTGTTGCAAAACTAGTGTTGACTGGGGTATACTCGATCAAAGCAACTCGATCTACTCTTTGATACGGGAAAGAGATGGAAGTGGCAAAAATCTTGCACTTAGAGCTTTTCTGGTTTGGGTTCTGCTGCTAGCGTTGGTTTCTGGTCTGGTTTTGTGTGAGGTTGTCTTGTCTGGTGGGTGCCAGGGTGTGGGGGATTTTATTTCTCCTGGTTTTTTCGGGTTTTGTCTCATCTGTTTAGTTTGTGGAGGTCTTGGTTTATAGTATGTTTTTAGGTCCTGGGCCTGTTAAGACCTTCCTCAGGCTCTTGTCCGGTTGGATAGTTTTATGGTGGTGGGCCCTGTTTGGGTTGGTGTCCATTTGGTGTTTGTTTGCTTTGTGGTCATGGTTCTTGGCCCTGGTCTTTATGTTGTGTTAGCCTTTGTATATATACTTTTTTTCTTCTTTTCCTTAATTAATTATACCTTACTCTTTCCAATATTTTTCACTCTAATGCAATACAAAAAAAAAAAAGAAAAAAGAAAATCACTAGCTGAAATTCATCAGAGCTATGAGGAATGAATCCCTCCTCCCTTCCCAAAATACAGTATACATTCAGTTGCTGCATTTGGAGCAATGGGACAGCTGGATTACTAGTTAGTTATACAAGTATCTGAAGGATTCTTCAGCTTAAGCATTTACTAGAATTTTCAATATTTATGTGTTGGTTGTTGATTGTAGGGTGGGTCAAATCAGCCATGTATTGAAGGTGCAGATTCTCAGGTGGCGACCAAACTCTCTTTGACTCTAGACTGGTTTGTGAGGAATATCCAAATGCCCGCAAATAGGAATCAAGGAATTCAAGGACCTGCTGAAGCTTCCAGTCCATCCAATAACAAAATTTCCATGATCAATCATGACATAGCTGCACCTCAATTATGGATCACAGGAAGGAACCAACTAAGGGCAGCCCAGTTAACTAGGCTCCCCCAAATGCGGGGTCTGGGGAGGGACAGATGTATGCAGCCTTACCCCTGCGCACACACAGGAAGACTACACTCAGATATCCTGGAAAGAGCTCAAGCTGTCATTGTTCTGCAGAGCATACATAAGTCACTGCCCATGCATCTGCTGAGCTTGTGAGTTTGAAGTATGGTTTGTGGATGAAAGAAGGGAATTCTTCAGTCTTTGAATGGATAAAGGTGGACACCATACAAAGGGCCTCTACTTGGAAGAGGGGTAATCAAGGAAATATCTGGGATTTGAATATTGTTGGAAATGGTGAATTTGGTCAATCAACTTTGGGCCTAAATGCATCAGCTATGTACAAACAAGCGCAAGGCAGGAAAAAGAAAAAAAAAGAAAACAGAAAACAAAAGTAATGAAAGCATACTCGATTCATTGTTCTCAGAAGTGGTTGGTTACATATTTTCTGTTCACGTGTTCCAAGTTCCAACTGTCTTTTATTTTTGCTTTTTTAATGGTTGATTTTATGTAATTCTTGTGTATATATTTTTTTGTATCTTTAACCATCGTTAAAAGTTGAAAATCATTTGCTGTGAAATCCTGTATTTCCCATCTCATCAATTGGAATCACAAAACTTATGCTTTTTGTCAATGAAAAACCTGAGGACCATAGAACTGGAAATAATCATGTAAAAATATAACTTAGGTTTGTATCTAAACATAGATTCATTACGAGTTGGTTGACATTAGAAGTTGTAACACTATGCATTGGCATTGCAGTTATCAATATCAGGATGAATTCCTGAGGACTCCCTAAATCGGAAGGACTCAGGACTGGCATCCCTTCTTTTCAGTTGATATTATTGCCATCCAACGAGAATGGTTCATCAAAATAAGAAGCATAACCTTAACTACATCCTACAAATGCTGCACTATCAAGTAATTAATACTGGTACTCTGGATGAACAACATCTCTAAAAATGCTCTGTGAAAACGTTCTCAAGATGCACTAATTTGCATTGTGTTGTTTACAACACGTCTAGGAGGTTCAATTTGGGTGGAGTGTAAAATTTAGGTAAGACTTGTTCAGATATGGATCCAGCTTCCCTAGAATCCATTGGATGAGAATATATAGCATATGATGCTTCATGATCATGGTGAGGCTATACTTGGGGTTTCATTTTTACCTCGCAGGATGCTAGACATTAAGACAAACGAGGATTAAACTTCAACGTCTTGGGAACACTTTGATCAGAAATTTTAGAATAGTATGGGTCATGTTGTTAGTCATGCTTAGATCTCTCTCTCCGTATCGCTGTCACACTGTCAGACTGAGCTTCAGTTTATCCACTTTCTGAACACACTTTTTGACCTTTCCAGGCTAAAGCTGTATGTGCACGGACCATGACCTGGATCTGATCCAACTATGCTGGTTATGGATCTTAAACGGTATAGATCCATTTATAATGGAATCAAATCTAGGTAACCCATTCCGATCTAAGATCAAAATATGTGCGTTTTTGTTTGTGTGCATATAAAGTTAATTAACATATACTTTTTCAGTGAAAGTATAATCTGATTACTCTTACAAATACTACAACATACCCATTCTGATTCCAATTTCCTACCTTTGCAGTTAGTGATATCAAATTAAATACTTCCCCTATGGACGTTTTGCCAAGGAAAATACTACAAATGTTTTAATACGTGGCTAGCTAGTAAATGTGACGACCTGTCAATAATCATTGAACATAACATAAAGTAAGAAGCCATGTTTTCATTAGCCATACTAGAATAGGATTATATTCCATTTTTATTCTGACCCACGAGCTTTATCTTGAGTAGATAAGATTTTGGTTTAGTCAGCATCAATGAAAGTGATAGAACTGAAAGTTTAGTCAGCATCAAGAAAGTGATTGAGCTGAATATATATATATATATATATATATATATATATATATATATATATATATAGTTTGGCAGTTCATTGCTGAATGCTGATGATCATTGTTGCTGTCAAGTTTACATTTTGGGCTGAAATTGCTTGTTGGGTGATGTTACCCACCTGGACACAACTGTGTTTGTTTTGATTATTATTCAAACTACAAATGGTTGAGACTTGGGACTTGAGAGGAATGCCTTTTGGTGCACATATATTTCTGTGACACAATTCTATAATAAGAGAAATAAGACCGATATGATCGAACACATACAATCCTCTTAATTATAATAATATGAGTTCAATGAAGGAAGGTGCATGCAGGAATTGACCTGCTTATAATTAATTCATTCAGAGCTAGCCCTTTTCAAGTCCAGCCATATATGCAGCAACACAATTGTAGCTAGCTAGTGATCTCATGATGATCTTGATTTTAAGTGGGGTGGGGAGAGATCTGTCAGCTGGATGCATGGATGAAAAGAAGAAATGCACTTCACAAATACAGCAACTATATATGGTGCTGATGAGAGTGTGACATATCAATCT
The DNA here is from genome assembly GCF_056320005.1 of Nelumbo lutea. Lineage (NCBI taxonomy): Eukaryota > Viridiplantae > Streptophyta > Magnoliopsida > Proteales > Nelumbonaceae > Nelumbo > Nelumbo lutea. The sequence continues at coordinate 23,797,680 of NC_142686.1, read as the reverse complement.
GGATGTTGTACAGCCAGAAGAAAAGGCACATTAACGCATTGCAAGACAAGTTTGTTGTACAGTACTCACAGGCTGATTGTCGTGCTCCCCGGCCACGGCCAGCACACACTGTAGTTAAGTTATTCTCAGGTTAATAACAAATTAAGTAAATAATACTTAATGGGTGTTAGCATTATTACCTTATATTTATATTGAAGAGGTATATATATATATATATATATATATATAGAGAGGGTAGAGCTATAGCTAATAGCATCGTAGCTCACGTAAATGGTAGCTAGGAAACTACTCAATTACTCATCCAGCAAACAGAGTAACACTGTAACAGTAGATTACATATTAATAAGGCCATCTGCTCACTTCTTTCTGCTGCTTCTGCTGCTGGGCCTTGTGTTGGGACAAGGACGACAGTATGAAGTAGAAGCACATGCACTCGTTTCGGGGCCAGCTGGTTGTCAAAGCTCATGACTCATGACCAATATGACTTTCATGGATTGATCTTCATTCCAATGCAATTGCATCGATCCCCCGTCCAGTGGTCGATCTGTCTCTATGAATGTGTTTTACCTGACAAACACGTTAGATTTCTTTTGTACCATACTTCCATATATGTTGTATGCTGTACTGATGAGAATCCAGACTTAAAATGAAAACAAAATATCAGACCACACCAACCAAAATACTTTTGTTGGTTTTCCATATCTCACAACCCAACTTGCTACACCCAACTCATAACACGTACACTCTAGATTTATCCATATCTATGTACACACACTTGGAAATGTTTGTGTGCATTGAATATGTAGATTACACACGATTTTCACAAACCACACATCGTTTCCAATCCAACGAACCCAAGTGAGGATGAGGAAAGGAAAAATAAAAAGGACACAAAAACAATTACGTGAAACTTCAGCAAGCAGCTCTGTTGAAAAAGAAGCCGTACACATTCCAAAAAGTTGATCAAACACAGACGTAAAAACAGAAAAGCGCCAACTAGGAACAAGGTTATATCGTTTTCAGAAGAAGTAAGGCCACAAGTGAACCGATACACAATAATACATTATATATGTATATATATATATATATATATATATATATATATATATATATACATATATATATACATATAAATAAAATAACATGTTATTTACGTTACATAATGATAACGTCCATTAAGATTAGGAGGATTCCTTCTTCAGATATCGTTTCATTACCCATATCGATTTTGTTTAAGTGAGAAGTCGTTTTCGTCTTGAATTTTGCTTAAATACGGAGATATTTTCATTGGTAGAAATAATAATAATTATTATTATTTTTTCTAACGTATCTGACGCTGCTGCTTTTGTAGATGAATAGAGCCATCTTTGTCTTTAGTGTTTTTCCTTTTGTAATGGAAGGAGAAAGAACTCGAGTGTTTTTCACTTGTCAAAAGTCTAGTGATGGTGGTAATGGAGTGCAACAGGAAAGAAAAGGTGGATCATGGATGGGTTTTCCTTTTTGTTCAAAGGAGGGTTGTTGTTTCTTCCCTTCTGGTGCAATTGTGCAAAAGGGAGGAAAATCGCAAGCTAGCTGCAAAAAACTTGCCATTTGTACGGAGAGTTGATGGTTGGGTGGTTTGGATTGGGATCAGATATTGTTCAAGGCGGCTCTAGGTGGACTGTAGTTCAATGGGGAAACAAATGGTATAAACTAAAGTGGTAGGGGTGTATATTGTATGGAAATATATCCCATCTAGAGAGAGAGAGAGAGAGAGAGAGAGAGATCACTGTGTGTGGAAAGTCCAAAAAACTATATAAATTAGGATTTAGTATGCGATGGAGATTACTGAAAACCCATTTGGGATTTCTGAATGAACTGTGCTGGAAAAATATGGGTTAACTTAAGTAACTCTTTAACTTGGAATATATAATTATTATTATTATTGTTTTATTGAACTCTCATTTGCTCTAACATATAATGTCAGAAAGTACTATTTACCACTGTAGGTCTGTAGCCCAAAACATCATATCCCTGCTAAGTGCTAGCTAGCCAGTATCAGATTCAATGTTCAACTGGCAAATCCGGCCAATTTGTTTCGAGTTCTGTCGCTGCATCTACAACTACAACAGTAATTAATATATAGTAATAAGATAATGATGATCATAAAAACTCTGTAACAAATGGGTTTGCACTTACCTAGCTGCTAGTAGCTAGGTCTGTTTCAATCAAGACCTCATCGCTACGCTGGCCTTAATATATATACCACGGTCCTCTGATCATTAGTGGAAGCTTTAAATTTAGTCTCACCGAATGGCATTTTAAAATTGATTGTTTGTGATGATCAGAATTAAATAAAGCTCTCTGCCTTTTGCTATGCAAACATAGAAAATGTATACTAATTTACCATGCACCGAAGCTTTTCATTCGTGTTGTCTGTTCTTCTGGGCCTTTTGGCCTGTTAATTATTTAAGAAGTTGAATGCAGCCAAATTTTGCACAGATCCATTTGATGGCGACTTTTGACGCCGTCCGAGGATTTCATCTCAATACATCACAGCCAAAACAAACAACATAAAACTCGGATTGGCTGCTTCCCATCAGTCTACTTCTCTCCTAAGTCCTAGCCTTCTTTCCATCTTGAAAACTGAAAACCGGCATCAGTGCTGCCTAAATCAATATAAATAACCACTAACAACAATTCATTAATGCCCGATTAGACAGTACGAAGTAAAGCTTTTATAAGTAATTTAATCAATTCATTCGATTTATCATCTCATGCCCCCCTAACCTCAACACAAAAATAAAAGAGGAAGAAAATAGCCACAAAAAAGCCAACTGGGAAGGAGTTATTAATTAATGATAGCGAGCTTCTGTAAAAGGCTAAAAGCTGCTTAAAGATGAACAGAAAAATGGAAGAAAAAGGAGAATATATAGGGGGGACTGGGGAGGGAGAGGGTGTTTAAAGCCTAGGGTTAGCTAACTAGATCTCTCATACTTAAGACATGCAGCTTTAAACAATCGCTCATTTGTTATTACATGTAAGTTGGGGTTGGTAGCCGCCAACTTTTACTGCAGCTTATTGTTTTGTATTTATATTATCTCCCGGTTTAACATTTATACTATTACATACATGCAAACTTTTCTATATTTTCTTTTCTTTTTTGCTTTACAACCTTTCAGATGAAGCGGGAGAGCTGGACACAAATTACAAGTCAATCTCTCTCGCTTGCTCGCTCGTTTGAACTTTGAACCCGAAAAGCTCGACACTTAAAAAGTTACACGGATTTTTCCAGCTTACAAAGTTATACGGATCTCAGTCAACCGACAGTCTTGTACCTTTCTTGAATATATCTCGGGATCACACCTTCAGAGAGATGGAGAGAGAGAGAGAGAGATTGCTTGTTTCACATTTCATGTTAAATATGCAAAAGCAAAATCTGCAATCGCAAGTACAAAGATGGAGGTGCTGGGACTTGCAACAGTCACTGAACAACAACTGATTTATCGCTTTCTTTCTAGTGCAATAGTGACCAAGTTTATTTTGATATCGAGAAGAAATTAATAAGAAACCAAGAACAACAAGATAAATAAATAATAAATAAAAATCTGGCCCTTGAGTTTCAAAGGACCCAAACCCGTGTTCTTACTTGTCTCCACCACATCCTGGGCCTGCTGAGATGTCGTTCAGTTGTGTGAGAGTACTCTTAGGGGTGTGTTTGTCATGTATACCTGCAACTTTTCTTGCATTAATTTTCTGGAGTTTTTTTTTTTTTTTTTTTTTTTTTTTTTTTTTTTTTTTATCTATTGAAGACTAATAAGGACACTCATAGGTGCTAGCTCCTTGTCAACGGGCAATTAAATACGTTCTGTTACGGCCTTACTGCCTACAGCTTAGCCTCGATAATGGTTCGCAGCGGTGCGGCTTAGCATAGCTCAACTCAATGGGTGTATTGGTGTCTCTCTGATCTTCTATGTGCATCATGGTCTGGTTCTTTGTCATAATTAGGCCCCTCTCGGCTGTGTCTCGTGTAGCCAAGATTTGGTGGCAGAATGAAGTCATATGGCTTGGGCGTGTGGCTTCATGGCACGGCCTTAGCCAGATAATTTGGTTTGGGTATCACACTGTAACTTTGAGCTGCACAGCTGGTTTATGGCCACCTTGCGTCCCCCAAGGTAGTCTACTATTCTTGGCCTGCATTGGGCTGATAAAAAATCAACTGGCTCGCCCATATATCCAAGATTATGGCCCCGTCTGGTTTGCGGGAATAGGGGTCTGGAATTGGAATCGGAATGTTCAACTGTTTGGTTGGGTAGAATCAGAATCTCATTTTCATTCCTGCTGGAATGACACTCTTCCATTTGAGGGAATGGCCATTACCTACCTCTCCTTTGGGAATGAAATCCCATTCTGATTGATTTTAATTCTCATTCCTATTCCTGTCTGAACCAAATAGACTATGGGGATGGATCATTCCAATTCTGATTCCGGAGGATTTCGATTTCGATTCCAACTGCGAACCAAATAGACCCTAATTATCTTAGCCCATGTTTGGGACTGCTTATTCAAAATAAGTGCTTCTTTGAGCAGGGACCACTCCATTAAGCATTTATTGGTGTTTGGGAAATAAGCTCTAAATAAGTGTTTATTTTTTAAGCCCAAATTTCCAGTTTTTTTTCTTTAACTGCTTATAGCCTTATACAATAAACACTTATTCAATTTTTTTCTTCCAAAATTATCCCTAGTTGAATTTTAAAATACCACTTATAAAATTATCCCTAGTTGAATTTTATAAAAGTACTTTCATAAAAGTGCTTTTGTAAAAGTTGCTTTCAAAAAATGATTTTATTAAAGTTCTTCCATAAAAGTACTTTTACAAAGTGATTTTATAAAAGTGCTTTCATAAAAATACTTTTGTAAAAGTGCTTCCATAAAGTATTTTTTGTAGAAGTAATTTAATAAAAGTACTATCATAAGAGTATATTTTGAAAATTTGATAAAAAATGAAGGACAAAATAGTTATAAATGCTTATTTAAGTGCTTATTGAAGAAAAAGACTACCAAACGCCCAATATGAAATAAGTGATTATTTTTTAAAATAAGCACTTAAAAAAATTGGATGCCAAATGCAAGTAAGTGTTTATTCAAATAAACACTTATTTTTAACATAATCACTCCCAAACATGGCCTTAGATGGCTTTGATACTCATATATGATATTGAGGGAAGCAAACTAAGAAACTAATTGGTTGGCAGAAGCTGGTGGTGCTAATATAGTGGAAGCTAACTTAAAACTCTCTTCATTAATTATATCTACTTTGTGGATTATTGGGAACATGCTACCCCCAATTGTGTAGTCCTTCTTCCAATACTATAAAGAAAAAATATGTTAGTCCAGACATGGCACTTATAAACAGTCAAACTTAATCTAAATCAAAAGTAAAGGCTATATAGAAGTAGAAAATTATAGGTTGCATTGTAAAGAAGAGTAGAAAATTTATAGAAAAAAACTGATAACTAGGGCTGTTTAGAGTGGTAGCCATGATTTGAAATTTTGATATCGATGGATATTTTATCATGTAGAGTTGGAGACATTTTGGGAATATTTCTGTAATTTCACTAATTAAGATATTTGAAAAAAAATAGAAAGGAAAATTTTCTGAAAATATGGAATTAGTTAATAATTTTTTATGCTCAAAAAACATAACAAACAATTGTATTGATCAAATAAGAAAAGATTAAGAGACTTAGGTGGCGTTTGATAAATTTGAAATTTGAAATCTGAAAAATTAAAAGGATATTAAAAGTGCCTGAAATCTGAAAAGAGATGGTTGTTTTTTTTTTTTTTTTTTACTTTTTAGAGGCTTTGAATAAAGAAGGTTGTTTGTGCTGGATCAAACCTTCAGCATATGGAATTCACTAATTTTACTATTTTACCCCTAAATTAGACTATTCGGTAATTTTGAATTCAACTTGTACTATTTCATAGAAATAATTTAATAAGTTTAAAATAATATAAAAAATATAAATAAATTATAGAAATAAAAAATAATTTATTGAAATAGAAAAAATTGAAAATACATATGAATTTATAAATTAAAAATAAGTTATTAAAAGTTAAAATAATAATGAAAATAGTAAAAGTCCATAAAGCAATAAAAATATTTAATAATTAGAAAAATAATGTCTTAAGGAAGAAGAAGATGAAAAATAGTGGATGGAAGCCACCGTCTGTGGACAGTGGAGGAGTTGTAGCGATGAGAGTTGTAGCAAAGGAGTCACTTGCTTAGACACTTGTTGTCGCTAGTTTGCTAGAGGTGTCACTTGCCGCCACTATCGAGAGTTGTAGCGGCAATTGAAAATGAAAAAAGTGGACGAAAGCCGCGGGACCATAGAGGAAGGCCACCGCTGCTAGTTTGTTGAAGGAGTCACTTGCCACCATTGTCGAGAGTTGAAGTGGCAATCGAAAATGAAAAACAGCGGATGAAAGTCGCAAGACCATAGAGGAAGGCCACCGCTGCTAGTTTATTGAAGGAGTCACTTGCCACCGCTAGTTTGCCACTGCGTTAAGTGGAGAAGATGAATTGTGAGAGGGAGAAACGCATCTGAATGCATTCAACGCTTGGCCCATGTCTTATTATTTAAGATTTGAAAATAATTTTTAGACCAAAATTTAGATACACTTCCAAACACCTCTGTCGTCTAAAAAGCAACATTTTTAGACTTCAGAGGTTTTAAAAGTGTTATCAAACGCTACCTTAAATAGGTATCTTTTTCTCTAACTCCCTTTTTTGTCTTTTAGTTATCTTCTTTTTACCATTTACTTAGGGCCCATTTGGCGTGTCTTTTTGGGAAGATCTTGTGGTAGCTTTGACATGCAAAAGACGCATTGAGTTTTTTCATGAAGATTTGAGCAATCCGAAGCACGTTTGGCAAACACACGTATTTCCGCACGAGATTAAAATGCAAAAAACACAAGAAGCTTCATTTGGAGCGTCCCGCAATCAGCCTAAAACAGGCTTCTCGCGTCTTTTTGATGTTCCGTCTTTTGGCGGCTAGATCTTCCACGTGCCAAACAAAAATAGACCAAAAATTGGTCTTCGCAACTTGTAAACAACCAAAAGATCGTGCAAAAAGACATGCCAAACGGGCCCTTACTATTTTGACTTTTGTCTTTTCATTACTATATGTTTTGATTAAGAGTTGTGGTTATATGCCTCTTTTTCTTGTTTTCTTTTGAATTGTAATCATCATCATCATCAGCCATGCCTTACCCCAACTATATGCGTGGAGTCAGCTATTTGAATCTTGTTTTTCCAATCTATTTTATTTAAAGCCATATCGATCCATTGTTAAATTATTAGTGCCTAAATTTACTATTTCTACTCATATCCTCTCTTATTACCAAAAAAAAAAAAAAAAAAAATCTCATGTCCTCTTTGGTCTAGCCTAGTGCTTTTAGTCCCTTTAACTAGTAACATTATCACTTCTTCTAACTTAAGTTGTTGGTAGTTTCTATGCATGCAATGAAATCATCCAACCATAGAATGTCCATTTATTTTCTAGGAAAAGATTAAAAAAATTATGATAATTTTAAAGGGCAAATTTCTTAAACTACCCCTACTATATACTTAATTGACTAATTCTATTCTTACTGTTTAACTATTATCTTAAATCACCCTTACTATTTCTGACAATTGACTAGCTCTACCCTTGCCATTAGCATGTGTTAATGTTCTGCCAAATTCCATACACATTTGACATAACTTTTTTAAAGCCCAATATTACCCTCCGTCCCTCTTCTGTAATCGAGTAAGAATCACCCTTCCTTTTCGTCAAAACCCTATTTTACAGTGCATCAACGGCCGCGCACTTTCAATTTTCTTTTCCCACTGGCGCACCACCTACTGCAATTTACGATGGTTTATCAAAAAAGGGTCAATCCCCTATTTTACGAAGCATTAACCGCCTCCTGTTTCAATTTTATTCTCCCATCGGCGCACCACCCACTGCAATTTACATGGTGTACCAAACTCGGCCATTCACACGCTACTTCCCAAACACCTTGCACCTCTCCACCCGTTCTCAGCCTTCACACGCCACCGTGCAGAATTCTCATTGCGGATGACCAATCACCATAATTCAGAATTCAGAACTAAGCCATGTAAGAGAGCATGTGCAAAGTCAAAGAAATCTCTTTCTTTTTGTTGCTAAAAATAATTAAATCGGAAATCGGAAATCAGCAAGCTTGAAACGTTAGAAATAGAGGCTCGGAGCATGAAACCCATTTATCAAACTCACACCCATTAAAAACCTCCAGGCTAAAGGAAACCATCAAAACGCAAATGAGAGCCCAATTCCTTCGGGACCCTTTCAAGATCGACAAAGTAATCCCTGCCCGTCATGGCGTCACATAGTCCTTCACATAACCTGCACTCTCTAAGGGGATCGTCTTTCATGGGTTAAAGTTAATAGTTTCAGCAGCAAACCTCCAGTCGTACATTGACACTGTAACAGTAAATGTCTAGGAATGAGGTGACGATTGAATTTCTCATAAGCAGAGATAATTGAACAGAGACCAAAGAGGAAAGTTGCTTATTCTGGCCCTGTGGATTTTGCAATATGGTGAGAGAAGTGGCTTGGAGCTTAGGCTGAGTTTGGAAGAGTGCAAAACCTTATATTTTGTATGTATTTATGCTGTACATATTTGCATTTGTACTGGCCCCGTGACTCCCTCAACATACTCCCCCTGCGTCTATGTGGATGACATTCAAATATTCCATCTAATCTTCTAATAAATCCGTGTGAAGGCTGGGAACAGAGGCTCGAACCTGCCTCCGTCACTCTCATTTTAACTATTTCTTGTTACTTTCTCAAATCAGCTTGTGCCTGAAGAGAGAGAGAAAGTGAGGGAGATCAGAGAGGACTCTGAACAAAGAGAGAAAATTGGAGGAGATCAAAGGGTTATTCTCCACAAGATTTAATGAAAGGGTAAATTTGACATTTTATCATTTTCATCAAGATTTATGGAGATGTCAATTATCAGAAATAGTATGAATGGTTTAAGACAATTGTTAAATAATAAGGGTAAAGTTAGTCAATTAACTAAACAATAGGTATAGTTTAAAAAATTTGCCTAATTTTTTTGAAAAAATTTTGCCAAATTTCACCAATTTTGCAAACATGGTGTTTATTAGGTATGACCATGAGTTAGACCAGACCTAACCCGAGACATACTTAACACCTATTATAAGAGGTATAACTTACGCTCTATTCCTATTTATCCAACACTTGGGACTAAAATATAAGCCAATTCCATGCATTCAGGCTTTCACCCCTACTGTTTGCAAGCCAGGTCAGCCAGGCTAGAAATGACTGCCCTAGTGGCTTGGTGAGCCAAATAAAAGAGAAAAATGTAGTGATTCATATATTCTCTTTCCTACTAGGCAACAAAGCAATAAAGAAATGACATAGAAGGAAAGAAGCAAAGTATACATAGTTTCAAGTTGGTCCCATAATGCCAACTATACATGTCCCAACAACTCACATTAATATTTTAAAAAACATTCAAGATGTATCCTATAAGAAATGAAAGTTTTATATGATTGGTTTCATTGAAAGAAATCCATATGTATTAAGCAAGTTTTAAAGTATTGACACACTTGTTTTGGTACTTTTTTTATGTTTTATTTATTTATTTTTCAAAACCAATATAAAGAGGTCAGCTTAAGTCCCGACTACCCTTTGAACTGGAGGGGCATATCGAGAATCCATCAGCACGATACGGGCTGATACGTGTTGATGCTTTGAACATTGTTATTAAGGAAGATTTCTTGAACATAAACTAATGTACACAAATATAAATATGTACATACTGAAAATTGTGTTGCATAAAAACATAAAATAATAACAACATATGCTTAATGTATTTAATACTACTTAATGCACTTTGAAATTTGCACAATAGTTGTTTAAAATAAAGTTCAAGTAAGTCATTTTACTTGACTCAAGAAGGCTTCTCATCCATGTATTAATGTTAACTTGATATGTTAAACATCCTTAATTACCTTGCTTACTTTGCTTGATTTACCTACAGATATGACTTGGTTCAAAATGAATGAAATGAAAAGGATATGATATTTTATCTCATGAATTGTGAATATAATCAAAATTACTCATAGTTTTTTAGACACACACACAACAATCTTGTTTATGCCTATTCGTTTATTATCATTTTCATCTTTTATAATTTTATTTTACTTTTTTATCTTTTGGAGTTAGTCCAGTGCAAAGTAAAGGTTGAACCAATCACCATATTTGATGCAGTATATGATTTAGACCAAACGAGTAAACATTTACAAAATTGCTAATAAGTTCTATGTAAGTTGGGACCACTACAAGACATGTAATAAGTAAAGATGACCCCATTGACCCAATTTAGTAAATATTTATTGAAATAGTATTATCACAGAATTTCCATCTTAATTCGAATTTATCAAGTTAGTATCAACATAGAACTTCTACCTTAGTTCATAATTACCAAATTAATGTTACATTGTGATTTCCGAATTTTTGTTCAATTAGTACTTTCTTTTTGAGGAGTTGTAATAGGATTTTGTTAAGGAATGTTATCATAGATTAGAAAACTTTCTTGTAAAAGCCATAAGAGTGTAAGTCTATATGAAGAGTAGGTAGGGCAAAGCTATAACAATTTTGGTTGATTTTCTCTTAATTATGCAGTAAATAATTATTCTTGTTTATTTTGGCTTTTGCTATTTTCTTTAAAGCTTCTCTAAACATGATTTGTTTTTGTACTGCCGCCGATATTCTTTTAAAATTATATATATAAGGTGGAATTAGAAGCTTTACTTTTTAAATAGAGTGAACATACATACAAAACCAATCATCATCATCATCCAAGCCTTGTCCCAACGATATTGGGATGGCTATATACATACAAAACTGATACAAGAACTAAATCGAGGCAAAATTTTCAAATATAGAGATAAATGATTCTGTGATATTAAACTAAATAGGCAACCTGGCCCTTATAAAAGAATAATCAAGACTTACTTGGATGAGAAATCTGCCTCTGAAGTAAATATATACTTGATTCATTACCGAATTGAATCTCTTTAGATAATTTGTCTGCCAACGAATTACATTTCTGAAAGATATTGGTGATCATTGATGATGAATTTCAGGATGTGTTTCTGCCAATAGAGAACAATACATACAGGAGTCAGAATCAATCAGTTATTATAAAATGTTAAGGTCTTTCTCAAGAGGGAGTTGTCTAAAGCTTTTCTTTAACTCTTCTCTATTTTCTCATCATTATTATGAAATTTCTGAACTCTTATCTTGATAGAATCATTTATTTCGTATATTGGGTAGCAGAGAATCATGTTTGTATTATTGGATTCACCAAAAAGACCAACATTCAATTGTGATTGTGTGCACTATGAATTTGAAAACAATGTCCACTTATATTAATCAAAGTTTGCATTAATCTTGATCATGATTATTTTTTGACAAGCAAGTGGAGTGGAAAGGTGCAATTTCAATTTGATGTATCAAATTTTCATAAATTTGAACAAGGCAAAATCTATGGTGCATTATTGAAGCAAAAAACTTGAAGCAGTGATAAAGCGGTAAGTCATTGTTGAATCTTAGTGTTACTAAAGTCTTTAATGATAACTATACCTTGTAAAATGCGAAATTATGTTTTGGTTAAAATAGACCTTGTAAAAAGTAAATATATCACATGACATTTTTAATCGGACTCTTTGAACAATAATGGAAGTTCTGATTCGTATGCACTCTAAAAAAGATTTTTTATTTTTTTTGACTTATTTTTTACTAACACGGTAATAATAATAATAATGATAATGAGGATGCCGTTAACTATAATATAATAATTTTACAAAGCAAAAATAACAAAAAAAAAGAAATAGTAAAGTAAAAAGTAAGAAAATCAAATGAATTATTATCCCATAACTTTGATGGTTCGCTATCTGCTACGGTAGGTGGGTTTGGAAGTATTATTAGGTATCATCAAGGTACAAGTGTTGTGGGTTTTACTGGTGCAATGGGGACGATACCTGTTGTCAATCGTGAGATGTAGGATATTGATCAGATCTAGAGGGATTACTTCTTGCCTTGAAACACAAAATTCATAAATAGCTAGGTGGCGGTATGCGATTCCTCCCTTTCTGTTTTATACGTTAAAGACAAAATTGTAAGTTTGTGGTCCTATCAATTTCTTTTATCAGAAATTGATGCCTTGGTTAATAACTTTATGGAATCCTTTTTTGGGTTTTAGTCGTTTCTTGTTTTACTGGCATGAGATAAATAAGGTAGTTGAATTCCTTGTCCATCTCTGTCATTACCTAGTGTAGTGAAGATTATTTTCCATCTAGTTGATTCTTAATAATTACTCACGAGTTACACAGATTCATCATCGATGATGGTAAGACGGTGTGTGGCGGGATTTGGATTTTGTTATATTAATTAATGTCCTGCCTAGTTATTTTTATCATCTTTTGCCAAACAACAACAAAAATAAAACAGTTCATTTATCAGGATTGGAGTGGTTCAAATCAATGTTGTCACACTTGGAATGGACATAAACCGTTTTAGCTGGATGACAGGTTGAAAGGTTCCACCATCCATTATGACAATTTGGTTCCAAATTAAGCTAAGAGAATAATTATTAAAGGTTATATTACACTGAACATGTATCTGGGATAAGTTTGACTAAGTCAACATTTCTAAGAATACGGAGACCCAGAAAATGTTTTGGCTAGCTGCTGGTTCCTGGTTTGGATGGTCCAACCGCTAGCTGGTCTGAGTTGGAGAATACTGCTTCAAATGGATTTTTCTTTTTTTTTTTTTTTTTGAAAGAAATTAATCATGACTAATAAGTTAACTCTTGTTAAAGAAAGCAATGGTCTTGTGTGATCCAAACAAGAATGAATGAATGAATGAATGTATTGGATTCCATACATACATACCTATCTGTATATATTCAAATTGTATTGTGTCTTGCATTTTTCATGATCTAGATGCAACATTTGAACCTAGACAATTTACCCAGGTGGTGTTCAGTTCATGGTTCTAAAAAAGGTAGTATGTGCATGGTTCCAAAATCATATTAATCTCTTTTTAGGAACCACATAATGTAAAAGAGGATGTTCTGTTCATGGTTATTTTGTTTGTTTGTTTGTTTTGTTTTGTTTTTTTTTTTTTTTTTGAACCATGATATGTGAGCATTGATGGTATGATTAGTGTGCATATGTACTTTCATTGCCATGTCATGCTTACATTACCAAACCATGTTTTATTGGTTGAGAAACACAAACATAACCACTAACTAAACACCCCCTAGTTTGACAATTACCTTGTTATATTCATTTTTCTTTGTGATCAATAGTTCACAAAGAAATTATATGAATACTAAATGTTGATAACTTATCCCTATTGTACAATTTAATCTAATTTAGGTTCAAACTCTTTATGCAATATATTGTTATGTCATGGACTGGCACAGTACGGAAATGAAACACATGAAAAAAGCTTCAAAGAAAAGAGTAGAAGCCAAATTTTAAGAAGAATAATTTTTCACTAAACAATTAAGGGAAATTTGATGGCAAGAAAACTATCTTAACCTTCCCCTAACTACTCTTTATATAGACATACACCCTTATGTCTCCTAAATCTAATTTAAAAACACTTCATAATAAAATCCTACTAAAACTCCTTAAAAAAATAAAATCCTATTATAATAAAACACTTTAAAATAGAATCCTACTAAAGTGCTTTAAAAGGAAAGTCCTAATTGAGTATAAATTCAAAATAATGCTATCTTGGTTAAAACAAACTAAGATGAAAACTCTGAGATGGTGCTAACTTAGTAAAAATGAATTAAGATGAAATTCCTATGATGATAAATATTTACTAAGATGGGTTGATGGCATCATTTCTACTTCTTATTGTTTCGAAATGATTCCAACTTGCATAAAACTTATTAGCCTTCTCCCCTACTACATCATCTTCTCTCTATATGTATTAAAAAATGTCTATAAAAACCAACTTTATAAACCTTGGCATATGAACCTCAAGCTTAATAGCTAGCTAGATTGAGTAGTGAAGTAATGAAGTTAGCCGGCCGCTTGACTGAAACGAGCCAATTAGTGCTCCTGCATCTATTTGCCGAAGTGGCCGCGGAACCGAAATGCTTATTGCTTTGTCTTTTAGTTAATAAGTGTTTAAAGAGGTTGTGGGCTCGTTGATGGCTGAAGCTGGAGTTGGATATATAGACTATACCTTTCAATATTCTTCGATCTATAATTTGAATCATTATTTTATCCAATAAAATTCAATGAAATAAGTGGTTCAATTAAACAACTTCAGCTGTAACCAAAGGCTCTTAATTAATTAGAGTCGCCACCGTTGCTTACTCCCATGCTTTGGGTTGAATAACTTGGCAGGGTGAAGAAATCAACTCCGTAATCAGAAAATTAAATTATGGCCGTTATAATCTAAAGACATCAGACATTTACAGATGAAGGTTCATGTCAGAATCATGTCTAGTTGTTATAGTAGGGTTAAAGGCTGACAGAAAGCCGCGCCAAATGACTCTTTCTGTTTGAAGAAATACTGCCACGAGAGAATAAGAAATGATAGGAAAATCCTAAAAAAAAAAAAACAAAAATGCTACCCAGATTCTAAATGGAGACATAGCCCATCTCGATAAGTAGGGATTCTAATCCAAAGCTACTAATAAAAGGAAACGTCTATTATCTTTTCTTTTTTGTATTTCCAGAAATTTCAATACTCTTTAAGGAAAAAGGGAAGGAAATAAAAGACCTGGGTCCCAAACCAGTCTCCCTCCTCAGACAGACTGATCACTAACTTAAATGCTTGCCTGTCTGAAGATTGATATCTAGTCAATGGAGATAAACCATAGAAGAAAAAGAGAAAACGAATCAACCAAAATGACTCTACCAAGCATTTATTTTTTCTGTACGGGTTGTCATCTTCTTCTTTGAAGAGGCTCTCTCAAAGAGCTTTCATGGACCTTGTTCATTTGATTTTGATTAGTTCTGCTCAAGAAAGAAAATGAAATGGACTGAAATCAAGGGAGGAAAACCAACTATTATTCTCTAGGCCATTTCTCCAATTGAGCAAGCACCATTTGGGCAAGGTGTTTCATGAAACTAAAAGATGCCCAAATTGGGGAGAGAGAGGTGGGACTTGGCCACTCGGGAGTAGGCTTTCCCACTATGTTTCAAATAATAGATTATAGGTAAAGAAAAGGACACGGAAATACAAAAATAAAAACAAAGAAAGAGAGAAAAATCGTCTTTCCCATGCAAAACGAAGTCGAAATGCAAAAAGGTTTGGAAACTTTCAGTTAATATCTAACTTCTTGTCCGCCTGCACCCCTCCTCCCCCACCTCTAGTTTCCCTTTTACACACATACAAACAGACACCCAGCTCAAAGCCAAACTAGCTGAGAGTATGAATGAGCTCAAAAGCTGCCCAATTGAAAAAGAAAAAGGGTTCCTCTTTCTTGCATGACCCCATTTGTCAGTTGTTTGGTTTATCTTTGAGAATGGCGTGTCACGGCAGGTCTTAGAACTTCCACTTTCACTCAATCTTAAAACCCATCTTGAAACCGATTGATCGAAGAAGGATCCAAACGTTGCTGTGTCCCTGCATAGTTACGACCCCAATTCAGTCCATCCTCCTGATTCCGCAGTGACCCGTCTCCCCCTCCACCACCACCCGATGCTGACAAGTCCGTCCCCCGGACAGCTCCATCCTCAGGCGGGAACCCATGTCCCAGAGGAGCCCCGATGCAAGTGTAATTAGATTCCGCCGAGCCCACGTAGTTCTGATTCGGGTGTCGGTGGGAGTTGCCTGCCAGTACGTGGCCTACAAAGTAGTCGTTCACCGGGTGAGGAGGGTACTGATGAGATGGGAAAGACACAACGCGAGAGGTAGAGGCATAGAGGTAAGGTGGTTGGGGTGGAGGTGGTGGCGATGATATGATTGCTGATGAAGAACCCGGAAATATTCTTGATGGGTAAACCGATCTGTATGGTAGAGATGGATCTCCCAGGTTGCCACTTTGGTGAAAGCTTCCTGATGGGATGGGTTGGCCGCCTCCCAGATTCAGATCTCTCAACCTGTTAATTTGTTGATATTAATTTAGTAATAATTAAAGAAGCAAATTAGATTCTAGGATAACATATGCCTATATATATATATATTTAAGGTGTAGGAAATGGAGAAGATATCTAATACGAGAAGAAGCCCAAGGCTCAGTTCAAATTAATTAAGTTGTAAGAAGAAAGAATGCATGTTGCCCTTCATGGTTGAGCATCATTTTGTCCATTCACTGTAGACGATGTGATAAAATCAAGAAACAGTAGATACCTTCTACTTTGCAAAATCTGTTTCTGGATCCTCTTATTTATTTGTATTTTTTAATAGTTTTTTTTTCTAGCAAGAATTCATTAAAGTAGAAAATTAAAAAAAAAAGTCTTTGAAACTGCCAACCCGAAGGAGAAAAGGTGTAGAGAAATGAATAAACAAATAGAGGAAGAGAAGTGATCGTTGTGTGGTTCCATTACATACCCTAGATGAGGGACCCCCTGCGCTGCTATGTTTTCGTTACTGAAGACCAGCTGACGAGCCCGGTTCAGTGTCTCTGTCTCCCTCTCTGAACCCCACACAAATCAAATCAAGTCAAATCAGGTCCAAACCCACCAAGAATTTCAGCAGCAATAACAATTTTGCTTACAAAAGAGAGAGAGAAACAAGAATTTCAGCAACAGCAACAGAAACACAAGTGTTACTCAGGGGAGAGAGAGAAGATGAAAAGACTAGCATAGCAATGCCCATCATCACAATACTACTCCAAGGCAAAATCAGTAAGTAATACTGAGATGATATGAGAATTTTCAAGAAGTAAGCGCTAGTTTTCTTCCATATATAGACGTAGTATATAGACTTTTTGAGACATTTTGTGGATGGGGAAAAATCTTTTGTACATTTTTCGTTATATTAGCAAGCAATTTTCATATTATTAATACCTGTTATGATTATTAATTGTTGCATTAAATGAACTTGCCTTGGCGATGGCGATTCATGTGTCCACCAAGAGCTTGAGACTTGCAGAACTTGAGGGAGCAAAACCTACACTCGTAGACCTTCCCATACTCGTCTTTTCCGTCCTTTCCGCCACTTTTCTTTCTCCTACAACCTGCAGCAATAAAACTCAAATAAAGCAACTACACTGAGAGACCATTCATCAATTATCAAAACCTTCCCTGTCCACATCATGAATAAAATTCGAAACAAAAACAATAATCTGTAAATCTTCTCAAATAATAACACTCATAGTGAAATAAACCCAAAGTCCCTTATTTGTCGTTGATTCATCCCATCATTCTCATTACGAGATTCCAATTAATTAAATCTTTACTAGAAAAGAGAGGGGGGAGTGGAGGAGGGACGGAGAGAGAGAAGAAAATTGCACTGTTCTTCCTACCACTTAGAGAAGCCATGATTTGAGTTGAACACTAGGACAGTTGGACTTTCTTCCCTAAAAACTTAGAGATACCATATGGATTTCCAATTTTCTAACTTTATAATCTTGATAATAAACACAATCCTAACCCATGCCCAACACCCCCTCCCCTCCCCTCCCCACCCGATCGAGTGGTGGTGTCTGCAATTTCTTTACCAATGGCGGAGCTTTCCTCAAACACCTGTTTTCCGTCTCGACCGTACTCCTCAGGCAGATTATTGAGGTCCAATGGGTTCCTCTCAGGTCTCCTGCAACCATAGAAGACGTCACAGAGAAATAAACAAAGAGACGGTTAATGGATGGGAAAAGAGAAGCTGGGGAGAAGATTAGAGCATCCATGAAGGTTGTGGGTGCTTACATGATACCAAGACAGAGAAAGACAGAAAATATGAGGTGAAAAACTTCAGATGGATGATAACGAAAGCTTGTGAAATTATAAGACTTCAGTTTGAAACTGCAATATAGAGGCTAGCTGAGTGAAGGTGGGGAAGGGAGCTTGAAAGTTCTCTATCAGTTTCTCTGCCAGCCCGTCTGGAGACATCTCTCTCTCTCTCTCTCTCTCTCTGTGAGGGACATTGGGTCTCGTGACTTTTGTAAGGGGATGGCATGGGGGAAGGCTTAGGCAGGCAGTAGTGTTGTTTGGGACTTCGGGTAGGTTGTGAAGGGGAATGAGAAAGACGTTGCCTTTGTTTTGCCTAACAAAGGGGGTGGGCCTATTGTCTATTACTGATAGTATCACATCCAATGATAAATGAGGTGCATGTATAACTAATTGTATGAGATGGCATTTTTTTTTGTAAAAAAAAAAAAAGAATAGGGTAAAAATATGTGATGCCCATTAATGCTCTAAATTACTTATGAGTACTTGGAGACCACCTGGAATGAATGTTTTATTTCCTTGTTCTTCATTACATCGGAGGCCATGGTCATAAATTTATCATCTACTAGTACTGCTTGCACGTGGAGATATCCATAATATTTTTATCTTATTTTTTATTAAATTTATACATTAAATTATAATAATATATAATAACATTTGGGTTGTGTTTGATTTGATATAAAATAAGAGAGAAATTGTGTTATATTCACCTTGCTTAAAGTATATACAGTTTAAGAAAATCTCAAAGGCAAAATTTCATAATCATCAATAGTGGAAATGGAAGTGGATGGCTTCAGCCGCCCGCCACCGGGATGCAAGGTCAGAACTCCCGCAATAAGAAGCCACATCAAATTCTGGATGCATGCAACAAAACTAAATTCATGAAAATTTCATAAAGTATTTTATTAATGAAAAGATGGTAATTGATATATTATTTTATTTTTTGGGGTAATAATATAGGGTTTAATAGTAATATTAACTTGATGATATAAATAAATAAATATAAATATATATATATATATATATATATATATATATATATAATAAGAGTACAGTAATAGATATATGAAAATGCCTTCCCCCTTCGTTTTTGATCATTGACTTGACAAAAGATTCTTAATGTTTGTTTATTCTTAGTAGTTTTGAAAATGGCTGAATTGGGCATGCATGCACAAGTGCATAGTGGAACATGATTCACCTACCAACCTAGCTAGTTGGTTTGGGCCTTATGACAACAATAAAATAGTTCCTAATATTTTGCCTAAATGACTTCATCTGTAGAATTTATTTGTAACTAATAATCTATAATCCACCATGATTGTTAGTTATTAGTGACACAGGAGTGTCCTATATATATATATATAGCCAAATTTGAACTGTAATTCAAAACTCATTTGGAAAATGTACGGTTATAGATTTTTAATTGTTTCAATTTTATAGTCAATTTTGTAAGTATATCACACTCGAGCTATCTTTTTCATGTCAAGCTGAAAGTTTTGGAAGTCTGCTTTCCAACACCTTAAATGGAGCAAATTTGGAGATCTTAATATGAAGTTAAGACCATTCTTGTAAAAGAGTGTTGGATGACTATGGGATACAAAGTCTTTGTATCCTTCTCTGTTCATTCAAGTGGCTATTATCATCATAACTTATGGTGGTGATCTTGGTGGACACTTTGGAAGAGACAAGACTCTTGCTCTTATGTAAGAAAGTATAAACAAGCCTTGAATGCATGTACAGTACGTGAAATGTTGCAGAATTTGTCACATTGCGAAAAGTCATGGCCAAAAGACAAGGCTATATACTCCACTCTCTTGCAAATGCACCTTGGGAGATGTAAGTATGGATTTCATAGTTGGTTTGCCATGCATTCCAAGAAACAAAGACTCAACCGTGGTGGTTGTTGATCGCATGGTTTTCAAAATTGGACTGAACGGTCGGACTGCAAAAACCAGGTTCCATTCTACCCAAAATCGTTATTTTGCCAAAAAACGTAGGTTTGGTCAGTAAATTGTTGATTTGGATGGTTAAACTGTTTGAACTGTCCAATAATTTTGATTGTTTTTTATTTTTTAATTTTTTTGTTAGAACAGACTATCCATTTAACCATAGGATGTAGTTCTTTTGAAGCCACCCATGGGTACAATCCCATTTGTTGCTTGAATTTTTCTCCACCTCTTACACTTCAGTGGAGATGCCAAGTAAGGTGTAAAATTAATCAACAAATAAGAGCAGATTCAAGGACATATTGAGAAATATAAGTAACAAGCAAACAGTCATAAGAAGCTTGTAGAATTCAAGGAAAGAGATTTAGTGTCGGTTTTTCTTTTCAAGGAACATTTTCTTCATGGACGTTATGTTAAGCTTATGCCAAGAGAGCTAATGGGCCATTCAAAGTTATCAAACACATTGGTAAAAAAGCATAAAAAATCATTTAAGTGTGCTCACGGTTTGGTTAAATGAACTGTGTTGTGTTTTTTTTTTTTTTTTTTTAACGAATTGGTCTTTTGGTTTTTTGGAAAATCCTAAACCAAAAGCAATCGATTATCCAATTGATTAGTTTAGTTTTTTATCGGATTGGTTCTTTGATTTTTCAATTTTTTTTATATTTATAATATATATTATAAATAGCTAATTATAAATATTATATATAATGCATATATTTATATAATATATATAAAAATAATACTTATATTTCTCCTTATACTAATAATACTTAAAATTTATAAATTTACAAATGATATGCATAATAAAATTTTTAGATCTTTCTCCTTATACTAATAATACTTAAAATTTAATACTTATTTAATACTTAAAATTTGTTTTTAAAAATTTTAATACTAATAATAGAGTAATTTAATACTTAAAATTTATAAATTTACAAATGATATGCATAATAAAATTTTTATATATTTTTAAAAATTATTAATTAATATTTTAATTTATATTAATAAGTACTAACACCATATTTATTATTTATAAAAAAGAAAAATATTATTTATAAAATATTTAAGAATATAACATTAAATTGAATTTATCAAATCCATTAATCTACATTTATTTCAAAAAAATATTTTCATATTAGAAAAGTTGTATAAATAAAATATTAATAAATGAATAATTATTCTAATAATTAAAAAATTATGAATTTTTATATGATATGTATATTATAAATTTTAGGGAGAATGATCAATCAGCCCATATCAGAATTTTATAGCCACAAAGTACAGGGGGAATGCATCCTGACTGTGAATTGATGCCAAATTCATGGGCAGGATGTGGTTTATAGGGGGGAGAGGGCTAGTAGTAGGGGGGCTGGAATTCAGAATTCTGCATTGTGTGTATTTGTACTTGTCCATGAATTTTAACAAATTTGATATACTTTAAGGTTTTTATAAATTATTAATTAATATTTTAATTCATATTTGAGCATTTAATATTTGGTTTACTTTTTGTTAATGTTAAACAATTAAAAAAGTAAAATAAAAATAATTTATATAATAATTAAAATATAATAGGTGCATATGTTTAGTGCACTCTTGATTGGTGCATTATAAATAAAATAATATGATATCTATGCACCCTAATACATTAATTATAATATTTTTCTTTATATATATCACTAAAATATACATTTCCTATATATTTATATACTATTTGTGATTATTTTGATCCATGGCTTTAAAAAATGACTTATAAATGGAACTGTTCTGGCCACCGGTTTTTGAGTTAATGGTTCGACCGTCCGGTTCGAATGGACGGCCCATTTTGACAAAAATAATTAAAAATAAAAATGGTAAAATACCGTTGAATGGGTCGACAGCTCAACCACATGGGTCAACAGGTCGTTGACTGATTCAACGGTTTTTTGTCAGAAACCAGGTTTGGGGTAAAATGGAACCGGTTGCCTAGACGGTTCCAAGGCCAAACAGTCTGACCGTCTGGGTCAACGACGGTTCAAAAACCATGTTTTGATCTTAAATTTAATGATATTATTGTTTTTATGGAATTTGTATGTATTTTCCTAACGTATCCATGCATTCTCATATTTTTTGTCCGTATCCATGTATTTCCAAAAAGTATCCTTATCTGTATCCATATCTGAGTTATCCAATACAATACCTGATACCAATACTTTATTCCTTTATGCCTTGAAATTTGTAAAAGTTGTTACTCTCAATACACAAATGCATTCTTATATACCAAACACTAACAAAATTGAAGTGCATATATGCATTGAACAAATATCTGCACTCTTCCGAAATGGAGACTAAGGCTTTATTGGGGAAGAGTGCAAATACAAATATGTGTAATGCAAAACCTTTTTCACTTTATGGGCTACACAACGGGGGTAGCCTCTCCCTTTAACCCCCAACCTTGGTGGTAGTGGAATTTGATCCCAGATCTCTACTCCAATGGGTTAGGCTTCATTTCGGAAGAGTGCAAATGTTGCTTAAGTGCATATATGCACTCCAATTTTGTTACTATTTGGTATAAGAATGCATTTATGTATTGAGAGTAACAGCTTTTACAAATTTCAAGGCATATTTGCATTCAAAATGATATCAAAGTTGGTCAATGTGAAAAAAAAAAAGTTAGATTCCAATCTAAGAATTCATGTTTACACCCATTACAACTAAAAACTATTTGGCAAATTAATTTATCAATGCAAAATTAAACCAACTTTGCATTTGCATGGACCATACTCTACTTGTTTGTGTTTACATTCTTTCCAAACAAAGCCTTAAAGTTTGAACATGGTGGGTTTTGGTTAGAATGAGGTAGGGGTTTGATATGTATTGGGACATAGTTAATA
Source organism: Nelumbo lutea (assembly GCF_056320005.1). NCBI lineage: Eukaryota > Viridiplantae > Streptophyta > Magnoliopsida > Proteales > Nelumbonaceae > Nelumbo > Nelumbo lutea. The sequence goes on along the minus strand of NC_142686.1, from coordinate 23,774,908 downwards.
TAATTATATCCAAGAAGAAAATCCCAATTAAAATAGCTATACCCAAGGAGACAAATGGCTCAAATCAAAATTGAGTGGCAGTGAAAAGCATGGTTTTTAAAACTAAACTGGTCAGAGGTATGGTTACTAGTTCAAACGGTCCGATCATTCGACCTGAACAGCCAGCCGGTTCTGACAAAAAAATTAAAATTTTTGAAAAATGATCAAAATCGTTCGAATAGTTAACCAGCCGGTTCAACGGTTTACTGACCAAAATCAACCGTTTTGGGGGAAAAAGCGGGTTTGGGGAAAATGGAACCGATTAGGTGACCAGTTCCTGGTTTTTCCGGTCCGACAGTCCGATCTGATCTAGTTTTGAAAACCCTGGTGAAAAGCAATAGAAAGAAAAAGATTTTTAAATCCAAGAGGGTTAGGAGATGTTGCATTCATAAAGTGTTCATTGATCCTCTAAAATAAACAAAGGCCACTACCCCCATTATTCTTAAGTTATTCTTTTTTTTTCAGCTTTTTCTTTATATAGAGTTTGGGCTCCTAATTCTTTGTTTCTAGAGGGAGGGTAAAATCTTATGCCCCCACCTTTTTATTATGGGAAAAATGCCCCCACCTTTTAATTATGGGAAAATTCCATATTAGTGTCACTTTTGTCCTTGAACTTTAAAACGCAATAATTTAGTATTTGAACTTTCAAAATGTGTGAATCTAATACATTCCATTAACCAGCCCGTTAAACAGCCATTAAGTGTCATTTGAAAAGACACAAATATCCTTTAAGTGTCATCTAATTCTTTTTATCAATCATCCAAACGTTGACAAAAAATGAAAAGTCCCAAATCCTTTTCTTTTCTGTTCAAGAAAGTTGGGGTCACTAGAATGCCCACTGAGACATAATCCCAACTTTCCTTAATAGAAGAGGCAAGGGTTTGAAACTAAGACTGTTCATTTTTATCAATGTGTGGAAAAAAAAAATAGATGACACTCAAAAGGTATTTGTATCTTTTCAAATGTCACATAATGGCTGGTTAACGAATTGATTAGTGACAAGTACTGGATTGACACATTTTGAAAGTTTGGATATGGAATTGTCACGTTTTAAAGTTTGGGACTAATGTGAAAAATACAGGGTACTAATTAAAATTTTTTCTTTATTAATAAATTCTTTTAAAAAAAATAATTATATTTCCACTTTCTTGTGCTTGTACTTGCAATCTTTTTGAGTATCCTACGAAGACAGAAAGCTGAAAGCAAATGCCATCTTGGGCTCCTCATGGATGTGTAAATCCACTTGAGTGCCTTTGATGAGAAGTCAAAACGAGAGTGATAGATCCATAGCAAAGGATTAATCATTCCTGAAGGAAGAACTACATGGCCAGAAGAAGAGACGGGGTCGACTCCAATCCAATCCAAGCTGCTTCCATGATGGATGGCCGGTCTAGCAATTGCTCTGTCTGCAGGAAGGAACTTGCTGGATCAGGTTGGAATATTGCTCAACCACCCTAACTATAAATCAGGCAATGAATGCTAGGCCCGTGCTTTCTGATGCATGCAGCAATCCCGAGGAAAGTTTTGATTTTTTGATGGTTTATATGATAAGCACCGGCCTATAATGAGCTCTCATGAATCATGATCGCCTACCACATCACTCTTTATAAAAGTTGGCTAAGAGAACGTTTCTTCTCCGTTTTTCAAACAGAGAAAAGTTCCAAGCCTGAGAAGTCAGGTTTAAAATAAAAAAAATAAATAAATAAAGGAGCAAAGGAGCTAAGAGAAACAAACGACTCTACCAGAAGGGACCATGATCTATTTGAATCATGGTTTTTAAAACTGAACCGGTGACCTAACCGGTCAGGGGTCCAGTCACTGGTTCGAATGGTTTGACTGTTCGATTCGAATGGCCGACCCATTCTGATAAAAAAATAAAAAAATAGTCAAAACTGTTTAAACAGTTCAAACGGTTCGAACAATTAATCAGCCAATTCAACGGTTTACTGATCAACATCAACGATTTTAGGGGAAAAATCAGAAACCGGTCACCTGCGGTTCCCAATTTTTCTGGTCTAACCATTTGGTCCGGTCCAATTTTGAAAACCATGATTTGAATATATGAAGATCACGCCCCCACCACCCCAGCCAACAAGAAAATCAGACATACTGAAAACTTGAGGACATTACAAGACATTCGGAGCCATCGATGACAATCAATTCTCATTGTCCTTTTGCCATCTAGCACTGAAGAATTTCTCAATAATGCTAGATGATATTTATACATTAAGGTCGATCCCGACAAACCAACCCTCATAAAATTGCTGCCCTCTTACTATATTAAGAAGTTAATGCTGGGATTGGCCCACCAGTCCATGTAGCAAGTACTGCGCCTCTGCTTCCCACTGCCACAGATTTTACTGCAACATGCTTCCTTCGCCAGCCTCTTTTATCATCTACCCGGGGGGGTTATAACTCATGGATCCACTTAAATTACATTTACTTCTTTACAACGACCGAATTTATCTTGTTGTTAACTAAGTGAAACAAGATGTGCAATAAATCTTGGCCCAGATTAGTAAAGATCCAACACTTTTCGCCAATTAATTAATTAGAATTCCAGTCTTGTAATCATATATTCATTTTTGTTCTGTTGATGTATGTGACTCCATTCCACTCTCTCTCTGATCAGTTCGCTATCGACATGAAGATAAACATTGACGAAGCCAAAAGGAAATTGTGAGTTTAAAATCTTAGCTGAATCTCAATCATGAATGGAATTCATTATTATGGTTTAATGCATCGTTCTAATTATTGACTATCAACTACACCCAACTTACTTTCTTTTGCAGTAACCAAACAAGTTCAATCAAACTATCGAATTGAAAAAGAACAGAAAAACACCATGTTCGGACAGGAAGGACCCCCACTTTGTCGCGAGTGCCTGACACCTTTTCTTCCGTCGTCAACTAGAAATCGACCATTCTTTTCAAACTTCAATGTTCAATCAGCCAACCAGTGCCAACTGGTTCAACTTGGTCCGGTGGTCTAGAGGATACCTGGTCATAAGGATACAGTTTAGACACAACTTGCTTCACTTTTGCAAGATCTTCCTTTTTAGGTCTTGTTTTATTGTGTACTCCGAGTCCCAAAGTTGCTTCAGCTTAGACCAACTTGCTTCACATTCTAGATGGATACTTTTGGCAGTTCACACTTCACACTAGACAAACTATAGAAATATGTATTTATTATGTTTATAATAATCATTTGAATCACTCATTGATGCACTCTCTGAGTAATAGTATATCCCAATACATGTCTTAAGGTTGCGTTTCTGATACTCTTTGCAGTACTGTACATGAGCCTTGGAGGATGACTTTGGTTAAAAGTAAAAACATCAGGTTGGGTTGCAATTTGTTCTTTGTAAAGATTGGCTTACCTGATTGCCTCATCCCCGTCCAACCAGGATCGAGAGTTGCACTCACAAACAGTAAACTGTAAACCGCATCTCTCCAGGGATTAAACAGGAAAAGAAAGAATTTACCCACGGTTGACACCGACAAATTGGGACAACTACATGATTGAACTCTGAGATGACTAGCGATCTGGAAAAGAAAAAAAAAATAAAAAAACAAGATTTCACATAAAGTTAAAAGCATCACCACACAGGATGTTACTTTTGATGGCTGTAAGTGCCAAGTAGAGGGAGGCGCCACGGAAACCCCAAACTATTAAACTGGTCCACCGTTCACGACTAAATCCCTTTTACAATTTCCAAATCCTGCACTGGCACATAAATATATGTTTTCACTAAGTTTGTCATCTTCAAATTGAGTAAATGTTGTTGCCTTCGTCTTTTTACCTCAGGACTAAAGACACAGCAAATGTTGAAACATGCCCTCTGAAAAGCAAGCAAAGATGGGATGGCTACAAGCATTGCCCAGGGCCTCGAGTGGACCACATATATGTTCAGACTTCAGTGCAGTGCAGTGCAATAACGGAACATATGCAATATGTGCCACTGTCCAATCACTGGGCCCTCCCATATATCCGTCTGGTAAATTCCCCTCACTCAGCTTCGAGAGTCAAGACAAAATAGGGACAGAAGCTGAACTTGCAACTGTCAAGAGCCATATCCCTGCAACCCATCTGAAGGCTTGCATTAATTATAGAATTCAATTCACACTAATAAGAAAAGAAACTTGGCTGGATAAAATGTTACATTCGCAAAAGAACAGTCGAGAACCAAATTACGAAGATATCATGGAAAACCCTTAATAATGAAAGATAGCTATTGATGGGGGTTAGAGCAGCTGTAGCAGCAACCAACCTAAGATACCTCAACATGCTCAGTTCTGCTTCTTGTTGCATGGAATTATCCTGATGGCATTTCAGCTAATTCCTTCACTTAGGCTGGCCAATATCTTAATATGATGGTGAACAACGCTAGCACCAGCTTAACTACAATATTCAGTCAAACTGCAAGGTTAAGACTTGTGATTGTCTACTGGATTGTGCCTCATAATAGAAGACTCCTGCCCATCATTTAGCGCAGCATCTGCTGAAGTTGAAGCACTTGGTGCCTTTGCTCTGGGGGCAAGAGATTAATCTGTTCAGGTGTGAGGTTCATAACTTGCTGAAGTAGTGCCTTCTCCATTTCAAGTGACAACTGCACAATCGTCAAAAATAAAGTAAAAACCAATAAGACAATTTAGGATAGAATTATGATGCCATACTTGCCAAATTGACCAGATAAACTACCTGTGGAGGACGAGGAGGCTGACTGCCAGGTCCAACATGACCAGGTACCAATTGTGGTGGGCCTGGAAGGGGCACTCCTGCTGCATTATCTGGTGGAGTAGGCATCCAAGCAGCACCTCTTTCTACTTGCATGGAATTTCCAGCATGACTATAGTCCGTTACGAAATGTGAACTGCCCGTCTAAAAGAAGCACTCCATCAGGAAGCATAGCAAGGTTGATACTAAAATTCAATAAGCCTATGCTGAACCTCCTTCCCTGTGCGTGCATCCTAGGACATGCCAGTGTTTTAAAAGGTGCTGGAAGCACAGTACTAAGAAAATGTGTGGTGTACAGGAGAGACACAGACACACTTAAGACATGTGCCTCTAGTCTGGACGTGCTTAGAAAGGCATACACTCAGATGAGGTGTACGCTTTTGTTGTGCTATGTTGGAGGTGTACGCCTCGAATGCTCTCACCTTTTATGCCAATTTTTTATAAATAAAATACTATAAAGAGAAGTGGTTGGGAACCATTCCATCATGTTCCCCATTATGTGATACGAAGGAGGAAAACCCTCCAAACATTTTATTATATTTAAAATACAAGGCCACTATTACCACCACCACCACCACCACTACTACTACTACTACTACTACTACTACTACTACTACTACTGTTGATTTTCTATACTTTAATATGAAATTTATACTTTTCCTATGAAAATCATGAATAATTATTAAAGAAATATGGTTATGGTACCTAGGGAACTACCCTAGAATCTATGTTTTTAACATAAAAAATCCATCACCTAGGCGAGACACCTAAGTGCCTGCCTAGGTGACTAGGTGACAAGGCACCCCCCAGTCACTAGCCTCGCCTTGGCGCCTTGAAAACTATGATACTACTACTAAAAGTACAAATGAGCTTGTGGAACTTTTCTTCTTGACTACAATACCCTTATTTTTCAATTTGGTCCCTTTCTAATTGTGAGGGCAGAAAATGTAACTTGAACTACTAGTTTTCACCTCATTCAATTTCCTTCATTAAGTATTATATTCAAGATATTAACTCCATTCTCTCTCATTAAATACTATACTAAGGGTATTTTTACCCTCACTAATAAATCCTACTAATCAAATCTATGTCCAATAGTTTTAACAATAAAGCCCATGATTTTTAAAGCCAGCCCAAAAATGAAATTGTTCTTCCTTCCAAGTAATGGGTAAGCAATTCAACCATCCAGGTCAAATGGATGTGAACCCATGATGTATTGATGTCAAAGTTAAATAATAAAAATTGTTGAATAGAAATAAACACGAAAAATACAAATAATTAAAAATCCTAGAAAATTTTGGGCACATCTCTAATATTTTATGTTTTTTTTAATAAGCATCTCTAACATTTTATCTTAATCATATTAAATAAAAAACAAGTGTGATAAAGAAAAATATTTTTATTGATGATTGAAATAAAATACAAAATGTAAAACTAACCCAGAAATGAAATTATTTTCATACTTGGTGGTAGGTTTCATAACATGTAGGCAATGGACACGTCTCTAATATTATATATTCATCATATTAAACAAAAATAAGTCTAATAAATAAGAATTATTTTTATACACATATCATTATCACCAGATATAATACCACCAAGTGCAAAGCATGTAAGCATTTGCTAGTTTTTAATAAAATACTACAAAGAGAGACATTAAAATCTTTTCTTTGATTGCTTTTCAATGTTTTACATTCATTTAAATAAGAGATGACACACTTGTTTATGTTAATATCATGCCATTTATGTGAATTGGTAATTCTGAAATTTTGGTGTACAACTTTGCAAGTGCTGATAGCTGATAAACACTAAAATGATTATAGACTATGATGCTTCATATAGTGATATTTCAATTTTATATTTAAATGAGGTATTTTATTATTAGAATTGTAAATATGAAACTTTCTTTTTTTTTATCAGTAATCAAAATCAAATTTTATTACTTAGAGAAAGAAGAGAGTACAGAAATAAGGGCAGCCACGGCTACCAACAATATAATACAAAGACAAATTGAAGATCAGTCTTAGAACTGAGCCCAGAAGCATTCTGCCCTATTTACCCCTTGCTTTGCTAGTTTGTAAATCTCATAACTTTTCCTATTTTTTAGGATATTTACTATATTTATTTTTAATTATTTATTAAATAAAAGTCCATGTTCAGAAAGTTTATGCCTCTTATTCCTAGTTTATACAGGCTCATGCCTTAGGATGGTGGGATTCCTTGTGTCAGACATGCATTTTAAATATCGGTGCATGTGCATACACAAACAAAAAGTACTCGGAAACTTATCAGTTTTGCAATTCTTTGTAGGGTTTTTGCTTGTGTCCTGATTAGTTTAGTGAGGGATAGTTGTTATTTGGTGTGTGCTTTGTTTTCGGATTTCTTTGTTTAGGTAGGTTGTAGTCTGGCATGACCAAAATCAACAAAGTCCAGATGCTCTAGCTGTATGCCCTAATATAATGTGTTCCAGCCAAACCAGGCCCATCATTGGTTTGACATCAGAGAATACCCATTAACAGCCCAACTGAGCACCATCACTGAATAAGTTGATAGGTCATCTATAGGGAATGTCTACAGTTGAAATATATAAATATATATATATATATATATATATATATATATATATATATACTATCTACAAAAGTGCAAATAGGTATCTCTGGCTTCTGGAATTTTTATTGGACAACAAATGCCCCCTCTCTAAAGTTTGAATTTGAACACAAGCAAAGGCAAACTTGTAATTTTACATCTTCATTTAGTACTGCTTATTTGGTTAAAAGACACATAAGTACTTCTTTTGTTCAATGATTGGAAAACAAGCTATAAGAAAAATGTTGTTTTACATTTTTCATTTAATGCTTATTCATACTATTATTAAAAGTGTGAATAATGGTGTGGAACTTTTGTTTGACTAAATTTCCTCAAATTTTGAATTTGGTCCTTGTCTAATTTTAAGGACGTTAACGTAATTTGAAAAACCACTTTTCTCCTCATTTAAACCCCTCTCACTAAGCCTCATATTTAAAGTATTAACTCTCATTAACATTCATTGAATCTTTTTCATGACTAGAAAAGCCCTATTTTTGGATTTGGTTTCCTCTCTAATTGTAAGGGCACAAAATGTAATTTGAATTTGAACTATTACATTTCTCCTCATTCAATTCCCTCTCATTAAGTCTTATCTTAGTGTATTAACTTCCATTCTTTTATTGAATCCTATATTTAATTATTTTCACAAAGTAAAAAGAGATAAATTCTAATTAGATCTACATCCAATACTTTTAATGATATAAAATACATGTTTTTTTTAAATTTACCCAAAAATGGAACCGTTTTTCCATCATGGTGGCAAGTAAGCAATTCAACCATCTAGGTCAAGTGGGCTAATCCATGATGTCAATATCGGTATTGTTTAATGTCCGCCACATGATATGCTATGATTGGAGATGTATCCTACCAGTCATGCATATCCCACCGATATGGGTGTGTATTGGTTTGTATTGCACTATACAGACTGATATAGAATGATACGCTACCCATGAGTTGTGAATGCACATACTCTTCTGAAAAAGAAAGATGGAAGGATTCAAACTCGTGTCAAGGGCTAGGAGAGCTTAATGTCCACGCCTGTAAGCCACCACGCCACTCTGCCTTTTGTGTTTATGAGTAAATGAATATAGCTTTTATTTCTTTATTACATAAATGCAATTCAAATAAATAATACATATTACAGTTAACTCCAACTAAAAATTAAAAAAATAATATTTAAAATCAGTATTTTATAAATTAACAGAAATAAATAATATATCAAATCCATATTTATATCAAAATATTATTTGAATCTCAAAAAAATTATAAAAATATAATATTAATAGGAGAATAATTATTTTAATACTTAAAATTTATAAATTTGAACATGATATATATATATATATATATATTAATTTACATTACATAAAATCATATTTATTATTTAAGAAATAAAGAAATTGTTTACAAAATATTCAAGAATATAATCTTAAATTGAACCTATCAAATCTACTAATCTACATTTATACCAAAAAAAGATTTTTAATTAGAAAATTATAGGAATAAAAATATAATAATGGAATAATCATTTTAAAAGTCAAAATTTGTGAATTTGTATATGATATGTATCTTAGAAATTTTAATAGATTTGATATATTTTAAGTTGAAACTATACATTTTATAAATTATTAATGGATATTTTAATTTACATAGAGAATTAAATATTTGGTTGACCTTTTTGTTAATGTAATAAAGTAAAAATAGTAAAACCAAAAATAATTGATATAATAATTAAAATATAATAGGAAAATATGTTTTGCATTTTGGACTCTTGATTGATACATTATCAATAAAATTGTATGATATCTACGCATGATACTATATTAATTGTAATATATTTTTTTCATAAACATCATTAAAATATACATTTTCTATGTATTTATACATTATTTATGATTATTTGACCTTAAACTTAATATTATTAATGTATTACGAAATTTTTGTGTTACCCTAGCATATCCATATTTTTCGTCCGTATCCATGCATTTCCAAAGCGTATTCGTATCCAAGTTGTCCGATACGATACTCGATTCCGATACTTTAATCCTTGTGTGTGTGTGTATATGTGTATATATTTGTATCCAAGAATAATTATTACTTATCACATTTTTTTTTCTTTAATATGACTAATATATATATTAATCATATTAAAGAAAAAAACTGTGATAAATAATTATTCTTATTAATTTTGGAATGAAATATAAATTATAAATTTAAAAGCAATCCAAAAATAAAAATTATTTTTGTGATGGTAGGTCAACAATTCAACCTTTTGAGTCAAATGTGTCAACCCTTGATAACATAATTAAATAAAAAATGGAAAAATATAAAAACACAACAGCATTATGTAATAATACAAAATTTTGTAAATAACATTTAGGCACCTATATAACATTTTATTTTAATCATATTAAAGAAAAATAAGTGTGATAAATAATAATTGCTTTATTGATGTTGGAAATAAAATATTAAATTTAAAACCAACCCAAAAATGAAATTGTTTTCTTGGTGGTGGGTCAACAACTCAAACCATATGTCTCAACCACAGATTTCATAATTAAATAATAAAAATTAAAAATATAAAAACACAAAAAAATATGAAAAAAATATAAACTCTTTAGAAAACATTTGGACACATCTCTAATATTTTATATTAATCATATTAAAAATTAGACATGATAAGCAAGAATTGTTTTTAATTTTTTTATTGATGATATAAATAAAATACAAAATTCAAAACCAACCCAAAAGTGAAATTGTTTTCCTATTTGGTGGTAGATCGATTCAACATTTCAGGTCAAATGTGTCAACTCATGAAGTTATAATTAAATAAAAAAATGTTTAAAAAGATAAAAACTCAAAAATATACAAAAAATGAATAAATTGTGTAGAAAGCATTTTGGCATATCTCTATATTAATGAACCATAATAAGATAAGAATATTTTTTGTAGACAGAGAAATATGAAAAAATTCTAGAAAACTTTGGAACATATTATGTACTATCGTCATCACAAAATTTGCCACATGCAAAGCACATACACAAATACTAGTCCTACAAAATGAGTATGCTTGCATAATCTAGCCATTTAAGTTCTGCAATTTTTTACCTTTTTAAGAAGGGAAAGTATTGTGTTGTATTATATTAATATGCAAAAGGACTGAAAGACTATGAGAGTACATCAGCCCATGTACAATGAGAACCTGTACATTGGGAATATACAAAAAAGGAAAACACAGAAAGAGTCATCTGAAGAAAGGCTATCCTACATTTTCTATATTGACAAAGTTTGATAATCATCTTGTTCAACTCCTAGAATAAGAGAACATCAAGATCAGATCATCAGAAAATAAGGGAAGGCCCATTGGTAGGCTATATTCAACATCCAATAGAGCACCTGAGGTTATATTCAACTCCTACAATAAGGCTCAAGAATTGTATCAGGATCAAGTGCACATCAGTACAGGAAAAAAGACCAGAACATCCTCAATTAGAATCATCTTAGCCAATAATGAGAATTCTGGGGCTACAGGATGATCACATTCCTTTTTATTGTAATTAACAATTCAGTTTTATGGTTTTTCTTTTCTTTTTTGATAACTCAATATGAATTCATCCTGTATGAATTCATGAATGAAGCTATTTAATTCCAAAATATGAAGAGACAGTTTATACCTTATACAGTGACTGTGGTGGCAGTGGTGGCTGTCCCTGTGGAAATGAAGAATCAATGGTAGTTGGGGGTTTAGAACCTGACTGGAAAATTTTGAAAAGCTGATTAATTTCAGGCATTTTATATGCAATATAATCAATAGCAATTTTAGCTTCATAATTTCTGCTTCTTAGCTTACATGAAATGTGGGTTGCAAGAGATGAGGCTGGGTTACACCAGATGGCTGGAAACCCAGATTCAAACCCATTTGTGAGTGAAGCTGATTTGGGAAAGGAGGGATTGAAAGCATTGAAGATGGCCTAGTTTGCAGCAGCAATGGTGGTTGCAGTGGCAGATGGGGAAAGCCTGCTGTCTGCATCGATTGTTGTGACTGACTGGAGAAATTAGGTATCTGGGGTGGAAGAAGTGGAGTTAGCTGTGGAGCAGAATGTAATAGAAGAGAAGGTATATTATGTAGTGAGGAGGATTGTGGAAGCGATATTGGGGTAAGTGGTGCACTCAAGGGCCCCTTGGACTGCTGTAATGCCTGCAGAGAATGTGGTGACATAGTGTTTGGCTGAAGGGTCACTAGTGGAACAGAAGCTGATGAGACAGGCACGGCAGGTTGATTCAGTTGTTGCTTTCTCACTGTAGTTTGGGTCTGAGATGCACTTCGTTGATCTTGTGGTCCAACTTGGATTGGTAATGTGTGTGCAGTCTGAATGTTCAGCTGCTGATTTGTTTGTACTGATTGCTGAGGATGCTGAGATGGTGACTGCTGAATGTTTGGCATCTGTATTTATGTAAAGTTTAGATTCTATACATATGCACAGATATAGAGTTGAAATTACGAATGCCCAGTGGCAAAAAATATATATACCACTTGTGGAGGTTGCACCATTCCAAGCATGATCTGTGCCTGGAGATGAGAAAAACAATTGTCAATGTCCAACAAAACTGATAAATTGTTGCAATGCTTTTTTTTTAAATAATAAAGTATATTAATAAAAAAGAAATAAATTTACAAGATGCAGGCTCAGCCAAATATCCAGCTGGAGAGACCAAAAGAAACACTGAACAGGCCATGAAAAGGACTAGGACACAAACGGAACCAAACAAGATCAAACCCCGAGAATACAACACAAAATGGGCCCCAACATAGCACCTAGCACTCCCTGTGCCTGGACCAAAACACAAGAGAACTAATCACAGAACGATAACCTCAAAAAGCCCAGGCCACCCAGGCCAACACAAGAGAATCAATCCCCCTACCCCTTCCACGGGCACTACCTGACCCCTTTCTTCTAGGCTTCACCAAAACATCATCATAAAAGTCAACGAAATTGTCTGCCTTCCAGCATCCTAGGAGGCAATCTAGACTATCAAAGGCCCAATCTGAATCAGTAGTATATTCAGTCAATAAGTATTCAATCTCTCCCTAAAGATTCAACTTTTGCTTGGCATGGGCTACAGCATCTGTCACCACCTGAATCAGTACCCAAATGCTTACCAAAAACTCATTAGGGACTCCACACTTTGTTCAACCATGTTGAGAGCAGAAGGGTTTCACTCACAAGCAGTTTCATGTCACTCGGTCTCAGTTGTCACGATCCCACATGCCACCAGAGCAACAGAAAGCCCTCCATAGTCTGAAACCACTGTTGCAACCGGAGATGACCCTCTTTCTAATTGGGTTTCCTTGTGAGAACCCCAGACAAACCAGCCTCCACACCAACCGGGACTGAAACCAACCATGTGGGGGAGTTAAGGTCAAAGGCAAAAGACTCATTCTTCAGAAACTATTCAAACACGGCCAACCATGTGCAAGGCATGTGTGTGTGTTCCTGAATAAAGTGAGTCACAACTTTTGAAAAGAAAAAAAAAAAAAAATCATCGTCACCTAAGCCTTGTCCCAACCATACGGAGTCGGCTATAAATCCTGTTTCGCCATGCCATTCTGTTTAGTGTCATATCCATTGTTAAATAATGAACACCTAAATCATTTCTGATTAATTATTGTTTCAACCAATGTCCCTTTTGGTCTGCCCCTCCTAGCCCTTTTATTTCAAAACAAAAACTTAACATAAAAAAATGTGTAAATCTAAGTTTTCAAAATCTCTATTAGCTTAATTGGTTAGAGTATTGTGTTGTTGACACAAAGGTTCTAGCATTGTACATTTAAATCCTACATAGGCTAAACTGTTTAAATTCTAAACATCAAAGGTACAGCCTACAATTAAATTACATATTCAATATCAAATTCAAGGTCAATTCATCAAAACATAGCAACAATCTGGGTGAGGAACACCTTGAAAAATGAGCATATCCTGTTATTTCTACTTAGAACCTTCTCTCATACAAAAGGACAATCTACCTCGATATGCTTTGTTCTTTCATGGAAAACAGGGACTCAATCTCTTGGATGATGCTAGACAGCACTCAGTACCTCTTGTCTATCCACAAGACTTATTCACAGCCTGGGGTCGGGCTGGGCTTACCATTTACCAACAGAAAATGTTCAGGCCTGAGCCTGAGCCTAGGACTTATTTAAAGCCCAAAGCCCAATCTAAATAGGAAGTAAAAGTAAATTTGATACACAAGAAAAATAATCGGGTCTCATACGTACAGCCGAAGCCCAAGCCTGTGGGCCTCAAAATACGTACAAGCCCGATAAAGAATGGTTCGGGCCAGGCAAGCCTGCTGGGCTACCCAGCCCATGAACAGGTCTAATATCCACCATTTTCCTTATTCCTTCCGTATCCTTTTTTCATCCTTCAGTTATATATTGTGTAATTACCAAAAAGTAATCACCATCTTCCTCTTGTTTATCATCATTGGGTATGCATATCTCTTCATCACTCTTGCTTCACAAGCCCTTTCAAGCACATGTGCAGCTAATATTTTATTACCATCCTTCCCTCTTCAATATGATTGCTCTCTTCTGATTCAAAACTTCAATTTAGTTTTTTCCTGTTAATAAGCCATTCCTGTTCTTTACAACGTTCTACTCCAAAGCCACACATCTGCCCATATTATTAACCCCTTTTACTTCCAAGGCATTCTCAAGCCCAATACCTCCTTTTCTTGTGATATTACCTTTTTATCCCTTCTCAAGTGGAACACCTTACTATCATCGTGTGATTTTTGTTTCTGGTTTGAGCCATAGGAATAACAGTGGAGAGTGGACCCCAGCTACTCATGCCTTCTCAAAACTCACAAATTCTCCACCATTTTGCATAGCTTCCTCCTGACAATTTTGCTTCCCATCTTTAATTTGACACTCCGTATGTCCCCCCTTTTGACTGCCTCATTGACCTCACCCTTCAGTTAAATGGCATACTGCCCCTGCCAGTTTGCAGCTAATCATCTTCTTCTCTTTCAAGCTGTAGAAAGTTTGGTCTTCACCCCCCACTAGGATTCTTACTTGATATGCTTCTCCTGTAAATAGAAGCTTGATTAGCTGTGGAATCCTCAAAATGTCTTCCACCTCAACTAAAATCCTTGCCAGGTGTATTTGATCCCATACTTTGTTCTGCTAGTCATACTTGAGAAACTTCCCACAAGAGTCTCCAATAGCCATGGAGGTCTACAAACACCATGCAAGTAAAGGAATGATGGCTCCAGTCACCCAAACAACCTTCTTGCCATTTGAATTTCTTATGCTCCAGCAATCATAGCCTACTAGCCAATACATAGGTCTGGATCGTTTCACAGCCCCACCTCTAGCTCCAAGATATGCTCTACTACCTCTTTGCTCTAAGTATAAAGAGGAAGAGAGCAGCATTTAACCTCCTTACTTCCACCACAGCACCTACCTTCCATAAAGCAATTTCAGCCCAACCTTTTGCATCCTCCAATTCTGGACCCACACCAATGAATCTACCAACAAAGCATAAGGTTGGGGATAGGAAATTTGGTTATAAAGAATATAACTTCATTAGGTAAGTGGTTGTGGAGATGGCCCTTGGAAAGAGGGAGATTGTAGCATGAGGTGATAGCTAGTATTCATGGCTGCTTGGAAAATGGTTGGGATGCTGGTGTTTCTCGTCGGGCTACCTTGACCACTGCTTGGAAAGTGGTTCACGGTATCCTTCCCCAATTTCCTAATTTTGTCAGGAATGATGTTTGCTTAGGGGATTCTGTTCACTTTTGGGAAGATGTCTGATTGGGTACTTCAGCTCTCAAAGACCTCTTTCCTTCTCTCTACTGAATCTACTCTATTTCCTTGTTTAAGCATAAGATTGTCTCCAACTTTCTTCCCTCCCCCTTTCAACTTTGTCTTTAAGTTGACTTCCATCGAAGTTTAAGGGATGTTGAACTTGGTATTGTTTCGCAACTCCTTCTGGTTCTTGATAATATCTGTTTGGATCCTTTAAAATCAGACAAGAGGATTTGGTCCCCCCCCCCATCCAAAAGGGCCCTCTACTTGTGCTTCTTTTTTGAAGGCCCTTGGTTCTTCCTCCACTTAGTTGGTCTTCTGGTTAAGGAGATTTGGTCTAGGCTGGTTCCCCCTAAAATTATTTTGTTTTGCTGGAAAGTGTTTTATGGGAAAATAAATACTTTAGATTGCTTGCAAAAAAAAAAAGCCTTCTATATGCTTGTCCCCTAACTAGTGTATTCTTTGCAAAGCTAATGGTAAGGACCGCTTCCACTTACTTCCTACTCTTTTGTTATTGCTGTTTGGTGTAAGTGTGCTTTTCGACCTGTCGGTCTTTGTATGGCCCACAAAAGAGGGAGGGATATGTGGAAATGTATTAAAGCGGTTGCAATTTGAACAATTTGGGAAAGGAATGCAAGAATTTTTCAAGAAGTGGAACAAAGTCTTCTCGATGTCAAGGAGTGCATCTTAACAAGGACAATTCATTGGCTGAGAACTTTGGATTCTTTCCACTTGTTTTCCTTTGATGACTTGTGGAGGAAATGGTTAGCAGTGGCAGCTAGTTCCTCCAAGAAGGAAAGGGTTACTATGGGATGGACCCCGCCACCTAAAGGTTGAGTAAAGCTGAATTTTGATGGAAGTAGTCAAGGCAATCCTGACCCCTCAGGTATAGGAGAGGTTTTGAGGGATAAGGATGGTAATATTTTAGCCCTGTATTTAGGCCCAGGAGAATAGGAGACTCTAAGGTTGTTGGCAGCTTTACAAGGTATTCAGATAGAAAATCAACTTGGTGTTGAGAATCTTCAAATTGAAGGAGACTCTAAGGTTGTTGTGGGTTAGTTAATAGACCTGAACTCAGTCATTTGGTGCTACAAGGATCTCCTAAAGAAGGCTAACTGGTTATTAAGGAATATGACTGTTAGCTTACATTGGGTGGGCAGGTCAATAAATGCTATGGCTGATTATCTTGCTAAACAACAGGTTTTGAGGGAACATCCGAACATCTATACCTGGCTATCTTGTAATGTTTTATCTCTAGTTTTTTGTTTTTGATAAATAATGTTTTATCTCTAGTGCTCTATGGTTTTTTAGAATTTCAAGGGAGGTCACACCTTGTACCTCTCTGTGGGATGCTTGTAACAGTTCTCGTCTTTTGATAATAAAATTACTCTTCAATTATCAAAAACGAAAAAAACCAAAGCATGTGTCTAAAATTTTAATCTATGTGCAAGTTTACCAACATCTGAGACTACCACAGCCATTCTCATGCTGTTATCCCTTAAAATTTCTTCTTTTACATATGCAGAAGCTACTAAATTCAATGCTTCCTGTTGTTTATAGCTTTTTATATTGTATATGCATCTCATCTTGTGAAACATTGCACACTTGCATACGGGCTTTGTCCTAATATTATATACACATAAACATTTGTGCTTATGTATATATAATATGCCTTCTTTTTTTTCTGATCTTTTAAATAAAAAAAAAAAGATAGAAAATGATTACAAGCTATCCTGGAATCAATTTATCTATGCCATCTGCTTAACATTTTGCGCTAACTAAAAGTTAACAATTTTTTCCAAATATACATATTTTCCAGATGGATGCCCAAAAAAGGATATAAGCATATGGTACATAGTTAACCACCATTTGTGCAATGAAAGTTACGTGTTCCCAATCATTACAAAAATTAGAAAAGTTCAGCCCTTTAAACTGTACCATGATGGATGCCCAAAAAAGGATCATAGGCTCCATATTTATAATAACTAAGGGTCTGTTTGGTTTCCATATAGGGGATGGCCATTCTGCCCTCCCCCCTTGGGAATGTGATTCCCATTGCACCTCTCTATTTTTCATTTTTTATGTTTTGACAAAAAAAACCCCATTTTAACCCAAAGCCCTACTCGATCCCAAGTCCTCATCGTCTCACAAGCCTTCCTCCGTCCAAGTTAGTTGCCAAAGACCATCATCTCCGCAGAGGTAAGACCGACACCAGTCACTGGCCAGTCATCCTTCCCTTGTATCACCTTCTCTTCTTCCTATTCTTCTTCTTACTCCCCTCTTCTCTTTTCTTCTGCCCCCCCCCCTTCTTTCTCTCTCTCTTCCTCCTCCCCTTTCTCATCGTCGTCGCTGCTAATATCACTAACACTTGGTATAAGCAAATCCTCTTCTTCCTCCCCTCTCCTTTCTTCTTTCTGCACCCCCCCCCCCCCTTCTTCCAAATCTTTGCTCGGCCAAACAAAGCCTGGAATCCACCCTCTTCTTCTTCTTCTTCCAAATCTCCTGCTACCACTGTGACAGTAGTCAAGTCAAAGCCTGTAATCCGCCCTCTTCTTTCTTCCCCTCTTTTTCCAAATCTATGTCATTACCACTATGAATGGGAGCAAGACTGAAAATTTTGGCTGATTCCTATTCTGACTTCCGGCTGAGCCAAATAGCAAAATCAGAATTCGATTCCTATTCCTGTTTGAACCAAATAGGCGTCAAGAATGGGCGATACCAATTCCAATTCTTGGGGATTCCACTTCTGGTTCTGATTCTGATCCTAACCACAAACCAAATGGACCCTGAATTCACCTCACATCCCTTCTTTTGGGAAGTCCTATTATTTTTTCTCTATCTTTTCGATTCCTATTCCTGTTTGAACCAAATAGGCGTCAAGAATGGGCGATACCAATTCCAATTCTTGGGGATTCCACTTCTGGTTCTGATTCTGATCCTAACCACAAACCAAATGGACCCTGAATTCACCTCACATCCCTTCTTTTGGGAAGTCCTATTATTTTTTCTCTATCTTTTCGATTCCTATTCCTGTTTGAACCAAATAGGCGTCAAGAATGGGCGATACCAATTCCAATTCTTGGGGATTCCACTTCTGGTTCTGATTCTGATCCTAACCACAAACCAAATGGACCCTGAATTCACCTCACATCCCTTCTTTTGGGAAGTCCTATTATTTTTTCTCTATCTTCACATAGAAGCAAACAAACAGAGGAAAAAAAAAAAAAAACTAGGTTCCACAGGATATGGACTTGTTTGCTAAATTCTTTCACCAGCCAAGACTCGTGTAAACATGTTATATGCCAAGAAACCAGAACTATTCATTTTCTTCCAAACAGCTTTAGTAAATGGTCCTATAGGCTCAGTTTGGCAAGTGTAAAACCTTGTATTTTGTATTTTGTATGTATTTGTATTGTACATATTTTTATTTGTACTCTTCCCAAACTGAGTCATAATAACAATTCTAGAATATATACTTATTTGTTAACCATTTCTTTTTCCTTTTTGGGATAATATATCAGTTAAACTAGTCGGAACCAAATGAATTTGATACATTGTCAGCTTGTTACACACTAAACAGTCCAATAAATCTATACTATTCAAAAAAGTATAAAATTTCCATTATTTGATTGATCTTGAAAACCTCACTAAATTCCCTTCCCAGAGCTCTAGAAAGGATATATACCTCAGTCAATCCTTGCATACAATATTTTAAACTATATTTTTGATTCGGACCTTAAATTCAAAATCTTAGTATCGTATGATTATACTCTGACGCAAAATACAACAGGCATAAAATAATTTACAAAACTTTAATTAGACCATGTAGGAAATGCAAAACAGACAAACAAATCGAGTTCTATACATAAGAGAGTTCAACAATTTAGGATGGATAAAGAAGAACAAGCAGAAATCCATTTATTAAAAAAAAAGAATTATTTCCTTTTAAACCCAAAATCAGAACGGAAGATAAGGAATAGGTAAAAGAAACCTGGAAAAGTGCTTTCGTCAAAAGAGGATTCTCTACCAGTATCTGTCTCGCTTGCTGTTGATTCTGTTCGATTAGAGACTGTATGAAAAAATATGAAACAAGAAACATTGGGGCTACACTTGTCTTAGTGAACGAGCAAGCGATACTATTTGAACAGAAAATAAAGAACGAAGATTTATATATAACGGAAGAAGAATAGAATAAATTTTTCTTTGAGGAGGATTTAAAGCTTACATTCATCTGAGACATGATGTCGTAGAGCTGGTTCTTTGACATCCAAAGAAGATTAGACGCAAAAGAGTCGCCGGCGATATGCTTTCCCGCCATGGTTTCGAGAAGAGAGAGAGAGAGAGAGATGCTTTATGACTCGAACTCGCTTGTTAGGCATGTGTAGTACCGTGTAAATTGGGGAAGGTAAATTAGGTAACGCTTCAGCCCAACAATGGGTTTACAAAGATCTAACATTGTGGGCCTTCATAATCTCTACTATCTATAAAAAAGCGAATGCCCATTCAACTGCCACTTATAAGCGTTCAGAAATAGCCTCCACGTACACATTTACTAGTTGAATTTAAAACGCCAATGTCCATTCCTATCATATATAGAACTAGCTCTATTCTATCAACAAAGAATGCATGTTTGTATTAGTTCTGTTAAATATTACATCCGGTTCAGCTTATCTGTTTATTTGTAATTGGAACTGTATTCTTATCTCATAATTTTATACTTTTTGTCTCATTTGTTCTTATGACATTGCAAATTTTGCATTTAAGACTTAGTTTAGAAAGAGTACAAATACAAATATGTAGGGTGCAAAACCTTACATTTTGTATTATTTTGTATGTATTTATATTGTACGTATTTATATTTGCACTCTTTCCAAATATGTACAATACAAATACATACAAAATATAAGGTTTTGCACTCTATATATTTGCATTTGTACTCCTTCCAAACTAAGGCTCAGGAATACAAATGCAAATATGTACAATATAAATACATACAAAATAATACAAAATATAAGGTTTTGCACTCTACAGATTTGTATCTGTACTAAAGCTCAGCTTGGAAGGAGTACAAATACAAATATATACAAAATATATAGTTTTGCACTCTACATATTTGTATTTGTACTCCTTCCAAACTGAAGGCTGAATTTGGAAAGAGTACTAATGCAAATATGTACTGTGCAAATACATACAAAATAATGCAAAATATAAGGTTTTGCACTCTACATATTCGCATTTATACTTAGGCTCAGTTTGGAAGGGGTACAAATACAAATATGTACAATACAAATATATAGAAAATAATACAAAATACATGATTTTTCACTCTACATATTTGTATTTGTAAGGAATACAAATACAAATTTATAGAGTGCAAAACCTTGCATTTTATATTATTTTGTATGTGTTTATATTGTATATATTTGTATTTATACTCTTTCCAAACTGAGCTTAAAAAATTGATCTAAAATTTGCACCACCTTCATCCTAGACTTTATCATCTTCCTTCCTACCTTACTCTCAAACATATAACACTTCTACTTCCATTCTTTTTCAAATAAAATGGGGACCACCTCATTTTACTTCCTATTTTACCTCTCACAAACAAATATGTCAAAGTTAAATCCGAAGTAAAAGCAAACTAGAATTTAGACTTAACCCATGCATCTACACCAATGCAAATGAGACAAACAAACTGAGCCATTATGATTTTATTGCACCAAAAAAATCCCCCAATGGGCTGACATCGGCTTCGGTCAGGGCAAGCCCATACTCACACCGTCTCAACAGCCTCTTGCAACCTTGCATTGGAAATATCTCTCCATAAAATAAAGTACGGAGATATTTCCAATGCAAAACTGTAAAGGCTGTTTGAACGGGTGTTGCTCTGACGGAAGCCGAACTCTAGTGGGCTAGGTAATTTTATAGACCATGCATGCATGTCTAGATGCAGTTTTAATAAGTGAATACAAGATTATAGGTATACATATAAGCATGCGATATTAATAAATATACCCACTTTTTTTTCTTATTGATTCTGAATTTTCTCTTCTATGGAGAATTGTACCAATGGGCTTTCAGTTTTAAGTTTTGTTTGGTACTCAGCTAGAATTGGAATGGTCTATTCCTCCTAGTTGTTTGGTTCATACAAGAATTGGAATTAAAACCAAAATCAGCTGGAATGGATTCTCATTCCCAAGGGAGGGGGAGGGAATGGTCATTCCCTCAAATGCCATTCCGGTAATGGGAATCCAACCACCCAATCAAATCGTTGGAATTGGAATGGACCATTCTAATTCCAATTCCAGACCTCTATTCCCATGAAGCAAATGAACACTTAGTTTGACAAACCCATTATTATAGCTAATGTTGACTTGAACCAAATCATGGAAAGATACCTAATAAAAAGGGGTAAATTGTTGAAAACATCCTCTGAAGTTTCTGATTGTTGCTGAAACATCTCCAAAGTTTGGTAATATTAATCACCTCCCCTGACATTTTGAAAAATAAATCAATTTCGGAAAAGAGATGGGAAAGGTTTGGGGTAGTGATTGATATGAAGAGAAATCTTGAAAAATAAGCATTTTGGTCAAAAGTGACTTCATGGGTATTTTGGCATTTTTATGCCTCTTGTTAGAGGGTTCTAATAGAAGGGTCTACTTGCAACTGTTAGAAAGTTCAGGAGAAGTTGTTGCAATTATCAAACTTAAGGGGATGTTTCAACAATGGTTAGAAACTTTAGGGGAGATTTCAGCAATTCACCCAATATTGTTTATTTGACATGTATTGCTCTTCAACTCTACCTATGATTTATCTTACAACGTCAATCTCAAGTCCAGATGCAGAGTTGTCTCAAGTTGGCAGATGAATTAAAACCTTTAAAACAATCCAATCCATATCAACGTTATATTAGCACTTGGGATTTGATACTTGCCATGCTGTGTATAAAAACCACCAACATAACCAATCGTGAGCGAACATGTTAGAATTTTATACACATAGGACCCATATCTATTTATCTATCTATCTATAGCAAGACTGTTCACATCAGCATGTTTCTCCTTGCACTCTCTCTCCTCTCCCCTTTCCACCACTCCCATCAAGCCATGTCACCATTCCCAACCCAACTACCTAAAAATATTCTTAGAATCTCTCTCCTAACATATCTCCTCTAAGTTATTAGGAACATATCTTGTTACCCTACTCCCTGATCAATTCATGAAATCTCTCCCCCAATCCATATCCGCTCTCTCATTTAAAATATTCATATTAATTAATAAATAGTTAAATATAGTTAATATTTAATCCAACCCATATTCAACGAGTATTAAATAGTGTTATTACCAAAAGTTAAAAAATATGCTACTAATTACCAAAGTTTAAATATTCTTATTAGTATGATTAGTAAATTACCAAAAAATAATAAATATTGTTATTAATTAACTCATCATGACTTTTTAAAGTATTTTAGTATTATATTCATGTTAATTAACAACATTTTACAGAAATTGAAAACTCTTTAAATAATTTCTATAAAATTGAGAATTATATTTAACAATTATCAAAAAGTATAAAATTTTAGTTATTGCTATTATTATAGTTAATTACCGAATTTAGATGGGGCAATAAAATATTATAATGTTGGTAATGAAATTATTAATTAATTTATATTGGAAAATAAAAGATAAATTAGTGTACTATTTTTACTAAACTACTTAATAAGAAATTAAATTAATTTTCAATAAATCTCCATAATTACACAAATGTAATAAAATTTTCAAAATTTTTCATAAAACCACATTTTTGTAAAATAACATTTTAGAAATTAAAAGATATAATACTGTACTTTTGGAAAATTTTTGAAAGTTTATTTAAAATTTATTAAATAATTATTGAAAATTACTGGAATATTTTGGAAAATTTAGGAAAGTTTATTATACATTTGATATATTGTGGAAAACTATTGACAATTTATGTAATTTTCATTCTAAATTATTGAAAATTATTAAAGATAAATGAGTATGGGAAAGGGAAAACTGTAATTTAAACCAATAATTACACAAACTAGTAAGATAAATTAGTATAATATTGGAAAAAGGAAATTATTGATTAGTTTATATTAGAAAAATATAAGATAAATTAATGTAATTCTGTAAGAAAACCATTTAAAAAATAAATTATTTAATAACAATTTAAAAATAAATTTGAATAAATTATCAAAATTAAACAAATGTAATAATTTTTTTCAAAATTTTCATAAAATTACATGTTTGAAAATTAAAGACAATTTAGTGTACTATAGAAATTTACCATGTGGCTGATAGTCAACATATTTGACCATTTTTGTCATCAAATTGAATATTTGGTTGACGGGGAGTGAGTGCCTTGTCTTGAACCCGCCCGACACCCAACACTAGGGACGGGATGGGGAAAATTTGAGGATTCCCCATCCTTGATGATGAGTGGGTGCCTTGCACTGAACTCGCCCGGCATTGAGGACGAGGTAGGGAAATTTGAGATTCCCCTTCCCTAACGGGAACTGGGTACCTTGCTCTGAACACACCTAACACTGGGGACGGAGTGGAGATGGGGTAGAGTGTCTTGACTATGGGGCGTGGATAGGGATGGGTGCCCTGCCATGAACCCGCCTGTTGCCATTAGGGGTGCAACTTTTGCAAGTTAGGGCGAAACAGTGTAAATTGTTAATTCGGTCCAACCCAACTTGCACCCCTACGTTGCCATTCCTATAAAATTGTTAATTATTAGTAAAATTAATAAAAATGGTAGCTTTTGTAATTATTTTTATTTATTTAAAGTCAATCAAAATTTTATTTAAAAATAATAAAATGATAACAGTTATTAAAATTTCTACAAATGATTAATAAAATTGAATTTATTAAAAAATATATGTTCATATTAAATTAATAATTATTATTTTTTATAATCAACATTAAATAAAAATATAATTATTAAAATTTTAAATATTAACAATAAATTTGAATATTTTTAATTAATCAACAACAAATTTTAATTATTAATTTATCAATTAATTAATAATAAATAAAATTATTTAATCTTTCAAATTTTCCCTGCATCGCATGGGGTCCTCGTTAATTCATGTATATAGACCACTGGTACGTCCACTTGTGATAGGCTACGTTAGATTTTACACACGGCGTGGAGGACAGCAGATATAGAGGAAAGAGAGTGTTCTCGCCTCAATGCCGACATGACCACCTCCTCTCATTTCTCACATGCATGTGATTATTATTTTTAAATTAAATATTAAAATATAACGAGCCACCGTTAAAAAATATCTCTTAGGTCTTAATTATACTATTTTTTGTAATATATGATAGCTCCCATTAGGCATTTCTTTGGTTATATCTATATCGTCCTTAGAAAATGAAGACTGAAACAGGAAGAGCTGCAAATAAAAGCGTGTACAGTGGGCTACGAAAGCAACCAAGAGTGAACACGCTCTGTAGCCCATTATACTTTGTACATGCATCTGTTTGCTGCCCATCTATACCCATGAAGTCCTGTGGGGTGGGAAGAGTGGCCTGAAGATGAATTCTCAGTCCTCGTTCGAGGCACCTTAAAAAGTAAAACCACTTAGAGAGGTGAATCAAACATCAGAGTACCTACAAAAATTTACCATGTTTTGAGTGCCTGAGAGAATGATTGAAATTAACCATGAAGGGCATGTGTCGATCAACAAGAGAAAATACAGGAAATGCGTTAATTTGAACCAAGGTTCAAAGTATCATTATGTATCAGTTTGTATCAGTCAATATGTATTATTTTGGGATCCTTCCGATAATGTCCTTACAGTGGGTGTATCGGGGGTTTGACTGGTTCAGAGGATGGAGGGGTCCTAGACCGACTCCTCTGAATCA
The DNA here is from genome assembly GCF_056320005.1 of Nelumbo lutea. Classification (NCBI taxonomy): domain Eukaryota; kingdom Viridiplantae; phylum Streptophyta; class Magnoliopsida; order Proteales; family Nelumbonaceae; genus Nelumbo; species Nelumbo lutea. Next base: position 23,749,834 of record NC_142686.1, on the reverse strand, counting down.
GTTTTGAAACAAAAATTAAAAAAAGTAAAAAAACAAATATCGAAATGTCTGATACACCCCATATCGATATTTTGAACCTTGATTGTACATTTGGTTCGGATTAGTTTTCATTGTGCTACTTATCATCTCTTGCTAAAACAAAATTGTATTTCTTGATGGGAATAGAATGGTTGGGACATTTGGTTTAACTTTTCCAAATAAGCAAAGTACTTTGCCAAATAATTATAAAGAATAAGAAATATGATTAATTTGAGAATTATTATGCATGATATTTATAATATATTATACTGCATCATTGCATATATGTTGGGCAAAAAAAAAAAAAAACCCTGAAAAAAAGCTTCCATTTCAAATCTAATTTTGTAAAAACTTTAATAAGTGGAAAAAATATATTCTCAATATATAACCAAATTAAAATAAAAAGCCTGAATCTCTTTTAGGTACTTGTCAATTGTCATATAACATCTAATGCTTTCATTACCTCAAAATAATGGATTTTAAAAGAGGATACGTATGTGATACTAAAATCAAAACACCAAATCAGTAAAACTATATCTGATAAAGGCCAATAAATATTTTTAAAATATTCAAAGATTATAATGGGGGGCATTTGAAGTTTTTACATAATAAAGTGGTAGTAATTCAAGAAGAGAGAAGATTTGTTAATTAATCGTTTCCTACTTTAATTTCTCTCTCACCTTTTTAAAAATATAAAAGTTGCTTTCTTATCTTTATGTACATTTTCCCTTCTCTTATTCCTTTATGAGTAATATATGATTGACAAGTCTTCTAAAAATTTGTCCACCATTCTTACAGTTATATTCAAGTAAAAACTCATGGAGAACCACTTATAAAACCAAATCGTTCTACAGTTTTAATTTCAGTACTCAACATTGAATGCTTATTTTTTAATAGAAACTATATATGTTCATTCTTATTAAGCCATTCTTCGTTGTTTGCTAATAATCTTATTAAACAATTCATTCTTCCCAATCTTCAATCTATTTTTAACAAAGGTCATATATATTGTAGTAGAGGTTTTCATACGTAGCAACTTGATTCTCTTAATAGGGTTTATAAGATCAACCTAAACTACATGTGGTTCAAGTATGGCCCAATAGTGGCGATTTTAATTGTTAAGAATTATGGGGTGGAGTGAATGAGGGAATAAAGCCAATGATAGGAATTGGTTGATATAAAAGAGGCATTATTAAAGTTTTACCTAGGGATGTGTAGAAGTGCGTGTTTCAATCTTTGGAATTTAAGAGTTGTTGAATTTCGAACTGAAGGTAAACATGTTTTAATGAACTATATATTTGATTAATAGTGGATATATTTCCAAGCAATTTAAGTAATTAAGGCTAATGGGACAAGATGCCTTTCAACACGTTTTCTTCACTATCCTATTAATTATTAAAAGGTTGCGCTACGGTATGAGATACCATCTACTTGGATTAAGTCCCCCATATCACTAATACCTTATAAGTTAATTATAAGAGAGTAAAAAGCCATTAATTTATATGTAAATTTTTTTAAGACACTCATAGAAAATGCTTATTGGATTATTGTGTGCTCCAACGGCAATAGCCAATCTCACTTACTAATATCATCTCGTCCTTTAGTATAAAAACCTACTAAAGGTAGGGGCATTTAAGTATTTAACATACATGTGTCATGTTAAATAATAGTGCAATGACGGCGTTATTTACATGTATAAATAAATCTAAAGATATAATTTAACATTATATAATCAAATTTAACTTTTATAACCTGCACCATAACTAACTAAGTATTCATTTTATATAGTATAGATAACACTCAATGCACATACATATTTTTTTTTTTTAAATGGGACCCCTCCAAGACCCCAAATAACTTGGCCTAACATTGGGTAATGGCCTGCAGGATGACCCACACAGAAGTCATAAGAAAAGAAAAGAAGAGACCTAAATTTAGTAAGAGAATGGCAACAACACTTGCATCCAAGGACAAAGTTTCCTCTAATAGACAACAGTTCAAAATTGCCACGGAAGAGTTCACACAACTCCTCCTCATAATGCCCCACAGCACATATCCGACATGTATTGTGAACATCTCCCGATGATGATATCATCGGTTCTGGTACTATCATCGAGAGGTGTTCTCAATACACGATGGAGATGTGCTGTGGGGCGGGGATGTGAACTCACCACGGAGGACCAATTGTCCACCAACCAGGGTTGGATAGCAGTGCAAACTCAACCCATAAAAACACATATCTTACTATCATCTAGAGTGAGGGAAACACAAGCCTTGCAATAAAAGTTATGGCATCCACCCTAAACTCATCCAAGTAAGTTCTAAGTCAAGTTTTATCTAAAGAAACTACAATAGTATGAGTCAAACTAGGGCCAATAAATCGGTTGCTGCCTTTGGGGATGATAAGATGCCAAACCTAGAGGGTCAAAAACATCAATGATTCCATGTTTAATTTTTAACTAACTTCTTTGGCTTTTTGGAAAAATGAACCAAGTGGCCTCCCAAAATTAGTCAAATTATATCAACCAATCAAATAACGTATATATCAATATTTCAACTAAATTAGTCTATCAAAATGAGGACCGATGAGGGCGAATTTGGCCCTCCAATGATATTGTGACATATGACACTTCAGAACAAGTAGGTAATACCTGGAACCACTTTGACAACAACTTGCTATAGTCAAGTTGATGGTGTCCCAACCACAGGCACGGCCTGACACAGGCACAACCTGACGGCCTGGCACTGGCGTGACTTGACGGCCTGGCACTGCCGCGACCTGGCGGACTGGCCCTAGCACGAGTTGGCAGCCTGGCCCAGGCAAGACCTAGCGGCCTGGCACAGGCGCCGACCTGGTGACCTACAAGACGTGCTCACTGACAAATTTGGCATGCATATCTTAACACTCCCACGATCTTTAGAAGTTGGCCCACGTGCCGAACGATCCGAAGTGTGGTCAACGTGCATGGCGGTTACCTCCAGTAATCTCGAACCACTTAGACAACCTTGTAGAAATCTCGGATATGGTGCGTGAACCCCACGCCAAACAATGCCTATATAAAGACACCAACCCCAATGTCAAGGGGCAAGCAAGTAAGCAAGTAAGCAAGTTCTAGCTCTTAGACTGTGATTTTTAGCTCATAGTCTACTATGAGAGTACTGACTTAAGCATCGGAGCAACCTCGTCGGGTTAGCCACCCTGGGTCCTCTGACATTTGGTTCCTTGCAGGTCTCTAAAGAGCTACGAAACTCATCAATTCAACTCGCCACTAGGCAGCTCGACACCTAGTCAGCCCAGCACCTCATAGGCAGCTTGGCACCTGGTTAGCCCAGCACCTCACAGGCAGCTCAACACCTGGTCAGCCCGGTACCTCACAGGCAGCTCGACACCTAGTCAGCTCGGCACCTCATAGGCAACTCAACACTATAGTCAGCTCGCCACCTAGCCTGCCCAGCTCGACTCAGCTCGACAGCCAAAGTTCACTTCGACCTGAGTCATTGGCCACTTGGAAGCAAACCAAATGACGAGGTACTTAACACAAAAAATTGGCCATCACCCAAAAATTGATTCATCAATTGGCGCCATCTATGGGAAACATTACAAAAAGCTAAGTTCTCATCTTCTGAAAGCCCAAGTCCTCTTCTTCTAGAAAGCTAAGTTCTACTAAAAGCTCTCACTTTCTAGCTTCCATTTTTTATGAACTCAAAGACTATGCAGGAAGTTGATGGCCAACAGACTAAGCAGCTCTACCAATTTTATTTCAACTCGGGTAAAGCCTCATCAGTCCTCTTTGCAAGGCACCCTTTGCAAAGATGAGCTCTTCGTGGCTTCCGCGGGAGTAGGCGGCCAACAGACTACATGGAAACCCCTGTCGGTTGAGCCTTCTAAGGCTCCCGTGTGAGCTAGTGACCTAAAGTCAGTAGTGCTACCCCCGTAGGTCGAGTTTCTATTAGCTTCTTGTAGGAGTGGGTAACCGACGTCACTAACGAGGCTGATGCAACGCAGCCGTGGCCCAGGCATGACCTGGTGGCTTGGCTCTGGTCCTGGCTCAACATGGCCCTAGCACAGGCACGTCCTAGTGGCTTGGCCTTGGCCCTGGTGCGAGCTGGCATCCTGGCACAGGTGCGACCTAGCGGCCTAGCCCTAGTGCCGACCTGGCAGCCTGGCCCAGGCGCGAACTGGCGAATTGATAAAAGACATTGGCACTACGAAAAGTCCTAGTTGCCTCTTTGGCATGGGCAAAATCAAAGATCAAGGAGAGTGGACTACGAGTCACTCCCAGAGCCTAAGGGCTAAAATACCACATAAGACCCAGTCGCTTCTTCGGCATGGGCAAGATCAAGGAGAGTGGACTACGAGTCGCTCCCGAAGCGTAAAGGCCAAAACACCAAACTAGCGAAGACCTCCTCACCATATAAGACCCAGTCGCCTCTTCGGCATGGGCAAAATCAAGGAGCGGACTGCGAGTCGCTCCCAGAGCCTAAAGAATTGAATTGACGCTTACGAGCTCATTGAATTATTCATTTCGGGACAAAAGGAGAAATCTACTCCCTTCGTCGAGTTACTTTCGGCTTAGGAGTGGGGGAGGGGGCAAATGATGAGGGCGGATTTGGCCCTCCAATGATATTATGATATATGGCTCCTTAAAACAACTAGGTGACACCTGTAACCACTTTGGCAACAACTTGCCTTAGTCAATTTGATGGTGTCCCAACCACAGGCACGACTTGATGGCTTGGCCTTGGCGCGAGCTAGTAGCCTGCACAGGCACGAGCTGGCAGCTTGGCACTGGTGCGACCTGGTGGACTGGCCCTAGTGCGACCCAGTGGCCTGGCACAAGCGCCGACCTGGCGACCTGCGAGATGTGCTAACCGACAAATTTGGCATGCATATCCTAACACTCCCATGATCTTTAGAAGTTGGCCCACATGCAGAACGATCCGGAGTGTGGTTAACATGCATGGCGGTTACCTCTAGTAATCTCGAACCACTTAGATGACCTCGCAGAAATCTTAGATATGGTGCGTGAAGCCCACGCCAAACAATGCCTATATAAAGGCACCAACCCCATGGCAAGGGGGCAAGCAAACAAGCAAGTAAGCAAGTTTTAGCTCTCAGAATTTGTGATTTTTAGCTCGCAATCTACTATGAGAGTACTGACTTAAGCATCGGAGCGACCTCGCCGGGTTAGCCACCCTGGGTCCTCTGACATTTGGTTCATTGCAGATCTCTAAAGAGCAATGAAGCTCATCAATTCATCTCACCACCAGGCAGCTCAACACCTAGTCAGCCTAGAACCTCACAGGCAGCTCGGCACCTGATCAGCCCGGCACCTCACAGGCAGTTTGCCACCTGGTCAGCTTGACACCTCATAGGCAGCTCGACACTATAGTCAGCTCGCCACCTAGCCTGCCCAACTCGACTCAGCTCGACAGCTAAAGTTCACTTCGGCTTGAGTCATCGGCCACTTGAAAGCAAACCAAATGACGAGGTACTTAGCACAAAAAATTAGCCATCACCCAAAAATTAATTCATCAAGGACCAAATCAACAGATTTGAGCCACTAAATCGGTCTCCCAAGATCAATGATAAATCTCTATCATTCAAGTGATACCAAGATTTCAACCAATCTAGGCCATACAAATAATGTATCAAATCAGACCAAAAAGTCAAGGCCATTAACGTGTGAATCTCCTAGAGCTAGAGCAAACTAAGTCGTGTATCAAATCAAACGAAAGATGTTGTTTGTCAAAATAGTATCTATAAATATAATAAATCACTGGATCCGATCCATCTAAGTGATGTGTTGCGGTTTTTATATGGTAGAATATATAATATTCGTCATCAATTAACATCAGACACCACCCAGCCTCGACCATTGCTTAAATAGATATATTAGATAATTTCTCAATCAATGTTAACACCATCAGGGGGTTTGACATTATGAACTAGTGTAAGAAATATGCTGTGTGGATGGCATTTCTAAAATAATCCCCCCCCCCCCCCCAAAAAAAAAGGAAAGAAAAATAGACATTAATCTAACATTATTAAGGATGCCAATTAGGGGAGTCTTGTCAGCCCCTTGATATTACTGATCATCATCACCATGCTGTAGATATTGCCGATATGTACACGTGCACACTGACAAAAAATAGACAGCAGAACATTTATCTTATGCATTCATGGGCGCATGCCATTAATCTAACATTATTACAGCCATTCTAATTATATATACATTCTATTCAATTCATCACACACATTTTCATTGAGGCTACGTTAATTTGGTTTGAAAGAAAAGAAGGGTAAGGAAAAGAAAAGAGGGGAACTTAATTTCAAACCAAACACAGCGTAAAGTTAATTAGGCTGCTTCCAAATATAATTTACAAAAGGACATAAAATTAAAGCATTCTTTAGATTGCACATAAAGGTGACAAGAAACAAATGGGGATTTTGATTTTTCCATCTAACTACAAGTTTGAAGGAATTGATCGATGATGAAGTACACAATGATTACACTTGTGCATTATTTAATGCTGATTGGGATGGTTGGTTCCAACTTTTGATCATGCATATATGGCATGGTTCAAATCCACTACCTGAAAAAAGAAAATAAAAATTACAACTTGTGTGTTAGTCCTTTGCTTCAACAGCTTCTCCACGTAGAGTCCAGATTGAATAGTAATGGTTGTTGCTGCACGGCATCGGCATCAATAGCCTTAGATGAAGAAGATGCAGGGAAGTTTGAATTTAAATCAGTTATGAAGCGGGAGTTCTCTTGCAGTACTGGATCTGGATGAATTGATGAGCTTAAGTCGGTCATTGTTGCTTTTTCTCGGGGTTGAAGTTGATACCCGCCCAGCTGTAATGCCCTCAAGATCATTGAATTCATTGATAGGTTTGAGCTAAGCAAGCCTGGAGTAGGCCATGACGGTGGGGCAATATTATTATTGTTGGTGGCTTCTCTTGCCGGAACCCAATTCATGTTTGGGTTGACGACACAGCAGCTGATATCATTGTTGCTATTGTTATTGTTACTAGAAATAGCACCGAAACAGCTTGATGAAGAATTAACTACAGTACTACTTGGGTCTGGAAATAATCCGATCCCTTCTAACTCATTCATCAATGTACCGGCTTCACAATTTGATTCAAGAGACGCGTGCAATGGAGTAAACTCTGGTTTCTTACTGGTGGCGCTCTTATGAAACACCCTACAAACCACCCACTCCTCCTGTGAAGAAACATGCAAAAAGCTCTCATTGATAAATATCGAATTCAGAAGAACCAGAAGGGAGGTATCTATAAGCTAGCTAGCTTGTATTTCAACTTAATTCAGTATATATACATGCATCTTTAATTACCAACCTTAATGGGTTTGTACGTAAACTTGGTTTCTAGCCTATATTCATGCATCACCCAGTTGCTTTTCTCTCCCTTGGGAGCTCTACCCTTGTAGAATACTAGGGTTTTCTTCAACCCTGCCACCACACCACAGTGAAAGATCTCCTTGTCTTTGCCTGTTGTTTTCCAATAACCTGCATCTGTGGCTCGGTTTGTTCGAAGGCCAGTTGGGTATTTTCGGTCCCTCAAGCTGAAAAAGTACCATTCTTTCTCCCCCATAGAAGCTTTGCCTATACAAAAGTCAACCAAAATTACCTTTTTCCGTTGGGCAAACCACTCTAGCTAAGACATTACATGCACGAGTTCTCTGGTTCTTGGTGCGCTCTGATAGAACAACTCCCTTGCTTCGATTTATAGTTTAATTATATGGTTTGCTTGTATCGAAAAAGTAACTTGATCATCTTGAATCTCTTGATTAATGGAAGAAAAATGAAAGAAATGATAAGTGGCACTGAATTTATCTTTATTCGATCGTTAGCGCGGAAATTTTCAATCAGGACTAAAGAATCAATCTAACATGAGCTTGGAGCCTAGCTATAATTATACAAAAATCCAATAAGATACCATAAAACAACATTGAAAATAATATATAAAGATTAGCGGAAGAAGAAGAAGAAGAAGAAGAAGAAGAAGAGACTACCTGGGAGGTCCCAAGGTTCACATTTATTGAGATCAACAACCGCAATAGCTCTTGATACAAAGTTGGAATCGGAAACCTTGCGAGTTAAATAATACGTAATGAGTTCTTCATCGGTTGGGTGAAATCTAAAACCAGGAGGAAGATTCCCCTCCATGTTAAGACTCGAAACTGGCCTTCTACCTCTCAAGCCAAGAAACAGGATGTCTAACAAGTAGATCGAGGAATTCTGAAATTATTTCAAATATTAATAAGATGCAGATGCAGTACGTCGTTTTCTATACGCTGCTCAAACTTGAACACGAAGCTGCTGCTGATATATATATTCCACACCCTAAAACTTTTTCATGTTTTAATTCTTGCTAATTAGACAGGTTTAAGTAGTAAGATCTACATGTGGCCAAAAGAAATTTCCAAGTAACAAATGACGATCTATGATAATTAATCAGGTCGATCAACGGCTTTAACATGGTATCCTACTAGGTAGGACCCATCAAGTAGTAGATCATGATGTGCCACGTGTCACCGGCACAAGTGGCCATTTTGTATCTTGAGACACCCTAATCTTCCCTGATTATTGTAAAGTATTTTGCGAAAATTGATTGGGTAAGAAGGTTCCCGTTCAACAGTGGTGACCTTATTTTTTTTTAGCAAATATAGTTCATGAAAGTTAAGTCTCGTGTCACCGGATAGATATTCTTGTCTCTACCAGTGTAACCACCTTCAACGGTTTCCACCTACCGGACCCCGCAATCTGTCACGCTAGCTAGCTAGACCAATAGAAGGGGCGTATAGTATTCTATTCTTTCCAAGGTCTGAAATGTTGTGATAGCTACGTATGTGGACACTATTCTGGCTCTGTGTTTGTGGAATGCTCTAGTCTGGTGCTGTGCTGTGTCCTCTGTAGAAGACGAAGATCTCTCTTGCTCTCTCACACACACATGCAGACAAATGGGCTATCTTTATCAGACAAATGGAAGTGCAAATGGCATTGTTAAGTGAATAATATATATTGCAAATAAAATATATAGGGTAAGACTCATTCCCATGTAAAATACTGTAATTCTCTGAGCAAGATGGAAATGGAACTGGGAGGCCAATTCCATTGCTAGCTTCCTGGGTTCGGCTATTTGGACCCAATTTCTTAATGGAGCAGAAATCACAAATTGGCTGGTAATCATGGAGTTGTCTGGAGAGTGGAATTCAATTCCATTTCCACTCCCAAGTACTCTATGATTACTCGAGAGTACGTGGAACAGAATTATGGATTTCGAAGCCTGCTCTGAGGATATATCAAATTAATATCTCTCTTGCACCCGTTAACTTTTCAAGTCATTTTACAAATTAAATTCGCCTGAGTTCACTCACCATCTTTTAGCTAATTAACTCAGCCTCACAGTTTTAATTAACCAATATCGTCCCCAATTACTTAAAAAATTGCTAGCTAGTGGGGATTATACGAGCGCCCCACAAGCTTCACCAACTTACTAATTAGCTAAAACTACCAATAATTAATTAAGTATTATCAGTATTAAATTTTTAATTAATTAACTCCGTACTAAGCTGGAGTCAACTCGTCTAATTTTCCGAACTACAGAAACTCGACAGAAATCCAAGGTTGTTTTACGAAAATAATTGACAAACAGATATTTCAAGATCTGTGCTGTCGGCTGGAACTGTTGAGTGGATCAACAGGGATTACTTAGAGTGGTTAATATGGTCACCAACCCGCACGACCAAACATCTTCTCTTAACGCTGTTGCCATGTAATTTCTTTATATGCTCCTCCATCGCTATCTTTACAGCCTGCTTACTTTTCATTTTCAATCCTAACTTGAACTTTATATTATCTTCTTTGGAGGTTGGTTCTCTCTCTCTCTCTCGCTCTCTCTCTCTCTCTCTCTCTCCTTGGTAAGGCGTATAATTATTTAATATAGAATTAACGAAGATACTCCCCTTGATTTTCTACTTCTTGCTTTTGGGCTCATCAGTCTAATATTTATTTAGAAGCATTATCTTAATTGGTTAGTTCAGGGGTTGAGCCGAGCCTCTGGTCCTGGTTGTTATGACCCAAGTACGCCATGAAAGCGGCCAAGTGCTAAAACTAGTTTAATCCAGGGGTTCCAGGCAGTGGTTCATGATTCTTTCTTCCTGGAAATTGAATGTCATTATCTGCACTGATGAGCGTTCTATCTATTAATCGTCTGTGTTAATTAAGTTCGAAATATAAACGGTCCTCCCCTCCCTAAACAAATCTGAATGGTCTAGCTAGTTTCATTCTTTTTTTCACATTGTAGAGACATTTTAAATATATAATAACAATCATTATGTAGTTAGCCTCGTTTTTCCATTGCTCATTGTTTATGAGCAATTATTGCCATAGAAATCCCAAAATTAGTTTCGTATTCACAACCACATCAGCACGTTTAGAATTTGGATGCCCTGTATTAATTGAACAAGGAATTAAAGTCTTTCAAGAAATAGGGGAAAAGTTTTCCAGGTGGTGCCACCCACCTGAGTGCTGCGGCCAATTCATCATACCAATGTTGTCGCTTTAATTTCTTTCTACTTGGGACCAAAATCCAGCAACGTTTCCAATCTGTGATCAAATCGGTTGGTTGGACTGGTCAATTGGTAATTTGGCAGATTCTAGATACATTTCACCACCAAAACTGTTGTATGCAAAAAAAAAAAAAACATTGACTTGGTTAATAATTTGTGATCCTGCCGGTTGAACTGCTATGACCCAATCAATTAACAGGTCGGGGATTTTTTTTTTCTCCATTTTAGCTTCTTTTATCATTTATAAAAATGACTCTCATTTATCACATTTATTTTTGTTTAATATGATAATTGTATAATATTAGAGATAAATTTAGTCTCTTTTTTTTGCATTTTTCTATAAACTTTTTATTATTATAAATATATTTCATATTTTTAGTATTTAATTATAATATCTTGACCTGATCAATTTGACTCAAACGGTTATACCATTAGCTCACCATTCATATGGGAAAATAGTTTCATTTCCAAATTGGATTTTTTTTATATTAATTTCCGGGTTGGAATTAAAAATGCTGAAAATCCACTTGCATGGACATGCATATAAGGGTATATATACACCAAGGAAAAAATGAATCTAGATTTCCTCCTCACATTATGTGAAATAGGTGACATGGACCAAAGAGAGGGGTGAATAAGAAAAAGGGGGTTGTGTTGGACCTGGTGTCATAGTCATTTTTGAGAGAGAGGGGGGGGGGTGTGTGCGCGTATGCGTTTTGATCCATGTGTCCCCTAATGGAGTGTCACAGTAGTGTGTGTGTGTGTGTGTGTGCATGCATATTTTGGTCAATGTGTCCCCTAATGGAGTGTCATAGTTGTGTGTGTGTGCACACGCGTTTTGGTCCATGTGTCCCCTAATGGAGTGTCATATTTGTGTATGTGTGCGTGTGCATGCATTTTGGTCCATGTGTCGCCTAATGAAGCGACATAGTTGTGTCTGTGTGTGCACGTGTTTTGGCTGTGTCCCCTAATGGAATGTCATATTTGTATGTGTGTGTGAACGTTTTGGTCCATGTGTCCCCTAATGAAGTGTCATAGTTGTGTGTGTGTGTATGCACGTTTTGGTCCAGTGTCCCCTAATAGAGTGCCATAGTTGTGTATATGCGCACGCATTTTGGTCCATGTGTCCCCTAATGGAGTGTCATATTTGTATATGTGTGTGTGCGTTTTGGTCCATGTGTCCCCTAATGAAGTGTCATATGTGTGTGAGTGTGCATGACAGAGAGAGGTGAAGTAACAAAAGGAGGGTTTCTTTGGGACTCATGCCATATTTACATAGGGAGAGAGAGAGAGATTTTAGATTTTATCTAAACAGACACTTGCCTTGGTTTTGATGAATGCCATAAAAATTTAAATTGATCATATCATGTTACTTTATATGTTTTACTATGTGCACTTCTGCATAATACTCCTCTTATATTCTTGATAAAATCTAATATAGTTAACTAATAAAATTAAGGCTAAATTTTGAAAGAGTACAAATACAAATATGTAAAATGCAAAACGTTATATATATTTTTATGTATTTATATTGTACATATTTGTATTTGCAAATTTTCTAAACTGAGCCTAATTAGTAATTATTTTCTACATACTTGCTTGTGCGCAACACATGCACAATGCGCCCCAGAACCGTTTTTTGGCCAAAAACTGTTGATTTGGTCAGCAAACCGCTGACCTGGATGATCGAACCGTTTAAACCATTCAATGAATTTTGGCCATTTTTATTTTTATTTTTTATTTTTTATTAAAATGGGCTGTCTGTTTGGTTCAAATGGTCAAATCATTCGACCTAGAAACCGGGCCCTAAACGGTTTGTTGTCCGATTCGATTTTAAAAACCTTGAAAGGAAGTCACTTAAGACTCAATCATGCAAAAGTTGTAACGTGTTTGGAAAACCAAACCAAAGGGGTCTTACACACGTTGTGGCTTTATTTCCTTTCCTTTCCTTTTTATTTCCTTTCACCGTTAGACATTGTGGCAAATGACATGACAGGGAATACATAAGATATAAAAAAAATACTATTTTCTCAAATATTTGCATAAACTTAAATATTTAAATGGGTCATGGGATGTAGATGGAATAGAGACAAAATCATGCACAGAGTTGGGTAGCATATCGCGAGTTTCCTCTTGCTGTGCATGATTTTGTCACCTGACAATCTGGACTCAAACAATGGATGGATTAGGTTGGGTCGCAATGCATATGACATATGCATGTCAGAAATGAGTTGTTGATGGGTGTGGTCAGCTGGTGGATGGATTGGTCTTTAATCCACACTCAATCCATCCATTTGCAACCCCTAGATGTTTTGGATGAGGGAATAACTTTAGGCTGTGTTTATTTGCAATGTAAATCTGAACCAGGTGCAAAATTTGTATCTGGTTCAGTTTTGCATCTTTTTGTTTAAAACTATAGTTTGTACACCTCCCTCCTAAATAAATTCTCTTATATATAATGAGGAATACATCATCTTCTCACTCATCATCAAACATATAATCCTTGTGCTACCTCTGTTCTCTTTTATATAAGATGAAGATATCATTCTACTTCCTATTTTATTTCTCACAAACAAATAAGACAAAATCAAAATATGAAACAAAAATAAACCAAAATTTACAGTCAACCTTTTTGCACTCTCATGCATTTACACCGGTGCACATGAAATTCATACTGCATACACCGAGCCTTACCACATCCACCCTATGGACTTTGATCAAGCCCAATCCAGCCAATAGTAAATTGCCAAGCCCAAGTTAATGGGCCACCAAAAACGAGATAAGGAAAGAAAAGGCTAAAGTTAGCTATACTTATGCTGGGCTTTTATTTTTATTTATTTATTTTTTTACTTTTTGTTTTGGGTTAAGGCATCGTTTCAAGGCATGTGGAGAGAATCTTAATTCTTAACCTATGTTACTTTCTGATATCAAACCATGAAAGAAATGACTTAAGCAACCCATTTTGTGTTTCAGTACCATAGCCTTTTTAGTATTGAAACTTATAAACGCAATATTTCCCTGGAAATAGAAGAATTAGTTACACCATTTTTTTTTGTTGCTATTTGGCAACTGGGCAATAAAATATTTGTGGATATTGCTCTAATAAGCTGCATTTTCTAAGTAACTTAACTGCATATTGTTCAGAAGTAGGATTCCAATAAGATCCGATTCAACTATATCCACATCCAATCCAATTATCAAACATATGGATCCAAATCCAATAAAAAATTTGACTCGGACCGGATTTAGATTAAATCCACATTCATCTTATTATATATAAAAATAATTTTAAGAAAACTAATTATCTTTCATTTATACATGTACTATATATAAATATAAAATATTTTATTCATCAATTTAAAATTTATATAATTATATATAATACAATTATTAATTAGATGCAAATTTTAACATCTAAATCCAAAATAATCCCATTTAAAATCGAATTGAGTAACTTCCGTTTATAGAAGTGTAAAACAATTAGGTGATGAATCATGATTGATCATAAAAAAGAAAAAGTAAGAAGAATTTACTGCGTTAGGTGATGAATCATGATCATGTTGCTATAGTGCTATATGTTTTTCTTTATGTTACATGATCGCAGTTCCTAAATCTTGAACTTATTTGTATACTTTTTTGGACTTATTCTGCAAGCTATTCTACACAAAAATACATGCACCCCCCTCCATCCAGTCTGAATTTAAACTGGGTTAATGGATCAAGGATTGGGACCAGGTTCAATCCTGGTCAAAAAGTGTAGACCCATTCTACGTGTGCATGCCATGGCCCATGGGATGCTCAGAATTCAGAAATCAGAACCTTAACGGCCAAGTTAAGAGGAGAGGTGAGTCGGTGACTGGGGGACCGACGACCGAACGGCTTGAATGTCCAAAATGACGGAAACACCCTTTACCTTTTCAAGTGACGGTTTTCTTCCACTACCAGGCAAGAATACTTTAAGAACCACATTGAACTGACCAAAACACCTTAACACTCTTTATATTATTACACTCCCTGAACTCTTAATTCTTAAATTGGATTAATCTAGAAATTCTTTTCTGAACTATCAACAATATCTTAACATTTCTTTTAAAAAGTTAAAGAACTACTAGCAATTAACAGATTCATGGCTGCGTGTGGGCTGTGGCCTAGCTAGCTTTTGGCTATTGGAGGGGTCCCTTGTAGATTACAAGAAGTGTCTGCTTTTCATACCAACTACACTACAAGAAATTTCTACTTTTAACGCCAAGAATAATAAATTTTTTGCTTTTTAACTTCTGCGATTATTCCCCAACAGAGTGCTTCGCACATTGGCATGTACGCATGCAAGAGAGTCCAACTGTCTGTCTAAGCCCCACTTCGCAAATCGCAACAGAGATTATGAAGAGCAGTTTGGGACTTTGGGTTGAATCGACCTGGAAACTATCAGCAGAAGTTGTATTTGAGAGACCTACTGTTTGTTAATGGGGTCATACACTATCATAAAAAATTGTATTTAATTCTACTGAAATAGGACAGATTGGTCATTTGATGAAGCCACCTGGGCATTTTGGACGTTATAATAAGGAGATATTGTGATGTGAATGCCCGACTTTTTATACCGTTTCTTTTGTCCTGGAAAGAAAACTTGGGACTTGGGTGGAAGGGCCATTTGATTTCAAAGGAGCAATAACCAACCATTAACAAAATGCTATGTCCATGTCCAAAAGAGCCGCTTGTTGTGTTGTTCTTCAATGTCTCAACCTCCTTCTACCTTCTGTTCCTCTTCTTCTACTTCTCTTCCATTTTGCTTCCCAAGTTCTTTCATCATTTTCTGTGCACAAAAACAATATCCAACAGGTATATATGCTGCAATCATCTCTCTCTCTCTATCTATCTGTCTGTCTGTGTTATTTTACTTTATTATTTCTTTTTGCAGCAGCGACTATGAATACCAAGTTGGCTATTCCGAAGAAGAGGAAGACGAAGAAGAAAATCATGCATACTACAGCACTGCGTGTACTGGGAAAGAGGATCTGGTGGCCAACATCATTCATGGTGGAGAAGCCCCATCGTTTCTATCCATTAAAAGCCTCGAGAAGAATAAAACTCTTATTGATGAACGAACAGGGTCCGACGACAGCATATTCGAAGGCCTTCGAGAAATATTTTTCGAGGAACAATTGCCTGTTTGTAGCTCACTTGCATCAAATTACGAACATGATAGTGAAGCTAAGGCTGACGAGACCTTTACCTCTAGTGATACTGATTCATTTGCCACACCTATGAAATTGAACCGAGATGAAAGTAAGCATTAATTCTAGTTTGTTTTATTGGTTTTATGGGTCGTTTTTTCTTTTTGTTTTTGACAATGTTTGCTGTGAAGGGTGTAACAACGGAGAAGGAACAGACAACGAAAATGCAGAGAGGAACTTGCCAGAAGATGAAAAATTTTTAATATTTGTGCCACCTCGGTTGAAAACCAGAAAGCTTGAAGCTCAAGTGAAGGATGGCGATGAGATGTTTGGGGACTCGTTTACAGTTAGGTCTACGTCTAAGAGTTCTTCTGAATGGAAAAGTTCCATTAATTTCAGGGATTCAGAAGACCCTTTTTCTTCTTCATCTAGAAGAAGCTGCCCCAACTGGGAGTCCTACACTGTGTTCCAGAAGTATGATGAGGAGATGACGTTCCTGAATCGAATTAGTGCACAGAAACTCAGTGAAACAGGCAAGCTATTAATTAACTGGAGTGACTCTTTTCTTGGTTTTTCTTTTTTCCGTCTTTTATCTTTTATACACCCTTTGACTGATTGGTTGCCCGTGATTAATTAACACAACCTTAATTAATTTGTCATCAGAATCTCTTAGGACGATTGAAGTATTTCCAAGGTCTATCTCACAGAGGATCGTACATAAATTTACAACCAAAAGGCCTCGTGGGTACAGTAGAAACCCATATCATGAACTGGAGAATGCTTATGTAGCGCAAATTTGCTTGGCATGGGAAGCTCTTAACTGGAACTACAAGAACTTTCAGCGTCTCAGAGCTTCACAAGAAGGAGATATTGGCTGTCCTGGTCGAATTGCGCAGCAGTTTCAGCAATTTCAGGTTTTGTTACAGAGGTACATCGAGAATGAGCCTTATGAGTATGGCAGGAGACCTGAAGTTTATGCCAGGATGAGGATCTCTGCACCGAAACTACTTCAAGTTCCTGAGTTCCGAGGTACTAATGAAAAACTAGTCCTTGTCATTATCTATATTGCTGGCTTCCTTTGATTGCGGTTGTAAAGTGAAGGAAGATGAGTGATTTCCTTGGAAATACTAGTGACTTCCTTGGAAAATGATATTTAGGCCTTGTTCCTTTTTTAGTAAGTTACTTATCCAGGTCAATGCAGTTACCTGAATAAGTTTTTTCTTGTAAACACTTACCCAATAAGTGCATTTACTCATGTTCTTTTATTTCTCATTAACTAAGTCAATGACAATTTTATCCATAAAATCCATTATTAAAAGGGATATTTTTGTCCCAGTGTTGGCAACTTAACCCCTAGGTGGGAAAGTTATTTATCCACCTAGTAAGTAAGTGATATCCAAGAAAATAACTTTTCTATGGTCTCCACATAAATCTTAAAAAAGAACATGAGAGTCTTGATTAATAGGAACCAAAATCTCATTGACCAATTTTCCCCCCTCTCAAAATCTGAAAAAAGAACCCCCTTTAATATATAGGAAAACAAATCATTTTCCTAATTTTCCTTCATTTTACGTGTATGAAAACAAACAGAATCATGAGGAACAATTTTCCACGAAATGTTTTCATTGTTTTGGCTTTATACCTATTGAGTTTTGAAATTCTGGCATTTTCCATTATTTTATTTTGCTTAAGATTCAGGTGATGATCAAAAGGAGGAGTTTGGATCGAAGATCTCATCAACTAAATTCCTTAGAATAATGGAAGATGGAATTCGAACATTCATGAATTTTCTCAAGGCGGATAAGGAGAACCACTGTGAGATCATTAAATCTTTTTTTAAGAGGCACCGTGGGGTCGACCCAATTCAACTAAAAATGGTGAAGAAAGCAAATGAAAAAGTGAGACTAATCTCAACTCTCAATCTCAGATTTCATTATTTGCCTCCTAAATTAACTTCTATACATGCATGATAAAAATTCTAAACACTTTGCTGGAATTGATTTGCAGAAAAAGAGAAAGCTTAAAGATCTCTGTCGTGCTCACAAATGCATAAGAAAAAGAAAGTTAAGCGAGGAGGAGGAGATGGAGATACTGATGGGCCTGATAGATCTGAAAGTAGTGTCTAGGGTGCTGAGAATGTCTGAGATCAATGAAGAACAGTTACAGTGGTGTGAAGAGAAGATGAGCAAAGTAAGAATGTGGGAAGGGAGAATTCAAAGAGATTCCTCCCCACTTTTCTTCCCTGCACACTGACCCACCCAGATTATGTTGCTTGATGACTAGATCATGAATGTGCATGTCATGAATATCCTACATACATAGGTAAGCTTTTGTAAATACTGTATAAAAGTTGCAGCAATGGACCCACAAATCAAAGCAAACTACATGTGGGGTGACACGGATTTTAGAGGGATTTGGAGTAGTCCATCAAAGAAGGGTAAAGAGATGATGTGTTAATAGAGTCGTGAATAATGAAAAGTGAAGAGGGAAGGGAAAGAGACAAAGGAAGGAACAAGAGGATGGAGACAAGGGTAGCTTTAGCTTCCTTTATCTTTTTAATAAGAGTTTATCTCCATGAGATTTGAATTGAAGTAAAGCAGCAGATCGATAGATGGACAAGGCTGCCATTAGAATGAAATAAGAAGGAAGCACATAGTACACTCAAAGGGAGAGAGCCACATATGGGTCCACTTGTATGAGGAAAGAATTAAAGTAGTAGACGTAAATAAACCATGGAAGAAGCATCTAGATGCAATTATAATAAAAAGTTATAGTTGTTGGTTTAATTATGATCATGAGATGTATCGGGCCTATTGGCTAAGAACAAAATAAGTTTTTCCACGTCAATTGGGCTGTCCAAGATGATGGGTGTGTTCGTCAATAGGAAGGGAACAGTTTTTTCCTTGTTCTTTTTCTCCACCCTTTACGTCACTTGCCTTGTAAGCTGCATAACTCTTCTTCTGCCTGGTGGATAGGATATATGATCAAAGACTTGCCCTATGTGGCTTTTCATCTGCTGTTTGTAAGGGTGCAACTTGGGTACGTTTGCCCGATTTGGTATTTTACAGCTTTGGGCTCAGACCTGCGGACCATAAAGGTCCAAACCCATTCAAATTCTGATATAAGACCAACTCGAGCCCACCCAAATTGCACCCCTAGCTGTTTGCCATTCACTTAGCTAGAGGTTAATTTTCTGTCTCGGGGTTTCAGGGAAAGCACTCATATTCATATATGGCCTGCCTGGCTGGGAAGGCTTTGTGAGATGGGCCTTACCGGAATAGCCTATAAGCAATGTTTGGTGAAGGACCTAAAAAGCATATGTTGACCGTCTTTCAACCCAAATAAAGACTTTCCCCAAAAGCTTCTTTTAGTGGCTTCTCCAAAGCAGCTTTTAACGAAAGCAACTCAACAAAGATTCAGGAGATAATACATGGTACGAAATCCTAATACCATGTTTCTTTGGGCTGGAACTTTCAAAAGCCATGCCCAGGCCCAGGCCCAAACAATTCTATTCAATTGGTTGTCAAAGTCAAACTAGCTCAAGGGTTATTGAGCTGGTAGACAAATGGGAATGCCAACACACATGAAGACCCTTAATGTGCAAGTGTCCATGGCAATGGCAGGTTTCAGTCTTATAGCC
Source organism: Nelumbo lutea (assembly GCF_056320005.1). NCBI lineage: Eukaryota > Viridiplantae > Streptophyta > Magnoliopsida > Proteales > Nelumbonaceae > Nelumbo > Nelumbo lutea. The sequence goes on along the minus strand of NC_142686.1, from coordinate 23,730,401 downwards.
CCGTCATGTCACATGAGCACAAAGTAGGCCTCTTTTCTTTTTGGGTCTTTCTTAAATTAAACTATTAAAGAGATGAATCTTTCAGTGGCTAGAGCAGTTCACTTTCACTTTGAGAGCTTCATTATAACAGGTGACATGGACTGCCAAAAGTTGAGACATATTTCTAATCGAGGAGACCCCCTATCCAAATCATCAATCATTCTGATTCCATCCTCTAGATGAGAGATCTGTTTAGTCTGGTTTACTGTACAGCTAATTAGAAATTGTTTCCTTCGAAAAGGCTATGCAATTCAGACAGAACCACTAAACCAGCCCCAGATAAAAGATACCCTAAATCAAAAGTCACCATGATTCTATGACTTTTAATTTAACAAAATGATCTTCAATTCTGATTTCGGCACATAGGGACCATTTTATTTGGTGTCGTAGGTAGAATAGAACTTGAGAAAACATGGAATTTTAGCCTTCAATTTTCACGATTTAGTGGAACTTAAGATGAAGCTAGGGACGGGTTATTTATTTAATTTGCCGGAATAGAAGTAGGTACAAATTTCAGGTCCAATATGATTCTACTCCCACATTGCAAAAACAGCCTTGGATAATTTCAATCAAGAATTGAAGTTAGATCCCAAAGGACTAGATGACAAATCCACTGAATTAATGCTTTCCACAGGGTTAAACATAAACTGTCTCTGGATCAGAGCAGATATTGGGCAATAACAGAGTCGGATCACATTATCACTATTTTTTAGATTCCACATCGTCCCGGTTTTGGAGCCAAACAGTGAAACCCAGATGCCCATGTAGTTGGTGGGTCATGAACTCCCTCCCCTTCCTGAACAAATTCACAAACAAAAAACACAAAACCATAGAGTTGACAAGGTTTATTTCGTTAAAGTCCAAAGCTGGAGCCCCACAAATTGCCACTTGTAATGGGTCCTACCGGAAAGATCATAAAATCCGCCTATACAAACTACAGAAGGTTCTCATCTTCTGATACTGCTGCATTAAAAACTTAGAAGGGGTGATGAAGAGAGGTTTTAAAGCTGGAAAAGGTTTTACCCAAAGAATTGCTAGGAAAGCGGCCCCGACCAGCTGACCGACAGCCTGACAGGCTGACACCTATTCACTCAGCCTCTCATGGACCATAGTCGCAGGCTTCTTTTTCTTTCCTTGTGTTTGTTTTGGCCACCATTCTCTATAAACATGGCATTGGCATGGCATATGTCAGCCCTTCTCTCGCTCTATTCGCCTACTCCAACCAGAGAAGAGAACTACCCTTCCACGCCATTCAAGTATTCTTAAGACAAGCTTGGCTCAAATTCCATCACTCAAAGAGAAAAGAAGGAAGACCGCTTCTCGTTCTTGGTCAAGTTTCTTCTTCATCTGCTTCTGTTCTACCAGGTCCTGATGTTCGACTACGGCTTGATAGTCTGGGTCCGCAGCCCGGCTCCAGAAAGAGAAACAAGAGGAAAGGGAAAGGTATCTCAGCAGGTCAAGGAAGTTGCTGTGGGTTCGGGATGAGGGGTCAGAAGTCGAGGTCCGGTACCGGTGTCTGCAAAGGATTCGAGGGTAGCCAAATGCCCCTTTACCGCCATATCCCCAAACTCAAGAGGAATGGGCGCAGGTATCTCATTACTCGCTTGTTTATAGTTATGTTTTGAAAAGATGAATAAAATGGGTAGCTGATTAGTCATATATTGTTTCTCAACAAGATGTCCAATCATGATTTTTAGTAAATCGGCAGTGAAATTGAGGTGGAATAAATACAAGATGTCCATTTCTTTTTTAAGCAAAGCATGTACATTACTGGTCAATTTTTTACAATTAACAGGTGTTACACAATTCGATAAGGTCAATTCACCATTGATTCATGTCCAAATGAGTTTGCAAATATATATATATATATATATATATATGCTAGATGCTCCCCTCCTTGCTTAGGAAACAATGAATTCCAAATTGGTACTTACATTTCACTATTACTTTTTGGTGGGGGTGATCAATTTTGTTATTGATAAAAATAAAAGAAATTTACCATCCTTACATGTCCGGGTAAGTTTTGCCAAGGCACATATATGTTATATGTTTCCCTTCTTCTCAGAAAGCAATAAATTCTAAATTGGTATTCACATGTTTGTGTCTTTTCTTTCCTTTTGGGTAAATTATAAAGAACCCCTTGTACTATGGAATCAGTGACAAATGCCCCCCTCAGGTAGTATTCCGTCAGTTAACTTCAAAAAAGATTCTCATTTAGATTTTTAAACTTTTTTAAATCCCCAAACTACCCTTTCTTATATATTTGAACAATTTATGATTCAATTAGTTTTCTAAATATAACATTGAAGTCCCGTCAATTGCTCCAATAGATCCTTGCAGATTTCTGGCTGGATTCAGCATTCCAATAAAATGGTAGAGGTTTCTTTATGATAGATATAAACTTATGGTTTTGTTTGGTTTTAAGATGGAGAGAGGCATTCATGTCAGTGAAATGAATCAAGAATTAAAAAGAAAAAAAAACTTTTTTTTTGTATCAGTGAAATGATTCTTGTTATTTTTGGTCAATTAGGGATTAAGAGAAAGGGCAAGGAAAAGAAAATAAGGAAAGTTTATGTGCACATTTTGGTAATGCATTTCGCCATCTAACTTGACTGTCAGGGGGTATTTGTCGCAAAGTGAAAGTTTAGGGGGGGCCTTTGTCACAAATGAAAGTTCAGGGGGTATTTGTCACTGACCCCATAGCACAAGCGAGTCTTTGTAATTTACTCTTTTGTTTGGGGGGTCGTTGAGAATTCTTTTTGTATGGTTGATTTTGAGATAATGTTTCTTGGAGTTATTAGTGTTTTGGAAAGTGAATGTTATTTGTAGTAGAGTTTCTTCAATGATCAAAAACATGTTAGTGTTCTTTGAGTTTTCACAATATTGTAAGACCTGTCTTAGAATTCTATATCTTTTCTAAAGGGGATGTTATGAGAAAAAGATGCAATGTGTATGGTTTTTTTTTTTTTCTTTTGAAAACAAAAACAAAACCGTACACATTGTTGAACATCCCCTAAGTAATTAACTAAACCTCTTTGATGTCATTGCAGGACTGCCCATGCACCAATTAGAAACATGGTCAAAATATTTATATCAGGTAACTGGTTATTTTGCATAGCGATTTGTGCTATATTAATACCTGGTCAAATTAGATTCATTAAAGACTCTCTGTCTGCATTATATTCCATGATTATACCTTTTATCTGGTTCTTTGCTAGTGAGCCTTTGTAGTCCCAGGGTGGGAATATTCAACTACTGATATGATTTATCAATGTAAGAAACATCAGTGTTCATTAGGAATCAGGATATAAGATGTTCTTCACCTGAATTGTGATCTGCAATTGAGACTCCCATTTGATAAATGTTAAAGAATAGTTCATAGTGGTCAGCAGGCTGGACTGAAATACAAGTAGCAGGGGACTGCCAAGTAGTTATAAATTGGCTGAAATTTGGAGTTGACGTACCATGGGCTTTGTGGTTTCTGGTTAGACATGCACGAGCTCTAGGACTGGCCTGTATTGCACATTCAGGCGGATTCCAAGATCAGCAAATGGTATGGATGGCTCTCCTGGCTGGGACTGGAGTCTCTCAAAGAGAACCTATGTTTGGGTAAGCTTGGTGTAGGGGATCATTATAAGGGAATCAGAGTAGAATCTGAAGATGAGAGTGGTGAGATTTAATCTGTTTCTGGTTTTTGTATGATGGCATATTGTAAAGTTTGAACTTTTCTTCACGTTTAATAAAGCTACAAAGTATCATTGCTCATAAAAAGGGCCAATATGGCATTTACTAGTTAAAGCAAAACATCTGGCATATTGGATGATTGTGTGGATAAGTTTCCTAGAGATTGCACTTATGATATGTAAGACAACATCTGAACTAAAGATCTTTCTTCACATGGAATAGCATGTCCAATGCAGCTAGAACAAGATCCAGACACAGTAATACATGAGACCAAATGATCTACCACTGTCAAGTAAAAATAATATGTTTGCCTCTATCAAATGATAAACTGGAAGTTGTAACTGAGTAGCATATGACTGTTATGACGCTACTATAGACAGGATGGATGTACCTAAAGCATCCAGTAAACCAATAGAAAATGCTTGAATGTGAAATGTGTACCCATTGATATCATTGTTACTGAAGCTTCTTAAACGTAAAAGGTATCAGAACTTGACGCAGCTAAAGCAACAAATTTTCATGTCATAATTCATTTAAAATATTAAAACCAAGTCCTGCATGATTTAACCACCTGTAAGTTAAAAAAAAAAAACAATGAAAATAGATTTTTGGATATCTAGTGCTTCTTGTGTATAATGATTTGATCTGTAGTTAGGTATTATGTTGCATATAATATTTACTTCTTCCTTGATAAATATTTTATGATATCCTTTTATTCTCTTTGATGTTATGTGCTGGTTCTTTTACTAATTGCCAAAAATGAATGCTGGATTGCCAAAGTTTGTCCCTGTAAATTCAAGAGACAGAGAAGCTGCAAGATAAGGAGATGAGGTTTCACTGGAATTCTTGAAGGAGAATGACTTGATCAACTCATCAGGAAGAAAAGGAACCCATTTCTTAAAGGTACAAATGATCATCTTATTTTTATTTTACAAGACATAGGAGGTTCTGTTAAAAGGTTTACATTTTGGGTACTGATCAAGGAAAAAGCTTTGCATTTGGATGTATCATTTGTTCACCTCTATGATTCTCTTTATGAAAAAATTGTTTTCCTTATAATGTAACTTGGACACAATCACTTGGAAAGCATGGATAAAAGTGTGAGAAAGAGATATCCTGGAAAACAAGATACTTGAACATCCAAAGACTCCTAAAATTGATGTTTTTTTATTTATTTTCAAAATAATTTTTCTGTATGTTAAATATCAGAAAGACCAACTTATCAAAAAAAAATGTAAAACCATACATATACAACCAAAATGAACTATTATCTATATGACAGCAAATGGTGTAAACACTGAACTGTTATTCCTAGAGGAGGAGATGGATCCGTAAGATTCTGGTACTATCAAAACGCAAAGAAGAGTGAGCCTTAGCAGCGGAGAACAGATCTTTCCCAAACTGGGCATGCTATACAAAAGACAGTTGGAGTTGGGAACACTGAAAGAGGTAAGGCAGAGTGAATCCCAGCCAATAAACGAGTCCATCCCATATGTGCAGCCTAATCAGGACATCGGGCCAGAGAGACAAGAATCAATCTTGGAGCCTTACCTAAGGATTCACGCAGAGGAAAAGAGAAATGAAGCTTCTTTGACTGTAGAGGGTGAGGAAGTATTGGTTGTACCTAGTCTGCTTCCACAGCTAAGTCTGGAAAAGGGGAAGGGCCTAGTCCTGACTCCAAGAATTGATACCCAGCAGCTGGTCCACATGCAACCATCTATGCTAATTCCAGGTAAGCCTGTCCATTTGGTTTTAGATACCAACTTGGGTTCTCTGCTTGTAACAAATGTCTTGGAATCCCGACCAGACCAACCAACTGGTAGTAGGGAAGTGGCAATTGATAATGATGGAGTCCGATCAGAGAAGAGAGTTGGGTTGTTAGAAAGGAAACAAGAGGAGTTAGAATGGATTTGGGAGCAGATTTGTGCCCTGTTGGGGGAATATAAACAGAAGGAGGAAATGATAGAGGTGGCTCCAAAAAACCCTGAATCAGAGGCAAGAACCAATAGATTGGGGCAGGAATTAGGAAATAAAGGGCAGAATAGGAAGTCAGTGGGAAATGAGGGTAGGAAAAAGAAGAAACAGTCTGAAGTAGAGAGACTAATAATGGACATCGAAGGGGATATCGAGTTCAGTGGTAGAGGGGAAAGAAAGAAGGGCTCTAATTGAAGGAACACTTTACTGGAGGGCTAAATTTTTGAGAGGTAATGAAGATAATAAGCTGGAATGTAAGGGTTTGGGTAGTGCTAGAAAAAGGAGATCGATTAAGGAGTTACTTAGAAGAGAAAGACCTGATGTTGTGATGTTGTAGGAGACAAAATTAGCTGAACTGGATAGAAGGTGGGTTAGAGAGATCTGGAAAATAAGAGGGGTAAGATGGTGCTCAGCTCCGTCGTGGGGAGCTTCGGGGGGAATAGTAACTTTGTGGAGGGAGGACTTCGGAGAACCAGTAGAGGAGCTAATAGGAAACTTCACTATATCCCTAAAATTCAAAATGGTGGAAGATGGATTTACTTGGGTGCTAACAAATGTGTATGGTCCAAATAATCACATAGAGAGGAATGAGTTCTAGGAGGAGCTTCATGGGATTCAAGGTTTGTGGGAAGGTCCTTGGTGTTTGGGGGGTGATTTTAATGCAATAAGATTCACAAATGAGTCAAATAATCCTAGGCAGGCCATTACAACTAGTATGAGAAAGTTCATTGACTTCATAAATTCCTATGAGTTACGGGAGCTTCCTCTACTATAGGCTACCTACACTTGGTCCAACTTCCAAGAAAACCCAATTTGCTCAAAGCTTGACAGATTCCTATTTAATGAGGGTTGGGAGAGCCACTGGAGAGGTTTGGTGGCTAAGGCCCTACCTAGGATAACCTCTGATCACTATCCTATAGAAGTAGGACAAGAACCTCTTGGTAATGGACCTAGACCATTCAGGTTTGAAAATATGTGGCTGACACACCCGGACTTCTTGCCTAAGGTTAAGGAATGGTGGAATGAAGAGTTTAGAGAAGTCAAATGGGATGGGGTTAGATTCCACAAAAAATTAAAAAGGTTGAGAGGCAAAATAAAAGAATGGAATAAGGTTCAATTTGGAAGAGTGGAGGAGGTAAAATCTAGATTATTGGTTCAAATTGAGGAGTTAGATGCAAAAGAATCCCAAGGGATGATGGATGAGCAAGACAGAGAAATGAGGAGGAAACTGAAAAAGGAGTTAGAGGAGACTTTGTTGAGGGAGGAGATCTCTTGGAGACCAAAATCCAGACATAAGTGGATCAATGAAGGGGATGGGAATACCAAAATTTTTCATGATTTGGCTAATGGGAGGAGGAAAAATTTGATACTAAAGCTTGAGGTTGATGGTGTGGAGATAACCTCTCAAGAGGAGATTGCCAGTAGGATTGTGGATCACTTCAAATCCATCTTTTAAAGACCCTTAGAGAATCGGTTAATAGTAGGGGAGGAGAATTGGCCAACTTTGAACCAAACAGATAAGGGATGGCTGGAAAGAATGATTGAGGAAGAGGAAATTAAACAAGTTATTTTTTTTATAAATAGGGCTAAGGCACTGGGTCTTGACGGATTTACAATGGCATTTTATCAGGACTGTTGGGACATAGTCAAAGAAGACTTAATTGGAGTATTTAGAAAATTTGAGGATAAAAAAATTGTGAGTCCTGGAATCAATGCCACCTTTATAGCCTTAATTCTCAAAAAGAATGATGCCAGACACCCCAAAGATTTTCGGCCAATTAACCTGGTGACAAGCATCTATAAGATTCTGGCAAAAGTGCTCTCTAGGACGATCAAAGTAGTTCTCCCCTCTCTTGTTAGCCAAGCACAAGGAGCCTTTATACAGGATAGACAAATTACAGATCAAATCCTTATTGCAAACGAGAGTGGAAAAGATAAGGAGATCGGACAGGAAAGGATTTGTTTACAAACTGGACTTGGAGAAAGCCTATGACTTAGTGGATTGGAATTTCCTGCTGGAGATGTCGAGAAGATGTGGATTTGGGGATAAATGGTGTAATTGGATAAGAGGATGCTTAAACTCTTGTCGTTATTCAGTGTTGGTGAATGGGGTGGTTAAGGACTTTTTTCCAGCCAATAGAGGCTTAAGACAAGGGGATCCACTCTCCCCTTTCCTCTTTACACCTGTTGCTGATGTCTTTAGTAGGATGATCTCCAAAGCAGATGAGGAGGGTCAAATAAAGGGATGGAGAATAGGGAGCAGAGGCATTCCAGTAACTCACCTTCAATTTGTTGATGATATTGTTATTTTCTATGAGGGGATTGAGTTGAGCAAAGTGGAGACTTTAAGATTCTAATAAGTACTTTTGAGAGGGTCTCCAACTTGAAGGTAAATTTTGATAAAAGTTGTGTGGCTGGAGTAAACTTGGAGAATAGGGAGATTGAATCCATTGCACAATGCTTAAGTTGCAATATTTCCTCTTGGCCTTTGACCTACTTAGGGCTACCCTTAGGAGCCAACCCTAAAGAATAAGTGCTTGGCGGCTTGGAAAAAGAATTAAATTTCAATAGGGGGCAGGCTGACTTTAATTAAGGCTACACTTGCCAACCTTCCAACCTACTTCCTTTCTGTGTTCAGGATTCCTCCAAGGGAGGATAAGAAACTGGAGAAGAGAATGAGGGACTTTCTATGGGAACCAGGAGAGGTGAAAAAGGATTACTTGAACAGATGGGAGATAGTTAACAAACCAAAGGAAGAAGGGGGTTTAGGGATAAGGAACATAGTGCTGAAGAATGTAGCCCTTCTTGGGAAGTGGCTATGGAGATGGCCCCGAGAGAGAGAGAGAGAGAGAGAGAGATTATGGCATGAGGTAGTGGCAAGCATTCATGGTTGTGCAGGAAATGGTTGGGATTCTGGGATATCTCGCCGAGCTACCCTTACTACACCTTGGAAGCCTATACATGGTATTCTCCCTCGCTTCCTCAAATTCATAAGGTATGATGCTTGTTCTAGTAATGCTATTATGTTTTGGGAGGATATTTGGGTGGGTACTCAACCCCTCAAAGATTGTTTCCCCTCGCTCTATTCCATTTCCCTTCACAAACATGAGCCAATTGCAACTTTTCTCCCGAGCCCGTTAAACCCCTTATCTTTAAACTGGGACTTTGGATTTCGTAGAGGGTTAAGGAATGGTGAGTCAAATTGTGTTATTGAACTAATTCATTTACTAGAATCCGTTTGCTTGGACCCCACTTCTTCTGATCAAAGGGTTTGGACTCCTCTTCCAGAAGGTACTTTTACTTGCTCTTCTTTTCTAAAATCCCTCAGTTCTAACCCATTTTCCCAAGGATTCCCTGTCAAAGAAGTCTGGGCACGACCTATTCCCCCAAAAAGTGATGTATTCTGCCAGGAAGTCTTCTATGGGAAGATCAATGCTTTGGAAAACTTACAGAAAAAGAGACCCTCGCTTTGTCTTTCCCCAAATTGGTGTTCCTTGTGTAAGGTCGAGAATGAGGACTATGTCCATTTGCTGATCTCTTGTTCCTTTGCTACAGCTATATGGAGGTGGAGCCTTTGGTTATTTGGAGGTAGGTGGTCTTTGCCTTCTGATTTAAACTTGTTATTCAACCCATCTGTCTTTGTTTGGCACACTAGAAGAGGTAAGGTCATGTGGAAATGCGTCAGGGCAGCCACTCTGTGGACTCATTGGGAGGAAAGGAATGCAAGAATTTTCTTAGAGAAGGAAAGAGGGTTAGATGAAATGAAGGATTGTATCCTAACAAGAGCAATCCATTGGCTGAAAACTGTGGATATCTTTGATGACTTCTCCTTTGATGATTTGTGGAGAAATTGGCTAGTAATAGCTAACACTTCAACAAAGAATGATAGAATTCTATGAGAATGGATTCTGCCTTTGGAATGTGTCATCAAGCTGAACTTTGATGGAAGTAGCCAAGGCAACCCCGGGCCTTCAGGTATAGGGGGTATCCTGAGAAATAAGGACAACAACATAATTTTCCTATTCTCAGGACCGGTGGGAGTGTGGGATTCCACAAGGGCAGAAATCCTTGCTGCAGTACAAGGAATTCAAATCGCCAACAAGCTTGGGGTGGAGCATCTCCTAGTTGAAGGGGACTCTCAGGTGGTAACCAGGTGGCTCCGAAACTTGAATACCACCATTTGGGGCTACAAAGATCTCATCAAAAAAGTAAAGTGGTTAACCAGTAATATGAGAGTTGAGGTAAAATGGGTTAGTAGGTCTGCTAATTCTTTGGTTGATGCTTTAGCCAAACAAGGGGGTTTCTAGGGAAGATCTTTTTTGTGCTTCTATGTAAGTTGTTATTAATTTGAAAATCTGTACTTAACTAGCCCGGAGAGGTTGCAACTCGTACCTTTCCTTGAGGACTTTGTACTATTGCCTATTGTTGTTTTATAAAATCATTTCGATTATCAAAAAAAAAAAAATTCTGCTGTGGGCCTTCAATCTTCCTTTTGTATAAAAGTTTTTTCTCTTATGGTAATTGTTAATATGCTAGATTTTATTACTGATTATAAAATATGATGTATAAACAATAGTTGAAAAGAAGACCAAAGAAGAATGATGACATTTGAAGATAGTGCAATTTTTAGAAGTAAAAACAATATTTTTTTTTTTCATTTTTAGACAAGATTCCATGATAAGAAAGAAAATGGATACTGATGGAGGGTGTTATAATGCTACTATAGCATGTGGTGGACCACCTAAGCAGGTAGTTTAGAAGATGAAACTGGTTTTAATTATTCTACCATCCACCAGATTCATTACCATTGGCAGAAAAAGCATTTTGAGTCTTATTCAAATTTCTATTCAACTCTCTACAGCCCAAAAGTGACCAGTGATAAGTTGGATGTTCTAATATTTGTTAATCCCTCTCCCTCAAGGTAAATTTTGTACACCCCAGTCTCATGGTGAAAAGACCTTCCTGCACTCATAACAAGTGTTGTGTACCATTGGGCTCATCCTCTATTGATGGATTCTCCTAGAGAAGAATTGTAGTTAGCAACAAGCTCTTGTTTATAGATGGTCCATGTTTCACTTGTAGAAATTAAATTTGATATCCATTATGACGGTGGAAAAAACGCAGAAGGGATGTTCAGCCTTAAGTTTATAGCTCCTAGAGGTGTTGTGGATATGCTTACTGCTTAGATAATGGAAGAAATCATGCAGGCTTTGGGACAGAATGCACTGGAAGGCCATTGTTCATGTTGCTATATTGGAACTTGGGAGGAAGAAAGAAATCTGGTTGAGATTCTACATCCTTACCCAAGTATATTCAAGGATTTCTCATGTAGGATGGGTTTGGAGTCCTACAAATTTTAGATCTGGTGGCCAGCTTTGTGGGTGGAGGGGCTTTGGGTGATTAAGAATGAATAATAGGGATGAGGAAGCAATTAGACAGTTTGTTGTCCACCAAAGAATGAGCAGAAACTTAGAGATAAGTCAATTAAGAGGAGGAAATAGGAGTGACAGGGAAAAAAGAGAATTTTCTGGCAACAACTAGAAAACACTAAACCAAACTTTATTTCTTCAAATCAACTTTTTCTTAAATTGCTAGATAATGACTCAATTTATAGACTCAAATTTTGAACTAAGATGTCCCTTACAGTATTTGATTTTGACTAGGAACTGACCCAAATCAACTTTTAATTGCTTTAGAACTAAAAACAAATCCAGTAGTAACTTGGGATGCTCAAATAAGGACACTTAACTTACAAACTCAGCTGCAGGATTACTCAAGTTTTTTTTTTTTTTTTTTCTGTTCATGTTTATCATTGTTGTAATGCATTTGTTTAGCCAAAAGTTGGCCTAGTGGTGATGAAAGTAATGTTATTGTGTTGCACAATGTACACTTAAACGGTACATGTTTTATGGTACAAAGTATAGCAAACTCAATTAATCCTGCTTCCCATGTATCATGTTGATTAGAAGCACGATAATTCATCGAATGAGGGGAAGACAATTGGGCATATCTGTAAGGCAGCACTTTATTATGTCCTACATCATATAGGGCTTTGTGAAAATACATTACCGAACATACAATTATCTGTTTGTATTTCTACATGCCCATGCTTGTCTAGCTGATCTTCATCCTTGTTACAGATTTTAGGGGATGGAGAATTGAGTGTGCCTTCTCAAAATCAGCAAAAGAGAATCTAGAGTCTCTCTCTCTCTCTCTCTCTCTCTCTCTCTCTCTCTCTCTCTCTGCTGCCACTGACCCTGCTTCTGTTTGAGCTACATCGACACTTGACAACATCATGTCAACCTGTTTCTTGATTTTGACGAAAATGAGAAGCAGCCCGGCTTTTTTACTCATCCTCTCCTTACCATCTCACACTGTTTTCCCGGGGTCTCTCTCTCTCTCTCTCTCTCTCTCTCTCTCTGCTGCCACTGACCCTGCTTCTGTTTGAGCTACATCGACACTTGACAACATCATGTCAACCTGTTTCTTGATTTTGACGAAAATGAGAAGCAGCCCGGCTTTTTTACTCATCCTCTCCTTACCATCTCACACTGTTTTCCCGGGGATTCTTCTGAGATGGAACTCCATGACTCCATTCTGAATGGTTGTTTGATTTCAGAAATCACATGTACTTTCATTTAATTATTAATCTCTTCAACCATTTCCATAATATGCTGCATCAACTGGAACTCAAATGGATATTCCCATCTCAGTTCTGCACTTGCAAACCTACTACTATAGTATAAACTGTCAAGGTCCTCAAAGACTTTCAGGCTATGTTTTCATTGATATTTGAAAATGGAAATAAAAATATACAAATTTCTGTATTCCGCTCAAAAGATATTGCAGAATAACCCGGTAAACAATTAAGGCCAAGGAGATGAAATTCATTCAAATGAGTGATACTCATCCTTCTTATCCCTAGCGTCGTCTAATGTATTGAAAATCTGATTTCGTATTTGAGATTCAATCGGATTTCAATATGACCTGATTAGATTCGATCATTTTTAATTCTTATATAATATATAAAATATCTAAATATCTAAATATTTTATATCAGGGAAAATTTATGATGTGGAAAAGATATGGTATGGAAAAAGTTTTGACCAATCAAAACCCACCCATGAATTTTGATAAACACCTGATTAGTAATCACGTTTATGATTCCAATTGATTGGTCAGAAAATTTTCAGATATCATATCCTTTCCATATCATAGTCCAACCCTAAATATAATTTATATTTATAATATTTTAATTATATAAATAATTTATATATTTTTATATAAATAAAATATTTATTACTTACCTAAAATAATTAAACAGTTGAATTCAAATAGAATCAAATATTTGAATATTTAATTGAATTTGGATATCAAATTTTTTAAGATATTTAATTCGATTTGAATTCAATCTGTTACACCCCAAACTGGAGGGGATACTAATTCCTGTGGACATTAGATAAGAACCGTGTTGAGGGTCTACTAGAATGCTTTGAGGGAGATGTCTGTTGGGTTGTCAGGATTCATTCAGTTGTGGCTAGTGTGACATGATTTCCAAACTTGCTTGATTAGGGTTTTTTAATTTTTTGCAAAAGAAAAAGTGATTTGTCATATCTCGTGCAGTTGACCCATTTCAGTTTTGTTGAAAGTTGAAAGAGAACAAACGATGCTGAACTTTTTGTGAATGCTCTATTGCAGCCAACACCTAGTGATATTGTGATGTTGATATTTGACCAGAAGACAAGTAGACAACTACTCTTTTGTGGGAGACTGGGAGGAAGCAGTAGCAATAGGCCCAGCCGCGCCTGGGTGCTGTTCATGTTCGTGGGAAGCGAGACAGACCTTGTAAATAGGGATGGAAGTGTGAAGTGCATTGTAAATAGGGATGGATTCGAGCCAAGCCTAGCGGAATAGCATCAGGTTTAAGCTCGGCTTGAGACTATTCTACAAGGCTCAAGTTTGAATTCGAGTTTGGTACGAGCCAGAACCTTGAGTTTGAGCTCGGTTCGAGTCAAAAGTTCATAAGTTCAAGCTCGGCTCAACTTGTTTTATATTTTATTATACATGTTATAAATATCTTTTTATAAAAATAAAAATTAAATATAATTTTTTTGTTTTATATTTAAAAAATTAAGAACTATAATAATTAATAATTATAATATTTTTATTATATATATTAAATATCAAATATATATAGATATATTGTTATATATATATCTATAATTTTATTATATATAAATTTGAGCAGGCTCACGAGCTTGATTTGGGCTCGCGAGCCTCGACTCATTTAATAATTGAGCCATTGAATGAGACTCGACTGAAACCGAAACGAACTGAGTTTAAGCAGCTCGTGAAAAGCTCAGCTCATTGCTACCCCTAATTGTAATCCCAACGCCAGGGTCAGACTCTCAGACACTCCACAAAATAATTAAAGGATTATTAATAAAGGCAGAGAGAAGAGAGGTGGTTCGTTCAAATGTTCAATTGAAGACCAACTGAGAAGTGAGAACCCATGCATAATGGATAAAGCATATCAGATTGACGCACAACTGGATGAAGTGCGGTCTACGGGCTTGGGTGTCCATCTAAATTTCTTCAATGGATCGAGTTTGAAGGACCCAAGCGGGAGATTAATTGGAGATGGAGGCTCAAAAAGGCTGATTAATGGACACCCAAAAAGAGAGATCCATAATCCATTCCTCCTATGGCCTTCCTAGTCGTAACAATTGTTTGTGTGTTGACTTGGGCACGACCAATTGCGAGACTGGCATGGAAACTAAAATTCACTTTATTATGAAGTAGGAGAAGGAAAGGAAGTAGTGAGTAACTTGACAACGACGAGAGAACATCACTGGCAGAAACAAGGAAGCTGCACCGACCTATGCAAATGGGAAACCGAAGGAGTTCAGCTTCAGTCAGTACAAAACCCCACCCATTCAAACACCCATTACAGCCTTGTATTGAGAATATTTCCGTATGTATATGATTTATATCATGGGGAGATATTCCCAATGTAAGGTTGGAAGAGACTGTTCAAATGGTGTGAGCACTGCCCTGAACTGATTGAAGTCGATCTCAAACCGAAGAAGTAACCTGAGCCTCTGAGGTCAGCACTCAGCATCTTCTTCCAACGAAAAGAAGCAATCAGTTGATGGCGATAATTAATGTTTTCTATTTTTTAAATTAAACTGCAATTAACCCTATTCTCTTAAGCTTCGATTATGGCCTATCAATAGAATAGGGATTGTTGGATTTTAATCTCATAAGAGATTAAATTCAATGGGTTTGATTGGTCAATTACATAAGAAATTGCATCTACACACTTGATTGAAAAATTAGTTTTTCTCTTACAAAACCTAGTTTTGAACTTGTCCCACATTGGAAAATTATAAGCTTTATTTCCAGTATTTTAATAGGAGCTGATTTACACCCCTTATAAATAGTAGAGGAGAGTATGGGAGTTTGATATCGTCCGTGTGTGTGGCGCAATGAAGCGCACTTTGCTCGCACCCGCGTGGCTCGCAAAAGGCGGCTTTGGTTTTGGTGCGATGCTGACCATTGATCATTGTTGATGAAATCAACGATCATGATTTAATCGGGTGTGATCCAGAGGCACAATTCAAAGTTAACAGTCATTAATTGTTAACTACTTTTTAAACAGTCACAATGTTTGAAATTGTGATTGTTCAATGTGCCTTCTCTAAACCAGTATCTACTTTTTCTTCATACCTCTTCATAAACTATTTAAGGAGTATGAATCAGACTCCAAAAACACACATTTTTGAAATCCATTTTCTCTCTCTTTCTCTCTCAGTCCGGTCTGCTACAATCTCACAGAAGGTTTCCTCGGAGATTCTTCAACTTTGCTAGTTGCAAATTCTCGTCCAAGACTCTATTGTATCCTAGGAACGGATTTGCCTGTAACCTAAGAGCAAACTCAATAAAACTGAATGGGGCAAATAACATTCTAAAGACAATGTCTTCAGACACGCCTCAGAGCTTCTCCTCCAAAATTACAGTGACCTCATTTTTTCAATTGGGATTAATATTTTCATATTTTGTATTGAGTCGAGACTTGAGAGGTGGGCCGTGGACTCATGCTTAGGCTTGGCTTGTTGTTCGCCCAAGGATTTGCAGGTGCAGGGCTCTGATTCTGATTCAGCTTGAATTAGGTGAAGGAAAGGTTAGATAAAGAAATCATGGCTTTTGGTTTTTTTTTTCCCTAAATCTAATTATTATTATCT
The DNA here is from genome assembly GCF_056320005.1 of Nelumbo lutea. Lineage (NCBI taxonomy): Eukaryota > Viridiplantae > Streptophyta > Magnoliopsida > Proteales > Nelumbonaceae > Nelumbo > Nelumbo lutea. Next base: position 23,714,460 of record NC_142686.1, on the reverse strand, counting down.
TCCAAGAAAGAGTCACTTAGAAGAACAAAAGGTGTTCTCTTTCCGTAAGCAATGTCAATTATCATTAAGTGAGCATTCTTTTTTTTTTTTTTTTGAGATGAGGAAAGTTGGTCAATGTGATTTTGGTTTTCATTGATTAAGAATTCATATTCTTTTTTTAGATTTATGTAGGGATCAAGAAAAGTTTATTTTTTTGGGTATCATTTATGTGTGTAAGTGATACCAATTTTCTATGTGGGTAAATAACTTTCCCACCTAGGGAAAAAGTTAATAACACTTGAATTGGATAAAAATGCCCCTTTTAATAATGGATTTTTATAACTAAAATGATCATTTTTTTATTTACATGAGAAATAAAAGAACATGGGTAAATGTTTTCCAAGAAAAACTTGCTTAAATAATTACATTTACCCGGAAAAATAACTTACTGAAAAATGAACGGGGCCTAATTATTTGTTTTTTTTTTCCAATGCTTTGTCTAACGTGGCATTCAATCAAGTTGATTAACATCCGTACCAAAGGACATAGCAAAACTTTACAAAGATTAGGGATTTTCCTACATGCAACAAATTTTAGGGTTGCAAGTAAATCAGATTTGAATGGGATGTACCTGTATCCAAATTTGGTCCTTTAACATTTGGATTCAAACCAAATCTTATCCGCCTGATTCAGATTAGACTTGGATTTGTAATACAAATGCATTTGCATTAGTGTAAATACATGGTAACACAAATGAAATGAGTGCAATACAACCACATAAAAGAGGGAAAAATCCGAAACAAAACAAAACCTAAATTTGCTCTCTATTCATTGGCACTTTCATACTTTAATTCTCACAGATGAATTTGCAGTAGGAGACCTTGGCACTTTCAATATAACCAGTAGGAGATCTAACCAACCATCCGGTTGGCACCTTGCAGTATGGATGAATTTGCAGTGCAAACAAACAATATTGTCGTGGTTAATTTTTGAGTTGTTTAAAAAAAAGAAACTTGTCAATGGATCAGGTTCCCGTTTGGCACGAGTTAATATTTTTTTTCATCTTTCTTCATTCAAAGGGAAACAAAAAGTAGTAAGGTAACGATTTAGTATAAAGTTGGAAAGGCCCCTGTGAGATATCTTTGTCTACCAATAAATCAAGAGCAACCCACCCTATCTTACGCCCACAAAGTTAGATTGGATATGGGGAATGGAGTTTTTTAGTTTGAACAATTATAATTCATCTTGATACAATCTGGATCAGCCCCATTGATGTAACTTATTGCAGTATGACTTTTAAATTCCATGTGTCTGTACCAACAACTACATTTCCTCAATTCAACATCCCAATTGTTAATTAGCTAAAAGAGAAAAAGGGAATTGTCTAGCGTCATTTGCGGGATATGGAATTTATAATACAAGGGTTCTTTGTCATATAGCTGGCTGACGGAAAATCCTAGCTTTCTTGGTTGGACTCTCCAATTAGCTCCACTCCAGTCTACATCAGTCAATAACCCTAGCAGCCACCGGAGACTAGGGTTTGGTTTTTCCTTTGGGTGAATTTCACTTAAAATTTCTCCATATTCAAATATTGTCATAATTATTTCTGTCCCTTTTACAGGAAAAGCTTTGGTTTTCATTTCCTCTATATGTTTTGATGTTAAAAACAAAGTTGTCATTTTAAAATGGGGAAAAAATAGTGTTTCAGTTTAAGTTTTTTATCATTTTTTATTTCAGCCTATCGATATATCATTTTGCTTCCAAAAATTTTGATACGTATAAAGGGCTGTTTTGGGGTTTAACCCGGTTCAAGGGTAGAAGGACCCTAGATTGACCCCTCTAAATTAGGTTCACAAAGAAAAAAGAAAAAAGAGCGGGGACCGATACAGCCTGGTACACCTCTACTGGCATATCAGGCTATATCGATACTTTGAACCTTATTTGCTTCTTTTCAAAAGAATCCCTCTATAAAGGTAAGTTAGGTATAAGAGTGACCTCATGAAGAAGAGAATGGATCTATAAAACTTTTCAGGCCAAAATGAATTAACTCTAATACTAATGTTTTATAATAAAATAAGACACCCTGGCTTGTTTCTAGGTGGCCGATATATTATATTAGGTCTCGTTTCACTCACGGGAATAGGGGTTTGAAATTGGAATCGGAATAGTCTATTTCATTCCAACTGTTTGGTTGGGCAGAGTTGAAATTCTATTTTCATTCCTAGTGGAATGACATGCCCTCTCTCTCTCCTGATTCTGAAGGATTTGGGTTCTGATTCTAACTGTAAACCAAATAAACCCTTAGTATTAGAAAAAATACAAAACCCTCCTTATGATATTTTATCATTAGGGCACTAGGCCTAATTGGCATCAAAATAAACATGTTACTGAAGTGATGATGTTTCTTTAAAAGATGTCAAAATCCAATTGGCTAATTGGTAAGATCTTCAACTGATTCTAGTGGAGACTTGAGATCAAATCCAACCTGTATTAAGGTTGGGGAATTATGAGTTTAAAGTGCAGATCTATTTCCTATTCTTCACACCAACCTCACAATGTGTTTCAGCCACACATCGAGAACAACTCACATTACAATACTCATGAGGTTGTTTTCAATAGATACATGTTTGGCATAAATACAGGAGGCTATACCATTCGGTTTCTTGGATTAATGCTACAGAAAAATATTGTTTAAATTATATGTAATACAGTCCAAGTGTCCAACAAATGAATAAAACTAGTTGGTGTCTAATAAATCTCCTTTAAAAATGCAACGAAAAAATAGGCATATTTCTTTTGTAGAGAAAAGGGAAAAAAAAAGTAGAGAGCTTCTCTAACTATTTCTGCCACGTGGAGGGGGCAATCAAGACTAGGCCATATACCCACCAAATTGTCCATCTCATCTATATACCCCACCTTATCTTGGTGGTTTTTCCAGTGATATTATTTATTAGTAATTTTAGCTTTTAATATGAATACTAAAAATTCAAACTTACCTATAAAAATGGTGGGAGAGAATCTTTCTATGAAAGGGTGGGGAGAAAATTCAAAAACTCCCTTTGAGCTCCAAAATAATTTGTTATGTATATGCTCATTTTGGGATATTTGTTAAACAACCCGACTAGTAAATTCATTTTCTTTGTATAATATTTGCATATGCATGAATAATCTATTAAAATTATCTTATTTGTATACTGTGAAATCTTTGTTAATATGTGTTTTAATTTTGAGTGGTGTACCACTCAGAATAGTTTACTTTTTCCAAAAGTTAAAGCACACATATAACAAAATAAGCTTATTATGCACAATTTTACCAATAACCATGGTATCTACTAACATAGCAAAGTTTTAGGCGAATAAGATGCCAAAACATAGCATAAAGCATATTGATGAGGGCAGATTTGGCCCTCTAGTGGAATTGAGACACGTGGTACCTCGTGACAATTAGGCAACACTCATGCAACAATTTACTAAGTCGGTGTCCTGCTAGGGCACCGACCTGGCTGGCCTGGCGCAGCCTGCATCATCCAACGCGTTGCATGCACGCGGCCTGCGCGCTACTGCACGGCCTGGCCGACCTGGATCATCCCTGCACATGATCCGACCTGGCCGACCTGGCAACCCATAAGACGCCCACCGATGAACCATAACGGCATACCCCACGAGCTCGGTAGCTCACCAAGGAGTTCGGTATCTCACCAAAGAGCTCGCCAAGGAGCTAGGCAGCTCTCCAAGGAGCTTGCCACCAAGGAGCCAGGCAGCTCGGCAAAGCTCGCCACAAGCAACTAGGCATAGACAAGGAGCTCGGCATAGCTCCCCCGGGCAGCTCGCCACTTGTAGGGTAGCTCGATACAGAAGAGTAGTTTGGCGTATCGCAGGAAGATCTCCTGCCTAACAACCTGGCCCAAACACCGGCCCGCCGACTGACACAAGTGCTGACCTGACAACCTGGCCCAGACATCGACCCGCCGACTGACATAGGCGTCAACCTGACAACCTGGCTAAGGCGCCGACCTGGCCGCCTGACACAAGCGCCAGCCTAACAACCTCGAAGAGTTCACCACCGTACCCCGGTTCTGATGGGATATGACGAGTCTTACCATTTGAAGGCCTTTCACCCACCTAACCCGCGAGAACACTACTATATAAGGACTCCGACCCCCAAAGCCAAAAAAAGGATGGTAACCCCTGCTCTCTAGCTCTCTCATTTCTCTCCAAGCTCTCTATAATCAGAATGCTAACTTAGGCATTAGAGAGTCCCCGCCGGGAAAATACCCCAGGGTCCTCTGATTCAGTTCTCGAAGGTCCCTCAGCTCCCGCTGCCTATAAAGGAGAGGAAATCACCTCATGCAGAGGGTAGTCGGGTTGTGCTACACCAGGGAGCTTCACCATCCTCTGAGTTGCAGGCCACCTAGGAGCAGGTCAAATGACGAGTCCACCAGGGAGCTCACCACCAAGCAGTTCTCCACCAAGGAGTTCGCCACCAAGTAGCTCATCACCAAGGCACGTCACCACTAGGTCAAATGACGAGGTACTTAGCCAAAAAAATTGGTACGTGACCAAAAACGGTTACATCACATATGCTTTTCAAAGCTATGGGATTGAAGGAATCCAAAAAAGCCTTTTGTCTGTAGATGCATAAGATTCGCCAATGTTTTGATCACTTTCTACTATCTGCAATGGCGGGGTTGTTCTTCTAAGGCCCCTGGTTAGCTTGTGGACATTGTTTTAAATGACCTCCGCTTGTAAATGCAATATTTTTGGGTCGATTTTGGGGCTCAAGAAAACTGTGGCAGCCCTGTTCTAACCAGTGTTTTTAAAACCAGCCTGGACCAAATTGTTGGACTAAAAATTAGGAATTTGACCAATTCTATTTCACTCCAAAGCTGCTTTTTGACCAAAAATCATTGATTTAGTTAGCGAATGGTTGATCCAGTCACACCATATGACTTGGAAACCAGTCCTATTTGGATAACAGTTTTTTGCCTTTTTATTTATTTTTTATTTTTTTATCAGAACGGGCCATCCATTCAGACCGGACAGTTGGACCATACAACTTGGGAGCCAGTCCCCAGAACAACTCCCTATCTGGTCTGGTTTTAAAAACCTTGATCCTAACAATCCTAAACAATGTTTCTTTTGTTTTTACGATTGATATGTGCCCAAATAAGTTCTCAAAATTTTATTTATGGTTTTGAGTCCATTTTTTGTTTTTTTTTTTTTGCTTATTTTAATATTAATGATATGTAAAATGCTATATATAAAAAAGTTCCTAAACGTTTTATTCCAACTTAAGGTATCTTGATTTCAGCCCAACCCAATCATAAATGTAGCTTTATTTTTCAAAACAAATTTTATATGTCCCAACATAAAACCAATCAAGTTTTAAATTTCACTAAATAATTGAAATTTTAAAATACAAGACTCAAATCCATGACATCTTATTTCTATATTTTGCATAATTATCAATAGTTCACCTCTTTATGTGTGTTAATTAATGACTCTTTATTGTACAAATTATTTTATTATACACGTAATTTAAAGAAAAAAATATAAATAAAAAGACTTAAACCCTAATGATTGCTTTAAAAATTAAGAAATTTACCATTTATCTATCATATTTAAATATATTAAAAGATATAAAATATATTTACATAGTATTTATATGATGCATAATATATATATATGCATATGTCACGTCATCACGGTTCGACCTTTGGTTCAACCCCAGTGGAACCTTTGACCTGTAAACCTCTCCCTTCTTCAGTTCTATGCCCAGTCCAGTTCTCCGAACATTACAAGATACAATGATTTGCACTCCACATATTTGTATTTGTACTCTTCTAAATTGAGCCTTAACTCAGATCAATCTAGAAATAATATAAATACAAATATATAGACTGCAAAAGCTTTTATTTTGCATGTATTTGCATTCTTCTATTAGTATTCTTTTTACAATTGTATTTATACTTTTTCATAAACTGAGCCTTACAAAGAATATTAATATGTAAAATACAAATATATACAGAATAATACAAAATAGTCTAAATTTGTTTGTATAGGAATTTATTTATACTCCTTCCAAACTGAGCCCAGGAGGGAACTTGGTATAGTCTATGGGGGGAGTGGTTCTGGCCTGTGGGCTTATAACTTCTGCACCATCCAATTCAAACAATGGGATGGTGTACGGTCCAAGTTGCAAGTAGAGGAGAACGGTCGGGTGACAAAGAGTCCGGATTCAGTGGACCCTTCGATTCACGGGGCGCGTGAACTCTCCAACAGAAGATGTGCACGTTTCTCTATTTAGTGATTGCTATTCCGTTGATGTAACGAGACTGTTAATGTTGTCAACCCAGTTCAACTGGTTAGATAAAAACAAAACCCGAGCCCTATCTTTCCCCCTCATTTGTTTGAACTCTCTTTCTGCGGTTTCATTTTCATCAGAGCCCTAGCTCAAGAGCAAGAGGGTGGCATGCAGCAATTTCAACGTCTGATGGCGTGGAGTCAACCGGGTAAGCATCCATTATCCTCATTTTCCTTCAGAACATTCTTCCTTTCTACAAACCACCGACAGCGATTTCTCTGTTTCATCGAGCTCTAACGGCATAGATCAACCAGAAACAAGTGTAAACCAGCAGTTGGGTTGGGCATTTATCGCTGGCTATCCAAAATCACAAGCTTTGTCCCAATTGCATCCTCGTTTGGATCAATCTACGTGATGGACAACGCAATCACAGCCACACCCGATATAAATTCAACCCTCAAGGGGCGTGCTCAAGGGCTCTATGCCATGTCTTCACAATAGAACAAGTTCAGCCTTCTGATGACTCTCATCTATGCATTTGCCAGCTGACCATACAACGGTAGTTCCTTCAGCGTGGTAGGTCGGAACCCAGTCTTGAATGAAGTAACAGAGACGCCAATTGTTGAAGGAACGGGAGTTTTCTGGATTGCATGTGGGTATTGCTTGGCAAAGACACATTCCATGGCAGTATTTGATGTAGTAATCAGATATAATGCGACCCTGATACATTAATTAATTAATGGAGATCTTATTTTTGTTTTCATATTTTATTTGGATCCCCCGGCCTTCTATGAGATTTTCTATTATGAGTTCGAGTTCGAAAAATCCACACTTAGACTCTACTAACGAACCAATCATCGTTAACCACATCAGCTCCCTAGGGTAGTATGCCATGTATGAAATGTACCGTGTGAGATTATGTTGATAAAGGGTTATGATGCGTTTTGTTGTCAGGTGATTGGGAGTCCTACCTCTATTGCATAGCCCTGTCAACCAGAAAACATCATTGGGAATATCTCTCATGAAATACATCACGTAACTACGGAAATATTCCCGATGCAAAGACTGTTGAAACGGGCTTTGCTCTGAAGACGGGGATCCCAGTCTCATTGAAAATGTACGGTGTTAAATCAAGTTCGTAGAGGGTTGGAACATGTATCGTTATCATTAGTAGAAGATCTCAGCTCGGTGTGCCCAATACACCCTCGGTCTTAAACTCCTGTTTAAAACAGGAAAATAAAAGAAAAGATATGCTTCACGATGGGTCTCGATCACGTGGGGCCGATGGGTCTCGATCACGTGGGCCGATGGCTATTTTACTATTTTATTTCTCAGCGCAAACATTACAAGAAAAGAATAAAGTATAGAACGTCGTGATGGCGTCTACCTTGGTAGCAGAGCCGACGTCGTCATACTTATTTCCAGCTTTATAAAGAAACCGTTGGCTTTGGACCGTTTATGAGAATCTTCTGTGCTGATCTACTGGGCCCATGACATTAGTTTTAAATATTCCACACATCCAATCATAATTGAGTGGTTTTGGCTTTTTGGCTGGGAGTCTGGGACCGGGAAGAAGCAGCAAGGCTGTCAGTGTCCATGCCCAAATCAGCACATGAAGATACAGATACGGCACGACAGGACAGGGCAGGACCTAGCAAGCTGGTTATGTCGGTATGACACCAGTCTACTCTGCTCACCTTGGCCTCCATATCAACTATCAAGTTTTGGGATTGCAGGAACCGTTTGATATCGTAGATCAAATTTCTGCAATAAACTGTAGACTGAAAGATCAGATTGCCAGAATCTCATCAGAGTCAACATTTAGGTGGGATCTCGATCATACAGATCTTTTCTCTTCAAGTGGAACAGCATCTTGCCCAAAGACTGAAGTGAAGAGGGACCTCTTTTGTCTTTGCGTATCTGATTCCGATACATGGATGGAATTTTGACCAGCAAAGCTAAAAGCTATGATGATTACGAAAACCAAGGAGAGCTTTTGTGATCGGAAGAGGGCAGGATCTCATCAAAGATTCTCCCTCATCCACTGTTGTCATCATTTTATTGCGTACGTGTACGTGATTCCCTTTTTCTAAAAAGAGTTTGTACAACATGTCAGATCTCTCTGTTTCTCTTCTATTTAAGTTCAATTTTTTTCATTAATTAATCATGCCCTTGACCATATCCATCACACATTTGTTTTAAATATAAGGGTAACCGGTAACGAAGAAGAAAATTTTAAATGTATACTTGTTTTGGAATAATTGACGAATGGGTGTGGCAACCATCGGCAGATTTGGCCTTCATTGAAATTGTTTCATTGAAATTGTGATACGTTGCACTTCCTGAAAATTAGGCAAACACTCACTCAATAACTTATCAAGTTGATGTATCACTGAGCACTGGCCTAGCGTGGCGTGGTGCGACCTACATATGGCCTATAGGTAGTCTGCACTCGGCTTGGCATGGCCTGCACGCGACCTGGTGTGGCTTATGCACGGCCTGTGTGGCCTGGCACGGCTTGCACGCGACCTGGTGTGGCTTATGCACGGCCTGTGTGGCCTGGCACGGCCTGCACGCGACCTGGTGTGGCCTATGCACGGCCTGTGCGGCCTAGCATGGCCTGTGCGTGACCTGGCGCGGCCTACCCGACCCGGCCGGATCAGCCTGACACATGATCTGACTTGGCCGACCTGGCAACCCACAAGACGCCCATCGATGAACCATAACAGCATACCCCACTAGCTCGTTAACTCACCAAGGAGCTCGGTAGCTCGCCAAGGAGATAGGCAGCTCTCCAAGGAGCTCGCCACCAAGGAGCCAGGCAGCTCGGCAAAGCTTGCCACAAGCAACTAGGCATAGCTCCCTCGGGCAGCTCGCCACTTGTAGGGTAGCTCGGTACAGAAGAGTAGTTTGGCATATCGTAGGAAGATCTCCTGCCTGACAACCTGACCCAGACACCGACCCGCCGATTGACAACCTGGCCCAGACACTGACCCGCTGATTGACAACCTGGCCCAGACACCGACCCGTTGATTGACAACCTGGCCCAGACACCGACCCGTCGACTTGACAACCTGGCCCAGACACCGACCCGTCGACTTGACAACCTGGCCCAGACACCGACCCGCCGACTGACACAAGCGCCAACTTGACAACCTGGCCCAGGCGCCGACCTGGCCGCCTAACACAAGCGCTAGCCTGACAACCTCGAGGAATTCACCGCCGTACCCTGGTTCTGACGAGATATGATGAGTCTTACCGTTTGAAGGCTTTTCACCCACCTAACCCACGAGGACACCACTATATAAGGACTCCGACCCCCAAAGCCAAGGGATGGAAAAAAATGGAGGTAATCCCTACTCCCTAGCTCTCTCGTTTCTCCAATACCATCTTCAAAGCTCTCTACAATCAAAGTGCTAACTTAGGCGTCGGAGAGCCCCCGCTGGGAAAATACCCCCGGGTCCTCTGATTCAGTCCTCGCAGGTCCTTCAGCTCCTGCCGCCTACAAAGAGGAGGAAAATATGGAGTTCTCGCAGGTCCCTCAACTCCACTGCCTACAAAGGAAAGAATACCACCTCATGTAGAGAGCAGTCGGGTTGCACTGCACCAGGGAGCTCCACTATTCTCTAAGTCATAGGCCACCTAGTAGGGAGCTCGCCACAAAGTAGCTTCCGTCAAGGAGTTTGCCACCAGGGAGCTCGCCACCAAGGAGCTCGCCACCAGGCAGTTCACCACCAGGCAATTCACCCTCAGGGAGCTCACCCCCAGGTAGTTCGCCCTCAGGCAGTTCTCCATCAGGTAGTTCGCCACCAGGCAATTCGCTACCAAGTAACTCATCACCAAGGCACGTCACCACCAGGTCAAATAACAAAGTACTTAACCAAAAAATTTATATATCACAAAAAATGATATACATCACAAACAACGGAAAGAATTTAAACTACATGAGCTGATAGGACCATTATAACGGTAGAAAGTGGGACTCATGAGCGTATTTTCGTTATTCAAGGCATTAGAATGTTGGACCCGTGTAGCACTACTCAATGAGAAGCTTCTCTTACCAAGTTTCCGTTGAAGAGGAAAGATTTACAACAAACAATGTACTATTCAATGACAGTGTGGTAGCCTGCGGAAACAATTAAATTAAAGACTTTGATTTGTTGTTAGATGATGTGACTTCTTGATTAACCCATTGCATAAGATGATTTAACGTAGTCTTCGTTTCAGCCCGGCCAAATAATTCATGGCTTGGCGTTGGGTTTTGTGTTCAGTCCCGGGCTCGGTCAGGCCCATAAATTTTGGAGTTGGACTTGGACTTAATACGCCTGAGCCGGCATGGCGAGTATATATTTAAATTTATACATTTTGTGTATAATAAATACATATTATTTTATATTATATTATATATTTTATATATAAATATTATAATATGACATGTATAATTTATATTATATGTAATATTTTATATTATATAATGTATAAAATAGGTTTATATGCATATTATGTCATTTAATATATAGATATGTAATATTTTATATATGAGTGATATTGGCTCGGAATCATACTCGACCTGGCCCAGCCTGACCCGGCCTGGTTCAGGCCCGTATAGACCTAGGCTAGGGCTTATGTTTCAGGCCTGAAACCTTGGGCTAGGCCGAGCTAGGCCCGAACCTAAGCTATAGAGCCCTTATCATAAGCGTAAAGCCTAGCCCGGGCCTAGCCCATGATCACCCCTAATTTAAGGCCATTAATATTAATTAAAAGCAAGTCTGTGCTCAAACACTTCCAACAGCCTCTTGTAATCTTGCATTGGGAATATCTATAAAGGTTGTTTGAACCACCTCTGCTCTGACCGAAGCTAAACTCTCTTGTTTACCGAAGTAACTCCAATAGTTTGCAATCAATTTATTTCATTGACCTTCCATTAGATGAAAGTGGAAAATAATAGTTTTGACACCAATGGGCATTTCAATAAATTTAGCCAACTAACATAAAAACCTTCCTATAGTTTCACTTTAGCTAAAACCTCCCCTAAATTTTTAAAGAATTTGACAAAAACTTTCCCTTCCAACCAAGGTTCAAAGTATCGACACATATCGACCCGTATCAGCCAATATATATCATTCTAGCACCCCACCGATACACCCCTACAGTGGGTGTATCGGTCGTCTGACCGGTTCAGGGTGTGGCAAAGACCTAAACCAACTCCCTTGAACTAGTTGGCAAAAATAAAAATAAAAAAAAAAGAAAGAAAAACCACCAAAAGGAGTTTCGATTCGCCTGGCGTATCAAGTGTATCGATATTGTGAACCTTGCTTCCAACAATGACTCAGATGGAAAACATCAGACCGATGCATCAAATTTGTTCCAAATTCCCATTTTACCCTTTTGTGTACATTTTGGCTGAAATACCCCAGTCGACCTGGTATCCTCTTTACCTCTCCCGTCAACGTCTTTTATCCTTTGTACTATCCTTGAATTCTATCGTCTAAAGAGGAGGAAAGGGGCATTTCTTTCAATCTTTCATCCAAACCCAAACGAAACACAGCTCTTTCCTTTTCTCCCTAACTTTCTTTGCCGATTTCTTCCTCCTCTTTCAATCTCCCATGAATCTGTAATTTTGTGTTCAGTTACGTTTCTCTTTTTCATTGCCCTATTTGCGTTAAAAAAAAATCTATTTATTGAACTATAAATTTTAATGTATTTTGGAGGTATGGACCTGTTGAATGATATAGAGAATTTTTCTTATAAAAAATCTTCAAAGCAGCGGCTTTTTGTGTTAATGGAATGTTGTTTTAGCATAGAATTAACTGATGTTCACCATTCATTGGCTTGGTCGCATGGCATCCGTATGAGGTTCCTATAGCCAACCATCCACCATTAGTAGTCAATGAGACTAATGGGAATGAGGGCTCATTCTCATGAGTTTTCTGTAAACGTGTTTCCAAATCATAAAGCACACAATGTGTTGTACATTTTTAGCCCCAGAATTTTGTAAATACAGGTTTTTAAATCATTCTTATGTATAAACACATCATTGTAAGTCACTTGTATATAGACTTCACTTCTAGGAAGGAAATTATTTCTAAAATTGGGTCCTTTAAATCTAAAAACATCTCATATAGCCATAATCTACTCTCGCAGCTTAAGCGTCTCTCTTCCAAAGTTCTGTGATTCCAAGTTTCAACTGATATGAGAAAACAGAGCAAGATAAACGGTTTGATAACAAAACCCCTCCTCAACTATGTGGATATGAAGAAAGAAGCCATGAAAGATCTGGAAGCTAGCAACGTCAACTTGGAGATGGAAGTGACGGCGACGCAAAATCAAATAGACCATAGAAGGCCGAGATGGTGAAGAGATTAGCTTCATCAAAGACATCCTTGGCTGGATACAGCAAGCTAATGATGAGAGCAAGTGCCTCCATGAGCCGGAGGCCCTAAAAGCCTTGCACACACGAACCAATGCCGATATCGTGACCGTGCTTAAAAGGCAAGATACATAAAGTCTCAACTTGAGGATATGGACTGCGCCAACATTGCTAATAGGAGACTCTCTAGATACAAAGAAGGGATGTTGGTGGACTGCACAAGGACTTCGGTCACCATCAGGCTGTGGAAGAAGCTAAAGGAGCTAATGGACTTCTAGAAATTCAGACAGCGGATGATGGTGGAGTACAGTGTACCGTCGGTATTTCATAGTAACGGGGGAGTACCCGGAAGAAGAGGTGATAGAGAAGATTATATCAAGTGGGGCAAGAACGGGAGGTGAGGAGACATTGCAGAGGGCGGTGTAGGAGCACGAGAGGGGAAGGTTCTTGAGATGGTGATGGAGATACAAGACAGGCGCGATGCCATGAAGGGGATTGAGGGAAAATATAGTTTTTTATAAATTAATTGAATGACACTTCAGGGTAAGTTTCTAAATGCTGACATTTTCTGTCTAGTCATTGAAGGAAGGGAGATTTTTGTTAAAATAAAACTATAACAAACGTTTTTATGATTGTGAGAAACTTCAGGGGAGGTTTTTGTATTTTACTCTAATGAAAATATCATTTTTCCCCCTAATAAGGCATGCCCTTATGATTCAGTTAAGTGATCATATTACTATTTTTAGATGGCAAATCAAACAATTGATAGTGAAAGATTGATTAAGTAAATAGTGGGTGTTTTAAAAATTTAAAATATAAAAGGTAGGTTTAAATAAATCCATCAAATTAGATGGGCGTTCTTATAAATAATCTTTTTTTATTGATTAGATAGTAGCATTGTTGTCTTTTTGTGTTTTCATGCCTTTCTTTTTTTCACAAACAACGCAATATATATATATATATATATGTATGATGGGTTTGACGATCATACCAGAATGACAAAAAAATCGGGTCAATTCTGGGAGAAAATATAGATGTTCTACTCTCAAATTTATATGGGGTTTGATGATGCGTGATCTGGAAGCTTTTAGCTGGAAGATGACCCGGACCTTAGTCGTGTAGCGAGTTGGACCAAGCTACAAGACAGAGGATTAGAGAATCTGAGGTGGCTAATCCGGCAAGGTTGCTCCGATGCTTAAGTACTGGATTGTGCAAGCTAAAAGTTTGTATGCTAGTAAGATAGTGAGCAAATAGTCGCGTGTACTCTGTGTCATTGCGGTTGGTGCCTTTATATAGACATTGTTTGGTGTAGGCTTCGCGCAGCGCATCTGAGATTTCTAGGAGGTCGTGCCTTACCGGTCTGAAATCCTCAAAGATAACTGCTATGCACATTGACCATCCTCCGGAACATTCGGTATGCGGGCCAACTTCAAAGAAACCTGGGAGTATCAGGGTATGCATGATGAATTTGTCGGCGAGCACATCTCATAGGTCACCACTTGGTCCTCGGTTAGGTCGGCAAGTCCTCGAGAGAGGTCGCGCCTCCCATCGAGGTCACTTCGGCTGGTGATGAGGTACTACAGGTCGGCCCTAGATGAGGTGCTACAAGCCGACATAAGTTGCGGTCGAGGATGCCAAGTCAACGATAAAGGCAAGTCGCCAGGTCGGGGCGAAGATGAACTACGATTTGGGATTCCAAATCATTGCTTAGGTGGCACCTGGGTGTCATCCAACTGTTTCGGGATGCCATGTGTCATGAGGTTATTGGAGGGTGAAATCTGCCCTCATCAATTGCCCCCCACTCCCGAGCTGAGGGCAACTCGATGAAGGGAGTAGATAGTTCCTTTCACCTGGAATGACTGTTTGATGAGCTCATAGTCGTTGGCATCAATCCAATTTTCTCCTCTAGTTGGAAGAGTCCAAGTGTTTGCAGCCTTAAGCAGGACCTCACAGTCTTGATTATCAATGCACAAGAGCAAATTCATCTGCTTGAGGAGAGGTGGAATAGGTACCCCGAGGACATCTACCTTATTAGGGATTAGACCATCAAGGGGTTCTGTAATCCGACTAAGTACCTCAAGAGCAAAGCTCATCATGCCGTCCTCAACAAAGGGTTCTATGTGACTACTTTATCAGGTTGCTCCACTTAGGTAGACTTTGACACAATGTCCCTCGATCTGGTTCTCAAAAAAGTATCCAACGAGTTCGATGCAGAGCCTGAAACTGAGGTGAAGGTCTACTGTGAAGAGATTGGCCAAGTTTGTGTCTGTCATTGTTCTTTTTCTGTGTTGAATTAGTCATCCTTCCTTCACTTATTTTTCTGTCTTTTTCTTCTCTTTCTTCTTCTGCACACCGATGAGGCTGAGGCAGAACGGTATGTACCCTACCTGTCTGCACACCGATGGGGCTGAACGCGAACTGCTTTTTTATTCTGCCCGTGCCGAAGAGGCGACTAGGTCTTATTCATGTTTAGCGTCGAGGTCACTATTTGTTCGACACTGTGGCCCTTGGGCTCTAGGAGCGACTCATAGTCCGCTCCCCATAATATAATTTAGCTAACGTGTGGCATGTCCTTTCCACCTAAGCGGGTGGTCATTCTGTAGTAACTTCTCATATGGATGCTTCTACGTCATCCCGTGAGATTATCTTCTTGGGTGAGTACTTGCGAGACCACAACGTACATGTTCTCCCCCCCCCCCCCACCCCTTGTGAGGGTTGTTGATACATAAAGTTGTTGTCGGCGTGAGTCGGCAGTTCGGGGCCACGGCTGCACTGCATCGGCCTCATAGTAATGTCGGTCATCCACTCATACAAGAAGCCACTGGGAGCTCGACCTACGGGGGCAGCACTACTGACTTTAGGTCGCCAGTTTGCACGGGAGCCTTTGAAGGCTCAACCTGCAAGGGCGTCCAGGCAATCCATTGGCCACCGGCTTCAACGGGAGCAATGAAGAGATTGATTGTAGAGAAGACCTCGCGAAACAGGGATAATGAGGCCTTGTCCTGGCTGGTTGCTATGAGAATGAGTTGAGGTCGTTTTGTTGCTATCTACATCGGGCTTCTCCCATGCTCAGATCTGTAAATTCATGCTTCATCTCATAGAATTTCCATGCTTCAATCCCGAAGGGAACTGCTGATATCTCTATCGCGGGGGGAGGGGCATTCACATGCGGTAGCGGTATATTTATCTGGGGCACTGGGAATGCTGGGTTCGGCCTGAATTTGTCTAATTGTCACAGGGGAGTTCTCAAGGTTCATCACAGATGTTCTTGGCCCCCAGTAATTGATATTCGTTCTGGATGTTGGCACTGCTTAAAAATGCTTTTTAGTTCTTAAAAAATGAAAATTAGAGAGTGAAAACTTAAATTTTTAAAAGGCAAGATCTTAGCTTTCTTGAAGATGAGGACTTGGCTTTTTTGAAGGTGAAAACATGGCTTTTTGTAGCGTTTCCCACATATGACGCCAATTGATGATGCACAATTTGGATGTTCCTAGATGGAAGATGACCTAGACCTTAGTCGTGTAGCGAGCTGGGCCAAGCTGCAAGACAGAGGATTTGAAAACTCGGGGTGGCTAACCCGGCAAGGTCGCTCTGATGCTTAAGTTAATACTGGGTTGTGTGAGCTAAAAGTTTGTATGCTAGTAAGCTAGTGAGCAAATAATCGCGCGCACTCTGTGTCATTGTGGTTGGTGCCTTTATATAGGCTTTGTTTGATGTAGGCTTCGCGCACCGCATCCATGATTTTTGGGAGGTCGTGCCTTACTAGTCCGAAATCCTTGTAGGTAACTGCTATGCACATTGACCATCCTCTGGAACATTCGGTATGCAAGCCAACTTCAGAGAAATCAGGGAGTGTTGGGTTATGCATACCGAATTTGTCGACGAACACATCTCGCAGGTGACCGTCTGGTCCTCAGTTAGGTTGGCAAAACCTCGAGAGAGGTTGCGCCTCGCGTCAAGGTCACTTCGGTGGGTGACAAGGTACTACAGGTCGGCCCTGGATAAGGTGTTGTAGGCCGACTTAAGTTGTAGTCGAGGTCGCCAGGTCAGCAATAAAGGCAAGTAAGCCAAGTCGAGGCAAAGACGAACTACGATTTGAGACTCCAAATCATCACTTGGGTGACATCTAGGTGTCGTTCAGCTATTTTGAGATGCCATATGTCATGATATTATTGGAGGACGAAATCCACCATCATGGAAATTTAATTCACTTAAGCGCCAACTCTCTCTCAAATGAATCACTAAATTTTTCATGAGTGAAATTTGCAATAAACTTGGATGGCATAAATTGACACTTTTAATAATAACTTTTGCATGGGTAAAAGAGAGATTAAGTTGATCTTTTCTGATTGGTGTTAGGTAATGACAACCTCAAAATAATTTGATTTTTAATTTATACTGAAAACTTTGAAACCTATTGCGTCAACAAAATTTTCCGCATTAATAGATTACATGTCTTTGAATAATTAAAGGTGAATCCACAAAACACTAAATATAGGCAAAAGAGTTTTGAAGGTGAGGGAAAGCAGAATTCATACAACCATAAGCAATAATACACACAAGCATTAAGAATGATGGAAGAGAGAACTAAATTCAATTTGCATATAATTTTTTGGGTGAAAATTGAATTTGTAAATTGTAAGGCTTCAAAACTACTAAAAATCTAAAACACCTACCAACAATATAAACACCCTGCAAAAAGATTCATTAACAAAATCAAAGCAAAAATCAAGGTTCTAAATATCGACATGAGCCAATACACTAACAGGGCTTATTGGCCTGTATCGATACATTTCTTTTACATTTTATTTATTTTTTTCAAAACCGATTCAGAGGGGTTAATTTAAAACCCAACTACCCTCTGAACCAGTTACTGAGGCTGACCCAATACAACTCATGGAGGGGTGTATCAATACTTTGAACATTGGCAAAAATTATTACATTCGACTTGTACAATCAAATCCTAATGACAAACAATATATGTAGGAAGATTATACTTATTTGGGAGAATCAGTGATCAGCCCAGCTCAGAATTCTTAAACCCCACCATACAGAGATGAATCCAAACCCACAGGCAAGATGCAATGTCATGGGGGTTTGTAATTTAGAATTCTACAGTGAGCTGCAAAGTACTTTTCCCTACTCATTTTCTAGCATCCTAATAATATATTTCAGAACCTACCCACTCACACAAACACGTGTGGAACCAAATCCCAGGCATAAATACAAGGGATTCTATCTGATAAGGGCAATTTTTTGACCCTAATATCAATAAAAGTAAATTTTTTAACATAATTTTTACAATAGGCTAACTTTTTCTTTCAAATATCAAATTGGGGTAGAAATAGTGTTCATCTCCTTTTTCCTCATACCACCAATCTCTCTTCCTTCTTCTTCTTCTTCTTCTTCTCTGCATTTGAGTTTTTCCAAACTCAAAGCAGGACACTCCCCTTTCTTTTTCTTTTCCGAGGCAAAAGCAGTTAAGCAGCAAGAGATGCCTCTCTTACTCCGACCTAATGTGCCCAGTGAAGAAGCGAAGCAACTTACCAACACAAATTTTCTCTCTAATCATTTTTCTTAGGGGAAGAAATTAATAAGAAATTCTAGAAAAGAAAGAACAGAGAGGGTAAGAACAAGGCACAACGCACACATTATAGTAGTTCTTCTGGGAAACTGTGTTTCAATTCATGGCATCGGATGCGAACATGAGGTGATCAAACTGGTAACATCTAACTGGAATCGTAGAGCTATACGCACCCATCACCGTAGAGTCAATCACCAACAAATTTCCAGGCAACGGCATATTCCGGAGCCGCAATCTCTTCTCTCAACGACTCATCCATAATAAAGAGCTCCTCCCCGGAGACTTGTACTATCTACTACCTCTGATGCTGGGAGAGGAGCCCGAATCACCAGACCGTGTCCTCAGACCAAACAGATCTCTCTCGCTTCTTCGCCATTTTTGTTTGCAGCAAACTAAAAACCATAAGGGTGAGAAAAAGAATAGAGATCTGTGATATTAGGGATTGTTTGGTGATTTGAAGGAGATGAACAGATTTTCTGCCCCTATTTGATAATTTTCAAAAAAAAAAACTTATTTTAATAATCATTTTAAAATTTATTTTTATTGACATTATAGCCCAAACGTTGCTCTTATCGCTATAATCACTAAATAGAAGGATGCAAAAAAAACAAGAGATAGACCAAACCTGGGATCTCCCCTCCTGAGCATTAATGAATAATGATAAAACAAACTGACCACCGTTAAACACAACAACAATTATACACAAAACCATACCCCAGATTACTGATTATCCAAAAAGAACATGAACACCACAGCATTTTATCAGCCCACATTATCCTTGTAGAATGACATTAATTTATTTAGTCTTCAATATTTAGAGATACAACACCTAAAAACCTCCTTGTCGATTATTCTCTATTATTTTTCTTTTACCGGGAAATGGAAAAAGAGTGGGAGAGAGCTAATCTCAGTGAGTGGTACGGCCTTGCGCAACATGGTGAAAGAGAATCCACCCAATCATGAACACCCTTCCCTCATTGCACCAAAAGAACAGTGTGATACCGTTCAGTATAGGATTGGTTTCACACTTTCAGTCTGTTCTTTTATGAGCAAGGAAAAAAATTAATGTAAATAAAAGTATAGTTTTTTATCTGAAATCTGAATGTGAAGCGAAAAATTTGAAATCTGAATGGGTGGTGAAGCACCATGGGAACTTGGGGAGATGGGGGATAATCGCCAGGAGCATTTGGCCCAATGCAATAGAAAAACCTACATTTTTTTGTAGAAATACAAACACCTAATACAGAAACCTCCACAAAGACGATAATACAAGAACTCCTAACGAAATTAAAACCACAATCAGCCATCATCAAAATTCAAAAGTACATTACTTTTGCAATAATAATTCTCATCTCTTTGCTAGCAATAGAGAACAAAGAACAATGGTAACTTGTAAAACATCATAATATCCAACCATGAGGTCTTCTACATGAATCAGGTTTCGCTGGTTTATTATTTTTAATGTTGTTTCCATTGCTACATTATTATATAAACTTTATAAACAAGACTAAAAAATGGTTGCCACACTATCAAACCCCATATCTCGAATTTTCAAATGCATGACAAAAAAATTGACATATAGAAAACTTTATCCGTGCTTCCTAGGTTATTAGATATGCGCAGTCCATAACCTTTTCAGGCTATAACCTATCAGGCCTTTCCATCTTGTGTGCTAGAGAGAGGGATTAATTAAAATAATACTACCAATGCAAACATATCCACCAGTTTCAATTTTCGGAAGATCAACCCTAGGTGTACATTTAGGTGACAAATAAGACCTCCCTTAATAAGGCTATTAAAGAGGAAAGAGAATGAACCAATGAGAAATAGCAAATTATTAATTACACAACAATAACAAAGCATAACTAAAGCATACAGAGCAGACATTGGGAGGGCAACGTGATTGAGAATGCAAACGGACAAGGCATAAAGGGAAGACGAGAAAAACGAAGTCATTATAAGGGATTTCATCAAATGCCTTGGAAGGACTTTCCAACAACTTAATCAATTTCAATAATTTCCTTAGATACCAAATTCGAATTTTCAGTTTATAAACCACTCATAATCAGAACAATCCCAACGCAAAATTTTGCAAATCGGATTGCGGAGTTTTGGGCTTGTTAACATACACTAACAGCAATCAAAATTCCCACAATAGAGCCAACAAGTTTAACAAAATATCTACCCTGGGAGAGATCCTAGTTTTGCAAAAGACTATATCATACTTAAAGGAGCTCCTAATCGAACAAGCTGAATCCCATGTCCTCGTCACTCTCTTCCTTTGGTTCTTCCTGAAATACCAAGAAAACAATAACCAAATAAAACAAAATAAGAATGTAGCGACTAGAGAATTACATTTCAACAGCCCACGAAATACTTAAAACAAGTGAATTATACCTTCTTTTCCTCTGCAGCAGGAGCAGCAGAAGCAGCAGTAGCGCCACCACCTCCGGCCGGGGCAGAAACAGCAACCGGGGCGCCACCTCCACCAGAACCAGCATTCATGATGAGATCTTCAATATTTCTCTTCTCCGCAAGCTTAGCAAATAAACTTGGCCAGTAAGATTCGACCGACACATTCGAGGATTTCACAATGGTAGAAATCTTCTCCGCCTGTTTAGAACTAGTTAAGGAGAAAAGCCTAATTCTTATGGAAGAATCCAAAAATTATCTCCCAAGTGAACCAAACGCAATGAACCCTATATATACCACAACCTCCATCAACAAATAATCCCAGAAAACGGATCAATACTAGAACAAACGGGTAAATAAGTATACGCAACATAGGAAAGTCCAGGCAAAGAACTAAAACGACGAGATCAGAAAAGGATACAGTGACGGGAATTCCCTCGTCGTGGAGGATCAATAAAGCAAGACTGCAAGCTTGCTCTCCCACAGACATTGTAGCAAAATCTGTAAATCGAGAAAGTACTTTATTAAAAAAAACAGGGAAGAAAAATCAAGACAACAAACAACGGTAATAACAGAAATGCGTACTTCAGCAGGATCGAAAACAGAAGCAAGAAAGCATACCTGTAACAGCTGCAGCTGAAACAACAAAGTTGTGAGTTTATCCGCGGCTGCCAATCTAGGGCTTTCAGAGCTGAAGGAAATACATTGTAAGGGCATGAAATGCTTATAAATCAGTAAGAGCTCTAGGGTTTTGATCTACGGCTCAAATTGTAGATGGCAAATTGGCAATGAGAATAGTTAGTCCAACTGTGGGCTGGGCCTGTGCCCAGCGGTACAAGCCTTACGAATAAAAACCCTTGATCTAATCCTAAGCCCACACAACCTCATCGACGTCATCATCCAGCTTCAAGGATCGAAGTATCAGTCCCAACCAATAATTCGGATATGGATAGGTTTTGGAAGTTGATGAAACTTGCGGAAAGCCGGAAATGTTTGATATATATATATATATATATATATATATATATATGAAAAATATAAAAAATTTATAAAGAAATTAAATACATAAAAATTGTGTATTTTAAAGGTGTATATAAAAAAAATATATTATAATTAATATAGTGTGATGTACAGATATCATACAATTTTATTAATAATGTATCAATCATGAGTCAAAGGCACAAAGTATATGCATTTATTATCTTTTAATCTGTATATCAATTATTTTCTATATATTATTATTTATTTTTTACACTATCAAAAAACGTTAACAAAATATTGAATTCTCACATGTAAATTAAAATATCAATAAAATAGATTATCTCAACTTAAAATCTATAAAATCTTTTAAAATTTCTAAGATCTACATCACATGCAAATTCATAATTTTTAAATATTAAAATAATTATTCTATTATTAACATTTTTGTTTCTTTAATTTTCATGAAATAAAAAATATTTTTATATAAATGTAGATTACTATATTTGATAAATTCAATTTAATATTACAATATTGAATATTTTGTAAATTTTTTTTGTTTTTAATAAATAATTTGTTATTTCTTGTAAATAATAAGTATGTTGTTATTAAATGTAAATTAAAGTATTAATTAATGATTTAGAAAAAAAATATACCTAAAAAATTTAAGACACATCATATGCAACTTGTAAAATCTCTTGTTGTTGTTGACGATTTCACATCTCCACCCCACAGCACATCCCTGCAGTGTATTGGGAACATCTCTCGATGATAGTACCAGTCCCACTGATGTCATCATCAGGAGATGTTCCCAATACACGACAGGGATGTGCTGTGGGGCGGCACCTTGTGGGGTGGAGATGTGATCTCGTTGTTGACGAGCTAGAAAACATAGTTTTGTATTCAATAGACCTATCTATGTATTAGTATAAAAAATGCAAAAGGTCAAAGTCTGTATCCAATCTGTCCCCAACTTAATTAGATGTTGCAATAAGCTTAGGAAAAAGTTTAATAAAATGGAAGGGGAAGGATACAATAAAAACATAAAAGAAATGAAATAAATTGAAAACTAAAGGAAACGGAAAATAAAACAAAAAAAGAAAAAAAAAAAGAGAGAAGAAAAGATGACCCATTCATTCTGCTCCATATATAAATGAATAAAGAAAAAGTACATTAGAAAAGCACCAACAGTAACAAGAGAATAAAGAAGCAGACATACGGGAGAGGAAAGGCTTACTTATCCTCTCCTCTTATGTTCCAAATGGACTCAGTTTCTTATTTTTTCCTTTTTCTTTCCATATACTTCTTCCAACTACATAAGCTATACATTATGGGTGTTGCATATTGATTAGTTGTAGTTTTTTCGTATAGGTTGCTTAATGCTTACCATGTCCATATCACCTCCGATCTACCAGAGCTCACATCCTTTGCACCTAGGTTGCAGAGAAATTTCTGCAACCACCACTTTCAAATACATTCTTAATTTTATGATTCGCTAAAGTTAGTGGAATCTAGACATACTGGGTGTGTCGACTCCAAAAAAATTTAACTTTGTGTTACCCTCCCCACTTATTTATTCTTCTTCTTCTTTTTCTCTCTCTCTCTCCTTGTATCTCCCTCTCAATCTTCAACCCAACCCTTGAGGAAATACCCATCATGATACTACCAAAATGTGTCATTTCACAGAGCTAACAATAGCAAATTGATTTCCTGGCATACTAGAATAGACCCTTTACATTAATAAAAAAAGAATAAACCTTCTATACGTGGTAGGGTATGGTTTTTGGACCTAAACACTAAAACCTATGTCCCGGGATCCATGTTCGAAACAACAGTGATTGAGAATAATTTTCACAACTCTTTCAGTGCCCATTTTGGACTTGAAGTTGGTAAAATTAGAGATGCAATAGATAGTACACGCCAAACTAATGAACTATGTTAGTGGCCTTCTTGTTCTTAATCATAAGGCTGTGTTCGGTCGCTAGGAAGATTTTGGTGAGATGTGAAAAGGATGGGATGGGAAGGGATGACAAAAGGAAAAATGGGTGAAAATTTGTAATGTTCCATTGGTTTTTTGCAAAAGGGAAAATAGTTGAAATATAAACCCTGGCAACAATTATTAATTAATTAATTAGTAATATTCTTATTACTATATTGATATGCCCTAGTAATTTTATAATGAATTAATATTGATAATTATATAATTAATCATTAATTAATAATTCATATTTTAAAATTTGTTTTGTTAATATTTAATATGAATCAATTAATAATTTTATTTTTATTTATAATTATATACTAATTATTTAAATCCATAATTAGTTCATTAATAATTTTAATTAATTCATATTTTGCATTTTGCTAGTTTAAAAGTTGTTATTAGTAATATATTTTTAATACCCATGACCTAATTACTAATTTTAATATTTTAACATTAATTATTTATAAGTTATTAAATTATTATTCACTAATAAATTATATCTTTTAATTTATTTTAATTAAATTATTAAATATTTTGTTGTTAATTCTTAATTAATTAATAATATTATTATGATTTAACATTATATTTTTAATTATTAATTTGCTATTAATTAATTAATTAATTAATTATTGACATTAATTAGTATTTTATTTTTTATTGGTTTGTATTTTATTTTATCATAGACTTAATTAATAATTTTAAAATTTTAATCATTAAAATAATTAAATATTAAATTAAATGATTTTATTAATATATTATTAAATAAATAATATTTTATTTATGGGTTATAGATCTAGTATGAACTCTTATAAATACTGAGGAATACATCAAATGTTTGCTAACCGTGGAGATACATATACAAATGTTGATTGTACAAGTTGAGTTTAGATTGCTCCTAACAAATGCTCCCAACACTATCCCAATAAATCATTACAGTTGTACTTTGGTTCTAGTTTCTTGGAAGTAAAAAGTAGAATATATAGTGGTAACACCTTTATTAGAAGTGAAATATATAGAGTAATAGATTATGGGGTGTGGTTATATGGTTTATTTCTCTTCTAGAAGTCTAGAACTATTACCAAAAAATAAAATAAAAAAGAATTTGAAAAGATAAAGATTTTTATATATAGGCTACACTCCATTCTATCATGGCTACAAGTACCTTCACCTCACATTGGATGGCTGTATGTGCTTAATTATGTGATATTTAAAGAAACTAAAATTTCTATTTGCCTTTGTGTTTGCAAATCCAATAGTGAGTTCAAGACGGTTCTACCTTGTTCTACTGCATATATATCCAACACTCTACACTCCATGCACTCACAAGTCTGATGCACATATGGCCACCTCCAGCTCTTCTATGCAATATTAGGCTACTTGTAAAATATCTCATTACGACATTACCTCACAAAATCATCCTCCATCCATAATACCCTTCCTAAATTAATCCTACTTTATCCCTCTCCATGTTAAATTCTACTTCTTGCACACCACCAAACAACTATTGTCTTATCCCAACCTCTACCCTCACCAAAGAATTACATGGCTGGTTTTGTTTTTGTCAAAACAAAAATAACTGCCACATTAACAAAATCAATATGTTTTTGAAGGTGTGGCAGTTTAGTTTGTTTTGAATACCCCCTCCCCAATTAATCTAATTATTAAAGCTATCTCACATTTCTCAAGCAATAAAAGTTCCTTATTGAAGAGCAATAGTGATTGCTGACTAATAATACGTGGGAAATTATTATCAACTCACTTTGGTTGTATGGAATGCAAACTATTCTTTTGTCAAGGGCATTGTTCATATTATTCTTAGCATAGCCATTTCTAACTAGATATTAAGGGTAATTGATATTCGAAATGATTTTCCTTGGCAACAACTTTATTTTGTGGTCATCAAAGAAACAAACTATTTATTGAGTCAACTACCCAAATTGCCTTTTTCAAAATTTGGAAGGCTAGTGTTTGGTCTTTCTCTATTTGGCAATGAAACACACAAGTTTGAAAAATCTATGCCCTAAAAAGTTATTGGAAGCCTAAAATGGCCAAAAATCCAGAAGCTTCAAATAAAGTTCTATGTCTTTCTGTACCTAAAATCTTTCATTTAACAATTTGCTAGACAATGGTAGACTAGGATGAAGGGATAGGAAATCCATCATATGAGCGCCCAAGATTGCGGAATAAATGAGGGTGAATTTCAAAAATTTTTCTTTCCCTTCAACTGGGAATCGAATTCCCTATTTAGAAAATCATATTTTCAATGATCATTATTGAACCATAAATTAAACTAAATCTGAACAAAAAGGAGGAGAGAGAAATAATACCTGATACAGAGAAATAATATCTCTCAACGGAGGTGTTCACGCCCAAGGTAGAAACCAAAATCTGTTCCCACTGAAGATGGCGCAGTGCAGGGTGGAGCAGAATCAGCAGTGTCCTTCCTAAGAGCTTGATTCTTCCCAAGAATCACCTAGGTGGCTAGCGAATACAACTCCTACCAATCTTTTCTCCAAAAAATTGGAATCAAGATCCGATCTTGATTTCTCCCAAGCAATGGAGATCGAATTGCAAAAGGCGGCGGCTGCAAAAAAGAGGCAGCTAGAGAGTATTTGCAGGGTGCAGAATTCTCTCTTCTGTGATCTCAGCTCTAAAGACAAGACTATTGTTGGTGAGTCTCTTGGATGTCTAAAGGCTGCCGCCCCTTCTTCTTTTTATAGACTTAAAGGGATCAGCTCCTAATCTCATTAGGAGTTGCTAACCCAAATCATATCTAGATTAGAAGTCCCTTTAAGATAAGGGATAATCCTTATCTTATCTGCAGATTAGATCAGCCAGCTCCTAATCTAATTAGGAAGTTTCCAACTCTAAATCTCATTTAGATCTTGGACTCTCTGAGTGGATAGGATGTGGGCCCAATCCTATCAACTGATCTTATCTCAGAATTCGCCTCTTAAAGACTAATCAAATTAGCCAAGTTCGAAATGGGCTTAAGGCCCATTAAGGGTTATGTATTCATTAAGCCTTCCAAACTGCTGCCCAGTTGGGCTTCCTTGTATGGCGTGGAACCCAAACATTGATCTACACATCAGCCACATGGGTTCAACCCAGCCTTTGTTACAAGGCCTGGCCGAATACACTGTTATGGACAGTGCACCCCCTGAAAACCTATCAGATGGGCTCTATGGGCCCAACACTTACCCTAAGTGGTCCCTGGGCCAAGCCACCTTGTAACACCCAGGGACTGTGGGCAGATGCAAAATTAGCCCATCAGGTATTGTCCTCAATGGTCTTACACTTAACCTCTCAACCCATAATGATCATACACTGCCCGACAACAGAGGACCTCTCCCTCGGCTGCAAGGAACAGTGTTGCACTCTCTCAAGTATGGATCCCGGGAATTAAAACCTTTTGCAAATATTTCAAAACCATAATATATATATATACTTTTTATATCTCATATAAAATATATTTTGCAAAACAAATCTCAACGATTGAAATTGGCTACCGGTAGTCTTGGTTTCCATCAATGAGAGTGCATCCCTGATCATTACCTTTGTTCGACAAATGGGCTGATCCTGTCACTATGATCACCCACTCAGATGAATTCTCAGACTGTCCCAACATACCCAGGTTTTGACCCCCGCTAAGGATCTCACTGATTGGTATATCAAAGACAGCCCAATCCAACACCTAGTGTAGTATCATAATCGAGTCTAGGGGTTGGGTGTAACTTTCCAGTTTTGCCCATCAATCTCCAAGGCCCAGGGCAATACTGGAAATCTGGTCCAGTTCAAAGATTCAATTAATCCCACACTGTATGTGCCTAGGGTCTCACCCCGGTAGCTGAGACAAGCCACCCCAACTGACTTGGTGGCACCACAGTGTTAGCCTTGTCAGGATAGGTCTCCCCAGACCGACCCACTGGCTATGAACATTATAAACTAACACGAGTCTCATTAAGTGTCCAGTTTAAGGGTATTACACAGAAACATACCAAGGGAACATGAATCAAATATGCACTTTTATTCATTTACAATAAACTCATAAAGTACATCAATTTGATTGAAGCTAAGGGCATACAAAACTATCTAACATAGGATACTTATCAAACAATTTAGATTTTTAAAGACAAAAACAAAAGCTCATTATGTCTTTTGGTTGTCTAGGTTGTTGGAAGATCTTTCTATTAAGACTTGCCAAATGCCACTTTTATCTACTTTGAAAGAAAATAATTATCACACTATATCTTTAAAATCACCAATGATGTAACTCTAATCAAATTAACTAGATTTCCAGTTTTGGTTACTAATTTTGTTTTCCACCCTAGCTAGAAGTCACTTTTGTTTAAACTTAACATGGAATCCGTTAAAGCATTTAACTATTGGACTTGCAATCAGGCTGAATGTCAACTTGAGAAAAAAAATTAAGCTTTAAAATGTTGCATATGTGTTCATCAATTGAATGCTTTGAACTTTGAAGGATGTTTTCATGTTGCGAAAAATCTTCCCACTTTTGGAGTTTTTTATTGCAATATTTATAAGTTTTTCTTGACACATTGGTCTCATTCGCGGTGAGTTACTTACCCAAGTAAATGTACTTACTCGGGTAAGTGCATTTGCCCATGTTCTTTTATTTACCATGTAAACAATGAACATTTTAGCCATAAAAATTCATTATTAAAAAGGGCAATTTTGTCCCATTCAAGTGTTGGCGATTTTCCCCCAGGTGGAAAAGTTACTTGCCCACCTAGGAGATGGGTACCACTTACCCTGTGGTAAGTGGTACAAAATAAGATTTCTCAATCCCCACATAAATTTGAAAAAAGAATATGGGATTTTTTATCAATGGGAATCAAATTCCATTGACCAACTTTCCCCCTCTTAAAATCCAGAAAAGAACGCCCCTTTAGAAAAAAATAAAAAAAGCAAAAGGTTTTTGTTCTTTATGTTGCAAAGGTACATACTCATAGCTTTAATTGTTGTTTTTTCTTAATTTTCATGCATGTTTATTTTGAGGAGACTAGACAAAACATTAATGTTTGTAATCGTCCATAGTGTTACACGATTTAATAATCCCATCGAGGGATGTAGAAGATAGGTTGATTTGGAAACTTAATCCAACTGGTGATTATTCCATGGAATCGGCTTACTCTCTCCTGAAAGGCGAAGTGCA
This sequence comes from Nelumbo lutea, assembly GCF_056320005.1. Taxonomy (NCBI): domain Eukaryota; kingdom Viridiplantae; phylum Streptophyta; class Magnoliopsida; order Proteales; family Nelumbonaceae; genus Nelumbo; species Nelumbo lutea. The sequence goes on along the minus strand of NC_142686.1, from coordinate 23,685,676 downwards.
TGATAATGAGAGAATTAAAAGATTAAACAAAATTTGGAATCTAAAGAATCCGCCCAAAATTCATTATTTTATTTACTTAGTATTAAGTAATAAATTATTGACAAAACAGAAACTAAAAAAGATGGGATGCCAGGATGAAGCAGAATGCCCATTCTATGGAAATGAAGAGGAATTAGAACACCTCCTTCATTACTGTGAAGAGGTGAAACAAATTTGGATAAAATTTAGTGTAATCATGAAACAAATGTGGAAGTTTGGTGGGACAGAATTATGGAATAGTCAATCATGGTTAATACTAACTTAAAACCAAAACAGTCTAGCGTAATCATGTGGAATATCTGGAAGAGGAGAAATAGCAAAATTTTCAATAATTGCATTGAATGTATAATTAGTGTTGCTCAAAAAGTTCCAAACAAAACTAACTTTTGCAAAATTCCTAGCGGGTATGCTATTGCATTATACTATTGATAATGGTAGATTTGGCCCTCCAGTGGAATTGTGACACGTGGCACCTCGTGCCAAATAAGTATGGCCTACCTCGCCATAGGCAGCTTTCCACAGGCAGCTCACCATAGGTAGCTTGCCACAGGTAATTCGCCACAGGCAGCTCGCCATAGTCAGCTCACCATAGGCAGCTCGCCACAGGCAGCTCGCCATAGGCAACTTGCCACAGGCAGCTCGCCATAGGCAACTTGCCACAGGCATAGGCAGCAGCTCGCCATAGGCAGATCGCCACAAGCCGCTAGCCACAGGCAGCTCACCACAGGCATAGGCAACTCGCCACAGGCAGCTTGCCACAGGCATAGGCATCTGCTCACCATAAGTAGCTCGCCACAAGCAACTCGCCATAGGCAACTCGCCACAAGCAAATGCCAGGGCTTGCCACAGGCAACTCACCATAGGCAGCTCGCCATGGGCAACTCGCCATAAGCAGCTCACCACAGGTAGCTCGCCCTAGGCAGCTCGTCACTTGTAGAGAAGGTCGATATAGGAGTAGTTTGGTGTATCGTAGGAAGATCTCCTGCCTGACGACCTGGCCCAGACACTGACCCGCCGACTAACACGGGTGCCAACCTGACAACCTGGCCCAGACACTGACCCACCGACTGACGTAGGCGCTGCCCTGACAACCTGGCCCAGGTGCCGACCTGGACGCCTAACACAAGTGCCAGCCTGACGACCTCGAGGAGTTCACCACCGTACCCCGGTTCTGACGGGATGTGACGAGTCTTACCGTTTGGAAGCTTTTCACCCACCTAACCCGCGAGGACTCTGGTATATAAAGACCTCACACCTCAAAGGGGAGGAAGGGGGAAAAATTTGGAGGTAATCCCTGCTATCTAGCTCTCTCATTCCTCCAATATTATCTTCAAAGCTCTCTACAATCAGAGTGCTACCTTAAGTGTCGGAGAGCCCCCATCGGGAAAATACCCCCGGGTCCTTTGATTCAGTTCTCGCAGGTCCCTCAGCTCCCGCCACCTACAAAGAGGAGGAAAAGATGGAGTTCTTGCGGGTCCCTCAGCTCCTATTGCCTACAAAGGAAAAAAGACCACCTCATGCTGAGGGCAGTCGGGTTGTGCTGCACCAAGGAGCTCCACCATTCTCGAAGTCACAGGCCGCCTAGTGGGGAGTTCGCCACCAGGTAGCTCTCCACCAGGGAGGTCGCCACCAAGCAGTTCGCCACCGGACAGTTCACCACCAAGCAGTTCGTCACCAGGCAGTTCGCCACCAAGCAATTCGTCACCAGGCAGTTCGCCCCCAGGCAGTTCTCCACCAGGCAGTTTGCCACCAAGTAGCTCATCACTAAGGCACGTCACCACCCAGTCAAATAACGAGGTACTTAGCCAAAAAAAATTTACATCACAAAACATTGGTACGTGGCCGAAAACGGTTACATCAATTGGTGTTGTTTGTGGGAACACGCTACAAAAAGCTAAGTTCTCGTCCTACAAAAGCTAAGTTCTCATCTTACCAAAGCTAAGTCCTCACTTTTTAGAAATTGAAGCTACCACTTTATAATTTACATTTTTTATGAACTCAAATACTATGCAGGGAGCTAACGGACTAAGTAGCTCTACCAACCTTACTTTCAATTCAGATAATGCCTCAGCAGTCCTCTCCGCAAGGTCCCCCCTACAAAGATGAGCTATTTGTGGCTTTCCCGGGAATTGGCGGCCAACAGACTACATAGGTGCCCTTACCGGTCAAGCCTTCCAAGGCTCCCGTGTGAGCTGGCAACCTAAAGTTAGTAGTGCTACCCCTGAAGGTCAAGCTCCTAGTAGCTTCTTGTAGGAATGGGTGACCAGCATTACGAAGCTGATGCAGCACAATCATAGCTCAACACCTCACAGGCAAAGCCTACGGGCCACATTACTACTTAAGACCCGGTCGCCTCTCCGGCACAGGCAAAGTCAGAAAAGAGTAGACTACGAGTCACTCCCAAAGCCTATGGGCCACATTACTACTTAAGATCCGGTTGCCTCTCCGGCACGGGCAAAGTAAAAAAAGAGTAGACTACGAGCCACTCCCAAAGCCTATGGGCCACATTACTGCTTAAGACTCGGTCACCTCTCCGGCACGGGCAAAAGTCAAAGAAGAGTAGACTACGAGTCACTCCCAAAGCCTACGGGCTGCACTAGAAATTGGATCATCACTTACTAGCTCGTCGACTTACGGGCCAAGAGAAATCTACTCCCTTCGCTGAGGTACTCTCAACTCGGGAGTGGGGGGCAATTGATGAGGGCAGATTTGGCCCTCCAGTGGAATTGTGACACGTGGCACCTCGTGCCAACTAAGTATGGCCTAGCTCACCATAGGCAGCTCGCCATAGCCAGCTCACCATAGTCAGCTCGCCACAAGCAGCTCGCCATAAGCAGCTCGCCATAGGCAGCTCGCCACAGGCAGCTCGCCATCGGTAGCTTGCCACAGGCATAAGCAGCAGCTCACCATAGGCAGCTTGCCATAGGCATAAGCAGCAGCTCGCCATAGGCAATTCACCATAGGCAAATGCCAGGGCTTGCCACAGGCAGCTCGCCATGGACAGCTCACCATAAGCAGCTCGCCACAGGCAGCTTGCCCTAGGCAGCTCGTCACTTGTAGAGAAGGTTGGTACAGGAGTAGTTTGGCGTATCGCAGGAAGATCTCCTGCCTAACGACCTGGCCCAGACACTGACCCGCCGACTGACACGGGCGCCGACCTGACAACCTGGCCCAGACACCGACCCGCCGACTGACGCAAGTGCCGTCCTGACAACCTGACCCAGGCACCGACCTGACCGCCTGACACAAGCGCCAGCCTGACGACCTCGAGGAGTTCACCACCGTACCCTAGTTCTGATGGAATGTGACGAGTCTTACCGTTTGGAAGTTTTTCACCCACCTAACCCGCGAGGACTCTGGTATATAAAGACCTCACCCCCCAAAGGGGAGGAAGGGGGAAAATGTGGAGGTAATCCCTGCTCTCTAGCTCACTCGTTCCTCCAATATTATCTTCAAAGCTCTCTACAATCAGAGTGCTAACTTAAGCGTCGGAGAGCCCCCGCCGGGAAAATACCCCCGGGTCCTTTGATTCAGTTCTCGCAGGTCCCTCAGCTCCCGCTACCTACAAAGAGGAGGAAAAGATGGAGTTCTCGCAGGTCCCTCAGCTCCCACTACCTACAAAGGAAAAAAGACCACCTCATGTTGAGGGCAACCGGGTTGCGCTGCACTAGGGAGCTCCACCATTCTCAAAGTCACAGGCCGCCTAGTGGGGAGTTCGCCACCAGGTAGCTCTCCACCAGGCAGTTCGCCACCAGGCAGTTCGCCACCAGGGAGCTCGCCACCAGGCACCTCACCATCCAGGCAGTTCGCCACTAGGGAGCTCGCCACCAGGCAATTCGCCACTGGATAGTTTGCCACCAGGCAGTTCGTCACTAGGCAGTTCGCCCCCAGGCAGTTCTCCACCCGGCAGTTCGCCCCCAGGCAATTCACCAGGCAGTTCGCCACCAAGCAGTTCATCACTAGGCAGTTCGCCCCTAGGCAGTTCTCCACTCGGCAGTTCGCCACCAAGTAGCTCATCACTAAGGCATGTCACCACCGGGTCAAATAACAAGGTACTTAGCCAAAAAATGTTTACATCACAAAACATTGGTACATGGCCGAAAACGGTTACATCAACTATATTTGGTCCGTAAGAAAGGAAAGAGTTTTTAAGGATTCTTACCTTTCTAATATGTAGATTATTTAAAAAACAAAAAGTATTTTTAACCAAATATTGGATAAATCAACAGATTGTACTTCAAATCCAATATTCTCTCATCAATTATGTCTTCATCTTAATCATAATACTGATTGTATCATCTTTACATATGCAGGCAAAATTACCCAATTTTATTTCTCTTTTTGGATTATTATTCTAACTACTCAACTGGAGTGCTTACAAATTGCAGAACAAAGGAAACTTTTGAGTTCAGTAGAGGAAGCAGAACTTTTTGCAATCTATCAAAGAATATCTTATGCTTAGCAACTGGGAAAATCTATTCTCATAATTTGCTCAGATTCTCAGATGGTGATCAGTACACTTGAACATCGATGTTGCCTACATTGGATTACTCTTGGACTGCTCATATCAACTACTAATCTGTTTCCTAACTTTAACTCTATAAAATTTGTATATATTAATAAAAAGTATAATTTTCCTGCACATTAACTAGCAAAATGATGTAAACACAACATATTTTGCTTTCTCATTATCCTTCCTTTAATCACTCTGCATAGAACTTTGTAATTTGCTCATCTGAATATATTTATCTTTAAAAAAAAACATGGAATATTAGTAACGAATGTTTTCAAAAAAAAAAAAAACTTCATTAACGAATGTTTTCATATTCATAATTGCTTAGGACTCGTCATTTCCTATTCTCATGTCTGTGAGAAGCAAACTTTGTGGCGAACGGTTTAGCAAGTCTAGGTCATTCAACGATTGCATCTGATCTGAACCTAGAAGATCAAGGACTTCATTACATTTGTTTTTTCGATGCTTGGGTGACACCTCACCAAGTGAAACATGTCCTTTTGATTTCCCTCTTATTCATGCACTCATTTAAAAGTTTGACAATTAGAAAAAAAAAAAAAAAAAACAATAAAAGTTCGGCAAATTTTCACAAAAATTAAGGAGGCGTTTGACATGCCTTTTTGGGAGCCTACTTTAAAAGCCCGCTAGCTCATAAAAGTCCTTCTAACCCTTTTGAAGATAAATATAAATTTTCCATCATAGGCACCTCACTTCTCTCAATCTGCCTGTGAATACAAACTCCCAAGTTGTTTGTTTGCAAGGGTGAAAGCAAAAACTTGTGCTCAGTGAATATTAAATAGGACTTAACATGTTTCTTTTATTTGATGAAAAGGCAAATTGAACCAATTATTAATAGATATAATCTATCTTCGTTTGAACCTGGTGGGGGGCTAGGCCTAAGGAGCTAGGAAATGAATATGACTTCATAAGGGGTGACTATTGTGACTTTGTGAGTTTTAAACTTGAGGGTATGCTCAATTTTTTCAAAACATCTGAATAATTCACGAGGAATGATGTGGTACCAATCCATAAAAGGATTGGTTAGGGGTGGCTATTGGTAGCTTCACCAATAATTATTTGAAACTTGTGAGTTGTGATTGCCAAACTCAATAGGCAATGAGGGGTTGAGTTGCCAAACTCAGAACCTACCCTTGACCAACTCACCTCCTCTACCTCTACCACCTGTACCACGACCACCATGACTGCCTCTGCCATTGCCACTATTGTTACTACGACAAGAAACAAGGGCAATCCTGTGGAGATCATTGTTGACTCTTCCAATCATGTATAGAGAACACCCTCAATTTGTGGCAATATGGGATTCCTAAATATTTGAGATTTTAATGCTTCATATTCTTGTTATAAGTCTAGATAGAAACTTAGCCACATTGAACTGATTTCTCCGTTTCTGCATTTCCTAAGGCATCTTAATTGCATTAACTTGTAGTTGAAATATCAAACAAAATTCTAAGGGAGTGTTCTTTTTCTTGGATTTTGAGAGAGAGTGAAAGTTGGGCAACAGGATTTTGGTTCCCATTGACTAAGAATCCTATGCTTATTTTTCAGATTTATGTGATAACTAAAAAAAGTTTATTTTTTTGGGTATCACTTATTCGGCTAAATGATACTCATCTGTTAGATGGATAAATAACTTACCAAAAAGTAAATAGGGACTTAGGATTTTTTTAAAACAGGTATATTTATTTATGGGTAAATTTCTTAAACTACTCTTATATACTGAATTCACTGGGTAACGTTACTGTTTGAAAATTGTATAACCCTCCAACAATTGTCTAAATCTTACGAGTGCCATTAAAGGAGAGACCAAGCCACTTGTTAGATTGAAATCAGCAATCCCACTTTCTTAGAGATGAGACTTAGCAAGATTCAGGCGGCCATTAACATACAAAGTACAGCAAGGCATCGAAAATAAGGAGTGATTACTGAGATACTGGTCACCTGGATCCTCTGAAGCTGCTTGGGGTTTCCGAAGGGGAGAGTTATTGGTTTCTTCTGCAGCCAATATTCGTCGTATCTCTATCGTCTCTGAATAACCAAATGTAGCCGTCGACCTCTGCTTGTGTGTAATGGCAGCGGGCAAGTGGTACCTCCTCAGCACTCTCATCTCTGAATAACTAAATCATATATTAAGTAAGAGAAGAAAAAAATACCAATATGTAGCTGATTACTGAGTATCGAGGTAAAAAAGAACACAATATAGAATTACTTTCTAGAGCTTCCACACGACCGTTCTTCTTCCCTGTTTTCTGGAAAAAAATAAAACAATAAAAGCATCGTACCAAGAAAAAGTCACGATTAAGAAACCACAAAATGCAGAGGAGATACAAACAAGCATAACCAGAATAAAGAAGGAAGTTTTTAAGGAAAATGGCAATAAGAAACTGGAAATACATATCAGAAAAAATAGAATTCTTAGTCGAACCTTATTGTCCTATCTCTCTGGTCACCGTTCTCGCGCTTCTTCTAGCGGAATTGGATTCCCATATAAACAGCTCATTAAAACTTCTTTCGCAGCTTTCTTCCCCTTCTTTGTAGAAGAGGATTTTGAAGCACTCGCTTCCCCGTCCTTAGTCATCCACTTTCCCATCGACTTCTCTGGCTTTGAGTGATGTGCAGAGCGTGGATAAACGGTCAATCCTTCGCAAGTTTCTTCTCTCTAAGGATTTACTAATGAAGTTCCACTAGTCGACTTGGCGTGGAAAAACGTTACCGGGCTCCGCCTTGCCTGGAGGTAAAAAGTACAAGACTCTAGACACTCTTTAGTAGGGGTGTTCATGGTTTGATTAACCAAATCATGGGCCTATTTTTAAACCAAGTTGGTACCACCGATTGGGAAACCGTGAACCAAAAAATCAATCATTAACCAATTGATCAATTTAGTTAACGGAAGACTTTTCATATTGGTTAACCAAAATCAAACTGGTATCTTCGTTTTTTCAAAAATTGCAAACCAATTAGATCGGTTAGATTTTTTACTTCGCTTTTGTTAGTTTGGTTTGATTTTTTTTTTTTTTTTTGAACAGGATTTTTTACTACCTTAACACACCTTAGCTTCTCCTTTCACCTTCATTTTGGTGGGATGGGAAAGTATGCTCCATTGTTTGGTTGCAAAAGGGAAAAAATGAGAAAATCAATCATAGTAATAATAAATAATTTTTTATTATTTTATATTAATTATTAAATTATTTATACATTAATGAAATCGTTTTACATTTAATTAATATTAATAATTAATATTTTAAAATTTATTTTAATAATATTTACCATGAATTAAATAATAATTTTATTTTATTATTAATTATTTATCAAATTTATCAGATAATAATACTTTGTAGTATTTAGTATCTTATTATTAATTATTTAAAATCCTTAATTGGTTAATTAATTATTATTTTACATTTTATTAGTTTATAGGTTATTATTAATATATATTCCATTAATACCAATGACTTAATTAAACGTTTTAATATTTTAATATTAATTACTCATATATTATTAAATTATTTTTTGATAAATAGTTTATTTTAATTAAACTAAAAATAATTATTTAATTATAAAATGTATTTTTGTTAATTCTTAATTAATTAGTAATATTTTATGATTTAGTATTTTATTGTTAATTATTAATTTGATTAATTAGTTAATTATTATTATATGAGTTAATCTTGTAATTTTATTAGTTTATTTTTTATTTTATTAATACGTATGACTTAATTAATAATTTTAATATTTTATTCAAAACTATTTATTGAATAATATTTGTATTAATTATGTTATTTTAAGTTATTAATTATTTTTTAAATATATTATCAAATAATTAAACATTTATTTGTGGGTCATGGATCTCGTATAACTCTTAGAAATACAATAAAGGAAGGTGTTTTCCTTTTTGTTAAATAAATTTCCCCTACATTCTCACTTGTTTCCCACCAAAATGGTGGGACTCCACATTCCAAAAATTGGGATCTATAATCCACCTTTTTTCCCATAGCATCTTATGTCATCCGATGAACCAAACATAAAAACTGGGGCCTTAGTTTCTCCTTTCATAGGGATGGCAATTTCCCTATAAAACTGGGGCCCCGCCCCACCCCGCCCCGAATGGGGCAGGTTTTTCTCGACCCTAAACAAGGACGGGGTGGGGCCAGGTTTTAGATATAATTTCTTGAACCCAAAGGTAAATTAGTAAAATATATCTAGGTTCAATATTGATATTTAAAATATCTCTAAGTTTTTCCAAAATTTTTAAAATCTTAGGATCCCATAATTGTACTTTTAATTATCCATAAAGTATTATAATTCAATTCTAAAATACCCACAAATTCCTGTATTCTATGTATAAATTATTCATAAAATAGATATTTTTTAAGTAATTGCCTTGGAGTGGGAAAAAATTCAGGAATTCTCTATTCTCAATGAAAAATGGATGCTCCACCCTGAACCCGCCCCATTGCTAACCCTATCCTTTCACCTTCATTGAGCTCGTTAGCTCCTCCTTTCACTTGATTTACTCGATTGCCATAGTCACTACCCCTCGATCCAACCCCGGGGCTTGTGACGACTTTCCTCTCTCTCCGTAGGTGGGACCTATCATGAAATTCAATATCAGTTTTTGATTCTACCCCTATTACAGAATCCAACAACAACAATTGCCAACTAATAAAAAAAAGGCTATTTTCTAGTTTGTTAGTTTTTGAAAAGCCCGAAAGATCCTATGAAAATACTTGCTAAATAAACCATAACTTATTTGGTCATTGGCATAAAGGGTTTTTTGGGCCTTGTTTATTCTTTACAATTTACAAGTTGAATTTCTTTTACTAGTAGAAATATTTATAGATCTTAATTTTTGAGAAGTGTTGTATAAATTAATTGTTGTAGTTCAAGGGCTATGTAATACCTATGAGCTATTATGCATATATTTATCGATTGTTTTTTTTTTGTCGAGTTAGTCACTTATTTTTCATATCTAAGACTACAATATAATTCCAAACATTTCCTTCAAAAATGTTTATATACGTAATATATTGCTAATTTATTTAGTTATGCTCACACTATGCAAGTACAGTCATTGTGAATTTGTGATTGGCTCATTCAAGTACTGTTAATTCAATGGAATCTACCCTTGTCGGGAATGGTACATGTCCCATTTGGATTGATTAAATACGTGCAAGAGATGAGAGAGAAGAGAAAGTATAGATAGTGAAAGGGGAGATAGTGGTTAAGAGAAAAACCCGAAGGACTAAAATTTTGGATGGCCGTATGGACGTGAGGCCAAAGGTAAGAATCGGCTTTATATAGTAAAGATGCTCAGTAAAGGCATGTGGTCTCTCTCATCACTCTCTCCCCTCTCTGGTCTTCTGTCTGACTAGTTCAAGTTTTGAATTTTGAAATGAAATGAAAAGTGAGGAATAGGGAATGGGGAATGGATTCCAAGACAGAATTGATTAAAGTTCCAAGGAGTGAACAGTGAATTCCGAATTCCTCCACGATCTTGTTTGTGATTGTGGTCCTCTCTCTACTCCTTCCCTCCTAAGCACCAGCTTAGTCCTCCTTTTAAAAAATAAGCTTATTTTTATATTTTTTTAAGTAAAAAATGTTAAAAGTTAAAATCCAGTCACAGTCAGCGGAGACGCGGAGGAACAAAAACTGTTCACTTGGCAGGCTGGATTTTTATTTGAAAAAGTCTCCCACGTGATACAGAGTGAGGGACGAGACAAGTGGATTGCACCAGGAAAAATAAGAAAAAGAAATAGATAAAAAAATAGAATAATAGAAAAAAAAGGAAAAAAACGAATGGAGGGGAACAGCCCAAAAGAGGGAATGACCCAAACGGTCTTCTATCTCCACCGTCCTAGATCTTATCACTATCCCTCTTCTCTCTCCTCATATTTCACCTTTTGTTTGGTTTCTCTTTTTTTTTCTTTTATTATTTATATTTATATTTACAAGTAAGAGAGAGAGAGAGAGAATCAGAATTCGGTTTGGGTTTATGGGTTGAGGAGAGGAGCTAAAATCGATGCAGTTTTTAGTAGGAGGCACCGCTGCGTGAAGAAATTATAAAAGAGAAAGAGTAAATAAAAAAGAAGGTGTTGGGTGAGACGAAAGGCTTGCAGTTGCAGGTTCTGCCCCCACTTTCTGGTTTGTCTAATTCCGTGACGCTGCTGTCCATTTCTTTATTTATTTTTACTTTCTACTTGTTGGTTTCTTGGTTCTCACCTCCCCTCTCTCTCTACCCTATAAATCTAACCAACCGCTTCTTCATCCTTCTTTCTCCTTGTCTACCTTTCTCTGCAATTTTTTTCTTCGTTTTTTTGTTCGTTTTTCCCTCCCTTCTCGGAGATAAGTTGTGCAAGTTCAGGTGATTTTTTTTTCTTTCTCCTCCCCGTGTGCTATTAAGATCTCTGTTCCTCTTTTGCTTCTTTTCTTTGATAAAGATCCTTTTTTTTTTCTTGTTAATTTGTTTGTTTTTTTTGTTTTGTTTTGTTGGGCATGCAATTTGTCTCCGGTTCGCGTTTGTCCCTCTAGATGTTAGGGCACCGTCTTTGATGGTTTTGATGAGCTGTGTTCTGAGTGTGTTCCGAAAATTTGTTTCTTCTCTGGGTGGTTTTACTTGTGGGTAGAAAAGATTTTGCCTTGTTCATAGATCTATAAGTATTTCACTGTTTCAGCTGCTTTTACTGGAAGCTCTTAATTTTCCTGCCTTGTGCCTTCAGAAAGTCTAGGGTTCCATCTTTTGCTTAGATCTCGTCGGAAATATGGCAAATATATTATCTTTATGACTAGATCCTTGGTCTTTCGTTTGGATCTGCTACCCAACCATTAAGTCTCGGCTAAAGTTTTTCTTCCTTTTGCTGTACCAGACGTTCTCCTTCAGATCTCGAAGAGCAGTCAAGATGAACCATTGCGGTTTTCAGCAGAACGCCTTCGCAGCCTGTGATGAGAGGAGGAGCTCCTTCTCCATCTCTGAGCGGAAAGATCTCGTCGTTTGCCCCAAACCTCGCAGACTCGGCCTCTTGAATCATGCCATCAACGACTCAATCAGACCATTGAGATGGCACTTCAGGTACTTTATTTTTTCCTTTCTAGATCTTTTCGCGTCACTTGGTCTTGAATCTTCATGTCGAATCGCCTTGAAATTTCTATTTATAATTCGTATAGTATTAATTTTTCTGCTTTTGCCCGACCAAAGCAGTCAACCTGATTTTTGCGAGTCGAAAGCCGGGACTGAGCTTCTAGACATCATTCTGACTAAGGTATTATATGATTCCATGTTCTTCTTCTGAAAAAACCCTCTCACGGAGCGCCTTGCAGAAGATAAAAACTTTTCCTTTGATATGGTTTGTCACAACAGTGCGTTTGTTGTGTTATTACAGGGTAGTTATGGAGTAGAGCAATCGGCAGCTCAGGCGGCTTCGTCGCCCCCGTTTTTCTGTGGGTCTCCACCGACTCGGGCAACTAACCCACTAATCCAAGACGCCCGTTTTGGGGAGGAGAAGCTGACCTCGCTTGCACCGGTTCCGATCCCAACTCCGTCGGGTCTTTCTTCTTCCCCGTCCTCGTCCGCCCGCAAGGGAGGATGCGTTCGCGCGACGTTCGGGAACAATCCGGCGGTGAGAATCGAGGGTTTCGATTGCCTCGACAGGGACAGGCGAACCTGCAGCATTCCTGCCGTTGCTTAGAAACCCTCTCCAACGTTTTCCATCAGTACATAGAAGAGAACTAAAAATCACAACACCAGGTCAACAACGTTTTCATTTTTTTTTTTTGAAGAAAGCAAGAGAAGAGAGCCTTTAATTCGAATTTTCAGAAGGACAGAGAGCAAGAGAGAGAAGGGAGGGAATTGTGTTATTATTGTAAATATGTTTTCGGTTTTCCTCGATCAATCTTCATTGATAGGATGGTATTATCTATGTATGTAAAGAGGGATGTATGTATGTATGTAGATGTGATGAAGATCCAGCAAATAAAGAGAGGGAAAGCCAAAACAAACCCTTCTCTTCTTAATTGTTATTATTAGATTAGGGTAGTTTTCTTAGGTTAGAAAGAAGGTTGAGAGAGGTTTAGGGGTCTCTTCTCATGGTCAAGGTCTCAGAGTCTGTCTTTCTTGCGTTTGTGTAATGAAAATGAAGATTAGGAGGGAGGGGTTGGCTACCCTTTGATTTCTTTTTTTTTCGGTTGTGTTTGCGGCCTTGAGAGAGAGAGAGAGAGAGAGAAAGAGAGAGAGAGAATTTGTATAAAGGGAATGTTAAATTATTGAGTCAATGTGTCATTTATTACTCAATGTAAATATGGTTTCATTTTGGTGGGTTCTTGGTGGTATATTGTTTGGATTCAACTTCTCTTGGTTGTTTCCAGCTTTTGTTTTAAAAGGATGGATTTGAACAAAGCGTTGTGCGTGTGGGGTCCTGATCCCCGGCCCTTTGACTGGAAATTCTAGATTGTGTTAGGCTGGGCTGGCTCCTCGTGATGTTGTGGGGTGGTGGTTTGTTGGTGGCAGTGTGCATTAATTAAAGGAAATATGGGTCCTTTCATGCGCTCTTCCTTTCTGATTTTGATTGTTCGACTTTAACTACAAAGAAATAAAGAATATGGTGGAAGGTGACTCGACAGATTTTTCTTGAATAATTTATTAGTGGTAGAAGCATCATCTCTACGGGGGTTACGATTTACGACCAAGTCCAAACTTGTTCTTGATAAATTATATCGTTGTATATTTATGTTGTGTTATAAGTTTGAAATTGACTTAGACTAGACTGTTGATTAGTCGTGAATGGGGTTGGAGTGAGGGCACTTAATCACTGTCTTTCATGGGGATGAGTAATCAACAGTCTAAGGAGTTGTGATTCAACACGGGATCTGAATGAGATTTTGGAGGTGGCTTTCGCTTTAACCTTTAACCCATCGTTATTCACCCTCACGGCCCCACGTCCCCAGTGAGTCAGTGACCCAACGCTTGGGAATTTTCAATGTAAATGGAGAATTTATTAACCACATGGAATCTGTTGAGTTCATTCTCATCTTAGTCCACAAATAAGTGGGGATATTACCTGGCTGCAAGCCTGCAACCCAAGGTCAATGTTGGATGTTGAATAAATAATGAATTTCTGTGTGCTACTACTCTTGTATGTTGGATCCCAACAACAGAACGCAAAAATAATTGCTTCAAAAGGTCGATGTTGCGTAAATCGAATTCGGATCATTCCTGTTCAGATTTTTAGATCGGATAATAGGATCCGATCTGACATGGGATTGGATTCACTTTATATATGTTATATATTTATTTATAAATATATTTATTATAAATTTATTATATTAATTTTTTATAAGACATATATATATATATATATATATGATGAAAATAGTTAAAAAATATTTGTATTTTTGTTTTTATTTTATTTAAGTTAGTATATTTTAATTTTATTTTATACTTTATTATTTAAAAAAAAAAACAAGTCGGGTTGAATCAGATCTAAAGATTCTATTTACTGATAGGAGTCAAATTTAAATCAAATTCTATCAGATCCGAATTGATATCGGATTTAATTTAAATATACATTGATTCGAATTCAATCCTATCTGTTTACATCCTTAATTGGAACGTGTCATTGGCCATTACTAGATTTGATTGACCCATGCCTTCGTATTATTCCGACTGGAGTCTGGATCTCTTACCAACAAAATATTAAATATGGTGTAACCATGGTTTAAAGTATCGATACGATACGTTCGATACGGGGTGTATTGTATCATATCTTTTGAAAAAGATACGATCTGAAACACTTGTTTTCAAGTTGATGAAGAGTGATTTGGCACGACCTAGCAAAGAGGCACGATTTGATTGAGGGGAGACAACTCAACCAAGCAAACTCAGTTCACAACATTCAGAGCTTGGGTATTCAGCCACCTCGGCCCAAACCACATCGATGTAAAGGCACCTCGATACTCGATCTAATTTGGGGCTAAAGAATCGAAGTGGCAGTTCGAGGGAGCCGAAACGTCACGATCGACTACAAAGGCCTCCCCAAAGGGCCCCGAATTTCTTAGGATCATGATAAGACTTGTCCTATATCTGCCTGAATCGGAGGTAAAATGATAAACCTTATCAACATACTGTTATCATTCAAAAACAAAACAAACCTTAATTGCCCAACCCGGAGATCTCGGAGGTCATTTGTAAGGCCCATGACTAATCCAGTATATAAAGACATGAAACCTCAAGGCAAATGCACGCGTGATTATTCTACTCACTAGCACTCAAACTCTAAAGCATTCAACTTGCAGTCACAGCATAAGTATTGACTTAAGCAATGAAGCGACCTTGCCGAGTTAGCTACCATGGGTTCTCTGATTCACTGTTTTGTAGATCGGTCCAGCTCGCTGCCCAATTAGAGTTTTGATCACCTTCCAACTAGGAGTAGCTAGATCGCGCACCATCAATCGGCGCTGTCTGTGGGAAATGATCGAAAGGTCATCCCTATTTCTTTATAGTTTTAAACTCAATCGCAACTTCATTGACATCTTATAGCCACACCGAAAAAAGTATTGAGATGAACGTCACCGGGGGGCAAACCCAGCAATCAACCTTCCCCCAAGGTCGTACGGCATGCATCGACTACTTTACTATTTCACTCATAGTGTTTGGAGTCCCGTCAATGTTCGCACCACAAAGCACCACGCAAGTGAGCGTCCCACGTCCCCTAGTGTTAGGCATGACTTTCTCTGAGTCATTCGTGGTTTCCCCCGAAATCGAGCATTCTCAGTTCCATAACCTCGTTCAGTGCGTATGGGCAATTCAGATCCAGATGCAACATGTCCAACAGTTCCAGCAGTACTATCTGTACTATCAGTATCAGCACCAGTTCCCTCCACTACAGCCGAACCGGTAGCTATTCTGCCCTGGCACCCAAGGTATCATCAGGGCCAGAACTCGAATCGTCCTAGAACCAACCAAAACATTAGCCGATCTCCCCATTGGGGTGAAGAGACCTCGCAAGTTTCGATTCCTCTCAGGGGTCAGGTTTTGCCCCATGGGAGGAGAGGTGGTCAGCACACTCTTCCAGTCTCGCAAGGAAATCTCAAAAATTGGTCCTGGGATAGTTAGCCCAATAGGACCAATCCGCCTCGGTACTCCCAGCAGGAAAATGACGGCTCGCGAGCAAATACTAACCAATTCGGTGTTCGAGTGCAAACTCAAGAGAAGACCTCTTCATCCCTCGCGATGGCCATTTCAAGCCTAGAATCAAGAGAATCCAATGAGAAGGAACCATGATCTACCTCGTGATAATGCCGAAATACCAGACCAGACTGAGGTCAACAATACCAACGGTGAGCCAGTGAAGAAGTAGCAGTGGCGACGTCGTAAGACATGCCACCCCTCGACCAGAGATAGTCCACCGACGAAGCTAGACCGACAAGAAGAGCAAGCCAAAGGAAAAGAAGAAGTGAGCTTGGTGGCTACGATGACTCTGCCTCCACTACTTTGCCGATCATCCCCTCTGTCTCCCAAGCTCTTAGCAACTCCAATGCCAAAAAGTTTTAAGATGCCCCCATTAGGCAAGTATGACGGGTCGTTTGACCCCAACGACCATGTGGACTCTTTCCAATCTCAGATGCACCTACCTGGGGCTGATAAGTCCTACATGTGTGTGTGGCCTTCTCCACTACGTCTAAGGGGGTAGTCCAAACTTGGTATCTGAACCTCGCGTCGGGCTCCATCAAAAGCTGGTCCCAGTTCGCCGACCTGTTTACTATGCACTTCAATACCAGTAAGAAGTGCCCAAAGACGCAAGAAAGCCTTCTGAACGTGGTTTAGAGGGAGGGAGAATCAATTCGAAGCTATATAAAGCGCTTCAATGATACTTGCTTGCCGATATTAGACCTCGACTCAGCGGTACGACTCACCGCGACAAAGAAAGGAATTACCCATAAAGAGTTCAAGTGGCATGTGGTAGATAACAAACCAAAAGATATCATCGAATTTCTCAAGTTAGCAGATTAGTTCATCGGTACCGAGGAAGAGATCAACCAAAAGATCGACAATCCATCGCCGGAAAAGAGGAAGAGAGAGAATGAAGGAACAAGTAGTGGTGGACAGGAAAGGAAGAAAAGCAAGTCCTCGAGTAGGGGAAGAAGCAACTCAAGAAGCCGCTTTAGGACCCCACCTGTGGAGAGAATGAGCTACATGCCTTTGAACGCCAAGCGAGGAAAGATCATAATGGCTATTAAGGACTCCTCCATCAAATGACCTCCCCAACTAAGGGGAAACCCAACAACAAGAAATCTGGATGTCTATTGCTTGGTGGTGAAGCTAAGGATTAATTACTTCAATGTTAAACACATCTTGGTAGACTCAGGCAGCTCAACAGATATATTCTTCAAGGAGACCTTTGACACAAACTACAGTTACAAAAAAGCGACCTAAAACCGGTAGATTCTCCTTTGGTAGGGTTCAGGGGCGAGGAGGTCAGACCTCTTGGTCGAATCACAATACCCGAGGAGCTGACACATGGCCAAACATCGTGCGATTTGAGCACACATTCCTGGTAGTCGCGACTCCCTCCCCCTACAACGCCATAGTAGGTCAGCCCATCATGCATGTTCTAGGTGCGGTAGTATCCACTTACTATTTCGCGATGAAGTTTCCAACTAATTACGGAGTGGGAGTCGTGCGAGGTGACCAACTCTAATCACGCAAGTGCCACGTGGCTGCCCTAAAAGGAAAAACAAAGCTAGCAGAGGATGTTGAGCTCGAGCGACCAATGGAGTATACTGACGAACGAGCTGCCCCAAAAGAGGAGACGGTCCACATACCAGTCTTTGCTGCCGAACCGGCCAAGACTCTCTAGATCGGTGCCTCGATCAACGAACCACTTCGATCCAAGCTAGTAAGTTTCTTACTTGAAAATTTAGATGTTTTTGCTTGGTCTGCGGCCAAGATGCCAGGATTGATCCAAAAATCATAACTTACAAGCTTAATACTAACCCTTTAGTCAGGCCAGTAAGGCAGAAGAAACTAAACCTCGCCCCAAAACGTTGGAGGGTAGTCGATGAAGAGGTTGGGAAGCTCCTCATGGCAGACTTCATCAGGGAAGTCCAGTACCCGAGCTGGGTGGCCAACCCGGTTCTGGTGAAAAAAAGCCAATGGCAAGTGGCGCATGTGCGCCAACTACACCGACCTGAATAGAGCCTGTCCGAAAGATTGCTTCTCACTATCTAAGATCGACTGCCTAGTGGACGTGACATGATGGCATGAGTTGTTGAGCTTCCTGGATGCCTGTTCCGGTTACAACCAGATTAGGATGGATCCTACTGACGAACAGAAGATTGCTTTCATAACTGAGCTCGGGTTATATTGTTACAAGGTCATGCCCATCAGATTGAAAAATGCTAGGGTAACATTCCAATTCCTTGTAAATAAGATTTTTGAGCCATTAATCAGCAATAAAGTAGAATGCCATGTTGATGACATGGTCGTGAAGACCCAATTTTCAAATTTTCTGTTGAATGATTTAAAAATGTTTTTCGAATTTTATGAAGATATAACATGAAGTTAAATCCAAATAAGTGTATTCAGAGTCACTTCGGGTAAATTTGTAGGCTATATAGTTAATCGACGTGGCATCGTGGCCAACCTAGACAAAATAAAAGCCATTCTAGATATGAGACCACCCTGCAAAATAAAATAGGTTCAGATGCTGACTGTTCGGATAGCCGCCCTGAGCCATTTCATGTCCAAATCGGCAGACCGGTGCTTACGCTTTTTTAAAGCTATAAAAAAGAGTAAGGACTTCGAATGGACTGAAGAATGCCAACTCACTATTGACGAGTTGAAAAGATACTTAGGTACCGCCCCAGTTTTAACTCGACCCGAAGAAGGGGATGTGTTAAAGCTATACCTCTCTATGAATGATGAAGTGGTTAGTTCGGTATTGATCAAAGAAGTTGATCGGGTTCAACGACCCATCTACTATGTTAGCAAAATTTTGTAGGATGCAGAAACTAGATATCCAGGGATTGAGAAACTGGCATACGCACTTATCATAGTAGCCTGAAAATTTCGCCCGTACTTCCAAGCCCACACCACTGTTGTTCTCACCAACAAACCTCTAAGGCAGATTCTATTCAAGCCCTAAGTGTCTGGAAGGTTAATGAAGTGATTCATCGAGCTGAGCGAATACGATATCTGGTATGAGCCTCGGCCAACGGTCAAAGCCCAGATTTTAGCTGATTTTGTAGCAGAGTGCATGTTCAGCATAGCGTCCCTTGAGTTGGCCGAGCTCGCTCACACGACGGGAGCATCAACCATTGCGGCGCCAGTCCTAGTCCGAGTGGAACCGACCTAGGACGAGGAGCCCTAGATCCTCCACGTTGACGGCTCATCCAACCAGTAGGGATGCGGTGCAGAACTGTTACTGTTCGGCCTAAGCGAGGTGAAGATGGAATATTCTCTCCGGTTCAGATTCGAGGCATCGAACAACACGGCAGAATATGAAACGCCGGTCGCCGTGTTAACCTTAGCAAGGGAAATGAAAGCAAATCACCTCATCGTATGTATCGACTCACAACTAGTGGTTAACCAAGTCATTGGTGAGTACGGAGCCCGTAACCCCACTATGGCAGCTTACTTGGGCAAAGTTAGAGAGATCTTGCGTAGTTTCATCTCCTGATTTATCAGACAAATTCCAATGTCCAAGAAGGCTGAGGCCGACGCCTTGTCGTGACTATCTAGCACGAGCAACAACACCATGCGAACTGTGTACATAGAGGACTTACCTCGACCCAGTATTCTTGGGGGGGGGGCAGAAGAGGTCGCTCTCGTATCACAAGCGGAACCAAGCTGGATCGACCCACTCGTGAGTTATTTGCTCCATGGGACCCTACCTGCAAAATGCAATGCGGCCCGAAGGGTTGAGCGCCAGTTAGCTAAGTACGTCCTCATAGATAGACAACTGTATAGAAGATCTTTCACGCTCCCTTACCTGTGCTACTTGCGAACCTTAGAAGATGAGCATGTACATCGCGACACCCATGAAGGCTTGTGCGGTGGACATTTGGGGGGCAGAGCTTTCGCATAGAAAGTGTTAAGGCAAGGTTATTATTGGTCCCACGATGAAGGTAGATGCACTCGAGCTCGTCAAAAAGTGTGACAAGTGTCAGAGGCATGAGAACATTCACCATCAACCTGCTGCTGATTTGAAATACCTCCCCCCCCCCCCCCTTGACCCTTTGCGCAGTGGGGAATTGACATCCTTGGTCCTTTCCCACCAGCAACAAAGCAGCGGAGGTTCTTGGTTGTAGCAGTAGATTGTTTACGAAATGGGTGGAAGCCGAACCCTTAGTAACGATCACGACTCGCAACATATAGAATTTCTTCTGGAAAAGCATAGTATGTCCCTTCGGACTACCTCGAGTGCTGATATTCGACAATGGGAAGCTGTTTGAAGATGTTAAGTTTCAAAACTGGTGTGTTGAAATGGGGATTCAACAAAATTTTACCTCGGTGGCACACCCTCAGGCAAACGGGCAAGCTGAAATGGGGATTGCTTAGCTCGAGCCAAGGGATTGTGGGTGGACGAACTACCCAGTGTCCTTTGGGCATACCAAACTACTATTAAGACTGCGACAGGTGAAACCCCTTTCAACCTCACGTATGGTATAGAAGCACTGATCCCGATAGAAATAGAGGTGCCCACATTACGATTGGAAGCTTATGATGAGGAAACAGATGATGACATGCTCCGTACCAACCTAGACTTGGTAGAGGAGGTACGAGACCTAGCTTACATTCATACCACAACTAACCAACAAAGAGTAGCTCGGTACTATATTGCCCGGTTCAGAAAATGACACTTCCGCGTTGGCGACTTGGGTTTTCAGAAGGTTATGGTACCTGAGCCCAGCATTGGTAAGCTCGGGCCGAATTGGGAAGGTCCATACCGAGTAAAACAGGTATTCGGGGAAGGCCCATATGAGCTCGAGACTTTGGAAAAGGCAAAATTTTTTCAAGTCTATGTGACCATCAAATTAGTCGAAAAAGACAACTGGCTGGAGAGAGGACCGCGAGTCATTCCCAAAAGCCTAAGGGTTATGGCGCTGAGCTGACAGATGACCTCGACACTACGATAAGTCCTAGTCACCTCATCGGCATAGGTAGACAAGTCCAGTCGCCTCTTCGGCATAGGCAGACAAGTCCTAGTCGCCTCTCTAGCATAAGCAGACAAGTCCTAGTCGCCTTTTTGACATAGGCAGACAAGTCTTAGACATCTATGAGGCATAGACAACTCGGGTGCAAACCCTATAGTGTCTAATTCACCTCGGCGTACAACAACGTAAGGTGAATCCCACCTAGAGTCAAGCTTGTTTGCTCGACACTTACGGATAACCAACACTTAGGAAAATGAGTAACCCAGGCATAGACATATCGGGTATGTACCTTACAGTGTCTGTTCGTCCAGGCATATAATGGCAATTAGATCATTCAACTAGTGTCAAGCTCACTAGCTCGGGAGTAACCTATACTTAGAAAAAGTTTACTCCTATTTGGTTTAGTTTGCTAGTTCGGGAGTAATCTACATTTAGAAAAATTTGCACATAAATATTGCAAAACACTTGTATTTCATTGATATAGAACTTCAAGTACAAAAAAAAGAGAGAGAAATATTACAATTGATCGAGCTCAGAGGCTTGGAATATTGAGCATTACAAAAAGAGGGGGGGGGGGTCGAAGAAAAGAGGCTTCAATCAGTTCGGGGCTCTTCATCCTTATTGGAGACTTCGGTAGGAGGATTTGTCTCCATACGGTCCTCACCAGCACCATTCTCCTCTTCTTCGTCAAGCACGTCGTCATCACTCTCCGCTTCGAAGTCCGAATCTTTGGCAACTTCGATGGCCATCTCCTTGGTGATCTTCAACGTGTTTATGGCACTGCGGTCGAGGTGGGGAAATTTACGTCGGGTCAACCACCTGCTAAGTTTGAACACCTTGCAGTAACCCGCAGTCCCTGCCTTGACCAACCTTTCCCGAAGCTCCACTAAGGACTTGTACTCCTCAACAACCTTAACCTTGGCCAAAAAAATTGCAGATTTGTGGATTTGTGGCGAGGAAAATGGGCCCTTTGGCCCCTATTTATAGCCAATATATATCTGAGAATCAACGATCAAGATCAACACGATCCAACGACTCCTAAGGAAACGGTTGCACACCCCCCGAGGTTGAAATCGATTTAGCGTGTATTTTGATGTCCGCAGAGTTCATAAACAGTGTGACGTCCGCGCGTGGCTGAGACACGATCAATGTCATTTCATGGCTGATCTATGTGGTTGAACAGGCCAGATCAACGGTTCGCCCTTCAAGTCGTCTAGACTTTGTGCCAAATCCACTTGGACTCGTCATGAACTCCCCGCATCGGGTTGGGACTCCTGTTTGGAGGAGCGGGGTGCAATTGATGAAGGGTGATTTGGCACAACCTAGCAAGAAGGGGACATGAAGGCGCAATCTGATCAAGGGGTGACAATTCAGCCAAGCGAACCTAGTTCGCAACATTCAGAGCTCGGCTATTCAGCCACCTCGGCCCAAAAAACCACCTCGATGTAAAGGCACCTCGACACCCAATCCAGTTTGGGACTAAAGAATCAAAGTGGCAGTTTGGAGCTAGAGAGCCGAAACGTCACATGATCAATTCCAAAGGCCTCCCCAACAAGCCCCGAATTTCTCGAGATCACGATAAGACTCGTCCTTGAAGGGATTGGATATCCATCACATGGACACCCAAAGATTGTGGAATAAGGGGGCAAATTTAAAAATTTTTTCTCTCCCTTCAATTGGGAATCACATTCCCTATTTAGAAAATCATATTTTCAAGGGTCATTCTTGAACCATAAATTAAACCAGATCTGAACCAAAAGGAATAGAGTGAGATTATACCTGATACAAAGAAGCAGTATCTCCCAATGGAGGTGTTAATGCCCAAGGAATGATCCAAAATCTACTCCCACTGAAGATGACACAGTGCAGGGTGGAGCAGAATCAGCAGTGTTCTTCCAAAAGAACTTGACCCTTCGCAAGAATCAACTGGATGGCTTGTCAATACAACTCAAAAGATTGGTATCAAGATCGAATCTTGATTTCTCCCAAGAACTGGAGATCGAACTGTTGGAGGCGGCAGCTGCAGGAAGGAGGCGGCAAGAGAGTATTTTCAGGGTGCGGAATTCTCTCTTCTTTTGATCTCAGCTCTGGAGACAAGAGTGTATTTGTTGCATGTCTAAAGGCTGTCGCCCCCTCTTCCTTTTATAATCTTAAAGGGATCAGCTCCTAATCTCATTAGGAGTTGCTAATCCAAATCATATTTGGATAGGAAGTTCCTTTAAGTGATAAGGGATAACCCTTATCTTATCTACAGATTAGATCAACCATCTCCTAATCTAATTAGGAGGCTTCAACATCTAAATCTTATTTAGATCTCAGACTCTCTAAGTGGATAGGGTCTGGGCCCAATCCTATCAGCTGATCCACCTCAGAATTCGCCCCTTTAAGTGACTAATCAAATCAGCTAGTTCGAAATGGGCTTAAGGCCCATTTAAGGTTATTGATGGAGCGCGATTCGGCTGGTCTTAGCTGTCCGCTGCCTTGCTTCCGAACGGGGTAGCAGGGAACTTGAAATGGAGGAGATGGGAAAGCTTCGGGGGGAACCTGGTGTAGAGGCTCCGAAGCTCAAGTTAGAATCCTTCAAAAGAAGGTAGTACCAGATAGCGCAAAGTTTGCATACCTCCGTTGTCGGGGGGCAGGGGGCTCTTATAGTCACTTCGTGTACTCGTCCCGAGGCCCTTGTCAGATCGGGTATGATTACCCTTGTGCTTGTCAATTCGGCCGTCGTCCTTTCTGCTGAGACAGAACCGTCACTGCCTAACCGTCTAACTGGAGATGGCGGCATCAGTGGTGGTGGCAGGTGGCCGTTTAGAGTGCTGCTGCCAAACGTCAGATCCCAAGTCAGTCAGGCATGGCGCCCTCGGGCATGGACTTCCCTAGTGTCAGGCATGGTACGACTTGTTTGGCTTTGGTGCCCAGAAGGTGATGCGAAGTGCTGAGCGAGGCGGTCTTGAGCTCGGAGGTATCTATAGTGCAGGTCAGTTTCGGCGAGGTGTATCCCGAACTGTTACAAGGTGGGTCAGTTCGGCGAAGTGTATCCCGAGCTGTTACAAGGTGGGTCAGTTCGGCGAAGTGTATCCCGACCTGTTACAAGGGTCAGTTCGGCGAAGTGTATCCCGAGCTGTTACAAGGTGGGTCAGTTCGGCGAAGTGTATCCCGAGCTGTTACAAGGTGGGTCAGTTCGGCGAAGTGTATCCCGAGCTGTTACAAGGGTCAGTTCGGCGAAGTGTGTCCCCTTGTTCCCGCCTAGGCTTAGCCCCTTTTGCCGAGCTGTTGTTTCTGCCACGTGTCACATGAGAGAGGTCGGGCCAAATCTTCCTTCATCAATTGCCCCCCACTCCTTGCGTCGGGGGTCTTGCCATGGTGCGAGGAGTTTTCGCGAGGTAGCTGGTGGATTTGTCTCGTCCTTCGAACCTTCACTGTTCGAGACGCTTTTGCTAGGGTTCTTTCAGTTTCCGAGAAGGCTGGAAACGTGCTTACTCAAGAACGCTGGTGGTTGTGATCGCGCGTTTTAAATTTCAAACCAATTCGCGCCGTTGGGACGTGACGGCGGGTCATTTCAAAAAGACACGTCACTGCTGTACATGCGCGGTAGACTGTTACGGAGACTTGCGGCGCGTCAGTTTCGAAAAGACGCGTATCGAAGCGACGTCGGTTTCAAAAAAATGCGCTGATGTTTTGCTTTTTTTGGAAAGACGTGCACCAATCACGTCTCGACCTTAAGGGTTTTGCGATCGGTAAGAACGTGGGCCGTCGGATCATCTTCGGTCTGCACGGTCGATTCTTGGTTACTGTTGCTATAAATAGTGGGGGACCCCGGTTGTTGTCACTTCTGCGGTTTGTCTACTGAGTTCGCGTCCAACCTTTCAGCTCGCGTCCAAGTCTTTTCCAGCTCGCGTCAAGGCTGGTTATACAGTTCACGGTTCTTTGGTTTTTCTTCAAACTTTCCGGTGAGTACTTTCTTGAATTCGTCTTTTCCCCAATGTCTAGCTTTGATAGCTCAGACGATTCCCCAGACTGCCTCAGTGATCCTGAGGTGGAGTTTGAGGACTACGAACCAGTAGGTCGAGTCGCTTCGGGCAGTTTGGCGTCTACCTCCCGCCGAGGTCGGATGCTAGACCGGTTTGGCCCTTCGACCATGACGCCTGAGGGGCTTCAATCCATACTTTTGTCTTATAATCTTCCTGTGGGGTACACATATTTTATTCCTTCGGGTAGCTTTCCTTGGGAACACGGTCCCGACGAGATCATGATTTTTCGAGAGTAGCTTGCTACAGGGTTGCGACTTCCTTTCCATCCCCTTCTCGTCGACGTCATAAACCACTTCGGTGTCACCATTGGCCAGCTTCATCCGAACTCTATTCGGAACCTGGTGGGGACAATTTCCCTTTTTTGCGAGCAGAACTTTCCCTTAGACTTAGATATATTCTCCTCTATCTTGATGCTCAAGAGACAAGCGGGTTCTCTTCCTGGGGGGAGATGGGCGTATTACCTTTCTCATCGCCAGGGTTTCAAGCTTCTGCACGATCTTCCTAATAAGATCACGGCTTGGAAGCGGGACTATTTCGGCGTGCGAAGTGCACAAGGATGGCCCTTTCAGACCGGGTGGGGTGAGGCCGCTCCCGATTTGGGCATAACTCTTGATAAAGAGACGGTGAAGGGTCTCCGGCAATGGGCATGACAAGGCTTAAAGTGCCACCACTACTTAACGGAGGCCATGCTTATTGCAGCTGGCCTGAGTTCGGGTAGGTTTCTGGCTATGCGGCTTTTGTTTTTTTTTTTGATGTCGAACTCGTTTCTGTAGGTGTGATGGATGCGGAGAGAATTCGTGGGGGGCGTTTGTTCTAAGGTATGAAGAGGAGGAAGTGGGTTGCCAAGCGAACTTGTACCGAGCTGCCCCTGGATGAGGAGCCCCAAGCCCCAGAACATATGCCAGAGGATTCGCCCAGGGAGCCCGAAGTGACTCCACCGGTGCACGATACTGCCGAGGCGCCTTACGCTGAAACCACTCATATGGGCGCTCCTGCATACTCAAGTGCTCCTGCTCACTCCGGGTCTGCTCATACGCGGGCTGGGCCCTCAGGCTCGGGAGCTCAAGGGGAGTTTAGGAGCGTGTTGACGCCGAACTACGCACTTCAGAAGAGTAGGGACGCTACTTTCCCCGAGGAGGTCGCGGCGTTGACCGATCTTCCCTTGAATCAGGTCGCTTGCCGCGCCGTAACACATGCCATGGTGGTAAGTTAGATTCTGTCTTCCTTTTTTATTCTGTTACTTATGCTGTCATTTGTTCACTTGTTTCTTTTGGTAGGTGAATTCTTCGATTCATGCCTTAGCGGCCCAAGTGGAGAGGAGTTCGCGACAGGCGCGAGCTGCTGAGGCTGCCGCTCATGCTGCCGAAGAAGCCTTCCGTGCTGCAGAGGCAAATACCCGGGCTGCTGAGCGACTGCTTATGCTGCTGAAGAGGCTGCTCGCGTTGCGATGGCCAGACAGGCGAGGTCTCAGTGTGACGCCGAGGCCATGGGGGTAGTTGTCAAGCATATGGCGGACTTGAAGTTGGATTTGCAGCATCAAGTCGAGTATCTTCAGGAGGACATCAGGGAGAGAACACAGATTTTTTCCCAAGGCATTGAAGACGCCAAGAAGAAGGCAGTTGAAGACTACATTGCCTCCCCGCGTTTTGACGATCTGATTGTGGACTCTTATAGGAGGGAGTTCAAGTTGAGCCGGTGGATGATCCGGAATACATACCCCGACCTCGGTGTAAGTGCCATAACCACTTCGCGTATAACTCAGGAGATGGCCAATGCTGTCGATGGCGAGCTGGACTCTGAAGGAGAGGTAGGGCCTTCGGGAGTTGTTGAAGTGCCTTCCGATGGCGAAGAAGTGGCTCCGAGCATGTAAATTTTTTTTTTTTTGCCAATGTATTGTTTCTTGCAATGGAGTGTCTTTTTCCCCTTGCTCATCTTCCCCGAGCTGTTTCTTTGTCGGGTTTTTAAATTTCCGTGGTCTTTTATGCCGCGAACTGATTTTTTGCTGAGCTGATAATGTGCTGTCTACGCCGAAGTTCCTCGGCTTGCCTTGTGGCACATAGGGCCTGATTTCGTCCACTTCGCTAGGTGGTTTATAGGTAGTATCGCCTCAAGTTCACGATGTTCCACGTTCGGGGTACTCGTTTGCCTTCCAAGGTTTCGAGTTTGTATGCGCCCCTGAGCGCTGTTTTTACTTTATAGGGCCCTTCCCAATTAGGTCCAAGCTTGCCGATGCCGGGTTCGGGCACCATAATCTTACGGAGGACCAGGTCGCCGACTCGGAAGCTTCATTGCTTTACTCTGCTATTGTAGTAGCGAGCTACCTGCTGCTGGTATGCCACTGTTCGGATGTGCGCGAGGTCCCTTACCTCGTCCAGTAGGTCGAGGTTGGTGCGTAACTCGTCTCCGTTCGTTTGATCGTCGTATGTTTCTAATCGCAACGTTGGTATTTCGATTTCCGCCGGGATCACCGCTTCAGTTCCGTAGGTGAGGTTGAAGGGGGTTTCTCCCGTGGCTACTTTTTCGGTCGTTCGGTGAGCCCATAAGACACTTGGTAGCTCTTCGGCCCACAATCCCTTAGCTCGATCCAGACGTGCTTTTAGTCCGCGCTGGACGGCTCTGTTCATTACTTCCGTCTGACCGTTTGCCTGCGGGTGCGCGATTGACGTGAAATTTTTCCGAATCCCCATGTTCTGGCACCACTCTTGGAACTTGATATCCTCGAACTGTTTGCCATTGTCGGAGATTAGAACCCGAGGTAACCCGAACCGACATACTATGTTCTTCCAAAAGAAGTTCTGTATGTTTCGAGCCGTGACAGTTGCTAGAGGTTCGGCTTCTATCCAATTCGTAAAATAATCTACCGCAACAACTAAGAATTTTCTTTCGCCTGTTGCTGGTTGGAATGACCCTAGGAGGTCGATGCCCCATTATGCAAAGAGCCACAGGCTGGCGAGGTATTTGAGGTTAGAGGCAGGTTGATGGTGGATGTTAGCGTGCTTCTGACACTTGTCGCATTTTCTGACGAGCTCGACAGCTTCTGCCATCATCGTTGGCCAGTAGTATCATTGTCGAAGTGTCTTTTGGGTGAGTGCTCTGCCCCCCAAGTGTCCGCTGCATAGGCCTTCATGAGTGTCGCGGAGTACGAACTCGGCTTCGGTAGGTCGCAGGCACTGCAAATAGGAGAGCGTGTACGACCGTCGGTATAACCGTTCGTCTATTATGACGTATTTGGCCACCTGGCGCTGCACCCTCTTGGCCGCATTCCGTTTTGCAAGGAGGGTTCCGTCTATCAGGAAGCTCGCGAGTGGATCGATCCAGCTCGGCTCTGCTTCTAAGACGGGAGCGACCTCCTCTGTCCCCCCGAGAATACTAGGCCGAGGTAAGTCTTCTATGTACACAGTTCTCATATTGTTGTGACTCGTACTGGCTAACCGGGACAGGGCATCGGCCTCAGTGTTTTCTGACCTCGGGATTTGCCTGATGATGTGTGACCGGAAGTTGAGCAGGGCTTCTTTTACTTTGGACAAATATGCGATCATGGAGAGATTGCGTGCTTCGTATTCGCCGGTAACTTGGTTTACCACGAGCTGAGAATCGCTGCAGATAACCAAGTGTTTTGTCTTAACCTTTCGCGCTAGGTCCAGCCCGACGATCAGTACTTCGTACTCTGCCTCGTTGTTGGATGCCACGAACTCAAAGCGTAGTGCGTATTCTACTTTTGTGCTGCTCGGGCCGCACAAGACTATTCCAGCTCCGCTGCCTTTCCGGTTCGAGGAACCATCCACGTGAAGGATCCAGGGCTCCTCATCCCAATTCGCTCTTCGCCTGACCAGGAGAGATGCCACACTGGCTGCTACTTCACGGGGTTCAGACTCTATG
This sequence comes from Nelumbo lutea, assembly GCF_056320005.1. Lineage (NCBI taxonomy): Eukaryota > Viridiplantae > Streptophyta > Magnoliopsida > Proteales > Nelumbonaceae > Nelumbo > Nelumbo lutea. The sequence continues at coordinate 23,657,050 of NC_142686.1, read as the reverse complement.
GGCTCAGGAGCTCCGGGTTCGCCGCAATTGGGGACCTCGGGCTCGACCTGTGGGGCTTCGTGGCTGAAAGTGCACTCGGCGATAAAATCTGCCAAAGCTTGGGCCTTGATAGCGGTTCTCGGTTTGTACTGGAGGTCGTACTCGCTGAGTTCGATGGCCCATTTCGTCAGTCGACCGGAGACTTTGAGTTTGAGTAAAACTTGTCTAAGAGGTTTGTCAGTTAGGACGATGACGGTGTGAGCCTGGAAGTACGGACGGAGTTTACGAGCTGCTATTACTAGCATATGCTAGTTTTTCTATCTCCGGGTACCTTGCCTCTGCTCCCTGCAAAATTTTACTAACATAATATATGGGGCGTTGGACCCGGTCTGTTTCCTTTATTAGTACCGAACTGACTGCCTCGTCACTCGCCGAGAGGTACAGTTCTAAGACCTCGCTCACCTCGGGCAGGGCTAAGGTTGGCACACTAGCGAGGTAACCTTTTAGTTCATCGAACGCGAACTGGCAGTCTTGGGTCCACTCGAACCCTTTGCCTTTGACTGCCTTGAAGAAGGGTAGGCAGCGGTCTGCTGACTTAGACAAGAAGCGGCTTAGAGCGGCTATGCGGCCGTTTAGCCTTTGAACCTCTTTTACTTTCCGAGGTGGTTTCATATCTAGAATGGCTTTTATTTTGTCCGGGTTCGCCTCAATACCGCGTCGATTGAAAATGTAGCCTAGGAACTTGCCCGAGGTGATGCCGAAGACACACTTGTTGGGATTCAACTTCATGCTAAACTGACGCAGGATTTGGAAAACAGAATCTAAGTCTTGTATTAACTCTTGTGAAAACTGAGTCTTGACGACCATGTCGTCTACATAGCACTCTATCTTCGTACCAATCAGGGGCCGAAATAGCTTATTTACAAGTCTTTGGAAAGTTGCCCCTGCATTTTTTAGTCCAAAGGGCATGACTTTGTAGCAATACAGGCCGAACTCGGTTATGAAGCTGGTTTTTTCCTCATCGGATGGGTTCATCCTAACTTGGTTGTAGCCCGAGTAGGCGTCCAGGAAGCTTAGCAACTCGTTTCCTGAGGTCGCATCCACTAGGCGGTCAATTCTGGGGAGGGGGAAGCAGTCTTTCGGGCAAGCTCGGTTCAGGTCGGTATAGTCGACGCACATGCGCCACTTGCCGCTTGCCTTTTTTACCAACACCGGGTTGGCCACCCAGCTCGGGTAGTGGACTTCCCTTATGAAGTTTGCTGCGAGGAGCTTCTCAACCTCCTCGTCGACCGCTCTCCAGCGTTCTGGGGCTAAGTTGCGTTTCTTCTGTCTAACGGGTCTGACTACAGGGTCAGTATTAAGTTTGTGAGTTATCAGTCCGAGGCTAATGCCGGGCATGTCGGCCGCGGACCAGGCAAAAATATCTAAATTTTGAAGTAAAAAACTCACCAGTTCGGCTCGTAGGGGGTCTTCGATGGAAGCTCCGATGCTTAGTGTGCGAGCTGGGTCCGTAGCTGAAGTTGGGATTGCGACTGTTTCCTCCGTGGGCGAAGCTCGCTCCTCACCTTGCTTCGCCGGCCGCTCTAGTTCGTGGTCGTCGGCCGCCTTGGTTTTTCCCTTTAGGGCGGCAACGTAGCACTTACGGGACTCGAGCTAGTCGCCCCGCGCTACCCCTATACTGAAGTCCGTAGGGAACTTCTTGGCCAAATAGTAGGTGGAGACCGCCGCCCGTAGGATATGCGTGATCGGCCGCCCTATTATGGCATTGTATGGGGAGGGGGTCGCGACTACCAGGAAATCATGGTTGAGTCTGACCGCACAAGGCCATGTGCCGACTTCCACAGGGACAATTACTTTTTCGAGGGGCCTGACTTCCTCTCCGCTGAAACCTACCAGGGGAGTGTTCGCGGGCTTCAGCTCGCTCCTCTTTAACTGCAGCTGGTCAAATGCTGATTTGAAGAGGATGTTCGCTGAGCTGCCCGAATCTACGAGTACGCGCCTGACCTCGAAGTCGCTGATCCTTAGCTTAATGACAAGCGTGTCATCATGGGGGTAGTGGACTCCTCGCGCGTCGTCCTCCGTGAAAAAGATTGGTTCTTCGGCCTTTGGTCTCTTTGGGGGGTTCCGTTCTTCGAGGGTCGCTTCGCGAACTGAATTCCGGGCTGCTGCCGAGGTACACCCCGCTACCACCGAACCTCCCACTATTACATGGATGGTTCCCCGAACTAGCCTCTCTTCCGGAGGCTGCTTCTGCAACGGTTCGGCAGGTCTGTTGCTAGACTCGGGGGCATCCTTTTCGTGCTCCCTTTGCCGACATGCTTTATTGTTATTGCTGTGCTGTACAAAGTTTCTCAAGTATCCACGACGGATGAGTCCCTCTATCTCGTCCCGGAGGTTATTACACTGTTCGGTGCTATGACCATGGTCTCTATGGAAACTACAATACAAATTCTTGTTTCTCTCGTTCGGATTTCCTTTTAGGCGAGGTGGCCACTTAACGTACGAAGCGTCTTTGATCGTCATTAAGATCTTTGTCCGCCTCGTGTTTAACGGCGTGTAGTCCGTCCGAACTGCTAGGGGGACCCGGAAGGACTGGTTCAGCTTCAGCTCCCGGGTCGGGTTTTTTTCTACTCACCGGGTTGGAGAGCTCGCCTTCTCTCTTTCTTTTCTCGTTCCCGCCTTCGGTTCGTTGGTTGATTTCTTCCTCTGTCCTCATGAACTTATCCGCGAGTTTGAGGAATTCGGCCACGGTCGCGGGCTGGTTGGCCACCATGTGCCATTTGAACTCTTTGTGCGTCACCCCTCTTTTGGCCGCCGCGAGCTGCACTGCGGGGTCCAACCGCGGTATTTGCAAGCATGCTTCATTGAACTGCTTGATGTAGCCCCGAATATATTCTCCTTCTCTTTGGACCACTCCGAAGATGCTTTCCTCTGTTCTGGGGCACTGTCGGCTAGTGACGAAGTGTGTAGTGAAGACTTGCACGAACTGGGCCTAGCACTTTATCGACCCGGGGGCCAGGTTCCTGTACCAAGTGCGGACTACCCCCTGAGGGTGGTGGTAAAGGCCACGCACATGCACGATTTGCTAGCCCTGGCGAGGTGCATTTGCGACTGAAAGGCGTCAACGTGGTCGTTGGGGTCGAAGGACCCGTCGTTTTGTCCAGAGGTGGGAGCTTGAAGTCTCTGGGTAAGGGGACCGCTAGGAGTTCCGATGCGAGGGGGGAAGGAATGGAGAGAGGCGGGGCAGCCCCTACCTCATCCGAGCTCGTGTCTTTGCCTCTGAATTCCGACAAGGCGCGGGTGGCGGTTTGGCGACTTCGCCGACGCCTACGCCGTTGAGTGGGCCTTGTGTTGGCGCTGCTGGCCTCTGTGTTACCGAGCTCGATGGGCCCGGAGTGCTGGTAGTCTGCCGCCAGGGCGCTGAATCAGTTTTCGGTGAGCGGAAGCTCGGGCTTGGAGCGCCGGGGTGCCGACCGCGTGGGCGAGGTTCCCGACCCTCCTGCGGGTTGCGAGGCGGGGATGACATTTTTCTCTCTTCGGCCTGGCGACGAGGCCTGACTGTTGGGGTGGTTATGGGGCCGGGAGGCCTTCGCCTGGCGGGGGCGCCCATCCTGCGGGGAGGCCTTGACCGGCCTCGGAGCGGGGTGGCGAGGTGGAAGTAGTTGTTGGTTCAGTGGCAGTTGGGGGAACTGCTGTTGATAGTGATACTGGGAGATGTTGTGCAGCACTTGGTGCTGGTGAAGCTGGTGTTGCTGGAACTGTTGCATTTGGGCTTGCATTGCCCGCATGCACTGCATCAGGTCCTTCAATCGGTTTTGGCTAGCTGCCAGGGGGATGGCAGTTGGTTCAGTGAAGGTTGTCTCAATGGAGAGAAGAAAGGGGACGCTTGTGGTAGGAGGGTTTACGGGTGCCACTGCTTGTGGCGTGTTCAAGATGGGGATCCCATCCGCCGAAAGGGGGATGGTGAACTGTCCAACGCACACTACGGGGACCTGAAGTTGCTCCCCGGTGGCGTTTGTCTCCGTGCCACGTCCGGTGTTGCTGGAGGAGGCCATGAGTGTTGGGTTTTTTGAAGAAAGAAGGGGGTATCGAAGTTTGGAGGGAGGCTTTTTGAAGCGTTTCCCACAGATGGCGCCAATTAATGGAGCGCGATCCGGCTGGTCTTAGCTGTCCACTTCCTTGATTCCGAACGGGGTAGCAGGAAACCTGAAACGGAGGAGATGGGAAAGCTTCGGGGGGAACCCGATGTAGAGGCTAAGAAAGCTCAAGTTAGAATCCTTCAAAAGCAAGGTAGTACCAGATAGCGCAAAGTTTGCATACCTCCATTGTCGGGGGGCAGGGGGCTCTTATAGTCACTTCGTGTACTCGTCCCGAGGCCCTTGTCAGATCGGGTATGATTACTCTTGTGCTTGTCAATTCGGCCATTGTCCTTTCTGCTGAGACAGAACCGTCACTGCCTAACCGTATAACTGGAGATGGCGGCGTCAGTGGTGGTGGCAGGTGGTCGTTTAGAGTGCTGCTGCCAAACGTCAGATCCCAAGTCAGTCAGGCGTGGCGCCCTCGGGCACGGACTTCCCTAGTGTCAGGCATGGTACGACTTGTTTGGATTTGGTGCCCAGAAGGTGATGCGAAGTGTTGAGCGAGGCGGTCTTGAGCTCGAAGGTATCTATAGTGCAGGTCAATTTCGGCGAGGTGTATCCCGAACTATTACAAGGTGGGTCAGTTCGGCGAAGTGTACCCCGAGCTGTTACAAGGTGGGTCAGTTCGGCGAAGTGTATCCCGACCTGTTCCAAGGGTCAGTTCGACGAAGTGTATCCCGAGCTGTTACAAGGTGGGTCAGTTCGGCGAAGTGTATCCCGAGCTGTTACAAGGGTCAGTTCGGCGAAGTGTGTCCCCTTGTTCCCGCCTAGGCTTGGCCCCTTTTGCCGAGCTGTTGTTTCTGCCACGTGTCACATGAGAGAGGTCGGGCCAAATCTTCCTTCATCAGTTATGTATTCATTTAGCCTTCCAAACTGTTGCCCAATTGGGCTTCCTTGTATGGTGTGGGACCAAAACATTGATCTACACCTTAGCCACATCGGTTCGGCCCAGCCTTTGTTACAAGGCCTGGCCGAAAACACTGTTATGGACAGTGCACCCCCTGAAACCCATCTCATGGGCTCTATGGGCCCAACACTTACCCTAAGTGGTCCTTGGGCCAAGCCACCTTGTAACACCCAGGGACTGTGGGTAGATGCAAGATTAGCCCCATTGGGTATTATCCTCAATGGTCTTACACTTAACCTCTCAGCCCATAATGATCTTACACTGCTCGACAAGGGAGGACCTCTCCCTCGGCTGCAAGGAACAGTGTTGCACTCTCTGCTTATATGGATCTTGGGAATTAAAACCTTTTGCAAATCTTTTAGAAACCATAATATATATACTTTTATATCTCATATAAAATATATTTTGCAAAAGAAATTTCAACGATTGAAATCGATTGCCGGCAGTCTTGGTTTCCATCAGCGAGAGGCATCCCCGATCATTACCTTTGTCCGACAAAGGGGCTGATCCTCTCATTATGATCATCCACTCAGATGAATTCTTAGATTGTCCCAACATACCCAGGTTTTGACCCCCGCTAAGGATCTCACTGAAAGGTACATCAAAAACAGCCTAATCCAACACCCAGTGCAGTATCATAATCGAGTCTAGGGGTCAGGTGTAACTTTACAGTTTTGCCCATCAATCTCCAAAGTCTAGGGCAGTACTGGAAATCTGGTACAGTATGTGCCTAGGGTCTCACCCTAGCAACTGAGACAGGCCACCCCAACCGACTTGGTGGCACCACAGTGTCAGATTTGTCAGGATAGGTCTCCCCAGATCGACCCACTGGCTGTGAACATTATAAACTAACATGAATCTCATTAAGTGTCCAGTTTAAAGGTATTACACAGAAGCATATTAAGGGAACATGAATCAAATATGCACTTTTGTTCATTTACAAAAAACTCATAAAGTACATCATGTTGATTGAAGTTAAGGGCATACAAAAACGCCTAACAGCATAGCTCCACTTGAATCGGAGGTAAAACGATAAACCTTATCAACATATTGCTTTTTTTCAAAAACGGAATAAACCTTATCTGCACAGCCGGGAGATCTCGGAGATCTTTCATAAGGCTCACGACTATTACAGTATATAAAGACATGAAACCTCAAAGCAAAGGTATGCATGATTATTCTACTCACTAGCACTTAAGTTCTCAAGCATTCAACTCGTATTCACAACATAAGTACTCACTTAAGCATCGGAGTTGTTTTACTGAGTTTACTACCCCGAGTTAGCTCACATTTGCGTACCATCACAGGTGTTTCAAACCCCCAATTTTTTTAATAATAAAAAGCATGCTAAAAGCTAAAAAAACAAAATATAAAAAAAAAACTAAAAAAATAAAATTTCGACCGTTTCTTGGGTGCAACACCGTTTTCCCATGTTTTGGTAGAGTCCGGATGTGCTTCTCTCCCGGATGTGGTCCTCTCCCGGTGGTACGTTTGGAACATTTTGTGTAGTTAATAAATTTGTTATACATAGGAATAGAGCTGTGTGGTCGGTGGGAAGTACGCTCAGTGAGAGAAAATCCAGATTTGTTTTGATACTGCATGTTTCATACTTTTACTTTTATGATAGGTCCTAATCTGACGGAGAGATGTTGGAACTTGGAAGGGTGTCGAAACATATTTTATTGGCATATGGCAGGAGATCCCGACTCGAGGGAGGGACATCAAGTAAGGGTTCGGCTATAGGTCATAGTTACATGAGAGTGGAAGAGAATTCATCAAATTTCACCAGCTGGTTTTGATGAATTCTCATCTGCAAACTGGAATTAAGAAATAGCAGGTAGTGTTTATTGACCCTGAATGGTATTTATTAGATAAGAATGACTTGAAGGCAACCCTATGATATTCCACAATGGATCTCATATACATGGGCTTTTATGCTAAGTCGTACATTAACCAATAGAAAATTCAAAAATTTCATGGGGTGGTTCTGATCGTTCAAACTTTGGAATTTGAGTGTTTCCTTCCTTTTAGTTTAACCAATCAAAACTACCCGGTGAATTTTGATGAATTCTCATTCGGTAGGGCTCATTTTGGAGGGCTGAATTAAATATTTAGTTATGTTGGTTTAGCACTTAGCGGTTCTGGGATGCTTTAAACAAGGTTTGGTGCATATTTTCGTGTGGATTGTCAGTTTTTTATAATGTTGACATTTTGTGTTTTTGTGTTTTTTTATTTGATTGGGAAAAGATGGATCCGCTGAAAGATACAGCTCTGAAAAACGTGAAAATCCCATTTTGAGAAACTCTAAATAGAGTTTTTTGACTTCTTTTGTAGGGGTGATCATTTTGGCCCGGCTTGGAAAATATGGGCCTGGGCCTAAGTTTTTTGTTAAGGCGTGGCCTAGGCCCAGGCCCATAAAATTTAGGGTCGGGCTTGAGCCTAGGTTTTTATGCTCGGCCTTGATATTTATAAATAATATATATCTTTATGTATATATGTTATTTAAAAATATTTGATAATTGATGTTTTATATATTAAACGGAGATTAATAGAGATTTATAGGAGATTAAAGATTTTAATCCTGTAGTCTTAAATCTTACCAAATTCTAATATAGTATTTAATGAAATATAAAAATTACTAAAAAGAAAGTACCAAACCCTAATATTCTCGTCTTTCTCTCTCTCTCACTCACACACACACACACGCACACACTGAAAGACGAATTTTCTACTGATGAAGATAAATCTGACGTTTAGAGTGGTTGCAAGTTTGGGATAAAATTGAAATCATTTTCAATATTTCATTACTTATTTATTTATATTAATTTGAACTATTTTTTCTTAGTTTGATAATATCTTTTTTATTTCACCTTTTATTTGTAGGAATTGAATGGAAGATGGAGCCCCTTATAGAGATGTTTAAAGTTGTTTTGTGGATGTTTATATGACAATGAATGGTTATTTTTTGATAGATATTATAGGTTCTAAGTTGATTTTTTGTTGATAGAAGAATTGATTTGTTAAAATTATCATTTTAGCATACTAATGACCAAATGAAACTTACAAATGATAAGGTATAATTATTTAATTTCTTTTAAGTTAGAAGCTTTTATCTTGATATTAAGTTTAAAGTTTCTTACAGGTTATTTAATTTTGGAATTGAAATACAATAATTAGGCCTGAAATCTTGTCCTGGCCCGGTCCGGGCTTATATTTTTAGGCCTATAATGCGAGTCGGGCCAGGCCCGAGCCTAGCTAAGTCTGTTGTAATGAAGGCAAAGCCCGCCCGACCCATGATTACCCCTATTATTTCGTGCGTTTTCATGTAGAAAGATGCACCTCCAACCAAACAGGTAATGGGCTGCCAAAATTTTTATGCAAAAACCCACTGTTTTTTGAAAGATGTTTAAAAAAAGACTTACCAAATGGCATCTAAATTATTTGAAGAAGTTGAAGCTGACAGCCTAAACTGACTGACAGACAGCTGATATGGGCTTTTCTGGTTTTTCACCAAAAATAATTTAAAAGCTGTTTGTATAGGGCCACCTTGGATGCCAAGAAGCCACTTCACTTTAGCCTTCTTAAACAGACATTTGGAGCCCATTTGGGAGGGCTTCAGTTTTGGTGAAACTGTGTTGACTGAAGTGATTTGAAGAAGCAACTGACACTAGTTCCACCAGAAAGTTGATTTGTTGCTTTGCTCGGGCATTGCTGGGTATTCACCAAATTCCCATTAGGAGGCCTTTCACACTGTAGCTTCTCGCATTGAATTTAAGCGAAGAAATCTGAAAAGACTAAAGCCCTATTCGATAAGAGTTCAGAAAAATAGTCTTACATGAGCCAAAAAAGTCGACTTTCCGGTGGCAGTTCTATCGCCGCAGCTCAATCACCATAAAAGCTCTCCCAGACAGGCTTATGGTTTGCTCACCTTGCAAAGCCAGAAGCCACTGCGTGAAATCTCTCTGAAGCGAGCGTATGAATAAACATAAAAGCCTAGTGCAGAAGATGCAGACTGAACATTTTGGGATGTTAAAAAGTGTGACAAACAGACAACGCAGTTGGAAAATGAGAGATGCCAAAGATTAACTACTTAACTCCATGTCCAGCCCAACATTGAGTAATGACTCTTACTTCAACCCGACAGTAACACAGCAATAGATATCAGACTGTGTTCACATGATTAGTAGAATATACAAGGAATAGGATATACCAAGATCCTTGATGGAGAATTCTGACCACGTTCGGTTCATCTGAGTTGGGAACATTTCATAGCTTTGCTTCTCCATCAGCATATTGTTTTTTATTTTTATTTTTCTATTACATGGTCGAGTCAAATCTAAAAGAAGGATTAAATTAAAGATGCATACTTAAATTACCATCTTAGAAAAATTGTGAGAAAACACAGCTTTTATTTTAGCCTTGTGCTCCGTTACATTATTTTATTTTAAATCTATATTCATTTAAATGGCTTAGAAGAGGCTTAATAAAAGACTATATCTATACTTATATTATATAGCGACTCAGTCCACGTGTCATCTTCCTCCTCTTCAAAATTTGCTCTAAAATTTCCATTCCCGTTTTTACAATTTTCTAAACTTTATTATTTTAAAGCCACATAATTGAACTCTTGGACCAATCAAATCTCAACACTTAACCTTGAAAAAGATTGTTGTTCTCACGCCAGCCAACCCATTATCCCTCTCAAAATAGGAGAGTGCTGACCCACGATTTTACATAGCATTGGGCTGGGGCAGTCGGGCGGGGCCCATTGAAATTATAACAAATGTTCAATACGAGTGACTGAGTAAGGACCCAGTGGATGGGGGACGCTTTCAAGTTTCAAGTTTCAAGTTTCATCTTCCATCAGAATTACACTTTTGGTCCATGTTTTTAAGGACGTTTCCCTCTTTTTCTTTTCCACTTGAGGCTATTGATGGGACGCAAAATTGAAATTAGTCAGATTGAGTAGTATCTCTACTACTGCTCATTTTGCCCCGGTTTTGATCCATCCAGCCTTTTTGAAACAAGTCACATGAGCAAGTCAAATCCCTTCTTGAGCCAGTGCACTTGCTCAAGTGAGCATTTACAATTTAGAACTGTGGTTATTAAGAAACGGGCCCTAAATCATTTCTGTGGGCCGTATCTGTGCAGCCTGGAATCATTTTTGGCATTCTTTTCTCTAGGAATTCATTTAATTCCAATCTAATTGACTTAAACTGACACTACCCCAGGCCCTCTTATTATATATATTTATATATATATTTTTCCTAGCTGAGGCAGGCCTGGTGAACATGTGGGGAACCGGGTAATTAAAATCATGGAACAATGGTTGTGTGCCCCCCCCCCCCCCCCCACCCACACACACACACCCACATCTTACTACAAGCCATATCATATACCCAGCAGACAAGGTTAGCTGGGTATGTCGTTAAGATATCGTCCATCATACCTTTTGAGTTGACACCTCTCGTTTCAATTTCCTCATTTTGCCTTATATGTATAATATTCACTACAAAATGAGTCTTTGTGTTGTTGTTAGTAGGGTGATGTACGTGATTTTCAGATTTGGGCACCTCCATACCGATGATCGACCAATTAGTCCAGGCCCAGCCCATTCTAACAAACAATTTAATTTGTGCACGAATATAGCTTGCGGCTGCTAAGGTGGATACGTGTTTCTCTATGCAACTTATTTTCAACTCCTAATAAAAAATGATTTTTTTATTTGACAAAAAGAGCTCCATTCCATTTTTAATATTTTTTTTTGTAGGACTTCAAAATTCAAAGACAAGAACACGTGAAAAGAAGAAAGTCCATACACAGAACATTAGGATGGTCTGGGGTCCAAGTATTGTACATCACGAAAAATTATGGCTCCAGACGCATTTAATTACAATCCAGTATCACCAGTTACCAGATCCAAAGTAAGCATTCCAGAATCCAGACCAGTCATCGGTGTAATACTTTTCTACTGTCTAGTGTTTACACTCTTCAAAGATGAAGTTGGTACGTCTCAAGTCTGATATTTATTTCGATGGCCACCTTTACTTGACGCATGGTGCCAATCGGAGATTGACACAACTGACCACAATGGTTCGTTATACCAGCCACGGCCTATGGTCCGTGGTTAAGTCATCTATAGGCTGAGCTTATGAAGCTATTTTTGGGGTTTATGTAATTCTAGACTATAGGTGAGTTTGATATATGGTAACACAACGACAGTTAGAAGTACATGATTAACGGTTCGGTGCAATCTGAATCAGCCAAATAGGCGATCGGATCAATCTCGAGATTCATCCAAACACGGTTCAATCTGCAATGCAATACAATCTTTTAACCTTTTAGTTTATAATCCATTAATGCCAATACTTGACTTTCAGAAAAGAAACAGCCTAACTGCCTCTACGTCAAGGCAACCACCAATATAATTAAGCTAAGATCCATATGTAAATGTAAATAATACGTTTCTTTTAATCTTTTATTGACAGATGTGCAGTTATCAACTACTTTCGTTGGTTTAATTATCTCCCTTCCAGTCGATAGAAAGGCTTCCCTTGGTTGTAATGAGGGAATCAACTCCAAAAATGGCTTCGTACCACTTTGTAGAATATCATTATCTTGAGGCTTGCTACAAAATTGGTGATCCAACAGTAGTTGAAGAAAGGGCAACACGTAGACACTCGAGTCCAGATGTGGCCAGTGTGTCACGAGTGACTCCTTTGCTGCGTCATTAAGCACTTACCATGAGCCATCAGAGTGTCAACCGCGTGCCTTTAAGGTGTCAACTTGTGTGTTATGGGTGGACTACGCATGTATGTTGTAAGGGGGGACCGCCAATAGCGTTATTGTAAATATATAGTATGAATTTCCATTCTTTTGATGTTTCTTACTGTCACTCCCCCAAAAGCTTAACATACTCTTTGAGGGGAGGTAGGTAGTCGAGTGAGTTCATGAGCGTGTAAAGGTTAAGCACGAGATCCCCTCGACACTGTACTGTGTGTTTGTGCTTACCATTGATTAATGCAATACAAGTCACCTTTTGTCTAATCTGTGTGCATTTTTTGTTGCCTGGTGTGTGTTGTTGCTTTCTTTTGTAGGCTTTCTCGACCCCATCGAGCGCCGCACGGGGCCTCGCTGACTATCCCCGTGACAGTTGGTATCAGAGCCAGGTTGCTCCTCAATGCTCGTGGTGGCGCAATGAAGCACAACAAGGAACTCACCGACAGGATTAGGCATGGCCTTGCCCATGCAAGGGAGACTGATGAGTCTCTAGGCGATGAAGCCGCTGCAGAGAAGGTCCCAAAGGGTCGCACATCCAAGACAAGCAAGCCTGACAAGTCAGCTGATACGCTTGTTGCCTTCGACACACGCATCCTTCGCTGTGAAGTGACTGTTGGGGAGATGCGTGACCGTGTAGAAGAAATCCACTTGAATGTGGAAACAATTGAAATCTCCATGGTGGAGCTAGAAGCCCGTTTAAATGGCATTATGAATGAGGTCCAAGACGTCCTGAATAGAACCCTAAAGGAAGTCCTTGGAACAAAATCTCGACAAGAAGGGAACTCATCTCGATCCGACATCCAAGACCAGGTGGATGAGATGAAAGCTGAATGGATGGCCATGAAAGTAGCCATGGCCTCTCCTTCCGACATCCAGACTCAAGTGGATGAACTAAGAGGAGACATGTCGCTCCTCAAGAGACTGGTGGCCAGCACCCCAAGCCCCTCTACAACGCTGGTCCCTACTCGTGTGAAGATTCGGGAGCCCACACCTTATGCCGGCTCCCGAGATGCTAGGGAACTTGACAACTTCTTGTGGCAGATGGAACAATATTTCCATGCCGCTAGCATTGGTGATGACCTAACACAAATTCGTACAGTGATCATGTATTTGACTGACATTGCTATGCCATGGTGGTGCAGGCGATGCCAAGACATTGAACGGGGTACGTGCACCATTGAGACATGGGCTGATTTCAAACGAGAGCTAAAGTGGCAATTCTACCCGGAGAACGTGGAGTACTTGGCGCGGAAGAAGTTGAAAGCACTCTAACATGGGGACTCACTCCACGATTACGTTAAAGAGTTTTCAGCCCTTACCTTGGAGATCACGGACATGTCCGACAAGGATCTACTGTTCAACTTCATGGATGGACTGAAGCCATGGGCCTAGCTAAAACTCCAACGCTGCAACGTACAGGACCTCGCCACATCAATGGCAGTGGCGGAGCAACTCAATGAGACCGGCTTGTCAGATGAAGAAGCTCCTAAGCCAGAAAGCCCGCGTTCCCCTAATTTGAGTGGGGGAGAAAGTCGCTCACGCCCTCCGTACGACAACTCCAGCTTCAACAAGCCAGCAAGACAAGACTACGGGAAGAAGCCACAAGGAGAGTAAGGCCCTCAGCACCATTACATGCCCAGAACCGCTGGGTCCCCAATTTCTTGCTTCCTTTGTGGGGGAAATCACTTGGTTCACAACTGCCCAACCAAGAAGAAGATCAATGCCCTTGTTGCCAAGCTCAGTGATGACGAGCAAAGTGATGAGGGAAAGTCTGTGCAGGCGCCAAGAGTGGGTGCCTTTCAACTCTTCAATGCCATGGTGAAGAAAGAGGCCAATCATGGAAGGCCAAAGAGAGCCCAAAGGGGGCTGAAGTATGTAGACATCCTCCTTGGCGAGAAGCCGACTCAAGCCCTTGTTGATACAGGGACCTCCCACAACTTCATTTCTGTTGCCGAGGCCAAGCGACTCAAGCTGAACACCGTGAAAGAGACAAGGTGGATCAAGGCTGTGAACTCCGGGGCAAAGGCGATTGAAGGCACGACTCGGGGTGTTGACCTCTAAGTTGGGCCGTGGGCAGACAAGATTAATCTTTCAGTTGTACCCTTGGATGACTTCCGAGTTGTCTTGGGAATGGACTTCATGAGACAAGCAGAAGCCGCGCTCCTGCCTCACATCAACTCTCTATGCATCTTGGACGAGCGCTCCCCTTGCATGGTACCAGTTGTGACTTCTACTCGAGTTCATGGGAAGCAAGTTTCTGCACTACAACTTTTTCATGAAGAAGTCTTGTTCAACGCCAACATGAAGGGAGCAAAGAAGTTCACCCCTCTACAAGATGAAGAAGTCGCACCTCGAGCCAACAACTACAGCAGCAGTAGGAAACAACAGGCCATCCAGCCGTCTACACCTCTCCAGCAACAGAGTTCGTGCGCATCGACTACCACCAAGCAAAGTAGAAGACCCAAGGCCGTGTCCAAGTTCAATATCGCCTATCACCACAACCACAGGGGAAAGCGAGTGCCACCCAAGCTGCCTAGGGACCACTTTCGCACCATCCCTCAGACTGAATCATGTAGGAGCCTTGTGAGTCACCCTTGGGAAAATATTCATGGGAACCAACACCCCAACAATCCAAACCATCATTTTGACCATTACCTGGCCCAAACCTACCCAATAACCAAGTCGAATCAGCCATTAACATACCTTGAGGCCGCCAGGAAAGGACTTAGCCCTAGGAAACCACAACAGAGTAGGCCAACCCAACCATGTTACAAGACTATACACCTCGGCCTTGGACGACAGCAGGTTTGGGAGCAGCAGGAGAACCTTCCTTCCGCAGTAGTGAATCTAAGGGACCAGCCGAAGCCGATCTCCGAGGACGTAGATCGAATCGAGTGGAGGAGAATGTCACGAGTGACTCCTTTGCCGCGCAATCAAGCACCTACCATGAGCCATCAAAGTGCCAACCGCGTGCCTTCAAGGTGTCAGCTTGTGTGTCATGGGTGGACTACGCATGTATCTTGTAAGGGGGTACCACCAATGGCGTTATTGTAAATACATAGTATGAATTTCCATTCTTTTGATGTTTCTTACTGTCACTCCCCCAAAAGCTTAACGTACTCTTTGAGGGGAGGTAGGTAGTCGAGTGAGTTCATGAGCGTGTAAAGGTTAAGCACGAGATCCCTTCGACACTGTACTGTGTGCTTGTGCTTACCATTGATTAATGCAATACAAGTCACCTTTTGTCTAATCTGTGTGCATTTTTTGTTGCCTGGTATGTATTGTTGCTTTCTTTCATAGGCTTTCTCGACCCCATCAAATGCCGCACGGGCCTCGTTGACTATCCCCGTGACAAGTGGGCAGTAGCAATTTTATTCTAGTCTATTTCTTGTACTATTCATAGAATCATAGTAGTGGATGATGTGACTGCATGCTTCTTCTTCAAGAGTTCACATCAGGGATATGCTGTTGGACTTCTTCAAGAGTTTACATCTCCGCCCCACAGTATATCTACGCCCTATATTGGAAACATTTTCCGATGATTAGATCAGAACTGATAGATGTTCTCAATACACAACGGGGAAATGTTATGGGATATTGTGGGGCGGAGATGTGAATCTCTTCTTCAAATGCCAGCTTCGGTCAAGCACCCATTTCAGAACCATATTCTTGTCCATTTTGTTGGTACATAATAGCTACGCACAAAATATTTCTATTTCTACACCATTGCCGTGTATTGGAAATATCTTTTTCTTAGTTAAAAGAAAAAAGAAAAGGAAAATGTATAGATAGAGATATGAGAACAACTTGTAGGTAACAGATTCAAGCCCACATAATAGACATTATAGGGGACAGAGCAAGATACACTCGAGGTTCATTGAACTTACCACGGAAAGCCTGTAATTAGCTAGGTAGGTGTGTTTGATTCCATGTTGCCGAGTGACAATTTTAGCTCTACCGGGTTATTGGAAAATCCTCTCTATTTCAATCAAGGAAAATTCAATTGTTTTACGATTTCTATGCATTTCCTGAAATGCTCCAGAAGTTACTTTGATATGTATGGATTGCTGTTTTTATCTAAAATGTTTTGGATATATAGATCAATACAAATCCATATATCATCATTATTTAAGGCTATTTATTGTTGAAACAGCAGGTTACAGGTATACCTTAAAAATACATAGTTCTCTGGGAATTTCTTACTCAAGGGGTTGAACTCTAGTTAGTCTAACTGAAGTGACTCTCATATAGCATTTAACTCTCACCAATTTGTATGAATAATCCTAAAACAATTTAGGTTGAAACATCAATGGTAACAAGCAAAACCTTCCTATCGCTTTGAAGATCCCTAGCACTGGCCAAACGCTATATATGGACACAAATTAGAAATTAGGTTTGTATCTGATGATGAGTAGAGCCGACTCCACCATGCATACTAGCTTTTGATGGAGATCGTCCAGCCGGTAGCAGAGCAGTCCCTTTCACTATTTGGTGGTAGGTGACTAGGAAGCTCCAGAGCTCAAACTTGTTATATAATGAAGATATGAGGGCAGCACTGCAGAGAAGACACCAATCGTTACAGAAGGGAATTCGTACGAGCCAACAACAAATTAATTAAAGAGTGCGCTAAATAATTTTGGATGGTAGTAGAGATTGTGTTGCTTAAGTTGTTGAAAATAGGAGCAATCCTCCTCCTTGGAACGTGCCATGGTACTGGATCTGGCCTAGTACGCCTTCAGTCTTCTGCCTTGCATTCTAATTAAGTTCAAAATCGCACCGACATTCATGGCCTAGTTCAGCCCTTTAATTTGTTGAATTCAATACGATCGACTCAATTCAATTCACCAAAGTATTTTTCCAGCTACTACTGTAAAATGTGTTTATTCTACAATAACACCCATTTTTGTTTGCATGGAGAAGAGAGTGAGAGCCAAAATTACTCAAAAAATTATTATTTTTTCATTAAAAGGATTACCTTAATTTTTAGTTTTTCATTTTGAATACTTGGAAAACAAAAAAAAATTATTTGAACTGAACCTTGCATTTTCTATATATGTTGGTGAAATAGCCCACTCAGCTCCTAAATTTTAATGGTAGTCATGCAGATGGAGTAGTTGCTCTTGTGGTTGATGCCTTGCCACAAGACCCATAGGCCATAACCAAACCAATAGCCGATTCCTTGTCGCAACTCTCTCATCCTAAAACTATTGAATGGGTTCTGTTGGGCGGCCTCAGCCCTTGAATACCTACCTACTTAGCTAAGCTAACTAGGATATCAAAATCTATCTTGGGAATGGAGTCGAGGAGAATGGAGCCTGCTTTTGGGCATAGAACCTGG
Source organism: Nelumbo lutea (assembly GCF_056320005.1). NCBI lineage: Eukaryota > Viridiplantae > Streptophyta > Magnoliopsida > Proteales > Nelumbonaceae > Nelumbo > Nelumbo lutea. The sequence goes on along the minus strand of NC_142686.1, from coordinate 23,639,907 downwards.
AAATTGGAATGGAGTCATGGAGAATGGAGCCTCTCTCCATCCCTGAAATACCTTTCAGATGTCCAGCCAGCCATATAGACAAGGACTATTTACAAACAGAACAGGAGCCCACGGGTTGTATGCATGGTTGGGAGTGTGCATGAGCTTGGCTGCCTGGTCCAGTTGATTATCTTGGACCGAACTTGGTTCTTTTTCTCTTACAACCGACAAGGCCCAAAGTTTGAGGATGACACTGTCACATTAGTATTGGACCCACGTCAACTCTGATGCATGGGACCCATGTATAAAAGAGCTGACGCAGAGTGTTTGGTTTTGCATGCTTCCTGTGCAATGGTGATACGTCAGTGCCACGTGGGCATTCTGACTTCAACAGCCAAAAAAAACATAAAAAAAGCGCTTGGTTAAAACCGTGAGAAAGAAGGCATGCCAACTATTTGAAGAAATGCCAAATTGACGTTTTCTGTTGGTAAAGTCTCAATGTTTGGACTAAATTGATAATAATGTGGTGTTGATGATTAGAACCCAACCCCTGACTTTTTGGATTGGGGCTTTAGACCAAGGATTATAGCTTGTAAGGGCGGCAAAATACTGTTCATCTTCTTTCTCTTCTAAACCATTTTTGCCCCAGTTGTACAAATTTCGATGACTACCATCTACCAGTGTTGCCATTGTTGTCTTCGCCCACCTTCGGCAATGCCAATCTGACGATATGCCTCTATTACACCAACCTTAGGGTTTTCTCCCTCACATGGTCATAATGTTATCGATCGAGATCTCCAAATCAACCTCTGCTCAAGGTTCAAAGTATCGACATGTATCATTTTGGGATCTCCCCGATATACCCTTATAGAAAGTGTATCGGGGTTCTGACCGGTTCAAGGGGTGGAGGAGCTTAAACTGCCCCTTGAACTGATTTTGAAAAAAATAAGAAAAAAAAAAGTATTGATATAGCCTAATATGCCCCAACCAATGTATAAAGTATATCAATATTTTGAACATTGCCTCTGCTTCGATGACCAACAAGTTGAAAATTTCCAAATCGACCTCCGCCCCAGCCCTGCGACCTTCTTCTTTGTTGGACTGTTGACATAGAGTCACTTTAAACCATATTTCCATTAGAATTGACTCCTGACTCCCGACTCCCCAACCCTAGCCCTAGCCCCAAGGTTGGTGTGATAGAGGCATACCGTCAAATTAGCACTGATGGATGTAGGCGAAGACTATGGTGGTGAATTTGGCGTCCTGCCTGTGAATTTGGTATCAATCTACGGACAGGATTCAGTACACCCCTAAAAATCCTAGCTGAACTCTAGGAGTGGAATGAACTCTAGAAACCCCTATTAGGGCCCAAAAGTTGCCCTTATCATATATGTAGGAGACCAAACCATGGATATGGGTTTCTTTTATCCGAGACCGGAAGAGTGCAAAATAAATCAACCAATTGCAGTACTAGATTCAAAGAGGTCATGGATATGGACATCTTTTAGCTGTTTCCCACACTGAGCCCATCCCTTCGTCAGTCCATGAGGGACAAAGATGGCGGACGATTCCGTCAGTGGTTACGATAAAGTTGAGTCGATATTTTCTTGGTAGGGCCCATACTCGAAGCACGGAGCTGTTAGTTCCAACTTCTAAAATGATAAAGTTGAGTCGATATTTTCATGGTCGTCGCCGTCGTCGTATCGTCGGAGCTTTCCTTCCGCTCACGACGTGGAGCTTACCGCCAATCCAGAATGATCGTTGATAGGCCTTATCACGTGTTGGTCGATCGGCCTTCCTTATCAGATGTAAGGTCTGTGAAGTCTGATAGAGTCGAGTCACCTAATAGCCATTATACTCAGAGTTGGGGAGTGCTGGTTTTTTTGTTAGTTGTTAGCAGTTAAGCAAACAGTAGAGTGCATACAAAATCCATGGGGCCCCGCTGTTTTTTGCTCCACGGCAATTACCGAAAACTACCCTACCTAAAACACTAACAAATCAAAACCTTAATGAGAATACCGATTGATTGGTAATCAGTTTGTCAGGTAGCCATACCTCTCCACCACTCTACATGAATCGTCCACTGGAATGATTGCAATTCACTGAACAGTGCCTTCCATGTAAATACAGGTGTCGTTGGATGACGAGAGTAGCCTCGCCATAATTCATAAGAGCAGGGATGAAGGTGAGACTTGAGACTTGAGACAGACCCAAGTGGGTTCCAAAGCTGTTCATCGTCTGGCGACGTCACCGGTGTTCAATCCAAGGCTCCAATGCCCAAGAAATGGAGGATAAACCTCTGTTATTTATTTATCTTGCTTGTGCGTGCTGCTCCCATTGGTTTGACGGTTCGGAGTCTTTGGACTCGTGAGCCCATCAAGTAAGAGTTGGATGGAATGATTGATTCTTCGGTGGCTCAGAAAGAGTCGAGTTCAATGAATTAACTTTGATGGTCCATTCCTGTACTGTAGTGGAGAGTCTGGAGACCATTTACTGTTATGCAGTCGTTCTATTACAGATTACAGTCTACAGTATTACATTTTCATCATTGCCCTGCTTTCGGCTCTGCAAGTGACAGAAATGGGTTTGATCCTACATGTTCATCTCCCCCAAAGAAAAGACAAATACAGGTTGAGTGACTTTAAACGGGTAGATACTCTCAACGCGCGTTAAGAAATTGTCGATTTGCAGCAGTCTGATTATAAAACTACACGAATTCATGGAAGAGGCTTTAAAAGAAGATGTCATTATGAGAGTATTCCAACGCTGTTACAATAAATTAAAAAAAAAAGAAGGAAAACACAAGCTTCTCTGGATTTCATCTTCCTTTCTGGTCCTTTGATGGGTTTGGGATTTCTTTGATATCTTTCAGCTGCCATATATCATCGTCCCAAACAAGCTCGTTCTGTACAGCATAGAACTCCGTCTCCCACTCCGGAAACCATAACCAGCCCCACAGTGCTTGTTCCTCCACCAAACTGGAGAACCACGGCAAATCCTCATCCCAACCCATCGCCCCCTCCAGCGTCGAGTTTCCCGGAACAGAACTATACGAAGAATCTCCAGCGAACCTCTTCACCTCCTCCCCCACTTTACCCACTACACCTTCCGTTCCCTTCTGAACCGAATTCCTGGCCGTGGTTGTAATGATTTTCTTTCCGGCAACCCCAAGAAGAGCTTTTACATCCCATTCGCTGTTGAACTTGTGTGATTTTGTGGCTTTTCTGTAGCCCTCTTCGTCTCTGTTTCTCTTTCTCACCATCCTTTCCACTACAGAGCTCATCCCTTGTTCCTTTTCTCTTTGGATTTGGGTTTTCCTTGGATTGCCTTTTTAATTTGTAATTTATATTCTGTTATATCACGATTGACGAGGACGGGAGAGAACAAAGCCAAGAGGATATTTATAGGGGAGACCAAAGGTTAAGTTTTTATTTGGGTAAAATGAAGCACAAAGATAAATTAGAGAGAAGACTTGGAATTGGACGTCGGCGCGAGTGGCGAGCAAACCACAAAAGCTTACGTCGCACCACAAATGGGCGGGGCTGAGGGGCTGGCGGTACTTGGCAGATTAGGTGGTGCCGACGAAATGGGTGAGTCTCAGGGGTCTACTTGCATGGGTGCTGCTAGACCACATGCAGGACCGGGGTGGGACCAATCGTGTTCTGTTACTGTTTGTCGTGTTCTAAATTCTAATGAACTGGTTCGTTTTCGGGCCGAGTAGTTGGTAATTGCCGAGTCAATCGGTCCGTTGACTCCACCCTCTACAATCCGAAATCCTCTTAATTAAAGTTTGGATGACTTGACTTGCCAGTTCAACTCAAGATACGTTGAGCAAGTCGGACCAGCTAAGGAGCGAGGCATTTCCGACTTGAGACTTGAGAGTGGGAGTCCACTTTGGAACGGCTCTCTTTTGTAGGCTTAGATTGTAATTAACGTACTCGGTGCTGAATCTGCTGATCATTTATTAAAAAAGTAGTCAAAATTAACCAGGCGCCAGTGGCCCAGTCTCTCTCTGACCATGATGACATATGGTCCCAGTCCAGTTTCTCATCAGCTTCCCCAGGTCAAAGATTGCTTGGCTCTGTGCAGGCTATTGTCAATTGAAGTCTTCCAATTATAATGTGTCAAACCTTGTGTGCTTACAGTTACTGGTGCCATGCTTTTTGAGGGCTAGCTAAACTTAATACTTTGTTCCAAGACTGGAATTCAATATGAAGACAGTTATCCTGATCATTCATCTTTTTGAAGCCTTGGTTGCCTTTGTGGCACCTTTTTATTTATTTATTTTATTTTTGAACTAACACTCAGTCTTGAACTAGAATCGGCCGGGACTCAGGAGTTGAGTTAAACTCAAGCTTGTTTTATAGCCACCTGGGGCATGTATCAATACTTTAAATTCATTTCTTTTAAGAGAAAAACTAAAATTATAGATTTCAAAATATGTACATCATCAAGTCCTTGGGAGGGTAATTGAAAGACCAATTCCGAACCCCTCTTACACAACTTATTGGCCCAGTTACAATCTACAATATTGCTATGTAAGGTGTTGACTACTCCCATGGCATCACAAAAAAGAGTGATGATATTGATATTTCTTCTTCTTGCTTCTTGAGGCCCTATACTACCTACAGCTTCAGCTGGATCTTGTGCTTGCACTATACTACCTACAGCTGCCATCACCCTTCATTGTAGAGAGAACATAAGCGCTCGCTGCACGATGAGAATAATAAGAGAAAGCATCATCTGTATACAATGTATTAGGGGATGCAGGTTGTCCTTCCTCCTGGATTTGTTAAAGTGGGGGATTCTCTAGTGAAACAAATAGTTGTGGGTAGTTTTAACTACCCAGATTGGATCGGGACAAAGACTTTCATGTATTTTCTTGTTTCTGATATCCCATATACATTTCAGCGCAATGGCCACTTTACCCAAATGAAAGCCTTTTTCACTCTTAGTAATTTGGGTAGGGAGTCCGTTCAACTGTAAACCACACCAAACTTCCCTTGCAAAAGAGCATTTTAAAAAGAGATGCAGTTCTGATTCCAACTCCTTTTGACATAACACACAAAGCCTATCTTCATCATTGAGTAAAAACAACTCTTTTAGCATAACACACAAAGTCATTTTTATGTTTCTTTTATTTTTATTGAAACTTGATGTTGACGATTTGGGCACTTCTAGCTGGTTGTGGCCTGGCTTCTGACTAGAACGAACGGCACCTGAGAGGAAGGAAAAGTGAAGGGTTCCTGGGGAGTTATCTCGGTGGGAACACTCCGATGGCTAAGTTAGAACTGGAGGAAATCTCAAAGAGAGTAGAGAGTAAGAGTGCTCAAAGTATTTAAGCTTCAATACATTTTCTTTGTGTGGGTTCGGGTTCTTTTATATTGGAGTCCGGTCACACCTGGCATAACCGCCATCGCCCTTGCCGTTACTGCCAGGGCAGGTGTGGCAGGCGCAGGTGGCCGCCACAAACTACCATTGCCAGGTACGGGCTTGACAGACGTGTCATGCCTTCTAGAGGAGGCAAACAGAACGCCGCCTGGCGAGGGATCAGAGCCCTGCTACTAGGTTCGGTGGGTACGGATGTCAGACAGAGCTCCCCACATCATACCGAGCTACCACGCGTCAGACTGTCTAGGGCGAGCTTGTCTCTGTACCGAGGTGCTGAGGTGACTACACTGGGGGGGAGGGAGGACGATGCTGTCCTGAGGTGCTCGGGACACTTAACAACAAGCTAGGGTGCTCCCTTTTTGGGAAGGGAGAGCTCCGGGCCCCTTAAGGGGATCTCGGGCCCCTAGGAGAGCTCAGGACCTTCCACACTTGGTGGAAGTCACAATTGGCCAAGCGTCAGTCCCCGACGAGTTGCTTAATTCGCTGAGTGGATAGCGTTGGACTTGGCGTGTCTCTCCCGTCGAGTTGCGGTCGTGTTATCAGGTTGAGTTGTACACTGGGCCAGGTCATATACACGTGTCCCTGGGCTACGAGGTCGGGCCAAGTCACCCTTCATCAAAACCTTTTTGGGATCTAATAGGTCAGAGGAAATGGTCCTAAAGGGTAAAACCGACCTTCAGTCTACTTACATGTGGCATGCATATAGAACTGCCAATCGATTTGCGAGCTGAATGATGAAGACCTAGCTAAACCTCGAACCAAGGAGAACCACCTCGAGGTTGCGAGCCACCCCGAGAAATGAGCAACCTAAGAAATGAGCCACTCTGAGCTCCTGTGAATTTCTGACAAATGAACGACCTCAATGACTGTCGAGTCGAGGTCCGAGGAAGCAACACCTACCGAGATGACATGCTGTCGAAGGCAACCACAGAACATTACAACATGTCTTAAAAAATGACCATTTGGCAATCCATACAATAGATTAGACGACACATAAAATTGCCCATCAATCAACGGGTCCCAACCAAGCATACTACACCAAACACCACAAGGTCAAATAACCTAACAAGTGGCCCCAAATAAGCCCTAAGTGGCTCAGTTGATTTCTAGATGCTCCAAAATGAATCCTGGTTGGTCAGGCTGGTCTGCAAATGGCTTGACTAGACCACAGATGTTTTAGAACCAAGCTCCAGGTGTACTAAGCGGGTCCCATATGCTCAAAAGTAGATATCGGGTTTCTTGAAGCATAACAGATGTCCCATGCTTGTTCGATACGTACAATCTAAATGTACAATAGAAACCTATATAAAGGTTAGAATACCATTCAATTGGGGGGAGTTTTTTTTTTTGTTCAATTCCCACCTACCCCTCAGACAACTTGGTGCACTAACTTGATCGCCGGAGTTACAAGCCTGGGATGTCACCCTAGGCTCTTTGACTTTCTTTCCCTCCTTGCAAGTAACTCTGAGTTGTTTCTTAGGCCTGAAACAAATTTTTATGGCATCAATTGGCGTCGTTTATGGGAATCTTGAACAAAAGGCCATCCCCATTACTCTTGTCCACTCTACCGGCATGTCACAAACCTCTAGGCACATCCACTAGACTTCTCACCATTCTCCTGGTGAGATCTCTTGGGAACAACCCCGATGCTCTCCGTCCCTGGATAAGCTCAACGGAGTTACCTACAAGGATTTCGATGATTTAGTTCATACCCAAATAGTCAGATAAGCAACATGGGACATGGAAATGGAAGCACACCAAAACCGGGAGCTGCAATCACCTCTAGAAAATCGCCTTGTGTAGTTGATTCAGCAAAACCAAATGGTACATCAAGTGTAGCAACACCGTCTAGCTCCACCACCACCTGAACCAGTTGACCCTCCAACTTGGCACAACAAAAGGCCCTTTGAACGAAGGGATAGATTGTTCTCGCCATGGTCAACACTAGGGAGATCAGATAGAGAAACAAAGAGATGACAAACGAGACCGACATGACAAGCATAGCCAATGACCAGATCCATTGACTCAATGCTCAAATGTTTCTAGAAAGGGAAGCAAATCCAATTCCTCCCCCAAGACAAAACACTCACGAGCTTTTGAGCAGCTCCGAAAACACTGGCACTAGTCACCATCAGGTAATCGAGGCGAGTGAAGCGAGCATCTTGATAAGCATGACCTATCTCCTAGCTCACCAGGAAGTAATAAGTAAACTAGTCGTTCTTGTTCCTAATTTGGTTAAATCGTCACCCCTTGTCCCAGAGATTTTGTTGGAACCACGGTTGAAGGGGTTTAAGACCCCAACCTTTGAGACTTATAATGGAATAACTAGCCTAGTGGACCATATAGAGAGCTTTCATCCTCTGATGTTATTTCATGGCACCTCGGAAGCCAGTATGTTCATGGCCTTTCCTACTACATTTAGGAAGGCATCCAGACTGTGGTATTTCAGGTTTCCATCATGATCTATAGAGAGTTGGACTTAGTTCTTAGAACTATTTATTACTCACTTTGCTATCAGTCGCAGATGCCAGAAGACAAAGATGATGCTAATGCATGCTAAACAAAAGCCTAAAGAGAGCCTAAGAGAATGTGTAGAGATTCAAGAGCGAGGCACTAGAAGTGAATGACCTGGACCATGCTGTCAAGATGGCAGCAATAGTTCGCAGCATGAGAGACAAATACTTCGGCTTTTCTTTGACCAAGACACCTCCCTGTAACATGAAGGAGTTCTTGATATGGGCTGCGAAGTACATGAATGCCAAGGAGGCGTACCAGATGAAGAATCACCATCGAAATAAGAAGATGAAGAGAGACAGAGAGGATCAAAACAAGACCAGGTGTCCCGGGGTGAGAGGGTATTGACACATTCCCGAACTCCACCACAGATGTTCAAGATGTATATGCCCCTAAATGCCCTATGAGGTCACATATTGATGCAGATACAAAACGAGGAATATCTGAAATGGCCAAAGCGACTAAAGGGACACCCGACCAAACAGAACTAGAAGAAGTATTGCAAGTTCCATCGTACAATTGGCCATGATATGGAAGATTGTTATGACTTGAACAAGATTAAAGAGCTGATAGCTAGAGGTTATCTAAAGCAATTTTTGAAAGAGATCCGACCAATAGAGAAGAAGAAGGAAAATGAAAACATGGACGACCTTTAGGACAGGATCGTGGGTATCATCAACGTTACCGTAGGTGGCTCAATAGTGGCCAAATGTAGCCAGACTAAAAGAAGAGCATTGATAAGAGAACTGTAAACTGACCAAGGAGGCCGATATGAAAGAAGCCTAAAACAAGTGAGCCCATTGTATTCAACGATGATGACTTGAAGGATGTTTGATTTTCCCATTGTGATGTCTTAGTTGTTACTATGATAGTAGCCAACTACTTGGTAGCCTTTGAACAGATGAAGCTAGACAGGAAAAAACTCACCAAAACTGACTAACCTTTGGTCAGATTCTTAGGGGAAGTAGTAAGACCCATTGAGAAGATTTGTCTATCGGTAACAATAGGGACCACGCTGAGACATGCTAGCGTGATGACAAAATTTTTGGTTGTTGATTCACCCTTATCGGATAACATTATATTTGGCAGACTCCTATTTCATGACCTCCATGCTGTGGTGTCTATATACCATCTGGAAATGAAATTCCTTACTGAGAATGGAATGAGAACGGTCTGGGGAAGTTAGACTGAGCTTCGATAATGCTATATGGCAACATTGAAGGGTAAGCGCCTGTAAAGGACAAGAAGCCAAAGAAGTAGAAGAAGAATCCGACTGTGAAGGACAAGGAGGCCATAGCCGCAGACTATAGTAGTACCCATATCGAGGACAAAGCCAGAAAAGACGGTTCAAATCGGTTCTCTTCTTCTTGTTGACCTACAGGATGAGCTGGTAAGATTTTTATGTTTAAATTCTAATGTGTTTGCATGGTCCGCAACCGACATGCCAGGAATTGACCCTTCGGTCATAACTCACAAGCTTAATGTTTACATGAATGTTAGACCTGTAGTGTAGAAAAGACGAAAGTTCACCCCTAAGCATCTAAAGAAGATTGAGGAAGAGGTTGGGAAGCTGCTGAATGCCAACTTCATCAGAGAGTTGGAGTACCCAGACTGGGTTAGTAATGTAGTGCTCGTGAAGAAGGCGAATGGAAAGTGGCAGATTAGTATCAATTATACCGACTTAAACGGAGCCTATCCCAAATATTGCTTCCCTTTACCTCGTATAGACCGCTTGGTGGACGCGACCTCGGGAAATGAGCTTCTCAGTTTTATGGATGCATTTTCTAGATATAATCAGATTGTGATGGACTGGATGACGAGGAGCAAACAACGTTTGTAACTAAAACAAACTTATTTTGTTATAAAGTTATGCCTTTCGGCCTGAAAAACGCTGAGGCTACATACCAAAGGCTTGTAAATAAGATCTTCAAGGAATTGATAGGAAAAAATGTTGAGGTCTACGTCGATGATATGGTAGCTAAAAGTCGAGCTGCATGTGATCATATAAATGACCTGGGCAAGGTATTCGAGGTATTGAGAGAGTATCAACTTAAACTCATCCTGAATAAATGTGTCTTTGGTGTCACATCGGGAAAATTTTTGGGGTTCTTAGTAACTCAACGTGGCATCGAAGCTAATCCTAAAAAAGTTCAGGCTATTTTAAACATGCGACCTTCGGGATCAATCAAGGAAGTCCAGCGATTAATAGGCCGAGTGGCTACCCTTAGCTTGTTTATCTCCAATCTCGAAGGTTGGTATCTACCATTCTCCAAGGCAATCAAAAATGCTAAAAACTTCGAATGGACACCGGAGTATCGGGATGCCTTTGAAGAATTAAAACAATACCTCAGCTCACTTCCCCTGATGACGACGTTAGAACCTAGAAGGAGTTGTCTTTATACTTATCTGCTAGTGATGAAGTGATAAGCTCAGTTTTTACACGAGTGGTGGATCGAGTTCAATACCCCATTTATTTTGTTAGCAAGGTACTATGGGATGCCGAGACAAGGTATACGTAGTGGTTCTGACTAACCAACCACTTCGATAGGTGTTAGCAAAACTTAAAGTCTTAGGAAGACTGGCAAAATGGTCAATTGAACTTAGGGGATTCGGTGTGAGATATGAACCACAACCTACAATCAAGTACCAGGCATTGGTAGATTTCATCGCATAATTTACCTTTACAACAGAACGACCCATCTCGGAACAACCATCTATTAACTCAGAACCAACTTCTGAGTTGGACCCATCGATGATTTGGACCTTGCATGTAGAATATGAAGCATTTATTGCTGGGTTGAACTTGGCAAGGGAAGTCAAGGTGATGAAGCTCGTCGCATACAGTGATTCCTAGCTCATCATTAACTAGATTATGGGAACCTATGAAGTTTGGGAGATACTCCCCCACTTTGAGGAATTCCACATTTTCCAAATACCCAAGTCGCACAACACGTAAGCAGACGCATTATCGAGATTAGCTGACTCAATGGAGGTTAATTCCCGGAGAACAATTCAAGTTGAAGATTTGCATCGACTTAGTATTCTAGATACTCCTACTATCGAGATCTCTCCGATGTTGGCACCTGAACCAAGCTAGATGGACTCGATACTAAGCTTCTTGCAGACAGGAATTCTACCCTTAGATCGATTACGGACTAAGAGGACACAATGAAGATCGGCTTGATACACTGTCATCAGAGATCCGTTATATTGGAAATCATTCACCCTGCCTTACCTAAGATGCCTCGAGCCCTCTGAAGCTAAGCATGTCCTTCAAGACATCCATATCAGAATGTGTGGGGCTCACATGGAAGGGGGCAGGTCACTAGCCCAAAAAGCATTGCAATAGGGATATTATGGGCTCACCATGAAGGCTGATGCACTTTACTTCATCAAAAAGATTAATCGCTGCTAGCACTATGCAAATATCCCTCGCCAGCCCGTGGCTGACCTCCAATATTTTGTTAGCCCATGACCATTTGTGTAGTGGGGAATTGATTTATTGGGACCTTTCCCACCAGCAATGGGGAAAAAAAGTAGGTCCTAGTCGCCACTGATTACTTTACAAAGTGGGTAGAAGCCGAGCCGTTAGCCATGGTCACATCTCACAACATCCAAAACTTCGTTTGAAAAACATCATTTGTAGGTTTGGCCAACCTCGAGTACTCATTTTGGATAATGGAAAACAATTCAATGACATGGGGTTTTAGAATTGATGTAGAGAGATGGGTATCCGCCAACGGTTCACCTCGGTTAACCATCCCCAAACCAATGGTTTGGCCGAGGTGACAAACTGCACATTGCTACAAGGGTTAAAAACTCAACTGGACAGAGCAAAAGGTTGATGGGTAGAGGAACTCCCTAGTGTACTATGGGCGTATCGAACAACAACTCGAATAGCCACAGGAGAGACACCCTTCAACTTGGTGTACGATACAAAAGCAGTAATCCCAACTGAGATCGAAGTGCTTACATTGCGTACTGAGGTGTATGAAGAAGATGTTAATGAGGACGAGCTTAGGAATAACTTGGACCTAATCGAAGAAGTCAGGGATCAGACCCACATGCGAATTGCAGCTTACCAACAATAGGTAGCCTGGAATTACAATGCTTAAGCCCAAAAGAGAGGCTTTAGAGTGGAGGACCTCGTTCTCAAGAAAGTGATTGTGCCTGAACCAGGAATAGGGAAGGTCCTTATAAGGCCATCAAGGTGCTAGGCTCAACATCCTACAAGCTACAGACCATGGGAAGGTGAGTTGTACCCTGCACTTGGCATGTTGCAAATTTTAGAATGTACTATGTATGAGATTGCTTGGAATTAAAGTAAAAATCCTAAGTTTCTTTGTCCAAAGAATTGCTACAACTCAGCTCGGACTTAACCGAGGTGAGAATACATAACTCGGCACTATGTTAAAAGAAACCCCATAAAACATAGAAGCGTTGAAGACAAGAACTCATTCCCCGCTAGGATGACTCGAGCGAGCAAGATAGCTTGGGAAATGAGGAATTAATGGTAAAAGGTTAGTAACTTAACCGAGGTAGAATAACATGGGCAAGTGACTTAAGTCAAATAACTCAGTAAGAACCACAAGCATAACATAATGACATTTTTATTATTGATCAAAAGAAGAAGTACAAAAAAAAAAACGTTAATGTTCATAATAGAGAATCTGAGCACAACAGCTTGGAGAATACATCAAGAAGAATCATGGGGTGATATGATCGCCTGAAGCCTAACCACTAGTAGGAATCGTAGAACTAGATCCAATAGCTGCAGTTTCAGCACCTTCCTCCTCAACATCGTTGTGCACATTCGATGCTAGAATAAGATCTTTGGAAGTATTCGTAACCTTCAACTCGTTGGTGAGGCAATTTGGGAGAGTAGTAGCCAGAAGCTCATACAACCTGAAGCCCTTCCTTATGAAGGGCACGATGAAATCGATCTTCTCGGCTTCAGACTTTGGGGAGGTTCTAAAAGCAACAACCCTCCTCGTGGGCCTCCTCTAGTTTGGTCTTTGACTCTGCTACAATCTTGGCAAGCTACGCCTTCAAATAATCATCCACTTATAGTCTGAGATGTGCAATCTCCTGCAATCGGCTTTTTTCCTCCGAGGTTAGGAAATGTCCCTTGGGGTCGCTGATAGTCGAGCCCCACTTGTTGATAAGCTTCCACAGACCATCGTAGACTATGAAGAAGTATCTAGACTTCCAATCCATGACCTTGCTTGGAAGGCCCTCAGGAAACCTCTAACCTGGCTTGAAGGTGAAATAGAAGAACTTTATATCACTTGGGGTGTGCTTAATAATGCACGAGGCCTTGAAAGTCCTCATATTCATGGGACCACCGTGGGCATGGGCCACCGAAGCAGCATTGACTATAAGGCTAATGGCATTAGGAGTGAGATGTCCTAAGGTGATCGGCTAGATATTCAAAAGGTTAGTGACTAGACAAGGAAGGGGAAATCTCAACACCGCGACAAAATGTTGCTCATATACGTAGACTTCATTGGCACTATGATTCCAAGGGGGTCTTGTTTGGGGTAGGGAGCCTAAAATGGAATTCATTGGGGACCTCATAAAGAAGGCATGTCTTTTACAGATCGGCCAAAGTACATTGAGACATGATAAAGGGTTTGTTGGGGGTAATCACAAGCTCATTAGGTGTTGAGGTGAGCTGCCCAGAATCTCTACGAGCTCGAGAAGTCGACTCTACGACCTCCTTCTTTGTTCTCTCTACCCTCTCCATCTCGACAAAATTGTTTGTCGTGGAGCTTGACATGAAACAACTAAAAGAAGAAACGAAAAGGAAAAAAAACTTGGGAGAAAAGACTCACTTGGGATAGACTGAAGAACGAAGACAAAGTGAAATAAGAAGCAAAGCAGACTTTGAGGACGAGCTCTCCAACTTCAAAACGGGGACCACTCCAAAGGCGAATGTAAGAATGGACCCCCCATGAGGTCCCTATTTATAGGCAAAGGAAGCGGACGATAGAGAGTTGAGATCAAATAAGATCAACGATTGAGGATTTGCAACGGTTGGACTCCTCGAGAAACCAAACCAATTGAGTGCATTTTTGAAATCCAAATTGGGTTAATAAGCAATGTCAAGTCAACACATAAAATTGACACGTCTATAAGAATCCTCCAAGCGACGCTTCCAAGCTTGGCGGGTCCTAGCCAAGCATGCTACACCAAACACCACATGACCAAATCATCCAACAGGTGGCCCCAAATAAGCCCTAGGTGGAAAGGTTGATTTCCAAGTGCTTCAAACTGAATCCCAATTGGCCAAGCTGGTCTACAATGGCCTGACTAAACAATAGATGTTTCAGAATCAAGCTCCAGGTGTATTAATTGGGTCCTAGGTGCTCAAAACCAGATACCATATGTCTAGAAGCATAACAAATGTCCTACACTTGTCCGACATGTACAATCTCAATGTGCAACCGAAACCTATATAAAGGTCATAATAGCATTCAATTGGGGGGAGCTTTTTTTTCAATTCCCACCTACCCCTCAGATAGCTCGGTACACTAATTTGATCACCGGAGTTACAAGCCCGAGATATCACCCTGGGCTCTCTGACTTTCTTTCCCTCCTTGCTTGCAGGTACCTCCCAGCTGTTTCTTAGGCCTGGTGTTGTTTTTTACGGCACCAGATCCCATTTACAGTAATTGATAAAGCCATGTCTCCTTTTTTTCTGAAAAGTTCTATATTTTCCAATGAGGTGGCTTTAACATCTACTATGAATCATGAGTCAGACTGTTTTCATTTAGGCTATGTTTGGTTTGAAGGAAAAAATAAAGAAAAGAAGAGAAACATAGAAAACCTATGCAAGGTTATGTAAAACTTTCCCTATATCTCCCTTTCTTTCTCAACTCGTCTAAAGCTGTCAATGAGTGGGTTTGGTCTCGTCTGGATCAGGGTAGACCCGGTTTCGATCCATTAAGTAAATATGTTGAACAGTTACACATCAGGCCCAATTATAATTATACATAGTTCTGACGAGAAAACCGATCCCTACCCAATTTTTGTTCACACACATAATGCATACAGACCCAGACCTGCCGGCTTGACTTGAGTTCTCTCTCTCAGGGTGTTTCACAAAATTAGGCCCCACATCTGATTTAAAATATATTAATTAGTGAAACAAAATCAAACAAAAAAAACACGTTTTTTATTTTCTTATGGAGTTTTTGTTTTGTTTCCAAAACTAACTCATGAAATATGTTCTCAAATTTTTGCTTTCAATGATTTTTTTTTTGAACTTTTGACATTGCTTTTCGTAAAACTTATAATTTTCAAATAGAGATTCTTATCAATTAATGGGTATTATCTCACTTCTCTTCTTTAACCCAAATCTATTTAAAAATGGGTTGGAAGAGAGCATTATAGGAGATAGGAGATGTAAGTAGCAAATATCGGCCTGAACAATTCTTTTTTTTTTTTTGTTTTTTGGTTTCGAAAAGAAGGCTGATTTTAATTTTCTGAAACAAATTGAGAATGTATTTATATTGCTTCAACAAAAACACATGTTCATTTAACTAACTTTCACATTTTAGCTGATGGGACGTGTTTTAGAAACAAGGAGTGTTTCCTGCATCCATAAATAAATAAATAAAGTCTTAGAAGCATGCATGCAAATATAGAAACCGATACCCACAAATTACAATAATTAAAATATAGAAAATGGGAAGCTATACTATATCTACATGCATACTGGCCATGTATTTCACATGGTTGATTTAAAAATTGTCAACATTGATAGTAATGTATAACTTACTAGTTCAATCTAATGTATAGCCTACTAGCAAATGTGTATGAATTTGTATGTGACAATTGTTGAATGTGTTTCTAAACTTTTTTATATTTTTCCTATAGTTCTTCTTATTCGTTACATACATTTATTTTTGTTTAATATGATGAATATATGATATTAGAGAAGTGTATTTTTTTATATATTTATCTTTTTAATTTTTATTATTTAATTATGACATCAAGGGTTATCACACTTGACTCAAAACATTGAATTGTTGACTCGGCACCAAACATGAAAACAATTCCATTGTTGGGTCAGTATTAAATTTAATTTGTATTTTGTTTCCATTACCTATTAATACAATTCTTCTTTTTCACATTTATTTTTCTTTAATATGGTTAAAATAAAATATTACATATGTGCCCAAATTTTTTTATTACAAAATTTTTGTATTATTGCATTTTTTGTTCTTTTATTCTTTTCTAATTTTTTATTTAATTGTGACATCAATGACATTTGACCTGAAAGGTTGAATTGTTGACATGCCACCACAAAATAAATAATTTAAATTTTGGATTGACTTTAAATTTATGTTTCATTCCAACATCAATAAGAATAATTATTATTTATCACACTTATTTTTCTTTAATATGATTAATATGAAATGTTAGAGATGTGTCCAACTATATTTCTTTTATTTTTTGTAACTTTTACATTTATTTTTATTTTGAAAGTTTTTATTTAATTATGACATCTTTGATTGACTCATTTGACCTCGATGGTTGAATTGCTTACTAGCCACCAGGACGGAATGGAAGAATGGTTCCAATTTGATTGATTTTAAAGAACACACAATTTATATCATAAAAAACATTGCATATAGATCTAATTAATTAAATTTAGTAGTGAAATTAGTTTAAATATAGGATTCAATGAGAGAATTAGAGTTAATACCACAGACTTAATGAGAGAGAATTGAATGAAATGAAATGTAGTAATCCAAATTACACTTTGTGCCATCACAATTAAATAAGGACCAAATTCAAAAATAGGGGTATTCTATTCAGGAATAAGATTCAATGAATAAGAATAGGAGTTAATATTTTAAATATAAGACTTGATGAAATAGATTTGAATGAGGAGAAAAGTAGTTGTTCAGAGAGAGGCCAAATTCAAATTTGAGGTATTATATAGGCCCATGCAACATTGGAGATCAAATGTCTGAATACATGCTTTGCCCATAAAATCTGCACCCAATACAGTCAATTGGAATTTGCTAGGTGAAGGTAGGTAGGACCAATCAAATTGTTTGTCATTCGGATAGGTGACCCTTTGTGTTGGGCACATGTCCATCAAGCCCATGTATGTGCTATAGCCCACTAACACATTGTTGTAGCCTTTACCAGGTGATATTATAGGTCATAACTCATAAGGTTCCATTTGGGAAAAGTGCAGATAGAGTATAAATAAAGAGTGCATTTTGGTCCATGCAAATGCAAAGTTTGTTTAGTTTGCATTTTGGTCCATGCAAAAGTCTCAGTTTGGAAGGAATACAATACAAATATGTATAGTATGAATACATACAAAATACAAGGTTTTGTGCTCTGCACATTTGTATTTGTATTCTTTCCTAAGTATGCCTTAAGGCTCAGTTTGGAGGGAGTATAAATACAAATAATATACAATAAATACATGTAAAATTATATTTTGTATGTATTCATACTATACATATTTGTATTGTACTCCTTCCAAACTGAGACTTTTGTGCTCTACATATTTAATTTTTTAACTCAGAAAGATGTCTGGCTTTAAAAAGAAGTAAAAAAAATTCAAAAAGATGTCCACACAAGTATTTCTTGCTTATCAAAAAAGAAGAAAAAAAAACCAAGAAAGAAAGATTTAATTTAGTTATATGACAAGGATTTTTAAACTCAAATTTGTTCATAAACGAAGAGTGGCTAAGTGTATGCCATGGTTCCTATAGATAACCCTACTGATAGACATGTTTCCAGCATTGCATTAAAATTTTGAGTTTTTTTTTTTATTTTCTTCAGGTCGATGTTCAACCTAATATTCAAGGAAGGAAATTGCCGATAACCCAATAGCTGAAATGGTTCTTTCAAAAAAAAAAATGGTCACTCAGTACCCCCTTTGAACATGGAGTTGTGGGGTCAAATTTGTGTAATTGCATGTCTCTGTGGTAAGGTTAATGGGCCTCATATGCTTCCTGCTCCGTTCCCACCACTTAGGCTCAGTTTGGAAAGAATACAAATGCAATTAAGTAGAATGCAAAACCTTATGTTTTGTATTATTTTGTATATATTTACACTGTACATACTCTTTTCAAAATGAGCCTTAATTGTAATGCATAAAATGTGATATGAAAAAACAAAAAGGAACAACACCACCACAAGTTGCCATTTGAACATTCCTGATCATTTACAGAAGGATTTTGTTAATTAGTACCCTTAGTTATATTGCTGCGTGGTGGAGGTAGGGTCAACATTGGCTTACCGATCCTTTCATTTAGCCAAACATTTAATGTAAAGTCTATAATGCACGAATTACGCCCTAAAAGCTTGAGCCAGTGGTAAGGTGCACAGTTGAATCTGTAGATTGTTAATGCGTGTTAATGGCAAATATATTTTATAAAGCATGAACAAATGAAAATTAAATAGATAAATCATGCAATGTTTTTAATGTAATTAGTTGAAATTTTGATTTGCTTGAAATGAAAATTAAATTCTCCTATCCACTTTTTTTCCTCTTTTTTGGCTTATGCCCTATCTGGGCTGCTTATAAAAAATATATCCCTATCCGGACCCTTTTCAAGTCCAAGATAAAAGCCCAAGATGAACAATAAAGTTTTGCATGTTATGAATAATACTGTATACGTAATGGAGTACAAGATAGAAATCAAATACAATTCATAATGATTTACTGTTTTTGGTAAAGTCAAATATTTAATCATGTAAGTTAGTTTTATTGAGTTTATTTTTACCAAGAAAATTTAATTTTATTAGGCTGTGTTTGAATTAAAGGAAAAAAATAGGGAAAAGAAGGAAAAGATAGTGAAACTTTTACAAATCTTGTATACGTTACTCTAAATTTCCCTTTCTCATCTTTTCCTTCAAACCAAACATAGTATTAAAGTTGGGGCAAGTTCATGGGGATACTTTTCAGTAGTATAATATTGCAATAAGTTGTGCCTCTAAAGTAATTATCCACTTATATAATTTAAGGAATCATACCAGAAAAATTTACAACCAATCAACCAGTATCATAAAAGTGAAAACCAATTGTGGCTTTTCATCCAAATTTTGGGATTTTAATTGATTGGTCAAATCCTTTCTCATATCATGTTTCCGGGGTGTTCCAGAGGATTGAACAGGAATAAGAACATGTAAAGCTGGAAGCCTGAAACTTGAAAAATCGTCAGGGGTGTTCCAGAGGATCGAGGTTTGCTGTCTGGTTTCCTAAGGTTTGTGATCTGTGTGTGCTATTGCATGGGACTGAGTCGTCATACCATTGAAGATGAAAAAGAACGTGTCCTAGCTACAACTTTTTACCCATTAATATAACTTCAAAACCATATCTTTATTTATCGACTTTTGGCTGTAAGGCCATATTTGGGAGTGGTTAAGTTAAAAAAAGTGATTATTGAATAAGTGTTTAAAAATAAGTGCTTATTTATTTATTTAAATAAGCACTTATTTATATTTGGCATCCAATTTTGTAAGTGCTTGTTCTTTAAAAGCATTTATTTTATATTAGGTGTTTGATAGTTTTTTCTCTAATAAGCATTTGCGATTATTTTATCCTTCATTTTCTTTCAAATTTTCAAAATATACCCTTTGAAAATATTTTTAAGAAAGTGCCTTTATGAAAGTATTTTTATTTTGTAAAAGTGTTTTCGTAAAAGTACTTTCGTAAAAGTGCTTTTGTAAAAGTACTTTCGCAAAAGTGCTTTCAACAATGTACTTTCGTAAAAGTGCTTTCGTAAAATTACTTTTATAAAAGTGTTTTTGTAAACATACTTTCTTAAAAGTGCTTTTGTAAAAGTGCTTTCATAAAAATGCTTTCATAAAAGTACTTTCGCAAAAGTGCTTTTGTAAAAGTACTTTTATAAAAATGCTATTATAAAAGTGTTTTCATAAAAGTACTTTCTTAAAAGTGTTTTCATAAAAGTACTTTCTTAAAAGTGTTTTCATAAAAATACTTTCTTAAAAGTGCTTTCATAAAAGTACTTTTATAAAATTCAACTAGGATGTGAATTCATTTTACATTGGTCAAACAAAATAAATATTTTAATACTTAAAATTTATAAATTTGCACATGAATTAGCCTACTAATATACATCAATATCAAAAAAGATTTTTAACTTTAGAAGAATTATAGAAATAAAAATATTAATAGTAGAATAATTATTTTAGTACTTAAAATTTATAAATTTGCACAGAATATGTATTTTAAAATTTTATATAAATTTTAAATTATTAATTAATATTTTAATTTACATTAAATTACAACATATTTATAATTTACAAATATAAAAATTATTTTCAAAATATTCAAGAATATAATATTAAATTGAATCTATCAAATCTACTAATTTACATTTATATAAAAAAATATTTTTAATTTTAAAAATTTATAGAAACAAAAACATTAATAATGAAACAATCATTTAGTAGTTAAAAATTGTGAATTTGCATATGGAATGTATCTTAAAAATTTTAATATAATTGATATAATTTTGGTTGAGATTATATATTGTATAAATTATTAATTGATATTTTAATTTAAATTTGATAATTTAATATTTAGTTGACTTCTTTGTTAATGTAAAAATGTAAAAATAGTAAAATAGAGAATAATTGATATAATAATTAAAATATAATAGGAGCATATGTTTTGCATTTTGGATTCTTGATTGATACATTATCAATAAAATTGTTTGGTATCTATGCATCATATTATATTAATTATAATATATTCTTTCATATACATCATTAAAATATACATTATATATATTTATACACCATTTGCTGTTATTTCACCTTAAATTTAATATTATTAATATATTTATGAAACTTTTATATGTGTTTCCAAAGTATATCTATATCCGTATCCATATCTAATCTGTCCATAAGATTAATCCTTGCTTATTCTTGGGGTAATAGTGCACTAATGATGGCGTCACCTCCTATCACCCCAAGTATATAACAACTAAGCATGGTGTCACCTCCTATCACCCCAAGTATATATCCATTTCTGCATCCATATATAATATGTCCGATACAATTAATCCTTACTTATTCTTGGGGTAATAGTGCACTAAGGATGGTGTCACCTCCTATCACCTTAAATATAATATTATTAATATATTTATGAATTTTTTATATATTTTCCTATTGTATTCAAGCGTTTCCATATTTTTTGTTTGTATCCATGTATTTCCAAAATATATCCATATCCGTATCTATATCTAATCTGTCTGATACGATTAATCCTTGCTTATTCTTGGGGTAATAGTGCACTAAGGATGGTGTCACCTCCTATCACCCCAAGTATATAACAGCTAAGCAGCAACTCATTGTATTTATATTAGAGCAAGTAATGAAGCGGTGCATTAACATATGGAACAACTAGTTTACACTTACCACTCGTCTTTTGTTCTATGCAAAGGTTTAATGGGGATTGTTGTCTAAGCTCAAAAATTGCATAAGAAGGATATTTTAACCAACATTAATAAAAAGTTTTGTTTTGTTTTGTTTTATTTTTGGTATTTTGGTGATAACAAACATTGGTAAAAGTCATGTTTGTTCATGCCTGTAAAAATACCAGCACATTTTCTTATCGTACAAGAATGAAACTTGGATCTCCTACCCACAAACCGTTCTCCCATCCCTACCCATAAGACTTCGTAGGTGTGCATTGGAAATATCTCCCTTTCCATTCACATACAGATGTTTTGAATATAATAATAATACATGGTGTAGTGTATTGAGGGTAGAGATGTGGGAAAAGTTTGTGGGCAAGAATTTGATCGGGGGCAGAACACCTCCACCCACATTTAATTGAACCACATTCCACTAGAACTAAAAAAAAAAGTCTCTTGTAGGAATTATTTTTGTATTAGAGTTATTATTGAATGTCATATCTGATGGAAGAAGATTTGGCCCAACCTCTTGACCACCCAACACGTGGAAGCAATCGAGGGTGATCTGACAGAAGCAATAGCTCGATACGACAGTACGCTCAAGGCGCAAGCTTTGAGAGGAGGAACCAGCGGTCCGAGCTCCCCAAAAGGAGCCGGAACTCTCCCTTTGACCTCGAGCCTTATGAAGAGCGCAAAGGGCAACAACCCGAACTGGCCCACCTTAGGGTAGTTCGGGCTGCGCTTCTATCGGAAGTCAAGACTTCACCTCGCACACCACTCCAGCACTTCGTCTCCAGGCCGTCGAACTGAACAACCGTACCTGACACCAAAGGAGTCCATATCCTGAGGTGACGCACCTGACTGACTTAGGATCTAACGCTTGACAGCCGCACTTCAACGGCCACCTGCCACCGCCACCTCCAGTTACAGAGACGGCTCCGACAAAGAGAGTAGTGGCGGTTGTCAGCCCCAACAGAGGTGATGACACTCAAATTGGCAGAAATACAGAGGTAATGATACCCGACCTGACAGAAGCTTGGGAGTGGGTGCACGAAGTGGTTATAAAAGGCCCTTTTCCCCCCAAGAAAAAAGGTACGTGATAACTTTGCGCCATCTGATTTTTTATCTTGCCTTTGAGGAGATACTAATTTGAGCTTTGGAGCACTCTCACCGGGTTCCTCTCCGGAGACTACTCGCTTTCTTCCCCGTTTCAGACACCTTTTGCTCCAGTCAGAGGCAAGATCGTTGACAGCTAAGACCGACTGGATTGCACTCCATCAATATCATTCTCAAAAATATTAGAAAATCACCAGAAAATGTGATATCTGAAAAGGGCTGGTTTTAATAATCAATGTTTGGCAAATTCCCCAGAAATCGACATAATGAACCAACCAAATAAGAAAAAAAAATCATTGATTCTTCAAATTCTAACATGAATAAAACATTGTATTCGAAATTTTAAATGACTAAGACGATATCGCCAATTAAACAAAAAAAAAACCGTGAACGCTAGCAGACTAGTAGTCCCCATGAGTCCATGACCCTAAGGCTCAGTTTTGAATTTTACTTTGATGGACCCATAATGGCCCAGTTTGCCACCCGTAATTCCAGGGTCTAATGGGAAGTGGAACTGGGGAAAAGGGGGAAAATTTTTTTGAGAAAGTGAAAGGGTTCTTTCCTTTTGTTTGTTTGTTTGCCTTTTAAATTGAAGCAAAAAAATCAAAATGTCTTAATAAATCTCATCCTTTTAAATTTTGCGAGCACAACTGAAGCCACCTGAGTTATGAATAAGTATATATTTGGCATGGATGCTGCAGAAAACATTGCTGTATATCAGTGGATTGGAAGTATGTTGCTGTCAGGTAGAACATTTCTTGAAGCAACAGCAATACTTTCTATTTGGTATTAGTGATTCTTATCTGTTTTCAACACTTCTACCCATTATAGGAAGTTCATATTACTGCCACATCATGTCTTCGTTGGTAACAACGAGCTCCAATTTAAGGAAATGTTAAATTTGGCATTGCTCTAAATCACACTTTTTTGATTTCTAAAACTTAGCTTGAAGCAGTGCTTTTATGGAAAAACGGTTTCAAACGTATTGACTTTTTCTGAAAACCCAATTTTTACAACATGGTGTTAATGTGTCAGCATTTTCTGAAGCAATGGCATCGATGCCAAAAAGACGCTAAATATCCTGTTCTGGTTATGTGTATAGCGATTTGTTCAGCAACACAGTGCAGCAGATCCAGATTCCAGACTCAAATCAACAAAATCCATAGTAAGAGAGCCGGGATCTGTTGCAATTTTTTTTCCTACAGTAATATATATAGCTGTCGTATCTCGTATGAACTCAACACTCAAATGTTACCAGTTACCATCGCCAACAAAATATTATATAATCTTTATTCTCATCTTACATTCCGTTCAGTTGGAGATCCCCAAAGGAAAGTAAAAGCAAAGAGAGAGAGAAAGAAACAGACTACTGAGTTGAGGCAAAAGTTGGAAAACCAGAAGAAACAGAAAACCTAAACACATCTTGAAACAAATTGGGAAGGACGGATTCCTTAAATTTAGATGCCAGGAGGCTTGTAGGCAATGAAGCTGATGCATTGCACTTGGCGCTTGTTGTCGAAACCGATGATCCGGATGAAGGCGTTGGGGTAGGCTTTCTTTGCCTCTTCCAGCTCGGCCAACACCTGAGACGAGTCAGTGCAGCCGAACATGGGCAGCTTCCACATGGTCCAGTAGCGTCCATCGTAGTACCCAGGAGATCTGTTGTTCTCACGGTACACGAACCCATGCTACAATCACACCAGTACCACACCAAACAGAGCAAACAGTCACCACCACCACCACAAATTAAGAATAAGGCAGGGTCGTTACAAATGATACAAATCCACTACAATTAAAATTAAAAAAGATTGACAGACCTCCAACTCGAACTCCAAGCAAGGAATCCATCCCATGCGCAGAAGGTAGTCAACTTCCTTGGCCAGTGATTCTGGAGAGAGAGGTGGAAGGTAAGACAGAGTCTCGAACTTCTTCTTGCCAATTGGTGGCCACACCTGCATTCACATGCAATTGTGCTCTGTCAAGGACCCTTTTTTATCGCAATTTGAGCTTCAACACTCCGTTTACATTCAGTAAACATGTTCAATTATCATGAATTTGCCTTTGGTTGGTATATGTACCTGCATGCACTGAACTCTTCCGCCGTTGCTGGAGAGGGAGGTAATGTCATTGTTGGTCTTGCGGGTGACAGGGAAGGCCGAGACGGACTTGAGTCCGGTGAAGGGTGCCACCATGCTAGCTTGAGCTGGGCTGACACGGTTGACGGAGGCAACGGCTGTTGGTGAGAGCACGGAGGAAGCCATTTTGTCCCTTTTACTCTTTTGCTAAGACCTTGCACTACCAATTCAGCTATATATAGACCAACCTTCCTTCATTGCGTCCATTTGTTATTATTGGTCCTCATTCCGCCTCTAGGATGTCGTCTGTGATAAACTGATAACATCAGACTGTTCGGATGGCCACACAATCTGAGGGAAATTTTGGATTAGAGTTTTGCGATGGGCACCCTCTTATGACCACACAAAAATAAGTAATTTCTGAGGGCAGTTAGTCGATCTATTCTTTTGATACCAACCACAAGTAGTTAACAATCTATTACTAAGTTAAATTGTAAGTCACTGCCAATTTGTTTATCCAAATAATAATAATAATAATATGATCAGAGAACTGACACTAGGGTTGGTTCTGGATCGTCTACTACTTACACTACTTACAGACCCTACTGCCCACAGGGATATGGGTTGGGACTCGGGATTGGGTTTGTGATTGAATTAATGCTTTCTTGATATCAGGTCATCAAGACCAGATCTACCTGATCACCTTGCTCAGACGCAGTCAATTGATGACATCCTTACGTGTAGCTAGCTAGAGTTGAAAAGAAGGGGATTCATATAGACCATGCAATTCCAAAAGAGAATGAAAACATTTAAGTGAGATACTAAGATCTACCATTTAACACATTTTTATTTAGTTATGAATGTAAGAGGCAAAAATTTGTTTCTTCAGATCTTTCTTACAAAGGCTGAAGTTTGGTATGTAATACAAAAAATCTTGGTATGTGATGAAGGGTAATTTGGTTCTTCCAATTATTTAGCACGTGGTTTTTGGATAATATCTCAGCGTTGAAACGGTTGATCAATTCAGTAAGTTAGTTCGGAGTACTTTGCTCAGGCCAACCTTTACTTCGGCATAGCCGAGCTGGCTAACCCGTAAGATTATGACGACCTGTCCTAGGAGCCGGTTGAGCTGAGAGGACCCAAGGCGACCTACGAGGAAGAACTTGCTAACCGCCCCCAGCAGTTTGCTACCAAAGGTGCCAATAGCGCGACTGTTAGAGCGACTCATTGTGCCGTTCGCCTTGACTTCACTTAGACGAACCGTAACCCCTGCGAGGATCTCTCAACTAACATCTTAACGTGCTAGGAAAATAGGAAAACGGCTCTACAAAGAACTTAAAACTGTTACCCTGAACCCCCTGAGTCTAGGGACCTATATAAGGTGTCCAGATCCACCTAAAAAGGTACATGCACTAACTTTTTAGAGCTCTCTCACTCTTTTAAAGAACTCCCCAAACACCTACTCACTTAAGTATCGGAGTGCCTATTTCGGATAAAAGACATCCGGGCACTATACAAATACATATTGTATATTATAAATAAATACAAAATAATATAACATACAAAATAATTTCGAGCCAAAAATTACTTGTCATTGCTTAGGTATCTTAGGAGAGTACAGGATGTGTATATAAAAGAGAGAGTCCAAAAGGATGAAAAGGAAAAAATTAATTAAAGTTTGATGCACTGGATACTTGTTTATTTTGGTATTGTATCATTCGCCTCTATGCCCTTATAGGGCCACATTTCATTTTAATACTAATTTTCAATAATATTCTAATAATTGTGGGGCTCGAAATTGCATCTTGTATGACCAACTTAATTTATGTACCAACTAAGTCACACCTCAGTTGGGATATACTGAATACTTTGTGTCTTTGTCCTTGCTCTTTAATAGGGATATACTGAATACTTTGTGTCTTTGTCCTTGCTCTTTAATAGAGAAGGAGAGGTGGTGATGGACGGAAAGAATTTTGTGAATCTCTCTCTTGGGACTAGACCTGTTTATGGGTCGGGCCGGCTGGGTTTGGGCCGAGCTTTCATTTGTCATTAAGGGAAATATGTTAAGCCCGAGCCCGAGTCCAATCCGACCAACAGGCCTATAACTTGGGCTCGAGCCTGACCCTGATAAAAAGCCCGAAGCCTGACCTAATAAAAAAAACAAATTTCTCTATTCAAATTATAATTAAAAATTCAAATAGTTTTTTTTCCTATTTAAATGAACAATGGGCCTACAAGATGGTTTTTCCCCTTTCTTTTATATTTTAAAACACAGTTTTACATTCTTAAATCAAAAAAAAATTATTCAAATGGACATAATCACATTAATCACTTTAAGTCTAATATTAGGTCGAATCGGACCGGGCTCGGGCCGAGCTATTTTGACAAAACCCAAACCCGACTCGAATTTGTTGTGAGCCTGACTTTTTGGCCCGAATTTAAGCCCACGGGCCTATAACCACGTTCAAGCCCATTTGCAGGTCGGGCTGGCCCGTCTGGCCACCTGACCCATGAACAGGTCTACTTAGGAAAAACATGACTCATCCCAATCACAAGGTTTTACTTGTTCTTTTCGTCTTTTTATAGAATATTCTCAATCACAAGATTAGTGCCAAGTTGACGAACTAAATGGTGGCTCGATTGGCATGTCAGTTGGATATTCCCAGCAGAGTTCGAATCCCGCTATTACCACCTATGTTGAAAAGTTAATGTATTAATTGTATGAAGTAAAACAAAAAAAAAACAAAAAAACAAAAAAGAAAACCCTTTACGTCAAACTATTCCAAAAACCTTTCTAATTGTCTATTTTTTAGGGAAAATCTATACACAAAAGACATACCTAAAGAACTATGACCAATCAAAGCATTCGGTGAATTTTGATGATTACCACCAGATTGCTCATGTCCTTTTATGATATTGATTGATTGGCTGTAAGATTTTATTTTGATATTATATCTTTCTATTTCTTTATTTAATTTATCACTTTAATTTACCCAACACTATTCTTGCCACGATTATCTCCTTTTGTTTTTCTTTTTGGTTTGATAAGAAAAAAAAAAGAAAAAAAAAGGTGTATAAATAGACAGTTGAGGGAAAGTTGTTAATTAAGGATAAAATACTTAAGAAATAGAAAATTTGAAGTTTATTACAAAGAGAATGATAAGTGCTAGTGCTTTCTTTTGTGTGGTTATATATAAAATCAATTTAGATGAAGATTGGACCCTTAATTTTATAATTAATACAAGGAAGTCCAAAACGGTGCAATATGATAAATCTTTAATCTCCTTTAGCAAATGCACATCTCTTTCATCAAGATCTGAAATCATGGATATAATGAGAATAAAAGAGATGAAGTTTGAGGATATGTACCTAGATGGGCCAATTCTCAATACCTCAAAGAAGCACTCAAACTGGAGATTTATTGTAGATAAAGCAAGGTCAAAACTTAAGAAATGAAAATCAGGAATCCTCTCTCATGCAGATAGATATACTCTCATTAAATCTACTCTAGCTTCCCTCCCCCTTTACCATATGGCAACCTATGCTCTTCCATCCTCCATCTGTAAGGAGCTAAGATCAATTTACCATGATTTTGGTGGGGAAGGCATCAAAAGAAAGACCCATCTACCTGAAAGCATGAAAGTCATTTTTACTCCCTTTGGCTTTAGAGACCCAAGTTTGATGAACATAGCTCTCTTACTTAAGCTGATTTGGCGTTTTCTCACAAAAACTGATTCTTTATGGGTAAAATACTTAAAGAAAAGTATCTTACCTCGTCAATTTCTGGAAACAAAATCACAAAAGTTCACACTCATTGTTGTAGTCCAGCCTATTAGCTTGCCAGGAAGATCTCATTAAGGGTTGTAGATGGTTAATCTCAAACGGTTGGGATGTAGATATTTTCAAAGATCCATGGATTCCTAATGTACTGATTGAAAAGCCAAATAATTGGGATCTTGCTTGCAGTAAGGTGGCCATGCTCATGAATCAAAGCTCACAAATGTGAAACACCCAACTCTTACATATGCTCTTTGATAGGGACATTATTAACCAGATTACAAAGATTGTTATCCCTCAGGTGAATCCTTTAACTAATGACAAGTTGATTTGGTCATTTACTCCTCATGGAAGGTTCTCTTGCAACTCTGGATATAAATTGTTGTGTCAAGATGTTTCAAAATCTTCTCATACTTCTTGGGTTTGCAAAAATCTTAGCTGGAAAATGAAAACTTTAATTCCTCGTGTCAAAATGTTCTTATGGAGATGCTATAAGGGAGCTATTTCAGTTAATGTAGAGTTGACAAAACGATCAACTAAGATTGAAGCAACTTGCTACTTGTGTAGAGTTTCAAACGAGACTGTGGATCACCTCTTATTTCAATGTCCAACTATTCAGCCCAAGTGGTTTGCCTCCTTGGGTATCTGGACTGAGAATACTCAAAATAATAATTTACGTTATTGGTTACAGCATTGGAGACAACATTCTTGCTTTCCAATGTTTGCTCGAAGGATCATTGTGATGTGGTTCATTTGGAAGCATAGAAACTAATGGAGGGTGATTTGGCCCGACCTCATAACGAGGGGACATGTGGACGTGACTTGACATAAGTGACAACTTAGCATAACGAGCTCGCTCCAACTCAGCGTAACGAGCTCGCACCAACTCTACGTAATGAGTTCACTATAACCTAGCCTAATAGTTCGCCATGAATGGCAGCTCGCTACAAGATAATACTCCGTTGCCCCGAGCTAAGACTCCCCCAAGTAGGGAGCACCCCGAGCTAAGACTCTCCCAAGTAGGGAGAATCCTGAACTGAAGACACTTCGGGTTAAGCTAGTCAGCTCCCTAACTAGAATAAGCTCGCTCCTGTCCAAACCTAAGTAGGCTACCTCTGAGACCTGCCTCTGGTAGAAGCACCTCGGCGCATCATCAGCAGCTCGGTGTAAGGTAGCTCGCAGCAAAACAGCTCGGCATATCACAGGGGGTTTTCTACCTGACAGTCGTACCTGCCAAACCTAGAGATTGCACCCACGTCTCTCGCCTGGCGGCAACGTGCCTGCCAACCCTGGATGTTGTTTCTTGTCTGGCAGGACCGTATTCTGCAGCGATCACCTCTGCCCAACAGCTCAGCTCTGACAAGTAATGGCCAGCTACTCCAAGCCGTTATTTGGCAACAGATCGCTGCAGTAGAGATTCAGAGGTAGTTACACCTGACATGTCAGGAAACTAATATATAAGGACCCCGACCCCTAGAGGCAAAAGTATTGCGTGATCATCAGTCTAGCTCTTTAATTTCTCTGCAACTCTCTCTCCCTTTCTCTCCCAGCTTTCAATCCGGTTACTAACTTAACCATCGGAGTGTTCCCGCCGGGTGAGCCCCCCAGGATCCTTCATCTTCTTCCTCACAGGTATCTCTCGTCCGCCGCCAGCTAGGAGCACAGCCACTTCCAGCTAGGAGTGACCAGATCGCGCACCATCAGAAACAAAGCAATATTTGAGCAATACTCTTTTAATCCATTACAGATGCTTGCAGCCATTGAAGCTCATTGTGCCTACTTTCCAGATCTACTATTTCAGATTCAAACACTAATAGTGTTCACTCTCAAATCAGTACGGATCCTCAGACAGTTTAGAGGTGGATCAAGCCTCCTACTGGAATCATTAAAATTAATACAGATGGGGCGTGGAGTGCTTCTCGCTCGACTTTTGGAATTATTATCAGAGATCACAATGGCTATTTCATACTGGGTAGATGTGCTCCCCTCCTATGTTCTTTCCCGACAGAAGCTGAAGCCTTAGCAATTTCGAAAAGTCTAAGTTGTGCCATTGCAATGGACCTTGTGGCTCTAATCATTGAAAGTGATGCAAAACACATCATCGACATTCTCTCTTCGGGTGCAGACCCTCCCTGGAGATTACATTCTATTATTCTAGAATGTAGGCATCTTGGTTTTGGCTTTATATCAACCAGTTTTATTCATACATCTCGATCTTGTAATCGCTTAGCCCACGGACTAGCAAATCATGTTGTCAAATACAATCATGCTATGACCTGGCCAACTCCTCTAGATTTCATCGGGTCTATTTTTCTGGATGAGATGTAACATGTTGTTTTGAAATAATTTTTTGCCTCTCAAGTTAAGCGACAAGCATCCGATGGAAATTTATAGGTTGTGGATTATTTGTTGAGTTTGTTTGAATAGTACTTCGTAGTATTCTGGCGATCAGTATATATAAGGGGCGGTGTTCATCAAGGTTTTGTTTTCTAAAATAAAAAATTAGCACCGTATCAGAAAAAAAATGATATAGTTTTTTTGAAGTGAAGAATGATATGTTGAGCGTCAGCGAAGAATGTGTAGCCACACGTATTAACCAATGCTGATAGGAATAACACTGACACTGTGAAGGTAAATATGGGTTCGTGCTCTACGGAGACAATACTGGGCCAATCAAGACATGCCACATCGGCTTCATGAGCTGACGTGTTGTATCATGACTAGGATTATACATGATTAATTTGCTCAGTCTCCAACGAGACTCGTGTCCAAATTCCATCTTCATCTACCATAAAAACTTGTGAACTTAATTTTCAAGCGAATTAATAATGAATGATGAAGAGCAGGGTAGGGTGATCATGGTTTATTGGAGGGAATGGATATCTATTAATGTCTATGTGCGTATGAATCTCAAGTAAAGAGATATTCAAATTCAACAAATTAAAAATACTTTATGTAGCAAAAAATGAACAGTAGTTGCTGCTTCTCTCTCTGTATATATTGCTCTGCTCTTCAATGTACATTTCGCCTACTGTCCCTCAATATTATATATTTATATGTAGTGAAGTCGAGAAATCAACATAGAGACCTTCCAGCAGCGAAAATGAGGAGAGTTCTTAAATTACATTTAGTAGCCAGGAGGCTTGTAGGCAATGAAACTGATGCACTGCACTTGGCGCTTGTTGTCGAAACCGATGATCCGGATGAAGGCGTTGGGGTAGGCTTTCTTTGCCTCTTCCAGCTCTGCCAACACCTGAGACGAGTCAGTGCAGCCAAACATGGGCAGCTTCCACATGGTCCAGTAGCGCCCATCGTAGTACCCAGGAGATCTGTTGTTCTCACGGTACACGAACCCATGCTACAATCACACCAGTTCCACACCAAACAGAGCAAAAAGTCACCACCAGCACCACAAATTAAGAACAAGACAGGGTCGTTACAGATGATACAAATCCACTACAATTAAAATTAAAAAAAAAAAAAATGACAGACCTCCAACTCGAACTCCAAGCAAGGAATCCATCCCATGCGCAGAAGGTAGTCAACTTCCTTGGCCAGTGATTCTGGAGAGAGAGGTGGAAGGTATGACAGAGTCTCGAACTTCTTCTTGCCAGTTGGTGGCCACACCTGCAACAGTACTCAGATTTAATTAGCAATTAGCAATGTCGATCAACACCATTTCTGCTCAACTGCGCGCGCGCAACTATCTTGGGTGAAATTTGGTGTTGAATTTGTTGGGTGGTGTACTGTACCTGCATGCACTGAACACGGCCACCGTTGCTGGGGAGGGGGAGGGAGGTGATGTCGTTGTTGGCCTTGCGGGTTACAGGGAAGGCGGAGGCCGACTTGAGGCCGGTGAAGGGTGCCACCATGCTGGCCTGAGCCGGGGTGGCACGGCCGATATTGGCAACGGCTGTCGATGAGAACATGGAGGAAGCCATTTCTCTCCCTTCTTGCCTAACACAAAACTACCAGACGCTTGAGAATCCTTCAACTCCTACCCTGCAGATATATAGTCTCACATCTCTTGTTTCCTACCATAAATTTCTCATCCACTGGTCAGAAATCCATGTACCACATAATTCTGGCTGACCACACAAGAAGAGTGAAATTGGATTAGAGACTTCTTAATAAGAACCTCTCTATGCATGCCACTTGGCACCAAACATACAGCCTTAAAGGAACAAAATATGTTCTAATTAGTATTATCGAGTTTTAGTCTTTTAAATACCTCTCAGGGAAAGTGATATATAGTCATTGTCTTGAATTAATTAATAATATACACTCAATTAAATTATACAAAGAACCGTATAAATTAACGAAAATGTTAAAATGAAGGTGTCCATGAAATTTTCGTGGCGTTCAAATTTTAAGTAGAGGAGAGATGGTGGAAAGTTGTGTAGGGTTTGTGATCGATCCAAATTTCTTTGGCAAATTTACATCTCACATCGTGATGTTTGATGTCGCCGCGTCCTTCCTGGCTAGTCTAATTTGTTGGTGGTTGCAGTGGCACTTTGGAAATACTAATTAAATGGGCTGAACGTAAATTCTAATTTATTTTTGCTTTAGATTTCTTTTATTTTATTTTAAGGAATAAGGCAAAAACTTTATTCAACTTGGAAGTAGAAACTACAAACAACATTACATACATCTCATCCAAAATAACAGATCGGATAAAGTCTGGCGTAGAGGACGACTGGTTCTGTCTTTACTCTTTAGAGCGAAATGGGCTGCTCTATTACAGGACCTAGGGGTTTGAGACCAAGAACAGGATGAGAAATCTCCTGATAAAGATTTGCAATTTGGGGAAAGTAACAAAGGCTCTCCAAGGAGGTTCCAGATCATCTGAAGAGAGAACTTGAATTGCAGCTAGCCTTAGCTTTACTTTCCACGATAATTGGATCCATGGAGATGGCCTTCGCCAGTGGAAAACCCTTTAAAATTGCTCTGAATTCAGTTTTTTCAGCAAAAGAACAAGATACCGTTATAGCTCTGGCTATACTAGCTGAGAGTTCCAAATTCATCCTGAGCAATAACACACCTACAGCCGGGCTCTCTCTATCCATGTTGATCTTAATGTGTAGATGTGAGGAGGTTTGGACCATCATCTAGTAGAGGTAGCCGGTTGATTTAACGAATCCGGATTTCCTATTCATGACAACTCTACCTATACTTACTTGCATAACATCGCAGCTAAACATGAGGAATATCTCATTCTCCTCTTACATGTTATTATGCAAGGGGAGATATTCCCAATGCACAGAGGTAGTGTTTTTGTTGATAGGCACAGATAAAGGTCTGGTGGATACATCAGCGGCTAGGTGAGACGGGATCTGCTCCTCACACCTGGCGCATCACACGCACATCCTATCCTGCTCAGGCGGCCTCTCTAACAGGCTTGGCGAAACAGCCAAGGCGGCCTCCTCGGGAGAAATTTAGTCCTTCCTGTCAAGACCGGAACAGCAACTGCCTGTTCATTGTCTTGCCTATTACAGAGGCCGCTAGAGCTCTCGCCTGTTACAGAGGCTTGGGGGGGAACAGCTCTGCAGTTCTGGCGGCCTCCTCGGGAGCAATTAAGCCCCTGGTGAGAGCTCTCAAGACCGGAACAGCAATCGCGAAGGGAAACGCCAACTGTGCTCTATTCCGCCTCTCTAATGAACAGTGTATTCGAATGAATATAGAGGCACAGGAAGATAATGAATAGTATCATTACCCTTCCTTGATATTTTTCAAAAAAAATTATCTTATTTTTATTATTTTATAAAATTATTATCTTTTATTAATATTCATGACAAAATTTTGCCAAAACAAAATACACTTGTGATAAATAATCACGATTGTGGCTTCTTGCAATTCTTGCCACCGTAAGTTCAAAATAACAAATACATGTGCCTATGTTCCACATGCGAACATGGGCACTTTTGTAATTTTGTAAGAAAATAAATAGGACGAATGCCCTAAATCTTCTCATCAGTCGTGTTTTTCTCCAACTCTTTACAACGAATCCCATTGTTCAAAAATCTCACTGTTCTGGTTCTCCAATAATCTCAATCATTTTTTTTTTTTTCTCTTTCAAGCATCAACATATTTCTGAAGTTTTTTCCAGGTGTCAACAAGCTTTGTTGTTCTGATTCGTAGTTCTCATAACCTACCTACCTCAAAAATATCCAGGTAAAATATATTCTACTTTATTTTTATTGTATTGATCTGCTTTTTTCCCTTTCAATTTTCTTTTCTGTTATTCCATATGGTTTGAATGTTTTCTCTACTGTTGAAGAACACTAGATTGCAATTTCAATCTATGGCTTTTAGTTTTGGGGGATTTTAAGATCGCTGTAGTATAGAATATCTCTATGGTTGTTTTCAATGGATAGATTCTTTTATGTTACAATATCTTCTACATGTTTTTACATTTTATTTTTTGGCACGGTTATGTTTTTTGGACCAACCTAAACAATGCATTCATGTCATGTTGTAAATAATAATAAAAGAAGGTAGAATGAAACTTTCCAAACCCAAAGAGCATTATTGTTGCAAATGCAAAAGTGAGAGACTGAGAAAAATGTGTTAGAATGGGCTGAGTCGTGCTTGCTCATTCTCTAGAAAAGTGCACAAGGCATACGCGTGTATATAAGGACTTGCTAGATGAGGGAAAGAGAAAAAAGACAAAAAACTAAAACAAAAGGGAGAGATGTGAGATTCTTAAAAATTTGAATCTCCTTCCAACATGTCATCAACCTTAACTCTAAGTTTTCTAATCAAGAACCTAAAAACCCATTATACTTCCTTATTAGACTTCCAATCATAACATGATAGGCACGCACACTTGATTTTGTGATTGGTTTTGACTTGCTCTTGTATATAAGGACTTGTTAGATGCAATTCATAGCAAATAAGCTTCATCTAAGCCAACTGTATTCCACACTAACAAAACTAAAATTTAGACTATCACATAAATATTTTCCCGAGACCCTTCAAAAACTATGATTTTCCATATCATAATTAACAAATAGCTAAGAACAATATAGAATCCTATCATATGCAGGTGAGTATAAATTTCAGCATGAAGAAGTGAGGATTTGACTTTTTACTTTTGCAAATTGCCAAGCCATCTAATGTAGATATCAATCAACAATAATTGGTGCGTAAAGAAACTATCAAGAAAAGTTGGTGTATAGATTGTGGAATCTAAATATTAATTCATACTGAGTGTTTGCTTTTTCTGGATAGTAAACAAAAAAAAAAAAAGGAAAAAAATAATGGCAAACTCAAGGTCATCAAAAGCAATATTTGATGTTCTTAAAGAACAAATACTGTTGTTCTTCATTGTTAATCCCAATTTAGTTGATGCCACAAGAATCTTCAGTCAATATTAGACAGGTATGGATGATATACAAGCAGTAGAATATCTTCATCTTCTGCTACATCTGCTATTAAGGAGTTTTCTGCTCACAATCTCTTTAATAACTTATTTATTAGAGAATAAAGCTGTAAGGGCTCATTTGAGTCGGAGATTCAGTTAAGCTGGTTCAGCTGTTTTAAACTACTCGATATAAGTTATTTAAAGAGAGTGAAGTAGACAGCCCTTCAAATAACTGACTGTCGCTTCAATTTGAGGTTTTCAGATTTTCACCAAGCATATCACATTGATGGCTCATGTGGGCCCACATAGCACATTAACTGTTCATGTGGGCCCACATAGCACATTGAAGCTGCTATGATTTTGCCCTTTTAAATGGGCACAATTTATCAATTCAACTCTTATTTAAAGTAATGTTCAAAATATTGGAAATGCCAAGTGTACCGGAAAGGCAATTTTAAGAGACGTATTGGGATACACCTTGAATACGCATGAATATCAGGGAAAATGTCTGAAACAAAACATGGGGGTATTTGATGAACAGAAAGGGGGAATGTTAAGTTTATGGCTAATGTCTTTGCTTGAGGACAAGCAAAAGTTTAAGTGTGGGGGTATTTGATGAACCTACAATTTATCTATATTTTATGAGGTTTTTGCATGAAATTTTATGCTAGTTTTATTAATTTTTGCCTTAATTTAGCTTGATTGCAAGAAAGATTTCAGGGGGAGTCAAATCAACAAAAAGAAGGCAAAAGCAAGAAAAGAAAACCCAAAATTTATCAAGTTCAGCCCGGCCCAGCCATGAGAGCAAGAGAATTTCATTCGGCCCAAGAAGAGCAAGTGAAACTCTTTGAAAAATCCAAGGGAAGAAGCCTAGCAAGAAGGAAATTTCGGCCCAACCCATTTTTAGCCCAAATAACAGCCTAGAGTGTAGCCCACATGAGCTCAAAAGCAAGCTAAGTTGTAGCCCAAATAGTAGCCCAAAGGGAGCTAGGGGCGGCAACTTCTAGGAGTTTCTTGAAGAGAAGGAGGGAGCACTCTAGAAGGTTCATGAGGGGTGTAATACACCCCATTCTAGAGGCTTCAAGAAGGGGCAAGAGCCCCCTTGAAAAACTATATAAGGAGGCATCTAGGAGGGGAGAAAGTTGTTCAATTGCTTGAGAGGAAGGCTCTCCCACTCTTAGAGGTTCGGCCACCTTGAGAGAAGAGAAGAGAAGAAGGCTAGGCGCAAGGAATAAGAAGAAGAAGGGCTGAAGGAAGTTCAAGACAAGCAAGCTAGAAGAAGAAGGTGAATTCGAATTGAGGGTTTGTGATTCAAAGATCTTTTGTAATAAATCATTTATAATTTCATTCTCTTTTGATTTGAATTCAGTTTCTTTGTTATATTTTCTTTCTTCTTTCTCCTTGTTTCCATTCTTCCTTGATGTATTTCAGCTTGTAAAATTTCAGTTCAGCAATCTAATTCTTTTTTATTCATTCAAATGGTCATGAATTATACTTGAAGTTTCTTGAATAAGGGTGTTATTTGAATAAGGGTGTTATTGTAGAGTAATTCGGCCAACTAACCTTCAAAACTCAGATCTGAATTCTCAGATCTGAGATTGCAAGATCTGAATTGCTTGAAAGAGAATTCAGATCTGCAATTTTCAGATTGGCAGAATTAATCTACAGCTTGGAATTCCTAGAGTGCTTGAGAGAGACTCTAGGAATTCAGATCTACTATTCAAGAACTGAATTGAGTGCAAGGTTAGAGATAACTTGCACAATTCAGTTGGTGATCAATTCAGATTTGAATTGATGCCTTAGAAGTGTTTGAAGAAATGCATGCATGGGGATTAGATTCTTGCTAGACATAGAAGAACCATCACTCATGCATAGGATGAACATGCGCTTGAGAGAGGCTGTTCATGACCTTGGGGTTTCACCAAACCAAGGATCAATCATGATTCATTCGAATGATCCAAATTGATAGATTGCTGAATTATGAGATTGACATTTACTGCTTACTCTTCTAACCTGATTTGAAGGCAATTGGGCCAATGATTTAGATAGATTTTAATTTAGGATTTCTTAGCTTTCATTAGAGTTTTGATTTATTTGTTGATCAGATAAGAAGTGCTCAATTTAGTATTGGTAATTGTTTCCTAAATCCTCGTGGGAACGATACTTCATTCTCTACTTTATTACTTGAACGGCTAATGCACTTGCTAGTGTCACAATGAGCAACACATCAATACACCTTCCAAACTGAGCCTAAAGGTCTACACAATATTTTAAAAATGAGCCTAGAAATCCAATGGTTTTGGCCATTGGTTTTTGTATTAGTGGTTTGACGATCTAAATTAACCAGTTCAAATGTTTAGATAATATATCTCATCCTACCCTTTGGATTGGGAGATTAAGGAAGGATGGTATAAATATTATGAGAAAGGGGTATATCTCATCTTACCCTTTGAATTGGGATATTAGGATAGGATGGGTATTAATATTTTGAGAAAGGGAATAAGAGTGAGAGAGGAAGGTCTATTGGCTGAAAGAAGGGGAAAAAAAAGGCCTATTGGTGTGGGTGACTTTAGCGGCAACGGTGGAGATGGGGCAACTGGACCACCATTTTCTCTCTCTCTCTCTCTCAGATTTCTCTTGCAGTTCAGTGGTCAGACCGTCTACATCAATGGTTTATTAATGTTTTTTAGTTAAATGACAGGTCAACACTTAAACGGAAGTAGTGTCTTAACCAGTTTTCCGACTATCCGGATTAATGGCAGTTTTAAAACCAGAGATGGAATGAAGTCTAAATTTTCCTATGGAACATATTCCCACGCGTTGGAAAACCATTTACCTTTTGGACAGAGGTGTAAAGTGGGCCGGCAACGGCAGGCCCGTAGGCGGCTCGTGCTAAAGGCGAGTCGTGTCATGCTGGCGTCCAAGCCATTAGGGGCCTTGCCGCCCTTCCAGGTGGAAATTTTGGGAGTCGGCTCGGCATGGCCCACAGCCCAGGCCCAAGCGGGTCTGTGCCGTGTTGCAAGCCTAGGTCGGGTCGGGCTGGGCCACAGGGCGGGCCTTGGGCCTGGGCGGAACTGGGTTGCATTATTTTTTTTTGAAAATTTTGATTTCTTTTCTAAGTAAAATTGTAAAACTAAAATATTTAACTTTTCTTTGAACTTTGGGAATTGGGAACTATTTAAAAAATTAAAAAATGAGAAATCTAAGTTATCTAACACATAAATGAAAAAAAAAATATTTAACTAAATTGAAATAAGAATGATGGAATAACAAATTGGAAGAAAAATATGAATTTTATTTCATTTAAATTTGAATGGTACAAATTAGAGATACAATGATTGGATCATTGCATAGTTGGATGAATAAAATATGAAAATGGAATAAATTAATAAAATATAAAAAATACAATATGATTACAAATTGAAAATACAAAATTACATTGTTAAAAAATTAAAAAATATATATATATATCAAATAAATTAAATAAAATTAAAAAATTTACAATAATTTGAAAAAAGTTCTAAATGCAAGTAGTCAAATTCATGAATCATCATTCGTGACTTTCATCATCTGTTTCGAGTGAAATATCCGGTGTAGTATCATGCCCTTCCTTGTCTTGTAATCTATCTTCTATATCTAACCAAACCTTTAAGCAGATACACATCTCTATGCTCTCATCATTCATGCAACTTCTTTTGTCATCCAACACCCTGGTACTTACACTAAAACAAGACTTCGATGGAATTGTAGACACCGGAGGGGTTAGTAGATCATGTGCCATGGCGGCAAGAACTAGATAATTGGCTAAAATATCAAAATTATTTGATCATTTACCTAAATTAAAAAAAATTGCTTGTAAATAAAAATTAAATTCAGTAAATGAACTTGTTGTAGAACTAGCGGATTTCTGCCTTTAACTTATTAAATAAAAAAGTTTTTCTCTTCTTCTACTAGCCTCAATGTCAGAAGTAGAAGAAGATGATGAACAAGTTGTAAGAATATTTCCTACATTTTCAGATTCATACAAATTGTACATTTCAAATAATAAATTATTAATTTCATCTTTTTTATTTCCTATATCAATATTCATATTTTCACAATATGATTCAAGTAAAATATCTAAATCATCTTTCCTAATCCTAGGGTCTAATATTGTAGCTAAACAATAAATTGGTGAAATGTTCTCCCAATATTTTTTAAATTCATTTTTCATAATTTCAACAATACATTGAAATTGTGGATTATTTATATATTTTGCAAAACAATCACTAATTACCATTATTTGATAAGGTAAATTATAATTAGTTGGATAATAAATTTTAGATAAATCATTAGTTGCATCCAAGGTTCAAAGTATCGATACGTAATGAGTTTTGGTTGTTTCCAGGTGTTAACACAAATATAACTAATATTAAACATAATTCAATTACCCAAAATACCCAAAAAACTAACTGTTATTTAGTTGTTGGGAGGGGTATTTTGGTACTAGCCGTTGGGCCCCTTGGGAGGAGGGGGGTAGTAGTTATATTTCGGGTAGGCCGAGCAAGGCCTACTATGGGCCCTATGAGTGATGCCGACATGCAGGCCACGGGAGGTCGTGCCATGCCGTACTGGCCCGTGGGCCTCGAACTCTTGGCCCAGCATGACATGGACCTCCATCCCATGCCTAACATAGCCCATAGGCCTTCATGCCGGACCATAGGTGGCCTGACCCCATTTACACCTCTACTTTTGGAATCTGTCCTGTTTTCCTACTCAAAATAACTAGTAAATTTGAGAGCAAATGGTTAAAGATGGATTCTCCCCTTTAAAGATACAAATATACAATCAATATTAACTTTGATGCATGGATCTCGCAAGTGGGCTGAATTTGGATGTGCTTCTCACGGTGCACACCTTACATCGATAATCCCAATGCGCATTAGGTATACACATTAAACCGCAATGACACCCGATCTTACATAGGGCGCCTCATACGCACATCCTACTATGCATTGGGAGCATCTCCCGTACGTGTAAGTTATTTTTCACGGGAGATGTTCTCAATGTACGGTGGATGTGCATTGAGAATGCACATTGCGGAATTCTCGTGAGTTCGAGAACGCACCTTGCTGTGTTCTCAATTTTTTGAGCTTTTTTTCCTTTTTTTTTTTTAAATTAAATGAGACTTGGGAGACCAAACGTCACAGAACCTCTCAAGACCAAAGGTCTCAGCAACTCTTACTCAAAACCTATCAAGATCAAGCGCTGCATTCTCATTCTTATCTTGCAGAACCTCACACAACCCTCTCACTCTTTCTTCTCAATTTTCTCTTGCAGAACAGATTTCTTCCTCACAGCCACCCTTACAGCAAAATCATATCAGGTATTTAATAGTCTCTTTTCCAGATACAGAGACGTATTTTTTTTCTCTCTCAGACACCATTTTCTCTCAGGGCTAACAGAGGTTTCAGCAGCTCCTTTAGCTTCGAAACGCTTTGGTTGTACCGATTGTAGCTGTTTCAGTGCTTCACATTTTGTTCCAACTTTCAAACATTTCCAAACATCAGGTGCACTAATATAAACTACTGAACAACGGGTTTTGAAAAAAGAAAACACAAGTAAAAAAATGTTGTAAAAGTAACCGGGTTGATGCAGGACCCATTTTGATCGTCCGGGTGAAGAAGACAATCAAAATGGGTCTGCGATGACCCGATTCGATAGACCCG
Source organism: Nelumbo lutea (assembly GCF_056320005.1). NCBI lineage: Eukaryota > Viridiplantae > Streptophyta > Magnoliopsida > Proteales > Nelumbonaceae > Nelumbo > Nelumbo lutea. The sequence continues at coordinate 23,598,563 of NC_142686.1, read as the reverse complement.
AAAGCGAAAAGATGGGTTGTCACAGATCTGTTTGTGTAAGGTATGGGTCCAATGGAGCCATGTGGATGTGATGATGCATGGGTCATTACTGTGACAACCCGTGCATGACACAGGTCTGCAGAACCGTGTGATGCACGGATCGTTACTGTGAGAATCTGTGCATGGCACAGGTCCGTTGAACGGTGTGATGCATGGGTCGTCATAGATCCACTCGTTCACAATACGGGTCTGATGGAGCCGTGTGATGCACGGGTTGTTATTGTGACAATCTGTGCATGACACAAGTCCACTGAACCGTGTGATGCACGCGTCATTACTGTCATAAATCCACCTGTGCACAATACGGGTCTGATGGACACGTGATGCATGGGTCGTTACTGTGACAACCCGTGCATGGCACGAGTCCGCTGAACCATGTGATGCACGAGTATAATGATAGTGATGATTAATATTTAATTATTCATCCATTAAAATCAATTACTTTTTTATGCCACGGCTTCATTTGTGATTAGATGTAATTAAACCTTTCATCACTTTTATATGGCATCTTTGTGCTTTGCTATAATTAGTTTTAAGAATATTATATGCTTTTTTTCTACATTTTCATAAATTAAGTAATTGATTTTGTTTTAACTATTATTTTCATAATTTATTTTAATTTGTTTATAAGTCTTGATTGTTTTATTTTTTATTTACAGAACCCGTGCATGACAGGGTCCCTGCTAAAGTACGAAAGATGTTTTTGATGTGCCGCTGGCACGGATGCATAGCGAGACAGAAAGGATCAATGTCTATGCAATTGCAAGACGTAAACCCCAAAGAATGCAAAAACAACAACCACCACCTAGAGGCTAGAGATGATTTACACCTAGAGAAGGATCTCGATCTCTTGCATGCAAGTAAAAACTCTGTGTCTGTGCATAGAAACCATATCATTAGGAGATATTTTGAATATGCCGCTGGATACCATGCTTGCTTAGTGTGCAGGAGGCCCCATGCTACACCCACCACCACACATGGAGACAAACCAATCAAGCTATGGGCTTTATGAGCCATACCACCTTCTCAACCCAATCCTTTATCATTTATTAACAAAAAATAATTGGGTGAGTTTGTTATCTGGGCCTAGGCCCAGGATTTGTTTACTTATCAATAAAACTTGGGATTTGGGTCCAATCAGATACAATTGAAATACGGATATGAATTCTTCATGGCCGGCTTCAAACATACCAGGCCCACTTCATCAAACAAGTAGGACCACTGAAATACATCAAACCCCTTGATTCTGGGTTTTAGCCCTGCCGCAAAGGTGAACTCTGTGTGAAGAAGAACCAGCATTGCACATAGCAAATGTCGGTGAAGATGGGTCAGAAGCACAATAGAAGAGGCGTCCAGGAAGATGAATTCGGATCTCCTGCTCATAGTTTTCACGTCTATTCACATAACATCATAGCCACACATAAAGAATATCCCATCTTCTTATATAGTATTATTCACCGATTGTAGTCTTATGTGGATAGATGTAGGCAGAATTATTGTTGGGCAGAGGATCCAGAGTCCAGGAAGACGTTGCAAACTTGCAGTTTGCAGGTCTGCAGCAGCGATTTGGTCGGAGGGTAATATCGTAATTCGAGATTGAATTAAGACCCAAGGCTAAGGGCCTAAGGCCTAAGGCCTAAGGGGAGGGGAGGGGGGGGGGAAGGGGGGCAAACGTCCCAAATCTAGTAGAAAAGCAGACCCCACCTGCAATTTTAGGAATCCAGATTCCCTCCCCTCGTTACTTTTTTACATTTTCCTCTCTTCACACTCCCACCGTTCCTGTAGGCCCAAAGCCAGAAAGACTCCCTCTCTCTCTCTCTCTCTCTCTCTCTCTCTCTCATCTCATAATCAGTTTCATAAGAAAGGAGACAAAGAGAGAAAAGAAGGGGAGTAGAAGAGAAGATGGGTGAGGGGAGGGGCTCTACATTAGTCCATCTCCTGGTCATCGTTCTGAGCTTAGTCGCCTTTGGATTCGCCATTGCTGCTGAACGCCGCAGGAGCACTGTAAGCTTTTCTCAATTTCCACTTCTATCGTATTCCTTGCCTCTTTCTACACTCCAAAATGTTACTTCTCTGCTTGTATCGCATCTGTGCTCTCATTTAGTTGCAAAATCGCCAATTTGAAACTTTTCTATCTTGTATCAAATGCGCATGACTGTTTCTGCTTTTGGAGGCCCAGGGTTTAAGATCTGCTTCTTAAGTTTGTTTTGATTCAAAATGTGATCTTTCTGGCTCTACAATCTTGTTTAATATTCTCCTTATAGCCCGAGATCTTGCGTCTTCAGTAGTGGATTTATTTGCTTGTTTGTATTCGGTCAGAAGGTTTAATGTAGTTGCACATATATGGGATTGTGCTTCTGGTATAGTTATTTGTATAACTGTTGTCAAGAATGTTTCATTACTTCAGGTGCTTATGATCTAGCTTTCTGCGTTAAGAGCTGGTTTCGGTGCATATCTGGAATACATGTATTGTTCTCCTTATGAGAAGTAGCTGCAGTAAGAACTGGGAGATTCATGTCTAAGCCTCTCTTTTGCTACTAATGAATTGTAGCACAGAGGGTGAAAGAAGTATTCTTCCTTTGCTGGCTTGCCCAGCTTGATTTCAGTCCTGGAGTTGAAGAAGCTACGTAGAATTAGTGCGGGTCATCATAAAGAGGTCATCTTCATAGGCTAACAACAGGGATGCGACTAAAGGTTTCTAATTTCTTTTTTTTTTTTTTTTTTTTTTTTTGAAGTGATACGCAACGGGGGGTATCCCATCCCCCAACCCATAACCCAGGTGCAGGCGGGATTCCATACCAAGTCTCTGCTACGACCAGAAGGAGATCTTACCAACCCGCTGGTTGGCACCTTGCAGTATTTACCCCTTATATAATGCAATGAATTGTTTATTCTCATTACTTGTTCCTTCTAATTGTGCCATATTTTATCCCCACCAGCACTATAGATCACCTCTATCTATCCTTTTGCTTTCACCGCTGAATTAGTGCTTTTATAGGCATAGCAGTGTAGGCATCATTAACTGACTCTGGGTACTTGGTCTTGACTTGTGAATGGAAAGTCTTAGGGTTATATGTATCATTCTTTTCTATATATGTGTCTGTTAGTCATTGATTTTACTTCTTGCCGAGTCAGACTCCTGAAAGCACATTGGGTTCATATTGTCATGTTTGTGTCCATGTAATATTGGCTTTAACATCAAAAGGACAGACCTTTACTATGCATTATATAGTTGGGTGCAGTATAGTTCCTTAATGCAAGTTATGTCCAATATGGCTTTATGTAGTAGAGAGCCTGTAGAGGTTCATTATGGCAAGATGTCCAAGATGGCTTGATGTAGTTCCCATGATTCTATCATTGTTTTGTTATTTTTGAGGATCTCTGTATTGTGCCAAGCAATTTGCACATAAGTACACTAATTCTTGTTTGCCAAATATCATCATTCTCATGGCTTTAGTGCTCTAAGTACCAAATTAACTTATAAGCACCCACACTATTGTCAAGCTAATCTTCACTGTCTCTAGAAATTTGCTGTTTCAAGCATCTCATTACCTTAAAGATCTTCCCTTAGGCATCCAGAATTCCTACAAAGGTTCCCCCTGAAATTCCCTAAAAATTTAAGGAAAAAAAGAAAAAAATGATTAGAATACTTGAGAAGCCTGACCATGGAACCTTAACTGGAAAGAAAAATAGATTCCCAGTGTTTTTTTCTGGATTTTCTTATCAATATTCTTACATCCAAAATGAAATATATGATGTGACTCTTCCTGAAAACAAAAATTTATTGATCAATATTCTTTTTGCACGGTTTCTTCCTACCGTGTTTTTTTCTTTGTTTCGCTAATGCTTTTCTTTCTCCTTTACATTTAGTCTTGTTCCTTTTTCTTTTCTATTATTTTCCTTATAGTTTTTAAAATGGGCCATTGAACTTTTAATTGATCCCGCCAAATATCATGGCAGCATTCAGCAACCTTGAGTTGTTTGAGTTTCTCTTCTCACATTTCTACATGTCCAAACCTTGTTATGGGCTTGATGTAACATTTTATAGGACAACATGTGGTGAAAGAACACTTCACTATCTTTTTGTTGTTGCATATTTTCTAAACCTTCAATCAATTCAGTTGTTGAACATAGGGGTGTCAATTGGACTGGATTTGGTCCAATCCGATCCCGCCAAGTATCATGGCAGCAATCAGCAACCTTGACTTGTTTGAGTTTCTCTTCTCAAATTTCTACATGTCCAAACCTTGTTATGGGCTTGATGTCACATTTTATAGGACAACATGTGGTAAAGGAACACTTCACTATCTGTTTGTTGTTGCATATTTTCTAAACCTTTAATTAATTCAATTGTTGAACATAGGGGTGTCAATTGGACTGGATTTGGTCCAATCCGATCCAGTCCAGTGTGAGTTCATTATAAATGGACCAGGTCCAATCCAGTCCAATAAATACTTTGGACAAATTTGGACCGATCCAATTCAATTTCTGGACCATCCAATCTGTTAAATTTCATTTTGATTTAGATTGGTTTCAACCCAAACCCGGTCCATTGACACATATATTCTTATCTTATATCAATGGACCAGATATTGGCTTAATCCAACCCAATCCAATATAAATTTGTTACGGATGGATCAGGTCCAATCCAACCTAATAAATATTTTGGACCGGATTGGTCAAATCCAATATGTCTTGTTGGTCCAATCCGTCCAAATTGATTTTGGACTGGACGGGTTCCAATCCAAAACCTGTCCATTGACACCCTTAGTTGAACATTCCTTTTTCCAAATTGGTATAGCATCTGAGTCAGTCAACATCAAAGAGATTGATCCTAAATGTATTTGTTGTTGGAGCAGTCTGTCTTATATTGAAAGGAGCATATGTTGGAAGCTCCTAAACCTTCAATCATGTTCAATGATTTGTTTACTTTTTGTTATTACATTCTTTCTATTTTACTTTTCTTATAAAAAAAACTTTATTTTTCTTGTGGTTCCAATTAAAGCATGAAGCTCCAACAAAACAGCTAAAGGAAAAAAGCCTTGGATGCCTTATCACTTTAGATTTTGTTCTTCAGGCTACATTTGGTTGCAGTTCAAAGTCTCAAATTTCATTTGCTCTGGTGTATATGTATGGGAGTGCAAAAGGGCTGAGTGTAAATTCTGGTTTACTTTTGCTTTAGATTTGGCTGTCTTATTTGTTTGTGAGAAGTAAAATGAAGTGATCTCCACTTTAAATGAAAGAGAATAGAGGTAAGAGGGTCATCTATCTAGAAGTAAGGTAGGATGCAAGATGATGTGGTCTCCACTTTATATGAAAAGGAATTGAGGTAGGAGGAAGGTGGTGCAAATTTTATGTCAGTCTCTTGGATATGCAAAATTTACATTGCCAGTGAATGCAAAAGAGACCAAAAATACAAATTCTATATCAGATAGGAATGTAAATCATAACTACAAACAAATGAAAGAAAAACTGACCAAGGTATAAAGTATGCACCCTGTCAAGATTTGCATTGTAACCAAATGCAGTTTCAGCTCTTTTACATGTGATTGGATGCATAAAATCATGTATGCAATTAGAGTAATATAGATAGCAAGGTTATAGCTGAAATTGATGAATGGGAGTCTAGTGGAACAGCATAAAAGAATGTGATGAATGCGAAAGCCATCAACTTGTAGCAGTTACAAATGCCCCATATGCTACCTGCTGAACCTAGTGTGAGACTATTGGCTTAAAGATAAAATTAGTAGGAACATTAGGCTCTATAGGTCTGTGATGTGAATCATGGGATAGTTATAGGCTTATAACTACTACAAGATGGGCTTTTACTTCCCTCAAAGATTTTTTTTTTTGATAATTCCCTCAAAGAATTTTATTCATCTTACAGGTGATGTTCTGGAGATACTTCTACTTAGCAATGTTCCTTTTTTTGCTTGTGTTTAGGGAATCTTTTACAGAGACTTGCTTCTTTTACTTGCCCTATTTTATACTTTTTTTTTGCCTTAAGATAATTGCTTCCTGTGTTGGCAGGGTAGAATTGTGGTAGACCAAAATAATGCGACATACTGTGTTTATCATTCAGATGTTGCAACTGGCTATGGAGTTGGCTCTTTCTTGTTCCTTCTCTCAAGTGAGTCGTTGCTTATGGGTGTCACAAAATGCATGTGCTTTGGAAGACCCTTAACCCCTGGTGGAAATCGAGCCTGGTCCATCATCTATTTTGTTTCATCATGGTGAGATTTCTGTATTTTGTTTTAGGACCTTAATGTTTTTTTCAGCACCATCTAGTCTTTCCATGCTGAGCACACTCCTCATAACTTCAAAGTTATCCGTGACAACGATTGTTTATTTCTTAAAGTGTTGGAATAATATTTTCAAAATATTCAATTTTTAAGAACTTGAAGTGGGATTTGATCTTTGTTATATACCATAATTCAGCTAATATGTTTGTATATTTCTAACCCTGGGCATTTCCCTTAATTGAGTGTTGTGTTGTCAGCGTGTTTATGGTTATCTGATTTGTCTGCAGGGTAGCTTTTCTGATAGCCGAGGCATGTCTGATTGCTGGTGCTGCAAAAAATGCTTATCACACAAAATACAGGGGGATTATTTATGCCGAGAACTTCTCATGTGAAACATTGCGCAAAGGTGTTTTTATAGCAGGAGCTGTGTTTGTTATCGCGACAATGATTCTGAACGTCTATTACTACATGCACTTCAGCAGAGCCATAACACAGGCTGCTACTGCTAGCAAAACCAATCGTGCAAACTCAGCGGTTGGGATGACTGGGTACCCATAGACCTACAGACCAGCGAACCCGGATAGCTTTTTCAAGTTCTGCTTCTTGGTTACATGAAAATGTATTGCCTCTATGATTGTATTGTATGATGTGATACTCAACTGTTGAGCATTATTGTCTACTTATAAATCGAGAAAATGTGTTTCTTACCAAACCCTAGCTTTCTTTCTTGTGGATCATGTACTGCCATGCTTTGTCAGACTGAATAGCGCAGTGGTCCCATATGGATGATGGAACATGTGTATGACTATAATTAACAAGACTAGAGAAGTATTTTCCATAATGGGTTTGGTCGTTTGGGTCTTTACATGTTCCCTTGGGCCTTAGCTGGATGCTGGATATTGGTATTGGGGTTCCTTAGATTAGTTATTGGTCACATGTACCGTTGTTAGCCATAAAATCCCTTGCTTGCTTCTGCTTGTTGGACTTTTCCCTTGCTAATGATGATCGAATTCAGTTCACTGCAGAAAGACCCACTGCCAACCAAGCTTCTTTCGAGTGCCAGTTTGGAGGGCTCAAGTACAGCAGCTTTCTTTTTTTAAAATGCAAAGAGCCCAAATCGACTGTCAGTCAGTTCTTTGAAGGGCTGCCCGCTTCAGCCTTTTTGAATAGCTTACCTGGACCATTTCATAGCAGCCGAACGAGATCGGATTTCCTCCTCACAAAGGGGAGAGCATGCATCTGGTCGGTTTTAATAGAAATATTTTATATTGGTGCTTTGAAATAGGTATTTATTATTTAAGGTGGCAAATGGATAAGTCGGGTTGGGTTGGATGCACAATGATTGAAGACCAACCCATCCATCAACCAGCACATCCATTGATGATGACTCGGATATTTTGAATGTACATGGGCTGCACCCCAACCTAATCTATCCATTTTGACCCATTTCAACATTTAAATCTATGTACATAAATCCTTATTGAGAAGAATCTTTAGGTGTTTACTATGTTGCCACATGTCTTTACGTGGTTGGTTCACCACAAACACAAGAAATGAGATTCACTAAAATGTTAAAAAATAAAGGGAGCTGGTTGGGCACTAAATAAAGTGGAAAACATAAAAGTTTGGGAGGATCCTTGACTTCATTGAATTCCAGGCTTCAGAATTCAGGGACCTAGGCCTTCTAATGAGAATCAATTGAAGTTAAAGATCTAATATCTCCCTCTGGAAAGACCTGGAATGAGGAGCTCATCAAAAAACAATTTTAGTGATCTAATAGCAGAAAATAACTTAACCATCCCTTTATCTGAGTGAGTGAGAATGGTGTTTCTTTTTTTTAGTAGAGTTGGCTTATTTTTTGTTGCAAAACAGCTAAATGAAAATTTTGGTCGGGTTCAAGAAGAAAAAGAAAGAAACTAGACTTTAAAAAAAAATTGTCATTGGAAAGTTTTGTGGGCAATTAAGGGAGGTGTTTTGTAGTGTGAATGAGAAGTTGGTGAATGTGAACTGATCTACACCACACCCTATGGTAGGGACCAATCCACACCACATCATAGTCCACAACTGTTCTGAACTGTTGATAGATTGCGTGGATTGGAGCAATCCATACTCACAGTAGTGTTCTGTAGGTGTGCCACACTTTTTTATTCCATATATCTCATATACATTTTATGAGAGATTTACACATTTGGTCATAAATATCTAATTTTTGCATTTTAAATGGTAAATAAATTAAAAAAATATATTAATAAATTGATATATAGGCAATAATTGCATTTTTGAATAATTAAAAAATATTATTTTAAATATTAAAAAATTTAATATTCAAATAATGAAAAAAGAGTGGAGAATGAGAGCCATCGGACTCGTGCTAAAATTATCATTAAAATTTATTATTTTATTGATAAAATATTAAAAATTATGAAATAATTAAATAAAATGAGAGTAATTGGACCACAAACTATTGAAACCTTGTCACAAACTATCAACGCCATAGTGTGGACCATTTATGAGAAAATACTATAAAAGATAAATTGGAGTGCGACCCGTCCCTGTCTATGCTATTTTGTGGATAAGGACTGTCCACACAAAATACCATATTTTACCGTGGATAGGATTTTGGTCCCCCGTCCACGATATTTACACATTACCGAATGCCACCTAATATTCCCCAAAAAATTCTGTGGAAATGCTGCTGAAATGCTTTGGCAATTAGAAAACATCTAAAGAAAAGGTCAATTGGAGATTTAGAGGTTTGTCCTATATGCTCTAAAGGGAATGAATCAATAGCTCATGCACTTCTTCACTATGATCATGCCAAAGCCACCTATTTTGCAAGTTCTTTAAACCTTAAAATAGAAAAATTTAAATCTTTTCCCTTCTTTAGTGTGTGGTTAATTTGGTGGATGGAGTTTTGCCTAAACCAAGGAGAGAACAAGGATGAATTTTTTGCGGTGATCTCAACCATTTGGTCTATTTGGAAAAGCCAAAATGCTTTCATTTTTTAAAATGTAGTTACAGATCCAACCTCTACTCTGTTGTCTATTGGTAGGATGATAAAGGAGAGGAAATTGACTTCCCGACAAAGATGGCTGCTTTCTTCCCCAGTTCATAATCAAATCAGAAAGTCTTCTTTTTGGTTTCCTCTTGGTGAAGTGGTTATAAAAATTAATACAGATGTGAGTTTTTTTATCCAAGGAACTGTTGGCTTTAGAGCATTGCTAGAGATCACTGTGGGAAAGTGGTAGCTTTTTCTTTTAGGCAATTGTAAAGTGAGCTCACCCATTAAAGCTGAAGCGATAGCAGTCTTACAAGGTTTAAAGCTTGCTTCTCTTTATCTGGTGCTTATTTTTTGCTCGAGAGTGATTGTTAATCTCTAGTGATCGCAGTGAACAAGGGCGACTTATCAGTGGTCAGCGATGCGTCTTTTCTTGTGTAGGATATAAAGAATATCATTAAATATGGATCTGTTTCTTATCAGGTTTGTATATTCAGGTTTTTCCGGAGTAGATCCAGGAGCTAAAGGACTTATGCTCTGTTTCTATCAATTAAATTTCCATTACCAAAAAAAAAAAAAGGCAATCAAAACCTGGGAATCATAATTCATATTCCACTTTTTACTGGGCCGTATTCATAAGAACTGTTCTCTTATAACCAACGTCAAATCACGGCCCTATAGAAGATGAGTTGATTAAACTCCTAACGTATCAAAGGTGCAGTCAAAATCAGTCACCTTCCTCTGTTGTCCACCACTCTGGTGTGTGAGTATTGAATGTGTGAGAAATCAATATCCACAGCTCTACAAATAACAGTTTTTTTTTATTACACTACAAATAACAGTTTGATCTTCCTCTCCTCTTGTAGAAGATAAGAGAAGGGAGAGACGGATAGAAGATAAGATGAAAAGAGAAAGATCCATAGCACAAGTTGGGGGAATGCATTAACTCCTAACATTCAACAATGGTTTTTGTTAGGTTTCTGTTCTGTCAACTTTTTTTAACGTATTTTGGTGAAAAGGAGAATCAACAACTTATATGGATGTCTGGTCCATTAAAAACTTTTAGCTCTAAGTATTAAGAGGAAACGCCTTTTATTCTAAGTTAGAATATTATGCCAATGTTTATATAGGTTTCATGTGGCCCAAGTTAAACAGTATAAATGAAGAGATAGAGAGAGTGATTGCAAGGACAAAACCTTTTTTATTTTTTATTTTTTATTTTGGGGAGGGAACATTAGTGGTGGCAGAACCTGATTAGGGCTCCATGCTTTCCAAACCCTTTCATCCAATCTATTCATATTTCTCAAATATTTTATAAAAATATAAATATATAAAGGAAAAAAGGTCTAGTCTATTAGTTGGGCTAAGTAGGAAGATTTTCTCTACATGACCAGCCCATAAAGACCATCCATCATATGAGAGACCCAGTATAATATCCACATGTTCAATCACATACCAGCAATATACCCCGCCTTATAATATTGATTGTTAAGATTTTTATAGATCAATCCACTCCTAGAAATCTAAAACTCCACTCTAGATTGTGAAGAGCATAAATATAAGTATAAATATATGTACAGTTCCTAGAAATACAATGTAATTGTACTGCCTTAAAAAAAGTACTTGTAAACTCTATTCCAAATTTACTTTCAACTTCTGCACTAATGTGCTATCATATATATAAGATCATTGTTCAGCTTCAGCTTATTGAATGTGAACGACTCCACTGCACTGACAAAAATCCACAGCTTCCTGAAAAATACCCTCAGTTCAGGCCTTCAGGGTACCAATTACCAAACGAGTCTCTCTACCTTGGGTTGGGTGCAGGTGCAGGTGCAGTGCAGGTTTTGTTTTGTCCCGATCGAGTTAATGAGTAGTCCCGTGAGTTTACAACGGCCGGCCGCCGTATGCTTTCAAGTTTCAACATTTAACAACACTGATTACGCGATAATTAAAAGTTGCAAAAAAAAAAAACAAAAATAGTGTTTCCAAAGCAAAGGTACAAAAGATACTATTGTTTTATATAATATATAATAATAAAACAGTGATGAGTGAGTGTGAACTGTGTGTGAACTGTGTGTGAAGTGTGAAGCCATCAACCAGTTGCTTCTTCAATGTGCCGTGCGTGTACCCATGTGCCTCTCTCCTGTCATAACTAGAAGAAGCCCACATGTGCTGTCTGGATTCTCTGGTATTCAAAACACTCAATTATATTTAGGAAAAATTTCTGATAAAATGCCTTATACTTTATGCTTAGGCTTAGTATCAATTTGGTCCCTCAACTTTAACGATGGTGGGATGACTGTGTATATAAGGATATGTATTTGCGAACTTTTAACAAATGCTACAGTGATAATTGAATATATGCGTGGTTGATCACTTTAATAAATGCTACATCTGAATTATCTGAATTATGAAGGTCTGACTTTTCATTGGTTCTTGGGCAGTGTCAAGTTTTAATCGTCACCCAGCAAAAACCCCTTCTGCTTTGTTGCAGTATCAACACATATGTGTTGGTTCAATACAGTTGTTGGACACATATCCTGAACAAATGCCTTTCTGAAAACCAATGGAACTAGTTCAATAGCAATACCTTTACGAGACCAATCCCTGTTCAAATCCCATGTGTTTTTAGGCAAATAACTCTTTGCCAATGACTGAAACCATGGAACTAGTATCATCCTGGGGAGTCCCAACCTAAACCATCAAGTCCTCAACATATGTTCATTATTGGACACTGACCATTGAGTCCTCAGTTCTGTTACCATTGTCACTTCATAGATTAGATGATTAAATTGAATACAATGGCAAACTGAACAATTTGATTCAACAATGGAGCCTTGCGGGTGTTCAGAATGAAGAAACCTGCCTTGTGCCTTCAACCCACGTTTAATGGAGCCTTGTTGGTGTTCGGAATGAAGAAATCAGCCTTGCGCCTTCAACCGAGAATGAAGAGAAAGGGAAAAGTTTCCCTTCTTTTAACATATAAAAGAAAAGGGTAAAATCGTCTGAATAATGTCATGATGGATATTTATCATATTGAAAATATTCAAACTGCACATGCTGCTAGTGCTAGTGATGGCTCTAACTGACGATGAGTTAAAGCCAAGTACTAGATTGTCAGCATTTTGAAATTTTGAGTGTTTAATTATCGTATTTTAAAGTTTAAGACTAAATTGGCAATAGGCCAAAATTAGAAGGTATTTATCGAAAATTTCCATATATTTATCTCAATTCATTTGCTTGCATGAGGTTGAGTATTCTTCGTCAGCCCAAGGATCCTACCCTACCGGCTACCGCTGTAGGGCCTGGATTCTTACTGGGCCTTCTGCAACTAGATGCCTGCGTTAGGCTTAATTTAAACAATTTATACGTAGCAAGTTTTTTTTTTTTTTGGTTCCCACATGTGCGTGCTTGCATCTTTATGCGTGCCATCTATGTGTCTGTATCTGTTGATGCCTAATTAAAAGGTTCAGCGGTTGCATTTTTAGGGAATTTAACTCCACGCCCAGACTAAAAAGTTTTATTCAGGCTATTTTGGAAAGAGTATAAATGCAAAATACGTAGAATGTAAAATATTATATTTTGTATTATTTTATTTGTATTTATATTATATGTATTTGCATTTATATTCCTTCCAAACTGAGCCTCATGAGCAAGAGGGTTTATAGGAAAACTAAAGTAATTGGTGGTTTAATTGTAATTTTATGGTGGCTGGTGAGTGATATAGCTTTACAGAAATCTTCAAGTTTATGTGAACCATGAGGAGTTAACTGTTTTTTATCATCCGCATCCACTTAGGTTCATTAGAGTTGGGCATACCGGCATAGGGGTGCCAATTCAACCCAATGACTTCATTATGGATGGATCAGGTCCAATTCAACCCAATGAGACTCTAAACTATTTTGGACCAGTCTAATTCAATGTCTGTATGGTTCAATTAACAACTTTTAAATTGCTTTTAATGTAGGTGAGTTCCAACTCAAACTTAGTCTATTGACACCTGTATTCTTATCTTCTATCAATATTGGTTCAATCTGATCTAATTCAATATAATTTTATTATGGATGGATCAGGTCCAATCCAATAAATACTTAGGACTGGACTGGTCCAATTCAATATGTATTATTGATTTGCCCAATTTGTTCAAATTGATTTTGATTTGGATCCAAAGGCCAAAGCTGGTCCATTGACACCCCTAATTGGGCATCCCATCTATATATAACCTAAAAGCAAAAGGATATAGTGTGTACCTTTGTCAAATGAAATATTTATATATATATATATATATATATATATATATATATATATAACTAAGTAAAATCTTATAATCTTTCCCTTTTTAAATGACCATTACCATTACAAGTTTAATTAATTAAAATAATGTCATTGAATAAAAAAACAATCATAACTTGACTTTTCTCCTTTTCTCTTTCATTTTTGATATTAAACATGTAATTATTTACAATGGTGCCACTGTTAATTATTTACAATTATGCCACTATATTTCTACCTTTTTCATCATATTTGTTAAAAGTTGTCTTTGTCTCTCATTTTATTTACAATCGTGCTTCCCCCCCTGGAATACTTAGGGGGTTAGCCTGGCACAGCCCTCGGTCCGAGCCCAATGCAGTCCTATGTCGTGCCATGGGTCGGGCCAGTATATCGACCAAGTCTTAGGCCAGGCCAGGCCATGAACTGGGCTAATCCATGTTTTTTAAAAATTTTGAAAAGAAACAATGAAAAGTTATTATAAATTAAAAAATAGATAACAAATTAAAAAAGATCTTAAAATTTTATTTTATATGAATTTTGAAGTATACAATTGTTTATATATGCAACAATAAAATGAAAATTTGACAATGTCGTATCGCAGGCCAAGTCTTTGGCCAGGCTAGGCCACAAACCGAGCTCAACCATGTTTTTTAAAAAATTTGACAAAATTAATGAAAATTTAACATAAATTAAAATAAATTGACAAAAAAATATTTAAACTTTTATTTTATATGAATTTTGATGTATAAAATTGAAAATAAAAATTATATATTATACAATTATTATCGGGCCAAGAACTAGGCTAAGCCATGTTTTTATAAATTAAAAAATATCTTAAATTTTTATTTTATATGAATTTTGATGTGTACAATTGTTTTTATATGCAATAATAAAATGAAATAATATAATAAAATTGAATATATATATATATATATATATATATTATAATTATTGTATATAATACACGGCTTGAGCCCATGCAGGCCCGTGCTGTGCCACGGGCCAAGCTGGTCCTTGGGCCAAGTCTTAGGCCAAGGCGGGCCATAACCCGGGCTAAGCCTGTTCATGGACTCAGTAGCCTACTAGTTCGGTTTGACCCATTAACAACGTTAAATTAATTAATTAGTTTGAGATAGCCTTTACCAATCTTGTGTTGATAATACATAAAGTTTTATTTATTTATTTACTTATTTTACTAAATTATTTAATTAGTTAATAATTTAATAATCCAACAAATTATTATTGTTAGCAAAGTAAGAAATAAAATCGTGTATATATTTATTCTCTCACTTGATTGTCTATTTATCTCATTTATATAATAAATATCTCATTTATTTTATGAATTTATTTATTTATTAAATTAAATAAATTATTATTTAACCATTTACAAATTTTCAGCCATATAAAACAAAAATACAATGACAAAAGTCATCTCTCCCTCTTTCACTCTATAGCTTGTTGGCCATGATTATTTATTTATTTATTGTTTTATTTTATTAAATTAAATATATTAATATCCATAAATTTTTATTTATTTTAAATAGATCTTTTTTCAATAAACTTTTAATTAAAAAATTTACCTTTTGCAATTTTTTTCCTATAGAATAATTTACCTTTAACAAGCCACTTACCATCATGTTTTACCCCTACAACATGCAGGGCCCCTCCCCTAATTTGAAGAATTACGCTACGGCATTGGGTCGGGCCCCTCCAATATTTAACAGAATGCCTAACCTAACCCAAGCCTAGTGAAGTTGCATCGGTACATACAGATTAGACCTATTCATGGGCTGGGCCATGCTCAGACCAAGCTTTGCCTATGTATCAATAGAATACGTTTAGGCCCGAACCTGAGCCCGAGCCCGATCAAAATTTTGAAAATAATTTTTTTCTTTTTTTATTCAGTAAAAAGTGTTTTATTTATATTAAAAACCTTCAAAACTCAAAAATAATAAATATCTCACTGTTACTTGAAAAAAAAAAAAGAAAAAGAACAAAGAAAAATTATTATATATTTTTTTATTAAATAAAATATATATTTTTATTATTTAATATATAGTATCATATCAGGCTCGGGCCATGCTTTTTTGAAAAGTCCAAATTCGAACCCGCAGGCCTAAAATTATGATCAAGCCTGACTTATAATGGGTCGGGCCGGGCCATCGGACTACCCGTCCCATGAACAGTCTAATACAGATACAGTAAATTAAGAATTGAAAGAAGGTTCAGTACAGAGCCAGAAATCCAAACTCCAAATCTGAGGTGGACAGCTCCCCAGAAGACCCGTACATGAAAAATGCCTTTAACCTACACTATGCCCATACCAGTTGCAGTAGCAAGCACTTTCTCACGGATTAGAGAGTTCTGCGCAGGTTATGTATCATTGGATCAATCCGGTTTTCGGGTTCTAAAATGTCAACCCGATTAACAGTTTCATGACTAGTCGTAAACCCGTAATGGTCAAGTTAGAACTCTTGGTGCTTCATTACACGGGACTGGTGGGTAGGGTAGGATGTATCCACATCCAGGTTCTTCAATCAATCAGGGTCATAGACTCCATGAACCGAGGTAAAATAATCCAAAAAGAGACGTTTCCGGGTTGATTTTTTTACGTAAACGGGTGTCCATTGTCCAACACGATGGCGGGATCCACGGCCTCGAGTAGTATGTGATGTCTGTTGAGTGTTGACTGTGAATTTCCCGTTCTAATTAATTTTTTAGCACCGACATTCAAATCAAAGATTTTATCAAACAAACTAACAAAGAGCAGAAGCCTTGGTTAAGAGGTGATGGCATATCGGAAAATAACCGTAGAAAGATGGCTAATGTTTTCAGACATCCTCAGTTTTAAGTTAAACGAGTCCCCGACCCAAACTACGGCTAATCTGTCATCACGTGGTGATTGTAGCAGTAGTAGTAGTATCGGCAGCAGTGGCGTTCTTTATCTCTCTGGCTGTGTGACTGGTTCGTTCTCTCTCCCTTACTCTCTCACCCACCAGAAGAGCCGTCATTCCATAATCCGAAAAGAGAAAGAAAGAGAGAAGATCTGGTTAAATTTTTCTGTCCATCTTTGTAATTGTAGCTTCTTGGGTTCTCTATGTATGTGGGTTGTCCGGTGATGTCGTATGCCGGCGGCAGGAGACTCATACTCTCTCTGGTTGTTCTGTTGATCATCTCGGTTTTACAGATATGGGTATGCTCTGATTGCAAGGTAGGGGCAATTCGAATCCTTCCTGGCTATTATAACTGGGCTAAGGAGACGACAGAGAAAAGCGACATGAGTGTGATGAAGAAGATGGGGAAGAGCGAGAATGAGGATGAATTTCTCAATAAGTTCTTCAACGGGAGAGCTTTCGATTTCAAAAGAAACCAACAAGGCTTCGAAGAAAGCAAGCGAAGAATACCCAGTTGCCCGGATCCTCTACATAACTAGCAGCAGTTTTCTTTATTTCTTTTCTTCTCTTTTATTTTGGGATATTTTTTTCTGATACATTTAGTAAGAAATACCGGCGTTTTCTTCATCATTCTGTTCGTTGGTGAATTTGGCAATTAAACGTGGAAACTGGGGGCATTTCGGTAGTTTTAATTTTTGGCTTTCTCGCGAATGGAAGAGACAAAGTAGAGATGGAAGGGATCATGATGTGTACAGAAGCTGAGATTTTGGTAAATCTTACAGTGATGATGATGTGTGTGTAAGGAGGACATTTGCATTTGCATTGCTGGAATCTCTGTATACTTTTTTTCTTTCTTTCTTTTTGGGTTTGAAGAAGGAGAAGAAGAGTGCAATATAAATGTGATTAAGCTACAGAGATTTTTGTGCAATATCAATACAAATAGCCTTTAGTTTTCGAAAATTTTCAAGTTTGTTTCTTAATTTCTATGCTTTTGGGTTTTTGTTTTTGATTGTTTAGACTAGACTTCAGTAAGTAGTTTTTTTTTAAACCAAAATTAGAGACAAGATTACAGATTGCTACGTAGATTACAGTTTGCACCACCCATTACTGTATTCAGCAACCAGTTGCAGTGGTTAGGGAAACCGAAAACAGGTTGGATGGTTTATTACGTATGGACGTGCTCAAAGAACATCATTTCATTGCTGAATGGAATGACGATTTGACGGGCGGTGGGACATTACTTTGACCACAAGTGGACCAGGATGATATTGACTACATCTCTTGATCCACAGAAGTTTCGTCATGGAGATAATATGGAGGCTGGAAACAGTTGGATGCAATAATAATTTTGGTGCTTTTGTCTGATTTTGTTTGATAAAAGCTATCGGGGCTGGCTGGTAATGTCAATACACGAGATTTAAGTTAATTAATTAATTAATATTCATGGTGTTTGGAGTTTGGACGTACGTGTAGCAGACGAGAGCAAGGGCCTCGTTTTCTGATAATTCGGAGGCTCTGGATGGTCGTGCCATATGAGAGTACCTGATTGAAGAAGAAGAAGAAGAAGAGGACGGCCTTTTAGCAGAAGTAGCAGCAAGCGAGAAAGGATTGAAAGCGTGAGCGAGCGGGCAAGCTCAAGACAGGGAAAGGGGGGGGGGGGGGTAGCTGATGAAGAGGGTTACCCAGTAAGAGATCAGAATCATAAGATAAATGGAGAAGGGAACCTCCACGTCTAACGCCAAGAAAATCAACTTAAAAGCAAAATAAATTGCCAAATTACAAGGGAATGGAGGAGAGCTGGAGCTTAGAGCTGAGAGGGGGGTTTGTCCTTTAGCAGCTCGTTGGATTTGGAATCAAATTGATTGAACTTCTAGCTTGTATCATCTACTATATAGATTACATTAGAAAAACTTTCTTTTCTCTTTCTCTCTCCTACAACACACCCATCGATGCATTATATCGGGTTCGGGACACGCTTTCATTAACTAATTCCCGTCTGTTCATCCACCGCCCATCGGGGTATTCTGCTGGTTCTGGCGTTCTCTTCTCTTGGGTGGGACCTTTCTTGGATGCTAGCGTAGTAAGTTAAACAGGCGTCTGTACGTACTTGATGAGTTCAGATTCAGAGAGTGCCTTGAAAGCCCAAACTTCAGAGTAGAGTTAAAATGATGATCAGTGGGATCAGATTGGTTTTAATTTGGTAATGGCTGAACTAATTAATTGGAGAGGAGGGGACTGAATTGTTTATGGGTTTTGTCCTAAAGCTTTGGCGATGATTACCTGTATCAGCTAGCTAGAAGACAAGTAATGAAATAATTCAGTTCGGCA
Source organism: Nelumbo lutea (assembly GCF_056320005.1). Taxonomy (NCBI): domain Eukaryota; kingdom Viridiplantae; phylum Streptophyta; class Magnoliopsida; order Proteales; family Nelumbonaceae; genus Nelumbo; species Nelumbo lutea. The sequence goes on along the minus strand of NC_142686.1, from coordinate 23,579,787 downwards.
AATTCAGTAGTAATCACTTACTTTACAGTGAGCTATTTGTGTACAGGCAGTGAGATGATGACCCATCACGTAGTGTATTTGTGAAAAGAAACAGTGAGTTAACGTCACAATAGCCCTTTTGAACCTTTTTGGACCATTGCCTCTGTACTTGGGTCTGCATTGATCACAGGTGAGAGCCTACTCGGGTAGCCTAAACATCTGCCTTGAATGTCATGCTTTGGCTGTGGCTGGGCTAGTACAATATATACCATTACATTTGTTTTTGTGTTGTAGTACCAACCTATCTTAAAGCAACGACAACAACGATACAATAATCAATAGATCCAAGTTGGGATAATGCAACTTGGGTCGGGTTTGGTTGGAAAATTTGTTAAATTTTTTAGATCTATCAATTTTGGGTGTCAACACAATACAAGGAGTGATCCTGTATCACAGTGAAGGTTTTGGAAAATAAAATTAAAAAACACATAAAAATTTGTATGGTAGGGAGAACTCTACATTTCTCAGTTCTTTTAATGGCTCAAACCCTAACCTCACCCTGATGTAGTTCAAATTCTTCAGATTTGGTAGGATGTAATTGATCATCATATAAATTCTTTAAATTTATGGGTAAACTACAGATTAGTATCATTTACTTTGGGGGTATAATCTCACTTTAATACATGAATGTCTTTTTTGGTAAAATAGTACCCAAATGTCAAACCATGCCGCTATATAGACAATGTTTTCAAACCACAGTTGATTTGGATGGTTGGACCGTTCGGCCCAGAAACTATTCAGGTAATCAGTTTTATTTTATCTTAAATCTGGTTTTTGGCCAAAAACCATTGAATCGATCAATGATCTATTGATCTGGACAGTTGAATTGTTGACCCATTCAACATTTTTGACTATTTTTAATTTAACTATTTTTTTTATTTTTTTGTCAGAACAGGCTATTTGTTCGAATTGAACAATCGAACCATTGACCCATAAACCAATGGCTAGAATAGTTTAGGTTCGAGGTCGGTTTTTAAAACATTGATAATACATGAATTATTGAAAAATCTCAATTTAATTGAAAATCTTAATCGACCTTAGGTGGTATGTTAAAGGACAAAAATATCTTTCAAATTTTAAGTAGACAGAGAAAAAAAATTGAAATGGCCAAAATAGCCCTGTTTAAACCCGTTTACCATGTGATAGGGCACCATTTTTCACTCCATGCCCTAACCATTCTGTTGATGAGTCGGTGGTTCCCGTTGGTGCAATTACATAGAAAAGAGTTCCAGTGAACACCATTACCGCCAACAGCACAGAGGCTCTGTATTAATCGTTGCTGGAGAAGAAAAGGGTTTTAGACCATTGTCGTTGCTGGAGAAGATAAAAGAATTATTGTCATTGTTGGGGAAGAAGATCAGAGTGAAAACTGTATTTTTTTTTCTATCTTTTCCTTTTCTTTTGTCAATATTCATTCCCATTTTTATTTTCATTTTCTTTGTCACCTGTTCCTTTTCGTTTGATATATATGATGTCACGAAAAATCATAATTTTCTTTGTCATTCTAAACCTTCTTTGTTCAACTTTCTAAAAAACGTAGCATCATGGCCCAAATCGTTTCACTAAGATGGTGTTTTGAAGAGTGGGCGCTTTTTGAGACTGATTTTCAAGAAAAAAACATCCATGCTTATAAGATTCGTTTTTCACAAAAAAGCACTTCTGCCACGTAGGCATTGAGCAATACTATTCTGTTTGATAAGGTGATTTTCATCACCGTTTTTCATGTATGTGCTGATAGGTAAGCACCACATAAGATACACATCAGTCAACTGTTGGGGGAAACGATTCACCGATGCATGAAACGTCAAATTTGGCATTTCATGCATCGGTGGGGTCTCGATTTATGAGGCATGCCCGATTTTTCAATAAACGACTACACCAAACATTCATATATATATATGTGTGTGTGTGTGTGTGTGTGTGTGTGTGTTTTGAAATGCCTATGTGGATCCAACATGGCACCATTTTTTTGAAAAACGATCACAGTTCCAAACATCCCCTAAATGAGGGCCTATATGTGTCAAGTGGACACACCTCACTAGGGGTGCAACTTGGGCGGGCCTAGTCCGAGCCCAAATTGACTCAGCCTGAAATTTTATATGGGTTGGGCTTGAATTTTTGGTCCTTGGACTGGGCTCGGCTCAAGAAATAGGGATATTTTGTTTTTCAGGTTGGGCCTGGGCCTAGCCTTAGGTAATCCAAGCCCAATTCAATTATACACACACACACACACACACACACACACACACACACACATATATATATATATATATATATAAGTTTTGAGTACACACACACACACATATAGAGTATGTTCATTGACCAACCCGAGCCTGAGTGCATCAAATCATGGGAAGATTGGGTTTGACCTTGTACTCGGGCCTTAAGCTGAAATTTTAGGATCAGACCTGGGTTAACCATAAATCCGGCCCAATCTGCCCGATTTGCACCCTTACACCTCACAAAGTATAATTTAGTTTTGAAAATCACAAGTAGGGGTGGATTCGAGCCAAGCCGAGCCGAATAGTATGAAGCTCGAGCTCGGTTCGAGCTAGAACATTGAGCTCGAGCTCGGCTCGAGTTAAAAACTCATAAGCTCAAGCTCGACTTGGCTTGAGCTCGATTTGAGAAAAAAGGTTTTATAAAAATAAAAAATATTTTTTATTTGATATTTAAAAATTAAGAATTATAATATTTTTATTATATATATTACTTTCTATATTATATATATATATATATATTCAAGCTCGGCTCGCGAGCCTCACAAGCCAAGGTCTATTAGGTTCGAGCTCGACTTGAAGCTTAGTTGAAACCGAGCCGAGTCGAGCTCGCGTAGCTCGTGAAGAGCTCGGCTCATGGCCACCCTTAATCATAGGGAACATTTAAATAATTTAGTAAAATTAGGGAGTACATTTAAATAATTATAGGGACTGGTCTAGTTCCAAATTCTTGGAACCGACCCCTACCCAAGTCGGTTCCATGGTCTAGGGATTTATCCTATCGAACTGACCTTGGTTGAACCTGCCTTGGAACTGAACTTGCCTTGAAATAAACCCCAAAATACTTTTTTGGGGATGTGAAAATTTGACCCTAGCACTCATGCTTACAAAGGCCATGGTCTCACTTGACCATTGGGTTGAATATTTATTTTCATTTTAATATTTGAATATGTACAATAAGTAACGTAAAAGGTAATGTTTATAAAATTTAAATATAAATTATAATTTCTGAACCATATAACGATAATCTACATATTAAATTGCACAATTTAATCCATAAAGATAATATAAGTTGTAAACTATATATTATATTTTTTAAAAATCAAATTTTTAAAAAACATGTTTTTTTTTTTAGAAAAAGGGGAGTAAAGAAAGAATAGGTTCCATAGGTAGACCTTGAAGCCAATCCCAAAAGCATGAAGGCTAGAACTAGCCTTGGAACCGACTATCACAAGGTAGGTTTTGGTTCCAAAAATCTGGAATTTGCCCCTACAGGTATGTTCCAAGTTCTACCATGAAGCTGAGTTGAACTGACCCATGCTCACCCCTAAACAAAGGTAAAAGAATTGAACATACCCTAAGTTTTCAAAAATTGACTTAAAGGTATCTTAAGGTTTTAAAATGGACTTAAATATATATTGTGAGCTGACCCATTGGACTTAATATATGCCTTATAAACTAATTTAAAATTTTTATACTTTGCCCCTTTTATGTGTAGGAGTGTCATTGGTATTTGAAAATCCAATTTCAAATTCGAGATTTGACATAATCGAATTGAATTCGGATAATTCAAATATCTAATCGGTCAAAGTTGGATATGACTTGATTTGATTCGATAAATATCTGAATTCGATCAATTATTTAATTCTTATGTAATATATATATATATATATATATATATATAATTTGTAAATGTTTTATATAATTTATATATAATAATTAAATTATATAAATAAATTATATATTTATATATTTTATATAAATAAAATATTCATTAATTACCTAAAATAAATAATTAATTTAATTCAAATTGAATCGAATATCCAAATTTTAATCAAATTCAAATATTAATTTTCAATATTCATCAAATATCGAATCGAATTCGAATATCAAATTTTTAATCGAATTCGAATTCGAATATTGTCTGATCCGATTAGAAATCGATCTATTTATACCCCCATTTATGTGCTTTAACAGTAACAGATGAGAGCTTTTATTATTTTGGCAGGATGGATACGTTGCCCTTGGATACTCTGAATCTTTCATGGAGCTTCAGAAACAACCGTCTTCAGATCCGTAGTCACCCAGTTGGTTAATACTCAATAGCGTCTACGAATCTCTCACACAGCTCAGCAGTCCATCTGAGATGACGAAACTATTAATCAGCCAAACAAGCATAAGCAAGAAGATTAGAGTCTTTCAAGAGATCCTGCAAATCTTCATGACCAATGCTTCCGTCAAGCAAATGAATCCCATGATGCATTTCCTGAAAGCTAAAAATTAAAATTAACAAAACTGCTAACATGTAATAATAAAAGGAAAAATATAGAAAATTTAAACACTGAAAATGCTTTTCTGCTTTACTCGAGGAATGGGTGCGCAACTGGAAAGTCAGAATCACTCACAGCTAAAGACAACCCAATTCCTGGGTTCCCAAATGGTTTATCTCTAGCTTGGATGGTCAGACTTTCTTCCTCTTTCAGTCAGAAAGTTTTCCTCATTGATATATATAGTCAGAAAGCACGACTGCATTGCAAGAACATTTGTTATTCAGTAATGGGTAATAATAGGGTTGTTTATTTGGATCAATAAATAATTAAAAAAAAACAAAATTGATGGAAAAATTAAAATAATAAAATGGAAAGTTAGGTTGTGGGAGTTGAAAAGTGCTTGAGGCTTTTCTTGACATTCCGTAAGAATTTTTCCACAACTTTCCCTTCTTAACTTATTATCCATCGTACCAAACGTATATAGCTAGCTTTAAGATTTGTTCTATTAGTTCCACCTTGGTTGATGACAACAGGGTCGAAGATACTGATGACAACAGCAGGACGACGACAACGACAAGATAAATAAGGAATAGCAGTAACAAAAACAAAGACAAGTGTAAATAAAGGGGTAGGGACAAAAAGAATGACAATAATTTTGAACTCACGAGTTCCTTGTCTGTTCTTTGATTTGTAATCCTTCCTCATCTTTTACTGCATGTCATGTGTATCGTATTCTTTAACCAATTAAGGCATATAATAATTTGATAGAAGACGTAACCTAAACAAAATTACAGTTTGTAAAGCGGATAATATACAACATTGTGCATGTGTTAATCTTATGCGTATGTGTGTATGAATATATATTAGAAGACAGAATTAATTGGAAGCTACGCCTTTGGCACATTGTTATTGTGCATATCCAAATCTAATTTCTAAATGTTAAAGGCTGGAATTGGATACCATAGAAAATGTCAACAACATGCATTGGGAAACAGGAGAATGAATTCATTTAAGCTGTGTTTTGTTTGTTTGATAGAAAATTATAAGAAAGAGCTAGAAAGTGTAGAGAAACAGAAATTCTTTAAGATCCTCAATTTTCAGTTTCTTTCTTATTTTGCATCAACTATCAAACCAAACACAGCCTCAGCTATAGTAGGATGAATAGGCTGGTATGGTTTAAAAGTTTGAGTAATGAGCAGACTGACAAGGACATGGTGTACCAATTGTAGAGGAATCATATCGAAATCCATTGGATGGTGCATGGTAGGAATACATAGCTTCGATTTTTGTCTATTGTGCATATTTAAAACTTGACCTATTAGCATTTCTGTGGTGTTGGGAAATGTCTGTTTCTGAACACGACATGCATGGGATAGATTGCTTCAAATTTCGTGCTATTATTGGATGGCGGATGTTTATATATGGTTACGGAGATACATCTCCTTCCTTTAATCCTTTTTGACATTTTCACAAACAGGAGAGTGACAGCAATACTTCCTCTGACGTGAAGAATAGGAAAGTGAATTATGACAACATCTTTAAAAAGCCTTCCTATTACTATCAGACTATCAGTACTGTTTTAATTAAACAAACAGAAACAGGTTAATAATTTCTATTGAGAAAACAGCAGCTATAAGGTGAAATGAACAATTTATGGCTGTTAATGGCAGAGCTCTAGTGGCAACTTAAATAAATGGAGGGGGCACTGACTGACTGATCATGTCCCAAGATTTCAATTTTAAGTTAATAAAATGAGAAACAAGTTAAAGGTATCGTCATTCGATACCTTTATGTGGGGCCTCCTCCGGGGTCCATTTTTCATTTACATTTTACTTATAGCAGACAACAAACGAATAAAAATATATGGTGAAAACAAACCAAAACTAAACCATTGTTTACCACAAGCACACAATGGTAGATATATACATATGATAGATCGGATCAATCAGCTCAATGTGTAGGAAGTAACAACGCCGCCCTCATAATCAAGTTATCGATATACATATGGGCCTACAAATATAGGCCCATCTATTTATATGGCCTCACCCCGGTTCAATTACAAGTGCCGATTGGACGGACAAATGAGCCAGTATTGTTTCCAACCCAATCATATGGGTCCAAATTCAGTCGTTGGATTACCCATGCTCTTATACGTGCCATCAAAACAAAACAATGTGGGGCCCCCTATATGTTGACACCTAGTCCAATTTGTTGTCCAATCCCAATACGCCCTTCAAACCCTTAGTAGTGCAACAAGGGACAAGTTGCTGTGGATTGGATCGATCAATTGTAAATGATGCACAACTAGAATTTACAATTTTGAGCGCATAAAAACTGGGCCATGAGTAGTCCAGTAGCCAATCTCTGTCTTAGAGAGGACAAACAAAAGGAAGAAACGTGCTAGGTTGCTCTTATGAGGCTGAAACTCCCCACTCCCCACTCCCCAGAAGAAAAACCTAGCATGAGTTTCTGAAACCGGATAAAAACTGCATATCAACGTTAACGCAGTCCTGAAGAAGGAGGCCTAACTCATTTTACTAGCTTATGCAGTGAAAAACGTGAGGTCATATCATGTGGCAAAAACACTGCGTATACATCGCATAAAGCATCTCTCTCTCTCTCTCTGGATGGGGCCCTGCCACTATGATACGGGCCACACTACTCTTGAGTTTCACTTGCATTTATTATATCTACATAGTCCAAAGAAGCGACAAAATAAAGATATGATCAAGAAGAAGTTGTCTTGTCCAGTGTGCTGCTGCACCATTTCTTTATTGGATATCTCTAAACTGCTCCAGATCCAAATAGATTTATGTACTTGTGTGAAGCCCAGAACCATTAAGCTTATTGGGCTTCCGCTTTCCCCCCTCTTGTTTTAGATGTCATGATGCCATTGCTCATTCCAGATTAGTGGAGGATGCTGGAAAAGTGAGCCAGTTGCTCCATCTTTTCCTGGCGGAAGACAAAGTCATCTTGTACAGAAAATTTTAGTCGGGACCCAGTCAATCGTCTGCCCTGATTCTTGACAGATGGAACCAAGTGAGGTCCCCATCCCCATAAACGAGTTTTGTTCCCCAAGATACTTTCTATGCTTAAATGGGACAGCCAAACAGATATGAAAATGAAGAAAGAAAGAATCTTCAACTAGGGGATTTTAAACTAGAAAAAGGAAAAGAAAACCGTGGCAAAGCAAATGTGTTGTTGAAGAGAACAACTGTGACAACAAAGATGAAGAAAATGCTGAAGATATATGGACTCCTTAACTCGTGAACCATATTTTAGAGTCAATATCATATTTGCGAAATCTTCCATGACTAACATCTGGAAGGAGAGAAGGAGAGGCCAACACTAGAGCTTTCATGGAGAAAGCCCACGGCACGCTTACAATTCTATCTTTCTTGGCCCATTTGAAATATGGCTTATATCTAAAACCATTGTATGTTTCAATTCTTGACAGCACATGATATAGCTCAGTGGCATACCTCTATGCTTATAATTACATTAGTAATTATGGCTCGAAAGAGACCGAGATATTGGTCATCTGAGTTGGTAACTGTAACTGAACATCGAAAGATAAATTAAACAAATCAACATTCTATGGGGAGAAACAACATTTTTGAATAAAACAATGGGTCAAAGCTCAATTGAAAGGATAAAAAAAATGTTTTGAGATATATATATATATATATATATATATATATATATATATATATATATATATATATATATATATATTGTTGATATTTTGCTTCGAGTTAAAAGTTCATAAGTTCGAGTTCGATTCGACTCGGCTCATTTTATATTTTATAAAAATATTTTATTATAAAACTATTTAGAAAAAATATTTTATTCCGATACGAGTCGAGCTGAGCTCGAGCAGCTCGTAAAAAACTCGGCTCGTTACCACCCCTAATGGCATATTGTTCAGTTTGTATAAGAGTCATTGTTTAGGGTATTTTGGATATTTTAAATATATGTCTAAAGAATACGAGAACGGATCTGCTCCTCACACCAAGCGCCTCACATGCACATCCTACCATCCATTGGGAACATCTCCTATACTTATTAATTATTATTTACGGGAAAATTTTCCAATGCACCATAGATATGCATGTGAGGCGCTCATTTGTGAGGAGCATATGTCGAAGAATATATACAGTATGAATGATGGGGGTAGAGTAATAATTTTGCATATCTTTTGGTCATTTAATGGAATATCTCTGATAGAGGTTTCTGGTGACATTTAATGATAGAGGTTCTAGATAGACATTGCATTTAAAGTCAAGGGATGAGGTTTTAGATTCCCTATTAATTTATGTGCAAAGCACGTTGAATCCACACGCCTCTTCATAATTTATGGTCATTTGTTGCAATAAATTATATATTTAGGAACATGGTTGCCACAATCCCCTAATATTTTAGGGGCCATTTCATAGCAGCTGAATTCTTAATTGGATGACTTATTGCTTTTTCTTTTAGATGATATATTATTCAACATGGTGCCAGTTTCTATTTGGCTTAGGTTGAAGTTTGATTGATTACTTACCCTCAATTATTCTATTATATAACCATTTAATCTACCAGAAAGACAATAAAATAAGTCATCCAGTTCATCTATTTCAGCCATTATCAATTGTCTCTTGGCTGATTTCTTTAAATGAAAGATGTGTGCTTACCACACTCCAACTGGCATCAATTGCCTACCCGGGAGTGGAGATTGGCAATTCAATATGACACCAATTTAACTCTCTTTCATATAAAATCTAAATTGGGATTTTAGTAAGCGGTCGGTTGTAGTTGAGAAGAACGACAATTTAGAAATAAACCATCATCGATGTCATTTAACTTGGAGCTTAATGAACTTTAGATGCAGAGTTCATCAAAGTTTCATACAGAACAACAGCAAAAGCTCCGAAACTAGGCCGGTATTAGGCCATGCATGCAGCTCCATATATTCTATTAGGTTGTGTTTGATTCTCTTATGTTTTGTCACATGACATAAGAGAATCACTTCAGCTAGAATGATTAATATTTCGACAAACAGCCTCCAATATATGTTTTTAAAAGGCATTGCCTGTTTCAACTGTAAACAGCCCCAAATAACAATTATACAATTTATATTATTAACCCAAAATGTTTCGACTAGAGAAATCAACGGCACCAAACACAACCCTAATCATCCCCCAGATAAAAGTTTTTTTCCCGAGCCCAATTTCTTTCTCCCTTTAGGTTTCCTTTCAAGGCGTACAAATACAATTATGTAAAGTGCAAAGCCTGCTTCTGCTTGTATTTGTATTTATACTCATTCCAAATTCAATCTTAGAAATGCCCAAGCAACAAATCTAGATATCTTGTTTCTAGCTCGAGTACTAGACCAACTAACCTATGGGCTTGTAACCCGATATCAAAAAACCAATAGACTTTCATTTGGAAGGAGTACAAATACAAATATATAGGCACAAAACCTTATATTTTGTATTGTTTTGAATGAATTTGTACTGTACATATTTATATTTGTATTCCTTCCAAACTAAGCTATACCAACTAATTGTTCTCTATGTTTTCAGTAGATCCAGTTGCTATATATGAAACCTATATCTCCATGCATGGAGCTCTTTGCTATACAACTTTATCATTCTTACAAATCAATCAAATTAACAGGGGTTCTTTTCTTTTTCTAGGGAGTTCGGATTAACACCCCACAGCCACCCCATATATATATATATATATATATATATATATATATATATATATATATCAGCGTCTATTGATAACACCTCTCATACTTGTCATGGGGAGATACTCTCGTGGCTGCATGCAATGGGCTGTAGGGCACATGTGGGGTGCGTTCTATGGGGCACCCATGCAAAATTCTTTTCTGTTTTTTCGGTATTGATTATTCGCCTTTAAAGGCCACAATTCATTTTTTTCATGGCATAATACAACACTTTTAATTAGTTACATTATTAAATCTTCTAAAAAAATTTGGGACTACCCAGTTTGCATGCCAACCGAGTCACAACTCAGTTGGCCATGCGAATTCTTTTCTAGGGCATATTTCTAATGAAGCACATTTACTGAGTAAATGCTCAACGGTGGACTTAATCTTGAGTTTAATGTCTTTTGTAGCCCCTCTTGGATCTATCAATGGCCTGGCGTTCCCTAGCCCACCAGCCAAAATCAGGCCAGCCTTAAGATTTGTAAATTAAGATTCAAAATAACTCATAAGTTACTGCACAAATAAATAAATAAATAAAGTTATTATATAAGCAACTTGCACACATGAGTGGTGCCTCAGTTTATATAGAAATTACCGGTTCCTTTATTTTCTTTTCTTTTTCCCACTCGGTACTTGTGCACTAGGTCTGACAAAAGAACAAAGTTTTTGGCCATTTGAGCCGCTAAGTCAAAAAAAGTGCGAAAGAAAAGGAAAAGTTTAATTTTGAAAAAGTGAACATCTGTGGAGATAATATCATAGATCAATATGATAAAAAAAAAAAAAAAACAGTTGAATTTAGTGGATGAGTTTTGGATAATTTACGAAAACAGGCAACAGATATTTTCATATACTTCACTCTAATTATATATTCTACTTATTTTTGGTTATAAGAATAACTTGTCAAGATTAAGACCGAGTATGTAAAATTTAAGGGTCACATAACATAAGATTATTAGATATATTTGAAAATAGTGATGCTAGATGGGTCCCTACTCACTAGCATCCAAAACATGGCTTGGCATTACTTTACCAGAAATCCCAAGAAGTATCAGGAAAAATAGCAGTCCAAACAAACCAACTTATTCCATGCAGAAATACAACGAGAATTACTGTCTACTTCTTTAATCTTATTTTGAGCTTTATCCATATCTATCAATCATGGGTATAAATATAATTGAGCTGTTTCAGGAGATTCAATACATATGCTGGTGTTGGTTCCATGTAGATTGAACAACAAATGAGTTCCTTCATAAATGATATTCCATAGAAAAATGAGTATTAGTAAATTTTCTTGGCGTTTTATGTAACTTGGAACCTGAAAAATTGATGAGAAATATACGAGTGTTGATAGATGAAAATTGAAAGGGCCTACCTCTGTTTGGAAAATGACTTCTTATCATATATTTGCTTTCTACAACCATTTTCCTGCAACTATAAATACCAATACCGTAAAATTGAAATTTCCAAGAAATCATTCTTTTTTTCTTTTTTTTGCTTTCTGTCATTTGGGGGTAGTTGAATTGTTGGAATATCTAAATGTTCTAATATCTGGAACTATTATTTTACATATTTACCCTATAAATTATTTAGTTTAAAAAAAAACTAAATAATTTTCTATCTACGAGGTTTTAGGATTAGATAAGAAAATGTTTAATTTGGTGGCATTAATAATACTAAAATAGAGTCAGATGTCTAACAAACTTGCCTATTAAAATGCTCTCCTTATTTAATGTCTAGAAAGCAGAAGAGCAGAATTGTTGTTTTTTAGATATTAGTTCTATAAAAAGAGTATCGTATTTGCTTTTCAAATATTAAATTTCAGTTTTATCAAACGCCACCTTAATTAAATTATTTTAAAATAAGAATCATTAAAAAATAATCACGCGTGATTTTTGGCGCATTTCTTGACTTGGTGCACCATTTCACCTGAATTCTTTTTTCTTTCATTTTTTATCTCTTTGCAAGTCTTGGTTTGGCATTCTTCGTTTGACCCCTCACAGATTCTACATTACCATCCTTTTTTTACAAACAGATCCAGCTAACATGTTTGATATAGAATTTTTAATATTTCAGTTTATCCCATTATTCAATTGTTTGAGATTCAATCTAAATTTAGTTGGAACAACCATGTGTAATTATTTGGAGAAAGAAAAAGTAAACTAAATTTGCTTCTAGAATACATAAAGAATCCAAAAAAAGGAATAAAATAATCTTCTTTCATATCTTTTAGGCAAAAACATTTCATTTCAAAGAACATAGAAGTTGAAGCTTACAATGCAAGAGTTTTTCTTTTTTTTTTTTTTTGGAAGGAAGATATGGAAGATCAAGATATGGTAGAGTACTCTTCCAAAATACAAGCCTAATTTCCACGGTTCTTAGTTCTCACCAACCCTATGTAGTAATGTAGATAATTCATCATTTTTTTCCATATATATGATTAATAGACCTTGAATTTTCTTACGTATTTTTTTTTTCAAATAATAAAGGATAAAAGAGATATACCAATTTTTGCCATACGGCAGAGGCTAGGCTGAAAGCTTATTGTGAGTAGAAAAGAGTAGTATAAAAAATAATTGGGACAATTTTAGCAGTCACCTTGCAAGTTTTTTTTTTTTTTGATAAGTACCTTAATTGCAAGTTCTAAATATGGTACATAGGAGCATGTTCAATGTATCGATAATCTCTATACACAAAAGTCGCATATAAATGAAATTTTTATTCAATTAAAACTTTTTTTGATAATTTGTTAGTGTATATGGTATGACTTTATTAACATTTAAAACTATTAAAATAATCTAGCTCAATATTTAGAGTATCGATGACCCTGAAAACCGATACATATCTTATGGTCAATACTTTGAACCTTGAATAGAAAGAAGAGAAAGAAGAGAACTTAGATCACTTACTAAATTCAGAGTCATATTATAAAATATCATACAATTGTTGTTATAAGAAGAAAAAAGAATAGGGCATCTTATCTCCTTCAAAGAACATCAACATCAACAACCAAAGATTTAAGGCCTCGTTTGGTTTGCAGGAATAGGGGTCTAGAATCGGAATTGAAATAGGATATTCTTATTTTAACTGTTTAATTGGACAGAATCAAAATCCTATTCTCATTTCTATTAGAATAGCATTTTCCCATTTGAGGAAATATGGGAATGGCCATTCCCTACCTCTCCTTTGAGAATAAAATCTCATTCCTACTAATTCTAATTCTTGCTCCCATTTCTGTATGAATCAAAGACTATGAGAATGGATTATTCCAATTTCAACTGAGTACCAAACGGAACCTTAAATTAAGTTGAAAAACACCTGAAACATGCATCCTACCAGACCCTTGTATACTTTAATTTACTGTATGTTATTAAATTGTTAAAAACGCGTGGATTCCACTTACTTCTTACTAGTTCTTACTCTTTTTTTTTTTTTGTCTAAACACATGGTATCCACACGCCTTTAATATAATTTATTCACACTTGTACAATATTTTATTCTTAGGCGCGTGGTTACCAGACGCCTTTAAATAAAATTTATTCATACTTGCTTAATATTTTATACTTAAGTGCGTGGCTGCCACACGCCTTTAATATTTTTATCATGTGTATACCACACTCTTTCTTTTTTTATAATACTGCCATGTGGATGTTGGGCTTCAGGTTTGACGTTTCGTTTCTTAAGTGCAAATTATATACCCCGACCCCAGGGTTTTGGCCAAATATTGGGTTAAATTACTTTCTTTTATTATATCATATTAACAAAAATGCTCTCATTTATACTTCGTCAAGGCCAGGGTAAGTTTTTTTTTTTTTTTTCCTCCATTAGTATGTTAAGAAATGAAAAGTAAAAATTTCTTTAAAAAAAAGAAAAGAAGAAAATCGGTTTAAGAAAATACAAATTAAAATAAAAATCTGAGATGATGAAACCATATATAATGCTTATAAATGGGAATATGTATGTTGTTTTGATTTTGTGTGTTCAATTAACAATCTCCTCGCAGGTCAATGGGGAGTACAAAGAAAGTGCAAGTAATTAGGAAAACACGAGAAGTGGTTTAAAGAATCTACAATTTATTTTTAATGGGATTCAACTGCTCCACTTAAGTCTGAATTGGAATGCTTCCATTTAGTCAAGTAATTTTATTTATTAATTATTTTTGCCATCTTATCAGCACGTTCATTTTTGTGTTTTGACCGGTTTAGAGTATGGGATAAGTTTTAAATTGATCTCTCTCTCTCTCATTAAGTTAATGCAATTCTTTGTTTTCTTCCCCCGACAGACAAGGTGAGGCCTATGAAAAGACATGTCCAAACTTTGTCTTTTCATGATGGATCCCACCATGTCTAGAGGGCAAAGAACCAAGAGTTGCATGAACGGTAGGAACTCTCCTTGTTTTAATTAACATTCCATTTGGGCAATATTGAGGAAACCCAAAAAAAAAAACAGTAATAGAAGGGTCTCTGAGTTGGGTCTAGCCGTCCAGGCCCAAAATATTGGACCCGATTAATGAACGGGCATTAGTACCTGATTAGGTGTCAGGTCCCATCTGATTTGAAGTTCAGGTACTTGTTTGGCATCTGGTTGGCTAGTTGCAAATGCAATTATAATAACAATTGATTCTGTTATTTATTCAGATACGAGACCGACCATATAATTATATATATATATAAGCGGTCACAGCTCACAGGAGATTCGAGCTGGTATATTTATAAGGAAGGCAGGTCTGGAATAAAGGGTGATGGGCCTAGACCCCAACCAGGCAACCAATGAGGGCCCACCGGCCGCATATAATGTGGGCCCAAGTATGGGGTTACACAAACCCATCAAAGTGGGTTTGAATTTGAAGGGTGAAAAAAAAAAGAAAGAGATTAAAGCTTCCGTCTTTAGATAAATGTGATGAGAATCGGCAGAAGAATTTGCATTGACTTGTATATAAAACTAGGAGACCTGACAATTTCTTTTCCAGATAGAGGAAGAAGATGCCGACTTAGGTTGAACAATCTCCCACTCCACCTTGTCCTAGTTCCTAGTTCAAAAATTTCTTGGAATTTCA
Source organism: Nelumbo lutea (assembly GCF_056320005.1). Taxonomy (NCBI): domain Eukaryota; kingdom Viridiplantae; phylum Streptophyta; class Magnoliopsida; order Proteales; family Nelumbonaceae; genus Nelumbo; species Nelumbo lutea. Next base: position 23,564,487 of record NC_142686.1, on the reverse strand, counting down.
CTTAAAATAAGACTCGGAATATCCCGGAAGTTGACAAGGAGTAGATGATCATCATGGTAATGAAGGAAGGTCAGTGGTAGGGAGCTACAGAATCCATAGAATGGATACGAAAACAATGAACGAGGCTAAAGTGGCCAAAACAAAGGGACCCTCCTTTCCTTAATAATGTGTTTGTAGTTCATTATAAAAGTGAATTAAGGCCTTGTTCTTTTTTATTATTATTGCAGAGGCCTCGACAAGTGACCAACTTGCTGTGTACTACGTAAGGGGTGATGTCTTTCTCGTCACATGAGAGCCTTTTTCTTCTCTGGTTTTACTTCATTCCTCTGTTTTTTTTTTTTTTTTCTTTCTTTCTTTCTAGTTAATGTATAATTTGTCTGTCCTCTTGGTACTATGGACTGTAAAGCAAGTTGGGTTTTTTTACTATATTTGTTTAATTATCTGCATATATTAATTATTAAAATGAAAGGGGTTGTTTGGGGGTCAGCAACATCATAGGCATTATCGTCATTGCCGCCATCATCATTTTCATTATTAGCATAGTCAGATTATCACGTTCTGTGCATGCTTTTCTGCTAGGGTTTCCATCCACAGACCAGACCACCCCAGAAAAAATGGAAGAGATTCCTCCAATAAGCAAGATCGAGGTGCTGCATTTTAGCTTTTAGAAACCTTTACAGCAAGCATATCAGAAACAATCTTATGACATGTCTTCCACAAAGACAGAGAGAGAGAGAAGGCAGGCTGAAGCTTGAGCCTGGTTTGTCAATTGTCACGCCACCTGTGAAGTTGGGGGCGTTACTCACGCTTCTATATGGCAGGTAATTAGTGGGCAAGAAAAGCTAAAACCTACTCATGCTTCATGTAGATTCCCTTGTTAAGCATGCATGGTTTGGAGTCAATGAACCAATGACAAAATCCAACAAACACACAGTAATTCCATACAAGTGAAAAGAAAAGAAATGTGCTAGGTTTGTAGCACTTGCCAGCTAGGTCGGTGACTCCACTATTGACAACTTGAGTGTCTTGTAAAATCAACCGCCCCCACCTCCTACATAACATAACTTGTTTCATAACATGCTTTTTCATATTTATTTATCTATTATTATTATTATTATTATTATTATTATTATTATTATTATTATTATTATTATTATTAAAGCATACTTAATTAGTTTCCTAATTCTCTAAAACTATGGATTAAATTTACTGAATTGTTTGATTAGATTAAATAACTCTCCTATTAGATCCATAGGAAAGTTGGATAGCTACTAAAGACATAAATCAAATCAAACTACAAAATACAGGTATTATTTACTTCTATACATAAGTTCAACTGTTTATAAGCTTTTCATACTAAAATTATAAAAGTATCTTGAATATTGTATCTTTTTTTTACAGCTGGCTATAAAGCAACAACAGCCACCATTCTGGACCATTATAAAAAAATGAGAAATGCTGATTAGAATAATTCACCAATAAAATGGGTTTAATCATTTTACTTGGATCCTACTGTAAGGAATATTCTTAATTTAATAGAAGGTTGGTTTGGACTGAAGAATAGTTACAACCAAAGAAAACAAGGTCTACGCAAGATTTTCATTTTGTTTTATGCAAAAGAAAGGAAACTAGAACACAATACTTTACATATACTATGTTTAAATAAAATATACAAAGACTTATAAGCTCTCCCAATTTAGTTGTGAAGTATCATTTGCCTATAATTTATACTGTATAAGACATTGTCAACTTCTGTATTCCAAAAATTATTGTGTAATTTGATGATTTCAACAACTTAATTGTGTACGTGTCTTAAGACTAAATGGCTACGAAAGGTATTTTTGCTGATATGGTAGTTATTTTTGCTTTAAAAGAAAAAAAAAACAAAACAAAACAAAATCATATACATTGACAAACAACCCTTTACTTTCGTAATCAGTGATTGTCAAGTTGATTGGATTGTGATTAGGGCAGGTGCATTTAAATGGCACATCCTAGCCATTGTTGGTTGGAGAGGCATCTATTCTCCAAATAGTAGCCGATAGATAATTCAAGCAGTACAAAGAGTTTTATTACCTTACATAGAATGATTTAAATTAAAGCTTAGTTTTTCCCAATATAGCTGTACTGAGCTTATGGTGGCATAATTTGCTAACTCAAAGTTTGATATATCTATCCATATATAATCTCCTAGCCCTGCTTGGTTGGTCTAGTCTCACTTCAAATAAATTATTATTTTTTAAATTAAAAATGTTATTTATTTACGAATAATATAACCTAATATAATAATGATTGCTTCATCTCCATAGATGATAGATCATATCATAGAAGAGATCAAAACCATTTAATCAACGAAGAAGTACATACATCCAATGCAGAATTATGAATTCCAACCCCCCCCCCCCTACTAGTCCTCTCCCCCAATCAACTATATCCTTCCCATGAATTTAATAACAATTTACTGTCAGTTCCCTACACTTTAGAGCTATAAAATTCTGATCTGGGTTGATTGATCATTCTCCCTTTAATCAGGAGGATATCTCGTATCTACATTGTTTTCGTACGGCCATGGGTTTGGACCAGACCTTGTATAATGACCCATTATTATTGGATTACTGTTTGGAGGATTAGTACGAACGATTAGTGATAGCTTAACCAATTCTATGGGCAGACATGTAGACATTGTCAAAAACCGTAGGATTACTATTATTTTGTTGCTATTATTCTAATAATTAGCCCCAAACCAAACAAAACAACAACTGGATTTCAATAAACTCTTTTCCGTATAAACCTGTTTCCACGATTTGATGGAACCTGGAACATCGACGTATAGACTTGTGTTATTGTTGATTAATTATTCCAGAAAACAGAGATTCCATCGAGTGATGAAAGAAAGCGTGGGGTCTACTATGCAAGTGAGGCCTATTAATAGCCGTATACCCTAGCCTTATTTACTGTCTGTACTTTGGTACCTTGTACATGTATCATCTTTATGTGATGTAAAGCTACCCATCAAAGTCATCAACCCCAAGAAAAGAGATTTCCCGATCCAAGGACAAGAACGGGGTGGGTTCATCTCTATCGAGTTCCAACACGTTGTTAGCCGTTGGATTGCTGTCAAAGGAGGATCATAAGAATCAGATGGCCAGAGATACAAAATCATAGATTGATGAACTTAAAATGGAGTGGACCGTCTCCTTTGGTTTTGCCTCAGCTCCGGTGGACTTAAAATGGGAATAGGTCCTTAGAAGCTTCTTCCTTACCAAGAAAGTCACTAATATTTTAATGGATTGACACGTAGATTCTGAGTCAAATCCGCGCATAATAGGGAAAGCAAGGGAGTACAATTGTACTATCATACTGTGAGAGTTGAAGGAAGGGATTGTGTTAGAATTTAGAGGGAAGCCCTCTTCCCTCCGCAAGCCCCATTCAAAGTGGATGTGTGTACGACACACGCCCGCCCAAGACAGTTACTCCTCTAAGGCCCATTATTCAAAGAAGACCCAACACAAAGAAATAATTGAAATTTGACTAAATAAAATATTGGGCCAAATTTTTACGTGGAAAAACGAATCGACGGCCCACCCAACAAATAGTTTGAGAAAAATAAATGAAAGCATCCGCCTCGCTCTCCTACCCACTGTAGTTCCAAGTTGTAGGGAATAACTACAACCACAGAGGGCTTTTTTTTCTTCTTTTTCTTTTTTCCCCTTTTTTCTGATTTTTTCTGCGGATTCCAGGAAATCGTGATGTGTCCTTCCACTTTTTTTGGAATTCCATTCATGTCCTCCGGGCCTAATATCTCTGATAAGGAATTTGAACCACCTGCTTTGCAATTTAAAATGTATATAATGCAAGTACTTTTTCACATAAAGGGTATTTTAATCACTTCAGATCGACTCCGAGCCAATAAATTGTGATTTATAATAAAGCTGTTGGATTGAAGATCGTAGTCTCAAGCATAATCATTGGATTCGTATCTTGGGTGGGCACTCACAAATCATCTCATTGGTTGCTAACTCCATAAAGTGACGTATACACCCTTTTACGTTTTATAGATGAACAAATTATGCAGGGGTATAAACGTCAAAAAGTAGAATTTGGAGTTTCAAAAGTAGCAAGAAAAAACTCAATAAGAGTGAAAATATTAGCAAGTGGCAAACTGACAATCATCCAAATTACCATCATCCACCGAAAAGAAATGGGGATTTTTTTTAAAGGCGACTGGATACACCGAATTGGAAGGGTTTGATTGTTGGGAGCCCATTAATTATTAATTATCTATGTTAAGTCAATTTAATAAAATGATTAAAAAATCGATAAAAAATAAAGTAAAAGGGACTAGAAACCAGTAAGAGGGCATAGAGAGAGAGTGGGGCATTTCTCTTATTAATAGGATAAACATTAAACCTCCCCTAAAAACCGCTGGCGTTTCTAGTCAGGCGCCCACAGTCACAGATTTTGTGAAGAAAAACTAGGAAAGACAAAAAAACAGCGGTTTTGTAGTGGAAAATGTGGTCTCGGGTACGGATTCCCGAATACCAGGAGTGGATGTGGAGAGGGAGGAATAGTGTTTATTTTTCTCACGTTATGTGGCGATCGCCCGCAGTCTGAACCTGAACGTGGTTGCCACGCGCTCCATTCCCAGATATTCATGGTTTTGGACCCTCCTGCATGGCCCTCTCTCACCTGCTTCACCCTCGGATTCTTCCTTATTTACGCACGATTTACCCCCGCAGTCCTTTTTCAATTCTTCGGAGATAAATTGAACAGTAATCGTCCGATCCTTATCAACTACGATCTCATTCGGCGGATGAAATGAAAGGCCCCCACAAGAAACAAAAACATATGGATGAGCTGTATCAAGTGGCTCAAGATTCAAGGTAAATCAGGCCGATCGCACGTGCAGAATTAGATAATCGCTGGCAGCTTACTACTATGGATGGATTCAACGATCCAACATCCAAGTCCCAAGGGAGAGAGAGAGAGAGAGAGAGAGACGTGACGGGGTTTTCAGCTTCTCATCTCTTTCCTCCACCACCATTTCAACCTGCTTCTTTTTTTTTTTTGAACTTTTGGAGAGGACAATCCAAGGTTAACTAGGAGAAGGGACGCTTATTACAGGCTCCCGATCCAATCCAATTGCCCTCCTCTTAAATCATCACATCACATGCTGTACTTTTAACTCGTTTAAATTCAAACTCCGATTCTTTCTACGGCACCTCGACATTACGGAGACAATAGTCATATGCCACGTCAGTCTCATTGTGTACGGAGTTGGTTTTGTGCTATATTTAGCTTTTTAATACTCTAACAACTTAGCCACGTGGATATTCTTTACTGAAAATTAGAAGAAAAAAAAGCAGACCCGATGGAACACGTATTACAGTGGGTGTTTACAGAGCGGGTGAGAGTGGATGGTGGGGCAGAAGGGGGGACCAATTTTCGCCTGTTTGAGTAAAAGAGTGAAAGAGAAAAAAAGAAGGGGTGAAAGTTTTGGAGGTGGGGGGGGGCAGGATACAAAGACAAAAACTTGAAAAAGACGGAGGGGCAGTTTGGGGAGAGACGAATCCAGTAGTTTCCCCCAGCCCCAAATAATAAAACCGGATTCCAACAAGTCTACCGCTATTTAGGAAACCGCTGCGGACCCTTCCTCCAATTCCAAATCCACGGCCCCTCCTTCCCAAACCATCGCTCCCTTAAATACCCCACCCCCTCGCTTCCTTTCTCACATTCGCGCAAGACTTCTCCCTCTCCCAAAAGGACGCAAGCCAAACCCTTGGCTTCTCTCTCGTTCAATTTCTCTCAGAGACATCAAAATCCCCTATCGATCATCACCAGTCAGACCAAGCGGCAGTTATTTTGTTGGTTAACACAACGGTAGTCAATATGAGGATGAGCTGTAATGGATGTCGAGTCCTTCGCAAAGGTTGCAGTGAGAACTGCAGCATCAGACCTTGTCTCCAATGGATCAAGAACCCCGAGTCCCAAGCCAATGCCACTGTTTTCCTCGCCAAGTTTTATGGCCGCGCCGGGCTCATGAACCTCATTAATGCCGGCCCCGAACATCTCCGTCCTGGTAAGCACCACCTCTCTCTCTCTCTCTCTCTCTCTCTCTCTCTCTGTTCAGCTTTACTGAACTTGTTGTCCCATGTTATCACAGCGATATTCAGGTCCCTCCTGTACGAGGCATGCGGAAGGATCGTGAACCCAATATATGGATCAGTCGGGTTGCTCTGGTCCGGAAACTGGCCTCTCTGCCAAGCCGCCGTGGAAGCTGTCCTTAAGGGAAACCCGATCACCCAAATCGCTTCTGAAGCAGCTGTCAGCCCTAGCCCCCCTATGAAAGCGTACGACATACGACATGTCTCCAAGGATGAGAACTGGGCAGCTTCTCAAGACCTTCACAGGGTTAAGAGTCGGAGCCGCTTCAAGCGCTCCGCAGCAAAGCCCAACAAGCCCAAGCTCGTCTCTACTGCTGATTTGGTAGTATCCGAACCGCCTGTTGCCGACGCTACCCCCGTCTGTAACCTGAGGTGGCGCAGGTGTTACCCGGATGGTTTCGAGCGGGCAACGAGTCACGAATCTTCTGGAAGCCACCATTCCGAGCACAACGGTGAAGGGGACAGCCGAGAGACCGACAGCATGTTCTCCGTAGAGACCGTGGAGCACTCCCTTGTGAGTCGATCCGAGCAGCAAGAAGCTGCCCTAAAGACCTCCGATAGCCATACTGATGACAATGAGGTCGAGTTAGAACTCACACTCGGCTTCGAGCCGGTCTCACGTCACCCAAGCGCGAGTCCTGTCAAAGGTCGCAGTGATCTCCACGTGTCAGGCAACGATACGTGTAAGATGGAGCTGGGACTTGATTATGTGGCTTGATTTGCCGTTGTTGTGTCCAGAGATATCCAGTTTTGGCGGTTCAGATCATTCATTTCTCTTTGTAACACAATAAAGCCTCTCTTTAGATCTTGTTTATTTTTCATGTTATTTTTCGTAATTTTTTCTCTCTTTTCTTTTGTTGTTGTATAAACTTGAATATAAGAGAGAGATAAGATGATTATACTCTTGATACACACACGTCATAAAGATCATTTTATCATCTTTTTATACGTTGGACCTAAATTGCGCGGAGGTGTGTGACTGAGTGCTGTATACGAATACGATATTTGCAGCGTGATCTCACGCGTGCATATTAAAATTGCCTAACGTAGTGGTAGAGGAAAGACGAGAGAAGGTGAGTAGGCAACAATAATACCGAAGGCGCCGCAGCGGCAACCGAGAGCGGTACAGTCACTGTGGCATGACAAAGCAGGCACAGATGGTGCACATGCAAAGCCATCGTGGCCATGGGGCCCATACCCTCATGCACCAACAACTTTGGAGGTTGGAGTTCAATGTATCTTTCTTCTTTCCGTCCCTCCCTCCAGTTTATCTTTTCGCTGCAGCCTGCAGGCGTCCGTAGATGCAACTTGCAAATCATGCAATCAGGGATCTACGGGACCCACCTCCTAACACTGGGCCACCCCATGTCTTGAAACGGCACTACACGACCGTGGTTTCGGCCAGTTTTTCCTGGGAGGATGAGTGATTGAATATTGTTAATGCTAAAGCTCGGTGCTATTTTTTATTAATGAGGAGGCAAGTTGCATGCAGAGCCCCCACCCCTTTCTCCCTGTAAAATTTGATTTTTGAAGCAGTGATTAAGGAGGAATGGATAGTGCATGGACGGACGGTCGGTCGGGGAGGGGACCCACCCAGGTCCCAGGCTTTGCAAGTTGCGTCCGGAACAGAGGAAATATCGGAAAGTGGAGCAAGGCACCAAAAGTGGGGTTTCTGGGTGCAGCGCATCCAGACCCCTTATCAAATTCCGGAAAAATAATGCAGTGTCAGGTGCACTGGATACTGGAGCTCTCTCTCTTTCTCTTTCTCTCTAAACATTAAAAGACTAAAACCAGGTGCAGCTGCATATAACCCATCTTTTATTGAATTTGGTACAAGGAAACCCAGTTGGCAACATGGCTACTGTCTAGGGGGGACCTCCCTGGACGGGCACAGTCAATATAGGGATCAACAAATCTATTTGGATGCTTGTTTTTGATTTTGATCCATCACTTCACTTCTTTTGACTGTCATTTGGTGTGGTAGGTTTGGGTTTCATTATTGTGTTTTGCCCACCCACTTGATGGAGGATGCATGCATGGTAAATCTAAATTCCACCTACTTGAACTTAATCCGTCACTTTGTTATCTTTTTAATTTTTTAGTCTGATAATTTTTAGATATGTTTATTGGGCTGAATATTAACATTTCAGTATTCAATATATTGGTGATCTTATCAATCGAGCTGTATGGTATTATATGCATCTCACTAGGTTATATTTGGGTATAAAAACCGGCCAAACCCTGCTTCCAAGAACCAGTGTTTAAAGAATAAGTTATGATCAGCTAAAACTGATCCTTGCTTGAAGCTAAATTTTTAAGCTTCAAAATATCAATTCCCATTAGGGCTGTTCATAAGAATGTCCAACCCGACCAAATTGACCAATCTGGGCCGATCTAATCTGAGTTGGGTGGGTTTTCATTAGTATCGGTCGGTTTCGAGTTGGGAAAATATATAAATCAATATATCGAGTCGGTTTCAGTTTTCTCGTGTGAAAACCAAAACCAACCCGACCCGAATCGAACTATTCTTCTACTAATTTGGTAGTTCCTAGTTTGAGTAGTTTCCTACTTAACTATAACTAGCCTTCTACTAAAACTAGAAGGTTCATTAGGCAATTACAATTAGAATAGGCAATCTATCCTACTTTCTAACTTTCTATGATCTTTTACACCAAATAGGCAACCCGTTAGGCAATTATAATTAGAATTCAATTAGGTGTCCTTTTGTATAGGAGCAAAACCGAAACCGACCCAACCCGACTTAAACCGACCACGTCGGTTTGGCCTATCAGTGGGTCGGTTTCGGTTTCCACCTCGGATAACCTGACCAGGTCGGATCGGTTGGAAAAACCCCAATAAACCAACCCAACCCGACCCGTGAACACCCCTAATTCTCATAGTAGTTTTGATTTAAAAAAAAAAAGGATTTGGTTTCATTAATTTTGCCCACATCCTTATAATTGATTTTTAGAATTATAAACTTTACTAAAATTAATTGAAAGCATGCCAAACACAGCCTAACTCAACTAGATGTTATAGATGAAATGGAATACTTCAGTTGACATAATTTACAGCATAAGAGATATTTGCTGCCTATAAGCTACAACCCTAGTTTGAAATAAAATTCTAACTTCCAATATTGGAGGGTAAATTTCAGAGAAATTTATATGTCCAATTGGGTTTAGGGATTTAATGGTGGTGGTGACGGTACTGATGATGATGTGATTGATTAATATTGTCATATTGTATCAACTTGATGATACTTTTTATAAATCAATTGATATAGATGTTGGTTCTTTTCATTAATTCACAAGTGGGCTAAACCTTATAAAGTCCGCTTGTGTAGGCCATGTGCAAAGAATATAGCTTGCCAACCTAGTTAACTCTATTCCCAAACATGGGGAGCCAAGCCATTACAAAAACCCTACATATGTAGTTGCACAACACTTCCCAAGGCAATTTCTTCTTTTGTCCAGACAGTTTCTCCTGGTAATTAGTGATATAGTGATGTATATGTTTTTTCCTATGGAAGCACAAAATAACTTACCAGAAAAGAAAAAAAAAAAGAAGAAGAAGAAGAAAAGCTAAGAACCACTTAAACGTTTAACATGTCTGGTTTTATTTCACACAAGGAAAAAATAACAAATAATGTCAAAAGTGGCGAGCTATGATATAATCTCAACTCAATTCAATTCAGTCTTAAACCCAACTATTTTGGCCTAAGATATGACATAAGTTCGATGCCTAAATTCCAAGGACCTTTCACGTTGAACGCCCCTTGCTAATCCTTACCTGTAAAATAAAAGGAAGAAGAGGATCCGACATACTCAGGCCCTTGGAGCAAGACGCAACAAGGTACTAGATAATCTGAATTGGGCTTAGATTTGGAGGCTTTTACTGTTACATTTATTGTGTTTAGAAAATAAGCTGAGTTTCTAGTTATAATATTTTCAGCCTCTAACGTTCTCTTATGCATTTAATGCTAATATGAAGGTTGCAAGAGAACCGTTTGATTGATTGAATCATGCCTCAATAGGCCAAATGGTCACCCATTGACTGAGTAGGAGATAGAAATGAATCTAGTGTGCATTCCAACAATGGTCTCTCTATGCCAATATATATATATATATATATATATATATATATAAAGAAATCAAATGGTCAAATAAATTTCATTTTCTATAAAAATAAGTAATAATATAAGAAATCTTGATTGTGTGTGTAACATAGAGATGATGGTGTTGCTGGGGTAGTGTTGTTTTTTGGCCGTTGTCTCCAATGGAGAGTTTGATAAAAGAAAAAAAAAGGTCCATATACGATCGATCCCATTGGATAGCCCAATAACAGTCTGAGTCACACTGCCATATATTGGTTAGGCAAGTAAGGGAGGCAAAATGTTATCTGTTTGTCCCAATTTAAATTTGAATTTGACCCTATTAAGAGTGATCTGAATTGGGTCTGTTTATAATTGAACTAATATGTTTGTATAAATTTAAAATTAATGTTGTATCTATTAGTAAATGATGTGTTTTATTAAACTGTAGTAGTTTCAAATTTCAAACAAGTAATTTACGGTTGTTCATGAAATATAATATCAAAGTTATTTTTAGTTCATTTTAATAATAATATATAATGGTTTGATTATTTTTAATTTAATTTACTTCTACGATTCTGATTGCAATCTAAGATCAATTAAAATCCCAATATAATAAGATCCAATTCAAGTTTGAATATAAACAAATCAAATTTTACTCAACCTACATCCGGTCAGATTCGATCCGTTAGCATACCTAGAAGTGCCCATCTTATATAATTCTTAGGTACAGGTATGGAAAATTTGGAATTTGAGTTTCAATTAACCAATGCTTATATTTGAAGCAACAAATGGACATAAGCCCTTCAAAACTTTGGTGTAGAAGTTTTAGTACAATGGTCATGAGTCAGCCTCTTACTAGTGGTATAGGGCTCCTCACATGTATGCATATATACTTTAATAAATGGTTCAACTTCTATATTATCATTAATGTTAATAAAGTGGAGCACTGCAATATCTCTTTTTGTGAGTTGCAGAAAGAAATGCCTCATGACTCATGAGTGACAACACAAATCTAACTTTATTCTTTGTGCAATATCTCATGATCACCAAAAAATAGGGAAAGGAATAGGAATCACTTACTCTATTTCTATAGGTTTGACGTCTGGGTCTTCAATATATTGCAGATTCTAAAATCTAAATATTTGGAGTAGATTTTAATGGTGGTGGAAATAATATTGATGATGGTGATGCAAGAGTTCAATCCTAAATCAGGGATCTCACTGTGGCTTTTTAAGTTTCAGTCCGTGGTCTTAGAGGAGCAGACTGATATTAGGTGTACCACTTAATTTGGTTTAATTACTTTGAAATAATGGAGTAAGCTTAAAAACTAGGTGGTATATGTATGTCTACGTTCCATTTAATCTGTACTAATCAGGTGTCTGCTGTGAGGTCAGAAGCATGGATAACTTGGAGGACCAAGAAGAGATTATTTTTATTTTAGATCAGATCGATATAACCCCAATTAATAGTTGGGATTTTGCAAATTAGAATGGTTACAGCTAATTAATCAGATATGTTTCTTAGTTAGCTTTTGAAATTTACATTTAGATCCCATTTGGAAGGGTTTCAACTTTGATTATTGAGCGGTGTTGATTGAACACATTAAAGAAGCTATTGAAACTAACTTTACCAGATGGTCGATTATATTTCATATAGAGTTCAGTTAAAGAATATTCTAGTTTTGGGGTTTTAACCAAATATAACTTCTAGGCTTTCCATATGCCCATACGGGGACTATCTTGCAAAGCCACCCAAAGGGGCAGTTAATGTTCTATATATGCTCTGAATCGATTCTGGGATCCTGGCCTTAATTAGTTGACGAACTGATAAAAGATGATGCATGGTTGTATGATTTACACTGTAAATTCATAGACTTTGACTGCTGTTCATGAATAAACAACTGTAGATGGTGGCCTAGTTGCCTTAGACTCAGTCATATACTACTTTATTGTTCGGCTCGATAATAGGAGAGATATAAGACATACAAATCCTAACTAGTTGATGAATGAATGATTGAAATAAGTCCGATGACTTTCAAAAATTATATTTGAATAATTATAAGAATATCGTTATATCGCGAATAATTTGTTCTTTTTTCTATGTTAGGACCTAGGACAACTTATGGTAAAGCAAATATAAGTGGAGCCTTACCAAAATTCTAGGAAGACCACCTTACATGTATGTATGTGTTGAGGAATGGCATTTTGTCTCAAATGTGTATTAATCTCAGTTGAAAAATATTCGATGTAACATGATATATAGCTTAGTAATGGAAGTGGTGCCTTGTACATATCTGGTCAATGGAAAGAGGTATCATCATCTTATTTGAAACTACTAGAGCTAGAGGCATCTATATATTCAGCTCAAATTACAGGGCTTTTGCATGCATGTAACTTGGCCCATACTTGTTAATCTATTCTTCTTTTCTCTATGGAAGAAAAAATATGAAAACTATCTTGTTTTATCATGAAAATGAAAAGCTATTAGTTGATTAATAATCATTTCTGTTATATAAGAATATTTTCAGTTGATGATCATATATATATAAATGTGAGAATTTAGCCAATAACTCTATACCAAAAAAAAGCAGCACAATCGAGGCAATTAGTTGTGCCCTGATTTTTGTATAAAGTTATTAGACAAATTCTTGCATTTATATGACCATCAACTAAAAATATATTCTAAACAAAAATAATTTATAATGTTTTCCCATTAAATAATATTTTAATAATTGATTTTCCTTTTTAAGGTTGTATTAAAAATTTACCCTTAAAGTAGGTATGAAATCTAATATTAATGTTTTTCCCATCTCTCTTCTCTCTAGACTTGAACTCCACCTTTTAGCTATACTTTTAACTATAATGAATAAGCATACTAGTTAAGAGAAATCCAAATTGAAAATGTCGTATAATTTTAAATTGTATAACATCAAACAATCAAAATTTAAAATGTACAAATTCTAAAATTATGACAAATAGAAAGACAACTATTTACATTGGGGTTTGAGTCGCCAAAGTGAATATATACATGTTCTCTTGCCAATTAGAAAGTGTTCGCTTTAAAAATATGCATACATTGCATAATGCAGCAACTTGTGAAAGGGATTTAAATGGTTGTCCATGAATCTTTGAGTTGGCATCTTATAACATTTGAGTGACTAATCATGTATTCGAATAAGCTGACACCTTGGTGTTATTGATCATGTTATAGTCTTAATTATTCGATAGGGAGTATTTGTACAGTTTCTGAAAAATTCTTGGACCCTTAGGCTATGTTTGGTTTGAAAGAAAAGGTAGGGAAAGGAAAAAAAAAGTCAAAAAAATCTATACAAGATTTGTAAATATTTCCTTACCTTTTCCTTCAAATCAAACATAACTTTAATGAAGGGTCAAGGGACTGAAGAGCTAGAGTATCTGTGACCACCTTTCCAACCTGAAATACAGTATTGGTGAAATCCATATAGGGATTCTTTGGACGATAGAACAACTTGCTAAAGTTTATATATATCCATCAAATTAAATACATCTTTTTCCTAAGGCATTGGGTTTTTCTAATTTAATTGGTTTTTCTAATCAAGATCTTGATGTTCAGTTACAATCAAAACCCACTACTTTTTTGATAAAATGATGATAAGACCTACATACTGGACTTTTGAGATTAACAAGCATATATGCAAATATTCCTTGATATTAGTGGTACAGGGACTCCAGAAGGCATTGCAATTAATGGCATGTGTTGATCAACCATCAATCAAAAGAGTTCATGCTGCATGTATATAGTTAGAAAGAGTCTGGAATGCCAATCTCAATCACTTTACAACTCCTTTCTGTTCTATATTGAACTGTGCCAATCAATTGCTACTTTGCAGAATAAAATGTCATCTGCAGCAATAGCACTCTTTATGATGTCTATGCATATAATAAGCATGCTTATTAATTTTTTTTCCTTTTCTACATATTTCTTGAGGTGCCTTTTTCCTGCTTTCTTTTATTTATTTATTTATTTATTTATTGTCTTTCTTAGAACAATTTTAATTCATCTACGAATCATAGATTAACTATTGAATTCAATAATTGAACAAATTGTGTCACAACTTAGGGGGTGACTACAACATCAGTAAAAAAACATGTTCTTATATGAGAGAGAGAGAGAGAGAGAGAAAAATTATAGTATTTATGAAATGTGATATTAAATAACTAAACGAATAATGTTCTTTAAACCAGAAATTCGAAAACTCACTTTCAGTATCAGTTTTGAAAACAAAAAACACATATATAATCATGCAATAACTTTTTTTTGTGCTTTGTTTTAAGAAACAATTATACTTAAGCTAGCTGGTTTTATTTTGTTCTTGGAACTCACTACAACAAAATCAATTCATATTTGAGGACACCTGGCCCTTAATTTGTATTTGGTTTGAAAGAAAAGGTAGGAAAAGGAAAGTGACCAAAAGCAGCCTTAATGTTTTTAATTAAAGACGGATTGGTAACTTATATTTCATGGCAATTGCCTGGAGTATAAACATAAGCATTTTCCATTCAGCATAGGAATGGCAACAGGAAGGTTTGGGGCGTGGATCATATTCCCCATCCCGATCCCTGCTAGGAATAAAGTTATCCTCCATCCCCTATCCCCAACAGAGAGGGGTTCCCCATGGGGATCCGAATCCTCAAATTTTTAATTAATACTATTTTTAAAAAATAAATGTATTTAAAATAAAAAGTTAAAAATATAAATAATAATTTAAATCTATTTTGATACATATAACAAATAATATAATATATAATATGAATAATATTTAGGGGTTTTTACTGTTTACTCCACCCCTAAGTGGAGCTAGGATTTCTAGGGGTGGACTGAAATCCTGTCCGTAGATTGATATCAGATCCACGGGCAGGATGTGGTTTGTAGAGGGGGGGCTAGTAAACTAGGAGGAGGTTGCAATTCAGATTTCTGAGAGGGATTGCAGTTCAAAAATCCCTAATATATATATATATATATATATATATATATATATATATATATATATATATATATATATATATCGAGGTTAAGGCGGGACGGGGACATTATGATCCCCATCCCCGACCCCCCCTGGCCAAAGCAATCCTCATCACTAATCCCATATAATTGGAGAAATCGAATACCCAATGGGGATGGGAATTGGGATGGGACAAATTGCTATCCCTAATTCAGAAAAAAAATCATCTGCCCAAAAAAAATGAGTTGAAAAGAAAAGAAAAAAGAAATTAGTAACATTGTGGGCACCCCAAGTTGGCTCAATCGTTTCTTGGTAGAATAGTTCGTTGAGATTTTTAGGCTGTATTTGTTTGATGAAATTACGACAAACAGAAAGTCGAGAGAAAACCTTTCCCTCAACTTTATATTTCTCTCTTATTTTGTAATTTGTATCACCTTATTATTTTCAATTTAGATGCGGAAATAAATTAAAGGATGAGTGCACTTGCTTAATACGAGTCTAGGGTATATCCGTATATATAGTAAGAGGCTTGACAAGGGCAAAACATAAAGGAAGGTCACATAGGTAGATTCAGAGCATGCTAAAGTCTTATGTCAATTAAGATCTAAGTTTTCATCCACTGAACAAAATCCTTTCTGGATGAGTTGATTTGAAGAAATTTATGGTTTCGACCATCGATCATATTGACAATTCACTGAACAAACCAATGCCTAAGAACAGAGCAATCAATACAAGAAGAACACCACTCCAGTCTCGACGTTTAGACGACCATTGTCATCACCAATAAGAACAAATTAAATGAATCTAGTTTGTATACCAATCTACTACACATTTATCCATACCATAACTGAAATCTGACTTACTGCGTTGTCATTTACTTATTCATTTCAGCCATCATCTAGGTACTTTAGCTTCGCCCATTAAGGAGTCCATGGCCTCAATAAAAAACATTATATTTAAAAGACAAAGCAATGGATCGCACGTGGGACATTTACCTCGGCTACGTTGAAAATGAGAAAAGGGTGAAACCGGATTGCACTGACTGAAGCCGATCTCGAAACTCGGAAGGGGTGGTGGGTAAGCATGTATAGCACGTGGCATTTAAAGTTTTACTGACGGTTGAAAAGGAAAACGTATACTATTTAGCCAACCTAGGCAGTAAGCAGTCGAAGCGGACGCTGGTGTAGTACCGGTCGCCAGTCGGTCGGTCAAAGTACTGTTTCCATGATTGGTGGATCAAACTTCAAAGAAACAATTAAAAAGAAATACGTTCAACTAAACGAGTATACCTTCTTATATAACCAAGGAATTCGGATCAGCCGAACGCTTCGGCTGTTCAGTGGATTGTGTAATTAACGATGAGATTCTACGTCCACGTTAGTAATAAATGGATAGGCTCCACTGTTAAAAAAGGTGCCAGTCTCATGTATTTTATTATTGCTTTGGAATCAAAGCTTCAACAAAACCTTACTCGTAATTAAGGAGCTCGAATTCAATGGACCGGCCGCCGGGAAGCGTGCACCGTCCAATACAGTTTGTATACGTCGCCTAAAGGCATTTAAGAGACAAACTAACGGAGCTCTTCATTTAACGGTGAGTCTAATGGTTGGACCGGGTTCAAAAGCAAGTAAAGCACCCTCTTTATTTTACATTTCTGAACAAACTCCCCCTTCCCCTCTCTCCTCTAAACCCTAGCAGTGATCAGATCTCCGGCGAGGTGCGATGTTCGGAAACAGTTATATAGAGACCAGTGGAAATGTAAATCTTGAATCTTTTTTATTCTCTTCTTTTGTCCGTGAAAGAGGTTGCTAACCCCACAACCAGAGCATATTTCCCATATTATTAATTTAATTGAAAAAGGAAGAATAACATGAATCTAACTTACCCTACAAATTAATTACAACTTTGCGTTTTATATAGCCCATCATGGGTTTTGTCCCCTACAGAAAAAACTTAAAATTCATTGGCTTCAAATAATCTTCATAATACATTCAAACGAAAATAAAAAATCTAGCCTTTTGGCATTTACAATTTTTTACATCAAAAGATTCAAAAAAGAATCTATTAAGGTTAGGGTTGATTGTGTTTTTTTTTTTTCAAAAAATTAATTCGGTAGATGTCTGGTTGTGGGGTTAACAACTTACCTTTTAAAATTTTATCTGTCACAGGCAAAAGAAGAGGAGAATAAAAAATACAGATTTACCTTTCCTCTGTATTTCGGTTTCGGAACATTAAAAAGAAACTCAGTCTGTAGGGAAGAAGAAGAAGAATAATGTTGTTGCTGGCCTCTATATGCATGTTACCAGACGTCGTCTATTTTACATTGCCAGAGGTCTGGTTACTGCTAAGGTTTTAGATGAAAAGAGAAGGAAAGGGGCGGAGTTCAAATGGCGGAATGAGAGAGAAGAGGAATTTGTTCAAATGTTCAGCAAAGTGAAATAAAGAGGGTGTTGTACTGCACTCGAAATGGTGTATGCTGAGGTGAACTTCCATTCATTTGATAACACGACATGGGAAAGAGGGTATTGATAATGCCCTCCCATAGGCTGTGTTTGGTTTGAAGGAAAAAGTAGGGAAAAGAATGGAAAGGTAGGGAAAGCTTTACAAATCTTATATAGATTTCCCTATCTTTTCCTTTCCTTACCATTTCCTTCAAACCGAACATAGCCTTAGTGTCTTATTTTTTATATTTTAAAATAAAAAACCTAAAAAAAATAAATAAAGATAATTTGGATTATCTGGTGATGGAGAAAAAAAACCATCTGTGTGAAAAATAAGCAGAGAACTTAAGATTAGAAAAATTTTGAAACAGGGAGTTCTATTGATGAACGGCATAAGAAAAAATGATTCTTCTTTTTTTCATATTTACAGGGACACCATCAACAAGATTCTCATGCAAGGTTTTGTTGCCACTCTATCAGTGTATTTGCAAGAAGAACCCTTCTTCTTCTCTCTTAAAGACCCAATTTCAGCAAGGTGAAGCTACACAAGTGTTGTCAACAACGTGAAATTTCTGCAAGATTTCAAGCCATTGTTCAAACAATATCAACTTAAGTTAGATCTCAAACCATTATTAAACACCATATAGATATTGACAAAAAACCCATAGAAACAGCAGTTCTCTAACTCAGTCCTTCCATTAGATAGCTGGCTCCTCTAGCCCTTAAAACAAAAGAATGCATGTAATTCGTCCTTGACTAAAGCTAAAACATTAACTTCAAACAACATTAGACTTGTAGCTTCAGCTAAAGGTTGAGGACAAAAACACGAGTCTATTTGCAGATGACTCCCATTTTTTATTGAAGATTGATATGAGAAAAAACCAATCTTTATTTATAAAACTTTTGCTCTCAAGTTGCAATCTTTAATGACTTCTAGCCTTGGTTGAAACTTGAAGAAGAAAGAGAGTTTTAAAATCGTTAATGGCATCCATGGAGTTCTAGGGCTTGGTTGAGTTTCCCTCTTTCCTTTGAGTCCAAATTCTTGAAGACTCAATCTGAGATTCCCTTTTATTTTACTTTTGTCGTTTTTTATTTTTTTAATTATATCGTAGAACATAATGAGAAAACTTGCCGTATAGGTTTACCACACATGTAAACCGGTTGCCCATGTAAATTGTGTGATGTGTTCAATTATGATTGAAAGCGGATCCCAGTACACACCATTTCGAATGCAGAACATCCGGACTCCTTTTTAAGGCCCAATTACTCGTCCAAACAATGACAACTCTCCTACTCATCCCAACTACAGCATTGGAAACTGGAACGAGCCCATGATCTTTTTTTTTTTTTTCTTATTGTTGGTTCCTTATCTTTTCTGGGAGAAGGAATGAGCCCAAATCCGAGTGTGTTAAAAGAAAGAATCCCTCACCTAAAATTTTATAAAAATAGATATTATAATGAATCAGCTGGTCTTCACTCTCTTTCATTCTCTCTCTCTCACTTTCGAGGAAGAAGAATAAGAAGAGAACGTTGGACTTATTACTTGGGTTTAGAGAAACCATGGATTTTCTGTCTTTTTCTTATATGTAGAGAATAGAATAAACCTAATAGTTGGTTGTTTCGTCAAAGTCTGTGGAGAGTAGAAAGATGAATTGAATACAGTAATGAAAAGTGGAAATCTTCCGAGTTCCGAGCGGTGAGGGTATATTTGTTTGTTCTATTTAGACGGAGGAGCTTTGGCTAAGCCTAAGAATGGATCAACACGCAATTCATCTCTTCGTTCTGGTGGGGTGAACAAGTCGTGCTTCCATGTTTAGCATAATTTTGGCATGACTTAGAATTCTGTTGTCTCCCCTATTTCCTGTTCTTTATATTGATGAAGACGTGTCCCCACTTTTATAAGTATTTTTCATTTTCCTGTTATTATTGTTGTTATTATTAGTGTAGAGTGTGGACCACCGATCACCCATGTCCAAGTTTTAGAGAAGAAATCTCCAAAAATGGACTTCCATGGGCAGAAAAATAGACAACATGCCCCCCCCCGTATTTCTGGTATTAAATATTCGATGGATCGGAACCACTGTTTGATGGGTCCAAGTCCAACTACGTACAAAACTCTGAATAATTAATACGATAGACCTCCACTGTGAAAATATGACTCTGGAGTCTGGAGCCATCACAAACGCTTCTACACTGGCTACGAAAACCCAAAAGGAATAAACGCAACATCAGCAATTGCCAATTGGGTTTCATATACAAGCCTATCGCCGGCACGTTTACTCTAATTGGATTTTTGTACTTCATTCTAATTGGATTTAGGAGGTGTTATAAGAGAGAGTTTTTTTTTTTACTTGAAATGTTTTAAAAGTATTTTGAATTAAGTAATAAAAAAAAAGTTTGACTATGATATCAAAAAGACCTGATACTGCAAATACCTGTAACCAATCAACTGGTATCATAGTAAATTAGTAACCAATCAACTCAGTTCTAATCAGAATTTATAGGGGGTTTTGATTGGTCGAATCCTTTCTCGTATCATATCTTTTAATTTGGGTCAGATTTGTTTTCCAATAAAAATTTGCTATTTTTAAATTTTATGTCCAATTCATTTTTCACAGTAATTTGGTTGATATATGAAAATCAGATTTGGTACTCACAAAATTATGCATGGTTTTTAAAAACGAACCGGCCAAGGGTTCGGTTACTGGTTCAAACAGTCTGACCATTCAAACCAAACGGCTGGCTTGTTTTGATAAAAAATAATAAAAAATTGGAAAATGGTCAAAATGGTTTGAATGGTTCGAACAGTTAATCAGCCAATTCAGCGGTTTGCTAACCAAAATCAATGGTTTTGGGAGAAAATGGGTGACCGGTTCCTAGTTTTTCTGGTCTGGATTTTGAAAACCATGAAATTATGCTCATACCATTCTCATAGCACTTTTCGGCCATATATTATTGAGAACATCTCTCCATGAATAAAAAAATACATATATCGAGATATTCCCAATGTATAGCTGAAGATGATTGTAAAATCACAATTTTGTGAGAACTGAATCTACGCTCTATGTATGTTACTATAATTTGGGATTAATTGGAATTTGTAACAACATAACGCTGAACTAATGGTTTGAGACCAGCAATACATACACATACATTGGGTGGAGCCATAGGCTTCTAATCTATACAGTACATCTTAGGTATGACTTCTAAAAAATTCTTTGATCTTTTGGGTTATACCTCGTGCTATATAGGCTGCGTTTCATAAGAGTGCAAAAAATACATGCATCGGTTGGTCAATATATATATATATAAAGGCAGACTTGGTTAGATTTGCAGTAATAGATTTTGTATTAGTGTTTAACTATGATCGGTACAAACATGAATTTCAAGAGTGGAGTCTATCTTATATTGATCAACTTTGTGTGGGACCATTTTCAAATGCAAAAAGTTAGGAAAACAAATTCACTTACAATTTTAGATAAATCTTGACCAAACACCTGCAAGACCATACTGGAATACAATTTTAATTCTGCATTTGAACTCCTATTAAACGCAGCCATAACATTGCATTATAGTGCATAATATGCAGTCCAAGAATGTTCACGTAATAAAAAGTGCAGTTTTTTTTTTTTTGGAGAATGACTGATTCAGACCAGTGTTAGAATTTATAGGCCTAAAGTATAATTGGGATAGGTGCTGGTACGGAATTAATGCCAATTTATGGGTGGGTATTGATGCATAGAGTAAGGGTAATTGACATTTTGAAATATTGTACATCTGTAGGAAATCAGAATTCTACAATAGATATGTCCATACTTCTCCATTTTTTTGGGATTTTTTGGATTGATGTCAAATTCACAGACAGAATGTAGTTTGTAGGGGGGAGGGCTACTAATAGATTAAGAAGGGGCTGCAAATTATATTTTTGAAGGGATTTGCAGTCCAAAAATCTTTTTTTTTGGGGGGGGGGGTTTGGATGCAATATTAATGCAAAAGCTCAAATTAATGGTGATCAAATAGCTGAATTAGTAAATTGGATGAATTGTCCCAACGGTGTTGGTCGTTTAGCCCATTTTGCAGATCTCCATGTAATACCGACATCGTTGCTCATAAGATTTCTATTCTCCAAGATATTTGAAATTGATGGAACGTTGGTTAGGATTTTGACTTAACACCAATCAAACTAGGCTAATTCTAGGCTAGGATGTTAGGTTAGACCAACAAAACCTGTTCCCTAACAGGAACCCAGAAGTAGGTCAGGTCATCATCAAGTCGTCGTCATCATTTAAGTCTTATCCCAACTTATAATGTCCGGTACATGAATCGTGTTTTATCATTATGTTATGTTATTTGTTGGTAAGTTATTGGCACTCAAATCAACCCTTATTACTTCTATCCAATCTGGGTCTGTTCTCAATTCTTTGAGTTTGGATTGACTCCCTACATACGTCCCATAGCACATCCCACCCATGAATTAGGAATATCTATCATGTAGTGTGGGACACGTTCTGTATGATGCCAATGAATTCCAGTTCTTCTATCCCTTTTAATTTGTGACAGGTCACTTTTTTCTAACAGGAAGAGAGAAGCAGATGGGCCTGGTTAATGGGCTCTCCGGGCCCAATTCTAATTGAGATGCCTGTAAAATTTTTCTCCAATCATTTAAATTTTTGTTGCTTGATTGAATTGAACCCGGTCTGGCTCTCTGTCCGACGTTTTTAGACGGGTGTGAGCTTTTTAGCTGAGATCGGCTTCAGTCAGACAAAAGTCCCTTCTATGCTTTATTTCATGGGAAGATATTAGGTTATGAACTTATGATGGCTGTTGGAATGGACTTTGCTCCGACTGAATCCTGTTTCTTCTCAGCTGCCTACCTGGATCTTAATCAAATGGTCTTGATTCAATACGTGTGCCACTTGACCGTTGGATTCACCACACGAGCTAAGCTATCCTCGTCAAACAGGACTTGGCAGAGGTGTTTATTGGATTCCAATCTGACCGTTAAAACTGGACCATCAAGTTGCATCTACGTAGGAGATCGCGTTCAATTTTCTCCCGTTCGTTGACTATGCACTTCACTCACGTTTGACGTCTCACGGGGGCAGAAAACCCTCGGTTAGTCGCGTTCGAGCCCTCTCCAACTCACAACAGTGCTATCTCTCAACTGAAAACCAAACTAATATCTCTACAGAAGAAAAAATGGCGGGAGAAGAAGACCATAACCCTAGATTCTTTGTCGCAGTTCATGTAGGCGCAGGTTTTCACGCTCCTTCTAACGAGAAAGCTCTCAGGGTAGCCATGAAACGAGCTTGCTTTGCAGCTGCTTCAATTCTTCGCAAGGTATTCTTCCAATCGAGATACTATTTATTTAGTTTAGTTTGGTATTATTCTTTTAGACTGATTATTATGTTATAAAGCGCTATTTAACGCCACTTGTTTCGATTCCTTTTTTTTTTTTTTTTTTTTTTTTTTTACTGTTTCCAATTCTAACTATGTTATTGGAAAGAGGAAAGCATTTATGCGAATGTAGAAACGGAGACAAATCAATCTGTTATGCTTGTTTTCTCCTCTCCCTATTCTTCTTATTCTTGTGAGGTTACTAATACAAATTATTGACAAAAAGAACAAATTATGCGTGTAATATATGCTGGAATTTTAACAACTTACCTCTTTACCTCTAAAAATTGTATGCTGGAATGTTAGTAATGTGCGAGACCAGATTTCAGCTTGCTCTGACCAAGGATTAGTGCTATGCCGAAATTTCTGAACTGCTAAGTCTTTGTTCTTGTATTGAGGAGGCTAGAACTAATCCATAGAGAACAATATTTGTCCTATAATGTTGGCCTAAAAATGGATAGGAAATAAAAAGAAGTTTTTTAGATATCCAGGCGAGGTAGGATTAGGAATTATAGAAGATAAGAGATTGAAATAGAAAAAAAAAAGGGATAAACAAAGAAAAGAAATGAGAATGGATACAGTTACCGTTTCTTCTGGTGGGTTGCTTGTGTGCTTGAACGAACGTTTCCAGTGATGAGATCTTTATTGCCAGTATTTAAGATAATTGGTAGCTGCAGAGAGGAAAAAGAAGCTTTGGCCCCTGTTCACATGTTCACACATGATACAAATTGGCTTTGTGTTACGATCCATTTGTCCCATGTTGGTAGTATGGGATGCTAATGTGAGGTATCCCACATCAGTAGTATGGGATGCTGTTGTGGGGTATATATGTGCATGGGTTCCCTCCCTCTAACAGCTAGCTTTTAGGGGTGAGTTCTCCTAAGGCACATAACACTTTGTGATTCAGAAGAACTCCCTTAGGGTATTGAGGGGTATTTAGTATTTACACTACAAGGTATTAGCTTACATGGCAATAAGACAAAATAATCCATTGTGATTTATAATGTTTCTCTCATCTGATAAGGCACATAATCTATCAAAACTTTGCTTAAACCCTATGATGTGTCGATGTCTCACTTTCAGCCCCTTATCTAGTTGCCAGTGATTTGGCAGACTTTCTACAGATGGTCTTCACACCCAAGACTTGCTTAGATGCTTGGCTCTTGGTGCTTGATACGTACCTAGACATGCTTGGAACTACAGCACTTGGTACCTGATATCCATTATGCAGTGTTTGGCATCTAGTTAATTTAATTTACCAATCATAGTTGATAGAGTTCTAGTTGTTTCTTCTCACATATAAGCTTTATGAACAACTAATGTCCAACCATTAAGTTAGCCCCTATGTAGGCAACATTGAACAACAGTTGGTCGTTTAAGACTGTCATTGTTTTCAATACCAACATTGCTTAACCTACTAACATTGAACAACAGTTTTAGGACTGTCATTGTTTTCAATGACTTGCTGTGGCACCAGTCCATCCATTTAACTTTGAATAAATTTCCTTGTTAACAATTTTGTTTTTTGTTTTTTCCAATATTGATAGGAAGGAGCCCTATATGAGCCAATGCTTACTTGTATCCTTAGACTGGGACTTGAGGAATGAGGACACTTTAATATGAATTGGTTTACATCAAAACCACACACTGGCAACATTGAGAATATCTCGTTGGCTTTCATGTTATCAAATGAAGTTTAAATGAAACTGAAAACACTAGTGCTTGAGGTGGTGAAGGTTTTTCTGGAGTTAGAAGAAAGAGAAAAAGATAGTAAGAATCATCCTAATTTGGTTGTCTGGATTATATTAGGTAGTGACAGGTGGTTGAGGAGGTTGTTTTCTTTTTTATTTAGTTTTGGCTTGGTTTTAGAGATTTGGAATTTTGCAGTTTTTCAGTTCAGAAAGGTCTTTTTCAGGAGGCAAAGTTAATTCAGTTAGAAGGATATCTGAAACATTAAGGTGAATCTCTGCATAAGGTGGTGAAGGTTCTTGCCGCTGTTTTGAGTTGGTTTGGGTCATGGTGCTATCTTATTGAGTATTTTTTTATCAATAACTGGCTGGCTATCTTATTGAGTACTGCTTGGTGTTTTTCTGTGTTTGTTCAAGTAGTTGGGTGGGACTGAATTTGCTGATCCTTGTCAGTTAGGGGTTGGGTTTCTGGGGGGACAAGGGATCTTTTGCTTTATATGAGGTGATGCCTTGTCACTGAAATTTGTATGCTTTATCTATTTTCTTCTTAATGAATTTTTATTTATTATAAAAGTAGTTGGGATAAGGCAAGGTGCCAACCAGCTGGTTGGTAAGGTCTCTTGCTGGTCGTAGTGGAGACTTGGGTTCAAATCCCGCCAGCCACCTGCACCTGGGTTGGGGGATGGGCTACCCCTGTTGTGTAGCCCTTCAAAAGATATCAAAAGTAGTTGGGATAAGGCTTGGATGATGATGATAAAAAAAACTTAGTGTTGGGCAGAGTGTTGTACAGCCAGCTATGTTGTATTGGAGTGGAGTGTTAAGCAGTCAAGAAACATGTCCAAATAATGAGTTTGGAAGAAACACACATGCTGAGATGGATGAGTGGAAAAACTAGAATGTTTAGGTCAGAGGTGAAGTCATTCGAAGGAACCAAAGAGTACCTCCAACAAGTGATAAAAATGAGAGAAAGTAGACTATGATGGTTTGGTCAAGCGCATAGAAGACCATTGACAGCACCTCATAAGAAGAAGTGATCCATTGCAAGTTGAAGGGGGTAGGACTAGGGGTAGACCAAAAAGAACATGAGTCAAAGTAGTAAGAAATGATTTAAGTGCTCATAATTTAACAATGGATATGACATTAAACAGAATATAATTATGAAACATGACTCATGTAGCTGACCCCATATGGTTGGAATAAGGCTTGGATGACGATGACTACAATGATTAAAAACACTTAGTATTGAAAGTTTTCATGCTTTGTCACGTAAAAGAATTATTACAAATTGTAATAGATTATTTTGTCTGATTGACGTCTAAGTTGGTCTATAAATAACCCTCCTTTCCTGCTCCTTGAGAGGATTATTATCTGGAAGAGGAAAGAATACTCCTTATAGAGTTAGGAGCTTCCGTTTCACTCTACAACAAGCTACCATTCTCCAACTCTGGCAACAAATCTCACCACTGGAAATCTCTTATTAGCCCAAGAAATTTGCTAGAATCGGATTATCAGAGGTTCCTGTGATTGAGTCTCCAAAAAATGCCATTACTTTAGCTTAAGTGCTTAACTGCACGATCCATTGCAAATGCAACAACCAATTGACAGAAGATCAGGTTATTTTTTATCATGTTATGTAGAACTACTGCAAACTTCCTGGCATTCCTTTTGTTTTACTTATTTATTTGCAAGATGCATGCCGCACAGGAGATGGTTGTACGTTGCTATGTTAAATCACAAATTCCATCTTTTTATCAGTAGGAAATTCTTAACCAAAACCAATTAATCAAGAAAGGATAAAGTCAATTCAGTATTGAGAACTTCAGGTTAGCATGTTCTGTGGTTTTTATGAAGCTGTTTGAAACAAGTGCTATGCTTCCTATGGTTCTGCTGAAGTATACCAGCCTTTAATTATTGTCTTCTTTTGTTTGCTCGGGTTTAGGGTTCTGGTGGGTGTATTGATGCAGTTTCAGCAGCCATTCAAGTATTGGAGGTAGTGTACTCTCCATTTTGTAATTTCATGGTATTGGTTTAGTTATATTTATCTCAGAAATTCAGTGATTCAGCTAAAGTGCTAAATGTTTAAACACTGAAAGTTACTGATAAAAGATATAAACAATGAACAACTTATCTTATTATCCTTTTGTTGCCAACATTTCTTTCTTTTTTTGAAACCATGTGCTTTTTTGGTAAGTTCAACACATGCGCTGATTTGTTTTTTTTGATAGATAAAGATTCAACACGTGTGCTCAATTGTTATAGAAGTGTATGAAACTTTTTGCATGCTGCTTGTCACTGTTTTCTTTTATGTTTAAATGTTTGTAAGAAAACTTTGCAAAGTTATTTTGATCTATTACAGGAAGTTTCTTCCTATTCTTCTATAGATTTACCATTCTTGGTGAAAACAAAATTTTCTATTTATGGTAACTTTTGGACCTACTATCTATAATAATTCTTGTAATTGCTATTGATAGTAAAATCGCTATTTACTATTTTATTAGCAATTTCTGGTTTCTTTACATTTAGTTTTAATGGGATTAGTAATGACTTGTTAGAATTGTTTTGGGAGTCCCCATAGAAGTTGTTTTAGCCTTTTGGATCAGTTTTTTTGAGAAAAGGTTAACTTTATTCGAAAAAAAGAGGTACATGAGGAGATGTACACAACAGATAAGCACTCAAAAAGTTACATAGGCAGAGAACTATCACTAAAAAGGTAATCCCTGTGAGCACCAGGTTTAACTAGACTATCAGCTTCAGAGTTTAGCTCCCTTGGAATCCAGACCATATGGGAATTTAAAGAAGCGAGGATGTCTCTCGCTTCAGCCAGGTAGTGAGCTAAGGCCCACTGTTAGGATTAGAAAGCCAATTAATGGTGTTGGCTGAATCTCCTTTAATGGTAAGATTTAGTAAGCCCATGTCTTTTGCAATCCTGATGCCGGTTAGAGCTGCCATGACTTTGGCCTTTGTTGAGGAGGCTATCCCAATCGGCCCACTAAAAGCCCAACTGATAATACCATTTCTATTTCGAATTACACCTCCAATACTCGCTACACCTGGGTTTCCAAAAGCGCTCCCATCAAAGTACAAGGTCGTCTCGCCTTCACCTACGGGGAGTGATGAGTTGTATTTGATTAGAGTGAAGGAAATTTACAACATTTCTTTGGAGGTCATCAAAGGTGACACCTCTAAAGTGAGTTGAGCTGGAAGTCCACAAGAAGCATTGTAACATATTAGAGAAATCAACTCCTCAAAGTTTTTTGTTCTATTGGTAAACACGTGGTTGTTTCTCTCTTCCCAAATGCTCCAGAAAATAGCATGTGCAGCAGATTTCCATTAAGTTTTCCCTCTTTTGCTCAATCCTCTTCCTGACCATTGCCCTAAGCATTCAACCACATTTTCTAGGAAAACCCAGCTGTATTCAAATAATGATAGAAAAAAGTTCCAAAATTTTCAAATTTCCTCACAGTGGAGCAGGATATGGTTGGTAGATTCCCCAGCTTTAAGGCAGAAACAACAAACGTGAGGAGATAGATAAGACCTTCCATGGTTCTTTTTCTGAAGGAGGTCATAAGTGTTGATTTTCTTTAAGCTGGCTTCCCACACACAAAAAAAAAAAAAAACAGACCCTGGAAGGGATATGAGCACACCAGATTCTCTTGTAGGGGTACTGATCAGTAGTTTGTTCTTCCCTAACTACAGCCTTGAAGCAAGATTTGGTTGAAAACTAACCTGATGGGTGAAGGGTCCACACACGAAGGTCAGGGGAATTTTGTGAGAGGTATACCTCTTAGGGTGTGCAAGAAGCAAGTGATTTCACTAAGTTCCAGGTCCCTTAGGGGTCTCCTAAGGGTTAGATTCCAATTGAAATAAGGGGGGAGGGGGGTAAAACCTGGGATATGGAAGCTTCTTGGTTTAAGGTAAGGCTGAATAGACGAGGGAAGGAGTTGGCTAAGGTAGAATTATCCCACCAAAGGTCAGTCCAAAACTTAATTCTATCACCCTTTCCCACCTTATATCTGATAAAGAATATGAAAATATTGTAAGTCAAGATTATACCTTTCCAAGGGTGGGTGCCTTTGACTCGATTCAAGTGAAGTTTGCTATCCCAACCGTTGGCGTGCTTTCCGTATTTGCTAGTGATTACAGTAGTCCAAAGCGCACTTGGCTCTAGAGGGAATCGCCACAACCATTTACTAAGAAGAGTTGTGTTTCTTTCTTTCAAGTGACCTACTCCCAATCCACCATCCTCTTTGGTTTGCTAACTTGAAACCACCTCACAAGGTGAGAACCCCTTTCCCCCCCTCCTTCCCAAATAAAGTTTCTCTAAAGCTTTTCTAACTGAATGGCTATCTTGTTGGGCATGCGGAAGATAGAAAGGTAATAGGTGGGAAGGTTTGCCAAGGATTCTCTAACTAGAGTAAGCCTCCCCCCTTTTAGTAGTTCCTTTTCCATGTGGCTAATTTCTTCTCACATTTTTCTAGAATTGGTTCCCAAAACCTTTGATTTCTTAGATTCTCTCCAAGAGGCATCCTCAGATAGGAGAAGGGGAGATTCTCTGCTTTACATCCCAAGATCTTTGTGAAAGTATTCAAGGAATGAGCATCAGCTAGATTTAGGCCAACAATATTGCTCTTTGAGAAGTTTACTTGCAGTCCAGAAATCCATTCAAAACAGGTGATGACCCTTTTCAAATTTGACACAAAATCTTCATCAGCCTCTAAGAAAAGGATAGTGTCATCGACAAACTGGAGATGAGATATCTGGGTGGCTTCCCATCCGACTTCAAATCCTGTCAAAAGTCCAAGAGAGATAGTCTTATTCACCAGTTGGCTAAAAATTTCTATGACTAGAGTAAAAAGCAATGGGGAGAGGGGGCAGCCTTGTCTTAGGCCTCTGTTGGCGTTAAAATATCCTTTTGGCTACCCATTAATTAGAACTGAGAACCAGGTGGAGCTTATACATCCCTCAACCCACTGAATCCACTTGTTTCCAAATCCCATTAGTCTCATTGTTTCCTTGAGACACTCCCAATCTACTTTGTCATATGCTTTTTTCAAATCGAGTTTCACAATCACACCTGGTTTGCCATTCAGCTTCCTCTCTTCAACACATTCGTTTGCTATTAGGATGCTGTCAATGATTTGTCGCCCTTTGATGAATGCAAGTTGATTCGGGGAAATAATTTCACCTAAAACTTTCTTTAATCTTTCAGCTAGAACCTTCGCTAAAATTTTGTATACACTCCCAATCAAACTGATAGGTCTAAAATCTTTTGCTTCTAAAGTACCCTTTCTCTTGGGAACCAAGCATATGAAATTAGAGTTATTTCCTTTGTTTACATTGGATGAATGATAGAAATCATTAAACACATGTATTAAATCCAAACTGATGATGCTCCAACAAATCTGGTAAAAGAAAATTGGGAAACCATCAAGGCCAGGGGCTCTATCTCCATCCATGCTAAAAACTGCATCCTTTACTTCTTGTTCTTGAAACTCTCTTTCTAACCACAATTTGTTCTCCTTCGACAGTTTGAGACCTTCCCAAGAGCTTAAAGAGAGTTTTTTGTTTTGTTTCTTTGAGTAAAGATCTTTGAAGAAGTATAAGAGTAGAAACCACTGATTGCAGTTTTAAATAAATTCCTTGTGAAGGTGAAGAGTTTCAGCAGTAGAGAAGAAAAGAGGAGAAGAAAAGGAGTAGGATGCCAACCAGAATTGAATTGGTTTTGGCTGCCAACCTCGCTTTGTATTATATACTCAACTCAAAAGAATAAGAGATTACAAGAATGCCCTTAGTAGGGCGGCTACTTAAGTAGCTGAACAGTTACAACTTAAAAACATAAACTAATGGGCCTAAAGCCCAACAACTTCCTAACTTAACAACTTAAAAATAAGAAATAAATAACTGGGCCCAATAACTAGAAATTGGCCCAACTCAACACTCTCCCTCAAGTTGGGAGTAAATGTCACACATTTCCAACTTGCGTAGATCATGCTCCAACTTGTTTCTCGCAACACCTTTTGTGAGAACATCAACAAGTTGCAAATCAGAAGCAATGTATAGGAGACAAACTTCCCTAGAAGTCACCCTTTCTCTGATGAAGTGTCTATCCACTTCAATGTGCTATGCCCGGTCATGCTAAACTAGGTTATGGGCAATGTTAATTGCTGCCTAATTATCACAGTACAACATCAAAGGTTTTTTTGCCTTTACACCAATCTATCCTAACAAGGAACGGATCTAGAGAAGTTTTGAAACTCCATGTGCCATGGCCCTGTATTCTGCTTCTGCACTTGATCTTGCCACCATTGTCTGTTTCTTACTTTTCCACGAGACTAGATTACCCCCAACAAGGGTGTAGACTCCTGAAGTAGATCTTCTGTCATCAAGGCATCCTGCCCAATCAACATCTGTATAAGCCTCTAGCTTCAGCTGTCCATGATTAGCAAATAGTATGCCTCTGCCTGGGTGTCCCTTCAAATAAGTAAGAATCCTGTCAACAACCTCCCAATGCTGGACTCGTGGGGCATGCATGTATTGACTCACCACACTCAATGCATAGGAGATGTCTGGTCTTGTCATACACAAATACAGCAGCCGCCCCACAAATCTCTAATATCTCCCAATGTCCTTTACCAGCTCACCTTCTGATGCATTAATTCTGTGATTCTGATCAATAGGAGTACTAACTGCCTTTGTTCCAAGCTTCCATGTTTCTTGTAGAAGATCCAGAACATACTTCCTCGGTGAAATGAAGATTCCATGTTTTGATCTTGCAACTTCAATGCCCAAGAAGTACTTAAGCTCTCCAAGATCCTTAATTTCAAATTCCCTGTGTAGATTCTTCTTCAAATTGTCAATCTCACTTAGGTCATTTCCTATGACAACAATATCATCCACATAGACAATTAGGACTGACACCAAGGATCCCCTCCGCTTCACAAACAAGATATGGTCAGATTGAGTCTGAGAGTAGGCAAAAGCAACCAAGGCCTTCTTGAACCTGTCAAACCATGCTCTAGGTGACTGCTTTAAACCATAGCGACTTCTTAAGTTTGCATACCTTTCCCTTTTCAGCATCACTGTAGAAACCAGCAAGAAGATCCATATACACTTCCTCTTGCAGATCTCCATTTAGGAAAGCATTTTTCACATCAAGTTGAAACAAGGGCCAAGAGTATGTGGCAAGTGGTGCAAAGGTCTCTAAGTAATCAATGCCATAGGTCTGTGTGCACCCGTTTGCAACAAGTCTAGCCTTTTCTATACTTCCATCTGCCTTATATTTGACTGTATAAACCCATTTGCATCCAATAGTCTCCTTGCCCTCAGGTAGATCCACAATCTCCCATGTTTGATTCTTATATAAGGCTTCCATCTCTTCCTGCATAGCTGTTTTCCACTCAGGTTTGGAGAGAGCCTCACTGACACCCTTGGGTACAGACACAGTCAAGAGAGGAAAGGAAAGCACGGTAGGAAGGAGAAAATCCACTGTAGGATAAATACTGTGAAATACAATGAGCAATACGCTTTCTCTTCCCTTTTCTGAGAGCAATAGGAAGGTCCAGGTAATCTGTAATGGAATTAGTAGAACCAATGGGAACTGAAACAGTAGAGGGATCAAGAGCAATACCTGAATCCGTGTCAGCTAAATCTGGAGTCTCCAAAGAACCAATAGGAAGTGACGTGAGTTCTGCTGCAGTGGAACCAACCTCCCTGTGAAGTCTCTATCGTGAGTAACGCTAAGAAGCATGACGCAAGGGAGGTGGTAAGGTAGGTGACATAGGAGGATCAGACACAGGAGTGGAAACAGGAACTGGAACCGGAAGAGGGATAGACTGCTCACTCACTTCCCCAAAAAACTCCCCCTGAGAAGGATTCTTTGAGAAGAAGGATGTGGACTCAAAAAAGGTGACATCCATAGTAACATACCGATTCCCAGAGACTGGCTCATAGCAGCAGCACCCTTTCTGATTTTCTGCATATCCAAGGAGGATGCACTTCTTTGCCTTCGGATCAAGTTTCGAACAATGAGGACCAAGAATATGTGCAAAGCAAATACACCCAAACACTCTGAGAGGAATATGGAACATCTCCCCCTCAAGAAAAATGAGACTAAATGGGGTGCTAAATCCAAGTATACGGGAGGGCACCCAGTTAATCAAAAAGACTGTTGTGAGAACTGCATCACCCCAAAAACGAACTAGAACTGTAGATGTGATCATCATGCTTCTTGCAATCTCAACAATGTGCTAGTTCTTCCTTTCTACAACACCATTCTACTGTGGACTGTAAGAACAACTGCTCTGATGGACAACACCATATTATAACAGATACGAAGCAAGATGTTTTTCAAAATATTCCCTGGCATTGTTTGATCTGAACACCTTTATTCGTATCCCAAACTATGTTAACACCATCTGATGAAATTGCCTTACCAAGGATGGTACCTTATCTTGGGATCTCATTAAGTAAATCTAAGAATATCGAGAAAAACCATCCACAAATAAGAGAAAATATCGATAACCACCCATTGAAGGAACATGATAAGGTCCCCACATATCAAAATGAATAACATCAAAAGGAGATGAACATCTTTTTTTACTAGCTTTAAAGGAATGTCTTCAATGTTTTCCAAGTTGACAACCTTCACACTCCAGACTTGACAAATTAACAGACTCAAAAAGCTTTGGAAACAAGAAACTCAAAGAAGAAAAAGATAGATGAACTGAACGATTATGCCAAAGCATAATCTGACTCACAGGCCCTGAATCACTACCCCTACTGACATGATGACCCTTGTTTCGACTGTTGCTATAGTAGTCCGAACAGGAAGAGGAGAAAAAGAAGAAGGGTCTGTCGAAAATCTGATGGTTACCCATTCAGTCGACCCCCTTAATCTATATTACGTTCTAATCATAGTTACAAAGACAGAAATGACCTTACTTAAGTGTGGGGCAGAGTAACTCTAATAACACTGCCACATAAGCAAGTTACTTAATAAACAGAAGAAGACTAAACTACCCCTATTCGGCACCTCTTAACACTCCCCCTCAAGCTGGAGAATATATGTCATATAATCCCAGCTTGTTACATAGATAGTTCACTTTCCCTGAGTTTAGAGCCTTTGTAAACAAATCTGCCCACTGGTCATTGTGCCCACATGTTCTGTATTTATCTCTTTGGCAAGAACCTTCTCTCTCACAAAGTGGCAATCAACCTCTATGTGCTTTGTTCTCTCATGAAAGATAGGATTGGATGAGATATGTAGTGCAGCTTGGTTGTCACAGTACAATTTCATAGGTTTATCCATGTGAAACCCAATTTCTTGTAGGAGATTCCTCAGCCACACTAATTCACAGGTAGTGTGAGCCATGGCCCTATATTCGACTTCAGCACTGCTTCTGGCTACAACCGTCTGCTTTTTACTCTTCCATGTCACAAGATTTCCTCCCAGAAATGTGCAATAGCCTGTAGTAGATCTTCTGTCACTCAATGAGCCTACCCAGTCTGCATCTGTATACCCAACTACTTCAAGTTTTCCTCCTGGTTTATACAATAGCCCACGGCCTGGAGCACCTTTCAGATACCTCACAATTCTAAGGACTGCACCCCAGTGAGGTATACGAGGGTTCTGTATGAATTGGCTCACCACACTGACTGCAAAGGAGATGTCAGGTCTCGTGATAGTCAGATATTTCAGCTTTCCCACTAGTTGTCTATACCTTCCAGGATCTTCAAATACTTATCCTGTATCACTGCTCAACTTAACATTTGGTTCCATAGGGGTCTCATTCCTGTTTCTTCCAATAGATCAAGGACATTTCCTTTGGCACAGATTCACACATTGTTTTGACCTGGCAACCTCTATTCCCGAGAAATACTTTAATGTTCCAAGGTCCTTTGTTTGAAAATGATTTTGCAGAAATACCTTTAGTTTGCCAATCCCCAATTTATCACTACCAGTGATGACAATATCATCCACATAGACCACTAATAAAATCTTCCCAGCTTCTGAGTCATAGCTGAACACTGAGTGATCAACCTGGCATTGCTTCATTCCAAAACTCTTCACCACTTCGCTGAACTTCCCAAACCAAGCACGTGGAGATTGCTTTCTTCAGCCTGCACACTTTACCACCCTCCCCCTGAGCAACAAACCCAGGTGGTTGCTCCATATATACCTCCTCCACTAGATCACCATGGAGGAAGGCATTCTTTATGTCAAGTTGAAGGAGGGGCCAATCATACATAACTACCAAGGAATTTAGGACATGAACAGAACCAATTTTAGCCATCGGTGAGAATGTCTCCATATAGTCCACACCATACCCCTGTGAGTAACCTTTAGCAACAAGTCTGGCCTTCAGACGCTCCACACTACCATCTGGCAAGTATTTCACAGTATACACCCATTTACAGCCCGCAGCATGCTTCCCAGGTGGAAGAGTAGTAAGTTCCCACGTTTGAGTATGTTGAAGAGCAGAAAGTTCCTCCTCCATTGCTCGCCGCCATCCAGGTGAACTAAGAGCTTCTTGAACATTGTTAGGTAGGGAAATAGAAGACAAAAGTGAAACAAACTGGCGATGTGATGCAGAAAGACGAGATAATGGAACAAAATTGGAAATGGGATGGAGTGTGGAACTACGTTTACCTTTCCGTAAGGCAATGGGTAGGTCAAGATCTGAAGGTTCAGCAATAGGAGCCATGGGAGGATCCACAGATGAGGTAGAAGCTGGAGGAGGGGCCGGTGTCGTTCGACGTGTATACACTTGTCGGATCGGTGGTCGTTCAGTGGTGACTTGCACTGGATGAGGAGATGAGTCTACTCCAACAACAACCTCTAGAACTGAATCACTGACAGGAAGAGGAAGAGGAGGTAAGGGTGAGGACAAGGGTGCTTAATGACTGGAGAAGAAGGGGACATACTCAAAAAATGTGACATCGGGGCAGACATAGCACTTTCGGGCAATAGGATTGTAACACTTGTACCCTTTTTGAGTCTGAGAGTAGCCAAGGAAGACACATTTATTTGAGCGTGCATCTAGCTTGTCTATTCCAAGACTCAGATTATGAACAAGGCACACACAACCAAAGACACGAGGAGTTAATGGAAACGGAGATAAAGTGGGAAACAAGATGGAGAAGGGGGACCGACCATGAAGAATAAAAGAGGGCATCCGATTAATGAGAAAACATGCAGTGAGTACAGCATCACTCCAAAACCATTTAGGAACATGCATGTGGTGAAGCATAGACCGAGCAATTTCAAGAAGATGACGATTCTTCCGTTCAGCCACCCCATTTTGTTGAGGGGTAAAAGCACACGAGGTCTGATGAATAATGCCATGCTGTTCTAAATACCGTTGAAATGCAGTAAGAAAGTATTCACGACCATTATCTAAATGGAGAACTTTGATTGGAACACCAAATTGTGTGTGTATTTCATCATGGAATTTTTGAAAAATGGAAAATAATTCACTTCTTTCTTTCATTAAGTAAATCCATGTCATTCTTGAACAATCATCAATAAAGGAGACAAAATACTTGTACCCATTATAAGACTATTTTGATCGGACCCCAAACATCTGAGTGAACCAAAGAAAAAGGACTCAACATACAACACTCAACTCTTGGACTGAAGGACACACGACGGTGTTTACCAAACTGACATGACTCACATTGTAAAACTGACAACTGACTCAATGATGGAACCAACATCTTGAGGACCTTGAGAGATGGATGTCCCAGTCGGCAATGCCATTGTAGAGGAGTAAGGGAAGTCTGAAGTGCAATTGAAGATCCACCGCCATCAAGGTAACACAATCCACCAGCTTCATGCCCCCCACCAATCTTCTTCCCCGTCTTGAGATCCTGAAAAACACAAGTGGAAGGAAAGAAGATAACAGAACAGTTAAGAGTTGTGGTTATTTTACTAACAGACATAAGATTGAATGGAAACTTAGGTACGTATAAAACAGATGATAAAGGGATAGAAGCCAAGTCAACATTACCAACACCACAGATGGGAGATGAGGACCCATTGGCAAGTGTAACAGTTTGTGGTGTGGAGGTTTCAACAAGAGAAGAGAACACACCTGGAGTCCCAATCATATGATCTGAGGCTCCATAGTCAATAATCCAGGAAGGAGTTTTAGATGACATGCAAGCGATACCTGATTGGGCATATGTGGCAGTGGTATGCTGTGAAGTAGTTTGAAGGAACCGTTCATACTCATCACGCGGAACACTCACCATCTCCCTCCCAGAAGTAGATATAGATGTGGAAGGAGTTAGGTCTGCCGGTTTACTATCACTAATAGCAACCTCGCCTGCTATAGCATGATTAGCCCATTTAGAGGGAGGGCCATGTAGATCATAACAGAAATTCACTGTGTGTCCATCCCTACCACAATGAGTACACTTCCTTGTAGAGTTATTTTTTTCCTCTGCCACGGCCTCCCCCTGAGTCACGGCCACCCCTACCAATCATGGGATTGCCACGGCCCCCTCTGGAATGACCTCCCCCTCTTGTACTATGTCCACCACCTCTAGCTGTCACAAGTGCTGATCTATCATACTGTGTGAGGTTCTCTATCTGGCCCAAAGAGATTCTACGAAGTCTTGAGAATACTTCCTCAAGTGTAGGAAGAGTAGAGCCCCCCAATATTTGAGCTCTAACTGGTTCATATTCCAACTTCAGCCCCACTAAAAATCTTGTAACATCTAGCTGCTCCTTTTGCTGTTGTTGAACTTGAATATCTGGAGTAAGGGGATGATAGACATTGAGTTCATTCCTTATATTCTTCATGCAGGCATAGTACTCTTCTAGTGTTTTGGTTCCTTGTTGTAAATCGAAGTACTCCTGATACAGCTGATATACTCTTGTTGTGTTATCTTGTCCAGAATATAGCTTCTTAGCATGCTCCCATATATCCTTAGCCGTATCTAGGAACATGAAGTTGGCACTGATTTTGGGTTCCATACTATTCCACAGCCAAGTCATGATTTGAGCATCTTCTTGTTCCCAATCATCAAACCCTGGAGAGTCAACCAGTGGCTTCTCATCTTTAACATGCTTTGCTTTCTTCTTTGCCTTGAGAAAAACTTCCACGGATTTAGCCCATGGAACATAGTTCTCCCCATTTAGCTTAATTGAGGTCATTTGTACTCCTAGGTAGTCAGAAGAAATTACTGCACTAGGTTTCTGATCATTGTAGCCATCTCCTATTGCTGCCATTGTACCTTTTCACGGTTGTCTTTAACTTTACTTCTCAGCTACAAGCTGATTGATGTTGTTCACAGTTTGATATTTCAGCCCCTATTGCAGCCTCTAAACACCACTGCTGACTTCACACACTTGTTCTTATTCACACTACTGCTGACTTCACACACTTATGTCTCACATAAGCATCAGTTTACCATTCACTAATCACAAGTAGAGGCCCTCTTACAACCACTCAAGCACCACAACACAGCCAAATCTGCTGCACCCAGTTCAGACTTATTTAACACACTTAAGAGGGCATTACACAACCACAAGGAGTTCGGCAAGGTCACTGCATTCTACCTTATACCACTCGGCTACTGCCCTACAACAACTTACTGCATTCTACCTTATATTGTATCAAGAGGGCATTACACAACAACTTACAGCAGCCCTACACATTCGGCTACTGCACACACAGCCCTTCCTAGGGCAACAATGAACCTAGTTCTCTAGGTTCTACTCAGTACAACAGCTTCTTGTAGGGTTTCTACCCAGAAATAGAAGTAACACTAGAAGAAGAAAGAACCGACCTTCCTTTGAGAATATCAATCAACCATTCACTACTGAAGTCACTTTCCTTGTTGAAGAAGGTTATGCGCAGCAGAGAGACAAGTTGTACTGTTTCTGACCTAGGGTGAACTAGTTCTCTCCATCGACTGATCAGAAACAAAGGTGAAGAGTCACGAACAGTGCTGAGTTGCTTTACCAACTGACTTAGGTCAGGAGCATTGCTCTGATACCATGTTTCGACTGTTGCTACAGTAGCCCGAACAGGAAGAGGAGAAGAAGAAGAAGAAGAAGAAGAAGAAGAAGAAGAAGAAGAAGAAGAAGAGAAGAAGATGGGTCTGTCGAAAATCTGATGGTTACCCATTCAGTCGACCCCCTTAATCTATATTAGGTTCTAATCATAGTTACAAAGACAGAAATGACCTTACTTAAGTGTGGGGCAGAGTAACTCTAATAACACTGCCACATAAGCAAGTTACTTAATAAACAGAAGAATACTAAACTACCCCTATTCGGCACCTCTTAACAACCCTAATGAGGAAGCACATCCAGGAGGCAGATTCCATTCACTTTACGACCACTCCCAATCGTCCCCTTTGAATCCAGATCCTACAAAATACAATGGCCAGGAGAAAAAATTATTGAACAGTTCAAGTTCTTAGTCAAACTACTAACAAATAATAGGTTAGTATTCAATTTGGGAACATGAAGGACAGAGGGAAGGGAAATGGAATCATTAATCTTGACAGACCCCTTCCCAGCA
The DNA here is from genome assembly GCF_056320005.1 of Nelumbo lutea. Taxonomy (NCBI): domain Eukaryota; kingdom Viridiplantae; phylum Streptophyta; class Magnoliopsida; order Proteales; family Nelumbonaceae; genus Nelumbo; species Nelumbo lutea. Next base: position 23,525,186 of record NC_142686.1, on the reverse strand, counting down.
ATGGGAACATGAGATCCATCAGCTATGGAGACTCTATCTCTGCCATAACAGAGCTGGTAAGAGGAAAAGATAGTGAAACTATGGGTCATGTGCTTTGAGGCTCCAGAATCTATAATCCAAGGAGGCCCCTTCTTACCTGCAGTAGAAACATAATTTGTAATGGCATGTGAACTACATGTGTCAGCAAAGGAAGAACAGTGTGCTCCACCAGAATCACCTGTACCTAGTTGTCCACCTGTTACTAAATTAAAATTGACTGTATCCCGCTGATTTAGGAATTGCCCATATCTCTTAAGTTCGGCCCCCACTGTAGTAGCTTCAACAGACTCTAGAGTAGTTGTAGTGGGAGGGGCTGGTATGTCACTAGTGACTGCCATGTGAGCATTTCCCTTGTTTTTGAGTCTATTCGGTACCAGATGAGGATGAAGCTTCCAGCAAGTATCTCTTGTGTGCTTAGGCTTCTTATAGTAGTTACAAATCAAATCATTTTTGTCTTCCTTCTTGATTTCACTGCCACCCCAGTCTCCACTTTGTTTAGGTCTCACAGTGCTAACCATGGCTGATTTATCAAAACCAAAATTTTTCATCATCACATTTCTCCTGCTCTCTTCCCCTGACACAAAGGCATATGCCTGGGAGAGAGTAACACTGTCCCTGAAAAGAATGTGTTGTCTTGCAATATCATACTCGGGATTCAGGCCAACAAGAAATTCAAAAACCCTATACTTCTCTAAGAGCTTCTGATAGGCAGCTGCATCCTTAGTGGTTTCCCAAACAACTGTCTCCAGATGGTCAATCTCTTGCCACAGGTTTTTAAGGGCTGAAAAGTAAACAACAATAGGTCTATCTCCATGCCTTGTAGCAATAATCTGACTTTTCAACTGATAAGTCCTAGCAACATTCTCCCTCTGTGAATAGGTTTCTGCAACCCCATCCCATATTTCCTTAGTTGTATTTGCCCACAAAAAAATTTTACTTATATGGGGCAGCATCAAATTACACAACCAAGTCATCACCATATAGTTTTCTTGTACCCACCGGGAGTTGTTAGTTTCGGGTTTCACTTCTTCACTAGTGATATACCCTAACTTCCTACGAGCACTAATGGCCATATTTGCAGATCGTGACCATTCTAAGTAATTTGAACCAGCCAACTTAACTGTAGTAATGGTTCTAGCCCCGAGAAGGCCTCCGACACCTCCCACTGGTCCCATTTCACTCTCGGGCTTGTTTTCAACTCCGTTACCCTCCATAATTATTAAAAAGGGGGTAAAAGGTTACTGTAATATGCAAGAATATCAAATAAATCACTTTTGGTACCAACGACACCCTTTTGGTGCCCTAGATGGCCCTCCCATAAAAGATTCCTTTTCTACGGGATAGGAGAAGAGAGAGAAGAGGCAACCGCTCTCTCCAGAAACCTCTAAAACAGGTAGGACTTGAACCGCCCCCCACAGAAAACTCCAAGGAACCCTAAAAAATTAGGGTGCCACTTCCTAGGTCAAAATTGAAGAGTCCAACAGAAACATGACTCTCCCCCTTTCTTCAGTTTCTCCTGATTTTGATGGGAAACCCTAGAGCTACAGGGTAAACAGATCCACCAAAAAATCCAAAAACTGGGCTTAAGGAACCTTCGGCCTGCTCTGATACCAAGTAGAAATCACTGATTGAGTTTTAGATAAATTCCTTGTGAAGAGAAAGAAGAAGGTGAAGAGTTTCAGCAGTAGAGAAGAAAAGGAGTAGGATGTTAACCAGAGTTGAATTGGTTCTGGCCGCCAACCTCTCTTTGTATTATATACTCAACTTAAAAGAATAAGAGATTACAATAATGCCCTTAGTAGGGTGGCTACTTAAGTAGCTGAATAGTTACAACTTAAAAACATAAACTAATGGGCCTAAAGGCCAATAACTTCCTAACTTAACAACTTAAAAATAAGAAATAAATAACTGGGCCCAATAACTAGAAATCGGCCCAACTCAACAATAAGAAAGCTTCAGAAATTTCCTCAAGGTCCTTCACTTCTCGTTGCCCAATTTTTAATTTTGTTATAATATTTCTTTTCCACCTACCAGATGCATATATATGGAAGAACCTAGAGTTATTGTCCCCCCTCCTTTAACCATCTAACCCTAGATCTTTGTCTCCAGTGAACTTTCTCTCCTTACTACCTTTTCCCATTCTTTTCTTAGCCCAAATCTTCTCCTTCTTTCATTCTCATCTAGATGACCAATCTGCTCCTTTTGGTCTAAATCATCCAACTCAGATAAGAGTGCTGATTTCTCTTCCTTAAAGGCTTTAAATTCCTCTTTGGCCCATTCTTTTAACTTCCTTTTTACAAATTTTAATTTTTCCAAAATTCTATACCCTGGCCAACCTTCTGTCTTACATTCCTCCCATCATGAAGCAACCATTTTGCAGAAGTCTTTGTGTTCCGTCCAAAATTTTTCCAGCCTGAAAGGGGTTTTCCCTTTAATCTCCAAATCTGTACTTAAAGTGATAGACCAGTGATCCGAGTTACATCGGGAGCGGATATCCTGAAAGGTCAGGGGGTTATGGGCTTCCCAATCTGAAGTAATTAGAAATCTATCAAGCCTACAACTCAAGGCATTCTCCTACATGTTCGACCAGGTAAAGTTACCATTCCTTAATGGGAGGTGATGCAGCCTGTGTCTGGAAATAAAATTGGAGAACTCCCTCATGCTTCTATTTACCCTCTTCCCCTTTGAGTGTTCCTGATTGAATCTCGTGACATTGAAGTCTCCTCTCACACATCAGGGAAACTCATCACGTTCATGCAAGGAATCCAGCTCTTCCCAAAACCTACTCCTATTTGATGGATCATTAGGGCCATAAACTGTTGTTAGAATCCAGGTGAAACCATCTGCTTTGTTTGTGAAAAGTATTGAAAGGGAGAATTCGCCTCTATCTACTTCCACTCCTGAAACCACATCTTCTCTCCACATGAGAAGGATCCCTCCTGAAGTGCCTATGGCTGGAAGGGCAGCCCAATTTCTGCCTCTTAAACCCCCCATATTACTCTAATTAACTTCTTGTCCACCTCTTCTTTTTTGGTTTCTTGTATCAGAATAATGTCAGGATTCTCTCTTCGACGGGTATATTTTACTAAGCTTCTCTTTATTTCACCACCCAGCCCCCTTACATTCCAGCTCAGGATCTTCATCTTAAAACTCTGTTTGTCTTACCCTTACCTATTCTTCTACTCCCTTCTCCTGCGTATTCCAAATTTTGATCAGCTATACCCCATTGTAGCCTCTTTAATTCCCTACTCGGTCCCTTTTTCAACTTTTTCTTTGTTCCTGATAACTCCCGATCAACTCCCTTACCTCTTATGTTGTTCCATTCTTTACCAGAGGCCTTGCCAGATTCACATTGCTGGAGACCTAATTTCTTTGCCATCTTTGTGGCTTCATCAATATCCTATTCCCTCCTAGGTCGACTAACCAATTCCTTAGACATTGATGTTGGACCCGAAACCTCCACATAATCACCTTTGTTTGGGAAATCCATTAGGTTGGGATATCTGGCCACCTGAACCTAGAACACAAGGACAACAAGGGTGGCAATGAGAAGGTGAGTCACGATGATGATAGAAGCAAGAAGAAAATTCTGGATTTGGCAAGGGAGTGGAGTTAGAAAGATTTGCGAACCGGTTTTGCGGTAAATTTCTTCCTCGTCCAGCCTCAACTTTTGTTGGTGGAAAGAATCCCGTAATCTAGATCTACCAAACAGACGTCTTCCAACAATTCTACACTTCTGGTGTGTCCGGAAGCACGCCATTAAACACTCCGAAACGCCAATTTAAACATTTATAGAATTTTACCGATTCTCAAACAACTACTAACATAGTAAATGGGTGAGAACGGGCCGTATCCACAGGGAAGCGAGGGAAAAATTAATATTTTCTTAGATCCAGACAAGATAACACAAAGGGGAGTTGCAAAAATATAAAATTAATTAATTAAAAAAATGGAATTCATTAAAACCAAATTCGAGCAGTATTGAGAATAACAAGTGCATAAAAATAAATAAATAAATAACAGGAACAACTATGTAGGTTGTCAAGACTGTTGTTTAGTCTTGATCACTAAGAGATTTCAGATTCGATGAGAAAAGAATGTGAAGATGTAGAGGAAAGAGTGGTGGAAGAGCAGTAGAACACAAAATTTTAGGAGAAGAACAGAATGTCAATATTCTGCTGCCGCCACTTTAAGTTAATATATATAGGTTATGCTAGTTACATGAAAGGACATATCTGCCCTTGGTGTTTACATCATAACTGTTAACAAATAACAAACAATATAAAACTGAAACCAGAAATAACATAACAGAAAAATAACCACAGCTGTGACTAGATACATTCTACCCTACGGACAAAGTGGGACCACAGCTGTAGGGCCCACATCACTGTTCTCTACACTCCCCCTCAAGTTGGGAGTATATGTTCATCATTCCCAACTTGGATAGATCCGCCTCTAGCTTCTTTCTTGATACGGCTTTAGTAAGAATGTCTGTTAGTTGCATACTGGATGTGATGTAAGGGAGGCATACTTCTTGAGATGAGACCCTCTCTTGCACAAAATGACGGTCAACTTCAATGTGTTTGGTTCTGTCATGTTGTACTGGATTATGTGCTATATTAATGGCGGCTTGATTATCACAGTACAACATCAAAGACTTTTCATACTCAATACCCAACTCCTCAAGTAGAGATCTTAGCCATAGGATTTTAGCCACTCCATTGGCCATGGATCTGTATTCTGCTTCAGCACTTGACCGGGAGACAACACTTTGTTTCTTACTTCTCCAGGAGACAAGGTTTCCTCCCACAAGGGCACAATATCCCGAGGTAGACCTCCTGTCATCAACACTCCCAGCCCAATCTGCATCAGTATAAACCTCCACCTTCATGTGATTGTTGTTCTTGAAAAGTATACCCCTACCTAGGCATCTCTTCAAGTAAACTAAGATTCTTTCTGCCGCAAGAAGATGTGTGGTTCTAGGATAATGCATGTACTGGCTGACAACACTAACAACATAGGTAATATCTGGCCGAGTGAGGCTGAGATATAGGAGCTTTCCTACTAGTTGCTAGAACATAACTTTGTCTTCCGGAGGCTCCCCACTCTCGACACTAATCCTGTGATTCTGTTCAATTGGTGTATCTGCAAGCTTGACACCTAACTTCCAGTTTCTGCCAACAGGTCTAGGACATATTTCCTCTGAGATATAAAGATCCCCTGTTTGGATCTAGCAACCTCAGTACCCAAAAAATACCGAAGTACACCAAGGTCCTTCACCTCAAATTCTTGGTGAAGAAGCTGTTTAAGAGACTCAATCTCATGGCTATCATTCCCTGTGACCACAATATCATCAACATATACTGCCAACAGTGTCAAAGAGGACTCCACCCTCTTGATGAATAGGGTATGATCTGACTGGGCTTATACATATCCAAACTTCACAAGTGCTAGTCTAAATCTATTGAACCAAGCCCTAGGTGACTATTTCAAACCATACAAAGCCTTGTTGAGCCAGCAGACCTTCTTACCTACTTCTGCATCATAGAATCCAGGAGGCAAACGCATGTAAACTTCTTCCTGCAGATCTCCATTCAGAAAGGCATTTTTCACGTCCATTTGGTATAAAGGCCAGGTGTGACTTGTTGCAAGAGACAAGAGAACTCGAATAGTAGTCATCTTGGCTACTGGTGCAAATGTCTCCAAGTAATCTATGCCATAAGTCTGTGTAAACCCTCTTGCAACTAACCGAGCTTTGTACCTCTCAATAGATTCATCTGCATTATGCTTCACCGTAAATACCCATCTGCATCCAACTGGTTTCTTTCCTTTTGGCAAATCAACTACCTCCCAGGTGTTGTTCTTCAACAGAGCATCCATCTCAACTTGCATTGCATCTTTCCATTCAGGGATGGATAGGGCTTCTTGCACTGCTCTTGGAATAGGGACATTGGAAATGGAGTTAAGGTAGGACCTATAGGTAGGAGATAGACGATCATAGGACAAAAAATGGGAAATACAGTGGGTTGTGGATGTGGTACAATGTCGTTTCCCTTTACGGACTGCAATTGGAAGGTCAAGATCATCTGTAGGGGAAGTCTCTGTGGGCTTTGGGACTGAAGTATCTGGACCTGGAGCTGCAGATGAGATTGGAGCTGGTCTGGACTGCTGATGATCAGGATCAACCTGCCTGCACCGCCTGTGATAAACCCTCAACTCCTAATCCCGCTAACCACCCTCACCATTGCAGCTTTCCCTCAACTCCTGATCCCTCTGACCACCCTCACCATTGCGGTTCTCATCACCCAATGGAATAGGTAAAGGAACTGCCCCACTCTCACTGCTCTCCCCCTGAAGACAAGAACTCAAACCCCCACTCTCACTACTCTCCCCCCGAGGGGCAACCCGAGGATAATAGGGTGTCCCCTCAAAGAAAGTGACATCCATGGAGACAAACTTCCTCCCGGAGACAGGATCATAACAGCAATAACCCTTTTGAGTTTGTGCATAACCAAGGAAGATGCATTTGGAGGCTTTGGGTTCGAACTTGGAAGGATGGGGTCCGAGAAACTGAACAAAGTAAGTGCAACCGAATGTCTTAAGGGGAATAGAAAACAAGTCCTTATGTGGGTGTAGAAGCGAAAAAGGAGATCGCATATCAAGGACCCTGGAAGGGACCCGATTAATAAGGTATACCGCCGTGAGGATAGCATCCCCCCAGAAGCGAATGGGGACATTGGAAGTAAACATGAGGCTTCTAGCCACTTCCAAAATGTGCCTGTTCTTCCTCTCGGCAACTCCATTCTGCTGAGGTGTATGAGGGCAAGAGCTCTGGTGGATAACCCCATGATGAAGAAGATAAGAGGTCAATGATTTGGCAAAGTATTCCTTTGCGTTATCAGATCGAAGAACTTTGATCTTGGCATCAAACTGGGTTAGAATCATTTGGTGAAAATTTTGGGTCAGGGAAGGTACCTCATCTCGTGAACGCATGAGATAAACCCAAGAAAAACGGGTATGGTCATCAACAAATAACAAAAAAGTATCTGTACCCACCCATGGAAGGGATATGATAAGGCCCCCAAACGTCAGTATGCACAATATCAAAAGAATTATCACTCTTTTTATTACTCAATAAATAAGGGTTTCTAAAATGCTTAGCAAACTCACAACTTTCACACTGTAGTTGAGATAACTCAATAAACTCAAACAAAGTAGGAAACAAACTCTGTAAAGATCGAAAAGACAAACGACCTAATCGGTTATGCTTTGGCATAACCGGACTCACACTCTGAGAAACAAAAGACAACTTCTCTACTGACTCTCCCTGACGGAACCGCTCCCCGAGCAGATAGATCCCATTCGTCTCACGGCCAGTCCCAATCACCTTCTGCGTCTCCAAGTCCTGAAAAACACATCGATTAGGGAAAATGGTTACTGAGCAGTTCATATGCTTGGTAATACTACTGACTGAAAGAAGGTTAGTATCAAGCTTAGGCACATGCAAAATAGATGATAGGGACATAGTATCTAAAATCTTGATGTCACCCTTCCCAGAAATAGGAACCAGGGAGCCATCAGCAATAGATACCTTATCTCTACCAGAAGACAAATGGTAAGTAGTAAACAGTGAAGGCAAGCTAGTCATGTGATCAGATGCACCTGAGTCTATTACCCAACAAGGCTCAGTAGTACTTGGAGCTAAGGCATGATAGGCTGAAGCTCGAGTACCTGAATGGGCGAAGGCAGATGTGACAGGGGCTGATGGAGGCTGTGGTGGCTGAGCTGAATTTCCAACCTCCTTTTCTAGCTGTATTAGGGCAGCCCGAACTGCAGCTAAGGTCTCCAAAGATGTTCCTTTTGTGCCAGATGAGGATGTTGAATCAGTGTTCATGGCTACATGAGCAGTGCCCTTCTTGTTTCTTAACTTTGCAGGAACCAAGTGAGGATGCAGTTTCCAACATGTCTCTTTTGTATGTTTGGGTTTCTTACAATGTTCACATACTACATCTTTCTTGTCTTCCTTCCTCCTGTCCTTCTCTGAATCACCCCCTGATTTGGGTGTAGCCGCTACAAAGGCTGATACGGGTTGCATCATAACCTTCCTTCTAGTTTCTTCACTGTGTACAAATGAGTAGGCCTGAGAGAGAGTCACACTGTCTCTAGTCAAAATCTACTGCCTCACAATATCATATTCAGGGTTCAATCACGCCAGGAACTCAAACACTCTGTTTGTCTCGATGTGCTTTCTATGGGTTTAAGCATCTTTGGGACTCTCCCACTCAAGAGTCTCTAAGTGATCAATCTCATGCCACAGGGACTTCAAGGTAGAGAAGTAGACTGATATCGGTTTCTCTCCTTGTTTAAAGGTGTTCACTTCACATTTCAATTCATATGCTCTGGCAACATTAAGGGGTTGGGAGTAAGTTTCTTTCATAACATCCCATATCTCCTTGGCTGTCTTTGCCCACAAATAGTTCCGGCTAATATGAGGCTGCATAGAATTACACAGCCATGTCATAACCACGTAGTTTTCTTGCATCCACTTGGTATATGTCGGGTCTCCCTTGGAAGGTTCTTTCATATCTCCCAGGAGGTACCCTAATTTACCTCTTCCACCAATAGCCATCATGGCTGATTGGGCCCATTCCAAATAGTTTGATCCATCAAACTTTACGGTCGTAATCTGACCACCCATCTCAGAAACACCACCATAACTGATGTTCCCAAGACTGTCTTCTGAATCTTAGACTCCATTTCTGTCAAGTCTCAAAAACAGTACTTGAGTCACCAATCACAATCAAAACAGTATAGGCCTGATCTGTATTCTCAGTGTATGTGCACAAAACCGAAGTAATTCTGATCTGAAACCAACTAGCTAACACAGCAGTAGCTGTCCGTAGATCTCTAACCCCCTTAGAACTCTGAGAACAGCTTTAAAACAAAACTGATATGATAGGGAAAGTTAGGGTTTTAATCAGTTCTGAAAGGAAGCAATTCAGTCGCACAATCCATACTGTATAGATGAGCTTGCAGTAATAAGAAACCCTAGAATCTGATCGGACCTACCAATCAACTTAAGAGTAGCTCTAGGTAGATCACAGGGTTCAGTCAACCACTAGGGCTTGCCGCAGATCACTTTCAAACCCTAGAGTAGAGAGAAACACAGTTCGGTTCAGGGTTTGCTGTAAAACCCTAGGAAATCGAAGAGAGAAAGAGCTAGAATGGTTCGGCCTTCCCCTCCAGATAGGTCCAACCTATCTTCTCTGAAAGAATTACTGTTAAAAAAGTAACAACTTACAAGGAAAAATAGTTCGCTGCCTTCTAGGGTTACCTAAACCCTAGTCTTCTTTGATCCTTCCTGACCACTAACACTCTGCAACCCTAGCAAGTTTCCAACAACTGCTAGTACCTCTGGCGATCTCCAAGAATCAGTCTGCGACTCCTCCTCTTCAGCTTTCAGTCCTAGGAGATTCTCATGTGGTCGGCCGGTATTAGACTCACATGAAAAACCCTAACTTGGCTCTGATACCATGTAGGTTGTCAAGACTACTATTCAGTCTTGATCACTAAGAGATTTCAGGTTCGATGAGAAAAGAATGTGAAGATGTAGAGGAAAGAGTGGTGGAAGAGCAATAGAACATAGAGTTTTAGGAGAAGAGCAGAATGTCAATATTCTGCCGCCACCACTTTAAGTTAATATATATAGGTTATGCTATTTACATGAAAGGACATATCTGCCCTTGGTGTTTACATCATAACTGCTAACAAATAACAAACAATATAAAACTGAAACCAGAAATAACAGAACAGAAAAATAACCACAGCTGTGACTAGATACATTCTACCCTACGGACAAAGTGGGACCACAATTGTGGGGCCCACATCACTGTTTTCTACAAACTAAATAAAAGAAACAAAATAAAAATGTCTGAGAATCCGATCAGAGGTAGCAGTTTCCAGATCTCTCCTTCCACCTTCAAACTTCTCGAGCTAGGCCTTCCGTCTTACCTGGCCGAATTTCAGATCTGCAGAAGAGAATTAAAACACAAATTAAATCTAATAAAAGTAAATTTGCATGAAGGAAAAATAAACCGAAATTAAAGAACATAAAGTAATTCTAAAACTGAAGAAAAAATGGTTGGGATTCAAATCCAGAGGTGGTAATAGTGGTGTTGGCGAACTGCAAGTAGGAACTCCTCTTGCTTGGGATCATCCTCTTCCTCTACCCTTGAACTTCTCAAGATCAGCCTTCCTTCGTACCTCGGTGAATTGGCCAACCCCTTCTACAGGGCCCCTGGGACCCTTTTTATAGAGAAGGGTGGACACAACTGGAAATAGGGAGAAAGATGGGGGGCGGCAGCTGGGATTTAGCGAAGTTAGGGACGCCCTAGGGTTTCTAATGGATGGATAAGATGGTTTTTGGGTGTTCCTATGGCTGAAAATAAAAGGAGAGGGCGCCCAATATTATGTAGGGCTGAGATTTGGGCGCCCAGAAATGGAGGGTGTAGATTAGAACATCTAGGGTTGAAGGGTTAAGATTAAAAGAATAGGTGGTGCCCTAGATTGAATGGTTGGGATATAAGATGGAGGGAGTGGCTGAGATTTGGAGATGAGGGGCTGAATGGTGAGGATTAGCAGAATAGGTGGCGCCCTAGGGTTTAAAAGCTATAAAGGAGAGCCCTAAAATGAGTGGTTGAGATTAAAAGAGATGGAGGGTGGAGATTAAACACCTAGGGGCGGCTAGGGTTTGCTAAGAGTGAAAATATTAGGTTAAAAAGGCTCCCTAGGGTTTGCTAAGGAGAGGGGAGCATGGTAATACAATAGGATGGGTGCCAACTGGGGGTTTAGCAGATTGGAGGCGCCCTCCTGTTCTCAGTTTTAGATCCTATTGCTACTAAACGGCGCATGGTTTGACACCGGTGTTACAGTCGCCGGCGCATGATCACCGGAGATAACAGTCGTCGGCGCATGATCGCCGGAGATAACTTGCAATTCCTTCTTTCCAAATTTGAGTTTGTAAAGGGAGATTTTTGTTCTTGTGTTATTCTATAAATAAATAGTCATTATAAAAAAAAAATAAAAAGAAGAAGAAGAAGAAGAAGAAGAGTTGATTTCATGAATAACAGTTTGAATAAGTGATTACTTGTTAAGTATTTTTCTCTTCCTCTTGTTTCTTCTTCTAAGTGTTCTATCTCTTTAGTTTACTTTGAACTGCAAGAGTTCTTCACTTTCTTTCTTATCTCTGCCTCATTCCTTGGTCGACAACAAGCTGTATGTTTACTTCTCTACCTTTATCTTCATCCTTAACTACCTAATCACCTTTCTTCACCCTACAAAGCCCAGCACCAGAACTAAAAGTTGTAGGACTCCCTACTTGTCCCACATCAGACCACCATATTGATTTTATCATGGAAAACAATGACATATAATGCAATAGTCTTCTGCTCTTGTGGGACTAACTGTCTCCTAGTGTTTGACAAGGGAAGGGATTTTTCATTATTAAGAGTATCATTATTTTTTTTTCCGGTTTCCTGATGGCTTGTAGACTTAGGGTTTTATTTTGAGCAAGTCAGTTCTAGATATAATTCTTTTTATTTAGGATGATCCAAGCACAAATGCAGGCCGAGGTTCAAATTTGACAGAGGATGGCCATGTAGAATGTGATGCCAGTATCATGGATGGTGATTCTGGAGCATTTGGAGCTGTTGGGGCGGTCCCAGGTATCTTATACATGGAATTACACAAATCCCCATTACAGTATTTGGATTATCTGACAGATTTAGTTGAATAGGTGAATGTATACTAATCCATTGATATTTTGTTTCTGTTTTGTTTTCTTAACTCTGAGTTTCACAAGTTTTTTCCATAGGTTACTTAGCATCCTTCTCATTAATTGTAGATCAGGTGTACGAAATGCCATCCAGATTGCTACTTGCTTGGCCAAGGAACAAATGATGGGACCTTCTTTGCTGGGCCGACTTCCTCCCATGTAATGATTGTTTTGATGTCATCAATACTAAAATCTCTATGAGAAAATTTTTGCTTTTGCTCTAGATGCAGCCTTTCCAGATATTTACATGTTATGATTTATGATACACATTTTCTTCTGGTGGTTATGATTTATCAACTGCCACACTTGCTCTGCAGAACCAATGCAAGCAAAGAGAAAAAAGAGAGAGAGAGATTGGCCTTTTCTTGCACAAGCTCCATGGTTTTGGTCTTTTTGATAAGAAATGTAAATTTTTAAATTTTCTATTGAACCATTCTGCAGTGCATTATGCACCTCTCGGAGTACTATGATATTAATTGTCCAATCCTCTCATTATTTTGGATTTTTAAAGTTCGTTCAGTGGAAATCTGGTTTTCCTTTTGACATTGCTTGGACTTGTGTTAGAGTAGATGTTGATCTCAGTCACCTGTCAGTTATCTGATTAATCAAATGATTTTAGTTAGATGACCTTATTTGTCTATATCATTAAATTGTCTATAAATTTTCATTCTTCTCATCACAACATGGAATTTACATGATTCATATCTTTTTCTTTTAATTTTCAACGCCCATGCAAATGCCACAATTCCACTTATTTGTTATATTCATGCAAAAGTAAATGACTAACCTGTTGACATTTGGGAAAATTTGGAAGCTGTAATACCTTTGTCAATGCACAAGAATTTTAAAATATGGTACAGTATCTGATTTCGCACAGAGTTTCTATTCTTCTGGGAATCATTTTGTTTAAAGATAAATAAAAAATAAGCTTTAATAAGAAAAAGGAGAAAAGAGGAAACAGCAGGGTGATAAGACATCACCCAGCAAAGAACAGACCCACTCTAACATCAAACCCCTTGGACAAAAAGATAAACATCCCTACAATCAAAAAATGACATCCTGAAAATCCCACCCCATATACAACAGCAAAAACCATGTCAAATATGGTGAAGACCCCTTCCACGAACCACCCAAAAAAAAAAACAAAAACAAAAAATAATATGCATATCCAACAACCCTCCCAACCCCTGCCCTTATACAATGAAAAAAATACCATGAACCCAACCAGCCATTTCTGATGAGAAGTGGTACTCAAGCTTTATCCATTTCCTCAGTGTATCCCTTGTCTAATACAGAGCTCTCCCTTCTTATCTGAGATGCTTTTTTTACCTTCTTCCCCTTCGTTTTTAGCCCCATCCAAATACTCCAAACTTTAGCCTGGCAAAAACTTTAGAAACTTGCACCGTTTGATTAATTTTCTTTCTTTGAAATCTTCTTACTGCATTAAGAATTTTCTCCATCTCTGAGGAGGCCTCCCTTCTAGCATTGATTCTTTCTACTTCAAATATTGCATTCTTTTCAAAAAAATTGAACTGCACTCGTATCTTCTCTCTTTGACTTCCCCTTCCTTATGTCCCCTTCACCCTTCAAGCTCACTGTTTCCTCATCCATCCGAGGGCCAGAACCAACCTCTATAGTACCTGAATTTAAGATTCCTTTATCCTTTTCCTTTGACTGAACTCTTGGATCTTCTTCCACCTCCCTGAAGGCTTCCTTTGCAAAATCCCCCCCCCCCACCCAGGAAGAATAAACCCAGGGTCTTATTAACCTTCATTTCTTTGTTCAGCACCAAATCCATATCCTCTACTTTCTCAACTTTGTGAGTCTCATCTATAATTACTTCCACCTCTGAATCTGGAGTTGCATCATCCTCATCGTCTACCTCTTCAACATCTTGTAGAGGTCTATTTCTATATTTTTGTTTCCTTCTGTACTCTTGATAATGACTTCCCTTCCTTTTCAATTTTCTCTAATATTTTCTCTACTGCTTCACTAGCACCCTAGAGATCAGCTTCTACTAACTTGGACGGTTGTACCCTTTTTTAAAGTTGTTCCACTCTCTCCCTTCTTGTATTTTATTCCCCAAAGGGCTCTCTCTTCCCTCTCCTTTTTCTTCCTCCAAAATTTCCTTCTTTTTAAAACCAGCATCTCTAACCCAGTCTTCTCCTTTTGGAGATTCTTCTTCTGCCTGAAGACACTAAACAACCTTGGGATCCACCTTCCCATCTCTGCCTTTTCTCACTGAATCATCTCTTCCTTCTGGCTTGTCCTCACCTGAACCCTTTCTTTAATTTTGATGCTTGGTTTCACCCAGTTAGATAAAGTATTCACTCTTTCCATCATGCACAAAGAATTCCTTTTGCTTTTGAATCATTGGTGCTTCAAAATTTTGGTTCATAAAGTCCCATCTCTTCTCAAGTAATAATTGTCAATGCAAATCATTCTGCACTTCTTTTCAATTTACATGAGACTATACTTGTCCGTTTCCTTTTCTGCAGGTTTTTGGTTGGTGAAGGTGCCCATGAGTGGGCAAAGTCCAAGGGCATCATTTTACCAGAGACAATTGCAGAGGCTGATGTGGTATATTTTCTTTTCTATGATACTGTTATCCAGTAATTTCCATTTTCGTTTTCATTATTCTGCTTAATGAGAATTGTGTTCATAAGTTTTGATCTTACAGGTCCTTTTGGCTGGGATTTTGATTTTTTTTTCGCTTATATTTTCAATGACAGCTTTTACTAACTGGTGTGTGTATGTTTGTTTAGTGGCTAGTAACTGAAAAGGCAAAAGCACAATGGCTGAAGTACAAAGCAATGCTTGATTGTGCAGAAGCTGGGAGCAAATCATCATCTGTGGAACTTTCCTCAAGCTCTCATGAAACTGATGTATCGAAGCCAATAACAAGTCTCTTTCTCCCTCTATCTATCTATCTATCTAAATTCAGTTCGTATATTCAAATTTGAATCAGATCGCATCCATTGAATTCATATCAGATTTAAATTGAATTCAGATTGTAATCATATATTGAGTAGCAATAATAAATAAAACAAAAAATGATCAAAATATAATATATTATTAATAAAATGAACTAAAAATGACTTTGATTTTGTATATAATGAACAAAATAAATTGAAAATAACTTGTATGAAACTTGAAGCTATGACTTGTTAATAAAAACACAACATTCAAACCAACTTTAGTAATAGAAACATTACAAATTTTTAAGTATATAAGCAAAAATATACTTACAAAGCTTAAAAACTGAATTAAATAGAATAACCACCCTTACAAAACTTAGAAACTGAAATCAAATTTCTTCCAAGTAATGGAACATAAGGACATTCTTTTAAAGTAATAGTCCCTTCTCTAAAAACTAAATCTACTGTTCCTATAACAGCAGCTGCAATGGTTGCAGATGTCCCCAAGTAAAGCACGAACTCGTCATAATTCAACATTTCGCTTTCCATGAATAGAAGCCCTAGAGTCAATACACCAAGATGTAGAAGAAACCAACATATTGGTCTCTATAACCTGAGTTTCAAAATTACCTTCTTTCTTCTTCTTGAGGGATTCCAGATATTGAGGACAATTCCTCTTCCAGTGCCCGGTCCCCTTGTAGAAGTGACATTATCTGATGACTTGTCTTTTGTTTGCCACCCTTCCTCTGAGGCCTATTCTTACCCTTTCGTTTCTTTCTACCAGATTTACCTCCTTCAACAAGCATGGCCACCAGCTTGTCCTTTCTAATCAGTTATTCGGCTCCCTGCAACATATTGCCGAGCTCTTGCAAGCTAGTTGTTAGCTTGTTCATGTTGTAATTCATGACAAACTGATTAAAGGATGTGTGCTGAGAGTTTAAGATGGCATCAATCTTGGTGTCATCATCCAGCTTGGAACCAAGAGCCTCCGGTTCATTGATAAAATCTATCATCTTCATGACATGGCCATTAGGGGTGGCAACGAGCCAAGCTTTTCACAAGCTGCTCGAGCTTGGCTCATGAAAAGCTTGGTTCGACTCGGTTTCAACTGAGCTCGAGCTCGAGCCCAATTCACTAGCTCGATTATGAAACAAGCCGAGCTCGAGCCTACTAGAGCTCGGCCGGCTCGAATATATATATATATATATATATATAAATATTATAATTATTAGTTATTATATTTCTTAATTTTTTATTTTATAAAATATTTTTTCTCAAAATCAAGCTTGAGCTCAAGGTTCTGGCTCAAACCGAGCTCAAGCTCGAGCTCGAGCCTTGTAGAACAGTATCAAGCCGAGCTCTAGCCTCGTACTATTTGGCTCGACTCGGCTTGAATCCACCCCTAATGGTCATGAACCGGCTGGTTTTCGGTCATCCTGGTGGTCATCAACAATTTGAGGACCTTTTGTCATACAAAACGATTTTGCTCCTCATACATGGTCTTTAGATTATCTAGAATATCTTTGTTGTTTTCTACTCTGTCAAACTGCCTCTGGATAAAGCTGTCCAGTAAGGCAATGATGTAACATTGGGCAAGAGAGTTTTTCTCTTCCCATTCCCGACATTCCCTTCTTGCCTCAAAGGCTTTATCAGGGGGTGTTCTAGTGCCAGGTTGATGTAACATTGGGCAAGAGAGTTTTTCTCTTCCCATTCCCGACATTCCCTTCTTGCCTCAAAGGCTTTATCAAGGGGGCATTCTAGTGCTAGGTTGGTGGCAATTTTGTTCAATTTCTTGGACGTGAGAACCAAGTTAAGGTTACGAAACTAGTCTGCGTAGTTTGGCCCCTTGAGTTTGTTGTCGTCTAACAATCTAGCAAATTGTCTGTGTACCATTTCTGACAAATAGCACAAACATATTAGTCCATGACCTAATCATTGTTTCATGTTATGTATCGTAGAAAGGACTTTTATCTATGTTCCATTTTCATTTGTTCATCTTTGAGATTTCCCTCTATCTTAGGGACGGAGACAGTATTCATATCTCTGGAAATGTGGGAAATCACATAGGTGCATGGGGCCAACTGTTTCAGCTGCATAACCCCATCACTTTCTGTGAAGAATTACGTATCCACCCATCTGATGAGCTTTCCCTTTGGCCTCCATCAGACAAGGTTCGTTGCCATTTTAGATTAAACCTTTCTAACTACTAAGTGCTGATCCATCATATCGGGAGCCCCAAGATACTGTGTTAGAGTCTTCCATTTTAGGATAGGCCCCTCCCACTAGTCTATGACGCCCCTATCATCCTATGAAGCAACCCCACTGACTGTTTCAGTAAAACGGATAACCCAATTTTATGGTGCATATCCGTCCACCAATTCAATTCGTTTTCATTCTAATGACGAAGGCTGTTAGAGATATCATCTTATGACATTCCCTATCTCATAGCACTTATATTAATCATGAGGGAACAAGTATATCAGTCCTTAGGTCAGCTTTAGGTCTTACCATAGTGGCTCCCACTGACTTTCATAAAGTCATATTCAAATGGGCCCTAAATGAGCTAGGGTTCCCATGGGGTTTCTCTTTGGAGAGGAAACAAGAGAAGGGCCCATTAAAGGGAGATCATACAATGATACATGGACATCATGGCAATGATGTGCATTTAGCCATGATGGGCATGGAGAGCCACAAAGTCTTTTCACGGGCCAAGCACTTATGGCCCATGTACGAATCACATTCACATAGCACATCACACACATAATTGATCAAAATCAAATTAAAACATGTAAAACCCAAATCCAATTAGATTAACACATGATCAACCCACTAATGGACACAATTATCAAATAATATTTATCTTGGTATATGAGCCCAACTACAAAAGGTAATTCGGCCCATATAGCTATCCATGCTGAAATGGGCTATACTTGTTTTAATCTAACTCAAATTAGGTTTTACAAGCATGGGCCGAATTCGTCCATATAATGGCCCATCGAACCCCTTGCCTAGATCCATATTTGATCACTTAATCAGTGATTTATGCGGCTGTAATCAGTCCCCAACCAACCATAGGTTCAGCCCATTAAGGTTGGACCAAAACTATGTCAAATTGGCCTAGGGTTTGGTGCCCAAACCATGCATCAATCCACATGGTTTATGATCTGAAAATTCTCAGTTATGATTCATAATCATATCATCAAACAAACAGCAATTAATCAAAATTAAATAACTAGGACTGATAGTGTGATGTTTGAATCCAATCCGGACAAATGTAGGATCCCAACGAACAACTATCTCCAAATCAATCTCCATCTTCCTCTACAATCTCCGGCAAGACTTCCGATTTAAATAAATAGAAAAACCCTAATTTTCTAATGCTTACATAAGAAAAAACCTAATACATTTTTTCTAAAAAAGAAAACAAATTAAGTACAAACCAAATAATCAAATGGTGCACAATAATCTAGCCATCATCAAAGATTTCAATCTCCATTACACTTTCAGCCCAAGAATTCAATAATTCAACATAGAACAATTCCATAATATATCAGAAATTATAAAGATTAATTTTCAAATCATTGGCCTCAAATCTAAGAACTGGATTCTCAGTTTTTCATTTTGACTATGTCAAATCGGCTAGATTAGTTCTTGTCGATTTGATCGTTCTTTCAAATCTTGTAATCTTAGGAGTTGTACTCGAAGTAGCAAAGGAGAGAAGAGAAACTCTGAAATGCAGTGAATGTCGAACTGTACTAGTCAATCGACCATGCTATTATTTATATATGAATGTAGTACAAAGTACAAGAAATTACTGGGATGCCTTTGATTAGTGATGGGACACTCAGATGACTTAAATCATTAAACAGGATTAGGCCCATTAACACAGGCCCAGTTACAAGATAAGTTAAACATAAGTATGGGCTAATAAGAACTCTTATCAGTCCTTTAGTTAATACATCTGCAATCTGCATATCTGATGGAGTATAAGGCACACAGAGTTATCTTGAAATAATTCTCTCTGACAAAGTGTCCATCAATTTCAATATGTTTTGTCCTGTCATGCTGCACGGGATTGTTGGCAATGTTGATAGCAGCTTTATTATCACAATACAGCCTAAGAGGACCCTCAGTTTTGATACCAAGCTCATTAAGAAGAGTTCTGAGCCATAAGAGTTCAGCAACTCCGTGTGCCATAGCTCGGTATTCTGCTTCTACACTTGATCTAGACACAACATTCTGCTTCTTATTGCGCCATGTGACTAGGTTTCCTCCCAAGAATGTATAGTAACCTGAGGTTGATTTTCTGTCTCCAATAGACCCAGCCCAATCAGCATCAGTGTAGGCTTCATTTTCAAGTCTGTTGTTTTTCCTGAATAAAATTCCTTTCCCTGGGCAAGTCTTCAAGTATCTGAGAATTCTTTCCACTACTCTCATATGAGGGGTCTTTGGTGAGTGCATGAATTGACTGACAACATGCACTGCATAAGTAATGTCTAGCCAAGTAAGGGATAAGTATATCAATTTTCCTACCAATTTTTGGTACCTTTCTTTATCACAGTATTCCTCACCCATTGATTCTTGTAATCCATGGTTCGGTTCTATTGGAGTGTCTGCTGGCCTGCACCCCATCATGCCTGTTTCCTCTAGGAGATCTAGCACATATTTTCGTTGACATATGTAGATTCCTTCTCTTGATCTAGCAACTTCAATCCCAAGAAAATATCTCAGATTTCCCAGGTCTTTGATCTCAAATTCTGAAGCTAAGAACTCCTTTAGCCTCTTCATCTCTTTCACATCATTTCCAGTAATCACCATATCATCCACATAAACAATGAGTGTTGTAAGTTTGTCATTCTGTCTCTTTGTAAACAATGTATGATCTGCACTGCTCTGAATGTACCCCACTTTCTTCATGGCCATACAAAGTCTCTCAAACCATGCCCGGGAAGACTGCTTCAAACCATATAATGCTTTCCTTAGTTTACACACCTTCTTTCCAACATCATATCCAGGTGGGGGTTCCATGAATACCTCTTCATGAAGATCACCATTTAGGAAGGCATTCTTCACATCCAACTGATGGAGTTCCCAAGAGAATTTTGCTACTAGTGACAGTAGAACCCTGATTGTGTTGAGCTTTGCTACTGGGGCAAAGGTTTCCTTGTAGCCAATTCCTTCCTTTTGTGTAAATCCCTTTGCCACAAATCTGGCTTTGTACCTCTCAATTGACCCATCTTCCTTGTGCTTTACTGTGAATACCCACTTGCACCCAACAGCGCCTTTCCCCTCTGGTAGGTCCACCAATTCCCACGTTCTTACTTTCATTAGGGCTTTCATCTCTTCATTCATGGCTTCTTTCCACCTTGGATCAAATGCCACCTCTGAGTACAGAGGAAAGAGCAAACACAAAGGAATGATAGGTAGGGGATAAGTGTGAATAAAAAACATAATCAGCTATGGGATGCTGAGTGGTACAAGAACGAACAGGCTTACGGAGAGCAATAGGAAGATCCAAATCTGAATTGAGTGAGTCAGAATTACCTTGGATTGCAGAGATAGATTGATCTGAGTTCAACTGGTTGCAATCATGAGGTTGAGGGCCCTTCTTCCTTCTATTGTATGTAAGTATCTCTTTCTCTTGCCTACTGGAACCTTCAGAAGCATCAGCTGAATCTGGAGAAGTAACTAGCACAGTGGGAGTCTCACAAGGTTGACCCGGAATGTTACAGCTAGGAGTAGTGGAAGGTGATGAAAGGGGAACAAAAAAGAAGGGAGAATGAGAATCCTCTTCCAACCCACTAGTCTCCCCCTGAAGAGGATTTTGAGAAGACTGGAAATAGGGTTGAGACTCAAAAAAGACTACATCTCTAGTGACATTTTTTCTTGGAGACAGGATCATAACACTTATACCCCTTTTGCATAGGTGAGAACCCCAAAAAAAATCCCTTTGTAGCCTTGGGATCCAGCTTGGTTTTCTTTGGATCCTTCACATGTATGAAGCATATACAGCCAAAAACCCGTGGGGAAAGAGGAAATTCTGGAAGAGTGGGACACAAAACAGAGAAAGGAGTCTTCATACCCAGTACCTTAGATGGCATCCGATTTATCAGGTATGATGCAGTGAGAACAGCTTGAGACCAATATTGCTTGGGCACATTATGCTGGAAAAGTAGAGCTCGAGCTGTCTCCAATAGGTGCCTGTTCTTGCGCTCAGCAACCCCATTTTGCTGAGGAGTGTAAGCACACGATGATTGGTGTAACATGCCTGCATCTTCCATGAATGAGTTCAGGGATCTTTCAAAGTATCCAGCTGCATTGTCTGAATGGAATTGCTTAATCTTCTTATCAAATTGTGTTTCAACCATCTTGCAAAACATCGTAGTTATCCGTGGAACTTCATCACGTCCTTTTAACAGATAAATCCAAGTGCACCGAGAATAATGGTCAATAAAACTGATAAAGTAACGGAAGCCATCAATGGAAACAATGGGTGAAGGACCCCAAACATCAGAATGAACCAAATCAAAAGGGGCTTGAATTTCATTACTAGAAATTGGATACATTGATCTGCATTGTTTTGACATTTGACACACATCACAAATTAAACTCTGACTTGGAATGCCCTTACATAATTCGGGAAACAACATTGTTAAAGAAGAAAAAGACAAATGCCCTAGCCTAGCATTGCCACAGGTGCAGCCTATCTATTGACTCCACACTTTCCGGACTAGTAGTAGCAGAAGCTTGTAGGGTTGAGCTGATATCTGCATCAAAATAGTAGAGGCCCCCATACTCATGACCACTCCCAATCGTTCTCCTCGTCAATCTATCCTAGAAGACACAATGAGAAGGAAAAAAAGTTATACTGCAGTTCAAATTTTTTGTAAACTTTGAAACAGACAACAAATTTAAGGTAAGACTAAGAACATGTAGGACTAATTTAAGAGAGAGATCCTTGCTTAGGTCAACCACCCCCTTTCCAGAGATGGTAGAGAGAGACCCATCAGCTACTCTCATCTTATCCTGGCCAGACAACAAATGATACGAAGAGAATAAGGAGGACATATGTGTCATATGGTCAGTGGCTCCGGAATCACCCAAGAGGTAGAATTAATGGAACTAGTTGCACTAAATGCAGAGGCTGTACCTGATTTGGCAAGAGAGGTGGAAGCTAAAGGATTGTTCTTCAGACGGGCTAATGCCCGGTTGAGAACCTCTACCTCACTAGCTATGAAGCCCAAAGTACTTGGTCCAGAGGAGTCGGCGGCCTGCCTTGTGGTGGAAGAGGACACTGTCTGAGTACTCTGTGAGTTGTCACTACTGTTGTTGGTGGCAAGATTCCCACTTGGTGTGTGGCCCTTATGTTGCCTTTTGTCCTTTCTCAGAGCAGTTGGCTTCAAATGATAGTACAAGACCCAACATTTCTCCTTTGTGTGTTTCTCACCACCACAATGGGTACACTTGAGGGATTTCTTGTCTGAAAAATTTATTTCCCTTAGTGGAGACTAGGGCTGAATGTTCTCCAGATAGTTCTGTGGACTGTGTCTGGGAGTCAACTTGCATCTCCTTTCTCCTTACTTCTTCATTCCTCACAAGGTATTAGACATGGTGAAGCTCAGGTAATTCATCTCTCCCTAGAATCTGTGACCTTATACCTTCATATACAGGGTCTAGGCCTGCCAGAAACTTGAAGGCTCTGCTTTCCTCAATCTGCTTGTCATGCCTCTCCTTATCCTTGGCATTTTCCCAATCCAAAATCAAGTGATGGTCAAGCTCTTCCCAGAGGCCTTCCAGTGTTGCGAAGTATGTTGCCACGGACATGTCTCCTTGCCTTAGGGCTGCAACATCTTGGTTCAGCCTGTAGATTCTAGCATTGTTCTTTTTCTAGTCGTATGTCTTGGATACTTTCTCTCAAATTTTAGTGGTTGTAGGGAAATGATGAACTATTCTGGCCACCCGAGGAGTCATGGAGGCCAGCAACCAAGACATGACTGTGGCATTTTCCTTGCGCCACACGATGTATTCAGGACTGCCAATTTCTGGTTCTTTCTTGTCTCCATCCAAATAGCCTGTGAGTTCACGAGAGGTAATGAACAACCTTGCTGAGACGGACCACTCTCTGAAGTTATACTCATCCAGCAGCACACTTGTAATCTATAAGCTGTGCAGATTAGGGTTTTCCAGGTTTGAGGACCTTGCGACAGGTTTGTTATCTCTAGAGGAAACTTCACCGGGTAGTGAGGACATCCTGACTTCAGTCCTAGAGTTGTTCATAGTGCTGTAGGTGGTTCTGTTTAGGGCTGGCCAAAGTGGTCACAGTGTTCACAGTGCTGGTAGAAGTGTTCACAGTGCTGGTAGCACACTAGATAAACTTCACTTGGACTGAACCAATTTGGGTACAGTAGCAAGTAAAAGTTCGAGGCTGCAACTGTGCAGTATAAGTCTTTACCACTGTGCTGTGCAGGGCTAAAGTAGGGCTGGTAACCGACCTAAAAATAGGGTTATTTACCACTGTTCTGTAAGAGTCGTGCTGGAGCACCGAAGCTGCAACTGTAGAAGAGGCTGTCTTTACCACTATTCTGCGCAAGTCTTGCTGAAGCATCGAAGCTGCAACTGTAGAGGAAGCTCTCCCCCTTTCGGCTAGTGCTAGAACTGCTGAAATCAGTCCTCAACTAGGTCTGTCCTATACAGACCTCTCTTAGTAGCCAAATAGCTACTACTTACTGGAAACAACCTAGTAGGACATCTACTTCTGGGCTTACTTCTCTTGAGTCCTACAACCAAGAGAAACCCTAGGTTTGAACTTGCTTTACTCTCTTACACCCCTAGGTCTTTACTGCAGCAACCTAGAAAAGGAAGAGAGAAGATGAAAAGACAGCAAGAGAAGAGAGTGCACCTACTGAAACCCTAGGTTTGAACTTGCTCTGATACCATGTAATCTTAGGAGCTGTACTCGAAGTAGCAAAGGAGAGAAGAGAAACTCTGAAATGCAGTGAATGTCGAACTGTACTAGTCAGTCGACCATGCTATTATTTATATATGAATGTAGTACAAAGTACAAGAAATTACTGGGATGCCCCTGATTAGTGATGGGACACTCATATGACTTAAATCATTAAACAGGATTAGGCCCATTAACGCAGGCCCAATTACAAGATAAGTTAAACATAAGTATGGGCTAATAAGAACTCTTATCAGCCGAACATCACTCTAACATTCTAACAAATCTAATTCGGTTCATTTCAAGAACTGAACCATGTGCTCTGATATCATTATTGGAAGGGTTAGAATCCATCTTATGGATGACCGAACCATGCTAGATGGTTGGGGAAATTTTCAAATTTTTTCTAACCCTTATGAGAACCGATTTCCTGGTGTTTTGAGAAAATACATTTTTTCGGATTGATCTTGCACTGAACCGAACCAAATTTGAAACTAAATCAAAAAGGGAAATTATACTTGATACAGATAACACAAGGACAGATCCCAAGGTGGAAGTTCACGCCCAAATTAGTCCTAAAACCAACCTCCACTGAAGATGGCATAGTGTATAGGTGAAGCCGGTTCAGCAACATTGTTTTCTTGCAAAAACTAGGAAAAAAACTGATAAAAAATCAGTTCTTGAAAGCCTAGGTCGAATTAGGGTTTCTTGGGAGAAAAAGAGAAGAAGAGAGGACAAGAGAGAAGTGTTCTGGTCTAGTTCACCTTCTTCTTCTTTTATCTCCTTATAGAGCACTCTCCTAATCTAATTAGGAGATTATCCAGGACTGTATTTAGAGATAAGCCTTATCCTCTTAAGAGCATAGGTGCTCCATACCCAATACCAAACCCAGATTCGACCCAAAGTACATGACAACTGACAACTTAATTAATCTTATTAATTTTGGGCCTTAGGCCCATTTGCTTCAAAGGCTCATGACCTAGGGTGTTGCATGGCCACATTAGGCCTGATATTGTATGGCGTGGGACACCACAATGATTTTACACAAGCCCACATGAGTTTGGCCCAACCTTTGAAAGAGGCTAGGCCAAATTCACTACTCAAGGCAGTGAACCCCTGACCCAATCAACATTAGTCCAGTTTGGGCTCAACATTTACACCTAAATGATCATTGGATTCAGCCACCCTATGAAGACCCAAGGATAATGGACTCATGTAAGACAGCCCATCAGGTAATCAACCCTTTAATGGTCTCTTATACTAAACTTCTCAGCCCATAATGATTAAACATTGTCCGAAAGGGAAGGACCTCTCCCTTGGCTACAAGGTGCAGTGCCACACTCTCTGCTCGGATGGATCTCGGGATTAAAACCTTTTTCATAAAATAGTCGTATATATAACATTTAAATACTTTTGCAAAGCCAAATTTCAAACACAAGCAAAATCCACTATCGACAATTTAGGTTTCCATCATAGAGTGTAAACCCTGATATTCACTTTGTCTAACAAATGGGTCGATCCTATCATTATGATCACCCACTCAAGTGAATTCTTAGACTGCCCCAACATACCCAAGTATTTGACCCTTAATGGATCTCACTGGTTGGCATATCAAAGGCAGCCCAGTCCAACACCTAGTACAGTACCATAATCAAGTCTGGGGTTATGTGTAAGTTTTTAGTTTCTCCCATCTATCTCCAAGGTCCAGGGCATAACTGGAAATTGGTCTGGGTTTAGTGCTTCTTCTGGTTGTGCTTGGGGTCAAACCCTAGCAATTGAGACATGCTGCTCCAATTCCTTGGCAGCACACTGGTGTCAGCCTTGCCTTATTATGATGAATTCCCCAAATCTATCCAATGGTTGAGAACATTCTAAACTAACATGAGTCTCTTGAGTGTCCAGTTTAAGGGGTAATACACAGAAGCATACCAATATTAACATGAAACAACAATGTACATACAAACTAATATAAAATATAGTATTTTGTACTCTACAAATTTGTATTTGTACTCCTTCCAAACTGAGCCTAAATCTTTCTAATATCTTCACTTGTATAATCTTTGATGGTTAAAGTTTTATTTCTGCTGCTTGAATTAGTCTGGATGGCAGACCAATATGCCTATTATTATAAAGCATTAGAAATTTTTCAGTTTGTGGGGATGTTGTTGGTTGACTTGTGTTCCATTGAAGATGAAGAACATGAATCTGGTAAATTTATCATAGCTATATCTTATTTCAATGTGATATTTGCGGTTATATTCCAGAAAGAGGAGCTCAACCATTTGATCCAGTGAGGGGAACTGACAGTCAGCCATCTTTGTTCAATACCTCCAAGGAGGACTGCATTATGGATACTGTTGGAGTTATTTGTGTTGATAATGAAGGACATATTGCATCTGGAGCTTCTAGTGGTGGTATTTTGTTGAAGGTGATGGAAGCTTCTTATCTAGGATCATGGATGCCACTTTTTTTCACTTAAATGTTCTCAAAAGTATATTTTTTTCATTGGCTTTTCCTAGTTGACTTTATTTTATTATTTCTTAAACAGCATTGCAGGTTGTGTTCTCCTTTCTGTTTCTCCTGAATGAATGATGAAAACTTCCAGTATTTGTGTTTGAATCTAATTTTTATAGTCTGTCAATCTTGTCTATTCTAGGGCATTGTAAAACGCAATTACATTTTTCAGTCTTGAACACTAAGGCCATTTGTGATGAAATTTAAGTTATTTAACTCATGTCGAGAGAGAAAGGTTCAGATTTAGAAGTTAATTGGTTTTTCCTAAATCAAGGCAATTGAGAAAATGAATAGAAATGAAATACTCATGCCTTCCAACCTCCAGCCGTCCTTTGAAATGCATCCTTGAGGGTTCCGTCAGTTTCTTTCACTCTACTTGTTAAAATATTGGTACTTCAGAGTGGAAATTCAAATTATGACATGATCCAGGATGGTAATTGGTAGAATAAGTTTTTCATTATGGAAAAAACTAATAGGTTTAAGGCTTCCATCTATCTGTTAGACTGTTACTATAAAAGTGATGGATTTCTTTATTTTGAAGGGTACTTACAGGGGTTAAGCATTGGGCTCAATATCATGTAGAAATAACATTAATGAGATTGTTTTTTCACGTAAATTCACCAATACGAAATTGCTTCTCTGTGATGTAAAAGATTAATTCCTGAAGCTTTGAAGTCTAAGCTTAATGCTTAATCATTTCTTACAGGTCAGTGGACGTGTTGGGTTAGCAGCAACATATGGCTCAGGGTGTTGGGCATCCTCAAAAGGTCCCTTTGGTGCTCCTTTTGTAGTTGGTTGCTGTGTATCTGGTGCTGGAGAATACCTAATGAAGGGATTTGCAGCTCGAGAGTGCTGCATTTCATCATCACTGTATGCTTCTTCCCTCTACATAGAAACAATTTTTTCTATCCTTCTGAACCAGACTACAGGTTGCCTGCTCTTCTTTTCTTCTCGTGAAAGTTCATCAATTTTATTTTCTTTGTCTAGAAGCAAGCAGCTATATAGTTAAATGAAAGATGGGAAGGGCAAAGAAGTTCATCATATACATTTTACATAGAAAAGAAAACTCAGGAGGAGAATCTTCATATCAGTTGTCATTACTCTTTTAATGAATAGGTAACTATCTAGTTGGTGCCTGTTGGTTAAGACCTGTTTTAGGTGACAACTGTGCGGCAAACAGGATTGCCATTTTAATTTGAATGTACATGTGGTTAGTTTTATAATGGTGATCGGCAAAGCATTAAACAACTAAGCTTTATTCCAACTATTTGGGTTTGGCTACAGCAGTCTAGCTCTGCCATTTGGCCTTTTAGAGCTTTCAAATTGCACTATTGTCTTAGTATTATCATTATTGGTTGTTGATGCTTTGGTTAAATCTTCTTAATACTTCATCTAATATTGTCACTCTGGCTACCTTAGTTTCTAATTTATTCACTCATTTCTAATCCAGTTTGAACCTGGTCCATGTACAGATACCAATTTACAGGGCATACTTCAAGAAATAATTTAGTTCTAATCTATTAAATTAAATGTAATACATAACACCTTACATCTCTTATTTCTTTTATCTATGTGTAAGTATAGCTCAAACTGTGAAAGTCGGAATGCATTTATGTCCACACATACAAAATCTGCAGGCTTTTAGACCCAAATAGTAACAATAGTAATAGAGTCTTACTTTCATACCAAGGTACTGAACTGGTATTTAGACAGGTCCTAATAGGGATCCTTGTAATTGGTTCAAGGTCTAGCTGATATTGGCAGGTGTAGGCCATAGGGTATGCACTGCCACCCTATTACATAGCTGATCCTATAACTGCCTTTTAAATCTGTTCTTGAATGTGATTGATATACTTTTTTTATCAGTAAATTTGATTGATATACCATGCAACATTAGAAAGGAAATCTCTACTTCATCTGCCTTCATCTCAAAAAATTAGAAAGGTCATCTCTTCTTCATCTGCTTAATTCCGCTTCTATGGTCAACATCCTGCTCATTCTTATTTTCTCATGGATAATTGACCTTAGGTGTTGAAATGGTCTCTTTCTCTTACTTTTATGGATAAAATTTCGCTTGAAATGTCCTTTCTTAGTCCTATCACATGCTTTTTCCTAGCTGAATAAATACTATTTGAATTTCTTGTTCTCTTTTCAATAAACTTCTCATTTAATCACTTAAAAGGACGGGGAATCTCCTGACATAAATTTCAAGATGAACTCCTGGTGCTATTATTTAGGCTCCATTTTTTCCATGTAAAGGAAATGACTTAGGCTCAGTTTGGAAAGAGTAGAAACGCAAATATGTGCAGTACAATACATAAAAAATTATACAAAATACAAGATTTTGCACTCTACATATTTGTATTTGTACTCCTTCCAAATGGAGCCTTAGGGGAAATTGAAACAGACAAAAATAGGTGATAATAGGTGATCTTTTCAGGAAACGCATTTTTCACATCCTTGGTTGGATGTAAATTGGAAAAGTAATGTTTTCTTTTGTTTCCAAATGATCTTAGGCTTTTATTTGTTGTTTTCTGCACTTATTGCAAACAAATGGAGTGTCAATCTTTTAATCTCTGCTCAGCATGTCCTTGCCTTAAGTTTCATCTTCCGGTTCATAAGCTTGACTGTGTGACAATTGGTGCAGCTTTATATTGTCTCCTTTGAACAACATGGTGGCATTCCCATATTCCTCTCTTATTTTCTTGGCCAAAGAAGCCTATAAAAAGAATTTCATAATTAGGACAAGTCAACCTCTCCCTGGTGCATTTTGAACATCATGTAAAAAGATTTTTTTTCAATTCCTTGATGGAGGACAATTTTGTGGTAATGACCTTTTGATCTTCATCATTTCATTACCGATTTTCTTAATAATTACCCTTTTCCTTGGGTTTTCTTGGGGGCATATTTTGCCACTTTTTTAATACAGCCCACCACCTCGTTCTTCCAAATTTTGTTTTTTCTTTGTTGTCAAATTGTCTCCAAGTAGCATTTTTTCTAATTTTAAACTTCATTAATTAATATGCTTGATCTCATATTTCTTTCTACTTTTCTATCTCTTGATACAAAAATCTGGAAGTGATAGCTTATGTTGTGTGATCAGACTCTCTTGACTTTTGAGGCTGGCCTTGAAATGTTTACATATTCATCACTTTATCTTATAAGAAAAAGGTTTACATGATTCCTATTTGATCTACTTTTTTATTGGACCTACATGATCCGCTTTTGATAATTTAAATGCTCTTCTCCCATTGTGAATTTCAAAATCACATCTCTCACATAATTTCTTTCCCTATTCCCAAGATATCCCATGTGTTCTCTTCTTATGCAACATTGTCATTTTCCATATGCTCACTTAAAAGTTAAAACCTGTAAATATTCTTCTTTTTTGAAACTCTGCAATTTATATCATCCATGTCTTTTGAAAATTGATTCTCCATTGATCCTAGGGGCCATTACTTGGTGTAATGGTAAAATCATGGGCTGTCAAGTGTAAGAACATGGATTTGAGTCTGAGAGTGGCCACTTTGTGCAAAAAAATAAAAATAAAAAAAAATGCCAAAGGTTAGGACTTGTTGAAATAGTTTATTTTATTTCTTGTTCATTATTTTCTGTCTTGTTAGGGTCTGTTTGGTCGGTTTAAAGTCTTTTTTTATTTGCTGCTATTGTACTTTATTTACAGCAGGGGCACAAGGCTCTTTTTCCCATTCTTTTGGTCACCCTATAAATATTAATATAATCTGGCACCACCAGAACCATTCCATTGTTGCCAATCTCCCTTCTTCTCTTCTACCTTCTCTCTTCTTCCTCTCTTCCCTTCTCTCTCTTATTTCCAGTCGACTTTATACTGTCAAGATGGTATCAGAGCGGGATTACTGATTGTGAAAGCAGATCGAACAAGACTTTCTTTTTAATTCGACTTGCTGAATCTGGACGGAACAAAAAACTGAATCTGGGCTGAACAAAACTGATCTATGACTGGTACATTCCTTAATTTTTTTCTTCTTTTATCTTTCTTGGTCGTGTACCAAGAGAAAAATCAAATGAATCTAGGCTGCTGAATGTTGTCAGACGTTTGTGTGGTTTATACCTCCTTTTTTCTTGGATCGTGTGATCCTGTACCTGTGAAAAGGTGACTATAGGTCACGGATGACCTATTATCCCCAGTTTTTTGTATGATTACAAGTTGTTAAGGATCTCTCCTGATGGTTAATGTACTTAGACATTCTGGAAGGTTGGTAGGTTGGGACTGTTAACCTGTATAGGTCTGAAATTAGTCTGATCTTGCCTTTTTTCTGGAAATTAGTGCTGTTTTTTGTGCTCAGTTTGAGTCCAAACCGAAGTGTGTGTGTGGACTGCTTACTTGTGTGGAGCTAAGTGTTTTTTTTGGGGGGGGTGTAAGGAGGGATCCTAAGTTGAATGTTGAGACTGAAATTCTTTTTTGACCATTTCCTCTGAGAATTCTGCTACTTCGGGGGTTTCAAGAAATCAAAATGGAGTGAGTGGGGGAATGGATATGAGTTTTCCCATGGTTGTAATTCCCTTTGATGGACTAAACTACCTTAAATGATCTAGGGGAATAAAACTCTACATCACTTCTAGGGGGGAAATAGGATATATTAATGGAAAAGTGAAGGAACCGAAGAATGGAAGTGTTGAATATGATAGGTGGAACCAAGAAAATAGTATGGTGATGTCATGGCTCTTGGTTTCCATGCTACCACAAGTAAGGAAGACATTCATGTGGGCTAAAACAGCTTGCGAAATATGGGAACAAGCAAAATCTACTTATTTAGAGTAAAGGCACTATGCCAAGATATACCAACTACAAGCTGAATCCTCTACTTGCAAGCAGGGGGAGAGGAGTCTCTCAGTGTACTACTCAGATCTGACATCAGTTTGGAAGGAATTGGATCACTATCAAAATGTGAATTGGAAATGTGATGAAGATGCAAAGGCATACAAGTCACTTGTTTCTCAGCAACGGACATTTGCTTTCCTTTTGGGGTTGAACCTTTCATATGAATCTATTAGAGTACAAATCTTGGAAAGTAAAGACTTGCTATCACTTCAGGAGGTTTATGCCTTAGTCCAGTCAAAAGAGAGTACAAGTGTGATGAATTGTGCAAAGGGGGAGGCAGTTGCCCTAACTTTCCGAGGAAGTACATATTCAAATGTCGGAGGCTTCTTTAAGATTGGTGATTCTCAGAAGAGAGTATATGACAAGAGTAAACTTTGGTGCACCAACTGTCAAAAGACAAGACACACCAAAGATACATGTTGGGACCTCCATGGGAAACCTAAATGGGCATAGGAATTGAGTAAGAAGTCAACAATTGATCAGAGTAAGAAACCAATCCAGCAAAATCAGAAAAAAATACAACTCAGCTAATATGGCATCTCAAGAGACTAGTCCCGTGGTAACTCAGGAAATGCACTCTAACTTTGACCTCAAGGAAGAGATTATCAACCCCTTTCGTGACCATTTGGAATTATATGGTAGGACTCTCTGCCAGATGGATTCTGGTCCTACTCCCTTCTACCTCCTTTGCGTCTACATCAAGTAACACTGCAACTGCTTTCCATGTGTCATCTCATACATCTGATTCCCCTTGGATAATTGACTCTGGAGCCTCAAACCACATGACTGGTAAGTCAAATTTATTTCAAGCATATAACCTCTTCTCTGGGAGAGATAAGGTAAGACTGGTTGATGGTTCATTCTCCACCATAGCTGACCAAGGAACCATATCTCTCCCACTCGGCCTTACCCTCTCTAATGTGTTGCATGTTCCTAAATTACCTATAAATTTGCTCTCCATTAGCAGTATTACTCACTCCTTGAATTATTCAATTACTTTCTTTCCCTCTTCATGTGTGTTTCAAGATTTGGCCTCGGGGAAGACGATTGGTAGAGGAAGCATGGTGGATGGTCTCTACATGTTGGAGAATAAAGCTAGTCTTGTGGCTACAAAGTCCTTGAGTTTGTTCAGTGAGAGTCAAGCCTACTTATGGCACAATCGTCTTGGTCATCTTTCTTTTGAGTCATTAAAACTTATGTTTCTAAAATTATTTAAGTCTTGGTTAGTTAGTAAGTTGCAGTGTCAGACATGCCAATTGAGCAAACATTGTAGAAGTTATTTTCCTTTAAGAAATAAAGATCTGAATTTCCATTTCATATTGTTTATTCTGATGTTTGGGGCCCTGTTACTCTACCTACTGAGGCTAGACATAAGTATTTTATTACTTTGATTGATGACTACTCTAGATATAATTGGGTTTACCCTATGCAATCTAGAGATGAAGTGCCCAAAATTGTAAAAGACTTTCAATGCATGGTTTTCACTCAGCTCCAAACTGAAATTCATATTTTCCAATTAGACCACACTCTGTTTATGAAGAAAGGTGAAGGGAAAATTGCAGCTTTAATCATGTATGTGGATGACATAGTGATCACAAGAGACTAGAAGACTAAAATACAGAATCTGAAGAAATTCTTAGCCACTCAATTTGAGGTGAAAGATCTAGGACCTTACATTATTTCCTTGGAATTGAAGTTACCCGCTCTCAAAAGGGAATCTTTATTTTCCTATGGAAATATGTACTAGATCTACTAGAGGATACATGCAAGGTAGGGGTGAAGCCAATTGACTCACCAATTGAACCCAACCATTAGTTGGGAGACTGTCAATGAGAGTTCTTGAAAGATGTGAAGAAGTTTCAGAGAGTTGTAGGGAGACTCTTATATTTGTCTATGACCAAGCTTGATATTGCTTCTGTAGTGGGTTGACTTAGTCAGTTCATGCACAATCCTAGGAGAACTCACTTTGAAGCTGCAGAGAGGATCCTTAGATACCTCAAGAAGTTTCCAGGAGCTGGTTTGCTGTTCCAGAAACATGGACATTTGAAGGTGGAAGTGTATACTGATGCTAGTTGGGCAAGGGTAGTCGATGACCGAAAGTCTACCAATGGGTATTGTAGGAGGAAACTTGGTCACTTGGAGAAGTAAGAAGCAAAGTGTGGTGGCTAAATCCAGTGTTGAAGCAGAATACAAAGCTATGTCTCGTGGAGTTGCTAAAATCATGTGGATAAGAAACCTGTTAGGGGAAGTGGGTTTTGCAGTTAACAACCCTATGTCACTCTATTGCGATAATAAAGCTGCTACCAACATCGTTGCAGTGTATGGCATTTTGTTGGGAAGTATTCCTTGGAAAAGTAAACACTCTAGATAACCTACAGAAGAGAAGACCTTTCCTCTGTATTTCTCCTAATTGGTGTATCATCTGTAGAGCTCACAGTGAGGATTGTTACCACCTATTAATATCTTGTCCCTTTTCTACAAACCTTTGGGCTTGGCTACTTTCGTTGTTTGGGAGTAGTTGGAGTCTACCAACAGGAGTTCACATGCTCTTCAACCATTCTACCTTTTATTGGCCTACAAAAATAGGGAGAATTATGTGGAGATGTGCCTGTGCTGTCTTGATTTGGACTCTTGGGAAGAAATGAATGTTAGAATTTTTCAAGAAAAGGAAAGGAGCAGTCAGGAATTGAAAGACTGTGTGTAAAATAGGGAAATACCTTGGCTGAAGACCTTGGAAATCTTTCATCAATTCTCCTTTAACGACCTTTGGAGAAATTGGCCAGCAGTAGTGAGGTGTTCACCCCTAAAGGACAAATCAATTACAAGCTGGTCTCCTCCATCCCAAGGCTCACTGAAGTTGAACTTTGATGGAAGTAGCATGGGTAATCCAAGATTATTCGGAATGGGGGGTGCTTTGAGAAATGAGAAGGGAGAAATTTTGTTGCTCTACTTAGGTCCCTTGGGAATTGGGGACTCCATCAAGGCAGAACTTTTAGCTGTTGTACAAGGGGTGCAATTTGCAAATCAGTTGGGGGTACAACACCTAACAATCGAGGGGGATTCCAAAGTAGTGGTGGGTTGGTTGAAAAATCCTAAAGAGGCTATGTGGTGTTACAAGAATGAAATGAAGAAATTTAGTTGGTTGACAAGGAATATGTTGGTCACTGTACAGTGGGTGGGGAGATCAGCAAATACTTTGCTAGATGTGTTAGCTAAGCAAGGGGAAAATAGGGAAGAATTGTTTTGGGCTCAGTTGTGATTCTTGCTTTTCTTTCCTAGTTTACTTGTAAGATTCAAGGAGGGGCTGCAGCCCGCGCCTCTCCCTAGGATGTTGTGTGAATTCACTCTAAATCTGCTTCTGAATTAATAAATTTATTATTATTCATCAAAAAAAAAAAACATTGTTGCTAATCCAGTCCTCCATGAGAGGACGAAACACATTGAAGTTTATTAGAGAAAAACTTGTGAGTGGAGAAATGTGCACTCCATATGTCAACTCAGAAGAACTTGTGGACATCTTCACCAAGGGTCTTCATTATGTGCGATATAGTGATTTGTGTGACAAGTTGGGCATGACTGACATCTATGCTCCAACTTGAGGGGGAGTGTGAAATAGTTTATTTTATTTCTTTTTTATTATTTTCTGTCTTGTTAGGGTCTGTTTGGTTGGTTTAGAGTCTTTTTTTATTTGCTGTTATTGTACTTTATTTACAGCAGGGGCACAAGGGTCTTTTCCCTTTCTCTTAGTCGCCCTTTAAATATTAATATAATCTGGCGCTGCCAGAACCATTCCATTGTTGCCAATCTCTCTTCTTCTTTTCTACCTTCTCTCTTCTTCCTCTCTTCCCTTCTCTCTCTTATTTCGAGTCAACTTTATACTGTCAAGAGGACTGTATCCAGTCCACCCCTCCCAAGACCGCAGATAGCTTGGACCGACATTGGGTAGTGGCCTTAATTCTCATTTGATCCTGTTTGTGGTTATATGTGTGTAATTATTTTTTCTCCTATGTTCAAGACCCAGTGGAACAGTATTATTTCTTGTTATATTTTGTTTCAGAGGGAGGTTTTTCTATATCTGATTTGCATGCAATTCATGCCGTTCTATGTCATTGTTCCATCAAAAGAATCATTACTCAGGGACCTTACGATTGCCTGTTTGGTTGAAGTTAACGCTCCAAATTTGGTTGACCATTCAATTGAATGAGTGTCTTCAGTTAAAAGGCTCAGTGTGTTATAGTTGATCTTTGATTTTTTGCTTTGGTTAGCACATGTTTTCTTCATTATAAGACTACGATTTTCCATGGCCTCTGCTTGGTTCTCTGAGTCATCTTGATAGGTGTTGGATATCCACTCATGTCTATGAATAAATTTTATAGATAGAAGTGTGTAATTCAGTTGGGTTGTTTGCACTTGTAAATATGATTTTAATACGTTGTCTCTTTTACCAGTCCGTTCTTTCCTTTGTTGGCTTTAGGGATTTATCAGTAAAATCTGTGTATGCTAGGACAGTAAAACATGGTAACTTCTAGGCTGATCATTGTCCATTGTATTGAGTTATTTAGGATATGTTTCTTTTTTGTAGATCACAATCAGGCCCTGCATCTGCTTGCAAGAAGGTTATTCACTCAGTTGTTCAGGATGACAATCCAAAATGTCCTGATAAAAGTGTGGGAATTCTACTTGTGCAGGCTGATGCTCCTAAAATGGTGAGCTCCCTACCTGAGACTTTTATTTTATTTTATTCTTAAAGACACTTATGCAAGTGATTTTTTTCTGCTTTAGGTTCCAGGAAATTCCTCTAAGCTGAAAGCCATAGAGATTGCTGCTGCTTATTCTTCCTTGTCTTTTGGAATAGGTTATTTTGGAAGCTCTATGGATCGTCCCAAGGTATTACAAGTATTTGTTTTATTCATTGTTTTGTGTGTGCAACTGTGCATCTGTTAAGAAAAAGGGGTTGAGATTAATGCAGCAAGAATTTTATCAATGATAATACAAATTTCTTTTGGTGGTTTTGCATGGGAGTAGAGGGGCATAAAAGTCTTACCCCAAGAAACACATGGAAATGTTATAAAAGGTGACTGCCTTGTATCCTCAAATTTATCCCAACTTATTAAGTTTTTCAAAGTTCATACCAATGTTGCTTGCTTGTTCTTTAGTGCAGGTTTTAGAAAGACCATTACTTTTCCATTTTGAGGCTAGGAACTGTGTTAGTACATGAAGCCAATAAACAATTAAGCATAATTGTCATCACAAGCAATTGACATTATAAGTATCATTTTTGTATTTAGAGGAAGTTACCATTTGTTATAGTATTTTATTTTCTCAAGTAAAATATCTGAACCATCATACCAACAAAAAAATAAAAATTAAAAAGTGGCATGCCTTTATAATGTCTTGATGCATATGATGTTTCTACCTACACGAACTTTTACTATGATCATTCTATATGATACCAGATGCCTGTACATGCCTAGTGTAACATACAATACTTGATGGATATGATATCGGATACTACACAGATACTTCTACATGTATTTTATATCATTAACACTTATAAAAATGTAAAGTGGTATGTTTTAACAAATCATATCATAAAAAGATCTGCACATGTTAGAAATTTAATGAAACTTGGCAAATCTTACATCTTGAAAAATGGCATTTGCCTTCAAAAACTAGATATAAAAACATGATGTAAGCATTACATGGGATACCATACCTATATCCCTGTCCAGGATTTTTGGAAATAGAGAGTTACATCCCTGTTTTCCATATCCATGTCCATGTTCATATCCATATCCAAGCATCATAGCTGATCATGAATTTGTTAAAAGTGGCATACCTCAAACTAAGACAGTGTCCAAGGCTTAGGTCAAGCTGGTCAGACATTCTGGCTGGATTATGAACAAAATGAATCTTTTTCCCTTAGGGTTGTTAAAACTGCTGGATGGGGATTTCTAATCCATTGGATGGTAGAATGTATTGAGGCATACTGCCATCCCTTTTTTTGATTGACACAGTCAAGCAAATGTTTTGACAATATATTAATACTTATAAACCTGTGGGGAGAAATGAGAATTCTTTTCCAGTAATCAGGTGTTTGTCGCTGGGCTACAATCCCAAGCCTGCAGTGCAATATATTTCTATCAATTTCCCAAAAGTTTGGAACAGAAAGATGTGTAACAGGACCCTTTTATATATGCTTCTCTCGGACTGTCAGGCATGCTACGTGGGATTTTCAGAAGCTTAGATCACATTGTAATCTCTGATTACTCGTCAAATATCCTAGTTGAGTGTTCTGAGATTCTGAAATCCCGTACTTCATGTTGCATATTTTATTTCTCTTCAGTTGGGGATAAGCTGGACAGGAACATAGGACATCGTGGACGTGGTTATACTGTTCTCATAGCTTTGTTATTTGTTATTTCCTGCAGGTTTCAATTCTTAGGACTACAAAAAGGCAAACTACCACGAGGATTGACCATTTCGAAGCGCGAATTGATCTTACTATCACGAAATCCTGACTTCCCGAATGGCAAGGTCAATATTATCGCCATTTTAGATTATTAAATCATACATCCTAATTATGTAAAATGGGAGATGGAGGGTGCAACTTTGTTTATAAATTGAAGCTTTGTTTCTTCCAAAGTACGATTGCACACTTGCACTCAGGTGGACCCACCAAGTGTTATGGAAAGTAGATGAATTACCTATTTCTAGATCCATGTATTTTTTTAATCTTTTTTATCAATGCATGTATAATTGGACATCCCTTTATTTGATTGGATTGGATCAAATTCCTTTGCGTTAAAATCAAGTTACGACCCATATCGAGCTCGCATTTAAAAATTTACGGACTCCCAACTGTTAACCGCAGTTTGGACTCCAAAACCCACTTCAATTTCCTTAACCGCCCAAACCACCGCTTCCTCTCTCTCTCCCTCTCTCATTACTATGTTCGTCACTTGTTCAAATGGGTAGCCATTGTTACCTACATTCAAGGTTCACCATATCTCCATAATCACTTCCTACTTGTAGATCTAAGAAGAGGGAAAGAGAAGCCATGATGTTGCAAACCTTGGAGTCCTGTGACCGAAAACCAGTGAGCATGATCGCTGGGGGGAATGTTTCTTGCCGGACGCGCTGCCCTGAACCTGAAATATTGGAGCCTGAAAGAATGCTTCTATGCCCTGAAATGTTTGAAACTTAACATTGATGTAGGCAGCTTGAAACAGAGGAGATCAAATCAGCCCCCACAAGATTCCCCCCCCCCACCCCAACATCCCATAATACATCTCTGTCATGTATTGAAAACATCTCCTGATAATGGCATCATCATTTCTAATATTATCATTGGAAGATGTTCCTAATATATGGTGGGATGTGCTGTTGGACGTTGTGGGGGGTTTTCAATGCAACTCTTGGATTTCTTCCACTTGGACACAAGATAATGGGATACAGGCATACAACATACGTGCACAAATAAAAAAAAATCTTCATTTTGTTGAATGGTTTGAACTTCCTCGGAGAGGGTTGAGCATGGGTGAAGCCACTAGATTTATTGATGAGCAAGAAGAAAGCAAAATTGGCAAGAAGCATTCTTTCAGTTTCAGTTTCATTGATGAGCATGGATGAAGCCACCGGTGATCGCCACTCTTGTTCAAATGGGTCAACGGCAATCACCTGCAAGAGAAATGGAGTGGCAAATAAAATAATGAGAGAGGGAGTGGGTTGGATGAATTAATGAAATCGAAATGGGTGTTGGAGTTCACACTATTATAACAACAATGTTTTAGAAAATGACCCAGAAACGGAACCGTTCTGGCCACCGGTTTTCGGGTGTGCATTGACTAACGTGGGTTTGAGTCATGTTTCTCTCAATTTTTTATTATGAGATGCTGTGTCATTAGTCGAAACCATGGTCGATACGCTCCTGTATCAACGTGTATCAGCCGATACAAGGCATAGTGTATCTCGTATTGGTGCAATTTGATACCAACCCCGTACGATATTTTAGCCCTTGCTCCTATTGGTGAACCCACGAGTGGCGAACGTTGCAACTTCGAACAGTACATAGATGATTTCAGCGAACAGTGGTTCATTGTTTGAGCAAATAAGGGTTTACAGATGGGCACTATCATCATTTTGAAAAATACTCTCTCTCTTCTTCACATCGCAAGGGATATTTGTACCATTCCATTTGTCTGTTAACATCTAATGATGGGCAGGGACCAAGTTGACACTTTTTGAAAGTTTGGGTACTGTAGTGACACGTTTGAAAGTTCAGATACTAACTTGACACTACCCCTAAAGTACAGGGTACTAAAGTGGAATTTTTCCTTTTTTTTAGCATTTGTAATTAAAAGCAACCTAAATTTAGAAACAAATAAGGGCCCAAACTATGCTGGCTGGTTACGTAACCTTATGTTGGTTTTAACATTTGAGAAATTGGACAATGTTGCTAAACACCCTGTTCCGGATCTCAAGGTGATATGGCTTCTGAGGCCCGTAGAAAGGAATATCAAGAATGGGAAAAGAAGAACTCTCTTGCCTGGTGCTACATCATAGCCTCCCTCGACAATCCGATACAGAGACAATTCAATTAGATCGACAGAGACAATTCGATTAGATTGAAGTGTCCAACGATATCTTGGATAGTCTGAGGATGATGTATGAAGAGCAAAATCGTTCTACTCGACAAAAGGTCTTAAAGCTATTTATGATTGCTAAAATGACTGAGAGACAAATGGTTCATGACCATTGTCTAAAGATTATGGGTTACACTAATGAACTGGAGGCACTCGGGTCAGTGCTTGACCATGTCACCAAAGTTGATGTCATTCTAAACTCTTGCCTCCCTCCTTCAATCAATTTATCATGAATTATAATATGAATAAGTTAAATGTTAGCTTTTAGAAACTCAACAATATACTATAGAGCGCTAAAGAATTGATAAAGAATGATAAGCCCATAGCCATGCTTGTTGAAGGTGGCAAGTCAGGCAAGAAGAAGAGGAGAAGAGGAGGGCAAAGAAGAAACCTCAGAAATAGGTTAGCAAACCTAAAAAGCAGAAGAATGACAAGACATCAAATGCTTGTTATTTCTACAAACATATCATCCACTGGAAGAGGAATTGTCCTCAGTACCTGGAGACTAAGAAATAAGGTAATTTCGAATCTTTTGTCATAGAGACCAATTTGTTGGTCACTTATGCTTCCTGGTGTATTGACTATGGGGCTTCAGCTTATGCATGTAACACATTGTAGGGGTTAAAGACAAGTAAAAGGCTGAGTGACGGAGAAGTTATGCTCTACTTAGGGACTTCTGTAATAGTTGCAACTACAGCTATAGGAACTATAGAATTAGTTTTCAGAGAAGGAATAATTGCATTTAAAAATTGTCTTTATGTACTGAACTCAGGAAGAAATTTGATTTCTATATCAAAGTTGTGTTTTGATGGTTATTCTATTTTATTCAGTAATGCGATTACTATCAAACGGAATAACAAATTCCTCACTTATGGAGAACTCGAGAATGGTCTCTATGTTCCCCGTCCTTCTTTGGAAACAAACTTAACCGAAAAAACATTGGAAATAGTCCCCA
Organism: Nelumbo lutea; assembly: GCF_056320005.1. Classification (NCBI taxonomy): domain Eukaryota; kingdom Viridiplantae; phylum Streptophyta; class Magnoliopsida; order Proteales; family Nelumbonaceae; genus Nelumbo; species Nelumbo lutea. Next base: position 23,484,477 of record NC_142686.1, on the reverse strand, counting down.
ATAAGAGAACACGGGAAATAATTAATCCCATGTGCCTATGGCATTACCGACTTGGCCACATTAACATAGATCATATCACAAGGTTGGTGAATGATGGTCCTTTGGATTTTCTAACTATAGAAGATCTTCCAACCTGTGATGAAATGACCATTTACTAGGAACCTTGAAAGATCTACAGGTACGCTTGTCCTGATACATACTGATATATATGGTCCCCTGAATGTTAGGACGCGTAACCAGCACATTTAGTTTATAACTTTTACCGATGATCACTCACGTTATGGTTACGTGTACCTAATGAGACATAAGTCAAACATTTGAAATGTTCAAAGAGTTCAGGCAAGAGGTCGAGAAACAGTTGGGGAGATAGATCAAAGCCCTTCGATCAGATCGATGAAGTGAATATCTCTTTGATGAATTCATGGACTACCTAAGGGATAATGGGATTGTTTCACAATTAGCTCCTCCTACTACGCCACAATTAAATGGTGTGTCAGAGAGGAGGAACCAGACTTTATTGGATATGGTCTGATCACTTCTCGTACACTCAAAACTACCTACATTCTTTTAGGGGTGCGCATTAGAGACTACGATATACGTGTTGAACCGGGTTCTAACCAAATCCGTTCCTAAGACTCTATATGAGCTATGGATCGGTAAGAAACCAAGTGTAAGACACTTGAATATTTGGGGTTGTCCAGCACATGTTAAAAAAACAAGTGATGACAAATTGGAATCCAAGACCAGTCGTTGCCTATTTGTAGGCTACCCCAAATGCTCTGTAGGATATTTATTCTATGACTCAAAAGAGCAAAAAGTGTTTTGCAATCAAAATGCCCATTTCTTTGAGGAATATTACATCTTGAACAATCATCATCAGGAAATTGTTCTTGATGAAGAGAGCTCAGGGGTAGTGGGAGATGTTCCATAGGCTCCAGATAATAACCAACCTAGAAAGTCTACTTGGGCATCCAGACCTCCAGTTCGTTACGGCTATGATCAAGAAAGTTACTTGATGGAACCCACAATTAGTGAGGAGGATCCTATGACTTATATGGAAGCTATGTTGGACTCAATGAAGACCAATGGAGTCTGAACTCTAGTAGATCCACCCCCTGGGGTGAAAGCAATTGGTTGCAAATGGATATATAAGAGGAAGAAGAGCTCCAATGGTAAGGTTGAGACTTACAAGGCTCATCTTGTGGCGAACAGGTACACTTAGAAAGAGGAAATTGACTATGAGGAAACATTTTCATCCGTGGCCATGCTTAAATTCATTAGGATCCTACTAGCTGTAGCAGCATATCATGACTACGAGATTTGGCAAATGGATGTCAAAACCGTGTTCCTGAATGGAGATCTTACTGAAGATATTTATATGCAGCAACCGTAAGGTTTTATAACTGTAGGTCAAGAACACATGGTATGTAAACTTAATCGATCCATATATGGACTTAAGCAAGCTTCTAGGAGCTGGAACATCCGATTTGACTTTACCGTCAAATAGTTTGACTTTGAGCAGAATCTGGATGAGCCATGTGTTTACACGAAGACAATGGAAAATAATGTTACTTTCTTGGTTCTGTATGTAGATGACATTCTACTCATTGGGAATGATGTAGGAATGTTAACTACAGTGAAAGTATAACTTTCACAGCAATTCTCTATGAAAGATCTTGGAGAAGCCTTTTACATCTTAGGACTTAGACTTTATAGAGATAGATCAAAGAGTATAATAGGATTATCTCAATCTACTTACATTGACAAAATTATCAAGAGATAAAGCATGGAGAACTCCAAAAAAGGAAATGCCCCTTTCAGGCACGGAGTCACTCTCTCCAAGGTATGTCTCCCAAGACTTCCGAGGAGATTAAGGGCATGAGAGAGGTTCCCTACGCCTCAGTCGTAGAGAGCATCATGTATGCCATGTTGTGCATTCTGCTAGACATTACTCAGGCCATGAGTGTGGTAAGCAGATACCAATCTAACCTAGGACAAGAGCATTGAACTGCTGTAAATAACATACTCAAATACCTTCAAAGGACAAAAGAGTTTTGTCTGGTATTCGATGGTAGTTCACTACAAATCCAAGGGAATACCGATGTAGATTTCCAATCAGATCTAGATGATAGAAAGTCTATATTTGGTTACATCTTTATGATGGGGTCCTGTACAATTAGCTGGAAGAGTAGCAAATAGGAATCCATAGTAGATTCCACAACCGAGACTGAGTGCATTGTCATAAGTGAAGCTGCCAAGGAAGCTGTTTGGACGAAGAAGTTCATTCAAGAATTAGGAGTAGTTCCATCCAGTACATCACCCATTCCATTGTTGTGTGACAACACTAGAACCATTGCTCAGGCTAAGGAGCCACGAGCCCGCTCGAAGTCAAAGCACATTGAGAGGAAGTACCATGTACTACGGGAGATTGTTGGTAGAGGGGACGTCTAGATTCAGAAGGTAGCATCAGTGGAAAATGTAGCAAATCCTTCGACTAAGCCACTAACATAGAAAGTGTTTAAGAAATACGTGGAAAGTATGAGACTCCGACTTGTACCCGATTGGACCTAAGTGCAAGTGGGAACTGTTAGATAATGTATGCCATTAGCTCCAATCAACTTGATGCATTTATTGACATTTATTGTAAATGAATAAAGTACATATTTGATTCATGTTATATTGGTGTGTTTCTATGTAATACCCTTAAACTGGACACTTATGAGAATCGTGTTAGTTTAGAATCTTCACAGCCGTTGGATAGATCTTGGGAGATTTATCCTGCCAAGGCTGACACTGATGTGCCGCCAAGTTGGTTGGAGTGGCTTGTCTTAGCTGCCAGGGTAAAACCTGAGGTACATCCAATGTGGATTTTCTTAAAACCCTAAACCGGACCAAATTTCAGTACTGCCCTAGACCTTGGAGATAGATGGGCAAAACTGGAATGTTGCACTGACCCCTAAAGTTGATTATGGTACTGCACTAGGTGTTGGACTGGGCTGCCTTTGATATGTCAATCAGTGAGTGGGTGATCATAGTGACAGGATCAGCCTCTTTGTCGGACAAAGTGAATGATCGGGGAATGCACTCTCTCTGATGGAAACCTAAACTGTCGGCAGTTGATTTCAAACTTGTTGAAATTTGTTTTACAAAATATATTTATATAGAGATATACATATATATTATGGTTTCACAAATTGTTTGCAAAATGCTTTAATTCCCGGGATCCATGTGAGTAAAGAGTGCAACACTATACCTTGCAGCCGAGGGAGAGGTCATCTTTTGTCAGACAATGTTTGATCATTATGGACTGAGAGGTTAAGTGTAAAACCATTGAAGATAATACCTGATGGGTTAATCTCACATATGCCCATTGTTCTTGGGCCTTTATAAGATGGCTGGACCCAATGACCATTTAGTGTAAATGTTGGGCCCATTAAGAACCCATACTAATGGATTCAGGGGTTCACTGTATTCAGCAGTGAATTCGGCCAGGCCTTGTAACAAAGGTTAGGTTGAACCCATATGGATGATGTAGAGATCAATGATAGGGTCCCACGCCATACAAAGAGAGCCAAGCTAGTTATGATTAAAAGGAAGTGGGCCTGAAAGATTAATGGGCCTAAAGCCCATTTTGAGCTGGGTTAATTAGATTAATTAAATAGGGGCGAATCTGGGTATGGATCAATAGATAAGAATAAGAGGATAATTCTTATCCACTTAAAGAGTCCAGATCCAAATAGAGATTTGGCTCAAGAAACTTCTAATTTGATTAGGAGTAGTTAATCTTGATTTGCATATAAGATAAGAGAGTATCCTTATCACTTAAAGAATTCAGATCCAAATAAAGATTTAGATCAAGATTCGATTTTGATATTGTTTCTTGGTGGAAGAAACAATTTTGAAGTTCTGCTCACTACCCTATTCAATTATTGCTGAAGAATCTGAGGTTCTTGTTGAATAACCACTTACTGATCCTACCTCACCCTAAGTTTTGTCATTTTCAGTGGAGGAATGATTTGGTACTCTCTTTGGGTGTGAACGCCTACGTTGGGAGGAGCTTTTTGCGTGGATTTCGTATTAAGTATTCCTCTCCCTAATCTTGGTTTCAGATTTGGTCCGATTTGTTTCAAAAATAAACATTGAAAAATGCAGTTTTTCTAAATTCCCATATGGGAGAAAAATATATAAAATCTTGCCCAACCACACTGCATGGTTTGGCCATCCATATGATGGATCCTCCATCCCTTCACTTACGATATATGAGATGTATGGTATTGGATAATATTGATAGGATATTGAGATGTATTTTTTTGGCAGGTGATCTAGACTTCATTTTCCATTCCAAACACTGCCTTAAAAGAGTTCGCTTTTGCTACAAAGGGGACTGAAACTGAAAATCATAGTCTTAGATATACTGCAATGGCCCCACCTTCACTTCATCTAATAATTTAATGGGGCCATCACAACAAATCCAAGAGCTTTGATTAGTTGTTTCAGCGGAGGGCTACGATCATATCAAATGTAAATTGCACCTTAATAATGATGTCAGGTGCCCAATTTGGAATCACTACCAATAAATCAAAACATGTTCCAACACCCTCTCAATATGATCTGACATCCCCACCATGTATTGGGAACATCTCCTGATGATGATATTAAAGAATAATATAATCATTGAAAGATATTCCCAAAGGGATGTGGTATGAGACGTTGGCAATCTTGTGGGGCTGATTCGGTCTCGGTAGGAGGTTGGAATGCATATTATTGGCAGGTGATCTGCATTCCAAATATCCACGTGTAAATTATGGTTTAAGGGCACTCTTGTAGATAAAGCGTTTCTTAATCGCCCACGTGGCGTCATATTAATGGTTTTTAAATTAATAGTAAAGGGTCGAGCAGTGAACCATTGAGGAAAGAAGAGAACGAGCGTTCTGGAGGGGGACGAGAGTCGAGACGCGAGCGAGCGAGCGAGAGAGAGTGAAAGAGAAGATGGTGAGGAAGGGAGGAGTAGTGTTCGATGAAGGGCCTCCAGATGACTTCGACCCTGCAAACCCATACAAGGATCCGGTGGCGATGCTGGAGATGAGGGAGCACCTGGTGAGAGAGAAGTGGATCGACATTGAGACGGCCAAGATATTGAGAGAAAAGCTCAAGTGGTGTTACCGAATCGAGGGCGTCAACCATCTCCAGAAGTGTAGGCACCTCGTCCACCAATACCTCGAGGCTACCCGTGGCATTGGATGGGGCAAAGACGGTCGTCCCCCCGAATTCCATGGTATTGTTCTTTCTTTGTTTCTCTCGCTAGGGTTTCTTCCTGTCCTTGCTTCTCCTCGATTAACATATTCTGATTCTTCCATTGATTCGCTGTGTTTCTGAAAATTTCCTTCTTTTAGGTCCCAAGGTTGATTCGGAGTGACTTCATTTGGCTTCAAGGTTATTCCTGTTCTTTGTCTTTGCCGCATGATGATCTATTAAATTACTAAATCTCATATTTTTGATACCATAGTACCTCAGTTATGTAGAATTTGAATATGCATGTTCTTTCTTTTAGGAGTCAGGGTTTGCGTTAAAGTTTGGTTCTTTGATTGCTTTATTTATTTGTGTTTTTTCTTTGGTGGAGTGGGACCTTGTGCGAACTAAACTTAGTCCAGATAAATGCTAACTTTGAACTGAAATATAATCGTTAAGATGCATTGAGGTCCGTGGTTGTCGATACACTGAATAGATGCATTTCTGACGTTCATTGATTGCTGATATTGAGATTGTACTGAGTGCCAGTTTGAAGCCTCCATTTTCAGGTAGGGGCATAGGAGTGGTGGGAACCCAGAAATGAGGTAGTCAGTCGTTTTCTATTTTTCAGTACTCTAGGAGATGCGCAACTTAGTCTCTCCTGAAAATTCGCTTTCCATTGATGTGCATTTTTTCTTTGTTGCAATCCTTATAAGGTGTCCCTGAGTTCAACTCTGGGAAGGACAATGATAGTTGTATCAAGTTTAATTGCTAAGGATGAACCTTCCCTACTTCCTGGGGCACCAAGTTGCATTTTCAGGATATCTCTACTCTCTAAGCAGTTGAGCTTACAACTATGACTTTTCTTCACAATATTCAGACAAGATTTTTGTGCTTTTTAGGTGTCCAAGGTCTTGTTACAGTTTTAAGTGGCACCAAATATTCATTTTTTGAAGACTTCTAACAACTAATCAAAATAGTTAAGCAATTAACTTATCAAAAAACAGCAAGGAATTAGATAACTAGTTTAAGGTATAGTTTGGATTTTAGAGCAAAGCTGTCTTTGTCTAAACTCTAAAGGTGATCATGTTCTTAATCAAATAAATTCAGGGCATGTTTTTTATTATCTTACAAGTCCAGTGCCATTTGAATGCATAAAGGATCTAGAGGTTCTAAACATATTATGAATTGGGTAGGTTTAGCCAATGGAACAGTATAGCTGCTTGGTCGAGAAGATACATTTAGAGTTACAAGCATGCTAATATATCCTTTATTATGCTAATCGTGATTCATTATTTCTCCCCTTTTTTTTACAACATATCAGCATGTGAAATATAATTTGTTTTTTTATGAATATGTGATATATAATTTATTGTATATGTTATCTTACCATATCATTATTTTCATTATTATAATCAGTATGCATGAAAGTTTGTAGTTATGCATGTTTTATTTTATTCTGTAGTTTGCTTAGTTAACTGTTGTGACACTCAGTACTTGGCATTTTACATTCTTGAAAACTTTAATCATGTTATAAAATGTTAGATTATTCTTTTTTTTTATAAATGTATTAAAAATATACTCTTGGGCAGCAGCACACAAGATGTTGAAGAATATACCTTATAATTCTTTTTTTTTTATTTCAGTAATCTTTTGTATCTAGTTGATTGAAATGGGATTTTGGTTTGTACAAAGGAAATACTTGCCCAGCCAATGCCTTATTGTGCAGGGCTTTGTATATGCTGTGTTATCAATATAATGAAATAGTTGATCTTCTCTCAAAATAAATTAATAAATAAATAAAACATGTATACTAATAAATTAAATATATATACATATATAGAAAATTGATTTTACACCATTTTTACTGTATCTCTACCATATTTGTACTTAATACAGCAGTTTTTAGCACTTAGACATGCATGGTGGTGTATTTTGTTAGTTCATTTAAAAAAAAAATGTACAAGTGTAATTCCTGTACAGTGAGTGTCTATACAGGGATACTTGTATTCTTTACAAAATTCATATGCATCAGCCCATTTCCTAAATAAATCTTGTTCTAGTAAGAGCTTTAAAACAAAAGTCCCATAAAAGAAAACTAAAATAAATAAGGCTCAATTTGGAAAGAGTACAAATGCTATGTACAATATAAATACATACAAAATACAAGGTTTTGCACTCTACATATTTGTATTTGTACTCTATCCAAATTGAGCCTAAAGGAATAAAGATTAGAGAACTAACTTAGAATTGATCCCAATCATGTAAATCATAGGTTTCACAAATCAGATTGAAAGACAAAATATAATCTTATGAAATATTTAGAAAAGGATTCACATCAAGATTCAAATTTAAGCCTTTGGGTTTCAAAATTCAAATCATGAATCTCATCATAAATTATAACATTTTGAAACTATGATTTGATGCTTATATTTGAAGGATACTTGCATAATCTAAAATTTAATTATCAAATACAATGTATCATGATATAAAGTTAGGAACAATCAAAATATGTAAAGTAGCTTGTGCAGGACCTGCATCCTTTCTATTACTCATGTAATGCTCTATCAATTGAGCAACTTGGCAGTGATTTAAAAGGCGCGCCTAGGCACACATGCAAGGCGCATTTAGGGTAGGTGCCTTACCCAGGTCCTAGGCACAACACTTTCAAAAGGTGCACGCTTGGTGCGTCTGATGCGCCTTGTGCCTTGGTCCAGGTGTGCACCTGATGCGCCTTGCGCCTTGGCCCAGGTGTGCGCCTAATGCGCCTTGGCCCAGGCGTGTGTCTTGGAAATTGTACTTTTTTTGCTTTTTTTTTTTAACCCAGCAGCTGGGCTGGGGGGCTCTGCCCCCTAACCCTGACCACGCACTCGATGCAAGCCCAAACAAGTCCATGTTAGGGTCTTAATTTCTTAATTCTCACACAAAAATAACGATTTTATAATTTTATTTGCCTTTTAAGAAGACATTTTATTAAGATGAAGCATTAGCAAATAGGGGGTTCTTGGAGCGTGGCACAAAGGCAACTTGTAGAATTAGGAATGTAATATGTTTTACATCACATTAGCTACTTGAAGTAATGCAGTTGAAGAAAAAAGAGATTGTGGGCTTTACGTGCTTGAAAATGTTTTATATGTTTGATTTTATTTTTAAATTTTCATTTGAATATGCTTTACATGTTATGTTTATGTATTTTAATTTTAGATAATAGGTTTTTTAAAACCATTAATTTTAAAAATTAAGTTTATATTTCTTATTAATATTTTTTTTGATAAATGTATATTTCTTATTAATTTTATGCTTAATATTTTTGCATTTTTTGAATTTTCTGGCTTTTTTATTTTTTTAGCAATTTTTTGTATTTTTGCGCTTTACTTAAAAAAAGGTGCATGCCTCGCTTTGCACCTCTCACCTCGGGCGCAAATTGGCCCTTGCGCCTTGCACTTTTAAAACACTGTACCTTGGTTAAATGAGGCATAAGGTTAAAATCTCTGTTAAATCTTAAGCGTTGAGATATTTGCCTTTGCCTAGCCTCAGGTTTTTGCTTTTTAGGGTATTATTCTGGCTGCTTTCAGGTTTCTTTCCTTTCAAAGAGACTTTCTTTGGTGGGGGTTGGAGGAGGAGAGGAAAATCCATGCTGTAAATTGGGACCAAGTCTGCCTCCCACTTGAGGGAGGGGGCCTTAGCATCAAAAGAATTAAGGACTTTAAAGTGGCTTGACTTGGAAAGTGGATATGGAGGTTTAGGGCAGGTATGGAGGACCGGTGGAGAAGATTGATTGCTGCAAATTTTGGTGTAATAAGAGGAAATTGGACCTCAGATGACCCCTTAACCACATTTGGCACCTCTATTCAGAAAGGCATAATGAACAACAACAGTGCCTTCCTGAAGGGGGTAGAATATATGCTGTGTGATGGTGGCAGACTCAGCTCTTGGCCGGACCGCTGGTGCTCCAGCAGGCCTTTGGTTGAGTTATTCCCACACCTGTACCTGTTGGCCAAGAACAAGGACGCCCTAGTGGCAGATTCATACCAAAATTGTGGGGGTTACATCTTTTCTCCTACTTTACATAGAAATATCCAGGAGTTGGAGATTATGCTGGAGCTCCTTCTAATTCTGAGGAATCAGAACATGAGGGTGGGGCAGGAGGATGAGTTGGTGCTGGAGATGGGGAGGTAGTGGCATTTTTTTAGTTAATTTTTGCAAGGAATCTGAGAACTCCCAGGGGCATTTCCTTCCCTAGTAAAATTGTGCGGAGGTCATCTGTACCCTCTTAAGATCAGTTTCCTGCTGTAGACAGCATCTCTTAACAAATGCTTAAACAAGGACAGCTTGCTTAGAAGAGGCCTGCAAATACAAGACCAGATTTGTGTGTTTTTCAGGCAAAACCTGGAAAGTGTTGATAATTATTCATGCATTACCATGCAATCAAGAGGTATGGTTGCACTTCATCAAGTCAACCTGAACTGGATAATACCTTGTTCTCTCACTGATCTGCTGCTGGCCTGACCACTCCATGGTTTAAGCAAGAGAAGGAAAAGCCCTGAGGGAGATGATGCTTGCTGCTATAGTATGGACAATTTGGACTGAGAGAAACAGAAGAATTTTCACCAACACAAAAGGGAGGAGGAGCTAGTTGGGAAGTTGGGATGCTTGGATCTTGGGCTTCAGCCCTGAAACAATTCCATCACCAAAAAAAAAGGCAGTGCCCCTAATGTCACATGACTACATGGTGGATGATCACCCTCATTATCGAATACATGATAGGTTCTGTGAAATCTACTTGTGGTCATCGTTGACATGGATTCATATTGGCTAATGTGAATAGAAGTTCGAGAAGTTTTGTGATAATGAAGAAAGGTTTAGGGTAGGGGTTAGATTTTAGAGGTTTAGGGTATCATAGAACGTATATGGGAATTATATGAACTTAAATGGGTGGAAAAAACATGAAGGTGGAGGTGGTTTGTTGAACTTATCCTGAGCCTCCCATCATGTGCATATTCTTCCATTTGGTCATTGAATCTGACTCCTGGGCATTGTTTGATTCATTATAGATGCATGTGAAGAGTTGTCTTTGTGGCATCTGGTGTGTCCTTGTCAATATATTGCACTTGGAACAAAAGGGGATATTAAATGCTGGTTAGGAATGGTTTTTGAACCACTTGAAGTTTTCAAACATCAAACTATCATGTTGGAAACTATGTTCTGAAAAGTGACATCTCTTGTTCAACAATTTCAGCTTTCTTATTCTACAAATAAGTTCTGTCAAGCAGAATTATGGTTAAATCTTTGCAAGATAGGTATTTTTACCAAGGAGAATCCTTCCCATGTCTGCAAAATGCATATGACTTGCATAATAGGGTATTCTTCTAATTATTATAGATCCTCCCAAATATCTGTCAACCATTGTTCAGATATATATTTCTCTAGATATTCTTTCAATTGATCAAGCGCCTAGCTATAGTGCAATTTTATTCAGGAAATCAATTTTTGTGGATACCGGATACTAGTCTGTTATTTCTGTGTGCTAAAAAGAACTGTGGAGTCTATTCTAGAACAGCTGAAGTACAGGGCAAATCTTTTGGATATGAGCACCTAGCATGTTGCGTTTCTTAATCAATGTCCATGGTCCATATCCACATGGACATGGCGGCCATGCCAAGTTGCCAACTTACCTATTAACTTATAACCTGGCAGTCTGGCCCTCGTGGCACTTGTGGTATGATGATTAAAAGTTGCAACCTTTAAATAAATGTAATGCTATGTTAGAAATTTGTTGTTGATAATTTTTGTTGTTTGTGATTGAAAATGTTCTCCTTAGGTCTTCACAGTAACTATGTTTCATGCATGCTGAAACAAATTTCTTATTTGTTTTTTTCACTGCAAGACAAATTTCTTATTTGTTGTACACAACCACAAAGATACAAAACATATTAATTAAGCAATAAATATAGAGTTCCTCAATATCATTTTTTTTTTTTGTGCAGGTAACTGAAATTAGCAAGCAGGGTGGTCCAAAAGTCAAGCAAGGAGTTCTATCTCCAGCAAATCTTCTGTTGCCTAATTGATTACAATGCCAACTTGTTCTTTTTCTTGAATTAGACGGAAAAATATCCCATGATTTTTTTTCCAGTCGAGTTATGTGCAAAGTTTGCCATTTTTCCTTATCTTCTCATGAGATTATGCACTTACTGGCGTCAGAACCCTTGTGGATTAAGATAAAGGATAGATGGACCTTGAATTATGAAATAAGTTTGTTCTCACAATTCTTGCACAAGTTTAAAGTTTTACAATTATACTTGGATTATCTTCGTTTTTATAAGGGCCATTATTTGAAAATCCCTTTAACTTTTCTTTCTTTTAAAACTTACCCAGATTATTTAATACTTAAGGTGATAATCCTTTTTATTATTACCTGTGCAAATGAGTTGATCATTCTGTAATGCACACATTTCCTCATATGTATTGAACTTTGACCAGGATAGTTTATTATGGATAAGGGAATTGTTGTTTCTTCTGATGCTTTCCAGGAAAAAAAAAAAGAGAAAGATGCAACTCTACATCTGGACTTGCTATTTTTGGGTTAGTGGAGAAAACTGGTACAAGAAGGGTGTTAATAAGACAAGCGTTATATTCTTGCAGAGCTTTAGTGGTTCATAAACTTTACACGCTTGGTAGGCCAGTATTTGCAACATCTGATTTGGCGTAAATCTGTGAACTTTTTTATTTTGTAGAACTGTGAGCGTTCTTTTTATAAAAATTTGATGCTAAAATTTTCTAGCGCTGGGAACCAAACAGCCCAAAGCTAGACCCAGGACTCGGGAATCGGAGAAAAATATGAACTGCATCGTGAAGTAGTAGGTAATCTGATCAGTTCTAGAATCTGTTTTCTTTTTTGCCCCCTTTGTTTTAGAAACATTCAATCATGCACCAGGGCCACGGTACAATACAAGAAAGGCTTAGATTTCCTGCCTTCTTCCTGCCTTAATGATTAGATTAGAGGTGCAAACAAACATCGTGCAAATGCATGGCAGCCATCCAAAACCCAAATAATTGCGTTCGAATGCTTGCAGATTTTAGAAATTAAACAACTCAAAAAACTTGCCCGGTCGGTTACCAGTGAATCGACATACTTCACATTGCAGGTTTCTCACATAAAAATAATTAAAACAAGCAAAAGGAAAGTGGAAGTAAGGTCATCAGAGGGTGTAGGCCTATCTTTGTTGATCAAAACTCAAAACTGACCACATTTACATATCCAATATGGAATTCAGACGCCATTTCCTTTACTAATCACATTAGAGTTCGGGTTATAATCTGGTATCTGACCATTTTAGACCATGATGAGTTGATGACTGCGTGTCATTCGTTGGAGCCTTGGAGGCATCAGCCGATTGGTGAGCTAAGCCTCTCGTCCCCATGAATGCATATATGCATGGCACGTTACGGTAAAAACTAAAAACAGCACGGACGCTGCTTCTTCATACCTTCGGGCTTTAATTTCAGTGGGCGGATAAAACCATAAAACAGCAACTGTGTTCATCAAAAATCAAAACTCAGAAACTGAAAGCATGCAACTGTATTTATATAAATTTCAATTCTGGGTAGGTAACCACAAAAATATGGAGAAAGAACATGCTCAGATAAGTAAATAAGTCGAAGTAGAACGAAACACTACACAGTATACACCTTCTTCTGACTCCTGTGAGCAGCCTTAAAAGCTTTCAGAGCTTCTAAGTTCTACCTAGAGAAACAACATTCCTTTGGCCTTCAGCTGCAATCCATGATCTTCTTTTTCTTTTCGGCTATACCTAAACACAAAAGTGAGAAAAATAAAATATGTATATATGATCTTCAATGTTTGCCTTGTCATGTTAAAAGAAACAAAGTGAAAGGAGAAAATAACAAATAACTTAAATCCAATAGTGTGAAACGGGATGCTGAAATGTCACACACTAGTGATTCAACGGGAGCTCCCTTCAGTCCAATGAGCGAGCAGAGTAAGCGGGAGGAGTTGCTCCCACACCATGCAAATGGCTAAACTTACATATTTATCTGCTCCATCCAACGTAACTCTCACTATAGTCACCACGCACTGAAAAGAAATAATAAGGCTAGCCTACTGCATGAGGCGGCAGCTCTAACCGCTCCTTTGCCCTCTATATTGGACTGAATGGAGCTCCTTGAAACCCCCACGTTAAACCCAAACTTTTATATCTTCAAGTTCGAAAACTAGGAGAAGATCTCCCAGTGTAGATGGTCCCTCCCTCCCCTCTTCCCTTCTTAAATACTGCTTCTTGCTCTTGCTTTGCTATCTGCAGTCTTACACACACACACAGCTGGAGAGAGAGAGAGAGAGAGAGAGAGGGAAATGTTTGTAATAGCTAGAATAGCACTTCAAGTACGTACCCTGATTGTCAGCAGAAAGTGATGATATCATCACAACCTCCTCGTCTCTTGTGAATTTATGTAGTATTGATTCAGTTTTTGTTGGTATTCCAACTTTGGGTAGCAGCAACCAGTCATCCACCCCAAATTCCTCTCTTCCTAATATTGGACCAAAACTAAACTGGTTCATGTAATCATATTTGCGGTTGCGGCCTGACCAGGCCAGTGACCACATCCACATACAACATCCTTGAAAAAGTCAAATATTAACAAAACTCAAGAAGAAGAAGAAATTGTAGCAATTACTTACTCACCCGACCCATAAACCAATATATTATTATTTCTCTGCAGGAGTTTGAGCAATTATCACTTCTCGGACTCGGAGCCTGGTCTTATATTCGGTTAATGCACCAACATGGTTTTCTCACAAAAGGGGTATATGGTGAGTTCGATCTCAAACCATGTTTGGGTTGTCTATTGAGCTACCCTAGTTCTAGCTAGTTTCAGTTCATATCCAGGTGTTTGGGCCCGGCTTAATAAAACCCTTTAATCAGCTAATAATGAAATGCTGTTGTGACATCAAACAGCACAGAGAGGAGCAGTTTTATAGTTGGTCAAGTTGTTTTGACCCATTTCTTGTTTAAAGAAGAAACAAAACTGGGTCTGGAGCAGTCCCTCAGGGTTGTTTGTTTTGTTTAGACTGATGAGATCTTAAAAGGAGATTGAACGTACTATATTATTCGCGTGATCATCGATTGGCAAAGGCTTTCTTCTGAGGAACAGACCTTTTCTCTCCTTCCTTAAACAGCTAAAACCAATTAAAAACAAGGGGTCAGAAGACAGCTTCAAATTTCATCGATCTATCCATGTAGTTGTAGTTGTAGTTTGAGAAGTATAGTATAGCGGTGTACATGGTGAGCTGTAAGCTGCTTCTGCTACTGGGTCTGGGTGCATCCATATTCTGGGCTCACTGTCATTGTTTTTTTGTCTCTATTTTTTTTTTCACCTGCAACAATCAGGATTCCTCTATTCAGAAAATCTAGCTTTTCCAAAATGACGGATATGCCCCCTTTCCCCGCCCTGCAAAATAACATTATTGGTGAGCGAGCTCATGGGTGTCCAAGAAAGGCCACGATCATCATTAAGGGGTCAAGGTACGGTAGCTGAATTAGCGTTTGTCGGCATCAACTACTGTTGGGATTCTCCTCTGATCATTTGGACCAAGCCCGTGTCTAATTTAATTTCTGTCCTTTTGTTAGACTTTGCCAGAGACCAGAGGCCAGACGGAGTGATGATCAAGCGTGAAAACTCCCCGGCCCCTTTTCAAGTTTGAACTTTGGAGTCTCAAGTCTGGAATGGAGGAATTGGAATCGGTATCGAGTCAATCCACTGAGCCCTAACATGGGTCATCATCAGCCATCTCTCTCTTAACTCTCATTGGATTTGGATTGGCTGGCTGGAAAATGGGAATAGTTTTCGCCTTTGCAAGGGGCCAAATTTGTTCTTATTTGGTCCAGGGTGTTGCCATAGACACACTCAACTTTTAGGGGGTACCCACAAAAAAGAAGAATTCCTGGGATGGGGGCTCCGTTATCCAACAGGTGCGCTTTCTATTTATGTATGTGTTTGAGTGTTTCCACGAGTTTTAGGCCAAATATCTGTCAGGGATGAATCCATTTATCCCCGAAAAGTCGTTTCTTCCACCTTGTGATAAATTTGAATATGAACTAGAATTAATGATGGAAAGCTTAAAACCTGAAAAGATCCTCTCTCTCTCACAGATGGGCAGAGCTCTTTAAGGGTTTAGAATTGAAATCGGAATGGACTACTCCGATTTCAACTGTTTGATTGGATGGAATCATTGAAATGGCATTTTCTCATTGGAGGAAATGGTCATTCCCTGCCTTTTTATTGGAAATGAAATTCTATTCCTGCTTATTCCAATTTCTATTCCTATTTCCATCTGAATTCTGAACAAAACATACACAGGAATGAATCATTCTGATTCCAATTCCAACTGCTAACCAAACGGACCCTGAATAACACCCTCCATCCTCTTACTAATTTTTCAGCTGTTAGACTGATTGGAATTGTTATATGTTCAATTCGTAGTCAAACCAACCATTTAGACTGGTTGGTCCATCACCTACCCAGATTTCCAAGTCTCTTTCACACCCTGAGGCCTGAACCGCTCACTGACCCAGGTTGTACCATTGCCTTAGTTTTGATTATGTGATGTAACAACTCATATTTTACCATCAATCCTCACGTTTCATGAAAAACGTCAATGATACTTTAGCACAACCTTGCTGTTTGGCATCCATGCTCATTAGCATTATGCTGGAAAAAAAGGTGTTTCAGGAAATAGTCATCTGTTTGGAATCATTTTTTCATAGAAAACGGTACTCCAAGCATCGCCTTGGAAATTGGGAAGACATGGCTTGGTGCAATACCAAATTTGGTGTTTCCCGAAGCATTAGTACCAAATAGAAAAAGTTGTTGCTCCAGAAAACGTCTTACTTGGCAGCAATGATTTCAAACAAAAAAAAAACATCGTTTTCTCATAAAATAGTGCTTCCAATCACACATTAGTAGCACCATTTTCTCAGAAAATGGTGTTGCAATTGCAGCATCGATGTCAAACACTAGCCTAATGATTCACTCTATTACCAAAAGAAGAACAATTTGATTCAATTAGCCAATAGTGCTTGTTTATCACATTTATTTCAAATTAATATGATAAGTATATAATATTAGGTATATGTTTGACATCGATGTTGCAGTTGCACATGATGTGTGGTTGGAGGCACTGTTTTCTCATAAAATAGTGCCTTTATTTTTGTTTGGAATCGTTGCTACCAGGTAGGATGTTTCCTGGAGCAACAACAACATTTTTTGTTTGGTACCATGCTCTAGGAAATGTTTTCAGCACCAGTATCCATTATCCAGCCACATCACCGCCCTGTTGGCAGCAACGAACTGCAGCTCCAAGAAATGCCAATTTTGGCGTTGCTCCAAGCCATGGCTTCCTGATTTCCGAGGCGTGGCTTGGAACACCATTTTTTATAAAAAAACAGTTCCAAACAAATGCCCATTTTTTGGAGCACCGTTTTTTCCGATATGGCACTAATGTGCACCATTACTCCAGGAAATAACAATGATGCCAAACAGCGGCTAAAAATATAACCAATTTAATATACAAATTTTTTATAGTTTATATATTTTTATTTAATTTATGGCAACATACACCAGCTCATTTGACTTGCATGGTTAATCCACTTAGCCACCGCTATGGAAAAATATTTCATTTTCCATTAGTTTTAAAGACATTAATTCTTAACTTGTTTCAATAGCTGGCACACGACTTACAATTCCTATCACTCAATATGCTTGGCACAAAACCTGAAATGAAATCATTTCATTTACTGCTTTTTAAAGGCAATTGATCTCTCAATATCATCTAAAACAGTCATTTTCAATTGCCAAGGAAATTTTTAAATGAGCTCATTTTGCAATACCTAATCAAACACAACATCTCTCTCTCTCTGACACTCTCTCTCTCTCTCTAGAGTGCTCTTGCAAGAAATGGAATTTACTCGTATTCCTGCGAGTAGATTCTTACGTGAGATCAACCAATTTTTTATTAATTATATAAATATTATTTATATAATTACCTAATTTTGTTTATATAATAATCTAATTATATAAATATATAATAATTATTATAAATATTGTTAATAATTAGATATTGAATTGTTCGAACAGTTTTGACCTTTTCTTTAATTTTTTGTTAGAACGAGTTGACCCTCCAACCCAGTAACCGGACCCCTGCCCGGTTCGGTCTCCAGGTTGGTTTTAAAAATCATGATATTATATCATTCAAGTGTGTGACTCATATGACCCAAAAATGGAACCGTTCTAGCAATCGGTTTTCGGGTCGACGGTTCAGTCGTCCGGTTCGAATGGATGGCCCGTTCTAACAACAAAATTTAAAAAAATGACCAAAAACCATTGAACGAATCAATGGGTTGACGGTTCAACCACTCGGGTCAATAGGTCATTAACCGATTCAATGGTTTTTGGCCAGGGACTAGGATTGGGGTAAAATGAAACCGGTTGCCTGGACGGTTCCTAATTAAAAAAAAATGGATGACCCGTTCTGACAACAAAAATTACATGCAAAAATTTGAGTGTGTGAAGTCCATTAAGAAGTACGATACATGTTATGTCATTCGAGCATGTGACTCATATGACCTAAAAACGGAATCGTTCTGGC
The DNA here is from genome assembly GCF_056320005.1 of Nelumbo lutea. Taxonomy (NCBI): domain Eukaryota; kingdom Viridiplantae; phylum Streptophyta; class Magnoliopsida; order Proteales; family Nelumbonaceae; genus Nelumbo; species Nelumbo lutea. The sequence continues at coordinate 23,466,584 of NC_142686.1, read as the reverse complement.
CACCGATTTTCAACGACCAAAAATAAACAAATAAAAAAATGACCTAAAACCATTGAATGGGTCAATGGTTTGACCACCTAGGTCAATGGGTCGTTGACCGGTTCAACATTTTTTTGCCAGGGACTTAGATTAGGATAAAACGGAGCTGGTTGTATGGATGGTTCCCAATTAAAAAAAAAAAACAACCAAAAACCATTTTACAAGTCAACAAGTTGATGGTTCGACTGCTTGGGTCAAGGGGTCATTGATCGATTCAACGGTTTTTTGCTAAGGACCAGGTCAATGAGTCAATGGGTCAACAGGTCAATGGCTCCATTCTAGCCCTTGCGAAGTAGGGCCCCTCTGCTGGTATATATCTATTAAAAGGATAGGGGTGGTCTCCCCTTTCGCCAAATGGCCCATTCTTACAACAAAAATTATAAGCAAAAAAATTACGGAACCATTATGGCCACTAGTTTTCGGGTCGACAGTTCAATCATCCGGTTCGAACGGATGACCCGTTTTGACAACAAAAATTACACGGAAAAGTTGAGTGTGTGAGGTCCATTAAGCAATATCATACATGTTATGTCATTCGAGTGTGTGACTCATATGACCCAAAAACATAATCACTCTTACCACTGGTTTTTTAACGGTTCGATCGTATGGTTCAAACGAATGGACAGCCCGCTCTAACAACAAAAATTTTAAATACAAAAAATGGTCAAAAACCATTGAACGGGTCGATGGTTTGACAGCTCAAGTCATTAAGTCATTAACTGATTCAAAAAATTTTTGCCAGGGACCAGGATTGGGGTAAAACGGAACCGGTTGCCTGGACGGTTCCCAATTTAAAAAATAGAAAAAATGGCGATTCGATCGTCTGGTTCGATGGACTGTCCATTCTGACAACAAAAATTATAAGCAAAAAATTGAGTGTCTGAGGTCCATTAAGTAGTATAATATGTGTTATGTCATTCAAGTGTGTGACTCGTACAACTCGAAAACGGAACTGTTATGGCCATCAGTTTTCAGGTCTACGATTCAACTGTTTGGTTCAAACGGATGGTTCGTTCTGACATTAAAAATTTTAAAAATAAAAAATGGCCAAAAACCATTGAACGGGTCAACGGGTCGACAGTTCGACTGCCCGGGTCAATAGGTCGTTGAACGATTCAATGGTTTTTTGCCAAGCACCAGGATTGGGATAAAATGGAACCGGTTGCCTGGATGGTTTCCAAGCCAAAATGTTCATCCTTCCAAGTCAATAGTGGTTATAAAACCATAGTTTTTTGTGCTTTGGGATTTTCACTATTCAAAGGTTTCTTCTACTCTTGGCTTTATTCGAGCATGCACAATATGTTCTTTTTTTTTCATTTTCTGATTTTGTTTTTTTTTTTTTTTTGTGTGTGTGTGTGTGTGTGCATTTGGTCTCCTTCTTCGATATCCTCCAAAATGATATAGGGTTTATCACCATTTTATTTCTTCCATTTTGCTTTTTCTTTGGGTTTTCTTGTGCAATGTTTTTTTTTTCTTACAAGACAATGTGCTTTGTCTCTTCCTTTGATTGCATGTATGTTTAGCTTTATTTCAAAGTGGAACTTTAAACTCGATTTTTTTATTTTATTTTTCTTGGATTTTCTAGTTTGGTGGATTTACCACTAGTTTTTTTCTGTGTTTAAGGTCACTTTGAATTTATCTTTAAAGGTTTTGGAATCCTTTGCAATGTCTACCCTTCCCATGACTATGACTACAAAGGTATTTTGTCTAATTATTGACATCTAGAAAAAATGACCCGGAAATGGAACCGTTTTGGCCACCGGTTTCCAAGTCGACGGTTCGCCCATCTAGTTTAAATGGATGGCCCGTTCTGATAATATAAAATAAATAAATAAAAAATGGCCAAAAACCATTGAACGGATCGACTGCCCGGTTCAACGAGTCATTGACTGGTTCAACGATTTTTGGCAAGGGACCAGGTTTGGGATAAGACAAAACCGGTTGCCTGGACAGTTCTCGAGCCGAATGGTCCTACTGTCCCGATCAACTAGGAGTTCTCGATTTGAAACAAAGGACAACTATGAAGTAGAACTCAAAACTATCATTGTATGATCGTATTAATTCTTTTATATAAGATGCTTTGCTGAAACAATATTTAAAAAGCAAACACATGATGATATCTTTTAAGTCTTTATACGAGTTTCAAAACTTGGGTACTTATAATTGCAAGTTTCTTATTAAAAAGACCATTGCATTTTTTTAATGTAGCAAATAGCAATGTTGCAATTCCCGGCCTCGTAAAGCAGGGGCTCTCCGATAGTTCTTAACTTAAAACAAATGGTAGGTACTAGGTGGCATTTGGATTTGATAATATTTTTCAGACTTCTGAAAAACTTTTTTTTTTTCAGAGGTAAGGAAAAAAACCTTATGAAAAACAGTTTGAGATTACGTCTATTTCTAACATCTAAAAAAAGGAAAAACAACATCTAAAATGGTAATACCCAGTCTCGTGTCTTACCATAATTAGATACACTTCTGATGTAATGAAATGATGTTAATGTCCTCATTACTATCATCTATTTAATAATAATGAATAATAATAATATTTATTTAAATAATATTATTAAATATTATTTAATAATATTAAAAAATCAATTAGTAATAATAAATATTATTATTAATTAAATAATAAATAATGATATTATTTAATTACATAAATAATAACATTTAATAATAATATTATTATTGTAAGCAAGGTTCAAAGTATCAATACAATAATCCCGATACGGGGCGTATCGTGTCATATCTTTTGGTCTTGATACTCCTATTTATAGGTGTTTCGGAACCCCCTTAATTTCAATAAAAAAAGACTTAAAAAACATTTCCATAAATCAAGTTTAAAAAAATATTAAGCGGGTGTTTTCTTTGGTACCGATACGCCCCTATTGATACACATGGGCGTATCGATACTTTGAACCTTAACTGTAAGATGCAACTCACCTTCATGGAATTTACAATTGAAGCCATTGAGCAAGATGACAGACTCATGGACAATGCCTAGAGTATTGGAATGGTCAATGAACCTCTATAAGAGCACGACAACATTCCACATAGGTAATACAAGGCTTACAAAATTGCGTTGAGCATAAAACACCATCCAGGATTTCCGACAAGCACATAATGCTATCCGGGACCCGCGATGAGACAAAGTACTATCCAAAATCGTGATGAGAATAAAATGACATCACAAGCCTGTGACGTACCTAATACGCTACCAATACCCTTCGATGAGCATAAAATAGTAGTTCACACCGTGATAAACAATGAATAAAGCCAAAGCCAACAATATATATTCACAAGCAACTCGCACACTGTACAGCCACGGCTTGCCACGACGAAAAGTTCCAAATATGACTTATGGAGACATTTGAACACATTAGTTGGTCAAAAGTACCGACATGTGGCTGCGAGAAAACCCATGAAGGGGTGTAGCCAACATGTGTTGTGTGAGAATCCTTAAGGAAAGGAAACTCTATTCCTAGAGAGTCTCGTTAGACATGTAGCGAAATCATAATAGAATTTGCTTGATAGTTGACATGATGGTAAAAATCCCTTTCCTAATAAATAACAGTCTATTTTGAGATCTTCTCCTAATAGCCTTAGGATCCCATCTATAAAAGGAGGGACAACCTTCATCCCAGATCAAACATCAATATAATCCTAACACTAGGGTTTCTCAAGGGGGACGTTTCTCACTCTATCTATCTCTCTTTCTTCTCTACTCTTCCCCTACGCCCTCCACAACAATACTTCTCCCCCTTCTTCTCTCTTCCCTGGCATCCTCTCTAGACCTTTGGAGACTTGACCATCCGTCGATCAGAGTCCATGGTACCAATAATTACATGATGTTATTTAGTAAATATTAGTATTTATTTAATAAATAATAATATCAAAGATATTATTTAATAAATAAGAACACTTATTAATAATTATTATTTAATAGCAATAATAAATCAATATTTTAATAAAAATTGATTATTAATTAGTAAATATTATTGTTCATTTATTTAAAGAAAAAAAATAAATATTACTACTAAATTATTATTATTATTATTATAAAATAACAAACAACATCATTTTTGTCTAAACAAATAACAATATTTAGTAATAAGATTATTTAATTATATGTCTAATAATAGTAATGTTTTTATTGGCAATTAATAATAGTAAATAAATACTACTATTGATTAAATAATAAATAATTATTTGTTTCTTAATTTAATAACATTTTTATTTAATATTATTTTATTTTTTCTAATATTACCAAACAAACTATTTCTAAGTGTAAAATACAAACTCTATAGGTGAGAGTAGACGAGTCATTTGATTAAGTTCCTCTCCTATTCACAAACAATGCAAAAGAATAAGATGATGAGAGAGAGAGAGAGAGAGAGAGAGAGAGAACAACAAAGAGGTAAGGGAGAAGAAGAATAAGAAAAGGAGAGGAGAAGGGAGAAGATATATATATATATATATATATATATATATATATATATATATATATATATATATATATATATATATATACTATAAAAAGCATGAATAGCTCTCCATGGTTTATGGAATGTTTTTGGCTAAAATATTCCTCTTTTAAAATTTGGTCACTCTCTATTTTGTAGGTAGATATTGTAATTTGAATATTACATTTTAATGCATTCCATTCTCTCATCAAGTCTTATATTTGAGATAATAACTCTCATTCTCTATCACTAAATCCTACATTTAAAGTATTTTTATCTATCATCATTAGATTCCATTAATTAAATCAATGAACACTGATATTAATAATATATAACCAACATTTTAAAATCGACTAAAAATGAACCTAGTTTTTCTAGGTAGTATATTAATATTTATACCATTTAGGTTAAACAAGTGATTCCATGATACCATAATTAGAAGCTAAAATTTAAAAAATACATAAATAAAAATTAGAAAATTTAGGTGCATCTTTAATGGTCACTTTGGTTGCCAAGAAAGGATGGAATGCGAAAGGATGGGATGAGAAAGGAATATATTTTTCCCATTTTTGAATCTAGTGTTTGTTTCCCGAGAAACAGTATGATCAAAATTCATTTTCCTATGTTTGTTTTCTAAGAAAATTTAACAAGAAACATATTAAACAAAGTTTTCCATCCTTTTCTCATCTTCTTCAATGACATTTCATGGTTAAACACATGAATGTGTAAAATTTCCACGTGGCAACAATGAGATGCATATAAGATATCGCAACGACATTCCAAATTGGTGAAGTGTAAAAGTAAAAAACTAAAAAAAAAAATAGGGTAGTGAAAAAAATATTAGATCTGAGATCACATGTTACCTGATGAAATCAAATGCTTTGTTGTTTGTTATTACATGAAATAACAAAAAAAAAAACACAAAATCTTAGATCCGATTTCAACCGAAACAAAAAAGAAATTGTTTGAATAAAAAGATACATTATCATGCCAGAAAACAAAGTCTAGATTTGGAACAACTATATTCCATAATCCAAGTTTGGAGATTGTGCGAATAAACTAAAATGACTACCTGATTAGAAGTTAGATCTGGTTAAATCATGCCAAATCTAAGCCTACCTTCATCGAGAATGCCAGCGATGAGGTCTAGATGACCAAGGACAGATGGAGCCGGTGGTGAGATTTTGATAGCCACCCATCAAATGGAACAAGAGAAAAATTTCTCGCCTTTTTTCCTTTCTCAGTAGGGCCTCACCAAATTAGTGCAACCCCGTACCAATTTTTGAGAACTTGCGTCCCTAGTGTTTCCTTTTCTTTCTCGGGTTTTTATTTTAAACAAACACACGAAAAAATAATATTCTTCAAATATGCTTCATTTCCCATCCATTTCTCATAAACCAAACACACCATAATATCATGTTTTTGTCATATTAAACAAAAATAGGTATGATCAATAAGAAGTATTTGTATGAAGGATGGAAATGGAATGCAATATTTAAAATTAATCCATAAATGAGACCATTGTCCTTCCTAAGTGATGGGTCAATAGTTCAAATATTGAGATCAATTGATCAACCCTTGATGTCATTGTAAAATAATATTTTCTAAAAATAAAAAGATACAAAAAATATAGAAAATAGAAAAAATTAGACACATCTCTAAGATTATATATTATTTCATATTAAAAAGACATGAGTGATAAACACAAATTACTATTATTAATGATGTAATGAAACACAAAATTTAAAACCAAGTGGGTCAATCCATGATGTTGTAATTAAATAATAAAATTTAAAGATATTGAAATACAAAAAAGTAATAGAAAATTTGGCAATATCTAGTATTATATAGCCATCATATTAAAGAAAATGTGTGTGATAAGTATGAATTATTTTTTATTAATGGTGGAATGGAATATGAAAAATAAAAGTTGTCTTGAAAAGGAAAATGTTTTCCATTCAAGGAATGGTTTAGGAATTCAATAGTTTAGGTTAACCCATGATGTCATAATTAAATAAAAAATAAAAAGTAAATATAAATACTAAAATCTATAAAAAATAGAAAATTTATAGAAAAATTAAGAGACATCCTTGATATTATACATTCATCACATTGTATAAAAAAATAATTGCTTTTATTCATGAGGAAAATGGAGTAAAATTTTTAAAAATTACATCAAAATAATTTCATTTTTTGTATTATGTCAAATGGGACAACTCATGATATCATAATTAAATAATAAAATTTTAAAATTAGATAAAGATATAAAAGATAATAGAAAAAAAAATCTAAACATATCTATGATATTGTTTTACAACTATTATAATCTAAAATTGCCACACACACACACACACACACACATATATATATATAGATAGATAGATAGATAGAGAGAGAGAGAGAGAGAGAGAGAGAGAGAGAGAGAGAGAGAGAGAGAGAGAGAGAGAGAGAGAGAGAGAGAGGATTGGTTCCAAGGAGAAAGATGATGAACAGTAAAGCTTGGAATTTTTTGAAAATTTTATCATGAATTTTTTGAGAATTTTATCGTTTTTGTGTATTTTTAAGGTGGTTTACATAACATGTCAAAATGGGTAGGTGAGGGTCAAGGTGAGTTTTGATTAGGAATTAATGATAGCTAGGTGAGTTCAGGGTGGGGACCATATTCTCCACCCCCAACTCTGATCCTTGTTGAGGATAAAAGTTACCATCCATACCCAGTCCCCAATGGAGACGAGTTCTGAACAAGGACCCAATCCCCAAAAATATGTTAATAAAAGTATTGTTTAGAAATAGATTTACTTGAAATAAAGGAAATTTTCAAAATACAAAAAAATATTTAATATACATATATAATATAAATAAAATTTTATATACTACAATATATTTAATGTATAATTGGGGTTGGTGTGGGGTCGGGACTTCACTCCCCATCCCCGCCCTTGATAAGACAATCTCCATTCTTGGCCCTAATCAGGGAGGACGAATACCTTGTGGGGTTGGAAAATTGCTATCCCTAGTCATGAACCACTAACAAGCAATCAATATGGGTCATTGATGTGTTGTGGCCTTGTGGGTCATTAATGGGTTGGTTGGTGCTCAACCCACACCTAACCCAACCCATCCCACTCATTTGCCACCCCTAATCCTATCCATCCCTCCCATTAAATAATACTGTTGATATTAACATTATATAATACCATTTATCAAATAATTGCATATACACACACATATAGAAAAGTCTATGATATGGAAAGAGTTTTGACTGATCAAAGCACCCCGTTAATTTCGATGAATAGCATTGATTTTTTTTTTTTGTATTTAGTGCCATATACCATTGATAGCCTCCCCTTGACCCCTTCTTTATTCAATTCCATAATACACCAACGAGCCAGCCCTCGGTTGGTGATGAATACCTTTAATTGGTCGCCTAGTTAATTGGCTATAAGCTTTTATAGTATCATAATTCAATTCAGCTGAACTTGTCTTGATCTCAAGTTCCCAACTATTTGCTCGTATTTATTGAAAAGGGCCATTACATCAAATTGGTCCGAGATATTCCATGTAATGAAAAAGAACAAGGCCTTAGTTTGGTGATCACGTCTCCTCCATGTCACATATACATATATAGGATGTCCACCAAAAAAATATCCATATATATATATATAAGATAAGATGGGCTGAGGTCTCATGGCCCAAGGCTAAGTATTAATTCGTGCAATGCTTAAGCCCAGTGACCAACACCATGGCCTTAGTTCGGGCCAGAGACCTAAATCTGATTTTGCGCCATGGGCTGGACTGACTTATGATAGGTAAGGCCAGGGCCCAGGCCCCGCTTTCATTCGCAAGGAATGCCCTCCACTCCAGGCCCACGATTTTGGCTTACGGACAAGAATAAAATCCCGCGACGGATCAGAGGTTTAAAAAGGTAAGTGATTCTCGTCTTCTCGATCCTATAATACTTTCCCTCCATGGTTCTACTTCTATAGACCCGAATGCCACTTTTGGCTCCTTGAGCTGGGCCACTTTCAAAATCCATTGGATTGGAATAAGTAACGAGCGATAGACCATTTAGTAGAGCAGATCAGGACTGGGTTTGATAATCCTGTATTCTCAGTCTCACAGAATCTACGTGTGGTGTGGACACTCTAAAGCAGACCGTTCTAGGGGTCTACCTACGATGACTCTCTCCCACGATCCACAACACAAGTGGAAAGGCAAAGGCCCTGAATGCCGAAGCCCTAAATGCTTCTACAGACGGAGAGCGACTGTGAGTGGGGAGGTGGCGAGGCGCGCTTCTTTTCTCTCTGTCTATGGTTCCTGGCGACTAAATCTTCTCCAATTTTCCGGTATGCTTCTTTCTCTCTCTCTTTTCTTCTTCTTCCTAGCTTTCGTGAAATATTTTAGCTCTTTATCCGAAAAGAGTTCGCTTCATGGTTAACGAGAAATTTTAATTTTCATTTTTAATGCTTATGGGGGATTAAATGGGTGAAAGAGGGATATTCCATTGAAGCTCAATTGAGCTGAATATCATGTCTTTTTTGCTTCTTCTCAGACTTTGATCCTGTTCAGATATTGTGAATTCTAGGATTTCCTCTACAACAAGATGGACAGAAACAAGTCAGGATCTTTCAAGAAACGTCCTCATGCCCAATTTAAAAAGAAAAAGGGCAATAAAAAAGGAAAAAGACAGAATTTTAACCAAAATATCAACTATGACGAAAATATTGGTGCTGCAGATACTGTCTTTCGTATTCTTTGTCCAAGTAGGAAGATTGGTGGTGTTATTGGAAAAGGTGGTAGCATAATCAATGCCCTGAGAGATGAGACTCGTGCAAAAATTAGGGTTGCTGAATCTGTTCCTGGCTCAGATGAGAGAGTAATTATCATTTCTAGCTCTGCTACAAGAAAGCCTAGAAGATATAATACTAATGAAGATACTGAGGAGGAGGATTATGATGATGATGATGTTCTCACTGAGAAAGAATATGAGCTCATGCAGCCACATTGCCCTGCCCAGGATGCTCTCTTGAAGGTTCATGAAAGGATATGTGAGGAGGATGAGCTATTTGGTGGTGCCACATTTGAAGATAATAATGAAAATGATGTAGTCACTGCACGCCTTCTTGTTCCAAACAATCAAGTTGGATGTCTTCTAGGCAAAGGTGGAACCATCATTCAAAAATTGAGAACTGATACTAATGCCAATATCCGCATCCTTCCTGCAGACCACCTCCCAGCTTGTGCTATGAGCACTGATGAACTAGTGCAGGTAATGTTTTTGCGGGCATGCTTCGTGGTTTTCTTTCATTTATCTTGTGCGGTTTTGGTGTTTTGAATTGATTTATGAAGACCGCCATTTTTTTTGAATCTTCTTTTTGTTTTTTATTTTTTAATTTATGGTATGATGACCTAGATGCCTTTTTCAGATTAAAGTATGTTCCTATATGATATTATATTGAGGCATAATTCTATACTAGCATCACCCCCAATTCCAAGGCCTTGCATTGTAAATTCTTGAAGAACATTGTTTGATATAACCGTGTAGGCATGCCTGTGGGTGAATTGCCTGCAGGTTGTTGTTCTGTGGTTTATTGTCAATTGTCTGGGTTTGTTCTGCTTGATACATAGCTGTATATGATAATCTCATGAACCTTTGATGAAATTGTGGTATTGCTTTTTTGCCCATTAAAAGAAAATTAGTGCAATTAGTGTTTCACCCATTAACTTAACATTATGTTTAAAGGATGAAGATATGCTGTATTCTATTCTGTAAACCACAGGCTTTGCATGTGGTTTTTCTTCCACATGGAGAGTTGACATGACAAGTATTGTCAACTATTCACCATTTGGGTCATCAAAGGTGATATAAAAGTCAGATTGGTTCCATAGTATATTTTGCTGAATCTTTTCACAGGCCAAGAATCAACAAGCATTGGAAACTGACAAGTTTTGGGGATAATCTATTGACACCCAAATATCTTATGGAAATGAGACCACATGCTAGTGCACATAAAGATCAGATTCTGAACATCTCTTTCCCTGGGGATGAAGTTATTGATGCTGAGAAGGTACACCATCTATATCAAAAGCATAACTTAGCAGGGAAAATAGGGGCATTTATTCAATCTCAAATCCCGATTTATTCTTTTAGGAAAATATTTTCAAAAAAATTTGATGATTTTAATGAAATATCAGAAAGTTTGGACATTCTAAAGTTTTTAACTTAAAAGTATAGTCTATGGATGGAAATTGAATATCACCAATATATTGGCAATGTATTGGGGATGGTTGGAGGAAAAGATTCTTGGAATATTTCTCATTGCCCCTGGAAAAATGGAGAGATTTTGGGGAAATTTTGCCAAATCTTGCTGATATTACAAACCAGGTTCTGAAATTGGTGTAGGAATCAGAAAACTATTTTGTTTCTCCATGGACTCTTTTCTTTCTGGAATTCTATTTTTGCATCACTGCACAATATCAGTGGATAGAATTTCACATGGTTTACAATTTCCTATGATTTTTTTCCCAGTGTTATCAGAGTGTTGACTAGTTATTTGAGGGATAGATTGACTGCATTACTAACTAGGTGGTGGATACTCAATGATGCGGTTGCCTAGGATGACTAAGCATTAGTGCCTAGAGAAACTGGAATAGACTGACTGGTTGGACTGGATAAACTGTCTCGGTCACTAACATTATGTTTAATATTTTTTTGAATTATTTTGGCATTTTTGAATTTTCTGACTTTATTTTTGATTTTTTAGGTTTTTTTTTTGTAGAAAAAGCTAAAACACTGGGTGGCACAAATTGGCCCTTGCGCCTTTTTTGCACCTTGCACTTTTAAAACACTGGTCATTAAATGAATGGAAATTTCAAAATGCTAATGGCAAGACTTGAACGTATGATTCTTTATTTATGTGTATTGTCTTGTTACCATTAATCCATTTTTTTATCTGTATTCATTTATACCTATTTATGTATACATTGCTTTAATATACATGTATTCTAAAGAAAATATGAGTTGAGAGGCTTAAACCCAGGTCATTTGCTTTAAAAATTAAGGAACTAGCCATCTATATTCATCACATTCAAGTGTGATATCATTTGCAAAATATCTTATATATGGTATTTATGTGACCCAATTTGACCTCGACTGAATCTCTGACCTGTGAACCTTCCCTTTTCCAGTTCTATGCCCAGTCTAGTTTTTTGAACATTGCTAAGCATGGACTAGGTTGACTTGTCAATTAATGCCTAGTCAGGTTAGTCAAGCGCAAAATCATTTTAAAGCTTTATTTGTTTATTTATATCTCTAATAATTTGAATTATTATAGGATATGCCTACATTTTGTTATATTTATGTTGCTGGTTCAAATATTTGTGCTGGAGCATTCTAGGATTATGGTATACAGAATAGAGCAAGGTGAAAGAACATGGATATGGCAGAGGCAATTAGGGGTGAGCATTCAGTTTATTCGGTTAAAAACCAAACTGAATAAACAAAAATTTTAAAATCTGAAATAAAGAATGAAAACAAATCGAAACTGAATTACAAGAAAACTTAAATTTTCGGTTCGGTTATTTCAGTTAAAAACCGAGTTTAATATATATATATATAATATTGTATATTATATAATGAATTTCAGTTAATTTGGTTTTTTCGGTTAACTGAATTTCTAACTCTGAAAACCGAGATTCCTAAAAACCGAATTATCCAAAAACCGAAAAACCGAAACCAAAAGGTATGAGGAGTGGCAGGGGTTTGGTGGAGGAAGTGGCTGGACTCCTAGAGGAGCTGGGTGCTACATACCCTCCAGAGAGCGATTGGGTCGCCATAGTTAGGGCTGCTACTTGGGCTGGGTTAACCAATCCAACCTGAACCTGATGTAGAGGCTGCAGCACCTTTTTGTGAATAAACATATGACAAATCTAGAAGGAACAAGACAGTGAAGCATTCTCGTGCTTGAATTTAGCTATTTTCTTGTTTTAATTTTGCTTTGATGATTTCCTAGGTTGTTTTTAAGTCAATTAATGATTTCTCGTGTGGATTATTCTTGTTAGGAAGAGTCTTACAGGGTATATAGCTATTAGATAAGGTTATTTTTGGGGTTTCCTTATTATTTTGGGACGGGTATTTTTGTAATTTCAGAGTTTTATTGGCCGCTGACCTAAACAGAACCCCTATATAGAACATTATTAGCTGCTGTTCAGGGGAGAAAAAGGAGGATATTCAATTACTTAAAGCTTAAGAAAGCTGTTTTTTTTCTTCACTCTATTTTCTTCTTTTTGTTTTTCAAATTTCTCAAACAGTTTGGGTGACTTTTGCCGTTAAAATAACTAGAACAGATCTGCTGGACCTGTTCTCCTACATTAGGTGGTAGTGTGGTACCCGAGCTTGAGTTTTCTCTCAGACATGGCCCACAACAATGCTTCTAGTAATGGATCTGAGATTCGACCATCAGAGAGTTACAACAGCGACAAGCTGCATCCTTTGAAGGTTTAGAAGTTGCTATTAGGTAGTTGACTGAAGCAATCACTAGGACTAATCTTCAGCTGCAGCCTTAAACCAAGAAGAACCTAGTGGTTTTCCTGTTGTATCAGCAAGGAGAGTTGACCTTGGGAATCAGTTTCAACCACAAGTGGTGGTTAGCCCCAAGAACCACCACTGTATTTTAGGTGGTGTTTGATAACGCTTTACAGAGGCTTGGTGTCTGAAAAACTTGCTTTTCAGACACCAGACTTGTTTGGTGTTGCGTCTGAAATTTGTTTTCAGATCTGAATCTGTAAGAGTTGGGCCACTGACTTTCATTTTCAGATGAGTTTCAGATCACATTGAAAGACAAAAATACCCACTTTTTGCGCCTCATTTAACTTGAAAAAATGGATTTGAACTTCCATTTTCTCCATTGGCGCAATGGTGAACCATTGGCGGCAAGCTTCTCTCTCTCTCTCTCTCTCCCCCCTCTCTCGATGTTCTCTGCATCCTTTGCTTCACAGATCTGCAGATCCGCCCGGAGGGAACTCGTAGGCTGCTCTGACCAAATCCTCTAGTCTGGGTGTCTTTGCTAACTACATCATTGGCTGCTTCATCATCTTCATTTAGAACACCAAGCTCTCTCACCAAATGAGAGCCTGAGCCTGGACTCTTAACAATCCAAACTGATTTTGAAAATGGTGAGAGGGGCCGGTTGGACAGAGGGGATTGATCCACAGAAACCGTAATAAGTTTGTTCTGCAAGCAGGGAAAAGTTGTGATTTCTAGGTACAATGAACAATGTTTTGACAAAGGGTTGAAGCGGAAGTAGGAATGGCAACGGGGCGGGGATCATATTCCCCGTCCCCGACCCCGATTCTGAAATTAAGCCCCACCCCCATCCCCGTCCCCGATCCCTGTTGGGGATAAAATTTGTCCTCCATCCCCAATCCCCGATGGGGATCTGAATCCCCAAAATGTTTTCAGATAACATTATTATTTTAAAATAAATTTACTCAAAATAAATAAAACTTTTAAATTATAAATAATGTTTTGATATATATATATAATATAATAGTATATTTAATATAAATAACATTTAATACACACACATATAATTGGGGTTGGCCGATCGGGGCGGGGACCTCAATCCCCGACCCCGACCAGGGATTCCTATTAATCCCCAACCTCGTTCCCATCCCTGTCTCGCCAAAACAATCCCCATCCCCAGCCTCATTGGGTCGGGGAAGTCGGGTCCCCGTTGAGGATGGGGAAAATCGCCATCCCTAAGCAGAAAGTCCTTTAATGGCAGATTAATTGATGTTTTATCGGTGGGGGGAAATATAACACAGGAGGTGTGCTCATGGAAAAAAGGACGTGTTTTTGACAATTCGTTGCAGAAAAACGAATCTGGGTTGTTTTTTGACTGCAAGAGAGGAATTTGGACTTGGAGACAACAATTCCAAGCTTTCAAAGAATCAAGGCATCTCTCCTTTTTGGCTGTTGTCGTGGTGTTTTTTTTTGTTGTGTCACGACCCTCGGGTTTTTGTGATCTTCTTTGTATTTGATTCAAGAAAGAGTGGAGGATGTACAAGAAATACTAGTGAAGTCCCCTGTTTCCTCACATTCAGAGGATTTCTCATCGGCCTTTGCTTGTTGGAAGCTTTCTTTCCATTTATTTCTCTTTTGTGAGCTTTGATTCTTGGTTGAGAAAAGATTACGCTCAGCTCTTCTTTGATTTCTTTGGTACTATTAGTTGTTGCTTGCATTGCTCTTTGTCATCTTCATTCATTGTTGGCTTGATGAAGTTGCCCATTGATCTCCTTGGATTCAGCTTCCGGAAGGAGAGGCTTGCCTGATGAAGTTGCCCATCGTTTATTTTATTAATAGTTAATAATTTATTATTTATTCTTAAATTTCAATGTTATTTTGAATTTCATAAATTATTTTTTATGAAATAGTGCAAATTGAACTCAAAATTACCAATTAGTATGTTCTAGGGGCAAAATTGTAAAATCAGGGAATTTTAGATGTTGAAGGATTGATCCAACACAAACAAACTTAACTATTCAGAGCATCTAAAAAGTACAAAAAACACCTGTTCTGCTTTTCAGATTTCAGACACATAATATCTTTTTAACTTTTCAGATTTCAGATTTATCAAACACCGCCTTAGTTATGGAAAGGCCAATTGATGCTAGACAGCCTCCTAGAAGAAGAAATCATGGTGATAGGGGTTACAAGATGAAGATTGATTGCCAACTTTCATTGACAATTGCATGATGAAGATTTCCTAGATTGGATTCATGAGGTGGATAAATTCTTTGATTTTGCTGAGGCAACAGAAAATAAGAAGGTGAAATTGGTGTCTTATAAGTTATAAGCTGAAAGGGGGAGCTGCTGCTTGGTGGGATCAAGTTCTGGTGGAGAGAGTTAGAACTGGAAAACAACCTATTAGGACATGGCTAAGAATGAAACAGTTACTTCGGGCTCAATTCCTTCGATGTGGTTATGACCAATACTTGTTCCAACTTCCAACAATACCAATGTTGTGTGTGAGGTACATGTGGGATTAGGGAATACGCATCTGAATTTTTCAGGCTTTCAGTTCATAATGAGTTGGCTGAAACTTCATCACAAAAGGCTGTTCGGTTTATTGAGGGTCTCAAATCAATCATACAAGAAAGAATTGCAGCCTAAGATTTGTGAATGCTGAAAGGGGTTGAGGCTATGGTTGAGAAGGGGAAAGAGTTTGTTAGGGAGAACTAACACTCTCTTGTGAATGCTCTTAAGGCTGGAATGCCCATTGCCCCATTCCATAACACTTTCCAACAAAAGAACTAGCCTAGAGGGCAACCGATTTAGCGTCAAAGACAACAGAATCAACCTAGAAATAACAACCCCTATGCATTTCCTTACAGGGAATAAATGCTATAGGTGTGGGGGAACTGGTTACTGGTCACACATCTAGCTCTTGCCCATAACCATGCATGAGAGGAGTCAATATTATTGAACAGGTTGAAGACAATTCAGACTTTCAACCTCAAAATGAAGAGCTTATTGTTGAAGAAGAGGTTTTGGGAGATGATGCTCATTGGGCTTTTCCAGAAGAAGAGAGGTTTTTTGGTGTGGTCAAATGTTTCTTCATGCAATTAAGCAACCAATACTTGACACACAAAAGAAGATCTTCAAGACACAATATAGAATAAAAGATATGGTGTGTGACTTAATTATTGATAGTGGGGCAGAACTGAATGTCATTGCCAAATCAGTTGTAGAGCAATTGGGCTTGCCAACAAGACCTAGCATCGATCGCTTCATTGCTGGTTAGTTGAAGAAGATTCAGATAGAAAAGGTTTCACAATAGTGCAAGGTGGCTTTCTCTATTGGTAATGCATATTTTGATGAATTACTTTTGATGTTAGTCACCTTATTTTGAGAAGACCTTGGCAATTCCATTATGATGTCATTCATAGCAACAAGGATAATCTTTATATTTTCATTATAGATAAACAAAAAATTGTTCTTGCACCTTTGGGAATGGAGGAACGTCCCAGAGCTTCTTAGGTGGAGGGTTGTATCCTTCTTCTTACTCAAAGATTCTTGGAGGAATCTAAGGATATTGAGCAGCTATATGCTATTGTTGCCAAGGGTGAAGGTTCCCCCACCTACCGCTGTACCTGATGCCATGAAACCATTATTTGAAGAATATAGAGGTGTTTTCCTTAAGGAATTACTTGATAGATTGCCTCCTATGAGGGAAATACAACATGCTACTGACTTGATTCTACATGCTAGTTTGCCAAATTTGCCACATTATAGAATGAGTCCTAAGGAGAATGAAATACTCCATGGAAAAGTGGATGGACTTCTAAGGAATGGTGCAAATCAGTACTAGCCCATGTGTTGTTCCAACCTTATTTACACCAAAGAAGGATGGGAGTTGGAGGGTGTGTGCATAATAGGGCCATCAATAAAATAATTGTTCGATATTGGTTTTTGATCCCTTGGTTGGATGATGTGTTAGATATGCTTCATGGGGGTGGCAATGTTTTCTAAGGTTGATTTGAAGAGTGGTTATCATCAAATCAGAATTTGCCTTGGAGATGAGTGGGAAAAACTCTAAATGGGACAACATAGTGAGTTTTTCTTGCATGACGGTTTTCTTTTTCTAGGAACTCGATTATACATTCCTAGAGGATCCTTGAGGGAGAAAATCATTAAAGAATTGCATAACGGGGGGCATTTGGGCAGAGACAAGACCATTGAAATGGTGGAGAAGTGTTATTATTGGCCACATCTCAAGAGGGATGTTTGAAGGTTTGTACAAGGTTGCTATGTTTGCTAGACGTCTAAGGGACACATACCCAAAACATATTTATGAAAAAAAAGACATACCCAAAACATGGGGTTGTGCATGCCATGGCCCACTCCAGAGGGTCCTTGGGAAGATCTTTCCATGGACTTTGTGCTTGAGTTGCCTAGAACTCATAGGCAACATGTTGTAGTGTTTGTAGTAGTGGATCACTTTTCGAAGATGGCTCATTTTATTCCTTGTAGGAAGATAGTTGATGCAACAAATGTAGCCAACCTATTCTTTAGAGGAATGGATAGACTACATGGCATTCCAAAGTTTATTACCTTGGATTGTGACACAAAGTTCCATAGTCACTTCTGGAGGACTTTATGTCGGTGGCAAGGATCAAAATTTCGATACGATACACCCCATATTGGGCGTATTGTATCGTATTGTTGGGTCCCGATACACATGTTTACAGGTGTTTTGGAACCCCCTCTTTTTAATAAAAAATGTACTTAAGAATGTCCACTGATGGACAAACAAAGGTGGTAAATAGGATTTTTGGTAATATGATACATAATCTATCTATTGGGAAGCCTAAACAATGAGATTTAGCTCTTGTACAAGTAGAACTTGCCTATAGTAACATGGTGAACAGATCCAGTAGCAAATCTCCATTTGAGATTGTTTGGGTGCACTCCTAGACATACTTTAGACTTGGTGCCCATGGTTTTCAAGACGCCGAGGCGAGGCTAGGCAACAGGGGGCGCCTTGTTGCCTAGTCGCCTAAGTGGGCGCCTAGGCGATGGATTTTTTTAAGTAAAAATCACATATCCTAGGGTAGTTCCCCAGGTTCCATAACCAACTTTCTTTAATAACTATCCATATATGAAAATTATAAACTTCATTTTTAAGTATAGAAAATCAACATATTTATGAGAAGAAAAAGAAGAAATGAAAGAAAATTCAAAAAATATACGGACGGAACCCCTATTTTTGTTATAGGAAAAGAAGAAGAAATGTGTTGATTAGACAAAATTTTAAGTTCTTCCCTTACTTATTGGTTCAGATTATGAAGTCATTAAGGGTTCAATACAGTAGTTAGCAATGTTTGTGTTGATTAAACCCTAACAAATAAGAAAATAATAAAAAGAAATTAGTTTATGAACACAAAAAATGAATAATTTTCTTTAATAATGTCTATTTTATAGTTATAATATCAAAAAATAGCAATATAAAAGTATTTTATTACACAGTATGCAAAACTGCTTAGCCACTAGGTGAGGTGAGCCTCCAAGGGCGCCTTGACAACTATGTTGGTGCCACTTCCTGAATTGCTAGGATATAGTGTTGCAACGGAGCACTTAGCTGACAAGATCATATCTATTCGTGAGAGAGCAAGAAACACCTAGAAGACGCCAATGCCAAGTATAAGACAATAGCTGATCAGCATAGGTGGCCAAAATTTTTTCAAGAAGGGGATTAAGTAATGGTGTTTCCGAGGAAGGGTCATTTCCCTACAAAGCAATACAACAAGTTGCAGCCAAAGAAGATTGGACCCTACAAGATCGTGAAAAAGATTAATAACAATGCCTATTTTGTAGACCTTCCTACATCCATGCAGTGATTTAAAAGGCGCGCCTAGGTGCACAGGTGAGGTGCATTTTAGGGTATGTGCCTTGCCTAGGTCCTAGGCACATACCTTTCAAAAGGTGCGCGCCTAATGCGCCTTCCGCCTTGCGCCTCAGCCCAGGTGTGCGCCTTTTGAAAATTTGGCGCTTTTTTGCTTTTTTTTTAACATAACGGCTTGGCCGAGGGCTCCGCCCTTGGACCCTCGTGCCATGCCCCTCGAGGCAAGCCCAAACAAGTCTATGTTAGGTCTTAAACTCTTAGTTTTCACACAAATTGGGGACCCCCAATTTGGTAATGTTGTTCATTCATTCATCCTAATAAAATGTCTTAAAAGCAACTAAAACTATAAAAGCATTATTTTTTGTGTGAAAACTAAGAATTTAAGACCTAATGTGGACTTGTTTGGGCTTGCCTTGAGGGGCGTGGCACAAAGGCGGCTTGTAGAATCATGAATGTAATATATTTTACATTACATTAGCTATGTGAAGTAATGCAATTGAGTGAAAAAAGAGATTAGAGGTTTTGCATGCTTGAAAATGTTTTATATGTTTGATTTTATTTTTAAATTCTCATTTCAGTATGCTTTACATCTTATGTTTATGTATTTTAATTTTAGATAATAGGTTTTTTAAAACATTATTTTAAAATTTAAGTTAATATTTTTTATTAATAATATGTTTAATATTTTTTTTTGATTTTTTTAATTTTTGGTATTTTATTGAATTTTCTGACTTTTTTTTAATTTTTTAGCATTTTTGTTGTATTTTTGCGCCTGCCTTCAAAAAGGTGTGTGCCTTGCCTTGCACCTTGCACCTCAAACGCAATTTGACCCCTGCGCCTTTTTTGCACCTTGCGCTTTTAAAACACTGCATCCATGAATATATCTAGAACTTTCAATGTTGTTGATCTCTTTGAGTACTATCTGCCCATCTCCAAACAAGACTCAAGGGCGAGTCCTCTTCAAGTGGAGGGGACTGATGTAGAGGCAGGCTATAGCACCTAATTATGAAGAAACATGTGAGAAATCTGGAAGGAACAAGAAATGAAGCATTCTCGTGCTTGAATTTAACTATTTTCTTGTTTTAATTTAGTTTTAATGATTTCCTAGGTTTCTTCTCAATGAATTAATATTTTCTAGTGGATTATTATTTTTAGGAAGAGTCTTACAGGGTATATATCTATTAGATAAACTTATTTTTGGGTTTTCCTTACTATTTTGGGACAGGGGTATTTTTGTAATTTCAGAGTTTTATTGGCTGCCGACCTAAACCGAACCCCTTATAAGAACATTAGTAGCTGCTGTTCAGGGGATACAAAGGGGGACATTCAATTACTTCAAGCTTAAGAAAGATGTTTTTTTTTTCTTCACACTATTTTCTTCTTTCTTTTGAATTTCTCAAATGGTTTGGGTGATTTTTGCTGTAAAAATCACTAGTATTTGGGATGGGTCTTGCTTATATATTTTTCCTCCCTTTTCTTAACAAGTGGTTTTTCTTGAATTTTCAACAACTATGCCATCTCAACATCGGAGTTCAAAATTTTGATAGCCTTGTATCGGGTGTATCATATCGTATCTTTTAGGTGTCAATTCACCTATTTAAAGGTGTTTTGAAGAAACTTTTTTAATAATTAAAACACAAAAATGGGCCCAAACACAAATTTTGAGAAAAAAAACTAAAAAAAAGTGCAAGGTTCAAAGTCTTGATGCACCCCTTCCAGCATATCAGGGTCTATCGATATTTTGAACCTTGCTCAACATAGGTGGCCAGCTATTAGCCACTGGTCTAAACTCACACTACTCTATTAACTTGTGCTGAGTTGCTCTCTTGTAACCCAGGGAGTTTGGCTTCAGTCAGGGCAAAGCCCATTCGAACAGCCTTTACTGCCTTGCATTGAGAATATCTCCGTATTTGTATGCTTTATTTCATGAGGAGATATTCCCAAGACAACGTTGGGAAAGGCTGTTAGAACGGTGTGGGCATAGATTTGCCCTGATAGAAGCCGATCTCTAACCCAGGTTGGTCATTGGACATGTTTGGTTTTGTTCAGGATGGATTTAACTGGGTCTGCTGGATTGCATGCCTATGCTTTTACAAAAGGCATAATATAAAAGATGGTAGTTAAGGAACTCTGTTAAGGTATTTTCCAATTAGTGGTGTGCTGGTATGAAGTTGCCAAAAACAAAGGGCACATTAAATAACCAAAGCTGCTTTTTTTTTCATTGGAAGCTTTTTCTTTGTTTGGAAAATAAAGACTAAACTAATGTTACATATCATTCTTTTCTTGTATAATTGTGGTTTATATTAACTTCTTTAAGAGATTGCATCAATTAGAGAGGCCTAAATATATTGAAGGAGAATTGAAACTCTTTATTGGATGGCTGCAAAAAGGAGACTAGTAACCTTTTGGAATCTGCTAATGAGAAAAGGGAGTTTGAATGGGTAACTAGGGGAATAGTGATTCAGCTTCAATGGGTGAAAAGAACTGCTAATTCCTTCGCAGATGCTCTGGCTAAGGAAGGGAACGATTATTTTGGGCGGTGTTGTATTTGTTTTCTGTTTTTTTGGGTGAGGATTAAGAGATTTTATCTCTCCCCTTTGCTTCCCTGATAATTTCTTTTCCTCTAATTAACAAAAAGTTTCTGTTTATGATAAAAAAAAAAGATTGTAAGCCTTGTGGCCTCAATCATTTCTGACTGGTATCCCTCTCTTTGTTACTGCCAGGCCATAGATATAAGGGAAGACTTTAAACAAAGATTTATTACCACATTTGTTTTATTCTCTTGATTGAATATTATCACATCTACTATCCTTCACAAAACAAAACTTGTTTCCTCTCCCCATAACATTGGTATATGTTTATTGAAATGAGATGAATGGCTAAGAAGAGAATGCAATATGGTTGATTTATAAGGTTCCAATTAGGGCCGATTCCAATCTGTACTCTGAACAACCATACTTGCAATTATCCTTTTTCAAGTATAATCTTTCTTGTATCTCCATGGCCATTTGTTTTTAAGCGCTTTGTTCATCAAATGGACAACCAATAGGTCAGGTCCTCCTCTTTCGATATGTAAACCTGCTTTAATTTACCAGATATAATTTCTTATTATCATTATGGGCCATTACTTGGTATAATGGTGAAAGCTTGGGCTGGCAAGTGTGAGAATGTGGGTTCGAGTCTTAAAGTGGCCACTTTGTGTGAAAAATGTCAAAGGTTAGGACCATATCCAGTTTACCCTTCCCAAGACTCAAGATAGCCGGGACGAACATTGGGTAATTATCCTTTTGGCTTCTCATCATTAGGCCCATCTTAGAGGAAGACCCTATACTTTCTTTTCAGTAATAATGATGGCAACAACAACAATTCCTTGGGCTTTATATATAATGAAGCCTTTTTTTTTTATTGAGTTTTGCTTCTTGTTCAGTCATGGTTGATGTTTGATTCTGCAAATACGCAATATGCACAGACTTTGGGAGATTGATTCTGGGGAATCTTGCATTGTGTTTATCATCCCCAATAAACTCTAATTTTGGAAGACACTTTTCAGATATCCGGAACATCGACTGTGACAAAGAGAGCTCTCTATGAAGTTTCCACTCTTTTGCACCAGAATCCACGTAAAGACAATCCTCCTTCAAGTTATCCCATATCCTCTGGTGGCCCAGGTTTTTATCCTCCAGGTGGTCCCGTGGCACCCCAAGGGAATCCAATGTGGCATCACCAGGGTGCCCATGGTACACCATCAATGCCATGGGGTGGTGGATATGGAAACCAGTCTGGATTTATGCATGGTGGATTTGGAAATTCTGAGGAAGCATCAGAGGAGTTTTCTATGAAAATTTTGTGCCCAGCTGATAAAATTGGTGGGATTATTGGCAAGGGTGGCAGTAATGTAAAACAGTTGCAGCAGGAGACAGGAGCTAACATTCAAGTTGATGACACAATGCCTGATGTAGATGAACGTGCAATTGTTGTCTCTGCATTTGAGGTAACTCCAACCACCCTAAAACCCCCCCTCCCAAAGGGTCAAAACACATACTTTTTTTCCATGGTTGTCAAGGCATCTAGGTGATTCTGGGTGACAGTGGGGCACCTAGTTGCCTAGGCAGGTACATAGGTGTTGCCTAGGCGATAGGGATTTTATAAAATAAAAAAACTAAAGTTTGGTTATTTCCTTGGTTTAGTATGCATATTAGTTGAAAAAATAGCAATTCTCTTTTTTAAGAGCATTCAATTTTCTCTTAAAACATAGTAAACCATTATATTCTAAATATATTAATTTCAATTAAAAAATACTAATATAATTAGTATTTAACTGAGCAATTTCATATCAAATTAGCAACTGGCCTCAAAAAAATATCAAATTAGCAACTAAAGGAGGCTATGATTTTTTATATGATAAAAATGTAAGATAGAGAACAAGTAACAGGAAAAAAAAAGGACAAGGGCAGAGAAACTGTTTTATTTAATGTTAGAGAAGAAGAGTAAAAAAAGAAACTCCTTTATACTTCTTTCTATTTCTCTTCTGAAAACTCTTAGATCTTTGAAATTTCAATAGTGAAAATTTAAAACAAAGTAGAATTGGCATATATGGTATATGATAAAATGTATTGACACACATATTACTATATTAGTAACATGTAAGAATATTGACAATATTACAATAAGTGTGCTTACCTTTGATCTTTGTTGTCTAGGCCTGTGCCTTATTGCCTAAGCAGGTACCTTGTTGCTAAGGCATTCAGGCAAGGTACCCAACCAAGAGTGCCTAGGCCTGCTTAGGCTATGCCTTGACAACTATGTTCTTTTCGCATCAATTGGAACACACTAGTTATTCTACTGGTGCTAATGGATTCAAATAATAATAAATTAGCTATTGTTCTAATTACAAATACACTGTCAATGGCTTTGCGTACTGGAATTCTTCTAGGCTCTATGGAATCCAAGATCTTCAACCATTGAGGCAATTCTTCAGCTTCAAAGCAAAACAAGTGAAATGTCTGAGAAAGGTATCATTACAACAAGATTACTTGTTCCATCAAGTAAGGTGGGTTGCCTCCTTGGACAGGGAGGTCATGTGATTACTGAGATGAGAAGACGAACACAAGCAGATATACGTGTTTACTCCAAGGATGGTAAGCCCAAGTGTGCATCTGCAGATGAAGAACTTGTCCAGGTGATGTGGTTAGCATCATACCTTCTATAACATCTTGTTTTCATACACTGAGGTTTAAGCTTGGTTTTCTCAATGTACTTGTCCCTTATTTCTAGAGTTTTAGATTTGTAGTTCTCTTAAATGAGTTTTGCTTTTCAATCATACAGATATCTGGAAGTTTTGCCATCGCTAGAGATGCTCTATCAGAGATTGCATCAAGGCTTAGAGTCAGAAGTCTTCGAGGCTCAAATGCTGCCGCAGAACCTCCTCCAATAGTGCCTTTCCAGGGATTTGGTCCCTCAGGGAACTTCCCAGGAAGAGGTCCAACAGGTCCATCAGGCCCACCTGGTCCACCAGTTCCACCAGGCCCACCGGGTCCACCAGTTCCTCCACCATCTGGCATGATAGGATCTGGCAGTTCTAGTGGATATGAACACATGAAGGTATCTTGTTTGTCTGATTCTGCATACAGCTCTGCTTTGTACTTAGAATAAGAATAATCTGTCTGTTGATTACTGAAGAATCCAATGCCGGAGAGACTGGCTATTTTATGAATTTTACATGAAACATATTAGTATACTACATATTGGTATCATTCACTTACGAGTCAAGTTAACCTGTTCTATTAATTGACTATTCAAAGATCTGCTAGATGATCTCGAAGGATGATTTTGCACAAAGTTTGACATCCTTTAAATTTTATTACAGGAAAGGTAGTATCTGAAACTTCAATTATAGTGTATACTTAATCTTCTTTTATTCATGTTCTACTCTCAGTTGTTAATGCATTTCAGACAAGAACTCTAAAGATTCCTTTTGCTCTGTGTGCGCCCGTGTGTGTGTGGAGTGAGACTCTTTTGACATGTTTTGTTGGATGCAAAAGCTGTGATTATGTCTTACCCAGTGATTGAAAAGGTGTGCCTAAGTGTAAATGTGAGGCGCATTTCAAGGTGTGTGCCTCACCTTGGCCTAGGTGCAGCCCCTTTGAAAAGGTGTGCCTGGTGTACCTTGTGCCTCAGCCAATTTTGTGCCTTTGCAAGCTAACCGCCCTTTTGCTAATGTTGTTCTATCTTCATTCTTAATATACGATATTCTTCATCAAACAACATTTGATTCCTAGTCCTAAAAGATAAGGAACTACAACTAAAATTACAAAACCAATGTTTATGTACAGGCAAAGATTTTGGGATCCTGCATCAACTTGTTTGGGCTTGCCACATAGGTGGTTTGAAGAATTAAGAATGCAAGATGTTTAGCATCACATTAGTTACTTGAAGTAATGCAATTGGGAGAGAAATAAACAGATTGAAAGTTTCACATGCCTGAATTGTTGAGTGTTTGAATCTGTTTTATATGTCATTGATTTTCATTATTTGTACATTCATTCTAAATATGTTTTATATTTTAAATTTATGTATTATTTTTATTTTTGATTTTTCTTGCATTTTTTTAAATTTTTAAAATTTTGTACCTTGCTCCAGAAAAGGCAAGTTACTCACCTTGTGCCTCAGGCCTCGGGGCACGAAGAGCCCCTTGTGTTTCACCTTGCACTTTTAATACACTGGTCTTGCCCCTAAAATTCAAATTTTTACTGGGGGTAGCTCATGGGAAAATTAATTTATGTGATGTGGTACAGGTGAAAAGAGATAGTGATGTTTGTCCCCTCACTTCTATGATTGTCTCTTCTTCCTGTTGCTTGTTCCTTGCTAAGGGGAGTTGGTGGATCAACTATTTGTCTGTTGAAGTTCAGTTTTTTTTTTTTTTTATCAATAGCAAGTAACTTTATTGAAATTTAAGAAACTTCAAGTACAAGAACGTCGAGGTTACTGTCTTAACTCCCCCACAAGCAAACTACAAAAGAAAACAAAATTAGAAATGAGCCCAAAACAAAGAATCCCTATTCACCCCTTGCTTGGCTAACCTGTTAGCATGTGAGTTAGCAGTTCTCTTCACCCAACTGTATTTCATCTCAATGTCCCTAGCCAGCCATTTAAAAATTTTCCTTTCATTGCTGTAGTTCCACATACCAATGTCGGTCTGTAAACTGTAAAGTGGCTAACTCATGATCTCATGTCTGCTTGTTATGCTTTTTCTATGTGCTGAATCTTGGACTTATGCGCTCACACTTTTGTCCTTGTATTTGAATATAAGTTATTTTCTGTTCTTGATCATATGAAGAGACATTCTCCTGAGTTTCAATTGATAGTTTATTTTAAAAACTTAAATGTCCATAACTCATTTATATTTGTACTAGTAAGCTAGATCTTGTAGATATGTGAGCTTGTAAAATACCTACTGGGGTCTACAATTGTATACTGAAGCCACCATGTCATAAGGCTGACTGGAAGAGACAAATATTCAATTGCACAATGTTCTTTTTTTTGAAAATGGTAATTCAATTGCACACTGTTCACAGAGTTTTAGGCAGTTTTTCTCATCTAATGGTTGTAGATAGTAAAAAATAGTGGATACTGAGATGTTAGCCGGGAGGCATACTAAGGAGTAATCCTTGAAATAATTAGAAAAAACAGTGGATAAATTCATAAAATAGCATAAATATAACATAACATTATTATATTAATCTGTTAATGTAATACATGATGGCTTTCCATATTTCCTGGGCTGTTCAATTTCTGTCCTATGCTACCATGCAGGTTATCTATGGGACCCATCTTATCCTTAGTAAACATTGTCAACATAAAAAAAATACATTTCATGTTTATCATTCTGGATTTTAATAGCCAATTCAATCTTCTGCAAATGACCATATGGATTTAACTGTAATTTTTCTATATGGTTTTTGGCTGAAGCCATTTCTTTAAGACTTTTTGATATTCAAACAAACTAAAAGAAAAATCAAACAATGGGTTAAACCAGAAATTGTAAAGAGAATAGTCTATCTGGCAAAGATGCTACAAATCTAGAATACAACCAAACTAATCTTTCTTTTATGCTAGATTGGAGGGAATAGAAAACAAGGATGGAAATAGGGTATTTTGAGAAAAAGTGACTTAAAAAGATTAACAAATATACAGCCACAAAAGAACTCATTCAGTCCTACTGGTTTCAGGTCTCTCTAGAGTGTGGAATCCATTGCAATAAGCATCATTTGATTTTATTGAGTATCAAGGAAGAATAGTGGAGAAATTGATTGGGGTTTAAGTGGCCTTAAATTGCATGAAGAGAATAAAAGAGAGAACTTGGCCTTTCATTCTTTTTTGTTTATTATCTATTTATTTCGTCTCGTTTTTTTTTTCTGTTGTAGCACACGAAGATGATGTTTCCATATTGAAAACAACAGGTTCAAATTTATTAATATATCTTATTTGTAGCAGCAAATATTTTAGAAGTTTTGGGCCTTTAGACTGTATTTCAAGAGTGTCTACCCTTCACCAATGCCCTCATTGGTCATGTGTTATGTATGGTTTGAGGCAGTTATTTGCTTCATGTGTACCTCTAGTAGTGCTCGGCTGCTCACAGCATTGGTTGTGATCTAACAATGTGCACATTTGGAATCTTAGCTGTAATATGGAGTGGAAAGACTTGATGTGGAGCAGAGAAAGATGGGGGTGTAAGGCGACTTCTCTCTGGTGGTTTATTTTTTATGAGGGAATCAAGGAGATTTTCTCCTTTTCTTCAGGTGTTGAATATTACATATGCAGGGCATTTGTTATCTCAGACAGACAATTGCTACTGAATGATATTTTACATATGAAAAAGCTTAGAAATCATAATTTTTAGCTGGTTTTTATACATGCTAATGGAAAACAAAAATTTATTTTGTTTTAGTTTTGTCTGGTATTTTACATTACAAGTTGTAAAGCGGTATTTCACATGTATACTAATTATAAGTTTGTTTATCTAAACGCTGCATTCTTATGGTTCAATCATGAACTGATTACCTTTTCCTCTTTATACAAAGATTAATGGATGACAACTAAAATACAATTGTACTATTTCGAAGGGTGTTGGAGGTGAATATGAAGCTCCAAGTTATCCATCTCAGCCTAATGCTACTGGGTACAGTAACTTTTCACTATTTTAGTCTCATTTAAATGGACATCATCTTTTCATATGGTAATGATTTAGATTGCCATGTTTTCACAGATACCAAAATGTTAACAACCCTATGGAGGTTAAGATTCCAAACAATGCAGTGGGTTCTGTTATTGGAACAGGTGGAAGCAACATTTCTAATATTCGTGAGGTAAATTTTCGATCCAATTCTAGGATACTCGAAATGTAAGAAAGCTCTTCAAAATTGCTATTAATCTCTCTCCATATTGTATACTGTTTGACCTACTGGTTACCCTTTTTTATTACTGGTATCAACTGAACTACTAGAATTTTGTAGACAGTTGTGGCTAACAAAGATTGTTGATGGGCTGCTTTTTTCTTTTGTTTAAACCCAGATTTCTGGAGCAAGAGTAAAGCTGCAGGATCCTCAGGCGGGTGGTTCAGAATGCGTTGTTGAAATCCATGGGTCTTCTGAGCAAATGAACACGGCACAGAATCTCCTTCAGGCCTTCATAGCCTCGGCTGTACAAAACTACAATGCACAGCAAGCGTCCTATCAATAGTGTTATTCAGTTTTTCAGGGGAGTGCTTTTGTACCATAACGTAATCTTGTTATCTTGGCATTCCTTTGTGGGGTGCTGGCAGGCTAATTTGTGGACAAAATGGATTCCCATTAAATCGACAAACTATTTATTGCAGGGAAACCGGCAAACTTTGAAGATGATTTAGGTGTACTAAAAATTTTTAACCTTCGTTTTCTCACTCAGTCTGTCCATGGATTAAAACTAGTAGTGTCAGACTTTTCTGGAGGTACAGATTTTCTTCTTTTTTTAATTTTTTTTTTGTTTTTCATTGGAATCTTGTGGAAGTAAATTGAGTTGTTTACAATCACCTCACCTGGATGGTAGCTAGTGAGTAGTGGCCGTAAATATCTAAAATCTTAAATCACATCATAGCACGGATGTCGTCATGTCAATGCGATAAATTGTGGTCGAAGTCGAACTAAACTTTCATGCGGTGCGTGTCACATTCCCTGCCAGAGCTTTGTGGGTCTTTTTCTTTACGTGTCCGTGTCCTGCACACACGATTCATTGTTGATAAAAGGCTAATGGATATAAATTTAATTAATTTCGTTTAACCAGGGTGAACCGGAGTTTAATCCCTTTGGACTTAAATGCTTTGTACACTAAACAATGAAAATTTATCAAAATGCACAAGTGGATTTGACTGGGTAAATTCTCAAATATCCGCAGGATCTTATATCAAGATACTACAATGGTAGCGGTGCTCATAAAAAACTGAAAAATCAAAGTGAAACTAAATAAAAAATTCTGGTTAATCCAACCAGTTGGTTCAGTATTTTTCTGTAAATTGAAGGTACTGATTTGGCTTTAGTTAACAAATGTAAAAAGTCAGCTCTCCCCCCTTTCTCTCTCTGTTATAATTTATATTATAAATATAAAAAAACTAAATATTTGAAGAACTGAAACAATCTCAACCAATCAATCGATTAATCATTGGCTTTGATTCACAGTATTCCAAAAAAAAATGGTGGTGCCGGTTCGATTTGGAAGATATGTACCCTAAGCACCCCTGGTCATGGTTTTCAAAACCGGATCGGACTGGATAGTCAGACTGGAAAAATGGGAACCGGTTATCTGACCAATTCCATTTTTCTCCAAAACCGATTTTTTCTTTAAAACTGTTGATTTTGGTCAGCAAACCGCTGAACCGGCCGGTTAATTGTTTGAACTGTTCAAATGGTTTTGACTATTTTTTAATTTTTTTAATTTTTGTCAGAACAGGCCGACCGTTCAGGTTAAACGGTCGAATCGTTTGAACCGGTAACCAGACCCCTGAGCGGTCCAGTCACCGGTTCGATTTTAAAAACCATGCCCCTGATTGTCGCTCATTGAATTAATAATCCAAGCGTCCTTCTCACTGGCAAGTAATCAGGTTGAGCGTCAGCCTGAAAATAAATTTCAGTTTTATCATTTTATGTTTGGGCCTCATAGCAATATCCGCAGTCTGCACAGGTTACACATTAAAATTAGTCGCTGTGGCATGTACACGTGTCTTTTGATTTTTTTTTACACCCGTTGCTGATGCTTGATGTTAACAATCCAAGGCTTGGACCTAGCTTGGCTTTTGGGGCTTTGGAGATTCAAAAAGGAATGTTGATTTGTAATGGTATGATAAAAAACCTGGACTTGTCAAGCTCTGTTTCTAATTTGATGTAAAAAATAGTCACATCTCATGCTAGAGCCACTATAAACGAATCAAATTTCTCAAATAATTTCTTCTTCGGGGAGTTTCTGTACTTTTCTTTTTTTTCTTTTCTTTTTTTTTCTTTTCTTTTTTTTTCTTTTTTTTTTTTTTGGGGGGGGGGGCGTGTTGTGAGTTGTGACAATTTATTCACTATCCACCACAGAAATGTTGCTCGATGAAACTTGAGGCCCGGAGTAATAACATTAACATGCATCTCAGTTTCAGTTTCTATGAATGGGGCACAGTTTCTAATAGGCAAGATGGAACATTTTAGGCCGCACCATTCATGGGCATTATTAATTTCGCAAAAGAAAACTAAAATTTTGTTCCAGGGAGTAAGAAAGAGAGAGAGGGGAGGGGGAATTAGATGTTACTGCCATTGTGGGCCTATGTGGTTATGGTTATTGTGCGTCCTGATATAAGGGGCCCTTTGATACGATACCAGCCAAATGGCTGAATTGGATATTTTTTGCTTGCTTTTTATGGATACCGGATAGGTCTCAACTATTATGACTTACGAGTTCCTTAATGGCTGAATGGAATGTGTTGGGTTGATTTACACTAAAAGTTCTATTATAGAATTTTTATATTGTATTCACTAAAAGACAGAATAATAAGCCCTTCCTTCAGACTTGAGTTCAGCCACAGCCACTTCAGAAACGGCCCCTAAGACACATTGGTCCCCCATCTCCAACAGCTAAGGATGATTCAACCGTCCACGTGTAAAGCACCTAAGCGGCCAACACAGTCTCATTTTCTCCTCATGTATTCTATTCAGCTGAATTGGTTCATTAATTTCAAGGGGTGACGCCGGGGGCCGACAACGCCATAAAGGTACGTGGTATGGGTATGGGTGGTGTGGCCACTGGCACTGCCCACTGCTCTAACCAATAACCCAGTAACCACCAAAGCCAAGAGCCAAGTAATGGAAGGCGAAAAAAAGGAAATACCTGAATTCAACCGATGGTCAGTAGTATGTCCTACATCTTGCGGGAGCTCCGAAACAAAGATGTGGGGCCAGGGTTCACCATGTGAAGCCACGCTTGCATGTTAGCCACATGTCAGTATTTGAATTTCGTACATAACATAACCACTACCTTTTTGCAAATTTGGGTCCTTTTGTGTGCAAGTTCTTGTGGCGTAAACCCTGAGGTCCGTCCTATGTCAATAACCATCCAACGCCTTAACCCTGTAGGCCACAGCCTCTCTCTCTCTCTCTCTCTCTCTCTCTCTCTCTCTCTCTATTCACTGTTTTGTCTGGTGTTTTGCTTGTGTGTATGTCGATCTCTTTGTATGTTCATAAATTTGTGTAGTAGTTAGACTAGTAGTAGTCAACCAGAAAAATTTGTGTATATGCCAATTAGAAAATTTTATTTAAAAAAATTAATCTTTCTACTAAAAGAAATGAAGTGTTAGAATCCTACAATACATGGAACTATTTTCTTTAGGGAAGTCATGGAACTGGGATTCCTGTGTTCAGATCTGCGCCCCACAGTGTTCACAGCACATCTCTGCCGTGTATTGAAACTGATACTATCATCGAGATGTTCTCAATGCACGGTGGGATGTGCTGTGGGGCGCCCCTTGTGGGGCGCAGGTGTGAATTCGAGATTCCTAATCCTAAGTAGAGTTTGCAGGAGCTAGAATCCCTACAATACATGGATTTGTGCAGAGTCCTGGGTTGATATGGAATTCCTCCAAATTAAAGAAACTGATGAAGGGGGGAGATACCCTTTAACATAGTGGATGGAGAAGCAAATTTATAATAAGGATGCTACCAAATTCATCTACAATTTCACAAGATACCCTCGAGGCAAGGGTGCTTATAAGTTTAACAACCTCTCTAGTCTCTACTCATTTGCTGAAATGCACTCAATAAGTTTGTTTCCTCTAATTACACAACTTCACCACCCTTTTGGAAATATTAGAAGCTTGTCACTTGTTCAGATTGAAAGAGAGAGAAGAGAACTAAAATTATTAACTTTTAAATTTTTTATTAAAAACGGCAGTGCATAGGCTAGTGAAGAAAAAACACTTGAAAGCCCATCCATGATCCAACTAATTAACTCATCATTTACGATTTCTTTCCCTCATCAGTTGCAAAGAAAAAAAAAACACAGGCAGCCAGGAGCAGCCTAGGATATGATTGATGACAGTCACTGGGTGGTCAGAACTCGATCGGAACACAGAATTCAGAAAGGAAAAGGAGCTGCTACTCCCATCAATGACGTCCTCTTAACGAACCGGCCTTTCATTCGGGGTCTCTTCTCCGCATTCAGCTTCCGAACTTCGTATCGTATCTTCTTGGAGAACAACCGTGTTCTCCTCTTCTCTCTGTATCTAGACACCCTCGCTTCTCTTCCTCCATTGCCCATAGTTACGTGTCCCCCAACACCTCCCATCTCCCCATATGGATGATGATGATACACCTCCATCGGGTACGTACCCTGATGAACATCAAATTACATGTCAATCTTATACATAATTCAACTTATTATTTCACAGTTCATGTCGTTACAGAGAGGCCTAGCTAGGGTGCATTAAGGATGATAGACCAACCTCAGTCTCAGACTCTCAGTGACCCGGTTTTGTCAATCGATCTACACTTCTTTCATTTGAAGACGTAGATCTATGAATGACAACACTACATGTCACTGGGTGTGACCAAAAAACGGTGGGACCAGTTAAGAGCCTCACCATGCAGTCGGGCCAACAGTCGTCGTCCGGGTTGAATTGTGGCCGTTCGCCGGTCGTCCATGGAGAGCCTTTGCTGGCCCAAGCACAGATCACCCCCTCATAGTTGAGCCTGAGCCTCAACGATATCTTGCTCGACATCTTGTCACCTTTATATCCGCTGTTCATATTGGTCACCACATTCGAATTCGCTGCTTCCTTCACCGCCTTCTCTTCTTCTTCCTCTGCAGTAGTCGGTGAATCAGAGTTGAAGTTCAAGTCCAGCGATTCTCTGGTCATGCCCAACCCTGGTTCCACCTGCTGGCAGCCCACGACAGCTTCCACTTCCTCTACTTCAACCTTCACCCTTCCACTCCCAAAGCAGTCCATATTTTCTTCCTCCTTACAGTCCAACAGCCCCAAATCCTCCATGCCAAATGAGTCATCGTCGAGCCCTCTCCCAAGTAAGGTCTCGACGTCGGCCGCAAACTCTGCAATATCCATATCAGAAAGAAGAAACACAGGTAGCTTATCCGTCTCTCTAGTCAGATCGTTATCAAAATCATGGCCGTCTGGAAGGAGGGCCTTCCTTTCACTACCCATATCTTCTGCAGTTGTCGCATCGTTTGTAGTCATCGCTGGTTCGTTGAACGTGGCCGGCGTGCATAATTCTGCGACAAAGGGATCGAATATGGGAACCCGATAGAGAAGTTGTTCTTCATTGTCGTCGGGTGAAGATTCTTCGCTGCCCATCTCTGGCACAAGAGGAAGCGGGTTAAGCAGAATTGGCTCTTCAACCTTAGGTGGTTGCAGTGCAGCTGGCTTTACATGTCGAGGGGTTCTGGCCTTGCGGGTGAACCCTTGGTGCCACGCAGGGGCCGAATTCTCAACCAAGAAACCATCGTTAAGCATAGGCTTGATAGATGCAGTCTTCAGTCGAACCCTTTCATGTCGTCGTGCTAAAGGGTTGGCTGAGTGGACTGAAGAATCACATCCTTGACAAAGGAAAGCATCGTCAGCAGCGCAATACCAGCGCGCACGTTTACGCAAACAACTATCGCAGGCTCTGGCCGTCTTACCACCTACGGCGTTGGCCGCTTTCTTGTCTGAGCTCATTGAGGAAAAGGGCTCAGAATTCAGATTCAGATCGATGGAAGAGCAAGAAGCAGAAACCAGGTGCCAGACTAGACGAAAACAAACCAAACCGTAACAGGAAAAACGCAGTCGCCTCTTATTTAGAGACGAGCTGGTTACAATAATTTTAACAGCGGATGGCCCACGTACAGGAGCGCGCTTTTGCTTTCGCACAAGACTTGTGGACTCGGTCCATGCACTTTTGGGGTGTACTCGTTCTCGTTTCAGCAGAGAGAGAGAGAGAGAGAGAGAGAGAGTTGCGCTTTTGGGCCCACCGCCCTGCCTTATCTCGTCCTCCATTGGTTGAGTTTATAACGTCCATCCTATTCTCTGCATTCTTATTGGCTACCATGCTAATTAAGTGGATTTCTTGTGGTCCCTACTGAGGTTGAGAATTGAGGATTGAAAAAGGGTCATCATCATCATCATCTCTCTCTCTCTCGGCCTCCCACCATCTCTCTCACGCTAAAATTGAATAGGACCTTCGGTGGATTTGTCTCTTCGTTTCAATTGTTCCGGTTTAAAGTTTATACTCTTGTTTGTGGTCCCCTTTTTCCTCTCTCTCTCTCTCTCTCTCTGATGTGTGTGTGAATTCGACGTGTTCTACCCATCTGTAAATATAAGAGTTGTGATGGGGCGGGTTAGTCTTGGGATGATATCAGCTAGAGACTATATATATAGTATAACATTGGAAAAAACTATGCTTCCGGAAAGATATGATACCGGAAGGGGGATTTGATCGACCAATCAAACCCCCTCCGAATTTGATAAATCACCACCCGATTACCGGTTGATTGGTTATCATAGTCAAACACCCATGTAATATTATTATATATGTAATTTGGTTTTTGGTTTGGTCCAATTTAGTTTTCGGTTCAGTAACCAAACTGGACACTCTTTGTTGACAAGAAGAATATTTTATCAACAAAAGCTAGATTGCCCATATTTATTAAAAATTTAAAATGAAAGGCCCATTATTCAAACATGACAACAGCTTGAACCCGACCCACTTCTTATGTGTTTTGCCTGAGCATTTATGCAAAGATACTTGTTGGATTTTCGGGTCTAGAACTTTTACATCTTTGTGTTAGTGTTTTAGTTCTACTCCATCCATCCCAAAAATGACCGCAACACACACAGTCCATGCTCCATGATAGTAGTAGCATTTTCTGTTCCTTTCAACAGTCAGGAAATTTGGGGAAAATGTCTAAATCAATGTCTTCTTCCGAAATTAAAAGGAAGAGAAATAAATGTTTTTGGATCATTTGGAGTAAAATGGACACCAGCTTCAATTTGACAATTAAAACAAGGATAAGGATTGTGCTTCTCCTCATCTTAATTTCCACTCTCTCTAAATGGAATTTCGTACCAAATCAATCCAAAATCTTAATAACAAGTTTTTCTAATTAATGTCTTCACATGATGTGATGATTAGGATGCTCTTAACTTTTCTTGGGGCTGATCGGACGTTCGAATTTTATTATCCATGTCACTTGTTGCAATCTTATTGAGTCATCTGTCTGTATATTTCTATCTCTTGACTTGGGTATTTCTTATACTCTACTGTAGGCCCAGCAGAGTGTAGGTTAGTGACGCTGATAGAAGATGACCCCATTTGAGGTGCAAAGTACTGGTGAGGAGATAAGAACTGGTAAGGTTTAGGTTATTGATGTGTAATACTCATATCAAGTTGGGTAAGGATATACTATACAAACTCGGGTACCCTACCCGATTTAAAGAATTTCAACTGCCAATTGTCAGTTGTGACTGGCAATTGGGCCGAACCCAGGCCTACAAAATTTAACGAGAGATTCAACACTGGCCCACCAGTCCCACTCAGTGGTCCCGCCATGCTGGACAAATACTTGTAGCTTTCTTTCATTCAGAATAAGCCACGTACACGAGGGGTGCATGTTCTCCAACTTTGTTGCAGGTTGCAATGTATGCATGTTGGTAATGGAAGAGCCCATTTCACAGGTGGCAATGTGGCATTCCCTGGTCACGAGTAAAAATGGTAATTTTGTCCGTCTCTACAGGGCTAATGGAGATAATGACGACAGTGCACTGGGTAGTAAAAGGAACCGACTACCGAAATAACAGCAATGCTAACAAGATTTATCTTAATTTTTAGGTTGTGTTTGGTACAATTGCTATTCTAGATTCAAACGTGATACAATTGTATTTTTACAATAAAAACTTGTTTGGGTAGTATTTATTGCTGATTAAGCGTTGAGTAAGTGCTCTAGGGCAATATTGTATTTGGCACCGATATTGCCAACTAAAATGTTTATACTCAGTATGGCACTTCAATAAGAATAAACTTGGAATTCAGCTGCAAATATAGACTTGTGAAGACACTTTGGGTCGGTATGTGGTTCGGGTATATTATTTGCATTTTTTTTTCTTTTTGTTTGGGCCAGGACCGGGTAGAGTGGCCAGGGGTATATTATTTGCATTTTTTTTTCACTATTTCTCTTAAATTCAGCACAATTTTTCAAAACATTCAGGGGGCCCCATGTTACTGAGTTTTATTTTCCAAAACTAACATTTTGTTAGTGTAATGTTAATGTTTCTTAACAAAAATGACCATGTCAACATAAATAACAATTTTCATGACCAAACTACCCTTGAATGGCAAGTTAGAGGAAGAAGGTCATTTAGGTTAGGGTTAGACCAAAACTCTCTCTCTATCACTCACTCAAATCTGACCGTCGCACCACCTTCTCTTGCATAGATCTTAAAGATAGTCACTGCATCACCCTCTCTCTTGTTCAGATCTTGCTGCTGTCTTAGCATCTTCTCTCTCGCTCAAATCTTGAAGATAGCCACTGCACCTCTCTCTCTCTCTCTCTCTCTCTATCTATCTATCTCATTTGAAGGTTGTTGCTGCACAAATCTATTGTTTGAAGATTTGAAAGGTGATAAGAAATTTAAAGATTTTTTATGCTTTGAAACATTTGCAATGTATTCTTTTGATGTGGGATGTAAATCCTCAACGAGGTTTACATGAGACAAAGACCCCCTTGACCGTTAAATGAAATGATGAAATACGTTAAATTACCAAAATACCCCACTAAAACTTTTTCTATTTTCTTTTTTTTGCCCCTTTCCTCTTAAAACCTATTTAACCTATTGCTTTTCCTTTCTTCTCTTCTTTCCCCCTCCCTCGCCGTCCTCTCTCATTCTTTCTCTCTTCCAACTCATTTCTCATCTTCCCTTTCTTCTCTTCTTCGTCTTCAATCTCGTCTCTATAGTCTTCGCCAACGATGCCGCGATCATGGGAAACTAGCCTGTACGACAACGTTATCGCAAGGGCAAGAGGGAATGGGGATAGCATTCCCGGGTGAGTGTGCCTACTAAGTACATGGGGTTTCCCCCGCGAGAGTTTGAATCTCTCAGGCGACGTTTGGAATTTTTGTTGCAAAGCTTGCTACCATTTCCGATGACTGGTTTCAGTCGAAAGTTGCAGCAGCACTGTGAGAGACGTTTGGAAATTTTGCTGCTCTCTTTGCCGGTTGGAAATGAAATCATTAGCTACCGTTTTTCTGACGGAAGTCGCAGCAACACTGTCTCTGCTTCATCTCAATCCACCTTTTACCTTTGCCAATGATTGCTTGCCATTGGCAAAGGTCAGTTATACAGCATGGCATGAAACTTCCATCAGCAAAGGATGAAGTTGCAGGTCAGTTATACAGCAAAGGCATGAAACTGGTTTCAGCCAGAAGTTGCAACATCACCGTCTCTGCTTGATCTCAATCCACCTCTTTACCTTTGCCGGTGACTGCCTGCCAACTGGTTTGGCTGGGCTGATGCCACCAGCGATACAGATGGCATCGCTTGCAGGGGGTTTGGGCACATGATGTCACCGATGATTTCCTGCCAACTGGTTTCGGCCAGGCCAGTTCCACCAGCGACACAGGCGCCACTGCTTGCAAGGGGTTTTGGCGGGTGATGCCTCTGATGAAATTGGGGAAGATGAATAGTGTTTTTCTTAATAGAAGGGTAGTATGGGGGTTAAAAAATGTTGCAACGGGGTCTTTGTTGCAACGGGGTCTTTGTTGCAAAACAAACTACAGGGGGATCTTTGTAATTTACCCTATTTTTGTAAATTTTTATCTAATTGACTGAAATATTTTTTGAAATTTTGTTGCAATAATCTTCGGATTTAATGTCTAATTTTTGTTTTTTTTTGAAAATTTTTATCATTTTATTAATTTGTTTGTAATTTTTTATTTTTTCCAAAATATGTAATTTAAAAAAATATCATTTTTTTTAATTTTGCTTTTTTAGTTGATATTTTTAATTTCATTTTATGCAATTTGTGTAGGTTTTTATTATCTTTTTGAAAATTTTATCACTTTCTTGTGTTTTTTATAAATTTTACCTTTTCCTATAATATATAATTTTTTTATTTTTATCATTTTATGTATATTTGCAATATCTGTTTTTATCCAATCTTTATATTTTTTGAGTTTTTTTTTGTCTCTTTCAGTTTTCAATTTTCTTGTTTTTTTTGCATCTTTAGTGTTTTTCTATAATGTCCAATGTTTTGTTATAATTTCTGTTTTTCTAAATTTTTCTATTTTCTACAATCTATAATTTTTTTCTGATTTTTTTGTTATTTATTTGCAATTTCTTGTGTTTTTTTATAAATTTTACCTTTTCCTATAATATATAATTTTTTTTATTTTTATCATTTTATGTATATTTGCAATATCTGTTTTTATCCAATCTTTATATTTTTTTGAGTTTTTTTGTCTCTTTCAGTTTTCAATTTTCTTGTTTTTTTTTGCATCTTTAATGTTTTTTTATAATGTCCAATGTTTTGTTATAATTTCTGTTTTTCTAAATTTTTCTATTTTCTACAATCTATAATTTTTTTTCTGATTTTTTTGTTATTTATTTGCAATTTCTGTGTTTTTCTATAATTTTAGGTGTTTTTTCTACAATTTTTATTTTCTGATTTTATTTTTCAATTTCTATATTTTTTGTCATTTCTGTGTTTTTATGTATTTTATATTTGAAAATATTTTTTGAACATTTTCCTTTTTTTTCTTGTTTTTGTAGTTAAAATATTAAAATCTATAGGTATATATTTTATATTTTCTATAAAGGGTAAAATGGTAATATATTAACACTTGTTAGTTTGTTTAACATCAAGTTAGTGACGTGGTGAGTTTTAGACATTTTGAAAAGTTATGGTGAATTTAAGAGAAATGTTAAAAACTTATGGTCAGTTTCACAATTTTCCTAGTTAATAACATTTCAAGGTGTCTACCTCTCCACTTGAAGTGAAGTTTAGGGTTAAAAACTGTCAGTACACTACTAACTATTCTCATCCAATGATCATAAAAACAACCTTCATATCAAAAGCTTGGAAAGCTAACTATTCGATTAGGCATAGTGCAGTCCAATCTATACTACTTATATAAGTGTGAATAGGGTCTGGTTTTTGGAATTTTCATTGGACATAAATTACCCTTGAATCACTGAATTTCTTGGGGACAAATGTGTACTTTGACAAAACTCCGTAATTAAGACATTTAATATTGTAATTTTATGGAGATTTCATTGGACATAAATTACCCCTTAATCACTAAATTTCTTGGGTACAAATGTGTACTTTGACAAAACACCATAACTAAGACATTTAGCATTGTAATAGTCATTGTTGAACCATAGAAGTCATTTATATGGATATGTGCCACCTCACCTTCCCATTAAAATTCGTCCAATCAAAAAGAAAACTATCTTTACCTTCACATACTTCATTGTAAATGTAAATTTTCCTCTCATTCAAAAGGAACAAAATTTACAGACAGAAAAATTAATTATAAATATATAACAAGAAATCATAATTAAAGGAACCAATCTATATATGATGAGTTATGTAGAAATATGAAAAAAATGTAGAAAACATGTTTTAAAGTATCAACATGATACGCCCCGTATTGGATGTATCATATCGTATATTTTGAAAATGGTACGATCCGAAATGCTTGTTTCCAAGGGTTTCAAAACCCCAACTTTTTTTTTAATTAAAAAAACATGTTTTTAGCTTCCCAAAAAACCAAACTTTGAAAAAAATAACAAAAAAAAAGAGTTTTCGGGCGTTTATGAGTACCAATACGATACTACCCAAACGCGTATTGTATCGATACTTTAAACCTTCGTAAAAAATATAAAATATTATCATTATCATAAAAAAATTGCCACATGCAAAACATGAACACACTTACTAATAGCTCTAATTGCATTAAGTGCGTATGACAGGTTTTGGGCCGATGGGCTCTATTTTGAATCCAACCGACAATGGCACATTGTAAAAACTGGAACATGCCTTGCTCCTAATTCATATATCATGATAATTTAGTACTCATTTAAGAGGGCTTTTATATATTGGGTTCTCTAAGAAATCCAAAAAGTCTTGAAATTTGGTAAAAAATTTGAAAACTGTGAAAATAAGAAGCCTAAAAATCGACTTTGCGATCGTATAGCTTATCAAAGCAATTCTATCAACGCAGCTCAGCTTATCATGCGGCAAATCTTCTTGCCTCCTTTTTCTTGGATTGACTGAGGCTGGGCTTTCTGGAGAAAGTGAGAAACTACTTTGGCCCAAATATTCTTGGCCCGTGCGGCCGTGCCTATTGGCTGAGGCTGGGCTTTCTACGGTTCACCATGGGCAATAGTGTAATTTAAAACACGAATACGCTAGGTTTGCCTTGTGCCTGAGTAAACGAAAAGAAAGGGAGGGTGGTGTATTACTATTACAAGTGGGAAACTCTCAAGCTCTGTTGCTGCCCAAATTCGGAGGCTCGGCATTTTCCAGAGAAGTTCCAAAAGAACCTTTTTTTTTCTTGTAAGTTTATTCTCTCTGTTCTCTCTCTCTTTCTCTTTCTCTAAATATGTTTTCAGCCTATTTTGTTCGGTGTTTATTGCTTTCTTTTGTTGATTCCCTTCAATTAATCTCTGAATCTCATGGCCTGGTTTCCTCTCATATCATGTTATCAGTTGGCAGCAAGTGGTTTAGCTCAAATGAATTATTTTTAGGTTTCTGTTGTTTTGGTGGTATTGACTATGATGTTCGAAAGGTTGTAAGCGTAGAAAGACCGTAATTATCTGCATAGTTGTCATTTAATACGAATTCTTTTACTAATTTTCCTTTGAAGTCACTTCTAAGTTCTCATTTTCTTATTGAGTTTGAGAATAGTGGCACTGAGCTGCTATTTAAGTTGTAAAACTTGTTCATACCTAATTATTTGTTAATATAAAGCGTCTTAGACTTTTATCGAAAGAATAAAAATTAAAACGTGATCCATTTAAGTTGTAAAACTTGTTCATGCTTAACTATTTGTTAATATAAAGCCTCTTAGACTGTTATCCGGGAAAAAAATTAAAACGTGATCCTCAAGAGAACAATTCCCTCATTTGTATCTCTTATTGGCTTTCCTTTTTTTTTTTTTTTTAATTTTACGTAAATAAAACATTTTATTATATGAAAAGAAGGTAACTTTAATCCTTCTTGGTATGACTTTTATCATTATATAATAAAAAAGATTTTGATGGTTTTTCTCATTTGCATGTTCTTGATGCAAAAAAAAAAAAAAAAAGATTTCATTGGACACATTAGATAGATGATGGCTAGTCTTTCTACTTTTCTTCCTTTAGTTTCAGATTGGAAAACAGAAGCTAAGGAATTCATTCTTTTTATGTGCTATAAATCTCTCCTCTTCTGGTATCTGCAAGAGCCCCTACCATCAATGTTGTTAACTCTCAGATCAGTCAGACGTCATGCTACACTGTTACCAATTTCTGTCAAATGTTATTTAACTTTGAAAGCTCTCTATCTGTTGGAAGTGCATGATCTTAGACCCAAAAATTTGGTTGCTTTGGTCTGGGTTATGGGGATGTTATATGCAAAGGAATCCTATGTTCGATACAGATGAACTATGTAAGACCTGAACTAATTTTTGATAAGGACTTAGTGTTAATTAGGAATTAAAATTAGGTTTCAGGAATGCACTTCAGGATTATATGTTGAGGTGCTCCCCAATGCCCTTGTCACCTAGTTGCCTAGGCGATGGATTTTATTTAAGTAAAAAACATATATCCTAAGCTAAACATCTATTTTTGTTATAGGAAAAGAAGAAAAGAAAAGGTGGAAGAAGAAGAAAATCTGTTGATTAGACAAAATTTTATTTTCTTCCTTATTGGTTCAGGTTTTTAAGTCTTTGAGGGTTCAATACAGCATTTAGCAATGTTTGTGTTGATTAAACCCTAATAAATAAGAAAGTAATAAAAGGAAATAAGTATAAACACACAAAATGAATATTTTAGTTTAATAATGTATATTTTATAATTATAATGTAAAAAACTTAAGAATATAAAAATATTTTATAACACAATGTACAAAACTGCTTGGTGATTAGGCGAGGCGAGCCTCCAAGGGCACCTTGGACACCCACCTATGTGTCGCCTTGACAACTGTTATGATAGTTTAATATGTTTCATTACTTGAGGCATTGAAAAATATATAATTCAAGGGTGGGAATTCTTGCTTCTTGCTATTAGGGATGCAAACGGATCGGGTCGGATTCGAATCAGTGTATATTCGATTATGATCTGACATTGTTCATGTCAGATCCGATCCAATCGGATCTGATAGGACTCTATTTGAATTCGAATCCTATTGGTAAGTTGGATCTTCGGATCTGATCCGATCCGACTTGTTTTCTTTAAAAATTAATAAATTATTAAAAGAAAAATAAAATATACTAATTTAAATAAAGTAAAAACAAAAAATACAAGTATTTTTTAATTATTTTCGTCATATATATACATGATTTTTATAAAAAATAAATAATATAACAAATTTATAAAAATATATTTATGAATAAATAAATAACATATGTTATATATATGCATATATATATATATATATTTATAAATATATAATATATATCGGATCGGATCTTCCCAGATCAGATAAGGGGCGATCTGAATCCGATTCGAAGATTCGAACAGGGGTGATCCAAATTTGACCAAATAGGGTTGGATCTCGGATCAGGTTGGATCATGATCCGATCCATTTTCGCCCCTACTTGCTATTGTGCTAGAAACATTTGAAGAAATCCCTTTTACTCAAAGAAGAGAGGAAGTTTTTGACAATCAATTTAATGTTCTACTTGCTCTATTAAAACAACTAAGGAGATCCCTGAAATGATAGGCTTGAAAAAACCCCAAAATTTTTGGGAGGATGGCTGTTTTTCTTTTTCCTTTTTTTTGTGTGTGTGTGGGGGGGGGGAGGTTCTTACTTGTATTGTTCTTTACCAAATTTTTGTCTTCCCTGCCTTTATTTTGGCTTAGATACTTCTTACCACTTATTATAATTTATGAAAGACCATATTATTTTTATTTATATAAACATCACCTTTAGGACCTTAGGATGTCCTTGGTTCTTCCTTAAATTTGTAATATGCGGTTCTAAAATATGAGGTCTATGTATCCCAAAGAAACCAAGTTTAATTTTTTTGTTTGCGGGTTTTTCTGGTGAAAATAGGCATTAAGTGGAACTTAACCACTGATGAAATTTGGACCTTTCTTTTTTGGATGGGCAGAACTATAAAGCAAATAATCCAATTAAAAAAAATCTATTAATCGGATGGCAGGCATATGATTGAGGAGCTGAAGTCCATCTTAGATGGGGTCCATTATTTATTTGTATTGTTAAAGTTAATGAGACAATTTATACTAGTTACAGTTCATTTTATATGGTTATTAAAGTATACTAAAAAAATTCATGCTTATGAGGCTTATTCTTTACTTTTTAAGGCTGATGGCTTCACATTTTAGTATCTTGGTGCATGTCTGGTTAATGATCTTTAGTTATGGAAGTCCTCTTGATAAACACAAGGAGCTACTGAATTTGTTAAATTTATAATAGTATGTTCAAACTGCAGAATATCTGATTTCAACCTAATGACTCTTGGAAAAAGAACTTTCACTTGGATCTCTGTCTAGGAGATTCTTGAGCTTTTTTCAGAAATTTATCAAAACTCTATGATTTCTGTGTCTGATATTCTGAATATTCAACAATCCCATGCTATCTTTGACTGTATAACCAACTCAAAATATTCATGATTGAGTTAATATTTTCTTTTTATTGTTAAATTAAAATTGATTGATTATGTAAAAGAATATGTACATAGTTTTTCTTTGATATGTAAGAATATGTACATAGTTTGCCCCAAAGGGAACCCCAACTTGTTCGGAATCTAGCCACCTGAGCCATTTTCATTTTCCATTCATTACATTTGTCCCCAAAATAATTGGTCCCGAGTTGCTCCTTATGTAGCCATCATATCAGTCAACCCATTTTCTGATCTGTAATTCCAACATGCGATTTGTGTCTCCCTAGTTAGCCATTTTTATTTCCTTTATAATTTTATTGCCAAGGTCCTTGCTTGTGCTTCAATTAACTTATCACCACCTCTG
The DNA here is from genome assembly GCF_056320005.1 of Nelumbo lutea. Classification (NCBI taxonomy): domain Eukaryota; kingdom Viridiplantae; phylum Streptophyta; class Magnoliopsida; order Proteales; family Nelumbonaceae; genus Nelumbo; species Nelumbo lutea. The sequence goes on along the minus strand of NC_142686.1, from coordinate 23,421,936 downwards.
AGTCCTCCTCGACCATCAAGTTTCTGTAATTTAACATTTTTCCTAACCTTAATCATTGTAATACTGCTAATGGAGGGTAGGTTCGTGGAGGTAGGGCGGTGGAGAAGAAATCTGAAGGTGGAAGCTTTGAGGAAGTTGGAGTCCGAAGTAAGATGAGCCTAAAGATAAGGGAAGGGAGAAGGGCTATGATTCTGGTGACTGGGGTATAAGTAGTGGAATGGCTTAGGAGTTTTGTGGAAAAAGCAAGATTGAAAGGCAAGCAAAGCAACAGACAAGAGGTTGGAACCAAGGAAGGTAAGACATATATAGTCGAAAGCAGGAAGAACACTAAGGGATGTTATATAACTCTGGTTTAGTTCTTTGGCAAAGGAAAGAAATAGATGGTATGCTTCTCGGCAGGAAGACAGAGTCAAGGATGGAAGGGTGTTAGCAGGTTACTTGAGGAGTTTTTGTGCAGTGGAGGTACAACTACACTGCTACAGAGAAGAGTCCAATAAGGGAGGAGGTGGCAAGCAAGGGAACTACATTGTCTGGAAACTTGGAACAGGGGCCTGTGGTTATAGCGAAAGCCAATGGACATTGTAGACTGTTGGATTATTCGAAGAAGGAAGAATGGGAAAGTAAGTTCATAATCCAAGCAGGGATGCGGGTCACGGATTGGAGAAAGTTGCAGATCTTTTGACCTTGAATCTAAGACTGAAAAAGGAGTTCATTATAATCCCATTTGACAAATGTAAAGCTTTAGTGGACTTTCGAGAGAACAAAGTAGATCTTGGCTGTGAATTTCCAGACTGAGTTAGGTGCTTATACAATCTTCAGATGGAATCCTCTCTCTAACTCTAAGGATTACTCTGTTGAAGATGGGATACTAGTGCGCATAATAGGGCTGCCTTTTCATCTTTGGAGGCAAGAAGTAGCAGAATCCATTGCATTGATGTGTGGAGGGAGACTCGAAGGTGCTTATTGGGGAGATCTCCATTCTGCGGTCATTCTTCTAAATGGAGTGAAGCTTGAAGATATTCCAAGGAAGGTGCAAGTAAGGGTGGAAGAAGCCTTTGTTTTAGTCTGGCTGGCCTACTCCATTGAAGCAAAGCTTGTGGAAAGAGGTTAGAATGGAGGGAGGGGAAAGGGTTGAAGAAGAAGCTGTACGTGGAACAAGGAGATTGGGAGATTCAAAATCCATTGGAAATTATACCAAAATTGGGCCAACAATTACTGGGGAGCCAAAAAGGTGTGGGGAAGATGGAAGGTCAAAGGCTTGAAATACAAGAAACCCCCCTGACATGTAGCAGAACCTATGCACAGGTGGTGGGCTGGAATAATGCCATGATAGGGGTTAATACTGGTGAGGGGAGTAAACAGGAGGCAGTTGTTAGCAAAGAGGGCGGATTAAGGAGGTACGTGGGATCGGATGGCACGTGTAGAGGCACTGGGCCAGTAGGCTGTTCTCACCTGGGCCGAGGGTTAATGGGGAGGTTGGTTTGGATGGGCCAAGCACCGAGTCCACAACCAAACCTATTAAAACTTTAAAGGCACATGTTAACTTAAAACATCATGTGACCTAGGGTGTGAGAAGTTGATAGATGCCTCTAATAGTCTATCATCTTCTTCCTTGAGCTCTAACTCTCAGCCCCGAACTGTGGAAATTAGCATGAAGTCTAGCAGCTCTCTTCAGTGGATCCCAACAAGAATGGTTAATCGCCTGACCCCTGAGAGACGAAATCCAAGGTGTATGAAGCGCAGCAACATGGAGAAGTTAGAAAATGGAGAGTGGGCTGCACAAGTAGATGGTAGTGATGAATATGACTCATATGACTTAGATGAAACCTTGAGTTTGGGCAGCATAGATCTGCAAGCGAAGGAAAACTTGGTAGAGATAGGAAGTTTGAGTATGGAAACTTTATTTCTTGAAGATGAAGGGGCTGTTTCTGGTTTCTCCACGAAAGTATGTACTGATGCGGACAATGCTAAACAAACCTCACACCCCAATGACAAGAAAGTTAACCCAAAATCCTAGGTCCTACAGGATATAAATGCAGAAGAACAGACCTCTCTTTTGAGTATGGATAGGGGTTTTCCAGGAAGGGAAGAACAGATTTTGGGTTTACAAGAGTGTAGGCAAGATGATGGTGTTTGTACTACCATGTCCACATTGCAGGAGTTTCCTTGTAGGGGACCGACACCAAAGTCGGTTGCAGTTGGCCAACAGTCTAGCCCAAGTGGTCCCTGTTCTCTCCTTCCCCACTCAGGTATGAATGCCAATTTATTTTTGGGTACTAATCGGTGTGTTATGCCTGGAACAGTTGTACCAACATCCAATCTAAGTGGTAAAACATAAAGAGTTGGAGAAGGTTGCAGTGAGGGGAGGGGGGCGATAAAATATGGAGTCTGATTTGTGCAGAGCTTGAGGAACTCAGTCAATTGGAAGGTTATGTCATATGTGGAAGGGTACAGTGAGAGGGCGAAGGATGGTGGTAAGGGAGGTCACTTTGACCTTGATACAGGAGGGATTCAGACTTTGAATGAGAGTTCCACCGATGAGCGGGGTCAGTTGTGTGCAAAGGCTGAAGAGGTGAATATGAACAATGAGAAGGGGGAAGAAACCAAAAGAGTGAAAAGGAAAAAAAGATCTTAGGTGGAAAGATTAATTTGTGATATTGAAGAGGATTTAGAGTTTAGTGGTAGGGGAGATAGGAGGAAGGGGGTGAAGTAAGGAGTAGGGGTCATTAATTGGTTGAGGGCTTTCTTAAGATCTGTGTCTATGCGATTAGTTAGTTGGAATGTGAGAGGACTAGGGAGTGCAAGGAAAAGGAGGGTGATTAAGGATATGTTGAAGAGAGAAAAGCTTGACATTGTACTTTTACAAGAAACAAAATTGCTAGAATTGGATGTAAGGTGGGTGAGGAGTGTATGGAGATCTAGAGGAGTCAGATGGAGTTCAACCCCTTCTTGGGGATCTTTAGGAGGGATTGTTACACTATGGAAAGAGGATGTAGTAGAAGCAGTGGAGGAGCTGATAGGTAGACTCTTAGTATCCATTAAATTCAAGAATGTGACATATGGCTTCACTTGGGTATTAACTAATACCTATGATCCCAATACCTATAGGGGAAGGAATGACATGTGGGATGAGTTATATGCAATTCAGGGTTTGGGGGAAGGACCTTAGTGTTTGGGGGAAGGACTTCAACAATCCATCATGACTAGCATGAGGAAGTTTAATAGCTTTATTGTGGATTGCGATTTGCAGGAAATTCCACTACTACAAGCTAGATTCACATGGTACCTACAGGGAACCCCTTTGTGATCAATGTTGGATAGATTCATCTCCAAACTAGCTTGGGAGAATTACTGGGGGAACCTAGTGTCTAGAGCTTTGCCTAGGGTAACCTCGAGTCATTGTTCCATAAGATTAGGGCTGGAGAATTTTATCAGTGGACCCAGACCGTTTAGGTTTGAGAATATGTGGTTCACCCATCCGGATTTTGTGAACCAAGTAAAAACTTGGTGGAATGAGGAATTGGGGGGAGTAAATTGGAAAGGGGTAAGATTTCACATGAAACTACAGATGTTAAGGTCCAAAATAAGAGAGTGGAATAGGAAGAATTAGAAGAGGTACTGCTAAGAGAAGAAATAAGTTGGAGGTAAAAATCAAGGTATAGGTGGATTAAGGAAGGTGATGGAAACACTAAATATTTTTGCAATGTGACAAATGGGAGGAGGAGGAAGAATTTTGTGTCAAAGCTAGAGATCGGAGGGGAGGTGGTCTCTAACTTGGAAGATATTGGCAGGTTGTTTGTGGACCACTTTAAATCGATTTATAGGCAACCCTTGAATGAGAGGCTTGAAATGGAAGGGGTAGAGTGGCCAAGATTGGATGAGGAGAGGATTAAGTGGTTGGAAAGGAACTTTGAGGAAGAAGAGATTAAAAAGGCAGTGTTTTCAATGGATGGATCGAAAGCTCCAGGCCCAGATGGTTTTTCAATGGCATTCTACCAAGACTGTTGGGAGGTGATAAAAGATGATCTCTATGATGTGTTTAAGGACTTTGTAGAGAAGCATGTAGTTAGTCGAGGTATTAATGCTACTTTTTTTTGCTTTAATCCTGAAGAAATCTGATGCTATCCATCCCAAGGACTTTAGGCCAATTAGTTTGGTGACAAGTATCTATTAAGATAGTGACCAAGGTAGTGATTTAAAAGGCGTGCCTCAGGCGCGCCTAGGCGCACAGGCAGGAGGCATTTTAGGGTAGGCGCCTCACCTAGGTCCTAGGCGTAGCCCTTTCAAAAGGTGTATGCCTAGTGCACCTTACACCTCAGCCCAGGCCTGCGCCTTTTGAAACTTCAACGCTTTTTTTTGTGTCTAGCGGCTGGGTCGGGGGCTCCGTCCCCGGATCCGTATTCCACTCCCCTCGAGGCAAGCCCAAACAAGTCCATGCTAGGTCTTAAATTCTTAGTTCTCACACAAAAAATAGCGATTTTATAGTTTTTTTGCTTTTTAAGAAGATATTTTATTAGGATGAATGAATGAATAAACAACATTACCAAATAGGGGGTTCTCCGTATTCCACTCCCCTCGAGGCAAGCCCAAACAAGTCCATGCTAGGTCTTAAATTCTTAGTTCTCACACAAAAAATAGCGATTTTATAGTTTTTTTGCTTTTTAAGAAGATATTTTATTAGGATGAATGAATGAACAACATTACCAAATAGGGGGTTCTACTCTGCTCTAGTTTGCTCGTCACTGAAGCTTCATGAACCCCTTATTTGGTAATGTTGTTTATTCATTCATTCATCCTAATAAAATATCTTCTTAAAAAGCAATAAAAACTATAAAATCATTATTTTTTGTGTGAGAACTAAGAATTTAAGACCTAACATGGACTTGTTTGGGCTTGCCTCGAGGGGCGTGGTACAAAGGCGGCTCGTAGAATCAGGAATGTAATATGTTTTACATCACATTAGCTACTTGAAGTAATGCAATTGAGAAAAAAAAGGGATTGTGGGTTTTATATGCTTGAAAATGTTTTATATATTTGATTTGATTTTTAAATTCTCATTGGATATGCTCTACATGTTATATTTATGTATTTTAATATTAGATAGTATGTTTTATAAAACATTTATTTTAAAAGTAAGGTTTATATTTTTATTAATATTATGTCTAATAATTTTTTGACTTTTTATTTTTATTTTTTGCACCTTGCTTAAAAAGGCATGTGCCTCGCCTTGCGCCTTAGGTGCAAATTGACCCTTGCGTCTTGCGCTTTTAAAACATTGGACCAAGGTTCTTTCTTTGAGGATTAAAGAAGCCCTCCCGTCCATCATTAGTCAAGTCCAAGGGGCCTTCATTCAAGGATGTCAGATAATTGATCAGATCTCGATTGTGAATGAGTGCGTGGAGGAAATGAAGAGTTCTAGGAAAAGAGGTTTTGTTTGCAAGCTGGACCTAGAGAAAGCCTATTATCTAGTGGATTGGTAGTTTCTGTTAGAGGCGATGAGGAATTGTGGGTTTAGGGAAAGGTGGTGTAGTTGGATGATGGGTTGTGTTAGTAATTGTCACTTTTCCATCCTAGTAAACAGAGTGGTTAGGGACTTCTTTCTAGCCTGTAGGGGCATTAGGCAAAGGGATCCCCTTTCACCTTTTCTCTTTACCTTGGTAGCTGATGCTTTTAGTCGAATTATCACCAGGGCTGATAGGGAAGAGGTCATAAGGGGTTGGATAATAGGCAGAAACCAAGTTCCAGTTACCCATCTTCAGTTTGTAGATGATTTAATGGTATGTTGTGATGGAGGCTTTAGTGAGAAGGTGGGAAACTTAAAGGAGTTGATTAAGACCTTTGAAGAAATTTCCAACTTGAAAATCAACCTAGAAAAGTGCTGCATACGGGGATTAATTTGGAGAATGAGGAGATTGAGGCTATTGCAAATTGCCTTGAATGCTCTACTTCTCTTGGCTTATGTCCTACTTAGGGCTTCCATTAGGGGCAAATCCTAGGGAGAGTAGGTTATGGACTCTAGCCATAGAGAAGTTTGAGAAGAGGTTTGCAGTGTGGAAGAAAAACTACATCTCGTGGGGTGGAAGGATAACATTGATAAGAGCTACTCTTACAAACCTACTTATTACCTCTCGATCTTTAGGATACTACCTAGGGAAGTGAAGAAATTAGAGAAATTGATGAGAGACTTCCTTTGGGAGCCAGGAGAGGGGAAAAAAGATTATTTGATCAGATGAGGTTGTGGGTAGAAGCAAAGAGGAAGGGGGATTAGGTTTAGGAAATTTGATTAAAAGGAATTTGGCTTTGCTAGGGAAGTGGTTATGGAGATGGCCTTTGGAGCGAGAGAGTATTTGGCATGAAGTGGTGAAGAGCATTCATGGATGTTCAGAGAATGGATGGGATGCTGGTGCATCAAGAAGGGCTAACATGGCAGCGCCTTGGGAGGCAACCCACAAAATTTCTCCCAAAGTTTCTTAGTTGTGTCAGGTACGATACTTGTTTCGGGACTTTTGTTCATTTTTGGGAAGATGCTTGGGTTGGGGATCTCCCTCTTAAAGATCTTTTTCCTTCATTGTTTTCTATTTCTTGGTTTAAAAATGAGGGATTTCAAAGTTCCTTCCTTCTCTGTTAAATCCACCGGCCTTGTCTTGGGATTTGGGTTTTCGTCGAGGGTTAAGGGATGAGGAAGTTATTTGTTTGGCTAATTTGCTTTGCCTCCTTGAAAAAGTGTAGTTGGGTCCTTCTTTGCCAGACAAGAGGATTTGGGCCCCTCACCCCAAAAGGTTATTTTCCTGTGGTTGCTTTTTTAAGTCATTTTGTAATACCTCCCCTCAACGGGCTTTCCCTTCCAAAGAAGTCTGGCGTAGGCCGGTCCCCCCTAAGGTAATGGCTTTTTCCTAGGAAGTGTGCCATGGGAAAGTCAACACCATGAAGAGAAGACCCTTTATTTGTATATCTCTTAACTGGTATACCCTTTGCAGATCTCATGGTGAGGACAGTTATCATTTATTTCTATCCTGTGATGTCACTGCAGAGCTTTGGGGATGGCTTTTATCTCTATTTGGGTGTAGGTGGGAGATGCCAATAGATTTTAGTTTGCTGTTCAATTCATCTACCTTCTCATGGCCCCATAAAAGAGGAAGAAGAATGTGGAGGTGTGCAAGAGCAACGTTGATCTGGATAGTGTGGGAAGAAAGGAATTCAAGATTATTCCAAGAGAAGGAAAGGAGCAGCCAGGCATTGAAGGATTGCATTTTAAACAGGGCAATACATTGGTTAAAATCTATACTGTTTCATTCCTTCTCCTTTAATGAACTATGGAGGAACTGGACAGCAGTAGCAAGCTGCTCTTCCATAAAGGACAGGGTTTCTACAAACTAGTCCCCCCTCCACAAGGTTTTCTGAAACTGAATTTTGATGAGAGCAGCTAGGGCAACCCAGGGCCCTCTGGGGGCTGGAGAGGTTATCCTTCTCTACTCTGGCCCGTTGGAAGTTGGGAATTCTGTTAGGGCAGAATTGTTAGCCGCCATACAAGGAGTCCTTCTCGCAAAAAAATTGGGTGTGGAGAAGGTGCTGATTGAGGGGGACTCTAATATAGTAGTGGGGTGCATAAATAATTCAGAGAAGGTTGCATGGATTTACAAGAATGAGCTAAAGAAGTATAAATGTCTGACAAGAAACATGTGTGTTACAGTACAAAGGGTGGGAAGATCGGCGAACGCTCTTGCTGATATTTTGGCAAAACAGGGGACAAATAGGGAAACATTGTTCTGGGTTAAACTGTAATCTTGTAGTAGCACTCATGTACTGCTTGTTATAATTTTATAGTTTTATTTTTTGGGTTTCCTGTATTGGAGAGGCGGCATCTTGTGCCTCTCCAAGGGACTGTATCTTTTTCTTGATCTTAATGAAATGTGATATTATTAAAAAAAAAAAACCATTGTAGTACAGCTATTAATTCAGCTAGCAAGGAGTCTTCATGTCCCACTGTCCTGAAAATATGGGTAGAATTGTTCTCATCTCATCTCTAAGTACTACTATTCATCAGAGTTCTGGATTCCCAATACCGTATCTATCAAAGTTAATCTTTACCTGATTTGCCTCCAGTGGCTGCCAAGGCACTAGACCAGTCTTTTTCACTGTTGAAGACCATGCTACATTTCTCCAATTTCTTAAAAGATACCAGTCCTCTAATTATTCATGGTTTTAGCAACCTAGGTTTCAGAAATGCTGTTATGGAACTTGGCTTCCAATAAATTTGATGTTTACACCATGTGGCAATGTTGTTTTTTCTTTTCTTTATTTGTTTCATTCTTGATTCCTACTTTTATGAAACCGGTGAAGGAAACACATCTGTTATCCTATAGCCCACTAACCTTGATGAGCTGAACCGTGCCTGTTCTATATGTAGGGAAAATGTACCAAGTAACCTAGGAGTAGGATGGCCACCTGCTACCAAATTGTTATTAGAAAAGGAGATAATTTTTAAGGGGTTTTCATCCCCTTTTGGTGATTCAGGAATGTATCAGTATATTTTTTCCTCCACATCTTGGCAAGTGATAGAATTTAGATCAGAAATGTGCTGTCTAAATTGGCTTTCTTTGTCTGGTTTTCAATCCTTGATAAAATTCTGAGTAGAGAAAACTTAGTCAGAAGAGGTATAGAGGTGGTGGAGGCGTATTTTGTGCAATAGAAGTGTGGAGACCACAAGCCATCTACTGATTCATTGTGAATTTGTTTTCTGGAACTCTGGATTTTTGGAAAAATATTGGAAAATTTTGCGGTTAAGTTGTGTTTTCCAGCCAATGTGAAGGGTCTCATAAGTGCTTGGTGGCTAAGGGGGTTAAGTAAGACCGGCAGCAGTTTGGTGCAAAAGAAATAACAAAATTTTCGAGGGGAGACAGAATTCAAAAGAGGTTTTCAATGTCATTTTTTTTCGTAGTTGGCAAATCACTCTCTGTTCAAATCCAGACACACAAGTTCTTTATTGATTGGAATCACCTTTTTGTCTTAAGTATATAAACTTTGTTGGTTTGGGCTATTTGTATTTGGATCTGTTGGGTTTTCCCTAGTACAGATTCTCATTGTACAGTGGTTGCTGGGCTGATTGTATATCTTGGTTTATTTTGATATTTTTAATACAATACATTGCCTTTTTCCAAAAAAAAAAAGACATTGACCTTAGGTCATTTGATCTGTTTCTTTCTTCCATTTTACAAAGATAACTTATTCTGGGTAGGCCTAAACTTGCACCTTGCTTTCAGTTTTACTTGCTGGAATGCTTTACCATTGTTTGATCCTGATGATGAATTTCAACTCAAGAATCCACTCTGCACATTCATTGGTGTACCAGAAAAGGGAAAATAAAGAAACAAAGAAGAAAAAGGAAAAGTAGCTCTTGGAATCTAGAGCATCATATGACCTAGGTACATCTGTCAATTGGCTATGTATATTTATACATCATCTGTCTTAAGATGATACTGTGGAATTTGGCAAGGTGTATAAGAAGTTTATATTAATTAAATGCCCCTTTTATGCTTGGATAGAGGAAGTGACAAGCTTGAGAGATATAGACCAAATGATAGAGTGCAATTTCAATACAAACATAGCAAGATCAAAGATAGTATAGGGGAATATACTGACAGTGTGACTCAAGAATAGGAGGAAGGGAACATGATTGCCAAATAGTAGAGGCGGATCAGAAACATGCTTGAAAACCATTGTTTGCCAGGGAAAAGGTAGAAAAAGGAAAGTAATTCAAATTTTAGTTGGGTAAGAAGATTTGCAAACAAATTGGCTGATTGTCAAGCAAGTGGTAAACAGGGAAAATTTATTTTGGGTGAAGATGTAAGTTACAAATATTGTAATGGGTTAGGCAGTTGTCACCAGTTGCAAGGCAAAAAGGTAGAAAAAGGGCAGGGAAAAGCAAATGTTGTGAAGAAAATGAAAATCAGTAAATATTCTGATGCAAGTTTGTTATGGAAGAGTTGAGAAGCTTTTCTTGGAGTTTGTAGATCAAGATGTGACCTACCAAAACTTGTGATGCAAAAGTCCCAATCAGGGTAAAACCATAAAAGTACTGGATTTGCGTGCCTTACCTCGAGAATTATGAGAATGATGAGCAGAAATAGATGGAGACACGTTCTAAACTGCTGAAAAATGCTTTTAAGTTGCAACAGACTGGTTCAGAAATCAGAAGCTGAAATGGTTTTAAGAATTACCTAGCAGAAGTTGTTATTTTGCTTTGATTTTTTATCTACTGGAGTCATTTTGAGAGGACTCGGGATTTTATGGACTTTAAGCTTCTGGAGAACCTGTTGCACTGTATCATGTCTTGTGGATGTTGAAATACACCAACTTTCTAATGGTCTCTACAGTGACAATATCATCAAACTGGTTTTGGTGCTAGTAGGAGATATTTTTTAAGAGAACAGGCAGAAGAAAAGGGCTTTGAACATGATGAAATAATATATGGTTTCTTTCCAGATTGGTTTGGCCTGTATTGTCATGTTAACCAGGCTGGTGCTTTTGATTGCCTGGAAGGATGGTGGTCTTGCTTTCTTCTTGGCAAAACCATTTATGATTCTTTGTCTTTCGATTATTGTATTTTATTTCTTTAGATGTTTTCTTCCTTTTTCTTTCTCTGTCATTTTACTATATTTAGTAGGACTTGTCCACCTTTCTAGATGTGATATTATCTCATGCAAGATGATGGTTAACCTAATTTAAGATGGGGAATCAATAGAAGCTGGTGGGAATTTTATTGTGGACAGTCCATATATCTAATTTTACAGATATGGGGATCTGAATGACAAATCGCTTTTTGTTCTTGATTATAATACAAGGTATGTGGTTATATGGAGGGCTTTGAATGGAAGGATGTTGGGGCAATCTATTTTGTTGTTCTTTGGAAATAGGAAGCAATTTCTTCCTTCTATTTCTGTTAGATTTCCATTATTGTGATAATCAATTCAGTCTAGAGATCAAGATGGGTTTGCTAGGATTTTTCAGTGCCTTGCATTTATGGATGCCTAATCTGAGCAGTGGCAGTCCTCAGCTGAATCTTATTAAGTATTATTCACGTTTCTCTTTCCTTTTATGGTCCCACTTGGATTGTATTGCAGTACTGCCATCCAGCATTGGTGATATGGTTATTCCTTGTGCAGGATCTCAGGCATGGCAGGGAGAAACCGTATGCCTCGTCATCCTGTTAATGATGGTTTCCGAGGCTTTCATGATGGCCCTCGGCCTCTTTTGAATCGAGGACCTGGTCCCCTGCCTCTTCACCCTGCAGCTCTGGAGGAGGAACTTGAAATCCAACATGAAGATATTCGGAGACTTCTTATTGAGAACCAGCATGTTGCTGATGATAATATTATTCTACAGAGGGAGCTGACTGCTGCAAAGGATGAGATTCACAGACTGAGCCAGGTCATACCCAAACTTCGTGCTGACAAAGAGGCACAAGCTAGGGAACTTATTGAGAGAGGGTTGAAGCTAGAATCTGAGCTCCGTGCTGCTGAGCCTTTGAAGGTGGAGGTTCTGCAGTTAAGAGAAGAGACTCAGAAACTGAATGCTTTGCGCCAGGATCTTACTGCCCAGGTTCAGGGTTTCACAAAGGATCTGGCTCAACTGCAAGCTGAAAATAAGCAACTACATGTCATGAGGGCTGACATTGATGGTTTACGTCAAGAGCTAGTCAGAGCCAGGTTTGTATTTGGTCATTCTTTCAACTTTAGTTACAATCGAGTTTCTTTCCCCGTTGATGAGTGGTTAAGACATCCAAAGCTATTCTTAAGCGGGGGGTGACATAAACACTATGAAAAGGGTATAACATACTATTCTTGTCACCACCACCTTATATCAGATGCTTTCCTTAGTAGCTGAATTTGTAATGGACTATGTTTGTAGAACGGCTTTTGAATATGAGAAGAAAGCAAATGAGGAGCAAGTAGAACAGAAGCAAGCAATGGAGAAGAACCTTGTTTCCATGGCTCGTGAAATTGAGAAACTCCGAGCGGAGCATCTGAACGCAGAGAAGAGAGCAAGGGGTCTTGGTAAATTTTTCTTTATTTTTACTTGTTTGCACTTTTACTTCCTAAAGATACCATTCCTTAAAATAAAAAGAAGATAGCAAATCTATTATAATAGAGGTATGAATCTTTTACACTTTTGTAGGTGGCATGAGCTATGGAATGTTGAAGACAAGCTCCGAATTGGGATACCCAGGTGGTGCATATGGTGATACTTATGGTGGAGCATGGGGCCCTTATGATACACGCGGCTCTACCCGACGCTGAAATCTTTTTTGAGATATGTTCTGGTTGGGTTCACATTGAGGGAACTGGTTTTAGACTTCTAGTTTTAGTTTCTTGTTTGGTTAAGACGGCAATTTTCTTGGGTGAGCAAGGAATATAAGAGAAGTCGGATACTTTGCTTTCGCTTTTATCTAATCATATTGTTCTTTCTTTCCTAGTTCCTGCCACGTGTCTTTTGGTTTCCTTATGACAAGTTGAAGGCTGATTAAAAGCTATCCCCAACGTCATCAGTTCTTCACTGTCATCGTCTGTCAATTACAATGATAAAATGCCTTGTTTGTGGCATGCCCAAAAGCCAATGGTTAAAAATAAATACTGATCCCAGAAAGTGTGCTTATAGAGTATGTAAATGTAGCCTAGGGCCTCTGGATCTCACTCGATGAGAGTTGTTTATCCTAGATTTGGAAAATTTGGTTTCGTAGATTAGGACGTGTTGCTCTCTTCTAGTTCTAGACCTACATTGTGAACCCATAGTTAGGTATATTCTTATCGTGTGGCTATTAAATGGTTGAAACGACTATCTTCGCATACACCACATCGACATGAAGTTCTGCGTGCTTACACTTGGGAGTAGGAATCATGCCTAATCACTCACCTGTTTGATGGCACAAAAAAACTTTAGTATGGTGCCTTTTCTTCCCTATGTTCATGCATATTTTTAGTGCGAATATGTAATTGGATTTTTATGTACTAGCGGGACCCATGCGATGCACATGATGGGGCACCCCTGCTCGATGCACGCCAACCCTCCTTGTCCCTTGCCCCCACAAATCAAGACATTTTACTCCATCTCCATCTTGACCCTAGTGGTGGGACAGTTGGGGGTAGGCACCCATTCCTGTCAGGGATGGGGAATCTCTAAATTTTCCCCACACTGAGGCAACCACTTAAAAAAAATTAATTTATGGATATTTTACAAATAGGGTTATGAGAATTTGGAGGTATTTTAGGTATTGGATTATGACAATTTGGGGGTAATTTATAAATGAAATTATGAGATCCTACGATTATAAGAATACGATGCAACCTTAGAAATATTTTAAAAATCAATATTAAATCTATGGATACTTTACTAATTTACCATCAGGTTCAAAGAATTATATGCAAACCCCATCCCTAATTTGGGGTAAAAATATTTTTTCTATCCCCAACCCATTTCTACCTTGTCCTCATTTAAGACTTAAGAAAACTTGCCCCATTTGGGGCGGCATAGGGCAGGGCCCCGGTTTTATAGGGAAAATTTCCATTCCTACAATTTTAATAATTTTCTATAACTAATTAATTAACAGTAAATTAAATAACAATATTTTATGTTAATTTTCAAAAAAATATTGAAATTGCAATTGATTAGTAATAATGTATAGCAAATTAATTATTTACAATAACAATAAATTAATGTAAATTATTTACTTTTTAAGCCTAAATTATTTACTATTAATCAAAGTAAAATAATCTAACTATGGTAAACTACATTATTTTTAATTAAAAATAAACCATTTGTTGTTAATTAATGTAAAACCAGGTATGATTGAACTCAACCAAGTGGTCTAGATTGGTGTGGATAGATTTAATAATTTTCCCAAATTATTTAATATTATTTATTGAAATAATAGCAATGTATTGTTATTTAAATAATTATGAACAAATTTCTAATAAATTAATTTCCTAATTTAGTTTTCCTAAATTTTTTATAATTATTTAGTTGAATAATAATTATGGATTATTATTTAAATGGTTTTCGAGAACATTTTTTTCATAGATTAATTTCTTAATTTCTTAAATACTTATTTAAAAATAATTATGGACTATTAGTTAAAGAGTTTCCTTTAATTATTTAATAATTATTAATTATAATTAATAATTTTATAGAAATTAGTAAATAACGCTAATTAGTAATATCTTTTATCAATAAATTATTATTGTAAGGATTCAAAGAAAATTTATTAAATTACAATGATTAGTGTAAATTACGCTAAATTTTGAAATTTTGAACATATATTAATAACCAAAAATTATTAAATAATGGATTGTTTATTATTTTTTGGTAGATTATTAAAGTATTTAATATTTGTTAAATAATGCATTATTTATGAAATAATTATTTCATAATTTTTGTAGAATATTTTCCAGAAATGTTTAATAATTTTCATAACTAATGGATTATTTAATAATAGATTATTTAACAATAATGGAAGATGCCTTAAGGCCCATGAATATATAGGAAACATCAAATTCCTCTCTCTTTAATTTGCTTGGAATCATGTCTATAGAGATAAATATTGTTTGGTTTGGAAAACCAAATCTTAATAAATTATGGCCCTATTTTTATGGACAAGTGGAGAGAATAGAGGGGAATTAGTGATAAAAGTGAAGGAGAGGATAAAACATATATTAAGGTAATTAAGGAGAGAAGTTGGGTTGTTATAGAAAGTAAGAGACGTGAATTGTGGGGGAGACAGAGAACCTAATGGGAAGGGAGAGGAATGAAGAGGGAGGGTGCTGAGATGGCAAATTGGGAGTGGTGGGAAGGGGGAGAGGAGAGAGAGAATCAAAGAGAATGCAGGGTTGGATAATGGAGCAAGGAGAAGCAATGTGACATGTGCCATAGAGAGAGAGAGAGAGAGAGAGAGAGAGAGAGAGAGAGAGAGGTTGTGTTTGTGCTTTTTTATTATTATTTTTTGTTAGCTGAGGATAAAAAAACATTAAATTAATAATTGAATGTTTGTACATGAAGACTAGATTTGTTCATGGGCCGGGCCTGGCCGGGCCGGGCTTTGACTCTTTATTAACAGAAAAATGTTAGGCCCGAGCCCGAGCCCGGCCCGACCAACAGGCCTACAACTTGGGCCCAAGTCTGGCCTTGATAAAAAGCCTGAAGCCTGACCTAATAAAAGAAATTCAAAATTTTTCCTATTCAAATGGACTTTTTTCTCTTTTAATTTAGATGTTTTTTTCCCCTATTTAAATGAACAATGGGCCTACAAGTGAATCAACAACATTCTCAAATCAAAAAATTTATTCAAATGGACATCACATAGGGTTTTTACTTAGGTTTAACTATAGGTCGGGCCGGGTTTACTTAGGTTTAACTATAGGTCGAGCCGGGCTATTTTGGCAAAGCCCGAGCCCGGCTTGAATTTTATGTGGGCTGAGCTTTTTGGCCCGAGGTTAAGCCCGCGGGACAAAAAGTCTGTTCAAGACCGTCTAGGGGTCGGGCCGGGCAGGGCCGGCCTGTCGGGCCACCCGACCCATGAACAGGTCTAATGAAGACCGAGTTGGGAACTTTTGCTAGTGTGCAAGACTCTAAAAAGTACATGAAAAGCTATTGTTTTATCATGAATGGATTCATTTAAACAACTAAAATAAAAGACTATTGATTGACACCTTGACCTTAAACAAGATTATTAGATTTTTGGGGGTAAAGTAAAATGAATGGATTCCATGTCTGCCTTAGATCACCATCGTCAAGACTCAAGAATGAAGAATCAGAGACGGGATGGGCTTCGCACAAAGCGAGCCCCACAGCCCATCCCCACCGTGATTTGGGAATATCCTCCCATGACAAGCATGCATGGGGGATGGGTTGTGGGGCATTTTGTGGGGAGCCCATCAAGAATCAACATAGCCTGTTATTTCCACTATGATATGGAGAAGATATGATATATGAAAAACTTCTTACCAATCAACTGAAATCATAAACGTGGTAGCCAATCAGGTGTTATTTATCAAAAATCATGGGTGGATTTTGATTGGTCAAAACTTTTCCCATATCATATTTTTTCTGCATCATAGATTTTCCCTTATTATTAAATATAAAGTTTTGCTTTTATGGTTTAAATTCGGAACATCAAATGTTGGATAAAGATCTGCAAAGCTTATGCAAATTTCTTTAATGTTGGATGGTCAAAGAATAGTATGATCTAACGAATAACTCTTTTGTCATTGTCAGAAAAAATAATAATAAACAACGAATAAAATTGTAATTCAAATAACTATAAATTAGGAGAGGAGGCCTTGCGTTACAGGGGTTCACTCATAAACTATCAGGCTTGAGCTCGATTCGAATTAGAGACTTGAGTTTGAGCTCAAGCTCGGCTCGAGTCAAAAGCTCAGAAGTTCGAGCTCAGCTACCTTTGATTGTAGGTCTTTCAAGCAACCAAGGTTTCGAGCCGAGGTCTCTCTCAATTTTCGAGGTGCCAAACCAAGGTCTCCCTTAGTTGCTGAAGTGTTGAGCTGGGGTTTCCCTAGCAGGCAAGGTGTTGAGCTAAGGTCTTCCTTAGTTGACAAGGTGTTAGGTTGAGGTCTCCCTCAGTTGTCGAAGTGTTGAGTTGAGATCTCCCTTAGTTACTGAGGTGCCAAGCCGAGGTCTCCCTCAGTGGTCGAAGTGTCATCAAGCTCGGGCTCGATTTGAATTAGAGACTTGAGCTTGAGCTCAAAAGTTTGAGCTTGGCTCAGTTCGAACTCGACTACCTTTGGTTGCAGGTTCCCTAGTAGTCGAGATGCCGACTTAAGGTCTTCTCAATTGGAGAAAGAGTGGCATTCTTGTAATTTATAAGGAGAGAGAGATGGCTAGGAATGGCAACAGGATAGGTTTGGGGTGGGGCATTTACTCCCTGTCGGGTACGGGGAATCCCCGAATTTTCCCTGCTCCAAGGCAACTACTTAAAAATTATCTATTTTATGGACAATTTAAACATATGATATAGGAATTTGGGGGTATTTTAAGAATTGAATTATAATATTTTAGGGGTAATTCAAAAATAGAATTATAGGATCCTAAGATTTTAAGAATTTAGGGAAAAACTTAGAGATATTTTAAATATCAATATTGAACCTAGAGATATTTACTAATTTACCTTTGGGTTTAGGGCGGGTTCGGGGAATTATATACAAAACCTGTCCCTGCCTCGTCCCCGATTCGGAGAAAAAATAATTTTCCCGTCCCTGCCCTGTCCCTGTTTAGGGTTGGGGAAAACCTGCCCCATTCAGGGTGGGGCGGGGCGGGCCCCAGTTTTATGGGGGGAATTGCCATCCTTAGAGATGGTAGGAGAGAGAGATGGCGTTCTTGAAATTGTAAGAAAGAAAGATAGTTGGTAGGAGAGAGAGTGGCATTCTTGTAAATTGAAAAAAAAAAGCAAGAGAGAGAGATAGAGAGTTGGTAGGAGAGAGTAGCATTCTTGTAATTTGAAAGAAAAAAGCAAAAAAGAGAGAATTGGTAGAGAGTGGCATTCTTGCCTCGTCCCTATTTAGGGTTGGGGAAAACCTGCCCCGTTCGGGGTGGGGTGGGGCCCCGATTTTACAGGGAAATTGCCATCCCTAGAGATGGCAGGAGAGAGCGATGGCATTCTTGTAATTTGTAAGAAAAAGTGAGAGTTGGTTGGAGAGAGAGTGGCATGCTTGTAATTTGAAAGAAAAAAAGCAAGAGAGAGTTGATAGGAGAGAGTGGCATTCTTGTAATTTGAAAGGAAAAAAGCAAAAGAGAGAATTGATAGAGTGGCATTCTTGTAATTTCTATGAAAAAAGGCAAAAATACTGTTAGATTCCATTTCTCTCATCCTCAAGCCTTTACATACACATTTCAGCTTAATATATTTACTAGTGGAGGGGGCCCTACGTTGTAGGGGCTCGCTCATAAACTGTCAGGCTCGAGCTCGATTCGAATTAGAGACTTGAGCTCGAGTCAAAAGCTCGAAAGTTTGAGCTCGACTACCTTTGATTGCATGTCTCTCAAGCAGTTGATGTGCCAAGCCAAGGTCTCCCTCAATTTTCGAGGTGCCAAATTGATGTCTCCCTCATTTGCTAATGTGTCAAGTTGAGGTTTCCCTAGTAGGCGAGGTGTCGAGCTAAGGTCTCCCTTAGTTGACAAGGTGTCGAGTTGAGGTCTCCCTTAGTTGTGGAGGTGCTGAGTCGAGATCTCCTTTAGTGACCGAGGTGCCGAACTGATGTCTCCCTCAGTGGTTGAGGTGTCATCTAGATCGAGCTCGATTCGAATTAGAGACTTGAGCTTGAGCTCAAAAGTTTGAGCTTAGCTTGGCTCGAACTTGACTATCATTGATTGCAGGTCCCCTAGCAATCGAGATGCCGAGTTGAGGTTCCCCTCAATTGGAGAGAGAGTGACATTCTTGTAATTTATAAGGGGAGAGAGAGAGAGAGAGATGTCATTCTTGTAATTTGCAAGAAAAAGAGAATTGGTAGGAGAGAGTGGCATTATTGTAATTTGAAAAAAAAACAAAAAAGAGAGAGAATTGATAGGAGAGAGTGGCATTCTTATAATTTCTAAAAAAAGATACAAAAAATACTGTTAGATTATATTTCCTTCATCCTCGAGCCTTCTTAAGTACACATTTCAGCTTAATATATTTATATAAATATTGTTTATTGCAATGCGCCTTGCGGTTACGGTCTATTAGCCATTTCTTTATTAATTTTTTTTGAAACATGAAATTCAGGAAAGATAAGGCTATACAAGGGAGGGCTGTGACCTTATGGTCCCTTATCAGGGTAAAATTATTCCCATATGGGGCAACCGGTTTTTGCAACGTTTGCTGGTATACTAGTTAAGAGAATCTGTTTTAGTATTAAAACTAAACCATAATACAAGGGCTATGAGAATGTGTACAGTAAAAGTTTTATTGGCCAACACACTTCTCTTTTTTATAGATAAACACACCCTTAATTAAGTTTACTAGTTTCAATCCCCGAGACAGAACTCTCTCTGGTGAGGATTTTGGTATGGGTTTGACTAGAAACCCGAAAAACTTGTAATTGGTCTGTCATTCAGGTGTCATGTCTTTCTTTCTTGGAGAGCAGATTTTTCCTTTTGATAATCCAACACGCAGAAAAGGCATTACTCAACTTGTCTCTTATCTTGTGGTCTTTTTTGTATTTTATTTGTTTTCGTTTTTTGGAGAACCCACATTTTAAGGGTCAATGATGCTCAGATCCGGGGCCGATGCAGTTGAAATTCTTCAAAACATACATTTATTTTATTTCCAAGAAAGACAAATATTATTATACAGGAGAAAATCAAAGAGGCTATTTTTTGTAAAAATTGTAGAGTAGCATTGTTGGAGTTGGAGATGCATTTTGATATGAAAGCGGTGGAAAACAAAACCTTTTTAGGGCCTTCCACCTTATTTTTTTCTCTGATGTCAGTAAACTCAGTTCTCGGCCTTTGAGTTAGGATCTAACATTATAAATAGATTTTAATTAGCCATGCCATTGCCCAAGGCCGAACCAGAATCACCGCTGTATCAGAAGACTCGTAGGCTGTGTTTGGTTTCATAGGCGTTTAATGAAAAAATGCTACTAAATCAATGTCACAGGTATTGACATTTATTACAGATGAAACAAAATAAAACAACTGTTTGATTTCAATATTTATCAAATAAATAGTAAAAATTGAAATGATTTGGTCTTTGTGCATGGGGTATTTGAAGAAACATTAAATTCCTATTTATGCTGATGTGACACACTTTAATGAGTATTAATATGGGGTAGAGAGTAAAAAACGTTTAAAATAAAGCCCAATCAAACAACAAAAACAAAAAACATTTAAAATAAAAAAGTGCAAATAAACAACTTATCCATAAATGCCCATGAAACCAAACACATACTTAGAAAGCGATTAGACATCACCTTAGTAGTTAGTACCTTACCAACCTTTTTTCTACATACAGATACAATATTGGAAAATTGGTTCTTGCAAGTGCATTAATGCCGAAAAATACAAAAGCATTGCTCGTTTTTAAGGTCCGGTAGAAACTTAATAACGAAAACAACTCATGAATTGATAATAACTCATCATCATCTAAGCCTTATCCCAACCATCTGAATCCTGTTTTGCCATTTTGTTCCATTGAGTGTCACTCATATCCAATGTCAAAAAATATGAATCAATTAGCAATAACTAAAAAACTTATTTTTTTTTCCTACGGCAAAGAAAATAAGTAAATAGGGAACTTCCTTTTATTAATAAAGTGGGAATGTTAACTCAGAAACTTCTTTTAAGAGCCCGTGAGATTGCTCCAATGGTGGAAGGTGTAGTTCGACAACATCCTCCAATGAGTTTGGCTCCTGAATCACGCCATCTTGTTGAAAATAGTTCAAATTTGTTGTCGTCAAAGCACTTCGAAGGCTGTTAATCCAATTCACAATATGTAAATAATTTATTAATGAATATACCAATACATTTAAATCACAGCGAGAGGAAAAAATCAGATTAATTAACTAATTAAGCTCTTGAAATTGCACTTAGTATTTTTTTATAGGTATTAGTATTTCGGTATTTTCCCCCACCAACCCCACCTTGCTCTGTCGGTGGACTGTGGATATGAGAAAATTTTCAACTCGTAGTGAGCCCTCTAAGAAAGATAACAAGAGAATAGTTTTACTTCTAGGTGTCGCATGCATTCCAGTGATTAGTCAGCTTAATTCACAAAGTGATATTAGGTGGTTCATTCTTTCACTCACCAGCCATCTCTTAGCTCTTCCATCCCATACCTCCCCACTATTGGGATAAACAACTATGGCCTTTTCAGTTAACTGGGAAAGAGAGAAAATTGCAGTTCAATGCCGTGATCATGTAACAATGTTAGATAAACAATGCATAATAGGAAAAGAGTGAGTAGTTTTTGTCTGTTTGGTGCTTACCTCCTTAAACCTGCAGATGAGGTTTTCTATGAAATGGGGTGGTGCACAATTTATTCCCACAGCATTCACTTTCTTACTCTTGTTTATTATACCAAGGCACTCCTCAAAGCTCTCTCCCGAGGGAGCATTCTCACCATCTACAGAGCTGAAGCAGATCCAAGATGGAATTTGGATATTTTCTTCATCCAGCAGCTCAGCACATGCCTATGTGCAGATTTTCATATAAATAACAAATGGAAGAACTTTGAAGATAATTATGCTTTTCTGGAAACACTCATCAGAAAAAAAAAAAATCATGCTTTTCTGGAAAGGGTTGTGGTGCATCCTCCTTTGGTGGAAAGCAGAAAGTGTTCTTTAGGCTTAGTTTGGAAGGAGTACAAATACAAATATGTACAGTGCAAATTCATACAAAATAATACAAAATATAAGGTTTTGCACTCTACATATTTGTATTCGTACTCCTTCCAAACTGAGCCTTAAGGGTTAAAAACTGGTCAGAATTTTTCATTTATGAGATTGATAGAACGTATTATATTTTGTGCCAAGGATCATAGGCCAATGTATAATGGCTTTTGTATTGGAATATTCCATCTCAGTTTTTATAGAGGCTACAACCTTGTAGTAGCAGAGATATAACACATTTTATCAATCTCATATCAGAAGAGCTGATCAAATGGTTCTGTTCTGAGGACAGCCTCTGCTATTGACCTGAGGATCCTGCACAGCACGTGGAAAACAATTTTTTGAAATGAAAAATCATGACAACATTGACCCATATATGAACAACTATTCAAGGAAGTGATATTTTAAAAACAATTTACCAATTAGTCCAGGAGAACTACTTTTCCGCGTTATAAGCATAGAATCATATGCCAATACACAAGGTTAGACTGTCATCATTATCATCCTAGTGCAACTAATGAATCATGTCACTCCATTCCAATCTATCTAGGGCTATCTTTATGGTAACAAGCATATATCTTTAATTTAATGAGCTAGCATCTTGAATTTAGCACTGAGAAAAATCAATTATGATCATCCATGAAAAGAAATTTAACCCATGGTGAAATACACCGGTATACACAGACCATCTAATAAAGAAGGATAAGGTACATAACAATGGAAATGCCTGGTTAAAAAAATGGAACATTTGTTAACAAGGACCAAGGATGAGATAACCATTTAGCTACTATTAAAGAAAAATATACAACAATAAGCAATTTATACAAAAGTTTCTCCAGAGTACCTGAATCGATACCTCTGAGTAGAACTCTGTTAAAATAAAGCACTGCTACAACATTTAAAGCAATATTCTAAAATATGGAAGCATGAGGCATAGCACTAGGATCTTCTAATGTGTTTAAGCCTTATGAAATATCGTTGTTTGAAGAAAAAAACATATGAGTTAAAATGACAGGGAGTGTAGAATTATGTGAAAAAAAGAACAACAATTTTATTTATAGTATGGTTAAATTACTCATCATATAAACAAGAAATTGAAAATAGTAAGGGCTTTCCTACAAATCCTTGTAGAAAATTAGAAAGTTCTTAATATAAATCAAGACCTCAATGAGTGTTGAACATCCTGAATATTTATAAATAAAAAAGCACCTGGAAATCTTCAATTGTTCTTTAAATCATTCTTGTGATGAGAACCCTATAGATGTTCTTGGCACAAGGCATCTCAAAGTGTGATGCATGTACTTTTAGGCATGAACCTCAATGTTGAGCCTCAGGGTGTTTTCCTTAAGCCTCAACTCAAGGAGATCCTAGGCAAAAGTGTCACATACATTTTAAAACATTGGCCGGATATTCTTATTGCTTAGAATATAGTGTCTGATCTCAACATTGAGTTTAGTATACAAATACCCCAACTATCATTCAACAGTTTCATTCAATTTAAACAACCCAAACTTAATGTTTCCTTTTAAGTTTGATAAACTCAAGTGTAACCAAACACCATTAAAATTAAATCCCCTATGGGACCATTAGGAGGAATAGGTCTAAAAAGGAAAATAACCAATTGGCTATACAAGTAGGACAGAGGAACAAATTCAGAATCATATAAACTCAATCCAAGATCAAGCAACAAAAAGCTGCCCATTTTTATCCACTAGAGTTCAATTAGGTAGACGGTAGACTAAACAAAGACAAACAAAGAGATCAACAAATTCACAGGAAGAGGACCGGAATGAGAGGGAACGATAATCCAAGGAATGGGGGTATGGATGATGAATTATCAAGTATTGACAAGCAGACTGTATCTTCTCTAGTATTTTTTCAGCAATAGGAACAATTGTTTTGGGAGACTTCAATACCACCACAATACTTGTAGTTTAGCTACTTTAAATTATTTTGTATCCCTATAGCTACAAATCTTTCATGATCATATGTGACTTTCGAAGAAGAATAAGCTATGGCTTATTATCTGAAAATTGCATTAAGAATAAGAGTGTTGAATGATGGAGCCTGGTATTGTATTACTGACTAAATGTAGGAATTCAAAAAAAAAAAAAAAAAAAAAAGAAAACAGTTTTCTTGGATTGAGAACTCTGTCATAACTATTTAATATGCACAGTAAGCATTTTTAAACTTTCCATTTCTGGCACTATTAGCGGGTGGATGAGAAAGAGGAACAGAAAATGGTGGTGTCATTTATTACTTCTATCAATTACCAATTCTATCTGTTGAGCATTAGTTTACAATAAAAGTAAGCAGAGAATGTAGCAAACTTATCATTTGTTCATAGATTTAATTCTTTCACTAGAGTTTGTTAAAAGGGCTTTCTCCAAGTCTCCATACCATTTTGTACTTGTATCCAAATTGAGATAAGAAAAGTTGTTAATCATCAGCGAAATAAATGCCAAGCATATCCATAAATGAGGAAGTTCTCCCAGTACACAAACTAAGGTTATACACATGGCATTATAATAAAATGGTGGAAGTAAGGAAAAATAACATTAACATTTTCTCAGCTACTATGGAAGAATTAATAATATCATAATATAAGTCTAATAAATGATATGCTTTAAGAATGGTTGACAACTCAATCAAGTCATCCCCCTAATAAGAGTGCATAAGATGAAAAGAGATTATGAAACTCAGGACACTGGCATCTGTAATGACAAAAGAGGGGCAGGTTTTGGCTAACGTTCTTAGTTCATGAAGTAAGATAATGTCAAACTGTTCTATTAAAACTATTCAACCATCTATTGTCAAAATACTGAGAAATCTACAAAACAAATTTGTGCAAAGAACACACCTGTGCTTCAATTTTATTTGGTATGGTTTCAAACGCCAACAAATCTGGACCTGCCTCAACAAGGACTTGTAATCTCCGCCTGTGGAAATCCTTCAACTTATCCAAGGTAACATCTGGCCCATAACGCCCACTGGATGCACAATGAATAAACAAAACCAAGAAACCTAGATGAATTTCCAATTGATCACATGTGATAAAACTGGAAGCAAATTGGAGAGGTTGTTTTAATTATATAACTGTGACTGAAAAATAAAATAGAAGAAAACATTAGCTATGACAATGAGATGCTTAATCTAGAAGATTTCAGGCACCTGTATTCTGAACCATCAGCAAGATAGGCACCATAGCTACCAACAGACGCTGCCACTAATGCCCTATTATAACTATGTCCAGGAATACTCTGCACTTCATCCCAAAACTTGTCACGGGCTTCTACAGCCAATTTGACACTCTTCTGGAGTAAAGCCTCTCCTTCTTCAATCGACAGTCCTCTAGATAAAAATCCTGGGATTGTTGCCTGGATACCCGGAACAAAAATAACTAGTTACTGATAATGTAAGCCTACAATTAAATGCAGTATACAGAGGGTATGCCAGAGAATGCTAGTATATGTAGAAAAGATTAAAAGAAGAAAAAAAAGAAGAAAAACAGAAAGATAACAGGTAATGCCCCCTCAAAACAATTCATAGAATTGTATGATAACTTGAGATTCGTCAGGGTAGAGGCCCAAACCTGATAGGATGAAGTTACTAGTATATCTGCACCAGCCTCGAGATATTCCAGGTGAACCTGCACAATGACAGAGCTTCTTCAGATCCGTCCATTTTCATTATTAGGTATAGTGCCGCTATATTATGCCATTAAAAACAGAGAAAGATGGGTTAAGTTTTAAAGATTTGTTCACGCGTAGATTGAGAAAAGAATAACAAGGGAACATCAAGAAGAGAGAGAAAGAGTGTACCCGTTTGACGAGTTCAGGGTCTTTGATCAAGCAAAGGGCGCTCCAAAGAGGGTCATTTATAGAGGCACCGTGCTTTTCAAGCTGCGTCGCAAATCCTCCGTCGACAATGGCGCATCCTCCTGCTCTCTCTATCAGATCCTCTAACGACGTTGTGGTCGCCCCTGCTCCCGCAACCGTTCCCAGACCCATTTCTGTGTGTCTGACTATCTGGGTAGTGGATAATAAACGAATGGACGCGTAATGGCGCCGGAGACAGGAGTTGTCAGTCGTAGAAAACTTCTCCGCCAAAAGATGTGAAGTTGGGTTGGGCTGTGATGTATCTTGTATGGAAGAAGCGTGAAGCAAGACAAAATGACAGAGCCTCAGGTTAGAATATTGACATATTTCCCAACCCCGAGCCACGTTTATATATATAGACTAGAGAGAGAGAGAGAGAGGGAGATTGTTTCAAGGAATTCAAAGGGTTTTGAAGAAATTCCATAGTTTGAGTGTGACAAATACAAATAGGGAAACTCGTCTTCTGATCCTGGTCCTGCTGCATGAAGATTGGCGGTGGCGGGGACAATTTCAGTTTGGCACTGGTAGTGGTAGGTGGGTCTCGTCGCCTCTTAGACCTAAATCGATCAGGGCCCAGGAAATGGTCTGCTATGGCCGGGACACCTATGACCTATAGTTGGCTAAGCTAGCCAAGCTAGCTGGCCTTACTAAGCAAAAGTCAAACCTCCATAGACTGGTTCTCACTGCTCCGTCTAATCTAGGACTAGGAGTAGGATTACTTGCAGGCTGAGGCTGCAGCGGGTTCTTACTTCTAAGCTGTGGGACTGGGAGTTGTTTGTTAAATTATTTTTTTTGATGGTGCAACCTGTAAGCTGGCTGTAATTGGCCTGCTGTTCTCACTAAAATTCCATTTCATCCAAACGACGATAAATCATAAATCTGAATCGAAATGAAATTTTACGTCAAACGCATACGCAGTCTAATGTATGTATGTAAATTAAGGGAGTTGTTTGCCTTGCCTTGTCATTAATCTAGTATAAATTAAATCAACTCAAAATGGTTTAGGTAGAAATAGCAGTAATATCAAACACACTGACACAGCTGTGTTTAATTCTGTCGAGAGTCCCATGATGCCATGAACCTTTTATAGCCCGCTTTATTTCCTTTAGGCTGTATTTGATTGCAGTGCAAATTTATCTGCACTAGTACAAATTCATAAAAGTGTAAATGAAAAAAATATAAAGTGTAAATGAAAGCAAATTTTCACTTTCATATTTTAGTCCAAATTTCCTGGTTCCTTTCACATACTTGAGTATTCTCTTTGCTACCCCAAAATGAATTTTACTTGGCTTATTCATGTATCTTGAAACAATGCTCACAACAAGAACAATATATAGCCTTGTGTTCGTGAGAAAATCATGAAACCAATAAGGTTTTTGTAGATTGATGCATCTACCAATTCTGCTCCATCCTCATTTGACAACTCTTCATTGACAACCATACAAGTAGTTAGGGGTTTACATGTTGACATATAAAACATTTTTAACAAATCATCAACATACTTCTCTTGGGATATAAAAATTTTACCTTTTCTTTGCTTCACTTGAATTCCAAGAAAGTATTTCATTAACCCCAAATCACTCATCTCATATTCCTCGGTCATTGCTAATTTGAATTCATTCAACAATTTTGGGATGGTATTTATATAAATCAAATCATCAACATAAAGGCAAACAAGAATAAAATCATGCATACATTCCTTCTTGTCATAGAGTGATGGCTCATTTAAACTTTTTTCAAATCCATTCTTACAAAAATATTTATCAATCTTGCTATTCCATGCCCGAAGTGCTTGCTTTAGTTCATGCGAAAGTTTTCGAAACTTGCAAACCTTATCCTCATTTCCTTCTATCACATATCATTGTGGTTGTTCAACATAAGTTTCTTCTTTTAAATCTCCATTTAAGAAGGGTGATTTCACATAAAATTGAAACACTTGTAGTTTTAATTGAACAGCAAGTGCAAGCACAATTTTAATTATTTCCATTCTTACAACTGGTTCCAAAGTCTCAAGGAAATCTACCCCTAGTTGTTGGGCATAACCTTTAGCTACTAGCCTTACTTTGTGCTTTTAAATTGAACCATCTTCATTGAACTTTGTTTTATAAACCCATTTCAGTCCAATAACTTCTTTTTCTTTGGGTTTATTAACCATTTCTCGTGTTTTTTCTTCTCTATCATTTCAATTTTTCCATCCATAGCTTTCACCCTAACTTCTTCTTTTGAAGCTTTCTTAAACTTTTGTGATTCTAGAGCAAAAAATGCAATATCAC
This sequence comes from Nelumbo lutea, assembly GCF_056320005.1. NCBI lineage: Eukaryota > Viridiplantae > Streptophyta > Magnoliopsida > Proteales > Nelumbonaceae > Nelumbo > Nelumbo lutea. The sequence goes on along the minus strand of NC_142686.1, from coordinate 23,394,417 downwards.
AAGAATCAAAGATTTCTTGAAGTGAACGTACCTTTCTTGGTGGAGTATCCAAATCTACATCACTTAGGCTTACTTGTCATAGATTTTGATTTCTTGAACATGAGTTTTACTTTATTCTGTTTTATGTCTTAATACTAAAATTTAAAATAAAAATAGTTCAGAATTTACACTTAAATTATTTGCATTGCCACAGCTGCATCAATGCAAATTTATTTGCATTCCAACCAAACACAGCCTTATGGACGTGGGTTTGAACGAATAATCCTTAGAAAGAAATGTCTCCAGGAAGCTGGACTAATTAAGCCCCATGCATGTTTAGACCTCACACCTACACAAACAAGTAACAACTGTGATCCCGTTTAAACAATATGGAATAGTAGCTACGGGCCGGGCCCCTTTGACACTTGTGGGTAGTGCCAATATGAAGCTTAGAATATCCCGTTCAAACACCGAACCGCATCTCCACCTTGTTGTGTACTACTGTAACAGGAAATACAGATGAGCTGTGACCATCTTTACTTTGAATGAGTTGGTCTTCTCAATAAAAAAAAAAAATAATAAAGGAGAAAAGAGATGTATAAGACAGACCGGAGTTGGTGAAAGTTGATGACTTGGGATTTTGATGGTCAATCTACTTACCTTACCTACCCAAACATTCCATCTTTGGACTAGAACCGATGTAGATGTAAATCAATTTTTCTTGTTTGTGTTTGATTTGTTGGAATTGGATGATTTCACAGGCTTTAGAATCATCTTGATTAACATCTCATGGAAACCTAAAGCCAATGACTTCAATGGAGACTGGAGTATGACTTGGTTAATCTTATTAAAAGAATCCTCCTACCTCCTGTTGTTGACTTGGTTTAGAGGTGCAGTATGTCAAATCAGATAACCACCACGGGTTAGGTTGGTTGACAAACCATAGATATGGTTGTTTGCGAATTCAATATCTCCAAATTTATTATGCATCTTTCCTTTCATCTATTAATTCGTTGCCCTTGTTTCCTGAGCAGAGGTCCACCCGCACATCAGCTGCATTTGGACCCAAGTAATATGGTGATTGGAGCCAAACTTGTCCTTGTTTATAAAGTATAAAACCCTGTTTTCTATCTCTAAAACAAGAAAAAAGAAATCTTTGAACAAAGTATATTTGAGTTTTTTACTGAAATTATTAAGTATGTGTTTGGTTTTATTTATGTTTTTTCATTTAGTGTTTATACTTTATTTGTTTGCAAAATCAAGAAAGATAATAATTACAACTGTTTATGATAATTAAGCACCACTAGGCACCATATCAGCATAACAGTAAAAAAAAAACTAACCATCGTTAGGGGAACTTTAAAAAATAACTTTCCCAAACAGTAGGCGTGCACAGAAACTGAAGTCATCTTTTGCTATTCTCAATGCATACATAAGAGCATGAGAGGGGAACTACTGAAGTGATACCTATGTGGCAGCGTTTATTAAATTAACGCCCATGGTTCCAAACACCCTCTAAGTTGTGAAGGTATCAGTAGATGAAAAATTTCAGCCCATTCTGATTCAAAGTAAACCAATTTTTTTTATACCTTTCCTTTAAAATACCCCAACCTATCATTGAAAAAGATTAAAGACAACTTTTAACAATTGTCAGAATAGTTATAAAGTGCTCACTAAATCTGCTTCCTATGTTGTGCTACTGGATCTGGTCCCAAATTTGATTCAATCTCCAGAATAGACTGTTCAACAATAATGTTCGGTAAGACCCTTATTGGTTTCCAGTAATAGGAGTTGCAACTTTTCTTTTTTCTTGAAAATCGGAGGTGTGATGCGAATTTAATGGGGCCCAACTCCAACCTAGAAGGGTAAAATCCTAATGTTTGCAAGGATTGGGCTAAGATTTTGAGGCCTTTGGGCTGGGCCTTGAGGAACAATATTTTCCTACCATGCAATAAGGAAATGTGAAGCTAAGACCACGCTTCTTTGATGTGGAAAATTGAACTGGGGTAAACTTTAGACCCTGGTTTGATTTTACGCATGTTTGGTAGAGGTGTTAATATTGCCTCATAAGTCAATGTAAAAGTCCATTCTCGCCAATATTTACATTGAAAATCAATTTCCTTCTTCTCCATCCAATGGTTTCCTCTCTATACAAAGAGTCGAAGAGAGCGTGAGAAGACCTCCTCTCCTCTGATCGTGAGAATACCTTCTCCATCCAACGGTCTCCTTCTTCATTTCGCCCACACATATTCCCAACCTCGGGCGAGAGAGCATGAGAAGACCTCCTCTATCCAATGGTCTCCTTTTGCATCCTTTGTTTTGAGAGAGATCTCGTTTAGTTTCTCCAAATGTTGCATTTTCTAGAAGGGAAGGAGCTTGCCTTCGAAGAAGAGCTCGTTGGCCGTTAACATCCTATCAACGGTAGAGTTGCTAGAGAGAAACTCGAAATCTACATTGTGCTCTAGCACCTTTTCCCGTTCTGTGTCAAGCTTCTTTGGCGACTCAGAGCACGAGCTTATGGAGATGAAATCATTGTTGTCGATGAAGTTGACAGAGAAAGAGATCCGCGGGCTCGATGTCGGCTCCATGGAGTTTTAGAGCAGAGTTTCAAGAGGCATTACCAGATCGACAACAAAGAGAGTTCTAGAGCAGAGTTTCAAGAAGCTTTACCAGAGTAGAGTTTCACTTTTACATCAAAACAACCAATTTTCCATCGATCACTAAACCGGGATCAAATTTTCCATCAGTGTAAATTTGAATTTACACTTAAAACAAATGCAACCTAAGGGATAAATACCAAAACCTAAAGAAACAAGAAACGAAAGAACAACATAATAACGGAATTAATTAAGGCTCAATTTGGAAGGAGTGTAAATACAAATACTCACTATGTAAATACATACAAATAATACAAAATACATAGATTTGTACTCTACATATTTATATTTGTACTCCTTCCAAATTGAGAGGCTCAGTTTGGAAATAGTGTAAATACAAATATGTACAATACAAATACATATAAAATAATACAAAATACAAGATTTTACACTCTACATATTTTTATTTTTACTTCTTTCATACTTTAGTTTGGAAAGAGTGTAAATACAAATAATGCTCACCCATAATTTTGGTGCAAATTTATCTAAAAGAAAAGGTAATTAGAATATAATTAAATGGAATGGTAATTGGTTATCATGTGCTAAGTACTTTATAGCTGGGCAGCACTGATCTAATGCAGTTCCTTTGTATTTTACGCATCTTTAGGTCATAAATATCCTATGGAAATCATTTATCAAACAGATAGCCTGGGAATTCTTTTTCAGTGTCTAGGTACCAGAGTCGAACCTTCTACAAAAAAAAAAAAAAAAAAAAAAAAGAAAAAAGAAAAAAAAGGAAAAGAAAAAGAAAAAGAAAAAGAAAAAGAAAAAGAAAAAAAACGCACCAAACTCTAACTCAGCCCCTTCCCTTCTAATCCAGCTTTTTTCTAGATCTCCGTACGTGGGTTAGCCACCTGTGTAGTATCCTTGTCCACTTCAACCTATGATGTACCATATTTTATTAACCTCAGTTTGGGAAGAGTGTAAATACAAATATGTATGATGTAAATACAAGGCTCAGAGATACCATATGCTAGGTTTCAATGTTATATATTCTACATATTTGTATTTGTACTCCTTCCAAGGAGAGGGGTTGTTTGATTGCACTTTTCAGAGGTTTGTCTGAAAATAATGCTTTTTAGACCTCACCTCTTTTTTGGTTTTATCTCTTAAACTTGGTCTGAATTATATTTTCAGATCTGAAAATAAAAGAGATTGGGCCAGCTCTTAATGTGCTTAGACGTGTTTCAGATCTGGTGCATAGTCCAAAATACCCTTATAATATTTTGGAAATGGTGCGCACTACCCCTGTCTTCTTGTGCACGACTCATTTGGTTTTCTCTTGCTCTTGCTCTCCCTCTCTCTCTCACTCTCTCCCCTTATCTTCTTGCCACCATCGCTACAACTTGCAGCAGCGGCTCTCTCTCTCCCCTTGTTCCCAATTCTCTCTCTCTCTCTCTCTCTCTCTCTCTCTCTCTCTCTATCGCTCGCTCTTAGGGGATTGAGGGTTTTATCATGCTCTTGGAGGTGGGTTATCGACGACCAATCCCTCGAGAGGGCTTTTAGTCCTTAAGGCGAGATCACCGAAAAATGAATGTGTTCATCTGTATTCTGTGAACACAAATGGCTTTGTCAGTGGGATCGAGAGGGCTTTGTCGGTGGGCTCGCATGGTTTCTACTGAGCCGAACCTTCTACAAAAAAAAGTGTGAACACAGATGGCTTTATCAGTGGGATTGAGAGGGCTTTGTCGGTGGGCTTGCATGGCTTCTACTGAGTCGAACCTTCTACAAAAAAAAAAAAAGAAGAAGAAAAGAAAAAAAAAGAAAAAGAAAAAGAAAGAAACAACCAAAAAAGAAAAAAAAATGCACCAAACTTTAACTCGGCCCCTTCCCTTCCAATCCAACTTTTTTCTAGATCTTCGTATGTGGGTTAGCCACTTGTGTAGTATCCTTGTGATGTACCATTTTTTTTCACCTCAGTTTGGGAAGAGTATAAATACAAATATGTATGATATAAATACAAGGCTCAGAGATACCATATACTAGGTTTTATATTCTACATATTTGTATTTGTACTCCTTCCAAACAGAGGGATTGTTTGATTGCACTTTTCAGAGGTCTGTTTGAAAATGATGCTTTTCAAACCTCACCCCTTGTTTGGTTTTATCTCTTAAACTTGGTCTGAATTTTATTTTTAGATCTGAAAATAAGAGAGATTGGGCAAGCTCTTAATGTGCTCAGACGCATTTCAGAGTCGATGCGTAGTCCAAAATACCCTTACAATATTTTGGAAATGAAGCACACTACCCCTATCTTCTCGCGCATGACTCATTTGGTTTCTCTCTTGCTCTCACTCTCTCTCCCTGTCTTCTCACCACCAACGCTACAACTTGTTGCGGCGACTCTCTCTCTCCCCTTGTTCCCAATTCTCTCTCTCTCTCTCTCTATCTATCTATTTATCTCTCTCTCTCTCTCGCTCTTAGGGGATTGAGGGTTTTATCATGCTCTTGGAGGTGGGTTATCAACGACCAATCCCTCGAGAGGGCTTTCAGTCCTTACGGTGAGATCACTGGAAACAGTATGTGTTCATTTGTATTCTGTGAACACAGATGGCTTCGTCGATGGGATCAAGAGGGCTTTGTCGGTGGGCTCGCATGGCTTCTGCTGAGAGGGCTTTCGTAGTGTTCATTTGTGTTATGTTCCCCCTGTCTCTGTTACCTTAATTGATCACCAGAAATGATAGGTGTCTTCGTATTTTCAGAGGCATAGATCGATCGATTTGGGTTCAGATCTTATTCTTTTTTTTTCTCTCTGTCTCCGCCCTGTCTTCTTTCCACCGCCGCTGCAACTTGCAGAGGTGGCTATCTCTCTCCTCTGTCAGTTCTCTCTCTCTCTCTCTCTCTCTCTCCCCCTCCCTCCCCTGTCTTCCCACCACTGCCACTGCCGTTGCAACATGCAACAACAGTGGTTCAGTGAATAATAATAATATTTTTATTAATTATTGATTATAAATTATTTTTTATTAATTATTAATTATTTTAATATTTTTATTAAACATTAGTTATTTTTTATTAAATTTATTTGTGTTATTTATTAATTATTATTTATTTTTATTAACTAGTAATTTTAATTATTTCATTAATTTTTAAAAAGTATTTTAATTTTTATTTGTGTAAATTATTAATTATTAATTATTTTAATATTTTTATAGTCATTGTTTTTTACTTTTAATCATTTCATTTATTAATTAGTAATTATTAATTTATTATTTTTATTTGTATTGTTTCAATATTATTTTGAGGTTGAAAACTATTTTTTATGAGATAACGCAAATTGAACTCAACATTTTCAAATAGTATGTTTTAGGGGTAAAATAGTAAAATTAGTAAATTTCAGATGGTAAAGGGTTAATCCAATACAAACAAACTTATGGGTTCAGATCCTCTAGAAGACATTTTAAATATCTTTTTAACTTTTCAGATCTGAATTTTCAAATTTATCAAACGCCACATGAGTCTTATATTTCATTTCGGAAGAAATGCAAACATAAATATGTTCTTTGCAAATACAAGATTTAGAAATACAAATATGAATCATATACCAGGTTTTGGGCGAGAGTATTATATATGCGCTCTTTCAAAAAAGCCTTATGAACGACATCTATTAGAATTAAGGGTAAAATACAAAAATTTCCGCTGAATTTTCTGATTATCATAAAAACCTCGCCTAGATTTTTAAAAAACTAAACAAAAACCTCCCTTCCGTCATTTACCTAGACCAGAAACGGAATAAATTTATAAAATTACCCCTAACTAATCTGCAGGGCGTCATTTAACGTTTTTTAAAATCCCAAATTAACCTCATTTGAGCGACAACACTTCCACAACTGGTTACAGTTCTTTTTAAAACAGACACGCAGATGGATGTGATAGTTTTAGTTACCCCTAACTAATGTGGCCTAACAGCAATTCATGGATCGGACATGCGCAGGTGCAAGGTGATATTTTTAGTTATTATTTGAGTTCAGGCCACATTAGGCCCATGTTGAAATCTAGGCCCAAGCAACCCAGACAAATTCAAACCCAGCAATTAAGAGTCCGGTGCATCTCAGCCTTACGGCGAGATGGATGTGAGGAGCCGGAAACAAATCATATTGGAAAGTGAGGGAAGAGATCCCAATTCAGCAATTAATTAAGTATAGAATATGGCCTTCTACACAAGATCAATCCTTCTTTGAGGGAAGGGATGCCTTAAGCCCTTAACCAAGGAAAATGCCTTTTCCACACTTGCAATTTCTTTGTATCCTTTGCTACTTGTAATTAATGTGCATATGATGATAATGATGTATATGGCCAATTTAGGTGGTTTCGCCTCGCCACAATGTATTATTGCGATTTGCGCATCCCCTTAAGACTACAAGCTAGCTAATAGGTAATTTGTGTAGGTTGGCCCATAGATAGATCAAGATCAGCTCTATACCCAATTGCCCACTGGACTCTTCCACTCCTCCCTTGGCATGGATATATAAGCTGAAGAAGAAATGCTCTTACAGGCAGCCAAGGATCGATCAAAGTATATATAGATAATACGTATCATATCGTAAGTATTATACAATATATATGTATCCAGTTTCAGGCTAGATGTCTGGATGGCACATGAAATACTGTAAATTTGAGAGAATGAAGATATTCATCAAAGCTTTATATTAATTGATTAAGAAAAAAATGAAGATTTCAAATCATTTTTAGAGGAAAAAGTCTTGAGGCCGGTTAGATGTCATCAAGAGATTTATTATATTATAACCCATGCATTAATTTTATTGTTTCCACACATCATTCTCGATTGAAATTGCATATTTGTTGGGAAAGATACACTACAATAGCAGAAATGAATGGGAAAAGTAATTTTAAGATAGCAAGAAATTTTCCCTTAAATTTGTGTATTAAAATGGGTTTGTCAATAACAATGACAACAGATAAACAATTCAGCCAAGTAATAGAAAATACAAATAGTAGCCACTGTATAATAAGACACTAGAATTTTTATGTAAAAAATCCCAAAATTAAGAAAAAAACCATGGGACCTATGGTCTATAAAAGTTTTTTACTAATTCAAAAATTAACGAGTACAACAGCCCTCTCTAGTTGCAACTAGAGATTTACAAACATCAAGGAAATAACCTTTGACCCACAAGTGTAACATTAACATCACTAAATGTAAGGTGGATTCAACAAAAACAAATGTTTGAATCTCACCAAGTTGTTGCAAATATGAAACTGAGAAGAAGTAAGGAAGAGACAACCAATGTGAACTAGAGTGAGGTTCTTGACTCCTTGAACAACACTTAATGTCATCAATAACGGGTTTGAAAACACATATGAACTTGACCTTGAATAGAATAGAAAACCAACTCTCTTTTTCTCTTCTTCACAAACTCAAAACCCAGAAAACCCTCGATTCTTTTTCTCTTCTTTCTCACTCTTCACTTCTTACGAATGAAAGCTAAATAAATAAAGGTGAGAGCCTTTTTAGCTTCTACAATACGACTCCTTTTTGGTAGCATGAAAAGGTGGGGTGGGCCCCTCATATGGTCCACAATACGACTCATTTTTGATAGCATGAAAAGGTGGGGTGAGCCTGTCATATGGGCTAGACCCACACCAAGTTCACAACATTTTTGCAAAATTCAAATTTATTTATAGGCAATAACTTTATTAACATATTTGCATCATTATCATCAGTATGGATCTTCGCAATATTTAACAACTTCATATCCAGTAAATCCTGAATACAATGATACTTTACATTAATGTGTTTGAATCTTGAGTAAAAAGTTAGATTTTTAAAGAGATGGATAATACTCTGGCTATCACAATAGAGAACATATCTTTTATGCTTCATGCCTAATTCTTGTAAGAACTTTTTCAACCATAGAATCTCATTACAAGCTTCTATAGCTACAATGTATTTTGCCTCTTTGATGGACAATACAACACACTTTTGAAATTTGGATTGCTATGAAGTTTCTATCCCTAAAAAAGTCATTAAATATCTTGAAGTGGACTATCTAGAGTCAATATCACTAGTCATGTCTGCATAAGCATATCTGAGAAATACATTTGAGATACCTGGGTATCCATTTTGCTGCTGCCCAATATTCTTTGCTAGGGTTAGAGAGAAATCAACTAACTATACTAACAACATGAACAATATTTGGCATTGTGCACACTATAGCATACATTAAACTTCCAATTGCTGATGCATAAGACACTTTCTTCATTTATACTTTATCATTCTCACTTGTAGGACATTGTTTAGTGTTGATCTTGAAATGACCTGCAAGTAGAGTAATGACTGGTTTTGCATTGTTCACGTTGAACCTCTCAAGAACCTTTTCAACATATTTTTCTTGGGATTACCATACTTCCCATTTTGTATATTTGGAGAGATCTTCATCCTAAGAATTTGTTTGGTTGGTTATAAGTCTTTCATTTCAAATGACTTGCTAAGCTCATTTTTTAATATATTAATATTGTTAGAATCATTGCCAACTATCAATATATCATCAATATAAAGCAAGAGAATAATGAAATCACTATCAAAAAATTTCTTTACAAATACACAATGATCAACCATGAAAGACTCAAATTTCTTGTACTATTGCCTATGTGTTTTTTTTAACCTGTACAACTTTTTCTTAGTTTACAAAACATATGTTATTTTCCCTTGACTTCAAACCCTTCCGATTGCTCTATGTAGATGCCATCTTCTAAATCACCATGAAGAAATGCAGTTTTGACATCAAGTTGCTCAACCTCTAAATTCATACTTATTGTTAGGCCCAATATTACTCTAATTGATAACATCTTCACAAATGGAGAGAAAAAATCATCAAAATCAATGCCCTTTTTCATACCAAAGCCTTTCACAATCAACCTTGTTTTGTACCTTTACTATGAGGTTTTTTTTTTTACCTAAATACCCATCTGTTCTTGAGTGCCTCTTTGCCTTTTGATAAATTCACTAAGTCAAAAGTGAAGTTCTTATACAATGAATTTAGTTTTTCTTGTATAACTTTCAACTAATTTTCTTTTTCATTATTTTTTATAATATTCTCATGACATTGTGGTTCACTTGCATCACTAAGCATAACATAGTCATAAAGAGAGTATTTTTTTATGGCACCCGTTTCCTACCAAACTTTCTTCATTATTATTCTTTTTCTTGAGGTTCTTCTTGTGGTAATTGAGGAGTTTCTATGGGCTGCTCCCGCTTTAATGGCACCCGTTCCCTACAATTTAAATGATTCTCGATTTTTTTTTTAATCTTTTTTTATCTCATGGACCTCTGCAATTTCATCAATGACATCAATGGAAAGTGTAATGAAAAGATGGCATTGAACGGCCATATTCGTTCAATTCATAGGGTATATAGTTGTCTTGATTTAGACACGAAAGGTGAAGGGTGATGCGTACTTGAGTGGGCCAATTTCAGATGCAGTGGAAATTCTTGAGATCGCCTGCAAATCCAATGCCACCAGCAGCCACGGCCCACCAACAACTCAAAAGTTCATGATCACATTCCCTACCCCTAATAAGGTTGCTTTCCACTTCCACGGTTCCACCCCACCCACAGCGACTTGACAAGATTAGACACCTGTGCCTGCCCAACTCAACTCAATACAAAACAATCAAAACCCAACATGCTGGGTCATTTCCCTCAACTACACCCGATGCTAATAAACAACACCAAACGATACCACTTCATTGAATTAATTCAACCACCCAACAGGTAGCCGGCCGGGTTATTAGTTATTGACCCGACCTACCAATTCTGCCCGATTCACTTATTATTTTTAAGACTAAGTTTACTCAAATTGAAGCACCGGTCAACGGAAATTTTATTAACCATTGTTAAATGGAAAGAATCTTAATGGAGAGGAGGACTTGGTGCGCCTTTTCCTAAGGCGATGTGCAAAACCTTAGCACACAGTCTTACCATCTCAACCCAGCGGTCCCAGCCCAAAAAAGAAAGAAAAAAAAATGAAATACATCTAAAAAAACTAACTTATACGTAACACTAGAAGCCGCTTTGATATTTTTCTCTTAAAAAGATTTGATATTGTGCAAAAAATTACAAGAAGCAAAATTCTTTAAATTAATTTGGTTGGCCAAACAATAAGCCCTTCTGTGTTAGATAGGAGTTTTGTTTGGTATGAGGCCCATAATTAATGTCATAACTTACAAAAATCAGCGTAGTCAGATGAACCTTGTTTAATTATATATTTCATGATTTATTTTCCGCAAGGTTTGTAATTAAATTAATCTTCTCTCAAGCGATTTAGCCCAGTTTATCTTCGTCATGGATAATCCATTCAACGGTAGGTCCAGATGATCATGATCATGATCATGTCAATATAAACAGGTTAATGGCAAAACCATTTGATGGGTTCTCTGGCCCCAGAAGGTAGAAGGAAGCAGTGTCCTTCATATTGGCCGGTTTCGGTTTGTGCTCCGGTGTCCCTGGTAACAGTTCTAACCCGACCCATCTGGGTTCCGGAATTGTTGATATATAAAAGCTAAGAGGACAGAGGCGAACAGGAAGGAATTTGACAGGACCCATGGGCCATGGCCACGCATGAATATGATGATCATTTCATGCTTTTTACTTGGAGTAGTACACACAGAACCATGATTGCATTCTCATTGTTCCCCAAATGGTTGACCGTCTGTACACAAACTCCATAAGGGATGTATCTATCTATTGAGGCCCAGCCCAGCCCAGCTCTGCCAATTAATGGTACCCGGCCCGGCTCCTTAATTCATATTCATAATTAATTCATAATTAATTCTATTGAGGCCCAGCCCGGCCCAGCTCTGTCACTACACCATGAAATGAACTAATCCCACTTGCCATGACCTTTCTTTTCTCATCACTAACACCAAACTAAACTTTGGACTGTCTCTCTCTCTCTTTATCTCTTTCATGAAAGTAGAAATTAGGAAATAGGAAGAGGATATATATAAATTCATGTAGCACGTGTGCTACCTCATGCTGAATTAATCGAAGATAATATTGTCAGTCAACATCCTTGTGGGATATCCCAATTTCGATTATCTTGCATATATGAAGATAAATGTGCTCATTGTATTTATATAGAATTGGTTCACTGGATTGACGACCAAAACTTGTTTAACGGAAAAAGACGTGGTATTATAAGAGCTTTTATCAATCAAAAATCCATCCATAAATTTTGATAAATAACACCTGATTATCACAAGTTTAAAAAATTTTCAGATGCCATATTCGAACAGTCAGGTCCATGTATGTATACGTACAATCATCCATATCGTCCCAACCCCACTCAGTTATTATTGCTTATGTGTCATCATATCGATCCATAAACAATTCGGAGAAGTAGGGATACATCATTCTCCCTAAATAATTAGTCATAGTCGATCGAAGCTTGTGGATAAATACGTGCTTTTATGGGCCAAGAACAGTCTTGACATCCACGTAGAGGGGACTCCACCGATGCATCCTTGAACCATTTTTCCCAACAGTTGACTGATATATATCTTATATAGTGCTTACCTGTTAGTATGTGCATATCTTATATATATATATATATATATATATATATATATAAGGATGCATCGGTGGGGTCCCCTATACGTGGATGTCAAGACTGTTCTTGGCCCATAAAAGCACGTATTTATCCGACAAGCTTCGATCGACTATGACTAATTATTTAGGGAGAATGATGTATCCCTACTTCTCCGAATTGTTTATGGATCGATATGATGACACATAAGCAATATATATATATATATATGGCAGAAGCAAACAGTATAGTATTGTTCATTATGGCAGAAGCGTTTTTTTTATAAAAAACAGGTTTTGAAAGCATGGGCCTTTTTTCTTAAAAAACGATCTCAAAAAATGTTCACGTTTCTAAACACCATGAAAATTTCAATCTTCAAGAGAGTAAAATGAATATACCACATAAACAAGACAGGATCTGCTACTCACACAGGGGCGCCTCATATATACATCCTACCATACATTAAAAACATTTTCCATACTTATAAGTAATTATTCACGGGAGATTTCTCAATGTGAGGTGCCCAAATGTCAGGAGCAGATCCCGTTCCTACATAGACAGAGAAAACTAGTCGTTTAACCGGAAGTCATTAGTTATGCTTAAATGTTCTTGTAATCGGTAATTGTTTGAAATATATGATCCTGTTTTTGAGCGTCGGATCATTTTAATTAGCTTCATCTTTTGTAATTAGTAATTACACCTGTGTTGACTGGTGAGTGGTGACCGTATCAACTGAGATGATCACTATAAGAAGAACTATACTAAGATACTGCATGCATTTCTTAACTAGGCCTTTTGTCTAATATAAAATCCACACTTGAAATTATGATTAATATCATGTGAGCTAATGAAACTTGTCTGAGGATTAATTTAACATTTAAGCTGTACGTATCTGGATTATATGACAATTGACAGGGTTTCTGCAAAGAACTGAATATCATTATTTCATCCCCAAACCCAAATTCTACAAAATTTAAAATCCCACACTTCTAATGGGATTTTGTGCCTAGCTACGATTAAGATATTTTTTCAATTTTGCATGGCATCATTTTCTTTTGGGAGCGCAAATGACTGTCTAATTATTAGAATCTTTTGGAATTGGGGTAGAATGGAAAATCCCTCTTTCGATTTTCATTTCCAGTTTTTCCACTACCCTAATGAATCTGTAGAGAGTCTATTGGATTAACGGAAGTATGATAGTAAAAATCAAAGGAAGAATTAGAAAAATTTGTAGAAGAGAACAGGAATATAGAATGAAGAGAAGAAGAAAAGAAGATGAAAAGCCAAGTAGAATTTTGTGTTTTACTTTGTTCTTAGATTCTTGAGTTCTATTACAAAATATTTCAAATTATAAGATATATAAAGGAGTTTTACTTTTACGGTCTAGAGCTTTCGGCTCCCAACTCCCAAGGCAACCCATTTAATACAAACGATAAAAAATAAAAGAAAATTACAAAATTACCATTCTTACTTTTCAACACCCACTCTTAATTTGTAATTTCCATTAGAGATCTAAAATGCAGAAATTTTTCAGAAGCTAGGGGCTTGGTGAAGACATCAACAAGTTGATCTTTAGTCTTGATGAACTTCAATTCAATCTCTCCTTTATCAGTTGACTTTCTAATGAAGTGGTGTCTCAATTCAATATGTTTTGTTCTTCCATGAAAAGCTGGATTTTTGGTCATTATAGGTGAAGTCTTTTTGCAGTAGATTGTAGTTGGGTCATCTTCCACAAATTGAAGGTCTTTCAAAAATCTTCTAAGCCAAATTTCTTCACAAGATGCACTAGTGGTTAAAATGTATTTTGCTTTAGTTGAAAAAGTTCCACAATATTTTGCTTATTGGATGACGAAGAGATCATTTTACTTCATAGAGAAAACATATCCACATGTACTTTTTTGGTCATTTATGGAACTAACCCAATTACTATCTGAGAATCCAACCAGCTTGCAATCATTTTCACTTTTATATTTTAGTCCAAAGTTCCTGGTTCCTTTCACATGCTTGAGTATTCTCTTTGCTACCCCAAAATGAACTTTACTTGGCTTATTCATGTATCTTGAAACAATGCTCACAACAAGAACAATATATGGCCTTGTGTTCGTGAGAAAATCATGGAACCAATAAGGTTTTTGTAGATTGATGCATCTACCAATTCTGCTCCATCCTCATTTGACAACTCTTCATTGACAACCATACAAGTAGTTAGGGGTTTACATGTTGACATATAAAACATTTTTAACAAATCATCAACATATTTCTCTTGGGACATAAAAATTTTACCTTTTCTTTGCTTCACTTGAATTCCAAGAAAGTATTTCATTAACCCCAAATCGCTCATCTCATATTCCTCGGTCATTGCTAATTTGAATTCATTCAACAATTTTGGGATGGTATTTATATAAATCAAATCATCAACATAAAGGCAAACAAGAATAAAATCATGCATACATTCCTTCTTGTCATAGAGTAATGGCTCATTTAAACTTTTTTCAAATCCATTCTTACAAAAATATTTATCAATCTTGCTATTCCATGCCCGAGGTGCTTGCTTTAATTCATGCGAAAGTTTTCGAAACTTGCAAACCTTATCCTCATTTCCTTCTATCACATATCATTGTGGTTGTTCAACATAAATTTCTTCTTTTAAATCTCCATTTAAGAAGGGTGATTTCACATAAAATTGAAACACTTGTAGTTTTAGTTGAACAGCAAGTGCAAGCACAATTTTAATTATTTCCATTCTTACAACTGGTTCCAAAGTCTCAAGGAAATCTACCCCTAGTTGTTGGGCATAACCTTTAGCTACTAGCCTTACTTTGTGCTTTTAAATTGAACCATCTTCATTGAACTTTGTTTTATAAACCCATTTCAATCCAATAACTTCTTTTTCTTTGGGTTTATTAACCATTTTTTTCTTCTCTATCATTTAAATTTTTCCATCCATAGCTTTCACCCTAACTTCTTCTTTTGAAGCCTTCTTAAACTTTTGTGATTCTAGAGCAAAAAATGCAATATCACAAGAATCAAAGATTTCTTGAAGTGAACGTGCCTTTCTTGGTAGAGTATCCAAATCTACATCACTTAGGCTTACTTGTCATAGATTTTGATTTCTTGAACTTGAGTTGTCCCTTCTCGAACTGAAACTTGTGAGTTTGATCTTCTTGAGTTCACTGGCCTTGCATTTGATGTACTTGTATCATGCTCATGGTCATTGGGCATCACTTCTTCTTCATCTTCATTAATATATTTCTTTGTTAATGGGGAATTTTCTTCAAACTTCCATGCTCCCTTTTTATCAAATATTATCTCTCTTGAAATTACTAATTCATTTGTAATTGGATTCAACAATCTGTAATCTTTGGATTCATCACTATAACCAAGGAAGATATATTTATCACCTTTGCCATCAAACTTCTCTCTCTTTTTTGAGGAAATGTGAGCATAAAAAATGCAGCCAAATACTTTAAATGAGCTAACAACATGCTTCTTTTTGTAATATGCTTCAAAAGGTGAAAATGTGTTTTATTTTGCACGGCTTTGATGAGAGAGCAATTTAATATTTGAAAAGCATTATAAACTACTTCAGCCTAAAAATTTTTGGGAAGATTTTTACCTTGCATC
Source organism: Nelumbo lutea (assembly GCF_056320005.1). NCBI lineage: Eukaryota > Viridiplantae > Streptophyta > Magnoliopsida > Proteales > Nelumbonaceae > Nelumbo > Nelumbo lutea. Next base: position 23,378,613 of record NC_142686.1, on the reverse strand, counting down.
ATGCTTTATGCCATTTTTACAATGGTTATATTTCTTATTTCAGTTACCCCATTTTGTTGTGGGGTATGTCTTACTATCAATTCCCTTTTGATGCTTTGTTCTTCACAAAATTTTCCAAATTCTTTCTATGTAAATTCTTTTCCTCTATCAACCCTTAAAACTTTTAATTTATGATCACTTTGCTTAACTAAAGCTTTGAATTGAATAAAAATATACAATGCTTATGATTTTGCATTTAAGAAGTACACCCACATCATTCTAGAAAATCATCAACAAAGAGAAGAAAATACCTCTTGTTGTTTGATGCTTCCCATAGACGCAACATTTACATACTTTATATTCTCTATCAATTTGAGAAAGCCCAATCCCCATAGTCTTACGATGTAACAAGAGAGACTTCTGAAATTCAAGTTTCCATATCTTAAGTGGCATAATATGGATTCATCCAACTTCTCACTTTTAGCCCATAGTTCACATCATAGGACATGCTTAATGGAAACACTTTGTTTGCAACCATTTTTACTCTTGCAATGATTTGACCTTTATTCTTATTAGTTATTATGCATTCATCATTGTCAAAGTGCATCTCATAATCTTTTTGTATAAGTTGTCCAACACTAAGAAAATTTTGAGTCAAACCAAAACATAAAGACACTTGTGATGAGTTTACAATTATCTTGCTTAGTTTGGACTGTAACAACACCCAAGGATTAAAGTATTTGTATCGGGTATTGTATCAAACAACTTGGATACGAATATGGATACAAATATGCTTTGGAAATGCATTGATATGAACGAAAAAAATGGAAACACATGGATATATTAGGGAAATACATACAAATTTCATAAATACATTAATAATACTAAATTTAAAATCAAAATGATCACAAAATAGTATATAAATAAATAAAAAATCTAAATATTAAGGACATGCATGAAGAAACATATTACGATTTATGTATTGGGATGCATAATTTTATTTATAATGCATCAATCAAGAGTCCAAGATACTAAACATATGCACCTATTATATTTTATTTATTATATCAATTATTTTTTATTTTACTATTTTAATTTTTTTTTTAAATTAAGAAAAAGTCAACTAAATATTAAAATTTCAAGTGCAAATTAACATATCAATTAATAATTTATAAAATTATAATCTTAACTTAAAGTATATCAAATTTGTTAAAATTTCTAAGATACATATCATATACAAAATCATAGTTTTTAATTACTAAAATAATTATTCCATTATTAATATATTTATTTCTATAAATTTGATAAAATAAAAAATCATTTTTTTGAAATAAATGTAGATTAATGGATTTGATAGGTTCAATTTAATATTATAATCTTCAATACATTGTATATAATATTTTTATTTTTTTCTAAATAACAAATATGTTGTTATTACTTGTTAATGTAAATTAAAGTATTAGTTAATCACTAGTAAAAGTAGAGGTGTAAATTGGGTCGTGCCACCTGTGGCTCGGTACGACCTGGCATAACGGTCTGCGGGTCATGCTAGGCCTGACACGACCATGCGGGCCGTGTTGGGCCTAGGATTTTATGTCCACGGGCTGGCACGACATGGCACAACCGAGCGGGCCGTGTCGCCCGAGGCCCGCGGGCTAGCACGGCTCAACCCGCAACTCGGCCTAGCACGACCCATATATATTATATATATTATAATTATACAATAATATATAGTATATAATATATTAATAAAATAAACATTTTTTTATTTTATTATACTAATTTATTTAATTATTGCATATATAAGCAATTTTATACACAAAATTCATATAAAAATTAAAATTTTATGTTTTTTGTCAAATTTTTAAATAAATAGCTTTGGCCCAATACACGGCCTGACTTGGCCCAAGACTCGACCCATAGGCCAACTTGGCATGGCACGGGCCGACATGGGCCTGGGCCGTGGGCCATGTCGGGCCGACCCCCAAAATTTTCACAAGGGAGGGCGTCACTTTACACCTCTAAGTAAAAGTATATAAAATTTTTAAGATTTATATCATGTGCAAATTTATAAATTTTAAGTATTAAAATAATTATTCTATGATTAATATTCTATTTATACAAATTTATTGATATTAAAAATAATATTTTTTATATAAATGTGGATTTAATACATTATTTATTCTATTAGTTTATAAAATACTATTTTTAAATATTATTTTTTTATTTTTAGTTAGAGTTATTAAATATAAATATGTGTTTTTTATTTAATTTGCATGTGAACACAAAATGTTAGTAAAATTTATTTTATTTCACTTTATATCACGAAATGAAGCGTGTCTTAGTGGTTTAGAATCGTAACGACCTCTAAACGTGTTAGGTGATTTGCATTTGAATCACCTCATTTGCATTTTTTGAGAAAGTTGATAGACACAACACGTATGAACCCATATCAGTAAGTATTGGTTGATACAATACGATATAGGCCGATACACATCTGTATCCATTCGATACAAATGATTGACGAGATACGCTTGTATTTGTATCTTATATCGTATCGTTAGTAATTGATAGGCGTATCAACGTTTAAATCCATAACAACACCCTTTATTTCAATTAGAGTTTGCCATCTCCAAGCTTCACTTGAGAATTGACATGTTCATTCAACTCAAGAAAACATTCTTTGTTTCCAGTCATGTGGTTACTACAATCATTATCCAAATACCAAACTTCTTTTGGCTCTTGTTGGACATTCATATAAGAGAAAAATAGATGATTTTTGAATCATCATTTTCAATATAGTGGAATTATTCTTTCTCCTTAAATCTACAATCTTTTGAGGCATGAACAGTCTTGGGGCAAATGGTTGTCTTTCTTGCAAATAAAACAACCATTATTTTGCTTTTCACCTCTTCCTATTTATGATCTACATCTTCTTTGTCATTTTTCTTTATTTTGATAATCTTCCTTTGCCTTGATATGACAATTCTCTTGGAGTTTCTTTTCACCATCATTCTTTTTCTTTTTTGCAATGGTGAATTTGGATTGAAAAGCTTGCTCTAATAAAGAAGAAAAAATTTTCATTCTATCCTCATGAGTTTCAAGTGAGCTCATTAACTCACATTCGGGATTTCCTATTCACTTTTCCTACCCACTCTTTACTCGCCGTGAATTGGAGCCAGGCATCTCTATTTTGAATTGAAAGATGTGTGACTCCAATTCACTGCGAGTAGATAGTGGGTAGGAAAAGTGAGTAGGAAATCTAGGCTCATTAACTCATGCATGGATAATTTAATCAAATCATTGGCTTCTTCAATGGTAGTCACCACATGATTGAATTTAACTGGTAAATTCATCAAAACCTTTTTTACAATTTTTTTCATCTGAGATAACATCTCCATATGTCCTAATTTGATTTACAATACCAACAACACTAGAAAAGAACTCTTGAACAAATTCATTTTCTTTCATCATAATATTATCAAAATTTCTCCAAAGAGTGAAATTTTATTGATATTTGGTAACTTAAAACTCTTTCTTGAGAATATCACATGCTTCTTTTGAACTTTTGGTAGCTATGATTCTTGGAAAGATTGATTTACTTATTGCTTGCTGAATATGGTAAAGGGCTCTAGTATCATTTTTCTTATTTTTCTTGTACTCCTTGTCTTCAGTCCATGCTGCAAGTTGCTCACCAATGTTTGGTTCTTTGTATCCTTCTTCTACCAGCTCCCAAATCTCTTTGGAGATGAAAAATGTTTTCATTTATATGCTTCAATAATCATAATTTTTTTCATAAAAATAGTTGAATAGATGCTAAGAAAGGTTTTAGTTTTGGATTTAAATGGTTGAATGAATCTTTGCTCTGATACCAAAAGTTTGTTGGGACAACGAAAGTGTGATGATAAAAGATGAAAAGAAGACACAAAAAATTTGTAGAAGTGAAAATAAATATAAAATAAAGAGAAGAAGATAAAAAGCCAAATAGAATTCTAGGTTTTACTTTATTCTTAACTTCTTAAACTTTATTACAAAATATTTCAGATTATAAGATATATAAAGAAATTTTACTTTTACAGTTTATACCTTTCAATTCCCAACTCCAAAGACAACCCACTTAATACAAAAAGAAAAAAAATGAAAGAAGATTATAAAATTATTACTATATATATATATATATATATATAAATGCATGTTAGTTAACAGAATAAGACCAATTCTGTGAGATGGGATCCACATGGCAAGAATATCGCAAAGCAGCCTTTACTTTAAAAGGCTGTATGTTTGCCACAATACCCTCTCTTTTCATCAAGTGGCAAGTTTCTGCTCAATGGCTCTCTTGATGTGACAAGAAAAAGCTTATATTGATGCCATCCTTTATTTAAATTACGGCAGGGTGGGGTTAATAGACAAGAAGATCAACCTGGGCACCTGAATAAGCTGTCTATTAGATGCCTCACCGACCATAAAAGTGAGTTACGTTATGAGCGATCTTGTCTTAAGTGAGTTATATATATAAATTTGGGTTACCTGTCTTTATAAATGTAAAAGTAGTTCTGTACGTAAAGGAAGGTTTGAGGGATATATTAGTTATTTTAAATGTTTAATACAAGACTTAAGAGGTAATGCAGATATTTAGGAGAACCGCAATTCATTTCCTCACTTCTTAAACATTCAAACTGTAGTCAATGGTGACCATACTCCTCTTCAATTTTTAGGGGCAACAGAAAAATATAACTTTGTTTTTTCTTATTAATTTCTAAATCAAACAAATGTTGCATTCTTTCCGTTCCATTTTCTGTGAAACCAAACACAATATTATAGAGTTGGCATGCTTCAAGCCTATATATATATATTAATAGGATTGGGGTTCTCTCTCCATGCAGGAAATGGCTTTATAAATGTAAAAGCCTAATTAACATTTTTTAATTATATAAATATTGGTAGATAATTAGATATATATAATTTTTTAATTATATAAATATATAATAGTTATTATAAATATTGTTAATAACTAGATATCGAACTGTTCGAACGGTTTTGATTGTTTTTTATTTATTTTATTTTCTTGTCAGAACTGGCCGATCGTTCGACCCGGTAATTGGACCCCTAACCGGTTTAGTCTTCGGGCGGTTTTAAAAATCATGATGTTATGTCATTCGAGCTTGTGACTCATATGACTCGAAAATGGAGCTATTCTGGCCACCAGTTTTCAGGTCGATGGTTCAACCTTCCAGTTTGAACAGATGACCCGTTCTAACAGCAAAAATTAAAAAAATAAAAAAATGGCTAAAAACCATTGAACAGGTCAACAGGTTAACGGTTTGACCACTCGGGTCAATGGGTCGTTAACCGATTCAACGGTTTTTGGCCAAGGATTGGGATTGGGGTAAAATAGGACTGGTTACTTAGACAGTTCCCAATTAAAAAAATAAAAAAACAAATGACCCATTCTGACAACAAAGATTAGGCAAAAAATTGAGTGTGTGAGGTCCTTTAAACAGTACCACACGTGTTATGTTATTTGAGCGTGTGATTCATATGACCTGAAAACGGAATCGTTCTGGCCACCGGTTTTTGGGTTGATGGTTTGACTGTTCGATTCGAATGAATGTCCCATTTTGACAACAAAAATAAAAAAATAAAAAAATAACCAAAAACCATTGAACGGGTCAATGGTTCGACCGCCCAAGTCAATGGGTCGTTGACCGATTTAACGATTTTTGGATAGGGACCTAGATTAGGATAAAACGGAACCGGCCTGGATGGTTCCCGATTGAAAAAAAATAAAAAATGGCCAAAAACCATTTTACAGGTCAATAGGTCGACGGTTCAACTGCTCGGGTCAATAGGTCGTTAACCGATTTAATGGTTTTGGCCAGGGACTGGGTCAATGGGTCAACGGTTCCTTTCCAGCCCCTGCGAAGCAGGGCCCCTCTGCTATTACTATATTATTATAGTATTCAACTCTAACTCATAGCAATACAAATGTGATGCTTGTTGTGACCACTATTGTCTTAGTGGGACAATACAGTATTTGGCAACTGAGTAAACATTTATTAAGTTGGCTTCCAAAGGATCCAATTCAGTTTCTATTTATCAAAATAATATCATTACAAGATCTTTTATCTTAGATTGTATTTACCAAGTTAGTATTACAAGGGAATTTCTGAATTTGTCTTTAATTAAGATTTAATAGGATTATAATAACGGCTGTTTTATTAGATTAGGACACTTCTTTGTAGAAAGCATAAGGGTGTAAAGAAGAAAATGTTTTTCTTCCTGTATTTTAGCTTTGATTCTTTTCTTCGAAGCTTCTGTGAACATGATTTATTTCTAAACTGCATGCACTACTTAGTAAATGTCTAAAAACTCTCTATCTCTCTACACCTCCTTTTCTCCATCTTCTTCAACAAAAATACTTTGTGATGAATCATTTTAATGCATGTTACTAGCATAGATTCTCAAATATCTCTCTAATATTAAATGTTTCAGGAAATTTCTGATATCTATTTTAAATTTGAATTAATCTTAATTTCATTGATGTACATGCAATTTAACTTGATTGGTTGAGTTTGTAATGCAGGCAAAAGAATCTTACCAAGGAATCAAGTTTTCCATTAATTCTTAAAACATTGACATAAATTAGACTGTATTCCAAGTTTGCCAAATGAGACGCCTAGTAGAAGTTGCCAATAAGATCATCTCTAGCTTCCAACTTAAAAAAAAAAAGTTTAATGGACTAAATCCACTAAGCTTGCCGACAATACATTTCAAATAATGTGACTAGTCTTATATATATGACCAAAATGCAGAAAAGGATATTCACAAGTAATAGAGGAGTCATTCGAAAGCGTAGAAATTAAAAGAGCTCAGATGCAGTATTGGATTGCTGAAAATGGACACTCAGGTGAAAAAGGTTTCTCCCCATTATAGGTTCTTATGAGCAAGATTTCATGGCTAAGGCTCATTTGGTGGATGCTCATTAAGAAACAATTGAAGGAATTAATTAGTGGTCATTATATTCCAACAACCCAGATTTTTACCTCTTGTTATGTTTGTGGAACAAAGTGGTGCACTCCCGGATTTGATGTGTTTCACCGTTAGGACACATGGGCCATACGAGTAGTGCCTGTTCAGCTCCATATTTGTTCCCTGCAGGTTCTTAGTCCCAACACAGTATGCATGCCTAAACAAAGCTTTTATTAAAGGGTATACAACTATACACCACCCACTTCCTCTTGTCATTTGTTCAACATACATGGTTGCACGCACGGGCAATAATAATGGGTAGCCACTGATGAGTGAGAGAGTACCGAGTATCAGGTGGATGGAGATTGAAATCGTCACATTCTTACATCTAATATTTGTTTTTTAGCATGTAATATTTTAATAATTTAGTAAATCTTTAAGTATTAATTTCTATGAAATTCTCTTTTATCTTTATCTAACAAATGGGTTCTGTGCGTGGTGGGGGAGACATCGATGGTGGGGTGTTGGTGCTAGGTCATGGCTGGTATATATATAATTTGATAGTTCTATATAAAATTTGATGACAGCTAATATAACTATATAAGGAGGTCTGATTTATCTCTTTTTGTCTGCTTCAACCCACTCGTGTAAGAAAAGATTAAGATTTGGGTTCTCGCTATTCTAATCATCTTAACGATCGAGATGCTTATTAGCAGAGGGAAAGTAAAGGAGTATGAGAATATGAGATGATCTCTTTAATTGTTAAGAATTCTGCAGTCAACCTGACCAAACCGGGGGAACTAAAGCAACTGATCATTCTTTTCTTTCTTTTTGATTGCTTCTTTTTTATATTGTTATTCACATTCTCATTCTCCTTCTCCTTCTCCCATTATCTTTACACATGTCCATATCAGGATTTTTTTTTTTTTTGGTTTTTGTGTCATTTAATTTCTGATGGGGATATTTGATAAGTACACCCTCTATATATATAATAATGTACGAAACAGTGGTGGAAGTTGAGAGTACATCTCTGGAATTCTTGTTTCTGGCGATCGACATGGCGTCCACTACAACAACTAAAACCTCCCTAACCCCCTGTATCAACACAAAAAACCCTGTTTAGGTTTTGTCCTTTTGTAATCGAAGAGTACTTCTGGGACGTAACTGGTTCTAGTTCTTTGTCCCTCCTGCACCAATAATGTTAATATATTATAGAATCGGCTCATGATATTGATGAGAGACGGAGATCTGCTCCAGTCTAGGCCCATATTTCTGAGAATGTGCAATGCTAACGTCACAGAGTGTTCTGTGTTTATCACTTCTCTTCTGGTGGTGGCACTGGCTTTGCTCCAAAAAGAAAGGGGGGAACGGTTATGGGTTGTTAATTAATTGAGCCAAGGGTTGACGAAATGCATTGGTCTTGTCTGGTTTTGATCATTTTGAAGGGACCATGGTATAAGTGGAACGTTAATGGACTTTCACAAGTTTACTCTGTTCTTGCCGATAAATAGGATACACAACGATCCAAGATATAAACCACCCCAATCCCAACCCTGACGTAGTTTAACTCTGGTCAGCTTTGGAACCTCCGTAGACACAACCCTCTTGCGGATCCTGTCCATGTATTGAAATGAACCCGAAAATATATGTTGGATTTGGCACAGTTGGACACGCTCCAGATTCGAAATATTGAAAGAGTTTTGCCTAGCGGACGTGGTCACTATTTGGGATAAGATTGTCCTTTAAACACTAGACTGGTGTAACTATAGCACAGGATGAGCCATGGGTTTAAAGGTAGTAGGGCTGCAACTTGTGCCGGGTTATCCTGAACCCAATCCCAAAGAAAAAAAAAGTTGGGTTTCAATCCTTATCCACCTCTTGAATTCAGCCATATCCACAAAGAAATTAATTTAATCTGTTTCGAGCAATTTGAATAGAATAAATGATGCAGCTACCCTACAACCATACTCTATGAAGCACCAATTCATATTCCAATAGCTGGTATGTTAGTGGGTTTCTAAAAGTTGGTTTATGATGGGTTTTTTGTTTCAAATCCTCTCAAACATGAGGCATCTAGATTTTATCTATGTTTCGTTAAGGCTGAGAGTTTTTTTATTATTATTTTGAAATTTAAGAGAGTTCTTTTTCAAGTGAGCAAGTGCTAAAATCTCATTGAATCTTCATGTAATTAATTTCCAATTATAAAGTTTAAACTAATTTCCTTCTTCATTTCTTTTAGATTTTTTTTCTTTCATTTTCCTTCTTGTTATTTGGACTAGGTCATGACATCGCAGTTTTGAGTCTAAGAGTAGCTTGTGCAAGAAATATGAAAAAATCGGGTCGATGGAGTAATGTCCTTGCAAGACCCTGGTAGTTTTTTTTTTTTTTTTTTTGTAGTAACTTCCCCTTGACCCCTTTTTCCCCAAACTAGGGGTTGTGGGTTTCAATTTGCGTCAAGGCTGGAAAAAACCAGCTAACACACCAAAAAGCCAGTTCATGGTTTTCAAAACCGGATCGGACTAGAAAACCGGGAACCAATTAGGTGACTGGTCCTGACCAGTTCCACTTTTCCTCAAAACCGGATTTTTTCCAAAAATCATTGATTTTGGTCAACAAACTGCTGATCCAGGCGATTAACCGTTCGAATGATTTTGACTGTTTTTATTTTTTATTTTTGTCAGAACGGGCCGATCATTCGGTTCGAATGGTAGGACTGTTCAAACCGGGAACCAGACCCCTGACCTGTTAGTTCTCTAGGTCGGTTTTAAAAACCTTGAGCCAGTTCTTGGTTGATTGTGCAAGAGCCTAATGGTTGAGCCCATCGGCTAATGTCCTTTTAATAATTTTATCAATATAGTATAGTATATTTGTTTTTTTTTTTACTTTTATAAAAGTGATATTTAATTAGTAGATATGACTTGGTGCAAAGGTAAAATCTCAAACTGTCAAGGGTGAAAATGTGGGTTTGAATGGAGTTATAGCAGCCAGTTTGTGCAAAAAAATGCGAAAGATTAAGGGTTTCTAGCATAAAAGGGCAACTTTTAGGATTTAGTATCAATAAAAATAATATATTTAAAAAAATTAAAATTTTAAAATAATATCGACAAAAATACTATTCATCTTCTTCTTTCCTTTTTATAAAAGTGATGTTTAATTACCATTGCTAAATGCGCTAAATGTGGTAAACATCTGTTAGATGAGATCCATTATATGGTTTGATCAAATAATTAATCCATACAGATACAGCCAACAAAAGAATATATAATAGAGTTGGATATTTCACCTTGTCCATATCTATTACCAGATTTTGAATATTACTTCCACTAATTTAATTAAGCGTAGTGGGTTTTCATGTGGAAGTTTAATTGAGCTAGCTCTTTTTTTGTCTTGTTGGGCTTTTGTATGGGTTAATCACCTATTGGCCACGCTTTTGGAATAATAATTAATCAATCAGAGTAAACAGATTGCCAAGTGGAAGGAATTTGCCCTTACAATAAGTCAAGCAGAGTTAAAGAAATGAAAATTTGTCTGCTGCTGATCGAAAAGCTTCAGTGAAGGCAAAGTACTGTAGTCAACACTAACACCATGTGACAAATAAGGAATTCTCCATGCACTATTGTAGCCCATAGTTTATATTATAACCGAAAGGCAAACTCAAAGGGTGGCCCATGAATTCCTTATTTGTCTATTTCTTTACTAAATAAATTATAAGCAACAGTCCATCATTGTCTCAAAATGATAAAAAATATTATCATGAATCCTGTTTCGCTAATCCGTTCTATGTTTATCATTATTCAGTGGTTAAAAGTTTCTCATAATACAAGTAAAACAAAATTAATCGGGCATCAGCCTTTCTGATCATAATTCATCGATCGCTGGGGGGACAAAACTCAGCCTCACAATCAGAGATTGATCATCATGGGTTTAAAGGTTTTAAACAGATTTGAACTCCGTGTTTGGGCTTGAGAGTCATAACCATAACCGGAGCATGACGGTAGTTCTTGGAAATTGTGAAGCTGAACCGGGATATCAGCATGGCCAGTATGATCTTAGATTCCATCAATGCAAAGGACTGACCAACACAGTTGCGAGGCCCTGCTGCAAATGGAATGAAATGTCGACCAGGAGCAAATGGCCTCCCAGCAAATCTCTCTGGGTTGAATTCATGTACATCTTTACCCCAGAGTTCCTCACTATGGTGAATTGCAAGTACTGGGATCCAAATGGAGAGCCCCTTGGGAATGTGGAGATCACCCAATTTGATATCTTCAAAGGCCATTCGAGGGAGAAGGGAAGCCGGTGGATACAGGCGAAGCGACTCATTGATCACCATGTTCAACTGCAGAGAGAAGCCGGCCCAACTTTTTAATCAGTGACTGCTGTACGTAATTAATTGTTTATATTTAACGTACGCTTGACCTCCAAAGACAAGCTTAAGAAGTTATAACTAATGATGTCTGCTAGCTATTACCATCATACAACTTTATGATCAGTACTTCAACTGTTGTTAACTCATGATACAGTAAATTATGATTACCAGGTTGAGCTTGGAGAGTTGTTCTGCGGTGGGTGCTTCTCCACCGCAGACCTGGAAAACCTCAGTCCGGACCTTCTCTTGGCAAGTTGGGTTAGTGGCGAGGAGCATAGTAGTCCAGGTGAGTAGGAGAGAAGTGGTTTCGTGACCTGTGAAGTAGAACGTCTTGCATTCATCCATGAGCATTTGAAGGGTGAAGTTAAATCCACTGGCTCTCTTCTTCTGGGTCTCCGCCAGTAGCATGCCTAGCAAGTCGTTTCCATAGGATGTGCTCCGACCAATCTCGACACAGTATTTTCGTCTCTGGATGATCTCCATCAATAGCTTCTCTACCTCCATCTTCAATGATTTGATCTCTCTATTGAATCTGCTGGGAAAGAAACTGAAAAGGAAAAAAAAAAAAGAAAGAAACAATTAAATTACATATATAGTTCAATTGACCCAACTGTATTAGTTGTTGGAACTTGGAAGAGAAATATCAGCAGCAGCAGTATGTATATTGTCAGAGACTGAAAGAAACAAGTAGCTAAGTAGCTAGTGATGACGAACAAGCAGACAGCGAAACAGGGAGATCAAAGTTAAAAAAAAAAAGAGAGAGAGAGGAATATTAAAAAGAACCCAGGAAGATGGAGCACGTGAGGTGCTGCTATTTTGTCTGAATGGAATAAAAAACACAAGCTACAACTGTCGCTGTAAACCAGAACCAGAGTAGCACACACCGGCTACCCGGGAAGCATAAGTGGCGGCTCGATTGAGCGCAGAGGTGCTGCAACGATGTAAGGAGATGAAATATCTGCTTTCCCTTCTCGTAGCTACTATTGAACTCGGTCCGAGATATGATGTCTCCCGTGAGCTGACTCATGTACTCGCCGATTTCAACTTCCGTTTCGCCTGACTCCACCTTGGTGTGCAGTGATTGGAGCATCTTCTTGGTGCATTCCACCATGTACCCCACATGATTCTGGTGATAACCATCCATTCATTTTATTATAACAGCTAGAAGATTAAGAAACAAACAGAATCAAATAACAAAAGAAGAGGAAACAAAAAAAAGAAAAAGAGCGAGGAGGTGGGTCTGTTTTTGCTCAAGGCATTAATCATGTCCATACCTTGAGCTTGTCTGCCATAAATGCAGGAGCGACGATATGGCGCTGATGGTACCAGTCGTCTCCATTAGCCATCAACAAGCCCCGGCCGATAAAGTGTTTTGATCCTTGCTGCTGTAGCCATGACTTGCCGGAGAGACTAACGTACTTGGAAGAGAGGAGCTCTTTGATCATATCAGTCTCCGTTAAGCACATCCTGGGTTCACTTCCATTCCAGAATATAAAGCGTTTACCTGTAAGTAGTGTTTGTTATATATGTGTCATTGGCGTGAATCCACCATTAGCATAATTTATATGGGAAATTAAGTTGGAAGCAGAGAAATTAAAGCAACTGAGATGAGAGGATGCATGAGCAGGACGATAGTCAGTTGTACCATATTGTTTAGACCAGTTGACATAATGCGGCAAAAGGCGACCGACGATGTCGTGATGGATGGAGTCCATGTCCATGGAGGAAGCGCTAGAGACTAAGGCAGCTACATCAACAAGGTTTCCAACTAGAAACCGAGGCTTGGGACCACGGACTCCTTGCTTTTCCATGAATTTCTTGATTTTCCTGGGGGTCAACCAGTAGCATGAAATGGTGACGTAGGAAACAATAGCGAACAAACAAAGCAGGACTACTTGTAGTAGTAGTCCTACCAACACCACCATCGCCATGGTTAAGAGTATTAAAGCTAGAAAGCAAACAAGGAAAGGGAGAGAGAACCAGGGGGAGAAAGGAAAGGGGGTGGGGCGTGGGGGGAGGTCTCGTCAGGGTCTCCAGCTGCCCTTTATAGAACCTGCTCTCATCATGGGCCGGAACTTCCAAAATTGTCCTTTACAGTAAAAGTAGAGTAGTGGCTTACTGCTCCACTGGTTGGACCAATATAATCCGGGCTCTCTAAATTCTGTCTATCAAAAACAAGGTATCCAAATTCATGGCCACGTGGCAATTCTTAACACCCTCCCCCCCACCAAAAAAAAAAAAGAAATTCTTGGCTCTGTGCCTCTGTCCAAGGTTCCAAGCTGATCATTTTAGAAAAGCAGATGAGTAGTCGTTCCCTAGGTTTATGAAGTGAAGAAGGGGAGCAAGTAAAAGCCTTGGGAAGGCCAAGGAGGGGCGTTAAGAACCACCTAGAAGAATACGAAGGAACACTGACTTCGAAAATGGTATTTCCTAGAAGGCAAAGGCAGCTACTCTGCAGTGCAAACTGCAAAGTCTTAAATAAAAGGGGTGATTCACAGCGGAAGTGTTTATCTATTATATTATCGTTGTGGTTATTATTAGGGATGTTGTTTGGTTTCGTACTTATAGGTTGTCATTCACATCGGAAGTGTAATCGACTGCAATGCTTTATGGGTGGGTAGGTGAGCGTAGTATATCCGATTTGATCATGTAAAACGCTGGGACTTTCAGACTTGGCATCACTTTTTCTAATCTGTTGAGAGGGGGAGGGAGGTGAAGGAGTTGGGTTGAGTTGAATTGGCTTTCAGAATTTGTCATATTTAATTTTGCTGATAATTTTTTAAAACAAAATCATTCACATTACTGAATACGCCTTAATGAATACTATCTACGATGAATAAATAAGTCATTCATCAGTTCAGTGACACTCCAACTGTTATCGATCAGATGGCCCAGGTGTATGTTACTAATTAACATCTTTTATATGTTATTTGTATTTTTGAGCCAATGAGCGATAAACACGAGGGACTCTCGTGGGGGAAGCGATAGATGCTAAAACGAATATATAAATCCAATCACATAAACTTAGACGTTGCATACATCCCAGGCCCAGTATCAGTAGGTCTGTTAAAAGAAAATCTCAATTTTTGGAACATTATAAAATATGTCCAACTAAAAAACAAAAAAAAAAAATTGAAATCAACTCTCATAACATAACATAACATATATATAGTACTAATTAACTCTTTTCAAGGGACCATACATTCTATCTTCACATGGCTGAAGGAGGGACCATAACATAACATAACATATATAGTACTAATTAACTCTTTTCAGGGCCTGCTGACAGAATGGTTCCAAACTTGGTACTGTTGCTGCCTTAATCGATTCTAAGCCAGTTCCCGGCTTGGGACCCAAGCCAGTCACACCGATGTAGAGGCATCTCGGTATTAAAGTTAGTTCGGGGCCTAGGAACCGAAGTGATATATAATCGATTTCAAAAGCTTCTCAACAGATTTTGAATCTTTCGGGATTACACTGCGTAACGATACGTCTTATCCTCTACCCACCCGGATCGGGCGGTAACGATAGACTTCATTGACTGATATATTACTCTCCGTCTAAAGTGGAAATGGATCTCATCTACTCAAGCCGAAGATCCCGGAATCGTTTTGTTAGATCCACGGAAGCTCAACTATTAAGGGCATCAACCCCTTTAGGGCCCGGGAACACGTGATTATTTACATATAAGCTCTCTAATATTCAAGTTTTTAACTCGCAACCATAGCAAGAATACTAATTTAAGCATCGGAACGACCTCACCGGGTCATCCACCCCAGTCTCTCTAATCTCTATTTTACTGTTTGATCCATCTCGCCACATAAGCAATGCCTAGGCAACCTTTCAACTAAGAGCTTTCAGATCACGCATCATCAGGTTTTTCATCCTTTATTTTTCTTATTTATTTTGTTGTATATTTGTTATACCTCTTATATACTCTTTGCTTGATTCCTGGTGTTATATAGAGGAAACTCATAAAGAAACATTGTTCTATTCCACCAACCTGATTCCTGGATTTCTCTATATTTGACTATGGTTATGAATTATGGAAAGAAAATTCATTGAGAAGTTAAGTGCGTTCAATGTTCAAAGATTCTTTCAGTTAAGCTAGAAGAACTGAGAGAATTTTGATTTTATGAAGGGCTTATGGGAAGTCTTTACCGATCGAAGGCTTGCTTATAAAACTGAAAAACAAGGTAGTGACGAAATTAATTAACCACTCCACACTGGAGGCTTAGAAGGATATGTAGTTTCATGTAGCAGCTTAATTACATTGGCAGCTCCAAATTAAGGAGGTTGATTTGTAGAATGAAAAGGGCGTATAATATTTTAGTCATGAGCTCATTCGAAGCAGCCCCTCTCTGTGTTGGTCGACAAAATGTGAGAGGAACATAGCTAGCATGCATTGATTATGGTATTTGAGTATATTAATTAATTGCTTCACACACAAAAGAAAAGAAAAAAAAAAAAGTCTATAAATTGAATGGACCGATGATATAATCATCTATTTGCATGGAAAATCCTAGCTGTAGACCTAGGGGGGAGGGGGTTGATCCAAAGTCAGTCTGTCAGTCCACAACATTAATCTTATCATTTAATTTGTGTCATGAATAATTAAATTAAGGAATTGAAACTGGGCAAGGAATGTTTATGCCCCACTCAAGAGATCATCCATCCCAGAAATCATTAAAGCTTTGAAAGACCTCTAAACAGATGCAAAGTTGTCAAGAAAATCTTCTGCATTCTGCTTTTAATCATGTACGATCTCTTGGTTGAGACACATTTAGTGCTGGATCCTTGTGTTCTAATGAGAACCAAGATTTTAATTTAATTTATATAGATAGATAGACAGATAAGACTCTAACACGATTCTAAAGACTAAAATAGTCTAACTGATACTCAGCACTACCTTTGATGAGATGAGATATTTAGGCGCTGACCAGATTCCCATGGCGAGAATCATTAGAAGGAATCGTAAACCGTTGGAACATGAATCTGTAATGGGATGGTTACATGTCCTTGATCTTTAAAGTAGAGTTAACTTTGGTTTGGATTGACCATCGTATCTTCCTGATCAGAAAAGATTAATTCTTGATCAAATATTGTATTTTACTCTTATTATATCTCGATAAGCAAAGCAGCATCCCAATTAAAGCAAATAATATGGTTATTAGGTCTAGGCCAAAAGGAGTCTCGTATGGATAATATGGCTTTGAGTTACTAGCGTATCTAGGGAAGGATCATTCCATATGGTTTACTGTGCAAAATTATATTCAGCTTCAGCCGGACGGCAGGAGCTAGCATTGTGTAATGCATGGTCTTTTCTTTTCTCTTAGAGATAGTGGGATTAATGGTAATGGAGGACCCCGTGCATTATATAAAATGATGGGTGGTCTTGATGATCGATCTGAGTCTTCGTTGTATTTATTGAGTTACAGTTACCTACAAGAGACCCATAACATAAAAACCCCAGGATGCTCCCATGCCCTATTCCAAGTGTAAAGTATTATAATATCATCTTTCCTTGTGACTCTCCTAGCTAGATCGATGAAGCTAATTTGTTAGACAAGCATCAGATTCCCACTCTCTCTCTCTCTGAATTCTCGAGCGGTGGACATTTCTCCGTTACACACACAATGAATGTGATTTTAACGTATGACCGATGCCACTCAACTAGTACTGTTATTCACAAATTAATATACATATAGACAATCTTAATAGTTAATATTGGTCCAAAGACATGTTAGTAAGTGCTGGAAATTTTCCTTTCAAGTGGAAATGTTATTTATCCACTTAGGAGATTAGTACCATTTTCTTGGGTAAGTGATACCCAAGAAAATAAACTTTCACTAATTCTCACATAAATCTGAAAAAAATAATATGGGTTTCTTGGTTTTCCCACTTTCAAAATCTAAAAAAAAAGAACGCCCCCTTAATGCCATCTATTATAAATGATACATTTATAAAACAATTCTCTATTATTTAAATTTACATGTAAACATAGTTTTTTTAAAATAAATATTTACATTGGGCAAAAATATCAATATTTACATTGATATCAGAATTTTAATATTTATACATGGAAAAAGGTAAAATACTAGAGAATATGGTAAAAGGTTGATGAACAATATATTTGTCTAATTTACTACATGATCTAGAGAGTGAAAGTATAACTAAAATTAGTATGGGATGTTTGGACATCAAACTTTAGTTTCATGGATTAAACCGTAAAGACCGAGAAAGCAAATTTGAGTATGGGAGAGATTCCTAATGTTCCTTGTGAAGCACATTACAACTAGACTTGTTGGGATGCCATGCCACTAAAATTAGATGGATTTTAGAGAGAGAGAGAGAGAGGATTTGGGGAATGTAAAACAAACATTCCTCAAACCTGAGAAAGCCTATGGATTTGTTGGGATGCCTTAAAGTTGGGTGAACTAAGCTAGAGATAGCGCTGACTTTCAGGTGTGAAGATGGAACTGGAACCGTCTCCATAACAATTCTTCTTTGAAAAGCGATTCAAAAGATCATCACTTTAATAGATAATGCTTTAGTGCATCTATTGGACTTTGAATGGATTCATGTCCATCGTGAGCTAATATTGGGTGTCAAATGGGGTCCAATCAGATGGTTAAGACCATCTCCATAGTTCACACGTAACTAAGCTCCAAACTTTTGGACCTTGAACATTGAACCATTTTACCTTATTCTTTTTGTTTTTATTCTTTTTGAACCATTTTACCTTATTCATTCGACCAATTTCCCATATTCCTTTCATTTGAATCTAAAAGATAAACTGATTAACCTTATTCTTTTTCCTTTTTATTCGGTCTTTTGGCATACACTCTTTTTGCATCTTAGAAAAAGCAGGCGGAGTCCTCCATTGAAGCTTCACTAGTTAAAATGAATGATGACCAAATGGAGACATTCCTGCAGTTTCGTGTTGAATGTACATTTGAAACTTAATTAAAGACAGAACCCATATAAATTCAAAATGCTGGCTTCTCAACCATATATGTCCATGGGAGAGTCCCTCTCTGATTGATGCGAGCATCTGTCTAACTTAAAACGTCGACCTACACCCATGTCTGAGCATCTGTCTAACTAATTTTGGGTCAGACTTCTATTGATAGAACACTAGGATGTAGTTCTAAGCTAATATTAGAGTAGTGAAAAAACTGTTTACATCAAATGTAGATTTAATGGGAATTAATCCAGCCCAGGATTGGCCCAAGTTTTCCCTGTTAGTAGGTAGGCCAAACTCCTAAATATTCCGTCAGGCCCATCACAGCCCTGATGCACCCTGAGGAGTTACATGATGAATATGGAATGGAACCTTACAAACATGTACACAACGATTGTCGTTGTAAGCTTAACCGAAAAAAAAAAAAAAGATTCTTTCAGTCAGTTAAGATGATCTAATTTTTCAAACTAATCGACTTTGTATTGGTTCCAATTGTTAGAACTTAGAACAATAGATTGATGCGATGGGCTTGGGTTCCGTCGTCCTCACTGAACTTGTAGGCCCCTATATGATGCTTACATGACCAATCAACGAACTGAACAAGCAACCAGTGAAATAATCTAATCAACATACCCATTACAAACAATATGCCCAACTAAAAAAGAAGCCCATGGGTTGGCCAGTCAAGGATCGAATTGCTTCTGGGCCAGTACGAGAGAAATCTTTCTTCTAAAAGAAGGCATTTGGTAGATTTGAACAAAGATGAAAGTTTTTCATCAATGACGGAAAAGAAAGGATGAAACTGGCAGACTGGAATTGAAAGAAAGACTTCAAGGGAGAAAACCGTGGAAA
Source organism: Nelumbo lutea (assembly GCF_056320005.1). Lineage (NCBI taxonomy): Eukaryota > Viridiplantae > Streptophyta > Magnoliopsida > Proteales > Nelumbonaceae > Nelumbo > Nelumbo lutea. Next base: position 23,359,477 of record NC_142686.1, on the reverse strand, counting down.
AGGAACTGCCGCTTGAATCAGTCGGTGACTCGGTGGATGCAAAGGAAGGATATGGACATGCATTACACAAAGGAACCTGTCCAGGGAGAAAGATCGAACATATTCTTGTGGGGTTGGTTGTCCTTGCAGGGGCACCGCGTCCTAAAGCTTGGTAGCAAGCTACACAGCAGCATCTCAGGTGTTGGGTTTTCTTGACTGGCGCATACAACATGTTATTATTCAGAGTCCGGATCTCCTACTAAGTTGTTGGTACCAACATTGCTTCTAACCAGTTCGGACATGTAAGCACAGCTGTTTTACAACACATGGCAGCCACATATCGAGAGATGGCAACCATGTTGAGTTGTGTGGCTAAGATGCAATCATATTGAAAGCAAGGTTGGTTAGGGATGACAATTTTTCCCATGGAGATGGAGAATGAAGTTTCCACCCGATTATGCTTATATATATATATATATATATATATATAATTTTAAATAAATTAATTTTTCAAAAAATCTGTTAATTAGAAATTTTTGAGGATTTGTGTCTTTGCGAAAAACATGTCTCCGTCTATTAGAGAGAGAGAAGAGAGCAAATTGCAAAGCATAAAAAATGAGTGGTGCATGGGTACTGAATTCAGTGATAGAATTCCTTGGCGTGGAGACCGTGTGAATCCAAATGGCAATGGTTTGGAGGATTAATTGTTATAGTTGGTTATAGATTGTGATACCAACCAAAGGAAAATTAAAGCATGGCTTATGCTTCCTCAGGTTAGGTGTGTCAATCGACCGGCTGGTTTTGGATTGGATTCATTCCGATCCAAATCTTATCAAATCGGATTTGGATAGTCTGTTATAATTATTGGATTGGGTCAATCCAAAATAAATTAGTTCATATTCTGATTGGTCTGAATTGGAACTAAACCAAATTTCCAATAATTCGATTATAAGGCTAAACCTTTGTCTAATTTGAAATCGATCAGAAATGAAGTCGGTATAAAATAACTTTTATGAAAGTACTTTTACGAAAGTACTTTTAATCATAATTTTTTATATTTCATTCAGTTTAGATTATATCAAATTCAGTCCATTTACATTTTAATGAATTGGATTGGATTTAATTTGTATTAGATTTGAACTGAATTGGATTCAGTCCATTTGTAAGTAGACTCACATTGAACTAGATCGGGTTGGACCAAATCCAGTCCAATTGACACCTCTACCTCTCGTAAAGGTAAAGAGGGACGAGTAGAACTAACTGTCCATCTACAAATTCACTCTTCCGGTTTCTGATGACAATTCCTGCCCCGAAGCTGTATGAGAGAAGCTGCCCCATCTTCAGAAAGGAACGTGAAGGAGAGAGTAGGGGACCAGCTAGCAGCTACTACCGGCTAGTAGTTGGGGGTGTACCCGACTAAAAAGAGGCAAAATTTAGTTTTAGGGCAGTTTCAAAATTTGTTAGTTAAGAGTGCAAGTTTGGAAGGATGGGCTGAGTTTAAGATACCCACGCGGGTAGTCAGTAGTCACAAGCCCAATTTGCCCACATCCCGAAAAAAAACATTCATGTGTGAATTAGAGACGCACATCGGGAACATCACGCAAGAGATGTTCCCAATGTATGATAGTGGGATTTTGATTTTATGGTGAAGACTCAAGAGATCCGGACTACTTTTTTAAAGCCCACCAAATGATGGTAATGACAAATGGCATTCGGGTTAATCCTGGTGTTGGTGTACTTCCCCGTGCATTTCCTGAGGTTGAGTTGTGAAGCATTATTAATATCCTTGCAATAATTTCAAGCGTTGAGGAGTTGCATCAATCGTTCAAAGTTGGAGTAAATCGTTTGAGTAGTTGTACTGCTTCTGCTACACATTCTTCTGTTTCTAAAGGAATCAAAAAGTTGTGCTCTTTTACATATCGGAAAAAAATTCAAACTCATCCCCTGCTTTTCCCGACTTCGTGTTCAACTGGCACGTTGAAATCAAAATGCTGTATAAATTGACTTGTTCGGTGTTAAAATTATGTTTTAAATAATTCAAAAGATTAATAAAAATAATAAGAAGAAGAAGAAATACACAATTAACAGTGCTAGATACAAACGTTAGCTGTTAAGAAAACCAACACGGACTCAAGTACCAAAGGCCCAGGCCCAGGGCAGCCCAGAGCACAGGACCCAGACACAACAACTCAAACGACAATGAAGCAATTCTCTTCATTCAATATTTATGAATTGTGATATTTCTCTATGTTTTTAGAAGACGGGTCATCACCTATACCTCTTTCATGAATGCTTAGTTTGGGAAGATGTACAGTGCCAATACAAGGATTAGTAAATACAATGTATTCCCTTCGAACTGACCTGAGGGTACAAAATTTGCCTATATACATCATGTATACCAACTTGTAGTAAATAACTTGTTTGTCACTATCAATACCACATAATAATAATAATAATAATAATAATAATAATAATAATAATAATAATAATAATAATAATAATAATTCTATGGTGCATAAACACATTTTTCAGTACTGTCACAATAATGTATCACAGGTTGTAAATGTTGCGCCATAAGCAATTTAATGCATATCCCACAACAATGACAGCATAATATTCACATTGAAAATATACATGGTGCAACCTCATTATCCATTTCGTAGCTTTTTTTTTTTCTTTTTTGGACGGGTAAAATACAAAAAACCTCCCAAGTTTTTGACAATCATAAAAGTTTCCTTTACAGCTTTATTTTAACAAAAACCTCCTTTGAAATTTTAAAAAATTTGACAAAAACCTCCTTTCTGTCAATGATCCAGACGGATATGTTTAACCTATGCATAAAACTTCTTCAAATACCCGTTTTACCCTTTTGTAAAATGGGTACTGAAATAACTAGCTGGTGAATGTCACTGCCTGTGCTGAATTTCACTCTCTCGTCTCCTCTTGTCTTGAAAAGAAGGTTAGGAGTAAAATGTAGAGCAATTGGCAATGGCTCCCATCTCAGTCGGTGACGTGATTCCAGACGGCACTCTTGGTTACTTCGACGAGAACGGCGACCTTCAAAAGATCTCCTCCATTCACTCCCTCGCTGCCGATAAAAAGTTCATCTTGTTCGGCGTTCCCGGTGCTTTCACCCCAACCTGCAAGTAACTGAATCCCCCCTCCCCGTCATCAATCCTTGTCTCTTTCAGCTCAACCCTCGTTGTCGCTTAACTCATGGTCTCGTTGCTTTTAACTTTCCAAAAATGTTCCCTTTCCGTCAAATCTTTGCTTTGATGGGACCAGGCCTGCTCTGATGGGGAACCGATCCTTATCATACAATTCTGCTTATTTATTTAATTTGGTAGAATGCAGAAGATATTGATACCAGTCTTTTTGCCTTCTATGGTTGGACTAATGGTGGATTTACGTGAATTCCAAATTCTGAAGCGAGGTTCCATACAGATTTCTTCAATGAAACAATCTCATGGTCTCCATCAATCCTGGCCTGTTCAATCTGCTCCCTCTCCCTAACAACAGCTGAAACAAGGAGTTGCTGAATTCGAGCTCGCCTCTTCGCCGGTTACTCTGATTTCCAGCATGATATGTCTTTGATATCCATCGCTATTTCTTGGTGGTGGTGGTGGTCACCAGTTCTTCATAGGATCGTCTCTGGGTGGAAACGGTGTATAACGAATTCATGAATAAAAGATGATGATGATCATGCTTTGTTTGCCTCTTTACAACCATGACATAATTGGGATAATGCTTCGATGATGATGATAAAAACGGTATATAACGCAACATATATTGCCTCTCGTGCATTCGTAATACCGCTGCTTTTTTGTGTGCATGTGTGAGTCATAAAATCATGATTATTTCAAACGATCATGAATTTCTTTTTTTCTTTTTTAATGTGGACCATATCTACATTTTTTGTGTTATCTTTGCATAAGGCCCATGCAAATCTTATCAGTATCATTTTAATCTTATGTCTCCAAAGAGACCAAACGACCATAAATAAACTTTAATACATTTATTTCCTCTCTTTCCCCATTGACTCTCTTCATGTATATTTTCTCTCCACCGCACTATTGTCTAGTCCACCAACAACACTGGAAAAGGTTTGAGAGGAAAAACTAGAAAGAGTACCATTAACATAGTCAATAACAGTTAGAGTTTCAAGAGTTAACAACAAAAACAAGAAAAGCTAGCTACTTTCTCAGATATCTAAACATAACAAGACGAAATAGCAGATTTCTTCAAGACAAGTTAGAGACAGAGCTTCCCATATCTCTGAGAAGACCTCGACGATCACTTTGTGATGATGATTGGAGTTCAACGACAGAAAGCACTGTAGAAGCTGCTCGAGATCCTTGGGCTTTAAATATCTGCTTTTCGATGATCATCTCCACCATTAATGTCCTGAAATCACTGTAAGGATCGCTGGAGCGCTTCACTATTGCGAAACATTCCTGCACTTTCCCCCTAGTGGAAAACATACAGCATCCCATATCGGAATTCTTGCTCACTGCTCTTCTCCGTTCAGCTCTGGCTTCTGATCTCCGGCAAGAACTTCTCTTGCTTAGGTGACGAGACTCCGAGGAATCAGAAGAGAAGCTCCTCGAGGAGAAAAACATCTCTGTCTCGTCATCTAGTTCGTCTTCACTGCTGAACCACCCACCACCATTAGTTTCTGCAGACAAGGAGCTGAGATGGTAGAAACTCTCTTTCTTCTTGTACTTCTCGTGGGTCTTCCTAGTCTTCTTCGACCTTTTCTTTCTCTCCTTTGGTTGAAATTCCTCAAAACTGTAGAACGAACTCTGCACATGTCTTCCTACACATTTTCTTGCATGATTTATCAGAGTGACACACGTCAACATCCTGCGGATTAAAAAATTTATACATGAGAAGCATGAAATACCACCACACGGTTAGTTTAACACCAAAAGATGCTCTATTTAAAGGTTCTCTTTAAAAACACATTAAAATAAAAGTATCCACGCCCGAAGCCTTTATTTTGTTTCAATAAATTTTAAATTTTAAAAATTTTGAGAAACAAAGAAACGGAAGTAATTTCATTGTAGTTAAATTATTCGCATGTACAAGTCCTTTAACTCATATAAAGTACAGGATATCCGGACTCTCCACTCCCAACACCCGATGATTCGACTGTGACAAAGATGATTTTAAGAATTCATATATATGCTTGTGGGGCTTCATGGTGTGGGTGTCAGTGCCAGAATTCGTAGATTTTCCGGCAAACCAATGCATTCATTTGTCTCGTTTGTTGGCACTGTGGTTGAAGGCAAATTTTCCCACGTTATGGGATTCATATACAAATTGTGGAAGTGGCATCCGTTTTGGATGGTCAACCATTTCAATATGGGCACCTTTTAGGTTGTGTTTGGTTTGAAGGAAAAAGTAGGGAAAGGAAGAGAAATGTAGGAAAATCTTTATAAATCTTGTATAATTTTCTGTCTTTCCCTTCTTTTCCCTACCTTTTTCCTCAAACCAAACATAGCCTTATGGAAAACTCTTTATAGTGGATTATCGTTAAATTGACTTGTTTTGTGCTCCCCTATTCTATGCCTTATGGTTGGGTGTGGAAGCTTTGTAATGGGATGACTTGATGATTGATTGGGCTGTTTTGTTATGGATGTTTTATAGCAAACTTACAGGGTTTTTTATTTGTATGTTTCATGCGTGTCTCATGGAGAAACCCGTGGCCTCCCCTAAAACTATGCCATTTCTGTTATTATCTTTATATTGCCAAGGTTGGGATGGTTTTGACAATCCTACTCCTTTTAATCTTGATTTATGAGATTGGTAGTTAATTTCTGTTCTTTTGGGAGATTTTCTCATTTCAACTTTCTCTGATGAAGGCAGATGCCATCCTTTTATTTGACATTCTCCAGTTGTTGACGTCGTTCACAAAGGGTTCATGAGTTTTCTCTCCCTATACTCGGTATCTGCTTCTTCAACATTTTTGTCTGATACTTAGTGATGGGTTTTTCTTATTGTTTACTAGTCACTTTGTATTAGACTTATTTGTTGTTTGTTACTACATAGTTGTTTGAATGCAATTTGCCTTACTAGGCTTCAAAAAAAAAAAAAGAAAAAAGAGGTAGCCATGTGTTTGTGTAAGAGAAAGAGAGAGAGCTTTAAGCATTTTGTCTCGAGTCTCATGGTTTTGGAGCTTATTGTATTACTAATAGTTCAAAAGTAAGGGTTTTTATTGATTCCCCTACCTCATAAATTTTTATTGGTTTGTATAATAGGGGAAATGGCAGGTAAGGGAATTTATCAAAATACAAGGGGAAAATGCAATATCATAGGCGGGGATTTCACAAAACCAATAAAAATTTACGAGGTTGGAGCCAGGGTGGAGCCAATTATATTGGTGGGGGTACTTTTTGGTAAAACTGTTATTTATACATGGCATCTAAGAAGGTGGGGTTCTTTAAAAATATGTAATAGACCCAAACCTTCTCAATCCATTTTTCCCCAAACCCTACTTCTTTTACTCCCTATCTCATTTTCTTGTTTAATTTGACCCCCCCAAAATAAAATTCCTAGCTCTGCCACTTGGGAGCAAACCATAAATTTTCCATCAAAAGCAATAATTATCTAAATAAGGAATTTATTGAAAGTACTCCTTGGGTTTTTGACAAATACATATTCTTTAGTTTTTTGAAGCAGCTTTTAAAATTAGCTTCTACCTTTTACGTATTATGGACATTCAAATATTAAATTGAAGAAAAATGATCAAATCATTTAAGTGACTCGATGGTCAATTGAGATTAGACCTGTTCATGGGCCGGGTGGCCCGATGGGCTGGCCCGGCCCGGCCCGACCCTCGAACGGGCTTGAACATGCTTATAGGCCCGCGGGCTTAAATTCGGGCCAAAAAGCTCGGTCCACAATAAATTCGAGCCGGGCTTAGGTTTTTTCAAAATAACCCAGCTCGACCTAATATTAAACTTAAAATTAGTTATGTGATTATGTCCATTTGAATAAATTTTTTGATTTAAGAATGTAAAATTGTGTTTTAAAATAAAAGAAAGGGAAAAATACCATCTTGTAGGCCCATTGTTCATTTAAATAGAAAAAAAATACTATATGAATTTTTTATTCTAATTTGAATAGGGAAATTTGTTTTTTTTTTCAATTAGGTTGGGCTTCGGGCTCGGGCTCGGACCCAAGTTATACGCCCATTGGTCAGGCCGGACTCGGGCTCGGGCCTAGTATATTTTCATTAGTGACAAGTGAAAGCCCAGCCCGAACCAGGCCCAACCCGGCCCATGAACATGTCTAATTGAGACCATGATCTTTGTAACCATGAGTGCTTGTGTTTAAATCTTTATATTCTTAATTAAAGTATTTTGGGATTTATTTCAAGACAAGTTCAATTCCAAAACCGGTTCTTAGGTTGGTTTAAGTAGGGTATATGCCTATACCCTAAAACTAGCCTAAGTGAGGGGGGTGATTCTCGGAATTTGGAACCAGACTCACCTAGTAATATATTGGGTAAAGTTGGTTTAAGACCAGTTTGAGGTTGATTCCATTCAGTTTTGGGAATAACCTATCCATTTTCTCACCCCCTACAAGAGAGAGTAATAGAAAGTAATTGCCGATTTTATAAGAGAAAATTAAGACTTAAGAGAGTTTTCATTATAATTGATTATATTTTTAATAACTTAACTAATATAAGGGTACGTGCTATGCACATTTGCAGTTAAAGAATAAAGATATAAATAGATATTATATAATCAAATTTAACTTTTATAATTTTTTTTGATATGTAAAATAAAATGTATTAAAAATAAAGACAGCAAAGGGGGAGAAAGTACGATTGGACCCACAAAGCTTGGAGCCCATGTGAAAAAATAAACCCAAAGACTGTACATCATAACCATATGAGCAGCATAGGCTCCTCACAACCACCAAAAAAACAAGACAAAGCCTTCCATAAAAATATATATATATATATATATATATATATATATATTTTATTAGAAAAACAGTAGCAGCCAACATCCAATCAAACCATCCCCTGATCCTTCCAGTCAATCCCTATACATACACACCAAGGTCAAGGCAAATATCTACTTTATAGTATAGATATAAATGAGAATGAGAAGAGAGGAAGGTCTTCATGTGTATCAAGGTGAGAGGACTCCTGGCCACCCTCTTTCCTTTATATAATGTAAAGACAGGGGGTGGCAGAGGGGGTCATGGCCCCCCTATGCCTTGAAAATCCCCACAATACTTAGTTAAACCCTCACCTAGACCTGACAAAAAGATGACACAATCCACGAACCCTCACCTAGATCGACTCGACCCAACCTGGAAAAAACTGGGTTGGGTTGGGTTATGGGTCAACCTGCTGACCCAATTGTTAAGTCTAGTTGGGACTATTTATTCATTGTTAGAAGTTTCCACTCTCTAATTTTTTCTATTTAGTCTTTACTCTTTATTGTTTACTCTTTAAATTGTTAAATGTTCAAGATTTTTTATTTTATATTTAGAATTTTAAGATTAATTCCTTTAATTTTATAAATTTTCATGTAGTTTTTCTTTGTTCTTTTTAAATTTCAGTTATTTTTGAGGATGACCCAAATTGACCCATGGGTCCACCCTAACCCGAACATTTAGGATTAGGGTCTAACATTTGATAACCTGACTCAAAATCAACCCAAAGCAACTTAACCCAATCCGAACCCGACCCACCCAACCCAATTGCTAGGTCTACCCTCACCTATATTTTGGTCCCCATATTCATGTTTAGTAACTTTTGGCCTCCCCTATTTATATTTACTAGTCTTTGTTAGAACTATCAAATATTCCCAACACACGATTGCAAGTGTAAGGTGAATGTGAAAAGCAAATCCAAATTCTAAAATAAATATCCGAAGATTCATTTTCAATGGCTACTCCTCTTTTAATCTTACCTTTATTTTGGATTCTACTTCCACCAGAGAGAGTGTACAACGCATTGGATTCTAAAAGCCAAAGGTTATATGCATTGTGCATAATAGGTTAACTTTTTAAAAATAATATCAATAAAGGGCAAAAACATTGTTCATCTTCTTCTTCTTGCCATTTGTTCACTAGAGTCGTCGTCCGTCGCCGCCCGCCACCACTCGCCATCACTGTCCACTGCCACCCGCCGCCGCCTCCACCCATCTCCGCCTTCGCCTCCAGCAACGTTGCTAGAGGTGGTCGGAGGCAAAGGTGGTGGCAGCGGCATTGGTGGTCATTCCTCTGCCAATCGCTGCCACCACCTCTGTCTCCACCCATCTTTGGCAACGTTGCTGAAGGCGAAGGCGGAGGTGGGTGGAGGTGGCGGCGTTTGACAGAGAAACCACTAGTGCTGCCTCCGCCACCGCCACCTCTGCCTCCACCCATCTCCGACAACGTGGTTAGAGGCAGAGGCGGAGATGGCGGCATTGGACAAAGAAACCACCAGCGCCGCCACCTCCAGCAACGTTGTCAGAGGTGGAGGCAGAGGTGGGCAGAGGCAGCGGCAGGCGGTAGTGGACGGCGGTGGCGGATAGCAACGGACGACAGCTCTGTTGAACAAATGGGAAGAAGAAGAAAATGAATAATGCTTTTGCCCTTTATTGATATTATTTTTAAAAAGTTAACCTATTTTTAATTTTTTTAAATATATTACTTTTATTGATATTAAACCCAAAAATACTTTAGGGATCACTTTGGCACAACACTTGGCCCAAGCCCACACAAGCCTGTGTTGTGTCGCAGGACGTGCTGGTCCGCGAGCCAATTTTTAGGCTAGGCCGAGACACGAACCAGGCTAATCCATGTGTTTTAAAGAATTTTGAAAAAACTAATGAAAACATTAAATTAAAAAAAAATAGATAAAAATTAAAAATATCTTTAAATTTTATTTTATATGAATTTTGATGTATATAATTATTTATATATACAATAATAAAATTCAAAATAAAATAAAATATTATATAATAATTGTATATAGTATACAGCCTGAGCCCGTGTCGTGCCACAAGCCAAATCTTAGGCCAAGTCAGGCACGAACTGGGCTAATCCATGTTTTTTAAAAATTAAAAAAAAATAATATTGAAAATTTTAACATAAATTAAAATAAATAGACAAAAAGATTAAAAATGATCTTAAAATTTTATTTTATATGAATTTTGATGTGTACAATTGTTTATATATGCAATAATAAAATAAAATAATATAATAAAATTGAAAATAAAATTATATATTATAATTATTGTATATAATATATGGCTCGAGCCTGCGCAAGCACGTGCTGTGCCAGTGGCCAAGCAGGTCTGCGGGTCATGTCTTAGGCCAGGCCAGGCCACGAACTAGGCTAAGCCATGCTTTTTTTTTAATTTTGAAAAAAAATAATGAAAATTTTAACATAAACCTAAAAATAGAAAAAATTAAAAAAGATATTAAAATTAGAAGATGTTCCATCAACAAAATTGAAACCGGATCTGTTCCTTACATCTGGCGCCTCACACGCATATCCTATCATCCATTGGAAATATCTCATGTACTTATTAATTATTATTCACGTGGGAGATGTTTCTAATGCACGGGATGTGCCTGTGGAGATGCCCATTCGTGAGGAACCGATCCCGGCTCCAAAATTGGCAAATCTTTTATCACACCCACACGTGGATTGTGGCCCGGCAAGTGGGCTTTTTCTTGCCAAGCTAACGAAGTCAAAGAGGGCATGTCAGTGGTACATCACGTATGGTTCATGGTTGTTCAGCGGTTAATATTACATGTGGCAAGCAATGAAGCCTGGCAAATGGTAGATGATCAGTTAAGCCGCTGGACAAACTACTTAAAATCGTTCAAATGTAACGTTTCCGGTCCGCTATATTAGAGAGTAGAGACTGTGACTCCAAGGGTGTCCAACATTTTTCACAATAAATAGGCTTTATTGCACCCTAACAAACTGGAACCTTTTACAGGTTCAACTTCAATCAATCTTTCTGCTTTTAGAGTTTGAAAAGCAAGTTTTGCCCTGTATACATCTGCAATACAGACTAGGCCGGTGAGTCACACAGACCACAGCCATATATCTCCTCTCCTTAATAAACTGTTGCTTCATCGATCGGCTTGTCGCCGGAGAATGCACACTTCTGATTATTTATATATTTATATATATGCATGTTTTCATTCTGAGTCTGAGTAGTATCTCAGAAATTAATTAATACAAAGAAATTATTTATCTATTGGAAAATATATAAGTGCAGGAGGGAGAAGAGAAGAGGGGGAATGGGAAGGGAACGTCTAATAACACAAGTAAGTGCGAAATAAAGGAGTAAATTTATGAGAAGACAGAAGCAGAGACTGCAGTGGGCACGAAATGAATTAAAACAGGCTATAATTTAACGATTTCAGGGATGTGCACCGGGTATCTGTTGATGCAATCGAACCAGGGACTTTCCGGGTCCGGCTTAATGGTGCGGTTGCACTTCCAAACCGCGCTGTTACACTTGAACCCACTCCCGAATGCTATCTGCCACACGCGGTCTCCCTTCTTCATCCTACCTTTGGATTCAATGTAGCTTAATTCGTACCAGAGGGACGAGGACGAAGTGTTCCCAAAGCGGTGGAGTGTCATCCTCGATGCCTCAACGTGCTCCGCCGAAAGCTGGAGGTTCTTCTGCAGCTCATCGATCACGGCGCGCCCTCCCGCATGGATGCAGAAATGCTCAAAGGCCTGCTTGAAATCGGGAATGTAAGGTTTCCACTTGGGGTTGAAGAGTTTTCTGCCGACAAGGGTGAAAAGGAATAACAGCTGCTCCGACGCTGGAAGGACAAGCGGCCCAATGGTAGTTATGTTGGATTTGAGAGCCTCGCCGGCGATCACCATGAGTTCTTTGGACAAGGACACACCCCTTATACCTTGTGGGTCTTCTTCTTCATAAACACAGCGGTAGGCCCTGTCGTCTGCACCTTTGTGGGTACGAACCACATGAGCCAACCGGTACTTAGCGCGCCAACTGTCCTTTCTCCGATTGGATAGAAGGATAGCTGCACTGCCCATTCGAAATAGACAGTTGGGCAGTAGCATGGATCTCTGAGAACCACTGTAATAACTCGGGGTTATGATCTCCGTGCTCACTACCAGTGCGTAAGAGTTGGGGTGGACTTGGAGCAGGTCTCGAGCTAGATCAATGGATATAAGCCCCGCACTGCAACCCATCCCGGAGAGGTTAAAGCTCCTTATGTTGCCTCTCATCTTGTACTTGTTCACGATCATCGCCGTCAACGAGGGTGTCGGCGAGAACATACTACAGTTGAGGATTAGAATGTCGATGTCCTTGGGCTTGATTCCGGTCTTCTTTAGGAGTGAATCGATGGCCGAGAAGATAACAAGCTCTGCCTCGGCTCTGCAGTCGGCCATGGTGGGGGTGGGAGGAATATAATGGATGGCCGGGGGTAAGCAAGTCTCCTCACCAAGGCCGGACCTCTCGAGAATTCTCATTTCAAAGTCGACCACCTTGGTATTGGATCCATTGATAAGCCTAGAGTGCTCCATGAAGGTGGAGAACGGGGCACGGCATGTAACAGGGGGTTTGAAGCAAGAGTAGTCGACGAGGTAGATATGTCGAGGCCTAGACACGAAGAAGACAGTGGCCACGAATATGATGAGGAAACCAGAGCAAAGAATCTGCACCAGATCAACCTCGAGAGAATTCCAAAGTCCGAGAATCTCATCCGGCCCTAATCGAAGTATCTCTAATACAATTGCTGCCATGATGGGTATGAGGAGAAGAGTGAGAATATGATTCACAAGATACTGATAACCAAGTTTGACATACTTGAGCTTGACAGAGCTGGAGAAATTCGGGAGTGCTGTTGGTGGCATCCTAGCTTACAACTGGACTGGATAGAACGTAACCGAGAGAGAGAGAGAGAGAGAGAGGCTGAGAGATGGATGGATGGATGGGTTAGATTGGATTGGTGAAGTAGAGAAAGGTTTTGGGGTTTTAATAGGTTGGAGAGGGAGGTGAGGATTTAAAGGCTGGCGAGGGGAAATGAATGAAAGCAGATGGAAGGATTAAATGAAGCTCTCACGTCACCCAACGCTATTCATAGCTGGACCTTGTTTTTCCCCTAGTTAATAAGCTAACACGGTAACACCCTCCAAAACATGCTATTTATTATTATCCATTTTTCAAACCAGTTCATCATTTCATTTAACGCTAGCTAAACTCTTTTACTTCATCCTTTAATTTTTATATTTTCATGTGTGACTGTGGAGAAAGAAACAAATTAGCAAATGGGAAACAGCAAGCTAGCAAAAGACTCACTTATATATGCATGCCCAGTACTGTTTAAACTCCCAATAACAATCATAAATTAACTTAAACAATTAGCATTAATTAGCAGGTGTTCAAAAATCCGAGGGCAAGCCAAACCTGGACTATTTGCGCCGATACGTACTTAAACAATTAGAATAGAAAATTGAATTCTGAAAGAACAATTAGAAATTTAGAATTACAATAAATCAAGTAGAGAAATCGTCAATGGAAACATACTCTCAGACTCAGTGCAATACAACACAATATGAGAGAGAGAGAGAGTAATGATCCTGCTGCAATATGATTGAAGGGACAAATGGAATGGAATTCCAAAACATTGACCAGCCCAAATCCAAAATCATTAATAAAAAATTCAAGAAAGAGAGAAATCCCCCTCTTAGACTTGGAGGCTTATATATGCTATGTTGTATGCAAGGCTATAGCGGAAAATAGTGATCATCTTAGATATAATGCAATAATTTCAGAAAAAAGCCATTTCATCTAATTCAAAGTGGGTTATGATTAAAATAAATCAAAGGCTTTGATTTAGTTGTTTCGGCTTAAAATATTGTCGTTTGTATTGCTCTTGACTCTCTTTCATGAATCATGGAGGTATGATAAGGGGGAGATATGGTATGACGTTATTATGGCGGCAACTGATATGTTTAATGGGTTGTTGAAGGTAATTAAGGAAGATGAGATCGGTTAGCTTTGACATAGTTGAGGGGCGAAGTATAAATGCAGATTATTTATTTGTTTTTTTGCTTTGGTGGATTGACTGAAAGATGGATAAAAGGGTTGGATTGGTTTGACGTGAGCCACAAACATATTTATTAAAGAAATATATTAATGAAGAAAGAAAACACAAAGCCTTTGAACAGTTTCCAGTTAGCAGCTGGTTTTGAGACATCCGTGTGTAATTTTATGAGTGGTACGTACTTTTATATATTGTCATAAATCCTGTGTAGGCTCCCCCCAATGCTGGTCCTCCCCCTACACATTAACAGTTTAGCACATACACATACAGAGAAAAAGGGCGCTGTTTCCAAGATTTAAATGTTGTAAGTTGTAACTATATGGGGTTTTCAAAATATTTGTGGGGTAGAGTTGGCAGAAAAAAAAATAAAAGTGTGGGGCCGAGGACCCATAAATCCTTAAAAGGAAGTGGGATATAAAGAAGTCGCATGTTCCTTCCTTTTTATTATTATTATTGTTATTATTATTATTGTTGTTTTTTTGATAAAACCGAAATATACAAGAAATTAAACGCTACACAGCTCTGAGGTAGCCCGACCCCAAAATTCAAAACAACTGATAAAACCTAAAATCCTATGAATCAAACCCGAGTGCACTCATTAAGGTGGCCTGGGCTTGATTTGCTAGCCAATCCACAGCTTTATTGCCTATTTTTACTACATTATCTGTTGAAGGAAGGATCTCTCTCTCACTTTATATATATGTCCCTGCACCAATTAAGTAAAGTGTAATTTTGCACCTTAACGGCTATTATGGAAACAGGTTGGAGCAGTGCTTTAAGTTTAAACCGGTTCATGAACAGACTCGGGAGGGAAGTAGGAACAATAATGGCGAAAGCAGCAGGCCGGATTCTTGATCTTGGATTTGTGGAAGAATTTTCCTACTTAGCCGGCCGAAGCATGCTACTTAACAACTGTAAGGACATGACCCCACCTTTATCTTGCCATAAGAAAAACAAAATATAGGGTTGACTAAAAGAGCCCTTTCTGACATACGGGCCGGGCCCCACAATTGAACCGCCATACACACATTTAGGTTAATATGTTGACAGTTGGGGTTGTTGTATATAAGTCGGGATTGTTACGTAAGTACTGTTTGGTTTGTTATAATGAAGAAGCTTGTGTACTTCAGGACATGTGTCTTAGGGTTTGGTAATTTTACAAAAATTGGTGAAATGCTAGCTAACCAAGGCATCAACCATTTATGATCACCAGACCTCTTTGATATTCTTTGAGAGGTTGACAGTGGTCAGCAGCACTCAGAAACTCCTTATAGCTACATACATGAAATGAGATTGGGAGGATGGCCGTAGTCTCTTGAAAAATATTAAAATGAAAAAAAAAATAAAAAACTCTACGTTATAATGTTGTCATTCTTTGGTGAAGTGCAACTATATATGGTGCATTTTACAAATATTTTTGTATGTTGAATCAAGATTCCAACCATTTATATTAAAAACATTATTTATTTACTTTTTATTGATTTATGTTTAACTTATAAGGTCTATATGCTTATTATTAAGACTTTAACAAAGTTAAAAATGCTACTTTATACATTATAAATTGTGCTTTCTTCAAAACCAAAATTTAATGTCTTAAATTAAAATAACATTCTTTCTGCATTCAGTATATGTTTGGCATCAATGTTGCAGATGCAGAAAGCGGTGCTGTTGATGTGTGGGATACAAGCACCGTTTTCTGAAAAAGTAGTTTCTTTTTTAATGTTTGGAAACATTGTTATCAGGTAGAACGTTTTGTAAAGCAATAGCAACACTTTTTGTTTGGTACCGATGTTTTATATCTGTTTTTAGCACTGGTACTCATTATAGGAATCTCACATTACTATTACATCACGACATCGTTGGCAACAATGAGCTCCAATATGAGAAAATGTCAAATTCAGCATTGCTCCAAACCACACTTTCATGATTTCAAAGCACTATTTTTTATGAAAAATTATTCCAAATAGATAGACATTTCCTAAAACACCATTTTTTCTGACATAATGTTATTGTATCGCCATTTTTTGGAGCAACGACATCAATGCCAAACAAACGCTCAATCTTTAAAAAACAGAAAATTGAACTTTTATTTTCTATTTTTCTCATTTTTTTTACTTTATAAAATTAATTCAAAGTTCATGTACCTAAGCTCCTCATACAATTTAGGAGAACCGATTTGAGTGGTAATATTGAAATTAAAATATAAGACAGGTGAATAGACCTCGACATTTCACCTATACAAGTCACAATAGCTCACGTAATAATATGTGGCAATACAATTAATAATCATCACATCATAATGTGTAATAGTACTGCATGCATGTCAACCATGTGTGCATTAATTAATGTCCACGTGGTAAATGGTCATTGCTTATGATCCCAAAAAAATGAGGGCGAATCCAATGAACCCGTTGGTTAAAGTTACGTTTGGTTCACACTCCTGTTAAGCGAGTCAATTAATCCAGTTCAACTAGTTATAAAAAGACAAAATCAGATGAAACAAGCGTTTTTGCCTCTCATTTGTTCGAATTCCCCTTTTTTTTCATTTTCATTTTCACTTGAACCCTAGCCCAAGAACAAGAGACCACACGGCAATTTCACCAAGCTCTGATGATGTAGAGTCAATTGGCAGTAAGCATTTCTTCTTCTCCTTCCCCTTTCAACCCTGCTATTCCTCTTCCTTAATATCTTCCTCCTTCCTCTTCTTCTACCAGGAGACTACCGGTAGCAATTTCACCATTTTACTGAGTTCCCACCTTCAACTCCATGATTTTCATTGCTGAGAACATCCTTTAAGATCTATGATTCATATGGCCTAGTTCCCACCTTCAACTTAATGATTCACCAATTTCACTGTTGAATAGGTAACCCCAGAAGATGAAGAAAGGTCTTCACGCTTATCATACTAGTAGTTGTTCATTTACATTGGCTACCAAGCTTTCTCGATATCATAGATGGTCGTTTTGTGAAAAATGAATATAAGCTACTGTTCAATGCACAAGACAAACAACAAATAACAGAGCATACTTTACCACTATTCATATTATATAAAGTTAGTTCAATAAAAATAAAACATCAATACATTTTTTGTGGCTTTCAAAAAACATCCATTTTTGTGGATCCGGTCCCCATCCCAAATTCTAAAATTGGTAATCAATTATAGATAACATAGAAGTAGGCCATGGAACTTGAACCACAACCATGTGTTCCTCCAATGTAAATGGCACCTTTTCACCGTCAATCAAACAAACTTTTTTTTTTTTTTATGCAAACAACCTCATCCTTCTGTTTCCCCTCACTCCAATGTCTTGTCATCCTACTCCAGTGATTGAATGCATGGCATCAATGGTATTAAGCCTGTCGACTAATCCAATAGGAGCAAATTGGATTTTGCTCGATGATAACTTCATCAGAGAAACTATAAGAACCTCGAAATTAAAAAGCTCCAATGAAATCTCCATATGTTCCCATGACTTCAAGGGCATCAACTTCTTCACCTGTAACATATAAACAATAAACACTTGTACTTCGAGGGCATCAACTTCATTTTATTGGTTTGCAACTGGTCATCAGATGATATTACTATTTGTCCCTTATAGTAGTTAGCATTGAATGACAGTTTGAAATTAACCTTTCGCTCTAATTAAGCCAAAAAAAAAAAGAAAAGGGGTTCAATAAGGTACTTTCTGGTAATATTACATTTTAAGGATTAGCCATTAGTTGGTGTGAAGAGAGAGGACCACATGCATTAACCATTAGGACCCCTTAATTGAATTATATTGTTCATGAAATGGTACGTTCATGTATCGAGAATCTTTTTGTCAAATGCACAACTTTTCATTTTCAGCAATCAGTTGGTGTTTCTTAGATTCAAAGTTTAAACTGTTAATGTCTGAATGTAACTTTGATATAAACAATCAAGGGGTAAGCTATTAAGCTGTTTTGTCCCAGATTCATCTAGTTATTTTTTTCGATTTCTTTTTCAAGAAAAACAAAATGGAACCAAACATGTTCTTATTTATTAGTAATCCGATTATCTATAAAGGTTCAATGTGCTGTTGCAGTTTGCAGACAATTAAGTTTAGCCAATTTTTTTGTTCTGTTAAATAAGTGGCAGTCAAATAACATAAATGTCTCCTGTTCAGAAATTCTACTGACGTGGCCGGTAACTCACTTTTCCCCATACACGAGAGGTTTGACTAGTTTATTTACTTATTTATAGTCTTCGAATCACAGAGCAAATTGACACACGTCTTTGTTATTCTTGTATTCATTCTTACTTGTTTCAAAAAAATAAGTCAAATTTATAAGAAATTTGAGAGAATTTTATTTTTTGATATTTCAACAAGGAATTTACTGAACTTGAGCATCAATGTTGAGAAGTACATCAGATACAGAAGGAAGAAAAGATTGTACGCAGTAGGCAGATTTTTTACTATAATTTATTTAATGCAATTAGAAACCAAGTGTTGCTTAGGGGACTACCTTAACATCAACAGCTTTGATTGGTCAGACACGTAAAGGCTAAACTGCTAGAGCTTAAATGATCGCATTTAACCGGAGATGTTAAGTTAGTCCTCCACTCAAAACTCCAAAGTATATATATTGACAAGTGTCTACATACTTGTCATTTTAAAACGAGAGATATCCCAAGAATCGAGGGAATTAATTTTCAGCTGGTTCCTAGAATCACGTAATCACGCTAACATTTCAGTAAAGTGTTATTAGACATGAGACTTATAAGCTTGGTAAGGTTATTTATCAAAATTAGGGATCACAATTTTCTCTGTTTTTTTCAAATTATCAAAATGTTACAATCCAGTATTTAAACTTTTAAAATGTGACAATCTAGTACCTTTCGTTAACCAATTTGTTAATCAGCAATTAAGTGACACTTGAAAAGTTAAAAATGCCTTTCCAATTCCATCTAATTCTCTTTATCAACTATCCAAACGTTGACAAAAAACTAAACAATCCCAAATCCTAGACTCTTCTATTCAAAAAAGTTGATGACTATTTAGAAGAATCTAGAACTTGAGACTATTCATTTTATTGTCAATGTTTGGATGGCTAATAAAGAGAATTAGATGGCATTCTTAGAGCATTTTTTACTTTTCAAATGTCAATTAACAGTTGATTAATGGACTGGTTAGCGGCAGGTACTGGATTGTCACATTTTGAAAGTTGGGGTACTAAATTGTCTCATTTTAAAAGTTCAGTGACCAAATTGTCTCTTGAGCCAAAGTATAAGGTACTGATTAGGAAATTTCCCTTTTAAAAATATGGTTAAATATGTTTGAATCTTTTCTAATAGGAATATAAATTTTAATTATTTTATTTTTATTTTTTAAATAAAATAAAAAATAAAACATAATGCTTGACATTAAAAATAATCACGAGGAGTGGGATCCCCACGGGAATGGGGATTAGACTTGTTCATGGGCCAGGCTTTAGGCTTCATGTCGGGCCCCATTCAAATTTTGGCAAAAGCTAAGCCCGAGCATGGCCCATGAACAGGTTTAATGGGGATACCCGTGGAGACAGGGATGGAGATAACTCTATCCTCGTTAGAGGGGACGGGGATGTGGATGGGGATTTTCGTGGGGACGAGGATGGGGAGAGGCTCCTTGTCCCTACCCCACCTAGGGATGGCAATTTTCCCCATTTCCCCAATCCCCATGGGGATCCACCCCAAATGGGGTGGGGATGGAGATGATTTTCCCCCGCGGGGACGGGGAGAGCACTCCCCACCCCATGGGGACCCCGATCCCCGCCTAGTGGTTAAATATGTTTGAATCTTTTCTAATAGAATTGTAAATTTTCATTATTTTATTATTATTCTTTTTAAATAAAATAAAAAACAAAAACAAAACGGTTAACATTATAAAAAATCACGAGGAATGGGGATCTTGCGAGAATGGGGATAACCCTGTCCTCGTTAGCAGGGACAGGAATCCAGGGAGGCTCCCGTCCCCGCCCTGCCCCATTGCCATTCCGAATCAAACTTATGAAACTAACCAACCTGATTTCTAGTGTTTCCAATTGGCTTTGGTTCAACAATTTCCCAACCCAACTAGGTTGGATTAGTTTCTATTTGGCCATTTGTAAACTGACTAAAATCAAACAACTCGACCATTGATATATATTAATATTTTATATTTTAAATATATTTTTTAATATGGGAAAGTGGAAATTTTCTAATATTTCTTAGGCTAAAATAGTTTATATCATAAATTTAATTTTTCAATAATTCCATTGTAATTTTTTAAATTTAACTTTTTAGTTTAAATCTTATGAATTAATCAACCAAATTAAAAATTGACCTAAATCGATATAATCTGAGTGACCAACCCCCCAACCTAACCAGGTTGATTTGGTTGGCCAAACAACGTAAAACTAAGTCGAACCAATCCATGAATAATAGTTTAATCTCCAATAATTATTAAAAGTTTATAGCACAAATATACAACTAATTAAATTTAAAAAGCTAAATAACTGTAGTTTAAACTCCAATAATTACTGAAAATTTTCTATTAAATAATAAAACAAAAATAAATTTGTGCGTAATTATTGAAAATATATTTGTCACAAAAAACAATAAATAATTACTGAAATACAATAAATATTAATTTTAATATGGATAAATATATAATAGTAAAGATTAAGTTTTTTAAATTATTATTAATAAACAATAGTTATTTTGAAATTTTATAAATTTTTAGTTGGTATAAATGAAATTAGTGATTTATAATATTATTTATTTATTGAAATAATATAATTATTTAAATTTTAAAACATTAATTACTTGTTGAATTTAATAATCCATAAAATTATAGCAGCATCAATACATAATTTTGTTATTTTAACTATTCAAAATCTAGTTATGTTAAATATTTTGTTATTTAACTAAATACTTAAAATCTTAATCTATTATTATAATTGATAGTTATGCAGTAACTATTTAAAATATATTATAAATTTATTTAAAATATTAATTTTATTATTTTATTATTTAAGATATTTATTTATTGAAATATTTAAATAATATTTCATTTTTAATGTTAGATTTTTATTATTTGAATAACATTTAGATTGAATAATCCAAAAAATCATAATTTATATTTTTTGTATATAATTTAGTGATGAATTTTGTAAAAATATATATTTATTAATAATATGAATATTATTAAGTCAATTCTAATTATTTTTTTGTCTTTTTAATAAATATTTTAAAGTTATTATATAATTTTATTAGAATATTTAAATAATTCTTAAAATTTTTAATTCAAATTTTCTTTAGATAAATATAGATAGAAATTGGGGAGAAGATAAATAATAATTAGAGATAATTTAGGAGAGAAACTCTCTACTAAATTAGAGATAACTTAGGAGAAAGTTGGAGATAGTAAGGGAGATTGTTTAGGAGAAAATTTAGGATATCAAATTGTTTAGGTTATTGGAACGTGGGAGAGAGAGATAAGATAGAGAGATTTTAGGAAGATTTTTTTTTGGGATTAATAATTTAAAAAATGACATGGATTAAAAAATTCAAGAATTCAAAAAAAAAAAAGAGAAATTTTCTAGCCTTGGGCGGCTGGGAAGCCCATAATTTGGCCTTTAATTTTAAAGGTTATCCTATCATTAGTGACTGTGATTGAAACCTTATCATTTCCTGTCTCAAAAATAAGATTCCAGCTCCTTAAAAGATAAAATACATCATCAAGAACTGCAGGACGAGCTTCAAAGAGGTCTGGCGCAAAGCATATCTATCGAGTGGCAAACCAGGCGAGTGATTGGCTGGTGCACGAAGCTCTATCTTCTCCAATAGAATCCGTTAGTATTAGTTTTCTCCTCTTATTTCTATTTGTGTTACTGATGTTTGGGGACGCGCTACCCCGTCTTTTCGTTCTATAAAAAAAATAATCACGCTAACATTTGATTTGCCAATATTATTCTTGATAACAAAAATTACACGAGTAAGCCCATTTTTCTTATTATATTAATAGACCAGACTTGAGACTTCTACTCCATCAATTGATTCATGATCTACCATAAAAACAAAACACCACCAACTTCAAACCCATCCCAATCATGAAACAAAACAATAATTGATAGAATTATAAAAAAGCAATGCACATGATTTCAAGTGGACCCGGTCAACCCATACACTCTTTCGTACAACTTATAGCATACGTTTCGTAACAGCTGAAAGATCGATGTTCAAATGAAAAACTTATTGATCTTTTAGTAAATAAATATTTAAGGAGCGGTTGTAGTCTCTTTTGATGGCTGAAATTAAAGTTGGGTAAATTACTTTGCCCTTGAAGTTTTTATTTATTTAATTATTTTTACAATTAATAGATATAAAACAATAAATCTTTCAGTTCAGCAATTTCAATGGTTAACAAACAGCCCCTTAGAATAATTGACGACGACGATGATGATGATAAACTTGTTGGACCGATCTTTAATCTTGTTGTAAGTTATTTATTTTAAATCATAGGTAAACGGTTTTATAGATTGAAAATTATACTTATATATATCTTTTCTAATTTTATATTGATATCAGTAGAGAAGTTACCTGCATTATCCGCGTGTCTGTAATAAGTGTTCTCTCTCCATATTTGCGTCCAAATAAAATAATAATAAATTGCCGTAAGGTTTTAAAAACAGCTGCTTTGGTTTTGGACCAACGGTTCAATCATCCAGTTCAAATGAATCGGCCTGTGATGTTTAAAAATATAGAAATATAAAAAATAATTAAAATAATGAAATGACCTCAAAATTGTTCATCAGGTCAAATGTTTTAACGGTTTAATCATCTGGGTCAGCGATTGACTGACCAAATCAATGATTTTTTTTTGAAAAAATTCTGGGTCAAGCATAAAACAGAACCGACGGTCCCAGGTCAAACTGTCTGACTGTCCAGTCTGATCAGATTTCTGGGCTTGGGCTTGGGTTTTGTGTTCAAGCCCATCTCAAGCTGGGCCCACATTAGGCCAACAAATTATAGGGCTGGGCTTGAGTTTAATACTTCAAATCCGGTTTGCATATATTTAAGATTACACATTTTGTGTATAATGTATATATGTATACATATTTTTTTTACATTATATTATATATTTTATATATAAATATTATAACATGACATATATAATTTATATTATATGTACTATGTTATATTATATAATGTATAAAATAAGTTTATATGCATATTATGTCATTTAATAGAATTAACTAAACCGACCCGGGCACCCGTAGCGTTAATCTCTTATAAATGAGCAGTCAATGGAGGAGGCATTTTCATAGAACTGTTGATCATATGGAAACGTTGGGATATCAGTTATCATTTCATCACTTGATGAATTATGATCACTTGGGCACTCGTTCTTTAAATACATGCCTCCCTCCATGTTTGTCGTGCTTAATTATTCAACAAAAATACTGTTAGTTATGAAGTAGTTTTCTTTTATATTTATTGTCACTAGCTATTTGCAATTTTTTTCAATTAATCTCATACCTAAAATTAATGCCTTTCCAATTAATTAATTATGGCTTTGTACTTCCCAGCCCTCCTAATATTATGGGACCCAACTTTTGGTATGAACTTTCCTCGATAGGATTGGACCCATCGCTCGGTTAATGCAACCTACTATGTGAAGTGTGAACAGTTGTTTTAGCCATTGATGACTAAAGAGGCCATGTCCCGATGACTATTTCCATTTAATCTTGCTATTCGTTCCATCTTGACTCCATTTATTTTTTGGGAGGACATGCATTAAGTAATTGTCCTGTGCACTAATGTTCTACAATTTTAATGTGAAATATGAAATCAAATACTATGACCAAGGACCCACCATCTCATTGTTGTGAAGGGCAGCCCAGTGCTTGAAATTCCTGCCAATATGGGTTCGGGGTGGGGAGAGATAGATGTACGCAATTTTATCATTTTTCTAAAAAAACAATGTCAAATAAAAGTGCATTATTTGAAACAATGCTTTCTCTAATTAACGTTTATATGACGCCGTTTTCTTAAAAAACAGCGTCGATGCCGAATACCCACTTAATTCCTTTCATGCGATCTATCAAATAATAACAGTACACCAGATAATGCCCATTCTGAATATTTTAGCTGCAGTCAACACCAACTTGCCTTGTATATATATATTAATTAGTTTACTAACTGATTAATAAATTACTTCAGTTTATACATTTCAACATTGGTCCATCTTCATTATGGAGAATAAAGGCTGCCTACGAAATTCAAGTTCACACTGCTATTAATTGTTTTTATTTGAATATTAAAAATGGAGTCCACTAATCTGAAAAGACCAAGAGACCACGACATATCAATTTTGTGTAGAATGGAGTAGTTGGAATTTAAATTTAGCGATAGACATCAACATCCAAGTGATAGGTGGCTCAATTTGTGAGTTCTTTGGCTTGGGATCAAATCCCTCTGTCACCACTCACCAGGGTCAGGGGGGCCATGGGTGGGAGTTGAGTGGGGCCAGGGAAAGATAAAAGTTAATACAATTATTGAAGCTAGGCACCTGTGATGAAATTGTACAGGGCGTAGATGATGTCTTCCAACACAACATCTCCAGTTGTCTGTCTTGAAATAAAAACCATTAGCGGAGGGCCCTATTTCGCAGGAATTATATTGGAATTGTAATATTGTTATTTATTATATTAAGAAAGATAATGGTTTTTTAATAAGAAATTTGTAATTATAACTAATCAAGTCTTGAAACTTATATAAAGACTTTAAAGAAATCATCATTTGCTTGGTTTTTAAATATTGCTTTAACAAAGCATCTTATATAAAAGAATACGGTCATATGGTGATAGTTCTACTTTATAATTGTCCTTTGTTTCACATTGAGAACTCCTACTTGACCCAGATGGTAGAACCATTTAGCCTAAGAACAGTCCAGGCAATTGGTTCTATTTTACCCCAAACCTGATCCCTAGCCAAAAACCGTTGAATTGATCAATGACCCGCTGACCTAGGCGGTCGAACCTTCAACCCGTTCAATGATTGTGGCCATTTTTTATTTTTTAATTTTTATTGTCAAAACGGGTTATTTGTTCAAACTGGATGATTTAACCATTGACTTGGAAACCCGTGGTCAGAATGGTTTCATTTCCGGGTCATTTTTTCTAAATGTCAATAATTAAACAAAATAACTTTGTAGTCATAGTTATGGGAAAGGTAGACATTGCGAGGGATTCCAAAACCTTGAAAGATAAATCCAAATTGACGTTAAGCACAAAAAAAATTGGTGATAAATCTACCAAATTGAAAAACCCAAGGAAAAAAATCAGAAAATCAAGTCCAAAGTTCCACTTTGAGATGGAGCTAAACACATATGCAAGCAAAAAAAGAGATAGAGCAGATTGCCCTGTAAGAAAATAAAATAAAAAAAAAACACACAAGAAAACCCAAAGAAAAAACAAAAGAGAAGAAATCAAATGATGGTAAACATTGATCATTTTGGACGATCTTAAAGAAGAAGACCAACAAAAAAAGAACAAAAGTATAAAATGAAAAAAAAAGGAACATACTTTTGTTAAACTACACACGCTTGAATAAAGCCTATATTAGAAGAAACTTTTGAACAGTGAAAATTCAAAAGCATAAAAAAAACCATGATTTTTTAACCACCATTGACTCAGATGGTCAGACAGTCGGACCGTTCGACTTGGGAACCGTCCAGGCAACCAATTCCATTTTACTCCAATTCCAGCCCCTAGCCAAAAATCGTTGAATTGGTCAACGACTCATTGACCCGGGTGGTCGAACCATCGATCCGTTCAATGGTTTTTTGTCATTTTGTATATATTTTTTTAAATTTTTGTTGTCAGAATAAATCGTTCGTTCGAATCGGACGATCAAACCATTAACTTGAAAACCGGTGGCCATAACGGTTTTAAGATAAGATATAAGATGCTATTTCATTCAATAAATAATTATAATTTACCTAAAAATTTTTATTTAAGACTGATTTTAATAATCATTTTTTGATAAATTTATTGATTTCTTAAAAATTGGCCATTTAAAAATACAAAAATAATCAACATGCACAAGGTAAAACGTGGCGAAAGGGGAGACCACCCCTTTAATCAGACCGGACATGAAATTTTGAACCAGCAATCACCTTTAGCTGAGAGCATATATAGGCTCAGCAAACCCAACTGACGGTCACGTGTTCTCTAGGGTACAACACTGCAACTTAGTAGGTTAGGGTTTGGGCACATTTAAAAGCCATTAACATAAATTAACCCAATCCGACCCAAGTTGCATCCTTGCATGTACATGGTTCACTGTTTCATTGTAGAGGGCTAGTGGCCACATTTGGTCCCCACCTGGCGAAGGAAAACGACATTGATCTAGTGGTTAAGACGCATCTTTTGTCGTGGGCCCCCTGACTGTACCGCAACCAACGAGCACACACTGCAAATGATACTAGTAGAAACTCAAAAGGTTAGATTGAAAATCGTCGGCTCGTCGCTCATCTGTATTTATAAAGCATGGGCTATATACTTGATTCTTACTTACCACCTCATTTTGTTTAGCTTCAGCCTGTTGTAATCGATAATGATGCGAGTCACTCATTTCTATCGTTCGTCGTTCGATTAGTGGGTTACATAGGTGAGCATCACATTAGTTGACGGGGTAGATGCGAGTATACGTATGTTCATCCAAGCATGGTTGTTCAACTGTCACTGGTCAGAAATCATAGAGATGATGCTCTAAGGTCAAAAGATGCCCATCATGTCCAGTTGAAAAATAAAAAATAAAGGTCAATTAAATCATGGCATATGAGTCATGAGAATAGTTAAACAGCCCGGAGCCAGCTCTACCTCTCAGACTCAAGTCATCTTAACATATAGGGGATTGTATTGGGTGATAGGGCCGTATTTATGTCTAAATTATTTAAGTGCAATCGGATATATATGTTGGACTTTAATTTCATAAGAGATTAAATCCAATGGGTTTGATTGGTCAGTTACATGAGAAATTGCATATATACATTTGGTTGAAAAATCAAAATTTTCTTACAAAAAAAAAAACCTAGTTTTGAACTTGTCCCACATTGGATAATTACAAGGTTTGTTTTCAGTATTTCAATAGGAGCTGATTTACACTCCTTAGAATTAGTAGAGGAGAGTATGGGGATACCATAATGTGCACCCGTGTGCGCGCGTGTGTGTGGCGCAATGAGGCGCTTTAGAGGCGCACTTTGCTCGCACTTCGCATGGCTTGCAATGGGCGGCTCTGGTTTTGGTGCATTGATGATCGTTGATCACCGTTGATGAGATCAACGGTCACGATTCGATCAGGTGTGATTAAGAGGAACAATTCAAAGCTAACAGTCACCAACTGTTAACAACTTTTTAAACAGTCACAATGTTTGAAATTGTGACTGTTCAAGGTGCCTTCTCTAAACCAGCACCTACATTTTCCTCACACATCTTCACAAATTATTTAAGGAGCATGAATCAGACTCCAAAACACACAATTTCGAAATTCACTATCTCTCTCTCTCAGTCCGGTCTGCTACAGTCTCACGGAAGGTTTCTTTGGAGACTCTTCAATTTTGTTGATTGCAGATTCTCGCCCAAAGCTCTGTTGTATCCTGGGAATGAATTTGCCTGTAACCCAACAGCAAACTCAGTAAAACTGAGTGGGGGCAAATAACGTTTTAAAAACAGTGTCTTCAGACGCGCCTCAGAGCTTCTCCTCCAAAGTTACAGTGACCCCATCTTCCCCAACAATATATATAATTCTCAGCTCTCATTGAAACATTTCCCATAATAGATATTCCCGATATGCAACTGGTATATGCAACCACCCGCACCCAGAAACGAGAGTCTCTCCAGTTTCAGAAGTCATCCAAATGTTAAGGCCTTGTTTGAGTTCCTTCGCCATTGGGGGGAGGGGGGGGCTTAATTGCACGCGTTTTCAAACAGGGTCATGTATAGTACCGTACGTAGTAGGATAAAAAATTGAATGCTTTGATTGAACAAAGCAAGAGGCAAGAGGGGGAAGAAAGGAAGAACCCCTAGACAGAAAAACAACAACAACAAAATTTGCAACAAACCAACAGATTAGTGAATTATAACAGTCCAAAGCAGAAGCTACCTGATCAATGAGAGGGTACTTAGTGATGGTCTAGGTTTCATGTCCTGTATTGTCTCTGTCTTGGGTAATATATATACTTGTAATGTGTTTTATAAGCTACAACCTTTTCGATCGAAGTGCCACTAGGATTGAATCCAATCCCCTCTCCTCTTTTTTGGGTTGGGAGGGGGGGTCGGAAGACAAATCCTGCAGTTAATTATTCCCCATGCCACTACCCCCAACTCCCCAAAATACAGCTCAATTCATGAGAGAAAAATGAACATACAAGGATCTAAAAACTAAAGAACTCATAAAAAAAATGATCCAAAGGTCAACATAAAAGAAATTACACAAATCCACAAGGAACCATTCGTGTTTATATTTTAGGTATATATCTTGTTTCTTTCCTTGAATTAATGACGACCTCTTGATTGCATAAGGAGCATATACAAAAAGGTAGGTAGAAGTAATTAATGGCATGAAGAATCTTCACCTAAATACATAGAGAGTTCTTCATGACCATGGATATTAAGAACAAAGTACACCCATCAAAATAAGATTGATATAGTCCGATCTGGTCATTTCTAACTGGCATGGGTTTTGTTCCTACCTGGCAACGGACAATACCTGAGAAGGAGAAGAAGATGAAGGATTCTTGGGAGCTCGCCCGGCGGGAACACTCCGATACTTAAGTTAGAACTCGGCAGAAAACTGAGAGAGTTGCGAAGTAATAAATGCTAAGAGTGAAGATGCACAATTTTCAATTACCCTTTTCCTTGGGGGTCGGAGCCCTTATATACTGATGCTCTGTCAAATCGGGTGTAACTGCCTCTGATTCTTTGCTACAGATGTTATTTGCCAGGCTGATTCGATTGGTGCAGGTAACCGTCACAGAGTATGATCCTGTCAATTGAGAGATGTACGCAGAGCTAACGTGTACGACGCCGCCTAACATGAGACGTGGGTGCAATCCTCTGGACTGGCAGGTGCAGCGCCGCCAGACAAGAGATGTGGGAGCAGTCTGACAGGCATGGTCTTGTTGGATAAGAAATTTCCTGAAGACTCCGGTTACTCAATAGCAAGCTCCTTCGTAGCGAGCTCCAATAGCGGTTGCCTTGCAGCAAGCCGTTCTGTAGTGAGCTGTCGTGTGGCAAGCTATTCATGCT
The DNA here is from genome assembly GCF_056320005.1 of Nelumbo lutea. Taxonomy (NCBI): domain Eukaryota; kingdom Viridiplantae; phylum Streptophyta; class Magnoliopsida; order Proteales; family Nelumbonaceae; genus Nelumbo; species Nelumbo lutea. The sequence goes on along the minus strand of NC_142686.1, from coordinate 23,330,146 downwards.
AGGTTTTCAACGAACTCATTACGCCAAGTTGTGACCAAGCTGTCATACTGAGCTGTCATTTACGTCAAATCATGTCTACGTGTCATTTGATTAGGAGGTCGGGTCAAATCACCCTCCATCAAAAATTAAGTCAACAAGATAGTTGAATGAACTAGCAATGATGTTATATATAGAAACTAGTGGAAAACATGATTTACAATTTTACATCCTAAGATAGTTCACAGTATTTTGGATACACGAAGGGCTAGTTACGTTGCTGCACAAGATTGGACTGGATTGTGGATATCGTAATAGATGAGGAATTTCTTGCTGGGTAGGTAAACGTCCTCACAACATATTTGTAATTCTACTAAAATTTTGATCTTGCATCATCCAAATAGAGGTTCCTCATCTTACAAATTTTTTACTCAGTTACTTGGAATGAGAATCTGGAAGCGGTGACTACTAGAACTGCATGGGAGGAGAGAATGTATGTGTGAGAGCTTCGCAGCTGATGCAACCAATAAGGGTGTCAATGGACCGGTTTTGGATTGGATCTCGTCCAGTCCAAAATCAACTTGAACGGATTTGATGGACTAATAAGACATATTGGATTGGACCAATTCGATCCAAAATATCTATTAGATTGGATTGGACCTGGTCTGTCCCTTAAAAAAAAAAGAAATTATATTAGATTGGGTTGACTTAACTCAATATCTGGTCCATTGATATAAGATAAGAATATATATGTGTCAATGGACTGGGTTTGGGTTGAAACCAATCTAATTCAAAATGAATTTGAACAGATTGGACAGTTCAGACATTGAATTGGACCAGTCCAAATTGGTACATTCATTGGATTGGATTGGACCTGGTCCATTTATAATGGCCTCACATTGGACTGGATCGGATTAGACCAAATACAGTCCAATTGACACCCTTACACAGGTTCCAAAAAGAAATAATTAAGAGCACACAATAGATCTCTAAAGAAGCATTCAGGAACACGCAGGCTCCAGGTACAATAGATCTTTGAAGAACATGACCAAAAAATCCCCACCGGCAGCTACTCCTCGTCACACTGCAGCTCATCGTCAACCTCGTCTATCGCCGACCTTGCCATCTTCTCCGTCTGGAGTTAAAGGTTCTTGGTCGATTTACACGGCTAGCTCATCCGATACCGGCCTAATAGATAGGTTACCGAAATCAAAGGTGGGATGGAAGGACTTGAGGTAGCGGCGTCGACATAGCTCAAATCCCCTCTTTATAGAAGGAAGGGCATTTTTGCCATTTTCTTGCTCATACTCTGTCCACGTGCAAAAATCTTCAGTGTATTTAGTTCGTCGCTCTTCCGTTCAAATATCTTAAGTCTGGATCCGCTGCCGGGAGCAAGTCGAGTTTATGCACTATTAGTACAAGAAGAAAACATTAGATGTTCGTGAACCAAGGAGCTCCCTGTGAAGCAGCAACTTTCCATGTCGGTGGTGTTCAAACCTCACATAATTGGGAAAGCCAAGATTAAAATGTGACCATTGCAAACACATTGGTCATTCTAAAGAGAGGTGTTATGAATTAGTCGGTTATCCAACACTCGGAGACATGTCACAAGAAGAAATAGGGTACAAGGCCACCCTCTTCGGCTCAGAACACTTAATTGCAGTGCAAGGATTAAAGGCCGATAACACCATTACAGAAGTGTATCGAACCTTAGTTTGATTACAAGGGCCGAAACCCACATTCAATATATAAAAATGCTATTAGCATGATTCAAACCTAAGACTCCAACTCACTTAGCACCCTAGACTAAAGCAATGCATCTTTAACCACTAATTCAATTTTTATTTCATGTCACTAAATAAAATACATTAATTTTTATTATCTAATATCTACATAAAATCCCAACAATGGAAAAATTAAAAAGAATAATATCTAAAATTAATATTTTATAAACCAATGGAATAAATAATCTATCAAATCCACATTTATATCAAAAGTTGATTTTTAATTTAAAGAATTTTAAAAATATTAATAATAGAGTAATTATTTTAATACTTAACATTTACAAATTTTCACATGATATATATCTCAAAATTTATATAGATAATTAATTAATATTTTTATTTGCATTAAATAAGAATGTATTATTACTTACAAAAATAAAAATATTATTTATATAATGTTTTAAAATGTAATATAAATTGAATCTATCAAATCCAATAATCTATATTTATATTAAAATTTTATTTTTTATTTTAGAAATTTATAAAAATAAAAATATTAGTAATGAAATAATTATTGTGGTAATTAAAATTTATGAAATTTCATATCATATGTATCTTTGAAATTTAAACAGATTTGTATATTTTAAGTTAGGATTATATACTTATATAAACTATCAATTAATATTTTGATTTGCATTTTATAATAACATATTTATTATTTACAAAAATGAAAATATTGCTTACCAAAATTTTGAGAATTAATTTTTAGTTGACATTTTTGTTAAAGCTAAAAATTATTAGTAAAATAGAAAAATTTTATATAATAATTGAAATATAATAGTTACATATGTTTTGTGCCTTGAACTTTAATATAAAATAAGATAATAATGGCTTTATTTATATATTAATTTGTAAAAATCTATATAATATGTCTCTTGGGATCTTGATTAATGCATATAAAAAAAAATTGTATGATATCTACGCATTCCGCTATATTAATTGTAATATATTTCTTCGTATATACCATCAAATATACAATTCTTATGTATTTATACATTATTTGTTGCTATTTTGACATTAAACATATTGTCAGTAATATATTTATGAAATTAATATTCATTTTCCTAGGGCATCCAAGTATTTTCATGTTTTTCATCTATATCCATGCATTTCCAAAGTGTATTTGTACCCGAGATATCTGATACGATACTCGATACCGATACTTTAATCCTTGGTGCGGTGCTCATCTTTCCACCTTTTGTGTCATATAGGACCTGACCCACAAGAAGCTAATTGAAGTGGGTAAGTTTCGCAATGGCCTATACATGCTCTCCTTGATTCTCCATCAGCCTTTCACATTCAAGGATTAAAGTATCACTATCAAGTATCGTATCAAACAAGTTGGATGTGGATATTGATACACTTGGAAAATACATTGATATGGACAAAAAATATGAAAAATGCTAGGATACACTAAGGAAATGCATATAAATTCAATAATTATATTAATAACTTCAAGTTTAATGTCAAAAGAACTATAAATAATGTATAAATACATAGGAATTGTATATTTTAATGGTATATCTGAAGAAATATATTACTATTGATGTAACGGGATGCATTGATGTTATGCAATTTTATTAAAATCCAAGGCACAAAAAATATGCAACCATTCCACTTGCATTATTATATCAATTATTTTTATTTACTATTTTCAATTTTTAACATCAATAAAAAAATCAACTAAAAATTAATTTGCAAGTGTTCAGTAAATAACACTTTCACTTTTGTAAACAATAAATATGTCTATATAAAATTTAAAATTTAAATGAAATTTTGAAGATGCATATCATTTGAAAATTCATAAATATTTTAATTACTAAAATAATTATTCATTATTAATATTTTTATTTTTATGAATTTTTAAAATAAAAATTTAATTTTTATTTAAATGTAGATTAGTGGATTTGAAGATTCAATTTATATTATATTCTCAAATATTTTGTAAACAATATTTTATCTTTGTAATAATAAATATATTGTTATTTAATGCAAATTAAAATATTAATTAATAATTTATAAAATAATTATTATAATTTATCAAGTCTATATAAATAATTCTAAGTATTAAAATAGTTATTCTATTAATAATATTTTTATTTGTATAAATTTATTGAAATTAAAAATCATTTATATACATGTGGGTTTGATCAATCATTTATTTTATTGGTTTATAAAATGATAATTTTGAATATTATTCTTGTTAATTTGTACTTGGAGTTATTGAATATACTATTTGTTTAGATTAAATGTAAGAATTAATTTTAATAAAAGATAATTTATTTCATTTATTATTAGAATGTGGAAGGTGGCTTGATGGTTAAGATCCTTGTAGTTTTGGACATTACGCGACATAGGTTTTAGGGATGAAATCACGTTAAAATTCCTTCATTCCTGAGCTGCAAGTTAAGTCTTCAAATTCAGCTTGTAGTGATGCATGCAATAAAGCTATGTTGACACGATTACCATTTCCTGTCAAGCAAGGTAAGTCCAACACTTGTATTGCTACTATACATTGTGACATTTTGGGGGGGCTACTGTACCCCTTCTCTTTCTGGTGGCAACCTGGGTGTTTTTGCTTAAACATAAATCAGAGGCCTTATCTTATCTTCAACAATTTTGTATTTATGTTCAAGCTCAATTTTAGACGTCAGTTCGATGTATCGATCAAATAACAGACTGGAATTTTGTTCTGGAAGAATGGGGTCATTTTATGCTGCACATGGGATCGAACATCAGAAAACTTGTGTCGACGCACCCCAACAGAATGGGGTAAGTAGCACGCGCTCTGAGGCTATTTAATCAACTACATGTCTACCCCATTACTATCTGGTAAATCTCCATATGAAGTATTGTTTGGCAAATTTTTTTATTATGGCCATTTACGGGTTTTTGGGTGTTTGTGTTATGCTCGAATTCATGATAGCATTTATGACAAATTTTCCCCATGAGCAATCAAATGCATATTTTTTAGATGCCCACATGGTCAGAAAGGGTTTTGAGTTTATAACCTAAAAACTAAATAGGCGTTTGCATCCTGAGATGTTCAATTTTATGAGCATGAATTCCCGTTTCTTGAGGAATATCGGCCACTTGACCCAAACACACCCAATATGACAACCCCACCTGATTCTAGCCCCGTTTTGTGGGATGACATTTGACCCACTAATTCCATATCCATACCCTCCCAACCCACAACTGACCATGGCATTGGCATTGGCACAACCAATGAATTTAGTTCATCTGAACCATTACAGCCAAATCAGATCAAGGAATGGTTTTCTAATTCCCAACATTATCTCAAACACATTCTCGGCCCACCAGGATCACTAGAGTTCCTAAACGTTTCCAATAAGACTACATATGTCCCACCCTACCATCTTCAAATGCCGAATTGTTTGAACCACTTGACAGTTGTAACCATAAGCCACCTGGCTTAAATACTATATAAATAATTAATGAAATGCTTCATTGAAGCACACTATTTTTTTTTTTTTCTGTATTTCTGGCGTCTGAGAAACCATTTACACCATTCGTGCTCATATAACTGGGATTTTTAAGGCACACCTCCCCTCTGCAGCCTCATTGGCTTAGGCCTCCTTTTAACATTATCAAAATCAACATTGATGGGGCGTGGTGCCTGACTCATTCTGGTATTGGATTAACCATTAGGGACCACAGTGGATCTTTCATCCTTGGGAGGGCTCTAAGCCTAAGTTGCTCCTCTCCTAAACAGGCTGAAGTTTTCCTTTCTTCAAACACAACCTTGGAGGCTACATGCTATTGTTATTCTTGAACGCAGGCTCCTGATGAGTTCTCTGTTCTCTTCGCCAAGCTTCCTTTTCACATCTCGCTCCTGTAATAGGTTTCTCACGAGCTAGCCAGCTATGCCTTCAGGCATAAAAAATCAATGACCTGGTCATCTCCTTCTGATTTTGTCAGGTTTCTTGTATTGGACGAGATGCAGATTTGATGCAATGAATTCGCCTTTGGCTTCAAAAACACCAGAAATTCCTCCACTAAGTATTGGGCCCAGGCCCAACCTACATATTTCAAGCCCTGGTTCGGGCCCAAAAATTTGCCAACCAGATGGTCCGGGCATTTCAGGTTTGGGGTGTGAACTATGAATTCCTTCTATGAATATATCATAATATCCTTGCTATTGCTAAGCAATCATTATCATTCTCTTTCCATGAAATGATAAATCTGATCTCTAATCTAGGGGTGAAACTAGATGAGATTGAATTAGACATCCCTATATCCAAATTAATTTCATCCATTAAATTTGTACTGAAATTTTTCTACCACAAAATGTTTGAATTAATTGAAATTTAATTTATTCGTCAGATTCATATAGATGTGATTTGGTAATTGCATATCATTAATAGATTAAATTAAAATTAATAAAATGAGTAGAAATAAATTTAATATCATATCTCATGAACAAAACTATAAAAAAAATAGCTTCTACTAGACCTGAACATGTAAATACAACATAAAAACTAATTTAATTCATTAATAAATACTGTCATATTCATATCATATTAGATCAGACTGGGATGGATCCCAACTTGATCCAATTATAAATATATGTTGAATTCAAAACACCTTAATTGGATTGGACTTCAAATGTAAAGTCATACCATTTTGCAGTCTACTTAGTTATCTACCATAAATGGTAAATATAATAATAAGGGTGAGGAAAAAAGGACTAGAACAGATTCAATTGGCAAAATAAAGGAAAAACCAAGAAAGAAACGAACAGGATTCATTGATTGAAGAAAGGTTGGACCATTCTTGACGCAAATACTGGAGAACTGTGAGTTTTTGAATAAAACCAGAGAACACTACAACAAACAGGATAGTGCGTTCTTAGAAGTCAGCAAAACAAATAAAAAGAAGAGAAGGAAAAAAGAAAAGTTAAAAGATAAAAACTCCCAATTGAAGTAGCAATCTGAACTTCACGAGCTATCCAATCTGGGGCCTGGTTCGCTATGGTGCAATACCTTTATTTTCTCTTGGTCTTGGAAGGCTATGCAAGGCAGTAAAGGCTGCTCGGGCTTTGCCCTGACTGAAGCTGAACTCCCTCGGCTTACGTACCTCGGCTTACGTACGTGATAAATCGTACTGTATGTTAAGTTAACAACGTTATTGCCGAAATGGAGGAGCCCGATTGCCTCCTGCCCCCTCATATCCCCAACTCATGTTTTGCCGACATATATTCTGCTGGTTATGGTGTTTTCATTCGTGACTCTCAACAGGGTTTTTTAGCAGCTCTCTCTCTCTCCCCCTCAGAGAGATGTCCCATGTGCGGCAGTGTTTTCTGAAGCTAGCTGACGCGGTCCTTTTAATTAGGTTTGAGATTGGCCACCCATTGAGAACTCTGCAAAATCAACTCAAAAAACAATAACTGTGCAAAATCTGCTCCGTAATTGTGTGGGCTCACGTCAAAACAGGTCTGAAAACTCTATTACTCATTTCTTACCGAGCTCTGGTTGCAGTTCTGGCTGATGGATGGGTTATCCGCCGTTTTGGTTGTTGTCTAGTAATTAAAGAGGTTGCTGAGAGTATTGCTCGTATTAATCCCGATATTAATTAAGTATTTTTTGTATTAACCCCAGTTGGTAATGTTCTACTCCCGTTCATTCTGGTCTGATCGATGAATTATATTCCATGATTACTAAAAAAAGGTGGACCACTAATTCAAGTCATTGAACTAATTGACAGGACAAAAGAAGATTGCATTCGACTTCAAAGAATCAGATAATCAGTTGGCACCCGGTTTAGGTTCATTCTTTGCCTTCCAATTTGCTAGGTAAAGGCAGTAACAAGCTTCCTCTGTGACATTTCGTCAGTCTACGTCTACCTCTCTAATATTCCTGTAATTTCAGCTTTATATGAAGCATCCCCAATACTATAATCTCTCAAACTCGGCTGCCTTGTTTAGGGGTTGTCATCCCCACCCCCACCCCGCCTTTCCAGAACGCAAATGTCTATTTACCAGCAATTAAGTTAGCTATGCATCTTCTTATGTAGATGACCGTATAAACATCAATAACCCAAGAGTCCAAGACAATGTAGTCAGCAGGTTATGGTTCCAGGCTCCAGAAAATAAAAAAGAATTGCCGAAAGAAATATAATCTGAAACCACAATAAACCCCAAAATGAAATAACCCCATGTCCGCCATTACTAGGATCTGTCGGAGCCAATGTGACAACTGGAGCAGAGCCATTAAAAACAGAAGTTTGTGGTGGAGCCTCAGAGGGAGAGGGAGATGGTGACAAACTTCTTAACGGGATAACAGAACCAAATGTTGTAGGCGATGCCGAAGTATAATTACTTTGGTTACCTGCATTATTATAATTAGTATAACTAGAAAATGTCAGCTATATATCCTGAACGATTGATGACTAGAATGAAATACTCTATTTGGAATTATTGATGAAATTTAATACCTGAGCATTGCATCTGAGAAGAACTCACTAAACTGCAATATCAACCAAACAGATTAAAGAATAAAGACTAAATACAAATATATATAGTGCAAATACATAAAAAATAATACAAAATATAAGGTTTTGCACTCTATATATTTGTATTTGTATTGTTTTCAAATTGAGCCTAAGGCTCAGTTTGGAAGGAGTACAAATACAAAAAATGTACTGTATAAATACATACAAAATACAAGATTTTGCGCTCTAGATATTTGTATTTATATTCCTTCCAAATGGATCCTAAAGAAAAAAAAAAAAAGCATTATCTGAGATACTAAGTTCACTTTTTAAATGTTCTCTACATACATAAGTAAACTCGTCTAACACTGAAAGTGGCAAAACTACCTTTTGAAAATCTTCTGGCCTAAGTGGCCACGATATAAGCACTTAGTGACATTGCAACCTGTTGTTGTTTTCTCCTCATGGATGTCACCTACATAGAACTCTGTCCCTTTGCATTGCAGATGAGAGCAAGAGGACCCAACAAAGGATGGGGAACAGGTTAAGCTGAGAAAGTATAATATATAATTAATTATCAACCAATACTAAACATTTGAGTTTGGACCACAATAATCAGTTGGAGAAAGTATAATATATAATATATAGTAACAGGATTGAGGACTTACTCGAGATTGTTTGGACCACAATTGCATTTGATGCAATTGTTTGCAGTTAGGGCATAGCTACCGTTTGGAACTATCAAACTTTCATTGTGCCAATTCAGGTTAGCTGATGAACAGGCTGCATCCATGGAAGGAAATTGCAAATTAATTTATGAAGAGGAATTTGATGTTGTTGCTGTCATAGAAAATGTCAAGGGTCGGATTTATGGTATGAGTAGAGCTTACCACTCTAGTCTAGCCCGTGCATAGTTGCTAAAAGAACTTGTAGTAGGAGACTTATGACAACATCAACTGGGCCAAATGGTACCAAGTCTAACCCAAATTATTTTTGCGTTATGCGTTGTTAGATATTTTTTTCTGGGTCACATGTTGTTAGATAAAGTTGTGTTAATTTTATTATTTCTTTTAATTTTTATTGTATTGTTTTATTACATTTTATTAATTTTATTACTCTTAAATGCAATGCACAGGCTTTGTTGGACATTTCCAATTGAGCCAAAAGCTGAAACCTATCTATCTTAGCATTATTCTTGGGTTATGTATTGTCTAATAAATTTTAAAAAATAAACAAAAATCTATAAGGGATTAGGGAGAGGGAGAGTTACTCTTTTATTAAGTTAAATGAAAAATTAAATTTGCATTGATTCTATTTAAATTATGTTTTTATTAATTTGTATCACTTTTAACTAATAAAATAATTGTTGCTAAGTTCGTTAACAATTTTTAATTGTTTGTTAATATGTTATTTTTATTAATTATTTAAATTTAATTTTTTATAAAATTAATTTTACTAATTTTAGAGTAAGTTGATAAAACTAAATTATTAAATTTATTTTAATTAAAAAGCTAATCATGTAAAGTAAGTTTCAGATTTTTAATTTCTCTTTATATATATTTTTATGTCACTTTCTGATTTTCAATATTTTCTTAATAAATATTACTTTTCATATATACATATATATATATATATATATATATATATATATATATTCCATTATTTTTAGTAAATGTTTTATGAATTAATTAAAAAATAAGTTTCTAATTTTTTGTTATCTTCTTATTTTATTGTTTTTTTACAAAATTTGTAATATTTTTTTCTTTTATCTTCCCTTGTTTTTCTGAATTTTCTGATATTTTCTAACTAATAAAATTAATTTTAGTGAAAATTCCCCATATTTGCTCTTTTTATTTTCAAAATTGCATAACCAAGTTAAACCAATCAAACCAGATCAGTCCATTTTAATATGAACTGGCACTTGAAGCTAGTAGGTTAGATGGTTTTTCGGTATTCAAATAACCCAACCCATGTCTTCTTGATTCATAGCTATTTGATCTACCACTCAATTCTTTCACAACTTAAGTTCGTCGCTATGGGGCTATAAGACAAAGGAACAATTCATGTTCACAGAAAAATATTTTTAGAAATATAGCAATGAAATTTGTACATAAATTATAGAAAAATAATGTCAATTTTTAACATAATATTTTTGAAAATATAATAGAAAAATATTTTATTCAAACTTTAATTAATAGTTTAATAGAAACATGTTAATTAATAGTTCTTCTAATATTTATTTTCAAGACATATTTTCTACAAATTTAGATAGTAGATTTGGTAGACCAAACTGGGTCAATCAAGATATGTTCAAATTGGTAAGTAAAAATTTATATTTTCTTGGCCCATCCTTTTGCTATAGTGTTCAATAAATTTCAGCATCAATACAAATAGTGATGTGTGGGACCCAAAATGTCCCATGGAAAGAGATAGACTTTATAATGTCAATATTAAAATATTATTTACAATTATAATAAGATTTGTAATTAATTATTAAAAAATATTACTTTACTTTTATTATTTGTCTTATTGTATTATTTATTTTATATTGTCAATATTAAAATCTTATTTCAACATTTAAGTTTCGAGTTAAATATTATTATTTCAATACATTGATGAAAAATTAAATGCATGCATTTGGAATGCCGAGAGAGAGAGAGAAATAGAGAGAGAGAGAGAGATGGGGAGGGAAAGAAGCGTTAGAATTAGATGGTTTAGTGGGCATGTGAGATAGACTAGGAGATACTTTAGGTGCGAGAGATAGTTTAGGATATGACTTGAGAGAGAGGGGGGAATCTTAGGAAGAATTTAATATTTAGATTCTTAAGATTTGAATTGTTGAGAGGAAATGATGATGTGGCTTAATAAGATAAGCTAAACCCCTTGAGGCTTAGCATAATAAGAGGGATAGAAAAGGGAAGAGAGAGAGAGAGAGAGTTATGGAGAAATCAAGAAAGGGGGTTTGGAAAATGGAAATACATGATGATGTGGACTATACACACACACACACTAGGGGTGCTCACTGCTCATGTACCGGGTAACCGAACCGTGGTCCTTTTTTTGAACTGAACCAGTAGTACCAATTTTTGGAAAACTGGTAACTAGAACCAAACCGAAACCAACTGGTTAATCAATTGATCGGTTCAGTTAACCATCGGTTCAGTTCACTGGTTTTTTAGTTTTTTAGTTTTTATAATATATATTATAAAAATATATATAAATATATAATAAAAATATTATAAATATATATAATATTATATTTTAAATAATAAATAATATAATATATTATAAATATATATTTATATATAATGCATATTTATTAATTTATAATATATATAATATACATAAATATATAGAAAATATATAGAAAAACATGTATACTGGTCAGTTTGGTTAACCGCCGGTTTTTTTATATTGGTTAACCGAAATTGAACCGATACCTTCAGTTTTTTATAAACACCGAATCGACCAATTCAATTAACTGATTTTTCGGTTCGGTTTCTGTCAGTTCGGTTTTTCAATTTTTTTGCTCACCCCTAACACACACACTTTTTTTTTTGTCTAAGAAAGGGTATAAAAGTTATTTTATTATAGTTTTAATGTTAGCTTTAATGACAACTAAAATGCTCATATTTGTGTATTTAGTCTATCTCGGGTGGAAGTGTAACTTCAATTATTACTTTCCACCTCATTTAATCTCCTCTCATTAACTCTTATACTTAAGGCATTAACTACCATTTTCTCTTATTAAATCATATATTTAAGTTATTTTTTACTAATAAATGATACTAATTAGATCTATGCCAATATTTTTAATAATATAAACCTAAATGTTTTAAAACTGACTTAAAAACAAAACCATTGTTTATCCAAGTGGTGGCTAAACAATTCAACCATCCAAATCAAATTGATCAACCTATGAAGTCATAATTACGTAATAAAATTTTTTAAATAGAAACAAATATAGAAAATTAGAAAAATGTAGAAAAAATTAGACACGTTTATGATATTTTTATTAATCAAATTAAAAAAAAAGTGTAATAAACAATAATTATTTTTATTGATGATGAAAATGATATACATAATTTAGAACTTACCAAAAATGAAATTATTTTACTATTTGGTAAAGATAAATAATTCAACTTTTGGGTTGAATGTGTTAATATTTAATGTCATAAATAAGTAATTAAAATAAAAAAAAATGAAAAAATGAAAAATAGATAAATTTTGCAAAAAAAAACATTTAGGCACATGTATAATGTCATATGTTTATCATATTAAATAAAAAGTAATTGTGGCATATCAAAATTATTTTTACACACATAAATAAAAATATATAAAAAATTGAACACATCTATAATTATATATTTACACTACTATTAAAAATATGAATAAGATTATGAAACTTTCTTTCAACTAAAATATTTATTTTTTGAATTTAGTCCCTATTTAATTGTGAGGTTTAAATAGTAAATTGAACTACCACTTTTCACTTCATTCAATTCCCTCTATTCAAATCACCAAAAAGATAAAACATTACAAAAGGAAGAGTCCAGCCAATATAGAATGAGAGTTAATACATTAAATGTAAGACTTAACGAGAGGGGATTAAATGAAGTGAAAAACAATAATTGAAATTATATTTTTAACCCTCATAATTAAAAATAGACTAAATACACATATGGGCATTTTAGTCGAAAAAAGTTTCACACCTTCATTCCTACTTTTAATAATAGTATAGATATAAATTGTGATGGCATTACCAAGACCTAAGTTGGGAACTATGGGTATTGTTTTTTTTTTTTTGGTGGAAAAGGTTTTCAAAGTTGTTTTGTGTGCCAAAGAAAAGGGATGGAGTCCTATCATGATATGATCTGATTCATAGTGGTTATATCCATGGTTTTGAAAACCAGACTGGAGTAGATGATCGGACCGATTAACCCATAAATTGGTCACGCAACCGGTTCCATTTCACCCTAAAACCGCTCCTAGGCCAAAAAATGTTGATTTGTTAGCGACCCGCTAACCTAGGTGGTTGAACCATTGAATTATCGACCCAGACAACGATTTTTGTCCTTTTTATTTTAACTATTTTTTATTTTTTTAATCAAAATGGGTCATCCATTCAAACCGGATGGTCAAACCATTTGACCTGGAAACTGGTCCCCAAAACAGTACGGTTTCAGCTCCGGTTCAGTTTTTAAAACATTGGTTTTATCAGCACTCCTGGGTGGTGTGGTTTCATGGCAGTGTTTCCAAATTTTTGTGCAGATGATCCAATTGGCGAATTGTTCAATGGTGGCCTAACATACTCAAAGAAGAAAAGAAAAGGCACAGGATCAAACCCGCATAACTGTAGGCTCTATGTGGTAAGAGATCAGCTTCGGTCAAGGCAAATCTATGTTCACACTGTGCCAATAGCCTCTTGCAACCTTGCATCAGGAATATCTCACTATAAAATAAAACACATAATTACAGAGATATTCCCAATGCAAGCTGTAAAGATTGATCCAATGGGCGTTGCCTAACGAAGCCGAACTCATGTGGTAAGGTCAGTGAACCTCACTCACGTGCATCATGCACTGTCCCTATCCCACAAGTCCCGTTATGTAACATCAAAAAGCCTCAACATTTAAGATAAAATTAAGGAAAACTGTAGCTCTTTTGGACCTGTTTACTTTAAGCTTGTTACGATTTAATGACCCAACTTACCTAATGTCATGTGATCTAGTGATGGTCAGGAGGTCTGGAGGTGTGGTTTGATTTACCACCTACATCTTCTCGCGGCATACCCATTGTTAACAATACAGGCCCTTGAATCATGTTTGTGTATTTCAACCCATGTGCTTTTTGGTCTGCCCCAGCCCTTTGGACCCTTCAACCTGTAACAAAATTACTTTTCACATTTGCAGAAAATGGTTCATCATTTAAAGTTGCTCCAGCGAGGAGGGTTGAACTCGATATGGACCTAATTTTTTTTCCCTTCAGTGGTCAACTGGTCATTTTCAAACTTGAACTTTTTTCTGCCTGAGATTTTAACATTAAACCAATCAATTTTTCCTATTAAACATGATTTAAAAAAAAAATCATTTTTTTAGTTTACATGCAACCTAACCCCACCTAATGATATCCTAGTTCATGGGGAAATGAATTGAAAGCCGCTCCAAACAGTCAGGAAATAGGAAATGTTCCTGAAACCCAAAAGCATGCAAACATGCTAAAACAGACATCCAATTGCACAATATAGATTTAGGTGATTTCAATTGTCTTAATATTAATAGGTGATGTGACAATATATGTATGGATCTTTAGGGGCTATTTTTGCTGAACCTTGATAAAAAAAAAGTGCAACCACGCTGTGATGAAGCATCCGATTTGGGCTTAAGGTCCGAGCCTGAGGTCAAGTCTGATTTTTTCAACCTGAATTCAGCCTGTACTGTAATTTGTTGCATTTGGATTGGGCTCGGGTTGGTCAATGAATTCATTCTAAAATTTTGCACATAAACACACACACACACACATATATATATATATATGGATAGATAGATAGATAGATTGAGAGAAAGAGAGAGAGATGCAAAATTAACATATATATATATATATATATGTATGTATGTATGTATGTATGATTTTTGGGCTACCTACATTTAGGTGCGGGCCCGGTCCAAAAAATAAAAAAGCCCGATTTCTTAACCCAAACCCAGCTCAATGACCGAAAATCCAAGCACAACCCGTGTAAATTTTCAGACTGTTGTAACCCCATATGGGAGATGCTTTTAATGTATTCACACTTTTACTTTCAACAGATCGAGTTTCTCTATCTTTTAACTAAGGTGATGTTTGGCATGATGATAATTCCTCATACCTGATTTTTTGAATATTGATGATCATTGAAATTAGTGATTTCCCAAAAATTGCTCTTTTTGTTATTTGGTATCATTTCCTCCATGTCAACCAATTTTTTAGATATCACTTTTGAGATTGTTTGGTATTGATTTTCAAGAGTGATTATTTTTCGTTGAGGCACTGGGCACTGACCACCTTGCCCCTACCACATAGGATGCCACCTCACCCAACAAAAATCGGAATCACCTGAAAATCAGGGAATCACCAAATGTAGTGATCCCTCACCCAATCCGATTTCATGGATCGATTTTCTGCCCTCACCCAACAAAAATCGGAATCACCTGAAAATCAGGAAATCACCAAATGTAGTGGTCCCTCACCCAATCCGATTTCATGGATCGATTTTCTGCTGATTTCCCAGAAATCAGCATAATCGGCCAACCAAACAAGGAAAAAGACCACTGATACTTCAATTTCTGAAGTGGATCCAACATGGCACTGATTTTTGTTGAAATCAGCATCCATGCCAAACATCACCTAACTTACTTTACACCTAAAATAGAAGTATTCACCATCGTTTCTATTCCATGGACTTTTCAACTGTGCATTAACCACATGATAGTAGGCTATTCATTCTTTTGCTCAGGCCATGTGAATGTGAGGATTCCAGGCTTTGACACCAACATGTATCATTCAAGTTCTGGTACATAGCTTTTGACTCCTACTTTCAGTTTTGACCTCTGAGTCAAGGTGTAATAATTCAATTAGTGTAAGTTAAATGAACTGGAGCATTAATCCTCCATTGGAAACAGGATGAATCGAGTCTGGATCTGCTGACAGCAAAGGCCAAGCTGTAAGATGTTGCAGAGCTCTCAAGCTATCAAATAGGCAGATAAATAGATTGTTGAAAACCACCAGATGAAGGAATGCCTTGGCTTAATTGTAAAGTTGTTTTAACCTTTTACAGGCCTCTAAGACGTTGCCTCTGTGACCAAAGGCGCTAACCCTGATGAAACCTTCGCCACCAGGTCCAAACCCACTACCTGGAGTTGTAACTAAGTGGGTCTTCTCAAGAATCTCGGCAAATACATCCCATGAGCTTCGACCAGGGAAGTGGACCCACACATAAGGTGCATATTCCCCTCCATACACCTTAAAACCAAGGGAGTTGAAGGTGTCCACTATTATCTTAGTGTTCTCCCTGTAAAAACTAACCACATCATGCATTGCCTGCAGGATTTAGCAATCAGTTAAGAACTATAGGAGATAGTTCTGTACGTTAACTAGAAAGTAGAAACTAATACCATGGAAGCTAACCTTGATACCCTCTGGAGAAAGACAAGCCAGTCCACCAGTTTGAGAAATGTTAGATGCTCCATTGAAACATGTACAGACAATACGGTTGAAATCCTTGGCAACAGGAAACCCATCAGAGAAAAGAAGCTCTTTGGGAACCACAGTCCAACCAAGTCGGACTCCAGTAAACCCAGCATATTTTGAGAATGATGCCGTCTCTATAGCAACCTGCAACAAATATCTTAACATGTTAGACACATATGAATTATGTATATATATAGTTGCATCAGCTGGGAAGCGCAGGGAGAAAATTTCCTCCCTACCCATTATACGCAAATAGAATCACATGCAGAGGAGCATGGACTCACTGATTGGTTAATCCTGCCAACAAGAATGTCTTAGGCCAGAATAGGACCCAATAGGAAGACCCTTATAGTCCCAACCACTCCACTACTTAGAATTGTCAGAACATTATTGGCATGCTTGTTGAGAAAAAAAATTAAGGTTGGCACAATTCCATTATATTTTTCTTTTTCTTCACATAATACATACAAGATAAAATTCATTAGACATAAAAGAAATGGTCCAACAGAAAAACGTACAGTTAGGATTATGTTTAAATTTATTAACTTTGCATTTTCCACAAGTGGTGGGCTGCAGCCACATAGGTAGTGGTTGACAAAGAGGAAAAACATATCTTTTAACTGAGGCATTTACAATGCACAAAGCTCTTTTTCCCTCCCACAGTAATAAAACCAAAATATATTTACATTATAGGAACCCTATGCACATGAAAAGATACTTAATGGACTACTACGGTACTGCTTGAGCTCCTATGACCAGGTTCAACATTAAAAGCCTGTGCCCCATGTTTATACAACATAAGAATTATGTTCCAACTATATATGTCCACTAATAGCAGAGTTCTTTCTCGCAAAGACATGTAACTGTGGAAGTGTTCAGTATAGGTGACTCCTCATAATGAGACTAATCATTACATTGATATATGTTCACTCTACAGCATATAAAGCAGGTAATTGGTCACATCATAGTGTCATACAATTATGTAAACCAGACTCAATTTTAATCTCTAACATTCAAGGTAATGCAATGTTTTAATTAGTGAAGTTAGCCTTGTCAAACAGCTTTAGGATTGGTCTTTTGTAGTAAATGGGATGGATAAACATAAAATTGAAATGGGAAAAAAAGAAACCAAGGAGTTGATCCAATTGGGAGGGTTTCAACTAATCATTTTCATCCTTACCTTTTTTGCTCCAGGAATTTCAAATATAGACCGAGGTCTGTCATCCGATATGTACATGGCATATGCAGAGTCATAGACTATGATAGATCCATTTTCCTTGGCAAATTGTACCAGCCGTATCAACTGCTCTCTTGTTGCAGCGGAACCAGTAGGATTGTTTGGTGAACAGAAAAAGATAACATCTGTTGGCCGAACAGTTGATAAATTCGGAAAGAAGCCATTCTCAGGACTGCATCTCATATACTCGATGTTTCGATATTTCTCAACATCCTTTTGGAACTGACCAGTTTGACCCATTATAACACTTGAATCAACATATAAAAAAAGCTTCACTCTTTTGGTTCAAATAAATAAAAAAAACAAAGAAGCAGAATAAGGTATCTGTTTAGTCAAGAAACATATGTTCCTTAGATTTGCAGATAAGATAAATATCTAAGATGAGTAGATTAAGCTGCAGTGCTGCATACATTTGTCATTTCTGCTTGGACCAAAAATACATGCATGTAAATGGTATAGAACCTCCAGAAGCACAGAAGATACTCTCCAAACCCCAAAATGGGTCAATTAGGACTTAAATTATTGGTATTTCATAACAGGACCTTCTGATAGACATTCCTTAAAGATGTGGAGTCCATCAAGACAGGAATACCAAGTTGATCTAATTATTGATATTCCCTAAGTGGGGGTCAATGCATCAACTACATCCACCTGGATGTCTGCCATGTACAGAAATGTAGATAGACAAGTGAATTTTATACTGCAGTCTGTTATCAAATACTGCCCATCGACATTACGTGGACATTCAGAGAAACATACATGAAAAGGAAATATCAAATCAAGATGGTATAACGAAAAACTCATCCAAAAAGTTCAGAAGATTTACCGGATATGTGGGTCTTGCACTGCCATTGTTACATTAGAACCAAGTAATGTCTGCCACAAAGGAAATCAATGTCAAAATCAATTTCTGAGAAAGGAAGCATCCAAGAGTTTCTCCTAACATGTGCTGGATGTTAAACAAACTACAGTACATGTACATGTAAATCTCAATGGGAACTTGCTCGAAGAAGTAAACCTAAGGCCTTGTTTGGGAAGGCTATTGTTATTCAGCTTAACTTAATCCACTTTTCAAGGCTCGGCCATTTTTCTCAGAACTCTGGAAAAGTATAGGGCTGTCAACGGGTCGGGTCTGGGCCAGGACCAGCTAGAACCGGAACCAACCCAACATGAAATACCGAGGACCCGGAACCAAACTGGACCGATAGAATCTGTAATTTTTAGACCCAGAACTGAACCGATTGGTTCTTGAGAAAACCGGGTCTGACCCAATGGACCCGATTATAATAAATATATACATTTAATATATATTAAATATTATATATATTATACATTATATATATAGCTTGGGCCGGGCCTGAATCGGTTCGGGACTGGGTGGAACCAGTTCTGAACTGATAATAATCGGGACACTATATCAGGACCTGGACCCAGCCCATCGGTTCTAGTTCCTGGAACCAGAACTGACCCAATCCATTCGGGTCCATCAGGTCTGTTGGGTCAGACCCGACCCATTGACAACCCAGAAAAGTATCATGTTTGATGCATTTTTATAAAGCAGGAAATCTAGCATTCAACATTCCATGAAAAGAAAAAGGAAAAAAGAAAGATCCAACTTTCTGTATTTTTCTTCACCACATGAGGGCTTGTTGGTTTTCCAGATAGGTCACACCTCAGAAATCCCCAAAACCACATGAGAAGGCCCTCCTAAATGAGCAAAAGTTTTCCAAATAAAGGACAGTAAGATAAAACAAGACAGAATCCTATTAGATATCTGAAAAACCTGAAGACGAGATATTTAAAAAAGCTAATAATTTTTTTTTTTATGAATAACTGATTACTTCATTGAATTTTAAGGAAAGTGTACAAGAGAAAGTGAGAGAGGGACAAGCTCTCTTATCTCTCCCCTTTAACTTTAGTTATAATTACAATTACAGTGGTGCCCAAAATGTTTGAATTCTCCCAACCCCTTGCATGGCCAGTGCATCAGCCATTGAATTAGCTGTTCTTTTCACCCATTGTATTCTCAGTTCCATGTCCTTTGTGATTCATCTGAATTTTTTCTTCTCATTATTATACTTCCACATCCTACTTTCCTCATCCAGTAGCCAAGCCACTACCAGTTTGGAATCCCCTTCAATGATTAGCTTTCTAGCATTCATGGTTGTAGCCCTTTGCACTCCTTCCATAATGCACACACTTTACCCTCCTCATCCCTGATTAAAGTTGGAAATTGAATTGAAGTCATATTAGATTATAGTTGTCTGTCAATACTATCACACCATTGAGAATTGATTATTTTTTTAATTTTTTTATACTAACAATTTCCTTTCGTTTTGTGAACTAAATATATATAAGATATAGGGCAAATTTCTTAAACTACCCCTAAGGTTTAGTTGACTAACTATACCCCTACTGTTTCAGTATTGTCTTAAAGTACCCCTACTGTTTCTGACAATTGTCGCACAGCTCCCTTCCCGTTAAGTCTCCGTCACAGACCATTTACATGTGACTTCACGCATTAATTTAATTTAAAATTATACCCAAAATACCCTTTGATAACTACCACACCATCTCAACCATTTGATCCTCCTCCACCAACTCCACATATCCGGCCACCATCACTCCTTATTCATGGCTTCCACCGCTTTCCTGAAACTAGAGCTTGAAAGTAGCCGCTCCAAAGAAATTGAAGACAGCACACTCGTACATTCTCTTTGTAGTCCCTTTCTTCACGTATATCACATGTCTTCACTACCCATTATCCGGTGCTAATGCCACCGCCTCCTGCACTGTCTTGTAGTTTCCGTTGCTGTCTTTCACCACCACAACATTGGCTTTGATGTCCTTAGGCAAGGAACTACAAAAAAGTACAGAACAAATTAAAGTGTAAGACAACTGCAAAGCATCAAAAAAGTACAGAAGGTCCCAACTCTCGACATTTGTCCCGCTTTTCAGACAACGGGAGTCAGACACAGACAGATCTCGATAGATCCATTGTTGGAGCCTGGGCTATTTGTCCCAAGGTGATATCGATAATGTCTCTGTTAGAACGGAAGATTGAAGCTGATACAGCTGTAGCCTTTTGTGAGAGAAAGTCTTCCAAATGATAATTCAATTGTATGGTGGTAGCCTTCAATCGTCGGAGCCGGAGCAACACACCCCATGAGAAATGCAGACGGATACTCCATGACCATGGAGCATGGTGGGTAGTGATGGACGTAAAACCCATACACGAACATGAGAAGAGAGAGAGAGAGAGAGAGAGAGAGAGAGAGAGAGAAGGGAGGGCACAGTTTTTTTTTTTCTTGAAAACTGTAAAGTGATTCATTGAAAATCAACTAAAGAGCCCCCTGTACAAAGAGAAATGAACAGAGGATATACAAAAAACCAAAAACAGCCCCATACAGCCTCAATCCCCCAAACAAAAAACTACTCACTCCTTACAAACAAAAAATTAAACTAAAAAAAAAAGCACTTGGATGTCTGCCTTTAAACAACAGGTGTACAGTCAGCCATGAGAGAATCATCCCCATAATTTTCCTCAAAACATCTTCTTTTGAGTTTTGAATTCCTTCAAATAATCTGTTATTTCTCACTCCACACAGCCCACAGAACAGCTGCGGGAATAATGCTCCAAGCCACCTTTCCAGCTTTACTCAGACCACTCAGCCACCGAGCCTCCATGAGTCCTGTAACATCCGCCAGCAAAAATAGCTTAGCACCAAAAAATTCCACCACTCTTAACCGCATCCAGTGAGTAAAATTGCAGTAGCAGATGACTAGATGATTCCATGTTCCCAATACATAGGGGACATGCCATGTTTACCACTTCTAATCCTCTTTTGACTAATTGTCTTTGGTTAGAATCTTATCCAGCACTGCTGACCAGACAAAAAAGGCTACCTTTGAAAGCACGGTTCTAACCCATATTCTTTTACTTGGGAAAGAGATAGCTTCCTCCTTTGAAACTGCTTTAAAAAACGAGTTTACAGAGAACACACCTGATTTCTCAAAGCTCCACTCTTTTGTCTTCCCCTATTCCAGATATGTTCAAGTCATACAGAAGCTGGAGCAATCTGATTAGGGATGCCACCTCCCAATAATTTAAATTTCTCCTGAACTGAGGGTTCCAAGAGCAATGACCATTCTTCCTTTCCAAACATTCAGCAACAGTTGCATTTTTGTTTGTGGTGATTTCAAACAGGTCCGGAAAACATTCTTCAAGGCGCCCTCTTCACACCAGTTATCCTTCCAAAAGAGAACCCTCCTACCATTTTCCACTTTGTATTTTATTCCCCTAATAAACTGGGGCTGGATTTTTTGTATGGCCTTCCAGATTGAGCATCCATAGGGAGAGCTTATCTCCTCTGTTTCCCAATCCCTGCTACTTAGCCCATATTTGGCTACTATCAGCCTTCTCCATATACTTTCTGTCTGTTCATTAAACCTCCACAGCCATTTACCAAGAAGATCTGTGTTTACCTCTCTACTGATCTGATCCCTAGGCCCCCCATTTGTCTTGAAACAACATATTTTCTAACAATTCACCAAGTGGCATTTTGATTCCTCCCTCCAACCCCTACACAAAAAATCCCTCATCTTTTTTTCTAGCGTGGCAGCCCATATGGCCGGAATAGGGAATAAGGATAAGTAGAAAACTAGGAGGGAGGCCAGAACACTTTTTGATGAGGGTAGATTTGGCCCTCCTGTGAAATTGTGACACGTGGCACCTCGTGACAACTAGGAAAACACCCAGCCAACAAACTTACGAAGTTGGTGACCCACCCGGGCACCAGTCTGGCTAGCCTGGTGCGACTGCACGCGGCCTGACGCGCGCCTGCGCGGCACACACGCGGCTTGCGCGAACTGCGCGCGGCCAGCGCGAACTACGCACGGCCTGTGCGAGCTGCGTGCGGCCTGCGCGACCTGGCCGACCTGGACCAGCCTAGCGCATGATCCGGCCAAGCCGCCCATAAGGCGCCCACCGACAAACCTGGCCTAGACACTGACCCGCCGACTGACACAGGCGCCAGCTTGACGACCTGGTCTAGACACTGACCCGCCAACGACACAGGCGCCGACCTGACGACCTGGCCTAGACACTGACCCGCCGACTGACGCAGGCGCCCCCCTGACAACCCGGCCCAGGCGCCAACCTGGCCGCCTGACACAAGCGCCAGCCTGACGACCTCGAGGATTTCACCACCGTACCCCGGTTCTGACAAGATGCGACGAGTCTTACCGTTTGGAGGCTTTTCACCCACCTAACCCGCGAGGACTCCGGTATATAAAGACCTCACCCCCCAAAGGGGAGGGGATGAAAAAAGGGAAGTACCCTCGGGACCTCTGATTCAGTTCTCGCAGGTCCTTCAGCTCCCGCCGCCTACAAAGAGGAGGAAAAGATGGAGTTCTCGGAGGTCCCTCAGCTCCCGCCACCTACAAAGAGGAGGAAAAGATGGAGTTCTCGCAGGTCCCTCAGCTCCCGCCACCTACAAAGAGGAGGAAAAGATGAAGTTCTCATAGGTCCCTCAGCTCCCGCTGCCTACAAAGGAAAGAAGACCACCTCATGCTGAGGGCAGTCGGATTGCGCCGCACCAGGGAGCTCCATCATTCTCTAAGTCACCGGCCGCCTAGTAGGCAGTTCGCCACCGAGCAGTTCGCCACCAGGCAGTTCGCTACCAGGCAGTTCGCCACCAGGCAATTCGCCACCAGGCAGTTCGCCACCAGGCAGTTCGCCACCGGGCAGCTCGCCACCGGGCAGCTCGCCACCGGGCAGTTCGCCACCAAGTAGTTCGCTACCAGGCAGTTCGCCATCAGGCGGTTCGCCACCGAGCAGTTCGCCACCAGGCAGTTCGCCCTCAGGCAGTTCTCCACCGAGCAGTTCGCCAGTAGGCAGTTCACCACCGAGCAGTTCGCCAGTAGGCAGTTCACCACCAAGTAGCTCATCACTAAGGCACGCCATCACCGGGTCAAAAACGAGGTACTTAGCCAAAAAATTTTACATCACAAAACGACCGCCTAGTAGGCAGTTCGCCGAGCAGTTCGCCACAAGGCAGTTCGCCACCGAGCAGTTCGCCACCAGGCAGTTCGCTACCAGGCAGTTCGCCACCAGGCAATTCGCCACCAGGCAGTTCGCCACCGAGCAGCTCGCCACCGGGCAGTTCGCCACCAGTCAGTTCGCAACCAAGTAGTTCGCCACCAGGCAGTTCACCACCAGACAGTTTGCCACCGGGCAGTTCACCACCAGGCAGTTCACCACCAGGCAGTTCGCCCCCAAGCAGTTCTCCACCGAGCAGTTTGCCAGTAGATAGTTCACCACCGAGCAGTTCGCCAGTAGGCAGTTCACCACCAAGTAACTCATCACTAAGGCACGCCACCACCGGGTCAAATAACGAGGTACTTAGCCAAAAAATTTTACATCACAAAACATTGGTACGTGGCCAAAAACGGTTACATCAATTGGAGCTGTCTGTGGGAACACGCTACAAAAAGCTAAGTTCTCATCCTACAAAAGCTAAGTTCTCATCTTGCCAAAGCTAAGTCCTCACTTTTTAGAAATTGAAGCTATCGCTTTATGGTTTACATTTTTTATGAGCTTAGAAACTATGCAGGGAGCTAACAGACTAAGTAGCTCTACCAACCTTACTTTCAATTCAGATAATGCCACATCAGTCCTCTCCGCAAGGTCCCCCCTACAAAGATGAGCTCTTCGTGGCTTCTGCGGGAGTTGGCGGCCAACTGACTACATAGGCGCCCTTACCGGTCGAGCCTTCCAAGGCTCCCGTGTGAGCTGGCAACCTAAAGTTAGTAGTGCTGCCCCCGAAGGTTGAGCCCCTAGTAGCTTGTTGTAGGAGTAGGTGACCGGCATTACGAAGCTGATGCAGGCCAAGCCTACGGGCCACATTACTACTTAAGACCTGGTCGCCTCTCCGGCACGGGCAAAGTCAGAAAAGAGTAGACCACTAGTCACTCCAAAGCCTACAGGCCACATTACTACTTAAGACCCGGTCGCCTCTCCGGCACGGGCAAAGTCAAAAAAGAGTAGACCACTAGTCACTCCAAAGCCTATGGGCCACATTACTACTTAAGACCCGGTCGCCTCTCCGGCACGGGCAAAGTAAGAAAAGAATAGACCACTGGTCACTCCCAAAGCCTACGGGCCACATTACTACTTAAGACCCGGTCGCCTCTCCGGCACGAGCAAAGTTAGAAAAGAGTAGACCACTGGTCACTCCCAAAGCCTACGGGCCACATTACTACTTAAGACCCGGTCGCCTCTCCGGCACGAGCAAAGTTAGAAAAGAGTAGACCACTGGTCACTCCCAAAGCCTACGGGCCACATTACTACTAAAAACCCGGTCGCCTCTCCGGCACGGGCAAAAGTCAAAGAAGAGTAGACTACGAGTCGCTCCCAAAGCCTACGGGCCACACTAGTAATTGGATCAGCACTTACTAGCTCATCGACTTATGGGCCAAAAGAAATCTACTCCCTTCGCTGAGTTACTATCAGCTCGGGAGTGGGGGGCTATTGATGAGGGCAGATTTGGCCCTCCTATGAAGTTGTGACACGTGGCACCTCGTGACAACTAGGAAAACACCCAGCCAACAAACTTACGAAGTTGGTGACCCACCCGGGCACTAGTCTGGCCGGCCTGGCACGACCTGCGCGCGGCCTGACGAGCGCCTGCGTGACCTGCGCGGCGTACGCGCAGCCTGCGCGACCTGCGTGGTGCACGCGTGGCCTGCGTGAACTGCGCACGGCCTGCGCGAGCTGCGTGCAGCCTGCGCGAGCTGCGTGCGGCCTGCGCGACCTGGCTGACCTGGACCAGCCTAGCGCATGATCCGGCCAAGCCGCCCATAAGGCGCCCACCGACAAACCTGGCCTAGACACTGACCCGCCGACTGACACAGGCGCTAGCTTGATGACCTGGTCTAGACACTGACCTGCCGACTGACACAGGCGCCAGCTTGACGACCTGGTCTAGACACTGACCCGCCGACTGACACAGGCGCCAACCTGACGACCTGGCCTAGACACTGACCCGTCGACTGACGCAGGCGCCCCCCTGACAACCCGGCCCAGGCGCCGACCTGGCCGCCTGACACAAGTGCCTGCCTGACGACCTCGAGGATTTCACCACCGTACCCCGGTTCTAACAAGATGCGACGAGTCTTACCGTTTGGAAGCTTTTCACCCACCTAACCCGCGAGGACTCCGGTATATAAAAACCTCACCCCCCAAAGGGGAGGGGGATGAAAAAAGGGAAGTACCCCCGGGACCTCTGATTCAGTTCTCGCAGGTCCTTCAGCTCCCGCCACCTACAAAGAGGAGGAAAAGATGGAGTTCTCGGAGGTCCCTCAGCTCCCGCCACCTACAAAGAGGAGGAAAAGATGGAGTTCTCGCAGGAGTGAAGGAAAAGATGAAGTTCTCGCAGGTCCCTCAGCTCCCGCTGCCTACAAAGGAAAGAAGACCACCTCATGCTAAGGGCAGTCGGATTGCGCCGCACCAGGGAGCTCCAGCATTCTCTAAATCACCGGCCGCCTAGTAGGCAGTTCGCCACCGAGCAGTTCGCCACCGAGCAGTTCGCCACCAGGCAGTTCGCCACCAGGCAGTTCGCCACCAGGCAGTTCGCCACTAGGCAGTTTGCCACCGAGCAGCTCGCCACCGGGCAGTTTGCCACCAGGCAGTTTGCCACCAGGCAGTTCGCCACCAGGCAGTTCGCCACCGGGCAGTTCGCCACCGAGTAGTTCGCCACCAGGCAGTTCGCCCCCAGGCAGTTCTCCACCGAGCAGTTCGCCAGTAGGCAGTTCACCATCAAGTAGCTCATCACTAAGGCACGCCACCACCGGGACAAATAACGAGGTACTTAGTCAAAAAATTTTACATCACAAAACATTGGTACATGGCCGAAAACGGTTACATCACTTTTAATTAAGGTTACTTCGCTGCCCTTGGATAAATATTTTGTCTTCCAAGAGGCTAATTTCTTGTCTACCTTCTCCAAAGATAGGTTCCCAAATAGATTTGGATTTACAGTTCTAAATTGGAATGGAGATTGGTGTGGGATGATCACGCTCTTCTCTGTTTTTATCGGCCGTCATCGATCACTGCATTTGATCTCCTTTTGGTCATGTAACGAATCACTTTCTACTTTTTGGCTGATTGGATTCAGTTGATGGCTGTCTATGATTTACGTTATTTATAGCCTGACAACAAGGAGGTGACCAGCTTGAGATTAAAACAAATCAAAGAACATTGTTGAGAGTCGGGATCTTCTCTTTCGCCACTTTAATTTATGCTGTCTTTTTTGTAGTTTCCTCCCTAATGTCTTCTTTTTCAACACCGTAAGCTCCCGGAGATCAGTCTCCAACAGAGCTCTACTCATCTTCTCCATGGAATCGTCGCCAGGGGACACAGAAGCTGACAAAGCCGTCAACAGAATCGGTCAGGTTCTTTTTCAACACCGCAGCCTCCACCTATAACGTCGCAATTTTACAACTTAGAGGGTGATCGGCGAGACTCAACTGCTCAACAGCGTTACAGCTTTGAAACAGCTATGGCAGTCCATCATTTCCAACACCTTCTGAAGGTTCCTAGTCGCAAGAGACAAGTTTTGTTTGAATTGGTTCATCGTCTCCGACATCTTCAGACGAGTTTTATTTGAAATTCTTACTTTCAATAAGGTTTCAAAAGTTTCATTTTGAAAATTTAAAGAAGAATGATGGGAAAAGTAGTCTTTTTAATCCTTCTGTTAACAGACACTGATGGTAAGGAAGATATAGTCAATTGTCAGAAACAGTAGGGGTACTTTAAGACAATACTGAAACAGTAGGGGTATAATTAGTCAAATTCCTAAACCTAAGGGGTAGTTTAAGAAATTTTCCCTAAGATATATAGTACCAAACCTTGTTGAATGAAATCTTGCAAGTATCAGATAACCATATTCAGCATGAGTTACACACTAAAAGTAGATCCATAGCTTATAACATGATATCAACATATTTGGCTGATACTTGTATAATGTATCATGTACACATCACAATGTCAAAAATTGAAGTCATATCCTTCTCAGAGAATACCATTGCCTGTATTCGGATCCTCAGTAGGCATCTTAAGTGATGTCTATGGAATTATTGCATCTGGTAAATATACAGTGGATCCCGGTACAGAAAAAAAACCAATAAAATCAGAGGTATCTTTGAATTAATATATGAAACAAGCAATTCTGAATAAAAGTTAATACATACTTTATCACCTTGTCCATCTCCATAACCACTGTAACCCTCTAATGTTGATAATGCATGTGATCTCTACAAATATCAAATAAGATAAATATTAGATACAGGCAGTATTACTCTATTAGCCCCACGCTGGATACTTGGTGGGGAGTGTGTCCTGATACATGATTGATGGGATTTTACATATAAAGTATGCTCAGATGCAAAAGCAGTCAAACATGCAGTTCAGGTTATTGAGAAAAGTGCAATCTACGATGATCTTTTTGTGCATGCAGTTCAGGTTATTTATGGTTTGATTGATGTCAAATGGCTGGAGAGAAACCTGATCCTTGAAATAAGCTACTGATCCAAAAAAAAAAAAAACTTTCTCAAAAGAAATGCAAAAGATGAAGAAAAAGAAATGAAATGTACATGGCCTTATATAACATTTTGCTAAAATGACAAATAAAGGTGATTTACGAATAGATAGGAAAAGTAGGAGCATGTATAAAAGGTCAACCATGTTACTGCTCTCAATGATCTTAGTTGTTAAAAATTTATACTAAAAACCTGCCACTTAATGAATCTATTTTCTATTATCTTCCTTTTAAGAACAAGAATACCTGTGCCATGGCAGATGTTATAACTTCTGGAATGGGCTCAGTTGTATCACCAATTCCAAGGCTTCACTTGTGCATCAGGGTATTTCATCATGTGTGCTGCCTTTCTTCTGGCAATCTAATTTCAGGGAAAAGTTCAGGATCAACTAATAAATTTCCAATTATCACAGAGTAAACAAAACTAGCACATGGATAGGCAGGGATAAAAACAGAATGAGAAGAGTAAAAGCATAAATAGACGAGATAGCCAAAATTAGAGATGCTGAGGGGGAGAGACACCTCCTCCTTTCATTATTTTTTTGGATAAATTTCATGTTTGATTGTCATTCTCAATGACTTATGTCAGTTCATTTTTTTTGGTGCATTCCTCGATTACAAGCATTTACTATTAGCTGATGAAAACAGAATGCTCCTTGATCCCTATTTATTGATGTAGAGAGTAGAGTTCGTTTGGTTTTTTGTTTTCTTTCATTTTGTATAGATGCTTCTTACGTTTACATGTATATTTCGTGATTTTAGGTATTGTTGTTTATGTTAATACCAGCTTTTTATATTTTTTTCCTATTTTCCCCTATTATTCTCTTCTATTTTTTTAATCCATCCTGTTTTCCTCTGTCTACTATTTTATTTGTCTTGATTTCACATATTTATTCTCTAGTTTTGGAATGAAGTAAACTTTATTGTCTATAAATATTGTTTTAGTTCCTACCAGACTAGAACAAACTTTTCAAAAGTTCTGCCAGAATTTTAATACTGCACCTACATAGTCCATATCTTTTGTTATAGTGGAAGTAAAAATAAACCATAGTAATAATTTTCAGGCATACATCAGAATCACCACCAAACACCAAAAAAAAGGTAATGCCATAAGTTATATAAGAAAATATTTCACATGATACATTTTTTCCTCTTTTTCGTTTTTGGAAACCCAAATGCATCTTACATCAAATACAATTGATTCCTCTTATCTACAGGCTGACCATATCATCATGAAACAGTAAATGATTTTACAATTTCAAATAAACTAATACGCCACTTGCACAAAGCTCTACTAACCCATATCAAAGTCATAAGATTTGGTTATAACTGAATAAAAGCACTTGACAAAGTAGAGGTGGTGATTGATTGGACGAAGAGAGGTCCATCCACCATATCAGAGAGGAACATACTGACATCCAGGCCAAACAGCTTTTCCATTGGGTAATGCCATAGCTGATGGTTTGGGCAATGGTGAGATGATAGTATATAAGTCCTTACACAGGATCCTTTATCCTGGTAGTTTTGTTTATAATCTGATTGCAACTGTATTATTGAATGTCTTTTTTATATGTGTTATTTTCTCATGGGGCTCTATATATTATCTCTTGTTTGGTTTTGAAATACACTATCTTATTTATTGATAGAAATAAATAAATGTTTTCTCACTGGTTTTCCCAACAATAGAGTGGAAAATTAAAAAAAAAAAAAACAGAAAGAGTTTCATTATTTGAGTCAAATGAATTGAGTTTCATTGTTATTCATTTAAAAAAAAGAGTTTCACCATGCCTTCTTTAGAATCATCTTGTTCTTTGTGTCCTGTTGAGTAGGAGACCAAGAAGAAGAAGAAAAGAAAAAGGAGAAAAGAAGAAGAAATAAGGAGGAGAGGAAGAAGAATAAGAGGCAACTGAGTTAAGGCCTCAGCCAAACTTAGCTTCAGTGAGTGAAGCTTTCTATTTATACTATTCTGGCCGTACATAGCAATATGTCTACAGAATTACGAAAATACCCCTACGGGTACTAAGCCTGTGTGCAGAACATATAATACACCTGTTAACACTCCCCCTCAAGTTGGGGCATAGATATCAATCATGCCCAACTTGTCACAGAGACCTTGATGTCTGGAATAGTTTAGCCCTTTTGTAAATAAGTCCGCAAGTTGGTCTTAAGAGCTGATGTATGGAGTGCATACTTCGCCTGTGATGATTTTCTCTCTGATAAAATGCTTGTCAACTTCAATGTGCTTTGTTCTATCATGTAGTACCGGGTTAGCAGCAATACTGATAGCTGCCTTGTTGTCACAAAGTAGAGTCATGGGTTTACCAACTAGAAAACCCAACTCTCCCAATGGATTCTTTATCCACATACCTTCGGCTACTCCGTGTGCCATTGCACGGTACTCAGCTTCAGCACTGGATCTACCTACCACGGTTTGCTTCTTACTCCTCCAAGTAATAAGGTTCCCTCCTACAAAGGTGCAGTAACCACTAGTAGACCTTCTGTCACTTTGAGATACAGCCCAATCCGCATCTGTGTAAATTTCAACCCTCAAGTGTCCATGTTTCTGGAATAATAAATCAGCACCCGGGAACTTCTTAAGATACTGTAGTACTCTCTCCGCTGCTTCAAGATGAGTGGACCTAGGTGCATGCATGAACTGACTGAGGACACCAACAACATATGCTATGTCTAGACGAGTCATAGAGAGGTACAACAATCTCCCTACAAGCTTCTGAAATTGCTTCACATCCTTAAGTGGTTCACCTTGACTGTCACTTAACTTATGGTTGGGATCAATGGGAGAGTCAGCTGATTTAACCCCAACCTTTCCCGTGTCCTTGATCAAATCTAGGACATATTTCCTTTGGAAGATGAAGATACCCCTTTTTGATCGGGCAACCTCAATCCCAAGGAAGTATTTGGCGGGTCCTAGATCTTTCACCTCGAACTGAGTGGCAAGGAAGCCCTTCAAACTTTGAATTTCACCCTTCCAGTCACCAGTAACAATTATGTCATCCATATATACTATTAGGGCAGTCATTTTACCTTCTACTCTTTTTACAAACAGTGTGTGATCTGACTGACATTGCTTGTATCCCCTCTCCTGAACTGCAATATGAAATCTGCTGAACCAAGCCCTTGGTGATTGCTTCAGCCCATATAAAGACTTCTTCAACTTACACACCTTTTGTTCACTTCCTTGAGCCAAAAAACCGGGGGGTTGAACCATATAAACTTCCTCTTCAAGGTCACCATTCAAGAAGGCATTCTTGATATCGAGCTGATGTAGATCCCAATTCAGATTGGCAGCAAGAGAGAAAATGACTCTAATAGAGTTCATTGACAACAGGAGCAAAGGTTTCTGCATAATCAACCCCATATACTTGAGTGAAACCCTTTGCCACTAAACAAGCTTTATACCTCTCCAAGGTTCCATCAGCCCCATGCTTAACAGTGAACACCCATTTACATCCAACTGGATCCTTTCCCTTAGAGAGATCAACAAGTTCCCATGTGCCATTCTTATGAAGAGCATCAATCTCTTCCTTCATGGCCTTCATCCATTTTGGAACTGAGAGAGCTTCTGCCACATTCTTGGGAATAGAGATACTGTCAATGGAGGTAAGAAAAGCACGAAACAAAGGTGAGATGTTCTCATAGGAAACAAAGTTGGAAATGGGGTGTTTGGTAGTGCACGACCTAACCCCTTTCCTGTGGGCAATGGAAGGTCAAGATCATTAGCAACAGGGAGGTTAGGAGTCAAGTTACCTGAGTGAGTATGATCTTCCCCCAAGGAATTTGGTGGCATTTGAGGTACAGCTTCTGGATTCTCCTCAGCTCTTGAACCTGATTGGCCTTTACGACGACGAGAAAAAACATGAAAAGGTGGAGGATCAGAGGGAGAAAGGGGAGAAGGAGAAGGAGAAGGAGTAGGGAGAGGAGGAAGTTGAACCAGTTTCTCCTCATACCTACACTCCCTCTGAGGAAAAACAGGAAAGAAGGGTTCATCCTCAGAGAAGGTAACATCCATGGAGACATAGAATTTCCGTAAAACAGGATCAAAGCAACGATACCCTTTCTAAGAGAATGAGTAGCCAAGAAATATGCACGGGATAGCACGAGAGTCCAATTTTCCCCGGGTGGGGGTAAGGTTTTGGACAAAGCACCGACAACCAAAAACACGAGGAGGAATAGAAAGAAGAGGGGCCTTAGGAAAGAGAAGTTGATGTGGAGCTTTGTACTCTAACCAACGAGAGGGCATTCGGTTAATGAGGTATGTAGAACAAAGACGGCCTCAAGCCAAAAACATTTGGGAACATTCATGTGGAGTAGTAAACCCCGTGCCACTTCAAGAAGGTGATGGTTCTTCCGTTCAGCCACACCATTTTGTTGTGGCGTGCGGGCACAAGAGCTCCGATAAAGTGAGCCATGTGAAGCAAAGAACTCCGTGAGGTCACTATGAAAAAACTCTTTTGCATTGTCTGATTGAAACATTTGAATTTCGGTCTGAAATTGGGTGAAGACCATCTGCTGAAAATCTTGGATAATTTTTTGTACTTCCTCACTGGTTCGCATTGGATATACCCAAGTGTATCTGGAATAATCATCAATGAAGGTAATAAAGTACTTGTAGCCACTCTCAGAAGGTAAAGTAACAGGGCCCCACACATCCAAATGCACAATGTGAAAAGGAAACTCAATTTTACTATTTCTTTGAGGAAATTGAGTTCTACAATGCTTGCTTAACTGACACATTTGACAAGAAAAATAGGAAACAGACACGGACTTACACAGTTCTGGGAAAACAACTTCCAACGACTCAAAAGACAAGTGACCCAAACGACAATGCCATAAATACATTTTACTCTTTCTGAACTGACTCATAGACTCTGTAACAAGAAGGCCAGTCGTATTCTCCAGCATATAGAGTCCATCAACCATACGACCCCTACCAATCGTCCTCCCCGAGGCTAGATCCTGAATCACACAATAGAAAGGGAAAAAAGTAACGGAACAGTTTAAGGAATTTGTAACACTACTGACTAAAAACAAATTCATAGGAAATTTTGGAACATGAAGAATATTAGAAAGAGTAAGGCCAAGGGGAAGAGAGAGAGTTCCTTGACCAGCTATGGAAGAGTATGATCCATCAGCTAGTCTCACTTTATCTCTTCTGGAAAGAGAGTGATAAGTTCGGAAGAAAGAGGACATACCAGTCATGTGTTTTGATGCTCCAAAATCAATGATCCATGGAGAGTCAAAGTCGTGAAAAGCAACATGGAAAACTGTGGCAAGATTACTTAATGTGGATGCAAAAGAGGTGGTGGGAGGAGCATCCATCTGGCGAATTGTTCTACCATAAAGCTCCAAATGGTCACGGAAGGAGTTGACAATATCCTCCCTTGGGTCGGATCCAGAGTAGTTATGTTGGCCATGTAGTGGTTGAGTCACAGTGGAGGTGGAGGGCTGATTCTCCCGAGTAACCATATTGGCCATGTGGTGTTTCTTGGTACCTTGCTGCCCGGGTCTTCTAATACCATATGAGCCTTGCTTCTTAGGTAAATCCTGAGCCCACTTCGGTTTCCCATGGACATCCCAACTCTTCGGTGTGTCGGGGCTTCTGACAATTAGTGCACCACAATTTTTCCTTATCTTCTGCTTTCTTCTGGAGATCCCCTCTCTTGAAAGAAGGTCCACCACTAGTAGAGGGACCCGCATCCCCTCCGGTGTTGTTCATCAAGTTCCTTCTGCTCTCTTCAGACTGGACAAGTGCACAGACCTCCTGAATTGAAGGAAGATCCTTAGAACTTAGAATTTGTACTCTGATGGGTTCATAGATAGAATTGAGACCATGTAAAAAGGCAAACACTCTTAATTGTGAGACAAGTTTCTTATACAATTTTGCATCTTCCTCACACTTCCACTCAATATTCTGGTAATGGTCCAGCTCCTTCCAAACGGTTGTCAGGTCAGAGTAATAAACTGATAAACTCCTCTCCCCCTGTTTACAAGTAGATGAAGCTGCTTGCAGTTGATAAATTTTGGCATAGTGTCGAAGTTCAGAATATGTGGACTTTGCCTAATTCCATATCTCATTTGCAATTTCAGCCCACATGAAGTTCTTCCTTATTGCGGTTGCATGGAGATCAAAAGCCATGACATAACCATAGTGATCTCCTGATCCCATTTATCATGTTCTGCATTTCCAAAAGGTGGTTCTTTGATTCTTCCATTTATGTAGCCTATTTTTCCCCTTGCAGTTATGTATAGTTTGATCCCCCTTGACCACTCTAGGTAGTTTAACCCGTCAAGAGGAACAACAGCCATAGGGAATGATAGATCACTGTTCCCACTCATTCCATTCAGCATTGTGGAGATTCCGGATGTAGCTGAATCTTCACTATTCATGATTCTCATTTTAGAAATACACAAAACCAAAGCACAGTCTTACAAAGCTGCAACAGTCCACAACTAAACACTTGCTGATTTTCGGCCTCACAGAGAACTAAGCACGAACACTGCAACTGCAATACTAGGGTTTATGACCTACACTGTGTAGGAGTCCACAGAACACTATACGAACTGCACATGCAGTGTAACCAGGACTGAATGACCTACAGTTCATAACTTTGATACAGCTTCTCAGCCCCCAAAAAAAAACACAGTAGGAGCAGCAATACAAGTGGTGATTCACCACACCTAATCGGCTGTTATCCACTTTCCAGGGCAGCCAAACAGTCACTCAAGTTCTAGGGTTCATCAACAGCCCCTTAGAGAGCAGACTAGGGCAACATACAATCGGAGGAAGGGGAACAGTCCCTACTCAGATTCTGGAACATTAATAGTCGTGCAAGAAGCCATAAACAGGGAGAAAAAAAAAAGATCAGTACCAGCAATAGGCAGTACAGTCATGAACTCGAACTTCCCTTCAGGTCAAAGCCTTCCTTCAAACATCTGGGATGGATTTCTACAGTCCTCTTAGCCGAAGCAACCCAGTTACCAATAAAAATACATGTAGCCGAACCCTTTTTCTGTGCTAGAAAGTTGAACAGTCAGCATACTTGTAGCAGAGCCCTACTCGGCAGTGGAGACTAACCACAGCACTAGAAAAGCTTCCTCTTCCTTGTCTTCAAGCATCAGTACTATAGCTCCTTCGCAGCAGTGAAGAGAGACCTCAGCTTGTTGTTTTCTAGGCCTGGACGAACCTGCTCTGATACCATGTTGAGCAGAAGACCAAGAAGAAGAAGAAGAAGAAAAAAAGAAGAAGGAGAAAAGAAGAAGAAAGAAGAAGGAGAAGAGGAAGAAGAATAAGAGGCAACTGAGTTAAGGCCTCAACCAAACTTAGCTTCAGTCGAGTGAAGCTTTCTATTTATACTTTTCTGGCCGTACATAACAATATGTCTACAGAATTATGAAAATACCCCTCCGGGTACTAAGCCTGTGTACAGAACATATAATACACCTGTTAACATGTCCATTCTCATAGATATTATCAATCAGGTTAAATGAACTCAAGCAGTTTGATAATTGGTATATATGTGTTACCTTTCCAATAGAAAATCTTACAAATCCAAATAAGCAATTAGGTAAAATGCAGCATTTTAATTTTGAAAAATAACTAAGTAGCATTTTTGTTGCTACCAAAATGTCTTACAATGAAAAACAAGAAGAAAGAAAGAAAAAGAAAATATCAACTAGCAGTGCAGCAATACTAATTGAAAGTACAAATTTCTAACCTCTGGAAATAAATAACCAGCTTGAAGTTTTGCCATGTTTGCATTGCGAGAGACCTTTGTCTTGTAAACTTTACATCACATGAATGACAATGTTAGTTCAGTAGATGGTCAGATAACTAAAGAGATCTCCATAAATGAGACTAAGAAACATCTGTGAAATAGGAAAGGTTTTTGAATCTCCTTGGGTTACTGCACTCTACCTGTTTGCATGTGTATACATTAAACATCAAAAAATAAATAAATATTTATGCATACAGTTCTCATACTTACATAGTCTTTAATATAAATTTGCTTGTGTAGCAGGGATAATAGAACCCTAATAAATGTCTAAGAGAAATTGCAATGTCTAATTTGATGGCACTACACCATTCAATATCAGAATGCCAAAACCATGCCATAGAATTGCCTTACAAATTTGCATTGTCACTGCCACATACATGAACACTTTAGCAGGGCACTAAAACTTCTCATCAAGTTGGCAATTTCTATGATGCTGGAGGTTTGTGAAACCCAAGGAACTTTGACCAAGCAGAACCCCCGTGAATTTTGATGAATACCAGTTGATCAATTACCACTTTTATGTTACTGGTTGATTGGTTACCAATTTTTTTAGTATCATGCATTTTCTGTATCATAGTCAGGCTACACCAAGCTATATAATCAATTCAATATCTCAAATTCTTGTAAATAAATCAATGGATAAATTGCAGATTAGAACCCTGTACTTTGGGGCTAGTCTAACCTTAGTACCCGCACTTCAAAATGTGCCATTGTAGCACCTAAACTCTAAAAAACTATCAGTTTAGTCCAATATCCTTAACCATACCCTTCGAGTTTTGAATTGGCGAGAGAAACATTTTGAAATGGCCAAAATAGCCATGTTTAAATCCCTTTTTTTATGGAAATGTTTAAATCCCTTTTCACTGCAATTGAGTACCACTGTTCACTTTATACCCTAAACTTTCAGCCGCAGAATCAGTAATTCCTGTTGGAGAAGCTTCATGGAAAAACGTCGCCGGAGAAGAAGACATCATTATTAGGTAAGAGGGATTTAAACCAACATTGTTATAATCCTTTTTTCAGGCGGTTGTTATAATCCTTTTTTCGTCACTTGATACATATAACAGATGTACAACTAACTGTGGATACTTTTTACCCTTAATATCAATAAAAAATAACCCTATTAATATAATTTCTAAAACACGGTAACTTTTTTTTGAAAAATATCAAATAAGGGCACCAGCACTGTTCACCTCCTTCCTCTTCTGGCCGAACAGCGGGACAAACCTCCCCCACCTCCAGTCTCAGATCTTGCCACCAAGTTCTGAATAAGCTAAATGAATGTAAAGGTTCACTCCGCCAGTAGATAATTTCTGCAAATTGATCAAACTTTTGCTCCAAGACATACACCTTATGTTGTCATCATAAGTGTAAGCTATACAAGAATAGTTGTTTAAACACTACTCTTTACACTGCTTCTCATGATCATTGGCATACCAAGAATCCATCTGCTTTCTCTTTTTCACTGTTGCTGCTATTTCTCTCACATTGTAATTGAGTCCTCCTCTCACACCTACTGGACCAATTTCCCATACTCCACTCCTCTGTAGATTTGGGTATGAATCCATTCAAACAACTACAAATTGGTGAATCTACTACACTACAACTTCCAAACATCACACCTTTGCACTTACCATAAACATCACACTTCTACACTTGCAGAAAACATCACACTCTGTATTTGGGGCAGACCACTGAATAAACCAATCGTTTTTGGTTGTATTTCAATGATATTCTACCATTGAGAATTTGCATCTAAATTGAATCCGTCGAGGTATATAGAGTGCATATCCGGCACCCCTATAAAGACAAATCACTCTCTCTCTCTCTCTACACCACCCTCCTCTCTGCCGCACAATCTATGGGTTTAAAGAGGGGATTGTATTGCAGTGCCCTTATTTGATATATTTTCATAAAAGTTATCCTACTTTAGTTATTATACTAAGCTAGAACCCCTACTTTAATTGGCAGTTTTTGGGAGGGAAATTTCTCGATTAGTACCATGTACTTTGGGCCTAGTGCCACTTTGGTCCCCGAACTTTAAAATGCGATAATTCAGTATCCAAAGTTTCAAAACATGACAATCTAGTACCTGCTGTTAATTAGCCGTTAAGTGGCATTTGAAAAAGACACAAATGACCTTCGAGTGTCATCTAATTTTCTTTATCAACCATCCAAACATTTACAAAAAATTAATAGTTTCAAATACTTGCATCTTCTATTCAAGAAAGTTGGGGTCACCAAAATGCCCACTCAAACATGACCTCAACTTTTTTGAATGGAAAAGGCAAAGATTTGGGACTGTTAATTTTTTGTCAATGTTTAGATGGTTGACAAAGAAAATTAAATAACACTTGAAGGGCATTTGTGTCTTTCAAATGCCACTTAACGGCTTGTTAACAGCTACTTAATGGTAGGTACTAGATTGTCATGTTTTAAAAGTTTGAGTAGAGGGCATTTGAATTGTCCCATTTTAAAGTTTAGGGACCAAAGTGACACTAGGCCCACCCAAAGTACAGGGTGCTAATAGGAACTTTCCCTTTTTGAGAACTCATATTTATGGAACATCTCGGTACTTTTTTGGGGGAGATGCACGAATGCAATTATTGTGAGGACGGAGTGAGGACAAAATCCAGACATTTTGAAGTTTGGAAAATAAAGTGAGACTAGCCCCAAAGTACAGGGCCATAATCTGCAATTTACCCTACACCAATTAATCAGAATTTCAACTTTTTATTTTTGATGCAAATGAATCCATAGAAATTAAAGGGAAAAAGTAGAAACAATACCAGTTGTGTCCGATGGGGGTGTGGCCATACATTTGAATATCTCATTCTTTTTTGCTGATGCTGGAACCGAAACCTTTGAAATCCTGCATTTTCACAATACTAAAACTTAAACCCTCCTAATCTTCAGAGACCTGAAATTGAAATTTAGCTCGCCATAGACACATACGGCTACAAAAATTAAGGAACGTTTTTGTTATCGAAATTAGAAAAGAAACCTGGAATTATTGGTGCTTTGGCCCAAAAAAGCCGATGAAGTCGAAGAAATAGAAGCAGAAGGCTGCATCAACGACATTTTCTATAAGAATGCAGCTCGATACCTATCCATCACGATTCACAATAACTATTTTGGTTACTGAACTGAATTCAAGAAACAAAAAAAAAAAAAGGATGAATTACAGAATTATAGGATTTAAAAGGATTTTGAGAAGACCTTTCGAAGCTCGAAGATCAAACGAACCCAGCCACACGCTGTGCAAAGATCCCAGGACCCCTTTAATGGAGAAGAAGAAAGCGGAAAAGTACAGAGAGGCCCAATTTATATTTCTGAATTCTACTACAGAACTAAAAACATTCAAAATGTCAAAACCCCATGATGATTTGACCCGACCTACTCAAATGATGACATGTGGACCTGATTCAGCACGAGCAACAGTTCAGTAGCCTGGCTTGACCACGACCAAATAACAAATAGCTCGCTACGTCATAGCTCTCTATAGGGGGAACTCGCTACAACGCGAGTTCCAGGTCCTCCGAGCTACTGAAGAGGGAATATTCCAAGATCATTTCAACTCACGAGCTAGAGAAACCAGCTCGCTCCAACACTTGGGCAGAAGAACTGCCCCAAATACCAACCTTGATAAGAGTCACACCGAAGTACCCCTAAGAGCTTGCTACAAACTAGCTCGCTACGAAGTAACTTGCGACTGTGATGCAACGCATTCCGAAAGCTTCTATCTGACAAGACCGTACTTGTCAGATTGCGCCACGTCCCTCGACTGACAGTGTAGTCCCTGCTTGATTGACAGTCTGCCCCACGTCTCTCGACAGATGGTGATGTGCCTGTCCCTTCGAAGACGTGTCACTCAGACAAGCGGGTAGTACATTATAACGATCGTTTGCGCAACCCTAGTAGGTAACGGCTGCGACAGGAGCCCAGTGGCGATTACGCCTGATTTGATACTCTCTCGAATTGGATCTGAACTTGCACTCTTATTTGCTCACGAGCTAATCTCGAGATATAGTGATCTAACGCGATTTACACTCTTAACCTTTTATACTTTCTCTCATTCCTCCCCAACGTTCTAACTTTAGCTTCGAAGTATTCCCATCGGATAAATCCCTAGGAATCTTTCTTCTTCATCTTCTTAGGTGCCATTCATTGCCAACAAAGAGTTAATCAACAGCCAGCTAGAGTGCCTAGATCATACTGCATCACCTCCCATTCTATTAACCAATGCCCACCCTAAAAAATTGACATCAATTCCGAGCTAACAAGTACTCCAGTAGTATTTTGAGCCAAGAAATTTTGATGCAAGGCTGAACCGTCATTCTCCCAAGAAGAAAGTCCGTGGTAAACGAGCCGTGCACGTTCCGTAACACACGTGGCTTGGCCTTCGCATCTTCTTACGTGTCGCTATGTCACTGGTTAGTAATAGGCCTATTACCATGTTAGCAGGATATCTGAACTCCTAAGGACGAGCATTTGATATTTTTTGGCATAACTGAAGATGCAATTTTGCTTTCGAAGTTCCAACGAATTCGGTGCCAAGGAAACGATGTCGACGGAACGGTGGCCGGTCTCCGGTCAAAGCAAACATGAGGGATCTCCCCTCATAAGACCAATAAACCGAATAAAGAGGCGGAGATTAGCTTCCCTAGAATCCGAAGCCCATGTTCATTGCCTCTCTTTGCATCAAATTTCGAGTAGAGATGAATATCTCCCAAGTCCCAGTGGCAGAGACGTGAAGCTCTCGTCTGTAAGGCAGGTTAGGAATAGAAAAAGGAGGTCCAGTAGGAGAAAGAAACGAACCAAAGACGGTTATCGCAAATGGGTTTTCTCTTCCCACGATTGCTCACGTTATAAAGGTACTCTTCTTGGTCGTTCTCTAAAAAAGTTCGTTGTAAATAGTTTCGGCATTAATTGGAATGGCCCATCACGAAATAGTTGGGAATAATGTCTAATTCCTTCGCTGGAGCTCAAATCAGTGAAGATAATGTTGCATTATTGCTTTTAGATATCAAAATGTGCTTCTTCTTTGCACATTCGAAGTTTTTAAAAACCCCAAATTATATTGCGGAGAGAATGCACTGTAAATTTACAACTTAAAGTTTGTAAATTCTAAATTGGTAAAATTTGCGTTGTTATTTGAATTCCCTCAGTAAAAGATAGATGACGAAACCATCTTCATGTTTACATCGATTCTCAAACTACTTATCTGTTTAACGAAACAATATATACGTAATTAATTTTTCACGATGCTATCTTACCAAGACGATGGCATTATCAGTTGAGTATAATTCAGACATTTGTTACCACTTTGGACACTCTTCCACTCGAGTTTCAATGGGACCATTTGTGTTTCATTGAGCCAACTAGGCTTTACTTGCATTGATCATCGTTGGATTTGAGAATAATTTGCTCAACTAGTTTTAACTAAAAGAAGATATGCATAGTTCACGCCCACACGCCACTCATTATTCATTCATGCCTCATGAGCACGGCATACTTCTTATTTCTGTTTTCTGGGTGCCTCCTCTAAACCTCGCTTGAGGTTGGCCTTAAACACTTTTGGAAATGTTGTTCCTGTGTCAATTGTTTACTTTTATGGGAAGTTGTAGCACAGAATGCCCAATATTCCATGTGAAAACATGATAGTCATGTCTATCCCGAGAGTTTTTATTATATTAATCTGAAAATGCAGCTAAATTGATATATTCCATCTAGCTTTTCATTGTGATTTTTTTGGCTGCTTGGTTTGTTTGACCAACTCATTTTTTTTTTTATGAATTTTGATCAACTCAGTTTTAAATATTATGTTGGAAAGCTTGTATTGCCTCTACCTTAGGAGTATATTATATGGGGGTACAATCTATGTGTGTAGGCGTGCAGCCTTTTTCATTGTTTAGTTTTTTATTTATTCAAGTTGACCTCAATTGCCATAAAATGTGTTAAGGGTTTTGGGAAAGGCTCATGGAGGTTATTGCAGAAGTTGAATGAGATAAGATTTCTTTTTGGGGTCTTTGGGGTCTTGTGTGGTTGTTTCCCAGAAATTTAAATGCTATTGCTGGCAAATTAGCAAGGTTGAAGGTCAAAAGACTAAGGATGTAAAAAGGGTCCTCATTGCCAAAGTTTGTCCTTGGGTGTATAGCATTTGATGGACTCTAGGTATTCATCTGGTGTCCATCGTGGATATTTTTCTTGCATCTTC
Source organism: Nelumbo lutea (assembly GCF_056320005.1). Taxonomy (NCBI): domain Eukaryota; kingdom Viridiplantae; phylum Streptophyta; class Magnoliopsida; order Proteales; family Nelumbonaceae; genus Nelumbo; species Nelumbo lutea. Next base: position 23,287,859 of record NC_142686.1, on the reverse strand, counting down.
TTCCTTTTACAATTACTATTTATATCTTCATTATTACCTCTCATAAAAAGGTCTATCTCTCCCCTCTAATCAAATTGAATCTTTCTCCATTTTGCAGATAAAGTTGTTGTTGTTTCATATAATATTTTAGGTGTTGAGAATGTGTTGAAGCATCCTGACTTATATCCTCAAGTCCCACCCCAATTTTTAAACTGGGAGTGGCGGAAGAAGCTTATAAGGAAGGAGCTTAATCATTACATGCCCAGCATTGTATGTCTCCAGGCAAGTATAAGGGTCTTCTGCTACAGAGGTGCACATATTTGCTAATACATTAGGCATTGAAAGAAGTCTGGGTTGGTTCTGTATTTGGTCATCTATGATCAATGACAGAGAAATTTTCAGTCTGTTGTTCTGGAGAGTTATACAGTTCTAGGTTTTTAGTAATCAAATCACAAGACTGTGGATGTTGTTAAGTTGTGAACCTTGCCTATATTTTTTGTAGTTTCCCTTTCTGCAGTATCACCACTTTGGTTTACATGGCACAGGTGCCAAGTGCTCAGGTCTCCTCAAGTATCTTCAGTATCACCTTGATCTAAGTGCTAATAATTTAACAATGGATATGACATTAAACAGAATGAAATGTCGAAACAGGATTCATGTTGCCGACCCCATATAGTTGGCATAAGGCTTGGATGATGATGATGATGAAATAAGTAACTAGTAACTAGTAAAACAGTAAAAAAGGAAAATTAAATAATTTGTAAAATCCATATATTAGTTCCTTGCTGTAGTGTATTTTATAATTTGTCCAAGGGTGCTGAGTGCCCAATGCCAATACATGGTAACAATGTCTGTCTGAGATCCTTCTGAAATGGTCACCATCCCCTCTGATTTTTTTATATTATTATCTAGTTATTCTCCCTCCTAAAAGTTCATCACTTCAGGTGACAAAAACATCAAATCACATTTTAAAGGCAATTATGTGCTTGCTTTGGTCATTGACTAAATAAAGTCTATCATTACAATTTAAAGCATGAAACCAAGGATAAAAGAGTAGTTAAAAATTCTATCATGTGACATTTGTTTGTTTCAGTACCTTAAAACTAAAAGTGACCAATTTTTGATAGAGACTAAACACCCTTTGTTGTGGTGGTGGGAAGTTATATTCTAGATATTTATTTATCAAAAAATAAAAGTGTTAAATGTTGAAATAAGGCATGGACGATGATGGTGAAAAAAGTATTAAATATCAAAGGTGGTTATTAATATCTAAGAAACTACAGGAGAGGTTTTGTCAATTAGTCTTAGGTGAGCTTTCTGAAGCTTAAAATTTTCTTTTCAGTCATCCCTTCTTGCTTTGTTTTTCATTGCTCATCAAACATGATATATCATCCCATAATTGCCCAAAAGTTTCAAAGCAGAGAAATTAATAAAATTATATAGTATTTTTGAATTTGTTTTTTGGTAGCAAGTCCATTTAAGTTGATATCTTTTTTTTTTTTTTGAAAAGGTAAAGTATTGTATTAAGTATCAAACAGTATTTTTTGTGAATTTCCTTCTTAAAGGACTTTCTAAATCACTCAGATTTGTTGCTTGTATTATTTATTATAATTTCATTCTCATTAGCCACTGGTTTATCTGCAGGAAGTTGACCGTTTTAATGATTTATCTGATCTTCTTCAAAAAGATGGTTTCAGGGGTGTTTATAAGGTGTTTATGAAATCTTCTATTTTAAGTACTAGGGATTGGAAGAACTATATTCTTTTCTTTTTCTTTCTTTATTGATGACTGATGAATCACTGAGCACCTTGTCTCTAGGCTCGTACAGGAGAAGCATGTGATGGCTGTGCATTATTTTGGAAAGAAGAACTGTAAGGATTCTCAATCTATTTGTACATCCATTTTGAGAAACTTTTTAATTTTTCCATTTTAACTGATTTCATTAATCAAGGGAGGGATGTACAAGGCCTTGTCAGAAAAAAACAAAAACCAAAAAGAAAGCTCACTAATAATTTGGCAATGTATGTGCACTATACAAAACGTTCCTTCCCAACCCAAATTTATCAAGGCTATCAGCCACTTGATTTAACTCTCTAGGATCCATCTAAAATGGCACTGCAAGTAAGAGGCAAGCTCCCTGATTTCTAACAACAGGTGGGAGAGCTTCCACAGGTCAAGGGTCTGCCCAGAAGACCAGTTTATGACATTCCTTGAGTCCCCTTTGACTGCAGTGGAACTTAGCTGCTGTTACTTGGCAATTCTGAGGCCTTCAAGGAGGGCCCTAGTCTCTGCTTCGATTGCATCTGTTTGACAAACTTGGATTTGGCCAATCTTTTAGAAGAATTGTAGTCTTATTGCAAAGCCAGGTGGAAGGCAACTCATGCCCCCTCTTGTTGGACAGCTATTCAGGTGTGATTTTTCTGGTAATTTTGAGAGGTTGTTTTTCCTCAAATGCCTCACCATTAGTTGTCAAACTAGTTTATACAAACATATGCCCAATTAGGAGAGTCAATGTGTGCTCCCTTAATGCAAATACAACATGCTCTTCTTTTATGAGTGCATTGATCAGGTTTGTCATTTGGTGCCATGGACTCATTCTGAGAATAAATAATTTATTCTCATCTATACACTGATGATCCTTTTTAAAGAATTAGACTGCTATAAAATAGTTGTTAATGTAAGACTGTTGAGCAGCTTTGGTCTATGAACTTCTGAAAGTTGGGTAGGAATGGACTGGTTCTGGTTTAGGATTTGGAGCTTTGGAATCTGAGTCAGTGAAAAAGGTTGTCAAGAAGGGTGAGCAGGAATATATGAGAAAGGGTATCAAATGTCTTGGAAAAGACCCCCAAAGTCGGATCAGGTGCCCTATTTATAGGAAAAGGCTACCATGCAACCTGTGTGCATCCTAGGATAGGATTCTAGAATATTCTCTCAGATAATTAAGCCAACACAACATAAGTAGCTGCAAGTGAAGATGTGAGAGAATCTAGTACTAACTAGTGCAACTTTCCTGATCTCACCACATGCCACCATCCTATATTTTGCTAAAACTATTTCATCATGTGTCAAGAGACAAGGTTTTGTTTCAGTGTACTAACTAGCACACCTCTAGGTGAGGTGCCCCTAAAATGCCCTAGGGATATGCCAGAGGTGTTGATACCTTGATACCTCTGAGGCGTATGCCTCATGTACCTCATGCACACCTCATACAAAAAGGCAGAAAAGAAAAAAAAAAAAAGAAAGGAAAAGGAAAAGAAAGGAAAGGAAAGGAAAAGAAAAGAAAGGAAAGGAAAGCTATATGAGTTTTAATATAAAAGTTTTCTATTAAAAATAAATAAAAGTGAAATCCTCCTTCCTCTTCTTTCTCCTCCCCCTCCTCCTTCCCCATCCCCTTCCTCTTAAGGAGGCTTGCTCCTCCTTGTGCTTGGGAGGAGTAGAAATCACTGATTGCAGATTTAGTTGAATTTCTTGTGAAGGGAAAGAGGAGGAAGATGAAGATTTCAGCAGTAGAGAAGAAAAGAGGAGAAAAGAGTAGGAAGTCAATTAGGATTCTTAGATAAACCCTAGCCGTCAACCCCTCATTATAATTTATACTTAACTTAAAGGATGAGATATTACAAGGATGCCCTTAGTAGGGCGGCTACTAATGTAGTTGAACAGTCACAACTTAAAAACATAAACTAATGGGCCTAAAGCCCAACAACTTCCTAACTAAATAACTTAAAATAAGAATAAAAACAACTAGGCCCAACTCAACACTCCCCCTCAAGTTGGGAGTAAATGTCACACATTCCCAACTTACGTAGATCATGCTCCAGCTTGTTCTTTGCAACACCTTTTGTGAGAACATCAGTGAGCTGCAAATCAAAAGCAATGTATGGAAGACAAATTTCTCCAGAAGTCACTCCTTCTCTGATAAAATGTCTATCCACTTCAATGTGCTTAGTTCGGTCATGCTGGACTGGGTTATGGGCAATGTTAATTGCTGCTTGGTTATCACAGTACAACATCATAGATTCTTCTACCTGTACACCAATTTCTTCTAATAGGGAACGGATCCAGAGAAGCTCTAAATCTCCATGTGCCATGGCCTTGTATTCAACTTCAGCACTTGATCTTGTCACCACTGTTTGTTTTTTACCCTTCCACGGGACAAGGTTACCCCCAACAAGGGTGCACACTCCTGAAGTTGATCTCTTGTCATCGAGGCATCCTGCCCAATCTGCATTTTTATAAGCCTCTAGTTTCAACTGTCCATGATTAGTAAACAATATGCCTCTGCATGGGTGTCCCTTCAAATAAGCAAGAATCCTGTCAACTGCTTCTCAATGCTAGACTCGTGGAGCATGCATGTATTGACTTATCACACTTACTGCATAGGAAATGTCTGGTCTTGTCGTACACAAGTATAGCAGCCGACCCATAAGTCTCTGATATCTCCCAATGTCCTTTACTGGCTCATCTTCTGATGCATTGATTCTATGATTCCGATCAATAGGGGTATTGATTGCCTTCGTTCCAAGCTTCCCTGTCTCTTGAAGAAGATCTAAGGCATACTTCCTTTGAGAGATAAAAATTCCATGTTTTGATCTTGCAACGAAGTATCTCCGTTCTCCAAGATCCTTAATTTCAAATTCTTTATGCAGATTCCTTTTCAGACAATCAATCTCACTTAGGTCATTTCCCATGACAACAATATCATCCACATAAACAATTAGGACTGACACCAAAGATCCCCTTCGCTTCACAAACAAAGTATGATCAGATTGAGTCTGAGTGTAGCCAAAAGCAATCAAGGCCTTTCTGAATCTGTCAAACCATGCTCTGGGAGATTGTTTCAAGCCATAAAGTGACTTCTTAAGCTTGCATACCTTTCCCTTTTCAGCATCACTATAAAAGCCAACAGGAAGATCCATATACACTTCCTCTTGTAGATTCCCATTTAGGAAAGCATTCTTCACATCAAGTTGAAACAAGGGCCAAGAGTATGAGGCAGCAAGAGAAAGAAGTATCCGAACAGGGGTCATCTTTGCAACTGGTGCAAAAGTCTTTAAGTAATCAATGCCATAGGTATGTGTGTACCCTTTTGCAACAAGTCTTGCCTTGTACCTTTCTATACTTCCATCTACCTTATATTTTACTGTGTAAACCCATCTACATCCAATTGTCTCCTTGCCCTCTGGTAGATCCACAATGTCCCATGTCTGATTCTTAATCAAAGCTGCCATCTCTTCCTGCATAGTTGTCTTCCACTCAGGTTTGAAGAGAGCCTTACTAACACCCTTGGGTATAGACACAGAGTCAAGAGAGGAAAGAAAAGCACGGTAGGAAGGAGAAAGTCCACTGTAGGATAAATACTGTGAAATACAATGAACAATACACTTTCTCTTCCCTTTTCTGAGAGCAATAGGAAGATCGAGGTTATCTGTAACAGGGTTAGTAGAATCAATAGGAACTGAAACAGTAGCGGGACCAAGAGGAATACCTGAATCCATGTCAGTTGAATCTGGAGTCTCCAAGGAACCGACAGGAAGTGGTGTGAGTTCTGCTGTAGTGGAATCAACCTCCTTGCGAAGTCTCTATCCTAAGTAATGCTGAGAAGCAGGACACAAAGGAGGTGGTAAGGTAGGTGACATAGGAGAGTCAAGCACAGGAGTAGACACAGGGGCTGGAATTGGGAGAGGAATAGACTGCTGACTCACTTCCCCAAAACACTCCCCCTGAGAAGGATTCTTTGAGAAGAAGTATGTGGATTCAAAAAAGGTGACATCCATGGTAACATATCGGCTCCTAGAGACTGGATCATAGCAGCACTACCCTTTCTGATTTTTTGTATATCCAAGGAAGACACACTTCTTTGCCTTGGGATCAAGCTTCGAGCGGTGAGGACCAAGGATATGTGCAAAGCATACACACCCAAACACCCTGAGAGGAATATGAAACATCTCCCCCTTAGGAAAGAGGAGACTGAATGGGGTGCTGAATCCAAGTATACGAGAGGGCACCCTGTTAATCAGATATACTGTTGTGAGAATTGCATCACCCCAAAACCGAATTGGAACTGTAGATGTGATCATCATGCTTCTTGCAATCTCAATAATGTGTCTGTTCTTCCTTTCTACAACACCATTCTGCTGTGGACTGTAGGGACAATTGTTCTGATGGACAACACCATATTCTAACAGATATGAGGCATGGTGTTTTTCAAAATATTCCCTAGCATTGTCTGACCTGAACACCTTTATTCTTGTTCCAAACTGTGTTTGCACCATCTGATGAAATTGCCTCACCAAGGATGGTACTTCATCGCGGGATCTCATCAGGTAAATCCAAGAGTATCGTGAGAAATCATCCACAAATAAGAGAAAATATTGATAGCCTCCCATAGAAGAAACATGGGAAGGTCCCCACCCATCAGAATGAATAACATCAAAAGAAGAAGAACACCTTTTATTACTAGGTTTAAATGAATCTCTACAATGTTTTCCAAGTTGACAACCTTCACATTCCAGACTTGACAAACTAACAGATTCAAAAAGTTTTGGAAACAAAAGACTCAAAGAAGAAAAAGGTAAATGGCCCAAACGATTATGCCAAAGTATAATTTGACCCACAGACCTTGACTCACTATCCCTGCTGACATGATGACTCTGATGAGGAGGAAGCACATCCAAGAGGTAGATCCCATTCACTTCACGATCACTCCCAATCGTCCTCTTTGAATCCAAATTATGCAAAATACAATGACTAGGAGAAAAAATTACTGAGCAGTTAAGGTTCTTAATCAAACTACTAACAGATAACAAATTAGTGTTCAATCTAGGAACATGAAGGACAAAGGGTAGAGAAATAGAATAACTAATCTTGACAGATCCCTTCCCAACAATGGGAACATGGGATCCATCAGCTGTGGAGACCCTATCTCTGCCAGAACAGAGCTGGTAAGAAGAAAAAATAGTAGAGCTATGGGTCATGTGCTCTGAGGCTCCAGAATCTATAATCCAAGGAGGTCCCTCCTTACCTGAAGTAGAAACATAATTTGTAGTGACGTGTGAACTACCTGTGTGAGCAAAGGAAGTAGAGTGGACTCCACTAGTACCACCTGTACCTTGTTGTCCGCTTGCTGCTGAACTGGAACTGGTTGTATCCCACTTGTTCAAAAGTTGCCCATACCTCTCAAATTCGGCCCTTACTACAGCAGCTTCAACAGACTCTGGAGCAGCTGTAGTAGGAGGGGCCGGAATGTCTCCAGTAACTGCCATGTAAGCATTTCCCTTCTTATTTTTCAGTCTAGTCAGCACAAGATGTGGGTGAAGCTTTCAGCAAGTATCTCTTGTGTGCTTAGGCTTCTTACAGTAGTCACATATCAAATTTCTTTTTTCTTCCTTCTTGATTTCACTGCCACCCCGATCTCCACTTTGTCTAGGTTTCACAGTACTCACCATGGCAGACTGATCAGAAACAGGAGTTTTCATCATCACATCTCTCCTGCTCTCCTCCCTGACACAAAGGCATATGCCTGGGAGATGGTAACACTGTCGCTGGAAAGAAGATGTTGTTTTGCAATATCATACTCAGGATTAAGGCCAGCAAGAAATTCAAACACCCTATACTTCTCTAGATGGTTCTGATAGGTAGTTGCATCCTTAGTGGTTTCCCAAGCAAATATCTCTAAATGGTCAATCTCCTGCCACAGGGTTTTAAGGGTTGAAAAATAGGCTGCAACAGGTCTATCTCCATGCCTTGTAAAAGTAATTTGATTTCTCAACTGATAAGCCCTAGCAACATTCTCCCTCTGTGAATAGGTTTCCGCTACCCCATCCCATACTTAGCTATATTTGCCCATAAAATTTTTTTACTTATATGGGGCAACATGGAATTACACAACCAAGTCATCATCATATAATTCTCTTGTACCCACCGGGAGTTGCTAGTTTCGTGTTTCACTTCTTAACCAGTGATATACCCTAATTTCCCACGAGCACCAATGGCCATCTTTGCAGATTGTGATCATTCTAAGTAATTTTCACCATCCAACCTAACTGTAGTGTAGAGAAGATGGGCTGAATGGCCCATAGGCTGTTACTGTATGTTATCTCTATGTTCTTCTCTGTAATGGGCCTTATTCTGGGCCCATACTCTTTTATGTTTCTTTTTGTAATTTCTTGTCCAACTAAGGACCTCTCTTGTAATTACTAAAATATTAACTTAATAAAAGTGTATTAGAGAGTTAGAGGGAGGTTATGTTCGAAACTCTCATCCTCTAACTCTCCTTGCCGCAACTCTCTCTTCTTCTCTAATATTCTCTTGCTAGTTTCCTTTGTTTCAAACACAGTCCCTACTTCTAGGACTGTTTTTCAACTTGGTATCAGAGCAGGCCACTGCTTGGCGTGTCCCTCATGTGGTTCTAGTCCAGCCAACTACATGAGGAGGTTCTAGGGCTGAGAGTTTACAGTCATCCGCCTGATTCTTGGAGGTCATTGGAGGGTTCCCAAGCTTCTACACACTTGGAGAAGGGTTCGGTGGCCAGGAAGAATCAGAGAACAAGTTGCTTTTGCCTGATTTAAAATCAGAGAAAATGGTTTTTCGAAGTCATCCTAGAGGACAAGTGTTCGGCCTGGTTTATTGTACAAACCAGAGACTTTCTTACTGTAAGTCTTTGCTCAGTTGTTTCTGGGTTAATTTTTCACTATTCTGGACTGTTAAAAGGGCCGAAGTTTCCTTGAAAACAATGCTACTATTCGGCTATCCTCTGGTCTGACTTAATCCAGAGATTTCTGGGTTGTTTTTTTATCTCTTTTCTTGACTGTCAAGTAGCCGAAATACCCCTGGAATCACTGCTACTGAGACTGCATCATTCGGCCACTGTTGCTGGACTGCTCCTACCCAGAAATTTCTGGGTTGTTTTTGGAGGTCCTATTCGGCTGATTATTGGGTTGGAAAGTTGCACACTGAGTGTTCGACAGAAGGTCTCTCAAGGATTGTATTTCTTTTGCCTTCCTCTTGGGGCATCGGCTGTTAGAATCAGAAATATCTTGTGTTTGGAGGTTGCTGGGTGTCTTTTGGAGGCTGAAACAGAAAAGAAAAGAATTATCACCGAACTTTGCATGATGGATTTCTCAAACTTTGAAAACAAGAATACTGCTGAATATAGGCAAATGTTGGGAACCCCAACCGATTCTATGCTAGCTGTAACTACAGTCAAGCTTGATGGGACCAATTACTTAGCTTGGTCACAATCAGTGAAAATCCATATTTGTAGCAAAGGAAAATGGGGTTTTATTTCTGGGAGCAAGAAAGCTCCTCTAGAGGATGATCCATCTTATGAGAGATGGGTACAAGAAAACTACATTATGATTGGGTGGCTTGTGAACTCAATGCAGCCACAGATCAACATTATCTGTGGATGAATTCGGCTAAAGAGATCTGAGATAGTGTTGCAGAGACTTATTCCCAGAAGTTGAATGTTGCTAGATCTTACAAACTGAGAAGTGATGTGAAAAATCTAAGACAGGGGGAGAAGTCACTTGCAGCATACTTCTCAATCTTAAAATCTATATGGCAAGAGATTGATTTGATAGAGGCCGTGACTTGGGATACCCCTAAGGATGCTAAAACATACAGGAAATTGGTTGAATGGAATAGGGTGTTTGAGTTCTTGACAGGGCTGAATTTTGAATATGATATTACAAAGCAAAACATCTTGTCCAAGGAAGATGTTTCATTGTCACAAGCATATACTCTGGTCAGCAGTGAAGAAAGTAGAAGGCAAGTGCAGGTTCAAGGAGTTGGTATTAATGATCATTTTGCAAATATGGGAATTAAACCCAAAGGGGTTACAGAAGCTCACAGTGGCTCAGGAAGGAAAGAAGTGGTGTGTGAATATTGTAAAAAACCGAAACATTCAAAGGACAAGTGCTGGAAGTTGCATCCCAATCTTGTACCTGTCGGATTCTAGAAGAAGAATGATAGTAGAAGGCAAGTGCAGGTTCAAGGAGTTGGTATTAATGATCATTTTGCAAATATGAGAATTAAACCCAAAGGGGTTACAGAAGCTCACAGTGGCTCAGGAAGGAAAGAAGTGGTGTGTGAATATTGTAAGAAACCGAAACATTCAAAGGACAAGTGCTGGAAGTTGCATCCCAATCTTGTACCTATCAGATTCTAGAAGAAGAATGATAGTAGAAAGACAAGAAGTGCACATGCGGCCACAGGCACAGATACAGAGGTTGAATATACCAGTGCACAGTTGGCAGCCATGAAAGTTGAATATGAGAAGTTTGGAAAGATGATCAGTCAGCTTGAAGGTGCATCTTCATCATCCATCCCTTCTGGAAGTTCAGCCACCATTGCCTTTGCTCACTCAGGTATAAGGGCTTCCGCTAACCATGCATCTACCTCAGGTAAACACAAAACCCCTTGGATCATAGACTCAGGTGCTTCTGATCACATGACCAACCTTTCCACTTTATTTGTTTCATATGACTTACTTCCTAGCCGTGACAAAATCACCTTAGCTGATGGTTCTCTTGCCCCTATTTCCGACAAGGGAACTGTCAAGGCTACAAACTCCTTACTCTTACCTTCCACTCTTCATGTGCCTAAATTAAATACCAATTTGTTATATGTAAGTAGCCTGACCAAATCATTGAATTGTTGTGTAACCTTTTTCCCTTCTCACTGTGTGTTTCAGGACCTGAAGTCTCGGAAGGTGATTGGGAGTGGCCATGAAGCGAATGGAATATACTTGCTCGACACCCCTGGCCAATGCTGTGATCATCCCAAGAATGTTGCTTTTGGTTCTACTTTTTCAGAGTCTGTTAGTCAAATTATGTTGAGTCATGGTTGGGTCATTTACCTTTTTCTACTTTAAGCCATTTGTTTCCAAAACTGTTTAAGGAAGTCAGTGTGCCCAGTCTCAATTGTGAGTCCTGTCAGTTGTCAAAGCATTGTAGAAAAAATTACCCTGTGAGCAATAAAAGATCATCTTTTCTTTTTCATATTGTGCACTCTGATGTGTGGGGGCCATACCATTTATCCTCTATGGGGGGTTACAGATATTTTATCTTCTTCATTGATGACTTCTCTAGATTCACCTGGATATACTTAATGAAATCCCGGGATGAAGTCCCAAGACTTGTGAGGCAATTTCATGAGCTTGTTCTAACTCAATTTGGTACCAGAATTAAGGTTTTTAGATCTGACAATGCAAAAGAGTACTTTGAGAAGAGTTTATCCTTGTATCTTTCAGACATGGGGGTTATTCATCAAAGCTCCTGTGTTAGAACCCCTGAACAAAATGGAGTTGCTGAGAGGAAAAATAGACATTGTTGAAGTTGCAAGGAGCCTTTTGTTTGCCTCACATGTTGCCACAAAATTTTGGGGTGATGCTGTACTTACTGCTACCTATCTCATAAACCGTATGGCTTCCAGGGTTCTAGGGTTTAAATCCCCTTTCAGTCTTCTTCATCCAGACAAGGATTTCTTCCCAATTCCTCTTCGTGTGTTTGGCTGTACCTGCTATGTTCACATTCCAAATGTGCAAAGACACAAGTTTGAACCGAAAGCCCACAAATGTATCTTCCTTGGTTACTCCCCCACACAAAAAGGGTTATTGTTGTTTTGATCCAAAGACTGGCACCCGACATGTCTCTATGGATGTTACCTTTAATGAACTTTCTCCTTTTTATAGTTCCTCTCAGGATGGACTTTGTCCACAACTTTGTCCACAGGGGGAGAGTCTGTCACAAGTTTTTGCTTTTCCTCTTCCTGTCCTAGTTAAGTCTCTTGACAAACCTGTATCCTCACCAAATGAGTCAAAGGAGGATCAATCACTTCATACCTCTTGTCCAGGGGACCCTATTTCTTTACCCCCTTGCCCTATCCATAATCCCAAAGTGTATCAAAGGCAGAGATCCAGGAATGAGCAAGTGGTTTCCCTTACAACAGATGAAGCTCATACATTCCCAATCACAAATGAGATAACAGGTACTGCTTCAACTCCTTTAGAATCATCTTTTCCAGACCTTGATGTCCCCATTGCTCTTAGGAAAGGGAAGCGGAAATGTACTGCACACTGCATTTCCAAACACCTTTCTTACGACCTACTTTCTCCTTCATACTTTGCCTATCTCTCTTCTGTTGCTTCTAACCCCATTCCTAGGTCTGTCTCAGAAGCTCTTGGGATTCCAGAATGGAGAGATGCCATGGAAACCGAAATGGATGCTCTACATGCAAATGGTACTTAGGAGGTGGTGGATTTGTCTGAAGGGAAGGATCCGGTTGGGTGCAAGTGGGTTTTCACCATTAAATACAGGGCTGATGGAACTATTGAGAGGTACAAGGCTAGGCTTGTTGCAAAAGGGTATACATAGACATATGGGATTGACTACCTGGAGACTTTTGCCCCTGTTGCCAAGATGACATCTGTGAGGGTTCTTTTATCTCTGGCATCTCACTTTGATTGGCCTCTCTATCAGTTGGATGTAAAGAATGCATTCATGAATGGTGACTTACATGAGGAAGTCTACATGTGCCTTCCCCCAGGGATGTATGGGAAAGATATGCAAGGAAGGGTATGCAGATTGAAGAAATCTCTTTATGGTCTCAAACAATCTCCTAGAGCCTGGTTTGAGAGATTTAGAGCTGCACTTGTTAAATTCGGCTATGTTTAGACACAGTCGGACCATACTCTGTTTGTGAAGAGAAGTAGATCTTTGGCAGTGTATCTCATTGTGTATGCTGATGACATTATAGTGACTGGTGATGATGCCTCAGGCATTCTGGCTCTTAAGTCTTTCCTCCGTACAAAATTTGAGATTAAGGATCTGGGGGAGTTGAGATACTTCTTTGGCATAGAAGTTGCCAGATCCAAGGATGGGATCTTTATTTCCCAAAGGAAATATGTTCTTGATTTATTGTCTGAAACTGGAAAACTGGGTGCAAGACCAGCTGCAACTCCCATTGATATGAGTCACAAACTTTCAACTACAGATGGAACTCTGTTGGAAGACAAAGTGGTTTTTCAGAGACTTCTTGGGAAGCTCCTGTACCTGTGTATGACTAGACCAGACATTGCGTATGCTGTCAGTTGCATTAGCCAATTCATGCATGCTCCTAGAGGTACTCATATGGCAGCAACAGAACGGATTTTGCGCTATCTGAAAGGCTCTCCAGGGAAAGGAATCCTATTTACCAAGCATGACCACTTGAAACTTGAAGCCTATACTGATGCTGATTGGGCTGGAAATATGGATGACAGAAGATCTACTTCAGGATATTGCAGTCTGGTGGCTGGTAATGTTGTCTCTTGGAGGAGTAAGAAACAATCTGTTGTGGCCAGATCTTCTGCAGAAGCAGAGTATAGGGCCATGGCACATGGGGTCTCGGAATTGTTGTGGCTAAGGTCCTTAATGGAAGAACTTGGGATTGATCATGACAGACCCATGATGTTGTACTGTGATAATCAGGCTGCCATCAACATTGCTTACAACCCGGTACAACATGATCGAACCAAACATATTGAAGTTGATAGACATTTTATCCGAGAAAGAGTCTCCTCCGAAGAAGTGTGCCTTCCATTCGTTACCTCTGAAGGCCAATTAGCAGACTTTCTCACCAAAGGCATCTCCAAGGCAAGACTTCATCATGACACTGGCAAGCTGGGCATGATTGACATCTATGCTCAGCTTGAGGGGGAGTGCAGAGAAGATGGGCCGAATGGCTCATAGGCTGTTACTGTATGTTATCTCTATGTTCTTCTCTGTAATGGGCCTTATTCTGGGTCCATACTTTTTTATGTTTCTCTTTTTGTAATTTCTTGTCCAACTAAGGACCTCTCTTGTAATTACTAAAAGATTAACTTAATAAAAGTGTATTAAAGAGTTAGAGGGAGGTTATGTTCGAAACTCTCATCCTCTAACTCTCCTTGCCGCAGCTCTCTCTTCTTCTCTAATATTCTCTTGCTAGTTTCCTTTGTTTCAAACACAGTCCCTACTTCTAGGACTGTTTTTCAACTTGTAACAATGGTCCCAGTCCCGAAAAGGTCTCCAGCACCTTCTCCCACTGGTCTCATTTCACTCCCGGGCTTATTTTCAACTCCGTGACCCTCCATGCTTCTCAAAAATTGTAAAGAAAATAAATGAAATATGCAAGAAGATCAAATGAAACACTTCTGAAACCAACAACACCTTTCAGGTGTCCTAGACTATCTTCCCACAAAAGATTCATTTTCTGCGGGACAGGGGGAAGAGAGAGAAGAGGCAGCCACTCTCTCTAGAAGCCTCCAAATCAGGCAGGATTTGAACCACCCCTTATAGAAAACTCCAAGGAACCCTAAAAAATTAGGGCGCCACTTCCTAGGTCAAAATTGAAGAGTCCAACAAAAACATGACTCTTCCCCTTTCTCCAGTTTTTCCTAATTTTGATGAGAAACCCTAGACCAGCTACAGGGCAAACAGATCCACCAAAAGATCCAAAAACTGGGCTTACCTAAAATCTTTGATCGGCCTCTTAAATCACCATGTAGTCGGTCGATCTAGGGCTGCATGAGAAAACAACTCAAGGAACCTTTGGCCTGCTCTGATACCAAGTAGAAATCACTGATTGCAGATTTAGTTGAATTTCTTGTGAACGGAAAGAGGAGGAAGATGAAGATTTCAGCAGTAGAGAAGAAAAGAGGAGGAGAAAAGAGTAGGAAGTTAACCAGGATTCTTAGATAAACCCTAGCCGCCAACCCCTCATTATAATTTATACTAACTTAAAGGATGAGATATTACAAGGATGCCCTTAGTAGGGCGGCTACTAATGTAGCTGAACAGTCACAACTTAAAAACATAAACTAATGGGCCTAAAGCCCAACAACTTCCTAACTAAATAACTTAAAATAAGAATAAAAACAACTAGGCCCAACTCAACAGGAGGCTTATACCTCTTACGTTCTGAACTATACCTCATGCCTCCAGGCAGTGGCACCTCCACGCTTTAAAACATTGGTTTGTTTTGGATTTGTACATGATCGTGTGTCATGGTTATTGGAATGCTGGTTCCACATGCGCAGGATTGGGATTTTCTAGGTAACTTTAGTAGGCTCTAGTGGTGTCAGACATGTCTATGCTCTTACATTAGCCCCTTGCTCAACAATAGATATGCTTGTCTATTGAGTAGCAGCTGATTAAGATTGGGTCTAACTCTAACATTTGGCACTATATACTCAAGAATTAGCCCCCATTTTGAAAACGAAATCATAGAAATACTGTTTTCAAAATCATTTGAAAATAAACAAACTTTATGAACTTTGAAAATTAGACCCCTAGAAAGGCTGCTTATTTGATTGTTAAATAGGGTTTCAAATTTTTTTAGTGAAATTAACCCTCAAAATTCTGAGAATTTTCTGAAAACTTTCCCTAAGTAAATACCCTAGAAATTTTGAAAATTAGCCCCCAGGGAACAACCCCAAGGGTTTTAGACTCTAAAGATTTGGAAAACAGCCCCAAGGGTTTATGGTTTGTGAGTCCTTGTAATATGATTCCTGTCTTGGGTTTTGAAGTATAAATGTGTGGGGTATGTGAATTTAGAGGTTTTGCAAATCTTAGTTTCAACAGACCATAGTTTCCTTGCTTAAGAACTTTGGCAGGAATATTTAAAATGTATTTTACATGGAATGCAACATATTCAGCATGTGGACTAATAGCAGCAAGTGAGGAGGTACCAAGTGTTGTTTTCAGGTTAATGCATTTAGTATTTTATGGAAAGTAATGATTGCACATTGGGAGAAAATCCCATGTTTAAGAGATTTATTGGTTAGTCACCTTTACCGTTACATCTTTGTACTTGTTTGTGTGTTTGTTGAAGTTCCTAAGCAATTTCCTCTTTGCGACCTCTATGTTTTCAGATCCACACCAGCATTTGCTTTTTCTTTTGGGCAGTTGAGGTGGTTGTGTTGCTGAATCTTTTTATTTTTATTTTTCATGATAATAAGTACCTCTTTCTTTGTGCACAAGAACAATGGCAGTAATGGAGGCAAACCCTAGGGACTCCTCCCTCTTATTGTCGGAGTTGGTCTTCCCTTCCTATTTGTCAAATAAGCTTCTTTCCACAATTTTGTCCAATTGTGTCTTATCTTTGGTATCAGGGTAGTTCTCTTGACTGACTTGTTGGTGTGATTTGCACACACCACGGGGGCATGATGTGTAGTTGTTATGCCTTGGAAGCTTGGACCTCATTGAGAAATTGGACCTCGCGTTCAGCGAGGTGAGCATCCTTCTCCTGAAGCTCCTTCTTGACTCCCCAATGTGGTTCCTCTCATTCACCAACTTGTCCTTCAACTTGCCGATGACGCTGACAGCTCGCTCCACATGAGACAGATACTCACCAACCGTTGCCTCAACATTTTCAGCCCTCGCCAGATGCCGCGTAGACTGCTTGACCAAGGAGTGGACCATGGTGTTCGCCTGCAAAGGAAAGAATAAGCTAAGTATAAAGATATAGCTTGAGAATAGCACACTGAGGAACTCGGAAGCTTACCATCATGAGGAAACACATGGCCTTGGTGCCGAGCTTGCCGGACTACATCTTGGACAGGTCGGAAACCTCCTCGGGGAAGATAGCCTCCTTACTTTTGATCAGGGTAGTCCGGAAGTCCATAATGGACCGCCTCCCCTTTGGAGCTTCCTCGGGTGTTGGAGCCCTGGGTTGCAAAGTGTGCACCTCAGACGTCTGGGCCACCTTAGTCTCCTGTGAAGACCTTTCCACCTGATCTTCCCCGACTAGGTCGATCATTGGGACTTCGACAACAGCTGGTGCAACGGGTTCAAGTTGGACCGTATCTTGGACAGTCCGGAAGTCCATGATGGACCGCCTCCCCTTTGGAGCTTCCTCGGATGTTGGAGCCTTGGGTTGCAAAGTGTTATACGTTTATGCCCTTAGCTCCAATCAGAATAATGTACATTATGACATATAATGTAAATGAATAAAGTACATATTTGATTCATGTTATTATGGTATGTTTCTGTGTAATACCCTTAAATTGGACACATGAGACTCGTGTTAGTTTAGAATCTTCACAGTCGTTGGATAGATCTGGGGAGATTTATCCTGCCAAGGCTAACACTGATGTGTCGCCAAGTTGGTTGGGGTGGCTTGTCTCAGCTGCCAGGGTGAGACCTGAGGTATATGCAGTGTGGGTTTTCTTGAAACCCTGAACCGGACCTGAATTCCAGTATTGCCCTAGACCTTGGAGATAGATGGGCAAAACTGGAATGTTACACCTGAACCCTAGACTCGATTATGACACTACACTAGGTGTCGGATTGGGTTGTTTTTGATATGCCAATCAGTGAGATCCTTAGAAGGGGTCAAAACCTGGGTATGTTGGAATAGTCTGAGAATTCATTTGAGTGGGTGATCATAGTGACAGGATCAGTCCCTTTGTCGGACAAAGTGAATGATTGGGGATGCACTCTCTCTGATGGAAACCTAAACTGCCGACAGTTGATTTTAACCGTTGAAATTTCTTTTGCAAAATATATTTATATAGAGATATACATATATCTTATGGTTTCAAAATGTTTGCAAAAGGTTTTAATTCCCGGGATCCATGTGAGTAGAGAGTGCAGCATTGTACCTCGCAACTGAGGGAGAGGTCATCTCTTATCAGGTAGTGTTTGATTATTATGGGCTGAGAGGTTAAGTGTAAGACCATCGGGGGTAATACCTGATGGGCTAATCTTGCATCTGCCCACAGTCCTTGGGTTTTTATAAGATGGCTTGACCCAAGGACCATTTAGTGTAAATGTTGGGCCCTTTAAGAGCCCATGGTGATGGACTCAGGGGTTCATTGTCTCTTACAGTGAATTGGCCAGGCCTTGTAACAGAGGTTGGGCTGAACTCATGTTGCTGATGTGTAGATCAATGTTTGGGTTCTACGCCATACAAGGATAACTAACTAGGCAGCAGATTGAAGGGCTAGTGAGCAGATAGACTTAATGGGCCTAAAGCCCAATTCGAATTGGCTTAATAAGATTAATTAAAAGAGGGCGGTTCTAGGATTTGGATCAGCAGATAGGATAAGGGGTTATCCCTATCCACTCAGAGTTCAGATCCAAATAAAGATTTAGATCAGGAAACTCCTAATTAGATTAGGAAGGTTGATCTTTATCTGCAGATAAGATAAGGGATTATCCTTATTTCTTAAAGAGAGTCCAGATCCAAATAAAAGATTTGGATTAGGAAACTCCTAATAGGATTAGGAGAACCTCTCTTTAAGGCTATAAATAGAAGAGCAGGGCGAACCTCCAGATCATCTAACAGACTGCTGAATTCCAGAGAGAGACAACACAGTTTGACTGCACTGTCTCCTTCTCTCCTGCTCTTGCCGCCATACCAGTTCGATCTCCACCTGTGGGAGCGATCAAGAAGGGTTCTTGATATTACCTTTTGGTAGAAAAGGTAATCTGAAGTCATGCTCATTAGCCCTCCATCACATTCTTGCTGAAGAATTCGGTTCTTGCTGAAGAGCTGTCCTACTGATTCTGCTTCATCCTGCACCGTGTCATCTTCGGTGGAAGCAATCTTTGGATTTTTCCTTGGGTGTGAACACCTTCATTGGAGGTTATTATTACTTCGTATCATTTTATCCCTCCACTCCCTTTTGGTTTCAGATTTGGTTTGGTTTGGTTTCAAGGTTGATCCTTGAAAATGCAGTTTTCTAAAATAGGGAATGTGATTCCCACATGGGAGAGAAATTTT
Source organism: Nelumbo lutea (assembly GCF_056320005.1). NCBI lineage: Eukaryota > Viridiplantae > Streptophyta > Magnoliopsida > Proteales > Nelumbonaceae > Nelumbo > Nelumbo lutea. The sequence continues at coordinate 23,269,133 of NC_142686.1, read as the reverse complement.
TGAAAATTCGCCCAACCTTCTTGCAGGGTTCGGCCATCCATATGATGGATCTCTCATCCCTTCAGTTGCAAAGTGTGCACCTCAGACGTTTGGGCCACCTTGGTCTCCTATGAAGACCTTTCCACCTGATCTTCCCCGACCAGGTCGATCATTGGGACTTCGACAACAGTTGGCGCAATGGGTTCAGGAGTTGATGCCCGAGGTGCATCCTTGTGGGTTACGTTTCTCTTCTTCCTCTTCCTCATGTTTTGGAGGAACCACGAAGTTGCAGCACCCGACATGTCTACTGCACAAAAAGCCCAAGAATTAGTCAAGTTAACACAAAGTAAAGAAGATAAGTACCCGAACCTGAAGTCATTCAAATTCAGCTGGCGGTATACCAGATTCAGCATCCTGGCCTGCATTTGCTCGCTCAACTCCTCCCTAACGTCCTTCACTCCCTCTCTCCAGTGCGTCTGGAAGGGCCACCCATCGGACAACTTAAGAAAGAAATATTTACTCTTCCAGGCTAGGAATTTGGAAGGAAAGCCTTGAAAAAGTTTGTACCCGGGCCGGTAAGACAGGTAGTAACTGACCTTGCTCGAGGTACTAGCAGGGTTTTGTTTGATTTGGTGGAGGCCGACAAAGGTCTTGATATCAAGGGGAAGGTCGAGGTGAAAGAAAAGAGAAATCGTACCGACCATGGTATGGGTGGAGTTTGGATGCAGGGGTGAAGCGATGAAGCGGAAACCGGAGACCTGCCTTCAGAGCCTCCTTGAAGACGACCACCTCGTCCTCATCATGTTCCCAAGGGAAACCCCCTATAGCAAGATAGTAGCTGTAGTGGTTTGGGAACTTGTACCGAACTGTGAGGCTATGGATCTCCTCTGCGGACAACTCAGTAGAACCGAAGTGGTCCGAAATCCTGGGCCTAGATGGTTGGTGGGAAGACGAAGCCCCTTTGTGGGAACCTCGTTGGTCTTGAACCGAGGCCCCCTCCTCGGCTAGACCGGACTAAACCCTTACCTCATCGGGCTCGCTACTTGACATAATGAAAGGAATGAAAAGAAATGAAACGAGCAAAGGAAGATGACTCACCTACAAGAAGGAAAGACTGACCTCGTCGACCGGATTGAAGACACTGACGACAACACGCTCCGTGACCTCCAAATGCAACAGAGCTCAAAATGGGACGAAGTAAATGGGTCCCCAAGTGCTCTATTTATAGCTGCCTTAAACGATCACATACAGTTCAGATGAAACAGATCTAATGGCTCCCACGGTTTCGATTGTTTGTATTTTGAGGCTGAATTCGGCTGAGCACGTTTTTGACGTCCGCGGAGTTTATAGTTCTCACGACGTCCATGTGTGCCTGAGACGCGACCTCGCCCCTTAAGTTCAATCCAATTGAGTTGATCAAGTTTGAACCGTTGGTTGGACCTTAGCTGAACCAAAGATCGGGCCAAATCCATTCAGCCCATTGAGACTCCCGCCTCGAGTTGACTACGTCGGGCTCGGGAGTGGGGGCAATTGATGATGGATAATTTGGCCCGTCCACGTGATGACACGTGGAGCGACGCAATGACTTGGCGACACTTCAACAGTTTTAGTCACCTCGGGCACCTTAGGTCACCCAGCTCGGCCCGAACAGCTTGCCACATTCATCGACCTGCCAAGATGCCACATAGCCTCCTTCTAGAAGCAAGCCAACTGTCTCCAATCTCCTTGGGATCACGACGCACGTCAATGGATCTTATCTCTAGCCCGCCCGAATCGGACAGACCTGGATAAGCTTTATCAACTTATTCAGAATCCATCTTCGGGTGCAGAAATAACTCCGGGTTAGATGGGCTGGTGATCTCAGACACGCATCGTGAGGTCCAAGGCAGCTTGCCTATATAAAGGCTTTGCCTCCAGCCTCACAAGGTACGCGTGATTTAACTCTTGCATTCTATTATTCTAAAGCTATCAGTTCTCTCAAACCTCCTTCGTTAACTTCAGCATCGGAGTGCCCACACCGGGTAAAGTACCCTGGAACACTTTGATCTTCTTGCCTTGCAGTTCGACCCAGCCACGTAGCAAGTCCGATGTCCGAGCTGCCTTCCAGTAGGGAGCGACCAGATCGCACATCATCAGTTCCTTAGTTAGTTAAGCCAGCTCAGCATAAATAGTTGCAGTGAAGATGTGAGGTACTAACGAGCATGGCTTTCCCAATCTCCCCACTTGTCACCATCCTACATTTTGTTGAGACTATTATGTCATCGCACGCCAAGAGACAAGGTTTGTTTTGGATTCACACATGATCACGCCTCATAAGCATTGGAGCATTGGTTTCGAATGCCTGTGATTGGGATTCGTAGGGTACTTTCATAAGCCAGTGGTGTTAGGCATATCTATGCTCTTACAATTCTAAATATGCCAATAAACGTAAGGCAAATTGCCTGAAATAATTGCTTCATTTCTGTTGCATGGTTTGTTAGGAGTCTTATGTTTAGTTTCATCATCATCTAAGCCTTGTCCCAGCTATATGGGGTTGGCTACATGAATTCTGCTTCACCATTCTATTCTGTTCAGTGCCATATCCATTGTTAAATTATGGGTGCTTAAATCATTTCATACTACTTCCACTAAAGTCCTTTTCAGTTTGTCCCTAGCTGTTCTATCCCCTTTAACTAGTAATAGATCACTTCTTTTAACAGGAGCTGTACATGGTGTTCTATGCATGTGACCAAGCCATCTCAGTCTACTTTCTCTCATTTTATCACCTATTAGAGTTACTTATAGGTTCCTTTGTATGACTTCATTTCTGACCTTGTCTTTTCTAGTTTTACAACTCATCCATCTAATCATTCACATTATCTACCACACTCATTTTTTAGCATGTTGCTTGTTTCTTAATTGCCCAATACTCCATACAACATAGCTAGGCATTACAACTATTTGTTACGACAAAACAAACCCAAGACCGAAATTGATTGGAAAAGAATAGAGAAAACAAAAAGAAAACTCAAAACAGAGGAACTAAAAAAACACACACACATACACACATACACAAATTACGTGGTCTGGCTTATAGCTAGCCTACATCCACGAGCAAAGGAGCAGAAATCCACTACAAAATCAGCAATGGGTAATACAATGTTGTGCAACGCACTTTCCAATTTACCTACCTATTTCCTCTCCCTTTTCCCTATTCCTAACAAAGTTGCAAGAAAGCTCGAAAAACTTCAAAGGAATTTTCTTTGGAGGGGTTGGGAAGAGGAGAAAAAAAATCCAACTGGTTAGTTGGGATCAAGTCTGCCTCCCCAAGGATGAAGGTGGTTTAGGAATAAGGAAGTTGAAATCTTTTAATTTTGCTCTCCTCTGTAAGTGGATTTGGATATTTGCAACTGAAAATGATGCCTGGTGGAGATTTCTCATTGCCGGTAAGTATGGAGTGAGTGGGGCAACTGGAGAACTAGGGACCCTCCTCCAAGTTGGGGAAACTCTCTGTGGAAAGGGATAATGAACATTTCTCTGCTCTTGCTGTTGGGATCTCAATTAAAGTTGAAAGCTAAACTATTGTAGCCGAAGTAGCAGAAAGGAGAAGAAGAAGAAGAAGAGATGCTGGAATGTCGAACAGTCTTAGCCAGTCGACCATGTTATTATTTATATTTGAATGTAGTACAAGATACAAGTAATTACAAGAATGCCCCTGATTAGTGATGGGACACCCAGTAACTTAAAACATTAAACAGGCTTAAGCCCATTAACACAGGCCCAACTACAGGATAACTTGAACTTAAGTATGGGCTAATAAGAACTCTTATCAGCCGAATACTCATACAAAGAGACATCATTCAACATTCTAACACTCCCCCTCAAGCTAAGCATGGATATCAATCATGTTTAGCTTGCCAAGTATGTCCCTGAACTTTGTTGTTGCCAGCCCTTTAGTCAATACATTTGCAATTTGCATCTCTGATGGAGTATAAGGCACACAAAGTTCTCCTGAAACAATTCTCTCTCTGACAAAGTGTCGATCAATTTCAATATGTTTTGTCCTGTCATGCTGCACGGGATTGTTGGCAATGTTGATAGCAGCTTTGTTATCACAATACAGCCTGAGAGGACCCTCAGCCTTAATACCAAGCTCATTAAGAAGAGTTCTAAGCCATAAGAGTTCAGCTACCCCGTGTGCCATAGCTCGGTATTCTGCTTCTGCACTTGATCTAGCCACAACATTCTGCTTCTTACTGCGCCATGTGACCATTTCCCTCCCACAAATGTACAATATCCTGAAGTTAATTTTCTGTTTCCCACAGAACCAGCCCAATCTGCATCAGTATAAGCTTCAATTTCAATTCTATTGTTTTTCCTGAAGAGAATTCCCTTTCCTGGGCAAGTCTTCAAGTACCTGAGAGTCCTTTCAACTGCTTTCATATGAGGGATCTTTGGAGAGTGCATAAATTGATTGACAACATGCACAACATAAGAAATATCTGGCCGAGTGAGGGATAAGTATATCAGCTTCCTTACCAATTTTTGGTATCTCTCTTTATCACAGTAGTCCTCCCCTACTGATTCCTGCAGGCCATGATTCTGTTCTATTGGAGTATCTGCTGGCTTGCACCCCATCATGCCTGTTTCCTCTAGGAGGTTAAGAACATACTTCCACTGACATATGTAGATTCCCTCTCTTGACCTGACAACTTCAATCCCAAGAAAATATCTCTAATGACCCAAGTCTTTGATCTCAAATTCAGAAGCTAGAAACTTCTTTAGTCTTTTTATCTCTTCCAAGTCATTCCCGGTAATTACCATATCATCCACATAAACAATGAGTGCAATAAATTTGCTATCTTGTCTCCTTATGAACAAGGTATGGTCTGCACCACTCTGAGTGTACCCCACTTTCTTCATGGCCCCACAGAGCCTCTCAAACCATGCACAGTGAGATTGCTTCAACCCATATAATGCTTTCCTCAGTTTGCACACCTTTCTACCAAAGTCATAGCCTGGTGGAGGTTCCATAAATACCTCTTCATGAAGGTCACCATTTAAGAAGGCATTCTTCACATCCAACTGATGAAGTTCCCATGAAAAATTTGCTGCTAGTGACAATAGAACCCGAATTGTGTTGAGCTTTGCTACTAGGGCAAAGGTTTCTTTGTAGTCAATCCCTTCTTTCTGAGTAAACCCCTTTGCCACAAGTTTGGCCTTGTACCTTTCAATGGACCCGTCCTCCCTGTGCTTTACAGTAAACACCCACTTGCACCCAACAATGGTCTTCCCCTCTGGCAGATCCACTAATTCCCAAGTTCTTGCTTTCATTAGGGCTTTCATCTCTTCATTCATAACTTCTTTCCACCTTGGATTAGACACAACCTCTGAGTACCTAGAAGGAACACGCACAGAGAAAAGAGCAGACACAGAGTGATAGGCAGGAGATAAATGTGAGTAAGAAACAAAATCAGCAATGGGGTGCCGGGTGGTGCAAGAGCGGATAGGCTTACGGAGAGCAATAGGAAGATCCAAATCAGAAGTATGAGAGTTGGAATTACCTTGGATTGTAGAGACAGATTGATCCGAGTCCAACTGGTTGCTGTCATGAGGTTGAGGGCCCCTTTTTCTTCTGTTATATGTAAGTATCTCTTTTTGTTGCCTACTGGAGCCTTCAGGAACATCTGCAGCATCAGGAGAGGTAATCGACATAGTGGGAGCTTCACTGGGTTGACCCAGAATGTCACAACAAGGAGTAGGAGGAGAGGATGGAAGACCTGAGGCAGATAGGGGAACAAAAAAGGAGGGAGAATGAGAATCCTCTTCCATCCCACTAGTCTCCCCCTGAAGAGGATTCTGAGAAGACTGGAAATAGGGTTGAGACTCAAAGAAGACCACATCTCTGGTGACATACTTTCTCTTGGAGATAGGGTCATAACACTTGTAACCCTTTTATGTAGGAGAGTACCCCAAGAATATTCCCTTTGTAGCCTTAGGATCCAGCTTGGTCTTCTTTGGATCATTCACATGTATGAAACATATACAGCCAAAGACCCGAGGAGGAAGGGGAAAGTCTGGAAGAGTGGGACACAAAACAGAGAAAGGGGTTTTCATACCCAACATCTTAGATGACATCCGGTTTATCAGATATGATGCAGAAAGTACAACTTGAGTTCAGTATTGCTTGGGGACTTTGTGCTGGAATAGTAAGGCTCGACCTGTCTCCAATAGATGTCTATTCTTGCGCTCAGCAACCCCATTCTGCTGAGGAGTATAAGCACAGAAAGACTGATGTAGTATGCCAACATCTTCCATGAATAAGTTCAAGGATTTTTCAAAGTATTCAGCAGCATTGTCTGACCTGAATTGCTTAATCTTCTTATTAAATTGTGTTTCAATCATCTTGCAAAATGCCATGGTTATCCGTGGTACTTCATCCCATCCTTTTAACAGGTAGATCCATGTGCAACGAGAGTAGTGGTCAATAAAACTGATAAAGTATCGGGAGTCATCAAAGGAAACAATGGGTGAAGGGCCCTAGACATCAGAATGAACCAAATCAAAATGAGCACAAATTTCATTACTGGAAATTGGGTACACAGTTCTACATTGTTTTGACATTTGACATACTTCACAGGTTAGACTCTGACTTGGAATGCCCTTAAACAATTCGGGAAACAACATTTCTAATGAAGAGAAAGACACATGACCTAGCCTAGCATGCCAAAGATGCAACTTAGCTATTGACTCCACACTCTCCGGACTACTAGCAGCAGATGCTTGTAAGGCTGAACCGATGTCTGCATCAAGGTAGTAGAGGCTTCCATACTCATGACCGCACCCAATCGTTCTCCTTGCCAATCTGTCCTAGAAGACACAATGAGTAGGAAAAAATGTTATACTACAGTTCAAATTTTTGGTAAGTTTTGAAACAGATAAAAGATTTGAGGTAAGACTAGGAACATGTAAAACTGATTTAAGAGAGAGGTCCTTGCTTAGGTCAACCATTCCCTTTCCAGAGATAGTGGAGAAAGACCCGTCAGCAATTCTCATCTTATCTTGACCAGACAACAAATGATATGAAGAGAATAGGAAAGACATATGTGTCATGTGGTCAGTAGCACCGGAATCAATAACCCAATAAGTAGAGTCAATAGAGCCAGTGGCACTGAAGGCAAAGGCTGTACCTGATCTGGCAAGAGATGTAGAAGCAAAAGAATTATTTCTTAGACGGGCTAATGCCCTGCTAAGGACCTCTACCTCACTAGCAGTGAAGCCCAAAGTACCAGTTCCAAAGGAATCAGCAACCTGTCCCATAGGAGAAGAAGATACTGTTGGTGTATTTTGTGAGTTGTCATCATTGTTGCTGGTGACAGAATTCCAACTTACCGCAGGCCTGTTATCTCTAGAAGAAACATCTCTGGGTATTGAAGACATCTTGACTGCAGCCACTGTGTAGGTGACACTGATTAAGACTAGCCGAAGCAGTTCTGAAGCAGATTCTGATTAGTCGAAATGATCACAGCAGGTTCTGACAGCACTCGACACAGTTTCAGACTTGCCGAGACTGTCACAGTTCTGAAACAGTTCAGTTACAACAACAAGCAAGGAGTTCTGGGCTGGTAACCGACCTAAAGCTAAGGATTCTCAACTATTGTGCTATGCAGACTCCACTTGAACTTCGAGTACTGCAACTGTAAAGAGAGTGCCCCTCCTTGCAGCCAATACTAGGACTGCTGACATCAGTCCTCAACTAGGGTTCACAGTGCTGAACAATCTGGAGCTGGCAGCTCCCTAGGTAATCTCACAGCAGTGGTGAGGGGTTTCGGACTGATAACCAACCTGAACTTGGAGCTGTTTACCATTTTGCTATGCTGGTAGAAGTGTTCACAGTGCTGGTAGAACACTAGACAGACTTCACTTGGGCTGAACCGAACTGCAATAGTTCGGGTACAGTAGCAAATGAACAGTTCGAAGCTGCAACAGTAGCAAGTGAACAGTGGACTCTGTAGAAGAAGCTAAGTCTGTGCGAGTCTTGCTGGAGCACCGAAGCTGCAACTGTAGAAGAAGCTAAGCCCCTTTCGGCCAGTGCTAGGACTGCTGAAATCAGTCCTCAACTAGGTCTGTCCTATACAGACCTCTCTTAGTAGCCAAATAGCTACTATTTGCTGGAAATAACCTAGTGGGGCATCTACTTCTGGGTCTTACTTCCCTTGAGTCCTACAACCAAGAGAAACCCTAGGTTTGAACTTGCTTTACTCTCTTACACCCCTAGGTCTTCACTGCAGCAACCCAGAAAAGGAAGAGAGAAGATGAAAAGACAGCAAGAAGAGAGTGTGTGCCGGCTGAAACCAGGAAGAAGCTAATGCTCTGATACCATGAAAGCTAAACTATTGTAGCCGAAGTAGCAGAAAGGAGAAGAAGAAGAAGAAGAAGAAGAGATGCTGGAATGTCGAACAGTCCTAGTCAGTCAACCATGTTATTATTTATATTTGAATGTAGTACAAGATACAAGTAATTACTGGAATGCCCCTGATTAGTGATGGGACACCCAGTAACTTAAAACATTAAACAGGCTTAGGCCCATTAACACAGGCCCAGTTACAGGATAACTTGAACTTAAGTATGGGCTAATAAGAACTCTTATCAGCCGAGCACTCATACAAAGAGACATCATTCAGCATTCTAACAAAAGTCGGCAATGGTAGTAGGACAAAGTTTTGGAAGGATTCTTGGTGCTTGGATGGCCCCCTTGCTGAATCTTTTCCTCTCCTCTTTCAGTGTGCATCAAACCAGGAGGCTTCTGTTGCTGAGTGTTGCAGCTTATCTGGAGATTCAGTTATTTGGTCCCCTTCCTTAAAAAGGAACCTTTTTGACTGGGAGTTGGAAGAGATTTTGAACATGTTAACTATTCTTCAGAACCAAGAGGTTGATTTCTGCTCAGGAGATAAGTGGTTTTGAAAGTGGAATTCAGATGGTGTCTTCTCCGTCAAGTCTTTGGCTTCTAAACTTTGTAGATTGGGTGCCACTGATTTCCCTTGCCATCAGGTGTGGAATCCCATTAGCCCATCTAAAGCCAATTTTCTAGTATGGACTATGGTTCTAAACAAATGTCTGGCTAGAGCTAATCTTGTGAGAAGGGGCATTCAGCTTTTGGACATCTCATGCAGTTTGTGTGGGAACAATTCTGAAACTACTGATCATTTGTGCAGTCACTGCCCATTTTCTTCTCAGCTGTGGAATCATTTCTTCAGCTCTATGAATTTAAGATGGGTTATGCCAAGTTCGGTAAAGGAGCTCTTGTGTTGCTGGAATGTTAAGGGGCTGAACAAGAAAAGGAAGATAGTGTGGAAGACTATTCCTATAACAAAGCCTTAAGTCCAGAAGAGCTAATCCAGAAAGCAGTGGGCATATTATTCTCTTGGGTGTCGGTCTCTGAGGAGTTCAGAAATTGTAATTTGTCTGTTGATTTTCATTCCAGTTCTTGGTGGAATATGTAATTGCTGATTTGGTCAGTCGGCCTTTCTGGGACTGATCTCAGCTTGCTTGCGTATCTTTTGATTTAATAAATATTATGTTACCTTTTTCCAAAAAAAAAGCACCCCAATACACCCAAGCTCTTATTCACAATACTTGCTCTTATCTTCTCACGCAAGTCAAAGATACATAAAAGAGAAAAAGCCCCAAGAACATAACATAACATATTCAGGTCAGACTCATAAGCCGAAAATGCATCAGGTCCATCTGTTCCCACCACAAACCACTACGAAATTTTGCCTTCAGGTTTTTCTCCACTAATGTGAGTCAGAACTTGGAGTAGGCCGCAATAAAGAATTCAAGGCCGCAATGTAGACTTTATCTTTTAGCCGAAGTCTTATATTTAGTTTGACCAGAAATAATAACTTGGCAAATTGGGTGCAATAAAACATATTTTAAAATGCATTCTTGTTTGATTTGAAGTTCGATTTCTATTCTTCATTTATCTATTTTGAAATGTAATTACAGGTTTACCCTTTTGCATGAAGAGAACATAGAGTTCCAAAAGTTTGGCCTTCGTGACAATGTTGCACAGCTTTGTGTTTTGAAGGTATGTTTCATTTTTGAGTTTGTCATGGACTTTTTGTTCTAATGTGTTTCAATATTCCAGTGTAGGAAATAACTCACTCAGTTTGAGATATTAAAATTACCATCCTGTAAATGCTGATATGTGATGTCAAATTGTTAATAGATATGTGGTGGAGTACCATAGTATGGTTGTGTTCATGTGTTCTAGTAGTTGCAGATGTCCTAACAATTATTGTTCCTAAATGCAGAATATTTTCTATATTTGTACCAATCAAAAAAAATCTATATTGGTATTTTTTTTAGCTATAAAATAAGCCTACTAATTACGTTTCCTTTTACCTCTAGTATATCCAACTTATCATAAGTGGGTATTTAGGTTGAAATGGCATGCAATTAACTCCACAAGTATTTGTAATAATGAAAATTGGCTTCTGGTTAAATCAAAAGTGTTAGAGCAATATTTATCAAAAAGAATGAACATACCATCTTTTCAAAAGAACAAGAGCATTTATACACATGTGCTTGCAACAGGATCTGTATTTCAGTTTTCCATGCACTTGCAAGAGCACTTATTGACATGCATTTTAATAAAACTGAGTTTTCCTTCCATGTAATGGTTAGATGATAATAACAGTGGCACACTTTTCTTTGGATAATACCTCATTACCTCTTAAATGAAGTTACTAAGCTAGTTTTTGGGTAAGCATTATCATATTAGTCTGACTTTGAAAGTACAGTTCATGTAACAGCTCGAATTTCTGGCCATTTTACCTATACATTACTAGCCACTGGGCCATGACCAAATACTATTTCTTTTTGGGCTGTAATGGCATGTCTCTAAGAGAACAATGCATGATATCCTCCTTAGGCTATAAGTGTTAGATTTGGACTTGTAATCTAATAGAATTTATTTAGCTTTCATTACCAGGAAAGTAGCCCTGTGATGCAAAATAGAATATTCCAGTGCCAAGATGCTTCCACATAAGAGTACCATCTCAGGATTGCAGCCTAACGTATTCTATCCAGTCTGAACCCATAAGTGAGGTAAGTTTCAATATAACCATTTTAGATTCGGAAGGAAAACTTCAGCTTGTATTCCAAGTAGAATACCATGCGATGGAGGTGTTGGGAAGAAAAGTCATTTAGTTAGTTGGAATCAGGTATGCAAACCTAAGGAAGCTGGTAGGCTGGGTATAGGGCACATTTTGGAAAGGAACTTAGCCCTTCTCGGAAAATGGTTGTGGAGATACCCTCTTGAGATTGAAGCCACTTGGACAGCCATCATTAACAGCAAGTACAGAAGGTATGCCAATGGTTGGGAAAGCAAGGTCCACTTGAACCAGGTGAAGGCGATTAACTGTCTAACTCCTGGAAAGGTATCTCTTCTAGCTATGACCTCTTCATTGATTTTGTTAGATATCAGGTGGGAAACAGAAACAAAATAAAATTTTGGACTGATCTTTGGTGGGGTGAGAGTACCCTAGCTAGCACTTACCCTAGAATCTTCAACCTTTCTCAAACCCAAGAAGCCACTGTTTCCTCGTGTTTTATTTCTTCACTCACCTTCAGAAACTAATTGGAACCTAAACCTCATAAAGCCCTTGAGAGAGGTAGAGATTGCAGAAATTGTAAACTTGTTAAACTCCCTTAGTGAGGTTACATCTTTCCTGCTACCCCTGACCAGAGGACTTGGAAACTTACTCCTGCCGGTAAGTTTGTTAATTCAGAAACTGATTTAATATTGTTAATTCAGAAACTGATTTAAAATTGTAATTTCATACAACATCCCATGGAGAGGCACGAGCTGCAGCCTCTCCCAATAGCTTCCAAGTAAATTAGTAATAAATTACATAAATCACAGCTGAGCCCAAAACAATTCTTCCCTATTTGCCCCTTGTTTGTCTAACACATCAGCCAAAGCGTTTGCTGATCTCCCCACCCACTGTATAGAGACCAGCATATTCCTTGTCAACCAATTAAATTTTTTAACTTCATTCTTGTAGCACCATATAGTACCCTCGGGGTTTTTCAGCCAGCCCACCACCACCTTGGAATCCCCTTCAATGATTAACTGCTCTACCCCCAATTGGAGCTACAGAAATGAAAAGAAAAAATTTGAATGGCTGAGTAGGGATATTGAGGTGAAGTACAGTTGGGTGAAGAGAAGTGCCAACTCAATGGCTGATGGGTTAGCCAAGCAAGGGGCGCTTAAGGAATCTATGTTTTGGGCTAATTTTTAGCTTTCTTCTTTGTTCCTTGTTGTGAGGGAGTTAAGATAGTTTATCTCCCCTTTCTTGTACTTAAAGTTTCACAAATTTTATTATTTAATAAAGCATCTTGTTACTGATAAAAAAAATAATTACTCCTGCCAGTAAGTTCTCAACTAAATATTTTTTCAAGGCTCTAGTGTTGGATGATCAGGGTTCAAACTTCCTAGTTAAGAAGGCTTGGTGCTTACACATCCCTTTCCTTTTCTGTGTGGGAGGCTTGTCATAAGAAAATAAACATTTGTGACCTGCTTCAGAAGAGCGCGGACTGTGTATTTTGCCTCATGTTTGAACTCTTTGCCTCAGTAATGATGAGACGGCTGAGCACCTACTTCTTCACTGCCTTGTAACTAGGAAGATTTGGTGTTATTTCCTCATTTAGTTGGCTACAGTTGGGTATATCCTGAGCAGGTTGTGGAGTTTCTATGACAATGGCAAGGCAAAGGCTTAGGAAGAAGAGGAAAAAAATTATTGGAGCACAGTGGCTTATGCAGTGTTTTGGGGCATATGGGAAGAAAGGAACAGGATATTTGAAAACAAAGCCAGGAATGTTGAAGACATGATTTCCTTCATTACCTATTTATGTAACTTTTGGGCGGTTAATTCTGGAAATTTCAAAGGTATCTCTTTGAATAATCTTCAAAGAAACCCAGTAGAAGTCCTCTATTCTTCACCTGGGAGTGTTCTGATATGTCCCGAAATTTGACACACAGTTCTCAGATTCACAGCAGAATTCACACAACTAGAACATCAACAAAGGAACTGGTATTCATTCAGAAGAAAAGAAGAACATTAACAGTTGGTCGGTTCTTCGAGAGACCGCTGGCTCTCCCAATCACTCACAGTATTCTTCACTCAACAAAAGCCTTCTCTCCCCCATCCCCCAAAGCCCCTTCTTATACTCTTCTCACAGCATAACTGACTCCCTCAATAAATGCCCAGCTGGCCAAGTTATAAATGCCCATACTCTTCTTATTCCTAACTGACATAGCTATAAATGCCTCAAGACTCTCCTTATTCCCTCTAGCTATAATTGCCCCCCTTTTCCGAAAGCTGACCTTTCCCCTTCCTGGCATACGTAAAGTTAATTGGGGGCCTATCCTTACCCGCCGCCCAAAGTCTAACCTTGTCCTCAAGGTTAAAATGAGGAAATTGGTCTCAAAACAAGTTAAAAAGGCTCCCAAGAATCTTCAACATCAGGTAGACCCTGCCAATGAATAAGCACTTCCAAACTAGTAACTCCAGGCATAGTGGATGGATGCACACCGCACACTAATATGTCCTTGCACAGGCCAAGCAGCAACATCGCCCAATGCACAGATGGTGTGTCTGCTTTGTCACCTCTTGAAGCATGTCTATTTCCTCCAGCTTCGCTTTTCCAACCTTCAGCCTCTCCATGATCATCCACAGCTATCCTGTCCCCTCCCTGCATGGTGTGCACTACCCACAACTTTCATGCTTATAGAAGTAAGAGAGCCTAGCAATTGCATCCACAATATCAGTTGACGCATCCATCACAATTACAGCAGCTGTCCCTAAACCCATTTGGACAGCCTTGAGTGCATCATAATCCATCAAGACATCATCACATATGTGCTTTGGAATCAGTGGAACAGAAGAACCCCCTGGTATCACTGTAAGCAAATTATCCCATCCACCTCTAACTCCTCCACAGTGCCTCTCTATCAGCTCCTTCAATGGAATACTCATCTCCCCTTCAACTGTACAAGGCTTATTCACGTGGCCTAAGACACAGAATAGCTTTGTCCCAGAATTGTTCTTCCTGTCAAAACTAGCAAAGCATTCAGGACCACACCTTAAAATGGTGGGGGAAACAACGATAGTTTCAACATTTGTAACAGTTGTTGGACATCCATATAGCCCTACATTAGTTGGAAAAGGAGGTTTCAACCTTGGTTTTCCTTGTTTTCCTTCAAGGCTTTCCAACAACGCCGTCTCTTCTCCACAAATGTAAGCATCAGCTCCATTGTGGATATGAACATCAAAATCATATCCAGATCCACATGCATTTTTTCCCAAAAGTTCAGCTTGATAAGCTTCCCTCCTTGCTTTCTCAAGGTTTTTCCGCTCATTTACATACTCTCCCCTTATGTAGATATAAGCAGCAGTGGCCCGCATACCAACCCCTGCAATCAGGCAACCCTCTAGTAGTTTATGTGGGTCATGGCACATAATTTCTCTGTCCTTACATGTTCCTGGCTCACTCTCATCAGCATTGACAACAAGATAAGAAGGACGGCCATCAGATACTTTTGGCATGAAAGACCACTTCAAGCCAGATGGAAAACCAGCTCCACCACAGCCTCGAAGACCAGATTTCTTCATTTCATTGACAATCCAATCAGAGCCCTTAGGTACCAAGTCTTTGGTTCTATACCAGTTACTCCGCTTCATGGCACCGTTCAGGAAAAGGTCGTTTAACCCATTAACAAATGCTGCTTCAAGGACTGATTCTGGCAGGTCACGTAAGGGAGCGGAGAGCAACTTGAATTGGCGACGATATCCCTTAATAGTAGAAGGCTGATGTAACGAGAAGAGCTGCTCCTGTAAATTACCCTCCTGAGTCGATCGAAAACTTTCAAGGAGAAGCTTTTTGAATTCTGTCCAACCACAAAAAGGTCGCCGACCAACTTCCCGGTAATACCACGCCAATGCATCGCCCTCTAAATAGACAACTGCAGCTCGCAGACGCTCTGCCGGAAGCAATCCATTAATCTCAAAATAGCGCTCCGCACGAAAAAGGTAGTCGTCTGGATTTTCCCCATCAAAAATAGGTAGCTCCAACTTCCGAGGAAGTGAATCAGGAGTATGTTTTGGCACCGGCATCAAGGAAGACGTCGGAAATGCTGCACTCTTCCCTTTGTCAGTCGCACGACTCGATGCGACTAAAGGAGGAGCAATGTCAGTCGTAGACAAAGGAGCTGAATAGGCCTGTTGCTGAAGCAACATATCAAAACGTCTCACCAGATCTTGAACGCCTCCTTCCAGAGATTGTACCGAGCTTTCTAGAGACGAGATCTTTGAAAGTCTAGCTGCTACCTTTTCTGGATCGAGTCGCTGAATCTCATTGCGTAAGCCATCCATCTCCACACGAAATTCAGAATGCAGAGAAGTCAAGCATTCTTCGAAACCCTCCACCTGCGATGCCACTTCCTTAACTATCACCATGGCCGAGGAAAGATGAGCTCTGATACCACTGATATGTCCCAAAATTTGACACACAGTTCTCAGATTCACAGCAGAATTCACACAACTAGAACATCAACAAAGGAACTGGTATTCATTCAGAAGAAAAGAAGAATATTAACAGTTGGTCGGTTCTTCGAGAGACCGCCGGCTCTCCCAATCACTCACAGTATTCTTCACTCAACAAAAGCCTTCTCTCCCCCATCCCCCAAAGCCCCTTCTTATACTCTTCTCACAGCATAACTGACTCCCTCAATAAATGCCCAGCTGGCCAAGTTATAAATGCCCATACTCTTCTTATTCCTAACTGACATAGCTATAAATGCCTCAAGACTCTCCTTATTCCCTCCAGCTATAATTTCCCCCACGTTCAATTATTTCCCCCCTTAGCCGAAAGCTGACCTTTCCCCTTCCTGGCATACGTAAAGTTAATTGGGGGCCTATCATGTTCTTACACTCAAGACATTGTTCAAGGGAGGAGGGAGTGATGAAACTAAACTTTGATGGAAGTGCTTTAAGGGACTACAGGTGCAGCAGGAAATGGTGGAGTAATCTGGGGAAGAGAGGGGAATATCTGTTGGGCTTTCAGTGGTCCGATAGGGAATTCTGATTCTACAGAGGCAGAGATCTTGGCTGCACTCGCAGGGCTTTGGAGGTGATTTTGTCAATTCTATAAAATGGCTTAGGGATAAGGATGGTGGGCCTTGGAGGCTGGCCCATTTTGTGGCTGAAGCTAGAGATATCATGGACTCAATGAATATGAAGCTGATTTGGATTCCAGGGAACTAAACACTGCAGCTGACAGCCTAGCTAAATCTGGTGTTCATAAAGTAAATATGTTTAGTAATAGAACTCTACCTGTGTAATTTTGTCTCAGCCTTCTCTGGCTCTTGTACATCTTCTCATGTACCTTTTTAATGAATAAATTCTCAGTTAATTTTGCTCAAAAAGAAGGCAATAAATCCTAGGTTTAGCCTAACTTGAGGTGAAGTGTCTTCAAGAAAAGTAAAAGAACTTTGGGATATTATCACAAAGATGAAATCTTCAAGGGAATTTTTTTCTTTATAACTGAGACTCTAAGAACTAAGTGTCAATTCTTTCTACAATTTTCCCTACCATACATATATTACCAAATTATTATACATCACCTTAACGGCTTAACCTTTCATCATGTATGGTTTTCTTCTTGTTTGTGTCACCTAGGCAAGGATAAGTTGCAGACCTCCATGACATTTTCAACCAGAGGTTTCTGTTCTCAAGAAATGCCTAATGCACTATGAGTTGCAAGCATAATCTGAAGCATCTCGTGATACAGTATAAAATGCACCAGCAATAATTTATTTATGAAAGGTACAGATTGTTGTGACTTCATGATGTCCCATGCATGTACCGTGTCTTAGGACATAATTGAAGTTACTTACCATGACCAAAACGGACATGGGTTTAAGTGATAAGAAATGAATTAAGCACCCATAATTTAACAATGGATACAGCATTAAACAGAACGGAATGGTGAAATAGGATTCGTGTAGCTGACCCCATATAATTGGGTGTTCATTTTTATTTCTATATATCTATCGTAGGAACTTCAACTTGTAAATTATCAATGACCTTTTTGTTGATCTTCTAGCTTCAAACAGAATGGCTGAAATTAAATAAAGGCAGATTATTGAAATAAGTGCAGGAAGAGAAGCATGTTGATGCTGCAAATTTAACTATTTCTTGTTACTTTATTTCAATATAATTATAGTTGTTTTTATCCAGTTATTGTTAATTACATTAAGCTCCTTTAGTTGTGTTTTTTTTTTCATGGAGTTTTTCTTTAATTGGTTTATAATTTTCATATAAAAAGTCCATACTGTACATCTCATTTGTTAGCTTTTGTTATGTTTATCATCTTATGGGTATATTTTTTTAGTCTTGATTGGGTGAGGGATGAATATGGATTTTTTTTTTTTTCATTCTAGCCGTGTGGACAATTTGTTGTCTATTAGTTCCAATATCTGTTCTGCCATGTTTTCTCCTTTTCCTAGAATATGTCATCAAGATAAATGCATATAACTGCTGTTAGAAAAGCAAGATGGAAATCGTTATGCTTCAAATTATTGATTTTTCTCTAGGGTAATAAAATACCATTTCTCTCCTATGTTGTTTTCTCAATTAGATTGATTTTTTTCTCTTTTACTTTCCTTGGGTCTTTAATACAGATGAATAACCATTGTTCAAGCTCACATCATGGGTCAGAGGCACAGGCATCAGAGTGAGTAAAAGAGAAGCCTTTGTTCCAAGTATAGATTTGTTTAGAAAATATTCATAAAACATAATTTAATAAAAGATGGCATTCCATATGTATATCTTATACATATGCCCATTCATACTTATCCAGAAAAAAAAATACATAGAGTCGTGCATCCATCACCTCAGACATCATCATGCCTTATCCCAACTATATGGGATTGGCAACATGAGTCCTCTTTCACCAATCTGTTCTATTTAAAAGCCAAATCCATGTTAAATTATTAATGCTTAAACCATTTCTTACTACTATCCATGTCCTTTTTGGTCTACCCCTAGATCTTCTAGCCCCTTCAACTTGTAACAAATCACTTCTAATTGGAGCTGTTAGTGGTCTTCTATGCATGTGACCAGACCATCATAGTCCACCCTCTCTCATTTTATCACCTATTAAAGCTACTCCTGGGTTCATATTGGATGACTTCACTCTTGATCCTATCCTTTCTAGTTTTTCCATTCATCCATCTTACATTTGCATTTCTGATACACTCATTTTCTGGATGTTATCTCTTGACTGCCCGCCCATCACCTCAGACTTCACAACATATTAGGCATGTCTAATAGATTTGGACATTTGAACCGATATGATCTTTTGGATTTATTTTTCTATTTTTGCTACACTTCAAGGAGTTTCAAACAATTGAACTACTCATTGAAATACCTAGGTTGGATATTATGTTATGTTGGTGAGCTATAGTTTCATATTGCTAATTCTTTTTTGATCCAATATTCGAATTCAATTTTGCATAGGACTTCACCTGCTCGAAGTCTCCTTGTCGGAAACATACACATGCTATTTAATCCAAATCGTGGAGATATCAAGCTGGGCCAGGTATAATGTTTTCTGATCTCTTATACATATTTTCCATGGCTTCCAGTGCATCTATCAAGTGCTGGTATATTTTCTGAATTGAATCTTTTTAAATACAAAATCCTAGGATATAGAGGCTTAGGCCTGGATATTGGTCCATGGACAGTTGGACATGATGTACATACAAACAAATAAATAATAATTGCTATAACAGCAAGCAGGAATGCAGAATATATGTTATAATCTAGATGTGTTTTGTGATTTAAATAATCAAGGGAAGTCTGAATGATTTAATGTTGAACTTTCAACATGAAAATAAAAACTCAGTAATCTTTCAAAACTTATTATCCATGAGGTTAGATAGGTTAGAAAAATTATTTTTCCAGCATTTTAGTAAAGAATCTGTCATATGCCTCCTATAGTGTCCAAATCTTAGATTCTTTGGATGACTCTTATGGAAACAAAATCTTCTACTTCAATTCTCATGGGATCATCTCAGTTTTGGAATATCACAGCATTTATCTCCTCCAAATCCCATAAATAACAACATACATAGTATCTTGCATTTTTGCCCCTAAAACTGAAGGAGAATTAGTGCTAATTCTAAAGATAGGGACATTACTATTTAACAAAAAAAAAAAAAAAAGATAGGAACATTAATTCCTATGCTTTGTTCATTGAATTGGTGAAAACTACGAAAGACTACATGTTCCATACTCCCAATAACTAGTGTTTCAGATATTCTCATATATATCTGAGAGTAAGAATGCAGAGGACTATGCAGTGCATAAAAAAAAAGTTGGTGTAGCTACTGTCTGGAATTTGTGAAATTCTTTATGGAGTGTTTAACTTTCAGATGTAAGAATTGATAAGTCTCTTTTAAGCGCTTTATGATATTGTCTATGACTACTCATTTGCAAGCCATTTACCTTTTTGTTCTCATTCTTCCCATGGGCATAAGCACAATTATACTGAACATGTTTTGCTCAGACCATGGTTTAAAATGTCCATAAATTTCCATGAAATATTTCCATTTCCATGGGTACCAACGCTTAATATTACTAAAATTGACATATTCCTCAATGAAAGCTATTGGTGCAATGTGGAGTACAAGCGATAGTATTATAACATAAGTTGATATTTGATAATATTTTAGATATGTGAAAATGTTATTGCCCACCTGACGGACATGATTACCACTTTGAACCAGCTTGAAAATTATTTTCAAACATGAAGTTAAATCTTAGTTTTGTTGTATGATAAATTATTTGGTTGATTTATTAGAATCATTGCAACTTATGAGTTTAAATTTTGCTTGAACTCACTATATCATATAGTTTTGATGGTTTGGAAGAAGATAATATTTTAAAAGGGTCTACCTATGCATCTTTTATCATTACATAAAATAGCATGCTAGATTTTTGCATGTTTCACAATGTTTCCACCATGTCTATAATTTTTATAATATTTTATGATGTTTCTGACATTTCCAATATAGTTCCAATATTTGGATGCCTGATATTTCCACTGACACTGACATTCTAAACCTTGGTTCAGATCACAGCATTTGGATGAACTTATTCAAAGGGTGTAGATATTGTATTTTCTACCTTTTTCTTTCTTCTTTTCACCATCCAAATAATTGGGAAATGCCACATCTCTAGTCATCTAATTCTTGCACTTGGTTTCAAATAGGATTTTGGATCCACATGTTTTCTCCACAAGATGCATTAGCAGTGCATGGTTGCTGATATAACTCCCTATTTGAATTTAATGAACTCTGTGAATAATATACTTCACATCTTTTAGACATTCCACAAAATGATTACCACCCATTTTGGTGGAAAATTGTTCTTATGTTTAATAATGGTAGTGAAGACCACAGGAGTTAGCACGTTAATTACATAGATATGAGCCTTGGCGTCCCATATGAATTTATCAGTATCAGGTCCCCTGGGATCCATAGGTAATCATGGGCCACAGGGCTAGACCTGGCAACTAGTTTAAGGGGTCTTGTGTAAGCCTGGGCACAACCCAGCCCACACACTGGGCTTGAAATATAGGCCCAGGCCTGTCCCATCTTATATGTGGGTGGCTAGACTTAGACAGAAAACCTAAAGCCAGACCCAGAAATTTTTGGCCCCGATGAGGGTGGATCTTCTGTGCCAGGCTAGCAGTAATTATCCCCAAGTCTGTTATTCCTCCTTCCAAGTTGTTATTTGGGCCATATATTTTGAATGGATGTTTTGCATACATATATTTGGAAGGAGACAGCATTGGGGTCAGGGGGACCTTGACTTAATCTAGAAAGGCCATTACCCGATGTTGGTCCCAGCTATCTGGGATCTTGGCAGGGGTAGGCTGGATACGGTCCTAACTTTTGGCAGTTTTGTTTTTCTCATACTCGAACCTGCATTTGCATGCAGCCCAAATGAGATGCAAGACTACATATGTGCACCTTCTCTAATCAATGTATTACATGCTACAATGCTCTCTTCCTTTGTCATGTAAACCTAAACAGGGTACTAGAATGTTTATGCTGTCTCTCCTTCAGGAACGTTTTATTTCCGTTGAATTCCATTTTTTCTACAGTTGTTTATATCAAATTCAAATGGTGGTAGCATGTACTAATATACTATCTATGCCACAATGTCACAGATACGACTATTTCTTGATAATGCCCACAGAATATCACAGGAATGGGGCAACATCCCTGTTGTAATTGCTGGGGACCTAAATAGCATACCACAGGTGGTATCTCATAATGCTTCAAACTTAACAATCCACAGAAAAAATTCAGATTAAGTTGTAAAATCCAATATGACTTTCTGACACAATTGGAGATGTGATTTCTTCTTATCAGAGTGCAATATATCAGTTTCTGGATTCATCTGAGGTAAGTTTTATTTGTAACTTAGTGTCATGTGAAGCTTGTATCTTTATCCTATCAGTATCTTCCTTTTTAGGTATCCGAAAATGTCAGGTTAAAAAATTCTTGCTGGAGGAATAAAAAGGATATTGCCATTTATTGCAGTTGGACATCCTATTACATGATCGCAGAAAAATTTCTGGTCAGGTTGAATACCCAATAGGACTGAAACACTTCAAAACTCAGAGGGAGGATTCATACAGGTCTCTATAACTCCCCTGTGCTGAAAATATTCCCTGTTCATTTATTTCCTAATTAAAAAAAATGAAGTAAATACATGTCAGGTTTCTTACTTATCTTTGTTGATCTACATATATTGGCGGTGTTCAAATGTCTATATCTTAAGACCATTGAGATATAGATGGAGCCAAGAAGAAATACGGCTTGCAACTGGCTGTGACGGCATCACTCATCTCCGCCATCATTTAAAGCTCTCCAGTGTGTATAGAGGAGTTGCAGTAAGTGCTCATGTGAATCTCATTTTTTCCCATCTGTTGATTCTTTACCTTTCTTATATTTTGGATCAATTCACCTCTCTCCTAATATTATCATACAGACCATAGTTGTCAAGGCGACAAGGTGCCCTTGGAGGCTCGCCTCACCCAATCGCCAAGCAGTTTTGCATACTGTGTAATAAAATACTTTTATTTTGTTATTTTTTGAGATTATAATTATAAAATAGACATTATTAAAGAAAATTATTCATTTTTTATGTTTATAAACTAATTTCTTTTTATTATTTTCTTATTTGTTAGGGTTTAATCAACACAAGCATTGCTAACTGCTGTATTGAACCCTCAATGACCACAAAATCTGAATCAATAAGGGAAGAACTTAAAATTTTGTCTAATCAACACATTTCTTCTTCTGCATCTTCTTCTTCTTCTTCCACCTTTTGTTTTCTTTTCCTATAGCAAAATAGGGGTTCAGCCCCTTTTTTTTTTTTGAATTTTCTTTCCTTTCTTCTTTTTCTTCTCATAAATATGTTGATTTTCTAGACTTAAACATGAAGTTTATAATTTTCTTATGAAAATTATGGATAGTTATTAAAGGAAGTTGGTTATGGAACCTAGGGAACTACCCTAGGATATGTGATTCTTACTTAAAAAAAAAATCCATCGCCTAGGCGAGAAGGCGCCCCCCTGTCACCTAGCCTCGCCTTGGCGCCTTGAAAACTATGATGCAGACTATTAATAGTTATTTCCAGGTAATAACACTTGTGGTTATAGGAATTCCTCCCTTTCCATTTCTCATCTTAGAAATTGTCACTATACTCTGGATCACTTTTCCTTTATTAAATATTTTTTTGTTCACTATTACACAGTACTGTTGCTTATCAAAAAAGAAGGTTTGCCATTATACAGGGGAGTTGCAGAACAAGAGACAGAAATGGAGAACCATTGGCAACTTCATATCATTCCAAGTTTATGGGAACTGTTGATTATATTTGGTGACCTAATTATTATCATTAAAAGCATTTCTTTTCTTTTTGATTGGTGGATTTGGAATTCTGTTTCTTATTTCTATAATTTACAGGCATTCTCGAGAACTCATTCCGGTAGGAGTTATTGAAACGTTGCCAGTCAATATTTTGAGAGAAACTGGAGGGCTCCCAAGTGAGGTACTTTTTCTCTAGGCTTTGTAATTCATATTTCAGTTGAACAATGATAGAAGGTGTTTACTGCGTATTTTATGAAAGGGACATGTTTTGCTTTAGGTATCCAAATGCTGCTAATTGCTCATGAGCATATTCAAAAAACATATTTATTTTTTTTATAGAAAACCCATATGGAGGATTAAGGGGTTAATAAGAATCTCAACCTTAGAAGTTCATTAAGAGGCCTTGAAATTAAGTAAACTGTATTCTCTTTGACTCCCTTGAGGAAATCTTTCTCTCTTCTCCAGAAACTGACCACTGAGTATTCTCAATGAAATCTTTCTTCCTCCCTAGTTTATCTTCTGACCCAATGGTCTTCCCAGAAGAAAACAGATCTTCCCATTTGTTGTGCCACCAATAGTTTTCTTTTTGTGGGTACCTGTGAAAATATCAAAACACTTGATAAGATTGTTCAAGAAGAAGCTAGTACCTTTCTGTATCTTCCTTGAAGTTATCCTATGTGACTAAGGGAGGAAAAACCTATCTCATATCTAGTCTTGCATTGCACCATTAGTTGACATCATTGAAAGTTTTTCTTGGATCTTGTTAGGTTGGAATTTGTGGCCCCTAGGAGTCTAAAAGAAATGCTACAATGGTCGAGACCTTTGGGATTAGGCTCAAACGATCTAGTTTATTAGAAAACCATAATTCATGCAGTGACCTGGGAGGCATGGGAGGATAGACTTCTTTGAAGCTTTAAAGAGTCAAGTATCTTTATGCTACATCTTTGGATGTTGGCATCTGATGAATTCAGAGGTCCGTGTTATAATGAATTTGCGAGGAGCTTAATAGAGATTCTTTGTTTCGTAGTTTGCTAGTGAGAAGGGCTCAACTAATACCAGAGGGGAGATGAGGTTGCAACCTGACAGCAGTGCCACTGGCAATAGCAATATAGCATTTATAATATCTTGGTGTTTAATATCGTACAGCATCAAGAAAGTTCTTTTTGCTATGTTTATTTAATAGATTACCCAAACCAAGCTTTTTGAAAGATTTCATGGTTCTGATTATGTGAAAGGTTGGGCTTGAGTGGTGGGATAAATTTGCTTCTTATATGCTAAGCTCCATTCTTATTTTATTAAAGCAACAATTTGTCAAGAAACAAAATAAAATAGAATGCATGGGGATGAAATTGAGGTAGTTCTGGGTCTAACTTTATCTCAATTTATGAATTGATAACTACATGTAGCATTTGATGTATCTATGTGAAAAGTGGACAATGGCGTTCTTTGCATTTATATCAAAGTTAAATAATTCTCTAATATATTTTATCCTAGATAATTTCTTGTTTTCCTTTTGAGATTGCTTTTTTTCTCATGTGGATTTGACATTATTTATCTGCAGAAGTGGGGTAGTGATCACCTTGCTCTGGTATGTGAACTGGCATTTGCAGATAACAGCAATTGGCCTTGATTAGCATATCCTGTCAAAATATCTAACAGAGGATGCATGACCAACTTCTGACTGATTGGACCTGCTATGATTTTTTTATATATGGACCCGTTCAAAATACTCATGCTTGATGATGTCGAGGCGTTGTGCTTAGTTGTCACAAAAGGAAAACAGTTTCAGCAGTATTTGTTTGGCTTCTCTTAAAATCTGAAATTATTCACTGTCATGAGTATCTAGACTTCTCAAAACACAGTTTCAGCAGAGGCAGAACTTAAAGAGGTGCATTTTCTGTTGTAACAGAAAAAAGAGAGGGGTCCTAAGTGCTAACTCCCAAGAGGTGTATATTATGTACTTATTTCCATCAGATGAACACAAGGATTAACGGAAGCTTCAAAGTGAAACTGTGTCACAGTATCTGATATCAGGATTAATTACCAATATGTCTCATGTCCACGAAAGCTTCAGTATGTAAACTACAGTTCTATCAAAATTGCGAAGTTTGCACTTTTATGGAAGTTCTGTTCAGGATATGGGACTCGGAGTGCCTTCAAACTGTCTATTAGAATTAGATCGACTCTGCACCTCCTCCACTTACTATAGGAACAATAAGCAGAAGTTAAAGGTTTTTTCCCTTCTCATTTTCCCCCAGGTTTCTCTGGTTCTTGCTCTGCCTGACAGATGTCATAGTTGTCTTTGGCCACGTGGTAAGGTGCATTCTTAATAGAGGAATTATAAGGCCTTTCATCGTTGGGGAATTTATGCAGGAAATGTAATTCTATTTGTCAGCATCAAGATAATAGTTGTGTTTTGGCCTTGAGTTGGCACATCCAAAAAATATATATACAATCTGTGGTCTTCGCCATCTGGATATGCTGGAGGAAAGTAGCCTGCAGGTTTGAAATTTAACATCCTGGATAGAGAGCATGGCATAGGATAAGGATTGTAACATAAGATTTGCATTTAGGGGTGAACCATCAGAATCTGAATCTGGTCAAATGGGTCTTCTTGTTTACTTTTTTTACTGGGTAAGGGTTGGAGTGCGTAAGAGAAAGTTGTGTACTTAACAAGAGGTTAGCAATGGATGCATTTGTTGCCACTTTGCTAGTAGAGTATTACAATTGTCTTACTGACCTACCCACTAACCTCCCCTTATTCGCACACGCTCAAAGGGCTTTGGACTGTGGAGTTTGGAGAGTGGAGACCAAGCTTTCCGCTTCCATGGTAAGAATTTGCTATAGCCTATAGGGTGGAACACTGACTGGAGCAACAACGTCAAGCTAACGCTGGGACTGTTGGTCCTGTCAAATCGTTTACCAACGAAAAAGTCTTGAACGGCAGTTAGCATGTCCAGCACATAGCGCTCTCTCTCTCTCTCTCTCTCCTTTCCAGTCAGAATCAGTCCACCCCTAGAGTGGAGCTCTAGATTTCTAGTAGATACTTAGATACCTAGCTAGTAGAAAAGAACACTAGTCACAGCGATCTTCTACACATTTTTCTTGCTTCTCACATTCAAAGAAAGACATAACAAGGACCGCTCACTAACTAGAGTCTAGAGTTCCCTTGTGATCTTCTACACATTACTCTGCTAGCCCAAAACAAACTTTGGTTGAATTGAACGGTTCAACCTATTCCGTGTGTCTGCTTGTTCCAACAGTAAGCCAAAACAGTCCTGATTAAATGGATAATAAAAGCTGTCCATGTCCATGTCCATGTAGAGATGATTTTGGATTATTGAATAAAGTCAGCTTCAGTTTCTGGGATGGTAAGACCTGGGTGTCATGGGCCGCAGACATCTAAGTTTGAATTGAGTCTGACTTGTTTCAATCGATTGGTATGGATATACATAAAATGAGACCCTACACTACACATTGTCCATTTTGGGCTCTCACGCTCACTTCAATTATTGTAGATGTAGATAAATTCTTATTAATTGGATTATTACATTACACGATCGATGTGGATTCGTTTCAATTGTTAATACAGCGATGCTGACTCAAATATAATCAACCTGCACATGATTTAGACTAATCTCTGTAATCCGGCAAACTCCAAGCACGTTATTTTCATGCAGGCGGCATTTAGAAAATATCCCTGGAAATTATACATTGTCTAGTAATATTGGTTTGTCCTTTCCTGGGCTAAATTCTCCGACTCCGTGCCCAGCAGCCACAGAATGATAGAATATTGAATAGCTAGCTAGCTAGTCATAAGACAGAACGTTTTTGGGCCACAAAATAATGGCCTGCCATACCAATCTGGGCCAGACCGGAGAAAACCGGATAATCTTCTTCCTCTTTAGTTTTTACTTTTTAGTCAGGGGCATGAGATGAGACCGACTTGGGATCTGCTGCTCGCCACGATATATTTGTGTAACCAATCATGAGTGAACACGTCAGTGTTCCATACACACAAGTATGGATCCCATCCCATGTATATGGCGTCTTGTGTTGGTGATTTAATTACGTAACCCGTGAGTCGTGACACAGCGTGGCAAGCAGCAGAACCGGACTCCATTGGGACCGACCGACCATTAAGGCTGCTGGTGACTGGTGAGGTGACTCATAGTTATCTCACTGTTCCCTCGTTGGAGATGGATATATTATGTGCCCTTCATTTTAACAGCATCCCAAACGGTGTGGGTGTGGTCCATATGATATGACTATAGATGTAAGATGTTTTCCTTCTGCCTTCCAAATTAGGCGTAATAGAGCGATTAATTACCTAATTAATTAAACTAAGCAATAAGGATTAGGGTCACGTTTGGATTAAAATAATTAACAAACTGGAACGAGGGGGACCGGGGGAGCTGAGTAAATAGTAAAAGACGGCAAAGCAAAAAGATTCTAAGGATTCTCAGAGCGTGGATGTTGGCACAGAAACGAAGATACCAAGTAGCTACCAGTACAACAACAAGTGTCCCCTTCTCTGTTTGATTTTTAAGCTTTCTCTCTCTCTCTCACTCTACCCAACGAAAGCACATGCACAGTACTGTTTGTTAAGGAAGTTGCAAAGAAAATTCGAGTGGGAACGTTTTAACAAATGGGACTGACTTGTGTCGTCTGGGGCCACAAACAGTGGATACTTAGAAGAAGCGATGATGGGTCAGATGTACACAGCAAAAGTTATCATCATTAAAAGATTTAATACAAATTTGCTCCACCGTTGAGACTTAGGTAGCTGTCTGTGGTTGATTTTCTGGTCCAACTGATGTCCAATGGAGTCTTAGCGCCCACTTGATTTGATTCCACGATCATCGACATGTTCACAAGATTCACATTAAAGAGGGCCCCAGAGTCCCTGCCGGAATAGTCCACGACTGCTCGCCGGTAATATTCTTTTACATTTATGAATTTATGATTTTATACTGTTTGGGTGGACAGACGGTGGGCCCCCATGGTTTCCGGACGTTGGGACTTTTCCTCTACAATTGAATGCTGGGACAGATGCTGGTTGGAAATCAGTGCACTCCCGCCTCCCCCAATCCCCATTTCCCATTACATATACTGATATTACATACACTTTACACTTAACTAGTTCAATGGCACGTGCAACTGCACGTGAAATAGGGGGAGGGAGAGGAAAAAAAAAAACAGGCCGGGCCAGGTTTTTAGTGTTTATTAACAGAAAAATAATAGGTCCGAGCCTGAACCCAACCAAACCAACGGGCCTAGAACTTGGGCCCATGCCCGGCTCTGATAAAAAGCCTGAAGCCCAAGCCCAAGCCCAAGGCCGACCTAATAAAAGAAAATCAAAATTTTCCATATTCAAATAAACATTATCTATTTTAATTCAGGTGTTTTTCCCCTATTTAAATGAATGGATCTAAAAATGAATAAACAACCTTCTCAAATCAAAAAATGTATTCAAATCGTCATCACATAGGATTTTTACTTAGGTTTAACTATAGGTCGAGCCAGGTTTAATTAAGTTTAACTATAAATCAGGCCAAACTAAGCTTGGGCCGGGTTATTTTGGCAAAGCCCAAACCTGACTCAAATTTTATGCGAGCCGGGCTTTTTGGCACAAAGTTAAGCCGCGGGCCAAAAAGTCTGTTCAAGTCCGTGAAGTCGTAAACCAATACCATGGAGTAAAAGATGGCATGAAAAAATGTTCATCCATTTCACAAGGGACTAGGGAGTCACATGAACAAGTAATATTCCATTATTTAATTAGAAGAGCAGAGCAGTAATGGCCCAGTGCTCCCTGAACTGAAATACAAGCAAAAGGTGATACAGAAATCAGCTCTAAATATCTTTCTCAGTTCAATGATAACTGGTGGAGCTTTCACCACCACCCAGAAGGCCAGAAATTTATTTGTTAGAGGCCCTGTCAAAGGAAGAATAAGAAAAAGTCGCTGATTCAAGGCCATGCGTTGAAAACTTGGAATTGCCTCTTCTCAAAGCAATGACACGCTACAGCCTACAGGTTGAAATGAATCATCAAACCAACTAACAAAAGTATTTCATATTCTAAACAGTGGTCTCAATACAAAACAACAAACCCGACACATGGCAGCTGAGGTGGAAAGGTATTCAACAAAGGTCCACAACCACAACCACATTAGACAGATAACCAGCAGCCTAGACATACCCCCACCCAATCTTATCACTAACATAGGTACATCCATTTGAACGGCTAGGAATAAAGACTAGAATGATCCACCACCCCCACCCCCACCCCCAGAAGCCAACCCGACCATAAAGCAGTGCCTCATCTGCAAGACTGCTGCAACTCTGTCAAAAGAGCAGAGGAGCCGTTCCCCAAGGCCAGCCAAGCCAGATGACTGTCAACTCTGTACACTCTCAGGCAGCCTCAGACCTCAGTACCTCGCACGACCAACTCTTCTCCTCTCATAATACCCCAAAAAGCTGTTCTCCCTCACATAACCCAGAGTTGACATAGCTGAATGGCCTTAACTAGAGATTGCCATTGCCAGTAGTCAGTAGCAATCAACTCTACCATATCCTTCACAGGGATTTAAACACTTCAGAAAAGGAAAAGCCTGTAATAATTCATCAATTTAGCTAATACCTTCCCATTTGAAGATATACCCCTCGAAATAACAAGCACAATAGAAATCCATATTAACACTTTACGCATATATACCATATATTATATTAAAATAGAAAATCCAAATACAGAGTTCAATGACGGAAAATCAAAACGGAGGGATGGGATGGAGAAAAATTTTCAACGGTTCTCTGACTACTCTCTATCACTCTGATCGGGGAGAGTTGAAAATCTTGGGACGGCTCTATAAGCACAGAAAAACCCAAGACCTCTCTTCAAACTCTGTGAACCCATCTCTCTATACAAGCAAATAAACAAACTCAGCCACAAAACAATCTCTCACAGAGCTTTTTTCCTTCAAGCTCCTGAGACTTCTTCACATAACCCGGATAAAAAAAAGGAAAAGAAAAGAAAAACTATAACTGCATTGACAATAGTTCTAACTCCTAGCTACAAAACTTATGGGCAGGCAACACCAAGGGGTTCGTCGATCCAGGCCAGCTCTTCAGTGCTGAGATCGAAGTCAAAGTTGGGAAGTTCACTGGGGTCACGGTCCTCAAATCCACACAGTGGAATGTCACTGAAATCACAGAAATCTTCGAACGCCTGCCCAAAATCATTGACAAGGAACGAATCAAGTTGGAACCCCAGCTCAAGATCCTCTGCCATTGGAGACGTAATTACCGGCAAGGAGTCCTCCAAGAAATCAGAGATGGCTTGTTGGTTTTGCTCTTCAGATTGTCGCTGGCGAGGCTGCTGCAACTCGAGATTCCTTGTGGAATGTTTATCTTCATTGGTTTGGGTGCCAGGGCCAAAAACATGTGATACTGCAGTTGAAACATCGAGGACCGAAGAAGGGGATGAGTGAGAGAACAGACTCTCTGAATCTTCCGAGACACATGATTGAGACATGGAACCTGCTGCGGAAGACGAAGATGTGTTGTTGCAAGCCTTCTGTGCATGAGATACACTTTCTAACTGTAGTTTCCTCGAAGCGGCTTCATAGGCCTCAGCAGCCTCTTCAGCAGTACCGTAAGTACCCAACCAGACTCGAACCCCTCGAATAGGGTCTCGAATCTCAGCAGCCCATTTGCCCCATCTCCTCTGCCGAACGCCCCTGTACTTGGAAGAACCGGATCTGGATGTCTTCGATAAAACCCTTCTGCCAGGGTTTTTGCCAGTCTTGTTAAGGGTTTTGCCCCCATTATTACTGTCTTGAGAAGAGCTCTCTGTTTCAGCAAAAGAAGATTGAAATTGAGCCGCTGGAACACGAATCTCCCGAATCAGACGCTTACATCGGACCCTTCCACTCTTCATGCTCGCTTCGTCTTCGCTGGACGAAGAATCGGTCGCATCTGGATCGCAATAGATAACACGGATTTTTCTCATGGTTTTGGTTTCTACGTCCTCTAGTCCACTAATTAGGCAGGGTTTCTTCTTCTGCTTCTTACAGACTTTGTCCTGATTCAAGAGTGGCCTCTGAGGTCCTGGCATTTATAAAAGAATGCGAAAGAAAACCTTCCGCAAATCCCAACTCCACAAAAAGAGAACAAAAAAATTTTCAGAGAAAAAAACACGATAGAAAGAAATCACTCTCTCAAAACCCCAGTATCAAGTAAGAGCCCCTCTCAAGAACAAAAAGAGATATAAACAACGCTTTATATGAAAACCCACAAAGCATTCTACTCCAGAACCAGTCCTGCAAAACCCCCAAAACCCAAAACCCATTAAAAACCCACGTCATAAAAAACAGAATGAGTAAAGAAAAACAACTGCATATGAACGATTCATCTACGAACATCACGTACCGTTTTAACCTCAAGCACATCGAATCGCTTGGCAGCCCCTTTTTCGACCAGTGAGGGAGGGACCAAAGACGCATGCAGAGACACTGAGTGAAGAGGAAAGCGCAGAAGCTTGAGAACAAAAGGAACAGAGAAGAAAGCCAGAGCTGCTCAATAGCTCCAATCAACAGATCAAAACCAGCCGACATAAATCCGTCAATCCCACCTCCTTTTTCTCCTCTCTGTTCTTCAGCAAAACCCCCTGCCCCTCCTTGTAACGAGAAAGGGAAACCCGATAACCAACTGAAACATTAAAAGAGCAACAAAAGATCAAGAAAACAGGGAACAGGATGACGAATCTATGGCTGCGATTTATCTCCTCAGAACATGACAAAGATATTTTTTGGGTTATTTCCGATTTTTTGCAGATAGGTGAAGTGGACTTGTGAGAACTGAAAGAACAGCCCAAAGAAATAGATGTGCAGGGAGAGAGAGAGAGAGGGGCGACACAAATCTCAATAGAAGCACGCAAGAAAATAAGAAATACCAGAAAATAAAAAAATAATTCTTGATAATAAATACCTAGTTTGCTTCTGTCTCTACTGCAAATCTCTGATTTTTTTTTTCTTCCTTTCTGCTCGGTTGCACTGCTCTTTTCTCCCTCTCTGTTTCTACTCCTCTTTGGTTTGGCTCTCTCTCTGATGACTTGATGACTCCCAAGCGGTCAAATAATAATAGGAAATAAGCAAATGGAAAGCAGATGAGCTGGCAATTGACACGGGCTGACATAAGGAGGAGAAGCATGCACATGCATGATGCATGACTCTCCGTCTTAGCAACCCATACATAATTAACCACCATCATCATCGCATTTGCATGGCATGCATGACATGACATGACATGACATACCATTCGGCGGCAGCTCTTCTGTAGGAAGGAAGGAGTACAGCTTGTTACGGTTTTCTCAAAAGGAAAACGCAGTGGCGCGATCTGCGAACGTGGTGGAAGTTTTCTATCTTTTACACCTCCGAATTTGTCTTTATTAGAACTCCTTGTTTATTACGCTAATGCCACTGAGTTTTGTAAACGGAAACAGTCTTCCCCGGTTCCATCTTCGGATTTATGCTTAGAGAGAGGTTTCTGGGGGACACATTTTCAATTGCCTCTCGTGGCCCTTGCTTATTTGGGGCTATCTCATTTTTATGGGGAGCACATCCTTTGAAAAGACAAAAGTACCCCGACTTTTCGACTTTTTTCATTAGATTACATTTATACAATCAATCAATGCTTTTTTTTTTCTTTTTGTGTTTGTTAGGCTGACTTTATCAGGTCCATGAATCCAAGGGTTGGAGTTCAGGCAACAGTTTATTCTTCTTCACGGGGAGCTAGATATAAATACATTTGAGAAAATAATTTCCCAATAATTCTGAGGTGGAGTGGACTGTAAAAAGGGCTAAAATATAAGTGAAGTCCCTTGTCCTCAATTCTTACTCCTAACCTCCTAGTATTTGCTTTATTAAGAAAAATACATTCATGGGCCTCCTCTGCTTTGTGGATTGTGCCATCTTGGGCTTTCACCAGATTTTCTTACAGACAATGCTAAGTTGTTCCTAATCAGCCAAACAGCCATAATCGTTTTACTCTGAGTGGGCCCAACATGTTACATGTATCTTTTTAATTGTTTTTGGTGAGCCGGCCCAACATGTATTTATATCACACGCTCACAATGTGCCGTGATTGACGGTATGGGCTTCCTGTGCCATTCGTCTATAGTAATATGTTAACATTTGGGTCGTAGGATCATCGAAGAGATGCAGCGATTGTGGACCCGTTTTTAGGTCCAACTGTCCAAGTCAAAAGAAAAAAAAAAACAAAACAAAGGAAAAAGAAAAAGAAAAAGAGGGAAAAAGAAGAAATAAAGACGAAATATCATCATAATTCACAACCATCCTATGTCAGTGTAAGTCTGTGAGATTTATTTTCCTTCCCTTCCTGGTCATTTTGTAATATTTGGGCCAAGCTCCAAGACTGACAGTTAGACTGCAACAAGTAGAAAGATTGCAGGTCAAACCTGAGCTTGAAGTCCGTAGATACCAACCGGCTCAGTTGGTTAGAGACTTAGGATCGAATCCCGTCAGAAGCAGGCCTGAGAGGGTTATTTATGGGTTTTGGGCTTTTGGGGATAGCCCGGATTTTTTTTTTTCTTTTTGAAAAGCAAAAAGAATGACAAAAATAGATAAAGCATGCAACTCCTTTCTGAGCTCTAGAAAAACTTGGCTTGTTTGCATTTTATTTTATTTTAGGTTTGTTTTGGGGGGATTTTTGTGAAGAAGAAGAAGAATCAAATATGGAAGTCTACTAATTAATAATTGTGGTGGAGGACGTTTGGCGTAGATAATTCAAGTTTCAAGCCAATTTCTTATAATAACTGTATTTCTTTCTTTTTCAAGTTTCAAATTTTTTTAATAATTGTAAATTTACAACAAATAATATTTCTAGTTGCACATTATAGGCTTTTAGATTTTCACATTTTCTCAAAGCTTCCCTTTCTATGAATTTCTTTTTATTTATGATAATTTCAACCATTGGTTTAAAACCAGCAATTGGACCATCAGTTATTGTTGAGGGCTGTTCTTGGTTTATTTGAAAAACAGCGACTAAGTTGAAAACATGCGAGAGAAAGTGCTAAAAGCATGGTTTTTAAAATCGATTCGGAGATCGAACCAGTGAGGGGTCCATTTATCAGGTTGAATGGTCTAATTATTCGAATTCAACTATTGGACTATTCTGACAAAAATTTAAAAAAAATGAAAATCGACCAAAACCATTCGAACAGTTAATCGCCCGAGTCAGTGGTTTACTGACCAAAATCAACAGTTTTTATGAAAATTCCGTTATTGGGAAAAACCGGAACTGATCACCTGACCGATTCCTAATTTTTTCGATCCAACCATCTGATCCGGTCTAGTTTTGAAAACCATGGATAAAAGAATTATTCAAATTCTCTCAACTTACCTTGCTCACACATGTTTTCTCCATAACCAAGCAAATCATTAATGTTAGATACAAGTACATTTAATACTATGCTTCAGTTCACAACTTTCGCTTTCTCACTTGTTACAAGATCAATCAACATCATTTTGGTCAGTAAAACGCCTTCAAATTTCAAAATCCCCATAAATTAAGCCCCTATAATGATAGGCAAAAATGGAGATGTGCATGCAAGGTCTTGTGTGCTAAATAAATATCACTTTTATGCTAGAATGAAAATTTTACAAAATGATTTCAAGGCCAACAATATTATATATGCAAATGTGCATTAGTTAACAAATAAACATGTCCAAAAAAAATAAATAAATAAGTGTGACAAAGTTAGAAACTAATTCATTTGAAAGAATCGAAGACATTTAATGATAGAATGAGGTAAAGTGGATTAAGATAGTTTTGTCAAATGCATAAACAACATTCACAACAATTGTAAAAAGAATTGATCAAGTGGATGGAGCTAGGGGTGTTCATTTGACCGATTCAGTTTGGTTTGATTTGAAAATAGAACATAACCAACATTTCAGTAATGTACATCATTTTCATGAACCGAATTGTATTTGAAAATCAAATCGAACCGAACAAAATTCAAATCAGTTCGGTTTGGTTTTGATTCGATTAATTTGGTTAGTTAAAATATAAATGTATTTATATTTATATTAATAATTATTATTAAAATATATCAACATTTATAATTAAAATATATATTATATATTATATATTATTAATAAAAATAGTAATGCTAATACATATTAACATTAAAATTTATAATTAAAATATAAATATATGTATTTATTTTGCTTAAGTTGATTAATTTGGTTTGATTTGATTGATTTTTTTTCAAACCAAACCAAAACTGAAAATCGATATTTCTAAAATCATAAAATCAAACCAAATTAAAAATCGAAGTACTCAAACTAAATTGGCTTATATGATTTGGTTCAATTCAATTTTCGATTTAATAACCAAATTTGAATACTTCTAAATAAAATCAGAAGAGCCAAGGATAGACACACAAGAAAAAAAAAAAAAAAAAGACATGGGTGGTGTGAATAAGGATTGATTTAAGAGTTCATAATTTAACAATGATCATCACATTTGAAATGGCCAAACAGGATTAACGTAGCTGTTGTGTCCCATATAATTGAATTTGAGAGAAGGCTGTGATGATGGTTATGATGATGATGATAACGGTAGTATTTTTCTTTTTTTTTTTTTAATTACATGTATCACAGCAAATCGTTAGGCATGATGTATCCACATACCACAAATGGGCTAATTGACATGAAAGAAGCTCTAACTTATGAACTCTATGCAGAACAATTTATGCAGCATGTGTTGTGTGTGTGCTACCCACTAATATCTGGTGACTTCACAAAATCTGAGTTAGAGGTGTGGGTATTTGATGAAAATTCTCTACTTGGCTGATAATTCAAATAATGGAGGAAACCAATGTTGTCAGAATATTAAACTTTAGTCCCGTCCATGTATCTGTTTATGAAACATGCATTAAAAAAAATCTATGTATGCATTAAGTTTCTTTGTCCTTCTTTTCCACAACAATAAATGCACTCAATTACTATTTTTAGAGCTGCAAAATTCAGGATACAAATTCAATCCATTTATAATTGTATGGAATTGAATGTGAATCCACCCCTATCAAATCCAATAATAATTTCATCATTTTTGTTTTTTTTTTTTTGTTTTATAAAGATTTTGTCGCGGTTAATAAATTAAGTACTATATTCCCCATTTTAAGATGGAAAACAATGGAATCAAAAGTTTTTTAGGCTACGTTTGGAAAGGATGTAAATGGAGTGTAAATCCTGATTCAGGATTTACAATTGCAACTGCCACCAAGAAACTACAACCACCACCAAAAACTGCAACCGTGGAGAAATTACCCCTTGTACCAATACAGCAATGGATTTGGGATTCGGGAAACAGGCATGGATGGCAATCAAAGCAGCAATCATGGCCACCACCCAACAAGAAAAAACTGAAGAGTTCACTCCCTGAACCAAGTTACCTGCACAACATAAGCAAAGAAAAGAGCAAAGAGAACAAGGTAACAAAGTAAATTTGCACTCTGCTTCACTTTTGCCTGTGTTTGACAACATTACATTCATGCATAACAAATGACAGACCAATACACATTTACATTGATAATAAGATGTAAAAGTACATCAATAAAGAAGAAGTAAATTTGCATTCAAGTGGAGTTTAGATGAAAAAAAAAGCATATGCTTAATTGGAATTCATGTTTGTATCCATTACAGCTAAAAGTCTGTTTGGTAAGAAGATAAATTTGTTAGTGCAAAACTAATCCAATTTTGTAATTTAGGCTCAATTTAAAAAGAGTACAAGTGCAAATATATAC
The DNA here is from genome assembly GCF_056320005.1 of Nelumbo lutea. NCBI lineage: Eukaryota > Viridiplantae > Streptophyta > Magnoliopsida > Proteales > Nelumbonaceae > Nelumbo > Nelumbo lutea. Next base: position 23,232,330 of record NC_142686.1, on the reverse strand, counting down.
AGCATAAATACATACAAAATAATACAAGATATAAAATTTTGCACTCTACATATATGCATTTGTACTCCTTCCAAACTCAGCCTTATATAAAACATTTTACGTTCTACATATTTATATTCGAACTTATTTGCATTGTTTCCAAACACAATCTTTGGGATTAAACAAGCAGAATAAAGAAGGAAGAGAGGGAGTCACACGAGAGGATACCAGCATCTATGTAGAGGGAGTCACGAGAGAACAAATGCTGGCCTCTTATTAGCGCTACAGCATATATAGAGCAGATCTCGACTCTCTTAAGTCTTAACTACATAATTTAAAGTAGCCTGCTGGTAAAGTCTCTATCTAGTTGTAGCAGGGACCTGGGTTAACTCCTGGGCACGGGGAGTAAGGGATTGGGGAGGACTACCCTTGTATATAATACATCAAAATTTATATATAAATCATCAAAGTACCTATGGCTCAGCTTGAAAAGAGTATAAATATAAATAAATAAATATATATATATATATATATATAAAATTCAAAGGGAACCTATAGCTCATTTTTTAATGGTCCACACTCCATTCTGCTGACTACTCCAGCAAAAGAAAATAACGGTTTAGAGTAGAACTTTATAAGGACAAAATGGTATGTACATTTGACATTTTAAATATAATATAAAATATACATAATTTATATAAAAGTTTATATATGGTATGTTAATAATAAAAGTATATCAAAAACTTTGGTTAAGCACAAACTTTAAACAAGTGATACTATTTTTTTTCTTTTGTGATGTTTCACAGATAGGCATGTCAGGAATCAGGATGGGCATTAACATTTGAGACAATTAAAATACCCATAATCTCAATATCTAGGCATGTGATAATGATATAATACACTAGATAATTTCATATCTATTGATACTTTCAACCTTGAATAAGCATAAGGCTGTACTAAAGATAAATACGCGTTTACCATTTATTAAATTTTTTGAATAACAAGAGGAACAAATCATGTATTTTCAAACATATGTGGAATATGTGAAAAATATGAGTATATATACAAAAAGAGTATTTTAATTCAGATTAAAATTTGAAGAATTATACTTTTGCCTCAATCATGGTTTAAAGTATCGATACGCAGGGGTTATTAGTACTAAAAAATAATTGCTTCATGTTTTTTTAAGTATTATTTTAAAATTTGATTGTTGGAAATATTTTTAAGTCCTTTTTTTAATTGAAATAAATGGAATCCCAAAACACTTATAAATAAGTATATTGAGACTAAAAGATACGATACCATATGCTCAATGTAGAGCATATTATATCGGTACTTTGAACTTTGATCCCAAGTTTAAATTACTTTTTTTTTTCTAAAAGCCCGTAAATAAATCCATTAATCAAGAAGTCTCAGTGGAATCAGACTTAAAAGTAGGCCGAAAGGGTATTTTAATTTTTTTCCTTGAAAAAAAGGGGGATATTACTATTTACTAGTAGAGAAATGCTGGGAAACCAGCTGGTGCAACTCTTGGTTTTCTTCGCCTTATAGATAAGGTGGGATCCATGAAAAAGACATGTTCAACCTTTTTTTTTAATTGGGATTCGGTGGCCCCGTTATGTCTCGCTATTACTATTATTATTACTATTTTTTAAAAACATAAGATGTTATTATTTAAGAAAAAATGATGTTGAAAAAGTTTAAATAAAAAAAAAATTGCTTTCTTTTATAAAAAAGATATCTTCATGGTCTGTTAATATCATTGACCATTCCATCTAAACTCTCTCCGCCCCCACATGCAAAATGCTATTTATTCTTGTCAAAAATGTGTTACGTTAATGGTTTTTTCAATTCAAAGGATTGAATCCACTGTGGATTGGGGTATTTATCTAAATCTAATCCCATACATATTTGAATTTGATTCATTTATTTATCTATTCATTCAGATATTTGATTTGATTAAAAATATTAATGAATCTTTATAGAATTAACATAAACCTATAATATTTTGCATACCCACCTATAATTGGATCAGATCAATCTGAATTCAGCTCGAATGATAAAACGGATCATATTTTCAAACTCGATTTGATCTGATTATGACTAATGTACACCCGAATCCAACTCACAATTTGAATTGGATTGATTCCGATCCGCACCACTAACCATTATAAGTGGAGTGTGGGGTGTGAGGGCTTGGCTTGGCAGGTTCTGGGGAATCGGATCTGCTCCTCACGTATGGCGTCTCAAACCTATCTTACAGGTATATTCCACCATATATTGAAAATATTTTCTATATTTATGTGTTATTATTTAGGGGTGAATATTATTCGGTTAAAATTGAAATATCGAATCAAAAATTTAGGTTTCAGTTTTTTTAGTTCATTTTTTCAGTCTTTAGATAATTCGGTTTGATTAGTTTGATTTTAGGAATTTTAGTTTTTAGAATAAAAAATTCGATTAATTGAAAAAAGCAAAATAACTAAAAAAACCAAAAGTAATAATATAATATGTAATATATAAAATACAATATATAACATATAATATATAATATACTTTATATTTATATATTAATATATTATATATAATGTATTATAATGAAATTTAATTTCATAATATATATTATAGGTTATAATATATAATTTTTTATATATTAATTAAATTCGGGTTTTAACCGAAATAACCAAAAACTGAACCGAAAATTTCGGTTTTGGTTTTTTTGTAATTTGGTTTTCGTTCGATTTTTATATTTTTATTTTGATTTTTAAAATTTCGATTTATTTGAATCTATTTTTAGCGGTTTATCACCCCAAGAAGATATTTTTAATACACGTTTAAATGTGGACGATGAGAAGTGACTATAAGGATGTAGTGAGATTCCAATTCGGTTGCTGGATGATGAAGAATAGGATTGGAAAAGGTTATTAGATAGGCTAGGAACAAGGAATATCCGTGCAGCCAATGTATCTGCACGTGGCAAAATATCATAACCGTTTTTTTCTTTATTTAGATAGATTCTTCTCAAACTTTCACAACACTCAGAAATACGTGGCACCATGTTGTATTTCCACGTGCTACCTCGATTGGCGTCCGCAGTTTCACACAATGCTTCATACGCGTGTCACACGCTTCGAGTATATTTTTTTCCAAATTCGGGATTATCACGTGACACCTTTTTACACTTGTTGTGCGCAGGGCAATCTCCGTAATCTGGACGGCTATTATTCCTCCACGTCACGTGCTCGTTATAGAAGTTCGTTCCCTATCTCGACGAATCCTCATTCTGGTAGGCGTAGCCAGCGCCACGTTAGAGTAGGGAAAAAAAAATCAACATAAGCAGAAATAGACAAAGAAAGGAAAAAGTGGAGATATTTGTCCTAGTCATGTGGTGTATTATATTATTATTTGATGATGATGATGGTGATAATGGAGCATATACTATGTCATGCATCATCATAACATAACGTACTATTCTTCATGCATGTCTCGGGTTGGGATTTGGTAAGATAGTGGATTACGCAACTGCAGATGAGTGGACCGAACTCCGAAGGATGGGTTCTTTTTCCCGCCAAAAAGAGGGAAAGCCAACGTGGAGCCCACTCCATTCTTCCCGCCAAAAGAATTATATTCTCGGTCGATGGTTCACAGGTTTTCGACACGTGTATTTTTCTAGTACAGATGTCATTCGAAAGCTCAAGGAATGATGACGTGGGGCCAGGCTATAGGTGGCCGACCTGTTGCTCTGCTGAAGTTGTCAGCTCTCAGTCTTGGGTGGGTGGGGAGGGTAACTTCGCTTTCACACGCCTTACGATGATGACCTGCTTAGTTAGGGAGAATGCTCTCTAGCCGTTGGATTGGTAGGAATTCAAGCGGAGTGTACAATCTGAGTCCCGAGGATCAAGCCCGTGTCTCCATGAAATGTCTCTTTTTCAGCCGTCAGACAAATGAGGTATAGCGTAAACATCAATACAAATCTGGTACATGATTATTCAGATGGATTCCAATCTGACGCTAAGGATTATACAGAAGAATACCATACACCCTGGGAGGAACCCTAGGAAATTTACGGAACTTCTATTTGGAAGTTGGAATTCCACTGTAATTCCATCTATTAACCATCACTTCTTCACGACGACCTAGACCACCCTTTTTTTTTAGTGCTTAGTGCTGTGTGAGTGTGTAGCGATGAGAAAATGAAAAGCGGGATCTGTTTCTTACAAATGGGCGCCTCACAGATACATCCACCGTGAATTAAGAATATCTTCTATGAATAATAATTAATAAATATAGGAAATGTTCTCAATGCATGGTAGAATATGCCTGTGAGGCATTATATATGAAGAGCGGATCTATGCTTACGTTTAGACGAATTGGGATGTATTCCTCGCACAGAACGTCTCATAAATACATCGCTCTGTACATGAAAAACATTTCTCGTAAATAATAATGCATAAGTACAGAAAAATGTTTTTAATATACGGTAAAATATATCTGTGAGATCGGTGTAAGGCGTCATTTGTGAGGAGCAGATCCGGTCTCCGTCCAGACCATCATGCAGTACTTTTTTTATCATTTATTTTCTCGCTCTCTCCATCCTATCCCTCCCTGTGCTGCACTGCCAGTTAATGAGTTTGGTTACTGGGAAAAAAAGAAAAGAAATTTGATTTAATATATTTCATATTTAATAAGCAGGACATATCCCAGAAATACAGAAGCTTAGGCTCGTTGGAAGATTCCCTATTTATAAAAAAATGGATGTACCCGCATCACTATCCTACAGAAGAAACGGTGGGCGGGTCGGTAACCCGATCAGGTTTAAGATTTGATTCTGTCAAAAGTGACATGAATTGCCTTAAGATAAAAAAAAAAAATAATAATAATAATAAATGTAATCAATAATATTATTTTCAGTCAACTGAGTTGATGACTCACTCATTTCATTGGTTCATATCTGTGGCTGGTTGTTTGACTTTGGACCAAGCCAAAACAATTTTAACAGTTAGGAAGTGTGGCGCTGATTCGGGCTTTTAGAGCATTTCATGAGGCATTAGCTGCAATACTTTCCCAGCGATATTCTCTCACCACCACTATTTCAAATGTTTTTCTTTAACTCATTCAAAGTTCTACCAAATTTTAAACTTTTTTCTTTTCATAAGAAAGAAAAAAAAAAAAAATCAAATGTACCAGCTTACCCATAAAGCAGTTTTCTGTGTGTAGTGATCAGACAAGCATCGTTTAGTGTTGTGTTCTAGGGTCTAACCATGAGCTCGCCTAGAACTCATCACCCGTGTTTGGTGGATTGTTCAAGGCTCGAGGTCTGTGGACTGTGGAGGTGATGAGATCATGAGGGTGAGGTTTGGAATTGGAGGGGACACTCCTATTAATCAACCCATGACTTTTCATCATCGAGGTTGGCAAATAGAAATTGCCAAAGAGGAGCTAATATAGATCAGTTATTAGGAACAGTTACGGGAATGGTGATGGATGCCAACTTTTTCTTAGAAGTTTCTCTACATCTTCTAAAAGCTCTCCCACTCACTGCCATATCGCACCTTCCTTTCGTCTTCTTCCGCTTTGTCAACTTTTGCGTCTCCAACACTCTTGAAGACGGAGAGCAATGGATCTCCATCCAATCAAAACAATAGACTGTAGATAGTGGTTTTCTCAAGGCCCTCCTCAATGGGGCCCATTCATTGGCTGCTTGCCTGTTTCCACGGGAAGACCAATAAGTAGACGACATGGGTACATCACCCTTTTTTTCTTCTTCTTAATTTTGCTAAATCTTGTTTACCAATTGCTGTCCGACTTGGATTGGACTAGCCCTGTTCCCTTCCAACCCAACCTGAGCTTTAGGTTTTTGAGTTTGGGCTTGTTCTTGGCCACATAGCTTGGGCTTGGGTTCAAAATACCAACCCGGCCCACACTGTTCCCAAATTGAATTCAGCCTAGTTATCATTTCTTTCTGGCTTCACTACTTCAGTGACCTTGGGTTGAGCTCTCCAGTCTCCACCCTGTAAATGTAATATACGGCCCAACTTAAGATTGGATTGATGTGGGGTTTGTTAAGAACAAGAACAACAAATAGCACATCTTCACTAGTCACTACTTTTTACAAGGCTAAAGATGGAAACACAAACTTGAGGGAAAGTTTATTATGTTTGTTTATTATCAAACCAAACACAGCTTAAGAATTCAGAGCTATGCCTTTAATTGCCACATGTCTATCGTGCAGAGAATCTGCTATCCAGCATTGAAATAATTGGGCTCACTGCCCAGTGCCCATCCAAGAATTGCCCTCAACCAGATCAACAGCAACGAATTGAATGACAAGCGGACAGCTATTTTCAAACGTAATCGTTCGATCAAATCTGTCAGCAAACCAGAATTGGATCGGTCAGATCAATCCAGGTTTGACCCTACGCCATCCATCCATGAAGCAGCTGTTAAAATTGAGACTTGAGAGCAATAATATGACATCTGAATCGAAATAGTTCATATGGATTTTTCAGGTCAAGAATGTCTTACTGAACGATTCCATCTTACTTGGGCTTTTGGGTTGCACCTGGGTTCGAATCAATACTGACCACCGACAGACTCGTAATGCAGTTAATGCTGGCCTTAACAGATTAAATTAAAGATGCTCATCAAGAAATCCAACCAGCAAACCATCTTGCCACGTGGAAAAATCACAGTGATTTAATCTGTATTTGGTTTGAAAGAAAAGGTAGGAAAAGAAAGAAAAAGATGGGGAAAGGCCGGAAAGCTATACAAGATTTGTACAGGTTTTCTTACATCTTAAACACAGCTTTCGGGAAAGCTCACAAGGAAGGCAGAGAGCAGCAAAGCAGCTTCGTTGCATCGAGGTCCATACCTCATTATATCTTACGTGGTAAAGCAAGCAGGGGAAAGAGACCCATTGTTGCCATAAGGTCCATACCTCATTATCTCTTACGTGATGGGACCCACCATTGGATGGTCGCTCTCTCATCCTCTGTTTACCACTGTATCATGCCGTAATGGACATATTTTACAAAGAAATACTGTCCATGACGCATGAGCTGTCACTGATATTCGGACAGGATGGAGGTACGGTGGGCTTGACTGTTCAAATGCACGGTCAAGTGCCGACATTTTCTTTTTTCCCCCTCTTTTGGGGTATGCAAAAAGTTGGGCCAAATTGTGAAGCGGGGCCCAAGTTACCCCAGGCTGGCTGGGTCCTGGGTATTATCTCAAACCATGTAATGTTGATCAATGTATATTTATTTTGTATAATAGCCACTTGAGTAAGTTAAAGGAGAGGCGAGAATAATTAGGATGTTGGTACACGCTCTAGTTCCTTAGGGTACGAACTGCGAACCTGTGTGTGACGCCCAAAGCCCAATCTGACAGTGTAGAGCAAAAGAGTAGTAGGTAATCCTCAGTAGGACCCTTCACAGGTCACAGCTCCTTCGTTGACGAAAAGGTATCAAGTTCAGCTTCTTTAATGTGATGATCCATGGGCTTCCAATGTGGAGAGGAGGGCCCTCCATTCTTGACATCCACAGCTTTCACTTTGTTTTCCACAGTCTGATCTGTTGGCTACTTGTCTGTTCCAAGTTTTTACTTTTTATTTGGGAAAGTTCAGAAAAATAACAATTGAACATTTGTCTGGGCGACCAAACCAAGGGCCCATGTAGTAGGGCAGCTTAGATTTGAAATCATATTCATATAACCAACTTTAACCCCTCTTTAATCTCTCTCTCTCTCTCTTTTTTTTTTTGCAAGCAAGTAATAGGCTTTAGTGGACTGCAAAGAAAGCTGGAGCGGCTTTAGCTCGGGGTTCAGCCCAGCCCAATATCATCCAGGGGAATCGAAAAAAGCAGGGAGCTCTCAGCTTTGTTTGAAAAAGCCCATCAAGTAGCAGCTGCTCCAGTTTACTTTAGCATCTACCGCAGTGGAATTGGGTTAGAACTCTGAACTCATTATTGGGGCCGTCCAAAGTCCAAACGGAGGGGAGATTGTTAAAAGGTGACAGAAAGCGTTGGTGTATAGGTTCACTTTTGGGGACAAGGGTACATCTAGGAAGGTGATCCTGTACCGACAAATAAATGGATGGGAAGCTGGAACTGATGCTTCAATAAGTGGTCTTCTCACAGGGTTACATCACCAGTACTGAAAGAAAAAAAGAGAAAAACCATGGGAAGTGGTGGCCGAAAGATTGAAATAAGAAACATGTAACGTGATGCATTCATGCCCCCCTGCATAGGATGTGGGTTGTGCCATCATGAACAACTGAGCTGAGCATGCATACAACTTACACAATCCAGGTATTCAAGCTTGGTTCCTTATTTTTCATCTATCTGGGATATATGCACCTTGTTTCAATGGGCTTGAAAAGGGGCCAGGCTATATTGAAAACATTAGGATGTGCTTTGGCTGAGCCTTTTGGCCCAGCATCCATTTAAGGCCCATACAGGTTGCTGTTTGGTAGAATTGCTGTTTCTACCTGAAATATATTGGGTTAATCAATATAATTGGCATTCAACTGTTATTTGATGAATCTGTTTATAATCGAAACAGGCATACCTTAAAAATGCAACTGTTGCTGTAGTGACTCTCATATATATGATCCAACAACACATATCTGATCAACCAAAAACGTTTCAGGTAGAAACACCAATGGTACCAAACATACTTATATTCAAGCTGCATAGCTTGTGTGGGGTTCACCTCACAAAGCCAGAAGCACTGTGTAAAAACCCTCCCAAACGAGTACTATGCAACTGTAGATCTGATAAAATTAATGCCTACACTAATGATAGCTTGATGTCCGCAGTTCAAGTCCAATTTAGGCTGTGTTTGGAAACAATGTAAATAAGTGTGAATGTAAATATGTAGAGTGTAAAATGGTCTATATAAATTGTAAAGTTGGTTTATTTTTGCACAATCAGACTTTTAGCTGTAATGGATGCCAACACGAATTCTAATAAAATATATGCCTTTTTTATCAAAAGCCCACTTGAGTGCAAATTTACTTCTTTTTTTATTAATGTACTTTTACATCTCATTATCAATGTAAATATGCATTGAAAAATATGTTTTCTATCATTTGTCAATGCATAAATGCATTTGTTGCCAAACACAACAAAAAACGAATCAGTGTTTCAAACGCAGCCTTAGAATTTTGAAAGAAACTTAGGTCATCGTAACAACATTGTTGATTACTTGATTTACCAATTCGAACTTTGCTTTATCACTGATTCAATTTTTTTCTTCTTCTGCTGCACCATAGATTACAGACTTTTACAAAAAGAAAATAAAAATTAACGAAGAGCTTGATGAATTGACAAAATGAGATACGTTTAGAAACAAATTGTAAAAACAGTGAGCGGGACAAAATGTTTTTTTTTTTTACCAAATTGCTCGCCCTTAAATTTCCTTACATTCCATCGAGGAAGCACTGAAAAGTTGCATCGTCCAACTTAAAGAGAAAGACGAAGACAACTATTGCTGAATGGTGATGTTGTTCAAGAACTTGAGTGAGATCTCTCTCAGTCCATAATACGGAGCTGCTTTCTCTTCTTCTTCATCCTCCCTTTCCTCTTCATTGGAAGAAGATGATGGTGACAACAAGGCAAACTCAGTTTTCACCAGTAGATGAATCTATTGGGTCTTGGGTTGAGGTGGGAAGCCGGCCATGTCTGACCATCCAAAACCCTCCCATTAGCAAACCGCCTAAAACAGAACTTACAATTGAACTCTGAAACAGAGCTTCTAAGTCTCAAAGAACCGTTCAACATTAAAGTTTAAGCTGTTGCCTGTTAAGTGAGGTCTTTGACTTGAATAGGTTTTAATCTCAAACATGCCCCCTCATAAAAGCCGATTGGGCTTGAAGTGTGAACAAGCACAGGTCCATTTATACCTTGTGCTGAAACTTAATTAATTGCTAGCGGGGACCCGTGCAATATACGGGATTTATTAAGCGAAAACTAAATAATAGAAATAATCATTTACTAAAATACCCCTTATAGTTTCATGGATTTACTAAAATCTATCCTATAGTTAGCATTTTACTAAAACATCACTCATAATTTACAATAGATTTACTAAAATGACAATGTTAATCCTAATGTTCATTTAAATAAATTTAATCAAAAGAAAATAAAAATAAAATACCATTTTTTCCCTTAATAAGACATGGACAACCACTCTATTAGCTATATTTGGTCACTGTACAAAAAAGTGTTAAGGGTATTTTTAAAGTAAAAAACCATGGGCCTAATGGCAAAACAAACACTCCTTAATGAAAGGATGATTGAGTAAATAAGTTGTAAAATATATTGATGTTTTAGTAAAATGAAAACTATAAGGTAAGTTTAAGTAAATATGTAAATTAAAATGTGTGTTCTAGTAAATGACCCTAATAGAAACACATAAGACTATACAATTGTTTTATATTTTCAACTTTTTAAATAATTAATAATTATTCATATTTTATATACTACTTTTAATAAATTTTTATAATAAAAAAATAACAATAATTAATTTTAGTTAGGTTTATTTAATCAAACTGATGAAACCGACCAACCCGATTAACTCGATCCCAATTGGTCAGTTTTCTAGTATTTTAAGTTGGTCTCAGTTCAAAAATTTCTCAATTCAACCAAGTTGGATTAGTTTCACCTTGGCCATTTGTAAATTGACCAAAATCGAACGACATAACCATGGATATATATTAATATTTTATATTCTAAATATAATTTTTAATATAGAAAAGTGAGAAATTTCTCATATTTCTTAGTCTAAAATGTTTTATATCATAAATCTAATTTTTAAATTTATTTTTTAATAATTGCACTGTAATTTTTAACTTTAAATCTTTTGAACTTACTGACCAAACAAAAAAATCGACCCAAATCGATACAACTTGAGTGGGTCGATTTTCACAAAAGGTAAGTTGGTTTCAGTTGACCAAAAACTTACTAACCAAACAAAAAAAATCGACCCAAACCGATACAACTTGAGTGGGTCGATTTTCACAAAAGGTCAGTTGGTTTCAATTGACCAACTTTCCAACCTGACCAGGTCAATTTTGTTGGCCAAATAGCCTACGACCGAACCGAATCAACTAATGAACACTCATAATTTCAGCTAAATAAATAGTCTCATCTCTCATAAACAACAATAGTTTAATCTCTAATAATTATAAAAAAATTATAGCAAAAATACATAATTATTGAAAATATAATGATAATGAAAAAATACAATAAGTACTAAAAATATATTAACTTAGTCAATAAATAGTATAATCTCAAATAATAGTTTAATTTCTAAAAAATATTAACCAATAAGTTATAACAAAAATACAATAAATACAATAAGTACAATATATTAAATTAAAAAATAGTAGTTTAATCTCCAATAATTATTGAAAGTTTTCTATTAAATAAAAAAAATAAATTTATACATAATCATTGAAAATACATTTATCACAAAAAAATAAATAATTACTGAAATACAATAAATATTCATTTTAGTATATATAATTATATAATAAATACAGATTAAGAGATTAAAATTATAATTAATAAATATTATTTTTTTGAAAGTTATTTTATCAAATTATTTGATTTAAGTGAAATTAGTTATTTACAATATTATGTAAAAAATATTAAATTATTATTAATTTCAATATTGTGTTAATTATTTTTCAACTTTTCAGAATTTTTTAAAATTTATTACATAATTTCTTTATTTTAACTATTTAAAATCTAGTTATGTTAAATATTTTTCTATTTAAAATATTTAGTTATTTAGATACTTAAATAATATATAAAATATTTAAATTTTAAAATACTAATTACTAATTGACTTTAATTATCCATAAAATCATAATTTATACTATTATTACTATTATTACATAATTTCGTTATTAACTTTGTAATATATTAAAATATTAATTTCAATATTATGTTATAGTTATTTTTTTTACTTTGAAGATTTTTTTAAAGTTTATTACATAAATTCATTATTTAAACTATTTAAAATCTAGTTATGATAAATATTATTAAACCTACTTAAATAATCTATAAAATATTTAATTTTTTTTGTTATTTGAATTTTATTTTATTAAGTGATTACATACTTTTAAAAATTTGAAAAATATTTAAATTGATTATCCAGAAAAACATAATTTAAATTGTTAGTACATGATTTTTTGATATATTTTGTAAAAACATAAAATTATTTTTTGTGTTTTTAATAAATATTTTAAAGTTATTATATAATTTTGTTAGAATATTTAAATAATTCTTAAATTTTTTATCCAAACTTTCTTTAGATAGATATAAATAAAAAGTAGGGGAGAGGATAAATAGGAATTAGAGATAATTTAGGAGAGAAACTCTATACTAAATTAGATATAATTTTTGAGATAAATAGGAATTAGAGATAATTTAGAAGATAAATAGGAATTATAAATAAATTTGGAGAAAGTGGAGGAGATAATTTAGGAGAAGAGATTATTTAGGTTATTGGGAGAGTGTATCTGGTTGTTTCAAAAATGACATGGAATAAAAAAAAAAAAAACAGAAAATTTCTTGACTGCTTTGTTTGTATATATATATATATAATGGGGACATGGGGTGACGAATAGTAGACCACTTGGTCAAAGTGGCTCTGATGTCCTTGAACCATTCAACCTAAAAGCTTAAATTTTAAGTGAGGTCCCTGAATAGGTTTTATTCTCTAACACTAAGCACATTTTAATCTTGCCTTGCACTTCCTCAGTTTCTCTATTCTCTGAAAGAGTTCTTCACCAAAAGTTAACTTGGTCATCTCCATTAAGCTCAAATATATCAGTCATCTCTGAAAGTGACGAGTAAGAAAAACAAGAAATAATAGAAGGTGGCTTCTAACCAGTCATCTCTTCATATCGCTATCTTTTCTTTCGTGTCCTAAGGCCACACCATCCTACTCCTCCACCTTGTTCACCACCTATTCCTCCATCGTATCTCTGTTACTATCTTCACCACCCCTGCAAATTCTCCCTTCATCCATTAATCCTTCGCCAGTCATCGGCACAAGCTCCACCTCCGCCCTTCATCCATTCATCCATTAATCCTTCTCCCCAACCATCTGCCATATCATGGTTCAGTATCGGCTTCTTTCCTATGTTGGATTCGATGACGAGTTCTTCAATATTCTGCCTTCCGGGGCTCATTCGGGCGTGATTTCACAAAGGGCAATTCGGTCAAAAGAAGTTATTTATCCCACTCACTCTTTTTGCAATTTGTTTTCAAATATATAGGATTTTGTCAATTCATAAAGCTTTTGTTAATTTTTTTCGTAAAAAGCCCTAGATTTCACTATAGAATTCCCATGGCATTGCCACTTATGCATAAGCTAAAATTTTGGCTGTATCTTTGCCAGCAATTTCACTCAACTAACATTATCATAGAGAGCAAGAGCAAAGCTTTGGTTGAAGTCTTAAATGGTAATTCCTCTTGTACCTTGGGCTGTTCATTACATTCTGCTGAAGATCATGAATGTTTCTTTGGTTCATGCTTTCAGGGAGGTAAATAAAACCAGCTACTCCTTGGCTAATATAGGTATTGAGGAGGGTACTCTCAATGTCATAAGCATCTTACTAATACTGAGCTACTCGCCAGCACTAGACATCGTCTTCCTTCCCCACAGCAAGAATAAAATGGTATTTCTTTTTTCTTCGTTTTTGCATGCTTGTAAGGGTAGGGTTTAACAAGGTTCAAAGTATTAACACGTATCAGCTGATACATATTGTTTCGGGACCCCTCCTATATGCCCCTATAGTGGGTGTATCAGGGGTCTGACTGGTTCAAGGGATGGAAGAGCCTTAAACCAGTCCCCCTGCACCGGTTTCAGAAAAAAAATACTAAAAATAATAGTAACGATTCGCCCGATATTTTAAACCTTGGGGTTGAGGTCGTGAAAAGAGTTTTGTTCTTCTGGGTTTAGGGGCAAGGTGGGCTACATCTTTCCTGTAACTTTATATTTTCCCTTTGATAATGGTTAATAAAATTTTAAAGTAGCTACCCCTCCACCTGGAGTAAAGCTTGGAGTAAAGCTTGGAGTAAAAAAAAAAAAGATTTTACTAAGAATTGAAGTTAGAATTGACAATTTCACTAATGTGCTTGGAGCTTCAAGACTTGGAGCCAAATATAGAAACCTTAATAGAAAGGAAGTACCAACTGAGATGCTTCAGTTGGTAGGATCTCTGACTCGTTGAAGCAGAGTCCGGGGATTAAATTCTGTTGCCACCAGGGTTATCCATAGGAATGAGTAGTTTTCTTGCTTATATCCTCTTTCTTTCAACCTATGGCAACAATTGAAACCATTACTACTATTCTAATACATCAACAGTTGTAGCAGATAAAAAAAAGTTGGAGGCTCCGCCTTATTTCAACCTTTGATTCCCATTTGCCATGACATGGCGAAGTTCTTTCCTAGAGGCAATTCCAAACCTTTAACCTCAACCATCACAGTCTTCTGTTTATCTCCTCCATCCTCTACCTCCTCTAAATACCTCAGGTCCGAAGCACTAATCTCCAAGTTTGAGATGCTGGAAATTGGCTGTCCATCAACCTCAACAGCCAGATCCTCTGCCATTCCTTTCAACCCCAACACAGTCACTTTCTCTATAATCCACCCATTCGCCAATGCGAACTTACCCTCTTGAACCTCGGACCACACCTTCACCTTTTGCTGGCTAACGCTAGCATACAAATCTATGTAACTGGAGTAACCATTTCCAAGCTTCATCTCTGGAAGCTCATCATCATCAAGGAAAAGCTTTCCTTTGGCCTCTGCATCATCAGCCCCTGCTGGGAGTGTCACCACAAGGCTAAATGGCGTCATTCTCGCTTCTTTGGATGTCATACCGCCCCGTTGCATTGGAATGATGGCGTTCTGATACACATGAACGTTGATGACATGCAATGGAGCATCGAGCGCGAAGTAGTGTCCATCTTCTGATACAACAGTCTCCGTCATATCAAATAAACTGTACCAAGTGCCCGGAGGAAACAGAGCTTTAACCTCTGATTTCCCCTGCTCGAGTACCGGTGAGACCATGATACTGCTGCCTAGCAAGAACTGTGTGCTCAACCCATAACATTTGCTGAAATTTGGGAATGAGAAGAATAGCGGCCTGGCCATTGGGGCGCCACTGGTGTGGGCTTCATAGTTCAAGGTATACAAGTAAGGGAGGAGCTTATAGCGCATGCCCA
This sequence comes from Nelumbo lutea, assembly GCF_056320005.1. Taxonomy (NCBI): domain Eukaryota; kingdom Viridiplantae; phylum Streptophyta; class Magnoliopsida; order Proteales; family Nelumbonaceae; genus Nelumbo; species Nelumbo lutea. The sequence goes on along the minus strand of NC_142686.1, from coordinate 23,217,106 downwards.
GTGCATTTCGGGCTGACTCTGCCACAGAGTCCCATACGTAGAGCTCCTGGCTTGGGGAATAGTAGTTGGCATGATCCCTGGAGAAGGGGTAGAATGCACCTAGCTCAATCCATCGGTTGCAGAGCTCTTCTGTGGGCTGTGGGTAGAAGCCACATATATCCGAACCAACCATGGGTATCCCAAATATACCAAAATTGAGAATGGTGGAAATGGAATACCTTAGGTCGTTCCATGTGCCCTGGTTATCACCAGTCCAGTGTGCAGCATACGATCCTGACCCAACAAAGGTAGAGCGCGATAGCACAAATGGACGCTTGCCCATGAGTCCTTGGAGCGCCTGATTAGTGGCAATGGCATGAGAGAAACCATAGATACTGTGGGCGTCGTACTCCAACACTCCATTGTAATGAAGAGCACTTGTAGCAATAGTTTTGTTGCCAATTGGCGCTAGCGCTCCCGATGCATTTATCTTGTAAGGTGGATCATCCCACCTGGTCTTGTTTATGATCTCACAATCCAAGCAACAGACCCAGCCAGGGTTGCCAGGACATGGCCTGTTCTTTGGAATCGTGCATTTACCGGTGCAGAAATTGGAAGCCTCGTTCATGTCAATCCATAAGCCATCGACAGGCACAAGTTCACGGAAACGTCGGATTTCGTCAGTCCACCAGGACACAGTTTTGGGGTTAAGGAAGTCTGGGAAATAGACTGGCCCTGGCCAGACTTGAGCTAGGTAAGGCTTTCCCTCATACTTGATGAACACGTCGTTCGCCATACCACGTTGGTATACGCCATAAGAGGAATTGACTGCGATGCCAGGGTCGATGAGCACAATGTATTTCATCCCTCTGGAATGTAGTTTCTCCACGAAAGCCGAAAGCTTTGGACGAGGGAAGTTAATGGGGTCGAGGGTGAAGTCCTTGGCCCCGTCCATGTGATCGTCATCCGTCCACATCACATCGAGTGGGATCTGGGCCTTCCTGTACTTCTCAACAACAGATTCTAGGACGGACACATTACGGTAACCCCACCTGCATTGGTGGAAACCTGTACAATAAATTCATGATGAGATCGAGAGTGTTCCAGCTTCTAACTTCCAATCACCAAAAAACAGCTAGTGCTTCCCTTCCTTTTTATTAATAAGAATAATAACAACACAGCTAAACAAGAAAAAAAATTTCATGGATGATGGATCTCCTTCACCCATCTCTAGATCACGATCATGGAAGGGAGGAGGACCATGGACATGGCTGAAGTGAACGTCTATATAACAATGGAGGTGTTTAGTAATAACTAATAAATTCAGTTTGAGTGGAACAGGAAAAATTTAAAAACTGTGGTAAGCAACTTATTGTTCCATTACTCACTGCCACCAATCTAGACTAATCAGCACTGTGTTTTATTAATTGCTGTATGAGACGAAACTAAAACCATATCAATTATCAATTGGAGCTGAAGCAAGGATGTTGACCATACTATGTGGAGCTGAAATTTGGTCCAAGAACAAGAAACATGTGGCCAGTCAATCTGATTTTCAGAGTATGGCCAGTCATGAGACGGACCATCAGAACAGTGGGTCACGGGTATGAAACGAACTTCAGTACAGAAACAAGTTTCAAGACAGTTGTGATTATCTTAGAAGAATCAAAGGTGAAATCCACTGACTTGTTTTGCAAAAGTCAAAGGTGAAATCCAAGGATGGTATGGGTTTTGAATAAAGATAATGTTAAATCCACTGTATCATGTGAGAATCCCATCTGATTAAGCATTAATTAGGCTATATTTGGTTTGACAGAAAATAAGAGAGAAACGGAAAGTTTGGACGGAAAATTTTCAAGGAATTTCACAAAATTTGTTAACAACTTTGCCTCTACTTTCTGATTCTATCTTATTTTCCATCGAACCAAACACAACCCAAGGGATCCCCCCACCCCGGTCCGGCGGTCCCCAATAAGAAAATATAACAGAAAAATATCTTTATTTCACACATAATAAGGGAAAAGAAGGATTGGCTCAATTTTGTTTGTGGGTCGTTTGGAAGGGGTGCGGATAAGTCCAGAACCGAGGGCCCCACCCAACAGCAAACTCATTTTGGGAGGAGGGATTAGGGCACATCCCACTTCTTTTTATGGATAAATTACACACAGTCACTCTATACTTACAGAGTAATGACACTTAACCACTGAACTTCTGGATTCCAGCGCTTTGCCCCTGCTATTAGCATTATATTGGTTAATTTAGTGGAATATTCTTTTAAATATTTCTAAAATCCCAAACTACCCTTATATTATTTCAAAGACCATTTTGTCCTTTTAACTTAGATTTTCTAAAATTCTAACTCACATGTTTTTTTTTTTTTTCAAGTTTCTTTCAACAAAGTTCATTTTGAGAATGCCTTAACAATAATTGATTCATCATGGTCTTGAGAACACGTTTTGTGCTTTGGGGTTTTCTTTTATTATTTTGACATTTATTGCTATTTTTTTATCATTATTATTTTGACATTTGCTGCTATTAACCTATAGAGTCTCCAATGGTCAATTTAGTGATTTTACTTTTTAACCACTCACATTGTTAATGGGCCAAGGGCAAAGTGCTGCAATTCATAGAGTGGTTATATGTAATTTACCCTTTTTATCCATAGAAAAGATTTGGGCACGTTCCACTATTCCAGTGTTGATAAATGGGGCATATCCCCAGTAAAAAGTCCAAAAAAAAAAGGCACCATAGAAGTCAAATTGTATCGGTATTCTTTCTTTCTAATGCATGCAATAAAAAATATCAAATTATTGCATGTAATAAAAAAGTCGGATATTCCCATATCACTTATCTTTTATTTTGTCAAAAGTAGTGGCTGCAGTCATTTTTCCCCTCCACCTTTAGGTCCTCGTGAATATTGGAAGTTTGCAACTGTGTTGGTTGAATCTCCACGTCATGCAGGGGAGGAGATAGCTCTAACAGGGCAAGAATGAGCTCAAAGAATTCTTTTTCCTTTTTTGGTGAAAGTAAATGAGCTCAAAGATAAGATATGCAGTGCAATTTTTTTTATATATATTTTTTTGTACCAGTACAAATGCATGGGAATACAAATGAAAAAAAATGTAAATTCCCGTTATTTTTACTTCATTTTTACTGCAATCAAATAAAAAAAGATAAAATTTGAAACAAAAATAGGTCAGAATTTACACTCAAATCATTTGCACAGCTATAGTTTTGCATCAATCCAAATTTATTTGCATTGCAAGTTGCGACCAAACACAGCCTTAGTTAAAAAGTTTCGAAGGGATGGCCTAAAGCCTAATATTTATTTACAGACAACACGGATTTAATAAGAAGTGCAGTGTTCATCCAGTATTTCTAAAGGAAAATTGAATGCTCAAGAAAAAGATACCAATTGAAACACCAGCTAAAATGGTGAAGGTGAAGAATAGAGCTGGGTTCAATGCAACAACTATGTCTGTATAAAAATAAGTATCATTTGCTATCAACCTTCATTTCATAATTCGTTACTCATCCCAATCGAGGACCACACCATTAATCATCAACTGCCCGGATGGTGGTCCAAGTCCAATCAAATGATCCTGATTTTAGGCTGTCTTTGAATTATAAGCCTGAAAGTATTCCTGAATTTTATGTTCCGTTTGGGTCAGGCGGAATAAGATAAGGTAGCCATTATTTTCATTTTCCACCAAAAAAAAAAAAAGAAAAAGAAAATCAAGAAAATCGGGGAATCCCAAAATCCAAACACAGCTTTGTGAAATGTACAAGCATAATTAGCCAACCATGTTTATTAGAGGGTTAATTAGGTCATTAGCTATGTTTATAGCCTTATAGGGAATAAATAACTGTATGATGTACGACACAGATACTAATGACTACTGGTAATTCAGTTTATCAAACTAGCAGAAAAAAAAAGGGAAAAAAAGCTTCCACTCAGCTAAAGTAATAATTAGAATAAGCAGGAGAATCATAATAAGTATCATAGCACCGAAGAAAAGCTGAAGCTGAACATACCTAGAGCCCAGTAAGGCATTGGAGCAGGACGACCCACCAAGGCTGTGTACTGATCAACAACAGACAGAGGGGTTGGACCTGAGAAAAAATAGAAATCCAACACACCCCCAATAATCTTGTAAGTCAAGGAGCTCTCTCTGTAAAACACATCCATCCCATTGCTGTTCAGCAACAGAACTGCATGTGCTGAAGCCTCCCCACCAACATTTCTAAGATCCATGTACACCGGATGAGACCCATATAGGTCCATGTTGAGATTGATTGCAGATATATCTGTGGTATACAGAGTGTAGGGATCGTTGGGCTGAATCTTAATCCCATTTGGTTGGGTGTTCTCTCCAAGCCCGTACAGTGAAGCATCTTTAGGCAATTTGGTTGAGATTTCAAGATACTGATCTTTGAACACCAAATTCCCATATGGGTCTGACTCATCGGTGGTTGAATTAAAAAGGACTTGCCCATTTGATTTCCTCCTCACTGCAAAGCCAAATGGGTCTGTCGTGTAGCTGAAGATAAGCTCCTCTCCGGAGTAGTCAGAAGCTGCAAAGGGAAGTTTTCTGGACTTGCCAACAGTTTTCTTCAATGGAGGAGGCTGTTCTCTTGGTAGCAAGTTGTACGGAACCTCCCATCTTTGCTTATCTGCATCAGTTATGTGAACCCTCAATCGATCTTGAGTTTCATGCCTAGAAAACCAAACAGCAAACGCATTCATTCTCAGCAATGTCTGTTAGAAAAGATGGCCATAAAAAGAACCAGAAGAAATCAGTGTAAAAAGAGGAAAATATACTTGACAAAGAGCTGCAAATAAGGAATATCAGGACCATATGTGGTAGTCTTTTGCTTGACTTGCAAATAACCCACAAGACCCCCATTTGGAGACTCTTCAATGGAGATGAGTCGGTACCCCTGCCCAATCTTAGTGGGCGATGCGAGAGCACTCACACATAGAAGAATAAGAGAGACAGCAAGAAGAGGTAGAAGACGAGGAGGTGATGGATAAGGAGAAGAAGAAAACATCTTTACTGTGAAGACTGAAGAGGCTTAGAGGACAGTTGCTTGGACTGGGGGGGGGGGGGGGTTAGAATAGGTGAGTATGGTAAAGGGCCATCCCATGCATTTGATGCTGTGGAGTAACCTGTAACCGAGTAAACAGTAATGGTTAGATGTGATGATAGTTCAGTCCGTAGGTCCTACCAGGTTATAAAGCCTTGAGACTTTAGGCTTCTCTTTTCTTCCTTAGACAGACTTTATTACTTTGAAGGATGTACAAGAAAATAATATCCAAGGCTTGAGACTTGAGAGAGAGAGAAAAATCTCTTTGATTACATTCTTTTTTTTTTTTTTATGAAAACATGGAATCATATTAACATCAAATGAAAGAAACGTCCATCATAAATGCCATCTCCTGACAAACTCCCAACCGTGATTCTCGCGGCTTCAATCCCCAACCCCTCTCACAGAGTTGGACTAATGGACTGGGAGAGTGGGTTCTGATTCAGTGGACAACCTCTCATATTACAGGGAGGCCGAGTTCCCCCATCTCTACCCCTCCCTCGTCAGTCGTCACCTCATCTAGGGGATATATCTTTTCTGGGCCATGAACAATTAATCCATTTTCTCTCATTTTTCTTTTAATTTTGATATTATATACAGAGGTGTACTAGATCATAATACCATAGACAATATGAATGAAAACCCATTTCCCAAGATGAAGATAAAGATAAAGAGAGGATGTTTGGGACATGATTGTGTTGAGGAAAGGTAGTATTTAATCCTTGTGACCATTGAAGATTGTCTTTATTTTACTAATTCAATAATATTTATTAATATTTAAACCAAGGGTTGCTTACTTGCTTTCCAATCAATGTCCCCGAATCTTGGACATGCGTTAAACCAGCCTTAAAATATTGAATGGATAAATAAAAAAAAAAAAAAAGAGACCCATATGACATCAGAAAGAATCAAAGAAATACGTGCTTAATTCTTGTGGTTGTGGGAAAGCATTCATATTCATGTGACGTGAGAGACCAATTTGTTGACAAACATGTTCAATGAGAAATGGGTATTCAGGCCATGTGAAGACACATGTTTTGGATCATTCACTTGAACTATGCAACATAATCAGGAATTTGTCGTTTCTCTTGGAGATTGTCATTGTGAGTTTGTCAATTGAAATTAAAGATTTCCGATATTTGACTGATTAATGTTTTTAAGGAATGAGGAGGGCCCAATCTCAATCTCACCTCCAAATAGCCCTAAGTATACAACGCCTAAAAAAAATCGCCCTTAATACAACAAATATCAATTTGCCTATTTGATCTTTAAGTTAAATGGGTTTTGGGTTTGTCTATATGAACATCATTTCCTTTCTCTTTCGTTTCTTTAATCTTCTTTGTTGTATTTGTCTTTTATCACTTTGCATGTGGCGAAAGGATCACATCGATGATTCCGGATTTCCTGCCCACAAAAATTCTACCTACAACATATTATTCCCGTGATTTAAAAATATCTCATCGTATATAATACTTTGTGAGAGGATGAGATATGTGAAGAAACATGGACAGAAAATCCTGACCCCACATCAATAGGGATAATGTATTAATGACGTTTTGGCATTCAAAAGTTGCTATATACAAAGAAGAATCAATTGACACCGGAAACCTGAGGAAATTAAATCTGCTATAACCTTGTTTTAGTTGTGACTTAGCAAAAAATATGCCTTTTTATTATTTTTTCAGACAAGGAAATCTTCATTTTCTTCTCTTTATCAATTTTCGTTCTCTCTTTTATCATTTTCATCATGATCATCATCATTTTTTCTTCTTCTTATCTTTCTTTTCCTTTAATTTCATTTATTTCTTTATTTTCATGGGTCCCAAATAAGTCAATTTTTCTGTCTTATAATGCCTATTCCTAACGTGCTGAAGTTGGGTAACTTATGATGTATCCGAAAGAAACATTACATCATAGAACTATCTTTTTCTTTCTTTCTGTCCTTCTTATGCATTTGTTCTTAATAATTATCAATTTGCATGTGATGAGGGGATCAACTCAGGGGGAACGTTCACATTTGATTACTTCTCTACAATTAAATGTTATTATAAATAAGGAATCAAATAATTTTAGAAGCTTAATCCCTTACCATGTTTTGGTTGTGATATTATATACTTATTAATATAAGCAAAATTTTGCTTAAGATTTTATTTATTCATATGTGGCACAACCTCGCTTGAATACGCCTTGGTTGATCGGCTCATGCAGCATGAACGAGTCTTGACCTAGCCACGTATGTCCATTGACTGCCATGAGCACCAACCTACCCCTCCGACCTAGGCAACCCACGTGTGACCTAAAGCCATGTTTGGTTAGAAGGAAAATGCAGGGAAAGGTAGGAAAATCTTTACAAACCTTGTATAGGTTTCCCTGTCTTTCCCTTCCTTTCCCTATCTTTTCCTTCAAACCAAATATAGCCTAAAGGATCACTTCGACCTATGAGGCATGTTCTCCCTTGTCTATTCCCACCACTTAACGACTCTGAAATGCACGTAGATACGATGCTCATCTAGCAGCGACAAGCCTAGTTTCCTCTGCTTCATGGGGAATTGGATTAGGGCAACCACAATGCCGTGTGGGCATTCACCGTAAAGAATGGGTGGATAAGAGTGATCCTTCACTCTCGAGGTCTATAAGGGTGACCCTTCACCCTCATAAGGTATGTTCGCTTCTTCGTGCACTTACTCTGCTTTGATTTCCTACCCATTAACTCTCTTTCTACCTTGTCAGGTCGATACTAACTTGACTATCGGAATCCCCTCACTGAATCGTCACCCTTGCTGACATGTTTTTTCTTGTAGATCCGACTTGTCAATCTCATCTAGTGCTATTCGAGTTGTCACTGCCAGTGGGGAACCAGCGCTCACTCTCTTCACCTTCCTTCTAAGGAATTTAAAATTCATAGTTTTGGATTTCTACTATTATAATTCAAAGTGTGCTTTTGCATATTTGAACAGATCGGTATGACAGTATTCTGCTATTCTATTTCATCTTTTTCCTGAACTTATTTACCTTATATTTTATTTAATTTAGAAAGTTTAAGTTCAGAAGTAGAACAAAGCAGTGTTATGATGAACACAATAACCATGTATTGAGAATTTGTGTGATTTAAGAAAACTTTTGTCCACTGTCAAAATAAATACAATAACCATGTGTTGAGAATTTATTTGACTTAAGAAAATTTGTCTACTGTCAAAATAAATACAATATTTAAGATGGCTAGTTTTTAAGAAGATTTTTACTCCTGATGATCTTTTAAAATAGGACTCATGATTTTTTTTTTTTCTTTTTTTTAGTAAAGGCTGTGTTTGGTAAGAATTAATGCAAATGCAAAACCAAAGTGAGTTTGTGCTCCTACTGTTGGATTTTGCAGTTGTTTGATAAGAATACATCTTTATACTACAAACAAAAGCAAACATTTTTTTTTCCTAACATATTTGCATTCAAAATTTATCAAAGCAAAATAGGTAGATCCTAGTCTTGAAATTCATGCTTTGTACCCATCACAATAAAAAACAGTACAAAATTTTTATTAATGCAAAACTGAACCAAGCTTGATATATATATATATATATATGCTTATTTCTCTCTTACCAAATTTAGCCTGAGGAAAAACTACTGATAAAGACACTTTTTAAGTATGACTTACAATTAAAGAATGTTAAATAAAACCTTTGCAAAAAAATCTCCTCTGATGGGAACTTCTGCCCACTAGATCATCTTTATATTTAACCTCTACCCAACTACTTCTAAGACAGGTATTTTAAACATCGAATAATCTTTGCTATTGATTGTTATTATTGTTTACAAGAACTTCACCAAAATTCGATTGTTTTTTATTTGTTATTTGAGAAAAACTATGTTGCGGAAAGACATGATACTAGAAGGAAACCCCCATGGATTTGGTAAATAAAATTGGCTACCAATTTTATGATATTGGTTGGTTTGTTATAAGTTTTTTCTAATATCATGTCTTTCCGATATCAAAGGTAAACCCTTTTTATTTTTATAACTTTTACAATGTTTAAATATATTTCCTTTTATTTTTCTTATCATTTTCATAATTATTTGATTTAGTTAACCATTGTCCTTTTGGGGTTTGTTGTACAAGATGATTCTAAGGTTAAGTTTTATTGATAATAAAAGAAATAGATAATATAAAGCAATTTATTTTACTTTTATGCTTTAACTGATAAAATATTGAAATAACACATGGGATTTGTGCTAGATTGAGGACTAGTAGTAGTAGGCATAACTTTAAAAGTAGGGAAAATTAGTGCAAACAGTTTCTAGCAGTATCTTTGCTCTTTAATTAGTTGGCATAGAGAATTAAAATCATACATTTTAATTATTTTCTTTTGTAATTTCCCCTTTTTATAACAAAAAAGATCATCGGTTTTATTTTTTGCATGCTTTTAATATTTTCCTTTAGACAGTATTTTTAAGATTCTTATTATTGTACCTATTTAAATACATTATTTATGTATATTGCACAAAATGCCCATAATAAAATAACCCATATAATGTTCTTGTTGGGTCCGGGTCCAACTCTATATCCGACCCAGATACTGGGGAACTTGATATATTTACATTTTTGGAACTTCAGATTGGATTGCAGAGCAGGCCTTAAGTACAAGGAAAATGCATATTAAAAGGATCCAGGTCCATTCCAAATTGTGTACAGATCAGATTTATAGTATTAATCCGGCCAAAACCACTAAACACATGCAGATACATCTGAACCTGCTCTACTTTATGACCTATCGTCTGATACTTTGTTCATGCTATTAAAAGTGAATAGGATATATGGAGTAGAAGAAGTGCATACATTTGGTTAGGGCTACAAATACATCAGATCGAATTTGGTCAGGGGTATAACCGAATCTGATCCAATAATAATCCAAGTCCTATTTAACTAGAATATCAATACATTTGTATAAAATTAACCAAATTTTGCAAAATTAAATGTAAAAAAATATGTGTACTTTAAATAAAAGATAGATTTATCTTGAATCACAAATTCTACTTAATTCCAAAGAATTTTAAACAAATATTCAAATTCAATCCGATTCAACATGATATTATTTCTGAACAAATATCTGAATCCGGCTTAAATGATTTAGATTCAGATTTGAGGTCTGACCGGATTAAATCGGATCAAGTCCAATCAGTCCAAATAAAATATAAGTGGACTGGATTGGGTTAAATCCAATTCAAAATGAATCAACAAAATAACATGAGAAATTCAGAAAATTATATAAAAAAATTACAATATACTTGTTCCAATTCAATCCAGTCCAATTAAAATGCAAATGAATCGGATTGAGTCCAATCCAATCCAAAATGAATGAACAAAAGTGCTTTTGTAAAAGTACTTTCATAAAAGTGCTTTTGTAAAAGTACTTTCATAAAAGTGCTTTAATAAAAAATGTTTTTACAAAAGTACTTCTGTAATAGTACTTTACAAAAGTACTTTAAATGATTTAATAAAAGTACTTTCACAAAAGTACTTTACTTTCATTAAATTACTTTTATAAAAGTGCTTTTGTAAAAGTGTTTTCATAAAAGTACTTTTATAGAAGTGTTTTTATGCTAGATTCAGTTTTGATCGTTTTCAAATTGGACAAGGTTTGGCCTCATGATTGGATTATTGGGAATATGGTTTAGGTCCAATTTAGATGAATAAGAATATGGACCAATTTATTTTGGATTGGCCCAATCCAATAATTATAGCAAACCGTCCAAATCTGATTTGATAAGGTTGGATCCAATCCAAAATTGGTCCATCAACACCTCTATTCGAGAGAATTTGTTTGGCAATGAGGGAGGTGTGACCACAAGGAGAAGTAGATGGCCATGCCATAAGCACTGCCATTGTTGAAGATGGAATGAAATATACCCAAGTCACCAATGACCTTGACCAACCATCCCAAAAACAGAGGTGTAAATCAATTCGTGCTTCTCTCCCTTGGGATATTTCAGGGGGTTGGTTTAGCATGGTCCATGTGGGCCCGTGCCGTGCTATTGGTCGGGCTGGTTTGCGGGCCAAGTTATGAGAGGTATATTTTAAAAAATAAAAAATTTTAAGTATATTAACAAAATAGACAAAAAATAAAAAAATTAAATTTTTATTTTATATTAATTTTCATGTATGAAAATGTTTATATATGCAATAATAAAATGAAATATTATAATAAAATTGAAAATAAAATTATATATTATATTATTATATAATTATAAAATTATTATATATATATATGGGATGTGTTGTGTTGTATCGGCCCATGGACCTGAAACCCCAAGCCCGACACAACCCATACAATTGTGTTATGCCTGGCATGACCCACATTCCGTCGTGCCGGACTGCGGGTGGCACGACCAAATTTACACGTCTACCAAAAGCATGTCAGCGATAATGTAGAGGAGGACGGCCATTTTGTTGATGGGTGATATTCGAGAGAAGGCATTTAAAATAGGATTAGAGAGAGAGACTAGCTTCGAAGAGGCAAATGGTGAAATGTCGAGAGCTTTAGCCTTCAAGGTTTCTATGGACTTTCAGACGGTTTACAAATTACAAAGAAATTGATTTCGTCGATTTTGGTCCGCTAATTATATTGGACAATAAAAACGTGGGTATGTCCAACCTGATATTAAAATTTGGACCATCCAATCCATCCAATTTAGATGTGAATCGGACGAGGTCCAATTAGAATACGGTTCATTGATACCCCTACACACAACCATTTAGAGGGATCTCCGCATCTCCATAGACCTCTTCCACTAATTTCATTTACAGCTGAAGCAACATTGAGCAACTCCCACATTGGGAGGGCTTTCACACAGCAACTTGTGAGATGGGCCTTACCTTGGACAATCTAAGCAATTCTAAGGGCTTGTTTTTTTTATTTTTTGGATTTTGAGAGGGAACATATTGGTTAATGGGATTTTAGTTCTCATTTCATCAAGATACCCATGTTCTTTTTTCATATTTATATGGGGTCTAGGAAAAAATATTTTCACTTAATAATGATTTTTATGATTAAAACTGTCATTCTCTTATTTACCTGAAAAATAAAAGAATATGAATAAATACACTTATCCGAGTAAGCATTTCCCAGGGCTAGGAAACACTTACCCAGGAGTAAGTGCACTTGCCCAGCTAAATAACTTCCTGAAAAGCGAACAGGACCTTGGTGAAAACCCTAGAGGGCTCAAAATGATTGCTTGAAAATCAAAAACATCTGTAGAAGCTTCTTTTTAGAGGAATTTGGATTAATTGAAGGCCATACATGTTCAATGGATTGTGGAACCGATGATAACGTTCCATGCTAGTAATAAATTCATGGGTCTCATTGTTCAACTTATCCTTTTTCCTTTCAAGGCTTCTCCAGAGAGGTTCAACCGACACTTCAAACCTCCCAAACAAGTACTTAGACTATGTGTAAAAGTCAAAATCTTGGAAACTACAACTGCACATCAGGAACATTTCCCCGTGATGACAACATTCAACTACAAGAGACTTAAAAAGTTCCACGAAACCTGGGAAAAATAGTTAAAATCAGACCCTTGCTCTTTCTTTTGCACTAATTCATCCATCTTAACAGGGACACGAGTGAATTGGGTTAAGTGGTAAGTCCACTTTGACTTGACTCTAAGTTGAGCCTTATTAATTGGGCTTGGGTTGGGTTGGATGAAGGTAGGGGTGTAGATGGATCGAATCAATTTTAGACAATTCGATATCTAAAATTGATTTGATATTTGATGGATATTGAAAATCAACAAGTGTCCGGGAATCTGGGTACTGAGACTTAGAAGGGAGGTAAACGATTGGGAGTTAGACTCTCTAACATGGGTCTGCTGAATGTACTGGAGATGGACAAAATCAGATGGAATCAAGAAAAGTTTGGTATTATGAAATCGATGTTGTCTTCATTACTGTCAACGGAAGAACCAAATTCCCCTTGGACCTGGCTGTGGAAAACCTCTACACCACAAAAAGTTCAGTTTTCATCTTGGTAAACCGTTGCTCTCTATGTGAGGTGGATGAGGAAACTGTGAATCATCTGCTAATTTACTGCAGTTTCTCTTATAGAATATGGGTCCATGTTTTAAACTTGTTTGATCTGAGTAGGTTTACACCTCAGAATCTGAATTCTTTGTTGGCTCATTGGCGAAATCAGGCGGCTTTCTCTAAAAGAGGCAAATTATTATGGCAAGCCTTACCGGCAGTGGTTTGTTGGTGAATGGTGCTTATGGAAAGAGACAAATAACCGCATTTTTTAAGACAAGATCAGTTCCCCAGAAAGTCTGTGCTAAAGTGGAGAAAATGTTGGTGAAATGGTATCCATCAACAACCTCTTTAAGGGGTTGTAGCTTTTAAGTTTTTTGTAGAACATTTGAGCTCGTTGTTATGGGATGAAAATTTTGGTTTGTAAGCGATAATAACTTTCTGGCTATCATTTGTATTGTGTGCCTGATGAAACCTCTCCCTCACTAGTAATATTAATATTACATTTCTATCTTAATATTATTAATATATTTAATCATTTCTCATAAAAAAAAGAACAGAAAAGCTAAAGTCCCACCCCAAAGAAAAATAATACAAAGCTTCTGGGACCAAGAGCCATTGCGTTAATTAAAGCCTCACCAACAATCTCAGGTGTTGTAATTAATATTGAGTGAACCATCTAGGGAAGAGATTAGCTTGCCCCAAAAAGCATCCTAAAACAATTCGAAAACAAAAGAGTTCCAACCAACATACTTCACGCCTGGGAATCTGGGATGATTAAATTTCATCTTCTCATCTGGATTCTGTAACATCTAAAAAGAATAATCGGGATAATATTAATAGCTCTTACTCTATTTATCCGTGTAAATGCACTTATTAAGCTAAGTTTTTTTTAAGAAATATTTATTCCGGTAAGTGCATTTATCTATGGTTTTTTATTTTCCATGTAAATAAGGTAATGACTATTTTAGTCATAAAAATCCATTATTAAAAGGGTCATTTTTGTTCCATTCAAGTGTTGATAATTTTCCCACAAGGTGGGAAACCAATGGAAACCAAAATCCCATTGACCAACGTTCCCTCTTCTCAAAATCTAGAAAAAGAGCGCCCCCTTTGTGTATCAAAAACGCTTACCGCAAGGTGCCAACCAACCGGTAAGGGTGTCAATGGACCATTTTTGGATTGGACCCCGTCCAATCCAAAATCAATTTGGATGGATTGGACAGACCAACAAGAAATATTGGATTGGACTAATCTGGTCCAAAGTATTTATTGGATTGGATTGGACTTAGTCTGTCTATAACAAATTTATATTGGATTGGGTTGGATTAAGCCAATATTTGATCCATTGATGTAAGATAAGAATATATGTGTCTATGGACCGAGTTTGGGTTAAAACCAATCAAAATCAATAGATCAGATATTGGATCGATCCAAATTGGTCCAAAACATTCATTGGATTGGATTGGACCTGGTCCATTTATAATGGGCTCGCATTAGATTAGACCGGATTGGACCAAATCTAGTCCAATTGGCACCCGTACCAACTGGTTGATAAGGTTCCTTGCTAGTCGTAATAGAGATTTGGGATTGAATCCCGCTTGCACCTGGATTGGGGGGTTTATGGGTTGGGGGATGCACTCCCCTTGGTTGTGTAGCCCTTCGAGTGATATAAGGAAAAAAAGGGAGAAATACATTGTAGCCTAATGTGGGATTATGAAATTACAACCCCCCATAGTCTGCTAGTAGCCCTCCTATGGGAGTTCACATCTCCGCTCCACAATGCCCCACAGTACATCCCTGTCATGTATTGGGAACATCTACCGATGATAGTACCAGTTCTGATGATGTCATCAACGGAAGGTGTTCCAAATACACGGTGGGGATGTGCTGTGGGACATTGTGGGGCGGAGATGTGATCTCTCCCTACGATGGGGTTAAAGAATTCTTTACTGGGCTGATCAGCCATTCTTATAGAAAAACCGCCTACCGAACTAGTAAGTATTGGCACGTGTCTGCCTCTAAAAAATGAAATATTTTAAAAAAGAACTAGTAAGTGGGGCGTTTGTGGGGAGCAAATGTAAATTCAATTTTTTTTTATTTATTTATGGTATGTGCATTTCCAGCCCCTGAGTTGGGACATGGGAGTAGGGGCCACGCTAACAAAAATAAAAATAAAATAAAATAAAAAATAAAAAAAGAGAGAATCAGTGGAGTGGTCAGAATCACGGAGACGGAGGCTCCTCTGATTTCCAAAGCAATTTGGTAGGAAAGGATGCTTCCTCCCTTGTCGGCTGGCACAACAGGCCAGGCCACTGAGAGACTGAAAAGAGAAGTCCTCCGCAGTCCGTAGTCCGTATACACAGAACCAAGAGCATGCCTACACAAAACAATGACAAACAAGGGCATGGCAATCCACACTCGTGACTGGGAGGAAGTTGCAATTTGCAAAGACCATAAGATGAGAGATAGAGAGAACCTAACCTACTACTCACTGTCACAGGATGCATGTGAGAGCCCAAAAAGGTGATCAATCAATCAATCTAGACCGTCTATTTGGGCCAAGTAGAATACATGTTTGTATGGGCCATTGCCCAATGACAATGACTCAGGAAATTACAGCAGAGCCCTGATAATGTTCTTGAAACGTGGGACATGTGTCATTTATCGGGGCCCCATATCCATTTCATCCACCCAATAGGCTTCCCTTTTGGATGTTAAATGCGGGCTGGCCCATGGGGGACCTGGAACTTTCAGTGAATGTCCAATTGTTCATGGTGTGGTGATGTTGCCAGAACCAATGATATTATTTTATTAGGTCAGGCTAGGTCGGGATGTAAAGAACCATTTACAGAGAATCCGGATAGCTTTGCCGGTTTTATTTCAGGCAAACTCGGCCCAAAACTTTGTTTGTTTCTAGGAAGGAGCCCAATTCCAACTCGAGTACAGTTTTCTATACGATTATGCTTTTTGTTTTTGGGATTTTAAGGGAGAAGTTTGTCAATGGAAACAGTTTCCATTGACCATTTTTATCATGTATATTATATGTGTATGTAAACTTTAAAAGGTTATAGCTTTGCACTCCAATGTATAATTATAGTGATTATTTTTTTTATTATAATTTTTTGAGATCTATGCATCCCAAGTAGTTATTGGTGTCTTGTTTTTCTATTTTTGCAAAAAAAATAAAAAAAAAACTTTTTGGATCAAATTGTAATATTAATATTTTCTTTTATAAATAAAAATAAAAATAAAAGTATGTATATACACACACAAATGATCCCGAGGCAAAAACGATTTAGCCTCTAGGTCAGTTTGCAAAACATTGCTTGGGGAGAAAACTGACAAGACATGTTAGGACAATTTTGGTCATTCTACTAATGACTTTTTTATGAATAAAATAGTCATTGTATAATTTATTTGAAAATCAAACAAACACGAATAAACTCACTTACATGAGTAAGTGCTTATTCCAATAAGCACTTATTTTGGGCTGGAGCATACCAATAAACACTTAGGGTCTGTTTGGTTTACAGTCAAAATGGGAATCGAAATCTTTTGGAATCAGAATTGGAATGGTCTATTCCCACAGTTTGTTTGGTTCAAACAAAAATGGAAAGAAAATTGGAATAAGCATCAAGGAGATTTCATTCCCAAGGGAGGGGCAGGGAATGAAAATGGGATTGCTATTCCACCCAACCAAACAATTGGAATTTGAATAGTCCTTTCTGATTCCGATTCTAGACCCCTATTCCTCTGAACCAAAAGGACCGTTAATCGTGTTTGAGAAATAAACCCAAAATTTACTCTTATTTTTAAGTGCTTATTTCCTTTATAGCCTATCTTGATCTGCCACATCATTTTACCCCTGTTTAAAATAAGTGCATTTCCACCAAAAACTCATAAATGCTTATTAAAATAAAAGCAATTATTTTTCAAATAAGTTCCCAAAAGTGTTTCCTGAATTTATCCTGTTAAATAGGGTCATGTTTAGCATCAACTATGAAAATTCTCATTCTCAGAATCCATCCATAAAAGAGTGGATTTTGAGAATTTTCTAGATTCTAAGAAATAGTAGAGGCGTTTGGCAAATGATTTTGATTCTTATTTCTTAAACTCAAAATGAAATTTTGTCACCACACACTTCTTCTTCATTCTTTTTTCTGCAATTCAATCGAGGAACACAAAACACTGCCATCTTCTTCTTCTTTCCTCGCCCTGTCTGAGTCCAGCTATTTTGGACTCGGATGACGTTTTTATCTAATCAAATCGAATTTGAATTTTACAATCTGCATCCGATTAATAATCAGATAAAATTTGGATTTGACTCCATATGATCCGATTGAAATCTGAATTATAATATTTATTGATTTTAATATATAAGTTTTATATAATTTATTATGTTTAAAATTATAAAAATATATATTTTATATATTTATTATCTATGAATTTATATATATTAAATTCAGTATGTTATACTTACATTAATTTATTACATAAAAGTTGAAAATTATTTAACTTTTTAATTTTAAAATGTCAAAGCGGAGTCAGATTGATTATGATCCATTCGAATATAAGGGGTTCAAATCTGATCGGAATCGGATGTAAGTTTTCATTGATCGGATTATATCCGGATTTTGATAAATCCAATCCGAGGATCCGATTACAGCCCTAAAGGCCAGTCACTCAAGCCAATCATGTCGGAGAGAGGGAGAGAGAGAGGAGGGGGGCTTGGCTTCGGAGGGCTTCCATTGTCTTAATGGCAGTTACTTTGCTAATTCCACCACTTGAGAGAGCTGTGGAGGGCTGAAAAGCACAAAGGCGTTGGCCTCGGCTTCAGAGAGATCAGTATCGTGTTTTGCATGGGTATGAGGCACATGTGCTCCCCAGTCGTGTGCTTCACAAATGAGCCGATGAGTTCATGCATGGGTTAAGCGTTGGCCTTGACCAGTCACTATCGTGTGAGGTATGGATGATGAGCGAGCATGCCGTGGCCGTGCACAAAACGAGTTTCAACGTCAGGTACTGTCTGTGTGTGCGATGGGTCTCAGTGTCAAAAGGTCAAGACTATGCCCAAGGTGGTTGTCGGGTTGTGATCGTACACGAGACGGAGGGAGAAGTATTTCTTCGCATCTTGCTTTGAGGGCTGGTAGTTCAGGTAGGAGTGGGAGAAGCTAGGCCAAGTAGTTGAGAGGATCTCACCCTACAATCAGGGTGAGGAGACTGTTGTGATTACCCATATTCGGGTGTCGGGGAAGATCCGAGCTGAGCCCCAAGTGGAGGAGGAAGCTTTGGTGTGGGCTGGCCTCGTCCCCGCTTGCCTTAGTAGGAGAATTCCTGCTATCGGCTTAATATGTCAGCTCACTTTCTTGTTAGTAAGCATTAACTTGCTTGTTGTGCTTTTGCAGAGATGCTGCTAAATGCCAAGGACTTGCTGCTTGAGAAGGCTAAGATGCTAAAGAAGATGACGGGTGAGGACCAATCCGGGAAATAGATGTCGAGGGGGGAGGCGTTAGCCGAGAGGGCACCTCAGCCACCCTTGCGGACAGAATGGTCAAGGTGAGTACTTGCTTTTTTACTTAGAGAATTTCTTTGTTCTTGCCTTTCTTTTGCTGATGACCTCCGAGGAGAAGAGGGAGCAACTCGAGGTACGGGTTACCGAAGCAGAGAGAGGCTGGGAGTCGTCATTTCAGCCATGCGCGAGGAACAGGAGCCAAGGAAGGCTCTTAAGGCTGAGATCATGATAGAGAAGGAGTTGGTAAGAACTCTGAAAGATGCGCCGAAAGTGGCGGACGAAAAGCTGTAGGCATCCGAGGTGATGAGGCCCCAAGTCGAGGAGGGGAGGTCTCTGGCGAGGAGGGGTGTACGACTGCCAAGAGGCGGGCAAAGGAGGCCGTCGAGGTGTGGTAGGTGTCAGCGGAGTACGACCAGGCCCTGGCTGACTACGGGGCGACCGCTTACTTGGAGGTCATTTTTTATAACTTTTGTAAGGGGCTCAACCTCCCCCTTTCGAGGCCAACTTTTGTAAAGTCATACACAAATGACATTTATGAAATATAATTTTGTGCCTTTTTGTGCTTACATTTTTATTTCTTTTTATGCATATAGGGGCCGATGCCCCCTTGCGAGAGGTCTCAAGTTGCAAAAATCCGTTGCTCACTAAGCCATTTGCTCAAGAACTCAAGTGAGTCAGGCCGAGGCCGAGCTCCACCGTTGAGGACATGGGGCCCCTTTCCTTAGCGAGAAGGAAAGGGAGGCGCACACCTTGGCTCTCTTGACTAAAATTTCCTTAGGGACATAGCGCATGGGCCCACGTGTAGCTGAGGCCTAGTGAGTGGTGCCTGACTACCGTCATGGAGTGCCCTTGTCTTAGCGAAGTGGCATTGTTCTCTTTAGCGTGTTTGTTCTTCCATGACATGTGTTAAGCAGAGGGCCGATACTGGCTCTTTATCCTAGATAAAGACTCGCTCGTTGAGAGGGTCTTTGGAGGCTGAGGTCAATATCAAAGGTCGAGGTCAATATCAAAGGCCTTTTGTTAAAAAGGGCGAACAGGCTGTGATCTTCAGAGGGTCATATGCCTTGGGTTGACATCCAATCCAGGCATTTGACCTAGATAAAAATTGTGGATTGCGGCCAGTCGTTTGACCGAGGGAGACCTGGTGACTAGGTGTATGACCTCCGAGGGCCATGTGCCTTGGACCGATGACTAGTCCAAGCGTGTAACCTTGGTGGGGGTTGTGTGCTACAGTCGGTCGCTTGATCGAGACGAGAACGTATACACTAAGAACTTGATCCGATGTGAGAGAAACTTGCTCGCTTCATTACAAAAAACTTGTTTACATGGTCGATCATACATTGTGAATCCATCAGAGTTCCTAGTGTAAGGCACATATGAGCAAAATGCTAGAGAGCCGAGTGCCTCTCATTTCTTCTTGAGCTAAGGCTACACCCGAGCTGCTGCTGCTACGAGGGAGAGGTGGCGATGTCGCTTTCAACATATTCTTTTAGATACCTATGGTAGATGAGGGACTCGATCTCGTCTTGGAGCTCATAACAACCCTCGGTGTTGTGGCTGATGCCGCGGTGGTACCTGTTGTATTTCCTTGGGTTACCCTCTTGAGGCTCCTCTTTATCTTCTGAGGCCACTTCACGTACTCCTCCTTCCCTACCTGCATGAGGATATGCGCTTAGGTAGAGTTGAGTGGTGTGTACTTGTCGTAGGACGGGGCCTGTGGCTTCTTGTTCGTATCTTTGTGGTTGTTATTGTTGTTGTTGCGACCGTCTCCATTCTTTTTCTTCTTTGAGCCCCCATGGTTGTGGTCGCCTCTCCTTCTTGGCATTTGCCAGTCGAGGCCTCCTCAGCGGTGATGTACTTCTGAGCCTTTTTCAAAAATTTTGCCTTGTTTTTGGGCGGTCCCTTGGCGATGGAGCACTTGAGGTCTGACCCAGGTAGGGGGCCATGGATTGCTACGTGCATGGAGACCATAGGGTCGAGGTCTCGGACCTTGAGCTCTTCTTTTTTGAAACAGTCGATGTAGGATTGTAGATTCTCACCATGCCTCTATTAGACGATCATGAGCGTGACGACGCTCTTCTAGCATCGTCAGTTGCTAATGAAGTGGGCGAGGAAGAGGTTGGCGAACTACTCCCACGAGTTGATGGAGCAAGGTAGGAGCCCGGAGAACTATCGGTGGGCTGCCCCCTTGAAGTTCACCTGGAAAGCTCAACATGTCAAGGTGTTGGAACATCCATAAAGGAGCATGAGTGCTTGGAAGCTTTCCAAGTGATTGTCCGGATCCGTAGTGCCATCATACATCTACAGTGTGGGAGCTTTGGAGTGAGGTGGAAGGAGCTCCGAGGTGATGGCACCCATTCTGTTGGACGAGGGATTTTGGCTTGCCGAGGCATCACCTTAACTCTCCTTAACTTGTCGAACCTCATCTTTTATAGCACCAAACTGCGCTTGGAGGTCGATGATCCTTTGGTTGACAGAGGTCTGGGCCTCGTCTTAGTCCTCTCGAGTGTGGAACAGGTTGGCCCTGTTCCCCAAGTACTCTGATGCGGGCGCGTCCTGGTTTCTTTTGGTCTGTTGGTCATTAAGGAGTTCTCGGATGTCTAAGTTGCGGGAGGGAGAGGCGTAGTGTCGGCCCCTATCCCTCAGAGGAGGGTTGTAGTAGCCAGACTGCCCGCCTTTGTCCTGGGGGTTCTCTGATTGATGGTGTCGTCCTTGGTCTCAACGGTGGTCGCGAGACAGCGTTGGGTCATCCTCTCGTCGGCTAGGGGGTCAGGAGGTCCTCAGCGGATGACTGGCATGTCGGTTACTACCGTTGGACCCTGACTGGTGGAGTTTGGGAAGAGCATTCGCTATGGCGCCCCAGGCTTCCAGCGGGGTGGCCTCTTGCTGGTCGCCCCACCTCGCCCAATCTTTGTGTGATGCTGTCGAGCCGATCGAGGACCACTTGGAATTGGTCCATCATGACCAAGCTCTGAGCATTCCTGGTGTTTCTTGCCATGTTGACTGAAGCTTAGGAGTTAGTTCTTAGGTCTTTTAGAGTGAATTTAATTGAAAGAAGTCTTAGTGACGATCCCACAGATGGCACCAATTGTTGCAACCTAAAATGGGCCGAGGACAACAGAGTGAATTCACTTCTTAGATGAGTTGGCTGATGAGTCTGAGGTTTGTTGTGGCCGAGGGTCCATGAGTTGGACTTGTGGAGGAGGGAATGCATCAGAGACCCCGAGTGTTATCACAGGGGTGGAAACTCTGATAGTCAAGTTAGTAAAAGCGTTGAAAAGAGGGCGAACGAGGACTGAGTAGAATGGCTCAGACAAGGTTGCCATGAAGCTAAGGAACTTGGAGTAGCGGGTGTCTCGATCCCTTTCCTTAGGGGGGCCATTCCGTATTTATACTTAAAGCTACTTGGAGGTAGGTGGGGCGGACGGACAGAATGTAGTCCGAGGACGCAGCCATCCGAGGTCACCGCATGCGGTCGCGCCATTGGTCTTACATTGCACATCGACCTCTGCTTTATGCGACGCTCTTATTGGATTTGCGTTGCATGCCGCCCTCAACCACGTGTGGGCGTGCTACTGGTGTGCCATAAGCCCTTACATCAAAACCATAAAATAAGACAAAGGATTCCGAAATGTTAATTTGTAGTCATAATACTCCATTTTAGTCACTATTTCATTGATCCGATCGACCATCGTAGAACCACTGGTTCTTCTGATCAACATCTCTCTCTCCCTCTCCTTTTATTCAAACGCAAACCACCTTCGTTCAACAAAAACCATTAGTTACTAATGCCAGTGCTACGTTCGAACATCTGCTTACTTTGAACATGGACCACCGGTGGTAATCAATGACTGGTATAAACCGGAAAAAACAAAAGCTAAATCAAATAAATAAAAAACTAACTAAAAGAAAACACAGAAAAACCACTCATGGAGACACAGTCATCATCAGAGTGGTAACCAGTCTCCATGATCGAATACTGGAGAGGCTTCTCTAGTGAAAAGCGATGGCAGAACACCAGGAGGCAGGCTATGAGAAGAAGAAAGTTGGGTTTTACTGTTTTAGGCTCAGCGCAAATAGCTGTAATAAAGGAAAGTACATTTACAACTTCGCCCCTGCTCTCACGTGTAATGGGAACACATGGGTTCGTTAATTAAAAAACAAAATAGTAAAGGCCGCTCGAACAGGCTTTTGCCCTGATTGAATCCGGTTTTCTCACAATCAAGAAGTGACTCTCTGGAGTGATGCCGAAAGGGGCCTTAGATTTCCGGATAGTTGCTCTCCTTTTATTCCCTTCATGATGGGCAACGTGCTTTGAATTACCATACCCTGTTACCCTGCGTAGCGTGCAGTATTGTGTCGGCCACTTTAAATTTCATGGGCCATACTAGGGTATCTCTCATAAAAGCACAACTACAACTCTAACTTAAACGGTTTTATAATGTAGGCAAGGGCTACCCGTTAACCCGTATGGGCTTGGGGGTCCACAAAATTTAGACCAGGGGATGGTTGTATGCAATTTGGATCTTTACATTTAAGACCCATTAAGAATTAGGTCCGATCCCATTAAAGAAAATATATGAATTCTCAAATTTAGAAAGAAAAAAAAAAGTCAGTTCGGGTTTTTTTTTTTTTTTCACATTTAACAGTGATTGAAATTTAGATTTCAGTGTTATTGAACGGAGTTTTTTCAATTTTCGCATGACCGACCGATTAGCTTGTATAATTTGATAGGTTCAGCTCTAGACCCACACCCACATCTGTTTGCATAGATGTTCAACTTTTGCGTGTGTCTATTATGTATTTGTATTCCAGTATGGCATTATTTTGTAGAATAGTAAATCGCGTTTAAATTAATTAATGGCCCTGATTGAGTTCTAACCACTGAATTATTGTTAGATGGGTTAAGATGCTTTGGTATGAGTAGATCCTAATCTGATGGTAGAAAACATCCTTCAAGAAGGAAATTTATGGTTTATTCATAAGTAATACTTCCAATTATTAAATACTTAAAAAGAACTTCATAACAAATTAAGCACGTGTGTTATGCTGATTGAGACACGTTAGACACTGCACCGCTTGAGATTAATTGAAAAAAAGAAGGAAAAATAAAATGAAAAGGGTCTATTTAGTATATATTTGGCACCGATATTGTAGATACAACATTATTTTCTTAGCACTGATTGTATGGGTTGGAACGCTGTCTTTTTTTTTTTTTTTTCTTTTTAGAAATCTTGCTATCAGGTAGGACATTTTCTAGAGCAGTAATAATATCTTCTATTTGGTACCAGTGCTTCATATCCTTTTTAAGTATTGATATCCATTATAAGAAATTCACTTCATTGTTATATCATGTCTTCATTGACATCAACGAATTCTAATATAAAAAAGCATCAAATTTAGCGTTATTTTAAATTACATCACACCTCAGTTTTAAGGTGGTTTGGAATACCAATTTTTGTAAAAAGTTGGTTTTAAATATATTACCGTTTCCTGAAATACCATTTTTATTGTTTTTTAAAATAACCCAACTAGACGCTTAGAGTTAGGGTAGAATAGAATAATAGATAGAAAAATGAGATAAAAAAGCAGTAAATGGTGTGATGGTCGAGAAGCTGACAAGAGCGGAATTCTATACGACAAGGAGGAAAAGTCACATATGTATAGGCTTCCCATTTACTCAACATGTCTGATTTCGTACAGGAATCACACAAACTGGTGATGGAAGAAGAAGGAAGAAGATTTATATAAATGTGGAGGGAAAGGAAATCAAAACAAAGCCAATTTTGAACTTATATAGCTACCCCAGTCATTGTCATGGAAGAATCAGGAAAATATCTATTAATGAGGGGATAAAAAAAAAATAAATAAATAAATTTAAGATTTGTTATAATAAATTAATTTAAGATTTGTTATCCACTTATCCCCTTCGTTGTCATCGAATAGTGATTTGATATGCCAAAGTCCTTTACGTTACTCAACATGATTGGCTGAAGACAAGCTACACTTTGGATAAGCAATCAAGAAACCCAACTCAATATATTCTAAGGACATACATCACTCTCTTCCATTCTCTCTAACCCTAATTATGGCTTAACTTTAAATTTTTCTTTTTTGAGGATAATTGTAGTCGCATTGTATTTTTTTAAGGAAAAAAAAACTAAGTTTTATCTACTAAAATAAAAACAAAAAAATCAATTTTTGTAAATAGTTTAAATAGGAATGCAAATGGATCAAACCAAATCAGACATAAATAGACCCAAATTTGATTTCTTTGTATTGGAATTCAAATTGGATCTTTTCCATTGGGTATATAGCGGATTCAAATCAATTTCGGATTGCAATTGGATATTAAATGCTATTAATCAATTATACTAAAAATGATTAAAATACTATATATTATTAACAAACTGTATTTAATACAGTATTTTATGAACAAAATGAATTGCAACATGAAAAATAATTAAATGAAATTTGAACTTATGACAGTTTACTAGTAATTAAAAACATAACATTCAAACTAGTTTTATCGATAGGTACAATATAATTTTAAATATTTATGAGCATATATATATATATATATAGGGTTCTCGAAAACATCTATAAACAGGTGTTTCAGGGACCTAAAGATATCATATACATCTAATATGGAACATATCATATTGATACTTTGAACCTTACCGATAATAATATCCTGCATCAGCCATAAAATGTATATGGCCTAGTATCACTTAATCACTCACTTTGGATGGATGGCTGATGTAGGGTGCTAGTATTGGCTATACAGTCTCTAATACAATCATCAGGTTCAGCTAAGCTTGTAATTCACCTTGATTTCAAGGCAAAACAGTGCATAAGCTGTTTGGTCAGCAGTTTTTAATTACAACCAACGGGTTTATATAGTTGCAACAAAAAATACAATGGCGGAATGTTGCATGGCCACTTGTGGGTTGAAACGCCTGATGGCCCTCAACCTCAAATAACCACCAAATCAGTGCGTCTGTCTTCCAAGTTCAGTTCTGCACCCTACAACGTCCCACAGCATATCTTCACCGTATATTGGCAGCATCTCCAGATGTTGATATCATCAATTTTAGTGCGTCCTCAATTCGATAACCATACTTGATGGTCAATAGCTATTGTGAGTAACCTAGAGAGTTTAATTGAATATGGCATCGGAGAACAAGCTTACGTTCAACTCATTTAGACTTTCCAATTACGATTGACACTATAATCTTTCAAGAAGCTTCATCTCCATTACAAACCCACAAGGGCCCACTTAATAAAAATAGAGATTAGTACTCAAGTTTGTTAATTTAAGCAAAATAGGTTGTGGAATGTGGCAGACCAAAATGGCCCATGTGGTTGGTTCTTCACAATGTACCTGATTTGTTAGAGAAATGGATAACCAAGAGCCAGAGGGACCTCATCAGATCAACTGTCTGAATCTACAATGTGGCATGTGAATCCTCCTCGGGATAGACAATTCTCTTAGAAGGATTCAGAGCCTGGAGCCACACAACTGGGCTTGGAAGCAGATGAAAATCCTCAAATGAGTAAGATGGTCCCGTCTCCGTGTTCTCATTTATATGCATCAGAACAAGATGGTCCCCCATGTCTCCTTCTCAGTTACGCGATATTTTGTTTGCTCTGAAGGACCAATTTTGCAACTTGTCTCCACTTTTTGCCACTCTTCCAGATTATTGGGCCACGAAGAATCCACGGGAGGATAGCTACAATTAGGCTTTGAATATGTGAGCCGAAGACACTTAAGGCGGAAGCGATGAGGAAGGCCCACTTTTGCTTGCCTTTATGAAGAGGATCCATCACCTATGGTCGAAGGGAGAGCTAGCCCTGTCTTTTTCTGTTGTTAGATCTTTAGCTCAAAGCCTCAAACCTCACATAGCAAATTTTCTTTTCTACTCCATGTCTGTGACGGACCAGCTGGGACAAATTTTCCATCAAAAGAACAAAACCTTTGGCCTTGTGTTGTGTTTAACCTCTTAGTAGGGTGGAAATTTCATACCCAACCCAACCCATATGACTCACTCTTTCATGACCTTGGCGGGTTGGAGACGGATTTAATCACCCAATCCCAATGGTTATATTTCAATTAATTCGGGTTGGGTCAGGTTGTGGGTTGGACCCACTGGATTGGTGCATGAATGATTTTCTGGACATTATCCCATTAATTCCCATGTGAGACTCCTGGCCACAGCAGACCCATGAACCAACTATAGCCATAATCCAAGCTCAATAAGGTTAATATGCATGCTCAAGAACTTGGTTTCCATTATGGCTAGGCTTGCAGCTTGTGTGTATAAAGAGCTAATTAGGAAACTTTCTTGCAGGAAACCACCTAATTCTGCCACGTGGAGGCACCTTGTGGTTAATTCATATTATAGAAGACCCACTGGGTTGTCTATTTTTTTTTTTTTTTTTTTTGAGAAAAGTAAAATTTATGGCACAGATCTACAGGAGGACTCAAAAAGGAGGGAGGATCAACAGACCAACAGCATTCCCTCCCCAAAGACCTGGTCACCATGGCCATTTCATGAGCAAAGATCTAGGAAAATGGACTACAGGCTTCTTGTCACTGGGTTGTCTACTTAGGGAGTGACTGTTAGTTGTATGGTCTCTATAAGTTGTGGTGTGTTGGAATTTACTAGGCCCTATTGTGGTGTGGTTCAAATTACAAGGTTTGAACTACATCACACTGCATAAGTTGTTTTGCACTTTGATGTGGATGTATTATTAACAAAGTTTTAACGAAAAATATTTCAGTCATTTATTACATTTTATATAGTAATCGAGCAATCTACAAAGATGTGAATTTGGTCTACAAGATTTTGATATGGAAGAAAATTTATAATATTTTGTCTTTCAAAACCATCAACATGGTTTCAAAACACACCACGCCCCTGAAAAGAATGCCTAATGGGTATAGTACAGCATGTTTCAGAAACCTAAACAATCCACAATACAGGATACCCCCTTAATCAAATCCCTCTTGTCCATGTAGAGATACCAGTGGGTCAGGTTAACTGACAAACCCACACTGAGGCACTGACCTAATTCTTTCAGGTTGGGGTTAGGGTTTTGGGTTGGGCTTGGGCTTGGGTTAAGGAGGACCCACGCCAGCTAGACTGCCTTACTTTCAGAGGCTTCGGATTGCCTTACTTGAACAGGCACACTTACAGTTAGTTACCCTCTTCCCCTGGATCCACTGCTCTGAAGGGATATGCACGTATGGACTATGAACTCTTAATACAAGAGGGGAAAAATATATTGGAATTGGTGGTATAATCAGATTGAAGGCTTAAAAAATGAGAGGGAAAAAAGAAAGCATTTGCAAAACAATCAGCTGGTTTGATATGATAAGGTCTCCTGTTGGTCTTATGGGAGACTTGGGATCGAATCCCGCATGCACCTGACTTGGGCGATGGGCTATCCCCCATTGTGTAGCCCTTCACAAGATTTATATAAAAAAAGAAAAAAAAAAAAGAAACATAAGAATAATCTTCTCCACCAAAAAATTTTTAAAAAACAACGATAGATTGAATGAGAAGAAAAAAGAATAGCATTTACCAAACAACCATAAGAGTATTCTTTTCCACCAAAATATTTTAAAAACAACGATAATAGCTACTACTCACTGCAAAATGCAAATACAAAGATCAAAGCTCAAAAAATGACTTCTAAAAACATTGGAAGAAATTGAAAACCCTATCTAGAATCCTCAAGTACTCTCATTACAAGTATCAGATGGAGAAAATTAAAATAAATCAAAACTGCATTTCAAATAAATGTTGAGATTTCATAATCATTGACTAATCCTAGTTCTGAAGTTCTCATGGTGTTTGATTAGATTGAGAAATGCTGAGACTTGAAAAAAAAAACCCAATGTCAGAAAAGATTAAGAAAATTTGCGTTATATAGCTTCAGTGAATACTGAATACTATGTTTGCTCTCTTTGAAAATACAATAGGAATCTTTGGCAAAATAAAATAAAAATAAAAAGTCTATAGTGCTAAATTTTCTATCTTTCAGCCAAAAAATCTGTTTTCTGTTGAAGCATTTTCCAATTGTTTCTCGTAAGCAGCTCAATGAAAACAGTTCAATGGGAGAGCTAAGCTTAGTAATGTTCCTTTATCCTTAAATCTCTTATAATCCTGATTTATAAGAGGCTAAATCCAACGGTCTCAATTCTCTACAGCTCAATGCATAGGATCCAAACCCAATCCTATTTCATTGCCTCTTAGAATTTTCTCTCCATCCTCTAATCAATGGGAGAGTTTCAGGCCTTTAGCTTAGAAGGTTAAAACCCACCAAAATGTTGTAGGTTTTATGAGCCGAAAGGCACTCAATTCTTTTTTTTTTTTTAACGTTAGAATCTTTTAATGATGGGTTGTTAGCACTTACCAGATAGAGTCCATTAGTCTTTATACCAACTAAAGATTTATCATGTACTGGATATTTGAACGATGCAATATCTTATTTAATCATAAATTTCAATATTCTATATGCATTATGATCAATTTCATTCAAAGTAAAACAATTATAAATTATGAATTTTCATATAGCTAATCCAAACAAATAAGTCAATAGCGCAATAGTGAATTATTAAATCCAATAAAATGAGTAATAAACGGAAAATAGTAAGAACGAACTAAGTAAAGAACAATAAAGAAAAAATGAAAACTCCTTGGTTTTCTCAAATTATGGGGGTTATACGCTTGTACTCATCTAGGTGGTGTTGCATTATACTGCGTTTTTGTTTAGATTCAAGCTACATGCCATGTCGGCGTTTTGATTTTACCTCCAAAATACTATTTGGTTTGGAAGAATTAAGTACAAATGTTTGTATTACTTTCTGTATAGAGGTGTTAAGTACAAATATTTGTATCACCTTCTACATGGCGTATAGTAGCATCTAGACCTGTTCACTGGCTGGGCTTTGAGCTCAGTTCATGAACATTTTAGGTTGGGCCCATTGAAATTTTTGAAAAAGTTCAACGCAAGACCAGCCCATAAACAGGTCTAGTGGCATTTTGGTGGTGCCTATAAAACCCTTGCGTGCTTGAAGGTTCAATTGGCCACGCGAGATTGTTTTCACTTGGTGGATTCATTTCAGAATCATCTTTATATGGTTTGGCCATGTAATCTATTGGGGGGCTGGAGATCGTTAACCAATGGGATGTTTGGAATCGTGGTCATTTTTCAAAAAAAAAAAAACTGTGCTACGTCAGATCCACATAGGTGTTTCAACAAACGCCCATATATATGAATGTTTGGTTCAGGCGTTTATTGAAAAATTGGGCATGTCTTGTAAATCGGGACCCCACTGATGCATGAAATGCCATGCATTGGTGAATCGTTTCCCCCAATGGTTGACTGATGTGTATCTTATGTGGTGCTTACCCGTCAGCACATACATGAAAAACAGTGATAAAAATCACCTTACCAAATAACATAGTGTTGCTCACTGTCTAGTGGCAGAAATATTTTTTTATAAAAAAATGGATCTTGAAAGCATGGCCATTTTTTCTTGAAAATTAATCCCAAAAAACACTCGCGCTTCTAAACACCATCCAAAGAGAGGAAAGAAAGCAAAACAAATCAGGATTCTAGAAAAAATACTTAGCTTGTAAACCATGTGTATGTGGGTGTGGGTGTTTGGTAGGATCAAATGAATCGAATCCTCAATAATCAACGATCTTGAGGCATTTTAGGGTAATGCTTGATTCTCTGAGAAACAGGTTTCTTATAAATAATAATGCCGGTGTGGTGTGTTATCACATGCATGAACACATGAATACTTCATAAGAATCTGCTTTAAGAATCATTCCAGGAAGCTATATCTTATAAATTCGGTAATCATCCCTAAAAATGAAAATGGAGTGACAATCTCTTCTACTGTTTTTTTTTGAGAAAAACGGGCTTAATTACCAAATTCAACCATTCTAGTACTGATATAGAGAAGGAAGAATATTTTCAAAATCTTTATACTTGTTATATTGCATTATTTCTTTATGAACCACTGAAACAGGTTTTTTTTATTTATTTTTTCGAAATGAAAATAAATTCATTGACTGGACAAAGACATACAGAAAGTCATGAGATAGAAGCAAATCCTCTTTAAGTTGGAATACAAAATTGAGACTTGTTGGGTTGAGTAATGTTTAAGCTCATAGATTTTCTTGCCTCCTTATGCTTATTTACTAGAAATATAAATGATGTAGAAAAGCTATGGATATACTGAAAATGACTTAAATAAAAATAATAAAAAAATGAATTAATGGTTTATAATTTAAAGATGTATATGGCACTGAAATAAGATTCTAGCCGATCCCATAATATAAATGATGTAGAAAAGCTATGGACATACTGAAAATGACTTTAATAAAAATAATAAAAAAAATGAATTAATGGTTTATAATTTAAAGATGTATATGGCACTGAAATAAGATTCTAGCCGATCCCATCTAATTGGGACAAGGCTTATAGGATGATGATGATGATGATAATACGTACGAAGAAGAAAATTGGCACCACCTTCATATAAGGCTGTTCATGGGTTGGGTTGGGTCGGTTTACTGGTGTTTTTTGAATCGATCCGATTTGGTCAGTTTACCTAGAAATGAAACTGAAACCGACCCAGTACTAAGTAAAACCAACCTGGTTGGTTTGAATCAAGTTGGATCGATTTGGGTCGGTTTTGTGAATGATTCTCTCAATATGAATGGTAAAGGATTCAAGTCTAAGAAAACAAAGGTTGGATGCTTGAAAAATAAAAATGATTTGATGGATTAAAACTGATATTTTAAATATCAGAAAATTTATATATAATACACATATTTTTAAAATAAAGCTGAAATATATATATATATATATATATATATAATATCTAAGTCAGTTTGGGTCGGTTCGGTTTCGATTTTGAAAATCGAAACCGAACCGAACCATCGATTTATGTTTCTTTGTAACTCGAAACCAAACGATGCTGAAGAAAAACCAACCAACTCGGATTAGATCGAACCAAATTGGTCGGTTTGAGTCTTGTTATGAACAACCCTAATTATATCAATTGTATGATTTCTTTTTTGTCAAAAATTCTCATCAGAATACATGGAATAAGCAAAATAAAAAGAGCAAACCCTCGGTGCAAAGCTGACCATATACAGAATGTCCTTGTGCTTGATCCCTTGCTCATACCAATTTCCTTGTGATTTTTGAATTTGACCACCACATAAAATATGCTTTCTTAATGTCCTTTGTGCTTTTACCTGGGTATCTCTTTTAGAACTTGGATCAAACATCTCTCCTGCTGCCGCTTAGTGCTTATGCACGTACGCTTTGGTTTCAATAATAAATCAACTAGAATGGATGCATACTCACGATCCAATTACTACTTGGAACATCACATTTGTGCCATCCTAGTCAGTGAACAGAATCTTGGGTTGGCAACTTGGCATTATGTAAGGCATCTATGAGTTTCATGGACAATAGGACAAGTGCCCATCAACATCAACACAACCATATTGCATATATATATAAAAGTATAGGATGGCCTGATGCTTGAATCATGGGACAACTGCTGACAAGTTATGAGGGCCCACACTGATAGCGTCCTAGTTATATTAAATATTAATTATGCTCTCACATTAGCCCAAAGCCTTCAAAACTTTGATGCGTACAAGCAACAAGTTATTTGTTTGATGATTTGCGCTTTGATGGGAATCGGATTCAGTCAGAGCAAAGTTCATTCGACAGCATCATAGTCTTGCATTGAAAATATCTCCCCCATAAAATAAAACACACAAGTATCAAGGCTATTCGAACACTGTTCAAACGGGCCTAGTTCTGACTGAAGTCAATCTCGCTTTGATCTATATTGATCGGACACGACACAACATATTATTTGTTTGATGTTTTAAGGGCTCTGTTGTTTGGAAAGAGTATAAATCACAGAACGCCTCAGTGTGACTTCACATCTACATCCCACCATGTCTCCTGTCTGTATTCTGTGTATCCTATACAGAATCTCTCACTGATTGCAGATTTGCAATAACAAATAAAAGAGGGTAGAATTGTAAAAAAGGGCATGTTCATAAACCAAGTTAAAATTGGATTTTTTTTTGGTAATGCATAGACTTTATTCAAAAACTTCATAAGTTAAGGTGGGTACATTTCCTCTCAAAACAGAGATATTCAAATGGCCCGAACCACAGAGAATGGGTCTATTGCCGTCCACGTATTCACAGGAGACAAAGCCACTTTGGCTAAGCAATGAGCTAAGTTGTTGGCCTCACGCCTGCAGTATTGGAAGCTGACTTGAGGAAGACTCCTTGCAAGGCTATTCATATTTGACCAGATGTTCTTCAAGGGAGAGAAATTTGGATTTCTAAACTTGTTTTAAGGGCCTCAGAGCAGCCAAGTCTAATAGTTCTGGCTTCTGCGTCCAGAACTGATTTGGCACCTAACCCGTTCTCCTCGAGCACCAGGTATGATTCCTAGCAACACAAGCTAAGGCAACCCAGCTGAGTCCCTTTATCATAACTTGCACCACTATTGACTTTGACCCAATTCTCATGATTTGCTCAGGAGGTCTAACTGATGGGTCTGTGATTTGTGGACAGCATTCAAGCCAAACAGCTATGCTTTTCTGGACTACGTTTATGGGATCCCTATCTTCACCTTTGAAGCAGAACTCATTTCTTGCCAACCAGACAAATAATTGCTATCAAGTAGCCCCACCGAGAAGAATCCCCCATCTAGATAGTTGTTATCACCAAACCAACAAGTCATGACCCAATCCGAGATGTGATTAAACTTTAAAGTGAGGTTGATCTGATCTAAGTGCTAATGGGGATTGGATCCACACTGCACGTGTCCTTAGTCACGCCACATCTTTGACAACTCAAGTGGACATTAATTTTCTTGTGGGTCAAGGCAGTATTAGCTTGCCAACATAATCTTCAAATGAAATTTCTAATCTTAGGAGGGATTTGTAACTTGCAGATTATTTTCCATAGAGCTGTGGGAATCTGTGTTCTATTGATAGCTCCTGTCTGGCTACTACACACAATTTGGTATCCAGATTTGGCTGTGTAGTTCCCATCTTTTGAGTAAGGCCATATTAACCCAGAGGGATATCCCTGATATCATTGATTTCTGCTTTGTTAAAGAGAGTTCTGAGGATCTCTAATTCCAGCGGTGCGGATTTTCCAAAATAAGTTCTTTAACCTAGGTATATTGACAGTCTGGCGGGAGAGTTGGGAAGCCAAGGGTGATCCCAAATGTTCACTTCAACACCATTCAGGCATTTTCTGTAGATATTGTGAGAGGTACTACTGAACAAATGTTGGAAATATTCTCCAACACCTTTTCCACACCTTCGGCATTACTAACCCAATTTTGGTGGGCATCCAAGCCTTAACCCAATTAATTATATTGGATCAGCTCTATGAATCTTGTTTCTCTAATTCATCCTATTTAAACCCATATCTATTATTAAATTATTAGTCATTAAATCATTTCTTACTAATGTGTGAGGGATAAGATAAGAAATAACAGAAATAAACTATTTAACAATGCTAGTATAGAAAATGCAAAACTAGGCTGTTTGACTAAAATATCTGTTTCCCATCCTCTATTTTATATATATAATAAAATTGAGCTATAATGCTATATAATAAATATTAAGCTATAATGCTATATGCACACCCTTAGCTACAAATAAGAAACTCAACTTCCTTAAGAGCATCTTTTCTCAACGCATTCCTCAACGAAACTTATGAACATCTCCTCTTATAAGTGATTTGATAATTTGTGGATTTTTGGGTATAACAAACCCTGAACTTTGCAAAAACGACAATTTCGACACTAAAGAATAAAAAAGGCCATTTTCGACCCTAGACATTAATAAAAAGGCCATTTGTACGCAAAAACAAATGGTGTTTGAAACGGCATTGACAGATTCGTTAGACAACATTATGTGATAGTGCTAAAGTTTGGAAAAGGCCACTTTCGACCCTCAAGTTTGAAAATGGGGCCACTTTAATAAAGTTAATTAAGTAAATTACTTTGAACTCTAATTAAATGATACTAAAGTATTTAATTTACTTAATTAGGTAAATTAAGCAATTAAATAAGTAAATTAAATTAATAAGAAAGCAAAATTAATTAATTAAATTTAATAAATAAAGCTAATCGATCTAAATAAGTAAATTAATCCAATTAAGCAAGGTTTTAAAAACCAACGCAAAATGAAACTGATGATCCACAATTTGGATGCTCCCTCGTGTGTTGTGACTCGGATTCCAACTAGTAGCAATCTGGCTGGGTTGAGTTGTGTGGACGAGTTGCGAGCTGGGTATCCAAGTTGAAGCGAGCTGTAAAAAAAGAAGAAGATGAGAGTGCCCATGTAGCTTTTACCTGGGGAAGGCACTTCGATGCTTAAGTTAGTGAGTGTGTAGGAGTAATCTCTAAAAATGTAAGGGAGCTTGAGAGTATCCGTGTGCATACCCTTCTGAGTGGATTTGGATGCCTTTTTATAGCTATTTGAGGTTCAAGTGCCATTAGACAATGTCTCTAAGTCTTCTGTGGTTCAAGTGGATTTGGTCGCGTACCTGATGCTGACTGGCACATATCACTTTGTCGAACTGCTTTGCAATACTAGATGTTGTGGGCTGAGTTCACTCCAACTCGGCTGCATACCTGATGCTGACTGCTATGTGTCACTTTTGGCAAGCTGCTTCGCTATGTTGGATGCTATGTTATCTCCAGCGTCCACGTGCCGATTATTGTGTGGGGCGACCAAAATGCCACTCGTTAGAAGCCACTTTAGTCACTAATTTCTTGGCCAATGGTTTTATTATTTGGTCCAAATGGATAAACGCATGGCATTTTGAAAAATAAAAAAATATAAATATAAATAGTATAAAAAATGACCCAAAAATCATTTATTGGATTAAACAATTTAGCGGTTCAACCAAGTTAAAAACTTTGGTTGGTCAAACTATTTGACCCAAGAATTGATTAATTGTCTAGTTACATTTTATACATAGGCGATTGAACCATTTGACCTAGGAATCGGTCAATTGCCCAGTTCCATTTAATATTTGGCCCAGAATTTTTCAAAAAAAAAAAAAAAACATCGACTTAGTTAAGGAATCTATACCCTAGATGATTGAACTACTAAATTGTTTGATCCAGTAAATGGTTTTCAAGTCATTTTTTATTTATTTATTTTTTATTTTTAAATGTCATGGTTGATTCATCGATCAACACTGACCCAAGAACTGGTGAACAAATGGTACTGTTTTAACTAATTAATTTAATTAAATACTTTAGGGTCATTTAGTTAATTAATAAAGTAAATTAAAGCTTAATTAGACTTTAGGGTCATTTAGTTAGACCTTGAAGCAATTTATTTAATTAACTTTATTAAAGTGGCCCATTTTCAAACTTTAGCAGTGCCACATAACATTTCTAAGGGATCTGTTAAGGCTATTTCAAACACCGTCTGTTTTTTTTTTTTTTCCTATAAATAACCTTTTTATCAAAGTCAAGGGTCAAAATGGCCTTCTAATTTATTCTTTAGGGTCAAAGTTGGCTATTGACGATGTTCAGGGGTTGTCAAAGTCGAAATTCTAATAACTTGATTTTCCTTTTACAAAGTAAAAAAGCATGCTGAAAAGTGAGCTTCAATCCATAAATCCATAGAGCGAATATATATACAAGATTGCCCCTAACAAATTGGGCATATCCCGTGCTTAATTATGATTGTTTGAAGCAGACTGTCATACCACATATCTTGGAGATGGGATTTTCACGACATTGTTCTCTTCTAATAAAACTATAAAAGCCTGTATTACCGCTCCGTTCTTTGTTAAAGTTAGTAGGGTGGTGCCTGTGAATTCTCTCATCTCAACTTTGATACAAGACGGAGATTTACTTTTGCCTTACCTCTCCATTATCGTCGCATGTTGCAAGTAGCAAAAGCAGAGAGTAAAATCAAGGGTATTCAATATAAGTCATTTGCTTATTAATTTGTAAAGCTGAACCTCAGATGTTAAGATAACTATAACAAGTTAACTTCTTCAGTTTCAACTCATGACAAGGGAACACAACCAAATGTTCTAATTCTCTTCGAAGGAAGATAAGATTTTATCACACAATTAATGGGGATGAAACGAATTAATGACAATGTGTATTTGGGACATTGTGTAGTCTTTATTTAGACTTAAATGATACAAGTATCACGTAGGTGAGTTGAAGAACCTTAGCCAAATTGGGTTGAGCATATACTTTGTGGGCCATGTCTGACTTCACCACCTTGGGAATTTAAGATCATTACGAACTTGAGCCGGTTGTCTCAGCTCGGTTCTTCTTCTTCTTCTTGGCACCAAGTACATCATTAGCTACCACTGGACCTGTTCATGGGCCGGGTGGCCCAATGGCCCGGCCCGACCCCTGGATGGGTTTGAACAGGCTTTTTGGCCCGCGGGCTTAACCTCGGACCAAAAAGCTCGGCCCGTATAAAATTCGAGCCTGGCTTGGATTTTGCCAAAATAGCCCAGCCCAAGCCCAACCTATAGTTAAACCTAAATAAAAAACCCTATTTGATGTCCATTTGAATAAATTTTTTGATTGGAGAAGGTTGTTGATTCACTTGTAGGCCCATTGTTCATTTAAATAGGGGAAAAAACATATGAATTAAAATAGATAATGTCTATTTTAATAGGGAAAATTTTGAAATTCTCTTATTAGGTCGGGCTTTGGGCTCGGGCCCAAGTTGTAGGCCCATTGGTCGGGCTGGGCTCGGGCTCGGGCCTAACACTTTTTTGTTAATAAAAAGCCAAAGCCCGGCCCGACCCCCGGATGGGCTTGAATAGGCTTTTTGGCCCGCAGGCTTAACCTCGGGCCAAAAAGCCCGACCCGCATAAAATTCGAGCCGAGCTTGGGCTTTGACAAAATAGCCCGGCCTGAGCCCGCCCCGACCCGACCTATAGTTAAACCTAAGTAAAAACCCTATTTGATGTCCATTTGAATAAATTTTTTGACTGGAGAAGGTTGTTGATTCACTTGTAGGCCCATTGTTCATTTAAATAGGGGAAAAACATCTGAATTAAAATAGATCATGTCTATTTTAATAGGGAAAATTTTGGATTTCTCTTATTAGGTCAAACTTTGGGCTTCGGGCTTTTTATCAGGGCCGGGCTCGGGCCCAAGTTGTAGGCCCGTTGGTCGAGCCGGGCTGAGTCCGGCCCGGCCCGGCCCAGCCCATGAACAGGTCTAGCTACCACGAGCACTCACCAGAAGATTTAAAATGCTAAAAATATGTTTAAAGAACTTTCGTTTCATGCAAAAATAATCTTTTTAAGCATAAAGTAACTTTAGTAATCTGTTTGAGACAGAATAATTTATTTTGACTCCAGAAAAATCTAACCAATGAAGTTTAACAACTTTACAAAATGATTGATCATTCGAGTTCTAGTGGGAAGTTAAAATTATTCCAGAATATATTCCCATCTACATTTCCTTCACGTCGAAGCTAGGTTGTGGAAAATTAGGGTTTTGATGGATGAATGGTTAACTGGCTTAGCTTGAACCACGTCTGAGACTTGGTTCAGCAAGTATTTGAAAAAAAACAACAACTTAGAAATGGAAACATTTCAGCTCTGGTTGTGGGTTAAGTCCAAGTAAGTCAATTGGTGGTGTCGTAAAACATATAATCAATAGATAAATGAATATAATACATAAAATGTATAAAAGTTGAGAAAATTATAGAAAAAATGCAAAAAAAAAATATTGAATAAAATTAAGTGTGATAAATGTTGCTATTTTAGTGATGAAAATGGCCAGAAATATAAAAAAGAATAAAAAATAATAATTTGTAAGTATGATTAGATTGAACATGTCAACAGTTCAATTGGCCGGCCACCAGGTTGTTGGCAAATTCAACAGTTCATTACCAATAAATGATTCCTGGGTGAAATGGACCCAAAAACATGACCAGGTTAAGTCAAAGTCAACAAACATTGGATTCAATCAGTAATAGGCAGGCAGATGGGTAGATTCAAGTTCAACTGCATCCAACTTGTGTCAAAGTAGGTATTAGGGAATGGGGTCCTGCCAACAAAGCTTGTTGATGTCTGTACCGTTCTTATAGTCCCTTACAACCTTGTATTGGAAATATTTATCATGAAATAAATCACATAAATATTACGAAAATATTCCTAACTTAAGGCTGTAGAGATTGTTTGAATGGGCTTTGCTCCGACCAAAGCCAGACTCAACTTCGACAGGTTGCACCCTTATTTGCAGAGAACCCTAATGGTGGTTGAAAACATTTACTAATTCAATCATCATCATCACCATCTAATCCTTACCTCAATTATATAGGACCGGCTACATGAATCCTTTTTTACCATTCTGTTCTATAATATATCCACTTCTACCTCTATTATTATATATTACTCAACCGAATCAAGTTTTTCTTTTTTTGTTTTTTACTTTTTGCATTAATACAATTTTCTAATGCTACCAAAAGAGTCTATGTATTAGGGTAATAATAAAAAACTAAACTTTAAAACACAATAATATTGACTTGCAACCCATCTTAGTCAACATTTTCCGATTAAATAATTGTTTTGTTAATTAAAAATTATTTTTGTGAGGCTAGACATTTTTCTATTTTTACCCCAGATTAATGCTAGATCTAGATTTATTCAAGTAGTTAGATAGGCAAATGATCGGTTGCAAATTGATGCGCATGACAAAACAGTATGATGCAAGAGTTTCTAGATTTAATGAATATTATATTTAGTGATTTATAGTAAGCCAAATTATGAAGAGGTAATACTTTAAAGAGAATAGGAATAGCCTGTCTAGAGTTCAAAGGAATCCGACGTTCCCCACCCTGGGTTGGCCGGGTTGAAGGATAACCCATTACCCATCTACCACCCAATAAAATTAGGGACGCAATCTTGCGACCTCATTTGACGGGAACCAGACAAAATAATGGAGCAGGATGGAGTGGAGATCTCCGACCAGAGAATCAGGTTCCCTGTTTATTCAATTGATTGATTCTATCTTTTGATCCGACCCATCAGTTTCAACTGCATTGGATCAATTGATTATCTTTTAACCCGGTCCTCCAAGGCTCCAACCCATCCAAATCGACCACTCTTTTTCTCACCCTTTGGACTTTACTTTCAGATTGACCCATCTTTTTTCACTAATCCAAACCGACCATTCTTTTAAGTCCTTATGTTAATTATCAACCCTAGTCGGCGAACTGGGTTCGGGTTAGGAATGGCAACCGACCACTCCCCTTCCCGTTCTTGAGAAAATCCTTGACCCGTTCCTGTCTCCATTGGCTTGGATCAGGTTATTTTGGTTTTTACCGGGGGGGTTTTCCTATTTTTTTATATTGTTTATCATTTTGTTTTTATTTTTTATTTTATTTAAGAATTAGAAATAAAATAATCAAAATTCACAATTATATTAAGATGTATTTAAATAAATTCAAATATATTCAATCACACATATATACGACGACAATGGATCTCTACAAGGATGGAGTATTCTCTCCATACCTGCACCGTTCCTGCCAACAGAAATACAGGATGGAAAATTGCCATTTTTAATTTAGAATGAAAATTCTCAATTACCTCTTTTAATTTTAACTCCAGTTTGTCTCGTAAAAATGAGATCAACCCACCTAGCGTCTAGCGGTTCTTTCGGGGTGGTTGAACAAATAGCAAAATAAAAATATTGAAATTTGTATAAAAAACTAATTATCAACAGCGGCTTGCTTCGTCCCATCATCCATGTACGCAATATTTGACTTTGACAGAAAATAAGAGAGAGACAGAAAATTCTTTGAGAACTTTCTCTCTAACTTCTCTTATTTTTCTATTTCACCAAACACAGCTGTATGGGTTTGGGCGGACAATCTGACCAATCAGTAGCGCTTTCCCTACCCAATACAAGACAATTTTATAATAGAGGTCATGCATTTTTTGTTCTTAATTTGTTCATTAACCATAAAACA
The DNA here is from genome assembly GCF_056320005.1 of Nelumbo lutea. Lineage (NCBI taxonomy): Eukaryota > Viridiplantae > Streptophyta > Magnoliopsida > Proteales > Nelumbonaceae > Nelumbo > Nelumbo lutea. The sequence goes on along the minus strand of NC_142686.1, from coordinate 23,176,453 downwards.
GTCACGCAAACAGTGCTTTTGGTTGCAGCATTTTTTTTTCCTTCGTTTCTTCTTCCTGTGTGGATGTGGTTCATGTTGCTTAGACCAGGTATCTGTTGTTAGTCTGACCCATAACGCTGTCAGAAACTCAGAATACCCAGTAACTTATGCAGTGACAGTGTGTCCCTTTATCAAAGGACCGGGCCCATTGATGCAGATGTTCTGGGCCAAGTTGGACTTGAAACATGGTCACGGGCCTCACGAGTCACGGCTAACCGGATATTTTGCCCATCAAATTTCACGTGGACGGGGTTGCACACACAACAAGGTAACCCGCTCCATACCCATATTATCAATTTATCAGTGATCACCTTCGAAGCTTGGACATGATATTTTCATGTCATGCCCAATTTCCATTGATTATTATGGTGCTTTCAGTGGGACCCATTAAATAATGGTCCTGACTCCTGACTTACGTGCAACAGGTGAGTACAGATTTACTGCACTTGATGTTCATGTTGGGGCCATGTTAAATCAATCGGGTTCAACTATGATACCAGAAAGAGATGGATGTAAATTTTCCATCATAACCATAGATCACGCAGGGCAATCGTATCCCACGCGTCTTCGCTTGATGTATCTTAGTAGCATCTTAATATTTTTATTTTCTTTCTTCTTTTTTCCTATTCCCTCCTGTCAAGTCAGCTTTATTAGGGTCTCTGGAGAATCATCGCGGATATCGCACCACCGGCTGCCTCCGACGTCACACATGGCGCCATTAGCTGACGTCCTGCGACAGAACCAAGGCTACGTCATTAACTCAGTAGACATAGAATTCACTACGAAGACCGTCCAGAAACCGTCTATAATACGAGAAGGAAACCTCATCGAGCCTTTTGTACCAGACCAGATACCAAAAGAAAAACCAGTCGTCCTTTCTTTCTTTTTAAGCGAGTGGCCACGGATGCCGATTGCCGTCACCGACGGCCTGGCCGATTAGCGACAGAGTCTGAATCTCTGGCGACTGGCGGAGAGAAAAGAGGAAAAATGGACTCGGATAAGAGAAAACGGCAGGAAAACGGGGGAGTTGAGGACAGAAGAACGAGGGCTCGTGAAGATGATAACGGAGGAGGGAAGCAAACAGCGACGGAGGGCGAGGTGGAGGAGTTCTTCGCTATTCTCCGGCGAATACGCGACGCCGTTAAGTATAGGGATAAAGGGAAAAAGAATCATGACGCATGGAGACCGAGGTTCGAGTGGGAAGATTTCGAGGAGGTGAAGGTGAAGGAGAAGAGGGACGAACGGGTGGAAGAGAACGTGGTGTTGGATCTGAACGCGGATCCAGTATCAGATAGGAACTCTGTTTAGTTTGTTTAGCCAAGGGGGAAGGGGGGCTGGGGCCGGGGTGGAGTCATGGATGTGTACTATGCACATGGCGCATTTTAATTTCGACACCCGCAAGCGTGCGCACCTCCAATGTGATGGGCGTCCAGTCTCTCTGTCAGAAGCTAGCTGGCACCATCTCCGGCTTTCTGCTGCAAATATTGATATTCGACTGGTTCAGTTCTTCTTCAGTTCTTCTGTAGAGCCTTTGTTTTGTTTTGTTTTGTTTTGTTTTGTTTGTGGGATTTTGGACATGTCTCGCAAGTCGCAACTTTCCATAGAATCAATTAGGTTGTTTTCTATTATTTGGGTAGAAGTTCTATGAAATTTATATAAAAATAAAAAATACAAAATACAAAATACAAAAGTGTATTAGAAATTTTACGAGGTTTCCGAACCGTTCATCGTCTTGTACGGTGGATGAAAGGAATTTCGTAAAAACATAAGGACATTCTTTGCACAGTCGAAAAGCAATTACGATAAATGCATTATTTCTTTGAATCTAACGATCTATGGGATCTAAGCGCCAAACGAATTTTTTTGTTATTTTTGATTTCTGTTCTTTTTTACTGAAGCTGTACGTCTGTATAGCAACGATCAATTGTTTACCCTTTACAATCTTTCAAAAAAAGAGTTTACCCCATACAGCAAAAATCAAATAAAATAAGATAAAAAATCAACGATTTACCCAAGTCAAAATTAAGGGTGACAATTTTCCAATCCAACCCGTTAGGCCGCCCATTTCACCCATTAATTAGCGGGTTGGGTTGTATCCATTTAGTCCTGGGTCATGGCGGGTTGGATGGGTGAATTGGATATATCCAGCGGATAATCCATTTACTTTTGATATTTCCTCTTTCTCTCGGGCTCATCACTTTGAATTAAGCAATGGTTTTTTTATTTTTATTATTTGAGTGGAGATCAAATAACAAGAAGGACAAACTGCCCCAATTTATCTCACATTTTTTCTCATCAGATTGAAAGAAATATACCTTCATTTTTTTCCTTATCGAAAACCTTCTAATTTGTCGAAATTCCTTCTGATTAAAAGAAATAAACCTTCATTTTTTCCTTATCGAAAACCTTCTAATTTGTCGACATTCCTCCGAGAACATATAATATTTTCAATCTGCTTTTTCTATTGGATTTAACAAAATCCCAATCTGATCCGATTACTGAAAATTAGCATTGGAATTCAATTCAAAATCTGATCGGATTTGAAAATCTTAACGGATTCATATATCTAATCCAGCTTTGCTTTAATTTTTAAATATACTAAATTAATAAAAACTTAATTATTCTTCAACTTTTATATAATAAATTAATATAAATATAATATACTTAATTTATTATATATAAATCCATATATAATATAATATATAAAACATATGTTTTATAATTTTAAATTATATAAAACTACATACTAAAATCAATAAAATGTTATAATATAATTTGATGAAGAACGATTTGACCTGACCTAGTATAAAGGGGACACGTGGACATGACCTGACTAAGGTGACAACTCATCCTGACATGCCTAGTCCGCAACAGATTGAGCTCGGATATTCAACCATCTCAGGACGAGATCACCTCAGTACAAGGTCGCAACAAGATCACCTCAACCCCAATGCACTTCGGCATTCAATCCAGTTCGGAACTAAAAAGCATCAGATCGGGGATACTGACTCAGACCACTACATGATGATCCCGGAAATCCCTCCAACGGATTCCGAACCTCACGGGATCACGTTGCGTAACGGCAAGCCTTATCTCCTCCCCGCCCGATTCGAGCAGAATTGATAAGACTTATCAGTTGATAACATTATCCCCCAATTAAAGCGGAAATGGACCCCATCGTGATGAAGATCCTAGACCCGATCTGCAAAATCCACGAGGACTCAACTATATAAAGGCTCCAACCCCGATGGCTCAAGGTACGCGTGATTTTTCTGCTCTCTAGCTCTGTACATTCTCAAAGCTATTTCAGCTCGCAACAGCTTACTAACTTAAGCATTGGAGCGACCTCGCCAAGTTAGCCACCCTAGGTTCTTTGATCTTATTTTGTAGATCCGCTTAGCTCGCCGTCCAACTGGAAGCCAAATCATCCTCCAGTGGGGAGCAGTCAGATCGCGCTACATCAATTGGCGCCGACTGTGGGAACTGCTACAAAAAAGCCTTCTCCACACTCAACAGCTCATCTGAAATCAATGGCATCCTCTAGTCATGCCGGGCAGAGCACTGAAATGAACGTCTCTAGGGGGCAACCTCAACTTCCATCAGTCTGCATAGGTCAGTTCACCATACCGTTCACTGCGGTTGGGGTTCCAACACTGACCATGCCGCAAGCTTCTACATGGGTTCCTTCCTGTAGTTGGCGCGACCTTCAATGAACCATGTGTGGTTCCCCCTAGAGTCGGGCAATCCCATTTCGACAACCTGGTAAACTGCATGTGGGCCATCCAGGTTCAAATGAAGCAGGTCCAGTAATTCCAACAATACCAACAGCAAATCTTCTACCAGCAGCAGTTCCCTTCATTGTTGCAAAGCCAACAGCTGGCTCCACCTTGACACCCAGCAACTCAGCATAACCAACCTCGCGTGTAGTACATCACTCGACCTCCCCACCGAGGCGAGGAGACTTCATAGGTCCTAGTCCCTCTTAGGAGCCAAGTCGCACCTCATGGGAAGAGAGGCGGACACATCACTCTGCCTACTTCGCAAGACAATCTCAAAAGCAGGTTCGGAGACACTCAGCCCGCCAGAGCCATTCTTACTCGGCATTCGCATCAAGAAGGTGGTTCGCTTGCAGGTAACCGGTTTGGGGTTCTGGCCGCGAACTCAAGGCAAGGCCCTCCCATCCATGGCAGTCAGCCTCAACATCTAGGGAACCAAGAGCCACCTCGCGACAGAACAGTACCAGACCACACAGAGGTTAGCAACACCAATGCGGAGCCGACGAAGAAGCAACAGTGAAGGCGTCGCAAAGCACGCTGAACTTTAGCTCAGAACAACCAGCTCACAAGGCCAAACCAGCAGGAACAAGTAAAAGGTAAAGAGGAGGCGAGCTTAGTAGCCACAAAGACCGATCCTCTCCTCTATGGGTGGTCCCCTCTGTCCTCCAAGCTATTGGCAACCTCGATGCCCAAGGACTTCAAAATGCCTCCCCTCGACAAGTATGATGGATCTTTTGATCCTAACGACCATTTAGACTCTTTTCAGTCCCAGATGCACCTAGCTGGGGGCGATGAGTCCTGCATGTGTGTAGCTTTCTCCACCACATTTAAAAGAGTAGCTCACACATGGTACCGGAACCTCGCGCCAAGAACAATCAAGAGTTGGGCGCAGTTTGTGGAGTTGTTCACCTTGCACTTCATCGCTAGCAAGAAATGCCCGAGGTCCTAAGAAATCCTCATCAATGTAGTTCAAAGAGAAGGGGAGTCAATCAGAAGCTACATCAAGCGCTTCAATGACACCTACCTGTAGATCCCCGACCTAGACCTAGCGGTGAAGCTCATGGTAGCAAAGATGGACATAACTCACAGGGAGTTCAAATGGCATGTGGTGGCCAACAAGCCGAAAGACATCACATAATTCCTCAAGCTTGCCGATCAGTTCATCGAGACCGAGGAAGAGATGAACCAGAGGATTGATAATCCAGCAGAAAAGAGAAAAAGAGAAGGTGACAACACAGGTAATGACGGGAACAAGAGAAGAAAGAGTAAGTCCCCGACCAGGGGAGGAAACAAGTCTGGGAGCCAATCTCCTTCGCGATCTCGCAAGTCTAGTCAGCATTTCAGAACTCTACCTGTTAAAAGGACGAGCTATACACCCCTCAACGCGAAGCAAGGAGAATTCCTGATGGCAATCAAAGACTCTTCCTATGTCAAGTAGCCACCTCGGTTGAGGGGAGATCCTGCCACTAGGAACAGGAATGTTTACTGTCACTTTCATAAAGACCACGGACACAATACAGAGAATTGTAGGAACCTCCACGATGAGATCGAGGAGCTCATCCGTCGCGAGTATCTAAAAAATTTTATACAAAGAGAAGAAAGAAACCAAGCAAATCAGCAAACAGACCAACAGGGGGACCAGAGAAGAAATGCTCCTGAGTCTAGCAGTAGACAGAGTGAGTAGCCACCATGGTAGTTACCCGAAGAAAGGCCAATCCGCGAAGTAATCAACATGATTACTGGCGAGTCCATCATCGCGGGCTACACTTTGGCAGCAGGTTGAACTTCAGTTCGCGAATTAGAAAACGAGGAGCAAAACCCGTCGAAGCGACCTAGACTTGAAGACCCTATCTACTTTACGGAGGGTGATGCGCGTAGGATCCAATATCCTCACGATGACGCCCTAGTGATAAAGATGAGGATAAATGATTTCGAAGTCAAGTGCGTCCTTGTGGACATGGGTAGCTCGGCCAACATTCTGTTCAAAGACGCCTTTGACAAGTTGAAGCTCTAGGCAAGCGATCTAAAGCCGACAGATACTCCCTTGGTAGGTTTCAGTGGCGAGGAGGTCAGACCTCTAGGGTGAGTATCAGTACCCGTAGAGGTCAACACATGGGCAAATATTGTAAGGTTCGACCACACATTCTTAGTGGTTGCAACTGCCTCCCCGTACAATGCATAGTAGGTCGGCTCATTACACACGCACTACGTGCGGTAGTATCCACCTATTACTTGGCAGTGAAGTTCTCCACGAACTATGGTGTAAAGGTTGTGTGAAGCGACCAACTCGAATCTCGTAAATGCTACATTGCCGCCCTTAAAGGGAAAGCCAAACTAGCAACTGACGTCGAGCTCAAGCGACCTACGGAGTATGCCGAGGAGCGAGCTACACCGACAGAGGAGACAGTTCACATCCCAGTCTCAACAGATGATCTAGCTAAGACCCTCTAGATCGGCACTTCGATCGAGGAACCACTTAGCTCTCAGCTGGTAAGTTTTTTACTTAAAAATTTAGATGTATTTGCTTGGTCCGCGGTAAAAATGCCCGGAATAGATTCTAAAGTCCTAACTCACAAACTAAATACTAATCCCTTAGTCAGGCCCGTTAGACAGAAAAAATACAACATCGCCTCGGAGCGCTGGAGGATAGTTGACGAAGAGGTCGGGAAGCTCTTAGAGGTAGACTTCATGAGGGAGGTCCATTACCCGAGCTGGGTAGCTAACCCGATTTTGGTATAAAAGGCCAATGATAAATGGCGCATGTGCGTCGATTATACCAACCCGAATAGAGCCTGCCCGAAAGATTGTTTCCCGCTGCCCAAGATCGACCGCCTAGTGGATGCGACCTCAGGGCATGAGTTGTTGAGCTTTCTGGTCGCATACTCTGGTTACAACCAGATCTGGATGGACCCTACCGATGAAGAAAAAATGGCCTTTGTAACTGAGCTTGGATGATTGTATTGCTATAAGGTTATGCCCTTTGGACTAAAAAATGTTGGGGCAACCTTTCAAAGACTTGTAAGCAGGATTTTTGAGCCGTTAATCGGCAATAAAGTTGAATGCTATGTAGATGATATGGTCGTTAAGATCCAATTTTCAAAATTTTTATTAAATGATTTGCAAAATGTTTTTGAAATTTTACGAAAATACAACATGAAGTTAAATCCCAACAAATGTGTCTTCAGCGTCACCTCGAGTAAATTCTTGGGCTACATAGTCAACCAACGTGGCATTGAAGCCAACCCTGAAAAGATAAAGGCCATAAGACCACCTCGCAAACTAAAAGAGGTTCAGAGGCTGAATGACCGCATAGCCGCTCTAAGCTGTTTTATGTCTAAGTCGGCAGATCGCTGCCTACCTTTCTTTAAGGCCATAAAGAAGAGTAAAGACTTCGAGTGAATTGCGGAGTGTCAGCTTGCTTTCGACGAGCTAAAAAGATACTTAGCTAATATCCCGGTTTTGACCCGACCCGAAGAAGGGATATTTTAAAGTTGTACCTCTCCGCGAGTGACGAAGTGGTCAACTCGGTACTAATAAAAGAGGTAAATCGGTTCCAACGACCCATCTACTATGTTAGCAAGGTTTTGCAGAATGTTGAAACAAGGTATCCGGAGATCGAGAAGCTAGCCTACGCACTAGTCATAGCAGCTTGGAAGCTTCATCCATACTTCCAAGCCCACATCGTTGTCGTCCTCACTAACAAGCCTTTAAGATAGATCCTGCTCAAGCCCGAGGTGTCTGGAAGATTGACGAAATGGGCCATCGAACTCAGCGAGTACGATATCCGGTACGAACCTCGAACGGCGATTAAGGCCCAGGACTTAGCCGATTTCGTGGCAAAATGTATGTTCGGCACCACAACCCCCGAGCTGGCCGAGCTCGAGAACACAGAGGAAACTTCAACCAGCGTGGCACCAATCCTGGTTAGAGCATGTCTGACTTGGGATGAAGAGCCCTGATTCTCCATGTTGACGGCTCGTCCAACCAACAAGGAAGCGGTGTGGGCATAATTTTGTACGGTCCAAGTGGGGTTCGCAACATCTAACAACGAAACAGAGTACGAGACATTAGTAGTCGGGCTCGCTCTCGCAAAGGAAGTGAAGGCTAAGCACCTCATCATATGCAGCGACTCCCAGCTCGTGGTCAATCAAGTCAGCGACGAGTATGAAGCCCGCGACCCCACCATGGCTGCTTATTTGGACAAGGTCAGAGAGGTTCTACATGACTTCATATCTTATTTCATCAGGCAGATCCCGAGACCCAAGAACGCTGAGGCCGACGTGTTGTCCCGGTTAGCCAACACAAGCAGCAACACCATGCGGACTGTGTACATAGAGGACCTACCTTGGCCTACCATTCTCGGGGGGGGGGGGGGGTGGCAAGAGAGGTCGCTCTTGCAGCACTAGCTGAGCTGAGCTGGATTGATCCACTCGCGAATTATCTGCTTCACGAGACCCTCCTTGCAGATCGCAATGCGGCCAGAAGGGTAGAGCGCCAGTCGGCTAAGTACATCATTATAGACGGACAACTATATAGGAGATCTTTCATGCTCCCCTACTTGCGTTGCTTGCGACCCTCAAAGGCCGAGCTCCTTCTCCGCGACACCCATGAAGGCATGTGTGGCGGACACTTGGGGGACAGGGTTCTCACACAGATGGTGCTTCAACAAGGTTACTACTGCCCCACAATGAAGGCAAACACACTCAAGCTAGTCAAGAAGTGTGACAAATGTCAGAGGCACGCCAAATTCCACCATCGACTTGCGACCGACCTCAAATACCTCACCAGCCCATGGCCCTTCGCACAGTGGGGAATCGACATACTTGGCCTATTCCTGCCTTCGACAAGATAGAGGAAGTTTCTAGTGGTAGCAATGGATAATTTCACGAAGTGGGTGAAAGTGGAACCCCTAACGACGATCACGACCCGTAACACACAAAATTTCTTCTAGAGGACTATAGTGTGTCGCTTCAGGCTACCTCGAGTACTCATCTTCGACAAGGGAAAGGAATTCGATGACATCAAGTTTCAGATTTGGTGTGCCGAAATGGGAATACAACAAAATTTCACCTCGGTGGCACACCCCCAGGCAAACGAGCAAGCTGAAGTTACCAACAGAGCTATACTTCGTGGACTGAAAGCTCGCTTTGCTCAAGCCAAATGATTGTGGGTAGACGAAATGCCCAGTCTGCTTTGGGCCTACTGTCAAGACCGCCACGGGTGAACTTCCTTCAACCTCACTTACAGCACGGAAGTGGTGATCCTAGTAGAAATCGAGGTGTCGACACTACGCTTAGAGGCCTACAATGAGGAGACAAACAATGACGAGCTCCGTACTAACCTTGACTTGGTGGAAGAAGTACGAGATATGGCATACATCCGGACTAACTACAGCTTCCGTGTCGGTGAACAGAGAGTAGCTTAGTACTATAACGCCCAGGTCAAGAAGTGACACTTCCGTGTCGGTGACCTGGTTCTTTGGAGGGTTATGGTACCTGATCCCCGTGTTGTTAAGCTTGGGCCGAATTGGGAAGGTCTGTACCGAGTAAGACGGTTATTTGGGGAAGGTACGTACAAGCTCGAGACCTTGGAAGGGAAGCAAGTACCTCAAGCATGGAACATCGGCAACCTGAGAAGATACTACCTGTGGTTGCCAAACTGGAGAGAGAACTGCGAGTCACTCCTAGAAGCCTAAGGGCCATGATGCCAAGCTGACATAAGACCTCGGCACTACGACAAGTCCCATTCGCCTCTTCGGCATGGGTAGACAAGTCCTAGTCACCTCTTCATCATGGACAGACAAGTCCTAGTCGCCTCTTCGTTATAGGCAAATCAGCCCTCATTCCTAAGGCATAGACAGTTCGGGTATAAACCCTACGACGTCTAGCCAAGTTCGGCATATAATAACAGGTTGGACCCACTAGCTCTAAGGGACAACCGACATCTAAGCGAGTAGCCCGTGTCCGCTCACCTCGGCGTAAATTATGTGAAGTTACCACTACTTGCAGTCCAGTTCGGTAGCTCGGTAGTTTGGGGTAACCTGCACTTAGAAAATTTTTATTTCGGTTATCCCTACTTGTAGTCCAGCTCGATAGCTCGACAGTTCGGAGTAACCTACACATTTCTACTCCTACTTGGTTAGTTCGCTAGTTCGGGAGTTATCTACACTTGGAACATTTTTGAACGAAAGATAAGTCAAGAAGTGTATTTCATTGATATCAAACTTTGAGTACAAGAGAAAAAAGAAGAAATTCACTATAAACCAAGCTCGGAGGCCCGGGGTACACTATAGAAGCTAAAAAGAAGTCTCTAGTCATCTCGGTGCTCCTCGCCCTTGTTCAAGGCTTCGGTAGGAGGGTCCATACATTCATTAGCACTGGTCTCCTCGATGTCACCGAGCAGCTCGCTGTCGCTTTCCACTTCGGAGTCTGGATCCTCAGTAGCTTCGGTAGCCATTTCCTTTGTGACCTTCGAAGTAGTGATGGCGCTAAGGTCGAGCTGAGGAAATTCATGTTAGGTCAGCCACCTACTAAGCTTGAAGCCTTTGCGATAGCTCTCCGTCCCCACCTCGATCATTTCCCTCTGCTACTCCTCCGAGGCTTTGTATTCTTTGATGGCCTTAACTTTGGCCTCTTCCACAGCTTGAAGGAGTATCTCAGTTTGCTACTTTATGTGGGCCTCGAGGTTCTCCACCTCCCTCTTTAGTGCCGCTTTCTTACCCGCGATCTCCTTCTCGGACATGAGCAGTGTGATCAACTCCTTTTTAGCTCGGCGTGAGCCTCACGAGAAGAAGACTCAACAGCAAGAGCTCGCTTCAGATGTACCTCAGACTGGTAAGTAAGGGCATGTATATCGGAGTTCACCTACCAAGAGAAGGATACAAGAGTTTAGTACAAGAAAAGTTTAAGTGAAATTTTGAAGAAGTTAAGACAGAACTTACCACCATGCAATGGGTAGCCGCTTGCGCTCCGAACTGAGTGACCGACAGCTCAGCCCAACTAGCAACCTCCTCGGAGTATACTGCGCTTTGGCTCTTGAGAAGGCTATACTTCGGAGTCAGTATGCTCCGAGCTGCTTCATCACTGCCTGAAGAAGCGGTAGCTGCATGGGCGGGCTCCGAAGACGTTGCCTCCTCGGGCACGTGGGGCAGGGAGACCTTACTGGATTCCTCCTCGACTAGATCGATCACAAGAGGTTGCTCGGTAGAGGGCTGCTCGGGCACTAGGACGACAACCTGCGGAGACTCAGTACGAGCTGTTTTGGAAGCTCACTTCTTCTTTCCCTTCTTCATGCTACCGAAGAGTTCGGTCGCTGAGATTTTCATGGTTGCTACAACAAAGGCAAACGATCATAAACAACACTGAAATAAAACAAAGACAATACAAGTGACGACCTACCAGGACTCAGACCGGCCTGCACGAGCTTGTCTTCGGTCACATAGTCCACGAACTTGAGACCAAGCTTTGCCCAAGATCGGAGTGCTTCCATTGTCTTTAGGTCCAGCCTGACACTAGGATCTTGAATGGCCGCCCTCCAGTGGGTCGGGAAAGGTCACCCCTTAGTGTTACGACCACGAAGTAACACCTTTTCTAGGTTGGGACCTAGTTTGGGAGCTCGTGTAAGAGTTTATAGCTCGGATGAGGGGATAGGTAGTAAGTTTTTCTGTGTTCGAGTAGAACACAAGAGAAGCTTTTCTTTATTGAGAGAATGGAAGAAAAGATATCAAGGTCAAGAGGAAGGTTATAGTCGTGGAAGAGGGAAATTGTTCCTACTACATTACGAATGGAGTTCTATGGTAATGTTAAAAAGTTTTATGACTTCAACAATCAAGGGGTCAAGTGGAAGACGAAGACCAACTACGAGTTGCTCCTCAAAGATCACGATCTCGTCGTGATCGTGCTTCCAAGGAAAGTTACCTAAGGGAAGACTATAGACAAAATTGCTAGAAAGCCTATACCGAGCTACTAGGAATAGGTGCCTGTCCACCTTCATTGTCGACGAGCCAAAGTTATCTAGCTACCGACCTCGATGCGAGGTGGACGCCAGATCACCCAAGGCCTCTCGAGCCTCCCAGGGTGATTACACATCGGGAGGATTGCGGACCGCATCTTGACCTGAAGTAGCTTCTTCGGTATGGCGATCTACGACCTGAGCCGAGGTACCCACCTCGGCCCCAGCGGATTCACCACTCCCATCTAAAACACTATCAAAATTAAAGCTAGACATGGAAAAGACATGAAATAAAAAAGGAGAGCTAGGGAAGACTCACCAAAGAGAGACTGAACTAAAGGAAGACACCAAATTGAAGAAATCAAGCTAAGGAACTTGAACGTGACCTCAGATTGAAGGCTAGCGAATTCGTGGTGAAGCAAATGAGTCTCAGGCCCCCTATTTATAGCCGTTGTGTCCGAGAATCAACGGTCGAGATTTAAGTGATCCAATGGCTCCTAGGAAAATCGGCTGTGCGACCCCTGAGGTTGAAATCGGTTTCACGCGTGTTTTGACGTCTGCGGAGTTTATAGATCGTGTGACGTCCACGCGTAGACTAGACGCGATCTGGGTTATTCCTAGTTTGGCTGGGTAGCCGAACAGGTCCGACCAACGATTCACCCGACAAGCCGCCTGGACCTCGGGCCAAATCCACTTGGACTCATCATGAACTCCCCGCACCGGGTCAGGACCCCTGGCTCGGGGAGTGGGGGGCAGTTGATTAAGGATGATTTGGGCCGACCTAGTAAAAAGGGGACACATGGACACGACCTGACTAAGATGACAACTCAGCCTGACATGCCTAGTCTGCAACAGATCGAGCTGGGATGTTCAACCACCTCATGATGAGATCACCTTGGTACAAGATCGCAACAAGATCACCTCGACCCCAAGGCATTTCGGCATTCAATCCAGTTCGGAACTAAAAAGCATTAGGTCGAGGATACCGACGCAGACCACTACGTGATGATCTCTGAAATCCCTCCAACGGATTCCGAACCCCACGGGATCACACAGTGTAATGGCAAGCCTTATCTCCTCCTCGCCCAATTCGGGTGAAATTGATAAGCCTTATCAGTTGATAACGTTATCCCCCAATTAAAGTGGAAACGGATCCCATCGTGACGAAGATCTCGAAACTGATTCACAAAACCCGCGAGGACTCAACTATACAAAGGCTCCAACCCCGATGGCTTAAGGTACGCGTGATTTCTCTACTCTCTAGCTCTCTACATTCTCAAAGCTATCTCAGCCCGCAACAGCTTACTAACTTAAGCATCGGAGCGACCTCGCCGGTTAACCATCCCGGGTTCTCTGATCTTATTTTGCAGATCCGCTTAACTCGTCGTTCGACTGGAAGCCAGATCATCCTCCAGCAGGGAGCAGTCATATTGTGCTATATTTGAATTCAATGTGGATTATAACATTTGAATATGATCCAATTATATAAATATATTATCAAGTCTAACATAACTAGATGAATATCAGATTGGGCCTCAAAATCGAAATTTTAAGTATCAATTACAGGTCTAATCACGTAGAGATATTTTCAGAGACTAGATCTTCTTCTTATGCAGAAAGCCTCACACGACCTTACACGCACATCCTATCATGCATTGAGAACATTTCCAATACTTAAAAGTTATTATTCACGGGAGAAATTCACAATGCATATGCATAGTGGATATACTATGTGAGGAGCAGATCCCGGATACCATCTTCGTAGTACTCAAATATCATGAAAGTGGATCTGCTCCTCACGACCTCAGAGGAAATGTTCTCAATACCTGCGAAATTGTGAGGCGCGCTATGTGAAGAGCAATCCTAAGTCGTGACAGAATTTGCTCCAGATTAATAGGCGCGTCACATGCACATACCGTGCATTGAGAATATCTCCGTGAGGCGCCTCGTGTGAGTTGTCCTAATTCAGCACGGTGATCCCAATTCAGATGTCATTGGGTCACAAGTAGATAACCCGCAAGTCATTAATACGACAAACTGAACCCTCTTAAGTTTTGCCTTTGGAGTTTGGAATGGCACGTAATTCAGCGTCATTGAAATTCACCTAATTTGAGAAACATACATTAAGATACTCAAAACTTATTGGGCAAAAAGACTTTAACCTTCCCTTTGAAATTTATACTAAATAGTAAGACATTCCCTCTAGTTTTAAAATGGACGAAAGCCCTTCTCAAAAGAATAAAGTTTTGTTTATAAGGAAAAGTAAAAATGTATAATATACCCTTGCAGTATGGACAAATTACAAAAATGACTCTTTGATCAATTTCAACCTTGGACCAATAGTAACCGCCACCATTACTGCCTGCTGCATCCCATCAAGGGGTGGCATGGTGAAGAGTAATGGGTGCGCATTGGATTTGGGTAAAGAATTGAAGGACAAAGTGTACCACTGATCTCGGATCTGGCTTGAGTTTCTCAAAGGAGTAATTTATTGCGTACTTTCCAGATGAAATAGATGAACTGTATTTATAAGATTGAGAAAAGAAGGTATAAGTCTTTTACCCAAACTTAATAACTTGGTTTTAATAAGGTTGAGAAAAGAAGAGTATAAAGGAAGAAAGTCCTCAAAGATTGAAGACATCGTCGACATCTCATTCTCGTCGTTGGTTTTTTACCAAAATCGCACATCATCTTAGGTTTCAACCAACATATAACCCTGAGGTGGTAAGTAATTTTTTCTTTGACTAGTTGAAAGATTTCGTCTTTTCTGATTATTAGGGTTTTTCTCCATTTTGCCTTATTCCCTTATTCACAGATGATTGAGAAAATTAGGTCTTATAAATAGAACCAACATAACCCTAAGGTGGTAAGTAATTTTTTCTTTGACTAGTTGAAAGATTTCGTCTTTTCTGATTTTTAGGGTTTTTCTCCATTTTGCCTTATTCCCTTATTCACAGATGATTGAGAAAATTAGGTCTTATAAATAGAAATTGATTAAATCATTACAAGTTTTTAAACGGTTGAACTATGATATGGAAAAGATATGATATTTGAAAAACTTCTCACCAGTCAATTAGAATGTAGCCAGTCAGGTGTTATTTATCAAAATTCATGATGGCCAGGTGGCTTTTGATTGATCAAAACTCTTTGGAAATCATATTTTTCTCACATCATAAATTTTCCCTTTTATACAATTAAGAAAGATTTTCCCTTTGCTTTTGGGGATGATTATGTTGTTTCCAAAATTCGAATTTTGAAAAAGGTTTCGCTCATGTCATTTACCCCCTACAGTTTTGTTATATTTTTATTTGCTTTGTTTGATTACAGTTTTTGTTATATTCTTGTATTTTTTTTCGTTTTCCATATTTGTTTATAATTTGTGTTGTTATGTTTCATGTATTTTTTTTTTGCATTTTCTTTGTTTTTTATAATTTTGTATTTTCTGCAATTTATGTTATAATTCTATGTAATTTATGTATGTATAGGATTAATGGGTTGGGCAGGTTGGATTTGAGTCAAGGCGGGTTTGGGTTGAACCCAACCAATTTAATTTTATCTAAATGAGTCATTAGCGATTGGTGGGTTAAATAGATTAGCTCAACCCAAACCCAAGCCGCACAATTGCCGCCCCTAATCAAAATAACCCAAAGAAAACTCCTTTTTCTTTTCAACATAGATCAGTAGATGCTTCTTTTTTTATTTTTATATTGTACTCCCTTTTTTTCTTTTTTTAGTACACAACAGGGCCGGGTAGCCCATTCCCTACACCTGGAGTTCTGATTGGCGAGTGTGCTTCACACTTCCATAGTACATCCCAACTGTGTATTGGGAACATCTCCCTATATGTATTTGTACTCCTTTCAAATTGAGCCTTTGGAGAGTACAAACCTTACATTTTATATTATTTTGCATGTATTTGTACTGTACATATTTGTATTTATACTCCTTCCAAGCCAAAGAAAAAATTGCAAAATTTGCATCATCTTCGGCATAGTTCAATTCTCACTTCCTAAAGTGAGGAGGATCCACATCATCTACCTTCATACCTAACCCAGATTTATTATTCACTTTTGCTACTCGCTCCCTACCCACACTAAAATGCAGCCACACATCCCACAATACAATATGACGGTGTGTGGCTGCAATTCAAGGTGGATAGAGTATGGATGCAAACGGATTGGATCGGATTTGAATCAGGGTATGTTCAAATCTGTTCAAATCCGATCCAATCTGAAGATTCGATCAGATCTGATAGGATTCGATTTGAATTTGAATCCTATTAATAAGTTGGATCTTCAGATCTAATTCGATCTAGTTTGTTTTCTTTGGAAATTAAAAAATTATTAAAAGAAAAATAAAATATACTATTTTAAATAAACTAAAAACAAAAATATAAGTATTTTTAATTATTTTCATCATATTTTTACATATTTTTTATAAAAAGGTAAATAATATAACAAATTTAAAAAATAATATATATTTATATTAATAAATATATAATATATCAGATCGGATATAGGAGTGATCCAAATCCAATCCAACTTCTAATAATATCTTATTATCTAATCCAATGATCCGAATAAGGGTGATCCAAATTCAACCAAATAGGATTGGATCGGATCCATTTGCACCCCTAGGATAGAGTATGGGTAGAGAGCTGTGGGCTGTAAATCCGGATTGCTTTCTTACCTCACTCTTAAATAAATACCTTGCTCCCACCTCCATTCTCATCCATATGAGGCATTCCGGTAAGCAAATAAGATAAAGTAAAATCTAAAGGGAAAGCATCCATTTTGACTCCTGTTTGAACCAAACTGGTGGGGGAGTAAACCATTTCAATTCCAATTACTGCAAATCAAATACCCCTCAGCCTATTTGTAATTCCATACATCTAATGTTAATACAGATGAAATTTACACTACTGCAACCAATTTGGGAAAGAGTGCAAATCCAAATATGTAGAGAACAAATATAAGGTTACTCCTTAGTCCAATAAAAAAAATGGTGTCCAAATCAGCACACTGACCTATTAATGTAAATTTAAGCATTTGTTAAATGTTAGGGGTTTTACCGTTCAGTCCACCTCTGAAATACTAGCTCTATCGTACAATTCAGGGGAGGTGCCGGTTCGGAATTGATGCTAATTCGTGGGCAGGTATGGATGTTATAGGTAGAACTGTTTATAAATTTGAATTGTTATAGGTCTACAATTCAAATCACAGTTCTGAGGTGGAGTGCAGTGCAAAAATCCCTAAAAGTTAAGCCTTTTATCTCTTTTTTAGTGATCATAATTAGCAATTCAATATCCTTGATTTTGGTGAAGGTGATAAAAATTAAATTTGATTATATAATATTAACTTAGTAAATGGGTGATTGTTATAATATAATAACCTTTTAATGAATCATCATCAGTAAGAGAGAACTTTCCTATAGTGGTTGGGGCAATCTACTACCAGCAAAAGCATATTGAATCGGCCAAAGCCCTCACAACCTCTTAGGCTCTTACTTTGAAGTACACCCAACGATTCAAAACAAATTTTTAAGATAATTGTCAAAATTTTTATTGTGCTTTACTGATTGTGCTCGCAAGGGTGTACCTAAGGCTCAGTTTCGAAAGAATACAAAAATAAATATGTACAATACAAAAACCTCTTAGGCTCTTACTTTGAAGTACACCCTGTTGGTGTTGATATCATATGTTTGTCATCAAGGGCCAAAATAGGGTTGGGTGCATACGAGGCCCATTAGTCATACCACAAAGAGCCTCATATATACACAAGTTCATGGGATCAACTCGACTACTTACAATTAATCAAAAGTAGAGTAAACTACAAAAAAAAAAAAAAAAAAAAATCAAAAGTAGAGTAGATTCTTGCAGTCTTGTCTTGTATATTTGGTGCAAATATATATATGACCATCACAGGAATAGCTCCACAAATTGGAGTATGTCCCAACCCTTCCTAATTAAGAAACCCCAGACCTTGAGGCAACCACATCAAGCCCATAAAATGCAATTATTTTTCTAACCCTCAATCAACATGTTTAATGTAATATTGGTAGCCAATCTTTCAAACCGAAATGCTAAAAGTTCACAAAATCTCTACATGACAATAAATTATTTAGGCAAAATCTACGGTTCATCAATGGCATCATTTAGCCAAAGACATGAACTAGTCATAAGTGGCATGTCACAATTAACGTCTTTATCATTGTTAATATCTTGATGGTTAATTTATTTTATAAAACATGAAATTAAGTATATTTTATAAAATGTGACAGATCATATAACATCTTTAACTCGATTTGTTGGAATTTTGACTTAATATACAACAAATATTAGTGAATGTATCTGATTGAGTTGGTATTTTAAAGCGTTTCACCCTAATTATTAAGAGATTTTGGTGCAATAGGGAAGTGATTCCGAAGAGGAGTGTTTTTGCTTTCCTATATACGATCGTTACTGCATAGATGCTGATGTATTAAATTAGAGGAAAGCAATAATGGTGGTTTTAGAGAGATATCTAGCAAGAGAGATGGTGACTAGGAGAAATCTAGATAGCCATACTGATATGCCATCAGTAAATTAAATGAAAATGGAAGAGAAGCAAGTGGCCATTGTTATCGCCATGCATGGAGATGGGGGATATTTTTCATGTTTTTTACCATGTCTCTTATAATACGGTTAATTTGAACATTGAGCTAAGAGTCTTCTTGCTAGTTGGACAGTCATCTCCAAATTAAGGTATGGACAATTGGACAAGTCGATGGGCATAGACGGCTATGGACGTCCTGGTGCACAATCACAACTAAGGGTGTTAATGGATCGGTTTTGGATTGGACCCCGTTCAGTCCAAAATCAATTTAAACGGATTGGATGGACCAATAAGACATTGGATTGGACCAATCTGGTCCAAAATATTATTAGATTAGATTGGACCTGGTCCGTTCATAACACATTTTTATTAGATTGGGTTGGATTAAGCCAATATCTGATCCATTGATATAAAATAAGAATATATGTATCAATGGACCAGGTTTGGGTTGAAATCAATCTAAATCAAAATGAATTTGAACAAATTGGACGGTTCAGACATTAAATTAGACTGATTCAAATTAGTCCAAAACATTTATTGGATTGAATTTGACCTAATCCATTTATAATGGACTCATACTGATTGGACAGAATGCAGTCCAATTGAGACCCCTAGTCGCAACTCCGATTGGCTTGGTGAATTGGTGGGACCTGGCCTTTGATTTTTTTTTTCCTTTGTTGCTGATTTTGGTCTTAAAAACCATCATAATCATCACCATTCCATTAATAATTCAACTTTGTGATAAAGCTTGCAAAATCAATTTAGGATCCATTACCATTGAAATTGTTCGATCACGGGTCACCTCACATCAACAAACTGATCAACACCCACCAGGCTTGCAACCATTCAATGGGATTTTGAGATGAGGGAATGTGGTCAATATTTGATGGAACACTTATCCAAGTGATAATTATATTCTAGGTGGGTAATTTTTCCACTTGAAGGCCAGTATTTGATGGGATAAAATTGTCCTTTTTAATAATGGATTTTTTATTTGAATACGTTTATAAGAATAAATAACTTTCTGAAAAGCAAACAAGGCCTCAGTATTTATGACTGACTAAAGTATTGTTAGTAGTTTCACAGCTTTCTGAATAACTTGACAATTGATTAAATAAAATTGTCCCTTTTAATAATAAATTTTTTACCTAAATAAATAACTTCCTGAAAAATAAACAGGGCCTCAGTATTTAGGGCTGGGTGGAGTATTGTCAGTAGTTTCAGTCTTCCTTGAGGAGTGAGGACATTCTTGAGCCTTCTTAATAAGAGCACAGAGGTTAATAGCTAACTTTTAATAAAAAGGTGGGTCACAAAATGTAACTTATTAAATTCACGAGTGGTGATTTTAGCTTACCAAGCATCAATTTTTTTTTTTTTTGCTGCACTCGTATTTGCCTTTTTTATATACTTGTGAGATGTTTCATATTCTTAGTTTTAGATGAAAAATAATGAACAATATTCTTATGTCCTGTATACTTGACTTCCAAAGCCTCCATAATTATATTTAGAAGATTTAATTGCAATGAAAATCGATAACATGATAGAATATGATGATAATTAAAAAGCTAGTTCTTCTTTCCTTTTTTTCTCCTACTTTCTACCTCAAGTTGAATTTGACGTTTTGTTTGAAGAAAAAGCAACGATTTCCGTTTTCGTTCTGTGCATTGTTGATGATTTACAAAGTTTGACATTTCTGTGCATTAATTCTTCATTAACACCTATAATTAAAGTAACATAGCTGACTGCCTGACTGGTTCAGAACTCGATTCAGTTCTTGTTCAATTCAGCATTCATGATTCATATGCTTGGTTAGTTAATCCAAGTACCAGCATTCAATTCAAAATTAATTTATTCAGTAGTTATTAATTAGACCGATTCGTTCACTAGTTTATGACGCCAGTTAATTTTCTAAATCATTAATCACGTGTCATATATTCATAATAAATACATTAATTAATTTTTTATTTCCATATTTGTGGAAAAATAAATAACATACCACATTATAAATCACAATGGACCATTCAACCTAAAAGCTTAAGCTGTTAGGTGAGGTTGTTCTCTAACATGTTCCCTCTCATCAAAGTCCACCAGAGTTGCTGAAGCATGGACAAACAGGTCTGCCCATACCTCATGCTTTAATTAATTATTAGTCATAACCTTTATTTATAAGCAAAATTGAAGATCCAGGTCTATGTTTTTTGTATCTTAATGTTTATTTTTTGTTATTTTTTTGAAAGAGAATTTATTATTATTTTTTATTGATTTATTATTATTTTGGGTAAATTATAACAAAAAAGTCCTCTTATAAAATTATAAACCACCTTTCCCTGGGCTTTTTGGTAAGAAAGACATTAAAGTTATCAAAATACCCTTATCATTGTTGATGAAGCGCGATTTAGCCGGTCTTAACTGTCAACGACCTTGCTTCTGAACGGGGTAGCAGGGAACCTGAAACGGAGGAGATGAGGAAGCTCTGGGGGGGAACCCGGTGTAGTGGCTTTGAAGCTCAAGTTAGAATCCTTCAAAAGCAAGATAACACCAGATAGCGCAAAGTTTGCATACCTTCTTTGTTGGGGGGCAGGGGGCTCTTATAATCACTTCGCGCACTCGCTCCGAGGCCCTTGTCAGGTCGGGTATGATTACCCTTGCACTTGTCAATTCGCCCGTCGTCCTTTCTGCTGGAACATAACCGTCACTGCCTAACCGTCTCTCTAACTGGAGATGGCGGTGTCAGTGGCGGTGGCAGGTGGCCGTTTAGAGTGCGGCCGCCAAGTGTCAGATCCCAAGTCAGTCAGGTGCAGCACCCTCGGGCACGGACTTCCTCAGTGTCAGGCATGGTACGACTTGTTTGGTTTTGGTGCCCAGAAGGTGATGCGGAGTGGTGAGCGAGGCGAAGTCTTGAGTTCGGAGGTATCTATAGGGTAGGTCAGTTCGGCGAGGTGTATCCCGAACTGTTACAAGGTTGGCCAGTTCGGTGAGGTATATCCCGAGCTGTTACAAGGTTGACCAGTTCGGATTACTCTGGTTTTGGGCCAAGGGTGAGTTCGGGCCCCCGTAGGGAGTTCGGTCCGCTGGTGTCCCCTTGTTCACACCTTAGGCTTGGCCCTTTTGCCGAGCTGTTGTTCCTGCCACGCGTCGCATAATTGTGAAGTCGGGCCAAATCTTTCTTCATCAATTGTTAATCCATTATTATACATAATTCAAAGTTTCAACTTTACCATCCACTAATTTATTTTGATAGACAACATTTAAAGAATAACTCTCCATACTCTTTTTGGAAAAAAAAAAGTAAGGTAAAAAAGCTAAAGTGAAGTAAAATTATTGCATTACATCAATGATTTTTATTTGGAATGCTCACTAAAGGAAGATATTTGCACCTTTCTTCAAAAGTCAAAACAAATAGGGGATGTTTTTGTTTAAGGTCAAAACACTTGAGAATTTAATAGGCTTGTTAGAAAATCCAAGGAGGTTTTTATAAATTTCTTATTTTTAAATGGAATTTAAATTGATTTTAAAATAATTAAACTATTTAAAATTAACATTTTTATTAATTTTTGAAATTAGTAAAAAATGAATTTATTAAAGTATATTAATATTTTATTAATTTTAAATTCATTATGAAATTTAATTAAACATATAAATTTTTATTTTTTAGTGGAAATTAAGTTGGTTTTAAATTAATAAATTTAATTATAAAACTAATAATTTTCTGATAGTTTTGTATTAGTTTTATATTAATTTTAAGTTTTTATTAGTTTTTAAATCATCTTATTCTTTTTATTAATTAAATTATATTATTATATTAATAAAATACTTTTATCAATAAAAATAATTAATAATTATTTTTATTTTATTTAAGTAACTTACTAAATTATTTTTAAATAGAATATAAAAGGATTATAGTTTTAAATGGAAATAGATTATTTAGCTCAATAATATATCATTGAATATCTCAACTTCAATATAATTAATCTTTACTAATAATTATAGTTTAATGCAAATATATCTAATGTATAAAATTATATTTAAATTGGTATTGATAATATATAGATAATGACTTTTATGCAATTTAATAGAGTAATGGGGATAAGAGAGAGAGAGAGAGAGAGAGAGAGAGAGAGAGAGAGAGAGAGAGAGAGAGAGAGAGTGGTGTGTTAACGAAGAGTGTTAAAAGTCTTAAAGGTGATTGATTACTTAGTTATTTTATTCAATTTTAAAATTCAAAAAATTCAGAAAAACCGAAAAAAAAGATGGGTGTCTTTGAAAAGGAACCAATAAAAAGATAAGTGCCTTTGAGAATAAACTAAAAAGCAGGAAAGTGCCAGCTTGGCACGTTCCATTTTAATATATAAATATAAATAGATATAAATAATAGGGGAGATAATGATCAACACTAGACCAATTGGCCAAAGAGGCTTTGATATCATCTCAATGAACCATTCTACCTAAAATATTAAGCTGTTGGGTGAGGTTCCTAAATAGTTTTTTTTTTTTTTTCTAACAATAATAACTAGATGGGTTATAAAGTTTACTCCATCCCTCCCCCCAATTAATAAATTGAGAAATAATTAATCTGACTTATGTACAGTGTGAGGCAACTACAAGATCAGCAACATAATTAAATTCTTAACCGGTTTATTTAATAACAAATTAATATTTGTGTCAAAAAAATAATTCTCATGAATTGACAAAATAACACCCAATAAACAATTTTTTAGTGTAGATAGCAGTAATGATGTTTCACTCTTGATATTAGAAATTGGATTTGGAACAACAATCTACTTGGAGTTCCATCAATGTCATGTATATGCATTAAATTTATACTGTATCTATCACTAAAGTTAGTTGAATGTTGTCTATGTATTAAAGAATCATAGGTTCAAGTCTCATGAAAGTTGTTTTCAATATATTTATAAAATATCGGAGCCCTTTTGATTCATTTTCTTGGTAAGGGCCCAAAAAGGTGAGGGGTAAGCCTCAAAGTTTAAGAAAAAAATTAATTAAATTTTATAAATAGATGAAAATAACATATAATATATTAAATTAAAGTGATAGAAGGTATACATATCCATAAACTAGAAGTTTATAAACAATAAGTTTTGACATTTAAGCAATAAATGAAATAATAACTAATCAACTAACAATTATAAACATTATATATTTCTTGTAAAAAGATAATTTTGAAGAAAGGAAATAATTTATTTGATTTGATCTATTATTATTATTATTATTATTATTATTATTAAGAAAAAATCAATTAGGAGAAAAAATGAGAAAAATAACAAACTTGGGACATTACATTTAGAATAATAAGAAAAACCCCATTTATTTATCCAATTTCCAAAAGAAACTAAGAACTTAATTAGTCCTTTTTGCATTGAACTCTTTTAAAAATTGATTTGCCTTATTGGTTTTTCATTTTTACTTTTTTTATTTGGATGATAATTTTTGAAGTATTTTTATATATTTTAAATTATAAAAATATAAATTCTTTTGCATTAAATCACTAATTAATCATTGATACTTGAGACTTACGCCTTTTATGCTCAGGCTATGCCTCATTCTGACAAAGGCTTAAGCCTTACAGCAAAATTGTGAGTTAAATCCAATTATTAACAAAGAAAAATATTCTCTTTGGTGTGGACCTGACTCTACTGCTGTGTTTTGCTTAAGAACTTCTCCTCAACTCTATCTCTCTTATTTTTTTATCAAACCCAACACAACATAAAAGGCAGTTCACTCCTAAATTTACAACGAGAATTAATTGTTAGGATTCAGAATCTATAACAATAACAATTAGGGTTCGCAGTTGGATGTCTAAGTTTTTAGGTAGCTTTCTGAGACTCATAGCCACAGACTACCAACTAAGAATATCCTATTCAGGACAGTTATGAGCCTAAATCCTTTCTGTGAATGGAAGTTTTCTGAATATATATGGAATGGGATTTTTAAGAAGTTCCTTTCACCAACTTAATTGTGATGTTTCCTCCGTCAGGGACCAAAAGAGACTTGATGATTTTGATCGGGGTGAAGATAATATATTTAATTTTGAGGCACATTTAGAAGTGATCAAGGAGCAACTTCATTTTCAGAGTTTTAACTTTCAACAGTTCGACTCTTGACCTTTATCTTTATCTTCTAAAGGAAGAAAAGACAAAAAGGAGTGAAGATAGAGATTAGTAGAGAGGCGGCTGCTCACCTTCCTGAAATTCAAATACTTGGTAGGCTCCTTTGTGTACATCCTATAATAATTGATTGGCTATAAATTTCGATGCTTTCATTTTTAATGGAAACAAGGCAGCTATGTAGGGGCGTTTTATAACGTGATTTTTTTTTTGTTGCTGGTTTAAAAAATAAATCAAAACCATTTTATTTGAAAATATAAGAAATATTTTCTTGGTTGTGTATGTGTTTTTTGTTTTCAAAACTGAAACCAAAAATATGTTCTTGCATTTATTTTTTTTCTGTTTTTGATAGAAGAATCTAATTTCAAAAACATGTTTTAATCTTATTATTCAACATTGTGTTCCATAAATCATATTAGAAATTTTATTTTTATTTTAAAAATCAGTATTTTGCTGGTTCCAGAAACGTATATTATTTTCTGAAATAAAACCAACTTTGTTTTTTCTTTGAAAAACAAAAACAGAGTTCAAGGACATGTTTTTGTTTTTTATTTTTATTTTTTCTGATGTGAAGATACCAAAAACAAATGAAAGCAACAAAAAAAAAAATCATTTTATAGAATGCCCCTAGATGTGATTGTTATCACATCTGCTGTAACTTGGTCACAACTCGCAACTGTTAGATAATAAAAATCTATTCAGGGACTTTTAGGTTTAAGGTTCTTAGGCATGGTATGGGAGCCTCTTTGACCAACCATTCGACATGATTCAAATAAATAAATTTCTCCTCCTCCTTATCGTCATCATGCAATTAATCTCGTGGGTATCAGTTGAACCTCATACATACTAGCAAACTTCCTCCTCTCTCTCTCTCTGGTTGTTCATTTCATTTTCTGTTTTATACTGTTTGGACTTCAACATATTGATACAGGTAGAAAAAAAAACGAATCTTTTTATTTTTCTCACATACTTTCTCCAGTTTAGTGATGACAAAAACATAATAAAATAAAAGAAAAATTAATTGGGCAGCAATTTATTTATTATTTTTTAAATTGACTTTGGGTGTTCATTTTCTGCCTACCATTCTTATTCAATGGAACAATACTGTTTATCATCAACATTATCATTGAATCATTGCTGGATGTTTCAGAGATGAAACGTATCATGATTCATGGAAAAAAGCATTGGCTAAGAAGATGAAAACAAGCATATATATATATATATATATAGATATCAATGTAGGAGGCAAGAGAAGAGCCTAGCTAATGTATGAATATAATTCGACTGATTTTTGAAAAGAATGATGGAGAAATGCAATAATAAAGGAGATAAGTGCGTTGAACCCAATGCCAATTCTTCAGGGCCCTTCCCTCTTCTTTAATTAGTTCTTTATTCTTCCTTGAGATATTGATAGAGTCTATCTCTTGGAAGGATATCAACCTTTCAAAGGTAGCCACCAGATTTCCTAACCGGTAGGGTTTAGCGTATATATAGGTGGATGGGTTCAAAAACTGCTATCTAAAGTGCAATATGAACCAATTACATATCAATAATTTGAACCTGTTTGATTGCAGTTCAAATAACTTTGTATTGATGGAAAACTATAGCATTTCAAATGGTTTGATTGTAAATTCTGATCTATTTTTATTTTAAATTTTAGTTTATTTTATTTGATTGCAGTAAAGATTAAGTAAATTAAGACATGAAGTAGGATAAAGTAAAATTCAAAATTAAATTAAATAGGAATTTGCATTTTCTTCATTTACACTCCCATACATATATACTAGTGCAAATAAATTCGCACTGCAACCAAACACAGCCTTGATTCCAAAAGGATTTAAGATTTAACCATATTGTATGACACACATCAGTTTTTGAACCTTGTGGCAAGGGATTTAGGGGGATGTCTCGAATCTCTAATCTCTAAACCCTGGAAACATCATCATGAAAAAAACATACATTGAGAACGTGTACTATACTGAACTTTGTTGTGGACCATGGAGGATGACGAGGGCAGGAAGCCAGGAACTACCGAACTAGCAATTGGAGCTCTACTGTGTCTCTCTCTCTCTTTTGTAATTACAAGCAACTGGACCACAAACTCCAGAGAAGCATTAGCCATGTTTGGTGGTAACATTCACTGCATCTTCAATTTCAACTCAAATGATGACTTCACCCCTTGCACTTTGGATTCCGATCTCTCTCTCCTTGTCCGCTGAGGGTTGCAAAGAAAGAAGGTGGGGTCAATTCAGTCATTTTGGCTTAGTTTGAAGGGAGTACAAATACAAATATGTAAATAATGCAAAATACAAGGTTTTGCACTCTACATATTTGTATTTGTACTCCTTCCAAATGAAGCCTAAGCAAAACTTCCCAAAATTATCTACTATTTAGCTTATTAAAACAATCATAAATCCTGACATTGACACAACCACGCAAAAGAGAGGGCTCCACATAGGCACATGTTATGCCAAGGCCCAACTCCTTCAGACCATGGGCCTAAGAATCCGTAGTCCATGTTGCCCAAACTTTACTGGGCTTCAAAATACAATGATCCAACCTTACACCCAAAGAGAATTCTTCAGTTCCAAATTTCAACAAATCGGCCAATCTCTTTGGATTTGTTGATCGGTCAGAAAAGGGTGCGTGAAAATTTACAACCAAATGACACATAGTGTTCAATAACGTTCGTAGAAGTAACACATTAACAAATGATAAAAAAAAGTAAGAGTGAGAGATGGGATTTTCATGTTCTTCAAAGTGACTTCTTCAAACCAACCAAACGAGGCAATTTCGACTGCACAGTTCTCAACTCCACAAGCAATCGTTCTAAACTTCTCATGGGTCCAGTCTGGTCGACAATGGCTTTTACAGAATTCGAGTCAACTGAAGAAAAATATGCTGCAATCATCCCCATATGGGTAGACTTTTGAGGTCTGCACTCGTATTAATCGGCAACCCATCTAGTCAATGACACTAAATATCGGAATATAAAAACATCACAAGTGTTTGACTGTGAGCCAACTGCAGATGTTTCAACATTTCTGTTCTACTTGTTTGATTATGGAAGGATACTTATACAAGCTTGACAAGTTGAAAGTCCATTGCTACAACCAACCTGGCTCAAAACCCATATACACATAGTCTAAACCACTTTCTAACCCATTTCCAGAACTGACAATCGAAAGCTTAGGGGTTTCACTTTCGCCCACTGGAGGCCAATTTTAGGACCATGAATGGAATAGAGGGGAGGGGAACAGGATTTGAAAATTGAAATTAAGCTTGTCATATGAATGTTTTGTAAATGTTTTGCAGTGCTACCGAGACTGCTCAAAAAAGATAAATAAAAACCAAACACATTTGGATCTGAATCCAATTCCAAATCAAACTTTAATCTGGTCAAACCCATTTGCATCCATATGGGTCCAACATTTTGGTATGTGGATAGGCCTCTTCTGAAAATGTGGGAGTTATTTTTCTTTAAAAAAACAAAAAAAAAGTGAAATAAAACACATTAACGAACAACCCCCCCCCCCCAAATTGCTAAGCAGGCCTATAGTATTTTGGGTATGGGACAGCATGGGCCCAATATGTGATATCAGTTATAGGGTTAGCAAGTTTGGTCAACCTGGGTTTAGGTGTATTGGGCCAGCCTGCTCCCTGAGTTGGGTCAGCTTGAAGTATAGGTTCTAAGATCCAATGAAAATGTGATATTCAATTTGAGGTCTAATCGAAAGCCTAAAATGATATCCCATGTAACCGGGGAAAGGGCTTAATCTAATGAAAACAACACCATCATTATCAATAAAGGTATGCCTTGCAAGGTTGATTCTTGAAGACAATTTGGGGTTTTAGGTCGTTTTATTTTTAAGTATTGTTTTACTTTTGGCCATGAATGAATTGGTGAGGGAGAGCTTTATATGATTGAGTTTTGGGGTTAGACGTTATCATAGAGTAGGGTAAAATAGTAATTGTCCCTTATTTCTTTTTAATCATAAACATAAATATGCACATGAATTGGTGAACGTGTCCAGCCTAAAAGCACTCTCAACAGCTATTGGCCCCCAACAGCTCCTATTATTAAAGTTTTGGGTTTAAAAAAAAAAACACACCTTACAATTAGCACTACCTGAAAGAGTCCATATGTTCTGGGCCCAGAAGAAGATCCTATTATCTTCATCAGTCAGGGTCTCGCTGGGGTTCGGCTTTGGGTATGACATAGGCGGTTCCAGACCCGGATGGACGGACCTGCCAAATTTTCAGAAATAATCGGATATATTTAAGAAATTTGATTAGATTTTATTAACACTAAAATTTAGCTTTGCTTTCAAAAAAAAAAAAACACTAAAATCCAATCTTTAATGCATGTATCCACCACCGCATAACTAATAAATGAAAAAAAAAGTGAATTTTCTTCTGCCCTCTGATAAACATCAAGATCCAAATACTCAAATATTTGTATAGTATTTATTAATTGAGTATGGGGTTGAACCAGATTCTAATAGATATTCAAATCTATGGACCCGAGTTGGAGTTAGTTGTGCTCCGATCCAAAATTTGTGAAGCAGAAACCTTACTAATCGTAGCCGGATAATATAAATTGGTTTTGCCAAAATGTCTAAACATGAAGAAGAATCGACTTTTTCGGTTAGAATGATTCAAATTTGCGCTGTTCTTTTTTTTGGAATAATTAAGTCAGATGGTTGTAGGAATGGCAATTTCTACCTTACCCGATGGGTACTCACCCCTACCCTTTCTACAGGGTGGGTATTTTTCTTGAATGATGGGTTTTGGGACAATGACAGGTTTTAGGATTCTACAACTCATATGGGTATGGGAAGAGTACGATATTAGGCTAAGTCTGATCCTCTCCGACTTGGATATTGTTGGAAAGCATATAAACTTTATGTACAAAGTGTTGAATTTAATAATTTTTTGAATTTTATGTGAAAGATAATTAATAAGTTATGTGTTTTTTACATGTCTTAATCAAATAATTGAAAATTTTGTTATTTATTTGTATTATTTTATAATAGAAAATTATATACGGGTTCTAAATCCAACCTGCCCCTACCCTTGAATGCGAACAGGATAGGGTCGGGGAGGGTTTTGAATTTAATGTGTGAATAGGATTTGGATTCTCAAAATCCAACCGCTATGTCTTTTGGGGCAGGCACCCGGATTGGAAAGTTTTGGGAGGCGAATAGTGTCTAAAATTTACAAAATCCTCTCCAAACCCACCCCATTGCCAAGATAGTTGCTAGTTGCTACTTTTGATATTTTTTTCAACAAGTTAATTATTAAAATTTGTGACATCAAAGCATTTTATTTTGAAAAATAAATAAAAATCAATATATCATAAAATTAGTAATAAATAGCTAGAGAATATCACAACATATCAGCACAATACCCATAATATGGTTCTTGAACCCATTGAAACGCCAAATATTGAGAAGAAATAGGGAGAATGCCAATATTCAATGGTTAATAATACCCTTCTTGCAAATGACCCGGTTCAAATCTTGAAGCGTAGTGCCCTCTTTGAAAGGTGTGACACTCAAATTTTGTCAATATTTAGAACCATGGGCGTGACGTTATGATCGTGCAACAGTCCCCAGTCAACTACCATTTATAACAATGTTACAAACAGTTAATAAGGGCCATCAAAAACCATGCTTGAAAACGAACGTTTAGAAGCCCATAAAAGGGGTTGACCTAGCCAATGCCAATTGGTAGGGTTTGATCTAACCTAGTTGGACTAATTCACTGCCCTAGGCCAAAGGATGATCTCAGCTGATGCTATAACTTTAAAAATTCAAAAAAAAAAAAAAACCGCTAGGAATCTAGGCTTTATTTGTGGGTCATCCAGTCCAGATCATAGACAATTGAAAAGGACCCAAATGAATCCACATATATATTTGGTCTATTACAAAAGCATGCATTAAACATTTATAATGGGAGCCCATACCCAGCAGGAATCCACCACAAGAATCCCTGTCAATCTGCCGTAACTGATAGATTACATGGCCCTGTCTATGAGCAATTCAAATTCAGACTCTTCTAAAAGTCTATATAGCGTTATTTACAACTAAAAGCAAAAAATAAAATAAAATAAGCAAAATGTCTTACGTCTTGCTTGGTGATTGATATAGAAAATTCTGCTTGTATTGTTGAATAAGAGTTTTAGGGGGTGTTATTGTTTTGGATTTTGAGAGGGAAAAGTTGATCAATAAAATTTTGGTTTTTATTGATCAAGAATCTCATGTTCATTTTTTAGATTTATGTGGGAATAAGGGAAAGTTTATTTTCTTGGGTATCATATACCTGGTAAGTGATACCATCCTCCTACGTGGATAAATAACTTTTCCACTTAAGGGGAAAATTGATAACACTTGAATAGGACAAAAATACCCCTTTTAATAATAGATTTTTATGGCTAAAATGGTCATTACCTTATTTACATGAAAAATAAAAGAACATAAGTAAATGTACTTACCCGAATAAGTGTTTCTCAGAAAAAACCTACCCAAATAACTGCATTTACCTGAATAAATAACTTACCAAAAAAACAAACGGAACCTTAAAACTTTTGAGTTTGAGGATTCTTGCAACACCCAGGTAAGTTCTTCCCAACACAATCGTTCTCACAAGACAGATTTCCTTTTGCATTTACTTTTAATCTCTTTTGCTATTGCTTTGAATAATTGCGTCCTTGTTATTTCGTGTGGCTCAGAACTAAACTGCTAAAGTGGAAATTTCTGCACTTCACAGTGATAATTCCAGTACCAACATGACTTTCAACCACGTTTTAATTTGATTCAACACGCTAGGATTTTTCCCAACAAGATCTCCGTAGTCACCTTCTAATCCACACTGAGAAAGACGGAAAAGGAAATAACCAGTGGAGAACACAGAGAATCCAAGGCCCACCATTTCATTCCTCCCCATTTTCAGATAACCCTAAGGTCGAAGCTTTGTGGAAAAACAAAAAGGAAGAAGTCGATTGAATGACCTCAGAATTTTCATTTCTATGTCTCACACTAATATTGGACGGCAAAGAAAAATCTAGGAAATAATCTGGAAGAAAATATGTAGTGGGCTGATTGATGGGCTGGGGCCCAATGCAATGGTTAGTCATGATCAGACGCGTGTGAAATCTACCTTGCTGCTTTGCTTTTCAATGATCAATTTATTATTTTAAGCTTCTTTGTTTATTTTTTTTTCTTTTTTGTTTGGTTTTTTCAATTCATTTATTTTGTTTTGCTTTTCTGTTTCTTGTGTGATGCTTCTCAAGCTTCCACTAATGGCGACAGATTAAAATAATAGAGTGATATCCACGTTTAATAAATTGCTAGGCATGCCTCTTGAACCACATACAAGGAAATTTTTGTCGGTTCTAATGGCCTACAGATTTCAATCGTTGCGTTATTTTTAAATCCCCGTTTCCTTTTTCGACCTGTGAATCCAAACTTAAAATAATTAGAGCAATCTTGTTAGATCTGGGTTTGCTTGTTTTATTTGCCAACTCCAAGAAAATGATTATTTCTAATAAAAAGAAAACATGTGCCAAGAGTAATTTGGGTTTTTTAAAATAATTGTAATGAGGTCACTAAGTTTTGCTTCTCTGCAGTGTAAATTTGAATAAAATATAAACTTTGCATTCAGTTCTACATTGCATCTACTTATTTCAAACTATGATTTGTACTTTTGTTCAATAAAAATTTGTACTTTTAGGTGTCGCTTTATTCAAATTTTGCATCCTGAAAATTAATGCAAAATTTGTACCACCTTCCTCTTATCTCAATTATCTCTCAAATAAAATAAAATGAGGTCTACATCATTTTATTTTCCACCTCACTCTCAAACAAATAATCTTCCTCTTACCTCCATTCTGTTTCATATAAATTGGAGATTATTCACTTCTTACAAAATCAATTCTGAAGTAAAAATAAATCAGAACTTGCATAATTTATTTGCACTCCTATATATTTACACAAGTGCAAGTGAAATTCACAGTGCAAACAGACTCAGCCTTAATCGACGCGCAGGCCGCAGGTGAGTGATGAGAAAAACTGTATGATAAGAGTTGTTCAAAACTTGTTTTTTTAAGAAAATATATATATATATATATATATATATATATATATATATATAAGAGTGGTCGGTGAACATTTTTAAGCAGAGGAGGTGATTAAAGTTTTGTTAAGGATTTAAAATTCCTTTATTGAGGATCAGTCATTTGACTTTCATGGAATTGATGGAAATATGCCATTCAATTCAATATCCACTCCTGCGATCCGAGCACAGTCAAAATCTGAACCAACAACTGCGAAATGGAGAAGTAGATGTGTCAGATCAATGAACGTGGCCAATACCAATTGATTGGTTACCACTTGGGTCACTTGGATGAATATCGATTGATTGGTTGGTTTATCAGTTTTTTTATGTACCAAACATGTTCGGTACCATAGTGGGACTCTTTTGATGGTGGGAATAAGTTAAGTCAAGCTTCGTAAAGTGACCCATTTTTTCATTAAAAAAAAAAAAAAGGAAAAAGAAAAAGAACTGGATTCATTAATAGAAGCTTGACTGATAATTGAAATTATATTTCCCAACTACCACTACCCACGACGCTTGCTTCACTTTTTTACTTGAGCTATTTATTACAAATAATATTATAAACAATGAGGTTGGTGTTGGACGAAACAGGCTACAAATTTGCAGTTTCAGATGGCTTTATTTCTCCCTCTTCACATCACTCTTCTTCAATATGAAATGCTTTTAATTTTATTATAGCCCAAATCTTTCTTTGAAAAAAGAGATAATCGTCTCATCTCATCCGCGTCTATTTGGAAAGTTGAAATAAGGGGAGCAAAGCAGCAAACGTTGGACCATGAAGACCATGCGGAAAGCTAATGAAATCCCAAATAAATCTCTCTTGGTGGGTTTTAATCTTCCATGTCAGAAATCCATTTCCCTAAAGTTGAAACCCCCCAATTGTTGCAGGTTGGTAGAATAGAATATCTTTTGGCCAAATTACTGATATAAAGAAATAATAGTAAAGTAAATCCATAATGAAACTATAGATAACTAATACAAGTTGAAGCTATGGGTACCTATTACCTAATACGGATCAGGTATCAACACTGAACACTGAGGCTGGAAAAAGTTGGTGAAGTCTGGTGGGAAGGGGGTCGTACTACACAATTTGAATCAAATCATATTTTCAACCCGCTCACTTGATCATCAAAGAGAAGTTTAAAAAGTCAGCCATTAACAGAAAGGTTTCAGAGCAAATTGATTTCAGATCTAAGGCCCACATGCTGGCATGCCTTACCCTTGATTAATAGAAAGGCTTTTTTAATTAGGTATTGCAGGAACTGAACCAAGCTTATGTCTTTATGATGGGACGACAATCGTTTTTTTTTTTTATTCTAGATGTGACAATAAATCTGAAATTACAGCCCCCTCTTAATCTATTAATCGCCCCTATAAAATGCATCATGGTCATAAATTTAGCATGATCCACGGTCAGGATTCATCCCATCTTGTACGATGGGGCTCAGATTTCTGGGGTAGACTGAACTTTAAAAATCGCATGTTATCTGTTAGCCAAAGGGGTGGACTGAACTATAGATTGGCCAAATTACAGATTGTCCATTTAGCCCAGGAGGTGATTTGTTTCACTAAATGCAAATTTGACTCTTCCAACCACAGACTTTGGGAAGGGAGTTATTACAGACAAGGTTCAAAGTATCGATACGTTTTTATGTATCAGCATAGCCATATCAGTACTTACATATACACGGAAACATGTGTTTTTTTTTAATTTTTTTTCAAAATTTGGTTTTTGAGGATACAAAAGATACGATACAATGCACCTAATACGAAGTGTATCGTATCAAAATTTTGAACATTGATTAAAGTGGTTCTACACTATTCAAATGAGAGTCCAGCTTGGTCAATGTAATGCCTATTCAAACAGTCTTTACAGTCTTGCATTAGGAATATCTCTATACTTATATGCTTTATTTCATAGGGAGATATTTTCAATGCAAGGTTATAAGAGGCTATTCGAATGATAGGAACACGGGGCTTACACTGACCAAAGCTAAACTCATAAAATGAACAACAAAACAGGATTCACGTAGCCAATCCCATATAATCAAGACAAAGCTTGGTTGATGATGATCTCACATACCAATCAAAGTTTTATGGCTACAGTTTGTCGTACATTCCTAGCCTCAAGGAGGAAGAAGGATAATCACTTGGCAAAAATTATAGAAATCTTCTGTTAATCCAACATATCAAGGGTACCCACTTCAAAGAATTCACTGCATAGAGACCTGTACATTCAAATTTAAACAAAGGCCCAATTCAAGCCCCCTAATTTACCCTTATACTCAATTTGAAAGGAGTATAAATATAAATATTTTATATATTTGTGCCGTACATAGTTGTATGTGTATTCTTTCCGAACTGAGCTTTAAAAGAAAGGAATAGTCATTAAGAATTTACGTTAGTAAATCAAGCAATATCCATTTATTCAAATATTGCTGAAGTAACCACTGAAGAAACTGAGACTCAATAATGCCCATAGTTAAATCCACTATACGTCATCTAGATAGTTGTTTTCAACTACTATGTTGCTTAGCATTTGTTTATTGAAAATGATCCTATTAAATCGGAGACCAGCTCAAGGATACGACTTGCGAGGAAATATCGCAGAGTCACAGCCCATGTTTTCATTAAGACCGGTTCTGTTGTCTCCATGCGATGAGACCATATGTGTGGGCCTCCTCTGGATATGACCCATTATATATGGGCATTGCTTGAGGCGTAAGTCTCTGAATTCCATTTAGGTGGGTGTGCGTACGAAATTGAATTGGTTATTGTCAGATATTAATTATCTATTGGGTAGAGGCAGACCATCATCTTTCTTTCTTTTGGAGGTTCACATCCATTTCTCGTGAGAAAAGAATGAAAAGCCAAAGAATTGACTACACAGATTTAATGGGCCCATTGCCTTCTTGCCTCAATAATAATATAGATTATATAGTTTCTTTTTTCTTTCAAGCATGACTCGGGTTTAAGATTAACGAGGGGTCCAACTTTGATCGGTTTGGGTTGAATATTTATCAAACTTTTAATGGACACTAACCCTAATACAAGCCTGATATAGTTTTTTTACCCCAAGCTCAGGTTGAAAAATTCTCTCTTTTTAATTAAGGGTCTAACTTGGGTTAGGTTGAGTGGATATTGTCAAATTGGGCCCGAATCCTAACCCAATCCTGATATAGTTGAAATTCTTTAAATCGGGGAACCCAACTTAAAACCCTATTCTAAACCCATTTTTGGGCAACCAGGAATGAACTGGGTAAAACAGAGAAACACTGGATCCAAAAGTAGACTGGGTAAAATAAGCAACCCTAATTCTACAAACAAATAAGCAAGATTTTATCATCATTATTTAAGCCTTATTTCAATTATATGAAGTCCTTTACATGAATTCTGTTTCGTCATTCCATTCAATTTAATGTCATATTCATTTTTAAATTATGAATGCATTAATCATTTATTTTTACTTCATCTCGCATTCTTTCTTATCTATCCATAGTCCTTCTAACCCCTCAACAAGCGAAATTTTTATATAAAAAATGAAATTTTATATTCAAATATTAGGAAGATAGGCATCATTATCGGGAAAACTTTCCTATTAAATTACAAATACCATACAATAACTCATGATGTCATTACTTTGAAAGATGGAGAAATTGCAAAACGGATGGTTACAATATCTGCTCTTTTGATGTGCATATGAATTTTCATATCTTAAACCCATTCAATGATTCAATGCAGGTAGACGTCTTAATCTTACAAACATGAGTCTTTTTGTCCACCTGCTTTCTTAGCTCTTCAAAGCCACATGACTTGTCTCATAGCTAGAACCGTTGTTTGTAGCAAAATGGTATCCCCTACAGCTAGCCGATGTCTATGGTGACTGGTGAGAGGCCTCATCTGGTAATTATATAGGACCTGTAATGCACCGCAAATTCTTACTCTTTTGCATTTTGTATATATTAATATTTTGCGCTTGTTTGGGAGGGCTCTCATACAACAGCTGATGGTGTTGTTTGGTAAAAAGCCCGGAAAATCAAAATAAGCTTACATTTCGGATCTCGCGAAGCTTCTCTGAAGCGGTTCAATCAACAAAGGTCAATTAACACATAAGCCCTCCCAAACGGGCTCTTTAAACCAATGTTTACAACTTTAGGCTACCATTTGTCCTATTAGTTAAATGAAGTTATTTCATTTTTTAATGCGAGAAAAATGAATGAGGCTAAAACAAATCTATGCATATCAATAGTTAGGTCTTACCTAAAGCCCAACAAGCCAACCCAAAGCAATCAGTGTAGTTGAATGTCATTTTCTGAGAGATGAGGATGGTGAAGTAAAATTTGAAAAAGATGGTAATACAATAAGAATGAGAGATGTCATGGATGTGATGAGAGAAAGTTTCATAGAAGTGGATTTTGATTCCGCATCAAACTGATTGGAGACAAGGGATGGCCCACCACCTGCACCTATCTTAACTTCCGAGTTGGATATGTTGGTCATTGAGAGAAGTAATAAGTGAAATCACAAGGAAAATGTGAGGTTGTGAAAGTGGGTAGTGGGAACCGGCGGTGAGAACCTTGATTGATTCCGGATGTTCACTGTGTCAAAGTTATCAGCTTCCTACCAAAATACCAGAAGAATTAACCAGAAAAAGCAAGGAACTATCATCGGTGGAGAAGGAATAAAGAGAAAAAAAAAAAAAAAAAGAATTCATGTCATTATTAATGTGCCCATTTGTGCTTTTTTTTTTCCTCCATGATGAGTATCTTTGAACTCTCGCTGATGATGGAAAAGCCCACTAAGTGGGTCCACTTGTAATTCGAAAAAAAAATAAAAATAAATGGAAGATAAATCCACAAATCAAATCAATTGGATGATCTTAACCATCCAATTAGTATAATCTTTTGTTATGGAGGATTTGACAGCTAGCTTTCTTATTTATTCGATTGGGTGATGTGGCTAATCCAATAAACCATTTTTCATAAAGCAAAGGACCATCATCTTCTTTGTCCTCTGAGATGGACGGATGGCGCTTTTGTCCACATCAATCCCCTATGGCGTAGGTGTCCAGTGTGCTTGATGCTCATTGATTTATTTCACGATTTTCTTTTGTACTGGAACAAAGTAAATGGTTTCTTCTTTCCACGTGGCAAAAATTCCTCGGATTTACTGTCAACTTGGAAGGTAAAGAATTCTTTGGGCTGTGCTGGAGAAGTACATGTGAAATCCGTCCATAATTCCATGGTCCCGGATCACATACACTGGTCCCCACCACTAGCAAATACAATGCCACAGTGATGGGCAACTTGGAAACCCCCACTATGTCCATCACTCATTGGTTGCAGGTTTCAACTTTTAAAAATAAAATAAAGGTTCGTTGCTGTAATGGATTAAGATTTTATAGCGGTAAAACAAGTCGCAAGTCATATAAAAAAGCGGAAGGTTTCTGTATCTCATTTCCTCAGCTTTTAGTTTAATAAAACTTTCCTTTCTTTTATTAAAAAAAATCATAATTTTTTTATTAATAAATAATAAACACAGTACTAGAATAGTTGTCACAGAGTAGTAGATCAGCACTGGCTTTTGTTGGTTTCAGTGGGGAAAGGCGAAAGGCAGAGGTAGATGAGAAACCTACCTGCCACTGTCTTTGGAAGTATATGAATGCAAATTTTGCATCAGGTACAAAGGGATAGCGACGATGTCTCCTTTGTCCAGATGATTGACTAGTGATACTCCCTCCCCAACTGCAAGTGGCCTCGGATCAATATTAGTGAGTCTGATAAGAGGGCAAGCTCCTATGAACCGGCTAGTATTTGCATTTGCAGGGCACCGAGTAAAAGAAAACGACCCACGAAGATCTCGCTTTACATGAAAAGATGTAAAAAGCATCTGGAACAGTTGGCCTCTGTAATGGGCATTTTACAGTAACCTGAACCATCTCTGGTAGAATATGCATGGCGCCCAGTAAAAGTAAAGGACCAATATAAGATTCATCGCATGGGAAGATGTATATAGCATCTTCAATGGTGTTATCATCCACTGGAAAAGGAGATGGGATGTCCTCTTAAACTCCAATTTTAGGAGAATAATGCATTCCCACAATGAAAACTTTTAAGCCAAATTTGAAAGGTTTCAAAATAGATAAACTATGAGGCATCATTTGCTTTTCGATAAATTATTTATCTGGGTAAATGTAGTTATCTGGATAATTTTTTTTTAAAAAACATTTGTTAGGATAAATACAGTTATCCATGTTCTTTTATTTCCTAGATAAATAAGGTAATGACCATTTTAATCATAAAAATCCATTATAAAAAAACATTTTTGTCTCATTCAATTGTTAGCAATTTTTCTCTTAGATGGAAAAGTTATTTATCCAATTAGGAGATGGGTATCATTTACCGAGATAAGTGATATCTGGAAAATAAGTTTTTCTTATTTCCCACATAAATAAAAAAATTGAATATATGATTCTTGGTCAATAGGAACTAAAATTATATCGACCTACTTTCCCCCTTTTCAAAATCTAAAATAGAATGCTCCCAAAGAATAACTCTTTTTTCTTTATTGAAAAACACAAAAAAAAAAAAAAAAATCCAATGTTTATATACACACACACTTTCAGGGGTCATCCAATCCAAAATTTTAATTTATAGTGATTTAGAGATTAGTCATCAAATCAACACGGTGGGTTTAGTGTAAGAACCTCTCAAATGAGGAGACCTATCTTAAATCTTTCAACGTGAATGCACCATCAAGCGAGTTACTAATCTTGGAATGGAATAATCGAACTACAGGCCAATTTAGAGCTATCAATGGGTCGTGTCTTGTTCGGAATAAGGTGGTCCAGTTTCAAATCAAATACTATAAAATTGGTTCTATGAATTTGACCCAAGCCAAACCAATTATTAATCGGAATGATTAGGTCTGACCCCAATTGTATCCTATTATAGTTTACATGTATAATTAATTACCTATGATAAAAACAACTTAAAGCTTCATTCTTTCATAATAATATATGTAACCATAATAAGAACGACCGTAAATAATAAACTCTTTATATGTAGATAAAACAAGTGCCTAACCAAAATTATCTTATATATTCTATGAAATTTATCCTAACCCAAAATATAACAAAAATTAGAAAGAAAATAAATCCCTCATTATAAATTTGGGGTCTTAATCAGTTCAAAATGACAAAAAACTGTCCCAACACAATTATTAATTAGACACAAATCCGCAGAACTAAAAGTAACATAATCGTTCAATTTTATGGGTAGGCTTGACAATTGACAGCTCTGCATAAATTGAGATGTACTACTCACAAAATGCGCCTTGCACGGGCTTCACAGCCACTATCGAGAATACCTCTCCATAAATAAATAAGGTACAGGAAATGTTCTGATGTTTCACCATGCTGTAAGGTCACTGTGGAGATTGGATGTAATCCTCGCAGAGGGTGTTTTACATGTACATCCTACTGTACATTAGGAACATCTTTCATACTTTTAAGTTATTATTCACGGGAGATATTTCTAATGCACGATGAGTGTACATGTGAGGCGTTCAAATATAAGACACATTTGTGAGGAGCAGATCCCGCTCGCTCTGCACCAAATAACCAACAAATCTAATTAATGACATATTTCAACACAAAATGCTAATCTACATCAAAGTCCTGGCCCTCACTGTGATAAAAATAAATTGCAAGGACATTTCAACAAAATAATACAAATTCAGTAATTCAACAAGGAAATTGAACTTCTTATATGTTGCTATCATGTGATCTCTTGTAGGGACAAAACTGTATTTATACGGTATTGTAGAATGCTCTGATATTGAACAAGTGCCTCATCCCCACCTGCAACCTCATTTTCCATGGGATTGAACAAGTGCCTCCTAAAATGAGAGGGACGATGCAATTGCCACGTGGCCAAACATTTACGATATAAGAATATGGGGTCTCACCCCGACCCGAGCATAACCCAGTAGTTGCTCTTAAGAAAGCTGGATCACACTGTGACTAATGACGATGCCCCAGACGTTTTAGATTGGTCTTTGGGAACTGGAACTAAAGTCGACTGCTAAGCGTTACAGTAACTGAATGCAAGAACAGGTGAAAAAGTCCTCCCTCACAAATTTCCAATTGACCTACTCCATCAGACTACTACTCAGATTTAATAAAGAGCGTGAGAACTGGGAACCGTATTTTCAGAAATTAGCCCATATAATCAAGCCGATCAATTGCTATGGTTCATCCTGGGCCTGTCAAGGATGAAGCACCGAAGTAGTACACGAACCGACGAAAATACACCCGTTATTCAATAAGACAAGGTGGTCCCACCATTTCAACGGTCGCAAGCCAGTCATGCATGTAAGCCCGTGCCCCACCTTTCTTAAATAAAGCGAGTAGTCTAGGTGAGAACTTCGTAGTATTCACGCATACCACAATTTTCTGATTAAATAAGTCTTTGTCTGTGGGTGTGGTGGGGTCCAGCTCTACACGAATCTAATGGCTGTCAGACTCAGACTCTGTCTGCATGTCGATTGTACCTCCTTTGGTTTTCTGGTGGAATTCAACTTGCACGGCGGTTCGCAGCCGGCGTCGGGAAAAGGCCGTACCCAGCCACAACCAGTGTGAGTGTGGAATATGATCCAAACACAAATAAAGTTAGCCATACGGACTGTCTAACAGACAGTTGTTATTTCGCAATTTGGATCGAGATTATCTCCTTTCAATTTAAACCGCGGGATTGGAAGCCGGGAGGTTATACACCCAACGTTGCAATCTCATATACCGCTGTATTGTGGCCTTCAATATGGTAGGCCCCGCATAATTGGCATTTTTTTTTTCCGTATTCCCTGCATTTAGACAGAAATTTCTTTTCGAGGAAAATTTGTCGGCTGTATTTTCTCAACCTTTTTACGCTTTTATTAATGACGTGAAGGCTACTTTTGTAAGATTGCATTTTATTTCCTCTGAAACTGATATTCAGTAGGAAAGTAATCTTTTATTTTTTTTTTATTTATATTAAGAAAACAATATAATTTTTTTCTACAATTACTACCTATCCTTTGAAAATATTCATTTTTTATGACCATTTCCCACGAATAAATTTATTGGGAATATAACGAGAGTTCAGAATTCAGTTTATATTTAATGCATGGCGAGTTTCAGTTTAATATTTTATGATGAGATGTGCGGTATTGCATAAAATTGATAGAGTGGGAACGTGTTTTGTGGGTGGAAGATCTCAACTCTTATTTAATGCGGTATAATTATCCGAAAATCCAACTATCTGAAGATAAATCGATAAAGACAAACATTTGACGTTAATCGTGTATAATTAATGGTAAGACCGTAAGAGTGGATAAACCAAGGCAGAAGGGGCGGGAAGCAATAAAATAGAAAATAAGAATTGATTAAAAAACAAAATATTGGAAAAGAGAAAAAAATGAAAAACACGGCAGGAGTCTGAACAGAGTCAGAAGTTGTGGGAGGGAATAGGAACGTAGGAATGAGTCGGACTCATCCACTCATCCACCACCAAGGCCCCGCCTCCTGGACTCGAGCTCGACAAAACCACGGCATAAAAGATAAAAAGACGTTCGATCACATACAGAAGTCACACACGCACACGGCCCCCAGACAAATCACAACTGTCCAAAAAACCGTCGCCTCATGTGACTTGTCACCCATCATCATCATTCGTGTGTGGCGGTGTTTTAGCGTCCAAGCCTCGTCGTTTACCGGATCAATTACAACAACCTAAACCCGAGATTTCTGGTAAGAGACGGGGAGGTGCCAACTGCCACGTGGTCTGTTGAGATAAAGCAAAAAAAACTAGGGTTTCGTCGGTAGGATGGAGATTGGAGAAGGGTAAGATAGACACACACGCAGGGATCTTGTAGCGGTCAAGGCCAGCCGACCATGGATGCAGGATGCAGACGCAGCGGCGGCGATAAGATCAACGTGGTGCGAA
Source organism: Nelumbo lutea (assembly GCF_056320005.1). NCBI lineage: Eukaryota > Viridiplantae > Streptophyta > Magnoliopsida > Proteales > Nelumbonaceae > Nelumbo > Nelumbo lutea. Next base: position 23,133,869 of record NC_142686.1, on the reverse strand, counting down.
TAAGCATGCTTGGCTTCTGTAACACACCGCCTCCCAACCCAAACAAATCCCACCCCCTCTTCTTGTTGAATTGTTTCGCTTGGTGCCGCTTCCTTCAAGTTCGGCTTCGTCGGCCGTATCGTACAAAAGCGTAGACTCTCTCATCAGTCGGCTCACTCGGCTCCAAAAGATGCTTTTCGTACGAAGGCTAGGGTGTAAATATCCCTGTATAAGTTAAGTAAAAGGCCGTTAGGCGTACTTTTCTGGTGGGTCCACACACTCCAACACCTGGTCTCTTTTTAGGTGGGACCCGCTTTGATTTATACCACGGATTGAGGACCTGTCTGATACCTCCTATTCCCACTCTAAACTATTACCAAAAGAGACATTTCACATCTACTCTCCTATTTATTTGCCCCCGTTGGATTAAAGTATTCGTCTAATTCCACACGATCTACAATGGTGGCTGTTGGATTCCCGAGTCGAAAGATTCCAATCAGATGTCCAAGGAATAAAGGGCAGACCAGATCTCCGTCGTGTTAACTACGACTCTCCAAATAATGGACTCTGTATCATGAGGTTGCATTCAAGACTATTACGATTCTACGGCAAAGAAAAGTAAAAGCCCACAGACACACATAAGAAATGGGCTTTGGGATTATTACCCATTCTTTTATTATTGTTTTCTCTTGATGTGCTGCTGGCTGGGTTATCCCCAATTATTAACAACATTACTGATTGCAGTGGGCTTTTAATTTGTCATACAGATGCAAACATTTGAAATCTAATTGGGAAAAGAGGGAACACGTATGCAATTTGTACTTTATCTTCTCATAAAATTACAAAATTCGCCTTATTTACATATAGTAATCAAGGACAGCTAGCGGAGGAAGCCCGCAAATTGTGTAGGGGGGTGATGCGAATTCGGAATCTCTCAATCATATTTGCGTGTGCATAAGAGAAGAGGTATTGGGGGATTCCTGATTCCTAATTGCAGTTGAGAAACCAACACCTTGTTTCTTTGCTTCCAACTGACCTCATAAGTCAGTAAAGTCACGTATCAAACAACTCTTCACGCATGAATTTGAGTTGGTATATGTGCTTTTCCCTCTTTTGTGTCTCTTTCTTTAGCTTTCTCTTCACACTTTAAGAGATGTACCTGAAGAAATTTCGCCATAAATCAAACGATGATAATAATAATAACAATTAGATTTTTCACAGTAGAAACCAACCCATGAAGTTGAGTTACAAAATAACACGGTTTTGAAAATGGACTGGACCTGACAATTGAATCAGAAAAACTGGAAATTGGTCAAATAATTGATTCTGTTTCATCTTAAAATTTTTCTTTTTATTTTTTGCAAAAAAAATATTGATTTGATCAATAAACTGTTGATCGAAACATTCAAACTTTAACCTAAACAACATATTTTTTGCTATTTTTTATTTTGTTTAATCAAAATGAGTCATCTGTTCAAACCGGATAATAACACAGATAATGGAGTATGGAGGGGCGAGTGCTGAAAGTTGGTTTGGTGAAGGTTGAAACCATCCATGTTCATGTTGCTTAGCCTTGTGGAGTAGTGGTAGGCCATATCTAACCGATTGTTAATTGAAATTACCCAAACTCAGCCTCAGGCTCAGCTACCGCAAGGCGGTGGTCTCTTTTAATTTGTGTTTCTTGAACCTTTCCACTACCAGAAGAAAATTAGGCGCCATCTAACCATTTGCTTAAATTATGCCAAGAACCCAACTAATCTCCTAGGGGGACTGATTGGTTGGCCCAAAAATACATTACCAGAGTAAATTTCGTCATCACAAACAGCCATTTGCCACCCAAACTGCGTGCTCCCATCAACAATCCTAGATATGACATCCCGATTCCTGAATGATGATACCAACTACCAATGCCAAGCTGTTAAACCATGTTAATAAGAAACCGAATTTTTTGTTGTTTGCTTGATGAGCAAACCCAATTTGAGAAGAAAACCGGTTTTCTCAAAACCTGTGGCCCTTGTTTCTTTGTTACCTTTTTCTTTACCATCGTGTCTATGCTAACTAAAGAGATGCTTAAGCTAGCTAGCTTTAGGGCTGAGCCAAATTTCAGGAAACCGGATTTAACTGCTTTTTATTTTCCTGCTCACCGTAAAAGCACGGGATTCCGATTGTACATTGAGAATATCTTTCCACGAATTAAAATACGTGTATAGAGGATATTCTCAATGCCTTTGTTATTGGCGATATATGAGCAGAAATTTTGCTCGCAAGAGATTCAGGCTAGATGAAATCTCCAATTTTTTTTTTTTTCTATAAAAATATATCACCTGGCAATGTTCTAACATGATTTGAAATAGAAGGTTCCACTTGTATGGACTACGGTGGGTCTCAGTTATATTGTTGATAGAGTATTGGAGTGTTTTATTGGCAGGACAGGAGATTCCATCTTCTTATAAGCTGGCCATAGGGGGTAATCAGAAAGCCAAAAGTCTCAATGGCTTTTGTCAAAAAAAAAAAAAAGAATGGTTTTAAAATGGCTAATGAGAATTCTGTTGGCATTATTTGGTTGCCCACTGGATAATAATTTCTGCACAAATTCTCTCCTTCAGATTTGAAAAATAATCTGATAAAAATTTTCTAATAAAGCTAGTCACCAAGAGAGATAAAACAAAAGAGGGTCAGTAATTTCAATCAGACCATCATCTACCCATTGATTATGCCTTAACAATAGTGAATTATATACCCTATTACTTTCAAATTATCATCATTAAAATTAGTTCAAAATGTTTATACTAGAACAATTTGCTTTGAAATTGCCATTAAGTGCCAACAATAATGCCCTCAAAACTTGACAAAATTTCAATGTTGTTTAGCTAACAAAACACTTACCGGAAAGTTGTAGGAACCTTCCCAATTCCCAAACTATTAAGGGCCCACAAGCCCAAAGGAATTGTATTAATAAGATGAACCGATGAAGTGGTCTATTTGGTTAATAAGTGCTCCATCTCTGCTTCCCTTCTCTTACTGTGTTGACTTAATTTTATTCGTAACATAATGAGCCGGATACCAAAGCAGAAAGCGTCAAGGTTCTCATCTTCCACGGTCTAACCATTGATCAGCCTCAAGAATCAGAATATTTTGTGGTCTAGATCGAACTAAAAAACCGTTTGTTCCGATTCAAGTGGAAAGGTCTGGTGTAGTGCAAATGGAAACACGTGGCGTAACTACTACCTGGCATTAAATTGCCTCTGTGATCTTCCATGTTAGAAATCATGAATGAGACTAGATTTGTCACAATATTGTAATTGCCATTAGACAAGGATCAAAGGACTGATTTAATTTACTTTGGCCTTATTCTTCGTTGGAACAGGCCTCACGTTGAGTTGCTTTCTAGATGCCCGGCACAGTCCTAATATTAGTTCACGAGGAACACATTTACAACCTTTTGCCCTGATATTTAACAATGGTCCTTTCATTTTTTGTGTATCAGGGTGCAATTCATAAGCACCAATACGTTGCTCTATTTTAATCTTCTATCATGTGGTGTATATTTTCCTAACATTCCGTTTTTCATCACTGCATATTCAAGAACGTAGAACGTACGGTAATAATAGTAGTAGTAGTGCAATCAGATTCTTGGTCCGGAAGAAAAATCTATCAAGTCCTTAAAATAGTAGCAAACTAAGGTGCATGTGTTAATTAAGGACATACCCCGTCAGAGCAATTCCGGAATGGGGAAAGGGGAATTGGGAAGGCTCCGAATGACCCCACTTTACTTCCTCAAATCTGGGCTCATTGACATATTCTAGCTCAAGAAAGAAGATTCTAATAATCCATCAACAACTTCCTTGTCTTGTATATAGGGCATGAAATGGAGCGGGTTGCTTTATACCTACCTACCTATACTTAGTTGTTGGGGTCTATCTATTCTAAACTATGAAGTATGAACCCCCCATTCGGACGTGGATATGGATTTTTATGGATCCGGCCGAAATCCCATTCTCTCACTTCCGGTTCATCTATTGAAAAATCTGATTTAGAAGATATTGAGAAAAATGAAATAAAACGTATCCGGATTGGATCTTCTTTTTTCTCTCAATCCCACTACCTAAAAAGGCAAACTGATGGCCACTTGGCCCCCTTCTCTGCGTGTTTCGCTTCTGCAAGCAAAGACCAACCGCTAGCCACAGCCACAGGCTGCACCCTTTTTACACATGTAATCTGCTCATCTCGTCGACGTGTTCACATTTCGTCTTCCCTTTTTTGGATTTGACTCCTCTATCAATCTACGTGTCTTAATCCTTCATTAGACAATATTGAAAGCTTCACCACCACAAATCCAGGCCTAACATAAAAATATCCCGACCCAAATGACCAAACTCACCCCACCGTTCACCCACAGTAACTGATCACTAACGACCCCAATCCAACCAAGGACGTTTTATTCATTTTATTATTATTAACCCCCTAACGGTAAAACGGATTGTTCTTCCACCCTTGGTTGCAAAAAGGAGCCTAGCCTAGTCGAGCCGAGTGGAGCTGCGCTGGAAGCTGAGCTAGAAAAGGAAATGATAAAAAAGAAAAGCAAAGCCGTGATCGGTGGGGCCGGATCGGACCGGACTTCAAACCCTAAATTAAATGGAGTTAAAAAAACAAAAAGATGAAAGGACACCAAAGAAGATAACAGTAGTCAGAAATAAATAAGTAAAGGGCGAGACGTCCGTGATGGTCGAAGCATCCGATCAACACGCGCCTGCATACCTCCCTAATTCCCTATTATTATAATCTCTCATTGCTTTCCTCCCTATAAAAGCCTCCCTCCTCCTCTGCTCCCCCACACGCATCACTTTTTGATTTTCTCTCTCTACAATCCCAAACCAACTCAACTGCAACCCTAGCTTTCTCTCTCCACACTACTAATATCCCCATCCCCGGTTCCCCCCCCCCTCTCTCTCTCTCTCCTTCCTCTGTTTCTAGTTTCCACCCTCCCTCCCTGGAGGCTTCAAGTCTGTTACACTTGCTCCCTTCTTTCTTTCTCTCTCCACACTCATGGAAGACAGCACCACCACCCCTACTGCCACCAACAACAAGCGAGTCCGGGATGACTCGGAGGACTTGGAATCGGACTCGCCCGAAGCAAAGAGAATCCGAGACAACCTCCTTGATATCCTGGATGACGCTGATACTGTTATAGACCGGAACCCCGGAAACCAAGACCTGGCTTCTGTAATAAAGAGTTTCGAAGAAGAAATTAGTCTCCCACCATCCCAGCTGCCACCTGAAGTGGAGGTGGCTCATTCCACCGAGTCTCAGCCCGACCTTGGATACCTTTTAGAAGCCTCGGACGATGAGCTTGGTCTCCCACCAACTTTCTCCTCGTCTTCCGGTGAGGAGGAGAAGAACGAAGAGGATGATATATTATGTGTTTCCTCTGATGCCATTGGATTCGATCAGATCTGGGGGTTCGATGACGACATCCCGAGCTACGACTCATTGGGCTTCGGGTTCAGTAGCGAGAACAACAACAATGGCGAAGGCAACGCTGGAGAGTTTGTGGCATTGGAGGGGTTGTTTGATTATTCAGACGTGTTTTCTGGGTCATCCGATTTTTCGGACTCTTCGTGGCGCCCCGAGTCGCTGCCGGCTCTTTAAACCGGGTTTCGGCATGCCGGATTTTGGACTGGTACCCGCCGGTAGTGGGCTCTATGATTGTTTATGTAACAGTATGTAAATTAAAGAAAAAACGAAGAAGCAAAAAAAAAAAAAAAGCACAGAAGAAAGGGAAGATAGGTGTTAAATCAAAAAGCAGTAATCTCCTTAACTCGAGAAATTCGTTGGTTCTTTTATATATCATACGTCTCATCTCGGGAAAATATCGCATCTCTCGACTTTAAAGTTTAAACTGAAGCAGACGCCACGCCGATGCCCACCGATGAGCGAATGAGACGATGATAATTAAGTTAAACTTCATCTTATGTGGGTCCCGCATGCTTATAGTTATAGGGGTGCTTTTGGTCATTTCGCTATGTTGTTCTCTTTTGCAACCCATAAGCTGATTAAACTCAAACTATCTCTTCTCACTTTCTGTATCCTAAGAAAAGGAATGAGAACCGAGATATTCTGCTGAGAATGGGGTCCACCTTGAAGTTACAACTCTCTCTTCTCACCTTCAAGTTTCAATGACTAAAGGTCGCTAGTCCACATTGAGACGTTCTCATATGGAGTCGGTTTCCTTTCAAATAAAAACCAAACTTTTGATAATAGAAATAAATCAAACTTTCCAAGCTTTCACTCTTCTCACTAGCGATATACTGACCAGTAATTTCTTCATTTCTGAAAACCTTCCAACTCTTTTGTTCTAATGATTGTAGAAAGAATGTTTAATACTGAAATCCCTCATTGTTTTATTGCATTTGCAGGTCGTCAGTTAATTCCCGCGGTTGGACTCTAGGTTGGAATGGATTTCGAATGCTACAACCGAAGAGTTTCAGTTCTACTTGATCAAACCAAATGAAACCTTGTTTTTCCCTACACATAGAATTGGGTTGATAAAAAAGAGTCTTCTGGAGGAGAGGCGCAAAATTGAAATTTGACGTTTAAGAGCGCAAGATGTTATAGGGCTCGGGGCTTATGGGATGTTTTTCGTATTTTTAGATCCAAAGATTTCCACACTTCATAGAGAGCTACGCATAAAATTTTGGGAGTTTATACAGTCTTCCACCTCAAATATTTATAGTATAGTGAAGAAAGAAAGTGAGTGAAAAATCTATTACAATACAAGGGTGTACCATAACATAAATGGGTTCAAACTAATAAAAATTTGAGAGAAAATTTATCACAATTCAATGAGCTAATATAATATCAGTGGAGATTTGATGTGGATTTTCAGAAAACCCAAAACTCTGAAGATTAGAAACAAGATAATGATGGGATTTGGGACTAGGCCACTGGGGTAAGGCGGGGTATTTGGGTTGGGGGTAGAGGATGGCGAATGCAAAACCTGGCCCTGCCCTGCCATGTTGCCATTCAATTGATGAATGATGGAATGGTCTAGGCCATGTTGGGTTCAATTTCCATTCTTATTCAAGATGAACTTCTAAAATAGATAAGAATTTATAAAAATAGACAGAATGAGAAAATATTGCTATGAACCAAGTGTTTTTTTTTTAAGGATGAATTCTTTTCAGACTGACAAGTGTTCTATGTTGTTCATTTTCATTCTTCAAAAAAACTATGCTAGTATTCATAAACCTCTAACCTAGGTCTCTAGAACTGTTGGCATAGATGTTTACCGGTAAATGGTTGATTATCGATGTTTACCAGTTGGCATAGATGTTTACTGGTGGATGGTTGATTATCAATGCTTACCAATTGGCATAGGTGTTTTGTGAAAGCACTTTCATAAAAGTGCTGTTATAAAAAGTATTTTCATAAAAGTGATTTTTATAAAAGTACTTTTGTGAAAGTACTTTACTAAAGGTACTTTTATAAAAGTATTTTCGTAAAAGTGATTTTATTGAAGTGCTTTCATAAAAGTGCTTTAATGTAAAAGTTCTTTCATAAAAGCAGTTTTGTAAAAGTGCCTTCATAAAAGTAGCTTTATAAAAGTGTTTTCGTAACATTACTTTTTATAAAAGTGATTTCATGTAAAAGTGTTTTCGCAAGTAAACATCCATGGTATTATGGTAGTAGTTTTGTAGGTAGAGTTTCATCAAAGAATGAAAATGAGCAAGATGAGGCATGCTTATTTTTCATGTTGCAGGTTATTCATCAATTTTGTGCTATGAGGCTGATTTTACATTCTAAAAAGAATGTAACCAATGGCAAGAATTTTGTAACCAGATACTCTAATGTTATTCATTCTTGTTTAAAATGAGCAAGAATTAAAAAAAAAAAAAAAAACACGGCCTTAGGTGAAACGATAACTTGTCCCTAAAATACTAGGATAATTTCTCCTTCATACTCTAAAAGAAGGGGGAACTGATGTGCTGATATTTTTGCCAATATGGGCCTAACTGAGAGGAGATACCATTCTTTTTCTACTCAGACATGAGTTTATAAACTTGTTGGAAGAGGATAATATGAAACTTAGGCAAAGTTTGAAAGGAGTACAAATGCAAATATGTAGAGTGCAAAACCTTATATCTTGTATTATTTTGTATGTATTTATATTGTACATATTTACATTTATATTGCTTCCAAACTGAGTTACCGTTCTTTGTATTGACTGATGTCTCTTCTTGCTATTTTTGAATAGGGTGGAGTGGGTAAGGCGGAGTTTTCTTGTTTTGGTTCTTGGGGCAAGGTGGTTGTGCTCCCCTTATCTTTTTTATCTTCCTTTTGATCTTGATAATTAATAAAATTTTAGTGGCCGCCCCTCCAACTAGTTGGAGTAAAATTTAGGGTTCTTAGAAAAATAAAAAACAAAATCCCTTCTCCCAATCACCAGCACTTTTCATTGGAAAATTTCAATCAAAACACGGGATTAGACAAAATCACAGAGTTCCTCCTAGCTCCACCACACCTCATTGGCTCATGTCTCCTCCACTCACATGTTTGGCGACACGACTCGTAGCCTATTACTCTCATCACCCATTGCAATTTGCAAGCATGCATCAAATACTTGAGCTCAATCAGTTCATCCGAAACGTACTGCAAGTCTATCAAAGAGATCGTACGGAACTATGTATATATATATATTCAATTGCGACGTGAGAAAGGATTATGAAGATTATTTCTCAGGATTGAAGTTTCAATCCCATACCTTCCTCTATTTTAAACATCTGTTTGTATTCTATACCCTAGGTTTTTGCTGTTAATTGGTTTGCAAAAACAATCACCCCTCGTTCTTTACACAGTAGTTGAGGAAAAAGAAGTATAGGAAACCTAAGGCCCCGTTTAGTTTAGACTTTAGAGTAATAGGGTTTCAGAAATGGGAATAAATTATTTCGATTTCAACCGTTTGATTGGATGGAATTAGAATCCCAATCCCATTTCTACTAGAATAGCGTTTTCTCTTCTCATATAAGGGAATGGCTGACGTGGTGTATCACGATAGTGATTACCACCTCATCAGCCCGACACGTAGGACCTACGTCTACATAACTGACGTGGTGTATCGCGATATTGGAACTCAATAGCAGCATCGCATCCTTGTGATGACATCTCAGCGACGAGATTGGATGCAAGGCTGCGTGAGCAAAGCTAGGAGGGATGTCTTTCTTTCGTTTCATCTTTTAAGCGTGACTTCAGCTTCATACGAAATACGTGTTCTTGGTAGTCACCTCACTTGCACTAGTTTATTGCTTTATGTTGTTGTTAAGACACAGTACTTGGGTTGGAACTTGGATGCCAACGAACGGAGTAGTTATAGAACACATGAATCGTAAACCCCAACTCCCAACAATAAGCTGACCCCCTGCGTGGGTTGGTTCCAATATTGGGGACCGGTTCCCTGTTGGTGGTAGTTGCGGCTCTGAGTTATCTTGTTTGATTTAGGGTTTGCAATAAATGAGACAGATTTCATGAGATCAAAATGCGTGTTGATTAACAATGCTGCAGATAGCATGCCAATGCCATCATCCAGCCATATCTCTCTCTCATGCAATCATACTTGTGTGTTAAATTTACGGGAGAAAAATATTTCCAACATGCATACAATTGGATGTCATGTCCTCAACATGTTCATATGCTTTTTGCTCTCAACAGATTTACATCGGTTTAAATTTTACATTTCATCCTTCAATATGTTCCTTCTCTCCTTCGCCGGCTGCTTTGTTTTGGTATTAGGGACAGAGTGGATGCATTATGCATGCATGTGATCAGGCCAATTCGCCATACGATACAACACAGAGAGCCTATGCTTGATATCATGGTCATGGGACTTCGTTAATTTGGAGGTGCTACAGGTTGGCCCTGGACGAGATGCTTCTAGCCGATCAGAGTTGTGGTCGAGGTCGTCAGGTTGGCGATAAAGGTAGGTCGCCAAGTCTGGGCGAAGAGAAACCACAATCTAGGACTCCAAGTCATTGCTTAGGTGGTGTCTATGTGTCAACTAGCTATTTCAAGATGCCATGTGTCATGATGTCATTGGAGGGCCAAATCGGCCTTCATCAAGCTCAATTAGTCCAAACTTGAAATTGTTAATATATCTTGGGCTTGGACAAGAACGGAATTAACTTGTGCAAGCCTAAAAGAGGATTTTCATGTAATTAGCAAGCAATCGCCCAGATTGGAAATTGCGGTAGACTTGGTGGTGGCTTTAGAACTAGAAACCGTAAAAAGCATGGCCTGGCCCTACTTGGGCTGGTCTAGCTTGACCTTACTTCTGATAGTCTTATTTAGGGGTCTCAATTGGACTGGATTTGGTCCGGTCAGATCCAGTCCAATGTGAGTCCATTATAAATAGATCAGGTCCAATCAGATCCAGTCCAATGTGAGTCCATTATAAATAGATCAGGTTCAGTCCAGTCCAATCCAATGGATCTTTTGGACTAGTCCAATTCAATGTCTAGACCATTCAATATGTTCGAATTCGTTTTGATTTAGATTGGTTTCAACCCAAACCTGGTCCGTTGATACCTATATTCTTATCTCATTTCAATGGACCAGATATTGGCTTAATCCAACCCGATCCAATGTAAATTTATTACAGACGGACCAGGTCCAATCCAATATAATACCAGATTGGTCCAATCCAATATATCTTGTTGGTCCATTCAATCCATCCAAATTAATTTTGAACTGAACGTGGTCCAATCGAAAATAGATCTATTGACACCCTCAATCTTATTTGCCTCACATTACATGAAATTATTTCATTTCCGATTATGAAGAAGGTAAAACGAGTTAATTTTCCTGAGAACCTGAAATGGCATCGTTGCAAAGTTTTACCACTAATAGGAAATGGATTGATGCAGTTGAGAAACGTCCTCTAATTAAATTAAATGGTAAGGAAAGCTACAATCATGGAGTGCTGTAGGTGTCTTAAGTGTTAAGCATAAGTTCTTGTCTGGTTGGTGATACCTAATTCCATCATCCCATGTGAGGTGCATGTGCATATCACATTCCTCCCTGGCAGATATGTTATTTGTATTTCTTGGTGTCCAAATCCTCTATGGGAACCGGACTATACCAGGCCAATATGAAACCGATATGTGGTGTCTTCGAACATTATATCATCATTATTATCGTCTAAGTCAGTGGAGTTAAACAAGAAAATGAGATAAGAGGTAGAAAAGGATGTAAGATTTGGAGAAAAATGGGGCTGAAAGGTTTGAATCTAGTATAGAATTTTTTAAATAAAAAACAAATATTTTTTTTTTGAGAGAGAAGGGGGCAAGGACTCACTTTATTACATTTTTTACTCTGTTTCCACTTAAATCCCTGTTCTGCCCCTTATATGGAATCAGTTATGTGAATCCTATTTTGCTATTTCGTTTTGTTGAAAACATTACCTCGAATATAATACTGTAAATTCAAACGGCTCTTGATATCAGCAACATTATTTCTTAATCATCCGTTGGTTTTTCTAGCTTGGTACTTGCTGAAAGTTCCAAAATTTTAATGTAAAAATGAGAAAAATGCCTCCATTTTAGTATTTTCCTTGTTTCTACGGAAACTGGGCTTAAAACTCAAAGAAGGGTCGATCAAGTTAGAACAGCCAGGTAGGTTGGGCTTTGGGCAACCGCAGAAAAAGTGCTCAACAACAACAACAACATGACATTTGGGCATTTCTTCCATTTCATAAGTCTACCCCCTATTCCTTTCACGAGCTTCAAAACAAGTTTTTTATTGTGTTTGACCAAAAACCCAGAATAAGTTAGTCGTAACCTGTTTCCACCGTTACTTTTACACGCCAATGCCGTCAGACTCAAGACAAGACAAAAGCAGCCCGTCAAAACTCAAAATTATCGAAAAGAAGTGGGGGGACCTGGAAAGTTTATTGGGTCACCGGTTGATTTGGTCCAAGTCTGAAAGCAATGCTTTGGACGAAGCTTTAGACAATTTTTTTAAGCCCATACATTTCTAGCCCAGCCCAACCCAAGACCTTGTCTTGCCATCCACTAAACACTTCTAAATAAAATTGACTAAAATTTTGAAACGGTGATCTGGATATGAAGCCAAGTCAAGTATCGGGATATCGGATTTTATTAATCATTATCAAATGGAAAATTTATAAATACTAAGAGGACGTAGGCTCCCTTGCCCCATAACCCAAACATACAAAGCCCTCCTTCACCCCGTTCAAATCCATCGGGAAAGAAATAAAAACATTACAAATAGATACTCACAAACAACAACTAACACAAAATCTCTACCAGCAACAGCAAAACCCAGAAAATCTTCACAAAGAAGTCTACTCAGATTTCTAGGAACAAGTTCTTCCGATTCAAACAACAACCACTCTTTCAGTTTTAGCCTATTCACTGAAAGACAGAAGCAATAGACCATTCAATTCAGCCACTGCAGTTGGTAACAAATGGCCCCGAGTATGATTTAATGCAAGGCAAGGGACAAATTGCAATAGTCAAATGCTTTAGCCCATCCATCTATTCATAATTAATTGCAAGACCTATAAACTTGTGGTCCATTGGAGGGTTGCTTAATGACTTACATAAATGATGTTTCATGTTTGGGACCCAAAAGGGCAGGGCCCCATGTGAATGTGAGGATACCAGCACAGATGGGATGGGACTGGCTAGCCGTTCGCCAGCTTGTAATTGCTGGTTCTTTTAGCCAGACAACATTTTGAGGCTATTTATTAAAATGGGTTAGATCGAGCCTAACTTGCCAGGCCCATAAATCCCCATGTTTGGAATGAATGTATTTATTTATAGTTTTCAGTCACTTTTCTTACCGGTTACCTCAAAATCATTTTAGTTTTGTTAATACAGTTTTACAAAAATATATATAAAAAAAAAGTGGGAAACATTGTAGGTATTTGGCATCAGTGGTGGGAACATTGCATCATTCTCTCATAAAAATAGTGTTGGGCATGTGGAGTTGTAAGCACTGTTTTCTCTTATTTTTTGTTTGAAAGTGGTGCTGTCACATAGTCATTTTCTGATAAAACAGACCGATTTTGTTTTATACCATTGTTACCAGTAATGTTTTAATATTGATCTATATTATCCAACGTTCAGGATGATGGCATATCATTGCACTGTTGGCAGCAATGCACCGTTTTCTCAAAAAAACATTGAATTTGACGTTACTCCAGACCACACTTTCCTGATTTTCAAGGCATGGTCTGGAGCAGTGTCTTTTTTTTGGAAAACAATATCAAATAAAAATGTATTGTTTGAAGCACCGCTTTCTCTGATGTAGTGCTTACATGACGCCGTATTCTCAGAAAATGGCATCAATGCCAAACACCTGCATTGTTAACAATGTGAAAGGAGAGCTCTAAAATCAACAATGCAATTGTGAATTTACCATGGAGAGACGCAGCAACATCTCCTTCAATGACAGATGCAGTGCAAATCACGATAGAGACGCAACACATGAAATGCAATTGCAATAGTTTTCAGTTAAGGTGTCCCAACAATAGGCATACCCAGCCTGGAAGTGGGGTGTTTGGAATCATGGTATTGTATTCCATATGGCCTCCACATAAGCATCACGTAGGCATTTCAACTTTATCAATACCAAAGCATTGTTTGGTTGGGCAAATTCAAAAACAAATAGTTGTACCATCTTTTACATCAGGTTCAGGTTGTGTGCATGGGGCATTGTAGGAAATTAATATCAAAATAGTGTTTCCCCTAGCAACGGAATTTTTACTTGGGTTGTTATATGTGGTGCCTATGGCACTTGTGCATTTAAAACCATGAACAATTGTGTATTGTTTTATGTGCCAAAACACTTTTCCAGTTCCCAATGTTAAATTCAAGTATTAAGACTAGAAATGCCAACCACACCAAACACCATCAACAACCAAGAAGATTTCAAATAAATATCTTTTGGTTAGGGACTAGGGCGATCTCAAGTAAATATTTAAAAAAAGAATGATTTTTTTTGAATGCCAAGGAGAGGAAAGGTCTCTCTTGGGCTAGAGGGGTATCGGGTGGTCAGTGGGTGATGCTATCAACTTTTGGAGAGATAAGTGGGTAGATGATATTCCTTTGAGTGAGGCGATGCCGAGGACTAACCCTAGTGATGATGATCTTAGAGTTTTTTATGTTATTGATCATGAAAGGAAAGTATGGCAAGAGGAAAATATCAGTTCCTTAGTTCCCCTCTCCTACTGGTTTAAAATTAAACCAATTATCATTCCTTGGGAAAATTCTGAAGACTAAAATAGCGTGGAGGTTGAACCCAAAGGGTACGTTTACGGTTAAATCAGTCTACAATGAGGATTTTCTAGCTAGTGGAGGCAATAGAGTTTTCGACAACATAATCAATAGAATTTGGAGGCTTGAAATTTCCCCCAAAATAAAAACATTTGTGTTCTTCCTCCTCTAGGCTTCCCACAAAAAAAAAAAAATTTGTGGACAGGGGTTTCCAAATTGATACTGCTTGCGGCCTTTGTGGGGATTTGGAGGGTGTGGATCACATTTTTAGGTCTTGCCCTGTTGCAAAACAAGTGTGTTTGGCCACTGTAGATTCTTTAAATGGGTCGATTCGTAATAACATTAATATTAAATCGTGGTGGGAAAATCTGGATAGGGCTGGAGTTAATAGTATTCAAGACAAGGAAAAGAGCACCTTAATTGATTCTATGGTGCCTATGGAACAATCGGAATGATAAAAATTTTAATAATAAAGGTGCAAATCCAGGGAATATTCTTGAGCAGGCTCTATATATGTTTCTAAAATAGCCCTAATATGGAGGGATATATTAATAGAAGGAATTGGAAGAATATCTTATGGAGATTCCCAAGAGGAGATGCTATCAAAATAAACTTTGATACATCTTGAATGAAAAAAAAATCCTGTGCTATTTGCTTGTGTAGCTAGAGATTCTCTTGGAAGAATTTTGCAAGTCAAAGCCTACTATATAAGAAATACGTCCATGAATGTGGAGGAAGCCATGGGCTAGCTGCTTGGGAGATCCATAACTTGGCATTGAACTATAGGATCCAATGCACTTCTAGTCATCCTGTGCCTAAGGCTCAGTTTGGAAGGAGTACAAGACTAGCCTAGAGGCAGAAGACTATTCTAGAAGAATGCAAGAAGATTTGCTAGCGTCTAACAAGAGCTTATAAATGATAAACAAATAACATTCCTCAAATTACTACGACAATTGTAAACTCCATGGACAGCTTTCTCCAATCTTGAGATTATGATATGTATACAAAGGGAAATAGAATAACCCAACCATACATAGTGTGACAATTGCCAGTTGGCAATGTAAAATAATTAGTCCAATGATTTCAAGTCTCTTCTACAATAGCAATGCAAATCAAGACCAATGCAGCGACTTCGCCTAGCAAGTTCAACTCTCGAAAGAAGAACCAGGTGAGGCAGCGACCTCACATATGAACATGGATACATATGTGAGTTTTCAAAGAAACTTGCAAAAAGAACCAGGTGAAGAGTAACTATATATTTCCAGGGGTCGTCCTATGTTTAGAGTTCTGTTTTGTTTCTTTGGGCTGGGCTGAGTGTTCAAGGGAGAGCAAATTGTTCAATGGATTTGGGGCAAGGTAAGCTATGTCCTCCCCTGAAATGTTTAACTTTGTATTTTGATAATTGATGAGGGTAGATTTGGCCCTCCAGTGAAATTGTGACACGTGGCACCTCGTGACAACTAGGAAAACACCCAGCCAACAAACTTACGAAGTTGGTGACCCACCCGGGCACCAGTCTGGCCGGCCTGGCGCGACCTATGCGCGGCCTGACGCACGCCTGCGCGACCTGCGTGCAGCACACGCGACCTGCGCGGCACGCGCGCACGGCCTGCGTGAACTGCGCGGCGCGCGCGCAGCCTGCGCGAACTGCACGCGGCCTAGCGCGCGGCATGCGCAAACTGCGCACGGCCTGCGCGACTTGGCCGACCTAGACCAGCCTAGCGCATGATCCAGCCAAGGCACCCACCGACGAACCTGGCCTAGACACTGACCCGCCGACTGACATAGGCGCTAGCTTGACGACCTGATCTAGACACTGACCCGCCAACTGACATATGCGCCGATCTGACGACCCGGCCTAGACACCGACCCGCCGACTGAGGCAGGCATCCCTCTGACAACCCGGCCCAGGCGCCGACCTGGCCGCCTGACACAAGCGCCAGCCTGACGACCTCGAGGAGTTCACCATTGTACCCCGGTTCTGACAGGATGCGACGAGTCTTACCGTTTGGAGGCTTTTCACCCACTTAACCCGCGAGGACTCCGTTATATAAAGACCTCACCCCCCAAAGGAGAGAGGGATGGAAAAAAGGGAAGTAACCCTGCTCTCTAGCTTTCTCATATTATCTTCAAAGCTCTCTACAATAAGAGTGCTAACTTAAGCATCGGAGAGCCCCCACCGGGAAAATACCCCCGAGACCTCTGATTCAGTTCTCTCAGGTCCTTCAGCTCCCGCCACCTACGAAGAGGAGGAAAATATGGAATTCTCGGAGGTCCCTCAGCTTCCGCCACTTACAAGGAGGAAAAGATGGAATTCTCAGAGGTCCCTCAGCTCCCGCCACCTACAAGGAGGAGGAAAAGATGGAGTTCTCGGAGGTCCCTCAGCTCCCGCCACATACAAGGAGGAAAAGATGGAGTTCTCAGAGGTCCCTCAGCTCCCGCCACCTACAAGGAGGAAAAGATGGAGTTCTCGGAGGTCCCTCAACTCCCGCCACCTACAAAGAGGAGGAAAAGATGGAGTTCTTGGAGGTCCCCCAGCTCCCGCCACATACAAAGAGGAGGAAAATATTTAGTTCTCGCAGGTCTCTCATCTCCCGCAGCCTACAAAGGAAAGAAGGCCACCTCATGTTGAGGGCAGTCGGATTGCGTCGCACCAGGGAGCTCCAGCATTCTCCAAGGCATCGGCCGCCTAGTAAGCAGTTCGCCACCAGGCAGTTTGCTACCAGGGAGTTCGCCACCAGGCAGTTCGCCCCCAGGCAGTTCGACACCAAGGCAGTTCGCCCCCAGGGAGTTCGCCACCAGGCAGTTTGCCCCCAAGCAGTTTGCCCCCAGGCAGTTCGCCACCAGGGAGTTCGCCACCAGGCAGTTCGCCCCCAGGCAATTCGCAACCAGGGAGCACCACCAAACAGTTCACCACCAGGGAGTTTGCCACCAAGCAGTTTGCCCCCAGGCAGTTCGCCACCAAGGCAGTTTGCCCCCAAGCAGTTCGCCACCAGGGAGTTCGCCACCAGGCAGTTCGCCCCCAGGCAGCTCGCCACCAAGGCAGTTTGCCCCCAAGTAGTTCGCCACCAAGCAGTTCGCCACCAAGTAGTTCTCCCCCAGGGAGTTCGCCACCAAGTAGTTCGCCACTAAGGCACGCCACCACCGGGTCAAATAACGAGGTACTTAGCCAAAAGATTTTACATCACAAAACATTGGTACGTGGCCAAAAACAGTTACATCAACAATGGTTAATAAAATTTTAACATGATCATTGTTCCAGTAAAGTTTGGGGTTTAAAGGAAAAAAGAAAAACAACTACTGATTGATAAATTCCTTTGTAAACGGACTTCAATTTATCCGATAGACCAACATAATCTTTCTCTTGTATTCATGTCATACATGGGAAGCTTAATTGGGTTAATACTACAGGTAGCCACAAGGATAACAATGAAGATGGAAAATACCCATATTCTAGCAATGCTCTTAGGGGTCAATGAAAGAAAACACTTCAAGGTCATGATTGATATCAGCTGAGTTAAAAGTTTAGGAACCCATGGGTGGGACCAACCTCCACTAGCATCATGAATAGTGTGTGTTAGAAATGATATTCTCTTGACCTAACTTCTTGCTACAATGTTCGTCAAATTTCAAAATGTCCCATGGAGAGAGAAATATATTTTATTTAAGTAATATTTATAATTATAATAAGATTTTTAATTAATTTTTAAATTTCATTACTTTACTTTTATTTTTTTTCTTATTGTCTTATCTGTTTTTTCTTTTATTAGTATTTTCAATATTTTTTACTCATTTTATTTTAATATTTAAGTTTCAACTGAAATTGTTTAAAAAAAGTTCTATCCTAAACATTGATATTTTAATACATTGATGAAAAATTAAAAGCATGCATTTGGAAAGTGAAAAGGGATAGAGATAGAAATAGCTAGAGATAGGCATGGGGAGGGAAGATGGTTTATTGGGCATGTGAAATAGATTACGAGATGTTTTAGTAAGAAGCTTTACTTGGGGGGATAGTTTAGGAGAAATTTTAGGAGAGGAAATGATTTATGTGATTGGGAACATGAGAGAGAGAGAGAGAGAGAGAGAGAGAGAGAGAGAGAGAGAGCCAAGGAGAAGTCTTGATTAATAAAAGGGAAAAAGAAGCAGCCATAAACCAATGAAAATTAAAATTAGCAGGAATGAGATTTCATTCCCAAGGTAGGGGCAGGGAATGGCCATTCCCTCAAATGGGGGAATGCCATTCCAGCAAGAATGGGAATAGGATTTCAATTCCGCCCAACCAAATAGTTGGAATCAAAATAGCCCATTTTGATTCCAATTCCAAACTCTTATTCATACGAACCAAACGGGGCCTAAATTTATTCTATTCCCTCTCATTAAGTCTTACCTTTGAGCCTTTGAGGTAAGAACTTTCATAATTCCATTCACTCTCATTAAATCATATATTTGAGGTATCTTAAAGAAATGAGTTTTTTGGACATTTTCTTGACTAAAACACCTATGCTTTTGAATTTGGTTCCTCTTTAATGTGAAGGCAAAAGAATATTGTATTCACTTCTTTCAATTCTCCTTCATTAAGGTGTTAACCCCCATTATCTCTCATTAAATCCTTTTTTTTTAGGTATTTTTACTTACCAATTAAATCTATATCCAATTATTTTAATGATACAAAACTTATGTGTTTAAAACCATCATGAAAACTAAACTATCCTTTTATCTTGGTGGATAAGTTGTTCAACCATTCTAGTTAAACATGTCACTAATGGTCTCAAAGCTAAATAATAACAAATTAAAAATAAATATAGATACAAATATAAAATTATAAAAAATTTGGGTACAATTCTAATATTATATAATTATCATATTCAACAAAAATAAGTATGATAAATAAAAAATGTTTTTATTAATCATGGAAATGAAATGCAAACTTTAAAATTGACCAAGAAACAAAACCATTTTCCTATTCAAGTAGGGTATCAATGGTTCAACCTTTTTAAGTTAAACGAGTCAACCCATTATAGCACAATTAAATTAATAAAATTTAAAAAACAATAATGCAAAAAAATATTAAAAATATAGGAGTTTTGTGGAAAATATTTGGGCACATCTCTAATATTATGTATTCATCATATTAAAAATAAGTATGATAAATAAGAGTTTTTTTATTAATGATAAGATAGGATAAAAATTAAATTAACTCAAAAAAGAAAATGACTTTTCCATCTGATTTTAGGTCAATGATCCATATGAGTGCAAATTACGTAGGTTCAGCTTCAGCCCGAACTATCCCAACTAGTAGTCTGTGCATCAAATTTTAGTGCAGGTTGGGTCCAGGTTGGATAAATCAAGCTTGACTTTAGGCTCAAGCCTTAGGCTCAATGCAGAGGGTTAAGCTTAGGTTGAACTTAAATTTGACCTAGCCCAACCGATTTACATGTTCACAGTCCAACTGTTTAGGTAAAATTGGCCAACCAATGATATCATGATTAATAAAAATTAAAAATAGATAAAAATACAAAATTATAAAAATGAAAAAAAAATCATAGAAAACATTGACATACCTCAAATATTATAAATTCATCATATTAAACAAAGGCATGTGTGATAAATAGGAACTATTCCTATAATTAATTATGCAATGAAAAGTTGCACAAAAGGAGGTCGTTTTTTCTTTTAAGTCAAATAGGTCAACACATGATGTCACAAGCATACAATAAACAATTAAAAATGTATAGATATAAAAAATTCGTGCACATCTCTAATATTATATATTTATCATATTGAGCAAAAATAAATACTATAAGTATGAAATATTTTTATTAAGAATGAGAATGAGAACGAAATATAAAATTTGAATCAACCAAAGCACCATGCTTTGATTGCTTATCTTTTTTAATGGGTTATGATAAGGAAGTTGAAATTATTATTGTTGCTTAAAATTGTCATGTCCAACACACATGCACCTTTACTAGTCTTTGAGAAAGGAGGGGAATCAAAAATGTGTAATTGCTCCATTTGGTCTTTGGCTAAGTGTAGGCTTGTAGTGAAGAATTGGGGTCATTTCCCACCTTGACATGGTCTTGGAGGGTTATGGATATAGAGAATGGCTACCTTCATTGTGTAGCCCTATCTATATTATGGGTTTGACTATTATAACGAAAAGGCTTGTTGACATTGGAAGAACTTGTAACCAACAAGTGGTTTTATAAATGTGGTAATTGATGAGGGTGGATTTGGCCCTCCAATGACATTATGACACCTGACACCTCATGCCAACTAAGTGTAGCCTCTTAACAACTAGACAGCTCGAGCTCGCCACTTACAGGCAGCTCACCACAGGCAGCTCGCCACAAGCAACTCGCCACAGGCAGCTCGCCACGGGCAGCTCACCACAGGCAATTCGCCACATGCAGCTTGTGACATGCAGCTCGCCACATGCAGCTCGCCACAGGCATCTCACCCTAATAGCCTGACAACTTAGACAACTCGGCACTGCACAAGCAGCTCGCTACTTACGGGCAACTCGCCTCCTAGCCAGACCGACCACCGCATGACAACCCCGAGGAGCTCACCACCATACCCCGCATTTTGCTGGATTGTGATTTGTAACGGCTATATTAGCTCACCCACTCTCTGAGTCAGGTGGAAATGGGCAACCTTAACAATTGGTGGCTATATCCCCACCTAACATGAAAGCAGGTCCCGTCACAACGGGAATCCAAGAATTGCTCCACCAAACCCACGAGGACTCCAGTATATAAAGACCTCACCCAGGGGCAAAGGTGATGAGGTGATCTCTGCTCTCTAGATCTCTCATTATCTTGTATCATTTTCAGCTCTACTACTAAGTGCTGACTTAGCCATCGGAGTGACCTCGTCGAGTAAACACCCCCGGGTTCTCTGATTCAGTTCTCACAGGTCCCTCAGCTCCCACTGTCTACAAAGATGAGTAGATCATCCACTGTAGGGAGGATTGGTCCCTCGGCTCCCGCCGTCTACAAAGATGAGCAGATCATCCTCTGTAGGGAGGATTGTACCCTTAGTTCCTGCCGTCTACAAAGAGGAGCAGATCATCTCCTCCAGGGAGTAGCCGGGTTGCACTACACCAGGGAGCTTCGCTTCAGCCCCTAAGTCACAGGCCACTTGGGAGCAGACGAACTGATGAGGTCCTTAGCCAAAAAATTGATACGTGACCAGACACTGTTACATCAATTGGCGCCGTCTGTGGGAACACTACAAAAAGCTAAGTTCTCATCCTACAAAAAACTAAGTTCTCATCCTATAAAAAACTAAGTTCTCATCTTACAAAAAGCTATGTTCTCTTCTTATAAAAAGCTAAGTCCTCACTTTTTAGAAATTGAAGCTCTCGCTTTACAGTTTCCCTTTTTTTTTATAAACTCAAAGACTGTGCAGGGATCTAACAGACTAAGTAGCTCTAAGACGCCCACCTGGCGCGTCATGTGCACGGCCTAGCGGCTTGGCAGCCTGGCACATGCACCAACCTAGCGCAGGCGCTGACTTGGCGGCCTGGCCCAGGCGCGAACTAACGAACTGATAAAAGACTTCCTCACTGCTTAAGACCCAGTCCCCTCTTCGGCATGGGCAAAGTCTAGGAGTGGACTACGAGTTGCTCCCAAAGCCTGTGTGCTACAATACTGCATAAGACCCAGTCGCCTCTTCGGCATGTGCAAAGTGTAGGAGTGGACTACGAGTCGCTCCCAAAGCCTAAGGGCTACAATACTGCATAAGACCCAGTCCCCTCTTCGGCATGGGCAAAGTCTAGGAGTGGATTACGAGTCCCTCCCAAAGCCTAAGGGCTACAATACTACATAAGACCCAGTCGTCTTTTCGGCATGGGCAAAGTCTAGGAGTGGACTATGAGTCCCTCCCGAAGCCTAAGAGCTACCATACTACACAAGACTCAGCCGCCTCGTCGACATGGGCAAAGCCAAGGAGAGTGGACTACAAGTCGCTCCCAGAGCCTAAGGGCTAAAATATTGAACTGACAGAGACCTTGGCACCTTACGGGAAGCTCGCTTCCAAGCAACTCCCAAAGCCTAAGAATCTGAATCAGTGCTTACGAGCTCGTCGAATTACGAGCCAAAAGGAGAAATCTACTCCCTTCGCCGAGTTACTTTCAACTTGGGAGTGGGGGGCAAATGATGAGGGTGGATTTGGCCCTCCAATGACATTATGACACCTAGCACCTCATGCCAACTAAGTAAAGCCTCTTGACAACTAGACAATTCGAGCTCGCCACTTATAGACAGTTCGCCACAAGCAGCTCGCCACAGGCGACTCGCCATAGGCAGTTCGCCACGGGCAGCTTGCCACATGCAGCTCGCCACCAGGCAGCTCGCCACTTACGGGTAGCTCACCTCCTAGGCAGACCGACCATCGCATGACAACCCTGAGGAGCTCACCACCGTACCCCGCATTTTGCGGGATTATGACTTGTAACGGCTATATTAGCTCACCCACTCCCTGAGTTAGGCGGAAATGGGCAACCTTATCGGTTGGTGGCTTTATCCCCACCTAACATGAAAACAGGTCCCGTCACAGTGGGAATCTAGGAATTGCTCCACCAAACCCATGAGGACTCTAGTATATAAAGACCTCACCCCCTAGGGGCGAAGGTGGTGAGGTGATCTATGCTCTCTAACTCTCTCATTCTCTTGTATCATTTTCAGCTTTACTACTAAGTGTTGACTTAGCCATCGGAGTGACATCGTCGGGTAAACACCCTCGAGTTCTTTGATTCAGTTCTCGCAGGTCCCTCAGCTCCTGCCGTCTACAAATATGAGCAGATCATCCCCTGTAGGGAGGATGAGTCCCTCAGCTCCTACTATCTACAAAGATGAGTAAATCATCTTCTGTAGGAAGTATGGGTCCCTTAGTTCTCACCGTCTACAAAGAGGAGTAGATCATCTCCTCCAGGGAGTAGCTGGGTTGCATTACACCAGGGAGCTCCACTTCAGCCCCTGAGTCACAAGCCACTTGGGAGCAGACGAACTGATGAGGTACTTAGCCAAAAAATTGATATGTGACTAGACACTGTTACATCAGTAATCAATCAAGTGATATCTGCTAAAATTTACTTGAGGTTCTTGATTGGACGAGGCTTTTCTGGTATGATGTCTTTCCAATAACATAGATTTCTCCTTATATTATGTAGGAAAGAGGTGGCCAAGAGTCCTTTCACTTCAATGCTCACATGGACCTTCATCTCTTATCTTTTCTCACAAGCCCTTTTATGTTTTAATTTTCTCTAATAAAATCCATCATTGCTTTCTTTAACAATATCATTATTAAAACTAGCATTAAAAAATATTCTTAAGATTCTCTCTCTCTTTTAACACCTCCCCTTTTGTCATGAAATCCCCACTTTGCTTTTAAATCTCCCTAAACTTGTTCTCTCTCTCTAATAAGGGTATAATTGTATAAATTGGATGATTGAATTAGTTCAGAGCTAATCCAAGACCAACCAAAAAATGAATTAGGCTTGAATCCAAATTGATGCCAAAACCGAAATTCAACATAATTTCTATTCAACCCCATGCAATGGATGGCTAGTACAATTTAAAGTAAATCTTGCAATAATTAGAAAAAAGAATGGAGATAGGGGGCTCTTGTTATGATTTTGTGTGTTTTCAAAATAGTCCCTTTCTCTCATTTTCTTGTGGAACTTTCATGGCAGAAAAGGATTTTGTGATTCTTGGTACCAGTAACTATTTATAATATTTTTTTTTGCTACAAAATATAATTTAATCTATTAGACCACTGCAAATACAAAGAGGAGGATGTTCTTTGGAGTCTCCAAATACCAAGTAACAGCTTTATGAGCTAGTACATTGATGTTTCTTTTAACATCGAAAAAAAGGGATTATAATTGATAAGGGCAATTTTTGGGCCCTATAAAAGTTATACTTTTAATAAATTTTAAAAAATAGATAAATTTTTTAAAAATAATCAGTTAAGGGCAAAAATACCGTTCACCTTCTTCCTCTTCCAATTCATTCATCATCACCACCGTCCATCGTTGCCTCTGGCAACACCTTCCGCCTACCTCTTCCGCCTTCACCCACCTTTAGCAACACCTCCGCCTTCACCCACCTCCAGCAACGTTGTCAGAGAAGACTTGTCAAAGAAAC
Organism: Nelumbo lutea; assembly: GCF_056320005.1. Taxonomy (NCBI): domain Eukaryota; kingdom Viridiplantae; phylum Streptophyta; class Magnoliopsida; order Proteales; family Nelumbonaceae; genus Nelumbo; species Nelumbo lutea. Next base: position 23,109,445 of record NC_142686.1, on the reverse strand, counting down.
CTCCTTGTACTCTGCCATCAGCTTATCCCATTTCTCCCGGCACTGCTTTCCGTCCCTCTATTGTCGTTTTGTACTCCGCTCTCCTTAAATCTCAATAGTGAATACGATTGAAAGGAGTAAGGAGATATCCCTTGTTCATCTCTTCATTTTATTTCCCAAGGTTTCCGAATTTTTGGTTTTATTGTCTGCAACAACTGCGAACTGGGAAACGAAGATGGTTTCTTCAACCTCAACATCTCAGGCGCGGCGGGTTTCCATTTCCCCACTACATCCAGCATAAATCAAGGAATTACTCCATTTGATATCGGAACTCTGCTAATTTCGACGTAGATTCTGTGGCTTTCAGCTTCTTTAGTGACTCTTTCACACCTCCTCAGAACAAAAATATGATTGATTGCAATGCAAACGGAGATCAACCACTGAAATGCTCTATCAGCATCATCAACTCGCAGAAGATAATACTCCCCAAACCCAAGCCATTCAGTGAGCAACTGATGATGGACAATCCCATCGAAATGTGTAGCTTTAGATCAGAAAGCTTCGATCAAACTCTGCCTCTTTGCGATTGGAGATTTTGTCGGTTACCGGAGCTCCATTCTATCGAACAAGCTTCTAAGGATTCAAGATCTTCAACTAGTTCTCATATGCAGCAAAACGAGCTTGCCATCGTCGAATCTTCTCCTCAGGTAAATCTCCAGTCGTCGTCATCAACTGACTCTTACAAACTGGAAGCTATAGTGAGAAAACGCTTGGCTACTGGCGCCAAAGCGAAGCCCTCCGTCATCGGCTGCAGTGCACATGAGCACATTGGCTAGGCAACGGTGGAAGAAGGTCGGCGACAGGACGAGGTGCCTGCAGGAGCTAATGCCATGGGACAAGAAGATAAGCATGGCAACGTTGCTGGAAGAGGCGTACAAGTACATAGAATTCCTGAAGGCACAACTTAGATCACTCCAGACCATGCCATGTTGGTTGAGCATCGAGTAGGAGGTGCTACTAGGAAATGTTGGTTTGGAGCTTGGTGGGTTGGAGAAACTAAACTGACAACAATTGCTGCAGGTGCTGGTGAATACTCCCGTGGCACAGACCATCCTGTACTCCAAAAAAAACAATGTGTTTTCTCATGGGAGCAACTGCTTTTGCTGAATCACTGAGAACAATAATATTTCGGAACCGTAGACGTTATTGTTAGGTTCTTCCTCCTCTTCTCGAGATGCTTAAAGTGGCAGTGTTTCGAAACGAGGTGGGCGGAGGTAGCGGTGGAAGTGGAGGTGGGTGGAGGCGGTGGAAATAGATGAAAGCATTGATAAAGGTTGTCAGAGGCAGTGGTGGGTAATGACGGATGGCGGCGCCGATGAATAGATGGCAAGAAGAAGAAGATGATTAGTATTTTTGCTATTAAATGATATTATTTTAAAAAGTTAACATATTTTTAAAATTTTATTATAAATATCACCTTTATTGATATAAACAGGCAATGCTAGTCAACAATAATCTTTGCATCGTTCAACATATGCCTCCATCTCCATGGTACTGTTGACTTAAATGATATTATTTTAAAAAGTCAACAGAACCTTGCATTTCTGTTGACTGTTGTTTCTGCATCATCTATCGCTTCGATAAAACAAGCTCGTGCAATGAGAAATTTCCCCTGCAGGTTGTCAATGGCCACACAGGCTGCTTCTCCAAGTCCCAAATGAGAAGCACCATCGGACCAGATATAAACATTTACTTCATGATTCTCCGTTGGCAGATGACATTGTGCACCAACTGGGTTTGTTACAGTAGGTGCACCCCAAAACCTCCATAGGTTGAACTCCAGTTTGGTCCCTATAGTTAGTGGATATAATCAAGTTTTTCAGCCAAGAGCACACTAAATCACCGCAAGCAGTATCATATCAGAATGCCAACCTATCAGTCCAAACCACACAAACTTTGGTAAATGGTAAAAGCACAAGATGAAGAACAAATGCTCCACCACCTATTCTTGGTGAACACCACTCCTCGCAATAATTTCCAAAGAAACAGATGCACACGGGGATGGGGATAGTTTCAAAAATTTCACCCAGAAGGCCCGTTCCCGCACCTCTACAAAACCTTGCATCACTAACATTGTACAGTGAGTTGCATGTCCACCTCATTCCTTCACCCAAAGCCACTCATCCCCCTGCATGCATGCTTAGTCAGTCTAAAAACGCCTACCTTTTTGGTTGCCACCTGAATATCATTTTCATTCCGCTCTCCAGAATGTGTACGCAGTTTACTTACAAGTTTCACACCCAAATTCTCATTTCTTACAGAATTAGCAACTGTAAATTCATTCATGTAGTTGAGGAGAGGAATCCATGGATCCCCCATACTCTATACTCTAGTAGAGTAGTAGTCCTCCCATCCCCAATAAATCGGCAACACCCTTTTTGTAAAACGGATATTATTATTATTATTATTATTATTATTTTCTTTATTTACTAATTCTCTTCAAACTTCTAAAATTCTACTTTTCTTTACTTGATTTTTTTAAAAGAGTAAAATTGATTTAATGCATGAATTTTCAAAATAATTAAAAACAAGCACAACAATACCACATGCCTTGAATGTGAAAGGGCTAAACTGATAATTTCATAAATTGATTTTATGATTTATCTTGCACATATTATGTGGATTTTGGTCTGACGTTAATATGCCATAATATGTTTCGTACGAATCATACGGTGCTGAGCAATACACATGAACGCATATCCCCCCACATATGGGACCATGTACATTCTCTTCCTAATTCCTATGATTATCGGTTTCATTAGTATCCTTCACATTGCTCTCTGAGGAATTCGTTGGTTCTACTAGATTCAAATTTAATGTCGCAAATCATCTCACACATATGAGAATAGTTATTGGATCAACTCCCTTTTTTTTTTTTATTTGTATTTTATCCAAAAACAAATAATAATAATTTAAAATAAATATAAATAAAGGACACAGAAGCTTGCTTGCTTGGGCTTCGGTTTTCTTTCTTGCTTTACTTTTTTGGCGGAGCAATATCTATCTATCTAGAACGTTTTATTTTTTTTCTTCTCTTCTTCTGTCGAGCGGATCGGGAGAGAAGAAGGGAGAGCGAAGCGAAATTGTACAGACCAAGATCCCATAGAAGATGAAGATTTTCGTGAAGACCTTGAAGGGAACTCACTTCGAGATCCAAGTGAAACCTGAAGACACCGTACTCCCTCTCTCTCTCTCTCTCTCTCTCTCTCTCTCTCTCTCCAGTCTCCCCTCTGTTTCTTTTTGATATATTGTCTACACAAAATTCTCTTTTGACGCTCTGAACAGCACTCACCACTCACCAGTTGATTAACACTTCTTTTTCTTGGGGCTTTAGTATGATAATCTCGTGTTACGAGTGAAGATGGCTTAGGGTTTTTCAAATTTTCCCTGTTTTCTCCCAACCCCTACTCGTTTTTGTATTGTTTGATGCATTGAATTCCGTGTAATTGGAATGCCATGGGACTAATTATAGGGAAAAGATTGAAAATTATGGTCCAATTTGTTTAAAGTGGATTAATAATTCATTTTCGTGTGGGTTTATTGTGTGAACTTTTAGTTCTGATGGATGCTTTGGTATTGGGGACATGTTTTTCCTCGTACTGCATCGGAATTTTGGATGCAGACATGCTATTGAGCAATTGACTTTAAACCATAACTTGGTTGGCATCCTGCATCCCAATCATGGCCTCGTGGTTTCGAGTTTACCATCCCGGCTAGAAAACTATAAACGGGAATAAAATAAAACTTAGTACTTTGCTTGGTACACTTGCCAGTTGCACGTATTTCGATGTTAACTATGTTAATTGTCACGTAAAATGGCCATTATCCTGTGCCAGTTCTGGCTATCTGGGGTTAGAGTCATCGGTGAGGGTGAATTGGATACAGACCTAGCCTCCCATATCTTATAGCACGAAGTGGGGCCTCTGAGATTCGCTGGTGTAATTGTCAAATGTGTTTAACAATTATAGGCTTGGGCAAAAGAGTTGGATTAGTTTCTCGGCCAGTGATCAGGGCCAATGCCAATGTTTTTATAAAGTTTAATTGGATTAATAAGGTGTTCAAGTGTAGTATTTTCCCATATAGATTTTAGTTAAGTTTTGATTAAGATGGTAGACTAGGTTTAAATTTAGTGAAGTGCCAAAAGTTAGGGACTATTGTTAAGTTAATTGGATTAAATTGGGATGTGGGGTTCAAGTGTAGCATCCCAGGATGCCTTTCACATTAAGAATAAAAACTTTGCTGAACCACTGTTGCATGGAATATTCTAAAATCTAAATTGATGAAGCAGCTGCGTCATGCCTTCCTTTAGTTAAATAGTAGGTTCTTTTCTCACACGAGTCCCCAAATCCAAGGGTTCTTCCACCTGAGGGCTCTATTAAATAAAATTTTGGTTGCTGCTGCATTGGTAACCCTGGGAGGTCAGCGATGGGGGAACAGTTAGAGATCATAATGGATAAATAGTTTCAGTGTGTACTGGGACTATGGGAGAGTGGAACTCATATTAGGAAGAACTCCTACCTCTTCTCCTAGGTCTGCAATTATGTTCCTCTTGCAACCCAAAAGAGTGGAAATGGAAGGGGACTTCACATGCAGGGTGGATGAGTAGATCCATCGATATTTAGACATATACTCTAAGGGAGGCTAAATTTCTAGCTAACAGTCTGAACATCTTATTTATATGCATTAAACGATCTGCTAATAGCTCAGTAGATCAACTTGCTAGAGAAGGGGTAAATTGGATGGACCTCTTTTCAGGGCCTACAATTCAAGGTAAGTCAAGGGGCTCCAGATGTATGGTGAGCAGTGATTTAAAGGTGTGCCTAGGTGCTCAGTTCAAAGTCTGTGCCTTGTCTAGGGCAAGGCCCTTTCCCTTTAAAAAGGTGTGTACGCCTAGTGTTCCTTGGTAAGTGCCTGGTGTGCCTTGAGCCTCAGTTCAAACATGTACCTCAGTTGAATTTTGTGCTTTTTTGCTCTTTTTTGAAGCATGGTTGCTAGGCCGGGAGCTCCGGACCCCCAACCCAAGTCCCTTGAGGCAAGCCTAAACCAGCTCTCATAACCCCCATTTTTGCTAATGTTGTTCATTCATTCTTCTTAATACAAGACACTTCTAAAAGATAAGGAAATATAATCAACCATTTTCTTTATGTATGAATTAAAAATTGAAGACCCTATCATGGACTTGTTTGGGCTTGTCTTAAGGGGCTTGGTACAAAGGTGGCTTGCAGAATTAGGAGTGCAAGATGTTTAACATTACATCAGCCATTTGAAGTAATACAATTAGGAAAGGAATAAAGAGATTGAAAGTTTCACATGCTTGAACTGTTTAGTGCTTGAATATGTTTTATATATTATGTTTATGCATTTTAATTTGAGCTTAGGCTTTTTAAAACATTTAGTTTAAAATTAAAGTTTACATTTTTTTCATAGTTAAAGGCTTAAAGCTACATTTCTTTTTGTATATAATTGAGGGATTTTTGCCTTCTTTACCATTAATACAATACATTTCTTACCACTTATCAAAAAAAAAAAAAAGCTTTGCATTTTTTAATTAATACTATTTTTAATATTGTTTTTTTTTTTGCATTTTTTGAAACTTTTTAAAATTTTACACCTTGCTTCAAAAAGGCATGTGCCTTGCCTTGCACCTTGTGCTTTGGTGCAAAAAGCCCTTTGCACTTTTTTGCGTCTTGTGCTTTTAAAAAACTGATGACGGGTGAGTGAAGCAGCTGGTTTAGTGTGCTTTTACCATGTAAAAACTACTGTAATATTCTCATTTTCTATGACTAAATAAGATTCTCAGATCTGTTTGCGATCAAAAAAGCCCCTGCATCTATGTTTATGGAACTGACCTAATAGTGCAAGTTGTATTTCTAAATTTGGTGCTTGTATCCGATGCAACACTGGAGTCAGTTATCTCAATTAAGGGGTTTAAATGGAATATGTGGAGTGAAGGGTTTGTGTCCTCTGCCTTGTGCCTTCAATCTATTTGTGATTTTAATGCCAGAATTTTACTTTTCCTATTATTAGTTTCTTTATCCAAATACATTGCCAATATTTTCCAAGCGTTTTTTTTTTCTTTTTTTTACTGATAGGAAAAGATTTGAGATCTGAAAAGTGAAATATGATGTCCAAACTGAGGAACTTCAAGACTTTAACTGAAAAGTGAAATATGGCATTCCAACACCATAAGTTTTTATCTTAAAACTGCTTCTATGGATGCCAATAAAAGAACTGATTTTTTGGATAATGCAAAAAACTAATTAAGGGCTAACTGGGAAGATAAAGGATTCATCAGTGACTTGGTAGTATGTCTACTGCCAAAATCTGATGATTTACTTGCAAACTACCCATAAGCAATTGGTAGTTAGAAAATTGCTTATTTTCTTGTTTCCTGCTCAGAACTTTCAGGCTTGAATTGTTTTTCTAGCTTGGCCCATATAAGCAATTGTTCATTTTGGCAATGATGCATCAAAGTCCCAGGTTTGCTTCAAAATAAGATCTCCTTTGTGTTTGATGCCATTCTCCATCCTTGATGCTTTGTGGTGATGTGAAAAATAGTACTCTAGGTTCTCTCAATCTCTTGTGCAATTATTTCTACCAAATGGCAGTTTTAACTTGAATATGTAGGTTCATCATGGAACTATTTGTTGCTGATAAAAAAAAAAAATCATGGACATGGAACTATTTGTTGGAGATCATCTGATTTTCTCAAGGTCTGCATTTATGAGAATATGCATGTGATAAAATTTTAGGTCTTTTTTCTTGATCAGCAATGGTAGTCGGATATTTTGTCAAAAGTGGAAAGTGTGTAAAACTCCAATGTCTCAAAGTTTTGAATCAAGAGACCAATACAACAACACTAGAAGCTAATCCCCAGGCAAGCATCTCCCCCACCAAAAGAAAGTGTCTCCCTTGATACCTCTTGGCCCTTCCCTTGCTAGAACGTCGGAAATGCTGTTTGTTACGTTTGGAATCCATTGAGTAGTTTCGCTTACGGAGACAACCTTGCTTCTTTAACAAAGAATCCAAGGGAGCAAGAGGCCCTTATACATGTAGATAACCATGAAATCACCACTTGGCAGAGTTCTTCACCGTGGTCAGATTGCTAACTTTAGACCTTATAGAAGTGCTTTGGCCCTTAGGGAACTTGATACTTGGCAATCTTCTATAGAAGGTTTGTTTTGGCAATATGGATTTAACGTGTTTCTTGCATGCAAAATTGCAACTTTAAGAACTTTTTTCTTTACTATTTAAGTTAGGAATTTCTGTCCATTGAAATTTTGTAAAAGCAAACATAAAACTTTGGATTACATGTCACCCTCTAATTGGGCCTAAATTTTATATGTGGGCATATTTAGATTAGCTTCAATATGAAAGGTTTCAATCAGTAATAAAGCCATTAATTTGCCCACGTCAAAAATCAGGTAACCCATCTACAAGTAGGGCATTTTTACTATTGGATTCAAGCATCCAAAACTCCGTAAGGGCATTTTTTGATATTTACCCCATTTTGTTGAAGTTAACAGCAAAATCATTTAATAAGGGATGATTAAGGATTAGGATAAAACTGAGGGGATGTTTTAGTGTATATAAGAAACCTTAGTGCTGGTTTAAGGATTCCCCCCTTTTTGTGTTTGCAATGTAGAGGTAAAATAAAACCTGAAGTAAGTTTAGCAAACCTGTAGCAAAAGTAAACCAGAGCTTGTGTTCTTCTCATTTGAACTTTAATGCATTTGTACTAGTGCAAATGAAATTGCACTACAAACAAACATAGCCTTAGAAATTCTTGTTTCTATTGCTTGCATTTCCATTTGGGGCAATAAATGTATTTGTTCATATCATGAAACCTCTCTCTTTTAGCAAACCTATAGCAAAAGTAAAGCAGATCTTGCGTTCTTCTCATTTGAACTTTAATGCATTTGCACTAGTGCAAATGAAATTGCACTGCAAACAAACATAGCCTTGGAAGTTCTTGTTTCTATTTGTTTGCATTTCCATTTGGGGTAATAAACGTATTTATTCATATCATGAAACCTCTCTCTGTCCCCCCCCCCCCTCTCTTTTAGCTAGCTGAGAGTTTATGGAAGGATGCATTGTGGGGGCATTTTATTTTTCTGGATATTCAATACTTCATGCAGTATTCCTTTTTCCCATTAGAATTCTAATTTTGTATTCTTTTAGGGTTTACTTTTAGTTGTCTTATTTTTGTATATTTCTAATTTGTACATGGTTTTCTATTTTCTAAACACACTGCAGGTGGCTGATGTGAAGAAGAACATAGAAACAGTTCAGGGCCCAGATGTTTACCCTGCTGGACAACAAATGCTTATCCATCAGGGGAAAGTTCTTAAAGATGCCACAACTTTGGACGAAAACAAAGTGTCTGAAAATAGCTTTCTTGTCATCATGTTGACCAAGGTGAGATTTTTTTTCTCTCTATATGTATCTATTTAAGTGCTTTCATAATCTGTTAAATATAATTCTTTTAGAGTAAGAATAAAGTAAATTTATTAATTGAATTTTAGATGCTTGCTAAGGTAAATCTGTAGAAAAAGGGCATATTTTTTAGTTCTTTTGTAAATCAGGGTTTGGGGGTATAGATCTGTTGGGGCATTTCTGTTTAAATCCCTGTGTACAGCTCCTTGTTGTACATGTTTTTTTTTTTTGTTTATTTATGAATATTATACTTTACCTGTTTCAAGAAAAAAAAACCTCTGGAACCAGGGCAGGTATAATTAAGCAAGCAGTTACTAGAACAGAGAGTGTTGATGGCATAAGACAAAGGGGGAAACAAGTCCTTTTGAATATTAGCAATCACTAAACCCAAGATGCCAAAAATTGACTTCAGTTACCTTTTATGCTTAACATGTAACCCTAACTGAGAGGGCTGCATACAGTAGTGCACAGTGTTACTACTGTGGTTGTCACCACTATGGATCTATGAAATGGTGTTGGCTGTTAATATCCAATATTATATGCAACATTCAAAATATCGATACAATACACCCCGTGTTAGGCATATTGTATTGTTGTATCGGCAAGGCTCCAATACAACTATTTAAGGTGCTTTCAGGAACCTATTTATTTTGTTTATTAAATAATATAAAAATATTTATAAAAATGAAAATTTGAAAATAAAACTTAAAAAAGTGCATTGTATAAAGCACCGATACACCTACGCTAATACACAGAGGTGTATTGATAATTTCAACCATGGTTCCATGTGATCACAAATGAATTGGCTTGACCTTTATTCCTTTAGTGAAACTACCATGCAGTGAAGGTTTAATATTTACTTTTGACATATGACAAGCTGTTGAACTGTGGTTTTGGAAGTGAATACACCAGTGTTGAGAAAATGAAGAAAATACTGTAAAAACCTGGAATTAGAACAAGGAAGTTGGTCGAAGCAAAAAAGATAAAAAGACAAGTAGATTGCTTTATTAAATGAAGAAACTTGATTAATTGTTTTGATTTCTTTTCTTTTTACATGGATGTTGATTTTTTACTTCCTGTTTTCCCTATATGATTGTTACTATTTTGAAGATAAATAATCCCTATCAAAGCTGTCACATTGAAGTATATTTTCATATCAATGTTATTCTAAGATGATTTATTTTCATGCTGAAATATGTTAGAATAAGGGCTCATCTGGTGGAACTTCAACTGCATCAGCGGCTCCTACAAGTCAGGTAAGCTCTAAAGACAACGAGCAAAATTATCCTGCTTGTTTTCTTTTTCTTCCATTCATTTCTTTTGCATCTTCTTGTTATTTTTTAATTCTCTTCATTTTTTCCTCACATTATCATTGTTGCCAGTTGGGTCTTTTTTTTGTTTTCTGTTTTGCTACCGTTGGGAAGAAATAAAGTTCAAATGGCTATTGGTAGCAAAAATAAATTCCTTGAACCAGATATTACTACCGTGTTTTCAGTGCAAATTCTAATGGTCTTGACTAAAAATACCTATATGCTAGCAGTCAACTAATGCTACATTTGATAACATTTAAAAAGGTTTCTATGAGTGCCACCTTCTATTTAAAGAATCTAATAGCAGGGAACAAACAGTTGATGTACAAAACAACAAGCTGAACATGACAAAATGAAATATACAAAGCAAACTCTCAGGACTGCTGACAAGCACCTGGATCGGTGCCTGCAAAACATGGTTTGATGCTTTAATATCTTGATTTCTCTACTAGAAGCAAGTCAGCTCAAGGCATTAGCTGATTTCAGAATCTGCCTGAGTGATATGTTCAACAAGCCAATGCTTTTAACTCTCTAATTGAGAATCTCTGTGGCCAAGGACCTTCTATAACCGAAGACCACAAATGCAATATCAGCTGACATCCTTAATTTTATAGCCTTTTTAACGTCTTTCTTAAAACAATATCAAATGCCACCTGATATTGGAGATTGTTCCTTGTTCCTTCCAAGTGGGGTTGCTGAAGTAGATCATAACATAATACATTTGAACTTAGCTTGTGCATATGATTGTAGCATGTTGTGTAGATGTTCGAAAACACAGAAACATGAGGGGAGTTTTAGGGCCTTTAGATGTATGGCGTTAAGCCTGAGGCATGAGGTTTAAACCTCATGAGTTGAGTTGGGATCTGCTGCTCATTGGCTGTTTATCACTTGCTACGTGACCAATCACGAGTGAACACACCGGTGTTCCATATGCGAGCATGTGGGCCCCATGGGTATGAGTTTCATGAGTTGCAAATCTTTTAATAAAAATATTAAAACTAAAATGAGGGAAAATATGGTAATATGTACAAAAGGAATGCCTTTTTATATAGGATGGGCATATAAATATAAAAGATCATAATATTTAAGGATCATTAGAACATGATGAGTTTTATCCATACTACATTTGATTGCATAGAAAGTAGGAATAAGTAAAGGAAAATAAGAAAGAAAAGCATTTCAAATTATTTGGTTTCCCACGGAAAGTTAGAGGAAACCCTTGTTTAATTTCTCTTTTAAAATGTAGAAGAAATTAGAGGTCTAGAATTTTCTTTTATGAATGTACTTTGGAACATATACTCACTTGTTTTCTGTTTTGGGATACTGGTATTATTTGGCCTGTTATTTCTTTTCCTGCTTCATGTAATTTTTTTTTTGATAATTTTTCCTGCTTCATGTTATTGAAGCTTCAATTAATCATTTAATCAACAGAAATTTTAGTTACTGAGCTTCAGCATGTTATATTTGGTACTGTGGCAAGAGGGACGATTGTTTCCACATGGTTAATTATAATCTTATTTGTATTGTGCTTCTTTTGAAATTCACCTAATAGAATGAATTTTATATGTAGACCCCACAAACAAGTGCCGCAGCTCCTACAACAACCCCTCAACCTCCTGTAGCAACCTCAGCTCCGTGAGTTTTCATGATCTACCTTTTACATTTGAACAATGTTATTTTCTTTCTTTGATCTGGTGTATATATTAGATGCAATTTACATTCTATTGTCAACTTCATTGCACAGGCCGCCATCAACTCCTGCACCCGCACCTGCACCTGCACCCACACCTGCACTCGCACCTGCACCCACCCCTGTTGCTGCAGCCCCTTCTGCCACTACCCTCTCGTGAGCTCTCTCTCTCTCTCTCTCCCTAACACACACACACACATAGGGATGTAAATTTTTTATGCATATATTATATATTCTTACACAATATGTATATTATATATTATATTTTTATTTATACATTATATATTAAATCTGGGATTGGATGAAAAACCTTGCATGGGCCCAGAAATTTCCAGGTTGGGCAATGCAGGCCTTGTTAGATATGATCATCCCTAAACAGATATGTGCACAAACAGATGTACATGTGGGCACCAATGCATAAACAAGCTATGGGTTTGATGGCTTTTTTATGGGACAACTGGCTGTATTACTTGAGGCATCAATTGTATGGTTGATACATCCAAGGAAGTTAGGTTCCTCATGTGTGGGAATAGGCAGGCTCCAAGGGATCCTTTATATTTTTACTATGCTTTATATTCTTTTGATGTAACTTTTTTTGTACTCTATTCAATGACTAGTTCTTCTCAAACGCACTCATCTGTTGAAAGCAGCACAGAGACAGATGCCTATGGCCAAGCTGCATCAAATCTTGTTGCAGGAAATAACTTTGAGGAAGCCATTAAGCAAATACTAGACATGGGTGGCGGGAGTTGGGACAGAGATACTGTTGTCCGTGCTTTACGTGCTGCTTATAACAACCCAGAGAGGGCTGTTGAATATTTGTATTCTGTAAGTCTGCTCTTCTCTATTTGATTCCCGTTAACTTCAATTTGGATGGAAGTTACCTTCAGCTCAGGTGGATGGTGATGTTTTCTCTTTCATGTTTGTGTTTGCCGGAGAATGTAAAGGTCATTGTGCATGCTGTGTAGCATGTCCATTGGGTATGTGTGGTGCTTGTTATTTTCCTTGTCTGTTACGTATTTTCCTTCTCAAGGAATTTCCTTCTAGAGATACATTGTCCAGCAATTTGAGGTTTTTGAAGGTGCTTGGCATTGGGTTAGAGAAAAATGCTTGTTGTCTTATGGGTAGCCCTGTACTTACTTTCTATTCATTCTTATGGCTGGTAGGGACCTCTTCTATAAAATGAATACAATCTATTGTTGATTAAAAACAAAAAGAAAACTAGATGTTTTTGGGTTTCTGCAACTTTGAGTTATATTAAAGGATATCTCTGACAGTGTTTTTCTACTAATCCTAGTTTGCTTCTTCTAAAGTTTTCTTGCTTTCTTTTTCCTTCTACTTACCACCTCCTAATATTTTCTAATTAACCTTCCAAGCAGCTCCCTGAAATGGTTAGGGCTGTAAATGGATCTAATTGAATCGGATATAGTAGACCCAAACTTGATTTGTTTATATTTGAATTTGAATCAAATTCAGATTGCAATTGGTTATTGATATCAACAAACTAAATTAAAAAGATCTAAATATTATATATTACACTATTAATAAAATGAACTAAACATGTCTTTGATGTTGTATTTCATGAATGAATTGAATTCAAAAAAGCCTTCTATGAAACTTCAACATATGACAATTTAGGTAAGACACAACATTTGAACCAACTCTACTAACCATATTTAAATCAAATCGAAACAGATTTTATTGGTTTGGGATATAATTCAGATCACCCTTAAATGGGATCGAAATTGAAGAAATTGATATCCTTTGAAGCCCTAAAAATAGTATATACGTATTCACTCGTAATATCATTGGCTTTGATTTTTTTAATACCATTCCTGCTTGCAGTTTTTTCCACATCTTATTTATTTTTATTTGTGGAAGTTTCCCCTTTCTTTTTTTGGAGGAAGGAGGGAGGTTGGATGGGTGTTTGTGTACGATTTGGACATGAACATATGGTGAGGGGAATAGGATGGTGGGACTTTCTCCATCTTTATAATCATGTGAATAATGCATATCCTAATCATCTCAGTAGCAAGATGAGACTTATTATTTAAGGCACTATTGGATCTATGTTAATACTTTGATAGAGTTGGTTTTTACTGCTTTTGGGTGAGGGCCTTCATCCTTCTTACCACCCCCCGCCTTCACCCTCAACAAGAAAAAATATTATGTATATCATTTTGCGGTTGTTACTGGAATTGCTGTTTCCATTGAATGATTATTTTGTTTTTTTTTTTTTTTAATTTACTGCATATACCAGGGCATCCCAGAGCAGGCAGATGTTCCCCTCGCGGCTCGCCCTGCTGCAAGTGCTCAAGCTGTGAACTCAGCCCAGGCTCCGGCTCCGCAACCAGCACAGCCAACTGTTCCCTCCACTGGACCCAATGCAAATCCTTTGGATCTTTTTCCACAGGTAGATACTGTAAATCTTTGGTTCTACTTTCATGAAAAATTGCTGGCTGATGTTGAACATTATTGTTCTGCTAAACAGGGCCTTCCAAGTATGGGTTCTGCTGCTGGTGCAGGGACATTGGATTTTCTTCGCAACAGTCCACAGGTCCTTTCTCCCTCCTCTTCTCTGAGAAATAGTCCACATGTACCTATATGCTACTTTTTCTCCTGGTTACTGAAAGCCACCTATGGCGTCTAATGGGAATGGGTATGAAATCCATATGAATTTGTCTCAACTGTTGTCAGATTCTTATTATTGTTAACATCTTAGTAAGTGCAATAGTGCCCCCCCCCCCCCTCCTCTCTTTTTCCCTCTTTCACATTTCAGAGCTGGGGTATTAGTCAAATGGATATGCACCCTTGGTTATATTTCCATGAGCTAAGCATTGGCAAGATGAAAGTAATCCACTTTCCCCTTGTCAATGATTCCTTCTTGCCAATAAGAGAATGATCTGTCACATGCCAAATAGAGAATCTATTGTTCCATTTTTTTTGGTTTGAAGATCATAAAAGTTATTTTTTGAAGGTAGAGTATAAGTACTTTTATGGACAAGTTTATGGGTTTGAATACCAAATGAGAATGACTAATCGTCTTTCACATGTACCATTAACATGGTCAATCCATAACAATAGATGGCTAAATCTCCAGAGCGGCAAATGTTTACTAGCTCCTTTCATATCAGTTTTATCTCCCTCCTGTAGTGGACCCCTTTCTGGTTAACACTCATTGAATTTTCAAATTTGTTATTAGAAAAAGACATTGCTTTTTGTTTCTTTTTTTCTTTTTTGGGATGTTGGCAGCAGGCTGTTGGGATGAAACATACCACATGTAGAGGGTGACATGGACCTGTCTTGGGTTACAATGTAATCTGCTGTTCCTTTCATCTTCTAGTTATCTTTGGTACAAGCTGTCAGCTTTAGGAAAAACTGGGAAAATTTTGAGGGCTAGCATTTATGAACTGCAACACATTATGAAATATGGGAATGCAATGGATAAGGATATTATTCATGCTGTTTATCAGAGGGTCTCCTTTCAGATTATCTGGATTTGTCATGTTAACATCCCTCTTGATGATTGATTATTACCGTAATTGCTGTCACTGAAAGAACAGAAGACATTTGGCCACAGAATATTAAAAAAAGATGATTACATATAATAATGAGTTGTGAAAATAAAGTGCTTCACTGCTTTCCCAAGTCCTATGTGTGGGATAGATGAGTGAGATTACACTTTATTTATTTCAGGTGGAGAGATATTTTAATGAAGTGGTGCTAATAAAGGTGATCTTTCAGAATGAGAGGCTTTCCTTCATCAATGTTTGATGGAATGGTTAGGAGTGTTCAAATTTGGTTACTGAACCGAAAACCAAACCAAACAAGTCAGTTCAGTTCGGTTTGGTTCGGGAAAATTTCTCAACCGAACCAAACCGAAAACTGAAAAATATATAATATACACATATTATATTTTAATTATAAATATTAATCATAGTTTTCAAGGCACCAAGGTGAGGCTAGGTGACAGGGGGGCGCCTTGTCGCCTTGTCACCTAGGTGTCGCCTTGACAACTATGATACTAATATTGTGTTAATATATACTATATATTATACTTATAAATATTAATATTTATATTTTATATAACTGGATGACCACTTTGCCCTTTAAAACCGAACCAAACTGATCAAATTAACACCCCTAGGATGGTTCAAGGGTGTGAGCCTGGAGCTGGTGGAGATCAGAATTGGTTGCGTGTGGGTTGGCATTGTTAAGGAATTGAGATTTTGTGCTGAGGAGATTGAGATTTTGTCTTCCTTGAGAAGTGGGTCTTCCAAAGGCATTAGGGGAACGGGAAGAGGTAAGCGGCAGGCAGTTTAGTCATCCTATTTGGTAGGCGTTTTTTGTGGTCTCTAGGAAGAGTTTGTTTCTCCATTGTGACCTGGGTGACCAGGGTTCAAATCTTGGAAACAGCTTCTCTATATGTACAGGGGTAAAGCTGCATACACTGTCCCCCCCGACCCTGCATCGATGGGAGCCTCGCCTACTGGGCTGTCCTCTAGGGAGATTTGTTGTCTTTGGAAAGATGCAACTTGTAAGTTGATGTTTGAAGTTGCGGCTCTTATATTTCCAGAGGGTTTGTTTGTTTATGGTGGGGATTAAATGCTTGGAATGTGTTTTTGGTCAACATGTTTGGGTTTTCCTGTTTTTGCTCGGACTACAATGCCTTTCATTAAAAATGGTTGAAGAGTCTGTTGAGGGGTGGGACTGATATTGGGGATTTAGACCTCTCTTTAATAAAATATTCTTTGTTATCAATAAAAACAATAATAGATGAATCCTTTTACCATCTCTGTATGCATTGCACGATTGCTTGGAGAGTCTGGTCTCACTTCCTTAATGCTGTTGGTGTTAGCTGGGTAATGCTGAGAACAGTAAAGGATCTGCTCAAGTGCTGATACCTGCCGGGCTTATCAAAAAAAGGAAAATACATTTGGAGTGCCATTCCAGCTGCAGTTATCACTTTATCAGAACTATATGGTCTGAGAGAAATGACAGAATTTTTAGAAAAGAGAAGAAAGAGCCGGAGGTGCTGATTCAGTGTATTGTAGTCAAACTTGCCTCTTGGCTTTCTACCATCCCTGTGTTTTGTAATCAGAACTTGTTTGTGATCAGATCCTTTGGGGGTGAACTGATCCTTGGTCTCCCACCCGCTTTCTTGTATGGTTATCTTCGTCATGAATAAAATTTTCATTACCTTTTTTTCAAAAAAAATAAATAAATAAGCATGATAGATGAGTGTTTTCTAATGGGTAACCACAGATTTATTTTGGAACCCTTAACATGATAAACTGTAAGTTTTACAATTAGACTTGTCTGTATATCCAAGTAAAATAGTTGAGAATATTTAGAGATTTGGTCCTCTCTTTCTAACAATTTAATGTTGGATATTACATTTTATTTGTTGCAGTTCCAAGCTTTGCGAGGTATGGTGCAGGCAAATCCCCAGATCTTGCAGGTCTTGTTTTATTTCTAATGGACTTTTATAACCTTTATTTTGTTTATTTTCTATGAATACCTGACATTTTTATTCTTGGCATGCAGCCTATGCTTCAAGAACTAGGGAAGCAAAATCCACACCTAATGAGACTTATTCAAGAGCATCAGGCTGACTTCCTACGCTTGATCAATGAACCTGTTGAAGGTGGAGAGGGGTGAGATATGCTTCGAATATTGCTTCATTTAATGAATTTATAGTTTGACATATGTTGTGCTAAAATGCTGTCCAATGTTCACCAGGAACCTATTTGGACAGATGGCCCCAGCAACAGTCCAAGTCACTCCTGAGGAGCGTGAAGCCATTGAACGTGTAAGGTTTATTGAACCTTTATCAGGATTCTATTTATGGCATTCTTCTGCCAACTTATGCTAATTCATGGAAATTCCTAGCAACCTTGTTTAGCCTTAATATTTTGTTCTTACATGTTAATATCTTATTTTTAAGTACATATGTTAGCTCATACAACTAAAAATGACTCGTTGAAGCTGCATTTGTTGCTACCTATGTTACTCAGATTTGGCAAGGAAACAAGCTAGTCAGATATGGAATTTATGGCAAAACTTAAAATACCTGACATGATACAACACTGTTGTAGCTGTTATCTGTGTATTGTAGGTAGCTATGGTTGCTCTACGTTCATAAATTTTAACCAGCTAATTTAGTTAGGCAACCTTAATACCTACTGTAGAATACTGGTGATCATTTAGATTTGTCAAAAGAAATATTGGCTATCATTTAGATCATTTCAATTATGTGTATTTATCTTTTTATTAGATAGCTGTGGATGATGGGTTCAGTGGCTTGGACATGGGAATCCGGATTTTGTCCTCACACCATTGTCACAATGTTTGCAGCCATGCATTGGGAACATGTTCACATGAATGAAAATATACAAATTAAGGAAATTTTCCCAATGTATGGCTGCAAGTGTTGTGAGGATCAATTTCATGAGGACAAAATCTGATCTCGGACATGTAGGGTGATTCCAGATCTGGTCCTGACAGCCATTGCAGCTTACATTGGGAATATCTCACCATGACGAAATCTGATCTCGGACATGTGGGGACCCTTTGTTGGGACTAAATCCGAACTCATGTTGGAGAATGCTGAGCTAAACCTGGATTTACTATTAGTGGAGTGAACTTAACTTTGAACCTAGAAATACTTGATGCATTACCTTAAAAGTTTTTCTTTTTTCAGTAAAATTCCAGGTTCGTTTAAAGGTTTTGGTGGGTTGTCAGCTAAGATACCAACTTTATGCTTGTCTAAACCTGGAGTTTATCCAAGTTAGGATCATCTTCTTTCTTCGTGATACTATTTTTTGCAATCAATGGGGCGGGGGCGCACACTCTTCAGCCTTGGTGGACAATGGGGATTGAGGCAGCTGGTTGGTATCTCGATAGTATGCCATTCTCAACCAAGACTGGATACCCTGTCACCAGAAACAGAACAGGAAAGAGTGTGTGTGTGTGTGTGTGTGCGTGCTTACATAGTTACATATGTACGTGTACTACTTTGAATTATGTATATGTAAATTATTTTAGTACCAACAATTTTCCCACTCATTATTGGAACGAAAATATCTATTTGTTTATTTTATGACATAAAATTAATTATTAAAATGTTACAGAGAATTAATTATTTAAAATTAGGGTAAATTACTTAAACCTTGTTATATTTGACAACCACTTTAACCTTCCTTGAACTTTGACCTCTCCAAAATCCTCCCTCCACATTCTGGATAAATTATACAAACTGACCCCTTTTTTTGGTAGATATATATCTTTCCTACTTGAAGCTTCGGAAGATCAAAAAATAGTCTGAAAATATCTATTTGTTTATTTTATGACATAAAATTAATTATTAAAATGTTACAGAGAATTAATTATTTAAAACTAGGGTAAATTACTTAAACCTTGTTATATTTGACAACCACTTTAACCTTCCTTGAACTTTGACCTCTCCAAAATCCTCCCTCCACATTCTGGATAAATTATACAAACTGACCCCTTTTTTTGGTAGATATATATCTTTCCTACTTGAAGCTTCGGAAGATCAAAAAATAGTCTGAAAAGTATATTGTGGTTATGTTCGTTCATATTTGTGTCTCTGTCAGCTTGAGGCAATGGGCTTTGATCGTGCACTTGTGCTGGAGGTTTTCTTTGCCTGCAACAAGAATGAGGAGCTGGCGGCCAACTATCTGTTGGATCATATTCATGAGTTTGAGGACTGAGGCTAGACTAGATGAATGTCTTTTCATTATTTTCCCTTAACCTTTTTATTTTCCTTTTTTTTTTCCTTCCTACTCGTAGTACAAATCTGTAATGTGGAGGATTTGGTAGGTTTTCTTCTTTTCTTTTCTTTTCTTTTTTTTTCATTTGAGGAGTTATTACACTATTCATATAAATGTTGGGAATGACTAACCGTGTATAATGTTTCAAAAAAAAAAAAATCTCGTTTTGTGATGTCGCATTTGATCATTTTAGCACATACCAGCCCATAATAATTCTGCATCGTGTGTTTTTGTATCTCCGTTGATTTTATGACTTTTGTGCGCTTCTTTCATGTCACAGTGCTCACACTGCTTAGCCCTTTTCTTCGTTTCTTTTTGTGGTTTTTGGCCCTTTTTCCCCCCGAGAGGGGGACAATCCCCACTTTACTTGATGGTGGCTTTGGTTGGACGAAGAGGAAAGCTATTATTCCAGGGCAGGCTACACTTTGAAGCTAACCTGACATTTAAAATTACTCCCTGTAGCCTGTAGGGAAGGTTATGTTCCCTTGGAATTTGAAGCTAACCTGACATCTTCGTCACAGGTGAATACCAAACAGTCCTACTTATTAGTTGTTTAGGTCCATGATTTCAAATTCACCTAAATATCATATAATCTTGCAAAGCTTGATTTCACCTGAGGTGAATAAAATCAAAGTCATAAAATTTCAAGCTGGGAATAAGGTAGACGGAAGTTTTAGCGAGACTGGTATCTTGGGCTGTATGTGTATTGGCCTAAAAGGAATTATTATACATACACATTTTAAAGACCTGAGTTGGTCCTGGTTCTGTAGCCTAAAAGAAATTACTACTATACAAGTATTTTAAAGTATTGACGGATGGCATTAGTCCGATGATCCCCGGGAAAGGAATTTGAAAGGAGAATTCCGTCATTCACCTCTAGCACTGCTTGGCAGTTTATCAGTCAGGAATCAGGATGTTCAACCCGTCTTTAAATCCGGTGCCTTGTGAACTCCAAACACCCGAGTTTGAAATCAAAATGGGTTGGTACTTGGTATGGTTGCACTTGCACAGGATGCACCAGATGAATATGAATGTATGTGTCCAATGCACCGTATTCAAACACGGCTTTGACCAACCCAAATGCTTAGTGTTAGGGTTGCTATTCATAAATCCATTTATTTTTAAATCCAACCCCAGGACCAGGAGAGAGATGGAGTTATATCCAACCGTATGTATACTCAGAAAATTTTGAGATCAGTATCCATTATTGCACACGGTTTCCTTTATTAAGAAGCATGCGTTAATCTTGGAAAGCCTTATCTTTACTTAACCAAAGGAAAAACCTAAGGAGGCGTCGTCTGTGTCTCTTTCACACAATTTTGAATGTCAAGCAATCCTTGTCATCAACCCAAGCTTAGACGTGTGGTGGCATTGATAATCGTCTACTCCTAATCTCAGGCCCAGACGCCATTTCTATAGATAGGCAAGGTAAAAAAATTTCAAATCCTTGTCCTGCTCCAAATATTTTTCTCTCTGAATTTCAGGTCAATTCTTGACAACTAGTTTTGGCGAAACAGAAACAACAAGATATGGTCGGCAGACGGTACCTTTAATTATTGTAAGGCTTGAGTTCAGAATCTTCTATAAAATCTCTCACTGTTACAGTACATGTAATAGGTTGGATTGGCATCAATCAATTATTACTTGTTGAAATGAAATGTAGTTGCATTTGGGACATGGGATGGGATGGCTACCTTCATCCTCACTCAGGTCCAGTCAATTTGATTGCTAAGTCCTACCAAAACAGTAAGTGGACAATAATAAACCAACTTCTCTTTATAAATTTGTGTTCCTCCGTTCATAGCATTCAGTATCATACTTAGATGGTTAAGGGATAGAAATTTGTTTGTTTGTTTTTCTCACGGGTGACCACTTAATTGATAAACAAAAATCAACCACTAGAATCATCTTGCCAGCAATGAATGAATATTAGAAAATACTTGCGTCAGATTAGATTTGGCGCAGGCGATAAAAGTTAAATTAGATTATGTGATGCTCACTTATATCTAGAGACCGAAATAAGACAATAAGAAGGAAGGAGCAATCTCTTTGGCAACCACTGAGCTGAGTCCCGAGTGTAATGAAAGATTAGTGTGTGAGTCGCTGACAGGAAGGTCCGAGATTATTCCATATTTCTGTATTTAAAATTTTATTTGTATCTTCTTGGAGAAAAAATCTCTTTCAAGAGACGTGGCAGGTTATGACTGGACGACTTTCGGGTTGAATTTTAATAGTGCTCCTAATAAAAATGATATTTAGTGTCAAATGTAGCCTTCTACTCTTATCCTTCCAAGCAGAGAATTTAAGAGAGAGAGAGATGAAGAGTATAAAACCGTAATGGATATCCCATCCACGACCCGTTGGACTCGATGACCGATCAGTTTGTGATCATTGTCATTACATCCTTTCTCCTTTTAACTGCCGGCCACAAACCTATCTATCTATCTATCAATCTATGGAATTAATGTTTCCTTGCAATTAATAATGAAGCTGGCGATTCTGGAACTAACCCGCCCTCAACTCCAATCCATCTGGGTGAGGTCCTTACAGTTGCCGATGGTTGTTTAACACCTCGCTTTGCGAATTTGCATCAATTGGCCATTAGATTGATAAACAAAAAGAAAGAATTTCCGTGCGATGTGTTGTTAGCTAGGGATTCCACTTCCACCCTGAATCCTGATCAGGTGTCATCTTCTAGATAACACAGATGGACGTCTGTTTGTTTGTGCCCATTTGTATAGATGATGCCAAAACTCATAAATTTTTGCTCCGTAAAGCCTGCAACCCGATAAGAGTAATTGTTATGGGGTTCATCGTTCATGGCGTGTGTTGACCATCTAACGAGTGAAAACAAAAATAGCGAGATTTCTGGTTTTTTTTTTTTGACAGGGAATTGATAAGGCAAGAAGCCAAGAACTGTACAATGTCAGTATATAGATGATTCTCTGAAACAAAATGCTAGATAGATTGATAGAGACTATAAGGAATATAATCGGCGAAGGCCTCATATCACATCCATTAATTATAATTGGCTTGGTTTGGTGCTTGGAACCTGGATTCTAGCTTGGGATTTCCTTAGTCGAGTCTTGAATGATAATACAACTATTATAATGTGGCTGATGTAGGCCATGGATATCAAACCGAGGAAAACTTTGCCACGTGTTCACCCTCCCATTCACATCACCTTTAGGCCCCTCACTTTGTCACGTGCCTATGATATTGTTAGAAGCCCTAAAAACTCATGAAGTTTCTTTTAACCTTGACACTTGCATACTGTCACTATTTGATTCTTCAAAAGTGTGTGCCAATCAGGGTTGTTGGAAGTTGGTGTAAGGACTAAGGAAACTATAGTGTTGATGGCACTTTTAAATTTTCAATGATGAATCAATTTTTTGTGCTAATTACCTCGTCATTCCGTCTTCTTTTAAGTGGATGATGATTCAGATGCCGAAGTGGAGAACTTTTGCTGAATGATGACCTAAATGCCGAGCTAACTAGGTCAAGCTGGAGGCAAATCAGGTGCCGAGCTAACTAGGCCGAGCTGGGGGCAGATTATGTATCGAGCTAACTAGGCCGATCTGGAGGCAGATTAGGTGTCGAGCTAACCAGAACGAGATGGGGGCAGATTAGGTGTCGAGCTGACCAGGCCAAGTTGGGGGTAGATTAGGTGCTGAGCTAACTGGTGGCGAACTGGAGAGGTGACTTTGATGCCTGACTGAATGGTGATGAGCTGAATTGATTGTTGAGCTATGTAGTTCTTCAGAGAAACCTGCAATAAATCAATGTAAGAGGACCCGAGGTGACTAACCCGGCGAGGTTGCTCCGATGATTAAGTTAGTACTCTCATAGTAGATTGCGAGCTAAAAAATTCATAAAGTATGAGAGCTAGAATGTGCTTACTTGCCCCCTATGTCATTGGGGTTGGTGCCTTTATATAGGCATTGTTTGGCGTGGGTTTCACGCACCGCATCCGAGATTTCTGAGAGGTTACCTAAGTGGTCCGAGATTCCTAGAGGCAACCGCCATGCACGTTGACCATCCTCCAGAATGTTCGATATGTCGGCCAACTTCCAAGGATCATGGGAGTGTTGGGATATGCGTGTCGAATTTATCAGCGAGCACATCTTGTAGGTCGCCACCTAGACCTCAGTCAGGCCAGCACACCCTCGAGGGAGATCGCTTCTTGGGTCGAGGTCACTTCAACCAGTGACGAGGTGCTGCAGGTCGACCCTGGATGAGGTGCTTCTACCCAACACGAGTTGTGGTTGAGGTCGCTAGGTCAGCGTCAGTGCCAGGTCACCAGGTCGACATCAGTACCAGGTTGCCAGCTGGGATACCATTATCTTGGCTAAGGCAAGTTGTTGCCTAAGTGGTTCCGGGTGTCACCCAGTTGTTCTGAGATGCCATGTGTCACAATATTAATGGAGGGCCAAATCCGCCCTCATCAATTGCCCCCCACTCCTGAGTTGAAAGTAACTCAGCAAAGGGAGTAGATTGCTCCTTTTGGTCTGGATTGACTAATTCAATGAGCTCGTAAGCGTCGATTCAATTTTCTTCTCAGGTCGGAAGAATCCAAGTGTTTGCAGCCTTGTGTAGGACCTCGCCATCTTTATTTTCGGGGCCCGAGAGCAAATTCATCTGCTCGAAGAGAGGTGGAGCAGGTACCCCAAGGACATCTACCTTATTAGGGATGTGACCATCAAGAGGTTCTACGATCTGGCTAAGTACCTCAATAATGAAGCTCATCATGTCGTTCTTAAGAGGGGGTTCTATGTGACTGCTTTATCAGGTCGCTCCACCTAGGTAGACTTTGACGCAGCATCCTTCGAGCTAGTCCCAACCAGTGAGTTTGATGCAGAGCCTGCAACCAAGGTGGAGGTCGGCTATGAAGAAATCAAGTTTGCATCCATCATGGTGCTGAGAGCGAACTAGTCTTTCCTTTGTTTTCTCGTGTTGAATGCGAACTACTTTATATTTCATCCACGCAAAAGAGGTGACTGGGTCTCAAGTGGTGCCGAGGTCTTTTATCAGCTCGGCACCTTAGCCCTTAGGTTGTGGGAGCGACTCGCAGTTCACTCTCCTTACCCTTGATTTTTCCCATGCCGAAGAGGCAACTAGGTCTTATGTGGTATCGAGGTCTTTTATTAGTTAGGCACTTTAGCCCTTAGGCTCTGGGAGCGATTCACAGTCCACTCTCCTTACCCTTAATTTTGCCCATGCCGAAGAGGCAACTAGGTCTTATGTGGTGCCAAGGTCTTTTATCAGTTTGACACTTTAGCCCTTGAGCTCTGGGAGCGACTTGCAATCCACTCTCCTTACCCTTCATTTTGCCCATGCCGAAGAGGTGATTGGATCTTATGTGATTTCAAGGTCTTTTATCAGTTCGGCACTTTAGCCCTTAGGCTCTGGGAGCGACTCGCAGTCCACTCTCCTTACCCTTCATTTTGCCCATGCCAAAGAGGTGACTAGGTCTTATGTGGTGCCAAGGTCTTTTATCAGTTTGACACTTTAGCCCTTAAGCTCTGGGAGAGACTCAAAATCCACTCTCCTTACCCTTCATTTTGCCCATGTCGAAGAGGTGATTGGGTCTTATGTGGTTTCGAGGTCTTTTATCAGTTCGACACTTTAGCCCTTAGGCTCTGGGAGCAACTCGTAGTCCACTCTCCTTACCCTTGATTTTGCCCATGCCGAAGAGGCAATTGGGTCTTATGTGGTGCCAAGGTCTTTTATAAGTTCGACACTTTAGCCCTTAGGCTCTGGGAGCAACTCGCAATCCACTCTCCTTACCCTTGATTTTGCCCATGCCGAAGAGGTGATTGGGTCTTATGTGATGTCAAGGTCTTTTATTAGTTCGACACTTTAGCCCTTAGGCTCTGGGAGTGACTTGCAGTCCACTTTCCTTACCCTTGATTTTTCCCATGGAGAAGAGGCGACTGGGTCTTATGTGGTGTCGATGTCTTTTACTAGCTCAAAACCTTAGAGCTACGACTGTGGTACATCAGCCTCGTAAGTGATGCCAGTCACCCACTCCTACAAGAAGCTACTGGGAGCTCAACTTACTGGGGGAAACACTACCGACTTTAGGCCACCAGTTCGCACGGGAGCTTTGAAAGGCTCGATCGGCAAGGGCATCCATGCAGTCTGTTGGCCACCAACTCCCAAGGAAGCCATGAAGAACTCATCTTGTAGAGGGTACCTCACGAAGAGGATTGATGAGGTTTTAATCGAGTTGAAATAAAGTCGGCAGAGGTGCTTAGTCTGTTGGCCATCAACTTCCTGCGTGAACTATGATTGGCTCAACCTACGAGGACAGCCTTACACCAAGGTGCCTGTCGCCGGACTGCTAGTTGTCAAGGTCATTTTGCTGCTACCTATTCTGCATCGACATGAATACGTCAAGCTAGGTGTTGATGTTTTTGCCACCTAGTAATCGGTATTTGCCCCCTTTCAGAAGATGAGAACTTAGCTTCTTGTAGTGTTTCCCATAGACGGCGCCAATTGATGAATCAATTTTTTGTGCTAAGTACCTCACCATTTGGTCTGCTTCCAAGTGGCTGATGACTCAGAGGCCGAAGTGGAGAACTTTTGTTGGATGATGACTTGGATGCCGAGCTGACTAGGCTGAGCTAGAGGCAGATCAAGTGCCGATCCGACTAGGCTAAGCTGGGGGCAGATTAGGTGTTGAGCTGACTAGGCCGAACTGGGGGCAGATTAGGTGTTGAGCTAACTGGTGGCGAGTTGGAGAGGTGACTCTAATGCCTGACTGAATGATGACGAGCTGGATTGATTGTTGAGTTATGTAGTTCTTTAGAGAAACTTGCAAGGAATCAATGTCAGAGGACCCGGGGTGACTAACCCGAAGAGGTCGCTCCGATGATTAAGTTAGTACTCTCATAGTAGATTGCGAGCTAAAAAATCATAAAGTATGAGAGCTAGAATATGATTACTTGCCCCCCCCTCCATGTCATTGGGGTTGGTGCCTTTATATAGACATTGTTTGGCGTGGGCTTCATGCACCACATCCGAGATTTTTGAGAGGTCGCCTAAGTGGTCCAAGATTCTCAGAGGCAATCGCCATGCACGTTGACCATCCTCCGAAACATTCGGTACGTGGGCCAACTTCCAAGGATCGTGGGAGTGTTGGGATATGCATGCTGGATTTTTTGGCGAGCACGTCTTGTAGGTCACCACCTGGACCTTAGTTAGGCCGGCACGCCCTCAAGGGAGGTCGCTCCTTGCATCGAGGTCACTTTGGCCAGTGACGAGGTGCTACAGGTCAGCCCTGGACAAGGTGCTTCTAGCCAACCTGAGTTGTGGTTGAGGTCGCTAGGTCAGCGTCAGTGCTAGGTCGCCAAGTCGGCAACAATGCTAGGTCGCCAGGTCGACGTCAGTGCCAGGTTGCCAGCTGGGATACTATTATCTTGGCTAAGGCAAGTTGTTGCCTAAGTGGTTCCAGGTCACCCATTTGTTCCGAGATGCCATGTGTCACAATGTTATTAGAGGGCCAAATCCGCCCTCATCAGTCAACTTTTGCGTAAGAAAGGTGTTGGGACTCGTGGATTTTCTTAATTTCATTGTTGTATATAGATAAGCATATCTTACCCTATCTTATCTTAATCATAATTTTGATGGGGTAATGAATAAGTGAATATAAATATGTTGATCATTAGGCCTGTCCACAAGTCGGGTTTTATCAATGTTTTCGTAATCGGAACGGAGCGAAAAAATTGGGAATCGATCACTTAACCGGTTCCATTTTACCCCAAAACTATTTGATCAAAAAGTGTTGATTTGGTTAGTGAATCACTAACCCAAGTGGTCAAACCGTCGAATTGTTTGACCTAGGAATGGTTTTTAGCAGTTGGGTTTTTTAATTTTTTATTTACTTTTTGTTAGTGGGCCGTTCGTTCGGACCAGACAATCGAACCATTCGACCCGAGAACCTGGCCTAAAACCATGGTTTTAAAAACGACCCCAAATGGAATTGACGGTTCAATTGTCCAATTCGAACAAATAGCCCGTTTTGACAAAAAATAATTAAAATTTAAAAAAGGCAAAAAACCATTGAACGGGTCGACGGGTCAATGGTTCAATTGCCCAGGTCAATGGGTTGTTGACTGATTCAACGGTTTTTGGCCAGGAACCGGGTTTGGGGTAAAACAGAACTAGTTGCCTAGATGGTTCTCGAGCCGAATAGTCCAACCGTTTGAGTCAAATGCAATTGAAAAACCATGCCCATAATGGTTCCCTATCCAATCCGGTTTTAAAAACCTTGGATTTTACCACTCATTAATAGTTTTTATGCAATATCTTAATTCTATCTTCTAATTATATAGTTTTTAATATGTTCTTATTCAATCAATGTTTTCAAAATGAGACTGGACCAGATGGTTAGATTGGAAAAACCAAGAACCATTCACTTGCTCGGTTTCATTTTACCCCAAAACCGCTACTTGGCAAAAAATCATTGATTTGGTCAGCAAACCGTTGACCCAAGTAATCGAATTATCAAACCGTTAGGAATGATTTTTGGCCATTTTTTTGAATTTTTTATTTTTTTGTATGAATAGGCAATCCGTTCGGACTGTTCGACCGAAGAACCAGAGCCAAAAGGGTTCCCTGTCCAGTCCAGTTTTAAAAACCTTCTACTCAATTATACATTTTGCACATCAAATATGAAATTATTTGATTAAAGCCCAAGCCTATTTTTAATATGTTTGTAATTATTTATGTTTTATAATACTTTCGGGTTTGAGCCACGCTCATTTAAAAGTTAAAAGATTCAAACCTGGCCCACAAAAATAATCGGCCCTAACACTTAAAGCCCAATCCTGAGTCTATGGACCTAAAACGGGCCGGGCCATGCTACCCTGCCCATTCATATTCAAAAACGTCATCATGACATCACAGAAAAAGATTCCCGTGACAAAAACTTGAAAGATGAGACACAAATTATGTACCTAGGAAAATCTTATGAGAATATTCTATAAAAGAGACTGAAGTATAACCATTTTCCTTGAATAAAATAAAAAAGAAAATAATAACATTGGCTTTCAAATGGGAAACTGTTGGAAAGAGACTTCCATGATTTTGCCTTGAAAAATCAAAACATAAATTTCAATTAAAAAGTGAGATGCACGTTAATTAAATTGGTAACTTAAAATTAATTTAGATACTCGGTTATTAAAGTTAAAATTAATTAATTAATTATATATTAAAGTAGAATAATGTCACATCATGGCTTGAGCCCCTCTCACATTTTAGCCTTTCTTACTTCCTCATTAGGCCACCACCCCCTTACTCCCTTCTCCCTCTCTTATAATTGCACCTCATCATGCGTGACTCACCCCTCTTTCCTCAATGTTAATCCCTTATATCCCTCCCACTCCCCCCCTCCCCCCCGCTTTCTTCTAAATTATCTATAATTCCTATTTATCTTCTAAATTATCACTAATTTAGTACAGATTCTCTTTAATTATTATAATACAATTATATACCAACTTTAAAATATTTATTCAAAACACAAAAATATCATGGATTAAATGATATTCATATTATTAATAATTTTATACTTTTATAAAATCCATAACGAAATTGTGAACTAACAATATAAATTATAACTTTATAAATTATTCAACTTAAATATTATTCAAATAATAAAAATTTAAATTTAAAAAAATTATTTAAAATATTCAATAACTAAATATTATAAATATCAAAATGTTAAAAATATTATATATAAAACTATTTAATATTATGCAATAACTTTAAAATAAATAAATTTTAAATAATGAAAATTTTTAAATAACAAATTTATGTAATAAATTTGAAATAGTTAAAATAACTAAATTTTAAATAGATAAAATAACCAATTTTTAAATAGTTAAAATAAAAAAAAATTATGTAATAAAATAAAAAAAATTATTAAAAGTAGAAAATTGGTATAATAGATTTCATAATATTTCAATTAATGATAATTTTATATTTTACAAAAATTAATAACAAAATTATTTAATAATAGTATAACTTTTAATTTTGTGGATTATTAAATTCAATAAATAAGTAATATTGAAATAACTACATAGTGATATTATTTAAATAGATGAGTAATATTGTAAATAAATAATTTTAAATATTTTAGATATAAAAAATTAATAAATAAATCATATTATAAATATTATTTAAAAACAAATAAAATAGATTAAATAAAGAAATTCTGTAATAACCTTAAAAATTTTATCAAAAACATAAAAATAAATATAATAGATTTAATAATATTTGATAATAAGAATATAAAATATAAATAATTTACTTTTTTTAAATATTATTAAAATAATGAAAAATAGATTAAATAATTTAGAGGTATTGAAGCTTTCAAATAACAAAAATGGTTAATAACGTTCAAAAAAGTTTTTAATAGATATTAGCAAATAGAATAATAATTGCAATTATTAATGCACTAATAATAAAAACATTATGTAACTTATATTAGTTAATAATTCTAGAAAATAACTTTTAGATAATTGATATTTATTAATAATAATTTTAAAATCTTAATATATATTTATATATACTAAAATTTATATTTATTATATTTTTAGTAATTATTTATTCTATTTTGTGATAAATATATTTTCAATATTTATGTATAAATATATATTTGTTTTTTATTTAATAGAAATTTTCCAATCTACCTATCTATCTATCTATACTAAAGTAGAAATATGCCATGTCATGGCCGGAGCTTTCTCCCTTACCCCAATCGAGAACTATCAAATACTCCTCATTTGAACCTTACTTTCTCCCTCATGAAGCCACATCATCACTGCCTTCTCCCTCTCTCATAATGAATGATTTAATTTATTTAATTAATTATTGGTATTAATTAACATTGTTTTATGATATATCTTTAATTGTTTAATTTATTTAATTAATTAACAATATTAGCAATACATTATTTAATAGTATTTATTAATTAATTATGGTATTTATTTAACTAAATACCATAATTAATATAAATATTGTTAATTAATGAATTACTAATTAATTATATCAAAATACTATTAATTAATAGTATTTTTATAAATATTGTTTTTTAATTAAATAACTAAATAAATACCATAATTAATAACAAAAAATATTGTAATTAATTAGGTATTTATTTATTTATTTTAGGGATTATGGTAATTTTGGTATGCTCAAGGGCATTTTAGTCAATTTGGGTCTAAGGAGGCCAAAACAAATTCTAATCTAATGGTGGGTATTTTGGGTTAAAAATGAAGGGTTGAGATGGATTTGAGTATAGACATTGCTTTTGCGTATACATGCTAATAAGATTCACCAAAATGGAATCTTTTTATATAGAGGGCAAACAAGGGCATTTTTGGTTGAAATTTTACAAGGTGGGGTTTTAAGGCATTTTAAATCAATTGGTGGGGTCAGATTGGTCTAAATAGGCTCGGATTAGGCGGATCTAGAAGGGTAGTGATTCAATTAATTTATTAACTTTAAAACATAATCTGGTGTGATGGAAGGGAAAATTAAGGAATCTTTTATTGAAATTTGGTAGGGTAGTGCTTATGAGCATTATAGGTTGATTTGGTAGGGTCATATTGGCCCAATTATGGCAAGATCGGGTAGATTCAAAAAGGATTTAATCCAGTCAATGTAAAGCTTTGAAATTGAATCTTGGTGGAATATAGGGGGCAAACAAAGGTATTTTGGCTGAATTTTTGTGGGTAGGGTTTTTAGGGTGTCTAGGATCTTGTGAAAACTAGGGTGCTCACGGTTTGGTGATTTTCTAGACCGAACCAATATGTTCGGCTTTTACATTTAACCGAATCGATGCAACCAATTAACCGGTCGACCGATTAACCGTGGTTTGGTTTTTTTGTTTTTTTACAAAATTAAAAAAAAAAAGGAAAAACACAATCGAAGAGAACTAGGACTGTCAGTATCACCAAGATGTAGTAGAGCCTCTAACCCGTTGGGATCGCCAGTGTCGTTCGAAAGAGAGAGAGAGAGAGAGAGAGAGAGAGAGAGAGAGAGCTCAAAGAGAGAGTCCGTTGCCCGTTGGGGAAAAGGGAAAAGGGAAAGAAGGAGAGCTCAGAGACAGAGAGCTCAAAAAACTGGGAGAGTAGGAGTCTAAGAGAGTGAGAGTCCGAGAGAGAAAGAGAGAGAGAGACAGACAGAGAGCTCAAAGTGATTGAGAGAGAGAGAGAGAGAGAGAGGGAAAGAAAGGGAAAAATCCATGCGCAATGGGTGTCATATCAAACAGGTTGTTCGTCAATCTGGCTACCAGTCAGCCAAACTGGCGAACTTGCTGAAAGCCTCAGATTCTCAATTCGGCAATCTAAACACTCTCAGATTGTCAAACTTTTTTATTAGATTTAAAAATAAATAAATTATAATATATATAATATGAAATAAAAATATATTATCAGTCGGTTCGGTTAACCGCCGGTTTTTTTAAATGGTTAACTGAAACTGAATTGAAATTGTTGGTTTTTTTAAAACATCGAACTGAAACCGAACTGACCAATTCGGATAACCAATTTTTTGGTTCAGTTTTGATCGGTTTTTCTCGCTTGATTCGGTTTTCAGTTTTTTTCTCACCCCTAATGGAAACATCTAATTGATTTTGGAGGACCAAAATCATAAAATTTTGGGTCAACGAGAGCATTCAAAATGGAATATTTATTCGATGTTGGGGAAAATGGGGGAATTTTAAGTTGAAAATTTATGGGTAGATTTTTGTGTGTCTATGGTTCAATTATATGGTCTAATTGATCCAGAGGTGTTAGGATCAAGGAGATTTGAGTTGGGTGCTTCAAACTAACGAGTGGGTTCGAAAGTGAATCTTGGTTTGATAAAAGAATAAATGGAGAGGAATCTTGGGTTGAAATTTCAGGGGTAGAAATTTTGGGAGGGCCTAGGTCTGATGATGGTGTTCAAGGATTTTAGGTATTTCAGAAGAATCGAAATGGTCCAATCAGGTATTCAAGGTAAATTGGTGTTTCAACGACGAATTGAGCAAAAATCAAGTGCTGAAAATGGGATTTGTAAATGTATTGGTCTCTTGGGTCATTTGGTGGGGTTTGATTGGTCCATAAATGGTATGATTAAGTGCATTTAAGAAATAAGTATCTTAGCCAATAAGATAGCCAAAATTAAAATCATAATATAGGATTAAGTGAGGGATATGTGTGATGAAATTTTGTGATAAGATGTTTATAAGTATCTATGGCTTTTTAAAATCCCATTAACTCTAATTTACAATTCGGTTTAAAAAATCATGTACATCACACGCTTCCAACTAATATATAACTAATTTATATATTTTGTCCTTTGCTTGCACTCCTGCATGGCATGTGAATTGACGCTAGCATTAGTAAAGAGACTTAATAAAAGACTGGCATGATTGAAGGTTATGATATGGCAATTCAGATTTCCTGCCCATAGGAGACCTTATTAATCTTTGATAGACAGATTAGGAATGCAACTGAATCCGATCAGATAGGATTTCAAAAAGGTCAATTTAAATTTGAATACGTTAAGGATGCCAGATACCTGAAATTGATATTATCCGAATTAATTTCTTTAAAACTTAACAAATTTATTAAAAGAAAAAACATAACAATCTATATAAAAAGGCAAACAATAAAAGCATTTTTTATTGAATTCCTTCATAGCAGATAGGGATGATCCAAATTCAATCCAATTTTTTATCAGATCCTATTATTGGATCTAATGTCAAAATCTGGTTGATAGATATCCAAACCCGATAAAATAGGATCCAATTTGAATTCATTCTATTTAATATCATGATTATAGTTGAAGTTCTTAGACCATTGTATTAGTTAAATATGATTTATAAACTCTGAAGGTCAAATCAGCCCCACACAACGTCCCATAGCATATCCCCATCATGTTGGAACATCTCCCGATGATAATACCAGAAATCATAGAGATGTTCCCAATACACGGTAGGGGTGTGCTGTGGGATGTTGTAGGGGGTAATCTTGCGGGGTCTGATTTGAACTC
The DNA here is from genome assembly GCF_056320005.1 of Nelumbo lutea. Taxonomy (NCBI): domain Eukaryota; kingdom Viridiplantae; phylum Streptophyta; class Magnoliopsida; order Proteales; family Nelumbonaceae; genus Nelumbo; species Nelumbo lutea. Next base: position 23,076,131 of record NC_142686.1, on the reverse strand, counting down.
TAAAATTTGTGCTCTCTCTATATATCTCTCTCTTAGTCGCCCTTTTGTCACAAGTGACTCCTTCACCACGCCATCAAGCACCTACCACAGTGCCATCAGACTGTCTACAACATACCTTCATGATATCATCATGTGTGTCATGGGTGGGCTATGTATGTATTTTGTAAGGGAGGACCGTCAATGGCATTATTGTAATTACTTAGTATAATTTCCCACCCTTTTGATGTATTCTTTTCACTCCCCCAAAAGCTTAATGTACTCTTTGAGGGGAGGTAGGTAGTCGAGTGAGTCATAAGTGTGTAAAGGTTAAGCATGAGACCCCCTCGATATTGAATAGTGTGCTTGTGCTTACCATCGATTAATGCAATACAAGTTGCCTTTTGTCTAATTGTGTGCCTTCTTGTTGCCTTTTGTGTGTTGTTGCTTGCATTTATAGGCTTTCTCAACCCCATCAAGCGTCGCACAGGGCCTCGTCGATTACCCCCGTGATAGTTGGTATCAGAGTAGGAGCTCCTTCCTAGCCATTTGACCCGCGACGTGAGTGACAGTATGAAGCACAATAGGGACATCATGGAGGAGATCGAGCATGGACTCTCCACATCCCATGAGCCCGATGATGCACCCGTCGATGACATCGACAAGGACAAGGCACCAAAGCCTAGCAAACATGAGAAATCTACCAACAAGTATGCAGCCATTGACTTGCGCTCGCTATGTTGTGAAGCCATTGTAGGTGAGATGCGAGATTCAGTAGATGAGCTACACCACAACATGGAAGCCATGGAGAGTACACTGGTGGAAGTGGAAGGCCGCCTAAGCGAAGTTGTGGATGAGGTCTGCGACATACTTAATGGCACGCTCAAAGAATTCTGCAGCACTGCGTGCCAACAAGAAGAAAACTCATCCAACTCGCATGTCCAAGACAAGCTTGATAGCTTTCAAGCCCAACTCAACGAGATGAAGAGAGAATGGGCAACGTGGAGACGAACCATCTCCACATCAATGGCCACTTAGGCCAAACTGAATCAGATGAAGACAGAATGGGCATCAATGAAGTCAGTCGTGTGTTCCTCCTCTGACGTCCAAGCTCAACTAGAGGAACTGAAGGCCGAATGTGCAATCCTGAAGAAGGCCATCACCAATCCGGCCAGCCCCTCCTTTGTACACACTCCCTCCCATATCAAGATTAGGGAGCCAACTCCCTATTCAGGTTCACACAATGCGCGGGAGCTCAACAACTTTTTGTGGCAAAAGGGAGCAGTACCTTGTCGTAGCCAATGTGACTGACGAAACGACTCAAGTGCATAAAGCTACTATGTATTTGACTGATGTTGTTGTGTTGTGGTGGTGAAGAAGGTGTGTTGACATAGAACATGGTATGTGTCATCCGTACCTGGGCTAACTTTAAGCGAGAGCTGAAGAGGTAGTTCTACCCAGAGAACGTGGAGTACCTCGCTCGTCGCAAGATGAAGACTCTCAAGCACGGTGACTCGCTCCATGAATATGTCAAAGAATTTTCAGCCCTCACATTGGAAGTCACTGATATGTCAGACAATGACTTATTGTTCAACTTCATGGATGGCCTAAAACCTTGGGCCAAGCTCAAGCTCCAACGGCGTAATGTTCAGGACCTTGCCTCCGCCATGGCCGTGGCCGAACAACTTATTGAACTGAGACTGTCTGATGATGAAGGAAGCAAACCAACCAGCCCACGTACCACACATTCAAGTGGGGGAGATAGACAACCAAGTCCCTCAAAGGAAAAGTAGTCCTTCAACCACAAACCATTCAAGCACCACAAAGGGAAGTAGCCACTATCATACCTTGAGGCCATCAGGAAAGGACTTAGGCATAGAAAACCCCAACAGAACAAACCAACCCAACCATGCCACACAAATATACACATTGGCCTTGGATGACAGCTGGTTCATGGAATAGTAGAAGAACCTTCCTTCCGCATCAGCAACTCTAAGGGACCAGCCGAAGCCGATCTCCGAGGACATAGATAGAATTGAGTGGGGGAGACTATCACAAGTAACTCCTTCACCGCACCATCAAGCACCTACTGCCGTGCCATCAGAGTGCCTACAGCGTGCCTTCATGGTGTCATCATGTGTGTCATGGGTGGCTATGTATGCATCTTGTAAGTGGGGACTGCCAATGGCGTTATTGTAATTACTTAGTATGATTTTCCACTCTTTTGATATTTTCTTTTGTCACTCCCCCAAAATTTTAATGTAATCTTTGAGATGAGGTAAGTAGTCGAGTGAGTCATAAGTGTGTAAAAGTTAAGCACGAGATCCCTTCGATACTGAACTGTGTGCTTATGCTTACCATCGATTAATACAATACAAGTTGTCTTTTGTCTAATTTGTATGCCTTCTTGTTGCCTTTTGTGTATTGTTGCTTGTATTTGTAAGATTTCTCAAATCCATCGAGCACCGCACGGGGCCTCGTCGATTACTTCGTCGCACTTTGTCGATTCATGAATCATGAAACGTCCCCTTCGTAGCAAAAGTGGGCTGATGGTCCTTACTCATCCATCTATCCGATTAGTGATTACAAGAGTACAAGACTTCTCAAAGTTAGGGAACAACTCGGTCCAGGCCAGTCGCTTCACTTGTACATCTTTCAACTATCACTTGTGTGTGAACACGAGACCTTTCCCTTCTTCACTGTTGTTATTCATCATCAACTGAAGAAAAATTATGCATGTGTGTGTGCTGTCAGTGTAGGAGAAATGCAGACAAAATGTTGGCGATACACCCATTGGCCATTGCCACTCTCAAATCTTTCCAACTCCTGTTCGCTGTTGATTCATCCAAAACTGAAGGACCTGACCCATTGCATCATTGATTATATCAGCTATTCTGATATTAAAATTCCGTAGAGATAGAAACTGTAGGAGCTAAAGAGTAATTTGTAGATGAAAGGACTCCACACTCTTCGCTCTTTCCATTATAATATATATAGATTTTCTTGGCATGTTTGGCTATACAAGTTATCAAGGAGATTATGAGCCCCTTAATAGATGAAGCCAAAATTGGGTTATTACTATACCATCAAGTGTTTTATTATTTAATTATTCACTTCAGCTACTTCAATAGTTGCTAAATGGCCACTTCAATCCATAAACACGTATCGGATTAATGTACTAGAAAGTTCATTATTTTTCCTGCTGATCTACAGAAGTAGGTCAGTCAACAACAAAAGAACTGTAATATTATAAGAAAGAGAAATCATACAAGGTTTTCAGTAAAAATTAAAGGAGTACTCAACCAAAATCTATCTTCCTCCCTATGGGACTTAATTAGCTTCCCCATCATCATAATCCATAAACATTTCTGTAATTTTGTTCCTATATATTAATTAACATGACAAAAAATAACAGAATTCATACAAGAAGACCTAAATATTTAAGGTATACAGTCTCCATTTCCCTTCAAAGCAGACACAACTAATGGCGAGTTTATCAGAATTAATTACACAGCAAAACAGAACACTTCAAAGACTGTAACCAGCTCCACCACACTTTCTTTAATTACACAAGCTCTCCCCCTCCCCCTGCAATCAGCATTAATACAACCAGAATTACAAGAAATGACAACATTATTATCTTTACTACGAACCCATCCTTAATTACCCGGTCAATTTACTTACCTGAGATCACTTACAACAGCTATTACTATTAGAAAGACTCCATTCATTCACACTCTGAATTTGAAATAAAGCATCTTCCAGGCTAACATCAACACCTCTTGAGGTCAGCCCACCCTACTAGAGTTTATCGACCCATATTATGCATCCCTTTTTTTTTGTATAAAAATGTCATTCATTAAACAGAGAAAGAAACACTACAACAAGGACAGAAGGAACTCAAAGACCACCGAGACAAACTAACACAAGACACAAACACAACCTACAACCACCCACTAATAGACCCAACATAGAGACCGACCAAACAACAAAAAAGCTAAGTAACAGCAGCATCAATATTTAGAAAAGCTAACAGCCAATACTTTGGGCTGATCTCGAGCTCTAGACCATTGTATGGTTTTGTTAGTTCTGTAAGCAATGTGGATTGAGGTCGAGCCCACCTTGTATGGACTCTCTAATGAAGCAAACAATATAATGTGTTTCTCATGAACCAGAAGAGTAATATCCAATATGAAATTTCAATTGCCATATAAATTACGATTCTACATCAATTATATTGTTTGCTTCATTAGAGATGCCATACAAGGTGGGCTCAACCTCAATCCACATGGGTTCATTGCTTGTTCATTGCTTACAGAACTAACAAAACCATACAAAGGTGTAGAGCTCAAGACCAGCCCAAAGTACATTGGACTAGTCCTCATTGGTCCGATTAATCCTATGTAATGCCAAAAGAATGGCAGCCTTTTGTTCGCCCTCTCAGAGGCACTACAATCTATGTCGCTTCCTGTTTGTCCCAGAGCTCCCATGAATCAAGCGATGAGGTCTACACACATAAAAGCTAAAGGCATTTATGAAGAAAATTCAATGCATTCTCCCTTAGCTTTCAGGGAAACAGCTGTTTGATAGATGGAAAGTGACGAGTGTAGAAACAAAACTGTCCTGTTCTAATTGCGTATCATGACTCTGACATTACTTGTATCCTCAACAAATTTTACTTTTATAATTCATTTCCGGCCATGAAAATGCGGAATTAACAGTATAAATAAAACGGGAAAAAATCACAAGGATCACTAACTGGTTACATCAACTTTCAAACAATCTATAAATAGAGGGTGGGTGTTAGTGAAGAGGATATCTTAAACATCAAAAAACAGGGAAAGAAAAGAGAAAAAAAAAAAAAGATGAAGAGAAGTAGTCATGACAGAAGGAGAAAGGGAGGGATGAGAACAATGCCCTTCATTTTCTGTAAGCTTTCTTACCATGTTAAAATGAAGATATATACATCATATTCATCATCATTTCTGTTGCTTTGGTCTGTTATTGATAGTTTTCTGATGCAATTTTTCTTTTTCTTTGTTTTTTCGTTGTGCAGTAAATGAAATATCTGAGAAGTTGGCTGTGGTTGGCTTTAATTCTAATATGATTAGCTACTTGACACAGCAGCTACACATGCCTCTAACTAAGGCAGCCAACACACAAACCAACTTCGGGGGAACTGCAAGCTTGACACCATTGCTTGGAGCCTTTGTTGCAGATTCATTCGTGGGACGCTTTTGGACGATAACTATGGGTTCCATTATATACCAAATAGTAAACACCAATCTCTCTCTCTCTCTCCGTGGTTTTGACTTTTGAGAGTAAAATAAGGATGTGTATATGTTGATATATATATATATATATATGTGTGTGTGTACGTTTAGGGAATGACAAGCTTGACTACATCAGCGATCCTTCCACAGCTGAGGCCACCCCCTTGCAAAGGGAAGCAAGTGTGCCAGGAGGCCGACGCTGGAGAGCTAGCCATCCTCTATGTGTCTCTACTACTGACGGCCGTCGGCGCGGGTGGAATTCGTGCTTGTGCGGTGGCATTTGGCGCAGATCAGTTTGATCAGACGGAGGAGAAGCAAAAAGCTAGAACATGGAAGTTCTTCAATTGGTACTACTTTTCGATGGGTGTCTCCATCCTTCTGGCTGTGACAGTGATTGTGTACATTCAGGACAATATCGGCTGGGGGTGGGGCTTTGAAGTCCCAACCATTGCCATGTTTCTCTCCATTCTCATATTCATCGTTGGCTACCCACTCTATCGAAACCTGGATCCCTCCGGGAGCCCCTTCACTCGCTTGCTACAGGTGATTGTAGCTGCCTGGAGGAAGAGAACGTTGCCTACACTTTCTGATCCCAGATTACTCTACGAGAATGAGGAGCTTGATGCCTCCATTTCTGCAACCGAAAAGCTTCTTCGCAGTAAACAATTCAAGTGAGCTCATTATTTTCTTCTATAATTTCCCATTTCATCAATTGTTTATTCGATTATTAATATTTAATAGAAGATAGAATTATTATAATTGATAAGGGAGGCACCAATTAATCATTATTTTCTTCTATAATTTTCTATTACGTGTGAATGGTATAACCCACAATGACACAATACGAATAAACAAAAGGCCTTTATCATTATCATCTAATCCTTGTCCCATTCAGCTACATGAATCCTCTGGTGCTTAACTGCGTTTTTGGTCCTGTCCTGTCCACGATTATAATTGGTGTTGGGTTAGTTGGGATCATCCCCATTCTTATTTTTCACCAGTGGACAAAAAGGGGTATCTGATATTATACATCACATGTCATATTATTTAAGCTATAATGGTATTGAGTTATTTAAAATTGAATTATTTTATTGAAATTTTAAATAATTTCTACTATTTTATTGAATTATAAATTCTACTATTTTATTGAAAATTTAAATAATTCAATAATTGTTTATTGAATTATTTAAAATTTTTAGTAAAAATATTTTTGTTACTTTTTAATTAATTTTCACTTATTTTTGTCAAAATAAATTTTTATTGGTATATAAATTTATCGATGATATTTTCAAATTAATTTGCGTTATTGAGTATAATTACTTATTTATAATTGATTGTGTAACTCAGTGTTTTCAACTTGTCGTTGACCCAGCCGGTTGAATCGTTTGAACCGTCACCCAACCAAGATTCTAGGTCTGGTTCAATCAAGACCCATCAAACAGTTAAAAACCATTGATTTGGTTAAGAACCTTTCGACCTAGTCGGTTCAACTATTGACCCATTCAACCTTGTCACAAGTTGCACACTCAGTGTACGCAAACTTTCGGAGGCCATAACTTTGCACTTTGATGTCCGATTGGGGTGATTTTTTTTTTTTTTTGATAACTTTTCAATGCGTCCCAAGGAATCATAGGTACCTCGCATTTTTTTAAATAAAAAATTAAAAATTGAGTTAAAAATATAAATTAAATATAAAAATACATATAACATATCTAAAACATATTTATACATTATTTATTGATAAAATATATATTTATACACATATATACATATGTATATAAATACATATATATAATGACGTGGGACGGTCTGAACCGTTCGACCTGCGACTTAGAGACAAAAACAATTCGACTTCCGAGTCAATTTTTAAAACATTGTTGTTTGTATATGAGATGTATAAAATTAAAAAGTGTGGTGTGGATGGACCTATAGAACATTTCTCATCCATGTTATAGAACACCCCCTAAATCATTTCTTTTTAATTCCACCCAAGTCATTTTCAATCTATCCCCAACTCTTCTATGGCCTTCAACATGTAACTGATCACTTTTTCTAAAAAGTGTTGTATATGAGTTCAGATCTATTAGCCACGTTCAGTCAATCACACATCTGGAGCATCAACTGTACTTTATGTTGTTCTTCCCAACATACAACTAGATGAGCTTGGCCAGTAATGTGGAGTTTACATCTCCGCCCCACAGCACATCCTTGCCGTGTATTGGGAACATCTCCCAATGATGACATTGGTTCTGGTACTATCATCTGGAGATGTTTCCAATACAAGATGGAGATGTGCTGTGGGGTGGCCTCAATTGTGAGGCAAAGATGTAAACTCTGCAATGTATTGTGGTCAACAGATTGTGGTCATAGTAGATGGTCTTCTATGCACCAAAGCAAACCATCTCAATCTACTTTCATTATTAAGACTCCATATAACTTCATTTCTAACCCTGTCCTTTCCGGACATGCTGTTTCTCAACTACCCAACACTCTCTTCATATAATATAGCTGACTTTACAACTATTTTAAAGAATTTTTTCTTTTAATTGAACTAGTACTTGCCTATCACATAAGATTCCGGGTGGATCCATCCATTTTACCCAACTTGCTCTAACTTTATGGGTGACATCATCTTCAATCTCTCATTTGTTTTGAATTATTGAACCAAGATAACCAAGGTAATGAAAGAGGTCAAAGTATTGTCTCTTGGTCTCCAATCCTAGATTTACCCTGGTTTGCACTCCTATTACAATTAAATTTTCATTGCATATATAATCCTACTCATTTAATAAGAGATAAACTTAATCATTTTTGTACGGTAAGAGAAGATTCAGGAGTACCAAAAACTAGGAAATGATTCTCTGCTACATATTAATTGTAAGCAGCTATGTGCATGCTGCTTTCTACGATAAAAAACAAATCTGGTTTTGATTTAATGCTTTTGTTGGGAAATAATAATCCAAGGAAGGACTTGTTCTATGGGTAATTCGGTCATTACATGATTACAAGGGCCTGTTTGAGCTTTGAAAGCCTATTCTAAAAGGTATCTTCCCTTGGATTCAATTTAGTATTCCCCTTCTCTTGTTTTTGACCATTTGGGGTCTGCCAGAAATTTGTTTTCTGTCCTAAATTTTATTTTGCTTTCCAATTTCTATCATAAACTTTACTTCAGTGAGTTGGCCTGTTAAATATTGAATATAAGAACAATTAATAAGATGGTAAACAAAAAATCTAGACTTGATATTTCATTTTCTCATGGGTTCGTAGGAAAGCAACATACATAATATAAAACTAAATTTATAGATCTTCAAATTTCATGAAACTAGCATCATATTTATGTAATGGCATCTCTGTTCCATGACCATAAAATTCCTGGGCCTCATTTAAAGAACGTTTAAAAGAGGGGAGTGATCGGGATCGGGGCACATCCCTTCTTTGTTAAACTAGGCACAACCCACTGTTTGATAACACGGGTGTTTGTCTTCTAATTAAGGGGTGTGTTCCCTTCATTAAGAAAAATGTGCCCAAATCACTATATATATATATATGAAAATTATCTAATAATTCAATTGTCTATCATACTAAAATTGTTCAACAATAGACTGAAATAGTGAGTAAACAACATTATCTGTAAGGGAGAAATTTTAGTTACCAAGTCTAATGGAGTTTTCATGTCTTTTGAACTTATAAAACTTTGAACAGATTCCTTCTCACAAAAAAAAAAAAAAAAAAAAAGATTCATTGCCATATATTCCTGAAGTGCACATACCATATATATGAATGGTCATTCAAACCACGCAAACCTGGAGATTGGGTGGAGACCATCCAATTGGTGATCAACTATTGGGTGAAATACAAGTCAGAGTACTGACAGTAGGATCTCATCCAATTCACTTTTTAAAAGAAATTTGCGTGTTTTATTCAGTCCATGGACCATGCCATCCATCAAGATGTGGCCAACAATTAAAGCTTGTCATTTGTTATCCCTCCTCTCTCTCTCTCTCTCTGGATTCTGGATTTGCCCCATCCTTATTGCCATGCCCATTTTTGTCTATAGGTGGGCCTAGGTTGACTCCACTCTCCAGTTACTGTGCACTCAGACGGTCCTTATGCTATAGGTTATGTTTGGTTTGATAGAAAATGAAAGAAAAACAGTAAATTGAGGGAAAGTTCTTAATGATTCTTACAAAAACAGCGTTAGAAAACTAATTGGGCCTAGGGTTATAGGAACCCATCCTAGAGGAATTAAAAACAAAGAAAATTTTATAGCTTTCAATGGGTTGGGTGTGTTGGTTACTTGGTTTTGGTTCAGCATGTGGAGACTGGCTCTTGCTGTTTCCACTGATTAAGGCCTGAAACGATTATATAGTTAATTTGGGTTAAAAACACTTGTTTTATTCAACAGATTATTATTTTACTGTCAGTTTTGTTAAGATTAACTATAAAAAAATGAAGTTCTAAGTTATTATTATAATAGAGAACTATAGATGTCAAATATAATTGGGTCAGATCCAATTATCCCAAATAATAATTGGTTTTATGGGTCTATCTTATGGAACCGATTATTAATAATCGATTAAGACTGATCCATTCTTTTTGAAAAAACCACAGATATAATTTCTTAAGAGTGTAAGCTATCTTTTTAACACTAGCCCATCCAAATAGCCCAACCCTAATCTATCTAGTCAACCCACTCAGATATGAGATAACCCATCTAGATCAATCTCAAATAATTTTGATATAAAAAATATTTGGCTTGTTTGAATTAAGAAAATTTTGGGAAGATTAGGAAAAATGGAAACCGGACCTCTGAGTAATAAGTTAATTCTACTGAGGTCTTTCATCATTAAAAATAAATAAATGAATGAATTAATTAATTAAAAGGAGGGAAATCAGAAGGCGATTACACAAACATCTTTGGGTATCAGAATCGACACTAACTATTTTTCACTTGTTTACTCCCTCTCAGAGGCAGAGACAGAGTCAGACCTACTATATTCGTTCAATTCCTCTATATATGTCAAATTTTAATTCCTTACGAAAGCAATGCAATGCAGATTTCTAGATAAGGCGGCTATTGTCACCGAAGAAGACAATCTCAAAGCTTCACCCACACCAAATCCATGGAGACTAAGTACAGTCCACCGGGTTGAAGAGCTGAAATCTCTTATTCGAATGGTGCCAATATGGGCTGCCGGGATCCTTCTCTTCACAGCTTATGCACAGCAGAACACTTTCTCCCTACAACAAGCTCGAACCGTGGATCGGCACATCACCCGTTCCTTCGAAATTCCTCCAGGCTCCATGCTCGTCTTTACCATGTCTTCCATGCTCATAACCATCACCTTCTATGACCGCATTTTCGTCCCCATTGCTCGCCGCTTCACCGGCCTCGACAGGGGCATCTCCGTCCTACAGCGCATTGGCATTGGCTTCGTCATCTCACTGCTCGCCACCCTCGTCTCCGGCTTCGTTGAGATCAAGCGAAAACACGTCGCTTCAGTGCATGGCCTCACCGACAGCCCCAAATCCACCATCCCACTTTCAGTCTGCTGGTTCATCCCACAGTACAGTCTCCATGGTATGGCTGAAGCCTTCACGGCTATTGGGCACCTCGAGTTCTTCTATGATCAGGCCCCGGAGAGCATGAAGAGCACCGCCACCGCACTCTTTTGGACGGCAATATCAGCAGGCAATTACGTTAGTACACTGCTGGTCACGCTTGTGCACAAGTTCAGTGCAGGGTCAGGAGGTTCAAACTGGCTTCCGGACAACAATCTTAACAAGGGAAAATTGGAATACTTCTACTGGTTGATCACATTGTTGCAGGCTTTGAATCTTGTCTACTACTTGATATGTGCAAGGTTGTATACGTTCAAACCAATCCAGCTCCGCCGAAAGGAAGATGTTGACTCTCAAGAGGGAGTCGAGCTCACTGGTCCGGTGTAGTTGAATCTTTTAGTAGAAGATCTCTGGAAATAGTTTGGGATCTTAATTATGCTGTAAATTAAACAACAGTGCAACCCAAGATATGTGAATGATGGAAGTTGAGCGATCGAATGAACGAAGAAGATATGCTTAAACAGACGAAAAAGAAACAACCAACCAAATGCACCTTTAATTAACAGAAATTTTTTATGCTATATGATTTTCTTTCTTTGCATGAAGTAAAAATAACGGTTTCATTATTGGGTCAATTAAGGAGATTTGCTAATGATAAAGAAAGAGAATAAAAACCTTTACAGGGATCCCAGTTATAACAACTTAATATTTTAGGTTGAATGATCACTTGGCATGATATTAGAGTATGTTTGATCAAGTGATTTAGTGTTCGTCCTCATCGACTCTATTATAATTGATTAAATTTCAGAACAAAGTTTGAATTAAGGTGAATTTGATTGTAATACTCATCACATTGTAGTGTTTATTATGTTTGATCGAGTGGTTTAATGTTCAATCTTATGGACTCCATTATAATTAATTAAATATCATAACAATTAATGTTTGAATTAATTAGGTGAACGTGATTGTGATACTCATTATATTATTAATGGTTTCAAAAGAAAACAATTCAATACAAGGATTGTTTCTTTAGGAAACATATCTGAATCAATCTTTGACAATTGTAGTAGATCAGTTTATTGAAACAGAAAAACTAGACAAAATTCGGCAAAGGGTAACTGTTTAGTTTTAATGGTTTTAAGATTAGCCCTCCTGGTTGAATAGAACTTCCTAGTTTGATGCATATTTTTTGTTTTCAAAACATTATTCTAAATGGTGCTCTCCAAAATGATTTTTTTTCTTCTTTTTTGAGTTCTAAGAGCAAAAAATCAACAGAAAGTTTCGGTTATGTAATGGGTTTCTTGATTTTAAAATTGAAACCAAAAACGCAATCTTGAATTTCTAGTTTGAATATGTATTCTTATCAAACGAGGACAGATAAGAAATTCTGATCGAATGGATTTTAGCTAATCCATGAAAGTTTTAAGCCAGTGCTTGTTGGAGGGGCATATAGGAAATTTTAACGTGTGTACCGTACACCAAAACGGTAGTCCATATAATGATATTAGTGGGGACTATTGCACATGTTTTGTTAAAAGAACTTGAGGCAAAAGGACAGCTTGAATAGGCCTAATCCAAGTCCCACTCAATTCAATCAAAGATTTTGCATACGTTGGGCTTGAGTTTTCAACTTCAAGCAAGGCTTAGGCCAAAACAGTCAAGCTAAAGTGCTAATTTGGGCTTGGGTTGAGGCCTTAGGTAGCCCGAGCCCAATTCGACATATTTGAGCTCACCCAACATTTTGTGATATACATATATCTACATATTATTAATATATTCTACCTAGAAATTGGTCTACAAAACTCAACACACCCAATCCCAAGCTCAATTCAAGATGTTGGGTTAAAGCTCAAGTTACACCTAGGTTGGTAAGGGAAAAATTATCGGTAATTTTTAATAATTATTGATAATTTTCTAATATATAACAAAAATAAAATGACAATAATTACTGATAATTTACTAACCCATGTCTGAGTTTACCAACTTAGGCACAACCCGAATTTAACCTAATATCTTGGGTTGGACTTGGACTTGAGCATATTGAACTTTATAGTCCAATTTCCAAGTAGAACATATTGATAAATTGGGTTAGGTCAAGTTTAAACTATCTAAGGCCTCAACACAAACCCAACCTGAGTTTAGATTAGCCTTAAGTTTTTTGGCCTAAACCTAGCTTGAAGTTCAAAAACTCAAGCCCAACTTGTGCAAAATTTTTTGTTCGATTAATTCAGTTTTTAGGAATTTTGATTTTCGGTTTTCGGTTTCAGTTTTCAAAGTCAGAAATCTGGTTAACTGAATTAACCAAAATTCATTATATAATATGTAATATATAATATTTTATGTATATTAATTAAATTTGGTTTTTAACCAAAAACCAAACTGAAAATTTCAGTTTCGGTTGTTTTAATTTTCTTGTAATTTAGTTTCGGTTTGATTTTAATTTTTTTTTTTGTTTTTATAATTTCAATTTATTCAATTCAATTTTTAATCGAATAAACCGAATGCTCACCCCTAATTATATAGTTAAAAGAGTATGAGTATTGGAGAGGGAGGGAGGGAGTATACTTGGTAAAAGTAATGCTGACTAGATGATTCTACATAAGTACATAACCACTTGTTTGCAATGTATTCACCGTTTTCTCAACAAAGTTTAATGATAAAACATTATAATTTTTAAAGTATCAATTAATAATTTAATATAAAATATTATTAATAATAAATATTTTATGTCTATTATGCTTGAAAAATGTAACAAAGTAATTTTAAATAATAAACCATTTATTTATATTGCTCATTAATTAATATAAGAGCTTATGTTTTTTTGTATCTATCTTTCTTTTTTTTAACGCCTGTATCTATCAATCTATGATCATTTGTCTTTTGTTATAAATTATTTTCATGCCTTGCATGAGGTTTTAAAATAGTGTTTTGGAAAGAAGGAAAAGAAAGGTGAGGTTTTAAAATAATGTTTTGGAAAGAAGGAAAAGAAAGGTGAAGGAAAAGGGCCCAACCGGGCTCGAACCGGTGACCTCTTGATCTGCAGTCAAATGCTCTACCACTGAGCTATAGACCCGTTGGTTAATATGGCGCTTTTTTATAAAATAATTGGAAAGGAAAACAAAAACGAAAGAAAAAGAATGTGAAGAAAAGGGCCCAACCGGGTTCGAACCGGTGTGATCTGCAGTCAAATGCTCTACCACTGAGCTATGGGCCCGTTGGTTAATCTGGCGCTTTTTTACAAGAAAATTGGAAAGGAAAACAAAAACGAAAGAAAAAGAATGTGAAGAAAAGGGCCCAACCGGGTTCGAACCGGTGTGATTTGCAGTCAAATGCTCTACCACTGAGCTATGGGCCCGTTGGTTAATCTGGCGCTTTTTTACAAGAAAATTGGAAAGGAAAACAAAAACGAAAGAAAAAGAATGTGAAGAAAAGGACCCAACCGGGTTCGAACCGGTGACCTCTTGATCTGCAGTCAAATGCTCTACCACTGAGCTATGGACCCGTTGGTTAATCTGGCGCTTTTTTATAAAACAATTGGAAAGGAAAACAAAAACGAAAGAAAAAGAATGTGAAGAAAAGGGCCCAACCGGGTTCGAACCAGTGTGATCTGCAGTCAAATGCTCTACCACTGAGCTATGGACCCGTTGGTTAATATGGCGCTTTTTTATAAAATAATTGGAAAGGAAAACAAAAACGAAAGAAAAAGAATGTGAAGAAAAGGGCCCAACCGGGTTCGAACCAGTGTGATCTGCAGTCAAATGCTCTACCACTGAGCTATGGACCCGTTGGTTAATATGGCGCTTTTTTATAAAATAATTGGAAAGGAAAACAAAAACGAAAGAAAAAGAATGTGAAGAAAAGGGCCCAACCGGGTTCGAACCGGTGTGATCTGCAGTCAAATGCTCTACCACTGAGCTATGGACCCGTTGGTTAATCTGGCGCTTTTTTACAAGAAAATTGGAAAGGAAAACAAAAACGAAAGAAAAAGAATGTGAAGAAAAGGGCCCAACCGGGTTCGAACCGGTGACCTCTTGATCTGCAGTCAAATGCTCTACCACTGAGCTATAGACCCGTTGGTTAATCTGGCGCTTTTTTATAAAACAATTGAAAAGGAAAACAAAAACGAAAGAAAAAGAATGTGAAGAAAAGGGCCCAACCGGGTTCGAACCGGTGACCTCTTGATCTGCAGTCAAATGCTCTACCACTGAGCTATGGACCCGTTGGTTAATCTGGCGCTTTTTTACAAGAAAATTGGAAAGGAAAACAAAAACGAAAGAAAAAGAATGTGAAGAAAAGGGCCCAACCGGGTTCGAACCGGTGACCTCTTGATCTGCAGTCAAATGCTCTACCACTGAGCTATGGACCCGTTGGTTAATCTAGCGCTTTTTTACAAGAAAATTGGAAAGGAAAACAAAAACGAAAGAAAAAGAATGTGAAGAAAAGGGCCCAACCGGGTTCGAACCGGTGACCTCTTGATCTGCAGTCAAATGCTCTACCACTGAGCTATGGACCCGTTGGTTAATCTAGCGCTTTTTTTATTAAAAAATAGGAAAGTAAAACAAAACGAAATAAAATAAAAGTGAAGAAAGGGCCCAACCAGGTTCGAACCGGTGACCTCTTGATCTGCAGTCAAATGCTCTACCACTGAGCTATGGACCCGTTCTTATACGTAGAAATCTTAATACACTGTTCTTCTTCTTGGCAATCGTCGTTTGCATGAACAGTGTGACAGACCGCAACTGTAACGAAGCCAGCGATCCGTGGTCTTCCATTTCGCCCTCTCTTCTTCAGCTTCGGCTTCGAGGAGAGAAAAAAAGGAAACAAAAGAATGAAGAGGATCATCACTCGTTCGTTTCTACGCCCCCTTCTGCACCTATCTTTACTCGATTTCTCTGTACAACTTCATCTCTCTCTCGTTCTTTCTAGTTTTTCCCTGTTTATGATAGGTGAAGTTATGGGAAAGCAAGGACATCAACATGATGGGTGAAGACGAAGACGAGTCGTTAGATGATGCCGCTGGAACGCCCCTATCGGAGATAGCAACGGCGTTCAGAGCTCGCTAAGTCCGTCACCACCAGCTCCGATGACCTTCGGTTGGCACCCTTCTGCGACGCCTGCTCCCTCGTCCCCGTTCTATTTAGCTGCCTTGGTGTCGCCTTCAAATTCGCTGAATTGGAGTATGTCTCCAAGGTTCTCTCGCCCCCTCCTTACGTTCCTTTAACCCGCTTCTTGTTGTTTATCTTGCTTGCCTAAAAAAAATAAATAAGAAGTCTCCTGTTTTTCTTTCCTTTTGTTCTAAATAAAAGTTACAGTAGTTACGCCGGAAATTTTGTTCATTTTGTATGCAATAGCTCACAGTTGGTCTCTTTGGGTTTCGGCATTCGTGTTTGTAAAAAGGGAAAAACTATAGCATGCACCTGCTCAACATTTAATTATGCTGCAAGTTAATTCAAAAATCAATAAAACTGACAGCTCTACATTTAAAATTATAAAAATCCCCACTAAGCCTTTTTAACTTATGTTAGACACAACAAAAAACCTATACTTAAATTCTCTTTCTCTGCAATCTTCTCAATCATTCTCTTTATCAGTCAGTCTTTCCTTCTCTCTCATTCTCTTTCTCAGTTAACCTCTCCTTCTCCCTTAATCTCTATTGTTTTCTCTCGATTTCTCTCTTGCTCCCTCTCTCATTCCTTTTTATTTTTCTTAACACTTATATGGCATTAATTGGACGTTATAACAAATAAGACCTATCATTTGTACAAACAAGTTATAAACTTCTATCAAGTTAGTGTAAATTTTATAGTCAAAAGTTTTTTGTTAATTTTTATCAAATTGGGCCGAGGAAGTTAGAACCATACCAAGTTGGTCTTATGTTCTTTAATACCGTCCGATTAATGCCGTATAAGTGTGTAAGAAAAATTAAAAAAAAAACAAGAGAGGGAGTGAGAGGGAAGCTGAGAGAGAATGAGGGAAAATGAGAGATTAACCGAGAAACAAAATAAGAGAGATTGAGGGAGAACAAGAGAGATTGGCAGAGAGGATGTAAAGCCCTTTTTTCAAATGACAGTTGTTGAGTAAAGAGACAACTATGAGAGTGAGAGAGTGGGAAGGAGATCGAAAGACAAAGGAGTGGGAGGGAAACTAAAAACTCTTTTTTTTTTTTTTTTTTTCAAATAACCTAGCATTAAAGGCAATGTCAATAAGCTTTTTTAAAGTGTCCAACATGGATTAAGAGTCCCATGTTGGCAACAACCACATAGGCCTCTTATGACATGACGGGAATTTTTATAATTTAAAATGTACAGCCGATTGTTAGGTTTTTGTTGGTTTATGAACCATATCATTTTAAATGTTGAGCTGGTTCAAATTATAATTTTCCCTTGTACAAATGCACAATGTCAAAGACATTTCTTCTAAGTATCCACATGAATCAAATGCTATCATCAACAATAAGCGAACCAGGAAGGAAGCAGCATGCATCTGAAACTGGCCTATACTGATACCTCTTAATATAATTTTTGCACTTTCAGATGTCAGACATCAGGAGCAAATTAACATGCCCTGATTGTAATTTAGAATTTAGAGTTCAATCTACATTGATAAATTGATAAAGGTTTCACACTTCACAGAGTGAGGAAAAAATCAAAACAGGTCGTGCTTATGTAAAACTGACCCCCATATAAAAAAGCAAGGTATTTGATACTTCCCATTATCATTCAAAAATCTTGAAAGTGATCTCTTAGAATTCCAAGCAAAATTTTCTTCTAGTTCTACTTTTGGTGTCAATTATATTCTATTTACATACACGAGGAACATTAGTAGAGGAAGGTTCAATTCTCCTACTCATTTGTTTCTAGTTTTTGGAAATGGTTTTTCTCTATTTTTCAGCACAGGTGGGAAGCTTGTTCCAATTGGCCTTCTTTACCATGCTAAGAAGAAGATGGAAGATCTTGTGGCGTTGTACAAGGGAATAAGTTGTTTGGAATTTTTTATAGTAAATTAATTTTCATTAAAGGAGAAAGGGAAGGTAGAGCAATGAAAAAGTAATAAGAAATCATCCCAAATCAAAAAAACTTCAGAATTAAAGGGAAAAAAATCACGCTTACACTACCTTGCCAAGCACAAATTCAAGCCTTATAGGACTTCAACGGGAAAGAAATGTAAGAAAATTTATGAAACTTTATGGGAATGCACGTACGTAGCAAAGAAGCAATCGTTGATGTCTATACTCTATAGCATTGAGAATCTAAGATTTTCAGTGACAAAGTGAATGGAAAACAGAAGTCTAGGTCCATGTAATACCAATACATGTTGAGGAAGACAAAATTGTTGGCACAGAAATTGAATTCCGCTTTTATTGGGTTAAGAACTGTGAAGAGAAAGAGATTACAAATACTTTGGCTGATGCATTTGCCAACAAGGGGTGAACAAGGATCAATTATTTTGGACTCAATTGTAATGAGAAAAGTAATTTGGGTTAGGTGGCCGTTCACCAGCCTATGCCTAGGGATGTTTGGCATATCATACATAAGTCATCTTTTCATGATTTAGTAAAGCCTAACAGTTAACAATAAAAAAAAAAAACAATAAAAAAAAAGTAATTGTTTCAAATTTCTTTGCATTTAATCCATATCCAGAGCTACCTTAAAAAAACGCCATTACTCAATGTTGGTCACAGCTATCCGAGGCCTGGAAAGGGTGAAATAAATGAGTTTCGTTTCGCTCCATACTTCCAATTTTTCATGGTGAATGTTCAAGTCACCACACTTAATATTCAAAAGTTTTCAATATTCAAAAATTTTCAACAAAAGGAGGCATCACTGAGTTATCCACAGTGAAAAAAAAAATTCCGAAATAGATATGGTCCTAATCTTTGGCATTTTTCCACAAATGGCCGCTCTTAGACTCAAATCCGCAATCTCATGTTTGGCAGCCTAAGGTTTTACCATTACACCAAGTAATGGTCCTTGTGGAGCTACCTTCCTTGATTATCTCAAAACATTCTAGGTGCAATCTCAAAGTGAAAATCAATCCTTTAACCAAAGAACAGTGATATTCCTTTATGTGCAGGTCAAGCACCCATTTAAAAAATCTGGGGGGGTACACCCTGGTCCCCCTCTGCCAGCCTTATTGAGGCCACAGCATGTCAGAGGCAGATGTGAACCAGGTGGTACAAATATGCACTTGGAAAAGACATATTTGACCCTTCATTTAACAGGAATTTTAATCGTCCCTACCAAGCTCCTCATCTACCTTTCAGAGATGACCAAAGAGTATCAATTTATCTTATATATGGCACTACAGCGCCTGAAAATGTTAAAGAAGCTGATAAAGAAAAGTTGTAAGGTAGTTGATTACTCATGCTCATAAAGCAACATTAGTTTTAAATGCATTACTTGATTTCAGGGTTGATTACTGAGACATGTATGTAGATGTGAAGTCTCAGATATTTTTATATATTTTGCATAAAGAATGCGATTTAAGTTTGCTGATTGAATTTTTTATTGATGGTTTTTTTCTATAGGCTCAGTTTAGAAGGAGTACAAATACAAATATGTGCACCGCAAATACATACAAAATACAAGATTTTGCACTCTACATATTTGTATTTGTACTCCTTCCAAAGGAGCTAAACTTCCATCTATATAGTTCCATTCACAATGTGATAATTCAGAATTGGTTGCTTTCATGATTTCAATCACTGTTCTTGTAACTTCTCTTTTTGTTTTAAAGTTAAATACTCAACATGGATGTAATGCATTCATTGATACATTCAGGTACGTAATCTGGTAGAAGCGTCAAAGACTTATGCTACTTAACATAACATACTTGACCATGATGTTAAAAATGACACAGTGAGAAAGCTAGGGAGCCTTTCACGTAATTTACGCAGAGTCAGACAGGGCCTCGACCTCATCAGAGAATTATTTGGACAATTCCTGGCAACTAAGTATGTTTTACTCCTTTATCGAGAACATTTTTTTTTCTTTCACATCTTATAATTTGAACATAGTTGTTCAACCTTCCATCATGACTGGTATGACTGAAATTCGGGCAAGCTACTGATTCTAGATTCTTTAGAGTGTACATTTTCTTTGCTGATAACTGTGGCTAAATGATTTATATGTTTGGAAAACATTGTTTGATTATGAAGTAAAATGTTGAGGAAGTAATTTCAATTATTCTAGTTTCTTCCATTTCCTATATTGGTAACAAAGAACAAATAGACGTATTTGAAATTATGCATTACTGTGTCTTAATATATCCCTTTCAGCTTTATTGATTTTTTATACAAGGTGAGTCCTTCACCCGGCTTCTGTGATCAATGACTCATTCTTCACTTGCATCTTTGGGCATTGCTCTTTCACCTGAAAGGACTGAAGATGAATTCTGTGTGCTTGGTACTCATAATCCAATAAAAGGTTAAATCTGTTAATGCTAGCACCTTGTAAGTTATAATATTTTCCACAGATCTTGACAACTGGTTTGGAAATCATTCCTAGAAAATATTAGAGGCTTCTGAAAAAAAATATATAAAATCTGAGAGTTTTCATCTTCTCTACTAAAAATCAGCTTCAAAGTTTCCAATAATAGGCACCTTACAGACCTTCCTCATTATGCTATTTTTCTTATATTTTTCTCAACTTCTCTTGTAAAAGAATAAAGATTCTTGAGTGCTCTGTCTAGATTGGATAGAGGAACTGGACAATTTCAGTTAATTCAGTAGTATCCTTCTTTGTAATTTCAGTTATGCATATCGTTTCTAGATATGACGAATAGAAGACTCAAAATATTATATAAAAGAAAATCTTATTAACATATTATTGAAGAGAGGACCTTTAGGTTTAACTTGTTCTATCTCAAAATATTATATAAAAACAAGCATATTAGCACAACTTTTCCAATACCAAGTACACTTGCAAGGTATTCTAAGGCTTGGGGATGACTGTTAAAAGAAATCATTAGCATGGTAAAATGGAAACTCATTGATGATTTTTTCCAGTTTAGAAGAATATGAAAAGCATGTTCATCCCAAAGAATTACTTATTAGAATCTATTTATTATTTGGTTCCAGCTATCCATCAGACAATTATTGCCTCCATATTACCAAGTGAAGCTATCATGTGAATCATAATATCGCTAAAAAACATGTTTTTATCAGCTCTAAGAAAACATGTTTAAGAGTCATAAAATCAAGCAGAGTCAGGACTATCACAGATGATAGTACTTCTGAATAGGTGGATTATGGGGTTCTGCGGTTAGCTTTTGTTTTAGGGGGATGCTAGGCTTGTTCTCCCATTTTTTCCATATTCTCTCTTTTTCGTTTTTTTCATTCCATGGTATACTTTTTGAATGCTCTTGGTCTTTTCCATTATTGATAAAGAGATACAACTATTATACATAATAGATTGAAAGTATAAAAGTACACCAACATTCTACGTAAAGTATGTTTCAGTGCAGATCAACTGCTAGTATCTTTAGCAATGATGAAACCTAACATGCATTCTTTAACAAGATGTAGCTAACAACCTTAATATTGTAACCGCAGATTCATCATATTAGGTAACCAATCAATGTGGGCTTAAATATTAAATCAAGGAACTGATTTATCTTCAGGATAGGCCATCATGTGGAGTCACCTTGTTGATTGGCCACAACAAATGGAATAGTGTACCAGACTTGGAAATTTGGAAGTTCTCATGGAGGGACCTATTTGATGCCACCCTTACGAGGTTTAGAGAAAATGGCCACCAGTTTACCAGTGTCAAACCCTAAAATGCACTGCATATATAACAGAAAACAGAAGATTCGGTGACACAGTCCACAATATAAATGCAATGCTGAGGGAACAGACTAGGGTCATATTTTTAATTTGATGCTAATTTATGGGCACAAAACAATATCTTTGGATGATCGAGCTACTATATTACAGTCAAAAGGGTGTTAAATCTGTTGATCTTTCTCTTAAAATAGATAAAAGAGAAAATATTAAAGCAGAATAAAGGGTGTCATTCACTTATAAATGGGAATCTAACTGCAGTCTCTTCACGATTCTACATATGTCACTTCATTAGTATGTCATATCAATGATAAGTTGCTTTAGCAATGTTCATATAGGCCCTTGCAAAGTCATCATCTATTTAACTAATAATACCATTGTTGCCATTGTTTATCAATGATGATGAGTCATGTATCCACTTTTCAGTGGATGCTCTTTAAGGGAAGCAGCTTCAACAGCTTATCCACAAGTGTTTGCACAATACCATACATGGGCTATCAGGACTGCAGTTGGTGCTGGACTGTATACACTCCCAACAAGGGAACAACTTGTAGTGAAGCTAAATGAAACCAGTGAGTTTGTGAACACTTTTCAGTAAAGTAACTTATAGCTTATGTGGATTACTTCTCAAAAGAAATCTAAAAGTAATTCCTTTCGGTGAGCACTTGGGTGTTAACCATGTAATGGGTTTTTTATCAATAACAGATCAGCCAAGATTTTATTTCTATTTGAAGAAAATAAGTAGACTTACTTAGCCTGGGTCAGCTAGCAAGTCCAAGTACAGTCACGAAAATTCAAAAATCAGCCTCATTTTTAAAACTGCCTGTCCTCCAAGACAGGACCCCAATACAAACAGTCCCAAGAGAATCAGCCATGCTCCTAGGGATCCATTCAAACCAGATGTTCAATCAGGACGCAGATGACCCAGCTTCCCTCATACATGGTCATAAAACCAAGGGATTAATCTGTCACCCATGCACCAGCCTATTACAACTCTGGAATCCCTTTCCATTTCAAGTTCCAAGTACCCCATAGCCACTGCCAATTTTAACCCTTGTAAGATAGAGACTAGAGAGCAGCACAGCACAAGTTGAGTTACCATTTCCAATTGGACTAGTATAAATTGTCCACATCTCACTTGCATTGTTTCTGAAAGTCCTACTAATTCCTGAATTTCTGGGGTTTTCAATGCTTCACAAATCAAAGCTGATCTTGATAGAAGATCCTGATATGGAGCTGAAATGTCTAATTCTTCTCTTGTTTAAAGCCAATGTACTACTCTTTCTAAGATCATTAGAAAATGAGAACATTTTTGGATATACAGGAATATGTTGATATATTCAACATATAGAAGTATTGTGCCTCTGATTTCCACTGACTGCCTGTCATGATAATCAATCGCCAACAAGTATCTCATTTGGAAATCATTGAAAGGGAAAAAAAGAATAGAAAAAAAATCGCATTCTATTTGTTATAAAATGAAATCTTTTTTAGCATATTCAATATATTTGTACTAATAAGTAGGCTGTGCTCTGTTAGTGTTCAATTGTTTTACCATTTTCTTGTTTTATCCCTTTACCTAGCTTAGGTTGTGAATACAATGTTATTATTGGATCAGCAACATCTAATAAGAAATGAATGTAAAACAGAAGATTAGAACTTATAACATTTTCTCACTGAAGCATATAAAACATTTTGTTTGGATCAAACCATGTTAGCAGTGAGTGGTGAGCTAGTAATTCTTTAATATCATTTTAAAGGCAAAATGTCAGACAGATCTGTTTTCAGGTGTTACATTTTTTTTATTTATGTAGTATCACTACCTCTATTGACACATGCCACTAGAGTTCTTATTCCTATATTTGACAGAGGAAACGTAGAAAGAGAAAATACAAGCCAAGTTGTATGATCAACACCTTAGAACTAGTACTGAAAAGCAGAACCAGGAAAAAAGGAAACGGGATTAACCTGTCCAATGCCAGTAACCAGAATACAAGCTCTTGAGCTAACGAGATGGAAGGAAAACAAACCTCTTCATAATAATTCAAAAATCAGAAGATAAATGGCATTCTCTGTTTTGAAATTTATCCTTGTGTGAGAGCTATAGTGGGTTCAGTTGACACTCAGCTCAGTTGGCATTGGCCCAGTCAGAACTGTTTCTTTTGGATTTAATGGATAAATTATCTTGGTAATTGTTAGTTCTTCCATCAATTTCTTTGTACCATAATGTATTCTCATCTTAGCACGTTCACTTTTGTAGGAAAACCAATGCTAGCATCACCACAGGCACTGCCACACACAGGATTCATGAAATCTAACCTTGAGTAATTGGCTATTTACACTGAAATCTATGATGCTAGCATTGCTTTTGTTCTGAATCTACGTTTCTTTCCTGTCTATTGGAGACGGGAGACCCTCAATACTTCACTATTGTTGCAGACCACTCAGTAAGGAAGGAAATGAAAAGGTACATCAATGCCTCACTCCCGGTTATAGAATACATTGATGACCTGTACATCTCTAGGAATATCACCTTGGATTGGTGACATAATCTGTAGGCAATCAGCTTGGAGCTAGCACCATACTTGCAATTTGTCTGGCCAGCAGTTAACATGAGAAAGAATCTACAAGTTGTATGAGTGACATTCAAGTCTACAAACGGCCTACATATTGTTCAATCTTTTTGTGAGCGCCATTCTTGTTGCGTCAAATCCTGGTTGAAGTGATCTTCGGGAATTGTTCCAGTTGATAACAAACATCCTCAAGTTAGACAGCAGATGATACTAATCATCATTGTCCAAGACTAAAAGTACAAGGTGTTTGGGCATTAAATTGTTGGAATTCTTCCCTTTCATTGGTATAGTTTGTTTGAACCATTTCCAAAGAAAATTAGTGTAGTTTGTTGACAAACGAGGATGTCAGTTTTCATCCAAAGGCATGTTAACACCAGCTGCAGCAAGCAGCATTATGCCTTTCTGTAGAATGCAAGTATTGTATATCTGGCGTGAACCAATTTTAGCAAGTCATTGTAACAGTTATCTTGCTTTGATCTTCCTTTTGTAGAATTTAATGAACTTAGTACGTTCAAGTCCAGCTGATACAAAGCATTCTGCTGAGATATATTTTTGTCTTCAGTCCTTTTTTTTCCGTGGGGAGGTAAGATGCACTTGAACATATGTTTCATTATTCAGAAACAGCATGTAAAATTAAGCTACATGCTCAAGCCCAATATGGGCTCTGTTCATTATCCATTATAATTATAGGAATAATACCGGTTGTACACTTAACTTTTAAGCCTCCCTCTTTCTTGCAACAGTCTGTAATTTTGAACCGAGTAGTTGAACAAAAAGCTTGCCTTCGGGCTAGTTTTAATAAATAAATAAATAAATAAGTAAAAGAATGTGGTTAGCAGAGCTTTTCATGTTAAACCATCTAAAACTCCAAACTTCTGATTTTGAATTGTTGTTGTTCACTATGCTCTGTTTCTGGCCTATTCCACTGGTGCACAATTGTGCTCTGATTTGGGTGGCTTCAAGAATTAGTATTTTCCTACGACTTTTTATGTCTTTAAGCATGGTTTTCAAAACCGGACTGGAATGGAAGGTTGGACTGGAAAACCATTGATTTGGTCAGCAAATCGCTGACCTGGGCGGTCAAACTGTTTGAACCATCCAATGATTGACTTTTTTTATTTTTTTTATTTTGTAATTTTTATTTTTTATCAAAATGAGCCATCCATTTGATTCGAACAGTAGGACCATTTGACCCGGAAACCTAGCCTGACCGATTCGTTGTCCATTTTAGTTTAAAAAAAAAAAGTTGCTTTGGAGTACTGTAATGTCTTATTTTCTGGTCAGATGTATGTAACGTGTAAAAAAAAGAAGAAGACCTGTCTAATCAAGATGCAATAGGGGAAAAAAGGTTCAAACTTCTAGGACGCATGGAATCGCGCCAGCCTGGTCTTGGTTCTGTCTAATTAGATGAAAATAAAAGAATGATCATATGCAGGTTTGTTTTTCTGACAAGTATGTGTGATAGACAAACTGCATTGTGCAGGGTTAAGGCTGGGTTCATCTGCCCCTCCCCAGACAAATGGGATTTCCTACCCATTCTGACAACATGCCGCTTTGGCAGGAGCCTCGTGCTGCCGTTTGTGTTCGCCAGACAGATCGTCATGTTGGGTGACCTCTTGGGAGGATTAAGCTTCCTGTCAAAGAATTCTATCTTTTGCTCTTCTTTCCATGATTCTATCTTTGGCCAACTACCATGGATCTGAATTCTTCACTTGTGAGATGGTGGCTGGTGGGTCGTTGCCAGGACATGATTGAATCCACAAAGGTTCAGTTATATGGAGTGAAATTTTCTTTGAAAGGTGAAAAAAACATGGGAACACAAATTTTGGTTTGCTTTTATTTTAAGCTTTACTTTGTCTTGTTTGTTTGCAGTGCATATAAAGTGAAACTGAAGCAAAGTAAAAATTAAATCTGAAGTTAAGTGAACCAGATTTTGCATTCTTCTGATTTGCACGCCCATGCATTTAACTGGAAATTCAACCCGAAAACGCCCTGTTGTTGTTCATATGAAAGCACGTATGCATGCAAAAAACAGAGAACCAAGGGACCCAGCAAAAAATAAATGTATATAGGAAGAATAAAAAATGCCAATAGTTCACTTGTTCACTAACATCTCTGGTCTATATGCCTATATGGTTTCTGGTATTTCTGGGTTAGAAAATTTAACACAGGCCCATCGAATGCACTGCACGCTTCACCTGGCGCTCTGTGGGGCGCCAATGTGTTCTCCATGAGGATTGAGGATAGACTGGTACTGATGGCAGTTCACGAATCCTCACAATTCTCTTGATGGAGAGAGAGAGAGAGAGAGATCAGATTAGCTTAAACAACATTCAAATCTTGAAGAACAAGTGGCTGAAACCACACGGACTGCCAAACTAATCAATCTGCAGCTGTGGGAAAAAGAATATTGTAATGAAATGGGAGGATTTTCAAGTTGTTATCCCAACCCTTATTGAAAGCATGATCGACATGTGAGAAGAATACAGCGTACTAGCAACTGTTTTTCATGGATAGCGTACTAGCAACTTTTCTTAATAAGTCTGAAACTCTGAACAAGTATAACATACAATAAAACATCAAACATCTGCAAGACTTCTACCATGACAGCTACAAACCAACTCCTCAGCCATGGACCATCTGTGTGCCACAGAACTCCATCATGGCTTTTCATCCAATACAAAACCGGCAGGTCCAAGATAACTGCATCTTAGTCAACATAAACCAAAATTGTCGTCTACAATGTTAGGCTCTCTGGATTCTCAACAATCTTTGCAAATGTCTGAAGGAAAGCTGCCAAGTCAGCACCATAGATTATTCGGTGATCAGCTGTAACATTCACCTGAAAATAATTGCATTTCAACTGAGTCAGGGTGGTCTAACAGGTGAACATTTCAAGTGTTCAATTACTAGCAAGGTTTTGGTCAATCTCCTCCAATGCTTGACCAAAGCTTTTTTTTTTTTGTTTCTAAGCTCAATATTAGCAATAAAATGTAAATTGCAGAGCACCACAGACCTGAGATAGGCTAAAGCTAGAAGAAACGCAGAGATAAACCCAATTCCCTTTTATGTGCAAATGCTATAAAATATTTTATTTGAGACTACACAGAAATTTAATAAGATAATGAAAGACATGTCTGATGATTAGAGAAACAACAGTATGATGTCTATATTTAAGAAAAAAGATGATAATACAAAGTTGTAATAATTATCATGGGATTAAACTTATAAACCACACTATAAACTTTGGGAAAGAATAATTGAACAAAGATTATGACTTGAAACAAATGCATTAGACAACTAATTTTGCTTTATACCAGGGAGATCAGCCATGGAAGCCATATTTCTTTTAAGACGATTGATAGAAAAGTTCAGAGAGAAAAAGATAGACCTTCATATGGTGTTCATTGATTTAGAAAAGGCATATGATAGAATTCCTAGAGAGAAAATATGGTGGGTCTTGGAAAAGAAAGGGGTTCAAAATAGGTATGTATACCTAAATAAGGATCAGTTTGAGGGGGGCAACAACTATTGTTAGAACACCAGTGGGGGAGACTTCAGAGTTCAGATTTTACAGTTATCATGGGTTTTCACCAAGGTTCAGCACTTAACTATTATCTATTTGCACCAGTCATAGATGAATTGACTAAACATATTCAAGAGGAAGTTCCAATTCATGTTGTTATGGATGGCTTGTTTTAATTGATGAAACTAATAAATGATTAAATGCAAAATTAAGCTTATGGACATATGCCTTAGAAAGAAGAGGTTTTAAAATAAGA
Source organism: Nelumbo lutea (assembly GCF_056320005.1). NCBI lineage: Eukaryota > Viridiplantae > Streptophyta > Magnoliopsida > Proteales > Nelumbonaceae > Nelumbo > Nelumbo lutea. The sequence continues at coordinate 23,048,182 of NC_142686.1, read as the reverse complement.
CTAAAACAAAGTATATGACATGTAAGTTTAGTAAATAATAAGAGTGTAAATCAAGATGCACTTATGATTATTGGAAACCAAAAGATAACTAAATGTAACCATTTCCAGTCCAGTACCTTGGTTTAATTCATAACAAGGGAGATATTGAGGAGGATGTTACCCAAAGAATTAGAGCATGATGGGCAAAATGGAGGGGTGCATCTAGAGCCTGGACTTTTATGTGATAGGTGAATACCACTCAGATTAAAATAAACATCCTATAAAATAATTGCAACACTAGCTATGTATGTTGCAATTTATCGAAAAAAAAGGTTAACTATGTTGCATGGAGCGGAGTGTTGGGCAGTCAAGAAACATGTCCAGAAAATGAAGTGACAAAAATGTGGATGAGTGGAAAAACTATAAAGGATAGGATTAGGAATTAAGTTATCCATGGAAACCTAGGAGTAGCTCCGATAGATGATAAAATGAGAGAGAATAGACTAAGATGGTTTGGGCATATGTGCATAGAAGACCACCAGCTTCACCAAATAGAAGTGATTGCTAGAAGAGCTCGGGTAGACCAAAAAGGACATGGTAGAAGTAGTAAGAAATTATTTAAGCACTAATAATTTAACAATGGATAAGGCTTTAAATAGAACGGATTGGCAAAATAGGATTCATGTAGCTGACCTCATATAGTTGGTATAAGGCGTGGATGATGATGATGATGATGATTTGAGACTACACAGAAACAGTTCCACAAACATGTAAATTGCAAACTTACACGTGCATTAGAATATCGGGTAGAAGCAATACTATCTTTCGTAAATTTGAAAAAAAAAAAACTATATATTGGAGGATGCAGTCAAGTCGAGTTCCAACTGTACTGGTTCAAGAATGCAGATTGTCCTGTCATTTGTCCAAGTTCAAACTTCAATCAAGGAAGCATATAAAGTGTCCCCTTTATCATTAACCTTCGGTTGTTACTTCTCTTTTCCTTTTTGAGCCATATGTGATATTAGCCAGTCCAGTGCATGAGGCTCCTGCCAATGTGGGTCTGGGGAGGGACAGAAGTGTGCAGCCTTACCCCTGCAGATTCACAGAGAGGCTGTTTCCAAGATATGAAGATATGAACTCTGGTCAGCTAGATCACAATAGAGCAACCCAAGAGTAGTGCCAAGGCCCACCCTCATGTGTGATATTGCATAGTTAATTAAATATTGTATACATGCTTTGAAAGTTACTAAAGTTATGGAACTATGCCCATTTTTTAATTCTAGAATCCTGCATTTAGATGGTCGCCATCATGCATCTGTTGGTTCACAATTAGAATAATGCCAACAGGCAAGGCTTTATGTATCACCACTTCTCTTTGTGTGCTCTTCACATATTAGGACCCATTATAAGATAGACAAAGGTTTACGTGGTGACCCACCATATCTGCAGTGCATGAAGGTGCCAGCTAGCTTTTCCTGGTAAATTCTCTAGCTAATTGTAGCTGTAACCTGGTAAATTCTCATGCACTGGGCTGCCCTTTTTATATATATGTATGTATGTCTGCAGTGCATAGAAGTTATAATAAAGCATTGCCTGCTAGAACTCTTTCAATTATTTCATCACATTCTTTATATGGCTGCAGGCCAACTCTTTCAATTATTTCATCACATTCTTTATATGGCTGCAGGCCAGTGCATAGAAGTGATAATAAAGCTTTGCCTGCTAGAACTGCTCTTTCAATTATTTTATCACATTCTTTATGATACTCCAGAAAATGAGGTGTATTTCATAAGCTTCCATTTTATGAGAAATGAACAAGGTGATAATGATTCAACCTGGAAGGTATTAAACCACTTGGACGAATTAACAGTGAAGTAGGTACACATGGAGAATCAATGACAGGATACTGGCCTTGGAAAATATAAATGGCATGAAAATTAAGAAAGTTGTTTGCAATAGAAAAAGCTGGAAAATATTAAGGTGAAATTGAATTGGGTAAAAATAAGTGCTAATTCTTTTGCTAATGGGTTAGCCAAACAAGGGGTGACTAGGGACTCCATGTTTTGGGCTCACTTGTAATCTCGTTCGCTTTGTTTTTCTGTTTTGTTTATGGGTGGGGGGTTAAGAGATTTTACCTCCCTCTTTCTGTAATTAATTTTCTTAATGAAAGTTATACGAGTTATTGATAAAAAAAAAAAGCAAAAGCTGGAGACAAATCATAGAAAGGCCATCTAGTTAAATGGGGTCTTGGGAGGGGTAGACTGGATATGCTCCTAAAGCTTTTTTTTTTTTTTTTTGCACAAAGTGGCCTCAGACTTGAACCCACAAATCATAGATATAGTCTTTAGTCTTAAGCTGGCTACCAACTGAGATTTGCAAAGGATATTCTTTAGGAAGTACTCCTTTGTAATACAAACCATTTAACTGATTATTTTAGAGTGACGAATGGAAAAGAAATTTCTTTTACCTTCTTTTCCTCTTTGGTGTAACTCCAACAAACTTAAAAGGTTAAACTCCTAATCTCAACAGTAGGGTCATTCCACATTGAAAACCAAACCAATGAGCCACTAAACCTCTTAGTTGAAAGCCGTGATTTCAGCCCAACAGAACATTGCTCTCCAACCTAAAACTGTAAAAGTTAAATTCCACTGGATCCTACACACTATAGCCATAAACCCTGATCTGCTATGAAACATCAGATTAGGGCAATAGAAATGGATGCAATTGAGTCTTCCTGATCTTGCTCAGTGCTTAGAGCATCTTCTTAATCTATAATGTGTTATCTCATACCTTTAAGACAAGCCTCTTCAAATCAAACTTATCTCCCAACTCACCAGTTGTGCAAAGTCTGCATATGGGTTGTTCTTGCCCAAGCAATGTTACAAAGCAAATGTTTTTAACAGGATTCTTACAGCCTTTATGTCACAAAACAATTGAACTTAACACTCTTGAGCATCCTATCTCTTTAGTAGTAGAATATTTTAATAATATTATACTTTTTTGTTTTTAGCAGAAATTCGAGTGTTATTTTTGTTAGAAGTCATCACCATCTATTCTTCACATATGGGTATTGTTGAATAACTTAGTCTTATTTCAGTTTAGTGCTGCAAGGGCACATATGTAATTGTACTTTATTTTATCTTTTGAATGGTTGCCCTAGTATAAATATTAAAAAGGCCGGTGCCGCCAGCTGACTCTTTTCTCTCCAGTCTCTTTTTTCTTTTCTCTCTTCTCCGGTTCTCCCTCTTCTCCTCTCACTATTTTGAGACCGTACTGCATCTTTACCAAGAAAACATGGTATCAGAGCAACAGATCCAATCTTAGGAGCAGGGTGATCAGTTTGTTTCTTCCTCCAACTACCTTATTTGTCTATTGGTGATCGAATCAAAGGAAAGAGGTTTCTCGTGGACGTGTGAAGGAGCTTGCTGTGTATTTCTTCCTCTCCTCTCTTGGTCGTGAGCCCAGAAATCATCAAAGGGAGGGAAGCCGAATGCTGGGAGAGTTTTTTCACATTCTTTCTTCCTCAGCTTTGTGGATCGAACTGATCTTTTTTGTACCCAGGTGAGTCGGTTATGTGGGTCTAATGACCTGTGGCTAGTGAGAGTGTTTTCTCTCAATTTATGTGGATTGAGTGATCCTTCTTATGCCCTGAAAGGTGGGCTGTTCAGGTCTGCAGTTCTGTAACTGTTGGAGGGACTGGTCAGACCTGTTTTTTGATATGTTTTGCACATCTGACCTGGTTTAGTAGGGTTGAAATTTGAGAACAAGTAATGGTGTGTGATCAGTTTTGATTATTCTGTGTGAGAAGTTTTTCTTTGTGCCCAGAACTGTGGCTAACTAACCTTGTTTGACTGAACTGTGAGTCTGAACTGAACTGAGAGCTTGTTCTTCGACTGGATTGTGCCTGAACCAAAATCAAGTTCTATGTCTTCTGAGGATTTTAGTATTTCTGGTGTGACCTCTAGTCAAAGTGGGATGAGTGGAGGTTTTGACATGAGTTTTCCCATGACTGTGATTCCCTTTGATGGCCTCAATTACCTAGAATGGTCAAGGGAATCAAGCTCTACATAACTGCAAAGGGAAAAAAGTGGGATATATCAATGGTAGAGTTAGAGAACCCCAATCTAAAGGTGTGGAACATGATAGGTGGGACCAGGAAAACAGCATGGTGATGTCACGGCTATTATTGTCTATGCTGCCACAAGTGAGAAAGACCTTCATGTGGGCAAAAACAGTTCAAGAGATATGGGAGCAGGCTAAATCTACATATTCAGAACAACGGCATTATGCCAAAATATATCAGTTGCAGGCTGCCTCCTCAACTCGTAAGCAGGGAGAAAGGAATCTCTCCATCTACTATTCAGACTTGACTTCTATTTGGAAGGAACTAGATCACTATTAGAATATAAATTGGAAATGTGATGCAGACGTCAAAGCATACAAGTCTCTGGTTTCCCAGCAACGAGTGTCTGCCTTCCTCTTAGGGCTGAATTCCACATATGAATCTATAAGGGTTCAGATATTGGGGAGTAAAGATCTCCCATCGGTGCAAAAAGCATATGCTCTAGTACAGTCAAAAGAGAGCAGATGGAATATGATGAATAATCCTAAGGGAGAGAAAATTACATTAATAGCAAAAGGGAGTGTTGCTACGGGTGGTGGTAATTCCTTCAAGAAGAGTGACTTCCAGAAGAAAGTTGATGACAAGGATAAACTATGGTGCACACATTGCCAGAAATCTAGACATACTCGGGATACATGTTGGGAGCTTCATGGGAAGCCAAAGTGGGCTCAAAAGCTGAGTAAAAAGTTAGACCGGAATAAGAAGTCAAGACAGCAAGGTCAGAGGAAGTTTAATGCAGCAAACTTAACCTTTCAAGAGCCTCGATCATCTACCACTACTATGAGTCCTTTCGTGACTGATCCTGGGGAAGATATCATTTCTTTCCGTAACCATTTGGAGTTGTATGGGAGGGCAATCCACCAGATGAATTCTACTTCTTCCCCCTCGACTTCCTTTGCATCTACATCAAGTAACGGTTACTCTTCCACGGCTTTCCATGTGTCCTCTCATTCCTCAGACTCTCCTTGGATAATAGATTCTGGAGCTTCGAACCATATGACGGGTAAATCCAATTGTTTTCAATCTTATCATCTATTATCTGGTCGGGATAAGGTGAGACTTGTTGATGATTCTTTCTCCACCATAGCTGGTCAAGGAACCATCTCCCTTCCTCTTGGACTCACCTTTCTGATGTTCAACATGTTCCGAAACTAACCATAAATTTGTTCTCTGTTAGTAGTATAACAAATTCATTAAACTACTTAGTAACATTTTTTCCTTCCTCTTGGATGATACGGGATTTGGCCTCGGAGAAGATAATTGGTAGATGCTCTTTACATGCTAGAGAATAAAGCTAGTCTTGCGGCTATTGAGTCTAAGAGCCTGTCTAATACGAGTCAAGTCCATTTATGGCACAGTCGTTTGGATCATTTATCTTTTGAATCATTGAAAGTTTTGTTACCAAATTTATTTAAATCACTACCAGTGTCAGATTTCACATGTCAAACTTATCAGTTGAACAAACATTATAGAAAACATTTTACTTCAAGAAATAATAAATCTGATTCTCCTTTTCATATTGTTTATTCTGATGTCTGAGGCCCTATTACTTTAACATCCAAGTCTGGCTATAAGTATTTCATTACACTTATTGATGACTACTCCTGATATACATGGGTGTATCCTATGCGGTCCAGAGATGAAGTACCCAAAATTAGTAAAGATTTCCAACGCTTGATATTCACTAAGTTTCAAACGGAAATCCAAATTTTCTAATCAGACAATGCCAAAGAATATTTTCATAGTGATCTCACGGAGTTCTTTGCTTCATGTGGATCCATACACCACAGCTCTTGTGCTAGAACCCCCCAACTGAATGGTGTTGCTAAAAGAAAAAACCGCCACCTCCTTGAAATTGCTCGTGGGTTACTCATACACATGAATGTTCCTAAACATTTTTGGTTGGATGTTGTGTTGTGTGCTACCTATCTCATCAATCATATGCCATCTTGCTTGTTAGGGTACAAGGCCCCCCATCAGCTTCTATTTTTCAAGGCTCCCCTCTTCTCTACTCCTATCTGTGTGTTTGGTTGTCATTGTTTCGTCCAGGATCTATCTCCTACTCATGGTAAACTTGATCCTCATACCATTCCCTATGTATTCTTGGGCCATCCTTCTTCCCAAAAAGGTTATCGGTGCTTTGACCCTGTTTCCAAGAAAATACTGTGTCTTTCTTTGAGAGTGACCATTTTTTCTCAGTTTCTCCTGTAAGGTGGAGGAGAAACCAGTTCAGGTTCTCCCCCCCTCTGCTTGACCCCCCTCCATTCCGTGTTTTTCGTCGTCGCAAGGGCCAGTTAAATTCAAGAGCTATGGAGCAACTTGAAACTGTACTGCCAACATCATCAGATTCACCGGGGACAGATCCAACCAGGTACTATCATTCCTATTGATGTTTTTGATCCCCTTGCTATTAATACTTCATCTGCTAATGACCTATACTTCCCCATTGCAAAAAGGAAGGGAGTTAGGTTTTGTACCACCAAACATCCTATTTCCCATTTTGTTTCCTATGAGAGCATTTCACCCTCTTTTCGTGCTTTCATTTCTTCCATTAGTTGTGTCCCTATCCCTATAAATGTGGCAAAAGATCTCTTAATACCTGAATGGATAGATGCAATGAAAGAAGAGATAAATGCCCTACATAAAAATGGCACGTGGGAGTTAGTGGATCTTCTTGAGGATAAGGAACTGGTAGGGTGCAAGTGGGTGTTCACAATGAAGCACAAGGCTGATGGCACAATTGAAAGGTACAAGGCTAGGTTGGTGGTGAAAGGATTTACCCAGGTATATGGAGTAGATTATGCAGAGACTTTTGCTCCAGTAGCTAAGATGAACTCCATTAGAGTTCTTTTCTCCCTTGCAGTAAATCTTGATTGGGATCTTCATCAGCTAGACATTAAAAACGCCTTCTTGAATGGAGAACTTGAGGAAGAGGTGTACATCATATGACCTCCTAGCTTTGTGCCCTAGGCAAAGAGCAGAAAGTGTGCAGGCTAAAGAAGTCTTTGTATGGTCTAAAACAATCATCAAGAGCTTGGTTCAGCAAGTTTCATCTGGCTATATAGCAGATTGGCTACAAACAGTGTCAGACTGACCATACTCTATTTGTGAAAAGGGAGGAAGGAAAAATTGCAGCCTTGATAGTGTATGTTGATGACAGAGTGATCACAGGTGATTGGAAGGTTGAAATTCAGAGGCTAAAGGATTTCTTAGCCACTCTATTTGAAGTGAAGGATCTTGGTCCCCTTCGGTATTTCCTTGGAATTGAAGTGGCCCGCTCACAAAAGGGGATCTTCATTTCTCAAAGGAAATACATCATAGATTTGTTACAAGATTCAAGAAAATTAGAGGTTAAGCCAACTGACCCTCCCATTGATCCAAATCACAGACTAGGTGACTATTGTGGCGAAGTTGTTAAGAATGTAAAACAATTCCAAAGACTTGTAGGGAAGCTCTTATATTTGTCCATGACCAGGCCAAACATTACTTATGTAGTGGGTGTTCTTAGTCAGTTCATGCATGCTCCTAAGACCACACACTTAGAGGCAGTAAAGAGAATCTTCAGATATCTAAAGAAGTTTCCAGGAGCTAGTTTATTATTCCAAAAGAATAGTCATTTGAAGATTGAAATGTATACAGATGTTGATTGGGCCGGATCAGTTGATGACAGAAAATCCACTAGTGGGTATTGTTCCTTTGTGGCAGGAAACCTAGTAACATAGAGAAGCAAGAAAAAAAGTGTGGTGGCTAGGTCTAGTGCTAAAGCTGAGTATAGAGCAATGTCCCATGGGGTGGCTGAAGCTATGTAGATAAAGAATTTGTTGAGTGAACTGGGTTTTCCTATTGATAGCCCTATGTCCTTGTATTGTGATAACAAGGTTGCCATCAATATTGCAGCCAACCCAGTTCTTCATGATAGAACTAAACATATAGAGGTTGACAAACACTTTATTACAGAGAAAATTGTTAGTGGGGAAGTGTGCACCCCATATGTTAGTTTTAAGCAGTAACTTGCAGATATATTTACAAAGGCTAACACCACTCGCGGCACGATGACTTATGTGACAAGTTGAGCATGGTTGATATCTATGTCCCAACTTGAGGGGGAGTGTTGAATAACTTAGTCTTATTTCAGTTTAGTGCCGCAAGGGCACATATGTAATTGTACTTTATCTTTTGAATGGTCGCCCTAGTATAAATATTAAAAAGGCTGGCGCCGCCAACTGACTCTTTTCTCTCCAATCTCTTTTTTCTTTTCTCTCCTCTCTTCTCCCTCTTCTCCTCTCACTATTCCGAGATCGTACTGCATCTTTACCAAGAAAATAGGTACATTATGCAGCTATGGACTTCTTTTTTACAATTTGCAAGACCCACTTGGATCCAATTGAACTTCATGGGATGAAAAGTATATGGAAATCCCTAAAACCATCACAATCATGGCCACATTAGTTTTATGTTGTTTTTTCTTTTTTTCTATTTGGGGGTGAGGAAAAGTGTATTTTGTGCTACTAACATACTAGGCATTGTTCCAACTTCCAAACAAACCTGTCCATGGATAACATTCCTATATAGTTGGAGGATCCCAATTACCTACGAGTTCTTTATCCTTCCGTATATAGAAACCGCTCCCACCTAGGATGATTTGTATCAATACTGATGGGTCCCTTGGAGACCAATTGGGTGGTTTTGATTCATTTTAAGAGATAAGAATGATCGCATTCAGGTGCTCAGAGCTTACACCCACCCTACTTGATTAATCTGAAGACTTGTTTTAGGAGGTATCTTTTGTTTATATACCCGGAGAGTCCAATGAGCTGCAGACTTTTCATCTAAAGATGCATTATTTTGTAGATGAGTAGATTGAGTCTTGATGAATGTCCTACCTATCTTTGCCATATTTGTTGGGAATGTTGCTAGCGGGTCTAGATATGTACATTCATCATTATCATCATCATCATCTAAGATATGCTCATTTATAACTATCTTTTATTTTTATTTTAATTTAAGCTGCCTTCCCGTTCAAAAAAAAATTGACACTGAATCTTCAAGAGATGACTCTGATGTCCTTTTCTTTCTTTTTTCTAGAGAGAGGTGGATCTCCTAGTATATGTTAATGATATTGAACTATCAATATATGATATCATTCAGGACTAGAAGTACTTGTACCTATCCACATGTTAAATCATTAAAGACCCTCATCCTTAACTGGTTCTTTTGGGTTGTAGATTAATTGGCTGAAAGGTAATAATCTTGTGAATTGAAGTTGCATTTATGGATAATATATTAACATACAAACATCTCAACACAGTATATGTTGGATACCTTAGAGGAAACAGTCAAGTCATGTGTCAATCCAACTGATTTAAAGGAAGGAGCTGAACAATGATCCCTAGATTAGATGCTCATTTGGAGATACAGATCCTTCATATCAGAGACTTCATGGGTATGTCATTTTTTATCAGTGTTCGTGGTATGCCATATGCGGGTGGCTTCATGATGCATATTACGAGATTACTTGAGTGCAAATTGGGAATTAGCACTAGTACATACTCTGCCTCTGTCATACCTTTCTGGTGGAATTCTTTTCATCCCTAAGAACAGGTTTATCAGCTGATTGCAGAGTCTCAGTTTCTCTATGAACAATGGAGCTGGGAGTTTCTCAAGATGGTGAGGCACGGGTTAAGGTGGTGAGTGGTGGGACTAGGGTCCTGGTAAATGGGCAAGGAGTGAAGGAAAGAGAGGCTTTCCTCCGATACTGTCTAAAAGTTGAGATTGGTGGTAATCAGGTTAAGATGGTGAGTAATGAGACTAGGGTCCTGGTAAATGGGCAAGTAGTGAAGGAAAGAGAGGCTTTCCTCCAGCGTTGTCTGATAGGTAAGTTGGAGGTAATCAGGTAGAGCTCCAAAAGATTGAGAACTTGGCTGTCACAAGCTGGAAGTCTAGCAAGAAGCCGGTCATCAGTTCTTTGGCTGGTGGGAGGCTGCTATTCTTGTTTGAGGCATTGAGGGTTCTCAACTCCCACCCATCTCTCCTTAACAGTTGTTGCCTCCAAGTGCAGAGATGGCATTCCTCTGCAGAGAAACTGTTAGGAAGGGAGATAATATCATATATCACACATGGTGGGCCCACCTCTATGGTATGCCGCTGCATGCATGGTGTTGGGTGATGTTTAAGGGGATAGGTGATTCCATCGGCAGTTTTGTTGATGTGGCAGCAGAAAATTTGGACTGGAAGACCTTAGATTCTTTGTGGCTGCTGATCTAGGCAAAATCCCCTCATCTTGTGGCCAGAACGGTGCACATGGTAGTTGACAATGAACCCTTTGTTGTTTGGGTGGTGGTGGAGTCCAGTTTCTTTGACCGACCTGAAAGAATGGTAGGATCCATCTAATGGACGCCATAAAGGTTGCGGAATGGGTGGGCGAATTTCAAAAATTTCCTACCTTCTCTCAACTGGGAATCATATTCCCTAAATTTAGAATACAATATTCAAGGATCCTACTTGAACCATAACCAAACCAGATCTGTACCAAAAGATAAATGGGAGGAATATACCTGATCCGGAGAAGCAGTATCTCCCAAAGTTGGTGTTCACGCCCAAAGAATGCTCCAAGAGCCGTTCCTGCTGAAGATGACACAGCTGTGAATAGAACAGAACCAGTAGGGTGCGTCCTACACACTGGATCCTTCACAAGAATCCTCTGGAAGTATTAAACACTGAATCTTTTTCAGTCTTTCTTGCAAGACTAATGTCAAGAACAGATTTCTTGACTTTCTTTTCTACAAAGATCTAATCTTGCAATGGCAGATGGCGGCGGCAGGAGGAGATCTCCAAAACGAAAAAGGCTGAACTGCTTTTTCTGTTTTTCTGGAGAGTATGAATGAGATCCTCTCTCAATTCGCAGGAGATATCCCATACCTTTTCAAGGTGGTTCGAAATCTCCTCATTTCTTCTTGATTAAGAAACCTCCTTTTTAGGGGTTATCCCAATCCAAATCAGTATTTGGATAGGGGATAATCTTAATCCTTTCTACAGATAGAGTTAGCTTAGTCCTGATCTTATCAGGAGGTTACCAGATTCAAATCTAATTTGAATTTGGTCTCTAAGAGTGGATAAGGCTAAAGGCCCAATCCTTTTACTAACTTTAATCTCAAATTCGCCCCATGGATGGGTGATCATATCAGCCCACCTCGAAATGGGCTTTTGGCCCATTAAGTGTTCAGTGTCTAATTGCTTTCCAATCTGCTGCCCAGTTGGGCTTCTTTGTATGGCGTGGGACCCAAGCATTGATCTACACACCAGCCACATGGGTTCGGCCCAGCCTCTAAAACAAGGCCCAGCCGAATTCACTGAAAAACTCAATGAACCCCTTGAGTCCATCATATGGACCCTATGGGCCCAATACTTACATTAAGTGGTCCCTGGGCCAAGCCATCTTATAAAAACCCAGGAACTGTGGGCAGGTGCAAGATTAGCCCATTAGGTATTATCCTCAATGGTCTTACACTTAACCTCTCAGCCCTTAATGATCAAGCACTGCCCGACAAGAGAGGACCTCTCCCTCGGCTGCAAGGAACAGTGTCGCACTCTCCTCTCACATGGATCCCGGAAATTAAAACCATTTGCAAACAATTCGAAACCGTACATATATATATAAATATATTAATTTTGCAAAACAAAATTCCAACGATTGAAATCAACTGCCGGCAGTTTGGTTTCCATCAGAGAGAGTGCATTCCCGATCATTACCCTTTGTCCGACAAAGTGGCTGATTCTGTCACTATGATCACCCACTCAGATGAATTCTCAAACTGCCCCAACATACCCAGGTTTTGATCCCCGCTAAGGATCTCACTGATTGGCATATCAAAGGCAGCCTGATCCAACACCTAGTGAAGTGTCATAATCGAGTCTAGGGGTCAGGTGTAACTTTCCAGTTTTGCCCATCTATCTCCAAGGTCCAGGGCAATACTGGAAATCTGGTCCGGTTCAAGGATTCAAGTAATCCCATACTGCATGTGCCTCGGGTCTTACCCTGGTGGCTGAGACAGGCCATCCCAACACTTGGTGGCACACCAGTATCAGCCTTGGCAGGATAAATCTCCCCAGACTTATCCAACGGCTGTGAACATTTAAAACTAACACGAGTCTCTATAAATGTCCAGTTTCTTTGACCGACCACCATCGCCCTCATGTTGGTGTTTCCAAAGTAGATGAGGTATTTAATCGGGTAGTCAATCTTGTTGAGGAGAGGCCAAAAGATGTTTCTTCAGAGGTATAGATAGGGGTGTTCAAATCCGGTTGATAAACCAAAAACTGAACCGAGCCAAACAGAATATGCTAGTTTGGCTCAGTTAATTCGGGTGTCGGTTCAGTTTTTGTTTCTTTAAAAAATCGGCTTTCAATTTCAGTTTGGTTTGGTTGAGATTTTCAACTGAACCGAACTAGTGGTTGTATTTAATTAAGTATATTAAATATATAATATTCTATTCAATACTTTATACTTGGTAATTAATAATTATTATCTTTTCCAATGGTCAATTCGCAATTCTCCATTGTGCTTTGGGCGGTTGGGCCTATTCCAACTTTTAATTAATAATAGTTAATTAAATAGCCTAGAGACTCTAAGCAACTAAAGTATTAAAATATATACTAATTATTAATTAGTCATTAATTGTTTGTGAAGAATGAGTGTAGTTGCTTTAATAATTAGTCATTCAACTGTTCATTAAATGACTGTAGTTGTATTAATTGTTCATTAAAACCTAGACTAAATACTAATAACTAATTGTTCATTAATTATTAAAACCGAACCAAACCAAACTGAATTCAGTTAGGATCACTTTGGTTCTAAATTCTAGTCCAGTTTGGCTTGGTTGGGAAAGAGGTTCAAACCGAATAGTCAGTTAGGTCTTCAGTTCTAACCGAACCAAACCGATCAATTGTGCACCCCTAGGTATAGATTGCAATAGGGTGAACAGTGAGAACCCAGAGGGGCTTTGTTCTACAAGCAGACAGAAATCTCCTATCATTGGCCAAGGTAGACAGAGGCAAGAGAACCGGCGTAAACGCCAACTGAGATTCTCAAAAGATTCCAAGGGTGACAATACAGATAACAGAGGGGATGTTTCAGTTCCTTCCAAAGTTGCAAGTGCAACTTATGTCCCTGCTGAAGTGGACAGATGACCAGTGCATTTTGGTGCCAGTGCTGGCAACCAGGACAGGTGGTGTGCATAGTTAGCAAGGCATCAACTAGGTGGCTAGGTACCCTTGTCTGGGCACTCACCTAAACGCCTTGTTTATAGCAACTAGGCACCCATCTAGCCTTTTAATTTAAAAGATCCAAAGGTTTTGAGGAAGGAAACTAAAAAAAGAATAGAATTTTTTTAAGAAATCCCTCCCCCTTACATTAAATACAACAGAATATCCACTCTTGTTTTTTTCTCGTTTGCTCTCATTCTTAAATTTTACCATATAAAAGTATAACCTTCTTTAGTTGCTAACTTGATATGAAAGTGCTATATTCTATATTATATTAGTATCATTTTTGAAAGTGCTGCAATTAATATAATTGAAATACTATTGTTGTAAACATGTCAAGTTGTCATGTTTTGAGATGAAATTTAATGCTATTAATAAAGAATGTTGTTATAGTTAGTATGCATGCTGAATTGTATATAAAATTAAAGAACAAGGAAAACTTACTTTTTTATTTATGAAATCCCAAGGCGGCCAGGCACCCCACTATCACCTAGAATCGCCTAGGCGCCTTAACAACTATGGGTGGTGTGGTGGCTCCCCTAGGTGTCTCGTTTTCTAGTTTGAATTTTGAATCGCCTGCCTCTCAGCCTGAGATGTGGGCAGGAATGAAGTTGAGGATGGTGGGTTAGGATGTGGGGTTCACTTCGAGTCCAGGTCTTAGAATGAATGTGGATGGGGGGTCTACAAAAGTGAGCAGACCTCTTGAGCCTGTGCCCATATCAATCACATTGTTCTTGTTAAACTCGGGTCTTAGAATGAATGTGGATGGGGGGTCTACAAAAGTGAGCAGACCTCTTGAGACTGTGGTCCATATCAATCACATTGTTCTTGTTAAATGCATTTGGGAGAGGCTGAAGAATGACTTGAGCCAAAAGAAAAGCTGGGCCTAACAGCAGGCAGTTCATAATTTAAAGATATCTTTCCATTTAAAAGGCTCGGCCAAAAACATTAGTTTTAAATATACTTGCAAACATTCTTTTCATAAGAATTTTTTGCTCACATTGGAGAGATTAAAAGATGGCAGGTCCCTTTAATTTGAGTTTTTCTCAGGTTGATGAGCGGTTGGTTAAATAGGTGCTGTCTTCAAGGTTCATGCAGCAAGGTTCTTGTTGTATCCTAAAGTTTTCTAATTAATGAAATCTTGTCAGAGTTATTGATCAAAAAAAAAAAAAAGGTTCATGCAGCAAGTTGATAAAAAAAGGTTCGTGCAGCAAGCCCCACCGTAAACAATGCTAAGGTAGTAGGTGCAGAATTGTCGGAGTTGGAGAGGCTGAATGTTTCTACTATACAGCTCGGTATGCAACCAGCCCTAATAGTGAGCAGGTGAAGCAGTTATTGGGGAAGGTAGAAATGCCCTTGATTCCATTGGCAATCAGGTGGATTTTAGAATGAGGTTTGGTAAGTTATTGGGTGTATCATTCCCAAGAGGTGGAGGAAGTATGCGAGAGTGACTTCGGTCTAGAGAGCTGTTGGACCAAGAAGAATGTGCAAAAGCTTCAAAGAACCGAAAAAGATCAGAGGGTGGATCTAGATTCCATGAGTGGTGATGCGCCAGAGTGTCTTGGATAGCTTGATCCCAGGCTATCTAAAAGTGAAGAAACTGGTGGATTTCTACAGAAATGTGGTGGTAAAACCCCAAAGCCAAGGTGCCACTACACCCAAGGAAGGAGTGGAAGAGGCAGGGGAAGGAAAGTCTCAGCTTAAGGGTTTATCTGAGTTGTTTTGGGCTCGCTAGTTTTTTGTTTCTTGGGCCCAGGTGCAAGTGGATTGCTGGCCCAGGCCTTTTTTGGGTCTTTTGGTCTCTTTGGTTGGTGAAGACATTCATTCATGTGACTGATTTGTCAGGAAGAGAAATCATTGTCTAAATTACTGGAAGAATAAAGGTCAAAGCTGGAAGGGATGAGTTTTCTACATGTACAGCCATAATTGTAGGACAAGATGTTGCAAAACAGTGTAAGGAACTTGTTATTACCGTTCTGAATATCAAGCTTCATGGTTCGTGCTCAGGGTCCAAATCTTGGAAACAGCTTCTCTGTGTGTACAGGGGTAAGGCTAGGTACATCTATCCCTCCCCAGACCCCTCATTGGCAGGAGCCTCATTTACTGGGCTGCCCTTTATGTGGATCTACCCCAATCTGATCCAATTAAGATCTAATCTAATAATATTAGCCTGTATGTGCATATGTTCATTAACAAATATAAATAGGATAAGAGTCAAATCTAGGTAGAATCATACCCATTTACAGTCCTAGATGTGATCCCAATTCCCATCAACAGCATTCATAGAAAGGGTGGCAGTAGACGAAGGAGGCTGTAAATTCTCTTTTACAATACTGTATCAATTGTGGTGGTGAGTTATTTCAAGAGGATATTTTTCTATCTTATAGGTTTGGCATAAGATTATTCTTATTAATGTAAAACAGACTACCAGCTCTTTTTTTTCTGTTTTCTTTTGGATTGCTAGGTTTTGCCTTCTTTTTTATCAATAACATGCTAGGTTTTGCCATGTTATCCTATGATCCTATCACAAGTTTACATTATAATATAGAGAAGAATTAAAATTGTGATAGTGATCACTTCAGTGTTTTAAAAGTGCAAGGTGCAAAAAAAAAGCGCATGGGCCAATTTGTGCCTGAAGCACAAGGTGCAAGGTGAGGCACGCGCCTTTTTTAAGCAAGGCGCAAAATTACACCAAAAAAAAAGCAAAAAAATAAAAAAAAAAGTCATAAATTCAAAAAATGCAAAAAAAAAATCAAAAAATATTAAACATAATGTTAATAAAAAATATAAACTTAAATTTTAAAATAAATGTTTTAAAAACCTATTATCTAAAATCAAAATACATAAACATAACGTGTAAAGCGTATTCAAATGAAAATTTAAAAATAAAAGCAAACATATAAAGCATTTTCAAGCATCTAAAACCCACAATCTCTTTTTTCCTTAATTGCATTGCTTCAAGTAGCTAATATGATGTAAAACATATTGAATTCTTGATTCTATGAGTCACCTTTGTACCACGCCCCTCGAGGCAAGCCCGAACAAGTCTATGTTAGGGTCTGAAATTCTTATTTCTCACATAAAAAATAATGATTTTATAACTTTCATTGCCTTTTAAGAATATTTTTTATTGCAATGAAAAAAAAAGGATAAAGCTCATAAAGGACTTGGGTAGGGATACAAGAATAGAAAGAACCTTGAAGACATTTATTAAGAGATCATGGCCCCAAGTAGAATGGAACAATGAGATAGAATCAATGAAACCAACCGGTCCAACCCTAATGTTTTTGGACAAAAGTTGGGTAGTAATGATAACAGTTAATACCAAAAATGTTTGAGATCATGGAATCAGAACCTAGTGAACATACAGGAAAGAAATTTGCATCCCATCCACCATAAGATCTCAGAATGTTGATGAATGAAACATAGCCAGGCCTAGTAAAGAAGCACACTAATCACCCTCACTACACAAGCCTGTGAAAAGAAGCACACTAATCACCCTGATCATACACAATTTTCAAAGTCAACCATTTCCTTCAGAGGGTAGAGGTGGTTACTCCAAACCATATATCACCTAGTTTTAAATCAAACCATAGTTTGCAATTTACAAAGACCAGAGGACAATAGCTACATTTCAGAAGGAAGATTTTTTCTGTTTTTTTTTTTTTTTTGAGGGGGGTGGGGGGAAGAGTAAGATGAGTTGTTTTCAATATCACAGTAAGCAATATATGTAAGCCTAAGGTCATTGTGTAAGCTTCCAATAAAGAAGCTCAGTTTAATGAAACAATTATTTAAGGAAAGAAAAAATAACAGGTTACAGAGGGAACCATATTTACCAGCATTTTTCTATTCACACTGAAGAATCTATCTGCATCTGCCACAACTGTGGGCTTTGATGCTCCAACCGCCATAATAGCCCCCTGCACAAAACTCCAAGCAAGAAGTTGAGAAATAGAGACCATGAGATAATCTGTAATTCAATGGATGTGAGAAAGAGATGAGACACTTCACTCACTTGGCCTGGGGGAAGAATTGCATCAAATATGTCAACTCCAAACATGCCCAAATTGGAAAGAGTGAACGTGCCTATGTAGAGTGAATGCAACTCATTCATTTCAACCTCGACATGAGTTGACTAAGAAAAAACTAAGACAAAAAGGACTAAAATCAATTCAACAGATAAGAACCTGAATTGTACTCATGGGGTTGAAGTTGCTTAGCTCGAGCTTTCTGTACGAGCTCTTTCCATTTTTGAGAAAGCAGATAAAGATCCAACTGCGTCAAGCATAACAAATTTCTGATTAAAACAGAATCAAAGTCGAATAAACTAAATACCAATATCAATCAATCCTTTATTGGTGAATGGAAGAAAAATACGCATATATCCACATCTCAAACATCACAGACCTTATCTGCATCCTGAAGAACAGGAGTTATCAGTCCACCATTAATAGCCACCGCCACTGCTATATTTATATTGCTGTTATATGTAAAACTTTTCCCGTCTTTACAGGTCGCATTCACAACTGGATGTTGCACAAGCGCCATAGCTGTGGCTTTTGCTAACAATGCGGTCATGGTTACTCCCTTCGGTTTCACCTGAATATATCAAATAAATCTAGCTCAAATCCCAAAACCTTAGACTCAGTTTGGAAGAAGTACAAATACAAATATGTATGATACAAATACATACAAAATACAAGGTTTTGCAGTATTTGTAATCCTTCCAAACTAAGCCTTAGATACAAATTGAATTAGAAACTGAAAGGAGAATAGATCAATTAAATCAAGAAAGCACACCTTCTCGTATAAAGCATCAAGGGCGTCAGTTGTCACAGAATATCCAACGCGGAAAGTAGGTACCGAGAGGCTTTCCACCATGTTCTTTGAGACAGCTGCTTGCATGGTTGTGAAGGGGACAACAGTAGAGCCAGGAATTGGAGGAGGCATTGCAGGAGAAGCAGAAGCAGCAGTAGCAGTAGCAGCAGCTGGAGGAGCAGGAGAAGGAGAAGCATTTGCAGAACCTACATTGCTAACGCTACTCTTGGAAGGTCCAATTCCCGCAGCAGACTCGACATCAGATGGCGTTATCCGACCAAACGGTCCGGTCCCAACGATCAATTCAATATCGATCTTATGCTGCTTGGCGAGCTTCTTTGCATATGGAGTAGCGACAATCTTCCTCGGCCCATCATAGACAGGGGGAGGCGACGGTGATTGAGGAGGAGGCGAAGGAGAGGAAGCAGAAGGTGCAGGAGAAGGTGGAGGAGGTGAAGGTGCTGCAGGCGGTGGACTCGAAGGGCCAGTCTTAGAAGAAGCAGCCTTAGCTTTAGCTTCTGCGACTTCTTCTTCCGTTTCAGCGAGCAATCCAATCGGGGCACCAACAGGAGCAGTCTCGCCTTCTCCGACTACAATTGCAGCAAGAATTCCATCGTAGAATGTCTCGACATCCATATCGGCCTTGTCAGACTCAACGACGACAACGCTGTCACCTTTGGAGAGAACGTCACCTTCGGATTTGACCCAAGATACGATCTTGCCTTCCGTCATGGTGGAGCTGAGGGCAGGCATGAAGATCTCTCTGATCTTGGCGTGGACGGTAGGGATCTTCCGGCGCGGCCTAATGTGGAATCTGGAAAGGCGGGAAGGCGATGGAAGGCCATTGGAAATAGAAGATGAGAATGAGATGGTGTTGTAGGTTGGAGAAACCCTAAAAACGATAGAAGAAGCCATTGAGGAAGCTACTTCTGAGCCCTGTGTTTCTCTGTCTCTCGCTCCCTCTCTGTATAAGTCTTTGTATCTGAGGTAGCTTTGGCCGGGGAGAACTGAGAAGAGTTAAAAGAGGAGTGAAGAGAAGGGAATGGCGGAGAGGACGAGGCTCTCTTGGTTACATCGCCTAATAGAGCATGCGAAATGCGAGTAAGGAAATATTTTGGATTTTGCCGATGCGTTGAGGGTGCTCTCACGTGAGGTCATCACACTTGTTATTTGCACTCCTCTCCTGCCCAAAGACTCCATCACTCCACTAGAAAATAGATCCTAATTCGACGTTAAGAAATGGATCTCTCTGAACCTTTGGCCGTTAAAGAAAGATCTCCTTTTTAACGTTCTGTCAATTAATTTCGAAAAATATTCCCATTTGAGTGTTTAAAATTTTTTTAATGGTCAAATTACCCTTTTATAATTAAATTTAATTTATGAAATCATCTTCACCACTATTCCTTCGAGTAATATGTCGTCCTTGCTGCCTTGGTGTCCCCGAGAAGAGGCAGGTATAGTCTTATGCTCGTGCAGAGCGAATAACTAGGTCAAGGCTGCCTTGGTCGGTTAAGATAAAGCTAAGAGTAAATTTCATGAACTATCCTTACTTTTTGCGAAATTGACTCTACTTATTGTTTCGAGCTCAGCGTCAGAAATACTACCTTTAGAGGTACCTCTGGAACATCCTCGAGCTTCTCAGTAGTGGCTTCAGGCTTTCCAGGTTTCAGCCCGGCCATAGACCCTGAGCTCGAAGAAAGCCCTCTCTTTCTCGCTGGGAACAGAGCAAACTATAAACACACTAAAAGAGGCAGTAGCAAACGAATGAGTGGCAATCAACCTTTTTCTTCTGATATCTCCCAAATTTTGACCTGACCTACGCCTTAAATAGCCCTAAGAATTGAGAAACCAGGTCGTTTTCCCCTCTTCGGTGCCTGTGTAGTAATTTCAAAGACATAAATACCCAAAAGATATTACGGTTTTTTTCCCTTCTATTCCATTTCTAAGCAAAAGGAGAAAGCAGATGCACTCATTCACAAATAAAAAAGAGAATTTGGAGTATGAATAAGTGATTATTATATGTTAATTACAAAGGAAGACAACACCACCACCACTCACGGCCGCCGCATGGTCCTCCACCTGCTAGGTTCCAATCAATCAGTGGTTCATGGAATCTCTCACCTCTACTTTCTCCTACAACGAAGAGATGGACCAACAAAAGCAGATCGTAAGCGAGGTTTATCTGATCGCCAGGAAGAAATAGTTGTAAAGAGGATGAAGAAATTGATTGAGTTGAAGTTGATGACTGAAAAGAAGGCTGGGTGCCAGAAGGCCCAAGAAATGTTTTAGAACTTGCTCCCACCTTTTTCCTTCTTCGTGCCATAGCCGCTCACAACCCAGAGCTCTCTCCCGATCACCACACTGGGAGGTCACTGAACCAACTTTCAAATGAGGTGACACGACTTCTGTTGAATTAACTTTTGGGAGGTTATTGAATAATAAGGATATTTTAGAAATTTCAAAATGATATATCACATGGGAGCAAAGTGTGACAGAAAATTAATATTAGGAGAGATTTTAAACAATTGTCAAAAAAAACTTAAAGATACTTTAAGATAATAGTTAAATAATAAGGATAGAATTAATTAATTTCAAAACAGTAGGAATAATGTAAGAGATTTACCCTAAAGCTAATTACTATCCACCAAGTCTATGCAAAGCCGAAAATTTGGAAAATTGTTTTTAGCTAGAGCATCCGATTAATTGAGCCAAACCTTTCGTTGCTCAGGCGAACAGCACTTTCAAATACAGTGGCAATGGAAACAAGGGAGACAAGTATTCTGGGTCAAATCCGAAAGAAATATTGCAAATGTTGTCATGGCAAAATTCTGGAGGATATCTTATAAATCAATCACGGACTTCTCTATGGCGACCATTGAGAAATTCTGGTTGTATAACTAAAAATTCAACATTCGAATTCATGTACGTAGAAACAGAGAATAATGATCTAGAAGACAGGCGAAAGGGACGATGATACCTCCAACAACAAAGAACCACTTGACCTTCTGAAAGCTGCATTTGTTAATTCGATTTGGCATTGTTGAAATGAGGAACGGGGCCATGCTAGGTTAGTTCAGTACGTACTTGAGTTCAAGTGTTCAACACCTAGGCGTCTATTTGGCATTGTTGCCCTTGCTCTAGAAAAATGGTGCCACATCAACGTTATGTCAGAAAAAATAATGTTTTAGAAAATGGGTATTTGTTTGAAATCGTTTTTCATAAAAAATAGTGTTCCAAGTCACGTTTCAGAAATCGGGAAGACATGATTTGGAGTAACGTTAAATTTGACATTTCCTGAAGATACAGTTTGTACCAATAGGGCAGTGATGTGGCACTGGATAATGGGTACCAATGCTTAAAATGTTTTCTGAAGCATTGGTACCAAACAGAAAAAATTTGTTGCTGCTCCAAGAAATGTCCTACTTGGCAGCAAGGATTCCAAACAAAAAAAAGATATAATTTTTCAGAAAATAGTACTTCCAACCCACACATTAGCAACACTGTTTTCTGCATCTGCAGCAAATTGCAAATTCTTTGGAGACATGTATAAGATATGTGTTGCTTTCTTGTAAACGATTCTTTGTGGATAAATACTTAAGTTTGGTGAGATGAATAAGAAATATACAAGAGATTCAATAATTGGCGAACGAAGTGGTCACTGCCTGCAATTGAACCAATCAAAGTCCAATGATGGTACACGGTGCTTGATCAATTTTGGTGTCAACAAATACCAGATGCAAATAGAAGTGGTTATTCAATTTTCTTTTCTTGTAATTCAATAGAAAAGAGCTCCATAAATCCTTGCATATGGTGCAGCTTAACCTCTCCCCATCTCCCTTAATTTCTTGACGTCAATGATTAATTATTAGGTCTGCTCTACAATTTGTTTAACTTCTCTGGATTGATGACTTGTATTAATACCAAGATGCTAATGTCCATTGCCATTTCTCGAGTGTACTTGATTATTGGATCGATATTCCATGGAATGGTTATACATTGTCTTGATTCTGTCTGTTGAGAAGCATAGATTATTAATCAGCCATTCAATTGGTAAACATTCGAGGCATTCCACGGCATTGCAGATTTTGGAGTAGCTCTGCAGTTCATAGAGCGAAGTCAATAATTCGGACACACACACGCACATCAGGTACCGTTGTCTTTTTCATGTACTTCGACTATCTATTCTCTGCAACCCATCTGCTACTTTCGTCGGACTGTAATCTTCTAATGTGATTCAGAAATTTCATTTCATTCAGGGCGTACGTGAAACCGTCCCTTGCTACTTTAGTTATTTTGGTGAAAGTTGTTAGAATTTCAACATATGGACCTCACCACGGGCCAAATCCTCAACAGAGGATAGTAACTCTAGAAGATGCATTCTTAATACGGTTAGTTTTGGTTGATATATTGGTTCAAGATCAGTTAGGTTTTAAGAGAGAATGACAAAAAAATATAGAGAAAGTTTACTGAGATATTTTGGTAATTTAATGGCTTCGTCACTTGACTTAATGATTGAGGGGGGTATTCGTGCAATGTAAAAGTTTAAGGGAATTTTTGTAATTTATCCTTCAAATAATTACCAAACAAAAAGCAGAAGCCTCGATTTCGAATAAGATCCGTCTGTAATTGGATCCATATCCGGTCCGTTATAATCGATTTATTTATATATATATATATATATATATATATTCTCTATGATTTTTAAATGTACTGGTGAAAAACATAGTGGCACATGTATTTGTATGTGTAAGAGGAGAATGTGGATAAAGAAAATAAATGGATCAAAGTGCTGGGTGTAGGCTGGTCATTGACAAATATTGTGAAGAAAACAATAGTTCAGGATTGAATGGAAAATTATGCAAATAAAAAGTGTAATTTAGACATAAAAGTTTAAATAATTGATTAAAATTGGAATGTAAATAAGAAATAGATACATAATAGGAAATCATATATAAATAATAGATAAATTTAAAATATATCAGGAAAATGACCAGAAAGGCCTAATTACTACTAGGGGAGCTGTGTCGTGACAACATGGACTTGTCACTCGGTTTTTGGATATAATTAAAGCTTGAAGATCCTAACCAAAGCAAGCCTAGTCGTATCTTAAGCAAAGATGAAATTGAAGTAATATTTCCAATGAACTACGAAAGAAAATATTTGAATTCTAGTAAATGGTCTGTTTGGTTGTTGAGAAACAAAAATTTATTTTTTCAGTTTTTAGCACTTAGTGTTTGTTTGCTTAGACCTATTATCCTACATGGGTTTAGATCTACAATGACAATAACAGTGGGGTAGTAGATGAAGACATGGGAAGAAGACAACTCCAGAGACAATGGATCTGACCTTCGCCGGAGATGAAGAAGACAACTTAGAATTCCTTGCTCGTTATATTCGTTGAAAATGATAAAGACGGTTATAGAAAGAAAACGATGTTCTAGGGAAAAAAAAAACAAAACAAAAAGGTTCAAACGTTGTTAAACAGAGATGAAAATGATGACTGGAGGTCCTACCTTCACCGGAGATGAAGAAAACGATGATTTGACTTCTTACCGCTAGGGACATGAAGAATGATGAGGCAAAGAAAATTTATATCTATATAAATATATTAAGCTGAAATGTGTACATAAGAAGGCTTGAGTATGAGGGAAATGAAATCTAATAATATTTTTTTCATTTTCTTTATTAAAATTACAAGAATGCCACTCTCTCCTACCAACTCTCTTTCTCTCTCTCTCTTTTCTTACAAATTACAAGAATGTCATCTCTCTCTTACAAATTACAAGAATGTCATTTCTCTCTCTCTTGCCATCTCTCTCTCCTTATAAATTACAAGAATGTCAC
Source organism: Nelumbo lutea (assembly GCF_056320005.1). NCBI lineage: Eukaryota > Viridiplantae > Streptophyta > Magnoliopsida > Proteales > Nelumbonaceae > Nelumbo > Nelumbo lutea. The sequence goes on along the minus strand of NC_142686.1, from coordinate 23,024,157 downwards.
TCTCTCTAACTGAGAGAGACCTCAGCTCGGTATCTCGGCTGTTAGGAGATCTATAGTCAAAGGTAGTCGAGTTCGAGTCGAGCCGAACTCAAACTTCTGAGCTCAAGCTCACTCTAATTCGAATCGAGCTCGAGCTAGACAACACCTCAACGACTAAGGGAGACCTCGGCTCGACACCTCGGTCACTGAGAGAGATCTCAACTAAGCACCTCGACAACTGAGGGAGACCTCATCTCAACACCTTGTCAACTAAGGGAGACCTTAGCTCGACACCTCGTCTAATAGGGAAACCTTAGCTCGACACTTCACAGGCTGAGGGAGACCTCGAACCTCGATTGCTTGAGAAACATACAATCAAAGGTAGCTGAGCTCGAACTTCTAAGCTTTTGACTCGAGCTAAATTCGAGCTCAAGCTCAAGTCTCTAATTCAAATCAAGCTCAAACTTGATAGTTTATAAGCAAGCCCCTGCATCGCAGGGCTCCCTCCGCTAGTATAAAAAAAGTTTAAATGTTTGTGAAATGGAGATGAAGGTGATGATAGGTGGTCCTACCTTCGACAGAGATGAAGACTTCAATGGTCAAAGTTCTAACCATTTCAAGGGTGTGATGCTCGGTTGGGAGACCAACTCTCATGCCCTCGATAGTTTTTTCTCACTCGCATCTCAGATTTTTCATTTCTCAATGCAATCACACCTATTTGGTGAGACCCCTGGGTCCCAGAGTTTAGAAAGTGAATTCTTATCGCATTTTACTTATTCACCCAGCCCAAAACAAACCCGAGAAAATAGAAATCTTGGGCGACTATTCCTATTTCTCATCCAAGTTGCAAAAACAAAATAGACTGTTAACAACTTCTCAATGATGAAGAGTCATGTGAGCTCAAATTTCGTGGCCCCACCCATCAAGTAGACAACAATTATTGACAAGTTTAGTTTTTTCTATATGATCTCCAGTGGTGTTTAAGATTGATGCCAATTTCTAAAAATCATAGTGCCCCAAGGATTAAAAAATTATTGTTCCTTCTAATCTTAGGCTTAAAAACAACTATACAAAGATGGGCCTAAAAGAGAAATCGTAATTTTCAACGATTCCTCATTTTCAGGTCAATTCAAAATTTTTTGGGTGGGGGATGATGTTGCATTTGACACTGACAAAGGAGATAGTTCCCATAAAAAAAAGAAACCATTGTAGATAATCACTACCAAAGAAGCTGTATACGGAAGCAGTGGTTCCAAATAAACAAATTTTCTAATTTATGAGAAATCAACGATTTTTGAAAAATCTCATAAGAGGAATCATCAATGGTACCAAACATCACCTCAATTTCTCTTCCACTTAGAGTTTGGCACATCAACATTGTATAAGTTGCGCAAATGATTGATCCAAATAATTAAAATCTGATTAAATCCTTTCTTACGTGCTTTTACGTATAAATGAATTCCTTATTCTCAACTTGGTTACAACGTCCTCGTTATCTGTTTTTTTTTTCCCTCTCACAAATGACTGCTTTGTTCCTTGGAGATATTGTTGTAATTTTAAAGTTGACCGCCATTAAAATGATCAACAAGATTAGCAAGTTGTGCAATTGAAACATGTGTTAATGAAGTACTTTAAGTCCATGAGCATGAAACTTCAATCAAACTACTCTCACATTAACCCAAAACTTCGACTCCAACTTCAAATCATTGCCAATGTTAGCCTATTGATTTTCGCCAATTGGTGGTTTTGGAAGCCACTCAGTTCAACCTTCCCAACTCCATCCACTTTTTGACGTTGACACAGTTCAAACACTACATCATCATCTCGCTTCTAAAGGAAGTGGAAGAGTAATGTCAGATAAATGTTTATCCTAAATAGGTTTTTATTCTCTAACATGCCATCTCATGCATAAAACCCACTAAGCTTGAAGGGTGGACAAGCATAAATCCAGCCATACCTTGTGCTGAAATGTAATTAACTATAATGAAGGATATGATGATTGAATTTGACCACTTAATCAAATAGATTATAGTATAATGATATATAATTGTTAAATCCTAAAAGCTTAATCTGTTGAGTGAGATCCCTCGATGGATTTTTATTTTCTAAAAAATAATTTGGGTACTAACCCCGCATGGAAGGAAGTCTGGTGTTGCCATGTGGCTCTCCATTGGATAGTAAAAGGTGCATTTTCTTTTGTTTTATAGGAGTTTGAATCTCAAAATATTAAAGGCATAAGGCTCGGCTGACTTGCTAATGGGTGCCCTGTTTGGAGGACTTTCAAGTGGCAAAGCCCCAAATAGTTATATTATTTTAGCTAGAACTCATAAATAGGGATTTTTATTGAATTTTCTTTCGGTGTCTTCTCTGAAGTAGCTCAATCTAAGCTTTCATAAAAAAAAAAAAAAAAAAAAAAAAATAGGGCTTTCCATTTGTACCGAACCAAACATAATATTGGGGTCACTTGAAGAGAGCTTGACAGTTAAGAGTGGTTCATTTGTTTTGAATAGGCTACTAGACGAGGTCAAGTTTGAAAAGGCTGCACATTGGGAACACCTCTCATGAATGACAGATATATAAATAGGAATGTTCCCAATTGTATTGCGGGTAGGAGATCTGGACAGGGTTGTTAATAATGGGTTAGGTCTGGTTCGGGATAAAGTATAGCCATATCGAATAGAAAAGAAAATCCCCTGTGCCAATCTTAAACTAGACTCTATTAGGGTGAGCAAATGGGTAGGTTATACTCGAAACCGAATGGAACCGACCTTGAACTGACCTTGAACCACCCCTACCTGATTTGTTACAGGGTAGGGTCTAATTCTAAATTCTTGGAAGTGGCTCCCACCTAGGTCGGTACCAAGGTTTAGAGGTTTGCCCTACCCAAACTGACTTGATGAACCGGCCTTAGAACCAAACTTGCTTTGAAATAAACCTCAAAATATTTTTAAGGATGTGAAAATTTGAGCCCAAACACTCATGGTTATAAAAACCATTGTCTCACTTGACCATTGAGTTATTAAGTGATTTGATCATTTGTTTTCATTTTAATATTTGCATGTGTATAATAATTAATGTAAAAGGTAATAATTACAAAATTGAAATTATAATGACAAATTTTCAACCATATATTAATATATTATGATATTTTACATATTAAATTACTCAATTTAATCAATAAAGATAATATAATTTTTAAATAATATATTATCATTATTGAAAATCAAGTTTTCGAAGGTAGGGTAATATCATTATTTTTTTTTTCTTTGAATGGGAAAAATAAAAAAAATAACAAGTTCCACAGATAGACCCTGGAACTGACCCCAAAACTGTTAATGCCAGAACCGACCTTCACAAGGTAGGTTCCAAAACCAAACCAAACTGACCTATATTCATCCTTAGACCCTAGAGGGTCTATCCAAACCCAAAGTAGAACCAATAATTAATTGGAATAATCGGGTCTGAGCCAATAAAACCTGATTATATTATAAAGAAAAGAACAAAATGGAACAAACATTGTATGAGTGGAAAATATTGAAGAAGATAACAAGAGTGAAGATAGAAGAGGGGAATAGATGAAGACAAATTGGGTATGCAGGGTAAATTTTTTATAGTTTTTTCATTTTTTTTAGAAGAAAAGCTATGTCTTCATTGATCGGGAGAGAGAAACGACTAAATTAGAAATTCGCATATCTTATATTTGACCAAACCTAAACCCCCACCAAAACCCTATTTTTTTCATAGGAGTGAAAAAGGTTAAAACCTACAACAATGGTCAAACAATGGATTTATTAAACCTTGTCTTTGTGAATGAGCATAACGGAAATTCCTTTGTTGACTAGGAAGAGCCTACTAACCATGGTTTTAAAAACCAGGGATGGTTGGATTAGTTGGTTTAGGAACTAATTAGGCAATCGATCTCGTTTCACCTTAAAACCGTTATTGGAAAAAAAAAACTATTGATTTGGTAAGCAACTCGCTAACCCAGGCAATTGAACCATCAACTCGAACAACAGTTTTACCATTTTTTATTTTATTTATTTTTTAAGTTATAATAGGTTGTTCGTTCGAACTAGATCGTCAGACCATTCAACCCAGAAAAACCGGTCCCCAAAACGGTTTTGTGTCCAATCTAGTTTTTACAACCTTGATTAGAACACCTTCTTTAAGGTGAAGTTCCATTAGGGAATGATGAAACTTATTCAGATGGCTTCGAAAATAGTGTAAAATGTAAACTTGATTCAACTTGAGTTGCACCCCCTATTTTACATTGCTAATAATTCTGATGTATGGTTGGATGAATATGGCTAACATTTGGCTGAGTCCAAACTTCAGCACTCCTTACACTGACCTCACAACATGTCTTAACTGCACATTGGGAATTCACATCCGCACCCCAGTGAAGGCATCTCACAAACGCCCCACAACGCTGAAATGTGCATGTGAGGCATTTGTATGATACCCCCTGTGGGGTACAGATGTAATTTCCCACAATGGAAACATATCCCATTCTTGCATTTAATTTCGCATAATTTATTTTGATCAAAAACAAAGGCATGGGCGTGAATACTGAAAAGGTGAAAGTGCCCAACCCAAAATCTCTCAAATAGCCAAAGTTCCCCTCTTATCGCCAAATATTATTGATGGGCATCTAATGACTCAGATTTCTTCCTCTTCTTTCTTTGTAAGTCAATTTTAGCTGTCGGCCTCCAACATCCTATGATGCGGAGAGCGTTTCTTTTAGTAAAAAAACACAGAACAGAGCAGAGAAAAAATAAAACTAACCAAGAAAAGAGAAAGACAAACTATAAGTACTACAAAATAAAACTAACAGGGAAAGAATCCCAACACTCCTCAAGAATAAACTTTCCTTTAATGGCCAGGCAAACCTTATTGAAACACGATCAGCACACAAAAGCCTGAATTTACATTAACTACATTAACTGAGTCGCAGAAAATGCAAATCTCCTAGGTTCCAAACCTTTTAACAGCAATACAGCATTCTAACAATACTGCAACTTCAACAAAAAATGCAAAGACCACTTTAGGACCACCACATTTACTAAACAAAAAATCTCCTAATGCATTTGCCATCGAAAACTGCCATCAGATAAAGATTTAAACCCATAATAACTAAACCAACTATTCAAAAAGTCAAATCTCTTCAATTGGACTGGATTTGGTCCAATGTGAGCCCACTTACAAATTGATTGGACCTAATCCGGTCCAAATCTAATCCAAACTGAATGAAATATAAAAAATTATAAAAATATATTAAAAATGCTTTCATAAAAGTATTTCCATAAAAGTGCTTTCGTAAAAGTACTTTTATATAAGTGCTTTTATTAAAGTTATTTTATAAAAGTGATTTTATGCTCGACTTTATTTAGTTTTGATCGGTTTCAAATTGGACAAATGTTTGGATTCATGATCGGATTATTGAAAATTGGTTTAAATTCAATTCAGACCAATAAAAATACGGAGAAGTATGGACAAGTCCAATGCAGATTTATAATTTCCACTGCATAGGTATAAACATTCAAAATGTCAAAAACCCCGAATTGGCATCAATTCACCCAATGTACTTTGAACCTATGGACTAATTTATTTTGGATTGATTCAATCTAATAATTATAATGAACCCTTCCAATCTAATAATTATAATGAACTCTTCACATTTTACCGTGTATTAGGAACATTTCCCGTGTATAATAACTTAAAAGTATGGGAGATGTTCCCAATGCATGATAGGATGTGCATGTGAGGCGACCAACTGCGAGGAATAAATCCCGTCTCTCAATTGATACCTCTAGCTGTTGGGGATTAGTGTGCCCACAAAATTTGTGCTGACATCGTTGTTATCACAGCCGTTTTCACAACGCTTTTAGCCGTGCTCACAAAATAGTGAGCATCTAATCCCATTTCCTTTGCTTGTATCTTCTTATCTTGACAGAATTCAGAAAAACCCGATGGGACACCGCGTCTTTTGAGGAAAAGCGAAGCATACACTACAATTACCCGTCTAACCATGTCTCTACGCATCGGTGCCGGTCGTATATTCTGCTGCAGCACCATCACCGGTCTAGAAAGCCAACCCCCACTTCAGCGTCGTCAGGCGTTTCTCCCATCAACTATCTTATACTCTTCCTTTTCTCTTAGTGGAAGAAATGTTCACATGGCCGGTGCCAGAAAGATCTCATCCCGCACGGGAAGGTTCGATAGCAAAAACAGAAGGAGCGGCGGACTCACCACCACCATAGAGGAAGACGTTGAACAACAACAAGAAGGCGAGGTGTTTGAAGGTTGCCCAGGTGGCCCTGATGATTCCAACAACGCGGTCGATGTCGATGATGGGTACGTGGTGCCGGAGCTTCCAGGAGATCAGCCGGATTTCTGGGAGGGATCTCAGTGGGATGCTCTCGGCTTCTTCGTTCAGTATCTATGGGCTTTCGGTATCGTTTCGCGGTATTTCTCTTCACCATGTCTACTCTCCCTTCGAATTCTTAATTTATGTACTAATTTGATTGTTTCGAGTTTGGTATTTTATTTCTTTGTGTTTGAGGAGCTAATATGATAGGTTTATGATTCCTTAATAAAATAGTTCATCATCTGCTTGTTATTCCGGAGAATTTTACCGAATTGACATGAAACTGTCTGAAAATGTACACGTTCAATGTGTGAAGTGTGAACTTCTGTTTCTTCTATTACTGTCACGAGATGATAATGATATTAATGTTCATACTGACTGAATGGGTGAGCTGAATCGCACAAATAAACAATTTCAGCATAGCCTTTTGATGTGAAAACATGGCAAAACTAAGTTTTTAGTTCTCTCTCTCTCTCTCTCTCTCTCTCTCTCTCTCTCTCTCTCTCTCCTGTGAAAACATAACACCCTAGACATTTGTTTTGGCGTGGCTCTCAAATACTTAGGTGCCATGAAATTAATCAGTCAATAGAGCCTGGTCAATCATGTAAATGCCAAAGAGCCCCGATGTCAATAAAAACTTTTTGGAATTACATAAAAATAACATATAAAACATATTTAAAATGAAATTGTGGATGTGAAAGCAAACCGATATGGATTGTACCGAAGTGCTTTGATAACTCAACAATTAAAGCATGTGAAACTTTCTATGTGCTTATTTATCGCATAGTACTTTACTTGAAGTAGTTAGTGTGATGTTAAATGTCTTTCATTCTTAACCCTAGGAGATTGGCCCTCCGCCTCCTTAAAGCCCCCTTGAGGCAAACACTAACAAGTTTATGTAGGGGCTTGAGACAGTGTCCTTGACATAAATGAAGTTGTAGTCTATTCTATTTTAGGATTATGATCAGATGTTACTTGTATTTTTGTTGTTTCTTTAGTGGAAACTTTTCTGTTTGAGATCCTATTCGCAAAAACTAAGGTTTCATGTATTTAAATGGTCTTTATCTTTGTTTTTTTTTTCCCCTAAAAGTTAATAGATCATCACTAGTGTATAAACAACAATAGAAGGTAATTTTGAAGTTGATAAACCATTATGAAGATGTAACACACATAAGAATTTACAGAAAGAAAAACAGGAAAGGCATATTTAAAATGGCATGCGTTTTCAGAGATGCTATGCCTGGGTTCAGGCGAGGCACATGCCTTAAAATGCAGTGCTTTGCCTGTATGTCTAGGTGCACCTTTTGTAACACTTGTGAGGGTTCTGATATGTACTAAATATATTTCTGAGGGTCTTGCTTCTGAGATATATCCCATAAGATTTATGGTGTTCCGAAATTCAGCTCTAGACACTATGCCCTATCAAGATGGTGCCTTTCTAAGAATTTCGGCAAGACAGGTTTGGTTGGAAAAAGGGAGAAAGTTCTCAATGTAAGGTGGAATATCCTAATGGTACCAGTGCTGGATGCAACTTTGCATATGGTCCACATACATGCATACCTTGGTTCTAGTTCTCTCAAGTGTCTCTCAATTTCCTTGCACTGTCTCTATTCTTGTCACTCATCCGCAGTGCCAGTGCTTCATTGCATTGACTATCTCATGAGGTAATAGGACTGATCATAGGTTGATGATGGCAAAGGATTTGATGCAGCACCAAAGAGCCTTATCCATTTAGCTTAAGGTGCACACACCAACAAAGCTATGTTAATACTCTTATGCTTTTTTTTTTTTTTTTTTCCGATCAGCAATACAGAAAAGGTTTCATTAATTATGAGAAGAAACATGATTACAACAAGAAGTCGTGAAAAGAACCAGCTATTAGAAGCTGCCCCAAATCAGTAGTACATTTGAGCCCAAAACATATGTGTTCTATGTACCCCTTGCTCTGCTAAACTATCTGCCAAGCTATTAGCAGTCCTCCTCACCCATTTGAATTTTCTGAATTCATTCCTCAAGTGCCATGCCACCCTCTCCCCTTTTACCAGCCACTTAACCACAGTTTTAGAATCTCCCTCAATAATCAGCCTACTAATACCCAGTTCTTTTGTCTTCTCAACCCCAAAAACTGCAGTCAAAAACTCTGGTCTTGCCACATCACCCTGCTCCACAGGGCCAGAGTATAAAGCAATTATGTTCCCCTCTTCATCCCTAATGACTCCCCCAATACCTGAGGGGCTTGGGTTACCCAAACAGCTCCAATCAAAATTCAGTTTCTTCCAACCATTTATTGGGGTATAGCAAACCTCAACAGATCTTTGTCTTGTAGTTGAGGATGCAGCAATGATACCCCAAACTCTGAAGAAGTCTTCAATCCTGAAATCCAAAAACAGCTTCGAACTTTTTGCCCAATGTGCTACTCTCAAAGTTATAGTTTCAACCAAGGCTTCCTTGCTTCGTTCCTTCTCTTCAAATATTCTTGCATTTCTTTCCTCCCACACGATCCAAATTAGTGCTGCTCTAGTGCATCTCCACAAGGTCCTACCTCTCTTTTTTGTACAGCTAATGCTAGTAGGGCTAAACAAACCCTCCAACCTATCAGGATGTTAATATAGTACTCTTATCCTCCTTAACAATAGTTGGTTCTGTTCTTGCAAGAATGATATAGATGATCCAGTTTACCCAACCCGTGGCCTGGAATTGAAGTTTACTCCATAAGTGCACATTGAAGAACAGAGAATGGAATTTACTAAAATATTATTCTATGAAAATATTTTGTTAATTTATCTTTAGAGGGAAACTTAGACAGCAAGGCAGGGTTTCTTGTTCTTTAAGGAATCTTATCTTGCCTATAAAGTACTTATTTTCTTTCCCGAATGAATGAAAGTTTTGAGGTTGTATCTACAACTTTGTTGTGGACTTGTGGTTTAAGAATTCTGGTGGTAAAACCCCACATTTCTCTTCTCATGGCTTGGAAGTCTTTTATTGAAGAATTGAAACCTAATAGTGAGACCACCACTTTTGTTAGTCTAATATATATATATATACATATATATATTATTTTTCTTTATTTCCTTTTGTTTTTAGTAAAGCCACCATTAAAGCTTTACCCTGCTATTCTAAGTTTTGCAACTTGAGGTAGTGAGCTCTCTTGAAGTTTGTGCATGCACTAGGATTTAAGATGGGAACCATCCCAAACATCCTCGATGACTGGGATACTTACTATCATGGTTTTGTATAAACCAGTCAGACATGAATAAGAAGCATTAATCTTGGATCATCGTTTGACCATTCACCTATAAATATGGAGTCCCATTAAATCCATCCTTCTTTTACTTTTACCCAACAGCATAAGGTTATTTACACTTCCTTTCATCTTCAACTTCCAACTATCTCCTCTTTTTATTGGTGAAGCAATAGACCTGAATGCTGGTAAGTTGTAGTGTAACCTTGTTGCTTCACCTCGAAACCAATGCTAAAACTCATGCTACTTGGGCACCTGTCTCATTCTTTCAATCCCCAATTCAACTTCAACTCTGTTTGACCAAAAAAATTAACATCATAATTCAATTAGATGGCTCTCCAATCTTAAGGCCGGGGTTTAACTGGTGATTCAAAAGGCGTATGCCTGGTGTGCCTGATGCACCTTGCATCTCAGTCCAGGCATGCACCTTTTGAAAATTTCACACTTTTTTGCTTTTTTTTTTTAACCTAGCGGTTGGGCTAGGGGCTCTGCTCGCTCACCGATGTGGAATAGAACCCCCTATTTGCTAATGTTGTTCATTCATTCATTCTAATAAAATATCTTTTTAAAAGGCAATGGAAGTTATAAGATCATTATTTTTTTTTATGTGAACTTGTTTGGGCTTGCCTTGATGGGCATGGTACAAAGGCAGCTCGTAGAATTAGGAATGCAATATGTTTTACATCACATTAGCTGCTTGAAGTAATGCAATTGAGGAAAAAAAAAGATTGTGGGTTTTACATGCTTGAAAATGCTTTATATGTTTGATTTTATTTTAAATTTTCATTTGAATACGCTTTACATGTTATGTTTATGTATTATAATTTAGGTAATAGGTTTTTTAAAACATTTTATTTTAAAATTTAAGTTTATATTTTTTATTAATATTATGTTTAATACTTTTTGAGATTTTTTTTTTATTTTTTTTTTATTTTTGGATTTTCTGACTTTTTGTTATTTTTAGCATTTTTTTTTAATTTTTGCGCCTTGCTTCAAAAAGGCGCATGCCTCACCTTGTGCCGTGCACTTTTAATACACTGGGTTTAACCCATCTTACCTGTAAAAATCTGATTATCTAGAGTTATTTTCCCTTCAAAGTAACAGAACTGGTATATGTTCTCTCTCTCTCTCTCTCACACACACACACACATGCGCACATACACTTGCATGCACATTTAAATTCATAGGAGTAAAAGTAATTTAGATTTAGAGTATATATTATGCTTTTTAATCTAGTTTTAGATTCTGAAATGGCACTGCAGTCTTTGGGGACGATGTGTTGTGAAGCATTGTTGGTCCTCCATTTTTTCTGAGGACATTGACTGGTGTGTTTCTGGATTTTTATTGATAATTACTGTTTCATACAATGATTTATGCATAAAATTTTTTCATTCTATTTCCTTTCCATAGAAATTTGACACACACTTGGTAAGATATATGTGTTAGAAGCACATAACAATAAGAGCTCATCCCAAAGGCTGATGAATTTCCAAAAGAGTACCTGGAATTAATTAACCTGACCAAAATTTTGAAATTTGATAGCCAGCATGTTGGATAGCGATGACTGGTTCAAACTAATCTGATTGATTGGCTTCAATGCTGGACATCAAATGTTTTATATGAGATGTACTTTTGTTTTTCTGGTAATGTTGATATTGAACAATGATGAAATTTTGAGTAAATTGAGCTGAAAAAAATGGGAAACACTTTAAATGGTTGCACAAAGTATTTGCTGAATAGATCAGTCTGCCTGTTTAGGGACTGATCTCAGCCTCTGGTGTGTATTTCTTTCTCAATAAATATTACTTTACCTTTTCCAAAAAAAAAAAAAAAAATCTTACTTCTGATGCAGGCAATTCCAAAATTACTCTTGATTCTTAACTCTATTAGGGGTATTCCTTGCATGACTAGATCTGATTGTTTGTATAGTTCTTGCCTTCAGTGTTGACATTTTGGTGTCATCTAACAAGTGTTTTGCCAGAATGTTGGTTTTGTCATTCATGATTAATGATTCAACTGGTGGATTGGTTTATTAGGACATCTCACTATTAGAGTTATCCAAGAATCAAGAATAACTAGAAGAATTGGTGTGGACGAGGATTTAGTTACCCTTAAGAAAGGAAACATATGTAACCAATGAAGCAGATTTCATTTTGAGATTTTATCTTTATGGTGTTCTCTTTCCAAAGGAGTAGTTGCATATACTATAATATAAAAGGTGGGTAGTTGGAAATACTCTCTAGATTCGTGTTTATAGTGGGTAGTTGTGGAATCAGAAAGATAATTTTAAGTGCTGCTCAATTGAATAATCTATGGCTGAAGCTATTTCTTAGTTCCTAAAGTTTAAACATTCTTTCTTATTCTTATAAATGTGTTCTCATGAAAGCTCCTATAAACACACTATTTTTCTGATTTAATTCTAGATAATTTCAGGGGTTGCTTAAGTTGATCTATCTATAGTTGAAACTGTTTCTTAGTTTCTAAAATATGAACCTTCTTTATTTCTTAATTTTTAGAAATATATTCTATTTATCAAAAAAAAAAAAAAGAAATATATTCTCATGAGGAGCTCTTATAAAATCACTATTGTAGTAAAATGGGGTTGGAGGGTCTTGGGTTTTGAAAATTTGTGAATGATGTCTTGTCAACTTAATGTACTTTCTTCTTCTTTAATATTTTTTTTCTTTTTTATTTATTGCCAAAAAAATGAAGAGCTCTTATAAAATCACTATTTTCCTGATTTAATTCTAGACTATCTACTTGATTTTCTGCTTCCAGCCACTATAATTATAGCAATTAGTCAGTAGTTCATCACATTCAAAACAATTTGGTAGTTGGTTCAAGGAATGGTGGCGTTTATTAGCTTCGCTTGGACATGGGAAAGGTTAAAATACTTTTCAGCTTCATGATCTGCATCAAACTGGATATATTTTCCAAGCTGATGTGGTATTAGGTGCTTTTGCAACTACTACCTGAATGCGCTTCAGGGATTAAAATTGGCTACATGGTTTCCAAGGATTGATAGTAGAGGGGGACTCGGACTATTATATCATGGTTGATAGGTGGCATGGACGACTGGATGTAGTGGAGTATGAGGCACCAAATCAGGAAAGTAAGACACTTGGTGATTGGAATGACACATTCTTCTCAGTATGCTAATGTGCTGAATAGCCTGCGAGGGTGTCAGTAGACAGGCAGTGCTTAGGGGAGAGTAGCCATCAGGAAAGTAAGACGCTTGGTGGTTGGGATGGACACATTCTTCTCAGCATGCTAATGTCCCGAATAGCCTGCAAGGGTGTCAGCAGACAGGCAGTGCTGAGGGGGGAATACCCATCAGGAAAGTAAGACACTTGGTGGTTGGGATGACATTCTTCTCATGCACGCCTCGGTATGCTAATGAATAGCCTGCAAGGGTGTCAGCAGAAGGCAGTGCTGAGGGGAAAATACCCCTGCAGTAAGAAATTAATTTTTCTTGTATTTGAGGGACTCTAGGGGCCCTTGGTCTGATGGTCAAATCTTGGGCTGGCATGTGTGAGAACGTGGGTTTGAGTCAAAGGGTAGTCATTTCGTGCAAAAAATAGCCAGAGATTAGGACCATACCCAGTCGTCTACTCCTAAGACCCCAGATAGCTGGGACCAACATTGGGTGATGGCCTTGTATTTGAGGGGGTTCTACAGGGTGCTCTAGTGGGTAGACAAAAGGGCCTTCTCAGTATGGAGTCGTACATACATACAGAATACAATTATGTAAATGCATAATGTGCATCTTTGGCATGATTAATAAAATTCAGTTATTGATAAAAAATATCAAGCTTTTTTGTAGGTTATAACTTATAAGTTTGATAGGCATGAGCTTCCATTGTTGTTCCTCTTGGCATCTATAAATACAATGATGTGCCTTTTAGATTAAAAAGTATAATGTCCATGGATGCATGTGTGTCTTTCAGTTCTTTCCCATCAATTTACATTTGAACAGGAATGCAAAATTGTAGCTCGACAGAATGGATATACTAATAATTTTTTCCATTTTTTTACAGCTAATTGCATGTGGAATTGCTGTGGCTACATACAATGAAGGAGCAACTGATTTTAAGCAGACACCTGTGTACAAGGAGTCAATTCAATCTCGAGAATTGTTGGAAGAACCAGAATCATCAACCTCAGATGTATCTGAGACCAATCCGACTGAAGAAGCACCTAGTTTGGAATAGCCACTTAAAGTTGCATTTGGATGATAGCAAGGCCTTTATCATGGGATCTCTTAGTGAAAAGATTTACATGCAAGGCTTCCAGCATCCAGTAAGGTAACTACACTGTTTACACACTGTAATCTTTTACTCTCTCTTTTCCCTTTGTATTTTATTTTGTAAGTGCTTGATACAAAATATATTTCTTTTTGAGCATTTGGGCACGCAGACGGATCTCAGAAAGAGGGTTTAGGTATGTCTTGACATTCACAGTCCTGATGTCTGACCTACTTATTTGGTTACATACAATGGGACTTACACCCATACCCACGTAGGTCATTTCTGGTCTTTTTCCTACTCCAAAATTGTTCTTGGTTGAATCACCATGGGCACCTGCGTTCCTCCTATATCAAATGCTATTGTGCTTGTATGATCATAAAGAATGTAGTATGGTGACTTTTCACTGTAATTTCTGGCTGTAGGGTTAATGGGTTGATGGTTAATCTATTTAATGGTTCATCCTTTGATTTCTTCTTTTTGATAAAACTTCAAAATCATTTACACAAACTTGTGTTCGTGGTTCATTTGGAAGTATGAAACAGGTGCCATTTCTCTTCTAGGGGGTGGGGGGTGGAGATGGGGAATTGGTTTATTAACTTCACTTAAATGCAAGAAACCCGGGTTATCTTTCACATTGGGTGGGGAGGGGGGTTGTAATTAGTTGCTCAAAAAGATAAGATGGTAGAAGCACTTTGATTTCCTCCACTTGCCCATTTCTCTTTTATTTTATGTTTTGGTTTTAGTTGCTTTCACCCCACCAAAAAAAAAAAAAAAAAGATAAAGAATAATGAAGCAGGACATCGTTATGTTATATCAATTTTGTTGCTATAACAGCCATTCCAATTCTCTTATGCATTATAAGCACAGGTTGGAACACCTTGGATTGTTCATTTCTTTTTAAGCGGTTAAAGTCTGTCCTTAAATATTCCAATAATCATATAGAAAATATGTCAGCATAATGAACCCTACCTCTGAAAATTAGAAAAATAAGACATAAAAAATGCAACTTTTTCAAAATGATGGGAAGCAAACTTTTATTTGTTTGCCCTTCCATGTGAGTGAAAAGCTTGTTCCATGGAAAATCAATGTGTCATACCACGTGTGTTGTTGTGAATATGTTGTTCAATTGGTGAATGGTATGTTTAACTGCTTGCATAACTAAGCATGCAATCTATCATACATGAAAAGAAACTCCGGTTTATGAGCTAACAGACTTTTTCCTTTGGTTGTGGTGGTGGTGGTGGTGGTGGGGGTGGGGTGGGGTGGGGTGGGTGTAGAAGGATTGTGGTAGGATGGTGGGTGGTTATTCCATGATGACACCCTTGTGGAATCAATTTCCTAGATTTTATAACATGTCAACCACCTAAAGTTGTCTACTAAGTGGGGAAAAGGAGCACATGCTGCATAAGAGGAGAAAGAGAAGAAAAAGGAGATGGTTAAACTTTTACTTATGTGGCAGGAAGGAATAGAAAACTCAACATTTGCTGTTTCTACAGTGCTGGACCGCTAGTCATCCTTGGTCTACAGTGCTGGATCACTATTTGACTCAACTTTCATTTTGTAAGTTAGGGAATTTGCAGTTCTTGGTACGAGGTTCAAGAAATAGGTCTTAAACCGGTTGGAGTGGATGGGTTATAAGACCCATCATCATTGACCTAAAAAGAGTCCGTTTTTTTTGGTAATCAGAAATATGCACTAACCAAACCCAACGAAAAAAAGAAAAGAAAAACACAATAAACTAACAGACATGAGACACCCAAAACAATAAACCAAGAAACTGCGTAATCCATCAAAATTATATTATTCAGCCAACCCGGAAAACAACCCCAGAATGGCAGAGTTCTGCTTCCTCTGAGAAGAAAAGAAAACCACGTTGAGCCAGCACATGCTCGAGCAGCTCTACCTCATTGCCTGCACGCTTGACAAAAAGCAAACTTGAATCACGTTTATTTCTTAATGCTAGCCACTCCTGGGGTGACTCATTAATCTTAACCTTCAAACAACCCACAACCTAATCCTATCTAACAGAATAAAAATTGAGAAGAAATGTTTTCAGTATAGCAATTTTAATGCTAATATCTCTTCCTCGTTGAATTTGTCCTTATCTGTCCATGGTGTGCAGAGGATAAGCCTTAGAGGTGGATTGCAAATCCATCTTTTCCACCGAGGCTCCCACTTTGGGTACACGATTGCACTTTCATCGCACGTGCTAGCATATCACTTGATTATCTTACAGGTCAACAGTCAAAGATGCCCCCCCCCCCCCCAAGAGTCATATAGCGGCACCTACCATCACCAATTAAGCCGGAAGTGTTTGCTCATATTTGGCTCGGGACCTCTTCTAGCGTCGGATCGGAATATATCCAACACTCATGCTAGCACCCCACCCTATTTCTTTCAGTGCTTGAAAAATGAAAAAAAAAAGAGTCCTGGTTGATTAGCAACTTGAGCCATCTTTTCGAATCTCATACTTTTCCCAATCCCAGCGGCAAGGCTTCGAATCCTATACGGTTACTCTCGTCAAAATTGAGGTACTGGGCCAATCAGCCACCGCCACGTCATAGTCATGAGGGTAATTCGATTCCAACTAGTGGGCTGCAGTGCGCATGTGAGGTTGTCCACCATTGAATTGCTTCCCTACTCCCTACTTCCTACTTCCCTTTCTCAATAGATATATTTTCTGAAGACATGGGCCCACCACAATAAAGTCGAGATCACACTAGTTGAAAGTTGAAACCCAAGCAAGACAAATTCGCTTTCACGCCCCGATCGCCGATCGGTGGTTGTTCCCGTTTGATGGCTTCAATTATTTGTCCTCTCCAGTGCTAATGCTGTCGGCCCCTTTCATTTATCATTCAATTGGAATCTCTTATCTTCGGGACGGATGGAGCGGATTAAGACTTGTACAGTCAAGATTGCACACTCCAGGAGTGACTAGATAAGAATAAGATATTCCAATCCAACAGCCTTGTAACACTTCTAGGTATATTAGAAAACCTAAGGTAAAAAGGTTCCAATCAAACGGTTCTTTAGGGACTAGAGCTTTTTCCTAAAGCTCGGCCTCTGTGGATGAGGTGTGAGCCATTGAATGACGTAGGGCCCACGTGATGTTGTCATCCAGGTGTATAGAACTTTCCTGAGAGAGATTTTGACTTGGGAAACAAGAGAGGGGTGAAGGTCACGTGAATACCGGATAAAGCTGAGTCAGTCAGTTGGTGTTATCACCGGCTAAATCCGGTGTTTGGGATCCGTTTGAGCGAAGCAGCCGGTCAAAAGTATTAAAAACCTAAAAGAAAAAAATAAAAAATAATTAATAAGATTCCTTTCCTTTCCCGCGTCTGAAAAGAATTGGCTAATTTGGGGGCCGGCTTAGCTGTCGGTTTTGGAGTCATTTTCAACGTCTGACGTCACCCGTTTGGCCTTTATTCGGGATCCTTCTTTCCCTCTTGTCCCGAAATTGAATATAATGTTATTTTTAAATATTAAAATTTTGAAACTGAAAGAAGGAAGGGTTTAGAAGCATGCGAGGGATAAGGAACATGGTAAATTCCTACACAAGAAGAGGGCATTTTGGGGAAAGTAGTTACAACTAAAGAATCCCGGCAATTTCTAAGCATTTTCGCGAGCGTTATAGTCACGAACGAAATCCACGCCGTTGATCTCTAAAATCAATCCTCGAAACCCTAACGTCTCCCTCCCTCTTTTTCCTCCCTCTCCTCCATAAAAGACATTCAAAAAGCCATTCAAAACTCCTCCCCTGCTTTCATTTCCGAGTCCCTCTACTGGCTTTCTCAGAACACAGGAGGGTGAGAGAATCACAGATTGCAGAAACCCTCGCCTTCGAATTCTCTCGTCTTTGTTGATTCATTTACTATTTCTATAATAATAACAATAACAGTTGTTTATGCTTTATTTATATCTGGGATAAATTCAAGGTTATTGGTTGAGCCATCCCTCTGGTTCTAGGGTTTATAAATTAGGGCGTCTCTGTTGTTTTTTCGCGTTGAAGAAGCTCGGATCTGAGGTTGAATTGGTTTTCAAGATATGGAGAAATCGACGACTCCAACAAGAACTGCGTTGTTTGAGCGATGGGAAGAGGTGTTTATGTCAAACAATAAAGGAAAAAGAGAGGTGCATTATTATCTGAAGCGGAAGGATGGGAATTCAGAGCTTGCTGTTGTTGGTAAAGAAAGGGGTCTTAGGCACATGGCTTACTACTATGCCCTTCGTAATCGATCGCTCCTCCTCTCTCTTTCCCCTTCCAATACTATCCTCAAGCTTCGTTCTCGAAGGGATGTAGTTGACTGGCTTTCCTCTATAGTTTCAGGTACATACAAGCGTTATCAATTCTGATTATACGAAAGTCAGTTTTTTCCCTTTTTTCTACTCGGTTTTAGTCCCCTTTTTCTTTTATTTTCTAGGTTTATTTTGTGTGATTTTTGTTTCTTTCTATTCCCTCAATTCCAATCTCATCGAAAAGGGGTTTTCTCCTTTCTCTGTCTTGTTATTTTAAAGAATAGATAGTTTTAAAGCCCTTTGTGTTGTGACTTTTGCAACGATTGTGGCGCAATTTGCAGATCTGCTGTAAATTGATAACCTCTCTAATATTCAAAGCGGCATTCTTTTGCTTCTTTGTTCTTTTTCAAATCCTACGGCAGTCGGCCCTTCTCCTACTGCAGAGCTGAGCCGGGGGGCGGCTTACTCGTCTGTTCGTCGTGCAAAGATGGCTCCTTTCTCGACCATTGATTCTCCACCACCCTTCAATTTTTCGTCTTAGCAGCTACCTTCGACGAGGACGCGTCTGTACTTGTTAATTAGCTTATTATAGATCGCGTTCTTGAGAAGGTAAGGATCGTAGATCCACCAGACTGCGTGGGTGTGTTGGAGGTGATTTGGCCGTTGGGAGAGAGGTGCACGCCAGATGATTGCAGCAGGGGCGATTGCATCCATTTTTCCATGATGGTGAGTCAACTTTTAGCTTTTGGGGCCGGCTATGTGATGCTGAATGATGGATTAGACGAAATCCTGGTCATTTTTTATGAACAGCCGTTTGATCTCTAAAATGGTGAGATAGTAGTGCTGGTTCCTTGCGCGCCGACTAACGCCTTCTCATACGACGGGGGAGGTTAACAACCTTGTCAAGACATGATGTAGGCTTGAAAGCTAAAGTTAGTTGAGTTTTCCTGCTCTGTTTCGTGATTAGTTGTAGATCCGGTCTACCGGTAGATCCTCTTTCATAACGAAGTTGAGATTATAAAATCCGCATGATGTAGGTTTTGCGTCTGCGTGCTTTTTTCGATCAAATCGATACTTTGGTAAATTTTTGTTTTATCCCCAGAAAATATTTTCTTTGGTCGTTTTATTCGTGCTTCATATCATTTTGATGCATGGGGGTTTCATGATTTTCTATCATTCCACATCTTGCCCCCGTTTTTCTTATATTTGTACAATTCATCCTGCTTTTTTCCTTCCCTTTTCTTTTTTCTGTTCCTCCTCCTCTCAATCTATTCATGTTATGGGAAACTAACTATATGGTGGGATGCAGGAATTATCAACCACTTAGGTAATTGCTGGTTGAGAGCGTTGGAACCCCCTTATGCCATCCTAACTGCTAGGTCAAGGTCTATAAACCTTATCTTTTGCAATCCTTCCCCCGCCCCCCCTTTTTTGTTGGGACTGCTCCCCATAGTTTCCCAACCAAAACTTCGCTTCAGGCAGTCTTCTTGTTCAGTGTCTTTTTCATTTCTAATGTTTCTATTTTTGTTTTATCTGCACAATTGTTGCTTTGTTCGAGCAATGTTCTTCTTCTGTTTGTTTGATTTCTTTCTAGATGCACTTCTTTTTCTATAAAATTATAACCTTTGCCCCTTCCTCATTCAGATCCTAGTTCTGATGGGTCTTCACAATCGGATGATGGTCCTTTGGAGAGTGAATATGGTCAAGAATCAAAGACACAATCTTCCAAGGTAGGAAGAATGGGCTCAATTGGCTTCCTTGATTTTTTCCATTGGGTTGTCTTTCGATTACTTTTAGGAATTACAGAGGGTATTAATATACTTTTCCCTATATATAATTTTTTTTATTTAATTCTGTAGGATTTTCATTCACAGAGAAAAGAATTTACATGGTTGGGTTCTGCGTGGACATGCCGGAAACGTAGAAGACATTTTAAGTCTTTCTGCCGGAATTGTATTACAATTTCTGTAAGTGCAGTGTGATCTTCCTGATTGATTTTTATCTTTATATGTTCATCTGTAATAATTTCAGTGCTGGTATTGAGATAGTTTCTATGATCTCTGTTTATTTATTTTTTGGCATTGGGGGGTGAAGGGTTTGTTAGCACCCCTTTTTTCCTTCTAACTCTTTGGGTTTTCGTTTTTAAATTTTCAGGTCCATGATTTTGTATATATCATGGCAGAAGAGAACAAAAGACTATTAGCATACATAGAGGATCTTTATGAAGACTCCAGAGGCAACAAAATGGTTGTGGTACGATGGTTTCACAAAATTGATGAAGTTGGTATTGTTTTGCCTCCTGATTTTAATGACAGAGAGATTTTCTTTTCTCTTTGTCTTCAAGATCTCAGAGTTGAATGCATAGATGGATTAGCTACAGTGCTGAGTCCCCAGCATTTCAAGAAGTTTCTGGATGAGGCAAGACACAGATGGTTTGAACCATTTGTCTGCCACAGGATGGTGGACAATGATGATGTCAAGCCTTTCGACATCACCCAAATTCAAGGTTATTGGAAACAAGAAATCCTCCGATTTATGTACACCACTGCCCTTCCAAGAACTGACTTAGAGCCTCTCCATGGTGGTGGTGGCCTGGAAGTAGATGGGGATGAGGATGTTGCAAGAACTAGGCCCAAAAAAAGGCTCCGTCCATTGAAATGTGAGGATGTGGATCAGCAGGACAACAAAAAAGATTTAAAAGATCTTGGCAAGGGTAATAATAAGTGCATTAGCTACTTGGTTTCTGGCATCAATGGATCTGAAATGCATATTCCAAGAGAAAATGGTTTGACTGCACCTTTATCAAGGAAGGAAATTACCAAGGAGGAGCCTCATCAGCATCTAATTGTGGGTTCTCATGTTGAGGTGCTCTCTCAGGATAGTGGCTTGAGAGGATGTTGGTTCAGGGCCATTGTTCTCAAGAGGCATAAAGACAAGGTGAAGGTGCAGTACCAAGACATCCGAGATGCAGTGGATGAAAATAATAATCTGAAGGTAATTTCATTAATCTGTCTTGTTATTTTATTTGTGATACCTTATTGCAGGGATTTTTTTTCTTTTTATCTCTTGGTCAATTTTGTGACATAATTGTTTTTCTACTACGCAGGAGTGGGTTCTAGGATCAAGGATTGCTGGCCCTGACCTTTTTGGTCTTAGGCTATGTGGAAGGACAACCATTCGCCCATGCCCTCCCTACAATAAAGGAAGAGTTTCGTGGGGATTTGATATCGGGGCTTCTGTAGATGCGTGGTGGTGTGATGGGTGGTGGGAAGGCATTGTGGTCAGGAAGGAATCCGAAGATAGAGTACATGTATATTTCCAAGGTATGGGAAAATTGTTCCCTATCAACACATTGACTAGAATTTGATTTGTAGGTAACAAACCAAAACTAACACATGGTAGCATTAATTAACAACCCCTTGTGAACATGCAGGTGAACGGCGGACTTTGATCTTTGGTTCCGGTGACTTGAGACGATCTCAAGATTGGGTGGGCAACAGGTGGAAATGCATAAAAGAGAGGCCAGACATAGTGGCTTCAATATTATCTGGCCTAGAGAGTGAGCAAGATGTAGGTAGACCCAACAATGTTCTGGTATCAGATAACCGACAACCTGGGAATAACAATCATGTAAATACGTTGTTACAAGAAGATGATAAAGCTACATGTAATAAGACTAGCTTAGGAAAGGAGCCGAAAACTTCAATTCACAAGAGTACATCCTTCTCAGAACCTCGTGATAATAATCAGAGGAAAGAAGTGGAGTCTGTACCTAACCTTGCCAATGATGGTTTACTTGCTCAGTTGAAGTGGAAGTCTTCCAGGAAGAGGAGACGTAGTAGAGAGTCGAAGCGTTATGTTGATGGTAGCAGCAGTAGCAGCCAAGAGGAAGGTGGGTCTCCTGCTTCAGAAAGATTTTTGATACCGAAGCCATTGAAGGTTGATCACGAAAATTGCAAATACAGGGGAGATTCTCTATTCAACGCATCCATACCTCCTTTGTCGAGTTTGGTCATGTCTAGGTGATTGCTGATGCTGTTGTTTTTCCCATCAAAAGTTTTGAAAAATTTTTTGGTCTCAACCAAAGATCTTAGTCCATCCCCTTTGTTCTTCTCACACACCCTGTGACTGACGACTGTTCTTACTCAATTTAACCGAGTGTTTTCTCCGGTGTTGACCGGATGTGTGAGTTGTGTATCATGCTGTATCAATATCTAACTGTATCAATATGTAGCCTGAGATGCCATGCTCTATTGGCATCATTTTTGAATGAATGCATATTGAAAATATCAATTTTTTTCCTCTAATACAGTCTATACAAGTTTTGGCCCTTGTTGCTTTCACCAATTGGGAGAAGGGGATGTTTGGTTGCATGGTCTAATTTGTTTTATCCAAGCGAACGATTACTCGAGCCAGGAACCCAAAGAACGAAATAAAGGGTAATTGAACACCAAGGTTTTAGTCAAATAGAGTGGTTGCTGTCTTATTACGAGTGAGAATGACATTTTTTGTTTGAATATTCTTTGATTAAATTTATTTAAAATAGGATTAATGTCAAAATTGTCCTTTTCCATTATCATCAAATGAAAGGTCAATTAAGTAAATTAAATCGATCGATTAGGAGTGTTTTACTAAAATACAAATTTATAGCATTCGTTTGACAAAGGGGTGCTTTAGTAAGTGAAAGAAGTACTCGGGGTTGGGAAAAAGATGGTCGAAACAGCGTATCTGACGCCATCTGCGCTCGGTTGGATTTTTGCTGCAAGTCATTGAAGCAGTCAAGCCGACAGTCAGCACACCCTAGGTGGTTCTTTGGTGTTATCCAACAACAAACCATTAACCATTGTAGTTTCAGCCAATATAGGGGGGCAATATTGAACATTTGGATGTTAAAATTAAGAATAGTTTTGGACTTTGTAGTCATTAAATAACCTATTCTCTAACACGTGATTTCTGTAATCGGTTTAATGTCATTTTGCTATCGCGAAAAGAAAATCCTAAATCGAAATATTCCTCGACATCGTAATTTATTATTTTATAGGGAGACTAATTTTATTTCACGCGATAGGCGATGGGTCTTGTGATCCTTTGTCTTTTTACCGACGTTTTACTGATGTAACATTTTAAGACCCGTTTGAGGAAAAAGGAGAACCAGTCTTCGACGGTTCGACTGGTTCATCTGTATGAAATAAAAAATCAACGTGGGTTCAGTTTCATGGAAACCACCAAAATCCACCCTTACAATTTTTTTTTTCTAAACCTGCCACTGCTTTTATTTGATTCTACAGCATTTGGCTGGAAATAATGGGCGTTCGGCGAGCACTTGGGTTCTTCTGTTGTTATTAAATAAAGACAACAAGGGCAATCAAGGGATGAAATCGTGCAATACGATATTCATTGTTGATCAGTTGTTCTCAGTGAAAACTGAAAATCGTAGTGCAGCGGGAAAGCAGAAAAGCAGAAAAGTCATGCTGCGGAAGTCCTTCCAATCAGCCCGGCCGTATGATGGTTTCACGGGAAGGAAGAGCTTGACGTTCAAATAATGCATCTTCTCAGTGAGAATTGTATGTATGGCGTGTGCCATATCAACTTCTTAGACTCGGAGCCTTCTTCGATCAGCCACACTTTATATGGATGGTCCGCTTAACCCGCCACAATTTCCTGAGGTTTCTTTGTTATGACCTCCAAATAGTGCAACTGCAACATTTGTTTTTACTTCTCTCTCTCTAATAGTTAATGCTTGGCTGCTTGAGTCACACATGTTTTACAATTTGTCTGTTTGTACAAAAAGTCCAGAACTAGTGTTTTTAAGTTCGCCCTTTCGTCATTTATTAAAATATCCTTGTAATTTTATAGATTTATTGGAACCTATCATATGGTGGTTAGGGGTCAGCGAGTCGAGCTCGAATATCATGTCTTTTTTTAGGAGATAATGTCATTTCTGAAGGGACCAATTTGACATTTTCAGTCTCAAGTAGAAGACAATAAACAATGTTTTCTTTTGAATAGTAGTTTTGATATTTTTAACAGATAATGGTCCGTTGATAGTATCTCTAAGGCAAAACTATTTATAATTCATAGACAGTTTTTGAATAATTATAAGTGAGCAGTTTCTTAATTATTATAAGTGGGTAGTTTTTATAGTGAGAGTAAATGACATATAAACCTTTTTTTATGCCTGTTGTATGCTGCTTAGATAAGAGGTAGAGAATGTTCACTAAAAATTTCAGAAAAAAAAGGGGCATTCGTTCTTTTATAGGTAATATAGATTTAATCAATCTTCCATTATATGGAAGTGAAAAATGACAGTTTTAACTTTAATATCCCTTGGCTTCAAACAAATTTAGCCTATAGAAAACAAAAATAAAAATGTCTTTTCTGTTGTAGTAAAATGCAGGTAAAAAGTCTCTTTGATAAAATGTGTTATCTATTTGAGGAAGGCATATTATTGTTGACAAAAAACCCTGGATGCCATTGTCCTCTTTTTTTATTCTGTTGAAGTAAAACATTTTTTTTATTGATAGATTTAAAAATCAAACCTTATTTATTTCTAGAAGCTTGATACCAAGTTTTAGGGATATCTTTGCAATAAAAAAGCACGGACTAATCTCTTAAACATTTCCCACTCTTTTTATATGGTCGCGTACTCACGTTACTAATAAAAGTTCGATTAAGCAAATTGGTTGCAAATTATATAAGGTATTTTAATAAAATGTAAACTGCAGGGTTGGTTTTTATAAATCCGAAGGGTATTTGCACGATTTTACCCTTTTGCTTCTTCCCATTTCCTTAGTATTAACACTTGAACAAAATCAAATTAAACTAATTATCTATCTATCTATATATTTATAATAATTTCATATGGGCATGTTTAAAGTTGTCATTTTATAGAATATGTTTTAAATAGTTTGAGAATAGAGTAAGGCTTGGTAGTCATTATCGGATCTTGTTGGGTCAGACTTCATAAGCCTGATTAATTAAATAACGGGGGTAGTCTTATTGAGTCTGTATTAGGGCTCTTCATAAGAATGCCCAATCTGACCAAACCGATCAATTCAAACCGATCTAACCTGAGTCAGTTGGGTTTTTATCAGTATAGGTTGGTTTTGGGTTGTGCAAATTTAGGAATCGATGATTCGGCTCAGTTTTGGTTTTCATACAAAAAAAACAAACCAAAACCGATCCAAATCGAACCGATTTAGTTTCTAGTTCAAACATAAAGTTCCAAAGCCCATTAGGCCACCTAGTTTTTGATTGGTTGCAAGAAATTCTGGATTAGTGAATAGTGATTAATGAACAACTTTTGTGATTAATTTTTCATTTAAATTTTATCATAGGAGATGGCTGAAATGATGTTTAATTTATGACTGTTTTTAAAACTAGCAAGATTTTATCACATGGATGAATTTAGAACCGAAACCGACCTAATCTGATTCAAGTCGATCAGGTCGATTTTGCTTAATATTGAGTCGGTTTCAGTTTCTATGTCAAGTAACCCAATCAGATTAGATCAATTGAAAAAACTACAATAAATAGATCCAACCCGACCCATGAACAGCCCTAATCTGTACTTTATAAGGTCTCCGGAAAACGATATGAATGTTAATGAGTTCAGGGCTGGGTCTATCCTGACCTGGACCAGACCTGAGTGATTGACAGCTGTTCTGTAAGTGTTGGAAAAGCGAAATGGTCCCCCTTCCACTCTATATTTATTCTACCTTCACGGATGGGCCAATGTACCATATGGCTGCATACATGCATCTAAATGGTGGTGGGGAACGCATCTAGTGCGATACAGTACAGCCCTCGATTGACCTACCCAATATGACATGCTAGGGAAGAAGAAAAGATAGATATTGTTTTCTTTTTCAAAAGATTTTGTTACAATATCGATTGCTCCTACCTTTTCATTCCATTCATATTCCAAAACCAAACTAATCGAATTTTAATTGGTGTTTGTTTATGTTAGCATTTGCCCTTTGATCTAATTTAAAGGGCACGAATCATGCTCGTAAAAATTAGACCCTTCACCAATTATCCAAAAGAGTCAGAATCATTAACCAAGCATGGTGGGTCAGGTTTGGTATCTAAGCTGTTGTTTGAATTTGAAGTAACAATTTGTACCATGCAATTGTTTATTTGCATTTATTTAGATTTAAGATATGTAAAATATCATTAGGTATCACATAGGACAAAACACCTCTCTTAAACAAGAAAGTTACACTTATTTTTTGAAAATGATTTTTTACAGAAATTGAGGTAAAAGAATTTCAACTGCTTAATATTGAATCAGTCAACCAAATTAAAAAAAAAAAAAGGATTGCTTAAAATGTCTATATGACACTAACATAACATTTTTGTTGAAAAAATGGCTACGATGCCAAGCACTATCTTAATTATAAGATTTTATTCATTTGAATTTGGATCATGAAATATCAACTAAGGTTCAAAGTATTGACACAGGGCGTATCAGCCTGTCTGAGTACTTTTTTTATGTTTTATTTATTTATTTTTTAAAATCAGTTCAAAGAAATTAGTTTAAGTCTCGATTACTCTTTAAACTATGGTCACCTGATACAACCCCTGTAAGGACGTATTAAAAAGCCATCGATCAATACGAACTGATACATGTCAATACTTTAAACCTTGATATCAACTAAGTGCTCTTTAATTATATATATAATTCTCTATTTTATTAATATTTTTTATTTAGGATACATGTAACATATAAGGACAAGGAGTTCTTAGGTGATTGATGTTAAATATTTTCCAATCTTTTATCTCACTTCACCTTGACCCCTTTGTGCCTCAACAATCTCAATACAACAACTTCATCCGTCAGCTCTATTAATAGGACCGGACAAATTTAGAGCAGGGTATGGTCATGTTTTGTCGGATTTGTGTAAAGTCCAACCTGAACTCGACCAGTTGGTCCAGCTTCTTCCTCTTTTGTTAGAGGGGAGTAGCCGTTAGAAACTTTAGCTTTTGGCGCTTTTTTTTTTTTTAATGCAAAATGGTCCCTTTCAATTTTGAACATGATTGTTAAGGGGTGTCGGTGGGGATTGGTTTAGTTGGATTAAGCGGTAAACCTTTGACCCAACCCAACATTGTCAGACTTAATTGGGTTAAATGGGCATTTGCTGCGTATAGAGATACTATTTATGGGATGGGGTGGGTAATGTTCAGAACCCCATTTTATTTAATTATGGTCAGGTTGAGTCAGATTCGTGTTGGCTAGATCTTAATTAGTGCAATATCTTGATCTGATAATGACTATGTAATATACTAATTAAAATCTACGACACACTACCTCAACCTCAATGATGATATGAAATTTTTTTACCTTTTAATATTTCAAACATCTGCTGGTTACATGAAAATAATCACAATTCACAAACTATGAAATGATGAACACACTACCTACTGATTCCATTTTAGTGAGAAAGTGATTGAAAGCTTCAACACGTCTGCAATCACTCCTCACTTGTTAGAAGTAACTGAAGACTTTCATAAACAGAGGATCTCTGGCAGCCAACACCAGTGAAGCTCCTCTACAGGCCTTCAACTTTGTACCGGCGCTCCGGCCAATACCCAAATTCGGTGACCGACCTTGGTGGCAAAGCAAAGCAATTATCGGAGAAATTGAAATTTGAATAACAAAACATTAAAACAGAGCGCGTTTATAAGCAGTTCTCTATTAAGTAGCTCTGGCTCATGGGCTCCCTCCTGGACAGCAAATACAACAGTGTAATGTCAGAACCATTTATAAAAAGAAAAAGGTAAATATTAGGAGGCCAGATCTAATATAAAAATCCACACTGATCTTCTTGGTGGAATGCATTGAAGTGGTGGGTCCCTGGACTTTTTTAATAAACTTTGGGGCATTGGTAGGCCTTGGGATGAAGAGTGATGGTACTTGTCTAATAATGGTAGCTGGGCAGGTAGAGATTAACTTCAAAGCTGCAGAGATTTGGGCATCTGCAGTGCAAGCGTCTTCTTCAGAGGAAAAGCGCTCATCGTAGAACTGTCATTGAGCAAGAGGCAGATGCACATGGGTTGTTGATCATAGGAAGCTGAGACGGTGGTAAACAAAATGAGAGACGGCAGAAGTGCAGAGCCATAGAAAGAGAAGCCATGGTGTCTCAACTTAGGTTGAATGAGATGGGAGGAGCTGTAAGTTGCCAATGGTGTAAAATGGATGAAAATGCATTGTTTGGGTCTGAGCTGCTGCGTTTGATTCTGCACGCCACTCTCTCTCTCTCTCTCTCTCTCTCTCTCAAGCATTACTGACTCCACTAAGCCTCTTGCAATTCATTTTTGGTAGTATTCTTCTTTCAATTCAGACATATCTCATAGCTGGAAGTCTAAGATCCTCTCAAAGATGTGAGGTGTGGCTGGCTGGTCAGTTCACCCATTTAGGAAGGAGCCTTTCCTTCACTCCAGGAAGGAGGTAGGGTTCGTTAACATAATTGAATTGTACGTCCATAGGGAATGGAGAAAGGGTCTGAACTCCTCTGATATGGGCACTGGTCTTTTGGTTTTCATGAACAGACAAATATCGGAAGAGAGGAGTAAGTAATCAATCTGACTCTGTTTCCTTTGTTCTTTTATATTGAACTCCTCTGTTGTGGGCACCAGCCTGCTAGTTGGTCCATTTCCTCTCCTGAAAATTCAATTAGCCACTTCATTATTAAAAAAAAGGTTAAAGAAAGAATCATTCTGTTCATTGGAAGTTGGAACATCAGAAACATTCCACTGTGTGACCAAATGTGACCTTAATTAACGAAAACTACTGATAAAAAGATCAATATTATGAAGCTAGTTAAACAGGACAGGATTACTTGACGCCTAAATCTAATCATCTAATGGGACTTGACCCTTTTAACAACATCGACTGAGCTAAAACAATGTGCAATTGATTCTTGAATTTATGACGCTTTTATGCAGATTGGCCTTGTGGAGCAAAGAATCGGAACAACAGAATTAGCTAGTTGCTTGGGCTAACGAGGAGCTGCTCTCCAGGCGTGGAAAGTGGAATCTTAGTCCTAAGGCCTACTGCTGCTACTAAAAACTAGTTGCTAAATCTTTGACCATGGCTTTTATTCTCTCTCTCTCTCTCCCGCGGTGTGTTCATTTATAGAAACAGGGTTTGGTTGTTCATGTTTGTATTAGTGTTGAGAGCAAAAGAGCGAGTTAAAAAGCTGTTTTCTCATCAAACACCGTAAGGAGCATTGGCCACCAGAAGAGGATAGATAGCCCACATGTTTGTATTGGTGTTCTGTAAATTAGATGAGAAATTGTTTTCTCATGAAACACCGTGAGGAGTATTGGTGTCCCAACAGGATAATTGTTTTGCATCATGGACAAAAATATCCATATCACACCTTAATGGGTGTTTTGCAAGGTGTGGCATATTTCTATCCACATTTTGTGTTTGATTCTATGCATCTCAACTACAACATGTGAGATTATCTATGTTGTTAATCATTAAAACATAATATTTTATTTTTTATTAATATATATATATATATATATATATATATATAAAACATTAATAAATTATAAAAATAATTAATAAATAATAGAAATAATATTAATAATAATTAATAGTACTAACAATAATATTAATAATATTTAATAACAAATAATGATATTAATATTAATCAAAATTAGTAATAATAATAATTAAAAATGATTATCATTAATAAAAATAATATTAATGATTAATGATTGATAAAATAATGTTAACAATAATTAACGATATTAATAATAATATTTGATAATATTGTTACTAGTTACTAATAATTAACAATGATTAATAACATTAATAAAAAAATATTCAAAACTTATTGATGAAGAGTGATTTGGCCCGACCTCATGGACAGACGACACGTGTACGTGACTCAACACAAGTGACAACCTGACATAAGCTAGCTCGGTATAAAGCAAGCTCGGGTATGCTAGTACTCCGAACTGGGACCACCTTAGCCTAAGAACACTTCAGCATTCACAAAGGCAGGCCAAGGCGCGAGCTCGAAAAGCTCGCTACCAAGCAGTCGAATATCCCGTAGATAGCCCATCTACCGTACAGATCTCCGCATGGTCACCTCGAGGAATGCACCCCCCCTTTTTTTCTTGAACCCCACTGGATCGTACTTATAACGATAACATTAGTTCACCAACTCTTCGTTCTGGTGGGAAGTGACAATATTACCGTTTGGCAGCGCTTCAACCACCTAACACACGACATGTCCCATCGTAACAGGGGTTCAGTGACTATTCCATCTACTCACCTGAGCCAGTGTATAAAAGACCTCGCACTCACCTGGGGTAGAGGTACGTTCAATTACTATTATTGATTGTGCGAAATCTCTACTCTCTGAGCTCTCATTGTTATCATTGTCAATCTCTACATTATCACTGTGTACTGATTTAACCATTGGAGCATCCACGCCGGTGAGCCACCCCGGGATCTCTGAGCTCCTCTCTTTCAGAAACCCGTCCTCGTCGTCACTAGAAGCCATCTCACCTCTAGCAGGGAGTAGCCGGATTATGCTACATCACTTATTAATTAATAAAAATATTATTAATAATATTACTAATATTGTTTTATGAAGTTATTGACAATTTGACATTACTAGTATTTATTTATATAAAATAATAAATAATAAAATATACATTTATCCAGTTAAATGTTATTACTTTTTCCATGGTTTTCAAAATCAAATTGAATCAGAAAAACCGGGAACCGGTTAGGTGATTGGTTTCGTTTTTCGCCAAAATTGGATTTTGGCCAAAAAAAATGTTGATTTGGTCTGCAAATCGTTGAACCGAGGGTTCGAACCATTCAACGGTTTTGACCGTTTTTTATTTTTTTATTTTTCTGTCAAAACGGGTTGAAAAAAGTCGAGAACCGATCAGGTGACCAGTTCTGTTTTTGACAAAACCGAATTTTGGCCAAAAAAACATTGATTTGGTCAGCAAACCACTGACCCAAGTAGTTGAACCATCAAGGTTCAAAATATCAATACACCCGATATGCCCGTATCAATACACATACGGGCTAATATGTGTCGACACTTTGAACCCTGCTCGAACCGTTCAACAATTTTGACCATTTTTTTTCTATTAAAACCGAACGGTCATACTGAAAAAATCGAGAACTAGTTAGGTGACCAGTTCCATTTTTTGCCAAAACCGAATTTTGGCCAAAAAACATTAATTTGGTCAGCAAACCGCTAACCTGGGCGGTTGAACTATTTAAATCGTTCAACAATTTTAACCGCTTTTTATTTTTTTATCTTTTTTGTCAGAACGGACCGACCATTCAATGTATTGACACAAGTTAATAGTGGTTCAATCCCAAATAAACATCTGTGATAAAAAAAGCCAGATAAACATCTATTCAAATAGTTGATGAACTGATGTTCAATGAACTGGGGTAATTTTGATTGGTGTTGGACACCTTCTTCTAGCGGCAAGGCAGACTGATGGGAGAGCAAGAACTACAACAGTTTCCTATAAAAAAAAATGAGCTACAACAATAATATTTCTTAGGATGAAATAATGATGTGAAGTAGGGGATCAATGGCTCTTAGAGTTTTTTACCATCGTGTGGAGCAATCCACGATTCTTACCCGTTGTCAAGATTTTGCAAGATAATGAAGACTGTTCCACGAGATATTGTGGTTCGATCCACACCATACTGAACCGAATGATGCAAATGAGTTGTAGTGTGTTTTCAAACGCAATATATTAAACACCATCTCAGTCTGAAAAGAGTACAAATACAAATATATAGAATGCAAATGCAGGTTTAGCAATAATATAAAATACAAGGCTTTGCACTGTACATGCATATTTGTATTTGCACTCTTTCCAAACTGAGCCTTGACTTCTAAATGCATCCCGTGCTTCCAAATAGTATTTGGATGAGTTCTAATCAATATACACCCTCCAATTCATAAGGTCTACTTTGTCTAACAGACCTCTTATACCAAACAATTTACACACTCTGATGCTTCTTCAGTCACCAACTGGTTTCTTTTCTCTCCTGAAAAGAAGAAAAATAGCAAATGTCTAAGACCATTTCCAAATTAATTGAATGATTGTGTGATCATGCGAGCTTTCTCAAACTTGTCATGAAGTTCACATTTACTTGTAATGGGCTCACTATGGAGACTTTTACTTGTAATGAAATGATGGAAGAAAGTTAGTTGGTATTACAAAATTTAATCACTTAATATTGCACATACACGGGCCAATTTATATTAGAGGCTGTGTGGTACCGTTGTTGTTTTTACTCAAGCCTCTCATTAATGCCATGCAGGCATTTTGAATTCAACAAATCTATTTCATGTTTGGTTGGGCAGATCAAATATAAATGTTTGTAGTATGTTGTTGATCCGAATGTTCAGACCGTTCAATTCTGAACTTGTCCACGAGGCAATCTATTTTGTTTCACCCTGGAACCATGCCAAAAAAAAAAATGTTGACTTGGTTAGTGATTCATTGATTTGGGTGGTTGAATCATTAACCTGTTTGATTTAGACAATAATTTTTGATTTTTTAAATTGTAATAAATTATCTATTTGAACTAAATGGTCAAACCATTGACCCAAAACTGGTGGCTAAAATAATTATGGTTACTGATTGATTTTTAAAACATTGATTTATACATTTTTCACGTTTTGTTTGGAGGAAACATTTTTTTTTTTTTACGTTTCTTCCACTTCTAATTTCTCATACGGTGTCTATCTAATGGTGTTGATGTACATGAAACAACAATAAAGAATTGTACCTTGAATTTGTGTGCAAAATTGCCTATTTTCCCAAGTTCTAATGCCAAAATCAAGTACAAACATTGCCACTTTAACCAACTATAGTACCAAAAAGAACCTACTGGCTAATTTAAGACAGCGGTTTGAGTTCTCTTCTGCTGCAACTCTTCCTACCTTAGCACCAATTCTTTGGCCATTTTGCAATTCATCCTCTTTCGAGGGGATAATCTACAGGATCCAATGATTGAGCTATCTACTTCATGCCTCAAACGATAACCTCAAGCTAATTGCTACATTGTTTGATAATGATACTTGTTGATCCAATATTGTGAAAACTGTAATTACTAGCATAATGTTCTATTTGTTTATAATGCATTTTTATTTGCACTGATGCAAATATAAGGAATTAAAAATCAGAATAGTATTTATTATTTAATGCTGGTTCACTTCTGCTTTGAGTTTCGTTTTAATTTGCTTCAAATTTTATTTTACTTCATTTACACTGCAATCAAATAAAATAAAGTGAAATGTAAAACGAAAATAAACTAAAAATCAACTTATTTGCAGTCCCATACTTCTCTGCACAGGTACAAATGAAATTACATTGAAAACAAACAACGCCTAATGGACAACACGATTTGTTGATTTGTTAAAGTCTAAGAATGGTAGATCATCTTTGTAGTCCAACATTGAAATACCTAATTTAATTTTCCTCATTAAAATATACCGTTTTAGCCTTTTAGATTGCTATCCTTTGGAAAACCATAAAGGACCAACAGAACACGTTGGAGCGTGTTTTGGATCAGGTCCATAGGGCTGGTATCTAAGTCCTTGTCTTTAATTTCCTTTTACAATGGGGACTGACCTAGTGGGGGTAGATGTGTTAAAAGAAGAAGGTGACACTCACATCTGCTATTGGAAATTCAGAAAGACAAGTTGCTGATCCATGTTTCAATGTCACTTGGATAATAGGTCGATACTTCTATTTTTTATCATAATTTTATAATTTGAAAAAGTAATCAAAGATTCAAAAAGAACTTTGATGAAAGTTATAAGAAATGATTTAATCACCTATAATATAACAATGAATATGGCACAGAACACACAAAGGCGAAACAAGATTCAAAAAGAGCTTTGTGTCATTTCAAGACTGTATTAATGTATCATTTTTTGGATACAAAGTTCTGGCTGACGATGTCAATAGGCTATATGTTTGTGTCGTTCTTGTGACGAAATGAAGAACTATTGGTCGCCGACCATGGCATGGCCATCGCCATCTCCAACCACTACATTCTGCCCCCCAATAGTAACTTTTCACCCCCATCTCCGATCATGGCATGGTCATCGTCTGTCGTTGATCAGGTGGCATATTTCTTTGTTCATCTCCTCTTGTTGCATCAATGTCAATCAAACACCACCAAATTTGTATGCACATTTGCCCCGATCCCAAACAAATAAGAAGAGTGCAAAAACGGTCTAAAGATGTGAAATGACTTTGAGTTCATGAACTTAGAAGATGGTAAATATGTAGTGTACATATTTGTGTTTGCATCGCAATCAAATGCAGCCTTATGAGCTTTAAGCTGTGAGAAGTAAAAATGAGCCAAAAAGTGTTTTAAGGCTTGGTACGAGACTAAGAATTATTTTTAAAAACATAATAATCTAAAGTCAAAACACTTTTAAGCTCATAATTTCATTTTTAGTGAAATCTTGTTGTCCACAGGCTCCGTTTGGGAAGAATGCAAATGCAGGTTCAGTGTATATATGCACTCCAGTTCAGTTTTGCTAGTGTTTGGCAAGAATATATTTGTGCATTGACAATGATAGAAAATACAATTTTCAATACATGTTTGCATCCAAAATGAGAGGAAAGTTTACATCAAAAAAGTTGATATACATTTAACTCAAAGTTGATCAAATGTTAAAAACGCATATTTCTGCCTTGGATTCGTGTTTGCATCCATTACCACTAAAAATCACTTGACAAAAAAAGTAAATTTATCACTGAAAAACTAAATCAACTTTAGATTTGTATAGACCAAAATGTATTCTATTATTTGCATTTGCTCTCTATTTACATTCTTTCCAAATGGAGCCTTGACTTTAATTAGCTTTGATATCCAAGCTTCAGGGCAAAAATGTTTTATATCATTTATGGCCGACCTCGACCTATTTGCAAATATTCTAGTTGAATAAGCTGTTAAATTAAGCAATTTCTCTCTAACCAAAGAAGAAAATTGTGATCTTCAAAATTATATGTAAATTGAGTCGTTGAACACAACTCAACTAAATCCCCAAGTATACTTTTTTTCATGGCCAATTAGTACCTTTTGATGTGATTGATGGGTCCGTGAATAATTAAGGGGCCACAAATATTGCCCAGCCCACCAATTCCCTTAGATTTTGCAATCTTGATTTCCAAAATATTGATCTGAGTTCGGGTAATAATCATGCCTC
The DNA here is from genome assembly GCF_056320005.1 of Nelumbo lutea. NCBI lineage: Eukaryota > Viridiplantae > Streptophyta > Magnoliopsida > Proteales > Nelumbonaceae > Nelumbo > Nelumbo lutea. The sequence continues at coordinate 22,988,850 of NC_142686.1, read as the reverse complement.
ATTCTTACCCAATTCTTGTCGACCAGGTCCGGTCATTCTACCAAGAACCTCTGAACCTAACCTACTTGCATTTCTTCTATGTTCTCTCCATGGATGGCATGTCAACCCGTAATATACAACCGAGTCTGGTCGGGTTAAACCTTTTCCAGACTAAACGGTTTTCTTTCCAGGCACAGAGAATAAGGGCCTGTTTGGTGTTTTTTTTATGCGGTCTTTTGTTTGTTTATAAATTGGAAAGACTGAAAATCAGTCTATTTTAATTTGGCACGCAGAAGGTTTGGCCGCCAAAAGATGGGGCACCCAAAAGATGTTAAAAACCTATTTTAAATTAATTTCGGGAAGCTCTAAATGAAACTTCTTGCGTCTTTTGAATTTTATTCAAGCATAAAAAGACCTAAAACAATACATTCTCAAAAAGATTTGCCAAACGGACCCTAAATTAGTAATAAGCAGGAATACCCTTTTTTTTTATTTTTTTAGCGTAGAATCATTAGAGAATTAATCTCGTACGAAGGGAGATATATCACACATGCCTTGCCTTCGCCTAGAACAGTAACGACGTATAGACAAGGAAGAGATGCTTTCCCCTTTGCAGTTCCAAGAAAAATCAAATGGGCCAGAAACTAACATTGACCAAATAGCTAGCAATGCCGTCCTCCGCACACCCTTTAACAGAATCAGATTCTGCAATATATAGAAAAGAGAAGAATCCTGACAGAGAAACGTCAATAACCCATTAGCCTTTTTTTTTTTCTTTCAAATTTTATTAGTGCCTTTCCTATCGTCTTTTCTATCACCGAATCAACCTGTCCTCGTCCCGGCACCCGCGTCCAGGCGAGATCAGCCGCCTCGCCACTCAGCCTCTTGTCAGCTTCATGTCACAAAGGGCAAGTTCCGGTTGCATTTCCTTCATTTGTTCCTTTCGTAACTTGCATGATTCTATCAAAACTAGTTAGACAATTTCTTTTTCCTCTCAGATTAATGCTGTGATGGGTGTTTCATGTTTTCTGCTACTTTGCAGCTTTTCTGCATGGTGATGAGGGTCCATATGGACTGCAACGGTTGCTACAGGAAAGTAAGGAGAGCCCTTCTCGATATGCAAGGTGAGGTGCCTTTTTAGTAGGGAGGATTAAATTTAAGCCTCCAAAGATGGGTTCTGTTTCAGATAAACTATTGGTCGAGTCTCACATGAATACTTTCTGTTTGTTTTGTTTGGAATTCTGATTGAAGAGCTGGAGACACATCTGATAGAGAAGAAGCAGTGCAAGGTAAGCGTGCTTGGAAGATTCAATCCACAAGACGTGGCAATAAGGTTAAGGAAGATGACGAACCGCAGAGTCGAAATCCTGGAAATCCAAGAGTTGGGCAACAGCAATGAAGATACCAATCAGAAGCCCGTAGTTACCACAGGATAGTTGCAGATGAGCTGATCCATCTTCTCTTGGGAGTTTGTGTTTAGGAACGTTTATTGATATGAAAAGAGATTTGGAATTCGTTATCCAATTGTAATGGCGCTTTGACAAATTCAATGGAATTGCATATATATCATACAATAACCTGTATTCCGTGCTGAGAGAGCCGGAGGGGAGTGAGGGGAATTACGAGGGCTTGCCCTCTTCGTGTATGAATTGTAAACGTTGATTTTAGCATATATAGATGTAGAAGAATAAGCTCGAATTTTTCAAACATTGTGTTACCATGACCAGAAGTTATGGATAAAAGGTGTTGTGAAGAAGGGCCACTGCTCTCATTTTTTATTCAGTCCCTTTAAATAGTGGAGTAACTGACTCAGGACCTGCTGGGATCGATCAACTCACTAATCAGATGAGTCTGCAACGCTGCATACCTTTCAGTGTACTCTTGTTCATATCTGGCCATTTTCAGATGAGTCTGCAACTCTGCATGCCTTTCATTGTACTCTTCTTCTCATTATCTCGCTATTTTCATGTCTGGTTCAGGTTGAACCTTGCACCCTAACAAAACATGCATCGTTCACTAAAGACAATTGGATATATTGAAATCTCAGGGTCCATTTGGTTCGTGGGAATAGGGGTTTGGAATCGGAATAAGAATTTCCCATGCCTTTTGGTTGGACAGAATCAGAACCCGATTCCCTTTCCTAGTGGAATGCCATTCCCCCCACTTGAGGGAATGCCCATTCTGATTCCCCATAGGAATGAGAATCCCATTCTAGCAGAAGACAAGTGACTCCCCCCAAAGTCTATTCCTCTTTAACTTGATGCCAAGCCTCCCTCCCTCCATCTCTGTTGGTGCTTCCCCTCTTCCAACGGCTGAACCTTGCAAACTCCGGGGAGGTAAGTCACCACCGATCAATGCTGTTGTTTAGTTTTTCTTTTTCCTCATTTTTAGGTGTTTCTTTTCGTCTCTCTATGCTGGCCCCCTCCCCCAACGGCTGAGCCCTGTCGAGTGTCGTCGCCTCGTCGGACCTCGTTTTCTTCCTTTTTTTTTTTCACTTTTTTTTATTGACATAGGTGACCTGTGACCTTGCAGCTCTCCAGCAACTAATCTAAGCCCATTTCCGGCGAGGTAACAGCCTTATCTTCTATTTGACGAGGTAATCCACCAACGTTTTTCTCAGACTTCTCTAATGCATTTTTTTCTTCTATTTTTGAACTTTTATTTTCAGTTTTTGTATTGATTTATTGGTGGATGTTGGAATTGGGAGTTTGCTTGTGTGCTAAGGTGTTCAATATTATTACATAGAAAATAGCATGTCTTCCAATTTCAAATAGAAAACGAAGACAAATTCACAATACCAGAATTATGTGTGAAATGGCCATGATGTGGATTGTTTAATTTAATATGTAGCATTACACTATGTTAATGTATTTCACAATTAGAAGATATCGGTCAACATCATCAAATAAATATGAAAGGAGGATGGAACGGAACGGATTGAATATATAAACAAGCTCACGGTTATTTATCCCTATTGAATAATAAGCTAACTTTATGGATAGTTTAGCTCAACAAAATGTTTGCCAACTAGAGAGCTAGAGTTAGTGTCTAGTTGTGGTGTTGATGTGTATTATTTTTCAATTGTTTGATTATTTCCTTTTTATTTGGATGTATTGTATGCATTATGTTTCATTGATTTTATATTTCTTTATTCAATTTGACATATTCATAAGTTTTATATTTCTTTATTTAATTTTACATGTTTACAGGTTTTGTTGTCATTTTTTTCTTTTAAAGTTTATGAACTGTTACTTTTGGTTGATGGGATGTCTACCAATGTTGAGAATACCCAATCTAAGCGTGGTAGAGGAAAGAACAAGCGTAAGTGGCTTGATGACGAGGATAAGGCATTGATCGAAAGCTTGCAGGAATTATGTACCAATCCTCAATGGAAATGCGATGGCAACTTTAAAAGTGGTTATATGTTGAAGTTACAGGATATGATTCATTCAAAGATTCCAAATTGTAGTCTACAGGCGAGTCCCCACATTGAGTCTAGGGTTAAGTGGCTTAAGCAAAAATACTTTGCTATTGTTCAGATGTTAAAAGAAAATGGATGTAAATGGGATGATACGAAGAAGATGATTCGATGTGAGAAGGAGTGGTATGATCGTTGGTGCAAGGTAAATTGTTCATTATTTCTTTATCCTTAATAATTATATAATTTGTCTTTTGTTTGCATTAGCTCTTAATGTTGCTTGTGTTGTTTAATATGTTAGGCTCACAAGGATGCAAATGGTCTATATGGCATGAAATTCAAATGGTTTTGGGAGCTTGGTAAGATTTATGACAAAGATAGGGCAATGGGTCAATTAGTTGAAACTTTTGAAGATGATGTGCAATACATAGAAATGGAGGAGGCAGAAAACGATGTTGCACATTTTAGTAGTGATGAGGATAATTTAGGTGAGGAGGGCCAATTAGTGACACTAGTCAGCAAATCAACCACTGCAAGCACAAGTACTAAGAAGAAGAAGAAAGAGCAACAAACACTCAAAGGAAATGAAGCAAAGAAGCAAAGAGCAATGCAACCAATTAATTTGGAGGCACAGTTTTTGACTGCCATAGGTAAATTTGAGTCACTTATGCAAGATATTGGCACCCAACTTAGGACTCTGGCTACTATGATGGCTCATGAGGATGAACGAAAGCAACAACTGATTGATAGGAGCAACAACATTGTGGAGGAGCTAATGAAAATTGAAGGCTTAACTAGTAAGGATGTGTTTAGAATAGCTAACATTCTATCCACTGAGCCACCGAAGCTTAATGTGTTTTCTCAGCTTCCACTTGCAATGAGGAGGGAATATGTGCTTGATCTTCTTTATCCTAGTTTTGATGGATCTACTTCTGCCCAATAGGTGTTATGTGTTGTGCTTATTTCTTATAATATGTGGTTTATTTGGCTTAGATAGTTTGTTGGTGTTATCTTACTATGCCCCTATACTTATATGTTATCTTATGTTGGACTTAGTTTAGATAGTTTATGGCATTATGTTATCTTATTATGATTATTTGTATTTTTTTTTTTGTATTATTTATCTTATTTTGTGCTCTTTCTTCATTTTTTTTGTTGTATATTCTCTTTTAACTCTTTATATGTGAATTGAGTGTGAAATTATATATCTATTAAAAAACAATAATAAGTCAAAAGTTGAAGTTTTTATCAGGGGCAAAATTGAAATCTCATTTAATTTTGATTTCAACTTCTAAATGAACTAAATAACATCAATAGGAATTCAATTCCAATTCTTGTATGAACTAAATAGGTGTGGGGAATAGGCCATACCAATTTCAATTTCAGGATTCTGATTCTAATTCCGATTGCAAACCAAACAGATCCTTAGTTTGTTAGGATTGTGAAATGGCTTGTTTGTATTATGAATAGTAGTCAACTTGTCATAGGTTAATTAGATGAATCATGATAAAATACAACACTTATTAAGCCAAGCATGAGAAGCCAAGGGTGCTAGGAGATCATGTTAATAGAGAATCTCTTGAAAGTAATTGTTTCATTCAACAAACAGAAATAAGAGAAGCCAACATACAATAAAAACAAACAGACAGACAACACAGAAAGAAGCAGAAAGCCAGAAACTACTACAGCAGACCAAAGGCACCTAAACCAAAGGGGGAAAAAAAGAAGAAAAACAAAGAAAACAGATACTACACTAACAAGCTAACTTATGAGCAACCCCATTTGCACTAGTACAAATGCATGAGAGCGCAAATGAAAAAATTGTAAAATCTTGTTTAATTTTGTTTTAGGTTTTATTTTATTATTCTTCATATTTTAATTTACTTTATTTGTATTATAGTCAAACAAAATAAACTAAAATTTGAAACAAAAATAGATCAGAATTTATACTCAAATCATTTGCATTGCCATGATTTTGCATCAGTGCAAATTTATTTACATTGCAACCGAACACAGCCTTAGATCCAAGCAATAAAACACCAAATCTCTTAAAATTGGTTGGAAGAGCTTATACATGTGACCTTGTTTTTTCTCATTCTACTACGACCAACTTTATCAGTTTGCTCGAATTGTATTATTGAACCAAACCAACTTATTAAACCCTTTTTCTAACTGACACCTAGTTCATTTTGTTAAATTCTTATTCACAAAAGATATATAAATCGTTAGCCCTTTGCTTGGCCGGAGAAGCCCCAAATCCTCTGCTGCCGTTGAGTTTGCTTTGGTTATGTTTTGCGGTCGGAATATAAGTACTTTTGATAGAGTAAAGCATATCACGAGGCATCAAATTATATGCTTGATGCTCTGTTGACAGGCGTTTGTATTTGAATATGCCAAAACGAAAGAGTTCTATGACTCTGTCTACTGGAATTTTTTAATCAAGTCCTCAGACGCTTTTATGGCGACAAGTACTTTTTTTTTTAAGTCTGGATAACGCTGTAAGCATAAAGGAGATTAGTGAAAAGCTCCCTTGTTGATACCCTTTATTTTATTGTCAAACATCAAAATTTCTAAGTGAAATTTTACCTTTATGCGATTGCAAATTTTCAATTGTTGCTTTTTTTTGGCAAAAGAGTATTCTCATTGAGGAGGATATTTCCAAATGTTGCTTTATATCATGGGGGAACTGGGAAGCAACTTGGGGCGGGCAGCCCAAGCCCAGTTGCTATGACTGACTGTAACTATTTTAGAGGGCCAAGGCCCAGCATATAATGCCATTAATGCCGGTCCTTTTTTTTCGTTTTGTGGTGTTTAAGGGGCTACATGGTTCATGTGAATAAATAAAGAAAATTTAAAGATATTAGAAGGGGGGCCTTACTATACTCTATCATCGAGGATTTAAGTATTGATATGATATACCAGGTATCATCCTCAAAGATCACCGAAATGCAAATTTTTAAGGGTTTGAAAATTTTAATGTTTTTAGTCGTTAAATATAAATGTCACAAGGCCCCATGTAAAATATAAACCAAAAAAAACAAAAGAGCATTGGTCACCCAAAATGCCCAATACACATTTGTGTGCATTAGGCCATGTTTGGGAGTGCTTAAAAATATGTTCTTATTTGGGCCGAGACTCTACCATTAAGCACTTATTGGTGCTTGGGAAATAAGCCTGAAATAAGTGCTTACTTTAAAAGTAAGGGCTTAATTTTTAAGCCCAAATTTTTAGCTTTTTAAGTGCTTATACAATAAACACTTATTCAATATTTTTCTTCCAAAATAATCCCTAGTTGAATTATAAAATACCACTTATAAAATTATCCTTAGTTAAACTTTATAATTGCACTTTCATAAAAGTGCTTTCAAAAAAGTGTATAAAAGTACTTTTGTTTAAAAATTTGAAAAAAAAATGAAGGACAAAGTAGTCACAAATGCTTGTTTAAGTGCTTATTGGAGAAAAAGACTACCAAACATCCAATATGAAATAAGTGCACTTGAAAAAGTTGGGTGTCAAATGCAAATAAGTGCTTATTCGAATAAGCACTTGCTTTTAAGCACTTATTTTTTAACATAAGCACTCCCAAACATGGCCTTAGTGTATCAATACTTCAAATCTTGTAAGAAAGTAGAAAATGGGAAATATATAAAAGGATCAAAACCTAAGTTTTGTTTTACTTCATGGGGCTACTATACAAATGGGGATAGCCCATCCCTTGAAGCCCCCAACACTGGTAGTAGATAACAATGAGGTGTTTGGCAAGTCTTTTTGTGTGGTTTTTGGACTTTTTTAAAGCTTTAAATATTAAAATTTGGTCTATTCTATTTCGCACTAAAAGATAGGAAGTTAGGGAGACCTATGCCCTAAAAAGCTCATGGAAGATTAAGAAAGCCAAAAATCTAGCTTCAAATGAAGCTTCCTGCCTTTTTGCAACTAAAGCTAAAATCTTTCATTTAACAATTTTGTAGATCATGATGATAGACTAGGATACTTACCAAAGGGCCTAGATCTTTAAAGATGAGACCTCAAAACTCATTACATCTTTTGGCATTCTAGGTTAATGACATCTTAATTGATACACCAAATGTTAAGAGTTAGGAGGAAAGCAAAAAAAAAAAAGACTATTACCTTTTGAGTTGTGCCAAACACAAGTTTTTGCATATTACAATACTTTGAACACCTAGATATTGTTTGCATTTGTGGTTCTCCAAATCCTAAAGTTGGTAAAAACACTAAAAAAAATGAACCCGAATTGTGAATATGGTAGGATTGGTCCCCTCATTTCTACCTCTACACTAATTTTACCCATGATTCAAACAACCCATGTAACCTGCTTGCATACAGGGTCATGAGTCATGAGCTGGGTTTGGGTTGTGGTGGCTTTAGATCGGGTCATGTCGATTTGAGCCAAATGCATAAGCATTCCAAGCTCGTTCCATTGACTACTTGTTGTTTAGTCCAAGACCTTAGACTCCATTTGGGAATAGTATGCAAATATAAATATGTAAAGTGCAAATAAAAATGTTCAAAAATACTACAAACTCATGTCCTTTTTAGTCTACCCCAAACTCTTTTAGCCGCTTTGTGTGAGAGAGTTGGTGCTCGGAGGGAGAGAGTTGGATTAATTTCAGGTTTTGTTAGAGTCTTTATCTTCTGCGTCTAGTGCTGTAGAGGCAAGAAAATGGAAAATGATGAAGAGAAGAACCGAGAAGTGAAGAAGATCTTAACAAAGAGTGTAGAGAGGAAATGTGATCTTTATGCAAAGGTGTTATCCAACAAGCCTATGAATGTCTCTGGAGTGATGGACCAACTTAGAAACATGTGGTGGTGGATAAAGGGAGAAATGAAGATAGAAAGAGCAAGTGACAACTTGCTGTGGATTTCCTTTTCCAGAGAGAAGGATGTGAAGAAAGTGTCGAGAGAGGAGCCTTAGACGATTAAAGACTATCCTCTACTTCTCAATGGATATATGGGTGAGGATTTTAAATGCTCCTATAGCTTACAAAACAAAGGAGTCTGGGAACCTGCTTGGCCAAAATGCTATGGAGATTATTGACATCAAGCTTGAGGAAGACAAGGAAAAAAAAAGAAAAAAATCAAAATGGAATAAGGGATTAAGGTTTCGGGTTAAGGATGATTTGAGGAAACCTTTGGTTTTGGGATCTAAAGGTACACTAGAAGATGGAAGGGAAGGGTGGTTTTCGTTCTAGTACAAAAACCTCCCTTTATACTACTTTCAATGTGGTTAATTCACCATTTGGAAAGAAATTTTAAAGATGGATGGAATAAGGAGAAATCGATGGAAAGTCTGGCAAGGCATCTTGAAAAATAGAGGATGGAAGGTTCGGTGGTTCCATCGGGCTACGGTCCTTGGTTGAGGGCTGAAGTTGGGAACGAGGAAGATAGATATGTGAACGCAAGCAAAAAAGAAAAGTGGCAGAAGAACTCAAATTCTAGAACTCAGAGTGAGGACAATAGTGACAAGCCAACTTGTGAGTTGCATCCAACTGGAAACATAAAAGATGGGCTTCAAAGATAATCTGAAAACAATTGGAGAGAGAATGCAAGTGAACAATCAAGGGAAATTTTGAATCTCAATTTAGTGAGAATGCCTGCAAAGAGAAAACTATTCCAGGAAAGAGATGGAAATGGAGATGAACCTCTGTTGGCCGGAAATGAGAGAGGTACTCAGAATTTCAATGTGATCCTATCGTCAGTGTCCTTTTCCTGGTGGAGATCAACTTTCAAGAAAGGGGAGAGGTGGTCATTCAGAGATGGTAAATCCTTTCCAACAAGCTTTACCTTTCCTATCTATACTAGCAGCGAGGAGCAGTCGGGCCTATGCTCGAGCTATATCAGAAAGGGAAAAACTAACCTTACACTCCAAGCATTACCAAAAGTAGGTAGTGAGGTGGATGGTTTGATGTACAAGGAAGGTGGACAAACTTCTAGGTCTAGAAATCAGTTTGAAGACGATTTTGATGCATCGTCCAAGAATGAGATTACATTTGGAAAAGAAATAGGGGCAAGGTTAATAGAAGACTAGTCAATTTAGGTTGTGGATCTAGGTTTGGGGAGTCAAATTGTCTCAAATAAACCGAATCTACCTAATCACTTTACTGGAGATTGCTTGAGCTCTTTCTCTCTTGGAAATAGCAAATCAAAAAGGGAGATGGTGCAGGGTTTAAAGGATGGTGTCGAAATGGCCTAGAAGAAATAGAAGAAATCCAAAGGGACTAAGCTAGAGAGTTCAAATGGCATAGAAGGTGTGGTGTTGAGTTTCTTCAAGTGCAATCTAGAATATCAAATGCCCATAAGCTCATATCTATTAGGTTCTCCACTAAGAAAAGGTACCCTAGAACCCTAACATTGACTTTAGTTTTGATGGTGTTAAATGCATTGTTGATCATAAGATCGATAGTTCTTTATGGAAACAAGAAAACTGTACTTCTTTCTTTAGAAATGATAATCGACTGTTGATGTATGTGGAAAACTATCCGACAATTGCCTTCTTTATAGAGACAATTTTTATTTTATTTTATTTTATTTTGGAGGGAGAGGGTGGAGGGTTTAGAGGATAGTGTTGAAATAGCCCAGAAGAAATAGAAGAAATCTAAAGGGAATGAACTAGAGAGTTTGAATAGCATAGAAGGTGAGGTGTTGAGTTTTTTCAAGTGCGATTTAGCATATCAAATGCCTGAAAGCTCATATCTGTTAGGTTTGCCATCAAAAGAAAAGGTACCCTAGAACCCTAACTTTGATTTTAGTTTTGCTGGTGTGAAATGCATTGTTGATTATTGGGTGGACTTATCCTACGGGTGCAAATTGGATACCTAACTTAAGTAGTTAAGTAATTTATTCAACATTAGGTATGTCCTTCTAATTGGCCTCATATGAATTTTAACAAATCCTCACCCCCAATACTCCCAAATTGAACCCTTAATGGCTTAACCTAACCTGAACTTTTCCCAAGCTTAGGTCTCAGATTTTTGGGCTTTGAGCTCGACTTGGACTAGAAAACTCAAGCGAGTCAAGCTCAAGTTAAAGCACCCCGCTTAAACATATGGTATAAATTACAAACGTAATGCAAAAATACTCATTCCAGAGTATTTGAACATTTACTCATCTATCTAAACAACCTTCAATTATTTAAATTTGGTGTTGTTTGGGAAGTTTTTTTAGAAAGATCTTCTAGCAGCCCAAATAGCCAAAAGATATATTGAGCTTTTGGAGTATTGTCTTTAAAAACAAAGACCTTAGGGTAAGTGGCTTATTATACTGGAATTTTAAAAACACGTTCAAAGGCTATATATCAATTTTTTGAACCACCATTGGCTTGGAAAATCAGACCATTCGATCCAAAAATCGTCCAAGTAATTGGTTCCACTTCACTCTTAACCCTTTCTTGGGCCGAAATCTATTGACTTGGTTAGAGAACCGCTGACTTGGGTGGTCAAACCATCAACCCGATCAATTGCTCGTGGTTTAATAAAGATGTAGAGGAGATTAGAAAGGAACCAAGACAATAACGATCTTAGATTTGAGGTCACTATATCACATAGAGAGTGAGAGAAGAAGAAGAAGATAAAACAAGATTGAGGTTGGAGAGGAATCGGATCTTAGATATGAGATCTATGTTTTTGTTGCCGTTGCAATTTTGTTGTTACCGCCATTGCCGTTGCCATCGCCATTTGTTGGTGAACACTGGATCCTCCTCCTCCTCCTTCCTTGCTTCCTTTTTCTCTCTCATTTCCTTTTTTTCCCCACTTACTCTCCTTCCCTTATTTCTTTTCTTTCTTTCTTTCTCAGTCGAAAATGTAATCTATCTTTCTCATAAAAGACTAAAAGTTTAAAAGAGTAACAAAAGTTAACATATAAACAATATTTGCCCTAATAATCCAAACCGCCTAAACTGTTTGACCTAGACAATCAAACTGCTGACTTGGAAGCTGATGGCCACAACGGTTCCATTTTTAGCTTGATTTTTAAAACCTTGTTATATATCACATGGAAAGACCAAAACTTCATTTGAAGCATTCCCAAAATTCAGTGCTTTTGGTCTTTTCAGGTCTTTTTGCACACACACCTTCTCATCTTTCAGACTTTTGGTTAGCAAACAGAAAAATATAGATTTTCGGTCATTTGAACTTGTCAAAGCCCCAAAAACTGTGCTGAAAGACTTATCAAACACCACCTTAATTAACTGACTTTTACGACCCCAAAATTATTAAATATAGGCCCAAAAGATGTGGGCTTTGGACGGATTGGGCTCAAGCTTACTAGTCGTGCTTGACGGTCCAAGCTTGGTCCCTATGTTTTACATTTAGGCTGTGTTTGGTTTGAAGGAAAAAATAGGAAAAGGAAGAGAAAGGTGGAGAAACATTTACAAACCTTGTATAATTTTCCCTATCTTTCCCTACTTTTTCCTTCAAACCAAACATAGACTTAAGGTTGGGCCTGGGTTGGCCCCAAGCCCGGCCCAACCCACCCAAGTTTCACCTTTGAGCCTACCGCTTGTGCTTCTCTCGAGAACGGACCCACGTAACCCGCAGTCTTACCTGAAGTCCTCAATTCTGTTCCTGTATCTTCTTCCTTTCGGCAGCCATATACCGGTCAACCCTAACCCTAAATTAATTCCATGGCGGGAGACGAAGCGGAGACTCTGAAGAGGCATCGAAGATCTCCCGACGAAGGAACTGAAGGGGTCTCGAAGCGCCGGAAGCACAGCCACCGACACCACCACAGCAGTAGCGGCGGCAGTCATCATCGTCATCACCGTCGTCATTGCTGCAACAAAAGTGACAATAACAGCAAACATGAAGAAGGCGACTTCACTTGGCCTATTGCTATTGTCCCAGCCTCTAATTCATGTCCAGATGACGAAAAGGAAGAAGGAGAGATTCTCGAAGAAGTAGAGGAAGGTTATCAAATTGGCGATGTTGCAATAGTAAAGAAGAAAACAGACTCTGATATTGAGTCCGGCGAGATTGAGCCAGAAGAAGTCGCTGACAGATCGGATAATCGAGGTCGTGATTCGGTAAGTGCAGATTCCCTTTTGTTCATCTCGTTTTCCTTTCTAAGTTCGGTTCTAAAATCCAAAGTCTGGTTTTGTTACATACTATTACCTGTTGACTTCGTTTCAATTTACTTTGATATTGTTGGGACTTTGAAGCCCTTTTCAGGGTTTTATTGCAAAATTCGTTAGAACCTTTGTTTGCTTTTTTCCTTTGTCACTAAAAGGCAATTCCTAAGAACCTATCTTTTTTCTTTTTTCTCTGTTCCCTAAAATTGGTTTCAGTTTTAGAAGTTTGTCTGTTACCATGTTCTCTTATTGCTATTGGTCGTAAATTAATCGCCAGTTAACCAAATTCAAGTACTGCGTTACACATTTTTTCAGGCGAAGTTTCTATAGGCATTTCCCGAAGATTGATGGTGTATAACGAGTTTTTAAGATCTGTTCCCTTTTTTATTAATTTTATTTTGAAATATAGGAGCTATCCTTAGACTTTTATGTGCTTATATTGAACTGTAGAAGCTATCCATAGAATTTTGCTTGTTTATAAGATTAAACATTTTCTGTTAATGCTGTTTATTTTTTTCTGCTTTAGGAGAGATTTGGTGAATGGGACTTCAGTTCCGGTAAATATCAGGAAGAGCTTGAGCTAAATCATAATATGCTGACAGAGAATAGTATAGAAGATAATGCTCAAAGTTCAAAGGCCTCCAAAGATTACAAGGTTCATAATACTGTTTCGGTTTTGGTTGGGGATAGGAGAGACAATGTTGAGTACCAGCTTCATGAATGCTCTGACAGGAAAGATGTTAAGAGCACACTTTCCAAGGTTGATATTCTTGGAAATTCAAGGACTGAATGTCTGGTTTTTTATCAGAGAAACCATGGAGAGGCAGAAATTGATGGGTTAAGTTCTGAGTATGAAGCCTTCAAATCCAGAGAGAAGGGAGAAGGGAGACATAGTTGCTTGTCCTCCAGAGATGACATGCTGAACCATGATAATGGGAATTTTAATCACAAATTTCATGGAGAGGATGAAAGACCTCATGCAGAGCCTATATCCTGTCCCAAAGAAACTGGAAAGGAGAAGGGTTGCAGGAATGTTCAGGAAAATGTGTCAAAAAGGCATAATAGGTCAAGATCTCCAATCACTAGAGAATATGTGGATTCAAGCAAGAAAAGAAAAATAGATGATCAAGGGGCTAAAACTGATTTCTGTGGGGAGACTGAATGGCGTGATTCAATAAGACACAAATCAGAGAGATCTTTGGAATTGAATGACGCTGACAGAATTGATGCAGGGCATAAAATAAGATCAATCTTTCTATCTAATGATTGGTTCCACAAAAAGGTCCATACTAGGGACAGTTCAAGGTCTCATGGTCGTTCTAGAGAGAGAAGATCCCCATCCTATAGCATGTTGCAAGAGAAGAGTAAAACTGATTCTGATCATGAAAGAGTGGTTAGATACTGTAGTGAGGACAGACATAGTAGTAGATACTGGGTGAAGGACAGGGAGCAGCAGAGTAGCAGTTACAGAAGATACAGTGGGCAAGATAATAGGCATGGCAGTAGAGAGACAAGAAACAAAGATAGGAATAGGGTTAAGGAGAGAGATAGAGCTGGAAAAAGGGATCCAGACTGGGATAGGAGTATGGAAAGAGATAGGGAAAGGGATAAGGAGAAGACTAGAAATAGGGATAGAGAAAAAGGCAGAGGTAGGGAGACCCGGTGTGACAGACCCAGCAGGCATAATTATGATGGACATGAAGATGACTATCATGACCAAGAGATGTACAAGGAGTCCAGGCATTCAAAATATGATGAATTGGAACAGCGGGATAGAGTAAGAACAAAAATTGCACCAAAGGTATCTAATTTCATGAATGGTGATTGCGAGGGACATGAACAGAAATTACAAAGGTTGGGGTTCTTAAACATAATCATTTAATTGTTTCAAGTTTCTTAGGTTGAATTGTATTTGACTTCATTTACATATTTCTGTGTTCTAGAGATGAAGAAGAAGATTATGAAGATAAGATTGCATTGCAACTTGTAGACCAGGAAGAGGAAGATCTTGACAGAATTAAGGAGAGCAGAAAAAGAAGACAAGTCATTTTAGAAAAGTATAAACAGCAGCAATTACAACAACAGGTTCTATCTCATTCTGAGAGCTTGGGTAAAGGTATCTTTTAAATAATATCCAAGTTTACCTTAGGAAAATTGTATTTGAAACTCAGAATTGGCGTCTCCTTGATGCTTTAATCTCTTTCTGTCTGTCCGCCCTCATGTTTTTCTCTGTTCACTTGTTTTTTATGATTCTGATCTACTTTCTTTTGCACTTATACTACCCTTTGAACCAGAGGAGGATTATCTCAATGTTGAGAAGCCATCAGAAAAGCCACCCCCTCCAAAAACTGCTGTTAATGTACTCCCTGAAGCTGTTGAAAGTGTGAACGAAAATTCAGATTCCTGTGCAGTTGATGTGTCATTTTCTGTTGGAAATTCACCACTGCAAAATGGAATTTTGGCTCATAAGAGGACTTCTGGTGCTGTGGTACTGGGAGATGGTTCCCCAAAGGTTTGTTAATCACACCCCATGTATACATATATATGACCCCCTACATTCATTATTTTTTGGGCTTCCATCCTGAAGTTTGTTAAGCATGACTCTGCTGCTTCCTCCTTTTATTTAGTTCATTCTCTATATATTTTGTCTTGTATATCAATTGAGAAAACTATTTGCCTTCAGCTTCTAATGCTGCACCTACACATGTAACTGTTTTATCAATCTGTGCAGAGTGAGAGATCAGATGATATGTTCTGTGACGATATTTTTGGTGAGTCACCTGCTGGAATTCGTAAGCAGGTAATTACCAAGTCTTCTCTTCCCTTTTTGATTTTACTGTTTTTATTGCAGCTTTTGTATCTAAAGTAATATCATAACATAGCTTTTCTTTTTAATTTTACTTGTAGTTGCTCTTTTCCACATGCCCCTTTAGAACGAACTACAACTGTTGTAGCCTTCTTATCCTAGCTTTTCAATGCCCATGTAGGTTGGGGCAGGGACTTTATTATTACCTTTTTTAATGTGTACCCATCGTTGACAAGATTGAGCAGATGACTTGACTATGCCAAAGTGATACCAATGAATGTACCATTGAAATGGACTTGTTTCATGGAAGTTGCTGGTTATAAGGTTATGGTGGAACTGTCATGGTGTTCTTATAGTTGTAATTTTCATCTCTAAAAAGTAAAATTTGCATGTTTTATTAACTATTTACTGTCTTTTCTGATAAGCAAAAGAAACTAAACGGTGGATAATTACAAACAGTAGCATTTGAGTTACATAGAACAAAGAAGTACACTTAGAGTCTCAAATCTGCTAATCCCCACACTAAGCTTTCCTGGTTATCCCTGACTATGCTAATGTGTCTGCCTGTGCACTTGCTGATTTTGGAACCCATCTGAATGAGCTATGCAGAGTGTGTGCCAGATGATGTATATTTCAGATAATATGTCCAGGGAATTTCCTCACATCAAATCCAGCTTAGAATGACTTGGCAATCTCCTCCTATTAGAATATCTTTCTTCTATCCTTGTAAGGTTACAAGCTTCAGTCGTTATAATAAATAATAATGCCATTATCTCAGCCTTGAGTTGCTGATTCTGATTGGCCCTGAATATCTGAGCAGTATATTGTCAAGATGATCTCTTACTGATCTACCAATGCTTTCCATTCCTGAGTTTCCGAGGGTGCAACCATCAAGATTTAGCTCTAATTTCCTTCTTCTGAAGCCTCCCATTGTGCCTGGCTATTAGGAACTCTCAGCCGAAAGTCCTCAATTGTTTGTCAATGTCTTATCATGCCATCAATGTATACTCTTTTAAATTCCTCACAAGCCAATGCCCAATGCACTACTCTCACTGTTAGGATATCAATGAAGGTGTTGATGTCTTTCTCTATGTCTTCAAGCATCTTTGCATTTCTCCCCAAATTCTGCACAAGATGGCTGCTCTCATACATTCTGATAGGATTTTTTAGGTTAGATTATCAAAAATGAAGTTTAAAGTTATTATACTACAGATAATTATGTATGCCAAATATAATCGGGTCTTATTGGGTCAGACCTGATAAACATGATTAATGATCAGTTTGGTTCTGGATATGGTATTATGAACCCTATATGTTCTGGTTTGGAGCTGGGTCTACATAGTTTCCTTATTGGTTTGGGACTGGGTCCACACTGTCCTGGACTATACCCCACCCATTGACAGCTCTGATCAAACAAGGTCCTGGGTGTGGTTTACCTGAATGATTTGATTGCTGATTGTTTAATGGAAGATCTTGTTTTAGATAAATAGAAATGGACAGATGCAATTCATGCTGTCAACTCCAATTAGATAAATAGAAATGGACATGCATGAGCATTCCAGCGTTCAAACTTTAATTTTAAACTTAATGTTTAAAAAACTATTAGCTCAAATTTAAACACATAAACATAACATATAAAACATATCCAAAGTAAAAAAATGCAAAAATAAAATAAAAAATAGCATAGAAAACATATTCAAGGATGCCAAGCTTTTAATTCCTTTAATTTTTTTTATCAGTAAAGAAGGATAAATTTTATTAAAATGAAAAAAAAAAGATTACAGCCAGCAGGAGAACACAAAACACAACAATCAAAAAGAATTACGGAACTGCCCAGAATAGATCTTGTCTGTACACTCCTTGTTTTGCTAGCGAGTCAGCCATCCCATTTGCAGTCCTAAAGCTCCCTTGCTAAACTTTCAATCTCTCGCAAGGAATGTCTATAAATCAAGGAGCGTTACCTCTGAAACTGAACCAAGAAATCGCCAGTTTTAAATCTCCTTCAACCTCCAAATTTTTAAAATCTGCTTGTTTGGCAAGTTCTAATCCCTGCAAAAGCGCATGAAGCTCAGCCTTTATGGAGTCACCTGCCCCTATAGGTCCTGAATACATAGCCAGAACTTTGTTTGTTGAGTCTCTGAACCCACCCCCTATACCTGCCAATCCCGGATTCCCTATGGAACTGCCATCAAAGTTCAACTTTAACTTATTTGCACAGGGGGTTTCCATTTCATCACCATCTTTTCTTTCCTCTTAGTTGAACATGCCACTTCTTTCCAAGCCCACAGGATATCAGCCACAGAGAAGCTTTGGAACAGCACGAGTGTTGTTATCCAATGAGCAACTTTTATCTTTACAGCTTCCACCAACTCTTCCTTTGGTCTGCATTTGCCATTGAATATTCTTGCACTCCTTTCCTCCCAAATCGTCCATGACACAGCTGCCCTCGTTGATTTCCACATTGTTCTTCCCCTCTTTGTCGGCTGCCTTAGGAAGTTTGGATTGAAGAGGCTCACTACATCCTGTGGGCAGTGTTTTAAAAGCACAAGGACCAATTTGCGCCTGAGGCGCAACACACAAGGCGAGGCGCGCGCCTTTTTAAGAAAGGCGCAAAATTACAAAAAGAAGCTAAAAAATAAAAAAGTCAGAAAATTGAAAAAAATATTAAATATGATGTTAATAAAAATATAAAAAACCTATTATCTAAAATTAAAATACATAAACATAACATGTAAAGTGTATTCAAATGAAAATTTAAAAAATAAAAGCAAACATATAAAGCATTTTCAAGCATGTAAAACCCACAATCTCTTTTTTTACTTAATTGCATTGCTTCAAGTAGTTAATATGATGTAATACATATTGCATTTTTTACTCTATGAGTCGCCTTTGTAGCACGCCCCTTGAGGCAAGCCCGAACAAGTCTATGTTAGGGTCTGAAATTCTTATTATGTGAGGAATAAGAATTTTAGACCCTAACATAGACTCGTTCAGGCTTGCCTCGAGGAGTGTGGTCGGGGGTCCAGGGGCGGAGCCCCCGGCCCAGTCATTAGACTAAAAAAAACAAAAAGCGCAAAATTTTAAATAGGCACATGCCTGGGCTGAGGCACAAGTCACATCAGGCGCACGCCTTTTGAAAGGGGTGTGCCTAGGACCTGGGCGAGGCGCATACCCCAAAATGTGCCTCGCCTATGCACCTAGGCGCACCTTTTAAATCACTGTTTGTGGGGAGCTCCACCTGCAACCAAACAGAGAGCAAATAGACTTCCAAACAAAAAGCACATAAGGACAGTGGATCAGTAAGTGAGAGAGGGATTCACCATTCACAAAACAAAGAAAGCACACATGAGCGGAGAGGCACAAATGAGGTATCCTCTTTTGAAGCATATCACAGGTGTTCACCTTTCCAAGGAACATCTTCTAGCAATGAGTTTGAACTTTGGGTGGAATGGGCTTACTCCAAATCTCTTTCACCGGGAAATCCTCTTCCCCCTAGAAGAATGCACAAGGGAGTTAAAGAATGCAGCACAGAAAAAAGAGCCATTGGAAGAAGTGGACCAGACTCTAGTGTCCTCCAAAGATTGGACTAGAAAAGCTGATTTGAGGTTATCAAAAAGGCTTAATAAGCTTTCACATTCACAATCCCTTAGACCTCTCTTAAACCCAAAGTCCCAACTCACACCGGATTGAGAAAAGGTGATGAAACTTGAGATAGGTCTCTTCTTATAGTCAGAAATCAAGTAAAGATCGGGGAAAAGAGAACAAAAAGGAGAGTCACCCCACTAAAGGACTTCCCAGAACAGACCTGGAACCACAACCCACATCATATCTAATGAAGTTAAGAAAAGTTGGATATACCTCTTGAATTGCTTTCCAAGGAGAGTTCGGGGTTGATGTCGGAGCGACCTTTGCATCCCAACCATTATTTCTTAGCCCATGAATGCTTTCAATAACCTTGTGCCATAGCCTGTTCTTTCCAAAGGAAACCTCCAAAGCCATTTTCCTAGCAGCGAAGCATTCTTGTGAATTAAATTCCCCAACCCTAAACCTCCCTCTTCTTTTGTCTTGCAAACTTGTTCCCACTTTACTAGATGGTCTCTATTTTCATCCCCGAGCTCCCAGAGAAAGTCCCTCATTTGTTTCTCTAACTCTCTTGCTACCCTCACCAGGACTCTAAAAGTGGACAAGAAATAAACTGGGAGGTTCGCTAATGTTGCTCTAATTAAAGTTATCCTTCCACCAATGGATAAGTATTTTCTCTTCCACATAGCCAATTTCTTCGTAAATCTCTCCACCACTGTTTCCAAAAAACTTCTGATCTAGGGTTAACATGATTTATATCTTTCATTCCTAATTCTACAAGCCGCCGTTATAACAGGCTCCTCAAAGCAAGCTCAAACAAGTTCGTGCTAGGGCCTTGAAATTCTTAATCCCTAAAAAAATGATTTATAATTTTAATTATCTTTTAAAAATATCTTTTATTGGGATGAATGGATGAACAACATTAGCAAAATGCCAAAAAGGGGGTTCTCAAAGCTTCGGTGAGCAAGCAAAATGAATGAGAATTATTAGTAAAATGAATAACATAAACATTTTGCTAATGTTGTTCATTCATTAATCCCAATAAAAGTTATTTTTAAAAGATTAAATTATAAAATCATTTTTTAGGGATTAGAAATTTAAGACCTTGACATGGACTTGTTTGGGCTTGCCTCAAAGGGATTGGTTAGGGGTCTGGGGCTGGAGCCCCGAGCCAGCCACCATTCCTAAAATACACCAAAAAGTGCCTTGCACCTTGCCTCAAAGGGCTGGTACACCTTGCACCTCAGCCCAGGCATGCGCCTTTTGAAAGTGGATGCTTTGTTTTTTTTCCACATTAAAATGTACAATTGATGTGGAAGTGGGCTGATTGTGTTGCCAGTAATTCTCAATTCTATTTTTTTTTCTCATGTGATTCCGGAGGTTGTACCTTGTCTCTCTTCCTGTATTAGCTGATTTTCAATTTTTTGGCTTTTGCAGGGGAAGGGAGATGGTTTACAGATTGAAAGGAGCGGCCTTCATGACAACTGGGATGATGCGGAGGGATACTACAGTAAGTCTGATCAATTTCTTTCTTTCCTTTGTTTTTCTTCAGCAGATGTAGGTGGCTGAATTTTTATGGCCCAGGCTTCTAATTTGATTTTTGATGGTTCTCTTCATTTTTCCATGCTTGTTTTGCATAATCTTGTGGTCCTGGATTTCATCCTTTCTGTACAGGTTACCGATTTGGAGAAATTCTTGATGGTAGGTATGAAGTTACTGCTGCTCATGGAAAAGGTGTTTTTTCTACTGTAGTTCGTGTGAAAGATCTCAAGGCTGGGAAGGGTGATCCAGAAGAAGTGGCCATCAAAATCATACGCAATAATGAGACAATGTCTGTAAACTTGTTTTTCTCCCATGGATATTGGTTCCATTTGTCATAAATTATTGGATTTCACAATCATTTGAAAAATTTACTATTGCCTACCTTACAGGTACAAGGCAGGCATGGAAGAACTTGTCATATTGAAGAAGCTAGCTGGTGCAGATCCTGAGGACAAGAGGCATTGTGTTCGTTTTCTCTCAAGTTTCAAGTACCGGAATCATTTTTGTTTAGTTTTTGAATCTCTTCATATGAATCTACGTGAAGTTCTTAAGAAGTTTGGCCGTAATATTGGACTTAAACTGACTGCTGTGAGGGCATATGCAAAGCAGCTTTTTATTGCGGTGAAGCATCTGAGAAACTGTGGTGTTTTGCATTGTGACATAAAGCCAGATAACATGCTGGTAAGTTATCTTTTTTGTCACAATTCAGATGCTTTCTTGTATAATTTCTTACCATTTTATCATTGCTGATTATATAGGTGAATGAAGCAAAAAATGTGTTGAAGCTTTGTGATTTTGGCAATGCCATGTTTGCTGGTGAAAATGAGATTACACCATACTTAGTCAGCCGCTTTTATCGTGCCCCTGAAATAAGTAAGACTTTTGATTGAGTCATTAGAAAGTTGTTTTGATTGTTGGAATAATTCTTCTTACTTGAAGTATGTGGAGTCCTAACATTGCTTGGGTTTTTAACATGTGGATTTGTATCATGTTGCTCCAGTTCTTGGTTTGCCATATGATCATCCAATGGATATTTGGTCAGTTGGTTGCTGTTTATATGAACTTTATTCAGGGAAGGTACTTTTTCCTGGTCCATCGAACAATGACATGCTTCGCCTCCATATGGAATTAAAGGGCCCTTTTCCTAAGAAGATGCTGCGCAAGGTTAGGTTTGGTTTGAATTCGATCCAACATTGTTCATGTCGGATCCGATCCGATTCAAAGATCTGATCGGATATGATAGGATTTGGTTTGAATTCGAATCCTATTGGTAAGTCGAATCTTCGGATCTGATCCATTCCAACTTGTTTTTTAATTAATAAATTATTAAAAGAAAAATAAATTATACTAATTTAAATAAAGTAAAAACAAAAAATACAAGTTTTTTTTTACTTATTTTCATCATATATACATGTTTTTTATAAAAAAATAAATAACATAACAAATTTATAAAAATATATTTATAAATAAATAACATATATACGTATTATATATATTTATATTTATAAATATATAATACATATCGGATCGGATAGGAGGGGTGATCCTAATCCAATCCGAAGATCTGAACAGGGGCGATCCAAATTCGACCAAATAGGATCCGAGCTCAGATTAGGTCATGATCCGATCAATTTGAACCCCTACTTTTGCTCTTTTTCGGGTTAGTTTGTGTTGTTTTAATTGATTCGTTATTATGTAGCAAGTTTTGAGTAATTGACTTTAGCTGCCTTCCATATGACATCAATGCCATGCAATAATTTATCTAGACCTTTTGTGTCTTATTTTTTTGTCATCAACATCAAAATATGGATTTTATTATTTGGTAAGATAAAATGCACCTCATTTCAGAAGTTAGAATGAAGGCAGAACAAACACATCTTAAAGTTGGCAATTTGCAATATTGTTGCTTCAAATATTGGACTGTAGCCCTGTTGAGCTTTTGCTGATCCTACTTCTATTTTTTCCTCTCTTATCACAGGGTGCATTTACTGATCAGCATTTTGACCAGGATTTGAATTTCCATGCCACAGAAGAAGATCCTGTTACAAAGAAGGTGAGTATTTTCTTTTTGGAAATGCAGTTGCCAATTTATTGTTGATTTTGGATTTAACAACTGTAAAATGTCAGTTCACCTTTATGTTGACTTTGTTTTCTGTAAATTTGAACAAGTTTTCTAATTTGTTTTTGCAGATGGTAAAGAGGCTTTTTCTCAATATTAAGCCAAAAGATATTGGTTCCTTGATTACAAGTTCCCTTGGTGAGGATCCAAAGATGTCGGCAAATTTCAAGGATCTTCTAGAAAGGATATTTATATTGGACCCAGAAAAGAGAATGACAGTATCTCAAGCATTGAGTCATCCATTCATCATTGGCAAGTGAACAAAGATGCTGATTTTCTGACTCCAGAAATGATGTTAAGCTAGATAGATGTTATTGGTCTCACTTTTATAGATCACTAATCATTGGGCATTTCCCTGTCTTTTTATCTTCTCTGTGTTGGACCAAGAGCATTTATCAGAGAGTTATTGCATGGATGAAGTGCGAAAAAGATAAAATGAAGATGTTTGGTCTGGAGACCATCCTTCTTGGCAGTTCTTTCAGTGGGATATTTTCAGTCTATTGTAAGATAACTCGCCGAAGGCGTTTTCATCTCTTGTAATCATTCTTGATAATGGCTTTGTGAAGATTTGTGACATTTATTCTCCCCTTTAAATTTTCTTTTGAACTTTATAGTTCCCTGCAGCCTTGTGGAGAGATGCATTTGAAAATTCCTAAGAATAAAAGTAGTTAAATTCTCTGTGGTTGTAAAAAAAATGTGTTTTTGATAGCTAGCTTCCTTCTCTATTCAGGGGACTGTTACTAGAAACTTGGATATTTCATTTTTTTGGTTACTTTTTGCTGCACTTTGTGTTTCACTTATCCATGTGAATTTGATTCTGGAGAGTCTAATTATATTTTTCATTCAGGGTTTCTTCCAGTGCTGAGGCAACGATTCAGTGCTTTAGATGCTTAGAAGGCAACCAGAAAGAAGGTATCCTGGTTTGTTTATTAGGTAGCTTACTGTCACACAATTGAAACTAAATGACATAATTGTAACTGTAAAGTTGTTGCTTTGAGCTGTTGTAAAACTTTAATTCAACTTCAAAATGGTACTAAAAATCAAATGGTCCGTATTTATGTGGCCAGCAAAATCTTTACCCCATTTCTTTCATGGCTAAATATAAAAATAGAGGTTAGTAATCCACAGTATATCAAGATATATACTTTATCAGTCTATCTATCAAGTATATATATATACACACACTTCAAGATAGTTACACCACATATTTTGAATGTTTCTTCTATTTACCCTCTATATTTTCATAAAACCCCATTACATCTGATCTATCCTTTGATCATTCTGGAGGCTTTTGCACTGGAGATGATCGGTTGCACTGCTGTGGTGAACTGTAGTTTGGTAAGTGTTTTCCCCTAGTTTTTGAATAATGTTCATTAACATGTTCTGTGCTTTTCCATTTCTTTTGTTTCACCATTTTTATTAATAAGGTACAGTGACAGCAATAGTGAACTTATGGTTGCTAAGTTATCTGGATTTGCCTGTAAGTATTCTACTTCTCATCTACATTGTGAACTGCCCACCTTAATGTGGTTCAAGTTATGGTTTCTTTCTGATGGTAAGTGCCATATGCACTTGTTCTTTAGAGTTTTCTGTTCTCTATTTTCTTTTAGTAAATTCTCTCAGTCTGATGGTAATTGTCAATTCCCCCTTGTGTGTGCCCATCTTTTGTTTTTCTCTTAATGGAAGGGTTTTATTGCTTAGGAAAACCGTTTCTGTATTAACTTATCAAAAAAACCTGCCTGTGGTTTGAGTTCCAGATATCTTGGTTGCTTGATTTCTCAGTTTAGGGCTATACTAGCCTGATATTATATAGAATAAGAGTGGGGCCATGTTTGCTATAACAGATTGCAATTTGATGTGCTTGCATATGCTAGCCTTGATGCTTTTCTCATTTTTTTATAGTTCTTTTATGTGCTTTTGTCGAGCGCCAGTACTTGCCTACTCTAGTAACATATCTTATATAAACTTAATTTGTTGTTTGTAAATTAATTTTGCAGTATATAGATGTATCATCTGATCAATGATCCGTCTGTTGAAGAGGCTGTTCTTGTTAGTGGATCCCTTTCATCCTTGGGTATATGGTGGTGCATTAGGGATTATGTTGTGATAAAAAGAGGAAAGTTCAGTTAACTGATGTCGTAATAGCCTTAACACAATTTTAGAAATCAACAACTTTTTTGAACATAGTTCACAACTTTGTCAGATGGTAAAATGTGAATCACGATTTGTTGAATGACTCTATTATAATACCATCTAACTGGGCTACATGGCGAATGGTGGGTTCAGGTTTCCTTTTGTGCTATATTGTGTTTATGCAGTATTGCACTATAACACCAATTGACATCGGGTTATATTATTCTTCTCTTCTGATTGGGAAGATTAAACTGTTCTTTGAGAAGAATATAGAATGTTAATATGAGCTACAAATGGATGCTTTCTTTATATATTTTTTATGATTGTAAATATAAGTTTATATTCAAATTTTAGGTTTAAAAGAATTTAATTTCATTTAAGACCGGATGCCCGGCCCGACATACATAGACTGGGTATACAAGGCAATAACCAGAAACTCCTCAATATTCCTCCATGAGGTGGATTATGAAAAACCCTTTTTGAGTTTGATAGATATTTTTCCATGTTCATACACAAGTTAATGTTTATCCAAGCAGTAATTCAACGGTTCACTTCTAAACCATGAAACTGGTGGGACTAAAGTGATGTCTGGTTTTTTTAATTCTTTTGATTGGAATGATATGGTTGTGGCCAGCAATGCTGTAGGGGGCAGAGTGTTAGGCAGTTGAGATACAAAATGTGCAAAATATGTGTGTACCAGAAATGCATATGCTGAGATGGATGAGAGGAAAAGCTAGATAGGATAGGGTAAAAAATGAAGTCATTTGAAGGAACTTAAGAGTAACTCCAATAGGTGATAAAATGAGAACAACTAGACTAAGATGGTGTGGTCATGTGCATAGAAAATCATCTACAGCACCTGTAGCAAGAAGCGATCTATTGCAAATTGAATGGGCTAGAAGGGATAGGAGCAGACCAAAAAGGAAATGGTAGTTGTTAAGGGGACTCCTAGGTGATAAGGTGCTCATGGAGGGTCACCTCTTTTAATTGCCAAGATATTTTTTTAGTGTTCTTGGATACTTTTATATTCTTAACCTTGTGAGGTTATAATAACAAAACAGACATTATTAAACTAAATTTTTTGGTTTTGAGTTAAAATACTAGTTTCTTTTTAGGGTTTTACTATGATACTGGAAAGACATGATACCCAAAAAACTTGTATAACCAACCAACTGGTATCACAAAAGTGGTAACCAACCAGGTGGTATTCATCAAAATTCATTGGGGGAGGGGTTGATTGGTCAAAGCTCTTCTGTTATCATACCTTTCCGGCATCATAGATTTTCCCTTCTTTTTTTATTATTTTTCTTATTTGTTAGGGTTCAATCAACATGTATATTGTCTTGGAACACTTGAAGACTACAAAACCTGAACTGATAAGCAAGGAAGAACTCAAAAAATTGTCCTAGGACAAAAAAAGAGGCTGAGCCCCTCTTTTTTCTGAAATTTCTTTTCTTTCTTTCATTATTCTCATGAATATGTTGATTTTCTATGTTTTAAATGATGTTTATACGTTTTTTATGAAGATTATAGACAAGTAATGGTGAAAGATGGATGCTGCATGCTGAAGCTAGGGAATTACCCTGGAATCCATAGATTTTATTCAAAAAAATAAAAAATAAAAAACATCGCCGAGGTGACACCTATGTGACAAGGTGCCCCCCTGCCCCACTCTTTCGCCTAGTCTTGCCTTGGCGGCTCGAAATCTATTTCCTGAAAGTGAGAAATGATTTAAGAGCTCAGGATTCATGTGGTTGACCATATAATTTGGATAAGATTTAGATGATGCTTTCAATGGTGGTGGTGGTGATTGGAAAGATACTCAATGAGTCAACAGTTGATCCAAAAAAAAAAAAAAGATACTTAATGGTTCTATTGATTTGTAGAGTAACAGAAACTGCATTTTCAGTTTTTCACTTAAATCCTCAATGATTGAGAGAAGCTCTGTTATTAAATCTTTCATGGATTGACACTTCCTGTGAATGCATATTATTACTTTTCTTTTATTTTTTTCTTGTTTTTTTCCCTCTTGTATCAAGTTCCTTGTGTGTCTTTTATTTATCCTTGCTGTGAATGAATGAAATGCACCGCATTTGCTTAATCACACAAATGGAGATAGTGGCACTCCTTTATCTCTCTTCTTTCACAATTACTTCCTTCTATCTCTTTAAATTTAATGGCTGTCAAGGTGGTGGTTGTGTTCACTTTGTTGAGCTCATAGCACTATATTTGTCATTGAAAGCTGTAATTGCTTCCTGTCTATTTTGCTGCTGGTTGAGGTGAATCTCTCACCTCTCCCCAGGCCGATTGTATTGATATTTTACTGATTCTAATAAAATTCACTTATCAAAAGAAAAAGCTGTAACTTCATTAATTTGTCTTCCATTAGAAGGGGCATGCAAAGGTCTTGAATTTTAGTTCAATAGAAATCATGCAATCGCCTAGTTGCGTGGTTATTGAGAAATTCGATTGGGAAAAACATCTTTAATTTGTATTTTTTTCCTTCAACAATAAAAAGTCGTCCATAAACAACAGTGGTGACTTAAGATAAGCATACAGGGTGACCTACGTTCCACATGAGTTGTTCTATGTGATATTTGGCTTTATTAGGATGGTGAGAATACTAATAAAGGTTGATACATAAGCCATCAAGGATGAAATTAAGTTTATGATTCAAAAAATGGGGGGTTATGCATTCGGGTTTAGTTTTGACTCTGAGGCACCTTAACTCTTTTAGATATCATGATTATGCAAAACACTATCTACACACTTGAGGTCAGATGTCAGAGTTTTAATTATAACAGGACTTCATCTAGGATTGACACTTGGCCCTCCATGATGTATTCTAGTTGTTGAGGACTTTAACTGGTGTTTGATAACACTTCTCAGATGTCCAATGTTTAAAAATCTTGCTTTTTAGACATGTGATACATTTGCGCTTAGGTCTGAACATAAACTTTAATAAGATAAAATAGGTCTGAAATGGTAAGACATGGCCCGATCACTCAATGTGGTTAGATGATTTTCAATGCCTAGCCAAAGCCCTAAAGACCACTAAAGGTTTTTGAAATGACATGCGTTGCCCCTTTTAAAACCAATTCAAGCCCTAAAGAAAACACCACCTTCTGCCATTACCATCTACTTCGCGTCTTCTTCAGTGAGAACTATGGGCATCGACAGTGATGGTGGTGTTCTGTAACGTTAGGAGGTTGAAGAGGTATGATGGTTCTACTGAATATTGTCATCTGAGAAGGAGTCTAAGGAAGGGAGATAGAAGAATAATGAGTAGGAAAATGGGGGGAGAGACAGAGAGGGCGGGGGGGGGGGTTACCGCCACTAGGTCAGTGTTGATGGCCACAGTGCAAGGGTGAAGAAGAGAGGTGGTTTGGGTATCTCCATTTGCCATAGGAGGACGAAGTTGTTTCAGTTACTTGGGTGATTCAGGTCCAGGTTCGATGAAGAAACAGACGAGGAAGAGCACCCTCCTGTTTCTAGGGCCAAAATAATAACAAAATAGGCAATTGTTAGACGTTAGAAGAACACCCTAACATAAATGCTCTTATATTTTGAACATCTGAAAAGGCATGGAATCTACCACTTTTTAGACCAGACCTGGAAAATAATATCTTGACTTCAGAGTTGACAAATGCCACCTTAATATGAAATATTAGTTGTATCAATGATTTATTAAGGCATTTTTAGGTGCACAGGCAAGGTCCAGGCATAACATTTCTATGCACTTAAAGTTCAGGTGTACATGTTTGAAAATTTGTGCATTTTTTCTTCTGTTCATTTTTTTGATGTCAGACAGTTGGGCAAAGCCCCTGGGTCCTGACCAAGCCCCTTGATGCAAGCCCCAACATGTCCAAATAGTGTCATTCATTAATACTAGTAAAAGATATTTTAAAAAAATAAATTAAATTATAAAATCCTTTTTAGAAGGATTAAGAATTTGAGACTTTGATATGAACTTGTTTTGGCTTGACTCACAGGGCTTGGTCTTGTAGAATCAAGAATTCATAATGTTTAACATCACATTAGCTATTGAAGTAATGCAATAGGGAAAGAAGATACAAAGATTAAGAGTGCTTAAATATGTTTTATATATTATGCTTAATTTTATTTTTAAATTTTCATTTTAAATATGTTTTGTATGTTATGTATATGTATTTTAATTTTAGATAACATATTTTTAAAGCATTTATTTTAAAATTAGGTTTATATTTTTAATTAATATAATGTTTTACATTTTTAGTTTTTTTGAACTTTTAGCTCTATTTTTTTTTGCATTTTTGCTCCTTGCTTTAAAAAGGCACATTAAAAGCGCACGCCCATGGGTGCGCATCGCCTCATGCCTTGGGTTCAAAAGCAGTTCTTTTAAGACTGTAGAGATGCCCTCAAATCAATAAGAATATATGCAATGCGAACATGGTAACCATCTACAAGGGCTATCCCCTTAACAGCTTTTCGGTATTGAGGAATTTTGAGGCATATAAAGCTAGAAAACAGTGGTGAAAAAACATGAGTTCAAGGGTGTGGTACTTCAGCCACTTGAATGGCTCTCAAGCTTCTAGTCGGAATTTTGCCCCAGCTGTCCATGTTTTTACTTTTAAGCCATTCCATATAAGAAGTGTTATTTTCACTCTTTTTCATTAAATGTCATTCCTTGTACGTCGTCACCTTCATAATTTCTTAATGACTTGAGCACCCAAATGCTCACTGATAAAAAGAAAAAGAAAAAGCACCCAAGTGCTCACCAAATGTGAACCAGCAATGGAGTTAGCAGACTGAAGAGTCTGATTTCTACTTGCAACTCATTTGTCAAATGCTTTGCTTCCCTAATCCGGTGCTCAAGGTGTCATGAACCTTTTGATTTTCAACCAGCATTACTGTTTGAAATCCTCTTGTATAAACAAGGTGCCATCAACCTTTCACCTATGAACCATGAAGCACTGCTTGGAGTTAAAATTAAGTGCTTATTTTATTTTTGCACTTTCACCTTTGCTTCCCTACTCTGGACCACACCATTAAATACTTATTGGTGTTTGGGAAATAAGTGCTTATTTTAAAAATAGAGGTTTATTTTTTAAGCCTAAATTTTCAGCTTTTTTAAATGCTTAAACGACAATCACTTTTTCAATTTTTTTTTATCAAAACTGTTCCCGTTTAATTTTTATAATTACATTTGTACCCTTAGAATGTAAAAATGTAGAGTTTCTTCTCCACTGAGTGTTTATTTCCTTTGCTCTTTGGAACATAGGTTCAACTTGTACCGCACAGTGAGGGATCATCCGAACCCAAATCGTATTCCTCTTTGTAATGATCCCAGTTCGAAGGTAACACAATTGAGGAACCACGAAATTGGCAGTTCTTTTCTCTGGTTTGTTTTACGGGTGGCTTCTTTTGTGTCTCCGGCTAAAGTTGCGACTGCTGGCTTATCACTGTTGCATAGTCATTAGAGCGTGTAATGAATGTGAAAGACCGTGTACAGTGTTTACAGAGAAGCATATGTGACATGCGAGCAAGGTTTAGCTGAAAACTTTGGCTGTTCAGCGCGTTTGGCTCATCTGAATTCGGTGCATGCTCTATTTAAGGTTTCACACCATGACTAAACTACCCAAAAATAACATGTACACTTTCCTGCTGTTGTTTAGGAAATTGGATTCAATCAGTTCAAAGTCCATTCGAACAACCATTATAGCCTTGCATGGAGGATATCTCCCTGTGAAATAAAGAAAAGAAGTACACAGATATTCCCGATGCAAGGCTGTAAAGATTGTTTGAACGGTGTTCAAAGGGGCCTTGTGCTGACTGAAGCCGTTCTCGTTGTTTAGTCTTCAGTTATCAACAATAACTCTTTCCCGCAGTAATCAATAGCGTGTACAGTGTTTACAGAGAAGCGTGTTCTCCATTCAGATAAGCTTTCTCTATCTTGATGACAGGAGGCTCATGAAACAACAGTGGATTTATAGGAGTGGAGGAGGAGAAGCTCTGAACTCATATATATATATATATATATATATATACACAGAGAGTCAGTGAGAGTTACGGCATTACGTTGCGGCTCTTTGGGCTGTGGGATATTTTTGCGGGTGACGGTTATGTTCTGACCACCAAACACTTATTTGAAAGAAAATTGAGGACAAATTCCCTGTTGTGTATAAATACTCCCTGTGACGGTTATGTTTTTAAACACTTATTTTTAATATAAATACTCCCAAACATGTCTTTTATATAATAAATAAAGCTAGAAATGAAATGGATAAAAAACCATCTGACACCAGGGTTGGGGGGTTAAGGGAAAGGGGATGGGTTACCACCTGTTGTGTAGCCCCATGAAGCGAAAAAAAAAAAAACCATCTGATATTGATATGATTCTTTTCTCATTCTCATGCACACACAGCAAAAACAGGAAAGAAAGCTAGTCCCAATAGTCTATAAATTCCTTGAGACTGTTAAATATCCAATCCAGTTAAATGGTCATAAGTTAGTCAACTGACCACTCACTTGAGCACCATTTTGATGGCATCGTTAAAACCATGGTTTTCAAAACCGAATCGGAAAAACTGGGAACTGGTCCATTTTTTCCAAAAATCAGATTTTTTCCCCAAAACCGTTGATTTTGGTCAACGAACTGTTAAACCGGGTGGTTAACTATCTGAATAGTTTTTAACGTTTTTATTTTTTTGAATTTTTTTTATTTTTTTGTTAGAATGGGCTGAATGCTTGGTTCAAATGGTCAGACCGTTTGACCCAGTAACCGGACCCCTGACCGGTTTGGTTTTAAAAACATGGTTAAAATATTATGACATCTCCCTTTCATTATATGCATACTAGTTGCTTTAAGCAGTGTGCAATGGAAACACTGGATTCATGTAAAATGGAAACCTCCCAAACGCAATGCCAAAGTTACGTTTGATGCTCTCTATGTGATCAAGTGGGGAATGTGCTGTGGGTTGTGTTGCTAGGAATTGGATGATACATCAGTTGGGAGTATTAGCGAAACATGGGTATTGCCACGATCAACATGGCTGAAGGCCTGAAGCATGGGCAGCTTTATTTGCCCATAAAGTTGCTTTAAATTTCACAAGCATGGTTATGTTAGAAGCTGAATCGAAGCTTATTACTGATTGCCTTAATCGCAAGTCTGAAGTGCTTTGCACATTACAAATGTCATCGAAGCTGGTCACAAGAACTGCAACGACTTTAATCTGATGAGCTAATACTGAAGCTAATCAGGCCGTGGATTGGCCATGTTAATGTTTCTGCTGATCTTTCTAGTTCTAGGTGATAGAAGAACTATTGTGATTGTGGTATAAAGAGCCAACCGAATGGCTCTCAGACAACATTACAGATGCTGTGTAATGATGATAAAGAACTATTGTGCATTATGTGTTGTGTATTTGGTGCCGGACGAGTATGTTTTTTACTTGTATGTATGTATAACATATGAATGTATGTTACTTAAAAGAATGAAAATAAAGATGCAGATAATGCGTCAATGAAATTGGGTTTCAACTTTTTTCTATTCTGTTCAAATGCACGTATCTTTATCACTGTCTCATGCAATGTTTTAAAAAAGGGTAAATTTCTTAAATTACCCTTATGGATTAGCTAATTGACTAAATGTATCTTTACTGTCTGAAAATTGGTTAATGCTACCTTTATTGTTTCTGACAATTGACTAACTCTACCCTTACTTGCATCTCTCTTTGAACTTGCAGTTATTGGAGGAGTTCTTTCTTAAAACTTTGAGAAAAAAAAAGAATGGACAAATGATTTACAGTGGGCTTAGGGGTTTCCGACTGGGCACTGGAGGTTCCAGCGGCGAAGGTTCCAGTGGTTCCAGTTTTTTTTTATTCTCTCCCTTCTGTTTTCCCTCTTTCTCTAGGTGGCACGGCCTCGGTATTTATCATTCCGACGTTCAGCTTCTGCCTTTTCTTTCCTCTTGTATATGTTTTGTCTCTTTCTAGCTTCTCCCTTGAACGAAAAGTACTCCCAAACGCCAAGCCATCTACCTGAACCCATCTTCCACCTTGCTCCATTGATAGTATCTACTTTGTTGGCAATTACAGGGAGGAAGAAATATATGCTATTTTAAGTGATCAATGGGAATTACAGGTATGGGGGTTGAATCTGGGCAGCTACTTGGATTCTAGCCACTGGTCAGCAGTGCCCTCTATGGCTCTGCCTCGGGTGGCTAAAAGATCAGTGCTCCAAGTGTTTTTTTATGGCTCTATCTCGACAGTGCCCCCTGTTTGACACCACTATCTTTTTGCATTTAATTCTCCGACTTTCTGTTCTCCAAGTAATCATTGTTAAGACTGCATGTGTGAAGTAACATAATTTCTTGTTGAGAGGTTTAGAAACAGAGTTATGACATTAACAACTTTGCAACGACATCTCAAAGACGGGAAAGGTTGGGTTCCTCAAAAGGGGGTTGGGGTGCAGTCTGCACTAGGTTGTTCAACCCCTTGGATATGACGAAGTTTACACCTAGTTAACAACTCTGCACTCGGTTAAGTAAAATTCATCGCCATGAAGATTTGTTCCTCAAAAGGCTCTGAATTTGCCGGTTGGGTTGAACAGCGATGGATTTGCTCGACAACCCCTCTACACCCAGTTAACAACTTTGCACTGGGTCACATATTTGCCCAGTTCCAAACGTGTCCCTATAAATGTGGTTAGGGTTTTGATGAACCAATTTTTTTTGTTCCTTGTTTTATTTTGAAATTTTAAAAATAAAGGGTAAAATGGTCTTTTTTGTCTTTCTATTAACGGATGCTAATGATAAGGGAAGTATTAATCAATTGTCAGAAACAACATGGGTAGTGTTAGTCAATCAATTTTCAAACAATAAGGGTACACTTAGTCAATTAGCTAAATTATAAGGTTAGTTTAAGAAATTTATCCTTTAAAAAATGACTCGGAACCAGAGCTGTTCTGGCCACTGGTAACCGGGTCAATGGTTCAAATGGATGGCATGTTCTAACTAAAATAAAATAAAAAACAGCCAAAAAACCATTGAATGGGATGAATAGGTCAATGGTTTAATTGTCTGGGTCAACGGGTCATTAACCAATTCAACGGTTTTTGGCCAAGGACTGTGTTTGGAGTAAAACAGAATGAGTTGCCTAGATGGTTCCTGGGCCAAATGGTTTGACTGCCCGAATCAATGGCGGTTCAAAAATATTGATTTCATGGACTCTTCGATGAAGTTTCCGTGTAGGCTCCAGCACTCCACAGATTCTGATCAAATTTAAAGAGTTTTCTCCTCATTTTGTCCCCGGAATTATTGGAAAAATCGCTAGAAAGAATTCTCAAATGGCATGATGCAGCCACTTTGAACAAAACATTACCAAAGGTTACAGTGGAATGACCAATGGAATCGGTACATATAAACTACTCGGTTGAACCATCAAACTGGTGGCCTGAATAACTTTGTGGTAGCAACGTCAGGCTCAGTTTTTGAAAGGTTGCTTTTATCCAATTATATGCCATCATAGACTTTCCTGTAGGTTTCTTCTTCACCTTCCAAAGACGAGACAAAGTGCCACCCAGAGACCAAAACCAAGTCCGGACAGACCCATCCTATTAGTCTATTGCTTGTATTTAGTTTCACCTTTCTTACTCTAATGGGCATAGTAGAATTCAATACTAGAAGCAATCAAGCAATAAGTAAAGGTCCCTTTCCTTCCTTTTGCCCCAAAAGTCTTTAGATTGGACTACAATGTGAAGAAACGAAATTATTTTATTTGGGGGAGAGTTGTTTGATTGAGCTATAGATCAAAGGTCATATATGGATCAACTTTGCTCTGTAGAAAATTCTATATATTGCTCGATTGTTTAATTAATCCTCCCACTTCTTTTGGTGGAGGAGCATTTGGATAGACGACATTGCATATATGATGTTTTGTGTTCTTTCCACGTCAAGATTTAATCCATAGTTCAAGTGGTTTACCAAAACTGTGAAAAATAGGAGAAATTTATACTTCAAATCGGAATTATCTCCACCAATGCTAAGCAGTAGTTTCTTTCTTCTGCATTGGTGTATAGTAACTTGACTTCTACAAAAGTGAAGTTTGGATACTAATGTGGATTAAAAACAAGTGAACAAAGCAAAGCGTCTGTAGTGTAGTGTGTACTAATGAAATAGTCTTATGGGAAAGTGTTATGTTAAACCACAGATAGATATAGTATTAGAAATGTCTAAATCATGGCCTGCTGGAAAAGAATTTTTGTCCAACTTTTTTCTGACTGGTTTCAGACTTTAAGTCCTTGGGGTTTCGTGTTAAAAATTCTGTTTCCATTCAATACTTAAATGGCCAATGTATTAATTAAGTAATAAGAAACATGTTAATCCATAAATTATTCGTAGAAGTTTCGAACCTTGAGAATATCTTCACAAACAAAACCTTCAATGAATTGTTACAATAAGAAACACACACAATTGTGACTACATGCCTTATTCAATTCCATTATTCATAAGATTGATAAGATTGTTGGTTACATCAATCTTATTTCAGCCATTATTCAGTTCTCTATCCATTTTTAAATTATGGACACTTGAATTATTTCTCACTATTTCAATTCCATGCCTTCAGTAGCTAAGGGTCTGAATCTGAATGCGAGATAATGGCCCAAACCATCATCCCCTATGAATGCAATGTGAACAGTGAACTCATATTTCTACATGAAGCACAATTCTTTCTTCTTTTTCTTGTCGATCATGACCCAACTCTGGATATCAACTTGCCACGTGGCTTAAACCAGAGAATTTAAAATTCAGAACCAGCCTTCGAGTGGCTTCACCATAGTTTCAAATGTCAGTGAAATTTCATGAAATTTCGGTTTTGGATTATAACCATCATAATGAAATATGAAATAATGAAAATATCCAAAAAAATGTCTAAATTTTCAAAATTTTGGTCATTCGTTTCATCTGAATTTTTTGAATGTATTATTAAATTAATAAAAATCCATATTTTAAATATCACAAAAAAAAATCATCCTAAGTTCTGAAATTTAAAAAAAGTTCGTCAAAGACCAAGAGTTTGAAATTGCCGAATAATTAGTGGCCATACCTTCAAGTAGTAATTCAAAATTCATGATTTGTTTCTTCTAAATTCTAATTCAAATATGGGACCCATTAAAATACTGGCCGCGTTTACATGAACAATGGACTCGCTGGGGCCGTGTTCTCACCGCCACCGCCCACTAGTCCACTACGAGGTTACCGCGTTAGAGACATCTCTGTCGCTCCAAACTCCAGGCTCCGTAGTCTATTAGACTCTTAACCTACAAGTAAGCGCCCGTTTGGGAGAGGTACAGCTTATGGCACAGTGGCTTTTAACTTGAGGTGGGCTCTCCCTCACACCAACGGCCTATAAACTATTAATTATGTTTGGTGAAAATTCCGGAGAGCCTAAATCGATCGTCATTGTCCATCTGAGAGGGCTGAAGCACAACTTTTTGCATTTTGGGTACACACGACACCGGATCTGCTCTTCACACAGGGCGCCTCACAATGACCTCACATATATATATTTCAATATGCA
This sequence comes from Nelumbo lutea, assembly GCF_056320005.1. Lineage (NCBI taxonomy): Eukaryota > Viridiplantae > Streptophyta > Magnoliopsida > Proteales > Nelumbonaceae > Nelumbo > Nelumbo lutea. The sequence goes on along the minus strand of NC_142686.1, from coordinate 22,952,631 downwards.
TTGGATATCTTCTGTACTTATACATTATTATTTATGAGAGATGTTCTCAATGCATGATGAGATGTGTCTGTGAAATCAGTATGAGATGTCCTAGTGAGAAGCAGATCCCAATTCCAGTGTACACAGGCAGCAAAGTCATGTTTGGTGAAACATTCAGAGAACCCAAATTTGTTGTTTACAGTCATAAGTACTGTCTGCATTGGTTTCTTTAGATAGCTTATTAGAGGCATTTCAATAGAGCTGAATTGACTTGGCTAAAAAAAATACTGACAGGTCAATTTCTCATCTAATTAGATTAGCTGAACGCCCTAATTGTGTAGCAGGTTGTGAAACCAATGATAATATTCTACGCCAATAATAAAATACAAAGGTCCCACAGTGAAATGACTGTGTTAGGAGTTATCATTGGTTCCACAGCTTGCTTAATAGCTATTGCCTTTAATTTAAATCTATCATGTAAGGATGTATTTGGTTTAATATAAGAAGTAGAGAAAGGTAAGAAAATATTTACGAACCTTTAATTTAAATCTATCATCAAACATTAGTTAAGGATGTGTTTGGTTTAATATAAGAAGTAGAGAAAGGTAAGAAAATATTTACGAACCTTTAATTTAAATCTATCATCAAACATTACTTAAGGATGTGTTTGGTTTAATATAAGAAGTAGAGAAAGGTAAGAAAATATTTACGAACCTTTAATTTAAATCTATCATCAAACATTACTTAAGGATGAGTTTGGTTTAATATAAGAAGTAGAGAAAGGTAAGAAAATATTTAAGGATGTTAACTAAGTTATCCCAGCAGAGATGGAGATTTTAATCATGCTACAGCTAGCACCGACTTCGGAGGAGTTTGTTAGAGTGTTGTTGGCTTGCTGTACCATGCGACTATGCCTAGTAAAAAGAATCATGCTATGCGACAATGCCCAAGAAAAAGAATTAGAATCCCTATGGATAGGGATGCAAACGAATTGAATCAGATTTGAATTAGGGTATATTTGAATCCGATCCAACACTATTAATTGCAGATTTGATCTAATCCGAAAATCCAATTAGATATGATACATATGGATCTGAATTCAAATCTGATTGAAAAGTTGGATATTCCAATCTGATTCGATCCAATTTGTTTTTTTAATCAATAAATTATTAAAAGAAAAATAAAATATCCCATTTTAAATAAAGAAAAATAAAATATACAAATATTTATTTATATAAATAAATATATATATATAGTATATATATTGGATCGTATCTTCTAGAATCAGTTAGGGGTGATCCGAATTCGACCATTTGCACCCTACCTATGGGGACACAGGCATACAATGATACAATTAACCAAGAAAAAAAAAACTTAAAGGCTGTTTGTGTAGGATTCACCTCAAATTAAATTCATTAATTTGAGGGATTCACTTCTTCAGCCTCGTTGAATTATCGGAGGGCCTCAAAATAGCTGGACAAGCTTAACTGAAACTTGGATTAAATCCTCCCTCCAAACAGACCCTAAGTCCGAAAGCGTAAAACAAACGACTGTGATGATGATGATTGATGAGCCCTTCACTCGTTCGTCTTGGTTATCAGTCAGTACGTATAAAGGGCAAACGGACTATTCACCTGATTGTTGGGTTCCTGCACGGACGGACGTCTTCAAAGGTTCTTGAGGAACAGAAGTCAGCAGACGCAGCGCAAACATGGGCAAGAAACTGGACGCTCTACTTGGAAGAACCTTCAAGGCGTCCAAGTTCAAAGCTCTTGTTAACCTTGGCATCTCTCGCCTCGCCGTGCTGAAGAACCAGCGTGAGGTCCGTGGCTCCCAAGCCCGGTCAGACGTCGTCCACCTCCTCAACCTCGGCCACCATGAACGTGCTCTCCTTCGGGTAACTTCTCAACCCTCTCTCTCTCTCTCTCAATGACTTGACGTCTCGTGTTACAGGTTGAGCAAGTGATCAAGGAGCAGAACATGTTGGACGTGTTTGTTATGATTGAAGGATACTGCCATCTCTTGATGGAAAGAGTCGTCCTCATTGAGAATAACAAGTCAGTTTCCCTTCTATAACTATAATAAATTCTCATCTCTTGGCTTAGGATCAAGATCAAGGCTTCAGTTTTCGTCTTGCTCATTACTAACATGTATTCACTTACAAACGTCTATACAGACAATGCCCTGATGAGTTGAAGGAGGCGATATCAAGCTTGATTTTTGCTGCTTCCAGATGTGGGGAGTTCCCGGAGCTCCAAGAGCTTCGTGCCATCTTCACATCAAGATTTGGCAAGGAATTTGCTGCCCGAGCAGTCGAGTTACGCAACAATTGTCAGGTGAATCCTAAGGTAGGGTGTGTTTAATTTGTTCATTTTAAGCTTCCCATTTCTGCTTTCTTCTCTCCGAACGAGTCATTTCTCTTTCTCTGGATTTTGTAGATCATACAGAAGATGTCCACACGACAGCCAAATTTGGAGAGCAGATCGAAGGTGCTAAAAGAAATTGCTTCGGAGAACGGGATCAGTCTTCATCTCGAGGAAGTTTCTTCTGATACGAACAAGGTGATCTTATTATGTTTATAAATAATAAAGTAATTGTATTATATTGTTTGCTTTAAGTATCAAACAGGCACTTTAATCTTGATATGTGATGACTGATGATTGCAGCAAGAGAGAATGGACCAGGAACAGAAGCAGAACCATCACAAGCCTGACTTTTCTGCTAACCTGGAAGAGAACATACATAGTTGGACCGATGATATAGAAAAGGATGAGCAATTTTCTGGATCAATGAGAGCAAGGAAGAAATACAGAGATGTTGCTACTGCAGCTCAAGCTGCTTTTGAATCCGCAGCTTTTGCGGCAGCTGCAGCAAGAGCCGCCGTGGAACTCTCCCGGTCTGAATCCCATGACAAAGATCCCGATGACCATTGCGGTTCTACTCCTCGATGGAGGAATGAATTATATACCGATGGATCGTCCAGAGCTGAAGTTGGGGTTCCCAGTGGGAGTTCTACTGCATGGGAGGATGAAGTTGAACGGTTGACTGCTGAGTTGGCTTCTGAGAAGATTCATCCTGTTGATGATTCTGGTTCTCAATCGGAAAGTGAAGAACTTAAGAGCAACTATGGGAAAATTAATCCAGAAGAATTCAAAGAGAGTAAAAACAAATCGAAATTAGAGAGATCACCATCTGATTCCAGTGCGGACTCAGACGGTGATGATGAGGGAAGGACTGAACAAGGTGCAATTCTATGGGTAAGGCACTCTTACCTGGGTTTTAATGGGAAGTCAAGATTGCCTGCAGTTGGAGCCCCAAAAGTACCAAAATTGAATGCCACGAGCAATGAATCTTACTCAGAAGACAGTAGCGGTGGTAAGCTTGATTTTCCAACCGAGAAGAGCCCACTAAAGTACCAACCTGATCTGCTTATGAACGCAGAGATAAGTAAGTCAGGATCTGGATATGAAGATGTTCCCATGTCATATTCTGGTTTAGGAACATCTCGGTTTGAAACTACGCATAAACTGGATTCAGATGGGCAAATCTCTCCACATGATCTGAACATAGAAAAGAGGCCCGTCTCTGTGAGGACCAGAGGTGCATATCGGTGGTAAGACCTAAGACGTAAACAGAGTAAGAGTCAATAATTTGTTCTAGGGGCTTCAAATATTCAATTATGGTCTATTGCGACTTGCGGTATGGTGCTTTGTATTATCTGTAACATTTATGAATATGTGAAGTTTAATGTGAATGCTTTGCAAGGATTTGCATCGTTTAGATGGTGACAATAGTTTGGTCTATTTGCGAGTATGGAGCTTTGGTCATGGCCAAAATAAGCACCCATTACCAACTCAGACTGTCCACATATTGACACAGCCACGATTGGTCATGGCCCAGAGAATGTTCCATTAAGACACAAAAGAAAATCCCAGCTAATAGCGAAGAAACAAAGAAAATCCTAGCTGTTGCAGAGGAGAGAAGTAGATTAACAATGTTTTGACTTTTGACATTCAAGGATCAACAGGATATTGTTAATTCCAAGCTTTGGTCCATACAAAGCAGGTTAACATTGGAAAGTCTCAATTAAACCATTAATAACCAATACAAATATAATTCTTTATGATTGTAGAGCGGGGCTTAATATAAGGATAGTTTGGAGAATGGATACATGATACTGGTCTGTAAATTTTTTCCCCCTCTTCTGAACCCCAAAAGGCATGTATTATGGCCTTGAGGTATGCCTCAACATTCTAGAATCTAGTTCTACCCTACCCTTCAGCACTGCTATGTTTTGAAGATTATGAACTAAGTAATTAACAGAGACAGGGATTCAGGATGGAGAACCCTAGAGCTATTCAAGCCATGCAAAATATACATGGAGCTGAAGCAGATACTTGGGTACACTAGGAAACCTATACACTTGAATCCCTTGATGGAGTAATATAGCATAGCAGATGAAAATCATTGGCCTCTACCACGCTTCTTACCCTGTTGCACTAAATCACATAATGATTGGAAACTCACTCCAACATCTTCATCATATTCAATTCCAAGTTCCTCCTGAAACAAGTTAGCACCAGTTGTAAAAATCTTGCCACGAGACTAAGTATAGACACATAAAAGGACAAGGAATATAAAGTCAACCTTGAATTCTTTAAGGTCCTTGGGAGAGTTCTCAGTAATTACATCCCATAGATCTTTGAACATCCTTTTACGCTTTCTCCATTGGCTGATTTTCTCCAAATAAATCTCCTCAACCATCTTCCTTTCTTCTGGTCTCACCAAAGTGACACCTTCTCGCAATTTCTTCAGTTTTCTCTCCATTTCCTCAACCTGATAAATAATGAGAAGGTCCCACAGGTTATCTATATTTGTTTGACATATCTGAACTAGATGACTTCAAAAGATATTGGATACCAATGTATGCCTTACTTCAGCTCTTAGTTTAGCTTCTTTGGCACGTATTTGTTCAAGTGTTAAATTTGACTGCAAGGCTCTAATTTCTGAAACAAAACAAGATGCAACAAGAGTATGTGGTCACACAGAAACAAGACTGTCTTATACTCTTCGTTTCAAATGCCTAAGTTAATGCAATAGCAAAGTCAAGAAACCAATTAGCAATAAACAAGTTATTGTACATGCAATCCTACAACTTCAGTGGATTGACCAAGAGAATATGAAAAAGAATACCTGCTTCAACCTCACTAACTGCTTTCTTTCGATCTTCCAAATCTTGTTGCAGTTTGGCATTTTCTTTTTTCATTCGATCAAGCTCCTCACTGTTGGGAATGTCAAACTGATCTTGCCGAGCAAGGTATACCTTCTGCTTGCCATATTCTTTGAATGAAATTCGACCACTTTCAGAGAGAGAATCCAATGCTTTTTGAACAGCTGTCTTTTTAAGATTGTACTTTTGTAAAGCATCAGCAACATTTTGAGAATTTAGTGGTCTGTTTTGCTGAAGGGCAAAAGAATAAAGATGTTAATGCTAGAAAAATGCAACTTAAAAATAGTATCACACAGTCACAAAAAGATTTTCAACTGCTTCACTAGAGCAGGAAAATTACTCTTAAATGGTTGCATGATGGAAAAATATTTGAACTTCATGCTACATCTTTTTCATTTCCAGCTGCCCCACAACTATCAAATCCAATTTAAGACCATTGTACCAATATTGGCCCATATCCTGGAATACTGAAACATAACAATCCCAAGCTATTTGACACTAATTAATATTAAGGCTGTCATTGCATATGATTGTACGGTTTATCTTATCTTCCACTCCGTCTACTTTCTCAGTACGTAAGATTACTAAAAATTATCATCGTCTATGCCCTATCCCAACTATATGGGGTTGGCTTGTAAGATTACTAAAGATACTGAACCAAATTTCCCCATGACATGCCAGTCCTCACTAGGCAAAAGGAAAACAACCTCTTATTAAGAATAGACATTAGAAGGCTCTGAATCTACTATGGAATAGAAAAGGAATTGTCATTTTCATGAGCTTGGGTATCAGCTTCAACCTCTCCAAAAGTTTAGGATAAAGCGTCCCCTCATGTAGCCAACACCTGTTGAACTCTTCATACATGCAGTAGAAGAAATTTTTACAAAAGTCCCGCTGTAACAGACTGGAGAAGCATTAGAACTGACAAAGAATGAAAAGCAATGCTTCATCCAATAAATGATTGTAGAAATGGAAGAGGATTCAATCCACCAATATGTTCATATACTAATTTTTTTGGATCTAATAGTATTGCATCCACATCTTGCTCCACCGGAATTCAAATATTAAGCTGCATCATGAAAATAGGTAGCTGGGCTATGGTAAGCTACTATTCAAAATGCGTTTTTTTACTTTTTAGGTCATCCAACAGTAAAGTCGTGAAGTGACAGGTTCTATGAAAAAAGACATGAACTAAGCAAAACAGATCTAGTAATCAGAACTCCGCAACTCAAACGAACACTCGAGAATTTATAATATAGATTAAGTGAAAACACGAAGAAAAAGGCAAAGGGCCTCATTACGATTAAGAGGTCTACCAGTGGGAAATTCATTGGAAGATTTACGAGGGGTTCTTACCTCATTTACGAAATTGAGCACGATACCTGAAAATTTTAAATAAGGAACAGATCATTGGTGAGTAACATTACCATAGAAGGCTTCACTGAGTAATCAAGAGAGATTCAAAAATGAATTGGAGCAGAAATTAATAAATGAGATTCAGAAACGTAATGCAACTGCATCGTTGTCCGAAGGAATCGACTTTCAGGAAAATAAATAAAAGATCGCAGTTGCAGGAAAATAAATTAAAATTGGGGAGAAAGAGAGGAAAGTGTTTTGCCATACCTTCAGCACTATCGGATTTTGGTGCCATTTGCAGAAGCGCGGGAAACCTGTTGCTATTTGCGACCCTTTTATCACACGGATCATAGAATTAACAATTAAGGTTAAATTACTGATAACATCCTCTACTTTGGAGTATTGGTACTTAACCCTCGAATTTTCCTTTGCGACAAAGGCCCCCTCAACTTTCATATTCTCAAACTCCGTAACACTTTTTCTCGCACAGTTGCACTCCGGTTGTTTGCGAGTTGCGACAAAGGCCCCTGAAGATCTGCTACCCACAAAATGTTCCCAATATGAATACGTAGCTATTATAAATTTATAAGCCATGGGTAAAGAAGTGAGAACTGAGAACAACTTGTGCCTTGTAGGTAACAGATAAGAACCCGAATGCACATATCTACAACTGCAAATGGATCCAATCCTATTCGATATGGGTAGATCGGATCCAAATTTCATTTATTTATAATCGGATTTTATATGGGTTTCTAATCGAATCCGGATTGCACTAGTATTTTGAAAAGTATAAATAAATTAAGCAAAAAAGTAATCGATATATTATATTTATTAATAAAATAAACTAAAATTGACTTTGATACATATTTCATGAAAAAATGGTTTTTTGGCTATGAACAAAATGAAGGGAAAAATGAATCCAATTTTAATTGTATGAAATTTGAATTTATTATAATTTAGTAAAATTATAACATACTATATAAACTTCATATATATATATATATATATATATATATATATGAGAAATTATATTTAAATCGAATCATATTGAATTATATCAAATCAGATAAAGGTGGACATTTGTTTCAGCACTCGTGGCTTCAGTGTCTGGTTGCTCTTTCCCAGGTCATTTCTGATAAAAATGTTCTGATGATGATATTGAGCTTGGAATGAGAGATGTATTAAAGATAGGCAGGTCCTTGTGATGAGAATGGAGGAAGCTGTTGAAACAATCTATCAAGGAGTCATTTTTTGCTAAGCGATTTGCAATGACCATATTCTTATCTGCTCGGACTCCCTGATGGTTATTCAAGCGCTCTAAGATCATGCATCTCTTCCTTCTTCTTGCTTTTAGCTTTTAACTAAGACCAAGAAACTTTTATTGAGCTTATCTTCCTTTTCTTTTTGTTATGTAAATAGAAAGTTTAACGCCCTGGCTCATCCTATAGCCCAAAAAGCTAAAAGTATGAATCAGGACTTATTTTCTCTCTTTCTATCCGGATGTAAAGGACTATATCGACTTTTCTGTGGTTGAATAGATCTTTTTTATTTATTAAAAAAAAAAAGATAGAAGTGGAAATTATAAGCAGACAAACAGATACCATTTGCAGCCCTACCCATAACATAAGAGCATAGACTGATGAATGAAAATGTAGGAGATGTTATCCTATGGTTTGAGCCCTTTGGGTGGGGGTTGACGCATTAGAGTCTATCTCTTCTCAGCAAAAAATCCATTACAAGACGTTCCAACATGATCAATGTCCACGCATCTCGTACAGGTCTGGATCACCTGCCAATAAAATACATTCCAACACTCTCCCAACATGATCTAACACTGCATATTTCATACATGGTGGATTCCACTTTTATGGTGGGTTCCAGTTTCATGGTGAGTGTGTTGTGTCAGATCATGTTGGGAGAGTGTTGGAACATATTTTATTGGCAATTGATCCCAACTCATCTTGTACATGGTTGGCCTAAGTTTTGAGACATAGATCGTGTTGGAAGAGTATTGGGACAATTTTTGTTGGAAGAAGATTCCAGGTCGACATATTACAGTCCATTTTATTACAACTCATAAATTAGTTAAAATCTTATGGTCTGTTTGGTTTGTAGTTGGAATTGGAAAAGGAATCGGAATTAGAATGATCTATTCCCATAGTCTGCTGGTTCAGATAGAAATTAGAATGAAAGTTGGAATTAGCAAGAATGGGATTTCATTCCCAAAGGAGGGGGAGGGAATGGCCATTCCCTCAAATGGGGGAATGCCATTCCATTAGGAATGGGACTGGTATTCCGATTCCGCCCAAGCAAACAATTGGAATTGGAATAACCCATTCAGATTCCAATTCCAGACCCCTATTCCTGTGAACCAAACGGGGGCTTAATGCATAGTTTGAAAAGCTACGATTAATTTATTGATCTTAAAGATGTCATTTTGATGGCTTAAATTTTTGGTTTATTTCATAGGTCATTTTGATGGCTTAGATCTTAAATTTGATACTTGACTTGAATGGCCAAAGATTGGTCCAAGTTTTCTTACATTGAATTGATGACCAATATTTGCAGAAAAAAAAAATCGATAACCGATATTAATTCTTCACTCTGAGGCTACTTAACTGTTTGGTTTGATAGAAAATAAGAGAAACAGAAAATCAGAGGAAAAGTTCTTAACAAATTTCAGAAAATTCTTTTAAGAACTTTCCCTTTACTTGTTATTTTTCTATTAAACCAAATATAACTCTAGGAGACCACTTTGTAAATCAAACCCTTCAAGTATAACAAATGAGGGATCAAGCAACTTTCCCTTTGCAATTAGACTGCATCGAGGGGTTTCTCGTTGCCAAATCACGCTAGCCCTTGGCAATCCAACAGTGATCATTAATCCAAAACAATATGATTTTGCTTATGTGGTAGGATTAATGATCACTGTCGATTGCCAAGGGCTAGGGTGATTTGGCAACGAGAAATTAATGGAGCATCAAAATGAATTCAGTGAAAGAGATATTAAAGCAACAGTCTTGGGATAAGGTCGAGCCATTATGCTATTGATGCTTTGGGCTCAGTTTGGAAGGAGTACAAATAGAAATATGTAGAGCGCAAAACCTTGTCTTTTGTATGTATTTGCAATGTACCTATTTGTATCTATATTCTTTCCAAACTGAGCCTTTAATTCCAAATAATGGAGTAAATCATTTTAAAATGGAGTAGATTATTAGTATTAACAAGGCCACACCTACACGGAATATGAAAATGGAATATCAAGTATTATCAGTGATTAATGAGAAATCCAGTAAGGCAGTAACAACTAACAAGAACATTTCTGTTCTCTTAAATGGATGCTCCATTTGTAAAAGTTGTTGCTTTCAACTCAAAGGGAGATCTGGAAGTTGCTGTTCCAGTGATCTAGTTAAATGCAAAGTAATTTGCAAAAGAAAATGTCTAGAAACACTAAAAAGTACCAAGAATAATGGACAACTGTTGATTCCAATTGGGTGATGAACAGAAAAATAAAGCAGTGACACAAAAGTACCAAAACTAACAACTGCCTTTGAATGAAGAATCCTCTAGAGTAAAGATTGCCCTACCACTCTGAACCATTTATAACACAACTCCAGCAGAGTTTCGAGTTATACACAAAGGTTAACATATCCCAAAAAGACACCATTTGCATAGAAGAAATGAAATTAAAGAATAGCCTTGTAGAGGGAAACAACTCAAACAAGACACAACCCAAAGAAAGAACTACAAGTCTGCTTTCCAGTGGATACAGATTCCTCATACTGTAGCCCCTAACTGACAAGGCTTAAACCAACATAGGAATATATAACCCTAGGTACGTATCAATCAAGAACAGCAAAAAATCTCACAGTACACTTCCACACATGGAGAAAGAGATTGCAATGAAGATGGAGATCTGACGATTACTGTCTAGAACATTGCACAGAGCATAAATTTGAGATAATTCTTCCCTTAAATATTAAGGGGGTCAACCTTGGGGGTTTTATCCACATGCAAAAAGGATAAAAATAAAATAAGATTTATATCATAAAACCATATGAACTTCCATGAACCCATTCCCATAGAAATATCTAACCATGAACAAGAATTCTTATGGTCTTATGATAAGATCCGCACCATATTATTGTTCTGGAGGCAATCTGATTATGTTGGAAGGTGAAAAGAAAGCTTCAACAGAAAGTTGGTTGCTGAAGAAAGAAGTAGTTGTATTAGCAAGGATAATAGATGATTTGCTTATGAAACTCTATAGCAGTGAACTCCACCCCTTCCATTTGATTTCTATTTTACATTAGAGATTTTTTGTGAAATTGTAGAAAGTGACTTTTTTCAGGATCTGATGGACAAAGCATATGACATCCCTTTGAGAAGAAACATGCACCAATACATCTCACGCTATAGTGCCCAGATACAGTATACAGATATGGACACAGACATGGATAGAGGAAATAGGGATATGACTCTCCATTTCCTAAAACTTTGGATACAGATAGAGTAATGGGTATCCTATGTGTAATATGCTTATATCATGCATATTTAAATGTCATTTCTCAAGATTTATGTCTTGCCAAATTTAATTAAATTCCTAACATATGTAGTGCAGATATTTTTATAGAATCATATGTTAAAACATACCACTTTACTTCATTTAAAGTGCTAATGATATAGAGTACATCTAGAAGTATCCATGCAGTATCTGTTATTGTACCCTACGAGTATCTAGATGTAATGTAAATGTAGAATATAGAAAATACACTGAAAATTATTAAATTAGCAGCCTAAAATTATTCATTGGTTGGTCACTTGGTCAATATCCTACTCTAATAGTTCAATTAAAAAGGCATGCCCAAGTACATGGCATTTTTCTTTTATGAATAATTATAGAAGATTTAGGGACAGAACTGCAACATTTTCTGGGAAAGAAAATGGTATTAAAATCCACAAAAATACTTTCAATAACTTTCCAAACAATGGAATTCATCAAAGAAACATATACCTTGTTCGAGTTCATCTCACATGAAGGTCAAAGAGTATGCTCTGGGGAAAAGAAGTTTTTTGCACTTCTACATTGAATACCTTCCAAAAGACCCTTAAGTGGATTGTAAAGGCATCCACTACATCCTTATACAAACAAATGACATTGACTGCTTCCTCACTGAGTAGTGGGGTGGGAAGAAGGGAGAAAGTGTATTGCTACATGCAAGAAAAAGAGAACTCAAAACATGCAAGTGTGTTATATAAAGTTGACTTTACCAAGATTAATTCCTTTTCTTGGTTTGCTCTCCAATAAGTCTTCCATTATATCATCTTCACGTAGATCACTGGAAATGCATCTGAACACATTCTCCATCTGCACTCATCTTAAGATTCTGTTCTTTGCCTTCAAATTCAAGGAATTAAATGTAACAAACTTGGGGGGCTAACCATTGAGTTTTGGGACACAATTACTTTATACCAGATAGCTTCTGCCTCCCCCTCCCCCCAAGTTGAATTCTAAACATAACTCTGTCATAAAGAAGAACAACAACCACAAATGCCATGATATTATTTGCACTTTTGAGATAAAATGAATTTTTGCAGAATAACCACCACCTATGAAGTAATACATGCCGAAAATAGAAGACCTAAAATAGTCAACTTCATATATTAGAACCAAATCTTATGACCTCTGCATTGCCAAAATATAGAAAACTTGTGTTAAGAAAATGATTTCATTAAAAAAAGGGAAATATAAATAGCCCTAACAACTACAGTGTTACAGTTTACATAAACACAAAAATTCAATAATGCATGAGAATAATCTACAAACACAGACATGTGCTGAAATAAATATCCCTTTTCACGAAATATAAGTTATGATAAATTGCCGCCGCTTTGCTGCCACAAATTGATGATGTCAGTAGCCTGATTAAGAAGGATAATCATCCTCTTCTGAGATATCCATGGCTTACTCTCCAACAGGGACTTGAGCTCTTCCCAAGCATCCTTCCTCGGCCAAAAATAGTAAGGACTTAGAGGAATGGTCCCATGGCCTGGTATCTTCTGGTCAAGCGCAAGACCAATGTTCTTCTCCATCCAAACGAACTTCAATACAAGTCTCGGTTTCTCCATCGGTTTCACAACCACTCCAAGCTTCTACAAATTCAACCAAACGAGAAATAAAAAAGAATGAATCACGAATAGAGAAGGGACAAAATTGTTAAATTAATGGATGCAAAGAGAGAGAAGGGGAGAGGAAGGTAGTTAAAGACCTCTTTTTCTTCAAAGGGTTCGGATTCTTGTGGCGTTGTAGAGGCTGAGTCCTCAGTGGTTGCTTCTTCTTCAATGGCTTCAGCTGCAGAAGCTGAAGTGGATAGTCTCAGTTGTTTTCTGTTGGGTCTCCGTATTAAGTGGACAAGCGGCGATAGATGTAAAGAAGCGGGCTTGGGGTTGCAGGAGATTGAATCTTTAACGGGATTGAAACCAAATTTTTGAGGAAAGGAGAAGCGTGTGAGAGCGAAGCCATTAACACCAGGTTGAATCGCCATCGATAACATCTTGAGTGGAGAGAGAGAGAGAGAGAGAGAGAGAGAGAGAGAGAGAGAGAGTTTCTATGTAGAAGTAGAAGAAACCATGGTCTTTCACAGGTTGTGTTGCGCTTTGGCGAGTTCCCGACTCTGGATAAGGCACCAAGGGGTCAGAGAGTCGGGTCGGGGGGTGTTGCTATTTTTAGTTTTAGTGACACTTCAGAGCCGTTTTCTGAAGCAACGATGTTTTCTGGAGAAAGGCACCGGTTTTATTTGGTATCAATGCTATATAATTGTTTTCGGCATTGGTCCACATATCATGATGTCATGTCATGGTACAGTTGGTAACAAGGATTCTGAAAATAAGAAACAGAAAATTCAACGTTTACTCGAGCCACGCTTTTCCAAATTCCAATGCATAGCCATTGCACACCGTTTTTCTGATGTGGCGCAGATGTGGAATCGTTTTCTAAACCATGCCAAACACCGCCGTAGTGTGCTGAACTGCTGGATCGGCATGATTGGAATTTGAGAAATTAAGGATCCGTTGGCGTTTAATTCACAATCGGAATCAGAATCAGGATGATAGGGGAATGCCATTCCATAAAAAATGGGAATGAGATTTCAATTCCGTCCAACTGTTTAGTTGGGCCATTCGGATTCTAATTCCAAACCTCTAAACGGGCCCTACGTTTGAGTAGTGCAGCTGTGCAGTATTGTGTTTAAATGAATTTTCAATTAAGTTTAATAGGTAATATTTAAATTTTAGTGATTAGCTTTAAATTTTCTTAATGTAATTATTTTTGAATGGATTTTAAATTAATAAGAATTAGTTTTAAATTTTTATTAGTTTATTCATTAATTTTTGAAATTTACAATCAAATATTGCTTATATTTTCCATTTTAATTAAAGTTTTTTTTTCATGGAGCTATAGAACAGGGTAGCCCATCCCCCTCCCTTATATGTTAAATATATTTGGATTTGTCTATATTTTAGGTGTGGTTGGGTTCTAGAATTTTCACTAGACTAAAATGCCCCATCTCTAAGGTCTGAATCAGTGAAGAGCAGTGGTAAATATGTTATTTTGTTTTTTCATTTAATGCTTACTTATTACAAAAAGACACAAAAGTTCATTCTTTTTGTTCATAATTATAAAACAAATCAGTGGCTAAAATGTTATCTATCATTCCCATTTAATGCTTCTTAGGGAAAATACACAAAAGTCCCTCTTTTTGTTTAATAATTGGAAAACAAACCATGGTAATTGCTGAAACTTACCTTAAAGTTTTTTACCATTGCCCCCACCTCCCCTAAAATTTGGTAATTGCAATCACTTCCTTAAACTTTTTGACACAGTTGCAAATAGACCCCCTTTGTAAAATCCTCTAACAAGAGACATGAAAATGTCCAAAATACCCATGTATTATTATTGAGGCTGGTTTATACATAAAAAACAATATAAACTTTATGAACAACAAAAAAAGAGAGCTTAAAGTTGCAATTTTACCTTTAAGCAATTGATTATGAAAGACAAATTTGGAAATACATCAGTTTTGAAAAAGAGATTAGAAGGGATTGAGGTAGTGATTGATATGAAGCAAAAATTGAAAAATAAACATTTTGGTCAAAAGTAACTACGGGGTATTTTGGACATTTTTATGCTATTTGTTAAAAGATTCTAACAAATGGTCTACTTGCAATTATGTCAAAAAGTTCATGAGAGGTGATTGCATTTATCAAACTTTAGGGGGGTCAACAATGATAAAAAATTTCATAGAAGGTTTTAGCAATTTACCCTTTCATTTATTTAAATTAAAAAAATGGAAATGCATCTTATGTTCTCAATATCCAATGTCGAATCACATTAACCACCATGAAAATATTTCCAACTTACATATGGATGAACAATTTATTCTTTAAACTATTTTCTTGTTTTTAAAATTTTTTTAACCTATTTTTATTAGTTCAGTTCTTGATTATTAAGGTAGAAAATGATTTTCTCTTCTTTATTCCCACCATATGGTGGGTTAATTTTTCATTTCCGTTACATTAAATCCCACATCCTTGGATGGCAAGATATTTGCAAGAGTAAGTGATATTTTTTTATAGTAATTCATTGTAAGGTTTTCAAGGGTTGAAGGAGCTAAAGTTGGATTTATCATATAGAAGTTAATTCTTGCAAAGGTAACAAGAATTCAAATAAAATTCTAATGAAGGTAAATGATAAAAATTATTAATTTTATTAAAGAACCATAGTAAACAAGAATAATAAGAATTTTATTAATTCTCGTTACCTTTGCAAAAATTTTATTTGGACATATCTTTATATTAATGAGTCATAATAAATGTAATAAATAAGAATAATTTTTATAGATATAGAAATATAAAAAATTGAAAAAAAATTAAAAATATATTATATATTATCATCATCATAAAATTTGTCACGTGCAAAACACATACACAAATACCAGTATTATTTAAAAGGGTATGGTAATTGAACATAATATATAAATAATTATATCTAATCAAATATTTCAAATCTTTATATCTTACTCAATTGCAACAATAAAATCTTGTTTAAGTTTATTTTAATTAATTTTTCTAGGTGGAAAAAAACTAAGTATTAACAATTAATATTAAATGGGTATTGTATTAATTTTAACTAAAATGGGTTTTATGTTGATTTAATAAGTGATTCGTACAAAGAATGGGTTGTTGATTTGAGCAACGTACGAATCCTATATTCAATACAATTAGTAAAAATGGATTGAACCCATATATACAATAAAGGTCACCGTCCAACTTTCAGAACCCGTATCCAATATGGGTTGGTATTCATATTCACTATTCAGCCTCTATTTTCGTATGCAGTACGATCAGTTCAAAAAACGGATCATACCCCAATTACATATTCTTCTTCACCCGTGAATAAAAATCGGGTTTTCCAAAACCCGATATGTGATTCAATCGGCACTTTGTCATCTTCCATTTTCAGCCTTCCCTGCTAAAAGAAAACTCAGCAGTTGCATTCCTTTGTAATATACCTCATCTAGTAGGAGCCTGATTTTTTCAGCAAATTTCCCTACATTAGGGTCATGAATTGAAAGCTTTTTTGGGCAATTTCCTATTATATCATAATTTAAAATCTGTTCCCTGCGTACGCCCCTCTGAAGCCGAATATTCTCTGCTACAGGTCGTTAGAAGGCAATCATGGCCTGTTACGATTGCTATCATTAGGTTGTTATGAGGTTGTTTCGAGTGATGACGTGGCAAGGCTTGTATGAACAAATCCTCTGTTATAGAGGAAGGCCGAATGAAATAATAAAGCGAGCTATTACTACTTACATTTGTTTTTTTTTTCTTTTTTATCGTCTTCTTCCTCTAGAGTTTCCCCTTCGGGCAGTGTCGCCACCATAGCTCGGGGTAACCCTAGTCTGTCTTCTCGACAACGAGAAAAGATCCGTGACATCTTGGTATCAGAGCTAGCAGTAGCTCGGGACGACTAGATGGCCAGCGTGGATGAACATCTTGGCGGGATGGAAAGGACGCAGGAGACCATGCAATGGAACCAAGAGGCTCTGCAACGCACCCAGGAGGCCATTCTCAAGCAACTGGCAGAGATCACTGAGCGACTGAATTGCCTGGGCTTTTGTGCCGATTCCCCCGAGGACTCTAACGCTCGTGGGATGTGTGCACAACTAGGGAGACAAGGAGAAGGATCATCTCAGACCGGAAGTGGAGTGGGGAGACACCAGAAGTTCTGGAAGGTGGACTTGCCAAAATTTAGTGGAACCGGCTTAGAAGGGTGGCTACTACTGATGGGGCAATACCTGAACATTCAGGAGATTCCGAAGGAAAAGTGGGTGACAGTGGCGAGCTTGGGTTATGAAGGCAAGGTGGTGGAATGGTATAGCTGGTTCAAGGAGTACCAGCCGAATCCTTCCTGGGCACAGCTGGGGACGGCCATGGAAGCTCATTTTATCGGCCCACAGGGGAGTAACTATGCTGGGAGGCTATCTAAGTTAAATCAAACAGCAACAGTTCAAGACTACATGGAGGAATTTCAGAGGCTGTCCAGTCAAGTAAAGGGGTTGATTGAAGATTACTTGGTGGGATGCTTCGTGTCGGGGATGAAAACAAAGATACGAGCTGGAGTGGAGAAGCTGGAACCCAAGACCTTAAGCAAGGCTTTCCGGCTGGCCTTACTGGAGGAGGAAGAATGGAACGCACGTAGAATAGCGGTGCAGGTGGAGTTACCCAGAAGCTGACCACCCCTTAGAACTTTAGCACCAATGTCTCTCATTGAGGGGAAGAAGCCCATTCCGCCGGACATTCGGAGACTAACCCCTGCAGAAGCCAAGGAACGAAGGGAAAAGGGGTTGTGTTTCAACTATGATGAAAGGTACGTGTCAGGGCATCGCTGTAAACAGCAGAAGCTGTTCTGAATTTTGGCTGACCCGGATGACACTGAAGGAGAGGACGATGAAGAAGGACTGGAGACAGAGGCAGAGACCTCTCTGCATGCTATCAACGGTACAGACATCCCCCAAACCATGCGGATCCAAGGGACGATCAATTCCTACCTAGTCATTGTGCTCGTGGACAGCGGTTCGTCTCACAATTTTCTGGATCCCAGAGTGGCACACAATGTTCAGGCCCCAGTATTGGAGGACACCCGATTCTCTGTGACTGTTGCTAGTGGAGAAAAGCTCATCGGGAGTGGTAAGTGTGAGGGAATCAATATTAAGTCTCAGGGCCTCCTGCTTCAGGCCGATTTTTACTTACTTGACCTCCCCGGGTTTGACGCCATATTGGGGGCTCAATGGTTGCGGACATTGGGGGATGTCACTTGGAATTTCTCCAAGTTGACGATGAGCTTCCTTAACAAAGGCGAGCTGAGATTGCTGCACGGGTTACAGAAGAAAGAACCAGAGGTGGTGGATGAGAAGAGAGTTCGGAGGGATCTGAATAGAGCCTGCTTGGTATACCTTGTGCAGCTCAACCCGAGGAAGGAGGAAGGCAGACCCAGTTCCAATATGCGAATAGCCCTCTCTAGTACAACTGTTGGAAGAGTATGCTAATGTATTTGAAGAGCCGACTGGATTACCCCCACACCGCCCGGTCAACCATGCTATCCTGCTGATCAAAGGAGCCCAACCCGTCTGTCAGAAGCCTTATCGGCATCCTCACTTCATGAAGGGAGAAATTGAGAAGGTTATCAAGGAACTCCTGACCAGAGGTATGATCCGACCCAGTCACAGCTTATTTGCTTCCCCAGTTCTGTTAATCAAGGACGGGGGATGGAGGTTATGTATATACCGAAAAATCAATGGCCTTATGGTCAAGGATAAATACCCCATGCCTACCATAGATGATCTGTTAGATGAATGATATGGAGCCACCATTTTCTCGAAACTGGACCTTAGGTCTGACTACCACCAGGTGTGGGTCAGAGAGGAAGACATACACAAAACAGCTTTTAGAACTCATCAAGGACATTATGAGTTCTTAGTGATGTCGTTTGGTCTCACTAATGCCCTCTCAACCTTCTAGGCGTTGATGAATGAGATATTTCAAGACCTATTAAGGCAGACAGTGCTGGTTTTTTTAGATAGCATCCTTGTTTACGGTAAAAGTGTAGAGGAGCATGGGAATCACCTTCAAGAAGTACTTGACCGCCTATGATGCCACCGGTTGTATGCCAAGAGAAGCAAGTGCAGATTCGGGGTAGCACAAGTGGACTATCTAGGACATGTGATAACACAGCAAGTGGTAGCGGTTGACCCCGCTAAGGTGAGCTGCGTCCAGGACTGACCTACCCCATGAATCATATCAAAACTAAGAGGATTTCTGGGCTTAACTGGGTATTACAATAAATTCATACAGAATTATGATAAGTTGGCCAAACCACTAACAAATCTGTTAAAGAAGGGAGCCTGGGGGTGGAATTCAGAAGCGGATCAAGCATTCCAAGAACTGAAATTGATGATCACTTCAGCCCTGGTGTTGGATCTCCCAGATTTCACGAGACCCTTGAACTTGGAGTGTGATGCCAACGGAAATGGGATATATTAGCGTGAGCTGTCAAAGTATGAGAATAGTCCTTAATTCAAAGGACAACTCCTATCCGGAGTTAGTAATCACTAATCCTTATCATAGGAGTAGAGTAGTTTGTATTGGACAAGGAAAGATGGAAGAAGGCCTATATATATATATATATATATTCATTCCCGCAAAGGAAAAAACAGGGGAACAAAGAATAATATCTTCCGTTCTACACGAATTGTCATGGTATCAGAGCATCGATCCTATAGGGAGGGCATTCGAGAGGTGATCCTACAATGATTGGCCACCCGTACCGAGCCCAGAACGGTCGGCGAGCCCAACCTTACCTCCTCCTCTGTTAGCGGAGCAGCACCGATCTTGGTGGCAATCTCCTTGGTCGCGTGCTTCTTAGGCTTCGTCCTTCCAGTCATGGTTGGCGCTCTCTCTACTTGATGATCAACGACAAATCACCCGAAAACCAGGAGAGATAAAATAGAAGTTCGGAGCAGCGATAAAGTCATCGGAAGTCGGACGCAGCCGGATAGGCGATCACCTCTTCCTCAGCTCTGCGGATGCAACCGGATCGTGTCGTCTATCTCCGACGTTGAAAGTCGGACGCAGCCGGATAGGCGATCACCTCTTCCTCAACCCTGCGGACGCAGCCAGATCGTGTCGTCTATCTCCGACATCAGAAGTCGACGCAGCCGGACAGGCGATCACATCTTCCTCTGCTCCGCGGATGCAGCCGGATAGGCGAACTCCAAAGGACCTCTACACGTTCAATCTGCTGGGAAAATTTATCGGTTCTGTGGAGCATCTACAGAGATCAACATCAAGATCACGTTCTTGAGGTAATTCGTCACCGTACTAGAATATTACTATGTTTTAGAGCTTTGGTTTTTTATCATGGAGATCGGCAAAGCGCGAATGGTTTTTTCAACCAACAAGAGGAACTCAGATTCCTTCGTCGAGGTTGCAAACTCGATATTTGATTTCCGAGATTTCTCACCTCTTCCTCCGCCCTGTGGCACTAAGATCCTCTACTCCAAGACGCCATTAGCAAGGACACCCTTCGGGAGATACAACTATGTCCGATTCAGAAACCTCAGATCCGGTGGGGGAACAACGATCCGACCCTACCCTCACTGAATTGACCACCAGAATGGCTGAAATCCTACACAGACCAACCTCGACTACAAAGACTCTTGTCGCACAGATTGGTATCAAGTTGGACGGCACCAACTATGCTCTTTGGTCCCAAGTTGTTGAGATGTATATCTCCGGCAAAGACAAATTGGGATATATTAATGGTGAGCTTCCCCAGCCTCCTCAGACTGACCCAACCTTTCGAAGATGATGCACGGACAACGCTATTGTCAAGGGCTGGTGAATTAACTCCATGGACATATCCTTGATCGGTAACTTTATTCGATTCCCTACGGCAAAGATGGTGTGGGATTTTGTTGCTACTACCTACTTTGATGGCAGTGACACCTCACAAGTATATGATCTCCGACGCCGTGTGACCTGCTTGTGCCAGTCTGGAGGATCTCTTGAAAAATTTTATAATGATCTCCAAGGTTTGTGGCGTGAAATTGATTTTTCGCCGTCCAAATCCAATGAAGTGTGCTGCAAATATTCAACAATATAATAATCTTCTTCAAGAAGAGAGAGTGTATATTTTCTTAGATGGCCTTGATGACAATTTTGACAAGATTCGAGCAGATGTACTCCAAATGCACCCGTTTCCCACTATTGAGCAGGCATACGCACATGTTCGTAGGGAAGCAATCCGGTAAAAGGTCATGATCACTGGTAACAATATTGAAACTCCAGGAGCTGTTTTGGCCTCCAAAATTGTTAAAACAAGACAACCTACTTCATCCTCAACAGGCTCTCTTTCTTTGAGCAACGGAAAAGCTGGTACGTCCTCTAAATCTCAAACATCTTCTGATAAAACTAAGTGTTCTCATTGTGGTAACTCGAAGCATACCCGGGAGAATTGCTTCAAACTACATGGCTACCCCAACTAGCGGCATGAACTCCAAGCCCGGAAACGTCAAGACAATGCTGAAACTGGTGGTAAGGCTGCGATGGTTATAGCAGAACCCCAACTGTCATTCACACCGCCTGTTGAACTACCACAAGGAGACGTACACCTCTCAGATTCAGGTAACAACCTTCCCCACAACACTGCTGATAGCAATGCATGGATACTTGACTCGGGGGCTACCGACCACATGACCTATGATGCCACTGATTTTTCAAAAACTTCACCACCAAGACGGACTACAATTGCTAATGCCAATGGGGCTATATATCCAGTAACAAGAGCAGGCACTGTGACCTTGTCACCTACAATATCCTTAAAGAATACTTTGCTTGTTCCCTCACTCTTCCATAAATTATTATCTGTTAGTCAAATTTCCACTGATCTAATTTGTGTTGTGCTCATTTATCCTACTTTTTGTCTTCTTCAGGATATTCTCACCAAGGAGATAATTGGGCATGGTACTAGGAGGGAGGGGGCTAAGTTTCATTTGCTTTAATTCACTCTGATGTGTGGGGGCCATCCCCGGTAACTACGGTGTCTAGGTTTCGCTGCTTTGTAATATTTGTTGATGATTGCACTCGCATGACATGGTTATATCTGATGAAATATAAAGATGAAGTGTTGACTGTATTTCAATCCTTCCATATGATGGTGAAGACTCAGTTCTCAGCTAAAATTCAGGTTCCCAGGTCTGATAATGGCAAGGAATACATAAATCAACGGTTCCAAGATTATTTCCGAATTCATGGACTACTTCATGAGACTTCATGTCCACAGACTCCGTAGCAAAATGGCATTGCTGAGAGAAAGAATCGGCACATACTCAAAATTGCTTGTGCTTTGCTACTTGGAGCACATGTACCTAACCGACATTGGGCTAATGTTGTTGCTATTGCTGTACACCTCATTAATTGAATGTCATCATGCATCTTACATTTTAAGACACCATTACAAGCTCTTTCATCACATGTCTCTCTGCCATCCGTGTTGATGATTCCACCTCGAGTTTTTTGTTGTGTGGCACTCGTACATCTGCATAAAAATCAACACACAAAACTTGATCCACGAGCAACTCGATGCGTATTTTTGGGGTATGCGTTACATCAGAAATGATACCAATGCTATGATCCAACCACCCAACGGACCTATATTACCATGGATGTTACCTTTTTGGAATTTGAAACATTCTACTCTCCTTCCAAAACCAATTCTTCTCTTCAGAGGGAGAGTCAGAGTGCAAAACAGAACTGGTTTCTACCCGATTGGCTGAATAATAGTGATTCAACTGAAAAGATGGTCAATGAAGAACCTTCTACAACTGGTGGAGTTTCAAGAGAGACATCTACAACACCGGAAACGTCTACATCGCCATCACCACTTCCAGCAGAAGAAATAGACACCCCAACCTCCACAGTACCCGAAGACCCATCTCCTAAGAATATTCCTGAAGCGAATGACCCTGAGGTAAATTCTCCTACTACGCCTTCAATCTCTAATGATATGAATACTTCTGTTGATTACACTTTACCTTTCAGGCATAATCGTGGCAAACCGCCAAATAGATATTCTCCAGAGATTGAGGACCGGAGGTCAAAGTATCCAATTGCCAATTATGTATCAACAAAGAGACTCTCCAAACCTCTCAAAACATTTGTGCAAGAATTATCCTCACATCATATTCCCACCAGTATTCAAGAAGCTCTGACAAACTCGAAATGGACATAGGCCATACAGGAAGAAATGGAGGCACTATTGACGAACGAAACCTGGACTCTTGTTACCTTGCCCGAAGGGAAGAAACCTGTAGGGTATAAGTGGGTATTTTCCATTAAATACAAAGCAGATGGGTCGATCGAGAGATACAAAGCGAGGCTAATCACGAAAGGTTATACTCAGATACATGGCGTAGATTATCAAGAGACATTCTCACCAGTGGAAAAATTGAATACGGTTAGAGTTTTATTATCTCTTGCAACAAACCTTGATTGGCCGCTACACCAGTTCGACGTAAAAAACGCCTTCCTCCATGGTGACCTTGAAGAGGAGGTGTACATGGACATCCCACCTGGCTATACAACAAATTCCAAAACCAAAGTTGTGTGTAAACTGCAACGAGCACTATATGGACTGAAACAACCGTCGCAGGCATGGTTTGGGCGATTTAGTCTTGCAATGAAGAAATATGGCTTTCAACAAAGCAATTCGGACCATACACTATTTCTAAAGCACCAACGAGGGAAGGTAACAGCCTTAATAATATATGTGGATGACATGATTATCACCGGAAATGATTCAGAAGAAATAGCAACTCTTCAAAGGCAATTGGCGATTGAGTTCGAAATGAAGAACTTGGGAGGGCTCAAATATTTTCTAGGAATTGAAGTTGCTAGATCAAGTAGAGGCATATTTGTGTCTCAACGAAAATACACTTTAGATTTACTATCTGAAGTAGGACAGTTAGAATGCAAGCCGGCAGACACACCAATTATACAAAACCATAAACTTGGAGAATACGCAGACCAAGTACCTACCAGTAAGGAGAGATATCAAAGGCTGGTTGGTAAACTTATTTACCTCTCACATACTCGTCCAAACATCACTTACGCGGTCAGCGTGATAAGTCAATTCATGCATTGTCCAAGCGAAGATTACATGAATGTTGTAATGTGAATTCTTCGATACTTGAAATCCTCACCCGGAAGAGGACTTGTGTTCTCAAAGAATAACCATTTAAAGATTGAAGGGTATACAGACGCAGATTGGGCTAGAAATATCTTGGACAGAAGATCCACCTCGAGGTACTTTACGGTAGAAATCTTGTCACATGGAAGAATAAAAAACAAAAGGGTATACATGCCTGGCACTACCCGTGTCCAGGCGGTGGAAGAAGAGCTAAAACATAGGGACCATGCTCTTCGTATTCTCAGGGAGAATCTAAGCTGAGCACAAAGCAGGATGAAATGATAACCAGATCAAAAGAGGTCCGAAGGAAGCTTCCAGGTAGGAGATTGGGTGTACCTCTGGCTACAACCGTAGACAGATGTCGGTGACTATTCGGCACTCCCAGAAACTTGCCGCACGGTACTACGGACCGTTCCAGATCCTGGCCCGAATCGAGGAGGTTGCATACAAACTCGCCCTGCTCGATAATTGTAAGATCCACCCAGTCGTACATGTCTCCTAGTTAAAACAGGATATCAGGGACCTGACCCGGATCCAGACGACCCTACCGCCCACAGTGTCCAACAGGCTGCCACGGAAGTGCTAGTCCATTGGGAAAGTTTACCGCAAGCGAATGCTTTGGGAGCTCTACGACCACCTCCGTCAACACTTCCCGAATGTCCGACTCGAGGACGAGTCAACGATCAAGGAGGGGGGAGTGTCATGATCCCTACATACGCCCCTCTGAAGCCGAATATTCTCTGCTATCGGTTGTTAGAAGGCAATCATGGTCTGTTACGATTTCCATTATTAGGTTGTTATGAGGTTGTTTCGAGTGTTGACGTGGCAAGGCTTGTATGAACAAATCCTCTATTATAAAGGGAGACCGAATGGAATAATAAAGCAAGCTATTACTACTTAAATTTGTTTTTGTTTCCTTTTGTATCATTTTCTTCCTCTAAAGTTTCCCCTTCGAGTGGTGTCCCTACCATAGATCGGGGTAACCCTAGCCTGTCTTCTCGGCAACGAGAAGAGATCCGTGACAAAATCGCAATTGATTTGAGTGTAAATGAAACCATTTAGTTGGAGGTGGGAAAGGGAGAGGGCTCCTTCTGAGGTGGCAACTTAGAGAAAACTGAAAATGGCATAAGGAGGAGAGGTTAAAAATGTTGGGTTGGGTAAACTGTAAAGAGAGAAAGGAGGGGCCATATAAGGTAACCAGTTTTGTTTTAATATACAAATAATAAATTCCCCTTACAATTTTTCACAATTTAGCTCGTTTTCTACTTTACCGAAGATTTCTCTCCATTTTTTAACTCTAACCTGGCTCTATCTTTATTCCATCCTTCCTTGACAATGTTGTTAAAATCTTAATGAGTCAATTCTTCAAATTTGAAGAATCCCTCCTTTTTATGCATAATAACAGGATTTGGCTATAATATGAGCCAAAAGCCACATTTTATGAAATGAGAATATCATGTTTAAGTTACCTAAACACAACAGACTCGTTATCCTATTTATAATGTTACACCATTCTTCAACCGAAGATTCATGAATTTTGATAAATAACCCCCGATTGGCTACCACATTCATGATAATAATACCAGATATCATATATTTTCTATATCATATCAACTGGTATCATGATATCATATCTTTTTTATATCATAATCAAAATTAATCATGTTAAAGATATTATATAATTTATTTATTTATCAATGGTGCTAAAGATGTCATGTATGAGAATTCACTTAATCATTGGTCATTGCACATTGTCCCAACTGAAGCAGGGTAACAGGGCTATGGTTTTTGGATGGCATAACACCGACTTTCGAATTCCCTTATTATCAGTTTCCCTTCTTCATCAAGTCAGATTACCAGTTATACCAATAAAATAAAGGGATAGGTGGACTGCAATCCACCTCAGAAATCTGAATTGCAGCCCCCTCTTAGTCTACCAGTTATACCAATAAAAAAAATGGAAAAGTACGGACAGGCCTAATGCAGATTTCTAATTTCCATTGCAAATCTATAAACATTCAAGAAATCAAAAAACTACACTCCATGCACTCGTACCCATGAATTGGCATCAATTCCGAACTGGCACCTACCCCAACTATACTTTGTGCCTATGAATTCTGACCCTCAGCTAAACTGTCATTCTCTAAAATCAACGGATTGGATATTATTATTTCTGGATTTTGAATTGGATCAGATTGTGCTGGACTCATAATGGACCAGATTGATTTGGAACAAATATCAAGACTGTAGTACTACAGACTGCCATCATATCTAATAGTTTATTCGAATACTTCCGATAAAATAAATGGATAAGTACACTGCAGAATTCTGAAATTATAACCCCCCCATAGTCTATTAGTAGCCCCCCCAAACATCATCATACTGGTGGATTTGGCATCAATCCACAGTCAGAATTCATCCCACCTGTTATGAGATGGGCTGAACAGTCATTCTCTCAATGGGAATATTCTCATAGGATTTTTACAATAAAGTCAAGGTTCAAAATATCGATATGCTAGTATGAACCTATTGAGCGAATGGATAGTGTTTCAAGCATTTTTTTTATTTTTTTCGCAACCAGTTCAGAGAGGGGCAGTCTAGGTCTCCTCTACCCCCTGAACCAGTCAGACCTCCAATACACCCACTGTAGGGGCATATCAGAGGGGTCCCGGAATGTACATATTGACCGATACGGGTGGATACATGTCGATACTTTGAACTTTGGATAAAGTTCAAAACATCAAACGTAGTGATATATCGGACACGATTTTGAACCAACCGAAACACTGTTTACAGGGAGTTAGGGGTGTCTCTATGTTTAAATATAAGAAGCTTTAAGTCCTAATATGCTTAACCCTGAAATATCAGTCCGTAAAAAATAATAAAAAACAAATAAAAACACTTTTAACCACGTATAATGCCAATCTTACATGATACCCCTTTTAAATTCCAGTCAATTTCTCAAAGGGTTGTTAATTCCATCCTCATTGAATTTTTCTCTGCATACTTTGTATGATCGCTTCATATACATAGCAAACTGTGCTACATTTCTTGTCAAGTCTATAAATACAGAATAACATTAACTCAGAGAAAGCCTTGTCTCAACTTTATGAGGTCAGCAACATGAACCCCATTCCCCTCTGTTCAGTACCATATGCATTATTAAATTATGGACCCTCAAATCATATCTTATTACTTTCAACCCAAAATTCAGAATGCAATCTTAAGTCCATTTCGAAGTTGACAAGAATGCCATTGAACATGGGGAAACTGGTTACATCATGACCATGCCTCAACATGGTAATTACCAGCCCTCTCCAGTGCCCCTAGCCACCTCACAGCAGTTTCCCTTGTCACTCCACCTTCTTTTGCTATAATGTCTTCTAGGCATGACAAAACATCCGCAGGCATTTTGGTTGAAGAACCTGCAACATACACAGCAGCACCTGTACTCAATAAGTTCCAAAGTCTCTGGCTTTCTTCTTGCATCTTATGCTGCACGTAGACCTTATGTGGCTGGTCTCTTGAAAAGGCAACATAGAAACCTCCACCCTTGTCTTCAGAGAGTACCCCACATCCTTGTGCATGAGACAACCAAAAATCTCTGTATAGGAAATCATTCTCCTCATTTCTGCAACCAAAGAAGAACATAACCGGACCGATAGACGAAGATTGATTTTGCACTGCTCTTTCCTCTACAAATGCTCGAAAAGGTGCACAACCAGTTCCTGGGCCAATGAGAATGAGGGGGAAAGATGGTGGTGGGGAAGGAAGTGAGCTTTTATGGAACCATACTGGAATGCAAACTCCTGCTCATAACAAAATAACCAAGAACATCAGCATAGAAGATGTATAGGGAATTACTGTTTGCATTGAGAATATCACAAGTTCTATTAGTATGCTTGTATGCATCCATACTTTCTTGAGGATCAAGTCCAGCCAACCATGTTGAGCAGAGACCCATTCGCTTTCTCTTGAACGGTGTCACCCATGATACCACACTCACAGTCAGATGTACTTGACCTGGATGAGCTGAAAGAGAAGAAGAGATGGAGAATGCTCTGGTTTTTAATGGAGGAACAAGCTGCACTAGCCATTCGAATGGCAGTTGCACAGATGGAAAGTCCTCTAGCACCTGCAACACTGACAATCAGTTCCTGAATGAAGCAAGTTCAATCTACTGAACAAGTAAAAGCAAAAGGAAAGTTAGGAGGTTATTTAGTATTTAAAAATAGCTTTTTATATATAAAATGTTATACATTGAAAGTCTGAAAAGGAAAGCCTAGCCATCCCCTCTTAACATTTCAAGTTTTAGCTTGATTTACTTGTTCCTAAATTGCTATACATGGTACTAAAGTAGACCAGATTATAAAGAATCAAATGCATGGCTGGACGTCTAAGTCTGAAATCAAAAGATGAACCAAGCAGAAAATGTATATTCACTTAGAACATGGATGAAGGAAAGAAGCTAGTTTACCTCCAGGACAGTTCTGCGTTCCTTCTGATTGTACTGATATAAATCATCTCTCCCTTCAGGTGAGGCAAAATATTGAAGCCTTTCCTTCTCATGCTGTGCAGTTGCAAAGAAACTCATGACCTGGAGACACCGTATCAGTATACTTGATCACTAAATGAAATCCACAACCATTTTCTGGTCTTCAGTAAAAGCAGAACAGTTGGAATAATTTAATAGAAATTAAGAAAAACCATATTAGCAATAAAGCCTGCAATCCCGTTAATTCCTTCATTTAAACAACAAGAAATTGTAGAGTCATATAGGATAAGTACAATTCATTTAAAGGAAAAAAAGAACTTCCAAGAAAAATACATACTAGAAGTTGCAACACTACCTATACATGGATGCATGTCTATGTTGGCATGAATATGCGTTATCTGGTAAGCAATAATAAATTAGCCAGTCATAGTTCATGCACAATGTGCACAGGAACTTTTATAATCCAGTTCCATAGATTTTTCTTTTTTTTTTTCTGATAGTTATAGTTCCATAGATTTTTTTTTTTTGATAGGTTATAGTTCCATGGATTTTATATAAGCTCATTTTTCCTTTACCAGATAAATTGAATCATTTGTGTGCTCTCCTACTGGTTCAAAACAAAAAGAAAGATTTTTTATTGATAACTATAACTTTTAATGATGTAGTGTAAATACATACAGAAGTATTATAACAAACAGTGCAAATTTCAAACCCCTGGACTGCATATTGCAGCCCCCGCCCCCCAAATACACCCTCGATTCTCTATTCCGGAAGTGTTGTATCCAAGAACATCACTTCCCTTAGAGCCCAACCTTTCCAAAGAATCTGCTTGATCATTTACTGATCTTCTGATCCATCACTAATCTAGCTTATATTTAGGTATGGCAGTATTTCCATTGTTATCAGTAATCTAGCTTCTCTTTAGGTATGTCAGTATTTCCATTGACCTGCATTATTTCCTTGCATCCAGCCTACAACCACTTCTGAATCTCCTTCAATTTCCAACCTATCACAGCCAAGAAAGCCATTTTTCCAATTGTATTGTAAGCTCATAACTAGTGCCACCATGAAACCTTAAAACTAAAGGATCAAGCTGCAAAGCGTGAACACTTAAATATTTTTTATGAATGATAATAAATTTATTAATTCAGAAGCTGATTTAGAGTGAGTTCATACAACATCCCAAGGAGAGGCGCGAGCTGCAGCCCCTCCTTGAATCTTACAAGTAGACTAGGAAAGAAAAGAAAGAATCACAACTGAGCCCAAAACAATTCCTCCCTATTTACCCCTTGCTTAGCTAACACATCTGACAAAGTATTTGCTGATCTCCCCACCCACTGTACAGTGACCAACATATTCCTTGTCCACCAACTAAATTTCTTCATTTCATTCTTGTAACGCCACATAGCCTCTTCAAGATTTTTCAACCAACCCACCACCACTTTGGAATCCCCCTCAATTGTTAGGTGTTGTACCCCCAGCTGGTTTGCAAATTGCACCCCTTGCACAGCAGCTAAAAGATCTGCCCTGATGGAGCCCCCAATTCCCAAGGGACCTGAGTAGAGCAACAAAATCTCTCCCTTCTCATTTCTCAAAGCACCCCCCCATTCAGGGTAATCCTAGATTACCATGCTACTTCCATCAAAATTCAACTTCAGTGAGCCTTCGGATGGAGGAGACCAGCTTGTAATTGATGTGTCCTTTAGGGATGAACACCTCGCTACTGCTGACCAATTTTTCCAAAGGTCATTAAAGGAGAATTGATGAAAAATTTCCAAGGTCTTCAGCCAAGGTATTGCCCTATTTAACAAACAGTCTTTCAATTCCTAACTGCTCCTTTCCTTTTCTTGAAAAATTCTAACATTCTTTTCTTCCCAAACAGTCCAAATCAAGGCAGCACGAGCACATCTCCACATAATTCTCCCTATTTTTGTAGGCCAATAAAAGGTAGAATGGTTGAAGAGCATGTGAACTTCTGCTGGTAGACCTTAACTACTCCCAAACAACGAAAGTAGCCAAGCCCAAAGGTGGGAGTTTCTATTAGAGGTTATGTGAAACTGTGGATTTGGGGACAAGTGGTGTAGTTGGATTTTTGGGTGTATCAGTACTTGTCACTACTCTATTCTGGTAAATGGTATGATGAGGGACTTTTTCCAGCTTGCAGGGGTGTTAGGCAAGGGGATCCACTCTTACCCTTCCTTTTTACCTTAGTAGCTGATGTGATTAGTAGGATCATTACTAAGGCTGACAGTGAAGATGCCATTAGGGGTTGGAGAATAGGGAGACACCAAGTCCTCGTCACCCACCTTCAGTTTGCAGATGACCTAATGATCTTTTGTGAAGGAGGTTTCAGCGAAAAGGTAGCAAACCTAAAGAAGCTAATCAAAGGATTTGAAAGTATTTCTAATTTGAGGTAGGGGAGGTCGAGGCTATTGCGGAGTGTCTTGAGTGTTCCACCTCTGCTTGGCCTATGTCATACTTAGGGCTTCCTTTAGGGGCAAATCCTAGGAAGAGTAGATTTTGGACCCCAGTGATAGAAAAGTTTGAGAAGAGATTAGCCTCATGGAAGAGGAATTATGTCTCTTTAGGAGGGAGAATTACCCTAATAAGAGCTACATTGGCTAACTTACCTACCTATTTTTTGTCTGTTCTTAGGATACCAGTTAAAGAAGCTAGGAAACTGGAGAAGTTAATGAGAGATTTCTTATGGGAGCCGGGACAAGAAAAAAATGATCACTTGGAAAAATTGGAAAATTGTGTGCAGAAGTAACCTAGCAGCACCTTGGGAGGGTAACTAGAAAAAATCAAGCTCTGTTAGGGAAATGGTTGTGGCGATGGCCGTTGGAAAGAGATAGATTGTGGCATGAGGTGGTGGGAAGCATTCATGGGAGGTCAGAGAATGGATGGGATGTTGGTGTATCAAGGCAAGCTAACCTAGCAGCACCTTGGAAGGCCATTCACAACATCCTTCCTCAATTCCTCAATTTTATCAGATATGAAGTTTGTTCTGCCAACACTGTTCATTTTTGGGAGGATATTTGGGTAGGAGACACACCTTTAAAGGATTTGTTCCCTTCGCTATTTTCTGTTTCTTTGTACAAAAAAGAGGTGGTCTCAAAATTTGTCTCACCTTTGGGAACACCCTTAGATCCTACTTGGGATTTTGGGTTTCGTAGAGGACTTAGGGATGATGAAATTGAATCTTTTCCTGTCTTGCTTGGTTGTCTTAATCAGGTTTGTTTGGATCCCTCCAAGCCAGATAAGAGGGTATGGACTCCTAGACCCAATGGAACCTTCACTTGTGCTTCTTTCTTCAAGTCCATCTCTCAACTTTCTACTCACCAACCCTTTCCATCAAAAGAAATTTGGTGCAGACCAGTTACCCAAAAAATTGTGGCGTTTTGTTGGGAAGTATTCCATGGGAAAGTACACTCTAGATAACCTACAAAAGAGAAGACCTTTCCTTTGTATTTCTCCTAATTGATGTATCCTCTGTAGAGCTCACGGTGAGGATTGTTACCACCTATTAATATCTCGTGTGAACACTTAAATATTCCAATACTTTTAATTTCTTATTTTACTATTTTGAATAACTAATTTCTATTTATGCATGCACCTCAATGCTGTGATTTCTAAATTGTTTAGGGGTTATTGCATACAATTCCATGCCCCCATGTTTCAGTGGTTTTGTATATTTCCCTCTATGCTTTTCAATTTTGCATTGATTCTTTTATGTTTTATGGATCTGTTG
This sequence comes from Nelumbo lutea, assembly GCF_056320005.1. Lineage (NCBI taxonomy): Eukaryota > Viridiplantae > Streptophyta > Magnoliopsida > Proteales > Nelumbonaceae > Nelumbo > Nelumbo lutea. Next base: position 22,920,515 of record NC_142686.1, on the reverse strand, counting down.
TAAATGTGATCCTACTGTTAAAATTAGTCTAAAATTGTTATTTCAAACCATAATGTGACAAAACTACCTTTAAGTCACAAAATCGAAAATGGATTGAAGTTCTTTTTTATATTTTCTTTTAATTCAAAGCTCTCTGTACTTCCATATTTCTTTTTGTTTTTCAGTGTATCAATTTCCATTTAAAATGAAAATTTTGGTTTTTAAATTTGAAAATTGACAAAAAAGGATTTTTAAAATAAAACAAAATGAAAAACAAAGCACTTTTGTTCACTGTTAGATTTTGGGTAAACTAAAAGTCTATGTTGCCACTTTGTAGGGATGCAGAAAAGACCATCTACAGCACTAATCTGTTACAAGTTGAAGGGGCTAGAAGAGCTAGGGGCAGACCAAAAGGACATGGGGTGTTAACAAAGGACATGGCACTGAACAGAATGGAATGGCAGAACAGGATTCATGTAGCCCATATAGTTGGGGCAAGGCCCAGAAGATGGTGACGACTAAAAAAAGGGGTGTGGATGCAAAGAAGCCCAGTCAGATCAAAGAGGTCTTGTTCAAATGTAGAAATAGTAGAAAAAGTTACACCCCTGCCTTCTAATCTGGACTATGGAGGGGAACTAAGCAGCATACACAACGCATCACAAAGAGAAGAAAATACAATGCTAGTAAATGCCCATATTCCCATAATAACATCACCCTTCACCCTTGGCTTAGTGCCTCCAAAACAGATGTATTCTCTCCATGATTCTTGTAAAAGGCCATCAGCTACCTCATCCACATTAACAAGTTAATCAATCTCATTGTCCAGGATCCAAGCTGCAGCCTCTGAAATCAGTTTAGTATGAAGTTACAACTGAGCCCAAATACAATTGTCCTATTAATCCCCTGCTTGGCTAAGGTATCAGCCAACCCATTAGCCAACACTTGAACCCATTGTATCCTTGTAGTCATTTTGCTACTTAACCATTTGAATTTCTTGACTTCATGCACGTAGACATCACATGTATTATGGTAGCAGGTTCTTTATACTGTATGACCACCCAATGATGCCCACTGCCCAGTGCCTCTTACATAGGATGCTATTTCTCATTGCAAACCCTCACTGTTTGTGCTTTTTTTATCAATAACAACTTCAGCAATTTTATTAAAATATCACAAGAATAGTTACAGCAAGGGAGACAAACACTCTTATCTTCCAAAAACAACTTAAGTTCTCAAAGAAAGAAAAGGAAAAGAAGAAGCAATTTAGTTACAACTTAGCCTAAAACATTACATCCCTTTCTATCCCCTGTTTAGCTAGCCCATCAGCTAGAGAGTTAGCTGTTCTTTTAACCCAACTCATCCTGACTTTCATTTCCCGCACCAGCCACTTGAATTTTCTCCTCTCATTGCTGCATTTCCATAATCCACAGTTGTCTTTCCTCAACCACCCTATCACCACCTCCGAGTCCCCTTCAATTATGATTTTTCTAACATCCATCTCCTTAGCTTTCTGAACTCCTTCCATAACTGCCAAGATCTCAGCTCTAAGAGAATCCCCCACTCCAATTGGACTTGAGAATATGGCTGAAATGACCCCATTCTCATCCCTAAAAACACCCCCAATCCCTAATTGTCCAGGATTCCCCCTACAGCTCCCATCAAAGTCCAATTTTAGGAATCCAGCAGGTGGTGGTGTCCAAGACACCTTCACAACTGATTTGGACTTCATGCAGCTTGCAATCTCACCCAACTTCCCCAACATGTCATCCACTATGTAGTCTGTGAATAGCTCTAAAGATTTCAGCCATTGTACAGCCCTGATATGGATCACAGCCCTCAATTCTTCAGCCCCTCTCTTCTTCCGAGAATATTCTAAGATGTCTTTCTTCCCATAAAGACCAGCATACTGCAACTCTCAGTCCTCTCCACATAGCCCTTCCCCTTTTCATGCACCACCTGAAAAAAGAAGGGGAAAATAGGCTCCGCAAATCTGATGGAGGATTCCACCTATGCCCAAAAAGAGAAAAAGCCCATTCCCAATTTGACTTTGCAAATTGGCACGACAGCAGTAAGTGAAAACTAGTCTCCCCATCTGCTTTGCAGAAAACACACCAATGAGGTGACAAGCATGTATTAGGTCTCTTCTTTTGAAGCAAATCACCAGTATTGAACATTTCCAGATAGGCTTCCCAACAAAAACTACCAACCCTAGGAGGAATTGGTTTGCACCAAACCTCATTGGCCAGGAAAGGGGAGGTTGCAGGACTTGTGAGCTGACATAAGACTTTGAAAAAAGGAAGCATAGGAAAAAGAGCCCATGGGGGTCAAGGTCCAAGTTCTAGAGTCCACCTTAAAAGGGTCAATGAAGACATTATCAAGAAGGTCAAGAAGGCTCAAAACACTGGAAATCAGAGTCCCTCACAGCCCTCCTCAAACCCAGGTTCCACCCAAACCCAGAACTGGAGGAGGAAGGGGTGATGAAAAAAGAAATTGGCTTATTTTTAAAGTCAGAGAGAGCATACAAAGAAAGAAACAAGTCCTTAAGTGGAACATTCCCCACCCAAGTTTGTTCCCAGAATTTTATTCCAGTACCAAAATTCAAGTCATACTTGACAAGTGGGGTGAAGACTGGAAGCAAACCATGAATGTCTTTCCAAGGTGAATTGCTTGTGGACCTTGCTCTGATTCCAGCATCCCATCCATTCTGCTCCATCACATGTACGCTTGCCACTATTCTAGCCCATAGCTTCTCCTGCTCTAAAGGAAACCTCCACAACCACTTTCCCAAGAGGGTCGTGTTCCTTTTCCCAATGTTCCCAAGCCCCAAACCTCCACAAGCTTTACTCCTAGTCACCACTTTCCAACTAACTCTATGGTCCCTCTTTTCCTCTCCTGGCTCCCAAAGGAAACCTCTCATTAATCTCTCCAACCTACTCGAAACCTTCACTGGAATTTTGAACACTGAAAGGAAATAAATGGGTAAATTTGCTAGCATGGCCTTGATCAAATCTCTCCACCACCGGATTCCAAAAACTCTCTCTTGGGATTATCACCTAGGGGCAAACCTAAATAACTCAAAGGCCAACTTAAAACTTCACACCCAAGCACTTCTGCATTCTCCCTAACCTCTCCCTCCTCCATATTCATGCCCACTACACAACTTTTCCCGAAGTTCACTTTCAAGTTTGACATTTGCTCGAAAAGTTGAATCACTAATTTCAAATTTCTAATGAACCTCACATTACCTCCTTCACAAAACAAGATCGTATCGTCAACAAACTATAAGTGAGTAAGTGGGATGTCCTCCCTACCAACCCTCACTATCTGTGCTTCATAGGTTGCATATATGTAAAAGAGACCTTCCAATTTTTGAAACTTGACAATCCAACACAGTGACACCATATACTATTTACATCTTTAACACAAGCAAGTGATTTAATATAGGCAATCTTCCTTTGTAGCTGAGCTCCTACCTTCAAATTTTATTATTAATTTTTTTATAAGTACCATCCTTCAAATTATTATACCTAAGCATGTATACCATTTACATAGCTTCCTTCTTTATTGTTCCTTTTCCTTCCCCAAGATTTGTAGTTGCTTCATGTTTGTGTGTGTGTGTTGATCTGGCAAATGCATGTAGTACTTAAAACACCTAAAACAAATGATTTCTGCACTTCCAACTCCCCAATCATTTTTTATCATTAATATAATATTCTTTATGCATCTATGAGATTTATATGGATTTCCCACTTGTATCTGTGCATACCTTATTTTATCCAGCATATCTATGTCATACTAGAAGTGACTTTCCAGCATACCTATATTGACATTGTACTCATGGCAATTATTACTGCCAATATTGCCTTCCCACTTCATCCTTCCATCCATCTTCAACTAGATTTTGGACAATGATACATTTAAAACTTATTAGGATGAAAAGGACAAAATATATGCAGAACTCAATATGATGCACACACAGGGGGTGGGGAGGCATGATATTGACAAAAGTGAAAATTCAGTGTCCTAATAAAACCAAATATGTTGAACATACAATATTCTTGCCTCAAAGAAGTAGCGTCTAGGAGAAGCTGATGCAACATCCATGGTCAATTCCACAAATTTTTTTAGTCTGATGGGCAACCTTGAAACATTTTTAAGAGAATCAGGAAGAATATTCTCAATTCCTCTAGGCTGAACCTGAAACCAAGCAGATTATTCACCTTTCAATGAAAAAAGTATAACCAAACACCTTAGACTCCAATTGAATATTTCATACAAAGAAATAGAAAAAAAAATACTGTTAAAGTATCCATATCCCAAGAATGATTTGGGGGGAGGGGGACAACAGATATTTTAAGTAACAAATAGCCAATAGGTAAAACTGCTTCTGATATTGTTCTTGATCATTATATATCTATCTATCCATCTTATTGAAAGCCAATGGTTTACTTATAAGAGTACTGTTTTTCAATTGTTAATAATAGGCGAAGATAAAATTTTTCTATCATTTATATAAAGGTTATTGTGCTAGGCATGCAAGTAGACTTTTGATATTGTTCTTGATCATTATATATCTATCTATCTATCTTATTGAAAGCCAATGGTTTACTTATAAGAGTACTGTTTTTCAATTGTTAAAAATAGGCGAAGATAAAATTTTTCTATCATTTATATAAAGGTTATTGTGCTAGGCATTCAAGTAGACTTTTGCAACAAACCACATTCAATATTTATATTTTCTCTGTTTCTTCTTATTCTGCTTTTTCTTCTCTTCTCTTCACTATATAAAATCTCAAATCTCTAATAGAGGTCAACTACTTTGTATCAGAGCAGGCCTCTCTCTCATCATTGATCATTGTTAGGTTGATCAGATGCTGACATCATCATTGCGGATTGCTGATGTCAACAGGCTGTACCGCTGTACAGTCAGCAACATCCATCAATGGAGAAAAACCAAGCCCTGATCAAGCATAAATCTGGAGTTATAGAAATTATCTACCGTCCTACTATGAGCAACTATTTCTGTCCTGCTATGCTTTTCTTTCAGTATCTACTATTTTTCTATTCCTAACAATGTTATAGAAGCTATCTGTTGCTCTGAATGGAAGAAATCCAAGGAAAAAGAAGGATGCTTTATTCAAGAATCATACTTGGGAACTGGCTAATCTTCCACAAGGAAAAGAACTTATAGAATGCAAGTAGGTTCTTAATGTAAAATATAAGACTGATGGATTGATTAAGTATAACTCCAGATTAGTGTCTAAAGGCTACACTTAGATTGATGGAGTGAATTATTGGGAAACATCTACACTTATTACAAAAATTTTCTAGCATCCTACCTAGATGTATAATATGGCTTCTTAAGTGGAGACCTGGGCATAAGTGTGTATTTACCCCTCCACTTCAGCTCCAAGTTCCTGGAAGTGAAGGAAGGTGTTTTTGTTGAAGAACTCTGTGTATGGGTTTGAAATGTATTGATCACACTCTTTATGGTTAAAGAATCCCTTTTTGGTTGCTCTGGAACAAATAAGACTTTAAGAGACTCTAGAAGAAATATGAGCTTCTGCTTCTAGTAGCAACGTGCAAATTAATCCATTCTAAGAAGAAATATTTGAATATCAATCTCATTGACCTCATTAGTATCATATCAAAGCCCATCAACAAATCACTTTTTTTCAAGAAATATAAGACATCTAAGTCTTACAAATAAGAGATACATTCATTCATAACAAAAAAAAAAAAAACATGAATGGTGACAGATTGATAATAAAATAGAATCTTGGGTCATGAATAGTGATCTAATTGATGATGAAGAAAGAGAATCTTGGTTCGGTTCCCCACCTTAACTACAGGAAAAAAAAAGGATTAATCAAATTCTATTGAGTATAACTCATAGTGATCACTTATCAAAGAATGACTCTGCTTATCAAATAGTTGAACGACCAGGATCAATTTATGTATGAAACTTAGTTGGCCAAAAACATAGTTTTTAAAAGGGTGTTTGGAAGATTTCAGGGATAGTGGAGGACATTAATATTTGCATAAATATGGTTAGAGATTCTTTTGAATGCCAAAAGTTAGGACAATACCCAATCTACCCCTCACATGACCTTAGATAGCTGGGACCTAGGACCAACATTGGGTAATGGCCTTTTTTATTCTTTTGAATTACTTATGATTCATGTTTCAAACTCCCGTGATATTATACCATGACAATCAGGCAATTATTAGTACTTTTCATTATCCAATTCCAAGTAACAGATCCAAACACACTGAAGATGGGAGAGAATATCATCTCTAGTTAAGTATTTTTGTTGTTTATGAAATCAAAAAGTTAACTTGATGATATTTTCATATAAGTAATTGTCAAAACCAGGACTTAAAAATATTCTTGACAAGATGGGCATGGTTGATATCCATATTCAAATTTGGGGGTTTCAAGTAATTTATATTATAAATAGCAGGGATTGACTAGGGTGATTTGTTGTGTCAGAACTATGGACATTTCTCTTTTGTCCTTTGATGCTATTGGGAGTAATTGGGGTAAGGTGGCTAAGAGTTCTTCATATAAGGAGCTGGTTTGTGCTCTTTGGTCACCTCTGGATGATGATTCCATTAAAATTAAACTTTGAAGGAAGTAACCAAGGCAATCCAGGCCCCTCTGGAATTGGAGGGGTGTTTAGGAATAAAAGAAACATTGTTGCTTTGTTTTCAGGACCAGTAGGCTTGGGGGATTCAATTAGGGCTGAATTCTTGGTAGTACTTCAAGGGGTGCAGTTAGCAAAAGAGTTAAACTTAGACAAGATGATTATTGAAGATGACTCCAAGATTGTGGTGATATGATTACAGAAGCTGGAGACTGTTAGTTAGGTGTAGAGAGATGAAATGAAGAAATTTAATTGGCTTTCTAGTAACATGATAGGCCCCCAGTTAACCTTACGTATGCTAGGAGAAAGAAAAGGCAGCATAAGGGGGAGATGATTAGACATGAGGCATTTATGGAGGAGGTCAGAAGGGAATAGGAAGAGTCTTGGGGCATTTATAGCTGAGTCAGTTATGAATAAGAAGAGTTTTTGGGCATTTATAACTAGGCCAGCTACTCACATCCACTTCGCTCCCAAACAAACTCAATTCATAGAGGGAGTCAGTTATGCTATCAGAAGAGTATAAGAAGGGGCTTTGGGGATGGGGGGTCACATGTTTTTCTTTGAGTGAAGAATATTGTGAGTGTTTGGGAGAGCCGGCGGTCTCTCGAAGAACCGACCAACTATTAATGTTTTCTGCTGAATGAATACTAGTTCTTTGTTGATATTCGAGTGTGTGAACGCTATTGTAAGTCTGTGAACTGTGTGTCAAATTTCTGGGTCATATCAGTGGTATCAGAGCACATCTTTCCTCAGCCATGGTGACAGCTAAGGAAGTAGCATCGCAGGTGGAAGGTTTCGAAGAACGCATGTCTTCTCTGCATTCTGGATTCCGTTTGGAGATGGATGGCTTACGCAATGAGTTTCAGCGACTCGATCCAGATAAGGTAGCTGCTGGACTTTCGAAGATCTCGTCCCTAGAGAAATCGATACAATCTCTGGAAAGAGGCGTTCAAGATCTGGTGAGACGTTTTGATTTGTTGCTTCAGCAACAGGCCTATTCAGTTCCTTTGTCTACAACTGACATTGCTCCTCCTTTAGTTGCATCGAGTCGTGCGGCTGACAAAGGGAAGAGTGCAGCTTTCTCGACGTCTTCTTCAATGTCAGTCCCGGAACATACTTCTGATTCACTTCCTCGGAAGTTGGAGCTACCTATCTTTGATGGGGAAAATCCTGACGGCTGGTTTTTTCTCACGGAGCGCTATTTTGAGATTAATGGCTTGCTTCCAGCAGAGCGTCTGCGAGATGCAGTTATCTGTTTAGAGGGCGATGCATTGGCGTGGTATTACTGGGAAGATGGCCGGCGACCTTTTCGTGGTTGGACAGAATTCAAAGAGCTCCTCCTTGAACGTTTTCGATTGACTCAGGAAGGCAATTTACAGGAGCAGCTCTTCTCGTTACATCAGTTTTCTACTGTTAAGGAATATCGTCGCCACTTCGAGGTGCTCTCCACTCCCTTACGAGACATGCCAGTAGTCAGTCCAAATAAGAGCAAGTGTTTTTGGCTGATAGAAAACTCCAGTTATTGGGGCGAATCAGAGTCCCGATGTAGGGATTATAATGGGCACTTGGCAACACTGACATCAGCCAAGGAACTAAGTTTTGCTGGAAAACTCTGCGCTAATACAACAAGAGGCTGCTGGGTTGGAGGAAGAGGCTTCAATTCTATAGGTGGTTTTAGTTGGAAATGGTCTGACAATGCAACACATTGGAATGAGTCCATTCCCCCTGGGGCACCATTTCACTCCAATTGCTCCAATTCATCATGCAAAGGCATTAATCTAATCAATACCGGTACATCGGTGACTAATGGCCAGCCAACCCTTGTGGGTGAGAGATGCAACAACTCTCATGAGTTCATCTGTATGCTTGACATAGAGAACAAATGCTACCACCTGCGTCGCCACGAGGAGTATCTTATCATTCTTGCAACTGTTAATGGGATGATCCTTTGCACAACTTTGGCTGTTGTAATTTGGTTGCTTGCATACAGAAGGAGCAAGAGGCGCAGAAGGTCTCGCAAAGCATCTAATCCATCAACATCTGCATCAGTTACCCCATCAGAGAAAGTCTTCAGCAATGAGGAACTGAGGCCAATTACAAAGAATTTCAGTGAAGGTAACCATCTTGTTGGAAATGCCAAGACTGGTGGCACATATAGTGGGTTTTTTCCTGATGGAATAGGGGTAGCAGTCAAGAGATTGAAAAGGTCTAGCTTTCAAAGAAAGAAGGAATTTTATTCCAAGACTGGAAGAGTTGCAAAGCTCCGTTATCCTGCTGCCGTGCGCGGTGTGCGTCCATCCACTATGCCTGGAGTTACTGATTGGAAATGCTTATTCATTGCCAGGACCTGCCTGATTTTGAAGTTTCTTGGGAGCCTTTTGATTTACTTCAAGACCAATTTCCTCATTTTAACCTTGAGAACAAGGTTAGACTTTGGGCGACGGGTAATGATAGGCCCCCAGTTAACCTTACGTATGCTAGGAGAAAGAAAAGGCAGCATAAGGGGGAGATGATTAGACATCGGCATTTATGGAGGAGGTCAGAAGGAAATAGGAAGAGTCTTGGGGCATTTATAGCTATGTCAGTTATGAATAAGAAGAGTTTTTGGGCATTTATAACTAGGCCAGCTGGGCATAGAGGGAGTCAGTTATGCTATCAGAAGTGTATAAGAAGGGGCTTTGGGGGATGGGGGGTGACATGTTTTTCTTTGAGTGAAGAATATTGTGAGTGTTTGGGAGAGCCGGCGGTCTCTCAAAGAACCGACCAACTGTTAATGTTTTCTGCTGAATGAATACTAGTTTCTTTGTTGATATTCGAGTGTGTAAACGCTGCTTTAAGTCTGTGAACTGCGTGTCAAATTTCTGGGTCATATCATAACACCACAATGAGGATACGATGGGAGAGAAGATCAACCAACATAGCTGATTCTTTAACTAAGCAAGGGGTTAACAGGGTTCAATTATATTGAGCTAAGTTGTAACCTACTTTTTGTTTTTCTTCTAATTAGAGATGTGTATCTGACACCTCTCTTTGTGATGCTTGTACAGCTGTATATTTTGATGTCTTATTAATAAATTGAAGTTACTTATATATATATATATATAAAGCAGAGGTGGGCAACCCCAAGTCCTTTGGCTACCAAACATTAGTCTTCCATTTGTTCTTTTCTTCTTATTTTTCTCTTATTTCTCATATTTCATATTATTATTTAGACTTTAGATCTCTGAAACTCATTCCCGATAATCTAAGTACAAATAATATACATGCAAATACTGAGAGAGGGAGAGAGAGAGAGAGACAGAGAGAGAGAGAGACGTACTGTGATGAACAAATCAGGCTTTAAATTACAACGTTTAATGAAAGCATCTACTGCAGCTGCATTTTGACTAGGCAGAACCTCAAGAACATCACCCACTTGGTATTCAATAACCTGAAGAAAATTCAATAGATATAAATGAATCCAAAAAAAAAAAAAAATCACATAGCACTTTCACTGAAATGAATTACTTCTCGTCTGGATTAAGTCTGTTAATGGGCAGATGTTGACACAAGGGCTGAAGCTAGCTAAGCAGCTAGGACTTAGGCATATTGAAGTAGAGGGGGACTCAGAAGTGATCATCTCTTGGGCTACAAACAACAGAATTACTCCGTGGACCTTCAAACATGTGATTAGGGAAGTGGAAAAGATTGCAAAGGAGGTAGAGGCTGAATCCAAATGGGTCAGAAGGAGTGCAAATGGGCTAGCTGATTAGCTTGCCAAACAAGGGGCACTGAGGCAACAATTGTTTTGGGCAGCACTGTAAAGTGGGACAGAAATATGTACTAATTTGGGAACAGAACATTATTCCCATCTACAAGCTGCAAAACTTTATTTTATTTTAAATAAAACTCTCTTTTACTGATCAAAAAAAAGAAAAGTGCAGATGTTGATACTAAACAGATTAAACAAATCAACCTGTTTTTTAATGCAAAAGTACATATTGGGGCTTACAGATGAAAGAGCTTCAAATTCAAAATGCCGCACATCTTTTCCACAGCCAGACTTAGTTAATCTTTGATTTGTAAACTACAAAAGTGAATATATAATAATGAAATGATGAATATGTAAGATTATCTAGAATCTGAAATTAGTAATTTACCATTTTGCACTACAAGCAAAATAATCAACAGCAGCTGTCCAGAGAATGAGAAAAAAATACACAGATATAAATAAAGGATAGGGAAGGAAACACTTGTAGAATGTAATGTACTGCATATTAGACAGCATCATTGAGAAAAGAATTACTGCAGAGCCCACAGCCCGACACTGCCTTCAACACCCATTATAGAAGCCTGATCAGCACTTTGGTTGCATCTGTATTGTTTGAAAACACAATGAAGCTATGGCAGAGGGTATCAGCCTTAGTGCCAAAAAATGTCAAACTAGACAAGTACTTCCTATTTTATTTGATTCTAGTGAATCAAGAGCAGTGCTCTTCATCCGCATTTGATGAAAAATGTAAAGCACAATAAGAATGACTAATTGAATTTCCATTTTTGAGGACTTTAAAGGGGTTACCATGGTGGCCATGTTGAAACAATGACAGGTGGTAGATGGGTTTGCTTAGTTTTAGTGTGTTATGTTGGAAGCTTCAGTTTTACCTTTGACTTGTCCAGCTATGTAACTGGTTGTATCCAGATATCCATAAGCAGTGGTCCTATGAAGGGAGTGGCAACTTGTGGACCAATTTATTTTAACTTCCTTTTTATCAATAACTCACAGATTCCATTAAGATTAAAGAGAAATGATACAAGGGTACAATAAAAGGAAGATAAACTCTCTTATCTCACCTTTCCAAACAAGAAAACAAGAGAAAAAAATTACAAGATGGCCCATAATAAAGAGTCCCTAGTTGCCCCTTGTTTAGCTAACCCATCAGCAAAGAAATTAGCACTTATTTTAACCCAACTCATCTTCACCTCAATATTCTTAGTTAACAAATTGAATTTCCTCTTCTCATTGCTGTAGTTCCAAAAATTAATAGTATCATTTTTCAGCCAATCCACTACCAATTTAGAGTCACCCTCTATGACCAATTTGGTGATGTTCAGTTTGATTGCCCTTTGAGTTACTTGGAATTTTATTTGATCTTCAAACAAGCAAAAGAAAACAGAAAATAGATGAACATAGAAGAGAAGAGAGGAGATCAATGAGAAGGGGAAAGAACAGTCTACAATCCCCCATCAACTGCCCACTTTCTTATTTATATGTTGAGTTACAAATCAGTGATCACAACAAAACATCCTATCCACCCCTCATAAGTAATAAACAGAAAAAGACATAAAAAACCTAATATAAAACATCCAGTGACAATCAAACATAAACTAATTTATTCTCAACACTTCCCCTCAAGCTGAGCATAGATGTTAATCAAGCCCAGCTTCATAAGATTATCCTCAAACCACAGTTTTGCATCTCCGTTGGTAAAAATGTTGGGCAACTTTTTTCTGGATAAATAACAGAATAACTTTATTGATAAAAATAAATTGTTACAAGATGTTTTCAAAAAGAAAACCCACTGACGTTTATCCATGGTTAACCTTTGTTTTTGACAATAAATAAAAGAAGAATATTCATTAAAACAAAAACAAAAAAAAAAGAAGGTGATGAGAAACAACCCTGCTCAACAAAAGCAAAACAAAACCAATAAAAACTCAAATTCGCTCAACATCAAGTTTACAAAAAGCTCCCTCACTCCAACCCCAACATGACAATCTTAGCACACTCTACAATCTATCTCCCAATATCCCCTTAATTCAATGATCTACTTATCAGGCAAAAACAACTTTCTCCAAAACCCAAATAGCCATAAAATCAATTACACACGTTTGAAATTTTGCAATGTATCGGTCCATATCAGCCAATACGTTGCATTGCATCAAGGGCCCAATACACAAAACATACAAAATCTGTATGTTTTGTTTATTTTCGTTAAAAGATTGACAATGTTTCCAACAAGCATGAGGCTTGAGTGCGTCACCTATACCATTTTTAGGAAGCAGTGAGGCCTAATCTTATCATGACTCAATTTCCCAGGGGACATCAAGCGAGCTCTCTCAATCTGCATCTCCATGCACTTTAAATCTGAGGCAACCACAAGGAATATTTTCTTGTTAGTAGGTTAACAAGTATTTCCAACTTTTTATTGATCAAAAGTAAGTATTATAAATGTCTCAAAAGATGATTTCTTTAGAAATTGGAAGGGAGTAGTTGACTCATCTACAAACAAGACTATTAGCAATCCTCATTGATTTCTACCAGAAAGTAGATTCATTGAGATCAACTTTGAAGGAAGCAGTTTGGGGAATCCGGGTTTGTCAGGTATTAGAGTGGTATTCAGAGATGATGAGGGCAAAATAATCACATTATTTTCAGGCCCAATTGGATGGGTAATTCTTTAAGAGCAGAAGTTTTGGCACTAATGGAGGGAGTACAAAGAGCAAGAATTTGGATCCAAGGAAGCTAATCATTGAAGGAGATTCCCAACTAGTAGTGGGCTGGCTACAAAGTGAGGAGACAAAAATGTGGAGTTACAACAAAGAAAGTAAGAAATTTAGATGGCTAACAAAAGACATGGATGTGGGACTACAATGAGTTAAAAGAAGTGCCAACTCCTTGGCAGATTCTTTAGCTAAACAAGGAATGGGGAGAGATCAATTGTTTTGACCTCAACTGTAAGATAAAGAAAACTTTTCTTGGGGAAAGATAAGAAGGTTTATCTTTAATCTTTAACTGTCAAATTGCTCACATTGTAATCACTACTTGTGATTCTCTTAATGTAATTTGCAATTATTGATCAAAAAAATAAAAATGAGAAAGTCCCCACAAAAATGTGATCACTCATGGAAAAGATCATTCATTTCTATGTATTTGTGAAAATGGAATCATTTCGCCTAGGCGACTAGGCACCCTTGGCTAGGTGCCTCACCCAAACGCCTTGACTTTTAGCAACTAGGCGTCCGCCTAGGCGATAAAAATGACAAGGCGGGTGCCTTTTATAATATCATTTATATTGTTGTATCTTATTAATGTATGTGTTAATACATTTTTTATATGCTATATATCAATTATATTTTGTTTTAATGTTTTACTATTGAAATTTAAAAGATCAAAGGGTTTTGAGAAGAGAAAAAGAAAGAAGGAAAGAAAAGAAAGGAAAAGAAAGGGGAAAGAAACAATAGAATAATAAAGTTCTTTTTTTCTATTCTCTCTCTAATTAAATAAAACAGAAACTCCATCCTTGTTTTTTTTTCCTATTTTACTTTCCATCTTGAATATTTATCATATAAAGTTAATAACCTTCTTTAGCTGCTAATTAATATGAATTTTCTCTATCAAATACTTATTATAGTAGTATTATTTTTGAAAATAATGAAATTAATATATGTAAAAGATTTTTATCTTTTAGATGAGATGATTTGCCACATTTTTAGAGGAAATTTAACATTCTTAATAAAGAGAATTGCTATTTTTCAATTAACATACATGTTGAATGGTATATAAAACTAGGAAACTAGCCAAAAGTCAGTTTTTCATATTATAAAATTTTTATCGCCTAGGCGACTAGGCAACTAGGCGCCCCAGTGTTGCTCTTTCATATTATGAAATTTTTATCGCCTAGGCGACTAGGCGACTAGGAGCCCGTGTCGCCCAGAATCGCCAAGACGCCTTGAAAACTATGTAAGTATGGTTTAAGAAGTAAGGAACATAGATAATTCTGATCAACCCACTTATCTGACTACCCATCAATTTGGATAATCCTGGTCAACCAACTTTGACAAACAATTTTCTTAAAATAATTGTGCTTGACATGAATGTAATGAATTATATGTGGTGCTTAAAACATGGAGACTACAGCCTAGATAAAATTGTTTAACTTTTAAAAGAAATTGCAACTTCTTTCAAGAGAAAATATCTGGATTATTTTTTCCTCAGACCAATGTATATAAAAAAGACCAATAAGTCCAAAGAGATGATATCCAACAAGGCTAGGAAACATGGCACCCTCGGTGGGGCGCCTAGCCTGAATATCAAAACGGCCCCTGACTAGGCAATAAGACACCCACCTAAGCAACCAAAATCACAGGACAGGTGCCTTGTTGTAGTGGTATTAGTACAGCTGCATCTTATTGGTATGTGTACTCATACATCCTATCGTGTATTTTAAATTATTTATGATTTTTTATTACTTAAACATAAAAGATTCAAGGATTATTTATGATTTTTTGTTACTCTCTTAAATTTTATATTAGAATATAATTATAGTCGTCTTTAGTTGCTTATAAATTTTTACATGCAATTGCTTTATTGAATAATTATATTATACTATTGTGTATAAAATATTGGAATTAGTTGATTTAAAATGTTATTGTCTTTTAGATATGATGTTTTGACATGGAAAAGTAATGTTATTATTAAAAAGTACTGCTGTTTTTCTTTGTAACCTAGGCATTTAGGTGACTAGGCGCTCCATTGTCACCTAGAATCACCTATATGCCTTGAGTCCTTGACAACTAAGAGCTGTAGTATGACAACCTAGGGTTGATATCCCATCTGGTTTTTTTTGCATCTCTTCTCCTGTACCTTGTTCCTTATTTAGGAAATTGCTCTTGATCTTTTAGTTTTAATTAATAAAAGAGTAGCATCCATCAAGTTGCAATGTAAATCTGAAACTGTTCGCATAAATTGTACCAAGTAAATTGCTGCAAGTAATTAATTACCTGAGACAGTTGAAAATAGTGGTTGCACTTTGTCAACATCATGATAAATGATTTCAAATTTCGGAGGGTCCAAAACACTCATACTGGGATTTATAGTCTCCAAACCTCTTGGAAAGAATGTAGGATACATTTGGTTAAGCAGAGCCCACAAAGATGACAACCAAGGATCCAAAGCACCTTCGTACCTATGGTTAGAAGCCAAACCTCAAGTCAAATAAATTCAAACCAAATTGAATAGCTAAAAACAGGGGCCAAGACCAATCACACCAAGAGGGTTGGGACTTGAGAGGGAACCATGCAGAGGCAATAATAAGGACTGACAAACATGTTACAAGTTAGAACAGCAAGAAACCATGGAACTCAATCAAATGAAACCCCTTTCTGCAAACAGTGAGAAAGGTATACAAAACTAACAAGATAAAAAGAACCATAAACATTCTAAAATTACCTGCGTAAGTATGAAAGTCACCAATGAATAAGATTAAAAAAGACAGTATATCACTTCAGCACATAAATTAGCAACCAAAACCTACCACAAGATGATTAGCATGGTAAAGCAAACAAAATGTTCTCACTATCAAATTCATAACTTAATTGAAAGTCTGCAGCCACAGAAACAACAATGGAAAATCAATTGTCCCAATATTATTTTACCTTTAAAAAAATAATTGTCAGAACTCAAAAGCCAAAAATTATTGTAGAGAATTTAGAGAGAAAAACTTGGTTGATATTTTTTTATTATTTACTAAAAACATGAGTACATTTGTCTTTTTAACTCATGATTTAAAAGTATACATACTCAAAAAAGAGGGCTTCTACCCAATAGATTTTTCTATCTTAAAAGGCAGTGAGGTGTAGGAGTGCAACTTGGGTTGGCCCAACCCGAGCCTAAATTTTACACAAGCCGGGCTTGGATTTTTGGTCCTTGGGTTGGGCATGGGCCCAAAACCCTAGTTTTTTTTTATTTTCCAGGTTGGGCCCTGGCGTAGCCCTTGGGTAGCCTGAGTCTGGCCTGACCTCAGCCCAATCCTAGTCTGACCAAAGCTTATGTTTTCCAGGCTAGAGATATCAAAGAAGGAGAGGAAGAGAGAAGAGAGAAGAAAAAAATTGGATTCATAACTTTTGGCTGGCAGTGCCAACTATTAACTTTTATATTAGGGCGACCTAACTAATAATAAAAAATAAGAAAAATTACAAGAGTGCCCCTACGGCACTAAAGAACAGAAAAATAAATAAAAACTAAGTGGCTAACTGATTTCAACACTCCCCCTCAAGTTGGGACATAGATATCAATCATGCCCAACTTGTCACATAAATCATATGGAGTGCACACTTCCCCATTTATAATTTTTTCCCTAATAAAATGCTTGTTAACCTCAATATGTTTAGTTCTATCATGAAGTACTAAGTTGGCAGCAATGTTAATAGCAGCTTTGTTATCACAATACAAGGATATGGGGCCATCAACAAGAAACCCCAACTCATTCAACAAGTTCTTCATCCACATAACTTCAGCCACTCCATGAGACATTGCTCTATATTCAGCTTCAGCACTAGACCTCGCTACAACATTCTATTTATTGCTTCTCCACGTGACTACGTTTCCTCCCACAAAGGTACAATACCCACTAGTAGATTTCCTATCATCAACTGATCCGGCCCAGTCAGCATCTGTATACACCTCAACCTTCAAGTGACCATTCTTCTGGAAAAGTAAACCAGCCCCTGGGAACTTCTTTAGGTACCTAAGGATTCTATCGGTTGCCTCTAAGTGTGTAGTCTTAGGAACATGCATGAATTGGCTAAGAACACCCATAGCATAAGCAATGTCTAGTCGTGTCATAAACAAATATAATAGTCTGCCCACAAGTCTCAAGAATTGTCATCCTTGATAGCCTCACCTTGACAATCACCTAATCTATGATTTGGATCAATGGGGGAGTCATCAAGCTTGACTCCAAGTTTTCCTGTATCCTGTAATAAATCTAGGATGTATTTTCTTTGAGAAATGAAGATCCCCTTTTTCGAACGGGCCACTTCAAGGGACCTAGATCCTTCACCACAAATTGAGTGGCTAGGAACTCCTTTAGTCTTTGAATTTCCACCTTCCAATCGCCTATGATCACTATGTCATCAACATACACTATCAAGGCTGCAATTTTTCCCTCACCTTTTTTCACAAATAATGTATGATCAATCTGACACTTTTTATAACCAATCTATTGTACAGTTAGATGAAACTTGTTGAACCAAGCTTTCGGTGATTACTTTAGTCCGTACAAGGACTTCTTTAACCTAGACACCTTTTTTCTTGGTCTTGGGCACAGAAACCAAGAGGTTGCACCATGTACACTTCTTCTTCAAGATCACCATTTAGGAAGGCATTTTTAATATCGAACTGGTAGAGATCCCAATCAAGGTTAGTAGCAAGAAAAAAAAGGTCACTGAACAGTTTAATGAATTTGTAATGCCATTGATAGAAAACAAATTTATAGGTAATTTCGGAACATGTAATACATTAGAAAGGGTAAATCCAAAAGGAAGGATTATGATTCCTTGACCAGCTATGGTGGAAAAAGAACCATCAACTAAACTCACTTTTTCCCTACTAGATAAAAGTTGATAAGATTGAAAACAATTTGACTTACCTATCATATGGTTTGAGGCTCCAAAGTCAATTATCCATGAGGAATTAGATGAATGGGAAGGCACATGGAAGGTTGTGGTAGGATTACCATTACCTGAAGTAGATGCAAAAGAAGTCGAGGCAGGAGGAGTAGAATCCATCTGGCGGATTGCTCTCCCATACAAATCCAAGTGGTCACGGAAAGAATTAATGATATCTTCCCAGGGATTGGCAATGGATGGGCAGTCTTGGTTA
The DNA here is from genome assembly GCF_056320005.1 of Nelumbo lutea. Lineage (NCBI taxonomy): Eukaryota > Viridiplantae > Streptophyta > Magnoliopsida > Proteales > Nelumbonaceae > Nelumbo > Nelumbo lutea. Next base: position 22,902,248 of record NC_142686.1, on the reverse strand, counting down.
ATAGCAATAGATGAATAAGGCTCCTAAGGGGCCAAGTTTGTTGTATTGAACTTTTTCTGACTCTGTTGTCTTGGCCTCTTATTCTGATCTGATTTCTTACTCAACCCCTGGGCCCACTTTGTCTTTCCATGGAGATCCCATCAAGTATCTCGAGTATGTCTGGCCTTCTGGCAATGAGTACACCATAACTTATCCTTATCATCCACTCTCTTCTAGAAGTCACCCTTCTTAAAGGAACTATTTCCCCCTACACCCATACTCCCTTTAGCCACTAAGGCAATCTGCTCCCTCTCGGAGCTATTAATCACACTTCGCCTACACTCTTCAAATTGAACTAGAGCATACACTTCTTGTACTGAAGGAAGATCTTTCCTTCCTAATATCCGAACTCTAAAAGACTCATATATAGGGTTCAGCCCCAAGAGGAAGGCAAAAACCCGTTGTTGGGAAACCAGAGACTTGTAGACCTTAGCATCAGCATCACACTTCCAATCAATGTCCTAATAGAGATCTAGCTCTTTCCAAATTGAGGTCAAATCTAAATAGTAGGCTGAGAGGGTCCTCTCCCCCTGCTTGGTAGAGGAGGCAACTTGCAACTGGTATATTTTGGCATAATGGCGTTGCTCTGAATAGGTAGACTTTGCCTGCTCCCAAATCTCAACAGCTGTTTCAACCCACATGAAGGTCTTCCTAACTGGAGGCAACATAGAAAGTAACAGCCATGACATCACCATTCTGTTTTCCTAATCCCACCTATCATGCTCTACCCCCTAAGACTTTGGTTCTTTAGTTTTACCATTAATATAGCTTACCTTCCCCCTAGCTGTTATGTATAGTTTGATTCCCCTTGATCATTCTAGGTAGTTAAGACCATCAAAAAGGAGAAGTCAGAAAAAAGGAAGACTTATCACACTCTTTCTAATCTCAGAAAGACTGCTCTGATACCATGTTTTCCATGCTATCAGAGGAGGAAGGGAGAAGAGGAAGAGAGAAGAGAGAAGAAAAAATTTGGATTCAAAATTTTTGGCTGGCGGCGCCAGCTATTAGCTTTTATATTAGGGCAACCCAACTAATAATAAAAATAAGAGAAATTACAAGAGTGCCCCTGCATCACTAAAGAACAGAAAAATAAATAAAAAACTAAGAGTGGCTAACTGATTTCAACAACTTGATCCAACTACATACACGCATACATGTTGAGCCTATTTAATGGTCTAAATTATTTATTCTAAATAGGTTTAGGGTAACTTTCTAAGGCATTAAGCCCACCAAACTATCAACAATGAGTTGACTGACGACCTTGTAGCCTATCTGAACAAGTTGTCAATCCAAAATGCCAAGGATCTAACCCCTCTAATGTGGTCTCTCACAGCCATGGCCTTCTACATTCTGCATGCATCCAATATTCTAATGACAACCCAAGAGTCTCTCTCAAATTCAAATCTCTAAATTCTTAGAGACAAATACAGTAAGACTGGTATTAAGAGTGAGGAGCTATCCACCTTGCTAGGGAGTGAAAAAAATACAAGAAAAGTATTCATAAAATTAGAAAAAAGAAAGAGGTTGAGCATTTCGAAGGCTTTAAGCTAAAGCGGTGGCTGCCACATCTGAAAAAGAGTTGAAGACATTACTAACAGTACACTAAAAGAAGGCTATTACCAAATGTTGGTCCAGCTATCAGGGACCTTTTTTATTGATAACTTAAAACTCCATGGAAAAGTAGGTACAGCTGAAGCACAGAAACCCACATTTCTGGTCACAGCCACTAGAAGCTATTTGGGATCCTAGGAGGGGTGAACTGGATAAAGACCTAAGCTTTGGCCCTTTTTTTTGCACCAACAGTTTCAAACTTTTGTTTTTTTCCTTTTTTTTTTGTCACGAATATCTTGAAAGGGAAAATAAAGTTTTATTTTTCATATGATTCAGCATTTGATAAGAAACTAAGAAATCAGATACTGGAATTCACACTAAAAATTCCACTGTCCAACACAGACATGGCATCCATTTCGAAGTGACCATGCAATATAGTCTTAGACTCAACAGCTGAGGCAAACAAATATGCTTGTTATTAAACATGATCAGCAGATTCTAAAGTCCTAATTTGTTCAACATGTGATCACCAAGAACAAAACTGAGAAGTCCAAAACCTTATTCATCAAGCATCAAGCATATAATCAAGTATACTAAACCATATTTTTCCATAATTACCCAGAAGGGTGTTGATCATCTCCAAGACCTTTTTCAATTATTGCCTTTGCCCCAAGATTTGAAAGCCTTTTATCAAGTTTCTTTGCAACAAACTGCAACCAGGGAAAAAAGACAATGTCAACAGTATTTAGATATTGTTAGTCATTTATGCTTTTTATTTAGACCACTGTCCCATTTAGCATCCACAGGTACAAGCAGAAATTACTAGTAATCACTCAAAGGAAGATTGCACCTTAAAATCCTAATGCAGAATTGCAAATTTGTACTTCTGTTTTCTTTACTCTTTCTGGTGGTTGGTGAATGTAAGCAAGGAGCAAGAAAAGCAAATGTTCAAAATTATGCATCAGCAGACAACATTTTCAGTTTTTCACCAGCATACACATTCCCACATTATTATCCTTTGATTTACCATGGTTTTAAAGGCTTACACCAGAAAGCGAGGTGCCAGAAAAAAAGTCTCAATTTTCAGACTTTAGTCATAGATCTTTGGTCCTAAAAGGCTAAAACTGAGGATTTTCTGGTATATGCAACTCAAATCTTGCTCCAAGGCATAGTCAAAACATAGGCCTCAATCCCTTGAAGCTGTCTCAAAAATCATTTTGTTGCCTTTCTGTTTCTTATCTCCATTTAGAAGAAAAAGAAAATTGGAGGCTAAAACCAAAAGAACTGTGTTATTATATTATGGCAAGTAAAACATAAATAAGAATAACATAAGTTCTCGTTCTCTTTCTTTTATGAAAAAGAAGATTTTATTAAAAAGAGATAAAAAGATACAACTGTTTAGGGAGAGGCACGAGCTGCAACCTCTCCCAACAGACTAAAAAGAAAGACAAATTACAACTATGCCCAATACAATTGTTCCCTATTTGTCCCTTGCATGGCTAAACTGTCAGCCATAGCATTAGCTGATCTCCCCACCTATTGTATCCTTATACATATATTCCTAGTCAGCCACTTGAATATTTTCAGTTCATTTTTGTAACACAAGAATACATTCTCCGGGTTCTGCAACCACCCCATCACCACCTTAGAGTCACCTTCTATTAGTAGTTGTTGCACTCCTAACTGTACTGCAAAGTGTACCCCTTGGAGGGCAGCTAGTAATTCTGCCCTAGAGGAGTCCCCCTCACCTAGAGGACCGGAGTATAAGAGAGCCACATTACCACTTTCATTCCTTATAACCCCTCCCATTCCAGCAGAGCCTGGGTTACCTTGACTGCTGCCATCAAGGTAACCCCTCCCATTCCTTATAACCCCTATGTAATATCAGTCCTTTAATTCTTGTATGGTTCTTTCCTTCTCTTGAAAAATTCTGGTGTTCCTTTCTTCCCACAGTGTCCATAGCAAAGCTGCTCTTGTGCACTTCCACGTTAATCTTCCTCTCCACTAGCACCAAGGAAAGGTAGACAAATCAAGAAGCAAGCTTACAGCTGTTGGCCTATTCCACCTGCACCCAAAGATCAAAAAGAGCCAATCCCACAAATCTATAGTAACCTTACAGGAAATTAGTAAATGGTAACAGTCCTCACCATGAGACTTGCAAAGAGTACACCAGTTAGGTAAAATACAAAGATAAGGTCTTCTCTTTTGTAGATAATCGAGGGTGTTTATCTTCCCATAGTACACTTCCCAACAGAAAGCTAAGACCTTAGGGGGAATAGGCCTGCACCAGACCTCCTTGTAGGGGAAAACTTGTTGTACTTCAGAGTAACAAAGGGCCTTAAAAAAGGAAGCACAAGAGAACTGACCCGATAGCAAGGGTGTCCAAATTCTTTTGTCTGATTCAGAAGGGTCCAAACAAACATTTTCAAGAAGGCTCAAAAGGCTAGTTAGGCTCTCAATCTCTTCATCCCTTAGACCTCTATGGAAACCAAAGTCCGAAAGAGTCAAGGGAGAATCCAAGGAGGAGAAGAATTTTGGCATAGGCTCTCTTTTATATTGAGATAAATTGAACAATGACTGAAAGAGGTCATTCAAAGGAGCCTCTCCAACCCATATATCTTCCCAAAAAGAATTGAATTACCAAAGCAAGCACTGTACCTAATCAAATTGTGAAATTAAAGATGAATAATGTGAATTGCCTTCCAAGGTGTAGCCATGGTTGCTCACTTTGATACCCTAGTATCCCATCCGTTCTCTAAATATCCATGGATACTTCCTACCACCTCATGCCATAATCTCTCTCTTTCTAAGGGCCACCTCCACAACTACTTCCCCTAAAGTGTTTTATTCTTTTGCCCAATGTTTTCAACCCATCTTTGACTCAACCGGTCAAACCGTCACCCGGCCAGGATTCTGGGTCTAGTTCAGTCAAGACCTGTCAAATGGTCAAAAACCACTAACTTAGTCAAGAACTGTTCGACCGTTGACCCGTTCGACCCGGTGACCGGGTCGCGGGTTGCACACTCAATGCATGCAAAACTTTCGAAGACCATAACTTTGCACTCAAATGTCTAGTTGGGGTGATTTTTTTATTTTGGGTAACTTTTCGAGATCTATGTGTCCCAAGGAGCCGTAGGCACCTTGCCCCACTATTTTCGCGAAAAAGAAAAAAAAAAAGAAAAACCCTTTTTTGGCCTCAAATTGCACTTTTTATTATTTTTATAAATAAAAAATTACAAACTAAATTAAAAAACATAAATTAAATATAAAAAAATACATATAACATATCTTAAACATATTTATACATTATTTATTGCTAAAATATATATTTATACACATATATATACATATATACAAGGTTTTAAAAAAACAAACCGGACAACAAATTGTTCAGGGGTCCGGTTCCCAGGTCGAGCAGGTGGACAGCCCATTCTGACAAATAAGTAAATAAATAATAAAAAAATGGCCAAAAACCGTTGGATAGTTCATACGGTGCGACCGCCCGGGTCAGCGGTTTATTAACCAAATCAACGGTTTTTTGCCAAAAGACGGTTCTAGGGTAAAATGGAACCGGTCAGGTGACTGGTTCCCGATTTTTATAGTATGATTGTCCAATCCGGTCCTGTTTTGAAAACATTGCATATATATATATGTACGCTGACATGGCACGGTTTGAACCGTTCAACCCGGTCGATCGAACTGGTGACCCAGCCGGCCGTTTTACTTTTACACACCACCTCCCACTTTACTAGATGATCCATCCTGCATTCCCTGATTCCCATAAGAAATTCCTCATTAGCTCCTCTAGTTTATTAGCTTCCCTAATAGTAATCCTAAAGACAGACAGAAAATAGGTTGGAAGGTTAGCAAGAGTGGCTCTCTAGGATTGGGGGAGTGTTCAAGAATGAGGATGGGATTATTACTACCATGTTCTCAAGCCCAATTAGAGAGGGTGACTCTCTTAGGGCTGAGATTTTTGCAGTTCTGGAAGGAATCCAAAGAGTAAGAGAATTAAACATCAGATGCTTGGTCCTTGAAGGGTACTCGAAGGTGGTGATTAGGTGGCTGAAGGGAGGTGGTGATTAGGTAGCTGAAGGAATCCAAAGACAACAGTGGTTTGTGGAGCTACAGCAATGAAAATGGCTGAGTAGGGATATTGAGGTGAAGTACTGATAGGTGAAGAGAAGTGCTAACTCAATTGCTGATGGGTTAGCCAAGCAAGGGGCATTTAGGAAATCTTTTTTTTGGGCTAATTTTTAGTTTCTTTCTTTTTTTTTTGTTGTTGGGGAGTTAAAACAGTTTACCTCCCCATTTGTAATTAAAGTTTCACAAAACTTCTTCATTAGTAAAGCTTATTGTTATTGATCAAACAAAAAAGGTTAGCAAGGGTGGCTCTAATCAAAGTAACTCTACCTCCCAAAGAAATATAATTCTTCTTCCATGAGGCCAATCTTTTTTTCCAACTTTTCTACAATCGGGCACCAAAACCTCTCCCTAAGGTTTGCCCCTAAAGGAAGTCCCAAGTAAGTCAAAGGCCAATTAAAGATAGAGCATTCTAGGCAACCTACAATAGCTTCAATCACTCTATTTTTCCAAATTCACCCCTGCTACACTACTCTTTTCAAGATTGATTCTTAAATTGGAAATCCTTTCAAATCTTTTCACCAACAGCTTCAAATTCCTCACATTCTCAATATCTCCCCCTTCACAAAATATTAAGATGTCATCTGCAAATTGAAGATGAGTAACTGACACTCCTTCCCTACCTATTTTCCACCCATTTATGAGGTTCTCCCTATCAGCCTTTGATATCATTCGTGAGCACATCTGCTAATAAGGTAAAAAGGAAATGTGATAAAGGGTCCCCTTGCCTTGCACCTATACGACTTGGGGGAAAAAATCCTTTACCACCCCATGAACCAAGACAAGTGACTAGAACTGACACAGCCCTGGATCCACTTACACCACCTTTCTCCAAACCCACATTTTCTCAGACCTTGTAACAGGATTTCAGGCTTTTCAGCTCAAGCAAGAACCTACAAAGCCAGCAGTTTGGTTCTTCTCAGTATATCAAATCACAATGAAATTCAACTCCATTAGTTGCTACTTTTTCTTATCATAGAATTACTTGATTCAACAAAATATGCAAGTTTTATTAAGGTTTAGTATCATCTAATTTCCTTTATTTCTCTCCTGTTGCTTCTTCTCTTGGATACTTGGATTTTCTGCATATTGTGTGACTATAACTGTATAAAAAAGCACATCAAACTGAATTAGGATCTTAAGGAAATTAAAAAGATCCAACATGGATGTAAGGGGCTGAGCTTATGAACATTCAGATGTGACTTCTGCTTTCAAGCATTTGGCTATTTGGTCTTGGTTCTTGACTTATTTTCAATATGGTTGGTTTGTTACCTTATGGCATACAAATTGTTACCTATAAAGTTTGAAACTTTTTTCATTCATGCTCTATTTGCAATATTAACTTGGTGATTTATATGTAAAACAATATATACAGCAAAAGGAAGATCATATCAATCCATGAACTGAAAGTGTTGAATGCCATTAAGCTCCTTAGATAAAGGACTGCGAGTAAGGAATGTTGAATCTTGCCAGAAAATTGTAATGTTCTAAAATGCTAAGTTAATAGCCCAACCTGGAAGAACTCAAATAAATTTGGTAAATAACAAATCACTAACTGAAGTATCAGGATGTACACATATATATCACTAGCATCAAATTTATTAATGATAAAGATTCAATATGATACATACACTTTCCTCCAATAGGAAGGACAGAATAGCTACAAGAGAATAAACATACAAGATCAATCAGAATTGATAGATGATACAAAAAATAGTGCAATTCTGGATCACTAGATGTCAGCACCCCAGTTTAATTGTCACTACTCACTACTATGCATCCAAAAACACTATCATTTTAATGATACATTTATATTTTATTAAAAAAGGTGTTTTAAAAAGTAGGTTAAATAAAACTTGTATAACAAACAGTAAAACGGTAATGATACATCACTGTCATTGCAAATTTACTTCAAAATGCAATGGAACTAATGAAGGGGATTAGACAATATCTAAGATGTCAACAGTTCAATAAGGAAGGGGAAGCAAAGAAGAAAGGAAAGAAAGGAAGAAAGATTGCAATAATCCCAAAGCTACAAACATAAATTAGGAAATCGTTACATTGTATTTTTGGTAACCAGAATCACCCAATCCAAAGACAGCATAACTAAGTCCTCCTAGCCAAGGCGGATTGAGACGATCAAGATTTTTCCGGCAAAGAAACCTCCAAAACACCTATAAAAGGGGAAAAGTAGAAAGTTAAACACTGAATCAATGATGATGTATAGAGTGGTTTAAAACATCTATACACATAAACTGATAAAACCAACCTTCATGGAGTCCGGGGCATCCCCCTGGCCTGTGGTCGAAGCAATAAACATCACAATTTCCTCATTCGAAAGACAACTCTGAAACAATAAACGAGTCAAGCTTTGGAAAACATTTATGTTTTTAAGGAATTACACAAACAAAAAAAAAGATCTTACACACTGATAATGATAATTCCCATTATCATCATTGTGGAAAATTCATATTTTTGTTCAGAGATAATGATATAAAAACATGAAAACCCAGGAGAGCATCCGATTGTAAGGGAGATACAACTATCTTACAGCATCATATTCATCCATGGAGAGGACCAGGGCAGGACATCCAATTCGTTCAGCTTCCCGACCCACGCGTTCTGCAACATCTAAAGCATTCCCGGTCTGCGTCGCATATAGTACCAGCAGCCTGGACTTGTTCTCCTTGCATGAATTGACTTCAACCAACAATCAAAACACAGCCTCAGTGTCCTATTACACGCTTTTAGGAATTGAGGCTTTTTTCCTAGGAATTCTCATTTGTACTCGCCATAAACAAATCAGTGATGACTAAATAATAAGAGGAAGGAGCAGACACAATGTGCAGAACTTGACGTTAATTAGAACATACCCATGGTCGACGACAGAGACGCAGGACTCCCCTGGACACCTGAAGTTGGGGAATTACTCCTCCCTGCTGTGTGGGCGACTGGGCGAGTCCTCGGGGTTGGCTCCGAGAGCGAGATTTAGGGCTGCAAACGGATCGACACAAATCGGATATAGATACATCCAGATACCAGATTTTATTTCTTTTGAAAAATTCCCCATTAGTAGCGTGTATTGCGCGTGCGCCGCATAAACTTTAAAACGCAACAAATTCAACATCGTGTCAATTAAGTGCCTGCCGTTAATTAACGGTTAAGTGGCATTTAAAAAAATACAAATGCTTTTTGAATGTTATGGTAAATTTTGTAAATTACTCTTATAATTTACTAAGTGTATTCTTACTCTTTAAAAATTGATTAATGCTATCAAAATCTATATACACGTAATATACCATGTAATACCATGTGACGTTTAAAATTTTTTTAAAACCCAATATTATCTCTTCCTTGCCCAGTATTACCCTTCCCTCGTCCCCTTCCTCTGTGAAGTGGTGAGATACTGTAACAGACGAAGGGGAAGAGCCTCCCCCTCTTCCTGGTCAAGATAGATGGGAAGGAGATTGACTGTTTCAGGATGGTACCGCTCTCACTCCTGTGATTCCGAGCCCATGGTGGTGGTGGTTATGACGGTGGCGGCAGCTACAGTGGTTGACAGTGGTGAAATACTGTAACAGGCGGGCAAGGCTTCCGCGAGAGCCTCCCCCCTCTTTCTGGTCAAGACAGATGGGAAGGAGAAATTTTTCTGTGTGAATATAAATAGAGAAATTTTTCTCTCGTTCTCGCCGATTTCCCGCATCCACCGCTGCCCGTTTCTTCCACTGTCAATTATCGGCGCTGCCAACCAAGGAGTACATATCCACAATAAAACCTCTGCTAGAGGACCTGGGAAGGAAGAAAAAATAATGGGTTAAGATGCTTCTGCAACTTGAACAAAAATGCCTTGATGTCTACAGGAGAATAAGACAATAAAATGGATGTCTACAACCAAGGAAGGGTTTCGTTTCTGTCATGATTGCCTTGGAAATGAAAGGCATTCCTTCAACTTCACAGACGAGGTAGCGCTCTCTCTCTCTTCCCCTTCGTTTGTTACAGCAACCACTGTAGCTGCTGCCAGCGCCATAACCTTTGGATAGAACTAGGTCAGGGTTTCGTTTCTATCAACAACGAGGTCACCTTTCAACAGTTGAATGATATCGGTGCATTTGGTTGGAATTCTCTCTCTCCTTCAACCTCACCTCCCCTGTTTTTCCTTCTCTATCATTGCTGCTGTTAAGAGTAACAGCGGCGATTTGGATAGAACACCCTACCCGCCCTTCTCAAGATCCCTCTTATTGATGATTTTTTATTTTCTAAGGTAAATCCATATTTGCTCTGCCGAACTTAGGTAAGAGAGAGAAAAATAGAGAGAGATAAGAGAAAAGATGGAGGTGTGAGAAGGGTTTATAGAGGAAGGGGACGAGGGAGGGGTAATATTGGGTTTTAAAGGAAGTTGAAATGTCTCGTGGTCTCACATGTATGCGGTTTTTGATGGAATACTAAGTGATGTTAAGGTAAGGGTAAAAGTCAATTGTCAGAAAGTAGCGTCAGTCAATTTTCAAATCTTTGCCTTAGCTAAACCATGAGGATGGTTAAGAAATTTACCCTTTTTTTATAAATCATATAAACATTGATAAAAATTAAATAGTTCAAATCTTTGCCTCTTCTATTCAAGAAAGTCGGGTTACCATTACACTTGTTCATGGATCGGGCTTTTTCTCTTTATCAACAAAAAATGTGCAAACCCAAGCCTGAGTTGAGCCCTTATATAAAGCCCAAAGCTTGACCTATATACAAAAATGTATTATTTTCATTGTATTTTATAAATTAATATTATATTAATTTAATAATAGTTTAATAAATTAATAAATTATTTTGTATTTCCTAATAGTAGATTAATCAAATTCAGATTATAATGAATATTAAATAATATTAATAAATAAATTTAAATTTATTAGATATTATACATTTTAGTCAAATATAAAATCTACTTCATGGGGCCAGACAAACAGGGTAGCCCACCCCCTCTTCAAGCAAGAAGTGTAATTTGAATTACTATATTTCTACTCATTTAATTATCTCATAGAGTATTAGTGTTCATTTGATTCACAATCAGAACTGGAATGACCTATTCCCCCTACTAGTTTGATTCATACATGAATCGGAACAGAAACAACCATCATTTTTAATTCTGCTCCTAATAAAAAAACATGAAAAATCCAAATCCAACACAATCCAATTAACATGTAAAAATATAAATACAAAATTTGAGATTCAATTAACATATAAAGATATTAAAAAACATGAAAAAAAAAAAGAAAATACATGTAATAGGATAAACAACATAAAAAAATGCAACCCATTCAAAAATCTTTAAAATATCCAATTCAAGGTCACTTGCACCCCATTAGTCATCCAAAAAGCAACAGGCAGCCTGAGATCCCTTCAGAGATCGTCTTCTGGTTTCAAGATATTAAAGATCTACCAGTGAAGAGAAACTTTAGTCTCCAGTGGTGCCCCAAGGAAGGAGAACTTGGCTGCCCATGAAGCAGCAAAACTTGGTTTTATTTCTGATTTTACTTCTCGTAACTCTGTGCATGTTAGTCTTTCAGTTCCGCTGTATCGGGATTTCCTAGCGCTTGCTTAGGTCTGTCCCCTTGTTTGCTTCTAATGAACTTTATTTATCACAAAAAAATAATAATTAATTGAAATTTAAAACATTATAAGGTAATCAGTATATATTGTATTTACTAAACCCCAATTTGAAGATAGAGCTTAAATGAACAAAGCTGAACCAATTTTGACTCATAATCTAGTCAGTTTGGGCGGTAAACAATGTGCATTGTATTTGTTATAGATTAATCGAGGAAAATGGCCCAAGGTACCTATTTTCATCAAAATGAAGTTTATATTTTTATATTTAAAAAACACGGCTATAATCTTGTATAATTATGAACTCGTATAATTAATTAAAAATGTAATTTTATAATAAATAAAAATACAAATTTATAATAATAGTATATGAATGAAGTGAAACTAGTATCGGAGGAAAATAAATATTTTTTCTAGGGCATAATGCAACTATATATATAAGCCATTTAAACTAGCTCGAAAGCCAAAATAAGGTTTGTTACCATTATTAAACTATACAAAAGAAAGCGAAACATGTGATTTTAACCACAAATAAATAATCCAATAACAAAGAATTTGGTTAGGTCTTGCTTATTTTTCTTTTTCATATTTCTTCTAGTTAGGTATTGTTATATATATATATATATATGGCAATTTTAGATGATGAAGATAGTAATATATATCCAAAATATGTTTTTTTTCGTATTTCTTTAATTTTTATTATTTAATTATAATATCATGGCTTGACCCATCTGACATAGATGACTGAATTGCTTATCCATCACCTAGACAAGGACAATTTCATTTTTTTGTTCAACTTTGAAAAAAAATAATATTTAATGTTAAAAGTATTAAATAAAAATCTAATAACAAAATTTATTGGTGAGAAAATATATATAGGTGTTGGCACCTCAAATATATGACTTAATGAGAGGGATTTAAATGAGGCAAAAAATAATAGTTCAAATAATCTTTATTTTTTGCACTCACAATTAAAAAGGGACTAAATTCAAAATACATTTTTTACATTTGTTATATTTTCATGTGCATAAAAATAATTATTGTTCATGACACTTGTTTTAGTTTAATACGATGAATTTACAATATTAGATATGTGCCTAAATGCTTTTTTTTCTTTTTTGCAATATTTATGTATTTTTTATTTTTATTATTTAACTATGAAATCAAATATTGTCACATTTTAACTAAAATTTGAACTACTAATATGGACCAAACAGGAATTTTTTTTTTGTGGTTTTAAAAATTGTGTTTCATTTCCGTTATCAATATAAACAATTATTGTTTATGACTATTATTTTTTTTTATTATGAGTAATATAAAATATCAGGGAAATGGCCCACATGGATTCACCCAATTGACCCCATATGGTAAAATTGGCTTATCCACCACTTGGATGGAAGAATAGCTTAATTTTTTTTTATTAATTTTAGAAAATGGATAAATTGTTGAAAACCTACCTTTAAGTTTCTAACCATTGTTGAGATCTCCCTTAAAGTTTGCTAATTGCAATCACCTTCATTGAACTTTCTAAGTTGCAATGAGATCACATCTCTTAGAATTCTCTAACAAAAGGTACACAAATGTCCAAAATACCCATACAGTTACCATTGAGGCTGGTTTTTTCATAGCATAATGCAAACTTTATGAACAACAAAAGAGAGAGAGAGAGAGAGAGAGAGAGAGAGAGAGAGAGAGAGAGAGAGTTTATAATTGCATATTTTTTAGGGATTTTACATGAAGGGGAAATTTATAAAATAAATCAATTTTGGAAAAGATGTTGGAAATGTTTGGAGTAGTGATTGATATGAAGGGGAAATTTATAAAATAAATCAAAATTGGAAAAGATGTTGGAAATGTTTGGAAAATAAACATTTTAGTCAAAGTAACAAAATGGTTATTTTGGACATTTTCATGCCTCTTGTTAGAGAATTATAAGAGAAGGGGTCTACTTGTAGTTATGCTAAATTCAGGGGAGGTGATTGCAATTACCAAATTTCAGGGGAAGTTTCAGCAATGGTTAGAAACTTCAGGGGAGGTTTTAGCATTTGACTCTTTAAACATGGGTTTCATGTTGTCAAAATAGTATTTGATAAAGATAAAGATCTAATTATTATAATTTATTAAATACAAATTTTAATGTGAAAAAATGTGAATTTGTTCCTTAAATATAAAGCTTAATGAGAAGAAAAGTAAATAAGGTGAAAATTTGTAAGGGATATTACATTATTAGCCCTTGTAATTAAAGAGGAACTAAAGTAAAAAATAGGGGTAGTTTAGTAAAAAATAAAGTTCCACACCCTCAATGATACTTTTAATAGTACTACTAAGCATTCACGTGGCAATTCTATATGATGATAATGATAGTAATAATATATCCAAATTTTTTTATAAATTTTTATGTTTTTTTTTTATATTTTATAATTTATTTATTAACCGGATGCAGATTACAAAATCATAATCTGATTACATAAACACATCATCCAAATACATGACAATTGGATTGAGCTGTGAAGTTTCAGGTATCATTGACAAGCCTACGTGCTTGGTAGGGGTGCAAATGGATTGGATCGAATTTGAAGCAGGGTATATCCGAATCTAATCCAATACTATTAACAATAGATATGATCACATTTCATAAACATGGATTTGAATACGAATCCAATGAGGGAGTTAGATATTTGGATTTAATCAATTCCAAATTTAATTTAAAAAATAATAAAATATTAAAAAAAGTTAGAATATAATAATTTAAATAAAAATAAAATATAAGTATATTTTCAATTATTTTCATTATATATATACATTTTTATAAAAAATAAATAATATAACAAATTTACAAAAAAATGATATAAATAATATATTTATAAAAAATTAAATAACATATATATATATATATATATATATATATATATATATATATATATATATATATATATATATATATATATATATATATATATATATATATTCGGATAGGGAGTGATTAGAACTTGATCTAGTCTTTTATTGGATCCTATTATCTAACCTGATTGAAGATATGATTGGGGATATCTGTATTCGACAGAAAGGATTGGATTGGATCATGATCCCATCCATTTGCACCTCTACTACTTGGGTAGACTCTTCATTTTGTAATGTTTTATTTATTTATTTATTTGTGTATCTTTCTATTGTTCATTTATAAAAAAATGTAATATTTAAATAGGGTGATTGTGGTGAAAATTAGTAGTTCAATTTATAATTTAAACCTCATAGTTAAATAAGGATTAAATTCAAAAATGAGTATTTTAGTAAAAAAAAATCACAATCTTATTCATATTTTTAAAAGTAGTGTAAATATAGAATTATAGATGTGTTCAATTTTTACTATAGTATTTTTTTGTATTTTTGTGCAAAACTAAATTTGGTATTTTACACTTAATTTTTGTTTAATATGATAAATATATGACATTATACGTGTGTCTGAATGCTTTTTTTTGCAAAATGTATGCATTTCTTTTTTTTATATTTTATTATTTATTTATGACATTAAAGTTTAATACATTTAACCCAAAAGTTTAACTATTTGTTATTAACTTTTATAATTTTTGGCCAATTCTAAATCATGTATTTCATTTTCATTAATAATTGTTGTTTATTACACTTAATTAATTTGGTTACATAAATGTGCCTAATTTTTATACTTTTTTTGTAATTTTTTATATTTTAAAAATTTTATTACCTAACTACGACTTCATAGATTGATCAATTTGATTTTGATGGTTGAATTGCTTAATCACTACTTGGATAAATAATGGTTTTATTTTTTGAGTCAATTTTAAAATATATGGATTTATATTATTAAAAATAATGACATAGATCTAATTAATAGCATTTATTAGTTAAAAATAACTTAAAATATATGATTTAATAAGAGAATATGGGGTTTAATACCTTAAGTATATAAGACTTAATTGGAGGATATTAAATGAGGTTGAAAGTAATAATTGAAGTTACATTTTCAACCCTTATAATTAGAGATGTGTGTGTGAATGTAGTATGAATTTTTTTTTTTATTAAAATTTTATTTCATTGTTTGGGAAGGGTATAAAAGTTATTTTATTATAGCTTTAATGTTAGTTTTAATGGCTACTAAAATAGCCATATTTGCATATTTAGTCAATATCTAAGTGTAAGGGTTGAAAATGTAAATTGAATTATTACTTTCCACCTTATTTATTCCTCTCTCATTAAGTCTTATACCTAAAGTTATTAACTCCCATTTCCTCTTATTAAATCATATATTTAAGTTAATTTTCACCAACGATATAAATTGGCTAAAAAACAAAAACATTATTTATCAAAGTGATGGCTAAACAATTCAACCATATGAATCAAATTGACAAACCTATGCAGTCATAATTAGGCAATAAATTTTTTAAAATATAAATAAATATAAAAATTATAAAAATGTATAAAAAATTATACACATTTATGATAATTTTATTAATCAAATTAAAAAATAAGTGTAATAAAAATTACTTTTTTTATTAATAATGAAAATGAAATACATATTTCAGAACTGAACAAAAGTTAAATTATTTTACTATTTGGCAAATATCAATAGTTCAACTTTTTTGTTAAATATATGAACATTTATTGTCATAAATAAATAATAGAAAATAATAAATATAAAAATACAAAAAAGAAAAAAAAAACATAAATGTTGCAAAAAAAAATTCAGGCACATGTATAATATTAATTAATTATCATATTAAACAAAAAGTAAGTGTAACATTTTGAAATTATTTTTACACAAAAATATAAAGAAAATATAGAAAAATTGAACACATCTATAATTATATATTTACACTATTTTTAAAAATATTAGTAAGATTCTGGAACTTTTGTTTAATTCAAATACTCATTTTTGAGTTTAATATCTATTTAAATTGTCAATTGAACTACTACTTTTCACATCATTCAATTCCCTCTATTTAAATTTTACATTTTTTGATAAATGAACAAAAATAAATAAATGATTATAAAATGAAAAATCTAACCAAGCAAATTGACTTGTCAATGATACTTGAAACTTCACAACTTGATCCGGTTATAACATATTTAGATGATGTGTTTATCTAATCATATTTGGATTTTGCAATATGCATCAAATTAATAATAAAAAGCAAAAAGCATATAAAAACAACAAGTAAAAATACATATTTATAAGAAAACTTAAATTCATTATTACTATCATTATCATCATCTAGAATTACCACCTGTATGCTTACTTGTTTTTTTTGACTAAAATTATCATATATTTCTTTGGTTGAGAAAGGGTATAAAATTTATTTTATTATAGCTTTAGTTTCATCTTTAATGGCTACTAAAATGCCTGTATTTGTGTATTTAATTATTCTCTAATTGTAAGAGTTGAAAATGTAATTTCAATTATTATTTTTCACCTAATTTAATCCCCTCTTATTAACTCTTATAGTTAGTGTATTAAATCCAGTTTTCTATCATTAAATCCTATATATTTAATTTATTTTCACTAATAAATGCTAGTAATTAGATCTATGTCAATATTTTTAGCAATATAAACCTATATATTTTAAAACTTACTCAACAACTAAACCATTTGTTATCTAGTCAGTGGCTAAGCAATGCAACCATTCGAATCAAATTGATTAACCAACAAAGTCCTAGTTAGGTAATAAAAAATTTAAAAAATAAATAAATATAGAAAATTACAAAAAAATGTAGAAAAAATTAGACATATTTATGGTATTTGTATTAATCAGATTAAAAAAATAAGTGTAATAAACAATAATTATGTTTATTAATAATGTAAATGAAATACATAATTTAGTAGAACTAACAAAAAATGAAATATAAAAATTAATAATAAACAGTTTAACTTTTGGGTTAAATGTATTAGCCTTTAATGTCATAACTAAATAATAAAAAATAATAAAATATAAAAACATATAAATAAAAAATATATACATTTTGCAAAAAAAAAAGCATTTAGGCACATGTATAATGTTATATATTTATCATATTAAATAAAAAGTAAGTGTGGTATATTAGAATTATTTTTATACAAAAAATTATAAAGAAGAGTGAACATGTTTATAATTCTATGTTTAAACTATTATTAAAATATGAATAAGATCGTGGAGCTTTCTTTTGACTAAAATATTCATTTTTTGAATTTATTCCTTATTTAATTGTAGAGTTTAAATTGTAAATTGACCTACTACTTTTCACCTTATTCAATTCATTTTATTTAAATCTTGTATTTTTTTTATAAATCAATAAAAGAAAAAAGATACACCAAAAAGAGAAAACACTACAAAAATAAAAGTATAGCCAAGCAAATAGGCCTGCCAATGATACTTGAAACTTCACAGTTCAATCCGATTATCACATTTTTGGATGATGTGTTTATGTAATCATATTACGATTTTGTAATTTGCATCCGATTATTAATAAAAATATAAAAATTAAAAATTAAAAATTAAAAAATACATAAAATATATACAAATTTTTGGATATATTATTACTATCATTATCATTGTCTAGAATTACCACGTGTGAAGCATGTACATGCTTACTAGTATATATGTATGTGTGTATGTACATAGGTATGGATATATATGTAATATAAAATATGGTTATTTACTAAAACACCCTTATAGTTTCATGAATTTAATAAAACCTGTCCTATAATTTGTGCATTACTAAAACACCCCCCATTGTTTACAAGCAATTTACTTAATTGACCTTCCATTAGACGAAAGTGGAAAATGACAGTTTTAGCCCTAACGTCCATTCAAATAAAATTAATGAAAATAAGCTAAAAACAAAATGCCATTTTTGCCCCTAGTAAAACATGGACAACCACTCCATTATTCTCTATTTGGTCAATTTTGTTTTCTATGCAAAAGTGTTAGGGGTTGGTTCTTTTGGAATAAACAACTATGGATTTGTATCCTTTAACATTTTCCATATAGTTTAGGGGTATTTTTGGAATAAACAATCATGGGTGAACATTTTCTACTTAGTTTAGGTGATCATGTTACTGTATTCAAATGGGAAAACAAATATTTCTTAATAAAAGGTCGCTTAAGTAAATAAGTTGCAAACTATAAGGGGTGGTTTAGTAAAATGCAAACTATATGGTAGGTTTAAGCTTTGTGAAAATATAGGGGGTGTTGTAGTAAATGAACATATAAAATAAAATGCAGATATACACAAAAAATTCCAACTTCATGTGGATTGAACATGGAAATTTTAAATTACAATAACAGTTATTATTATTATTATTATTATTATTATTATTATTATTGTTGTTGTTGTTGTTGTTGTTGTTATTATTATTATTAATAAATTTTCACCATGAGTTTATTTGAAAAGTTGGATCATTGACCCATCGTCTAGATCGGAAAATAACTTTATTTTTAAATAAGTTTTAAATTATATATTTCATTTACATTATATAAATATATTTTTTACTTATTATAATACATATTTGTTTGATACAATTAATATATAACATTATAGATGTATACATTTTTTTATAATTTGTTATTATTTTAATTATTTGTACTTTTTTACTTTTTAAAGATTTATTATTTAACTATGATATCATTAGTTAATCCATTTGACCAAACCAATAACCTACCACCCAAAAAGGACAATATTTTTTTTCAAAAAAATAAAGGAAAATAGTTTGATTTTTAAATTAACTTTTTTGTATTACATTTGCATCATTGATAAAATTAATTCTTATGTATAATATTTTTTTGTTCAATATTATAATATTATAAATGTAAACAATATTTTATTTTTTTTATAAATATATAACATTAGATATGTGCCCAAAATTCTATCTAGTTTTTTTTTTTATATTTTTGTGATTATTTTTATTTTATATTTTTTAAAATTTTATTATTTAACAATGTCATCATTTCATTTATAGTCTGATTTTAAATTGACATACCATTTTCATAATTAATAAAAATACTTCTTAGATTTTATACTTATTTTTATTTAGTATAATGAATATACAATATTAAAAATACACTTAATTCTTTTTGTTTTTTATATTTTATATTTTATTTTATTTTATTTTCTATTATTAAATTATGTCATTGTTGATTAATCCATTTAAGCTCAAATGGTTGAATTGCTTACCCACTACTGGGAGGGAAAGAAAATGGTTTCGTTTTTAAATAAAATTTTAAAATATTTATTTTATAGTAATAAATTTAATTAGTGGAATTTAACGATGAGAAAAATATATGTTCAATATAGGATTTAATGAGAGGATATAACTTAGATATGAGATATAATGAGAGAGAATATGAAAATAGTTTTATTTCAAATTGGTTTTAATTTTTATATTTCATTTCTATCATTAATAAAATAATTATTATTTGTCATACTTATTATTGTTTAATATGTCAGATAAGTTACATTAAAAGTGTTCAAACATTTTCTTTAATTTTTTATATTTTTGTTGTATTTTATCTTTTTTTTTTAATTTTATATTATTTAATTGCGACAATATTTTGTTGGTATTTAACACAACACACTAACTTTTCAATAGGTTGATAATTGTGGCAACATGAGTTGGCCCATTTGACCTAAACTGGTTTAATTTCTTACCAACACCTAGATGAAAATACTATTTTTTTTTTCATGTAGATTTTAAAAGTATACATTTTTTATGTTATTAGAATTATATGTATGGATTTAGTTAGTGGAATTTATAAGAATAAATAAATATGCTTTAAATATATGATTCAATGGGGGTGAATGAGAATTAACACCTTAAATGTGTGATTTATGAGAGGGAATTGAATGCATTGGATAATCTCTCTCTCTCTCTCTCTCTCTCTCTTTCTCTCTCTCTCTCTCTCTCTCTCTATATATATATATATATATGTAACAAATAGAGGAACGAAAAAAGCACGAGAGAAAATGAGATAAAGAAGAAGAAAAGATGAGGGAGAGAGAAACCAGTGGTGACTTTAGTCTAGTTTGGTCTTCAAACTTTGGTGGTGCAATGGGGGGTTGACGAGAGATGATGGATGGAGGATTGGAAACATAGAATTGGACAAAACGAAGGATTTGAATGGGTTTTGAGTCATTTCATTTTGGTCCCATTAACCGGTGGGAATGGAATTCCAATTCCTCGGGTTGGGCAAAAAATGACCATTCCCTTAAATGGGGATTGCCATTCCATCCGAAAAGGGAATCAGATTCCAATTTCGCCCAACCAAAAGCCTATGATTGGAATTGGCCATTTAAATTATTGCTTTTACTAATATATTGTATAGTTAGATTTATATTCAATACTCTTTAATAATACAAATCCCCTCAACTTTGTCACAAATAAAAGTTCAAAGGGGTAATTGCTATTTGAATGTTGAGAGTCTAAATGGGTTTTACATGCAATATGGGAGACATGGATTTAATGGGTTACAAGAACTCAACTCAAATCTTTACAACACATTACATTTGGGAACAAGGTTTTAAAAATCGGACTGGACATGAAACTGTTTTGGCTACTGGTTTTTGGGTCAAACGGTCAAATCATCTAGTTCAAATGGATGGCCTATTATGATTAAAAATAAAAAAGAAAATGGCCAATAACTGTTGTCCAGATTGACAGGTCAACGATTCGACCACTCAAATCAACGAGCCACTAACCAAATTAATGGTTTTTGGCCCTAAATGGTTTTAGAGTGAAATGGAAACGATTGCCTAACCATTTCTTGGGTCAACCAATTTGATTATCAGGTCTAATTTGGTTTTCAAAACCATGTATTGGAGAAATAAATATTAAACCATAATACAAGGACAAATACATACTACGTGGTTAAAGTGGAATTTACCCAATGAGATGGTAGATTCTGCCATAAAATTTTGACAGGCTTGCAAATTTAGCCCAATGAAACAATGGATTTAGGTAAATATTTGGTTGAAAACACTCATCAATCAAGTTGCTCGGGGCATAGTAATATAGTTGACAAGTCTCATTGAATTTGACGGTCTACGCCTCTATCGGGTCGCCTGATAATTAGGGAAGGTGGGCTTATTTTTTAAATCGAATCGGGGTAATCCAAAATGAATTGAAACCGATCAGTTAACTGGTTGATCGATTTGGTTTATCGGTTTTTTATTATTTATAATATATATATATATATTATAGAAAAACATGTAAATATATAATAAATAATTATAAATATATAAAATAGTATATTTTAAATAATAAATAATATATATTATATATATATATATATAATGTATAGAAAATATAATATATATAATATACGTAAATATATGAATATATGTATATCGGTCGGTTCGATTAACTATCAATTTTTTATTTTAGTTAACTGAAACCAAACGAGTGCCTTTGTTTTTTAATACCAAACCAAAACTGAACCGATCAATTTGATTAACTGAATTTTTGGTTTGTTCTGATTGATTTTTTCGATTCGATTCAGTTTTTCTTGCTCATCCCTACTTAAATCAGCATTGATATTTGAAAAACTTGCTTCTTAAAAGCTAAGACCCATGCCATACAGTATTAAAAGATGCCAATGTTCCATAGAGGAGTAATTACATGCAGTTGTCTAATAAAAGAAAGGTTAGACTACCATACCATCTGAGAAATTTATAATCAATCAACATCATAATAAAAGTGGTAAGTGGTAATCAATCAAGTAGTATTTATCAAAATATAGAGGGATTTTTGATTTGTCAAAACTGTTTCCGTATCATGTTTCTTGGCAGCATAGATTTTCTCATAATAAAAAAACTGATTTGTTTGTGGATGAATTTAAATAAGGTTCGGCCACGATATCAGAAAAATGTATAATCAATAAACCACTGTCATAAAAGTGGTAAGGAATGAGGAAGTATTGAAAAGTTTTTAATTGGTCAAGCCTTTCCCTATCATGCCTCTTCGACACTCAGCAGCAGTGATTTTCTCGTTGTTTAAATAACCATGTTTGATTTTTATTTTCTAATTTAAAAAACCACAATAGCTGACCTGAATAACCGCATTTACTTTTTTGATAAATAAAGATAGATATATTAAAAGCAAAAGCTGAAAAGAGCCAATTACAGGATAAAAGCTGGAATCACAGCTAACATCCCTTGATGTTTAGTAATTACAATTATTTTTCTTGATTTTTTTTGTACAGTTATAAGTTGATTCCTTTATTAGAATCCTCAAACAAGATGCATGAAAATAATTAAAATATCTATGAAATTACTTTTGACCAAAATATTTATTTTTTAAACCCTTTTTTCACATCAATTGATACCTCAAATTCTTTTTTTTGTTCATAAAATCTGTATTTTTTTTCCCCTTACAAACCAAACTCAATAGTGATCGCACGAGTATTTAATATTTTGGACATTTTCGTTTATAAGATTTGAAGAGAGGATTTAGTTGTAATTGTGTCAAAAATGTCTAAAGAGGTGATTTCTACAATAGTCAAAAACTCCAGGGAGGTTTCAGCAAGTTACCCATTTTAAATATACGGAATAGATGATGAACTAAGAAAGGAGAAAGGCAAGCCCAGCCCACGGCCTTGTAGCTTTTCCTCCTAATTACCAAAAAGAAAAAAAAAAAAAATCCAGGCCCAGCCCATTTTGGTGCGTCAAAAAGAGAAAAGGCTCGAGATTTGGACATATGAAAATCCATATGTCGTAGAAGGGAGAACCATAGAACCCGTCCCCCCTCCCCACCTCCCCACCTCTCTCAAAAATCATTCTTCGACGGGGAACGCCATTTCGAATCCGAGGCAGCATTTAGGGAGCCTTTCCAAACGGTAATACGATCTCTCCTCCTTCTCCCTCTTCCTCTCCCTCTCCCTCTCTTTCTCTTCCTTCCAGACATTCAACTATCCAGTTTTTATTTTTTATTTTCAATAACGAATTACCGATTCTGCTTCCAACCAAATATAGGACGCTCTGATTCTAGGGTTTCAATCTCATTTCATTTTTTCCCCTGCATTTCGCCTTCTGTTTTTTTTTTTTATAGGGAGGAGAAGTATTTCTTAGATCTTAGAGGCTGTTGAGATCATGTTTTCAGAAGATTATTTTTCTTTGTTATTTTAAGCTCGCAAACGAACAATTTGTAGATTTGTGGAAATAACTCCATCTTTGTGTGGGATCTGGTCATTGTTTGCTTAGATATTCTTCCTATTTGTGGCCGAGCTTCTATTTCTCTCTATATTTCTCGGAATTCTATGGTATTTATGTTGTTTGATTTGCAATCTTCAGATTCAAGAACTCAATATTCGCTCTGATTTGTAACCCAGTCAGGGCCCATGTTGAAGAAAGTTCCTTTCCTGTTCTATTGTTGTTTATTCGTTCCTTCCAATTACTTATGCGCCCTCTTGAAATGATCTCTGCAGCTGCCGAAAATAATTTCGTAAAGATACAATGGCTATGATCGATGAGCCGCTGTATCCGATTGCCGTTTTGATAGATGAGCTGAAAAATGAAGACATTCAGCTTCGGTTAAACTCCATCCGTAGGCTCTCCACAATTGCTCGTGCGCTTGGTGAGGAGAGAACGCGAAAGGAATTGATTCCTTTTCTCAGCGAGAACAATGACGATGATGATGAAGTACTTCTTGCCATGGCGGAGGAGCTGGGGGTATTTATTCCCTATGTAGGGGGAGTGGAATATGCACATGTTTTGCTTCCTCCACTGGAGACTCTTTGCACCGTTGAGGAAACTTGTGTAAGAGACAAAGCCGTGGAGTCATTATGTCGGATTGGGGCTCAGATGAAGGAGAATGATCTGGTTGACTGGTTTATTCCTTTGGTGAAGGTAGTGTAGTTGTCTTGTGTCTGATGTTTGATTTTAATTGGTGCTTGTTCTTATCTTTCTTTCCTTTGTAGATTGATTGGTAATTATATGGAACATTTCCTTGATGTTTTTGGGATGTTTTTTTTTTTTTTTTTTTTTTTTTTTTTTTTTTTCTATCATCGAGAAACATTATTATTGAAAAATCAGCCACGTTCTTTTTCTGATTTTCTCTATAGAGTATCCATGCGCAGTTGAACCTTTTCTATATGACACATGATTGCGATCTTTGGTACAAACTAGATTATCCCATACTGCTGTTTCATATGAAGGAGATGTTATTCCCAAGGTTTATCTATGTTAAGGATCCCACCCCGACCTAAAAAGAGATGAAGAGAAAATGGAAAAAAAGAAGAGATCCGTGGCTTTTTAGTAATCTGAATTTTTGTTCCAAATAGAAGCCAATTTTCATTATACTTGTACTCTTTCTGTCAACCATGCCAGTGATCTCTTTTTGATAAATGTTTTTGAGGTCATCAAAATTCAATTTGTTTTACATTTTTTTTTTTGTCATGTGAATCACACTATACTTGTTTGGTGATTGTCCCTTTAAGACTTTATATTAAACCTATTGTGTATGCCTTTATTTTATTTTAACGCAATCATTTATTTTGACATGTGATGCAACCTACTTTCAGAGGCTGGCAGCTGGTGAATGGTTTACAGCTCGAGTTTCCTCATGTGGACTCTTTCATATTGCCTATCCTAGTGCACCAGAGATGTTGAAAACAGAATTGCGGTCAATATACAGCCAATTGTGTCAAGATGACATGCCAATGGTCAGAAGATCAGCTGCTTCAAACCTGGGAAAATTTGCTGCTACTGTTGAGCCCACCCATCTGAAGACAGACATCATGTCTATATTTGAGGATCTTACACAGGATGGTATGTTGATCTTTGTTGTAAGGTTGTTTAAAAATGATATACTTGTTTTCAGAACTGTTCTCCACCAATTTGACTGCATATAAACACTTCTTGTTGATTCCACTTTAATTCTGAAGCTGTTGGCATTCTTTTGGTTTTTTTCTATATAATCAGTAGTCATCTTCTTGCTGCTTGATGTTTTTGTGTGAATTAGAGTTCCATGGGTACTTTGCAGTAAAAAAAAAGACCGGTTTTGCAACATTGTTGTCACAAGAGGGTGTACTGCTATAGATTTTCCTTAGCATAATAGCATCTCTATGGATAGATGCCTGCAAACCATATGGCATCTATCTGTTGCTTGTCAATGGTAGAATTCCGGCCTTAATTATCCATACTTATCCTGTCAGTGGCTGTCTCTTTTGTTTTCCTTGCAAGAGCTTGCTTGAGTTTTTGGTTAGAAGCTACTCTAGGATTCTATGGGTGATGTTTCAACTTCCAATTAACCAAAAAAAGGGCTTCAACATTGCATGTCAGATAATTTATCATGAAATGTGAACATGTGAGCTGTCAGTTTTGTATCAACAATTCCTTATTTATGAATAAATTCTGTCCACTTGATTCCCTATCTGATGTGTTTAGTTTTGCCACTACATTTGTGCAATTTTCTTTTATAAGTGAATTAAGTAGTAGATTGTATCAATTATACTTTATCTCAGATCAAGATTCTGTCCGGCTGTTGGCTGTCGAGAGTTGCGCTGCACTTGGGAAGTTGTTGGAACCTCAGGACTGTGTAGCCCATATCCTCCCGGTCATTGTTAATTTCTCTCAGGTATATCCATAGCAGATGCAGATAAGTTATTCTACTGTTCCAGGCCATTCTTCTCTCTCTCTCTCTCTCTCTCCCCCTCATGCACATGCATATTCAGCATATAAATGTTTTCTAGAATAAATAACTTATAGTTGCTTATATATAAATATGTTTCTTGTGGCCCAATTTATACCTGCTCATTTCAGTTTTTGTTGGCTGATTCATGCATGTCAAAAGTTCCCATTGTTCATTCAATTGTGACTTCATTTTACAATGTTATGTTAAGCTGTAAACTATTCTCACTTCTCAGTGACATGCACAATGTTATCCTTAAAGTGAAAGATCTGATTAATTCATGGCATATACCACTACATTGATCAAATTATATGCCTGCTAGCTCTTTTCACATCTTTCCATGATTTTCTGTAAGGTTACTGGCTACCAATGTAGTGTCATATATTTGAAACCCATCATGTACTATTATTATGTAAATGGAAAAAGGCTAATCCCTTCTATATATATTTTTCTGTGCCAACTTTTCTTTGCTGGGGTATTGACAAGTGTAATACCATTTTTTAATTAGTGACAATCTATCACTAAAGTGAGTTTTCTGTCTGGCTATTTAATCACTTTTTGTGTACAAAGCTGTTTTTCAATCATTAGCAGATCAAGAGGGAATTTTATCCAATAATATTAGGAAAGGTACAGAAAGTATAGACTCCCTCTTGGGAAAGATATGGTAAGCTTCCTGGCTTAGCCCTAAATATGAATCTGACAGTTCCCTTATGAATGGAATTTCCTTACTCTGTTAATTTTACCACTCACATGGCTCCTTTTTCCCACATGACTATTCTATGGTGTACATTTCTCATCAAGGATAGTGGTGTACTTGGTGGTTTCACACCATTTCATAAAGAATCAATTCCTGCTGCGTAGTTGAGAGAATGGTTTTAAACTTCCATGGAAATTGAATATGAGATGTTTCCACTTCCATGGCAACTAAAGTGAAACTTAAATGGTTGAAGCTTATGTCAAGCTTGCATAACTTGTCAAATTTCTATGATAAAAAAAGCATAATAAATACACGATTTTCATTAACATTTAAGCATGCCACCTAAACGTCTAAAGAACAGTCTCTCTAAAGCTTAAGAAAACCAGTAGACTAAAACAAGAATATTTGAAATTCTTCAATGGGTCATGTTTTTTGATAATTCTTAAATGAGTCTTATTTACTGTGAAGAAGAATATGAATCATCTAACAAGTAACAATCATGGCTACAAATTATATATTATGGATTGTTTGGTGTTAAAAATATAGGACATGTGCAGTGATGTACATTGATTCCTGTGTTTTACACTCCCTATTTTTAATTAGTTGTTTTGGTTGTGTGCTGAAGTATGTATTGATGTCTATTCTATCTTTTTTAAAGATTTATCGTTAACTTTGAATTTTTTCAAAGTTTCAATAATTTTACAATGTTTCCATGAACTTCCGTAAAATGTCATGAATTATTTGACTTCCACATAGACTGAAGTTTACACCATAATTGAAGTGTAAAACATTGGTTTAGATATGAAATAGCTTTTTCTGATTCTATAAAATCTTTCATTTTTCTTACTTGTATCCCCCTCCTTTTGAGTAGGATAAATCTTGGCGTGTTCGCTACATGGTTGCAAATCAACTATATGAGCTTTGTGAAGCTGTTGGGCCTGAGCCTACTAGGTAATTCAGTGTATTAAAAATTTTGCCATTATTCTTGGTTATTTTGGGTATTTGCCACTCTAACAAGTTAATTGAACATACTATGTTTCTTTAGTCTTTTATAACTATTGTAGTGGTGGATTATCTCCAGAGAATCTACTCCATTGAATTATTCTTCATAAGTTTCTTAGAAATTCTTCAGTTTCATTTTTTTCTGTTTATTTTATTGTTACCATCCCTGTCTTTTTGGCATGTTAAAAGAGTGTTTTTTATTAATTTATCGTTTTGAATATTTTAATTGATGGTGGATTTCGTATTGTTGTAAGGACGGACTTGGTTCCTGCATATGTTCGGCTACTTCGAGATAATGAGGCTGAAGTACGTATAGCAGCAGCAGGAAAAGTAACTAAGTTTTGCCGTATCTTGAATCCACAACTTGCAATTCAACATATTCTACCTTGTGTTAAGGTATATCTACTTAATTACATTCCAAGGTTGTTTTATCCATGTATAATAATTTTTTGTTAGTTTATGTAATTATGACTTACCTGAGTATATGAGATACTGGCATTGGTTTCCTATCTTTTCCAAGCTTGAGCTTGAATCAATGTAATCTTTTGTAGGAGTTGTCATCAGATTCTTCCCAGCATGTACGTTCTGCTTTGGCTTCGGTAATAATGGGCATGGCACCAGTCTTAGGAAAGG
Organism: Nelumbo lutea; assembly: GCF_056320005.1. Classification (NCBI taxonomy): domain Eukaryota; kingdom Viridiplantae; phylum Streptophyta; class Magnoliopsida; order Proteales; family Nelumbonaceae; genus Nelumbo; species Nelumbo lutea. The sequence continues at coordinate 22,873,956 of NC_142686.1, read as the reverse complement.
TAAGGTACAAGGGCACATGTAGCCACTCTCAGTTGAGAAGAAAAAAAATGCTTTAGTAGTGTTATCTGTAAAAATGGCCATTACCCAATGCTTGATCTGACTATACGGGTTGGGAGGTGTAGACTGGATATGGCCCTAACTTTGGCACAGGGTGCCTTCTCTAAGATCCAAATTCGTGTTCTTATACTTGTCAGTCGTATCTTTTATAATCCCTCCATGCAATGAGCCAATGATGCCTTGGTTTATTTAGCACTCATAGTCCTAGTTTTCAGTTGGCTCGATGGTGTTATTTCACATGGATCATTGAATATTGTTCTTACTAGTAGACTACCTAACTCTTATTATATTTCTTAAAACATCATGGCACCCTCTTATTTATTTATTCTTCCATGCTGGACTATCTAAATCCTACTTGATGGTTGATGCAGGATGCAACAATTGAGCAACTTCTTCCAATTTTTCTTTCCCTTCTAAAAGATGAATTTCCTGATGTCCGGCTCAATATCATTAGCAAGCTTGATCAAGTGAACCAGGTTAGTCTTCCAGGAGCTCAATCTTAGTTGATCATACATTTAGTTACCCCAACAGGCCATTGATAGGTGCATTTTAATATTTTCATTTTTACAAAGTAATTGCATAAAAAATAAAAAAAACTTCTTCCGAGTTCCAAGGTATTAGTTTAGAAAATAGTTATTAGCAATTCTTCCATTAAATGGTGTTTAGAAAATAGGGATACAATTCCAGATAATTAATATGCTAATTGTTACTAGCAATTCTTCCATTAAAGTTTATCAGCAAAACTTCCCTTTTCTTGTCTTTTTTAAATGGTGTTTGTATCTCTCTTGCAGGTCATTGGAATTGACCTGTTGTCCCAATCCCTGCTCCCAGCTATTGTTGAGCTTGCTGAGGACAGACATTGGAGGGTTCGGCTTGCAATTATAGAGTACATACCACTATTGGCAAGTCAATTGGGTGTAGGGTTTTTTGATGACAAGCTTGGTGCTCTTTGCATGCAATGGTTGGAAGATAAGGTTTGTTAGCTTCTAATTTACATGGCTAACAGAGAAAGGGTACACGTGGGACAGCTCAACTGTACCCTTTCTTGCTTTGGTTGTCCTTTTATCCTCTATAATTATTATCTTAGCTTCTTCAGATACTATGCTTGATTATTTTATTGTTGATTTTGATTTCATTGTTTTTTCTTGATCTCCATCCTATTTTTGCTAGATAGTGGGAAATGAAGTGTGTATATGTTGGAAAGGGTTAAGCCAGGTCCATTTAGTGATGTATACATGGGCCCGTTACACTGGCAGTCCTTATCTTAGGCCTGGCCTGTTTAATATGTAAGCTTGTGGGCTAGGCCAGCTTTGTCTGCCCAATATCATAGCCTTAGTCCAGCCCAAAGTGGGCCACTTTTTAAAATCCCATTTGACTGGCCTGGCCCTATTTACAGTTCCATGCAACAAAAACCAAGTATGATTGGGCAGCTTATAATGTTTTTTTATTGGATTATTGACAATCATGAATTTTATTAAGTTAAAAGGAATAATGTACATTGATTAATGTGCGAAGCACCCCTTGAGATAGGATACCCTTGCTAGCCGCCCCTTGTATAAACTCATTCCTTTGTTACAAATATAATGGCTAGGATTCCTTTTTTTCAGTAATACCTTTTTTAGCTTATTATGGTGGGTACATTTTACAGGTGTACTCAATTCGTGATGCAGCAGCAAATAATTTGAAGCGTCTTGCAGAAGAGTTTGGTCCTGATTGGGCAATGCAACATATAATTCCACAGGTCTGATATTCCCCACCTCCCACCTCCCACCTCCCACCACCACTACTATTATTATAGTTGTTATTATTTCTTTGTCCACTATTCCTGAAACCATAAGGTAGCATTTCTGCAGGTTCTGGAAATGATTAACAATCCTCACTATCTTTATCGGATGACCATTCTTCATGCAATTTCTCTACTTGCCCCTGTTATGGGTTCAGAAATCACTTGTTCAAAATTGCTACCAGTGGTGATCAATTCATCAAAGGACCGGTGAGCATCTTATTTCACTAGCTTTAGATGCAAGATCGAGAATGTTTATTCAAGGTTGTGCTTGGGCTGCTGGTCTTAATATCTTGAACTTTGTAGGGTACCAAACATCAAATTCAATGTGGCAAAGGTGTTGCAGTCACTCATTCCCATAGTTGACCAGTCTGTAAGTAATGACACTGAATTTTTATGATGCTGTTGTACATTGACGTGTATCTGCTAAGTTTGGATTGTTCTTGGGAATTTGCCTTATAATGTAGGTGGTGGAGCAGACAATCCGTCCCTGCTTGGTGGAGCTCAGTGAGGACCCAGATGTGGATGTTAGGTTTTTTTCCAGCCAAGCACTCCAGACAAGTGATCAAGTCATGATGTCTAGCTAGACGTGCTTGTTCAGGATTTTTTCCCCTTATGATTTGGAAGTTCCAGCTGAATCCACATTTGTCTTGAAGAAACACGTGACCTGGGTTGCTAGAATTTCACCACATCAAACCTCAATTTTTCCCATATTTTCTACTGCTCGGAGTGCTTCCTTGTTTTTGTATCCATATGGCTAACATGTATTGAGTTTTCAGTTGAACTCCATTCAGTGCTAGTGCTATGTCAAAAATTTACCATTTGTGCCTCGTTTTAACTTTACACCGAGTTGTATCACTACCAATATCAGGAAAAAGAAAAAAGAGAATGCTAATCCATATTGACATTTGAGATACTGATTTAGGTTGGACGTTAGAACAATTTCCAACTTTTATCAGTGAATATACATTATTTAGATTTTGGACACCGATTTACCAAAGGTCCAAAGACAAGGGAAACACTTCAACTTCCAGTGCAGTGCAGGGTTGTGTTTGGTACCATTGCTGTTTCTAACCGAAAACAATGTTTTGGTAATTGATGAGAAATATATGTAGTGACATCATATCGAAGAGTCAGTTCAACTGGTAAAATGCATGTGGGGCTGATTAGTGCGGTTTATAGTTGAAATGTTAATTTTGATCTTTTAGAAAAATCTGCATTTTATATTTATCAACCTTTCAGGTACAAAAAGTCTCACAAATCTGCATCGATCAACCCAAAACGTTTCAGCTAGAAACAACAATTGTATCAATACAATTATATGCAACAGAATCACCTATGAAGAGCATGGTGTTACTATTGGCAGGTATATATTTATATATTACTTGTGCACTATAGCTATTAACCTGTTACTAGTCATATATATATATATATATTAAATCATGAAAAAAAGTTCAAAATGCAACAGGAGTAGCCGTAAGGAACTCTCATAACCCACTGTAATTAATCACTATTTATAAATATAATTAATAAAGTATATCATTAGCAAATTTCAATTCAAGACTATGTACAAAAGAATTACCAAAATTTCTCGACATTACTTTGGCAATAATAAATAATAAAAAGCCAAAAATGTCTTGGTGGAGAGTGGAAATCACAGTACATATAAATTGATGAGGTATAATTTGGCTCGTCCAATGATGAGACGACACGTAGAGTGACTGAGTGATATGGCGACACTTCAGCAATCTCGGACACCTTAGCAGTCTTAGTCACATCGGGCACCTTAGGTCACCCATCTAGACCGAGGTTTGAATAACTCACTACATTTGTCGACCTGTCGAGGTGCCATGTAGCCTCCTTATAGAAGCAAGCCAGCTGTTTCCAATCTTTTTGGGACCATAGTGCATGCCAGTGGATCTTATCTTCACCCCACCTGAGTCGGACGGATCTGGATAAGCCTGATCAGCTTACTCGGAGTCCATCTTTGGGTGTGAAACTAACTCCGGGTTAGACGGGCCACTGATCTTGGACATGCATTGTGAGGCCCACGACAATTTGCCTATATAAAGGCTTCGCCTCCAGCTTCACAAGGTACACGCGATTTAACTCTCACACTCTATTACTTCTAAGCTATCATCTTTCTCAAATTTTCAACGCTAATTTAAACATCAGAGTATCCACACTGAGTAAAGCATCCTGAAACACTTTGATCTTCTTGCCTGACCACATAGCTAGTCCGACATCTGAACTGCCTTCCAACAAGGAATGATCAAATTGCGTTTCATCACAACAATATTTTGAGAACAGGACAATGGGGTTCACTAAAAACCGACCAATGTTTTGTTTTGTTTTGGGGAAAGGTTGTACTGTGAATATGATCATCAAATGTGAGGCCCACCCACATTATCCGCTATACCATGTATGAATATCATCAAATGTCTTGGTGTAAGAACTCATACTATACCTTCGATGGTGAAATGTCAATAGCTTGCTAAGCCTTGTGAATTCCATCACCTCCAAATTGACGGAACTAACCCAGCCCCTACTGTTGAGGATTCCTCTCAAGCTACGACTACAATTTTAACTTGTTTTATGTTCATACTGATATTGAAAACAATTAATATTATAGAACTAGGGTGGTTTTCTTTTTTGATGTATAAACTCAAACATATGTACCACGTGAGAAGAGGGTGACATGGCCGATAAACGTAAATCCTCTGGAGCTGTTAAATAAGCCATAATCCATGGAAGGCTCATTTCATCATTTAAACTACTATCCAACAGTCCAACTTATATTGTCAAGTGTATGAGCCATGAGTGATGGGGTGAATCCATATTTGGTCCAATTATATATGGATCGAATTTGGGTTATCCTTAAAAGGTATCGAATTCATATTTGAATTTGGACAATCGGATACTGTTTGCAGTGTAGTGGGGGGAGGACACATGGGCTCCTAGTCCTTTTATTCTACAGCAGCTGCTTGAGAGGAAAATTTAATTAGGTGAAGAAACTGTTTTTGTGGACGAATGTATCGGTGTAATTCTTTGTTTTAGGCTCATTTAGAAGGATAATAAATACAAATGTATAGAGTGCAAAACCTTATATTTTGCATGGATTTGTACTGTACATATTTATAGTTATACTCCCCTTCCATATTAAGCCTTGGGTGCTTTTGCATCAAGCGCAATTTGATGGTGGAAATCAGATTGGTCTACAAGAATTTTATTTCCACAATTTTTTTCCTTAACTCAGAGGCAGAACGCAAAAATTGATGTATTTTGAAGAAAGGGTATCTTTTAAATTCACACATGTTATCATGTATGGAAAGATGTTCCTGATGCACAGTTGTAGTATATTGTGGATAGGTGTGGATAGAGTTTTTGTGGGCAGGAGATATAAAGTCCTATTGGGCAGTTCTGGAGTTCCTGAGGACAAATACAGATGTAGTATCTTGTACACTAACTAATAAAAATTCATCAAAATTCATCAAAATTCACTAGGGTGATTGTTAGTTGTTCCTTAGGGCTCTGTTTGAAAGGAGGATAAATACAGATATGTAGAGTGGAAACCTTTTATTTTAATTGTATTTGTACTGCACATATTTGTATTCGTATTCTTTACAAACTGAGTCTAACCGTAATTTTTTGTCCCATTTTTCAGTATTAGCCTTACTACTGGTCATGGGTGATTGGTTTTCGGATGTTTTAGTTTCTATATTTATAGTGTTATAGATTTCATGGCCGGACATCGGCCTATTTTAGATTTGGTTTCTATTGGGCTTCAGTGGCATACTGTATTCAGACTATTATCATACATATGGAGACAAGAGGACCATACTTGTTCTTATTGTCTCATTTGTATGCGTGTTCTTTGCATTTTGTGTTGCATCTAAGATGATGAAAAACAAATGATAAAAATGATTTCTCAAGAAAATATTATTTCAATGTGATGAAAATGGTGTTCCTTCTTTGATACAAAACGCCTTCTTGTGGGAGCCAAGTCCTTTTCATCCATGCAAATCTATTTTTCAGGCTAACCAAACATCAGGAAAATTAGAAAAATAACTTGTTTCCCATTTGGATATGATTTTCTGATCAACGTTTTTTTTTTCCTTCATTTTCGTAGTGTTAATCATATATAGCATTAGAAGTCAAGAAAGTAAGATGTTTTGGCACATAACACAATCTTTTTTTTTTTCCTTTTAGTTGGAAGCAAATAAGTGCCGCTAAGCATTGCATAGAGCAACTGAATAGGAAACACACCCCCTGTTTGGGGAAATACCAAAAAGACAATTCCCCCAACACCCTGATGCATATAAACCAATGTAAAGGACTTAAATCCATCCAACCAAACATGAATATTTTGGTATTATATATGAAGTCAAAACACCTATGTGATGCTTACATAGACTCTAAACAGGAACACGATACCACAGTTCCAAACACCCTCTTTATTGTGCAACCTGATGCGGTCAAAGTCTTAAATTTTTTATGCATAAAGCAACTTTAATAATTTGTTTTCTTTTTATTGCATTTCTACATTTATTTTGATCTTTTTCAAACTTTGGCTGTTTGGCATGCTATTTCTTTAACAATTTATTTCATTAGGCTGTGTTTGGGTTGAATGAAAAGGTAGAAAAAGGAAGAAAATTTATACAAACCAAAAACAACCTAAACTAATTATTTATTAAAAGGGTTTGACTATGATATAGAAAAGATAAGATATCTGAAAAATTTTTGACTAGTCAACTAGAATCATAAATGTGATAGCCAATCAGGTGTTAAAATTCATGGGTGGATTTTGATTAGTCAAAACTCTTCCAATACTATATCTTTTCTACATCGTAAATTTTCACTTATTAAAAAATTTACCTCATTCAACAAGTAAGATACGTGTAGAGGGATCTATAAACGGGTTACGAAAAGTTAGAGGTGGAGCCAAAATTGTTCAGTGGGGGGAGTGCACTCTGTTGGGATGGGAATTAATGCGACCTTTAATTTATTGCAAACCTGGTCATTTATGTATGTTTGACATTTTAACAAGAGAGCCAACCTAAGTTGTGATTGGATAAGCTTCACTATTTGTGTTTTTAGAGCACAAAAGCACAGATTTCTATAATTTGAGGCTTAAAAGTATTTACGTTTTAGATTAATGTTTAAAAAAAAAAGTCTTACCAAACGCTCGCTTAAAACATTTTTTGGCTCAGCTATTATTTTCCACGATCAAAAGCTCAAAGCAAAAATTCATCCAAACAGAGCTCTAGTTCTTCGTTACAAAGATTGAGTGCATGACCAGCTTCTAGTGGAGCAGTGGGAGGCTGGGAGCAAGGTTGTTATGTATCCACTGTCGAGGTTATTGATGCAAGAGGTGAGTGATGGAATATTGGAATTAGAAGAGATCGACGCGCACATGTTATGTTAGTACTTGTGAAAGATAATTGCAAAAAACAATTCTTTTAGCAGGGCTTTTAAAATCGGACCAAATGTAAAACCATTTTGGGTCAAACAGTTCGATCATTCAGTTTGAATAGATGGTCCATTCTGACTTAAAAAAATAAAAAAGCAAAAAGTTATTGTCTGAATTGATTGTTCGATGGTTCAACCGCCTGGATCAGTGGATTGCTGACTAAATTAACGGTTTTTAGCCAAAAATAATTTTAGGGTGAAACGGAATCAATGCCTAAGAGGGTGTTCTATAGTGTAGATGAGAAATTGGTGGATGTGGACTAGTCCATACCCCACCCTGTGGCAGGGACCAATACACACCACACCACAGTCCATAACTGTTCTGAACTGTGGACAAACTGTGTGGATAGGACCAGTCCACACCCATAGTGGTATTCTGTAGTGTGGTCACACTTTTTTGATTCTATGTATCTCATGTACATGGAATTAATGATATACACAGTTAATCATAAATATGTAATTTTTGTATTTTGTATGATAAATATTTAAAAAAATGTATCAATGAATTAATATTAACAAAAAAATATCAATTTTTTTATAAAATAATAATAAAATAATTAAAAAAATATATTAAATATTTAAAAAATATTATTTCGTTGATGCTGACATCCCCAGTGGTGGCTCGAATGGGTTTGTTTGTGCTTTGCCTAATAAGTTCTGTGGACCTAAAAATAGTAACTTTCATATTCGAAGACCAGCTCTGCTCTCATCTGCAAAGCAGGTGGTGGAGGTTAACATGGAGTATCATCCTATTGGTGACGCAGCTCTGCTCTCATCTGAATGAGTATCATCCTCTTGCACCTAAATAAGTATTTTATTTCATCACTATAATTGATTCTTTGTTTTCTTTTATTTTTCCAATTTAAATTCTTGTAGTTGAGATTATTGTGTCATATGACCAATTCTATTAACAAGTAGTAATAATGTCAAGGACTGTTTGAATCACATGAAAATGTTATCAGTGGAATTTTGTGCAAATTCATAGGTATAATTTGGTTTTAAGTATTTTTTACTTGTTTTTCATAGAATAAAAAGAAATCTAAAGTTTGTAATAGAGTTAAATAATGGAAGAAAAGATGATTGAAATAATATGAGAAGAATAAAAGAGAGAAAGGAGAGAAAAAGATTGCAACGCAATACCCATAACTAAAGAACACGCATGTTGGAGATTGTGACCACCAACCCACTAACGCAATACCCAGAAAGAAACAAAAAAATAGGAAAACAACGTAGAGGTTCGGTGAAGAGAAAAAAAAGAGAGGATGTTGTTAAAGATAAAAAAAGGATGCAACATGGGTCTTACCTTTGATGAAGAACTTGGACAACATCAGTGGAGCATGGTAGAGGTGGTGGAGCACAGTAGCAGAGGTTTGGCGGAGGAGACCTTAAACAAGATGTAGGGTTATAGATACTGTGTGCGAAACACATTATCAAAGGCAATCCATGGAAGAAATCTATCAATGAGAAGAAGCCATTGCCGAGAAATTAGGGTGTGGAAGATAATGTGGACCAGTCCCGTCCATAGTGAACCGAACACTACTTCCATCTCATGGCGTGGAATGAAATGATCCATCCACAAGATGTAAACAGTACCGAACAACACCTAAGTTTTTCGGTCCAGTGCAATTTTCAAAACCGTGCTTGTAGCTGTAGGATCATGTTGGTTTTGTTTGTCCGTAGGTAGCCTACTAGGAAAAATGGCAAAATGCCACTTTTCTATTCATTAGTATGAAAAGAAAGGAAAGAAAAAGTGAATACCAACATGCTATCATCACATGCCTTGTTCGTTTATAACTTGTTTATTTGAATCTTATTTCCTGTCAATTGAACAATCTGTATGTAAAGTTAAACCCTCTCTTCACCTAAAACATGTGCTCTTGTTCTTTCCTAACGTTTTAGGATTTTGACTTGTCATTACTTACATATGCATCCTGCTGTTCCCACCTCTTAATATGTAATATGTAATACGAGAAAGAAGAATGGTAAATTATAAATAACCACCGGTTTGTATTTAAGGGGTGGTAACAGATATATAGTCCCCCAAACTTTGCTTTGTGAGTGGGCCTCCCTAAATTTAGATTCCAACGCTTTGGCCCCTTACTAGATTATTAAATTGCCCATTTAAGAATCTATGGGCTAATAATAATAAGGTCATGTTTGGGAGTGTTTAAAGATAAGTGTTTATTTAGGTGGAGATCACACCATTAAGCACTTATTGGTGTTTGGGAAATAAGTCTAAAATAAGTGCTTATTTTAAAAATAAGAGCTTACTTTTTAAGCCCAAATTTCTATATTTTTTAAGTGTTCATACAAATTTCTTCTAAAATTATCCATGGTAAAATTTTTAGAATACCAATTATATCATTTTACAAAAGCAATTTTACAAAGGCACTTTTATAAAAGTAATTTTGTGAGAAATTCTTTTACAAAAGCACTTTTAGGAAAGTCCTCTTACAAAAAACACTTTTATAAAAGTACTTTAATATGAAATCAGTTTTATAAAAGTACTTTTATGAAAATAGTTTTATGAAAGTAGTTTTACGAAAGTACTTTTACAAAAGTACTTTTACAAGAACGCTTTTATGAAAGTACTTTTATAAAACATTATTATAAAACTATTTTTACAAAAGCATTTTTATGAAAGTACTTTTACAAAAGCGCTTTTGTGAAAGTACTTTTATAAAAGCATTTTTATGAAAGCACTTTTATAAAAGCATTTTTATGAAAGCACTTTTATAAAAGCATTTTTATGAAAGCACTTTTATAAAAGTACTTTTATAAAAGTACTTTTATAAAAGCATTTTTATGAAAACACTACAAAAGCACTTTTATGGAAGTAATTTTATAAAAACACTTCTACAAAAGCACTTTTATAAAAGTAATTTTATGGAAGTACTTTTGTCAAAGTACTTTTATGAAAGCACTTTTATAAAAACACTTCTATCAAAGCACTTTTGTTCATTTACTTCGGATTGGATGTTTTGAAGATTTGAAAGAAAATGAAGGACAAAAGAGCCACAATTGCTTATTTAAGTGCTTATTGGAGAAAAAGACCACCAGACATCCAAGATGATATAAGCGCTAGTTTTTCAAAATAAGCACTTGAAAAAGCTGAGTGCCAAATGCAAACAAGTGTTTATTCAAATAAGCACTCCCAAACATGGCCTAAATATCATAATGATTAAAATAATTGCTTTCAAGGCATTTCTAAAGAGGAATTTTGTAGAAAGAAGGTTTAGATAACTAGAGTGAAAGTTAGGATATTATAAAACTAAGTTAAAAGGGCAAAGTGGTCTCATAAATTAATAGAAAGATAGTTTAGGGTTTTAGAAATGTTTAGAAGAATATTCAATGAAGTTAGCCGATAAAATGCCAACATGGACACAAAGTGCTAGAATCTATAAGTTGAGAGTAGGGGTGGATTCGAGCCGAGCCAAGCCGAATAGTACGAGGCTCGACCTCGACTCGCCAAGGTTGTATAAGGCTCAAGCTCGAGCTTGGCTCGAGTAAAAAACTCATAAGCTCGAGCTTGGCTCAGCTTGAGCTCAATTTGAGAAAAACAGGTTTTATAAAAATAAAAAATTATATATAATTTTTTTATTTGATATTTAAAAAATTAAGAATTATAATACTTTTATTTATATATATATATATATATATATATATATATATATATATATATATATTCGAGCTTGTGAGCCTGTAAATTAGACTTGAGCTCGACTCGAAGTTCGGTTGAAACCGAATTGAGCCAAACTTTTCACGAACCGAGCTTGAGTAGCTCATGAAGAGCTCGGCTTGTGGCCATCCCTAATTGAGAGGGACATTTGTTGCAAATTAAACAAATTTTAAGACTAAATTTAGTTTGGGAAGAGTTAGGACTAACAATATTTGACACGACATGTGAGCATGAATTGAATGAACTGAATAGGATACGAAATTAGTGGGTTTGAGCTTACTTTAATCGTACTTGTGTCAAAATTCAAAATTGTGAAATTTGGTTGAAATGACCTTATTATGACCCAAAGTTTCACGCATTGAATCATGTTATATATATATATATATATATATATATATATATATATATATATATATATATATATATATATATATATTTGGTTGAAATGGTATGATGGTAGTTAAGGGTGACATTGAATGGTTTTATGAATTTAGATAGATAATAGGTAATTGAATGCTTATTTTACTATTTAAATATTATTTAATTTAAGCACGTTAGTTGCCAGTTTCGTATCAATTTGGGTGTGTGTTATTTAGTATAGAATTAAACAGATTATCATGTTAATTCGGATATAGAGTGTCGTGTTGCTCGTTAATAAACATTGCCATGTTCATGTTTGAAAATTCCACAGGATTAATTACTTGTGTTATGTTCATGTCGACCCATCTATACGAGTACTTGTACATTAATACCACGTTAACATGACACTAACACCACACTTGAACATGAATGCACCCCTAGAAAGAGTACAAATACGAATATATATGTACAGTGTAAAATAGTATATCACTACCCTGAAATACAAAGTGGTTGTCTATAATATATATTACTACAAGTTGTTTGATAAAACCTTTTTAAAGATTTAAATTAATGATTGTAATTGCCCAATATGTATTGAGTTGGTAATTGAAAGTTTCATAAGTATACTTAATACTTCACTCTTCCTCTTTGCTTGTTGGTTAAGTGTTATACACATTTTCCTATTTCAGGTACAATTATCTTGAATTATAATCAAACCCAAGTGTTCTTGTCTCGATGTTTACATTGAATGAATAATAAGTTATCTTATTGAGTGACTAATCCTAAATATTTGATCAATGTCCATTAATGTTCAATGAACAACATTTTAATTGGAGCTTAATTAGTTTTCCACATTCACAAAGGACCAAAAGATAAAAACGATCAGTCCAAGTTGGGAAATGATGTGCATGGTTATGCATTTTTAACTAATGGCTCCAAATAACCCATTTTATTGCTTATTTGCTTCTATGAACCGACAACATTCACTCCGATGTTGGGATGTGCTTAGCTTTACAAGTTTGGGATTAGGTTGGATTAGTTCAGCTTTACCTCTTAACTGACCCATTAACATCTCTAAACCTCCTAGACCTCCTCTCACTTACCACATCCATACAGAATTACAGATACATAGAATTTTAGAGCGGGTTAGAAGCATAACCACGATCCATCCTTATTGTCATTAATGACATAAAGGTGCCATGGAAAAAAGTCCACAGTTGAACATACCTTCTTCGGTTGATGATTTTTTACTCTCAAAATTTTAATAGGAAACTATAAACCGTTAAATGTATGAAGGGAAGAGTAAGACATGTGGGATGTGCTTAGCATTGACAATTATGTTCAAGAATTTAGTACCAAAAAATATGTTTGGGAATGGTTTTGAGTAAAAACTATGCAAATATAAATTAGAATTATTGCTTCTAAAATTTCAAATTTAATATCAAAGTCCAATTTTATATACAAATTGCATTCTAAAAAAGGTCATTGGTTTAATCGCTTGGATTGATTCAAGTTTGAGAACACATAGATATGTAGGAAAAACACTAATAATAAGAGTAATAATAATGGAGGGAAGGATTATGATAGATTATAGACAACTAATGTTCTAAAAATCAATTGGAACTGCATTTCCTTCCAGATCTAACAAGTTAACTTATTATGGTGTTATTAAATAACAAAATAAAAATAAAAAATTTGAGCATGCCTTTAAAAATACATATTCATCACATCTAACAAAGTTTATGTGTGAAAATGAGAATTATTATTACTAATGATGGAAATGACTCAAAATACAAAAGAAAATTGATATCTTGCCCATGACCCGTTGTCGTGATTAAATAGGTCAATAGTTCAATCAATAAGGGAATCTCTAAGTCAATGGATTGGGTTAAATCATATTTATAAATTTGTCTTCTACGGTCTTTTGTTTCCTTTGATAATCCCCCTCCTTATATTTTTAGATTGATCATTCACTGTATAAGGGGGATCCAAGCGTATCCGTGATGTTTTCAGTGTTCCTTTCTTCTTTTGCAAAAAAAAAAAAAAAAAGAAAAAAGTAAAAGAAATGAAACCAGATCTTTATATTGAAAGGCAACAAATCCACTGATACATCATGCTTTGATGATTATTATTATTATTTAAAAATACCACATACAGCGCACATATGCATTTAATAATTTACCTAAAAAACACAAAAAACAAAACTTAACCGAACCTGACGTTTTGAATTCAGTTAATTAGAATTAACCCACCCTAGGTTTGCATCCCTAGTTGTAGTGTTGTAGATGTAGATAGACAACATATATAGGCATAAGCCTACCAAAGATATGGGTATTAAGAGGACTACTGCAACTGTTAGGGGGCATTTTTTTTTCCTCTTGGAAAGAATGGAAGCCATAAAATATTTTGATTGGTTAAAGTGTTTCAGGCGTGGCACCAATAATGATACCTTTGTAGTTAAAGAGAGGAAATTGTGGCATCCATGGTGGATAGTAAAGCCACGCCTCCTTGTTTTTGAAAACTTTTGTACTTTTCAATAGACCTGTTCATGTGTAGGGGTTCGGACTTATCTTTTGCCAAATTTTCAATGAGGCCTGATACAGTGTAAGTCAAGCCCAATGCCCGATCCATAAACAAATCTACTTTCCAATAATGTAGCTTTAACATCCACCCTGAATGGGAGTAAGTATATTCACCAGCTCCTTAGCCCCTTCATTGTAAAAACGTTGTTCTCTGTAGTTCAACTGTTCAACATAACAAGGCAGAATACCATGTGTTGTTCACCACTGAGGCAGAAGTACAAGCATAGTTGCAATCGATGTTTCCCTCTATATATATAAGGGCAAGTTCATGAGCTACCATAAACTCAAACAACAGATGAGTAGCCATTTTCCTATCCCAAGTATCCATCCAGCCCTTCCAAAGCCCTAGTTGACCAATATTGGGTAATGACTCTTATTTACTTAGAAATGACTACAAAAAACATAAAGTGAGTTCACTTTTGCTCCCTTCAAAGAGGAGGAAATGTTTTTTTTTTAACGGTGGATGTTAAAGCCACCTCATCCCATATATATTAATATTACCATAGCAGATACGATATATATCCACTTGCCACTTGGCATCATCCCTGCAAATTTTAAAAGGAGCCAAAGTTGTTCTTAAGGCGAAAAGTGGGAATGACAAGCAAATCACTAGACCTTGATATGCCGAACTTCCCCGTCATGTCCAAGGAATCTGCTGCAGGTAACATGGCATTAGGAAGCCTCCAGTCAAAGCAGTGCACCAATTGCGCTAGCACTAGGCGAACCACAGTGAGGCCCAATTTTATTGCTGGGCAACCGCTTCGACCTGAACCAAATGGGATAAGTTGGAAATCCTGGCCAAACACATCTACAGTCGAACCTCTAAACCTTTCAGGGTTGAATTGGTGAGCATCTTCAGACCACACATTGGTGTCCCGCCCAATAGACCAAACGTTTATAATGACTCGAGAGTTCTTGGGTATGTGGTATCCATTTACAGTGGTGTCTTCTATGGATTCTCGTGGGAGTAGGAATGGGCCTGGAGGATGAAGCCTCAAGCTTTCCTTCACCACCATGTCCAAGTACTCCAGCTTTGCTAAATCATCCTCCTCCACCGCCCGGTTCATCCCAACTACGCGCTGCAGCTCCTGTTGGACATTTTTCATTACCTGCTCACGCCTGAACAGCTCCGTGAATGCCCACTCGATCGTGGCTGCCGATGAGTCTATTGCACCCCCGATAATGTTCAGTACGTTTGCTTTGATGTCCGTCCGATCCATGTTGCAATAATCGCCAGAGGACTGTTCATGTTGTTCATCTTTCGACGACGACGACGCCTCGGCCATCAACGACAACATTGTGGTCCTTCTCTTCGAATCTCATCGAATCTCACTCTGACTTCTTTCATCCGGCGAGCCAATCCCTATACCCAATTTCCATGAAGAATTATATTCAATTTCTCTTTCTATTAATGGTTAGATTTATGAGTTCTGACTTGTAGTCAACTAGTCATGGTTTTTGAATCCTCATTGACCCGGGGTGGTCGGAACTTTCAACCCAGGAACCGGTCACCTAAACGATTGCTCCGGTTTGCAGCTAACCCGGAATTTCTTAAAAATAAAACCGCTGATTCCGTCAGCTAACTGCTAATCCGTACACTTTAACCTAAGGGCAATTTTTGGGCCCTAATATCAATAAAAATAATACTTTTATTTAAATTTTAAAAACAGGTTATTATTTTTTTAAACAATAGCAATTAAGGGCAAAAACATTGTTCATCTTCTTCCTTTTGCAATTGAGTCATCAGAGCCACCGCACGTCGTCGCCTCCGGTAATGCCTCCGCCTATCTCCGGCAATGTTGCTGGAGGCGGGCAGAGGCAGAGGCGGCGGTGGCAGCATTGGTGGCCATTCCTCTGCCCAATGCCTCTACCTTTGCCTCTGCCCACCTCCGACAACGTTGCCGGAGATAGGCAAAGGCATTGTTGGAGGCAGTGGCGGGTGGCGGCGCTGATGACTCAATTGCAAGAGGAAGAAGATAAACAATGTTTTTGTCCTTAATTGCTATTATTTTTTAAAAAGTTAACTTACTTTTAAAATTTAAATAAAATTATTACTTTACATTTTAATTAAACTTTATTTTTAATATTTAATATTATAAAAGATCCATTTGGACCAGATGAATGAACCACCAATCCAAAAACTGATGGTCAAAATGGTTCCATTTCATCGATTTTTAAAACTTTACTTGTAAGTGAAATTTTTGGTAATAACTTGAAAATGAAATAATCAAGTAAAAGCACAATTATCAATATTTAAATCTTGCATCTATATTAATAGTTATATTGAGCTAATAATTAATTACTTGAAGTTAACTTTAGGGTAAAAGAGTTAAAATATACCTTGAATTTTTATAAATTAACTTAAACATACCCTGAGTTTTTGAATTAGATGTAAATATACCTTTCTAATGCTATCTTAAACCACTTGAGCAAAAATACAATTTTACGCTTTTGTTAAAATGTCAAGGAGGGAAGAAATTTTTAAGCAGCTTGCTGAAGTAGATACGCTAATATAGTTTAAACAAAAAACAGTTTTACCAATGGCCCTTTTGTTAAAATGTCCAAGATCTTTGCAATTGCCTCCACTCAGAACTCGTAGAAACAAACCTCAATAACCTTTCTTGAGTCTCCTGATTGTGGAATGTGGACGAATGCGGGTCTCCAGTTTATAATTTATTGGGGCCGGCCTGAAATGCAAGTTCGGTTGCCAAGTTCGCAACAATAATAAAAAAGTGAAAATTATTTGTATCGATCCTGGGCAAGTTCAATGTATCGGCCTGTGTTGGTGTTTTTTAAGTTTTATTTATTTATTTTTTTAGAATTGGTTCAGGGGGTTGGTTTAAGTCCCGGTTATCCTTTGAATTATGGTCTGACCTAATATAACCCCTGAAAGAAAGTTTCGAAAAGTCATCGACACAATATATATCAACTAATACAAGCTTATACGTATCAATACATTGAACCTTGATCCTAGGCTTATAGTCAAATACAAAAACCACCCTTTTATTATGTTATAGTTTTAAGTTATTTAATAGATTCTGATGAAGGATGATTTGACCCGACCTATGAAACGGCGACATGTGGACACTGACTCAGCGTAAGCGACAGCTCAGCATTGTGGTCCAGTACAACCAAGTAATGGGCCCATAAAGCAGCTCGCTACATCATAGTGCGCTAAAGGAGGAGCTCGCCACAACGCGAGCTCCGGGTTCCCCGAGCTACCTCTAAAGGGATATTTCGAGACAACTTTAACTTGCGAGCTAAGAAAACCAGTTCGCCCGAGCTCCTAAACAGACAAATCATCCCGATGACCAATTCTACTAAGGGTACTCTTGAAGTATTCCAAGCTTGCTACAAAGTAGCTCACGAATGGGCCGCACGAGCATTCCTCAGGAAGCTTTTATTTAACAGGCCGTACCAGTCAGACTGCGTCACGTCCCTAACTGACGGCACAGTCCCTGTCCTTTCGACAGTCTGCGCCCACGTCTCTCAATAGGTGGAGGCATGCGTGTCACTTTGGAGACGTGTCACTCACCCGGGCAAGGGGTACGTCATAACGACCACTTGCGCAGCCCTGGCAGGTAACGGCTGTGGCAGGGGCCCAGTGGCGGTTATGCCCGATCTCACAAGAGCGCCCCTATAAAAGCCCTTAGGGCAGAGGAGAAACTTCTTCTGAAAAAAACCTCTAATCTCTCGAATATAGTGATAAAGCGGGACCTCCACTCCTAGCCTTCGTTTTCCTCTTTACTTCCCATACACAATACTAACTTAAGCATCAGAGTATTCCCACCGAGTAAATCCCCGGGAATCCTTCCTTTCATCTTCTCAGGTGCCGCTCGTTGCCAACAAGGAGCCAGTCGGCAGTCAGCTAGGAGTGCCCAGATCGTGCTACATCATTTGGCGTCGTCTGTGGGAAACGCTTCAAAAAACCTTTCTCTCTAAACTCTTTCAGTTCCTTCTTCTTCCTTGAAACAATCCAACGCTCATGGCTTCCTCTAGCAATGTCGAACGAAGCACGGAAATGGATAACTCTAGGGAACAACCCCAGCTTCCTACTGTCTATATCGGACAGTTCACCGTCCCCCTCTCAGCGGATGGAGTCCCCAACTTGAATGTGCCTCTCACAATGGCACCTGTCGTCGCCCCACTCCCTGCTACAGTCAGAATGACGTTCATCGAACCTTCGGTCATGCCCCCGGTGGCCAGCCCGAACCAGTTGGAGGACTTGGTGCAGTGCATGAGGGCCATGCAGGCTCAAATGCAACAATTCTAACAACTTCAATTCTATCAACAACACGTACTACACCAGGTCTCCCAGCATTAGTATCAGTATCAGTATCAGTAGCAGTTCCCCCAGCTGCCCCAACCTTAGCTTCAACAGCCTCAGCTCCCGCCTCAGCGCTTAGCCTTGCAGCAAGCCAAGTCTCGTCGCTAGAGCGAGCACCCCTCCTGCCGAGGAGAAGCCCCCCAAAATCTCCCAAAAAATCAGGCCTCCTCCCACGGTAGACAGGAGAGACCGGCTACCCCGATTTCGCCGCGGGTGGACAGGTCAGGAGGACCCCGGCTCGGCACGTCTGCGTCACCTTGACAGTCAAAGTTTGGAACCCCGATCCTTGAAAAATGGTTCAAGATCCTGGCAACAGACTCCAGACAGGACCCCTCTGTCCATAGCCACTACAAGCAGACCGAGCTACTCCCTGTGCAAACCATTCTGGACAACGCGGAGGTGAGCAGCACGAACACCGAGCCCATCAAGAACAAGAGACGCCGCTGCAAAGAAGAGGTAGGCTTGGCTGAAGCCAAAGCTCTCCTCCTCTCGGTTCCGTCCCCCTGTCTTCCAAACTCCTGGCAGTCCCGATGCCCATCTTGACAAGTATGACGGGTCGTTTGACCCGAACGATCATGTTGACGCCTTTCAGTCACAGATGCACCTGGCGCGAGCCAGCGAGTTGTGCATGTGCATGGCCTTCTTAACTACTTTTAGGGGAGCAGCCCGCATGTGGTACGGAACTTGGTGCCCGGGACGATAAGAAGTTGGGCGCAGTTCACACAAGCCTTCACGTACCACTTTGTCACTAGCAAACGGTGCCCGCAAACTGAAGAAAGCATCTTCAACATAGCACAAATAGAGGGAGAGTCCATCCGGAGCTATATCAAGCGGTTCAACGACGCTTGTATGCAGATACCATGCTTGGACCCCACCATACGCCTTGCAGCAGCCAAGAAGGGCGTGAAGCACAAAGAGTTCAAGTGGCACATGGTCGTCAACCAACCCGCGATCATAACCGAGTTTCTGAAACTTGCGGATAAGTTCATAGCCATCGAAGAGGAGATCAACAAGAAGGGCGAGGGCGCACCCGAAAAAAGAAAGAGAGAAGGAGAACCTTCCAGTAAAGGGGACACCCGAAGGAAAAAAGAAACACTTCGGGGGGCAAAGCCGAGTCAATTGTTTCGAGCTCCTGCACCGGACCGAGCTGATTACACCCCACTGAACGCGAAGTGGGCTGAAATCCTGATGGAGATCAAGGACGCCCCATACGTGAAGTGGCCACCCCGTTTGAGGGGGAATCCCAATGAAAGAAATAAGAGTCTGTATTGTAGTTTTCACAAAGGCCACAATCACAATACCGAGAATTGTAAAAACCTCCGCGACGAGATAGAGGAGCTCATCCTTCGTAGATATTTGAGAAACTTTGTACAAAATAATAATAATAACAATAGTAATAGAACACGTTAGTAGGGGGAGCACGACAGAGATGCTCCCGAGTCCAGCAGCAGGCCGGCCGAACAACCGCAGAGGTAGCCTCCAGAGGAGAGGCTAGTCCGAGGGACCATCCACATGATAGTGGGAGGTTCTATCATCGCGGGTTGCACTTCAGCAGCACCTCGGACTTCAGTTCGTGAAGCCACCCGGGAGGAGCAGAACCCCCCGAAGCGGCCGAGAACAGAAGAGTCAATTTTCTTCACAGAAGATGATGCGCGAGGAGTCCACTACCCCCACGACGACGCACTCGTAATAAAGCTAAGAATCAATGACTTTGAGGTTAGGCGTGTTTTCGTCGACTCAGGCAGCTCAACCGACATTCTGTTCAAAGTTGTGTTTGACCAGCTCCAGTTGCAGAGAAGCGACCAAAAGCCCGCAGACACTCCTTTGGTAGGCTTCAGCGGAGAAGAAGTCCAGCCCCTTGGGAAAATAACAGTACCTGTGGAAGTCGGCACGTGGCCTTGTGTGGTCAGGTTCAAGCATGACTTCTTGGTGGTCGCGACCCCCTCCCCCTACAACGCCATAGTAGGTCGACTGATCACCCATGTCCTACGGGCAGTGGTCTCCACTTACCATTTGGCCATGAAGTTTCTAACAGACTTCGGTGTAGAAAGAATTCGGCAAGTGCGATGTTGCCGCCCTGAAGAGGAAAACCAAGGTGGCCGGTGACCTCGAACTAGAGCGACCCACGGAGCAAGGCGAAGAGTGAGCCACACACACGGAAGAAATAGTCGCGGTCCCGACCTCAGCAGCGGACCCGACTCGGACGCTTCAGATTGGCGCTTCCATCCAGGAGCCCCTACGATCAGAACTGATAAGTTTCCTACTCCAAAATTTAGATATTTTTGCATGGTCTACGATAGAAATGTTTGGTATAGACCACGAACTCATAGCTCACAAGCTGAACACTGATCTTGTAGTTAGGCCCGTTAGACAGAAGAAACGCAACCTAGCCCCGAAATGGTGGAAAGTGGTCGACGGGGAAGTCGAGAAGCTCCTCGCAACGGACTTTATAAGAGAAGTCCACTACCCGAGCTGGGTAGCCAACCCTGTCCTGGTAAAGAAGGCCAACGACAAGTGGCACATGTGCGTTGACTACATCGACCTGAACCGGGCTTGCCCGAAAGACTGCTTTTTGCTCCCTCGAATCGACCGTTTGTTGGACGCGACCTCAGGGCATGAGTTGCTAAGTTTCTTGGACGCCTATTCGGGCTACAACCAAATTAAGATGGACCCGACAGACGAAGAAAAGACTACCTTCATCACTGAATTCGGCTTGTACTATTACAAGGTTCTGCCCTTCGGTTTGAAAAACGCAGGGGCAACCTTTCAAAGGCTCATAAATAAATTGTTTGCGCCGTTAATCGACAAAAAGTAGAATGTTATATAGATGACATGGTCGTCAAAGCCCAATTCTCACATGAATTAATACAAGACTTGCATTCTGTTTTTGAAATTTTGCGTAAGTTTAATATGAGATTGAATCCAAACAAGTGTGTGTTCGGTGTGACTTTGGGTAAATTCCTAGGATACATTGTTAACTGGCGCGGCATTGAAGCCAACCCAGATAAGGTTAAGGCCATCTTGGACAAGAGACCACCCCATAAATTGAAGGAGGTTCAGAGGCTGAATGGCCACATAGCCGCCTTGAGCCACTTCATGTCCAAATCGGTGGACCGCTATCTGCCGTTCTTTAAGGTAATCAAGAGCAAAGGGCTCGAGTGGACCCAAGATTGTCAGCTTGCGTTTGGTGAGCTCAAGAAATACCTCGCTAGTGTGCCGATCTTAACCCGGCCCGAAGAGGGCGACGTTTTAGAACTGTACCTCTCGGCGAGCGACGAAGTGGTCAGTTCGGTACTAATAAAGGAAGTAGATCGGGTCCAACGACCCATTTATTATGTTAGTAAAGTATTGCAGGGAGCAAAGATGAGATACTCGGAGATAGAAAAGCTAGCGTATACACTGGTAATTGCAGATCGGAAGCTCCGCCCATACTTCAAAGCTCACACTGTTATCAATCTCACTGACAAACCCTTGAGACAAGTCTTACTTAAGCCCGAGGTCTCTGGTCAGTTGACGAAGTGGGCCGTTGAGCTCAGCGAGTACGATCTCTAGTATAAGTCGTGAACTGCCATTAAGGTCCAAGCCTTAGCAGATTTCATCGCCGAGTGCACATTCAGCTCTGAAGCCCCCAGGCCGGTTGAGCACGAGGCTCCCAATTTAGGTGAGCCCGAAGCTCCTAGGCCAGTTGAGTCTGAGCCCCGTGACGTAGTAACCAGGGTGGCATCTCTCCTAGTTTGACCAAGCCCGAGCTGGGATGAAGAGCCCTGGATCCTTAACGTAGATGGCTCCTCAAACCAGCAGGGCAGCGGAGCTGGAATAGTTCTACATGGCCCAAGTGGCACGAAACTGGAGTATGCGCTATGCTTCAAGTTCGCGACATCTAACAATGAAGCAGAGTAAGAGGCGTTGATAGCTGGATTAGCTCTAGCCAGAGAAGTAAAAGCCAAGCACATCGTTATCTGCAGCGACTCCCAACTTGTGGTCAACCAGGTCACCGGCGAGTACGAAGCTCGCGAGCCAACCATGATCGCCTACTTAGCCAAAATCAGAGAGGCCCCGCTCAACTTCCAGTCACACTTTATCAGACAAATCCCTAGGTCAGAGAATGCTGAGGCCAATGCCCTGTCCAAGTTAGCTAGCACCAGCGACATCACCATGAGAACCGTGTACATAGAGGACCTGTCTTGGCCTAGCATTCTCAGGGGGGCAGAGGAGGCCACTCCCGTCTTTCTAGCATAGCCGAGCTAGATTGACCTGCTAGCGAGCTTCTTGCTACACGGGACCCTCCCTGTAGACCGCAATGCAGCTACAAGGGTGTAGCGCTAGGCAACCAAATATGTCATGATAGATGAACAACTATACTGGAGATCTTACACACTCCCCAACTTACATTGTTTGCGACCTACTGAAGCCAAGCTCGTACTCCGTGACACCCATGAGGGTCTATGCGGTGGGCACTTGGGGGGCAGGGCCCTCGCCCAAAAGGCACTCTGACAAGGGTATTATTGGCCAACAATGAAGGCAGACACTATTGAGCTTGTCAGAAAATATGACAAATGCCAAAGACATGCCAATGTTCACCACCAACCCGCTGCCGACCTCAAGTATCTCACCAGCCCGTGGCCCTTTGCGCAATGGGGCATCGATCTACTTGGGCCAAATGGGTAGAAGTCGAGCCCCTCGTGACAATCACAGCCCGAAATGTCCAAAACTTCTTTTGGAAGAACATCGTGTGCCGCTTTGGATTACCTTGGGTGTTGATCTCCGACAATGGCAAGCAGTTTGAGGACATCAAATTTCAAGACTGGTACCGAGACATGGGGATCCAACAGAATTTTACTTCAGTCGCACACCCTCAAGCAAACGGTCGGGCGGAAGTCATGAACAGAGCCATCCTCCGCAGACTAAAAGCACGGCTGAACCGAGCTAAAGGATTGTGGGTAGATGAACTAACCAGTGTCCTATGAGCCTACCGAACCACGAAGAAGACCGCCATGGGAGAAACGCCCTTCAATTTCACCTACGACACTGAAGTAGTGATCCCCACAGAGATTGAAGTACCTACGTTGCACCTAGAAGCATACAGTGATCAAACAAACGAAGATGAACTACATACCAACCTCGACCTACTCGACGAAGTAAGGGACCTCACGTACATTAGGACCGCAACCATCAGTAGAGAGTAGTTCGGTACTATAACGTCAGGGTCAAGAAGCGAAACCTCTGCGTTGGCGACCTGGCCCTTCGTAAAGTTATGGTGCCTAAGCCCGGCACTGGCAAGCTCGGGTCCAATTGGGAAGGTCCTTACCGAGTGAAACGAGTGCTCGGGGAAGGAACATACGAGATCGAGACCCTCGAAGGGAAACAAGTACCTCGAGCATGAAATATTGTCAACCTGAGGCAATATTATCTGTAAGAATCGAGTAGGCCACGAGTTACTCCCAAAGCCTAAGGGCCAGAATACCGAGCTAACATGACCTCGGCACAAGAAGACCCCAATTGCCACTTCGTACTATGGGTCCCTCCCTAAGCCTGAGGGCCACAAGAGTCCCAAAGCCTAAGGGCCAGAATACCGAGCTAATATGACCTCGACACGACAGGACCTAGCCGCCTCTATGGCATGGGCAAACTCCGCGAGTGGGCCACAAGCCACTCCTTCAGCCCAACGGCCAAAACACCGAGCTAACAAAGACCTCGGCGTGAAGAAAGACAGCCACTTCAGTGGCAAAGGCAAGGTATGAAATATCAAAGGCGTAAGCAGCTCGGGTTCAAACCCTACAAAGCATAGCTCGTCTCGATACATTGGTCAAACTGAGGAATAGCCAACCAATGCTTAGTTCGGACATACGTAGTAATCACTTCGCGGTATACCACAGAGGCCTTAAACGTGAGAAATCAGGATAACTCCTACCGAAGAGCCCTACTTCGGGTATGTAACTTTAATAGCTCAAATGATGAGATCACTTTAGCAAAAATAAAGGGAGTTCATCATACTTAGAAGAAGGAAGAAACTTTCATTGTAAAAAAAAAAGAGAAGAAGAAAGAGCAGAAAAGGAAAATAACAAGTGCAGTAACTGAGTTAAACAGCTCAGGAAAGGTTTGATCATCACAGGACACAACCGCCCAGCCAAAAACTTGTGAAAGATCGGGTTTATGGCACCTGGAAGCCACAGAAGCCCAGAGAAACGCCACCTCAAGGATCCGCCTCCTCATCCTCTTGAGAGTCAGGCTCCTCTTCATCCACTTGGTCTACTGTGTTAGGGGACAGCCCTTTCATAGTAATGCCGTCGAGGTTGAGCCCGGAGAACTTCTTCCGAACCAGCCACCGGCAGAGCTCAAACCCTGAGTGGTACGAACCCGAACCATACTCCGCCTGGAGGTCATGAAATTCCTGGGAGTCTTTAAAATCCCAGACCGCTTTCTCTTGCTCAGCCTCCACCATCTGATCAATGTTTCGGGTCCGATTCAGAAGAGTGGACTCCAAGTCCTACACTTGTAGCCTGAGGAGCTCCCTCTCCCCCGCCATCCTCGACTCCTCCTCCCTATAACGTGCACTCTCTTCAGTAAGCCGAGCGATTTGAGCCTCCTGGTCATGGACGAGCAGCTCCTGAGACTCGCTCCCCTTGCAGGTGTGATGGAGCTCGCCCTAGATCTGGTCGAGCTCGACCTGGAGCTTCTGGTTGGCAGCCTGCTGGTCGAGGGCATCGACGCGATGAATGCGCGTCTGGAGAGCCATGGCATGGATGGCGGAATTTACCTATCGATGAAAAAGAAGACCAGAAGACAACGGAAAAGGGCAAAACAAGAAGAGAAAAAAGGGAAAAAGGCCACTTACCACCATGCAATGGGCAGAGGCGAACGCGGAGAGATCCCCAGGCTTCACGTTTCCCCACTGAGCGATCTCGTCATTATTGATTGCCTTCCGACTCCTCTGGCAAGCTACCAGATAATCATTTACCCCTTCCTAGTTTCCCACTAGGAACCGGGGGTAAGGACGGGGCTGAAGGGGGTTAAAGGGGGCTTCCCCCGGCTGAGGGAGCTCGTTTCCCCCAGGGTTAATCCCACTAGTCCCCTCAGGGGGGGCATCGGAACCTCGGGCGGAGGAGAAGGTAGGACCGGCTCGGCAGAACCGAACTCAGTGCTTCCTGAATGAGGGGTCCGGTCGGGGTGTGTCCTCTTCACCTGGCGTCTCTGGCTACCCGAGAGAAGGCGGCGTGAATTGGCACTAGACATGATGGCTGCCAAAAGACCACAAGATATTAGTCCAACAAGAAACAAAATACATGTGTACACAATAGTCACAAGGCACTACACGACCTAAAAGGCCGACCTACCCAGGCTCAAGCCTGCCTACACCAGCTTCTCCTCGGCCAAGTAGTCCAAGCAAAGGAAGCCTACCAACGCCTAGGACAGATCGTTTTCCGAATCTCAAGGTCCAGCTCGGCCCTGGGGTCCTGGATGGCACCCCTCCAAGCAATGGGAAAGAGCCACCCCTCGGGGTTACGGACCACAAAGTAGTCCCGCTTCTAGGCAGAAATCTTATTCAGCAGCTCGTACAAGAGCTTATAGCCGTGACGGGGAGAGAGGTAATAAAAGCGCCTCTCTGGAGGAACCCCAGGAGCAGCGTTCTTTATACAAAGGATAGAGACAAAAATGTCAAGGTCCAAAGGAATGCAGTACTCGTGACACAGGGATATCGTCCCAACCATGTTTCGAATGGCGTTGGGATGAAGCTGGTCAATAGTGACGTTGAAGTGATTTAGCACCTCCACTATCAAGGGGTGTAGGGGGAGACTCAAGCCAGCCTCAAGTTGTTCCTGAAAGATTACTATGTCATTGGAACCATGCTCCCAGGGGAAGTTGCCAGTAGGGAGGCTGTAAACCAGGTCCTTAGGGAGGTGAAAGTAGCGGATCAGAGACTTGAGTCTCTCCGTTGTCATTAAGGAAGAGCCAAAGGTATTAGGCTCCCTCCCCCTAGAAGTAGACGCCATGTCGCCGGAGGCCTCCCGAGCCTCCGGGATCTACTCCCAGGCTCTTCCCGAGCTCGAGGGAGCATCATCATCCTGGCTATCGCCCCTGTGATAGGTATGGCGTGGGTACTCAGACATGGCTGACGACGATTGGGACTCACCAGAGTAGATGGAACGGAGCAGACTGAGGAATTCGAGTAGACTAGGCAAAGTGTGCAACCTTAGAATCCAAAGATAGCAAGATGGCGTGGAAGAAGATTGGGCCCGAGGGGGCCACTTATTTATAGTCCCCATCCTTTCAAATTGACGACTTGGATCAAAGCAGATCCAACGGTCCGCGGGTGCCCTGACCGCACGCCTTCTAAAAACCGAAGGCGATTGACAGCACATCTTCCACGATTAAGGGCCCTGACCGCACGCCTTCTAAAAACCGAAGGCGATTGGCTGTAAATCTTCCACGATTAAGGTAGTCGGAGCCGCACGACGTTCGGAATTAAAGGACACCTCAGCACGTTTTCAGAATCCGAAGAGTCAGAGAAGTCAAAAGATCTTTTGATTCCCGTAAATGCATTTAATGGGGATAGTCAATCAAGTTTGAATTTTGATCAAATCAGTCCATCACGCTTTATAAATTCCCCGCGCTAAGGCGATACTCTTAGCTTGAGGAGTGGGGGGCAATTGATGAAGGATGATTTGACCTAACCTATGAAACGGCGACACGTGGACACTGACTCAGCGTAAGCGACAACTCAACATTGTGGTCCAGTACAACCAAGTAATGGGCCTATAAAGCAGCTTGCTACATCGTAGCGCGCTAAAGGTGGAGCTCGTCACAACGCGAGCTCCGGGTTCCCCGAGCTACGTTTAAAGGGATATTATGAGGCAACTTTAACTTGCGAGCTAAGAAAACCAGTCGCCCGAGATCCTAAACAGACAAGTCATCCCGAGGACCAATTCTACTAAGGGTACTCCTGAAGTATTCCAAGCTCGCTACAAAGTAGCTCGAAAATGGGCTGCACGAGCATTCCTCAGGAAGCTTCTATTTAACATGCCGTACCAGTCAGACTGCGCCACGTCCCTAA
The DNA here is from genome assembly GCF_056320005.1 of Nelumbo lutea. Lineage (NCBI taxonomy): Eukaryota > Viridiplantae > Streptophyta > Magnoliopsida > Proteales > Nelumbonaceae > Nelumbo > Nelumbo lutea. The sequence goes on along the minus strand of NC_142686.1, from coordinate 22,846,647 downwards.
CTGACGCCGTAGTCCATGTGCTTTCGACAGTCTATGCCCACGTCTCTCAGTAGGCGGAGGCGTGCGTGTCACTTTGGAGATGTGTCACTCACCCGGGCAAGGGGTATGTCACAACGGCCACCTACGCAGCCTTGGCAGGTAATGGCTGTGGTAGGGGCCTAGTGGCAGTTATGCCCGATCTCATAAGAGCGCCCCTATAAAAGCCCTCAGGGCAGAGGAAAAACTTCTTCTGAAAAAAACCTCTAATATCTCGAATATAGTGATAAAGCGCGACCTCCACTCTTAGCCTTCGTTTTCCTCTTTACTTCCCATACACAATACTAACTTAAGCATTGGAGTATTACCATCGGGTAAATCCTCGAGAATCCTTCCTTTCATCTTCTCAGGTGCCACTCATTGCCAACAAGGAGCCAGTCAGCAGTCAGCTAAGAGTGCCTGGATCGTGCTACATCAGATTCTATTACCAAATGATCAATAAACGTATAACTCAAATATGACCCTATCAATTAATTTTACTGATGTTTATAATGTGTGGCTATAAATTATGGTGTGGGTTAGAGTAGCAGATGAGGTTTTTATGATGGAAATGCACAGAGAATATTTATTATTATATGGACAAAAATATCCTTTGTACATAATTTTAATTTTGAAGGGCAACAAAATTAAGGTGTAGATGAAATTTGAAAAAAAAACAGAAAATAAATATTTTTGGACAAAAAACTCCTTTGTTCATAATTTTTAATTTTGAAGGGCAACAAGATTAAGGTGTTGATGAAAATCGAAAAAAAATCAGATAATATACTAAAATAAAATATTTAAATTGTTAAGCTGTACTTAGTATCTATATAGAGGTTTTTTTTTTTTTTTTCAATCTCAAAATATATATTTTAAAGGCAAAGCTAATATTGCATCAAGGAGTTTGCATCTCCGCCCCATTGTGACGGTCTGACACAGGCTTAGCCTTGCCTACGCTTGGCAGACTTACATTAGGGACATGCCCGTCATTTTCGCCCATAAGATTTTTGGGAGAACTGATGCCATTTTCAGGCAGACCACCAAAAGCTTAACGTACTCTTTGAGGAGGGGTGGTCGACCTCCTTGGGTGCCTAACCTTGGCACTCCTAGACCTTCATCCCCTTGCGGGGCAGCCCTGGTTAACGGCTAACATGGCTACTAGGATTCCTCATGGGCGCACACTTGCTCATGGGGACAGTGTTGGACTGGCACTGCGCTACCGATACTCAAGGGAGGCTTGGCATGCGGGCTTGGCTCAAGCATGACCCTTCACCACGCCAATCCCTTGCCCAAGCTGAGTGAGCTATCCTGTTGCCTCTAGCGCACGGGTGTGTTCCAATTCAAGCGGTTGCCTATCTTCATGGCACATAGGTGCCTGTCATCATCGGCATTCAGGAGACCCATCACATCGGTGCCAAGTCACCACATCGGCGCATGGTCGCCTTGCATTATGGTTGTCCCCCTTTAGCATGTAAGCGGCGCCTCACATGGACCGGTCTGAGCCAGGAGAGTGCCCCGGCCATTGGACTTGAGGTCATGATCTAGTGCTATTGACGTTGGTGGAACCATCCCATCGGGCAACTCCTAGCCTCTATGCATATAAAGGCTTGCCTTGGCCTGCCTTGTCTAGGACGCCGCACGGGTTTCTTCCACTGTAGAACTACCCCCGTGACACCACGGCGCCTTACCCCACAATCGCCCCACACAATATGCGACGGACACCTATTCAGTCACACGTGGCGGGGCATTTCCATGTGTGGGGCTAATGGGTAATGGGATAGACATTAGCCCCGCCGTTAGCCCCTAAACGATTTCACAAGAGAAGTTATCAATCCTCCAAGTTAGCTTCCCCATATGCCCATCAGACTTCCTTGCCCCACCAGGCCACCACCACTCCTCCTTCCAAGCAACCCCCATTCTTGGTGAAGCTACCAGATTCCTTAATCACATGGAACGAAGCACTGTAAACAGCAGTATCATCGAGAAGAAACCTTGCATCCGATCCAATAAAGTTCGACATCTTCATGTAGTCATTCCACATTTCCACCCAAGACTGGCGTTATCCCCACTCTCGTTATCAGCTGCAAACCGCCCATAAGAGTCCTTGTGCATGTGATTAAACCCAGATTTTTGGTTCAATACTGACATTCGGAACAAACATCAGCAGCTCCGATAGGAAATCACCGACTTCTTGGTGTCCTTACTCTCCAAATACATTGACAAATACTCAACCCCATTTACGGAGCTCTGATAAACACTAATCTGGAGATTGCGTTGACAAATACTCAACCCTATTTACACCGAACACAAAAACATAGCAAAGGCAAAAGCACCAGCATCAAACAGACCATTTTTTTTTTCACAAAAATGATTGCCGGAGATGGGGGCGGAGATCCGAGCTCGGGCTAGAATGGGGTAAAAGACTCCGATTTGAGATTCAAGGGGGCCAGAATATGGGAGAAGCTCGAACTTTGCATTTTGAGATCGTTTTGGGGCTAATTAACAAGCGGGGCTAACGTCTGTCGCATTAGCCCCGCACGTGGGAATGCTCCACCGCGTGCGACTGAACAAGTGTCAATGCACGTTGTGTGGAGCAAAGCGCGGTGGGGCTGAGATGCGAACTCTGCATCAAGAAGACATTGATAAGATATCTATTTCATGTATGCGTACAAGTATCGAATCAGGGCAAAGCCTGTTCTAACAGATTTTACAGCTATATTTCATGGGACATATTCTCAATGCAATGCAAAGGGCTGCTCGAAAGGTGCGAAGCGCCGACTTGCGCTGATAGAAGTTAAACTCGGTGTTATGAGTATGACAAAAACCCCGTACAAGTATCAAGTGGTTTTATGAGTTCAAGTATCAAAGTCGTTGGGAGACTTGATTCTGTGCCAACACCGGAACAAACCGTTCATATATCAACAAGCCAGCCCTTGCTTGGTGCCTTAGTAGCAATTAGGGCTATCAACAGGATAGGTCTGGATGGGATGGTCCCAATTAGATTTAATTATTAATCAGGACAAAATCATTGACTCAGAATTGTCTCCCATAATTGGATATGACTCAATAGACCCAATTATATTAAAAATAATGTTTATTTAATTAAATAATAATTTAAGTCTTAAATTTTGATAAATAATCTTAATAGCAAAATATTAAATTATTTATATATTAATAAATCAAATATTTTTAACTAATATTATCTATTAAATTTATCATTTCAAACATAAAGTATGATGAAAAATATAAGAAAATCAGGAAAACTTGTACATATATGATAAAATAATTGGTTTGAATATGAATTGATTCCACACAAACAAGAACTGAAACTGACCCAATTAAGACAAAGTCATGAAATCAGAACTGACATAATTGGGCAGAACGATCCATTGACGGCCCTTCATCCAATTGTACATGATTTCTTGGAGAATAAAAGCTCATTTAGCGACCTCACCTAACAATTTAAGTTTTTAGTTAGGTTAAACGATTCCTTGAGATGATATTAGAGTATGAGAAGGAACAAAAAAGATATATACCTGGAGATCAAGTGCACCGACAAATGGGATGTAATCAGATAGGTTGAAGGTACCACCCAACCTAAAGAATTCTCGGACAACTGGTTTAAGACTGATGTCACTGTGCTTGCTACCTATTATCATCCGGAAACTCGTCCTCAATTAGGGATCAGATCTTCTCCTTGAGATACACGATCATGTCAGCCTCAGCAGCTTGCTTGAGTGAAGTACAGAAGTGGGCGAACTCCTCTTTCCTCGTGGCTTCGAAGGAATGAACTTTTGAGTCGGTAAACAGCTCTGTGGTGCAGAGTCTGCGAATGAAGCGCCAATAGGGCCCGTATTTGGAGAAGGCCAAGCCCTTGGACCCGTATGCCATGTATTCAAAAGCCTTCAGGGTGGGTCGACTGGCAAAGGCAAGGACGTGTGTCTTGAGGAACAAGGCGGCAGCCTCCGGCGACGACACCACTACCGTTGGCACCAGACCTAGCCGCATATACATTATAGGTCCATACCTGTTGGCCAACCGATGGAGGTCACGGTGGGGAAGTTGGCCCAACATGTGAAGGTTGCCGGGAACTGGCAGCCCCGGTGGAACGGGCGGTAGCCTCTGCTGTCCATACCAGAGCTTTAGTACAGACACTATCAGTATTACTACTGCTAGCCCTAGGGGAATGAACAAGTTTGCTATTGCTAGCAGTATGGAGGATGAACATGTTTGCTATGTCGCTACTCCTATATATACTTGCAATATCTGATAGTTAAAAGACATCGTAAGCTTTTGCAAATAGATCTTGAAATACCAAACATTGTTTGGTTGAAATGTTTTTCATTGGTCTCATGAAAGACCGTAAAAGACATTTTTCAAGGCGGGCCCAATATACCATATTGGTGGACATGCATGTGGAGTCCATGTTTAGACATGTATGTGGGGCCCATATGCATTTTTCAAAGTGGGCCCACATATCATTGGTGGGCATGCATGTGAGGTCCATGTGCACATGTATGTGGGGCCCACATACAATTTTCAAGGTGGACCCCACAACATGTCTGGATATATATGTAGGGCCCACATGCATTTTCAAGGTAGACCCCACATAATACCTAATGTGGGCCCCACACACCATTGGTAGGTCACATTCACACATCCAAATAGTTTTTTGTGAAAAGATAACCTATTTTCTCCCAAGTGTGTGCATTGAGCCACACGTTCGAAGAAGACGGGGGGGGGGGGGGGTGCTAAACCTGAAACAACCCAAATTAGGGCTGTTGGCGTCTTTTATGAGCTGGATCATTTTCCCAATAGATCTTTCATTTGCCAAATAGGAAAATCCCAGAATTCAGGTTTCCGAGCTTTTAAACAACTTGAAGCCTACATGGAAAAACTTCCAAAAGCGGCCTAAGAACCCATTTGGCATGTCTTTCCGCGCAATCTTTCGGCTGTTTACAAATTGGGCATACCAATTTTCGGTCTATTCCTGTTTGGTTTGCGAAAGATATAGCCACCAAAAGCCAAAGCGCCGAAATGACACGAAAAGCCTATTTTGAAAAGCCAAAGTCGAAGCTGTTTATCGTTCACTTTCCTATGATTTAATTGATTAATTCTATAGGTAAATGTATCTGCAACCTGAAAAAGTTGAGAATATGGTTGAATATTGAGATAAATATTATAGAAAACACCTAATGATGATTATGGATATGAAGCAAACTTAAGAAAACTTGGAGGGAGAAAACACATTACATATATATTGGAGATAATATACCCACATTAAGATATCATTCATCAAACAGTTCACATGACTGTGTAATAGAAAGGGGAGAGTGTAGAAGCCAAGAGTTCTCTCACCAAAGATCTTTCATTTCTCACACATGTATATTTATTTTTAGAGTAAATTGCTGAAACATCCTCTGAAATTTTTGGCTGTTGCTGAAACTTCCCCTAAAGTTTTATCATTACAATCACCTCCCTTGAATTTTTTAACATAATTGCAAGTAGGCACTCTCTATTAGAATCCTCTAAAAAGAGGCATGAAAATGTCCAAAATATCCAAACAATTACTATTGAAGGTAGTTTTTATAGAAAAAAAACCAATTTCAGAAATAGAGAATTTAAAGTTGTAGCTTTACATTTGAACATTTGATATGAAGAGTAAGTTTGGAAAGTAAATCACTTTCAGAAAAAGATAATGGAAGGATTTGAGATAGCGATTCATACGAAGAGAAAATTTGGAAAATAAACATTTAGGTCAAAATAATTATATGGGTATTTTGGACATTTTCATGCTTATTTTATTTTTAGAGGATTTTAGCAAAAGGGGTCTACTAATTGCAACAATGTCAGAAAATTCAGGGGGTGTGATTGCAATTACCAAACTTTAAGGGAGGTTTCAACAACAACTAGAAACTTCAGGAGAGACTTCAGAAACTTACCCTTATTTTTAAACTAAATTATTTAAAATATAAGAGGTTATGATAAAAATTATTTTAAGCCTTAATTTCATCTAATAACCTTGAGCTACAGATGGGGGCAATACTTTGGGATGGCAAGCAAATGGTTGGCCCTTGGCACGGAGAGGCCGAACTTCTCTCCCGTGTCCAAATCAGATGGTGATGACATACCATTTAATTTGGAAGCTCCCAATTAAAGCAATTAATGCATCAATTGAGCTAATACCAGACGAACCACCGTGAGGCCCAATTGCATTCCAGGGCAACTTCTTCGACCAGATCCGAATGGGAGAAGCTGGAAGTGATCACGTCCCCTTAAATCCACATCAGTCCCCATAAATCTTTCAGGGATGAATTCCTGATCAGCATTCTCCGACCACACACTAGCTAGGGTCCCGTCCAATGGCCCAAACATTGATCAGAACACGATCGAGATCTCTTTGGTATATGGTACCCGTTCACTATGACGTCCTCCATGGACTCATGTGGTAGGATCGAGCAGTGGAGCTACAGGATGAAGCCTAATGCTTTCCTTCATTACCATGTCCAAGTCTTCTAGCCTTATCAAATCCTCCTCCTCCACCAATCGATCCATGCCAACTACTTCCCTCAACTCTTCTTGGACCCGTTTCATCACCCTTGTATGTCTCAGTATTTCTGAGAAACCTCACTGGATAGCAGTTGCCGATGTGTCCATTGCACCCACAAGCATGTCCAAGATTATTGCTTTGATATTGGTCCGATCAATGCCGATGGTATTAGGCAGCTCATTTGCTGCATCCTGGGCTCCATCAAGAACAGCATCACATGGACAAAGTCCCTATGATGCCCTTGGTGATTGTTAGTGTATTGTACATGCTCATCAATGATCTTTTCCAGGAATTCATCCAATAGCTTGCTAACCTTCTTCATGTCGCGACTCGATCCCTGGAGGCAAGACTGTGAGTATATATGTAATAGATTTTATTAAGTTTCGTGGATTTCTTATTGATTGTTTACACAGTTAGACTGACTTCTCATTTCATACATTTTCTGCTTAATTTATTATGTTTAATTAAAGAAAAGGGTTTATTGATTTGGATTTCCTCTTCATAGAATTGGTCCTCACAGCCCTTTCAGCCGCACATCACATTCAGAACATTTCTGTATTTGTATCTTTTTATTCATGGAAAGATATTTACATGTGATGTAGCGTGATCTGGTCACTCCTATTTGGCAAGAGCCTCGCTCCTAACTGGCAACGGACAACACCTGAGAAGGAAAAGAAGATGAAGGATTCCCGAGGAGCTCACCCGGTGGGAACACCCCGATGCTTAAGTTAGAGCTCGGTGGAGAGCTTTAGAGAGCAGTAAAGGAAATTAAGAGCTAAGAGTGAAGATGTACAATTTTTTATTACCTTTTTCCTTGGGGGTCGGAGCCCTTATATAATAATGCTCTATCAAATCGGGTGTAACCGCTTCTGATTCTTTGCTACAGCCGTTATTCGCCAAGCTGACTCGATTGGTGTAGGTAATCGTCGTAGAGTACGGCCTTGTCAGTTGAGAGACGTTATGCAGAGCCGGCATGCACGCCGCCGCCTGACGTGAGACGTGGGAGCAATCCTCTAGACTGGCAGGTGCTGCGTTGTCAGAGAAGAGACGTGGGAGCAGTTTGACAGGCACGGTCTTGTTAGATAAGAAGTTTCCCTAAGGCTCCGAGTTACTCAATAGCAAGCTCCTTCATAGCGAGCTCCCTTGTAGCGAACTCCTTCATAGCGAGCTCCCTTGTAGCGAACTCCTTCATAGCGAGCTCCAATAGCGAGCTACCTTGCAGCAAGCCATTCTGTAGTGAGTTGTCTTGTGGCGAATTGTTCTGCTGGGGTTTCAGTGAGCTCTTTACGTGGGTTGTGACCAAACTGTCATGCTGAGCTGTCACTTACATCGAGTCATATCCACGTGTCCCTTAGTTAGGAGGTCGGGCCAAATCACCCTTCATCAATTGCCCCCCACTCATCGGGCTAAGGGTCTTACTCTAGCACAGAGAGTTCATGAAGTTATGGGTGGATTTGACCCATAATTTAAACTAGGTTGATTGACCGCATGAAGTATACGCACGTATGTCAAGCGATTTCTGATTTTTCGGGTGCCAAAAAATGCGCCAAACTTCCTTCAGTTTCAGAAGACGTGCAATCGACTTTATTTCAGTCTTGAAAGACATGCAACTGGTTTGATTATGAGCCGTTGGATTCGCTTTGATCGAGACTGTTGGTTTTCAGGCACAACAACTATAAATAGGAGGGCCACAGGCCTCATTTTCTTTACGCCAACATGTCTTGCTTTCAATTTTGAGGTCTCCCCGTTCTCGTCGCTTTCTCAGTTCACTTTTCTGGTGAGTCCTCTACTCTGTCCAAACAATGTTTGGGTATCCGTACTATGGTGGATTTTCTCGAGACGGTAGTCAGGGCGAAGTCCCCTCGAGCTCGGGGGGAGCTTGGGGGTTCCTCGAAGGGCAGGCTCTGGAGGTCCGAGAGGCCTCCGGTAACTCGGCTTCCACTTCCCGGGGTCAAGAGCCGGATAGTGGGGTTCCCTTGTCTTTCAGTATGGCCTTCCCAAGGATCTCATCTACATCCTCCCATCCAATAACTATCCCTTGGAGCACGGCCACGATGAGATCGTTATCTTTAAGGAGTAGCTCATGGCTGGTATCTGACTCCCTCGACAGCCTTTGATAGTGGAGGTTCTTACCCATTTCAATGTCACCATAGACCAACTCCACCTGAACTCAATCCGGAATGTGGTTGAGATAATTTCTCTGTTTTTTGAGTACTGTCTTCCTCTTTCCATTGATATCTTTGCCACTATCTTGTCAATTAAGAATGCCTCCCTTCGAGCCCCTCCAGAAAGGCGCTCTTATTACTTTTTCCCCTGTCCTGGCTTCAAGCTCCTCCACGAGCTGCCTAATAGGATCCCAGCCTGGAAGCGGAGTTATTTTGTAGTTCACAACCCTGAGGGGTGGCCCTTTCTGACCCACTGGAGGGTCACCATTCCGGATCTGGGCGTTGACTAGGACCGGAAGGTTTGGGAAACATTGCTGTCTTGGGCGGGGGTAGGCTTCCTCTATTCGGACTACTTGGCTGAGGACAAGCTCGTACAAGCTGGCTTGAGCCCCGGTAGGTTACCTTTAGGTCGCCCTCCTTTTTTTTTTTTTTTTTGCGAGTTGGACTAATGCCTTGTGATTCTTGTAGCCAACATGTTTGGTGTGGATGCACATCGCCTGTTCGAGGCTGTGGACCCAGCTTTTGTTCCGTCGCTGGAGGTCCCACTTGTGCCGTTCGGGGGAGTAGCGGCGGGAAGCGGTGAAGAAGAAGAGGTCCCACCCTAGGAGCAGTACCCTCCGGCCACGCGATCCGACTCCACCATCTTCCCGCGGTTTCCTACCGAGAGGAGGGATGAAAGCATCACCAACTTCCTTGTGGCCTCGCAGAGGAGCCGACAGGCGGTCATACATGAGGAGATCACGGACTGGGCCGGGATGCATCCTAGGCGGCTCTTTAAGCTGCCTCGGCTCACTGCATGGTGGTAAGTGCCTGCTTCTTCTCTCTTTCTCCTCACCCCTTTTTCTTTCTCTTTTTTTTTTACTTACCCCGACTTTCTACTGGCAGCTGAACTCCGCCATCCACGCCATGGCCTGTCAGTCTGCTATTCACTCCTAGGACGCCGCCAACTAGAGGGAGGAAGTGCGGAGGCTCCAACGCGAGCTCGACCGGGCCCGGGGTGAGTTCCTCCATGCTCAGAAGGGGAGCGAGGCCCAGGAACTGCTCATCAGGGACCATGAAGCGTGGATCTCCCAATTGTCTAAGGATCTCCCAATTGCTATTCACTCCTAGGATGCCACCAACTAGAGGGAGGAAGTGCGGAGGCTCCAACGCGAGCTCGACCGGGCCCGGGGTGAGTTCCTCCATGCTCAGAAGGGGAGCGAGGCCCAGGAACTGCTTGTCAGGGACCATGAAGCGCGGATCTCCCAATTGTCTAAGGAGAGCGCCCGTTACAGGGAGGAGTCTTCGAAGGTGGCGGCAGAGAGGGAGCTTCTTCGTCAGCAAGTCCAGAGCTTGGAGTCCACGCTCCATGAGCGGACCCGAAACTTCGGCTCCGCGGTGGAGGAAGAACGGGCTAAGGCGGTGGAGGACTTTAAAGAGTCTCAGCAGTTCCACGAATTTGTATACCATTTTCTTTTGATTTTTTATTTTTACCCTCTTGTAGCAAAAAGTAATTTATAAAGCTTTATCACAAAGCCCTTTTTGGCAAAACATGGGTTTAATGGGTCAAACGGAATTTTCTGCCCTCCGTGAATTGCAGCCATACAATATCACTATTATGAATTGTGAGATGTGTTCCAATAGAATAATAGTTAACAATGCGGGTAGGGGTGTGGGTAAGAAAAGTGAATTAGAAATCTGGGTTCCAATAGAATAATAGTTAACAAATCATAAATAAGGAGTTCCCCGTAAAATAGGAAACGACATGGTTTGGTTTTCGGGTTATGTTCCCATCTCCCTACGCCCGGTTCGACCTATTTGGATTTTGACTTGGCAACGATATTGGTCAAGGATCGGTTCAAATGTGATAGATTTCCACGACAAGGACTGAAAGATCATCTACGGTGCTCTCTCAGTCTCTCCGACTAATTATTTGCCGTGGACATCATCAGGATCAGGAGTCAGAACATGTTGATTACGTACACTCCCCACCCGCCGACGGCCGACGTCTTTCAGTCCTTGTCGTTTAGAACCTGGAAAAGATTCCTCACTTCCCCTTGGACGGCAAAAATTAAAGTAGGCTGCCCGCTATATCTTGCTTTAGATTGATAGATTAATTGCTACGCCAGAATAACGACACGCAGTGCTTAATTCGATCAGTCCAGATGGCTGTTTTTCTTTCTCTATTATCCTCATTTAATTTTAATTTATTCAATTTAACTACTATTGGCCTTAATTAATTTTTCTGTTAGTTAAGTAGATCAACATGGCCGGGCCCATCACCGATTCCTTTAATTTTAGGATATTTCTCACATGTATTCTTGCAAGTTGCAGCGGCACAAACACATCATGTTCGTCAAAAATTGCTTTAATTTAGGCCGACCACTATTTGTGTACATAGTGATTTCTCATTGAAATAAGATTTCAATCAAGGATTATTCATGCACCCATGAGATAAGAAGAAAGATTGGAATATGGAGTCCATTTTGAACTGAAGGGAATTGAAAGTACTAATTGATTTACAGGTTTCTTTTCAAGTATCAACTCCTTCGGAATTGTTGGTAATTGGCTAGGTCAAGACTTAACAGCTTCACTACTCTTACTCTACCTCTCATCTCTATATATCTCGCAGATCGTATTTAATATATAATTTGGGTCTAGATGCTACACCTACATACATAAATTTTGATAAAACTAATCATGGGTTAAAGGTTGATGAAGGCACTGATGTAAGAGATCATTTCACGGGTTCGAGGTTGGGAAAGGTGAGAATTGTGTAGAATTTGAAATGCATGGCCTACTCCCCTGCACATCAGTTGCTCCACTCTCTTATTACCTGCCTTGATCATGGCACTGCAGAATCCCAAGTTTCTGTCCTTGAGTATATCCATCTCTGAGATGAACACCATGGTTGGGAGAATTCTCGAGGTCTCCAACATAGCTGAACCATTATTAACAAGAGGATTGCACCAGGGATGGTCACGGTTGGCTCCAACAGGCAAGGCTAGTCGCCAGTAAACGTCCGAGGCTGTTAAGCTCAGGGCCGAAGTAGAGGGCTGTGCTGTGTATAACTCGGAATGGGTTCGACCTTCTCCACCGAAGAACGGTTGTATCAGTATGGTCCCCTTGAGACAGAATGGCTTTGAAGCCATGGATTCGGATGATTCAAAGGAGCCCAGTCGGGTGGCAACATTGTGGGCTATGTTGGCGCCTGCGCTGTCGCCAGCCAAGAACACTTTGGAAAAGTTGCATTGGCTCCACCACCACCTTTGGTCAGTACTAGACCCATCGGAAGCCTGCTGCTTCACCCACAAGAGAGCATTACAGCCATCTTCATAGGCCGCCGGGAGACGATTCTCCGGTGCCAAACGGTAATTAACAGACATGATCAAGCAACCGGCTCTGGATGCCAAATTGGCCAAGAATTCATGGTAGCACTTCCAAGCGGCGGAGCCTACGCAGAATCCACCACCGTGGAAGTAAACAAGTAAAGGTAGCTTTCTCTGGCATCTGGGCACATAAAATCGTGCCCATACATTGCTAACTTTGTTGATTATCACATCTCTTGATGTCACGTCAGGCTGTGGAGCCACTGTGCATGCCACATTTGGGACGACCAGAGGACGTTCCAGGTGTCCGTCCTTGTACACTGTGATGATCCCCTCGATCTCGTCAGTCACAATTCCATGTTGGCGACGGTCATGTCCGATTGAGAGGCTCATCCTTGGATCCACGGATATGGCAGCCATTCTTCTTCTTCTGCTAAAGAGTAGTAATCCTTCGTCTCACTTACATTAATTTGGTCCTTCATCTGTCCTTATATAGAGGCCAGCTAGGAGGCTTGGGAGATAAGCCCAACAGAATGTTTGCATTGTGAAGAAGAGTCGTCCATCTTTTTAACTTCACCCAAGTGGGCAATAGGCAATACAATTGGTCATATATATGTATCTTCACGTGGACTCCTGGTCCAGGCCTTGTGTACGTGTTGTGTGGATTCCCATTGCTCAACGCCTTTACCCTAATCCATCGTAATCAATCTGAAAATAATGTTAATTTCAGTCATGGTCTCTTGCATCTCGGTCGTAACTCGTAACAAATTAAATTTGAAAATACTTTTCCAACACGTTACAACATAATCTGTATTCTTACACCATATGGGTTCCATTCTAAATTCTCAGATGTGCGGATATAGATCATGTTGGAACAATATTTTGCTATATATGAAAAGATATGGACTCCTCACAGCCTCACAGGTAGGTGGTTGTGTCGTAATCTCACAAGTCACACCCAACCCACTCTGCTGCCGACGACCCGGTAGGCGGTAGTAGTTCAATTGGTCATTCGGCTCCATCAGGAGGCGCAGGTTTAAATACGCGGAAGCGTAGGCTTTCCACGTAGTCCCGTGCATGTATCCAACTATCCACCTTTCCACCTCTGTGGCTGTGGGGACCAAAGCCACTGGAAAAACAACAAAAACAAACCAATCCTCCCCAGCTTGTGCTTGTGATAGTATTTATATCACTCACATAGAATTAAATTAGCCTAACCATTACATACTTTAACACGTTTTATATAAACTAGAATTAAGAGCCCGTTTGGTTTTCGGGTATAGGTGTCTTGAATTGGAACTGGAATGGCTTCCGATTCCCAGTCCTTTAGTAATGGGATTCCCCATATGAAGGAATGGCCATTCTAGGCTTCCCCCTTACGAATGGGATTCCCATTTCAGAGACCGTTAAGAAGTATTAGTAAAACAATAAAAATATATTAACAATTAAATAATGAATTATTAGTAAAGTAGTAAAAAATTAATAGGACTATAATAAATTATTAATAAATCAATAATAACAAACAAAGATATTAATTATTAAATAACAAAATAACAATAATAAGGCTGTGTTTGGTTCTAGTGCAATTTTATTTGTACTAGTACAAATGCATGAAAGTGCAAATGAAAATAAATGTAAGTTGTGGTTTAATTTTGTTTATTCAGCTTCATGTCTTAATTTAGTTCATTTGTACTGCAATCAAACAAAATAAGCTAAAATTTGATACAAAAATATATCAGAATTTACACTCAAATAATTTGCATTGCAGCCAAACACAGCCTAAAGTACAAGCAAAATATTAATATAATATAATTAAAGTAATAAAATATTAATATATTTATTATTAAATAAATTAATAATAAAATTATAAGATATTAATTATTAAGTAAGATGCTCATATTACATTCAGTTAACTGAAATGATTGTCAGTTAGTTTGATACTTCAATTACTTTGGGGTGAATTTAAAGCTATTTAATATTTTATTTTTAAAATTAAAAAAAAAAAACACAAAATTCTAAAACTGCATTTTAGAATATAGTATAGATTGGTTACAAAAATCCAATATAATTTTAATTTGGAAGTCACATGCATGGGATTAATCCAGTTGATTTTAGTTTTTTCTTTTCTTCCCTTAGCTTGCTGAGAACAAACTTAAAACAGTCTAGACTTTTCTATAGTGAATCCCTTTTTCGATTGATGCTGAATTTATATTCTGGGAAATGGAGATGTAAAAAAATGAACAAGATGATTAAATTCCTCGTTTCCTTGTATAGATGAACTTCCAAACACCCTATAATTAATATATATTATGTACAATCGGGCTCATCCAAGAGGCAACACACGGCCTCAGGGGAAGACGTTCACGCCTCATTTGGTCAAAGAAAGACAAATTGTATATAAAAAGAAATGATTTTATATGGTTTAAATTGGTCAATTAATTTCATGAAGAAATGGGCAAGCGACCACTAGAGACTAACATTTTTTAATTGTGGATTTCTTTTTCTTGGCTTATTTCGAAGAGAAGAAACCAGAGCTCTCACAGCGACGCAGGCCTCAAAATCAACACAATTCCGCCTAAATTAGGTCGAACGCCATTGGGAAGAGTGGCCTGAGATAGACGGTAGGATTGTGGAAATGTGCACACCACATTAAAAGTTGTATTTGGTGAGTTCGTATGGATTATATACAAATCGTGCACAAAAATTATTAAACTTCGTCACTCCATGCATGGAGCTAGAAAGGTTAATTTTACGTCTTCATTTCATAAAACAGCCCCCCATAAGATATGCCTGTTTCAACTATACAGAAACAACCTCCGATATGTAAAATTAACGATGGTACCACACACAATCAAGGTTCAAATTATCAATAATCAATATACAAAAGATATAATATATTGAGATTAGGGTATCTGTTACCCTAATTGTACAATATTCTACGACAAATATATAACCAAAATGATATCAGAATGGCATTTGATGACACTACTTTTCCTATAATAGTCCACCTCATGGTTTTCAAAACCAGACCGGATCAGAAAAACCGGGAATCGGTCAAGTGACCAGTTCCGTTTTTCCTTAAAATCGTATATTTACAAAAAAAAACATTGATTTAGTCAGTAAATCGTTGATCTAGGTGATTGAACCATTCAACGGTTTTGATTATTTTTTATATTTTTAAATTTTTTTGTTAAAATGGACTAATCATTCGGTTCAAACAATCAGACCATTCAACCCAAAAACTGAACCCTTAATCGATTCATTCTTCGAATCAGTTTTAAAAACCTTGGCCCACCTTCAATGTTAATAGCATCCATGTAGTATCATGCAAGCGGGTCAAAGACCAATTGCTGATCACTTGAGCCGAGCCACTTGATCTACTGTATTCTTCCGGAATTGTGAGGAATCATGGGGAAGAAAGCTCTGAAGCAAAAAGCAGCTAGGGTCATTGTACCATGTCAGCATCACTTCTCATCAGCAGCTGTCAATGAGATGTGTAATATATTAAAAGAAGATTGATCCAAAACTAAAGTAGGCACGCGGAAAGGAATGTCTGAGGAAGATATATATATATATATATATATATATTTTTTGAAAAGAAAAGAAGCAAGAATTTTTCACTTCTTTTCTTTTCAAAAGAAAAAAAAACATAAAATAGGAAGATAAAATCAAATCTGAAGTAAAGACACTCAACCGGTCAACCCATTTGCACTCCCATGCATTTACATCGATGTAAATGAAATTTATACTTGATTTTGATCATACTGTCCTATTGAATGCAACTCGTGGCCATTTGATTTTAGAGTCTATTCTAATTACCTAAAAATTTAAGGTTTTCACTAGTTCAATTTTATGAGTTTATGTGAGCCAAGCGCTGATCTCATCAATCACCTTGATGGAGTGTGAACCCAAGCTGTCCAAGTCTAAACCATGAGCACTAAATAGGCCCAATTTCATAATGGGCTTGTGGGGCAGAGCTAGACCATACTCAAGCTACGTTTTTGATAATTGATGCCATGATCATGAGCCCCCCTGAGATGTGAGGTTTGATGAATGTGGCCATCCCATGCATTCAGAATCAGTACCAACATTTGAGTTAAAAAAGAACAAACTACAGTGTCACTCATGAGGCCCATGCATCAGGCAGTGTCTTACCCTTTTCCACTTCATAACATCATAAAGAGGCCCACACCCACGTGCCCATCATTTGACAGGTCCCACTTCGGAAATAAATCCCTTATCCCAAGAAGGAAGAATCTAATCCCCAAAGATCATCATCAGGAGAAGATTTGCAGAATTGGACTAGAAACAGAGCCCATCAGTGTACATCCGATGTGTGAGATCAAGTTGAAAGTCGAAACTGGTAGAGACAGAAAGTGAACACGGAAGTCCACGCGAATAGAGAATTAGAAATCTTTATTCCTCACTCCTCAGACATTCCTTCTTTCTTCCTCTGCTTTTTGACTTGGTCTCGTCCTCAACTTGCCAAGAATCAAGAACCCATCTAAATTCCAAAGCCCAAGCCATTGAGAGAATAATTGATTGACTTCGTTAGTTCTTCTTCCTAATTTCAAGGGAAACGGATGGCATATACTGAGTAGACCACTTATTAGGGAACAAATCAGGTAGTAAGTGAGGTGCAAGGGACGACATTGGAGTGAGTAGTGGTCAGCATCTCTGGGTCCACGTATTATTCCACACGGATGAGTTGTTGACTCTGTAAGTAAGTCAATCGATATCTTTATTCATCAAATATATATATATATATATATATATATATATATATATATATATATATATATATATATACTCTCTTCACTTTTTTCGCCACCTCTGTAATTTGCATGCAAAAAAGATGATAGAGCGAGAGAGTGAGTGAGTGAGACTGAGAGACCATCTTTTGTCCATTAATGTTTTTAAAACATCTGAATATGTTCCATTACTATACTGATCAAGGCCCAGAAACGCACACAGAGGAATCTTTTAATGTTGAGGCAACTTGCTTTAGGGTTCGACCACAGACATGCATTAATTGTAAAAGCCATGGCGCTCCATATGGTAGAGTTCTCCATCTGATCAGCATTCAGCAATGTGCTTTGGCCGAGGATTCCTCTACGTTGAAAAATGGGCGGGGTTGTCCTAATCGACTTGATTTTGATCTCTTTGTCTGCTAGTTAGCTTATTGAGTGAAGTCTAAATGAAAATGACCCAGGAATCTTCTACTTGGCTACTTCATTTGGAGCCACGAAAACGTCTCCATGATTCTCCATGCGAATACGACTTCAGGTCATGAGATAGAAATGGGGATTGGGGAGGGTTGTCTGGAACCCAGGGAGTCTCCTACTATGAGTTTGAACTTTGAACTGCACTTTCATTCAGTTTGTGATGGAGTATCTGCTACACCCGTTGCCGTAGCTAGGTTTTTTTTTTTTTTTTGGTAAGCAAACAAACAATTAAAAGAAACACAACAAAAACAAAGAAGACGACAAAGAAAAGAACACCGACGCTAAGGTGGGTCTGCAAAATACCTCCAAAGTAAAATGTCATGAATTCAGGTTTTAGCCCAAGGCTCTACGCCTGATTTCACCTCGTCTGTCGCCTGTGACAGGCAGGAATCTCTAATTCGGTTCAGTGGGCTTGTTCCTGCACCTCCCTCCTATTTTGAGGGATGCTGACTGAGACCATATCAACTCTTGGGTTGGGCCATCAGCGGTGGCTGTGCAGACTAGGGTTTGGGCCCAATGACATTTTTACCAATCCCAACCCAACCCAACCCAAGTTGCAGCTAGGCCCTACCCATTGACATTTATCACAGAGTAGAATGGAAAGTGTAGGAAAAAGTACAGAAGAAGATCCGACGTGGCAAGATGAAGGGTGGGCCCTCTCATGATTATTTTGGTCACGTACATGGGAAAATCTGATTGAAATGGTCCAAGCCTTCTGGTTGATTCAATTTGATCAGCTTTTTTTTTTTTTGCTAATACAACAATACAAACGAAAATAAACGGGACGTCACTTAATATGCACGCAGAAGTATACAGCCACAGGCGTATGGCGTATCGCTGGCTGTAGGCTTTACCGGCTCATAGCTCCCTGCACGGTCGTCGGAAGCAATGCAACTCCTCGATTATGTCTTTCCACGTTCCCATGCCACCCTGCACAGTAAATTAATTAACATCAGCCCACATATCTAAGCACTGTCTGTGTGTTTTTTGTAGAGAGAGAGAGAGGTACCAATAGACATGTCGAAACCACGGTTCTTGAGTTCTCTGTACTCTTGACACAAGGCACATTCCTCGCAACAACAGTGAATACAGAAATCTGTGCACGGACTCTCTTCCAAGAAAAACTGCCCTCTTAGTTTGGATCGATAAAAGCACGAGTACAGACATGAGCAACCCGTTACGCACAGGATCAATGTGTACAGTGCTCCGCTCACTCCACATGCTGCACATAAATTTACCAATTAAGTGGTGACTGATTTGAGATCTCACACTTTAAACCAAATGATACATCTTACGATTAGAGAGCCTGCCCACAAGTTAGAGTCTTAGAGACTTAGAGCAAGCAATTCGATCAACATATATATTTGTGCCTCTACAAACTTACACGTCGATCCCCTATCAACTATTTCTGCAATTCGGCCAAATGTAGCACAGGGGCACCAGAACGTTAAGCAACCTGCAAATGATCGGTATCTAGATATTCGTAAGAAGAGAGAAGATGTGACAATGTTTATCTATATTTTCGATCTCCAAAGAAATGCACTTACAGCTTCCAGCATCGTCGCAACAATCGCAGATACCGGTGGACCAAGGCACTGGACATTGGGGTTGAATATAAATGGTGGTCTGGGGGGTTCGGCTGTTAAGTCGGTTTGTTAAACTCACCGGTGCGCCGGTGCTTGTTGGTTGTTTACCGAAATGTGGTGGCGGCGGCGGCAGTGGTGGTGGTGCAGAAAGCACCGACGGAGAAGATGACTCATGAATGTCGTTGCAAGGATACATAATTGTTGTGACTTGAGAGGGGAGATAGAGATGAGTATTCTGTGGTTAATTTCTTGACGTAAGAAGTGATGGAGCGGTGCAACTGTATGTTTTTCAGATTTGAATATCAAGTACAGTTTGATAACGGTTAACTACTTAGCGGTTTCTTATTGGATTGAGGAGGGATCTGTGTTGCCATTATCCTGAATTCCTTGAACAAAATTTTTCCGCTAAGGCTGTTAGGGAAAGAATTCCTTGAACAATTAGGGTGTGATTGCTTTGAAGGAAAAAAGTAGGGAAAGGTAAGGAAAATGATGAAGGAAGATTTGGCCCGACCTCACAGTTATGCGACACGTGGCAGAAACAACAGCTCGGCAAAAGGGCTAAGCTTAAGGCGTGAACAAGGGGACACCAGTAGACTGAAATCCCTACGGGGGGCCCGAACTCACCCTTGGCCCAAAACCAGAGTAATCCGAACTGGCCAACCTTGTAACAGCTCGGGATATACCTCGTCGAACTGGCCGACCTTGTAACAGCTCGGGATATACCTCGCCGAACTGGCCAACCTTGTAACAGCTTGGGATGTACCTCGCCGAACTGGCCAACCTTGTAACAGTTCGGGATACACCTCGCCGAACTGACCTGCCCTATAGATACCTCGCCGAACTGGCCAACCTTGTAACAATTCGGGATACACCTCGCCGAACTGACCTACCCTATAGATACCTCCGAACTCAAGACTTTGCCTCGCTCACCACTCTAAATCACCTTCTGGGCACCAAAACCAAACAAGTCGTACCATGCCTCACACTGAGGAAGTCCGTGCCCGAGGGCGCCGCACCTGACTGACTTGGGATCTGACGCTTGGCGGCCGCACTCTAAACGGCCACCTGCCACCGCCACTGACACCGGCATCTCCAGTTAGAGAGATGATTAGGCAGTGACAGTTCTGTCCCAGCAGAAAGGACGACAGCCGAATTGACAAGCGCAAGGGTAATCATACCCGACCTGACAAGGGCCTCGGAGCGAGTGCGCGAAGTGATTATAAGAGCCCCCTGCCCCCAACAAAGAAGGTATGCAAACTTTGCGCTATCTGGTGTTATCTTGCTTTTGAAGGATTCTAACTTGAGCTTCGGAGCCGCTACACTGGGTTCCCCCCCGAAGCTTCCTCATCTCCTCCGTTTCAGGTTCCCTGCTACCTAGTTCAGAAGCAAGGTCGTTGACAGCTAAGACCGGCCGGATCGCGCTTCATCAATTGCCGTCGTCTGTGAGAAACGCTTCAAAAAGCCTCCCTCCAAACTTCCATAACCCCTTTTCTTCAAAAAACCCAACACTCATGGCCTCCTCCAGCAACGTCGGACGTGGCACGGAGACAAACACCACCGGGGAACAACTTCAAGTCCCCGTGGTGTGCTTTGGACAGTTCACCATCCCCCTTTCGGTGGATGGGATCCCCAGCTTGAACACGCCACAAGCAGTGGCGCCCGTAAACCTTCCTACCACAAGCATCCCCTTTCCTCCCCCTATTGAGACAACCTATACTGAACCGACTGTCGTCCCCCTAGCAGCCAGCCAAAACCGTTTGGACGACCAGATGTAGTGCATGCGGGCAATGCAAGCCCAAATGCAACAGTTCCAGCAGCACCAGCTTCACCAACACCAAGTACTACACAACATCTCCGACTATCACTATCAACAGCAGTTCCCCCAACTGCCACTAAACCAACCACTACTTCCACCTCGCCACCCCGCTCCGAGGCCGGTCAAGGCCTCACCGCAGGATGGACGCCCCCACCAGGCGAAGGCCTCCGGCCCCAGAACCCCCCTAACAGCCAGGCCTCGTCCCCAGGCCAAAGAGAGAAAAATATCATCCCCGACTCGCAACTCGCAGGCGGGTCGGGAACCTCGCCCGCGAGGTTGGCACCTCGGCGCTCCAAGCCTGAGTTCCCGCTCACAGAAAACCGATTCGGCGCCCTGGCGGCAAACTACCAGCATTTCGGGCCCATCGAGCTCGGTAACACGGAGGCCAGCAGCGCCAGCACAAGGCCCACTCAACAACGAAGGCGCCGACGAATTCGCCGAACCACCACCCGTGTCTTGTTAGAACTCAAAGGCAAAGAGACGAGCTTGGATGAGGTACGAGCTGCCTCGATCCTCTCGGTTCCTTCTCCCCTCGCATCAGAACTCCTGGCGGTTCCCTTACCCTGAAATTTCAAGCTCCCACCTCTGGACAAGTACGACGGGTCCTTCGACCCCAACGACCACGTTGACGCTTTCCAGTCCCAAATGCACCTCGCCAGGGCTAGCGAATCGTGCATGTGCGTGGCCTTCATCAGCACCCTCAGGGGAGTAGCCCGCACTTGGTATAGGAACCTGGCCCCCGGGTCGATAAAGTGCTGGGCCCAGTTCATGCAGGTCTTTACCGCACACTTTGTCACCAGCCAACGGTGCCCCATAACTGAGGAAAGCATCTTCGGAGTAGTCCAAAGGGAAGGAGAATCCATCCGGGGCTACATCAAGCGATTCAGCCAAACATGCTTGCAGATACCACGATTGGACCCCGCAGTGCAGCTCGTGATGGCCAAAAGAGGGGTAACGCACAAAGAATTCAAATGGCACATGGTGGCTAACCAGCCCGCAACCGTGGCCGAATTCCTCAAACTCGTAGACAAGTTCATGACGACAGAGGAAGAAATCAACCAACAAACCGAAGGCGGGAACGAGAAAAGAAAGAGGGAAGGCGAGCTCTCCAACCCGGTCGACAGAAAAAACCCACCCCGGGAACCGAAGCCGTACCAGTCATTCCGAGCTCCCCTAGCAGTTCGGATGGATTACACGCCATTAAACACAAGGTGGACCGAGATCGTAATGACGATCAAAGATGCCCCGTACGTGAAGTGGCCACCTCGCCTAAAGGGAAATCCGAACGAGAGAAATAAGAATTTGTATTGTAGTTTCCATAGAGACCATGGTCATAGTACCGAGCAGTGTAATAACCTCCGGGATGAGATAGAGGGGCTTATCCGTCGCAGATACTTGAGAAACTTTGTACAGCACAACAATAATAACAATAAGGCAGGTCGGCAAGGGGAGCACGAAAAGGATGCCCCCGAGTCTAGCAGCAGACCTGCCGAACCGTTGCAGCGATAGCCTCCGGAAGAGAGGCCAGTTCAGGGAACCATCCATGTAATTGTGGGAGGTTCGGTGGTAGCAGGGTGTACCTCGGCAGCGGCCCGAACTTCAGTTTGCGAAGCGGCCCTCGAAGAACGGAACCCCCCAAAGAGACCAAAGACCGAAGAACCAATCTTCTTCACGGAGGACGACGGGCGAGGGGTCCGCTACCCCCATGATGACGCGCTTGTCATTAAACTAAGGATCAGCGACTTCGAGGTCAGACGCATACTCGTAGGTTCGGGCAGATCAACGGACATCCTCTTTAAATCAGCATTTGACCAGCTACAGTTACAGAGGAGCGAGCTGAAGCCTGCGAACACTCCCCTGGTGGGTTTCAGCAGAGAGGAAGTCAGGCCCCTCGGAAAAATAACAGTACCTGTGGAAGTCGGCACATGGCCTTGTGCGGTCAGACTCAACCATGATTTCCTGGTGGTCGCGACCCCCTCCCCATACAATGCCATAATAGGGCGGCCGATCACGCATATCCTACGGGCGGTGGTTTCCACCTACTATTTGGCCATGAAGTTCCCTACGAACTACGGTGTGGGGGTAGCGCGGGGCGACCAGCTCGAGTCCCACAAGTGTTATGTTGCCGCCCTGAAGGGAAAAACCAACGCGGCCGACGACCACGAACTGGAGCGGCCTGCGGAGCAAGGTAACGAACGAGCTTCGCCCACGGAGGAAACGGTCGCAATCCCGACTTCGGCTATGGACCCAGCTCGCACACTTCAGATCGGAGCTTCCGTCGAGGAACCCCTATGAACCGAACTGGTGTGTTTTTTACTTCAAAATTTAGATATTTTCGCCTGGTCCGCGACTGACATGCCCGGCATTAGCCCCGGCCTGATAACTCACAAACTTAATACTGACCCTGTAGTCAGACCCGTTAGACAGAAGAAACGCAACTTAGCCCCAGAACGCTGGAGGGCGGTCGGCGAGGAGGTCGAGAAGCTCCTCGCAGCAAACTTCATAAGGGAAGTCCATTACCCGAGCTGGGTGGCCAACTCGGTGTTGGTAAAAAAGGCAAACGGCAAGTGGCGCATGTGCGTCGACTACACCGACATGAACCGAGCTTGCCCGAAAGATTGCTTCCCCCTCCCCAGAATTGACCGCTTAGTGGACGCGACCTCGGGAAATGAGTTGCTAAGCTTCCTGGACGCCTACTCGGGCTACAACTAAATACGGATGGACCCATCCGATGAGGAAAAAACCAGCTTCATAACCGAGTTCGGCCTATATTGCTACAAGGTCATGCCCTTCGGATAAAAAATGCCGGGGCGACTTTCCAAAGACTTGTAAATATGTTGTTTCGGCCCCTGATTGGCACGATGATAGAGTGCTATGTAGACGACATGGTCGTCAAGACTCAGTTTTCACATGAATTAAAACAAGACTTAGATTCTGTCTTCCAAATCCTGCGTTAGTTTAGCATGAAATTGAACCCCAACAAATGTGTCTTCGGCATCACCTCCGGCAAATTCCTAGGGTACATTGTCAATCGGCGCGATATTGAGGCCAACCCGGACAAGATAAAAGCCATTCTAGATATGAGACCACCTTGGAAATTAAAAGAAGTTTAGAGGCTAAACGGCCGCATAGCCACTCTAAGCCGCTCCATGTCCAAATCAGCAGACCGCTGCCTACCTTTCTTCAAAGCAATCAAAGGCAAAGGGTTCGAGTGGACCTAGGACTGCCAGCTCGCGTTTGACGAGCTAAAAGGTTACCTCGCTAGTGTGCCGACCTTAGCCCGGCCCGAGGTGGGCGAGGTCTTAGAACTGTCTCTCAGCAAGCGACGAGGTGGTTAGTTCGGTACTAATAAAAGAAACAGACCGGGTCCAGCGACCCATCTATAATGTTAGTAAAATTTTGCAGGGAGCAGAGACAAGGTACCTGCAGATAGAAAAGCTAGCATACGCACTGCTAACAGCAGCTCAGAAACTCTGCCCATACTTCCAGGCTCACACCGTCATCGTCCTAACTGACAAACCTCTGAGACAAGTTTTACTCAAACCCGAGGTTTCCAGTCGACTGACGAAATGGACCATCAAACTCAGCGAGTACGACCTCCGGTACAAGCCAAGAACTTCTATTAAGGCCCAAGCTTTGGCAGATTTTATCGCCGAGTGCACTTTCAACCACGAAGCCCTACAGGTCGAGCCCGAGGTCCCCAGTTCGGACGAACCCGGAGCTCCCGAGCCAAAAGAGTCTGAACCCCATGAAGTGGCAGCCAGTGTGGCATCTCTCCTGGTCAGGCAAAATGCAAACTGGGATGAGGAGCCCTGGATCCTTCACGTGGATGGTTCCTCGAACCGGCAAGGCAGCGGAGCTGGAATAGTCTTATGCGGCCCGGGCGACACAAAATTAGAATACGCACTACTCTTTGAGTTCGCGGCATCCAACAACAAGGCAGAGTACGAAGCACTGATAGCTGGGCTGAACCTAGTGCGAAAGGTAAAGGCAAAACACTTGGTCATCTGCAGCGATTCCCAGCTCGTGGTCAACCAAGTTACAGGCGAGTATGAAGCATGCGAGCTCTCCATGATCGCATATTTGGCAAAAGTAAAAGTGGCCCTGCTCAACTTCCAGTCACACTTCATCAGGCAAATCCCGATGTCAGAGAACACTGAGGTCGACGCTCTGTCCTGGTTAGCCAACACAAGTCACAACAACATGAGAAGTGTGTACATAGAGGACTTACCTCGGCCTAGTATTCTCGGGAGGACAGAGGAGGTCGCTCCCGTCTTGGAAGCACAGCCAAGCTGGATCGACCCACTCGCGAGCTTCTTGATAGACGGAACCCTCCCTGCAGAACGCAATGCGGCCAAGAGGGTGCAGCGGCAGGCAGCCAAATACGTCATAATAGACGAAGGCAGAAGCCAAGTTCGTACTCTGCGACACTCATGAAGGCCTGTGCGATGGACACTTGGGGGGCAGAGCACTCGCCCAAAAAGCACTTCGACAAGCATACTACTGGCCAACGATGAAGGCAGAAGCTGTCGAGCTCGTCAGAAAATGCGACAAGTGTCAGAAGCACGCCAATATCCACCATCAACCTGCCTCCGACCTCAAATACCTCGCCAGCCCGTGACCCTTTGCACAATGGGGCATCGACCTCCTAGGGCCATTCCCACCAGCAACAGGTGTAAGAAAATTCCCCGTTGTTGCAGTAGATTACTTTACAAAGTGGATAGAAGCCGAACCTCTGGCAACTGTTACGGCCAAAAACATACAGAACTTCTTTTGGAAGAACATAGTATGTCGCTTCGGGTTACCTCGGGTACTAATCTCTAACAACGGCAAGCAGTTCGAGGATATCAAGTTCCAAGAGTGGTGCCAAAACATGGGGATTCGGCAAAACTTCACATCAATCGCGCACCCGCAGGCAAACGGTCAGACAAAAGTAATGAACAGAGCCATCCTGCGTGGACTGAAAGCACGTCTGGATCTAGCTAAGGGATTGTGGGCCGAAGAGCTACCAAATGTCTTATGGGCTCACCGAACTACAGAAAATACCGCCACGGGAGAAACCCCCTTCAACCTCACCTACGGCACTGAAGCAGTGATCCCGGCGGAAATCGAAGTACCAACATTGCGACTACAAACCTACGACGATCGGACGAACGGAGACAAGTTACGTACCAACCTTGACCTATTGGACGAGGTAAGGGACCTCGCGCACATCCGAACAGCGGCATACCAGCAGCAGGTAGCTCGCTACTACAATACCAGAGTAAAGCAACGAAACTTCCGAGTCGGCGACCTGGTCCTTCGTAAGATTATGGTGCCCGAACCTGGCGTGGGCAAACTTGGACCAAACTGGGAAGTGCCCTATAAAGTGAAAAGAGCGCTCGGGGGGGGCATACGAACTCGAAACCTTGGAAGGAAAACAAGTACCTCGAGCGTGGAACATCGTGAACTTAAGGCGATACTACCTATAAACCGCCAAGCGAAGTGGACGAAATCAGGTCCTATGTGCCACGATGCAGAGCCAAGAGGAACCTCGGCGTAAACAAGCAAAGAAGTCGAGCATATTATCAGCTCGGCAAAAAATCAGTTCGCTACAAAAAGCCTTCGCGGCAAAACAGGTCACGGAAGTATAATAACCCGGACAAGAAAGTGGCATATTCAGTTCGACAAAGAATCAGTTCGGGAAAAAGGAACACTTGGGCAAAAAGATTATCTATTCCGTTGCAAGAAACATGAGTACATTGGCCATCAGAAGGCTTGCAAAAAAAAAGGGTTGTTACATGCCCGGAACTACTTCTTCGCCATCAGAAGGCACTTCAACAACACCCGAAGGCCCTGCCTCTCCTTCAGAGTCCGGCTCGCCATCGGCAACATTAGCCATCTCCTGAGTTATACACGAAGTGGATATGGCACTAACATCGAGGCCGGGGTACGTATTCCGGATCATCCACCTGCTCAGTTTGAATCCCCTCTTGTAAAAATCCACCATCAGATCGTTAA
The DNA here is from genome assembly GCF_056320005.1 of Nelumbo lutea. Lineage (NCBI taxonomy): Eukaryota > Viridiplantae > Streptophyta > Magnoliopsida > Proteales > Nelumbonaceae > Nelumbo > Nelumbo lutea. The sequence continues at coordinate 22,819,982 of NC_142686.1, read as the reverse complement.
AACGCGGAGAGGCAATGTAGTCTTCAACGGCTTTCTTCTTGGCGTCTTCAATGCCTTGGGAAAAAATTTGTGTTCTCTCCCTGATGTCCTCCTGTAGATATTCGACTTGATGCTACAAATGCAACTTCAAGTCCGCCATACGCTTGACAACTACCCCCATGGCCTCGGCGTCACGCTGAGACCTTGCCTGCCTGGCCATCGCGACGTGAGCAGCCTCTTCGGCAGCATAAGCAGCCACCTCAACAGCCCGGGTATTCGCATCTGCAGCACGGAAAGCTTCTTCAGCAGCATGAGCGGCAGCCTCAGTAGCTTGCGCCTGTCGCGAGCTCCTCTCCACTTGGGCCGCTAAGGCATGAATTGAAGAATTCACCTACCAAAAGAAACAAGTGAGCAATAACAGCAAAAGCGACCGAAAATGAAAAACGCAGACGGAATCTAACTTACCACCATAGCATGTGTTACGGCACGGCAGGCGACCTGATTCAAAGGAAGATCGGTCTACACCGCGATCTCCTCAGGGAAAGTAGCCTCCCTACTCTTCAAAAGAGCGTAGTTCGGCGTCAACACGCTCCTAAACTCCCCTTGAGCTCTCGAACCCGAGGGCCCAGCCCGCGTATGAGCAGACCAAGAGTGAGCAGGAGCACTTGAGTATGCAGGAGCGCCCGTATGAGTGGTCTCAGCGTAAGGCGCCCCGGCAGTTTCATGCATCGGTGGAGTCACCTCGGGCTCCCTGGGCAGATCCTCCGACGTGTGGTCTGGAACTTGGGGCTCCTCATCCAGGGGCAGCTCGGTACGAGTTCGCTTGGCGACCCGCTTCCTCCTCTTCATACATTGGAACAGACGCCCCCCATGAGTTCTCTCCGCATCCATCACACCTGCAGAAACGAGTTCGACATCAGAAAAAATGAAAGAACAAAGCAAGCAAGAAACCACATAGCTAGAAACCTACCCGAACTCAGGCCGGCCGCAATAAGCTTGGCCTCCGTTAAGTAGTGATGGCACTTTAAACCTTGTCGTGCCCATTGCCGAAGGCCCTTCACCGTCTCTTTATCGAGAGTCACACCTGAATCAGGAGCGGCCTCACCCCACCCGGTCTGAAAGGGCCATCCTTGTGCACTTCGCACACCGAAGTAGTCCTGCTTCCACGCCGGGACCTTATTAGGAAGATCGTGCAAAAGCTTAAAACCCTAGCGAGGAGAAAGGTAATATGCCCGTCTTCCCCCAGGAAGAGAACCCACCTGTCTCTTGAGCATCAAGATGGAGGAGAATCTCTAAGTCCAAGGGGAAATTCTGCTCGCAAAAAAGGGAAATTGTCCCCACCAGGTTCCGAATAGAGTTCGGATGAAGTTGGCCAATGGTGACACCGAAGTGGTTTATGACTTCGACGAGAAGGGGGTGGAAAGGAAGTCGCAACCCCGCAACGAGCTGCTCTCGAAAAATCACGATCTCATCAGGACCGTGTTCCCAAGGAAAGCTACCCGAAGGAATAAAATATGTATACCCCCCGGGAAGGTTGTAAGACATAAGTATGGATTGAAGCCCCTCAGGCGTCATGGTCGAGGGACCAAACCTGTCTAGCATCCGACCTCGATGGGAGGTAGACGCCAAACTGCCCGAAGCGGCTCGGCCTACTGGTTCATAGTCCTCGAGTTCCACCTCAGGATCACTGAGGCAGTCGGGGGACACGGCTCGGTTGGTATAACCTACGTCGGCCCTACTTGAAGAGTCGTCTGAGCTATCAAAGGTAGACATCAAGGAAAAGGTGGATTCAGGAAGGTACTCACTAGAAGAAAGTTTTGAAGGATTCGGAGACAGGAACAAGCCAAAGAACCTTGAAGGCTATGTAACCAGCCTTGACGCGAGATGGAAAAAAATTGGACGCGAGCTGAAAAGTTGGGCGCGAGCTAAGTAGACAAACCGCAGAAGTGACAAATCGACTGGGGTCCCCCACTATTTATAGCTACAGTAACCAAGAATCAACCATGCAGATCAAAGACGATCCGACGGCCCACATTTTCGCTGGCCGCACGTCCCATAAGGTCGAGACGTGATTGGCGCACGTCTTTCCGAAAAGAGTGAAACGCCAGCGCACGCCTTCTTGAAACCAACGTCGCGCCGACACGCGTCTTTTCGAAACTGACTGCGCCGCACGTCTCCCTGACTGCCGCCCGCGCACGTACAGTAGTGGCACGCCTTTTTGAATGACCCGCTATCATGTCCTAGCGGCGCGAATTTTTGAAATTTAAAATGCGCACTGTCACAACCATCAGCATTTATGAGTAGGCACATTTCCAGCCTTCTCGGAAACTGAAGAACCCTGACAAAAGCAACTCGCGCAGTCAAGATTCGAAGGACGGGGCAAATCCACCTACTACCTCGTGAAACTCCCCACACCAGGGCAAGACCCTTGGCGCGAGGAGTGGGGGGCAATTGATGAAGGAAGATTTGGCCCAACCTCACAGTTATGCGACACGTGGCAGAAACAACAGCTCGACAAAAGGGCCAAGCTTAAGGCGTGAACAAGGGGACACCAGCGGACCGAACCCCCTACGAGGGGCCCGAACTCACCCTTGGCCCAAAACCAGAGTAATCCGAACTGGCCAACCTTGTAACAACTCGGGATATACCTCGCCGAACTGGCCGACCTTGTAACAGCTCGGGATATACCTCGCCGAACTGGCCAACCTTGTAAACAGCTCGGGATGTACCTCGCCGAACTGGCCAACCTTGTAACAGTTCGGGATACACCTCGCCGAACTGACCTACCCTATAGATACCTCGCCGAACTAGCCAACCTTGTAACAGTTCGGGATGTACCTCGCCGAACTGGCCAACCTTGTAACAATTCGGGATACACCTCGCCGAACTGACATGCCCTATAGATACCTCCGAACTCAAGACTTCGCCTCGCTCACCACTCCGCATCACCTTCTGGGCACCAAAACCAAACAAGTCGTACCATGCCTGACACTGAGGAAGTCCGTGCCCAAGGGCGCCACACCTGACTGACTTGGGATCTGACGCTTGGCGGTCGCACTCTAAACAGCCACCTGCCACCGCCACTGACACCGCCATCTCCAGTTAGAGAGACGGTTAGGCAGTGACGGTTCTGTCCCAGCAGAAAGGACGACGGCCGAATTGACAAGCGCAAGGGTAATCATACCCGACCTGACAAGGGCCTCGAAGCGAGTGCGCAAAGTGATTATAAGAGCCCCCTGCCCCCAACAAAGAAGGTATGCAAACTTTGCACTATCTGGTGTTATCTTGCTTTTGAAGGATTCTAACTTGAGCTTCGGAGCCGCTACACCGGGTTCCCCCCGGAGCTTCCTCATCTCCTCCGTTTCAGGTTCCCTGCTACCCAGTTCAGAAGCAAGGTCGTTGATAGCTAAGACCGGCCGGATCACGCTTCATCAGAAACCTTTAGGAATCTTATATAAACTTCCTTGCCTTTTCCTACCTTTTCGTTGAAAGGATCGAACATGGCTTAAAAGTATTGAACCATGAATATATAAATTTTGGATGCTCCAACATGATTTTACACCGCACATCTCACCATGATATTGGGATCCACATTCGGATCTTTTCTACCCACATATCACTACAATGGCACATTAATTGAGAACATCTTATATCTTATATATTTAAATGCTACCATTCATGGGGAGAGATGTTCCCATGTATAGTTGTAGTATTCTGTGGGTAATACTCCACCACCAAATAGGAACACGATTTCATTTTTGGGCCAGTTTTAAATTTTCTATTTTATTTCCAACATCAATGAAAACAATTATTGTTTAACTACATGATTTTCTTTAATATAATTGATATAAAATATTAGAGATGTTTTTAATTTTTCTACAATTTTATATTTTTGTATTTATTTCTATTTTGAAGGTTTTATTATTTAACAATGACATTATAAGATGACTCATTTCACTTGAATGTTTGAATTACTTACACACCACCGCAATGGAAGAACAGTGTATTTTTTGCTTGGTTTTAAATTTGGGTGTTATATTAAATGCTAAAAGTATTGAATATAGATGATAGATTTTATTTGAAGCAAAGAAAATTTATTAGTGAGGAAAAATAATTTAAAAATAATATTTAATGAAAGAGATTGAAATTTGATACTTTAAATATAAGACTTAATGAGAGGGAATTGAATGGGGTAAAAAAGTAGTATAAATTACATTTTCTGCCCATATAAGACTTAATGAGAGGGAATTAAATATGGTGAAAAGTAGTCATTTAAAGTGCATTTTCTACTCTCACAATTAGAGAGGAACCAAATTCAAAAATAGGGATATTCTAATCAAATAAAAGTTTAACACTCTCATTCATACTTTAATAGTAATATAGATGAATAATAATAATAATAATAATAATAATAATTGATGCTAACTACATGATCAGTGGCTAGAAATACAAATTTCTTAAGGGGCTCTATTTGTTTGCACCTAGTCAATTTTACATTTGTATTTCTAGCCATATAAATTTTATTTCTCAAAAAAAAAAATTGCACCACCTTCCTCCTACTTCAATTGTCTTATATATATGGGGACCATGTCATCTTGCCTACTACCTCCTGTTTCATACAAATGAAAATCACTTCATTTAAATTCTTGTTTTACTTTCATATACAAATAAGATAAAGTCAATTATAAAACAAAAAAAAAAATATATATATATATATATATATATATATATATGTAAACCAAAATTTACACTCAGCCTACTTACACTTTCATGCATTTAGACCAGTACAAATAAAAATTTCCCTATAAACAAACTGACCCCAAAGGAAGCCAAAAGGATAAATGAAATAAGCAGAACAAAATTTACAAATCTCCAATTAAACAAACCGACTTCTCATCCCGTCATAGTTTGATGCGGGGGAGGCACCATGCTCGCTTGTGGTGTCTTCATCTGCTGCCTTGCCATGTTTCCATGCCATCCTAAGAAACCGGAGGTGTGTGTAGCATTAATCAGTAATCACCAATCATGCATCCAGCTACAAAAATTGCAATTTAGATCTCCTACCTCTTCCCATGAATGATGAAATGCAAATATGGGTGATATACTCAATGTACAGCTATAGTGAGACATACTTAAAGGTTAAAGATTAAACAAACTAGAGTCAAACCCATTGTGGCCAGTCGGATCGGATGGTCTCAACTCAAACCCAACCGAAGACTGCTCCTGACCCAAAATTTTGTGGGTTTATTAAACCTCAGATAAAACACTCGTATTTTCCTTTGAGCTTAGATCTCTTATCCACAAGCTTTCCCACATTCCTACGCCCAGGAGACCACAAGAATGCATTGAAAATACCTTGTCATTCATGAGATGTTCTTAACTTCTTATACATGGTTATAGCGTCTTGGGTAGGGATGTCAGCAAAGCTTGTGGATAGGAGATCCAGAATGCTCTCTTTTGTTCTAGGTTGATCTACCTTGAGTTGGGATCACCACCCAAACACTTTCCAACATGATCTGTGTCCCTTCTAATATGATCTGTTTTGGGGGCATTTGGGGGCACAGATCACGTTTGAACGTGCTGGGAGTCTAGGGACAATCTTGTGTTGGGAGGAGATCCCAATTCGTCCACCTTGGATTTCATGGCCAAAAAATAGAAATTTTTATGAAGGTTGCCTTTGGTAGAGGTGTAAAATCGAACCGGGTAAACTTTGCATACCAGTTCGATTTTGCATATATTTGATAAACATGTAATTTTACACCGAAAATTACATTTTATCTTTTAATTACACTGATAATCGATGTAATAAATACATCAAAATTTCCAATATATTTATTACATTATTCGCGCTCTCTCTTCTCCTTCTTTCTTCTTCTTCTTCTCCTTCTTTCTTCTTCTTCTTCTCCCTCTTTCTCTCTCTCTCTCTTTCTCTCTCCAGAGGACGAGAACATGACCTGCGATCAGAACGAGAACAGAAAGGCACTCACCTGGCAAGGCATGAACCATTGTTTCCGCTCCCCCTCTCTCTCTTCCCCTCTCCATCTTCTTCTTCTTCTCTCTCACTTTTTGTTCAGCAGCTTGTTGGTTTCTCTGTTCTCTCCCCCTTCCTTCTTCTTCTTCTTTATTGTCATCCTTGTACATTCTTACCGTTACACCAGGTGAGTGCAAAAGATAACCGGTGGTCTTCCAAACAAGCATCAGTATAAAACTTTTATATGACCGATTCATCTTTTACACTTATCTAATGGGCTGTTTTTCAAATACAACGGTGTAATTTTGTATTTACACCTCTACCAAACGCAGCCAAAAGAAAATTCATAATCGCAGCAAAACTTGTGCTTGCTTCGTCCATAAGCAGTTTGGATCTCTATACTCTTTTTTAGGGCAAATTATTGATTCCCCCACCTTACAAATGTGTTACGGTTTGTAACAGTGACAAGTGGGGGAATCTTACACAATAAACTATCCAAACTCCATAGGGAGGGTATGTGTGTCATAGTTCATAGGTGGAGGCTATGTAAAATAAAATAAAATAAAAAAACAAATAAACATTTCACATTTGTAAGGTTGGATAAAACATAATTTTTACTCTTCTTTTTTTAATTTCTTATGCTTTCATGCACTTTCACATTGGAGGAAGAAAGTGTAGGAAATCGGAACAAGGGTCATGAACGGATTGATTTAATATATAAAATTTATACAGTTATATAAATATAAAAATATACAATTTTATATATTATACTATATATAAATTTATATAAAATAAACTCAATATTTCATATTATATTAATTATTTTTTTATTAAAAAAAAACGAATCAGATTAAAGTGTGAATCTAATTCAAGATAGGATTTGAATCCGTTCCAAGATCCTCAAATCCGATCAGATTGGGGTTCAGTTCCGATTAATCGGATTCAGAATCCGATTCAATCAGAACCGTAATCTGAAATCCCTTCCCCTATTACGGTATTACCTATTGAAGGGTCAAAGCCTCTATGACGGAGTTCCCTGTATTCTTGGCAGAGAGCACAATATTCACAACAGAAGTGAACAAGCCAGTCGGGGCCGGGTGACTCCAGGAGCCCAAATTTGTTCCTCAGCTTGGTCCGATAAATGCACGAACAGACACAGGGGAAGCCGATAGCAAATTGGATCGCAGCATAAAGCAGCGCCATGAGCCCACAAGCTGCAACAAACAATAAAGCCACGTGTCAACATCTAAGAATATGTGACACAAGATCCAGATTGAGAAAGTTGATGACAATTGACAAGATAATAAGCGGGTCTTGAATTGCGGACTTACGGGTTTGGCCATCGTCAACTATCTCTGCAATCTGTCCGAACGTCAAGCAGGGGAGGAAGAATGTAATAATAGCTGCAACAGAGAAATGTAATAGATGAATTTTGGTGCAATTGTACTAAATTGTGATAAAGAAAGAAACTTAATGAAGAGAAGAGATTGGATCTAACTGTTGGCGGGATCATCGAGGCAATCGAATAACCCGGATTTCCACCTTTGTTGAGTACACACCACAGGGTATCCCATGGGAATCCCAGTTTGTTGTGAACCTGGCGGTGGCTGCGGAGCGTAGTTTTCTGGGTATGACGGAGACGTGCACATCGGGTTTTGCATTGGTGGGTAGGGTCCTGGCGGAGGCGGGTATACGGGGCAATGCGGTGGTGGTGGGTATGGAGCCGGCTGAGGCGGGTACATCGTGCTTTGTGGTGGTGGTGGTGGTGGTGGTTGCGACTGTGGTTGCTTTATTGGGTCAGTTGACGGTGGTGGTGGTGGTGGTGTTGTTGTTGTTGGGGGGGAAGGCTGAGGCTGGTTGGTCTCCGGGAGAGATGTCTCCGGTTGAGGATTCTCTCTCTGGAGACTAGCCATTTCGCTCTACCTCCTGGCTTATGGCTCACTTTGGTTATTCCAACTCGTCGGAGGGGGGCAGTTTTGTAGAAACTGTGGTGGGAGATCGCTTAATTTAGGAGATATTCGCTTTTGGTATGATAAATAAATAGCAAACGACTATGTGGACCAGACCGAGACCGGATTTGCTCTACACTCAGCCATGAATTGGGAATATCTCCCCTATCCGTATATGTATTTTGCCATTCATGGGAGATGTTCCCAATACATGTAATATGAAGATAGTGAAATGAGTAAATCCGAATTTAAAAGGGACCATGGCGAAGAGTCTATTACATCTGTTAATAGCAAATAAGTTTAAACGCATCAGAGGTTAGTGCCATTTGTCAAATGAGAATTTGGATTTGCTCCTCATAGAGCGCATTTCACACCAATCTCACATTACTCGGTGTGGTTGTGCATTGAAAACATCTTACCATAAATTATAACATCAAAATATAGGAAATGATTAGGTGAGATAAATGACAATTGATAGCAGAAATACATGATACCGAAAAATTAAAGCTTGTAATCACTCCAACCCTATTATAAAAGTTATAACCAATTTGATATATAACAATCCCTTATATCGGTATTTATGCAAGTGGGTTTCTGTTCAAGTTTTTCGGCGTGATACTTAAGAATGTCAATGGGTCGGGTTTGACACGGGTTTGTTTCAACCCTAATCTGACCCTCCAGCACTCCAATCCAATCGGGCTTAAAAACGCATGATTTCTCAAACCTGATTCAATCATATAGGGTTTAACTTGATTCTGACCCAACTTGATCCGTATTATTTCAAATATATTTTTAACACATTCTGAATACTTAAAATACATAAATTTAAATAAGAAAAATGTTTTATAAATTCTAAGGTTTTTTTCCATTTAAAAAAAGAAAAAAAATCAAAATCAACATATAAATAAATTATAAATTTTAAGTTTATAAAATTAGAGTGAAAATTTTACAAGAATATTTAGTATATTGTGGGTATCATGACCTAGCGGGGCGGGTCAGCCAAAACTCGAATCCAACTCGAATTAAAGAATCAAAACCCTAACCCAACCCTAAACCAAATATAGTTGACCCTAACTCGACCCTATAGAATCTGGTCAAACCGAATTTATCATTTAACTCAACCCATTGACATCCCTATTCATATCATACCTTTCCCACACAATACAAATTACACACAGCAGATTTGGACACCAAGCTAGAGTTACAGAAACGTGCGAAACAAGTGATCAGAAAGACTTAAATTAAGTAAATCAGCAAAAAAAAAAATCTTGAGTGTGTACGTTTTTTATGTGTAACCAAACGCAGCAGCTTAAGAATACATTTGGTTTGATAAAAACACAAGAATGAACGCCCCCTACTTATATTTTGGTTTCCCATCTATGTTTATTAACTTTTAGCCCCCTAATCTATTTCTATTAGCTTTCTGCTATTCCTAAGGATGAGTTTGGATGGAGTATAAATGCAAATATGTAGAGTGCAAAACCTTATATTTTGTATGTATTTATGCTGTATATATTTGCATTTGTACTACTTTCAAACTGAGACTAAATAAAAAATCTCAGTTCTACCCATAGGAAACTTTTTAGATGTTTGAGATCTGAAAACTTTGCTTTCCAAATGCCACTTGCATTTGGGTTTAACTCTAATTAGAGGACATGAAACACAAATTCATATCTGAATTGATAAGACTCAGTTTCATGTTTTACTAGAATTAAACACATTTCAAACATCATAAAATGACATTAATGCCCTTATTATTATTATTATTATTATTATTATTATTATTATTATTATTATTATTATTATTATTATTATTATTGATAATAATAATAATATTTTAATATTTTTTACTAATATAAATCAATATTATTATAAATATTTATTATTACTTAATAAATATAATTTTTTATTTACATAAATAAGAATATTTATATAGTAATAAGAATATTTAATAATATGTTCATTAGTAATAATTAAAAAAAATTATTAGTTAATAACAATAAATAATTATTTAATTCAAAATATCATAATATTTGTTTATTAATAGAATACTATTTTTGTTTAATATTCTTTTTATTATTTATAATATTATCAAGCAGTCTATTTTTAAAGATAAAATAATAAATTTCACAATTTCAGATGTTAGAGAATTGCTCGAACTCAAATGATTCTCAAACCTCTAAAAAAAATAAAAAATCATTCTCAAACCTGAATAATAGACTTTTTAACTTTTCAGATTTATCAAATGGCACCTAAGCTTCCAGTCTTCTTTATTATGCCCTCTGCATCAACACAAAAGAAACACTTGAATATAATACTCCGCACACAGACCTTCAGTCATGGGCTTTGTGTTCTGTTTGTTTACTATTGGAAGTAATACATTTAATTTGTTTGTTGCAGCATTAATGAATTTGTTATCGTGTGTAAACAATACATATTCATAGGTTGCATTATCCTTGGCGCCACTCAATGATATATGTATGTATGTATGTATAAGTATAATATGTATATATGTATATATGTATAAAGAATCGCGTAGGTAAAAGTTGTATCAGATCTTGGTCCTTTTGCTGTTACATTTGAGGGTTAATTCATCGAAGACCTTTGAAGTTTATATATGTTTGTGCCTGCACTATCAGCTCATAAGGCTTGATATTTGAATTCTCAAACATGCACCTGTTTCTTGTTCAAACAATATTTGCAACTTTTGTAAATTCCACCCTCTTCTACTACATTGATCTCATGACATAAATTGTTTATCCTTCTTGGACTGTATTTGACTGCAGTGCAAATTTATTTACATAAAAAATGTAAGTTTTTGTTTAATTTTGTTTTAGATTTTACTTTATCCTATTTTATCTCTTAATTTATTTCACTTGAAACAAAATAAGTTAAAATTTGAAACAACAATAGATCTGAATTTACACTCAAATCATTTGCACTGTCATAGTTTTGTATCAGTGCAAATTTATATACATTGTAACTTTTAAAACCCTCTCACTTGTTTCCACCAAGTGATTCATGTTTTTTTTTTCTTTTCTAATTTTATCACCTTGAAATATATCAGTGTAGGAAATATAAAGATTTTATAAACAAACTCACCAACACTTTAATTTTCATACGTTACCAAAAATGTTCAAATAATAATCCCTTGCTTTTTAAGTTCAGGATATGCTATTATGCTTCTCGCTTTCCCTGCTACTAGCTGATGAGAGGTTCTTTAAGGCTGTGTTTTGTTTTAGACATGCCAACCCATCAGATTTAATTCCATCCTATCCAATTTAATTAAATCAGATTTCAATTGAATAAATCCAAACAGTACTCACAACATTTTAAACTGTGAGAATAAATTTTGTGAGGATAAAATCCAATCTCAATGTAGACACACGTCGAAAGTCTTGCCATTCGTTGATCGTCCTCGGTCCTTCGTTTCTCTCTTTCTCTCCTATAAGGTAGGGCTGGTTCATGGTAAGGCTACAAACGGATCAGATTAAAGTATCTAAATCCGATAAATTTGATACATCTGAATTTTAATCGGACGGATATGTAAATCACGTATTTGGATACAATTCTATATCCCATTTGATTAAAATATTAATAGATTTATATAAAATTAGCATAACTTATAATATTGGGTATAAACTAAAATATATTATAAATTAAAAGTATAACTAACTCCAATTCCTATTTAATTCTAAGGAATTTTAATACTAAAAATGATATTTTGCATAATCGAATGGATCAGATCTTAACAGATTGGATCAAGCATTATCAAATTTGATCCAATTATTAAACGAAAGGTATTTTCAGATCCATGGCTAAATGGATATGAGCATGCAATGTAAACGAATTGGATTTGAATTTGGATTGAATCTATTTAGTGATTAGATTCTACATCACAACCTTCCCTTTCCCTATTTCTCTTCTTTTCTTAAACCCCTTTCCTTTTTCCTAAGTTTTAAAATATCAATATGCCCCTATGTATTGTCAGGGGCATATCGATACTTAAAATGGTATATTTTTATATATTTTTATTATTTTTTTTTCAAATTTTCATTTTAGGCCTATTTTTAATTATATTTTACATTAAACAGAGGTCGTTTCCCAAAACACCTGTAAATACCCGATACGAAACGATACGCCCATATCACATCGAAATTTTGAATCTTGCTTTCTCCCCTACCCCTTCCCAGCTCTCTCATTTATTCTTCATTCCTCTCCCACCCATTCACATGGTATTTTCCTAAGTCATAATCGATGTAATAGTTGCTTAAACTCTTGGTTATTTCTTTGCTTACGCTTCTCAACCTCAACAGCCACGAACTATAGCTTTGCAATGAGGTCTTCCCATGACTATTAACTCAAACAGTCAGAAACTATAGAGAGATCGAGAGAGGTGTAGAAAGAATAACAGAGAAATCAAGAGAGATGTAGACAAAGTTCATACAGTGACTATATTTTTACAGAGAGATTGAGAGAGGTGTAGGCAGAGTCATAGAGAGATCGAAAGAGGTGTAGACAGAGTTCATACAGATCCTTTTCTTAGCTATTTATTTTTTCTCTTGCCGCTCATTATATTTTTTTTTCTCTCCTTTTTTTTGTTCATGTCACTCATGGCGTTTATTGGTTCCTCTGTTTTTTTTTCCTGTTTTGTCTTTTGACCAACCTTTTTTTTTTGTCATCGCGGGTTTGGAGGTGCGTGGACTGTGCTTTAAGTGAACTCTCCGTTCTGGCGTTCTCATCACGTTTGGACACACGCTCCACTGAACTTCACCAATCGACTGTTCTGACCTGCTAACCATGTTTTTCATTTATTTTTCTTCATTTATTTGAAACTTTACTATTGTTTCACCTATGTATTCGTTCAGATGGGGTAGAAACCAGTATTTTTTAATTTTTTTTGGTTGCAGTCACCCCTGATATGATATCGACGTCGCTTTGTCGAGCGAACGACGTGAATCACTTCGGGTTAAGAAGACGCCTAATTCGGGTTGGGTTGCTTTAGCAGGCCGGTTTAAGTAGTACCTATTTTTGTTGTCTATAGAATCCGGTTCGGTATCTAATCAAACCCGCACAATTTCATTGCTTCTAATGAAGATTTAAATTTCGATACGGTATGTCCCGTATTGAATGTATCATATCGTATCTTTTGGGTTTTGAAATAGCGCAATCCGGTTGTTCCCAGCTGGAGGTGATCTGGCTTCCAGTAGACAACGGGCTCAATTGATCTGCAAAAAATGAATCAAAGAACCTGAGGTTGCTTACCTGGCGAGGTCGCTCCGATGCTTAAGTTATTACTTGGTTGCAAGCTGGTATGAGCTTAGAATGCAAGAGAGCTAGTGAGCAGAAATTACGCGTACCTTTCACCCTTGGGAGGTGGAGCCTTCGCGGGTTTCGTGGAGCGATTCCGGGATCCTCGTTACGATGAGGTCCATTTCCACGTTAATTGGGGATAACACTGCCAGCTGATAAGATTCATCACTTCCGCCCGAATCGGACAGGGGAGATAATGCTAGCTGTTACAAGGCGTGATCCCGTAAGGCGTGGAATATGGTGGCGAGATCTTCGGGGTTTCCAAACAGTGGTTAGTCAATATTACCCGAGCTAGTGCCCTTTGGATCCGACCTGGTACGAATGCCGAAGTGCCTTGGGACCGAGGTGGTCCTGATGCAATCGTGCCTCGAGGTGAACTTGCCCCGAGGTGGTTCGGTTGTCCGAGCTCGATTCGTTGCAAACTTTGTGTGTTAGAGTGAGCTATCATCTTGCTAGTTAGGTCGTGTCCACGTGTCACAATATCATTGGAGGGCCAAATCCGCCTGAACCGGATTAGGGAGATAATGCTAGATGTTACAAGGCGTGATCCCGTAAGGCGTGGAATCCGGTGGCGAGATCTTCGGGATTGCCAAATAGTGGTCGGTCAATATTACCCGAGCTAGTGCCCTTTGGATCCGACCTGGTACGAATGCCGAAGTGCCTTGGAACCAAGGTGGTCTTGATGCGACCGTGCCCCGAGGTGAACTTGCCCCGAGGTGGTTTGGTTGTCCAAGCTTGATCCGTTGCAAACCTGGTGTGTTGGACTGAGTTGTCATCCGGCTAGTTAGGTCGTGTCCACGTGTCACAATATCATTGGAGGGCCAAATCCGCCCTCATCATTTGCCCTCTCCCCCACTCCCAAGCCGAAAGTAACTCGATGAAGAGAGTAAATTTCTCCTTTTGGCCCGGAATGAATAATTCGATGAGCTCGTAAGTGTCATTTCAATTCCTTAGGCTTTAGGAGCGAGTCGCAATCCACTCTTTGATTTTGCCCATGCCGAAGAGGCGACTAGATCTTATATGGTGAGGAGGTTTTCACTACTTCGGTATTTTGGCCCTTAGGCTCTGGGAGCAACTCGTAGTCCACTCTCCTTGATCTTGCCCATGCTGAAGAGGCGACTCGGTCTTATGTGGTACTTTAGCCCTTAGGCTGTGGAAGCGACTCATAGTCCACTCTCATTGATCTTTGATGTGCCCATGCCAAAGAAGCGACTAGGACTTGTATGTCAATGCAGAGGAGGCGACTCGGATTTGTATGCCCTTGCCAAGGAGGCGACTGGGATTTGTATGCCCTTGTTGAGGAGGCGACTGGACTTATCGTAGTGCCGAGGTCTTTTATCAGTTCGCCAGTTCACGCCTAGGCCAGGTCGCCAGGCTGCCAGGTTGCCAGTGCCAGGCTGCGCCTATGCCAGGCCACCAGGTCGTGCCTGTGCCAGGCTGCGGCAAGGCCAGGTTTCCAACTTGCGCCTAGTTGGCTCCTTAGAGCTACGACTGCACTGCATCAGCCTCGTTAGTGACGTCAGTTACCCACTCCTGCAAGAAGCTACTAGGAGCTCGACCTACAGGGGTTGCACTACTGACTTTAGGTCACTAGCTCGCACGGGCACCTTGGAAGGCTCGACCAGCAGGGGTGTCCATGCAATCTGTTGGCCGCCTACTCCCGCGGAAGCCACGAAGAGCTCATCTTTGTAGAGGGTACCTCGCGAAGAGGACTGATGAGGCTTTATCCGAGTTGAAATAGAGTTGGTAGAATTGCTTAGTCTGTTAGCCATCAACTTCCTACATAGTCTTTGAGTTCATAAAAAATGGAAACTAGAAAGTAAAAGCTTTTAGTTTCTAAAAGTTGAGAACTTAGCTTTCTAGAAGAAGATGACTTAGTCTTTTGAAGGATGAGAACTTAGCTTTTTGTAGTGTTTCTCACAAACGGCACCAAATGATGTAGCGTAATCCGGCTGCTCCCAACTGGAGGTGATCTAGCTTCTAGTAGACAACGGACTCAAATGATATGCAAAAAGCGAATCAGAGAACTTAGGGTTGCTTACCCGGCGAGGTCACTCCGATGCTTAAGTTATTACTTGGTTGTGAGCTGGTAAGAGCTTAGAATGCAAGAGAGCTAGTGAGTAGAGATTACGTGTACCTTTCACCTCCGGGGGTGGAGCCTTCGCAGGTTTCATGGAGCGGTTCCAGGATCCTCGTTATGATGAGGTCCATTTCCGCGTTAATTAGGGATAACGCTTCCAGCTGATAAGATTCATCACTTCCGCCCGAATCGAACGGGAGAGATAATGCTAGCTGTTACGAGGCGTGATCCCATAAGGCATGAATCTGGTGGCAAGATCTTCAGGGTTGCCAAACAGTGGTTGATCAATATTACCCGAGCTAGTGCCCTTTGGATTCAACCTGGTACGAATGCCGAAGTGCCTTGGGACCAAGGTGGTCCTGATGCGATCGTGCCCCGAGGTGAACTTGTGTCGATGTGGACTTGCCCCAAGGTGGTTCGGTTGTCCGAGCTCGATCTATTACAAACTTAGTGTGTTGGACTAAGTTGTGATCCTACTAGTTAGATGGTGTCCACTTCTCACAACATCATTGGAAGGCCAAATCCGCCCTCATCAGATTCCAATACGCCTGTTTTCATGTGTTTCAAGACCTTACTCTTTTTCAATAAAAAAAAAAACATATTTTTAACTCTCCAAAAACTAAATTTTGAAAATAAAAAAAAAAACTAAAAGAAGTATTCCCGTGCGTTTCTAAGTTCCATACGCGATACATAGAGGGTTATTGAAATTTTGTACCTTACGTCTAACCTGTTTACCACAGACCATTAAATACCACCAATCAATACACCCCAAACACGGGAGGATTTTTACCTTAGAACAACAAAGTCAACAGATCATTCAAGCCCAAAAGGGTCAGCTTTGCCATAAAATTGGTTACAGGAGTTGTTCCGACGACCTAAGGGTATGCTTTGCTAGAAATATTGGTCGCCGGCGGGTTGGGTCAGTTCCGACTACCTAAGCGTGTGTGTTTCTAACAAAACCCGGTTCGTTTGTGTTACCGGTTTGGTTTCCAACCGAACCCGATTTATTTAATAATTATTGTTTATATAATTAATGTTGAATATTAATTACTAATTTTATAATTAATAATTACTGATTAACTAATTATTCATTATTAATTAATAATTAATAATTATCAATTCAATCGGTTTGGGTTATCAATCACTGATTATTAATTATTAATTATTAATTAAATCATTTCGGTTTACTAATTACTTAAACATTAATAACTGTTATTATAATTAATATTAATGAAAAATACGGAAAACCCACAATAATTATGAAAATGAACATTAATTGCAAATTAATTCTGAAACATATTTTGGAATTAATGAAAATTAGTTTAAATTAATTTCAGTAAATCAATTTATTCTAACATTTTCAGTAATTAAGTATTCATAAATACAGAAATTTATGAAAATTACATTATTCATTTCAATGATCTTTAATATTATTTTCAAATTTCTTACTAGAAATTACTGAATTTGGTAATTTAAGTTAGTGAAAATTAAATTATAAAATTTTCGATTGTTCAAATAAATGCAATTTAAATAGTGAAATTCAAAATATTTTGTTATATTTATTTTGTAATTATTGTATTTATTGTATTTTCATTATAAATTTATTTTCAATAATTGTGCATTCTCACTATAAATTATCAATAATTATTGGAGATTAAACTATTATTATTTATTGGAGATTAGACTATTAATTTAGTTGAAATTAAGAGTGTTCACGAGTTGGGTTGGGGAGTTGGTCACTCGGAACCAATCGACCTTTAGTTAAAACCAGCCAACTCTGGTTGTATCAATTTGGGTCAGTTTTTGGTTTAGTTGGCTGGTTTAAAAGATTTAACTTAAAATTTTAAATTTAAGTTTTAAAAAAAAATATAGTGCTATTATTAAAAAAAATACATCAACATTTTTTAATTTATAATATAAAATATTTTAGACTAAGAAATATGGGAATTTTCTCACTTTTCCATATTAAAAATTATATTTAAAATATAAAATTTTAATATATATTTATGGTCAGGTCAATTCGATGTTGGTTTCTTTACAAATGGTCAAACCAAAACTGACCCAACCTGGTCTAGTTGGGGAGTTGCTGAACCAAGGCCAACCAAATATACTAAAAAACCAACCAACTCAAGTCGAGTTGGTTTGGGTTGTTCAGTTTGGTCGGTTTGATGAACAACCATAGATGAAATTAATTATTATTATTTTTGTATTACAAAAAATAATATTAAAATAGTATATAAATATAAATAATTATTAATCATTTAAAAAAATAAAATATTAAACAATGGTATATTCTTGTGCATCTATTATTTAACTTTCACTTAACAAAGCCTATGTATCGCATCGGTCCCCGCTAGTGTATATATATATAGCAAGACACTCCACGTTGCTTTTCCTTGCTCCATTACCCAACCCCACATTCTCCTTGACTTTCTCTCTCTCTCTCTCTCTCTTCATTCCTCCCTTCCCATAGGGTTTCTCTTTCTCTCCCTCCTCTCATTTTCTATAACAATGTAACTTCTCTCCTTAATTAGCTCAATATATGTTTTATCCTCTCCTTCACTTCTATCTCTAATTCTCCTCTATTTTCTCCACTTTCCCATAAAAATAGCGCATTAATTTATTAAGATTTGTTTTTCCAAATCAAACAATATTTATATCTATAGACGTGATTTCAACTAAAGAGAGGGGAATAAAGGGAATTCAATGTTTCCTATATATTCATGACATCTTCCATTATTGTTAAATAATATATTCTTAAATAATAATCTATTGTTAAATAATCCATTAGTTGTGAAAATTATTAAAAATATTCTACCAAAAAATGAAATAATTATTTCAGAATAATCCATTATTTAACAAATATTAAATAATTTAATATTCCACCAAAATTAATAAATAATCCATTATTTAATTCTTTTTGGTTATTAATAAATGTTCAAAATTTCAACATTTAGCGTAAATTACATTAATCATTGCAATTTAATAATTTTTCAATAAATTTTTACAATAAGAATTTATTGATAAAATATATTGCTAATTAGCGTAATTTACTAATTTTTATAAAATCAACAATTATAGTTAACAATTATCAAATAATTTAGGGAAACTCTTTAACTAATAATCCATAATTATTTTTTAAATAAGTAATTAAGAAATTAATCTATGAAAAAATATTATTCAAAACTATTTAAATAATAATCCATTATTATTATTCAACTAAAATATTATTAAAGATAGGAAAATTAAATTAGGAAATTGCTTCATAATTATTTAAATAATAATCCATTATTGTTATTTCAATAAATAATTCTTAAATAATTTAGTAAAATTTTTATGTCTATCCACACCAATCTAGACCACTTGGTTGACTTTGATCATACCTAGTTTTACATTAATTAACAACAAGTGGTTTGCTTTTAATTAAAACAATGTAATTTACTATAATTATATTTACTTTCTTAATAGTTAATAATTTAAGCCTAAAAAGTAAATAATTTACATCAATTTATTGTTATCATAAATAATTAATTTACTATACATTACCACTAATTCGTAGCAATTTCAATATTTTTTTGGAAATTATCATAAAATATTGTTATTTTTGTTATTTAATTTATTGTTAATTACTTAGTTATAGAAAATTATTAGAATTGTAGGGATGCATGGCAATTTTCCTTGTAAAACTAGGGCCCTACCCTGTCCCACACCGAACGAGGCAAGTTTTCTCAAATCTTAAATGGGGACAGGGCAGAGACGGAATAGGGATAGGGAAAATATTCTTGCCCCAAATTAGGGATGGGTTTGCATATAATTCCCCGAACCTAATGGTAAATTAGTAAAATATCCATAGATTTAATATTGATTTTTAAAATATCTCTAAGTTTTCTTCATATTCTTATAATCCTAGGATCCCATAATTTCACTTATAAAATACCCATAAATTGTCATAATCAAATTCCTAAAATACTCACAAATTCCATAATCCTATTTGTAAAATATCCTTAATTTAGATTTTTTAGGTGATTACCTTAGGGTGGAGAAATTTTGGGGATTCCCCATCCCCGATAGGAAATGGGTGCTTCGCCCCGAACCCGCCCTGCCACACGAGTTGGGGTGAGGATGGAGTAGAGTGTCTTGACTTATGGGGGCGAGGTACAAGGAGGGGTGCCCCATCCCGTGCATCGCACAAGCCCCCGCTAGTTAATTATAATCCATTTGCAACTCTAGCTACCCATCGATACATCAAATCGCAAAAAAAAAAAAAAAAAAAAAGTAGTTGTAACATTCAAATGAGCATGATTGAAAGATTAAGGTGATGTTTGGCATCGATGATGATTTCTCCTTGCCGATTATCCAAAAATCAGTTATTTCTGAAAAATCACCAAAAAATGTTGTTTGGTATGTCATTTATGCCATGTAAGCTGATTTTTTATAAATCAACTTTGAATCTGTTTGCTACCGATTTTCAAGGACCGATTATTTTTTGTATTAAAGTTATTATTCAATGTCATGCCATCCTCAAAAAATCGGAATCAGTTAAAAATCAAGAAATCACCAGAAAGTGATCCTTGAAAAGGGTATTATTTCAATAATCGATTTTTGACTGATTTCTCAGAAATCGGTATAATCAGCCAACCAAACAAGAAAAAAAAAATCACTGATTCTTCAAATTCTCATATGGATTCTACATGACACCGATTTCTGGAAAATCATCGTCGATGCCAAACATCACCTAATATGTTAAGGTTAAATACTTTAATCATTCTACTGTTTTAGCATTTCCATGATAGTGGATTTAGGGGACTGTTTACTGCTTAAAACAATTGGGTGGAATCCACATTTCAAAACCTGTCCAGAAGAATCTACAAAATTAAAGAAAAAAAGAACAATTGGGCTATGATTGGTTGGGAATTCTTTAAGATCTCTCTCTCTCATTTTCTATAATTCAACTATCCAGTTTCACGTCTATTCTATGTACATAAAATTCAGTTGTTCACATCAGCTTATTCTCTCCTCCTTTGGCATCCCTCCAAATGGGAGGTGTGGGATATAACCCGTACATCCGGAATTCACATGGGAACATTTCGATTTGGGAGATGTTTTCAATACACGGTTGGAATGTGCTCTGGGGCATAGATATGAATTCATAGATCAACAGGTTAACATTGCCTGTTGTACCTCACCCTTAAGAGTTAGCATTGCCTGTGACCAACGTCGCAGAACAACTCAGTGACTCCTAGTGATTATTGAACACGCCAGTGTGGTTAAAAAAGACAAAATATCACGTTAAATCAGTACCTGATTAACACACTGGCGTGTTCAAAAATTATTCGGCTTAGGGTTTTTTAAGTTTAGTCTATAGGTCGGGCCAGGCTATTTTGGCAAATCCCGAGCCCGGTTCGAATTTATTCCAGGCCATGCTTTTTCACCCGAGGTTAAGCCCACGTGCTCATTTGCATGTTCAAGCCCATCCAGGGGCCGGGCCACCCGGCCCATGAACAGGTCTACCTGCCACCTTCCCACCAACGTGAAGGTGGACGTAGATTTCTACCTCGCCATGGATGAGGATGAACTCTTCTATGCCGATCTGAGAAAGCAAGTTCCAGTTTTGACAGCAGATGATAACAAAGCAGTGGTTGGAGCCAAGCCCCTAGATTTCGGTAAGACAGGACCATGGGGAAACAAACCTCTTGCCTCCAACAAGACAGAACTGCTGGGAGCCGAGCCTCTCATGTCCAACATCTTCAGCAACATAAAACCTAAGTCTAATATCTCAACAATTGGTGACAACCCTGCTTACCGCCGAGAAGTTTCTTTGGTGTTGGGAAATGGGAGTATTCTGGATTGGCGTTTAACAACTCAGCTATTGGCTCCATCCCTGCTTCGCAGTCAAGGAGCAAGTTTCAAGTTGACAGATACGAGTATTCTGGTTCAATTCCATCTGAACAGATGAATACAGGAAAAGAAAGTAGTGGAACTGGTGTTTTCATTCCCCAGATCAATGAGTTAAATCTGAGACCCCAAAAGAAAGATATACAGAGTAAGTAGACCACTTTATGTGTTGAAGCCAAAACAACAATTCTATCAGGACGTTCATCTTTAATTAATGACTAATGTGGCATTTGTTGATTGTAGAATGGAAGAATAATAAAGCTCAAGTGACACAGAGAAACCATGAAGCTCAGGTGAAACCAAAGACTCTAGAAGAACAAAAGAACCATGAGGCCCAGATGAAACAAAAGATCCCTGCAGAACTCAAGAACCATGAAGCCCAGATGAAACAAAAGAGTCCTGCAAAAGAGAACCATGAAGCTCTCCAGGTAATACAGAAGAGTGTAGCAGAACAGAACAGCGACGGTCTATATACAGAAGAGGGCACACAAGAACCATGAAGGTCAGGCCTTGCAGAAATGGATATGGGTGGAGAAGTATTGATGATTTGTTGCCTTAAAAAATAAAGAGGAAAATTTTCACAGATGTGTGCTCACTTCCACTGTTTAACTTAAAGCTTGTAATATAGAAGCGACATTCTCCCCATTGTCAAGCTGTTCAATAAAATCGTTGCCTCATTAGTAATGTCTTTACAGTTCTTAGGTTGTTTTGGTAGGACAAAAAGTTGTTTGTAGATTGAAATAGCAGATCCAAAAGAAACACAAGGGTGCCTGCACATACATGACCCACTTAAACACCTATTCTCTAACATAAAATTGGTAAAAGTAATGCTTTTTTACTGAGAAAAAAGGTAATAATACAGCTTCAAGGCCTTAATGGTTCTAAAAATAGCATGCCTCCTACTACCATAAGAAGAACAAAGATCAATGTTGGCCATTATTTACAGAAAAAGATATGCTATCCACAAGACACTACAGCCGCACATTGAGAACATATTCCATGAATGTCAACATACAAGTACGGGAGATGTTCCTGATGTGCAGCTGTAGGGTCTTGTGTGTAGCATCTTGTGGATAGTAGACCCGATCTCTTGTTTTTGAACAATAAGTCATTGCTGTTATAACGAGAATGGAAACAATCCCTTGAAGCCTAATACTAAAAGGAGAATATGATGGATACCAGCAGCTTCAGAAAAAGGAGTATGATACAACATCATATGTTAAGCAATCTACAATACAAACTGAAAAATCCTGACTAAAACCTGTTTCAAATTTCAACGCAGAATTTGAAAATTGGCTGCTCCAGCTACATTTGTTTAATATTACAGCATCAAAATTTTCCAGGCACTCTTTGTACACATCATATTTCAAACTAATTCCTTCTCTGACCTAACTACATCCAAGACAGAGGGTAAAG
Organism: Nelumbo lutea; assembly: GCF_056320005.1. Classification (NCBI taxonomy): domain Eukaryota; kingdom Viridiplantae; phylum Streptophyta; class Magnoliopsida; order Proteales; family Nelumbonaceae; genus Nelumbo; species Nelumbo lutea. The sequence goes on along the minus strand of NC_142686.1, from coordinate 22,797,379 downwards.
AGGTCCCTATTAGTCCCTAGGGCGTGCCAGCCATAAAGAACTTAGTGCCCGCAGCCTTGAAAGATAATCACTGATAACAAGCAGGGCATGGGCTGCTTGATGAGTGGTTAATATGCGATGCATTTGTTGCAGAGTTTGCTGCCGCAAGAGGTCAGCCTAAGAAAGAAGAAACACATTGCTTAAAATTAACTCCCAAATTGAACAGAAATGCTGTGGTCCAAATATGCATAGATTGCCACAAATTTGATCAAAATTTAAGATTGAAATGCTTAAAAATTTCTTTTGAAATTGCATATAAACTTCTCAGAAATCCGTCAAACTCTAAATCCTTGGTGCCTCAATGGTTACATATGTATGAGGGTGTTGACTGTTGAGCAAGCATCTAAACATACTGAATTGGTGAATGACTGAATGTCCTTACCTGGTGAAGGAAGTTCTCAAGTGTCCCAAGTTTGCCCATTGCAAGTGCCATCTGGCCCATGTAATCAGCAACATTTCCATAACCAGAAGGTCCAAGAGCACCAGAAGATAGGGTATCTGCAAGAGATTGTTGCAAAGCTTCCATCCCTTGAGACAAGGCATCCTCAGCCTGTTGTGAGGAATGCTGCAGATTACATATACCCATTAACTGTTGATCAGTTAATGGTTCGAGATGGTTTCCAAGAATCTGAAATTAACAACATGCAGAACTGAATTAATCACAAAACACCTCCATAAGCTATTATACATTATACAAGAGGAAAACACACACAGCCATTCTTTAATGGATAAAAAGATACAGCCCACTGCATCAATCACACTCTCACCTTGAGAAGTTCAGATGAACGGAAGCCCCCCAACCACATGAAACACCTCTCAGCAGGTGTCTTCCACATGCCTGAGAGCATGTGGAACACATCAGACTTTGCACCTATACTTTTTAGCCTGAATATTTCATCATAATGTGACATTACATTGTCAACAAGAAGGCACAACTCATTATCACCGACATGAGAATTTACAGCCACTCTCAAGTCATTGATATGCCTTTGATGCTCATCAATCCACCGTGCATATTCCATATCAAACGCTAAAGGCCCTGAAAAAATTGTTAACATAAAAACCTGCATGAATAAAAGCAATCTTTCTTGATACTTACAATAACAAACTGTAAAACAGTGTCTTCTTTTTTATCAATAACAAAGGATTTCAATGTAAAACATTGTCTTCTCTCTGCATGAACAATCTCATGAAGTGGTAGAACCACCAGAAACATTATCTTCTTTGTTTCCTTCTTTTGGGTTGAAAATATTGGTAACCTCACTTACTTCTGCCCATATTAACATATATGCACAAGGAAAAGATTAACCTTACTTCAGCCAGTGCCACCAAAAAATTTCTCTAGGAGGTTTTCCATAGAAAAATCAACACTTGCGATGTTCCTCCAGAGGAGAAGGCCTAATTGGTACTTGTCCCTACAAATGAGTTTCCTTAGCAATGCAAGTGAAGAAACTACTTACCAATTATTTATCACCTACTTGTGTAACTATTGCATTTAGGAGTGGTTCTTCTCTCTTTTTTCGTTGCAAGTGGAGTCCACCAAAAAACATGGAAAGCTTATTTAATCTTCTTTATTTCCCTTGCCAAGGAAAGGGATGATCATGAAGAGATACACAAGGGCAACAATGCCTTAGATGCTATGGGAAGGAAAAAAATGAAAGGATCTTCGATGGGAAGGCATAGACCAAGGAAAAAATTATGGAAAGCATCGCAGTAAAAGTAGTGCATTGGATAAAAACATAAAATATTTCTGCCCATTTCTCCATGGTGACATCTTCAGATAATGGAAATGTGTAGCAAGTGGCATGGTCAACAACTACAAGGGTGGTAGTTTAATGGAGCCTACCAACCACCAACCACATAAACCTAAACTTTGATGACTACAATATGGCAAATCCAGGATACTCAAGCATAGGAGAGGCATTTAGAGTAAAGTGGAACAATTCTAACCATGTATTCTGGACTAGTGGGTTATGGAGACTCCTTAAGAGTTAAGTTGCTAGCAACACGAGAAGGAATGAGAATTGGAAGGTCATTAAACTATAAGAGTATAGTCGTGGAATGGGATCCAAAGGTGGTGGTGAGAAGGTTAGAGTACAATAAAAAAGGACTATGGCAATGAAAGACATCATGAGGAAATAAAGTATTGCCATGGGAGCTGGAAACCACTTTTCTCAGGCCAAATGATCAGCAAGTCAATGCAATAAACCAAGCATGGGGTGAATAGGGATCAATTGTTTTTAGGTCAATTGTAATGCAATGACTAAGAAAATGGGTTAGGTGGTTTTTACCAGCCTAAAGTGAACGGATGCTTGGCATACTTGTATATAAATCATTATTTTCTAAATTAATAAAACACTATGTTACCAATCAAAAAACTGAAAAGATGTATAAGTTGCATACCATTTCCAATCACTGAATGGCTTTGGTCTCCTGAGTATCCATTTGCAATAAAATTACCCTGTACCAAGAGAATAAAATTGGGAAAAAGAAAAAGAACCATACAGCAATATTTGATCAATCGGCAGATTATATGAATATGCAGAATAGCAAAATCAATTCTGTGCACTCATCACACCTGTTGTCGTGCTCGCTGAAGCTCTTGCTCTAGTTGAATGAGTTTCAACTGGCTATTCTCCAGCTTCTGAACATATACCTGTCCAAAAGCTAGGTCTATTGTCCTCAATATATCTCGCTCATGGCATTCAAGAGATCTTAAATATAAAAAGATGGCATAAAAAACTTTGTTATATAGATAACTGTAAGCTACTAAACTAGCATTCAGTGGCATATTTTGGCCTCATTAGTATAATGAGTATATGGCAATATGTTGGAAGACAAATGAAGACCCTTTAACAAGGAACTAGGCAATTCGATAGTTTCATACATAGAAATGAAAAAAGAATTGAAACCAAAAGTTTTCTGACTGACACATTAAACGAAAAGGCTATATTTAGAAAGATAAAAATAAAAGCAGTTTATTTGTAGAATTGGTTAGAAGAAAACTATTAATATGACAACAAACACTAGAGGCTAAAACAATCATATATATTATTTACCCACGTCTTCTGGAGAACAATTTATGTAGCAGTTCATTATCCACAATTCCCATATGTCAAACTGTCTAGGGATGATTATCCAATAGCAAACCATTTGGTTTCATGCATTACAATTACTAAACAATAAAAGATCAGTTCACAGAATATTGGCCCATATCATATGGTTATATTCTATGTTGCCTTTTGCATGTTACTATTTCAATTTTCTATTTTGATTCATTAAACCTGTTTATCCCAAAATGAGAAGCATCTAGACCTTTCTCTCATGTGGCTAACAAGTAACAAGTAACAACTCAGATCAGTGAAAACTTCTAGTGAACTTTTTAAAATTTCAATAGCATGTAATGACTTTATAAACAGTTTGGAGAATGACAATGTAACCATTCCAACATATCCAAAATTGATCATAAATGATTGATTTAACAGGATTCAATCATCCTTCTCATCTTAAAGCATGACAGGCAGATAAATAAAAACATACAAAGTAATGCAAAACTGTGCAATTAAAATTCAATTACTTTCTCTAATCCATGGCACAATAGCTTTCCCTGGAAATAACTCAAGCAGAAATTTTCCATTTTATAAGCAAGACCAAGTAATCAAGCTTCCTAGCAAGGAAAATTTAGAACCAAAGATTTTTTTTTGGGGGATATATATATAATGGAGATGATCACCCCTAAAACAACAGTCAAACAATGTAGGCAATGAGGAACACATCCAATTAAAAAAGACAGTCACCAACAGGTTCTAGTTTGTAGATTCTCTCCTCATCATCTGCTGAAGATTAACATCAAGTCAAGACTATCATGTAAATATTACAAAAACCAACTCCAATCATAAACAAGTGAGAAAAAAAAAAACTGTTTGTGAAAATGCTATCCAGGCTTATAAGCATTCAAAGAGTTCACATCCTTAGTTTTAAACTACTCATCAAAAGATAACACACTACTTGTGCCATCAACAGGTTTGGGAGTGTGGCAAAAGGAGGACAAAATATAGAAAATGTAACCAGCATAAATAAAATATTTGACAAGACATATAAGATGCCATATAGTAGGTAAAGTCCATGCGGAGGAAAATACATTGTATTTTTTTTTTTTTTTTTTGCAAATGCATTATCACATGGAAATGGAAGAAGCCATCAAGAAGCAGAAATATCCACAATTTTTTACTCCTATCCATCCCATTTCCAGTATAAAATATTATACAATCAATTAAAAGGACATAAAAGGGTCATTTTCCAATGTTGGTCCCAGCCATCTAGGGTCTTGGGAGGGGTGGACCAGATGCAGACTTAAACTTTGACATTTTTTGCACAAACCACTCTCAGACTCAAACCCAAATTCCTCGCTCTTGTCAGCCCAAGATTTTACCATTGCTCCAAGAAATGGTAATAGAGTTTTATAGCACAGAAAAATAACAAATCTATTTACAAACCAAAATGTACATATAGAAGTGAAATGCATATGTGCAATATTAATACAACAAGGCTGTATTTGGTTCCTTGTAAAACAAATGAGAAATGAAAAGGTCTGGAAAAATCCTTTAGTAATTTTAGGAAATATCTTGAGGATTTTCCCTACATTAGATTCTCTCAGTCACTTCCTCTTCCTGAGGAAACAAATGCAGCCTAAATAGAAAAATAAACCATAAAAAGAGGGGTAAGCATTGCCAAGATGACTCCTGATATAGAAATCTTAGAGGTATACCGGAACCACACAGTGACTGAGCCTATTCTCAAAAGCCACTTAATATGACAATGAGTTGGGAACTAGGATCTGATAATACGCATCTTGTCTCTTCAACAACATGCCCATGGTCACATCATACAAGGAGGAAGTTGAAAATATCCATTCATTACAGAACAGAATTATCTATAACAGAAAAAGGAAACATGATGCCTTGAAATCAAAACCTTAAGTGGAAATTCTATTATGAAGATCCACAAAATATAGTGCATTTTTAAGGTTAAAGAACTTGAAGAAATGCTAACCATAAAGGTTGACCAGACCATATCTGCATATGGGATATTTAACACTGTAGATCTAGTGCATTTTGTGGGTCTACTGGACCTGATACAATGGACCATATCCATGTTTTTAATGCTATTGAATGTAAATAGGGTTTGACCAGCCCATATGCATAGCATGGCTCACAAACAGTTAATGCATGTTTATACTGATAGCTATATGTCCTAAAACCAAAACCAAAGAAAAATTTGATATGAGGAACTTCCAAAATCATGGTCTGAAAGTACATCATCTCTTCAAGGATTTCTCCTCAGTGGACTTAATTAGAAATTGGAGTGTTATAGCTATATCCTTGCCTTCCTCCCCTGTGGTACAAGATTGTTGGGTACCACCGCCTCAGTTCAAGGTGAAGCTAAACTTTGATGGAAGCTCCTTGGGTAATCCAAGTCCATCGAGAGTGGTGGTTGTGTACAGAAACGAGGAACGAAAAGTCTTGGCCCTTTACTCGGGCCCAATTGAGGTGGGAGATTCATTAAGGGCAGAAGTAATGGCCTTACTTCATGGTTTGAAATTGGCGAAACAATGGGGCATGCAGCAATTAGAAGTGGAAGGAGACTCCAAGCTGGTAATAGGGTGGATGCAAACTGGAAACCTGGGAGTGTGGTCTCTTAGACAACCGCTAAGAGAGATTATTAGCTTAGCAAGGGAGATTGGGGTGCACTTTAATTGGGTAAGGTCAGCAAATGGAATGGTTGACACTTTAGCTAAGCAAGGGGTTACTAGGGAGGCTTTGTTCTGGGCCTGTTTGTAAGTTTTTGATTTTCTTTTTCCATCCTTTTTGTGGGTGGTAAGCCTGTAATCTTTTTAATTATCTAATGAAAGTTACCATTTCCTCTAAAAAAAAGTACAAAGTAAAAAAAAAAATGTCTTACTTTCTTCCTTAAACGACTCTTCCTTGCAGCTTCACGATTCTGAGCCAGCCTACGAAGTGTCTATATGTATGACCACCCAAAAATAAATAAATGTGGAAGTAAAGAACCAAATTATATAAATCATGCAATGGCAATCACAAACCTTCTGATCTCCAGTTTTTGCCTTTGATCTGTCTGCAGAATCCACAGATATAAGTGCTCCTGACTGAACACCGTGAAACTTAAACAGGGTAAAACCAAATCAGGCTTTCCAGCCAATCAAAACTCTGTGTTTATGAAAACTGCATGCAAGTTGCGACCTAAATGCATAATTGGAAGGTATCCACATGGAATTGAAAACTTTGTCAAGTTTTACTGCTGAAATAATAGAGATCCATCTTTTTTTTTCTATTCTTGAGACACGTCAAACATCAGAAATGGAGCACATTAGAGAGAACTTGGGACAAGTTCCAATTAGTGGCAAGATGAGAGGACAAGCATAGATGAGCAATGATTGGACCTTTTGGATCGAGTTGGTGCAAGTAGAAGACTCTAAGAAAGCAAGGGGAAGACCAAAGAAAGCATGACCTGAAGTGGAAAGACAATGATATAATGACTTGCAACTTGACAGAAAATACTGCTCTTGATAGACATAATGGCCAAAAAAGGATTCTGATAGGCAACCCCAATAGTTGGGATTGAGGCTAAATTGAGTTGAGTCAAATTGTTCAAATGAGTCAAATTATGTATTCATACCAAACCTTGGGTTTGTCTCCACAGATTTTGAGAATCTATCCTAATAGAAGAGTGACAGAAAAGGAAATAAAAGTAAAATTATCCATACAAGCTTGTATGGATTTCAATTTCAGTTTCCTTCTTTTAATTGCATTTAGAAGAAAATTGGAATATCCAGTAATTTAAGCAAATCATTTATGGAAGAGTATGCATAAAATTTAGATATCAGGCTGGCAAGTGTGAATTCGAGTATGAGAGTGGCCAAATGTTAGGACTGCGTCTAGTCTACCCCTCCCAAGACCCCAGTAGCTAGGAAAGGCATTGTGAAATGCCCTTTTTTATGGATAAAGTTTGGATATTGAAATCCATAATTGTTCTCAGATATAGGTTACCATTATAACCTATAAATAGAGAAATGTCTATATACAGTGGCAAATTCAAGCATGTCCACGCCATTATTGGTATCATTACAACTTTAAGTCTGTGCTCCTTGATTTCCAAACTCAAAAATTAAATAAATAATAAACCTTGCCAAGTTTGTTATCAGTAACTATTGCTCTTTCCACCAACTGATGGAGGCCCGTTGCCACCACGGTTGGGGGGTTATGGGTATGGGGGACGGGCTACCCGTTTTTCAGCACTTTAGCCCCATGAAGCACGAAAACAAAAGATGTTCTTTCCCTTCTCGCATGAAGAAAGACCCACCCTATTTTACACATTGAAGCCGTGATTCCCAGTTCCCCAACCCATGAAACCAATTGTTAAAGCCCCACCCTATTTTACAATGTTGCAATCACCTCTCAGATAAGAAAAGAGAAACACCTGGTTTTTATCATCTATGTCGACATCTGTAGACGTATCCGCCTGCTGACTGTTGTCAACCATTCCAGAGTCCCCCCAGTTCTCAAAATGCACATTCCCAAACGAAGCAGCAACGGGCATTGTTTCCTTCTGGAACGAGTATTGCCCTGTATCAACTCCCGTCGCAGAAGTTATGTCCGACGAACTAACGCTCTGAACAAAGAAAGTTTCATATTTAACCAATAATCAGGTTCCATCAATCTAATTTCGCAATCAATTCAGATCACAGGACAGAGAGAGATGAGAGAGGAGTACCGTGTTTAAGCCGCCAAACTGTAAATTAGTAGCAACAGAGACGCTATTCGACTTCAAACCGAAAAACGAGCCTAGGAAATACAAAAGGCAGCTCGAAGAAGTGAAAGCGTTGCATAAAGAGAAACAAGCCTTTAGCACTCCGAAGCAAAAGAAAGAAGACAAGAAAACAAGACGAAAGAGAGAAGAGAAGAGAGCTTTTAATGATTGGATACCTGGGCTTAAATTAACGGCATCTTCGTGATGGAATCCAGTAGACTGTTCAAGCTCCCCAAGACCCGAAAACCGAGATTGGTTACGGCTACCTTCACCACCTCTGCATCATTTTGGAACATTCAAAATATAAAAGAAAATAAAAATAAAGTATATGTGGAGAGCTAACTAGATTAGATGTATTTACAGAAAGAAAACCAAAGCCACAGATCAAGATAAAGCTCTCACACACAGAGAAGGCAAGTAAACACCTTAAAGGCTTTCTAAATCATGAAAACCACAGTCAAATAAATACCAACTCACATCAACCCGAAACGAAACAGAGATACAAAATCTAGTTTATTAGTTAGTCAAAAACAGAGTAAGGAAAAGAAATACCGAATAAACGAGGATGAACAATACATTGTGGAGTTGGTCAAGGCTTCTATGAAGCTCTGCATTTCTACTCCTTTAAACCATCTCTACGTTTGAAGAAGACGACTGAGGAGAAGGAAACAAAGAGAATCAGAAACAAATAACATGAAAATGACGAAATTTTCTTCTATCCTTTTCAGTCAGAGAGCGAATCAGTACGGCTCCTTTTTTATTATTTCAGCTCTAGCTTCGGGATTTTAGTCTTCCGATGCACTTCAATACCTGCAATACCTTCTCTCTCCTCTCTGCTCCTTCGCTCTCCTGTCTTTCTCTCTCTGTCTGCTCCTTCTCTCTCCTCTGTCTTCCTCTCTCTCTCTCCTTTCTAGCTTTAAAATTTGTTTGGATATCGAAGTATACAAAAAGGCCAATTCGATGGTGATGAGATCATGGTTATTCGAATCTCTCTCTAAGGACTTTGCTTGAAAGCAAGAAAATCTCCTCTGCGACTGCAACTCACCCGCCAAAATTGCTGCATCCTAATGCCACCACCGTACTCATGATGACGTGTCACTTTCTATATCGTCGTATGTATTGTTCTTGCTTCGTACATCTCCGAACTCCCACTGTACCACACTACCACCTAGACCTGTCAATTGGGTTGGGTGGTTCGGGTTAGGGTTGGATCTACGTATTTTGGGTTGATTTCGGGTTGGGTTGAATTTTGAATTGGGTTGTTAAATGTTATACTCTAATCTTAAATGTTTGGGTTAGGGTTTACTCATGATTCAATTCAATCATCTAAAAAATAATTGAAATTTAAAAAAATAAATAAAAATTATATGAAAATTATCAAAATTAAAAGAATTAAACTTAAAATTCCAAATATAAAATAAAAAGCTGGAACATTTAACAATTTAAAGAGTAAACAATAAAAATAAAGACTAAATTGAAAAAATTAAAGAGTGGAAAATCCTAATAAGCATAAATAATCCTAATTAAACTTGACAATCAGATCAGCGGGTTGACCCATGAACCAATTCAATCCAATTTTTGGATCGAATTATTTTCACATTCGAATAACTAAATATGAGACCCTGTCCTGCCTTTTCGGGTTGGATTGGATCGGATTTACGGGTTATATCAACTTTTTGCCAGGTCTAATACCACCTAACATGACCTTTTTCAGAACGACAACTTCTCTAATCTCGATTATCTAATTCGCCAAGTAAGTTCTGATCTCCTGTATTTGCCACGTGTCAGCGTTACCCTTAGTCGACCGTACAGGAGGTTTCCTCCTTGACGCCGAGTCCCCGAAGTAGACGAAAAGGGAAGGGCGCGGGGAACATGCTGGCAGCATACGTGGCAAATCTTGCTTGGCATCCAATAAGTCCGCCGCACATTCAATTTTTGCTCTCTAGGTGATCTGTCTGGGAAGAAAGCAGCTCACTGGGTTAATGGTTTGCGCGCGTCTTGATAATGCTATTAACTCCCATGCTCTGTACAGTGACGTGTGCAGTGCACCTTGCCTGAGTTGCGAGGCAAACATTAATTTCTACTGTGGACTGGGAGAAGCAAACACGTGGATGTAAATTCCCATCCCACATGAGTTCGAGTACGTGTCAAATTTTGGTTTGGTCTCTATATGGGACCCACGATAGATGTTAGGATCTTACGTGACATTCATTTCCACAGCGGGTCCCAGTGACAATCATTCAGCTTTCAATTGTCAATTGTTAAATTACAGCCTAGTTGGTGTTTGATACCCATGCGCCACATCAGAGTCACATCAGCAAAAAAAAATGGGATAAGAATCCACCTCAAAAATCTCTCTCCTAGTCTATTAGTAGCCCCTATAAACTATGAACTGCGTTAAATTTGGCATTAATCCACGAACACGAGCACGAACACGAACAGGATTCAGTCCATTCCTAAAAATTCCAACTCCACGCTAAGAGTAGACTAAATTATAAAATCCTTAAGCTGTTTATTTTGCTATTTAATTAACGAATTTTAAAAATTCCCGAATTTGGTCAGAAATCTGGTGTTTGGAATCGATGACTTCACCAATTTTTTAGAAATTGGTGATTTCTTTAAGTAATTAGTTATTTTTCAAAATTCACCTTTTGGGCCTGTTAGATGTCTCTTCTTAATTTAATGTTGAATGCTAAAAAGCACTCATGCATTTTCATAGCCAACCAACGAGCCGTGAGATGAAGGGAAATCTAAAGATTTAGTAATTTTATTTATTATTAATTAATATTAAATTAATAATGTTGCTAATTAACTAAAAGTATTTAAAGTTATTGTCATTATCTAAAATTTTAATAGTTGTATTTTTCATTTAATGTTGATTAACAAAAAATAATTATTGTTAATTTAATATGAACAAATATATTAATAAATTTAGTTAACTTAATATGAACAAATACCCAAATAGCTTGCCTAAGCCGAAGACCGGGCCAAGATATCAAAGGTCCATTTTTTTTTAATTTGAAAATGATGTTTAAATTTTTATTTCATATGATTTTTTGTGTATACAATTGCTTATATATACAGTTAGACCTATTCATGTGCCAGATAGCCCAATGTCCCGGTTGGCCTGACCCATTATTTTTCAAGCCTTGACAAAATTTTAGGCTCGTTGGCTCGAGCTCGAGCTTTCTCAAATAAGCCCAGCCTTGACAAAATTTTAAAGTTATTGTCATTATAAAAGTATATTGAAAATAAGACATTTTGTATACAGATTGGGCTTTGGGCTCAGGCTCGAGCTCCGGGCTATATATAAGGGCTAGGCTCGGGTTCAAGATGTAGGCCTGATGGTCAGGCTCATGCTTGCACATTTTTTATTAATAAAGCAACACATGTTAATTATAAAACTATGGTTTTTTACAAATTAAAATCTTTATTTAATTCTAGTCTAGTATAAAAAATATATATATAACATTTCTATATATGTTAATATAAAATATATAGAGAGAGAGAGAAAAAAAATATAAAATTTGTTATTTAAAAATTATATAATAATATTTACCCTATATGCATATAGGTTCTAAATTGAGCTTATTAGAGGTTGTTAAGCTTGGGCCCTATCCTCTAAAGCAATCATTGGACTCCAAAAATTATACCCAATTAGACATTGGATTTAATTATCCCTAATAATGTGTAGGCATGGTGCATATCTCAACTAGATCTAAATCAAAAGAAGATAGTTGCTTGAGCCTACAAATTTATAGATCTAATCACGTTATGTTAAATTATAAACGATTTGTTACTTTTTATTATTAATTATTAAAATTTTGTTATCTATTAAAAAATTATAATTATTAAATTACTATATTTATTTGAAATATAGTAAATTTTGGAAATTATCATATTTTCAAAATTATTGCTAATTTTTTAGCTAAAACTAATTAAATGAATTTTTTGGTAATTAAAAGTAATTTTCTACTATTTATAACTTAAATTATAATTATTGTTAATTTTAGTTTAAAAATAATTGTTGTTAATTATATTACTATTAATAATTAAAATACATCATTTTTTTCATTATTATTCAGTTTTTTTGCAATAAAATACAATTAATTAAATATTTTAATTATTTTTAGTATTTTAATTAAGCTTTACATTTTTTCAGAATTTTTGGATTTTTAATTAATTTTTGGTGTTCTTTCATTATAATTAGTAATTTTTGCACATGAGTATTTTTCAATAATTTTCAGAATTTTCATCGTTTATTTTTGCATATTAGTCACTACAAAATTAATTTGCACCTGCTTTCATTAAAAATAAATTAAACAACTAAATAAATACCATAGTTAATAAAAAATACAAGTAATTTTCAATAATTTTTAGATAGGGTAAATTTTAATAATTTTTGGTGTTTTTTTAATAATAAAATACTATTAATTATACATTTTAATTATTTTCAATAAATACTCTTATTAATATAAAATATTATTAATTGCATATATTTTTTAATTATTTTTAGTATTTTAATTATGTTTAGGTTTTTCATAAATTTTTGGATTTTTAATAAATTGTTGGTATTTTAAAACTTTCAATTAATACTTTTTATTAGCGTTTATTAAGGTCTCAACTCATAAGTTATCTAATAATATTATTAAAATTATCAATTAATAATTTTATATTTAAATTTCTTATTTTTATTAGTGTTTATTAAGTTGATTTTTTAAGTGGAATTAAAACACATTTTTAATATTTACTAAGTTTTGTTAATATTTATTTTTAGGGAAAGTATAATGGATTTTTAAATTGACAATTTTTTTATTGTTTAACCTCAACCTATTTATATTATTTGATTTATATCATGCTTTTCAAAACCGGACCAAATCGAAAAACTAGGAACCGATTAGGTGACTAGTTCTGTTTTACCCCATAACCGTTATTTTGCCAAAAGCCATTGATTTGCTCAGGAAATCGCTGACCTGGGCGGTCAAACCATTTCAACCGTCCAACGGTTTTGCCCTTTTTTTTGTCACTACATGTCATCCATTCAATTTGAATAGTCAGGCTGTTCGACTTGGGAGCCAGATCTCTGACCAGTTAGTTGTCCGATTTGGTTTTAAAAACCTTGGTTTATGTTATTGCTACTCTCTCTCTCTCTCTCTCTCTCTCTCTCTCTCTCTCTCTCTCTCTTCAATGTAATATAACATGCATTAAAATAAAAGGCCTTTAAAAACCCACACGTCTCTCTATTTCTCTTAAATGTCTTTTAAATGTAATAATAACATACATTAAAATAAAAGGCCTTGTAAAACCCAAATGTCTCTCTCTAATAGTGTGCAAATTTATTAATCTAATCAAGATAAGCAATGAGTATTGTTTTATATTTTTTAAACAAAATAAAATAAGAAAAAATGCAAAAATAGATAAAATAGATAAATAGCTTCTCTCAAAGGAGAGGCATGCTGACATGGACCGTCTAATTTATATTATATTATATATATAACCCAAAGTCCCTCTCTAATATATCAGTCCTTGTTTTCCACTAATTTTACTTTTTGCTTTCCAAAATTATCCCCCAAAGCTTCTTCCTTTCACATATACTACACTTTGAAAAACCTATATAATAATAATAGTGATAATGATAATAATAATAATAATAATAATAATAATTAACAATATTTATTATTAATCATCTATATATTATCTAATTATTTTATTATCTCATAATTTTATTTTCTTATCCACTAAATTATTTAACATTTTATTATTTTAATAAATTAAAATTAATTAATTACTATATATTAATTAATAATCAATAGTTAACTATTCAAAATCATTTAATTAATAAATGAAAGTTAATTATTACTTGTTAAAAAGTATTTAACTAATAATAAATATATTATTTTTTATTATATAGTAATAATTAATCATTTTAATAATTTATTATATAATTATCTATTTAATAAATTATTATTAATTATTAAAAATTAATGAATGAATTAATTAAAAAATTAGTTGTTATACATTAATTAATTAATTATAAATTCATTAATAAATAATTATTTTAATTTAAAATCAATGAATTAATTATTGTTAATTGTTATTTAATTAATTTATATGATTAATGAATTAAATAACAAATATCAATTATGTATTTCATAATTAATTAATTAAAATAATAAATTTTAAATATTTTATTTAATTAATTTTTAAGATATTAAAATAATTAGGTAATTAATTATAAAAATAATTATTAATAGTTATAATAAAAATGAATTAATTAATATTTGTGTAGTTATTTATTTTAAATATTACATAATTAATTAATAATTACTTAAATTTTAAAATATTTAGTTATTTATTATTTTATCAATTCTATTATTTATATTTTTATATTCATTTTATTAATTGTTAATTAGTTTGTTAAATAATTAAACAAGCTTTCTGTTATCCAAGGTTAAAATGGTTAATTGTCATTTTTTTAGAACTCAACATTCAAATTTCAAAACATTCTCTACATTCAGACTTCAGAGCCAAGAAAAGTTCACAAACTCCAATACACCTCTAAGGGGGCGTTCTTTTTCAGGATTTTGAGAGGGGGGAAAGTTAGTCAATGGGATTTTGATTCCCATTGACCAAAAACCACGTGTTCTTTTTTCAGATTTATGTGGGACGAAAGGAATGTTTATTTTCCTAGGCATCATTTACCAAGGGAAAGTTTATCTTCCAGGTAAGTGATGCCCATCTCCTAGGTGGGTAAATGACTTTCCCACCTAGGGGGAAAGTTGCCAATACTTGAAAGGGACAAAAGTGCCTCTTGTAATAACGAATTTTTATGAATAAAATGACAATTGCCTTCTTTACATGGGAAATAAAAGAATATGGGTAAATGCAATTACACGTGTAAATATTTCCTATAAAATAATTGCCTGGGTAAATGCATTTATCCATATAAATAACTTACCGAAATGCGAACAGAGCTTAAAAGTAATTATTACAGTTCTAAAAATATCAGTTATGAATGTGTCTTTCGTTTCTTTTTGGAAGCCAGTTATGAATGTGTTTGATAATGATTCTCCATGATTTTTTATTCATTGGAGTTATTTTATTCCTTGTATTCCACCCACATGTTTTAGAGACCACCTAATCCTTACCAAATGGTCTAAAAATATTACATTCAATTGTAGAGATTACAAAAATTTCTCAGAAAAAAGTTGTAAAAATGCATAAAATATCATAGAAAAACTCAACATGTGTTGGCACAAAATCACTATCTCCACTTTACAATGCCATGTCATCCCAGAGAAAAAAGGATCCACTAAAAATCGAGGAATCATTGAAAATGGTGATCCCTCCTTTGGGCCTGATTCCAATTATTATTTCTCAATGATTTCTCAAAAATCAGGAAAATCGGCCACCAAACAAAAGAGTCGTTGATGTAGATCCAATGTGGCGCCAATTTTTGAAAAATTCACATCGGTTCCAAACATACCCAAAACTGAGCTGAAAAGATGAATCTCCATCTTCGATGATTACTCTTTTCAAGCCAATTCTGGTTTTTTATGGATGATGTGGTATTTGACGTGATCATGTGGATACGAAAAATAACTCCTGTTAAAAATCACTGCTACTAATCATTGCCAAACAAATTCATATGCAACTTTTGAAAATCGGATTACATGATATCAATGATACCAAACAAACAATCTCCGATCATCTAAAAAACCAACAACTTATGAGAACTCATCACAACAATCTTCTCTTTTCTTTGGGTAAACTTCACAAGAATCATCAATCATCCCAAACACCTCCAACATTCTGCCCATGTGTAATACTTCAATGCCATAAGTGTTTGTTATTTCATATTTGACAGGTGATGCTGTGCAATCTGGCTGCTCCTACCTGGAGATGATTCGGTTTCCAGTAGACGATGGACTAGACGGATCTGCACAGAAAGAATCAGAGATCATGGGTTTTTTGGAGTGGTTTCGGGATTCTTGTCGTGATGAGGCCCGTTACCGAATTAATAGGAGATAACGTCGCCAGCCGATGAGGCATATCACTGTCGTTCGAATCAGTTGGAGGAGATGAGGCCAGTCGTTACGAGACGTGATCCCGTAAAACGTGGAACCCGGTGACGAGATCTTCAGGGTTATCATGTAGAGGTCGATCAATATTACCTGAACTAATGCCACCTAGGTCCGACCTACTACAGATGCCGAGGTGCCTGGTAACCGAAGTGATTTTAATGCAATCGTGCCCCGAAGTGAACTTGTCCCGAGGTAGATTCGCTTCCGAGATGGGCTTGCCCCAAGGTGGTTCGATTATCATAGATTGATTCGTTGCAGACTTGAATACGTTGGGATGAGCTGTCGTTCTGTCAACTAGGTCGTGTCCACATGTTCCTCTATTATTAGGTTGGGCCAAATCACCTTTTATAAACCTGTTACTCACACCGACCTTACAGCTACGTTCATAAATAATAAATATAAGATAAAGAACATATCCGGACTGTAGATTGTAAACAGCAGATCTAAGCATATCATACTCCATATGGATTATTGTAACTAGTAAAGAATTAAAGATTCCAATGCAATGGTGTTTTCGTTAGGACTTATATATTTGAAAACCCAAGATATTAATAGCACATGAGAATTGGAGATGCTTCCAATAAACGGTTGAAAGGCGCTGTGGGGCGCCGATGTTAACTGAGAAGTGAGAATTGTGCTTTGTGAAGCCAACAGTGTCAAAAACCCGACGGAAGAGTTCAAAATGGGCCCGAGCAGGCGAGCACTAATCCATGGGTATCTCAAAAGGGCCTACCTGTTTTTGCGGCTTTCACCGTTTGGAGAATTTGCCTTGTTGTCGTTTATTGGCGTGAACACTGAAGAGTACTAAAAACAAAAGAAGGGCCAATTAGGACACGCCACGTCATCTGCAGACTGACGTTGTCATTCAGAATTCAGGCCACTGCTTTTGAGTTTTGAGCCAACAATTGGCACAGTTGGGGACGCTGTACCCAAACCTGTGGTCAGCTTTTGTCTCACCCAAGTGAACATTCACTCATCATTCTAAACTGTGGCCTGTGGATCCCTATTTGATAGTTGGACGTCTGACGTCTCATCTTATGCCGACATTTACGTTGTCGCTACAGTAGTCTTGTTCATTCTTGGATTGTAGGGATAAGTAGAATGCCCTCCACCTCAGAAATCTGACAGTAGGTCGCTGAGGACTGTGCTCTGGCCATTTAGCCACTTAAGTTGTTTCCAAGATTAAGAAAATAAAGAACCTTATAATTTTGGAATTGATGTATTATCATATTTAAACTTTTAGGCTTCGTTTGCCATTTTTTTTCCTCCGAAGTCCGAATCTATGATTTTTCATTCCTGAGCTGAGAAACACCGAACGCAGCACCGGACCATCTGGCTGGTTGTGGCGGTGACTCGGGTGTCGGGATCAAAATCCCGTTTCCTGGGTTTCACTCCGTTCCTACCAACGAAAAAAAGGGCTTCACTCCGTGATCCTTATGCTGAATGTACTGTCTCCCTTTTGGGATAAGTGGACTTCAATCCATCAGAAAATATTATATATAATTTTTTTAATATATAATAGTAATTAATTGTTATAATTCTTAATTTTTTAAATATTAAATTAAAAAAATTATATATAATTTTTAACTTTTATAAAATATTTTTTTCAAGTTGAATTTGAGTTAAGTTGAGCTCGAGCTTACGAATTTTTTTATTTGAACTCAATGTTCTAGCTTAATCCTCTGCCTTGGCAAGACAAACTCAAATAGTTATATATTCCACTTAGCTAGGCTAGAATCCACTCCTACCTTCACCTCTCATTATACATAAGAGATATTATTTACAACTAGGTATGATTTTTTTACACGTTTTTCTTAAAACTCATCATATCTTTCAACCAATAGAGAGCCCCATCTCACTGAGTTATTATCCAAAATCCACCTTAGCAAACCTCTGCCTTGGCAAGTCAAACTCAAATAGTTATATATTCGATTTGGCTCAGCTCGAATCCACTCATACCTTCGTCTCTCATTATACATAAGATATATTATTTACAACTAGGTATGACTTTTTTACACATTTTTCTTAAAACTCATCATATCTTTCAACCAATAGAGAGCCCCATCTCACTAAGTTTTATTATCCAAAATCCACCTTCAGATAGATGACTGTTAACAACCATTAATAGAAATTGTCCATATAAGCATTTAAATGTTTTGTATGACAAAACTACACCTGAATGACCAATCAAGCTTATTAATATTTTTTATAACAAAATTACTCCTAAGGGTTCGAGCCCACACTAGGAGTGCAAATTTTAGAGTCAGGCTTAGGCATAATATTTCAATTATATATATGTATACTAACTTGTATTAACCCTATTTGTCTAACCACGTAGTTAGCAAGTGAAGGACAAGTTTGTAATTTTCTGAATATAACTGTAGCTCGTTCCCCCTGTGACCCTCACCCAATCGATTTCTCTCTCAGAACCGAGAAAGATGACCTTGTCTCCCACAATATCACTGTAGCTCTTTCTCCCTCAAACCCTCACCCAATCGGTTTCTCTCTCAGAACCGAAAAAGACAAACGGGACTACAATGGAGACCAAACATCAAAGAAAGTCCTTCGACAGGTTAAAATCATATGATCTTTTCGCCTCATAATTGTATTTATTTATTTATTTATTTTTGCACCTGGGGGTAATGAATTTGAATCGGTTGCAAAATCGTTTGTATCTTCTCCTTACAGGTTGAGTTCTACTTCAGTGATAGAAATCTTCCTAGGGATAACTTTCTTAAGAAATCCGTGAGTGAGAGCGAAGATGGCAGTATCCTTTTAAGTGAAATTGTTACCATTTTGTTGCCAAATTTGAGTTTTTTTTTGCTTGGTTATGTTGTCTTGTCTGCTCCGTTGACCCTAACTAAAAACTTTTGTGGTTAGTTTGGCATTAATATGTTATTTCACTCGGATGAGAAGCCATCTTGGTTTGGGTGATGTAAAGCTGGAAGACGTCTCGGAAGAGACGGTGAGGGCCATCGCTGAAACCCTAGAAATTCTGCTTCCCTTAAAGTTTCTGAGGATGGTGAGTTTTTACTCGTATGATATCAATGCTATTTTTCCCCTTTTTAAGGGAGGGATGTCTCAAATTCCTCTTTTTTTTTTTCTTTGACAATTATTACCAAGAAATCCATTTCCACTGCAGTCCCCCTTAAACTACTGTTTCATGCTTTCTTGCGTTAAACATAAACACCGGTATAAATGTTTAAGGAATATGGTGTGTCCAATTCCCTGTTTTTGCATTGTATCATACATCTATGTTCTTAGCCTTGGCTACTTTGTGTATCATATGGTTTGATTAAATCTTATGGGCATGGAATGGGTGCCACTGAACATAGTAAATGGTGGATCCACATCCTATGTCCTAGATGCATTATAGTTGTTACATCATATGGTTGACTTGTTTGGATTTTGGAATGAACTAACTTCTATCTTTTTTCGAGTTGTAGATAATTGTGACTAGACCTGTTCATGGGTCGGGTGATTCGACGGGCCGGTCTGGCCTCGGACGGGTTTGAACATGTTTATAGGCCCGCGGGTTTAAATTTGGGTCAAAAAGCCCGGCTTGCAATAAATTTGAGCCGGAGTTGGGTTTTGTCAAAATAGCCCAGCCTGAATCCGGCCCGACCCGACCTAAAATTAGACTTAAAATGGGTTATGTGATTATGTCCATTTGAATAATTTTTTTTATTTAAGAATATAAAAGTGTGTTTTAAAACATAAAAGAAAGGGAAAAAAAACCATCTTATAGGCCCATTGTTCATTTAAATAGAAAAAAAAAAAGATCTGAATTTTTAATTCTAATTTGAATAAGGAAAATTATAATTTTTTTTATTAGATTGGGCTTCAGGCTCGAGCTTAGGCCTAACATATTTCCATTAATAATGAATAAAAACCCAGCCCAACCCGACCCATGAACAAGTCTAATTGTGACAAACGAAGATGATATTAAATCTAAAATTCAGATTCCTTTCTGCTGCATTAAAGGTATGTTCGATTTCATAACCTTGCCTCATGCTTCATGCCGGCCTTTTTGGAGTGTGTATGCGTGTATAACATACTTTATGCCAATTAGATCCTTAAAGGTGTAGTGAAAATATTGAGTGTAAGCGTTTACGTTGGGATATTGGTTAATTGTTTAGTGACTATTTATTTGCAGTTGGACCGGAAACCATCCAAATGTGTAGTTTTCGAGGATGATCCAAGAGGCATAACGGCTGTCACAATTGTACGGTAATGGCTGTGGCATTAATTGGTGCCCATCCTGCGTATGTATCTTGCTAATAAATTCTCTATTCAAAGATCAAACTAATTATATAACCATATGATTTCCCCACAATTTTCTAGATTTTTAGTGTCTTTCTATATATATATATATATATATATAAAAGTTGTACATGTCTATGTGGATTAATTTTTGTTTGATTGGTTAAAATAAAACCAATCAAAGATGACTATATGATTGTTGAAGCTGGAGAAGTATTTTTAAGTTTTCCTATGGACACATTAATGATTGAAAAAAAATTGATCAAAAGGGAAATGGTAATAAGTGGATATCTTCCATAAGTAAACTGCATGGCATATGTTATCCACTAGCCTAGGTATTATTAAAACGATATCAAAACTTAACAACATTCCCAAGATTAATGAGATATCAACAATTATCTATAAATCGAACAATATTTAATAGCTATCAATGTTTATGTGTTTAATACTCTCCTGATCTATTTCCCTAGACCTGTTGATGGTTTTAACAATATTAGAGCCCTATTCTTACTACCATCAAAACCCCCTCGTCAATTTTGGTGAATACCATCTTATTTATTACCAATTTTATGATGTCAATTGAGTGGTTATTTATTTGATTTCTGTACTACTTCCATGTTAATTGAAATTAACAATACGACTCTTACATGTCCTGTTGGCTCTGACTTGAATATGCATGTATGAGCTGGTCCAAGCTGACCTTGCAGTTAAAGGCTCCCTTTAAGAGGAAGCTTACCATCGAAACCATCTTCTGATTCAATCTCCCTATTTTTTCGTTTCCTTTTCCATCTTTCTCCAAGATTGGCATGTAATTATGTATTTTTGTAGGTGGCATCTGTTTCTCATTTGTTTCAATTTTAATTATTTTTACTCATTTTGTTTTCTTTTTCTTTAAATGTAGAAATCTACATTTCAAAGGAATATTAGTTAGCGCTTGTCTCTTCAAACATGTGCCTGTATCTCAACTTCCATTTTAAAACCCTTGGACATTAGCCAAATAGCCTCACAGTGTAAAATCTATGACCTATATTTATGTTTTGAACTCTTGTGATTTTAGTTTCTGGCTAGGGACAAGGCCCAAGATAATTGACCAGATTTCAATTACTAAACTTCAGGGGAGGGGAGGTTTTAGCAATTTAATCCTCCTTAACCAAATAGAATTCGTTAAGTTGAATTTTGGACAATTAGATATCATTTCCATTTGCAGCACACTATTCCATCCCAATGTTTTCAAAACGTTGTTGATTTGGGTCTAATTATCACCTTTCTGGGTTCCATTTACACCTGTTTAATCTAGGAACTAATCTCATATCTGGGTCCATCCATCCATATATATATATATAAAACCTTTATTTTTGTTAATTTGAAAATGTCATTGTTTGCCACAAAACATTATTATTAAAGATTTGTCTCTTACTTCACCGGTTAAACCTCGAGAGCTACTTCCTTTTAATTTTTCATAATTTAATCATTATCATTATAACCTCCCACGTGCAATGCACGTGCACTCTTACTAGTGTATATATATATATATATACATACACTAGTGTGTGTGTGTGTGTGTGTGTGTATGTATAATTATTATATATGAGCAATCAAGGGTAATTTTGTCATATAATTTTTTAATAAGGTTGATTTGCAATGTTAAGGGTAGTTTGGTCATGTGAAATACTTAAATGCTTATATGGACAACTTCTTTTAATATTCACTAACAGTAACCTAATGAAAATCTAACAAAATGTGAGTTTTAAACAACACAACTAGTTGACAAGGGTTTATTGGAAGTTTTGAAAAGTCATGGTGAGTTTTAGATAAATCACAAAAATTAAAGTCTTTGTATTATCTTATTGACCATGGGCTTTTAGTTCCTCCATCTCCAACTTAGAAGTCCCAACTAGTCTAATGATTGTTTGTGTTGTTTATCCATAAAAAATTATGACAAAACAAACGTACTTTTCTTTTCCAAACTGTAAACTTTTAAAATCACATTTCTACACAAATTTGTACTCATAGCAGCCATAAATAGATTCACCTTCATAATTTACACTCTAAAAGCAAATGTGTTCACATCTGCGCCCCACAAGGGGTGCCCCGCAACGTCCCACAGCACATTCTCACCATGTATTGGGAACATCCCTTGATGATAGTACCAAAAATGATGATGTCATCATCGAGAAATGTTTTCAATACACGGTGGGGATGTGCTGTGGGGCTCCCCCTTGTGGGGTGCAAATCTAAACTCAAAGTAAATGGTTTATACTATAAAGGATAAATTGCTGAAACTTCCTATAAAGTTTTTGACCATTGCTTAAACATCTACTAAAATTTGGTAATTATGATCATCTCCCGAACTATTTGACATATTTACAAGTAGACCCATCTGTTAAAATCCTCTAATAAGATGATTGAAAATATCCAAAATACCCATACAATTACTACTGAGGTAGATTTAAAAACAAAAAACAAAACAAACTTTATAAACAACAAAAAAGAGTTTAAACTTTAAAGTTGTAATTTTACCTTTGAGTGATTGATATGAAGGGCAAATTTGGAAAGTAAAACAATTTTGGAAAAGAGGTTGGAGAGGATTGGGGTAGTGATTGATGTGAAGAAAAATTTTGGAAAATAAACATTTTGGTCAAAACTAACTGCATGAATATTTTTGACATTTTTGTGCCTCTTGCTAATGATTCTTAGAGAGGAAATATACTTGCAATTGTTAGAAAATTCAAGGGAGGTGATTGCAACTACCAAACTTCAAGGGAAGTTTCAGCACTTTGGTTTAAAGTTTCAACTTTAAAAAGCAATTCAGGAGAGCTACTAAATTTGTTTTTTGAAAAACAAAATCAAGAACACTACATTAAAAAAAGAAATTGGATTTTGTCCTCACAAAATTTGTTCTCACACTGTCCTCACGTGCTTGTGTGTTTTCATTAATGGGAAGATGCCCTCAATGCATGGCTTGAAGTGTTTTGAGGACAAATTTTGTGATGATGAAATGAGAGCTATGAAAATCTGAAACCATTAACTACAAGTCTACAACTAACTATTTGATGAGGTCCCCATGATGTCTATGCCCATCTCCATCACAATCCACCCCATAATTTTTTTTTGTGAGACTCTAAAATCACACATTTCTCATCCCTCAAGCTCTTTGATACCATCTATTATTCATTGGGAAAAATGAACTTGTTCGAATCGATATCGAATGTGATTGAATAGTCCTTATTGAACAGTGGGGCAGGTTGATTTGGGCTTATTGAATAGTCCTTATTGTAAATAGAGGTGCAAGTAGGGCGAGTTGGGCCGAGTTTATAGTCAACCCAAGCCCGACCCTAAAATTTGGGTTTAAGGCCATAGACGAGGTCAAGCCCAATATTCTCAATCTGAGCCCAATTGAACTATGGGACATTTTCTTGAACCCAACCTGTAGTATTGGTTTTTGGAAAATCAATAACCAGAATCGAACTGAAACCAGTTGGTTAACTGATAGACCGGTTCGGTAAATCATCGGTTCAGTTCGTAAATTTTTTAGTTTTTACAATATATATTATAAATATATAAATATATAATAAATATTATTAATATATATATATATATATAATATTATATCTTAAATAATAAATAATATATTATTAATATATATTTATATATAATGTGTATTTATTGATTTAAAATATAATATATAATATAATATACATAAATATATATATATATAATACATAGAAATATATGTATACCGGTCAGTTCGATTAATCGCTTTTTTTATATTGGTTAACTGAAACCGAATCGGTACCTTCGGTTTTCTAAAAACTCCGAATCGAAACCAAACCAAATTAGCGGTGTAAATGGATTAAATTCAACTAGAATTAGGCAATATCCAAATTTGAATCCGATTAGAAGATTTGATTCAATATCCGAAAAATATTGAATATTAATATTCAAATTTGATTTCGATTAAATATTTGAATATTCAATTCAATTTGAATTTAACCAATTAATTATTTTGGTAATTAATAAATATTTTATTTATATAAAGTATATAACTATATAAATTATAAATTATATAAAACATTTAAATATTTTATATGTTATATATAAGAATTAAATAGCCGATCAAATTTGGATATTTATCGAATCGAATAAGTCAAATCTGAATTCGAATCCGATTAGCTGTTCAGAATGAATAGGATAGCTGAATTCAACTAATTAGATATTTGAATTGTTTGAATTTGATTCAATTATGTAAATCTCAAATTCGAAATCATATTTTCAAATACTGTTGACACCCCTAATTGTAATCGGCTCGAAGTACCTAAGGGCTAGACTCGAGCTCGACTCGAAAAATAAAAAAGCCTAACTTCTCGGGCCCAAGCCCAACTTGAAGACCAAAAATCCAAACCCAGCTCGTATAAAATTTCGAGTTGGGTTGGTTTGGACTCAGGCTAGGCCCGCCCAAGTTGCACCCCTAATTGTAAATACCAGATATTTAGGGTCATATATGATGCATCTGTTTTATTTAACTCTTGGGTCCATCTGGTTCGTAGTCGGAATTGGAATCAAAATCTTTGGGAAATTGAAATGGTCAATTCCCATAGTTTGTTTGGTTCAAGCAGGAATCGAAATTGGAATTGAAATCGACTAGAAATGAGATTTCATTCCCAAGGGAGAGGGAGGAAATGACCATTCCCTCAAATGGGAA
Organism: Nelumbo lutea; assembly: GCF_056320005.1. NCBI lineage: Eukaryota > Viridiplantae > Streptophyta > Magnoliopsida > Proteales > Nelumbonaceae > Nelumbo > Nelumbo lutea. The sequence goes on along the minus strand of NC_142686.1, from coordinate 22,772,464 downwards.
AATGATATTCCACTAAGAATGGGAACCATATTATGATTTTGCCCAACCAAATAGTTGGAATTGCTCAACCAAACAATTGGAATTAAAATGGCACATTTCAACTCCAATTCCAGATCTCTATTCCCGCAAATCAAACAGACTCATAAGCTTGGCGTAAAACCCTAATGGTTGTGGCATTGATAGTATAATCAATAACTACTCAAGAGAGTTTTATATGGCAAGAATTATTAATGAAGACCCAAATCTTCTTGAAGTTGTAAACGTCTTGGTTGTTAGAGAACGAGTTTTATTTGCAAATGATTTAAGACTGTTAATTTTTTGTCAATGCTTTGATGGTTGATATAGAAAATTAGATGACACTCAAAGGGCATTTATGTCTTTTTCAAATGTCACTTAACGGCTGGTTGACAACTATTTAACAGTAGGTATTGGATTGTCATGTTTTGAAAGTTTAGGTACTGAATTATCGCATTTTAAAGTTCGGGGACCAAAGTGGCACTATGCCCAAAGTACAGGGTACTAATCGGGAATTTTCCCTTATCTATACTACTTATAAAAGTGTGAATGAAGAGGTATTGGCTTCTAGAATTTTTCTTTACTGAAATACCCCTCCTTTTGAATTTAATTAATCTCCATTAAAAGGGCAAAAATGCAATTAAAATAATATCATTAAGTACATTCAATTACCTTTCATTAAGTCTCACATTTAAATCATTAAATAAATCACATTCTCTCTCATTAAATCCAACATTTATACTTTTGTTTATCATTATTAAATTCCACTAATAAATCCATACACAATAACTATTAATAAAATAAAATTTTATATTTTAAAATAAACATAGAAATGAAATCATATCTTTCATGCATCTAGGTGGTAGGTAATTAGTTCAACCCTTTGGGTCAATTGGATAATTTCATGATGTCAGAATAAATAAATAATAAAAATTTAGAAATATAAAAATACTTTTGTTTATCATCATTAAATTCCACTAATAAATTCATACACAATAATTATTAATAAAATGAAACCATCTTCCTATCTAGGGGGTGGGTTGGTGGTTCAACCTTTCAGGTCAAATAGGTTAACCCATGATGTATAATTAAAAATAAATGTTTTGAAATAGAATAATACAAAGAATATGAAATTATTTTGGACACATCTATAATATTATATGCTAATAATATAAACAAAAATAAATATGATAAATAATAATTATTTTATCAATGATATAAATGAAATGCAAAATTTAAAACCAGTTTGAAAATGAAACCATTTCCATATCTAGATGGTAGGTAGGTCAATGATTTAACATTTCGGGTCAAATGGGTTAATTTATAATGTCATAACTAAGTAACGAATATTAAATTTATATAAAAACATACATACATACATTAAAATAGTTGGAAAAATACTTATATTGAAATTTCTTAGATGAGATAATAACTAAGTAACGAATATTAAATGGGTCAATATATTGGTATTGCATTTCCTCTTGGTAAATAAGTAATTTTTATTATCTCATAAATTAAATAATAAAAAATAAAAAAATATAATTTTTTATAAATTTTATAGAAAATTTTGAACATACATTAGTATTATATATTCTTCATATTAAACAAAAATATGTTTGAAAAATAAGAATTATTGTTAATAAAGATAGAAATGGCTAAAATACAAAAAAATAAAGAAAAAAAAATGAATTAATGTCTTAATCATAGTCCATTTTCTTGGTTAAACAGGTTAATGGTTCAACCAATAACATCATTTGGTTGCTGACTATTATCATCATCATCATTTGATATTGCCATGTGCAACACGAGTACACTTTTACTAGTTAATAATAAGTTTGGTATGGTTAGCATTATTTCTTCCTTGCCCTCTATGCCCAGCAACTCAAATATGGAAGCATTGGTGGTTGAATGTTATGAAACCCATAACAATTCCATAATCTAGTGCCCCAAGCTCAGGAGAGACCTAAATGACTAGGAGGTTAACTCTTTTAATGAATTGTAAGGGAAATCCAACATGTGCTACCTTGTGTTGACCATCAAGATAAAGAGACTATGGGGCTAGGATAGATCTGGCTATTTCCGTGAAATCTTTGTACAGGAAATTATGCTCCCAAGAGTCTGATTATAGACAACCTTTTCTAGTTTCAAGAGCATTAGGAAGATGTCAAACAACAGAAAAGGAGGATATTTGTTTCATCTATAAGAAATAGTAATATCAACACAGAATAAGGTTCAGTCTTATAATAAGATTAGTAACTCATTTTAATCAAAAGATCTTTGTTCAATGGGTGGTAACAGTACTGGTGGAAAGTATGCCAATAAAATCAATTCCAGAAGTTATAATCGTTCAACTAAAGTTAGGAATCAGAAACCCAATCTGTTGGTATTAATGGAGGTCCTAGTGATGAAAAGAAGCAATGCAAGGAACAAAAAAGAAAATAAGGTTGAGTCATTTTTGTCTTTAGATGAAAAAGGCACAAATAGGAATACACATCAGTTCCAGCCTTCCAGGCATTTTATCTTCACGAAGCATAGTGCTTCCAGTTTGTTGAAAGAATAAAGCTGAGGATAACGATTGACTACTGACTAACCGAAGATCAAACTCAAAATGAAAACAAATATTTGCTCTGGGAGCCGTTCAAGACACTCTTATTTGTGCTTTTATGTGGTTTTGTATTGTGGAAGTGGAACCAACTTACTATATATTTGATTCTCTGTTATTGTTAAATCTTTTATCTACATCTGTGGCACTAAATAAATAGATTTCAAAACTTGTAAATGATTCAAAGCAGTAGATCTCAAAACTTGTAAATCTTAAAGCCTTAAATAGATACCACCACAAAGAACGATTATGGAGTAGATGGAGAAACATAATTACAGATAAATGAGAGATAGAGAGAGGGAAAAACAGATAATGGAGCCACTGTCTCACTATTCCTACGATGCCCGACGGTTGATGGGGGAACTGAGAGAGGGAGAATAGAGCCAAAAGCACAAAGTGCAAAACCATCCCCAGTGGTTGGCGGGCAAACTTGATCTTCGAAGACTAAAGAAGAGGCCAAGAAGAGCTGACGAACTGGAATTGAGAAGAGAAACCAAAAGTGCAAAACGCCAAAACCTAACTTACATGTATTATTGTAATTTACAGTTAGGTTCAAGACGGGTTATATGCAAAGCCCATCCCCGCCATGTCCCCGGTCCCGGGCAAAATAAAAATCCCCGAACCCGATTCGTTCCCATTTATGATTTGGGAAAATCCGCCTGTCCGAACAGGTCGGATCGAAGACCGGGTTTTGCAGGGTAAGTTTCCACCCAGCTTCTACTGGGGGTGTAAATGGATTGAATTCGAATCGAATCAGGCAATATCCGAATCTGAATCCTGATTATAAAAATTCGATATCCGAATTTGGTTCGATATTCGTTTGATATTGAAAATTAATATCCAAATTCGAACCCGATTAAATATTCGATTTGATTTGAATTCGATTAATTAATTATTTTAGATAATTAATAAATATTTTGTTGATATAAAGCATATAAATATATAAATTATAAAAGTATTTTATATATTGTATATAAGAATTAAATAACCGGTTGAATTTAGATATTTATCGAATCAAATCAAGTCATATCCGAATTCGACCGATTATATATTCGAATTATCTAAATTCGATTCAATTATGTCAAATATTGAATTCGAAATCGAATTTTCGAATACCGTTGACACCCTTAGCTTCTACAGGGGAGAGAAAGACAATAAGCATAAAATCACCTTGAGCACCGCACAAATGAATGCCTGCCATTTGTTCTCGAACAATGGGCCATGCTTTCAACACACGACATCATCGAGTTTACATCTCCTCTCTACAACGCCTCACAACACATCTCTATCGTGTATTGGGAACATCTCCTGATGATGACATCATTGGTTCTAGTACTATTATCAAGAGATATTCCCAATATATGGCGGGGATGCGCTATGGGGCAGCCCTTTGTGGGAGGAGATGTGATCTCAATAACATCTTATTCTTAGATACAAGTCACCTTTTTTCATAAATGGAATAATAAAGCTTTTTGGGGGTAATATGTGGAAAAAACATTGATATTTAATGATAGATTCCAAATGATGAATGACTTAGTACGGGGAATCAATAATGTTAAATTTACATTATAGAATCAATAATATTAAATTTATATTTATTAATATTTTAAATAATTATTACAATTTTAAGAAATATTTATTTTAAAAAATAGTTTTTTAATAATTATTAGAATATGGATAATTTTCTTTTGTTATGATACGTAAAGGATTAATGATTAACTAAGATTGATAGAATGTAAGTATAAGTGGTTGTGGATAACCACTTTTACATTTTCTGCATTTTTTATGAATGAATTGAAAATGGTGGTAGTGGTTGTAGGCTTTAGCAACAACTTTTTAGGAAATGATGTGTCTAATTTTCCCAAAAAAATGAGAAGGCCATGTGTCTAGGGGGTTATAATTGATAGTGGGTTGTAGGCTTTAGTAGAAATTTCTAAGAAATTACCATGTGTCTAGTTTTCTAGAAGATGAAAAGTCACTTGTGGTAATAGGTTATGAACTTTAAACAACAAATTCTCAAAAAAATGCCATGTCTAAATTTGAAAAAATTAGATATCTAAATGATCGTCTGAAAACCTTTCTTTAAATTCTATCTCTATTTATCTATCTATCTAGATAGATAGTACGGATATATTGATATTAATATTGATACTCGAAAAAATTGTATTATGAATCCATGCTACATTTATATTCCCTTTTATCTAATGGAGATAAATTGTATTTATATTCGTTGGCATTTTAAAATCTTGGTCGAGATAGCAACATAAATTGGGAAAATCTATGATGCCGATACCGATAAAAAATACCATCTAATAACACATTTATCATACCGATTGATCGGTGACACATTTTTCCAATATCACATCTGTCTGGTATCATAGTAGAACCCTATTAATTCATATTATTTTTTCTTAAAGTTTTAGATTTTTCTGGAAATTATTCAGCTAATTTTTGTTAAAGCTTCGGTGAAAACTTTGTTGGCTAAAACATTTTAAAAACTTGAAACATTTAGCTACGAAATTCAAATAATATCCAGGGAAAAAAATGATATTATTTTTTGATTTTTCCTCATGAAAGGAAAAACGATTCCGATCTCTTGAATACCGTTAAAGGGTCTAGAGACTCCGTATCTTCTGCCCACAAGAATTCTGCCCCCACTACCCACAATAGCTACCTATCGTGAATTCTGTAGATCAAGAGTTTATTCTAGAAAGCCCTAAAGCCCATTTCAAGTGTAGCTTCGCCCGCGCCTCGAATAGAAGCAAGGAAGCTTTGAACTTGTTTTTGATTCCTGGTTTCTTATTGCTCCTCCCACTTTTCTTCAGTGAAACATAGAAGATGTCTCTTAGAGTTCTGAATCCGAATGCAGAAGTCCTCAACAAATCTGCAGCTCTGCACATGAACATCAATGCTGCCAAGGGCTTGCAAGATGTTCTCAGGACCAACCTCGGACCCAAGGGCACCATCAAGATGTAAGAAAGAGTTCTTCTCCCGCTTCCATTTCGTTCTTTCCACCACCTTTGACATTGTACTTGATCTCTATATCTCTTTCGGTTTCTAATGAATTTGCTAGTTTACAGGCTTGTTGGGGGTGCGGGAGACATTAAACTCACTAAAGACGGCAACACTCTCTTGAAGGAAATGGTTGGCTCTGCAAAACCCCATCTTTATTTCGTTCCCTCTCACAATTGTTTTTTTTTTTTCCAAAAATTTTCGTTTAGACCGCGCATGTTTGCACGTAAAATTGGGATAACGAACTTTCTATGGGAAATGATATTCACTATGAAAATGAATTGTTTTCCAGTTTGTTCCATCCGTTTCGCTTAAATTGTATTACAGACCTGAACGGCAATGCCATTTCCCTAAAATTATTACTCGCTCTTTGGAAGGAGCTCGTTTTTCGCTGTCATTTTACGTGCAACAAACACCATAACATAGCTTTTGAGTTTAGGAAGATCAGACATTTTGAGTTTCAGCTTTCCCATTTGTACTATTATGCAGTTCTCTTCTTATATCTTATAGCGTTCCTATTTCATTCCATGTTGTCGCGTAGTCGGTATAATGATGTTTCATATATGGATTCCAGCAAATTCAAAACCCAACCGCAATCATGATAGCAAGAACTGCCGTTGCCCAAGACGATGCAAGTGGGGATGGAACAACTTCTACTGTGATTTTCATTGGCGAGCTTATGAAACAGTCCGAGCGTTACATTGATGAAGGTTAGTAGCACTTGGAACTTAGAAAGATTTTCTACTAATGGATTCTAATGCTTAGATAGCACTGGAACAAAGAACAAGAAATAGTAAATTAATAAAATTGTTACTTAAAGCCTTAGAACTAATAATCATCCTAAAACAGGCCCATAGCATGGTCTCCTACATGAATTACATTAGGATGTGGTAACTCGTTGACTTTTGATTGGCAAGTTCTGCTTGTCCTACCAATTCTTGAGTTGAAGCAGAATTGTACACCAACATGTTAGTGAAGTCATTTATGGATACTATGTGCTTGATTTTCTTGCTTGTTCTATCAATACATGCCCATGTTCAAATTGGGGTTTCTTTGTTTATGCTAGTTTGCACTATGCATTTCTGCATATTGCAAATGGTCGGGCTTTTGCATTTCAAATTGGAATGAAGATGCAATCATCACAGATTAGTTCAAGTGGTTTTCAGTTATTCTTTTTTATGTATTTATTATGTAGCATTTGAGTAGGCATCCTGTTCTTGCCTTCTGTTGTCCAGGGAAAAATTGCATTTATCAATCTCATTTCTCAAGATGTGGTCAATTCTGGAAATGTCAAATTGCAAATAAGTTGTTCTATACTGGGTTATATTGTACATGAATATAGAAGCTACGTTTTTTCCCCTAGTGTCACATGAATCTGTTATATTGTACATGAATAAAATCTTCAATTGTCAACAGGATCACATAGACATAATATCAAATTCCTAAGTAACTTTGATCGTCTCTTTTTCATCCTCCTTTCCTACTTCTGTTATTGCAAGGTGCCAAGGACAGAATCTAGAAGCTACGTTTTTTCCCCTAGTGTCACATGAATCCTGGGGATTTTGGAGTTTGAGTTAATGGAGTTGAAATTGTGAGATATTAATTAGCCATTTGCATTACATGTTTGCTTCTATATCATTTTTCACATATAATTCTAAGTACATTATCCTCACAAGCACACACTAAGGTCTATGCATAGGGTGGCACATGTCTAATTATGCAAATAGATTGATGGATGCATTTAAAATGTGCGTATAATTGGTAACTTGCTATTTTTATGCATATGACTATATTTGTACTGGTAGTGATCTACAGTGTGAGTAATTGTACTCTTCAAATATTGTTTCTGTAAATTAATTTTCATGGTTATTAAATATGAAAGTTATGGTTGATCAACATTCCTCTTTTAAGTATATTAAAATGTTGGGTAATCCCTATTGAACTGGAGGCATAGTATCACAGTTTGCTCCTATCCAGAGTGTTCATTGCATTTGAAGGTGTCAAAATCATGGTATGCATGTGCTTATGTGCCTGTTTATAAACACAGTTTATCAATTGTGTAGAGATGATTCAATTCCAAGCAATAATGTAAAATACAAAACCAAATGTAGATCCTTTTACAGTTATACTCATGCATTATAAATTTTTATTTATGGTATTTTGGCATATACACATGCTAATTCTGGATTTTCTTGCCTTAGGGTATTCCTGCCAATATGCTTAGGTTATGAGATTATATAATTCTTTTTTTTTTCTGTCCTTTAAATAAGTTTTTTTACATGAAAATAATACATGTTCCAGGGATGCATCCACGCGTATTGGTTGATGGTTTTGAAATTGCAAAAAGAGCAACTCTCCAATTTATTGAGAAATTTAAGACTCCTGTTGTGATGGGGGATGAACCTGATAAAGAGATTCTTAAAATGGTAGCAAGAACAACACTTCGGACAAAGGTAAAATTGATTTAGCTTATTTTTTATTTATTTTCCTGCTTATATTATAGGAATTGCTCCCATATTTTACACTCTCTTCTTTGTTTCCTTTACAGTTGTATGAGGCATTGGCAGACCAGTTGACTGAGATAGTTGTTAATGCAGTGAGTACTTATGAATTATTTATTTTGATCCCATTCTTCTTATTAAGATCTGTTTTCACTCTTCAGTACTGAATCCTTTTATTTATCCATATATGATGATACACCATTTATATTTCTTTTGGATATCTTTGATATGAACAGGTGCTCTGCATTCGCAAGCCTGAGGAGCCTATTGATCTATTCATGGTGGAAATTATGCACATGCGCCATAAGTTTGATGTTGACACACGTTTGGTATGTTTATCTTATTTTCTTGAATTCATTCTACTTATACATACTATTTATTTGGTAAACCAGTTTCAAGAATTTAAATTTAAGGGTTCTGACATGATGATGCATTCATTATGGTTAGCCTAAGCCAAGATCTATTCTATGTGTGTACACTATTTGGGAAAAGGGAGTGCCTTTGGTGGGAGAATTTGCTTTCTTTCTTGCAATCCAAAGAGAAATATAATTTGAGTCATGACAAATAATGTCATTCCCTTTGCTTGACAAATCCACCCTCCCTGCATTATCCTCTCTTTTTATTTACATAGTAATTCTTCCTGTTTCTCTTTCTCCTTCTCATTCATTGGTTATTAATAATTAGAAGAAAGCTGCTAAAAGCAGTTGTTGCATAAAAAAAGTCTTCCTTTTTCACTTATTGAGTCCACTCTGGAGATAGTTTAGCTTGGGACTAAATTATTTTTGGGAGTTGTGCCAAAACTAGTTTTGGTCACCCAGGCCTGGGGGGTTGAACTACACAAGGCTGTCTTTGGATTAGGGTGGATTTGGAATTGGAGGTGGAAACATTAGATATTTGCCCTCAAATCCATATTTTATCAGAATTTGAAGTGACATGGGAGGGCTAGTAATTTCATTTGAGGAATCAAGGCATATATGGAACTCTGTCCATTTTCACTCCTGTGACCTAAGGTTTAAATGCAGCCTAAGTTCTCCCTCTGATGATCTGATAGCATGGTGCTCAACATCTGCATGCCCTAGTGCCAAAGTAAAGCTGTAAAGTCAAGTAAAATAAAGCAGTCCTGTGAGAGGCCTTTCAGGACTGGCTGCCGTTTCATCTATACCTCATTTTTCGCTTTTACCTGCTGGGACATCATGGGACTTATAATTGTTCTAGAGGTACATATTTTTCTCCTAGGAATATGGAGATACCATTGTAGTTGCTTTTTTATTATTAGAGTTGGTACTCCTAGATTATGGAGTTGAGAAGAAGTTGATGAGATTGTTATTATCGTTTCTCCTTTTCCTTTTCCCCCATTTTGTTTTGGTTAGGGCCTAGGCATTCGGGAGTTGTTCCTATGGTTATGTTGTTTGCAAACAACATAGTTTCTTTTTAATGGACTAAATATATGATACAAACTCAAGGTTTGAAACTTGAACATTGACTTAAAAAAAGTTTTGGAGCATGGATATAGTATGGATTTAATCTTAATAAAATTTCTTGAGTTGCTGATAAAAAAATGGATACGGTATGGATAGATGCTTCAGGGTCTAAAAATCTTAAAATCAACTGATTTAACAATATATGGCTCTAGAGTTCAGTGGTTCTCAAAATAAGCCGACTTAAGTAAATATGGAATGTTATGGAAAATCCATCTGGTCAATTGGGAACAGATATGTCTTCCCAAGGAGGAAGGGAGGCTAGGATTAAGGAAAATTAAGAACTTTAACCTGGCTCTCCTCAGTAAGTGGATTTGGAGATTTGCGCAAGAAAGAAATGCCTGGTGGAGAAATCTGATTGCAGCTAAATTTGGGGTGGCCAGAGGAAATTGGAGATCTTTAGATTCCCTCCCAAACTGGGGCTGTTCCATTTGGAAGGGCATTATGAAATGCTTCCCCTCTTTGGGTGAAGGTCTAAGCTTCAAAATTGGTAAAGGAGACGGAACCAGATTCTGGAAGGACTCTTGGTGCCAGGAGAATCCACTGTCTGATTCCTTTCCTCTTCTGTTTCATTGTGCTGCAAATCAGGATGCCTGGGTTGCTGATTCATACTCTTTCTCGGAGAACGGTGTAACTTGGGCTCCTCAGTTTAGAAGGAATTTGTATGACTGGGAATTGGAAGAGGTATTGGGTCTGCTGGCTACATTACAGGATCAATGTATTGACACCAGTTTGGAGGATGAATGTAGCTGGAAGTGGAGCAAAGATGGGTGCTTTTCGGTTAAGTCTATGGCTCTCAAGCTTAACAGCTCAGGTGCTGTGAATTTTGCAAATAAACAGGTTTGGAATCCTATTAGCCCTTCTAAAGTCAACTTCCTAATTTGGGTTATGGCACTCAACAAATGTCTTTCTAAAGTCAATCTTGTAAGAAGAGGAGTTCAGTTGACAGACATTTATTGTGGTCTGTGGTCAGCAGCCTGAAACTACAGAGCATCTATGTTTACACTGCCCAGTAACTGCCCAGGTGTGGCTTTACTTTCTTAGTGCTGTGGGTGTTTGTTGGGTTATGCCGAATTCTGTCAAAGATCCTCTTATGCTGCTGGAAGATCAGGGGTTTGAAGAAAAAAGGAAAACTGGCGTGGAAGGCCATTCCCGCAGCTGTGCTTTGGACTATTTGGAATGAAAGAAATAGTAGAGTTTTCTGCAACAAAAAAAAAATCCTGATGAGGTTGTGCAGTGTGCAGTTAGCAAGCTGGTGTCTTGGGTTGCTATTAATCCAGCATTCAATCATGTAAATGTAGTCCAGTAGCTCAGGACTGAATCCCTTTGGTGGCTGTAACTTTTGTTATTTCTAGTCATTCCCGTAGTGGACTGACTTCTTCTGTAACTTTTCTTCATTCTTCAATAAAATTACTTTACCTTTTCAGAATAAAAAGAATGAAATAAGAAATTCTTTAATATTGATGGCTGAAAGATTTCTCAAAGCAATGCTTTTTTGATCTCCTTGCTCAATTATGCACTTTGAAAGGATGTCATTGTATGATAAGAGCTAGGTTGTTAAAGTGGAGATGTTCTTCAGGAGTGTTATTAGATTCTGCATGCCATTAGAAGTGAGTGGAGGTTTCTTAAGGTGATTGTAAAAATAAGATCGGTAATGAAGAAATCTATAAAATGACTAGGACAAGCAAAATAAACGTGAAAAAAAAATGCACAGGTGAGTAGGGATGCAAGTCAAGTACCTGGTTTGGAGAATTTATACAGCGTTGGGCTTAGGCCCTTGTGCCAGGTCCATTCAAAATCTAGAAAATGCTAAACCTGATCCCGTCCTGGCATCCTAGTTGCTCCCCTACCGGTGAAAGAGTGGTATGATCCAAGTTGAAGGTGAAAACACAAGGAGGGGTGAGGACGCGGTTCAGGTATGAGGGGCGATTTTTTTAGCTAGTTCTTTGATGGAGGGCATGTTCTTAGAGTGGAATGGAAAAGTAGGTTTTTAGCCGCCTGTTCTTCTTAAGGCTGATATTGCAGATGTTGATGATGATTGATTGGTTGCCTAGGCACTGTAGTGTTGAGAGTTATGGTGGATAAGAGGGGGTGGGATTAAATATCACAATGTCGGCATAGTTGATGCAAATTTTAATGGATGGCAAGAGAATTTGTAATTGAAAATTAAAGGAATAAAAGAAAATGCTTACCCTCTTGGGAGGGGGCAAGGAAACCAGAAACATAAAACAAGCAAGCTGACTACAATGAAAGCCCTATTACTATAGTTGGATTTTTCCCTCAAGGGATGTAAATGTTGGGAGGCTATATGCTGATTTCCTGTTAATATGAGAGATTTTCATTGGTTGAATTCCTTCTTATAGTGTTATAGTTGGATTTTCAAAGAGACTGAAGAAGGGTGGCATAATGTAGTTGGAAGTTAGAACCATACAAAATCTAAGGGATAACTATGGTCAAGTAAAATAGGTGACATTATAACTGTGTTTCCATGTTTCATATTCATCTCTTCCTATTTTTGACCTTACTAGCAAGGCCTGCCCTAAATAGATAGGGTAAAGATTTGTTAATTTGAGCTTTGACTTGTTGGATGCTAAGATGGATGAGTGGAAAAACTAGAAAGGATAAGATTAAGAATGAAGTTATCCATAGGAACCTAGGAGTAGCTCCAATAGGTGATAAAGTGAGAGAGAGTAGACTAAGATGGTTTGGGCATGTGCATAGAAGACCACTGACTATGCCAGTTAGAAGAAGTGATTTGTTATACATTGAAGGGGCTAGAAGAGCTCTGGGTAGAGCAAAAAGGACATGGGTAGAAGTAATAAGAAATGATTTAAGCACTAATAGTTTAACAGTGGATATGGCTTTAAATAGAATGGATTGGTGAAACAGGATTTATGTAGCCAACTCCATATAGTTGGGATAAGGCATGGGTTTTATGGCTTGTTAGCAAAATATTGTATGACCATGCTGCCACCACTTTCTTGATGGGTCTTTTGATGTAAATCTACAAATGATCCGTGCTATTCCATTATGAAATTTCTTAAGTTTGCTATAACTTAATAAATCCTTGCTCAACTTTTTTTTTAGAAAATATTATGTTTGTAAAGCTCTTTTTGCCTCTTCCTTATAGGTCGAGGGTCTTGTCCTAGATCATGGCTCTAGACACCCCGATATGAAGCGACGTGCAGAGAACTGTTACATTTTGACTTGCAATGTATCATTGGAGTATGAGAAGAGGTAATACGAAATATGTTCTTAACAATTTCAGACTTAATTTTTCACATTCAGAAATGTGAATGCCTTGAGTGGGGTATGCATGGTTTTTGTATTATCTCACTTTTCTTGTGTAAAGACACACCTTGTACAGATTGTTATATTTTGAATGAGCTATAAAGTGAGTGCCTCAAGTTGATTTGTTATTTAACTAATAGTTTATCTCTCAGTGAAATAAATGCAGGATTTTTCTACTCGAATGCAGAGCAGAGAGAGGCAATGGTTGCTGCTGAAAGGCGACAAGTTGATGAGAGAGTTAAAAAGATCATTGAACTAAAAAATAAAGTATATCAATTTTGATCAGTGGTTTTTTTTGAAGGTTTTCTCAATGAAAACTCAGTTTTACATATGGCATGGCAAACATTACTTGGGATTTCTTTCATACAGGTTTGCTCGGGCAATGATAGCAACTTTATTGTCATCAACCAAAAGGGAATTGATCCTCCATCACTGGACCTTCTTGCTAGAGCTGGGGTTAGTTGCACAATCTTTGCTTACTATTATGTGGAAATATTGATCATGACTTAAACTTAGGTTGGAGTTAATTTTGCAACTAAATATTTATAAAAAAAAAGTGACTAAATCAACCTGGGGCCCTCAAGAGGCATTGCATGTCTAGGAACTTCAGTAGTAAAGGAATCTTGTATCCAGAGCAGAATATGATTGTTAAAGGAAATCATGTTTACATGTCCATATTCATTGAGAACAGAATATGATTGCATGGGTTGTTCTTTTAATGGTAGTGTAACTAAGGGATGAGTTTGTCACTTAGATCACATAGTGAAGGAATCTGAAACACATGTAGATCTTCCACATTGAAACTTACCTAGGGGCCAAAATGTGTCCCCATGCCCCTTTCCAATATTTGTGGGGTAGACTTAAACCTGCAAAATTTTGCCATTTTAATCTAAGAATATCTTTCTTAAACCTGCAAAATCTAGCTTAGATGAAAATCTAGAGAGCCACTATTATCCAAGTAAAACTCCAGTACAAAATGAGGAATAAGCTAATGTGTAAGAAAAAAAGCATCCCGAAACATCATATTTTCTTCTCTTGTGGTAAAGGCTCCCCCTACTTTAAAATTTACAAGTGACATTGAGATACTACGAAGTGGGAACTAAGATGGGAGGGAAAATGGAGGGGATGGAGTTCGTGCAGGCAGGTCAGTGGAGGAGATCCTTGAAGATAGAAGCAAAAAATCTCTTGTTCAAAGAGATGAGAATTAAGGGGAAGGTAAGCCTGAAGGTAAGGGAAGCGAAAAAGGGTACAATACTGCTAGAAGGATTAGAAGTGATCGAGTGGCTAAGAGAGTTCATAGCTGGAGCCTGTTCAAAAGGAAAGCAGATAAACTGGCAGGATTTTAGTACATTAGAAGGCAGAAGATATGTTGTTGAATGTAAGAGGAATAGAAAGGGGTTCTTCATAGCTTTGGCTGAATTCTTTGGTAAGGGACAAAGGCAACTGGTGTGTCTACCAGCAGGAAAACAGAACCAAGGTTGGGGGGAAGTTGACTGGTTGCTCAAAGAATTCTTAGCTAAAAGAGTAGCAAATGAGAAAAAAAGCCTCCATAAGAGAGGAGAAGGTATGTCTCAGCAACAACAGGGTAGAACAAGGACCATTGGTCATGGCAAAAACAAAAGGCCGTTGCAGAATGGTGGGAGGTCTAGAGAGAGAGGAGTGAGATAGTAAGCTTGTGATACAAGCCAAGGAAAAGGTTAATGATTGGAGGAGGGTAGCTGACTTACTGGCAACCAGGTTGAAGCTGAAGAGTGTCTTCATAGTAACCCCCTTCGATAACTGTAAAGCCATCCTAGATCCATTAAAGAATGATTTGGAAATATCAGCTATCAATGTTCAGGTTGAGTTCGGATCATTCACAATCTTCAAATGGAATCCAACATCTAACTCCAAGGATTTTTTTGTCGAAGATGGTGTGGTGGTGCGTGTAATAGGCTTGCCATTCCATCTATGGAAACAAGAAATAGCAGAATCTATAGCTGTGTTGTGTGGAGGAATCTTGAAAGGTGCTTTCTAGGGAGATCTTTACTCAGTAGCAATCCTGCTAAGTGGTGTGAAGCCAAAAGGCATTCCACGAAAGGTAGAGGTACGAACAGAGGGGAGCTTTGTCTCTGTATGGTTAGCTTCCTCCATTGAAGCAGTGCTGTGGAAGGAGGCTCGTATGGTTGGAGGGGAGGAGGAGAAGAAGCACTACGTGGACTTGTGAGAGTGGTTAATTCAAATGGGAAGGGATGTTTCACTAAAAAGGGCCAACAAATTCTTGGAAGCCAAAAAGTTATGGGGCAGTTGGAAGGTCAAACCTGGAGAAAGCAAGAAAAAGTTATGACAAATGGCAGATCAATTGCGTAGGTGGTGTCAGGGGAAACAAAGAAAAATTCACTAGTTTCAAAAGGGAGAGGGCTGAACAAGCAACCTCAGACAGGGAAGGTTGCTGGTCCGACCATTAAATCAGGGGGGTGTGACCTTTTAAGTGGTCACGTGGGACGAAATGAAGGGCCTAATCGAGTGGATCCACTTGATGAAGGGCCGGAGAAGGCATCTCAAATAAAGGCTGTAAGGGTGGGCTCCCATAGGCTTCAGCCCAAGGCCCATTACAAGATAGATGGGCCTAGGGGCACTTTAAGTAAGCACGTGACTAGGAAGAGGGACGAGCTGATAGACGAAATTAAGCGTCTATCTTCTTCTACCCCGAACCCCTCCTCTCGTTCTAACAGTTCAGGCGCAAAAAAATCTCCAGATTCGCAGTCGTGAGGCTCTCTACAGTGGGTCCCATCCAACCTGGCAAACCGTCTCTCACCAGATAGGTGCAACTCGAGATACCTCAAGCCTAGTGATGAGAACAAAACAGGGATTGAAGACTGGTCGAGTGAACAAAACAGCAACGACGATTCTGATAGAGATGAAACGCTAAGTTTGGGAAGTCTGTCTCTGAAAAGCAACAATGATTTTTTTGAAACAGAAAGTTTGCATACAGAGCTGTTGTTTCTAGAGCTGTTGGTTCTAAAGTTGTGAAAACTCCTCCTCCCTTCGTCAAGGGAGCTGACCCTGAGTCTAATGAACTACAAGATGTTGGTGGAGAGGGACAAGAATCGATTGTGAGGATGGATGTGGGTATTCCAGTGTCGGAAACACAGAGGAAGGTCTTCCAAGTGGGTAGGTCGTCAGAAGTGATTCTTTCACCATGTCTACTTCACAACCTTGTCCAAAAAGGGGAAAGGCTTTAAAACCAGTTGCCGCCTGCCATCAAGTCATTTCCAGTGATTCTAGTCCTACCTCCGTTCTATCAGGTATGGGTGTCAATTCTGTTTTAGGTATTGACTTGTTTGCTCTACCTGTAACAGATATCCCAGCTTCCCATTCTGGAGGTTCTGATGTAAGAAAGAGGGTGATAGTTGAAGGAGGAGAGAGGGTGTTGGAAGGAAGTAGTAAGGGGGAGGCGGACAGAATTTGGGAGTTGATCTGTACAATGATGGAGGAACAAAATAAAAAGGAAGGACTTGGAGAAAGATGTTGTAGCCAAAATAAGTGTGAGCAGGGTAAAATTCTTCCTCAGACATTGGCTGGAAAGGATGGAGAAAAGAAAGAGGATGAGTGCTGTATTAGGAGGGGGGGGGAAGGAACAAATAAGAAAAAAAGATCTGAAGTGGAAAGGCTAATTTTAGACATTGAGGGAGATTTAGAATTCAATGGTAGAGGGGATAGGAGGAAGGGCCTAAAATAAGGAGAATATGGCCTCTTGTTGGGTTCTTTTGCTACTTTGTCTCGATGAAAATTATTAGCTGGAATGTAAGAGGGTTAGGGAGTGCAAGGAAGAGAAGGGTGATCAAAGACTTACTCCGAAGGGAAAAACCTGATATTGTGTTGTTACAAGAATCCAAATTGATGGAATTAGATGGGAGATGGGTGAGGAGTTTTTGGAGGTCTAGAGGTTTAGGTTGGAGCTCGACTCCTTCTTGGGGAGCCTCGGGGGGGATTGTAACACTTTGGAGGGAGGATGCGGTGGAAGTAGTGGAAGAATTGATAGGCAGACTCTCAGTTCCCTATAAGTGCAAGAATGTAGAGAATGGGTGTGTGGGTTTTAACCAATGTTTATGGCCCTAATTCCTATAGAGAGAGGAATGAGATGTGGGAGGAACTATATGCAATCAAGGGGCTATGGGATGGTCCTTGGTGCCTGGACGGGGATTTTAACGTCATTAGATTCTCCGATGAAACCAGTAATCCCTAACAGGTAATCTCAACAAGCATGAGGAAATTTAATGGTTTTATTGAGGATTGTGATCTGAAGGAAATACCTCTGCTGCAAGCCAGTTACACTTGGTCCAACCTTCAGGAAACCCCTTTGTGCTCGAAGTTGGATAGATTCCTATTTAACCTTGCCTGGGAGAATAGTTTGGAAAACTTGGTTGCTAGGGCGTTACCCAGGGTCACCTCCAATCACTTTCCTATCCAAATAGGTACTGAGTCTTTTCTTATAGGACCCGAACCTTTTAGATTTGAAAATATGTGGCTTACCCATCTAGATTTTGTGAAAAAAGTGAAGGAGTGGTGGGGTGAGGAGGAGAGGGGGGTAAGATGGAAGGGGATCAAGTTCCACAAGAAATTAAAAAGGTTGAGAGCCAAAATAAAAGAGTGGAATAGAGATCAGTTTGCTAGAATTGAGGAGCAAAAATTGGGCCTAATCTCTCGAATAGAGAACTTGGATGTAAAGGAATCTCACAATGGGCTGACCGAGGAGGACAAAGTGTTAAGGAGACAATTAAAAAAGGATTTGGAAGAGGTGTTATTGAGGGAAGGAATCAGTTGGAGACAAAAATCTAGACACAAGTGGATTAAGGAAGGCGATGGGAACACTAGATTCTTCCATGATTTGGCAAATGGGAGACGAAGAGAGAATTTTGTGACCAAGCTAGAGATAGGAGGGGGGTGTTTACCAACCAGGATGACATAGCCAGAAAATTTGTGGACCACTTCAAATCGATTTATAGAAGGCCTTTGAGAGAGAGGACAATCATGGAAAGGGTGATTGGCCAAGGATTGATGAAGGAGTGGCAAGGTGGCTGGAAAGGGATTTCGAGGAAGAAGAGATTAAGAAAGCTGTCTTTATAATGGATAGATCCAAGGCTCTGGGTCCAGATGGCTTTACAATGGGTTTTTATCAAGATTGTTGGGAGGTGTTGAAAGAGGATCTAGCTGAAGTCTTTAAGGAATTTGCAGACAATCACACTATAAGCCCTGGAATTAATGCCACCTTTTTGGCCTTGATACCTGAGAAGAATGATTCCATGACAAGCATCTATAAAATTCTAGCTAAAGTGCTCTCATTGAGAATCAAAACACTCCTCCCTACCATCACTAGTGAAACCCAGGGGGCTTTCATTCAAGGGCGACAAATAACAGACCAGATCTTAATTGCGAATGAGTGTGTGGAGGAAATGAAAAGGTCTAGTAAGAGAGGATTCATTTGTAAATTGGATCTTGAAAAGGCCTATGATTTGGTGGATTGGAAGTTTCTATTGGAGGTTATGCAAAACTGTGGACTTGGGGACAAGTGGTGTAGTTGGATCTTTGGGTGTATCAGTACTTGTCACTACTCTATTTTGGTAAATGGTACGGTGAGAGACTTTTTTCCAGCTTGTAGGGGTGTCTGGCAAGGGGATCCACTTTCACCCTTCCTTTTTACCTTAGTAGCTGATGTGATTAGTAGGATCATTACTAAGGCTGACAACGAAGATGCCATTAGGGGTTGGAGAATAGGGAGACACCAAGTCCCCGTCACCCACCTTCAGTTTGCAGATGACCTAATGATTTTTTGTGAAGGAGGTATTAGTGAAAAGGTAGCAAACCTAAAGGAGATAATAAAAGGATTTGAAAGTCTCTAATTTGAGAATAAATCTGGAAAAGAGTTGCATAGCGGGTATAAATTTGGAGGTAGGGGAGGTCGAGGCTATTGCGGAGTGTCTTGAGTGTTCCACCTCTGCTTGGCCTATGTCATATTTAGGGCTTCCTTTAGGGGCAAATCCTAGGGAGAGTAGATTTTGGACCCCAGTGATAGAAAAGTTTGAGAAGAGATTAGCCTCATGGAAGAGGAACTATATCTCTTTAGGAGGGAGAATTACCCTAATGGGAGCCGGGACTCACCGTTAAAGGACTTGTTCCCTTCGCTTTTTTCTATTTCTTTGTACAAAAAAGAGGTGATTTGTTTCACCTTTGGGAACACCCTTAGATCCTACTTGGGATTTTGGGTTTCATAGAGGACTTAGGGATGCTGAAATTGAGTCTCTTTCTATTTTGCTCGGTTGTCTAGGGATGCTGAAATTGAGTCTCTTTCTATTTTGCTCGGTTGTCTTAATCAGGTTTGTTTGGATCCCTCCAAGCCAGATAAGAGAGTTTGGACTCCTAGACCCATTGGAACCTTCTCTTGTGCTTCTTTCTTCAAGTCCATCTCTCAACTTTCTTCTCACCAACCCTTTCCGTCTAAAGAAATTTGGTGCAGGCCAATCCCCCCAAAAATTATGGCTTTTTGTTGGGAAGTATTCAATGGGAAGGTAAACACTTTAGACAACATACAGATGAGAAGACATTTTCTCTGTATTTCTCCTAATTGGTGTATCCTCTGTGGAGATCACAGTGAGGATTGTTACCATCTACTAGTATCTTGTCCCTTTTTTGCAGACATTTGGGCTTGGCTACTTTCGTTGTTTGGGGGTAGTTGGAGTCTACCGGCAGAAGTTCACATGCTCTTCAACCATTCTACCTTTTATTGGCCTACAAAAATAGGGAGAATTATGTGGAGATGTGCTCGTGCTGCTTTGACTTGGACTCTTTGGGAAGAAAGGAATTTCAAAATTTTTCAAGACAAGGAAATGAACAGCCAAGATTTGAAAGATTGTGTGTTAAACAGGGCAATACATTGGCTGGAGACCTTGGAAATCTTCCATCAATTGTCCTTTAATGACCTTTGGAGAAATTGGTCAACAGTAGCAAGGTGTTCATCTTTAAAGGACAAATCAATTACAAGCTGGTCTCCTCCACCCAAAGGCTCAATAAAGTTGAACTTTGATGGAAGCAGCATGGGTAATCCAGGATTATCTGGAGTGGGGGGTGCTTTGAGAAATGAGAAGGGAGAGATTTTGTTGCTCTACTCAGGTCCCTTGGGAATTGGGAACTCCATCAGGGCAGAACTCTTAGTTGCTGTACAAGGGGTGCAATTTGCAAACCAGCTGGGGATACAACACCTAATAATCGAGGGGGATTCCAAAGTGGTGGTGGGTTGGTTAAAAAGTTCTGAAGAGGCTATGTGGCTATACAAGAATGAAATGAAGAAATTTAGTTAGTTGACAAGGAATATGTTGGTCACTGTACAGTGGGTGGGGAGATCAGCAAATACTTTGTCAGATGTGTTAGCTAAGCAAGGGGTAAATAGGGAAGAATTATTTTGGGCTCAGTTGTGATTATTGTTTTTCTTTCTTAGTTTACTTGTAAGACTCGAGGAGGGGCTGCAGCTTGTGCCTCTCGTTGGGATGATGTATGAACTCACTCTAAAGTTGCTTCTGAATCAATAAACCTTTTATTATTCATAAAAAATAAGCGGTTTAAATGTAACCATTCCAGAGTCTCATACATGCACTGGACATTTGGGTTAAGGGTAGGTGAGGTTGTGTAGTAAGATTCACTATTCTGATTGGAGATGCTCTTTGTATATATTAACAATTTTTATGATTTGTAACTCAGGATTCATGTTCACAAGAGATCCTGTGGTGTATATTGTATTTTGATGGAATAGTATTAATTGATGAAACTAGAGAGGGATTAAATACAAAATTAGATTTATGGAAACATGCCTTAAAACTAGAGGTTTTAAATTAAGCATGACTAAAATAGAATATATGCAATGTATATTTAATAATAGCAGGAGCCGAAACCCGGATACACTTGGGGGTTGGCAACCAAGAGATGTTTTGTCAGTTGGGCTAAAAGGAAAATTTTATAAATAGTCATAATCTTGTTGGTCGGAAAACCAGAAATGACAGGATCTGAAATGAGCTTTTTTGAAACAACTCAGGAGTGGCTTCCATAGGTGATAAAATGAGAGAAGTTGACTAAGATGGTTTGGTCATGTGCAGAGAAGACCATCTACCGCATTAGTGAGGACATGGGTTGAAGTAGTGAAAAATGACTTAAGGGCCCATGATTTAACAATGGATATGGCACTGGACAGAGCAGAATGTGGAACAGGATTCATGTAGCTGACCCCATATAGTAGGAATAATGACTGCTGAGAAAAAATCTTTCAGAAAAATCACAAGACCAACCACCCCATAGGCCTATACAACTCACTACCAAACACAATAAACCCATGGGAGACCTACACCCACAATAAAATGAACAGGATTATTAGAATAGGTCTTCTTGGTAACATTTCAAGTTTGTTGGAAGGCTTTTATGAGTACTGTTTTGATTGTCCTGGTCTCGGGGTTTTGTGCATGTATATGGTTTGCTCCTTTTGACATCTTATTAGTGCTTGGCTTTGTTTTTTAATCTTAATTATTGCACCTTCTTCTATCTTATCCAATCTTATAAAATATTTGCCTTTTTAATTAATAAATCAGAACTCAGAAGCAGTTAGTGAAGGGTATAATAAATGTAAAATTGAATTCTCAAAATTAATTTTATCTAGAAATCCCTTTCTTGTCTTGCTAGGTTTCTTTGTCCCTTCTCACTTGCCATACGCTGCTTAGATTTACTTTCTGTTTTATTTACTATATTTTCTCATTTTATTGCAATAGAAAAAGGAGCCTCCTATTCCTTTACATATTTTTGCAACTTGCTGACTTTGGTTTTCTATAGATAGTTGCCCTGCGCAGAGCGAAGAGGAGAAATATGGAGCGACTAGTCCTGGCTTGTGGTGGGGAGGCTGTAAACTCTGTTGATGATTTAACTCCCGATTTTCTTGGCTGGGCTGGATTAGTTTATGAGCACATCCTTGGGGAAGAGA
Source organism: Nelumbo lutea (assembly GCF_056320005.1). Taxonomy (NCBI): domain Eukaryota; kingdom Viridiplantae; phylum Streptophyta; class Magnoliopsida; order Proteales; family Nelumbonaceae; genus Nelumbo; species Nelumbo lutea. The sequence continues at coordinate 22,750,567 of NC_142686.1, read as the reverse complement.
AATATACATTTGTAGAGAATGTAAAGAACCCATACTCTTGTACAATCCTAATTAAAGGTATTTGAGCAACTTTCTTTCTTGCACATGACTTGATAGAGTAGTTATATTTTGTCTTCACATTTTTTTTCTTTTGCGTACCCTAATTAGTTTACATGCATATTGCATGTAAAACTTTTATGCATGAGAACATGATATGTGAATGTGTTATATGATTAATTGTACAGTTGATCTTTCTATTGAATTTTAGACTCCTAATAGAGACGTGGGAATATTACTAATTTTCTTCTCACATTTGAATTTTATATTGTCAGATAATTTTTTACAAAAATTAAAAAACTGGAACTACTACAATGGATTTTGATAAGTAAATAAACACCATGGTATCAGAAACTATACATGAAGTATCAAGAAAGTATAATTCATTAAAATTCTAGACCTTGGTGATGAAACTGTTGATTATTTCATGATAATCAAAAGAATAGCTTAGAGAATAAGCTTAAGAGAATGTATATTCTCTGGCAGGATAGGAAGACAGAGAGGATAAGGCCTCAAGCAAAAACCACTAGTGAAACTAGGGATACAACTTGGGTGGACTTGGGTTGGGATTTTGTTAAAATGAAAATGGGCCTGTCCTGGAAGCCTGGGCCCAATATGGTTAAAGTTCTTTAAATTGGGTACCTGTCTTGCACCCCAAGTGAAAACAAACTTTTCCTTTAAGCTATTTCACGGGAGACCAGGAATGCTGCAATACAGTTAGATAACACTTTTCAATTGTTTGAAGAATTCCATGGCTTAAGAATTGGCAATAAGAGATCGAATATGACTTTCTCTTTCTCTGTGCATCCAAATGCCCAAGGGGAAAGGTTTTTTATGGTTAAGAGGTTGTTGTGAACATTAGAATCTAATGGTATTTAGTATAAGAGTAGGGTGGGGTGATATCATTTAACAGGACAAAAAAATAACTATAATATTGTGCTATGCATGTCAAGATATTGTTGGGCTCAAAGTAGGGGGCAGGTGGCAGTTAATGAAAAGTTGATTGGCCAAGTTCAGGCAGAGCCAGAACACATGGAGGTTTTAGGTGAACATGACAGGGAAGGTGATGCCAATATTTTTTGATAAAAGGCAAGGTAATGATTGTACTGTTATTAGAAACTTTGCAAAAAGTGTTGATAGTGGCTGTTCAGAATCTACAGATTGCTTCTAAACTTTGGATTCATTTACACTATCTCGCTCTAAGTTAATACATGTATCCCTCTTTACAATAGATGAGTAAGGAACATTCCTGAACTCTTTTTTGATTGACATCCATGAAATCAGGCATGCCTCTACCCTCCTTGTAACTTCTACTTGGGAGCTTTTGTTTTCAAAGGTACTATTGTTTCCCTTCTTCCATATCACTCATATTGTCGCAATAGGTGTACTTTTCCCGACTATCCCCCTCCTCTTGAGCCCTTTCATGTTCCATTCCTTTGTTGTTTCTTTCACTGTTTGAGGAAAGCACCAACAGAGATTCATAATTTTCAAGAAATACCTCCAGATTGTAGAAAAGAGGGGTGATGCAATTGTGTTTCAGAAAGTTCATCCCAAATCAAAGAAAAGAAGGGATGGCTTGATTAGTTTCTTGGTCAAGTGCATTTTGAACTGTTGAGGCAAGGTCAGTATATTTGGAGGTGGTAGGCGAAAGTTCAATGAAGTTGCTCAGAAAGTTCATCCTAAATCCAATAAGAAAAGTTAAAAAAAAAAGTGGATGGAGTGGTTTCTTATTCAAGTATGATTTCAGATATTAGGGTCTGGTTGGAGGCTTATATCTTGACATCTGGCCATAGGATTGGTCTGGCAATGTGGTTATACTTATTACTCTGAACTTTTCAATTTTAAAGGGAAAAACTGTAGCTATTGAAATATATGTCAATAAGAGAATTCTCAAAAGCTAATTATATATAAAAAAAAAAAAGAGAATTCTCAAAAGCTAGCCAATGGGTTAATTGATGCATTAGCAAGACAAGGGGTTATTAGAAGTCAGTTGTATCAGGAGATTGTTCAACAAGAAGATTTGATTGTAAAAGATGCTATGAGGGGTAGGAAGCTGGGGCCAGCCTATTTGGGGGGGGGGTCTTGGCACATTGTAAAATTTGCAAATCATTTTTTTCTGTAAGGGGATAGACTAATATAACAACAAAGTAATGCCACGGACTGGCAATAGCAGCAAGAACCATAAGCTCTGCAGACCCTGAAACAGCAAAGCCTACCTAGAAAGGCTGCCACGGATGTAATCTAACGTAACGTCATCCGCGAAGACCCAAAGTCAAAGGAGAAACTAGGGAATCAGCAACTGAAAAAGTAATTAAGTATAATCAGAGTATATCTCCTCCCTAGGGGTGGAAACGAGTTGAGCCTATCACGAGATATTTATAGCTCGGCTCGCAAGGCTAGCGAGCCTATATATATATATATATAATAAAGATATTATACATATAAAAAATGATATATACATAAATATATTTATATATAAAAACAAAAACAATATGTATATATATAATATTTTAGTTTTTATACGTATAATAATAACTAGTTTTTGTAATTCTTAATTTTTTGTGTAAAATAAAAAAATAATATTTTGTATTTATAATTTTAAATTTTATAGGAAGCTTGGCTCACAATCGAACTCGAGCTTACGAGCTTTTGAGTCGAGCAGAACTCGAGCTCAACTCTCTAGCTTGAACCAAGCTCGAGCCTTATGGCTTTCTGGCGAGCCGAGCTTGAATAGCCAAGTATTCGGCTCGGCTCGGCTTGAATCCACCCCTCCCCCCTAAAACAACACATAGTAGGCGCATGCGAACATTGGAATCAGAGTGAATTCCATGCATCGCAACCCGACACATGTCACCATCTCAACGGCCCTAGGATTCAAACCCAAAACTGCCCGAAGAATATTCTAGAATTCTTAATCTGTGCACATGCTCAAAAGCAGCCCCACTTTTGCCTATAAATAGTCGGACTTCTGACACATAAAGGGACTTTTCAGAGGATCCTCGATTCTGTTTGACCTTTGCATCCTACTTGCTGTGTCCAGACTCAGACCGTCTTCACACTGCCTTCCCTATACTTTGTAATTAATAAAATTTCTGATTTTCCACTGGTAAAGAAATTTCAAAATTTTGTTTAGCATTTTATGGTATATAGAATTTGTTCTTGATATTAAATTAAGTAATGTTCTCATTTTTTTTGTGAAAGATAAGTAATGTTGTCATTCTTATCCCTTATTTAATGTTTCCAGGACCTAATGACCATACAATTGCTCAAATTAAGGATGCTGTTCGTGATGGTCTGAGAGCAGTTAAGAATACAATTGAGGATGAAGCAGTTATATTGGTGAGCTCTCATTTGTCAGCCTTCTGTAAAGCTTTCATTTGCAATTTGACTTGGAGCACATTTGATATATCCGAACTCAGATCTGATGAGAACAGAAAAGCTCTGAATTTTTTAGTGCTCAACATCTGAACAGTGAGAATTTGCTTTTCTGCTTTTCAGAAGATTTGAATGCAATGGATCTATCTAGTTACCAGAATTTTGAATCATCCAAAAACCATCTTACAATATCATCCCTCTGAAATGTATCTATTTGGTAAATCCAAATGCTGTCAACTCCGACATTTGTCCTTTTGCCCATTTTCATGCACTTTAACATTACCTGTGATATTTTCCCACCTAAGGCCTTGAGAATGTTTAAAAATGATATTTGCTGCATATTGTTCCAACCAGTCAAATATACAACCAAGTCAAAACACTTAATTGCATATGATAATACACAATTTATTTATTTTTCAAAGATAAAACACAGTTTATGAAAGGGCAATAACCACAGTAAGTACAAAAAACAAAACAAAAATAACAATGACTTGATAAAATGGATTGGTGAAACAATTATAATAAAAAACAGATTGGCGAAACAAGATTCATGTAGCCAACCCCATATAGTTGGGATAAGGCATGGATGATGATGATGATGGCATTGGAGGCATACGCCTGGAGGTGCGCCTCCAGGTGAGGCGCTCCCAAAACGCCCCGAGGCCTATGCCAGAGGTGCTAACACCTCTGAGGCGTATGCCTCAGGTGCAAGAGGTGTACACCTCATGCGCTTTTTTCATGAGGTGTACTAGAGGTGTACGCCTCGCTTCATGCACCTCATATAAAAAGACTGAAAAAAAAAAGAAAAAAAGGAAAGCAAAGGAAAGGAAATGAAAGGGAAGGGAAAAAAGAAAGAAGAAAAGAGAAAAAGAAAGGGAAGGGAAGAATAGATAAGGGGAAAGAAAGTGGTCTACCCCCAGCCCTTTCGGCTGGGGGGGGGCTCCGCTCCAACTCGCTTGCTTGCCTCCACTTTGACAAGACTCCTCCCCCCTTCAACTAGTGCTATGCATCTTTATTCTTCTTAATATAATTTTTTTTATTAAAATTAAAGAAAAAAATGAGATCCCCCTTCCTCTTCTTCTTCCTCCTGAGACCCCCCTCCTCTTAAGGAGGCTTACGCCTCTTATGTTCTGAACTACGCCTCACGCCTCTAGGTAGTGGAACGCCCCACGTCACACCTCTGCGTTTTAAGACATTGCTGTCAATCACCCAGAAATAGGTGTTGACCCCATCTAAAAGAAACTCCAATCTCCCTTGCTAAATAATTGATTTCCTTTACAGATTGTCTTAGTGTCCAGACCTCGAAGCAATTATTCTGCATCCAGTCAGTGGCCAGCTTAGAATCTCCTTGAAGTAGGGCCATCGCTTCGGCTTTTAAGGAGTCCCCCACCCCTAGAGGTGCTGAGTATTAAGCAATCAGTCTACCTTCACCGTCTTTAAAAGCTCCCTCAATTCCAGAAGGACCAGGGTTACCTATTGAACTTCCACCAGAATTCAATTTCACCTTTTGATCAACTGATGATAATGATGTTGCTCTTGCAGATATACTATGCCTTTACTCCATAGACCCTACCACTCCTTTTTTACTTCTTAGCTTTGGCTCTCTTTAGCTCTCCTCCAATGTATGATCTCATTTCTCACCATATATCAACTCTAGTCCAATGTTCGAAGCATCGATATGGCCCAATACGCCAAATTGGGTGTATCGGATTTTGTATAAACATGCTGTTATTTTTTTTTTCTGAAAAGAGTAAAGTATAACTTGTATTAACTGAAAAAAGATATACAACATTTATCAAAAAAAAAAAAAAAAAAAAAAAGAAAGAAGAAAGATATACATCCAAACTTATTCAGGGGGCTCGGTTAAAGGCCTGACTACCCCTTGAAACAGGTCTTACCCCGAAACTCCCCTTATTTTGTGTATTGGTGACCCACTGATACGATATGTATTGGCTGATACGTATTGATACTTTGAACCTTGCTCCAGTCATCCTGTAGCAAGGGACTATCTTTTGAAACAGTAGCAAGGGCTGCAGGTTTTACTACTGTTTCAAAAGATAGTGCCTTGATAATCATGAAAACACTATAGATTATCACTAAACCAACCCTACATGCCTACAATCACAGTAAGCAGTTTACAGATCAAACCAAAAATAAAATAAGTCAAAACATGGAATAATGAAAGTAAAAGCACCTAAGAAATAAAAAAAAAGTACAGAAACGTGTCCTATTGGTTTGGTTTCATGCAATAAGAAAAAAGCAAGGTTTGCATTTCTAATTAAACAATCATGGCTACCATAGAAGTTGCAACAAAATCAATGTAATTGGATAGAAAAGAGGAGAATGGTGATCTTACTGTTTCTTCAATGTGGAACAGAAATTACAAGCCTTGAGGTCTCAAAACAAACCCTTTTATTTTTATTCTTTTAGGGGAAAAATACCAATAAGATGACTTGTGATTTGATGCTAGGTTTTGGAGATTTGAGCTTGTTACTATTTTCATTGTTAATAAAGTTGGAGTTTTGACAGATTTTAATATAAATAGTGATGATGGATGGAGAGGACTGCACTAACACTTGATATATTCTTTATTATCCATCAACAAAAACGTTGGAGCTTCAAAAGAAAAGTAGATAAGAGATTTGATATGAAGACTCGAGATTTTATTGTTTTGAGAAGAGCTTAATGTTTTCTCTCTATGGTTCATGTTCTCACTTCTCAATGCACCATGTACCCGGGCCTTTCTGTTAGACTGTCACACAGAGCTGTGACATGAGAAGAAAGGGTTAAGGCTTGAAACCTTGAATGTGAGAAGATTTTATTTTATTTTTATTTTTTATTATTTATTTATTTTTTTAATACAACCGATTCCTTCATTGCTCATTGTTTATGTTTTTATGCATATCCATGTATCATGTGTTTCATTACAGCTTTGCAAATTTTTTTTTAAAGTGGTCTTTTCATGCATGGCAACTAACAAGCAAGGTGCAAAGTATCATTGATACCTTAGGCCTGTATCGAGTGCATTGTATCATATCTTTGGCTTACCGAAATGCTAAATACAGGGAACTAGGACATCTGTCCACTTTGAGGTTAATACCCCTCCTGGAGATGTTCTAATTCAATTCTTGAACCCTAATTAATTTTTGATCCAAGTACATTGTTCATTTGGAATGCCCAATACACAATTTTTGCGTATGGAGTGTATCAATATTTTGAACTTTTCTAACAAGGATATGTCTCACGTTTCCTTATTAGTTGTTTCTAATATACTTAAGTTATATTCTTTTGTGACATGGTTCTTGATAGAGCCATTGGTGGAACATGATTCTTATAGCCAACCCAAAATAGTTGGGATGAAGGCTTAATTGAGTTGAATTGTATTCTTTTGTGGATTTTGTTTTTACTTGGTTTGTGGTTTAGGGTGCAGGAGCCTTTGAGGTTGCAACCAGACAGTATCTAATCAATGAAGTTAAAAGAACTGTTCAAGGGGTAACATTAACCTTTCTCATTCAAATCCCATTACCAGAAAGAAATGTTTCTAGTCTTGTACTCTTACTTAACATTACTGGAATTTGCCAAATTTGAACAGCGTGCACAACTTGGTGTTGAGGCATTTGCTGATGCCCTTCTTGTGGTTCCCAAGACATTAGCTGAGAATTCTGGCCTTGATACTCAAGATGTTATCATTGCACTTACGGTACTTTGTCCTAAATTGCTTTCTTAGAGAGGAGTGAAGATTAGAGTCATCGGAGCTATGACCTGAATTAACACGTATTTTTTTTTTGTCTTTAGGGAGAGCATGACAAAGGGAACATTGTGGGATTGAACCATCACACAGGAGAGTCTATTGACCCCCAGATGGAGGGTATATTTGACAATTACTCTGTCAAGCGCCAAATCATTAACTCAGCGTATGTAAAGCTAGAACTTGAATTTGAAACTCCATTCCATTTCCACGTATTTTCAGCAATAATTGTTGGGTAATGGCCTTTCTATTTGTGATTCTTTGTTGTACAGACCTGTTATTGCTTCCCAATTGCTACTGGTGGATGAAGTAATTCGTGCTGGTCGAAACATGCGAAAACCAAATTAGCTCTTATATGAGTTCGTCGCAAACAGTTTTGGCTTGGCAGATAAATTCTTCTTTAATTATTTCTGGGCTACTTCAGGACAGGGGTGTCGTGGTTATAAAATTTTGCTGGGTTTAATGGTCGGCTGGTAGTACAGGATTGTCTTAGGCCTTCCTCTTGAAGATGATGTAAAGTGAATATGGGCCTGGTGCTATCTGCTCGTTAATTAACCTGTTTGTTTGAACTTTTTGTGGGAGATCCTTGGCAAGTTGGTAGTAAATTGTAATCTTGTGGTCTTGCACAACTTATGACTTCCAAGAATCATCTGTGGGATGGAGGCTTTATAGAAACAGTCGAAGGTTCTGTCACAAAACTGTGGCATCATTAGGTTGCACTGTAATATTGTGGTCAATGGTGTTGTTTGTTTATATGTTAATCGTATTTGATTATAGACAGAAAGCTCTGCTACTGTCTTTTTTCGTCCAGGAGTTTATTTATTGACTTGTGTTAGTGTACTTTCATGGTGCTCCTGATGCTTTGTGAAATACCGGGAAACGAGACAACAGCTAAAAGTAAGCTGTTGAACCCTTTTTATTGACAGAAGTACCCCTGGCACGTTAGCGAATCGATACCTTTTTTTTTATTTATTTATTTTTGAAACTGGTTCGGGGGGTTGCTTTAGGGCTCCTCCACCCTCTGAATCGGTTAGACCCCCAATACACTCACTATAGGAGCATATTGGAGGGGTCTCAGAATAATATATATTGACTGATATGGATCGATAGTTTGAACCTTGGATATATTGACAAAAAAAACCCTTTCATGATAGCTTGAAGCCAGGCACCGAAGGTCGATCTAGTATCTCAGTTTGAGGGGTATATCTGCCGCCACACTCCCTTGCTAACTCCCAACGAAACAAGGATACACCAGCGATGGAGATAAAAATACAGTTTACATGGTGTCTTGAATTGATTTCCATCGCCTGCGTGTTTCATTCGGGGTTTCAAGGCAGTGCTGCAATGTCGCAGCAGATATGAACTCAATTTGCTGTGCAAAATTTTCTGAAACAGCTTTAGTTCCTCTTAAAAAAGAGGGAATGCTTCTCAGTTTTCACCGTGGATAACTCGGCCATGGGTCCATGTTTCATAGAATCTTAAACCTTTTCATAATAATATGGATGGTGGCTGGTTTTGATATCCACACTGAAAAGGAACGTTTCCTCATCAGGAGCAAACGGGAGGTTCAAGTTTTTCTTCAAAATCCAAATAAGAGATATGTTTACTCTTTGTCCCATGGTTTTGACATCAACACAGAAAAAGAATATAATACCTGTTAAAAAGCATGTGAGCAGAGGAATATGAATAGAAGCATTAAGGGGGCCAAAAAACCAAAATGTGATTGTAGACATGCTGTCTTCATTCAACTGTACATAAAAATGTCCTCAACATTTGCACTTTTTAGAAAAACTCTTATTTAGTTCCTTTGATGCTAGAAAATGTGCTCAAACTTCAGAAGATCCCTTGCCTTCCTGTTAAAAAGCATGAGTCATTGGTGCTGCCAAGAAAAATGAGAAAATGCATGATCAAAATCACCCATATTCTTGTATCATTTAGATTTATTCCCAAGTATTTTTATAATGGGTTTAGGGCTACTCCTGCATTTTGGTTTTCTCAAATGACATATTTTTCTATTAAAATGCTTTGTTGGCAGACAAACATAAAAAACTACAGTCTACAGTTAATGAACAATATCCACAGCAACAAAAGCCCCTGAGATCATTGATTGAAATAAAGTGCACAGAAAGATAATGGGCAATATCCACAGCAACAGAACAAATTATGAATATCATACAAAACAAATACAAATCAAAAGAAAACTATCAAGAAAACACATGATAGAACATACATGGAACAGGCAAAGGTCCATGTAGTCAATCTCAATCATGGATCCATGTTCCCTCTTCCACTTTTATTTATTAATTTATCCTCCTCTTTATTTTTCAGAAATACAATTTCTTTTGATCTTGTAAGTGATCCCAGAGTCACTTCAGGGGGGCAGTCTTTGATAGTTAAACGACCAGAAAGTGACATGAAAAGATGGATAGATTTTTTTTTTCTTGAAGGAGACAATAGCATATAAGACTTCACCAAATTCCTTAGTGCATTAGGGCATTAATTCATAGTGAAGGACATGAATGAGTGGACCTTTTAGACACAAGAAGACATTGACTTGATGATCAGATTGGTAAATATTAAGAAAAATAGTATTTAATGATTTTTGGGGATGAGCTATTACTCCCAGAATCGTGTAGCTCCCTCTCCTTGAAATGCCAAAAATAAAAGAAAAAAGAAAACTCATAGCATCAAAGCTTCTTTGGACATTTTGAAAGACCTAATCAACATTACTGTTCTTGTTTTCACAGTAACTAGTGTTGATCAGAACCATTTCAAAATGTTGTGTCTGTGACTCTGTGGTGTGTGAATGCAGAAATTTTACTAGTCCAAAATCATAAATAGGAATGAGTGACTTATTCATGGCCTCCTAACGAAATAAGTATGTGAAATGTCCCAAATCCTATTGAATGTCGGTGTCCCAAGTAAAAGGGCACACTTGAAGAGTAAATAATAAGTTACACTTGTGATCATTAGAAAAATCATGATGAAGATGGTACAATTGGATGATAACAGTTTCAAGTTTTATAATGCTGTTTTAAGTGTGAAAATGAGAGAAGTTTGGTTGTTGCTGAATCCCTTGAACCAATAGACACTTCACATACTGGAAAAATTGATAGTTTCGGTCAATGCTTTAAAATGCAGTGGTGTGATACAAGGTATGCCACTACCTGGAGGTGTGAGGCATGGTTCCAAATGCAAGAGGTGTAGGCCTCCTGAGCACAAGGAGGCATAGGCCTCCTTCAGAGGAGTAGTTTTCTTTCTTGTTGTTGTTGTTGTTTTACTCCTTTTTTTTTTTTTTTTTCTTTCTTGAGTTGTGGATGAGGCATACAAAAGGTGTACACTTCATGCAAAAGGTGTTTGATGCATACACACCTCCTGCATACGCCTCAAGGTGTTTTTTTTTTTTTTTTTTTTTTTGAGTGCCTCGCTTGGAGGTGCACCTCCAGTCACACACTTCACATGCTTTTTAAAATAGTGGTTTCAATGGCCTCTAGTTGAAAAAGGATTAATACTTGGTTCACATTCAATACCTACATATGCCAGAACAAATAATGATTACAATATCACATTGAAAAGGGAATACAAGTCCATCAAATGGAAGCAACTTGTAGCATGTTAGTAACTGAGCTTACTACTGATGGAGAGACACTCACTTAACTCTTTTGCCTGTTTCCGACACTGCCATATTATTGATATCGTTCTTCCTGATGCACATTCAGCATACTTTGAAGTGTAATAATCACATTCTTTAAGTGCCTTCTGATTCATTTTGCTATGTAAAGCTGGAAAGTTCAATTAATAAGAACTCATCAAATAATGCATGGATAAAAGATATCAAAAGAAATGAATCATTGACAAAAAGAGTAAATGTCAAGTAACAAATTAACACTTGTACCCAGAATTTTTTTACAAGGAACCCTGATGAAAAAATGAGACACCATTAACGCATCATTAGAAATCTAAAAATGAGACACCGTTTACTAATCCACAACCCCTACTGCTCTACTTAGGAGATATGTTGCTCCTGTTAAAATGTCTTTGGCACAGAATCACAATCACCTATTTGTTTAGCTATTTTCTTTTCCAATTTTGGTTTTGAGAACTCACATATACTGTTTACACTGATGGTTAAAAGTGAAATAGGAAGTGCAAATTTTCCATATGACGAAGTGAAGCAAAATTTCTGTTTGGACTTGTTGGTTGTATTATTGTAGGTTACCATATCTGTATACAAATATTCTTTATTACTCACAAAAAAAAAATCTGTATACAAACATTCTGTGATTGAATATAATGATATATAAATGGTACTGATTTGTATCCAGCATGATGGTGCTTAATTTAGTATTTTGATATGAGTTCGGCTTCAGTCAGGACAAAGCCCATTCAAGCAGCCTTTACTGCCTTATATTGAGATTATCTCCGTACTTATGTGCTTTATTTTATGGACAGATATTCCCAATGCAAGGTTGGAAAAGGCTGTTAGAATAGTGTGGGCACAGGTTTGCCCTGATGGAAGCTGATCTCTTTTGATTTCTCTTGTTTGTTGTACATCTTGAATCTAGAATCATTGTGTAGTTAACATATCCTGAAACTAAAGATAATACTCGTTTTTACAAATGTCATCCATTTCTCCAAAAAGCTTCTAAGTATTCAGTTATTTTATGAAATAAAGGTGAAATATCCACATGTCTAATGAAAATGTATCTAAAAATTATGTGCTATTTTGAGAAAATGTACAATGTTGCATGTTGTCAAACCACTAAAATACTTGAATTGTTGTTCTTGTGGACGTCTTGGCTGGAGAAAGGTTGGGAGGGCGGAGTTGTTTTGGGGTGCCTCTCGTTTGTGCCTCTCGTTTTATTTTGTTTAATTGGATGATGGGGATTTTCTCTTTTACTCATCATCAATAAACTCTTTTTCATTGTTGTTACTGATCCAAAAAAGGTTGCATGTTACAAAGCATGTCTAAGACATTTTTAACTTTGATGAACATTTTAAAGTAGTCAAAAGTTTATATCTTAGAAATCCAGAATAGTATAAGTTACTGCATGTTTGACTAGATAACCACTCAAATAGGCGTTTTTACAGATAATAAGGTTTGGTTTCGTTGATCCGTTTTGTTGGTAGGCCACTCTTGGACAGCTATAGCTAAAGATCAGAGTGACTAAAAAGATTGTGAATTCAGAATAAATTTCTTGATTTCAAGTCACCACCACCAATATACTTCAAAGTAAGTTCATCAATTGGATATCAAGATTAAGCAATTGTCATGATTTTGGAGTCATAGCTCACTAAAAATGGATACCATTTGATGTTCTGAACCACTAACATAGAGAAGTTCTATTAAATCATTTATATTAGACTCGTCCAAACCTCCTTGTAAATAATCTGTGCTAGACATCATATCACACAGGGGAAATCACATTGAAGCATATAATTCAGCAGATCAATGAGCCAATGACTACCAGTACTATTTTCTTTTCTCACTTTTCTCATCCTCTCTAGTCTTAATTATTTTTTCTAATCTTCAGCTGAATGCAGTGGCAAAGGCATATCCTTATACTTTGTATCAAGGTGCAATCTTTAGCACTCTGTTTATTAGAACACCAGATAATCATAAAATTTTGTGCTAAAAAGAATACATTACAACCAAATGCTCATAAATAAGAAACAAAAATGAAGTAATGAGTATCGACTCTTGCTCTGCTCCTACCATGTGGTATCAATTGTGCTATGGAAGGAACTAGTCTTAGCGTTTACCTCTGAAACGCATGTACAGGATTAAAAGAAGGTGATTTCGAGGGAAGATACCAAAGAAAACAGAGAGAAAAATGGAGCTTGCCTTCTTCTACTTTCTTCTTGACATGATTTTCTCTGGCTTCCTGGACGTATCCATCCCATCGACAAGTGACAACCCAAAACCCACTTCACCTTTACGCCATGGTTTACAGTCGGGGCTGTTTGGATCCACGAGGAAGCTGGCACCAAAAAAGAAAAGAAAATCGAACTTGCCAATCTTTTCTCATCGGCTCACGACTATCCTGGTTTAAATCGAAGCGAAACAATATAACACCCGCAACCAAATGATTCCTCTTAATCTGTGCGAACGGTGCTCAGGTTGTGGGACCAAGTTTTCAATCTCAAATCCACCGTTCGTGTAAAATTAAAAGGCAATTAGTGTGGATCCACACCTTCTCTTGTGTACACTGTCCACTGTCCACCAACCGTGGACAACGTTCCGGCCAAAACGAACAGCTTTGAACTGTAGTGTTAAGTGAAACTCTATAAACCAATATATTGCGGTTGAATAGCTCGAGAACAGACGGAGGAGAATCATTGCTAATAAATGTTCATCCATGGAGGATCCAACAGGAAGAAAGGGAGCTCCCCCCCCCTCCTCCTATCACAGTCGTCTCGAATTTTTAGAGGTGATGAGGGTTGATTTCGCCCTCCAGTAAAATTGTGACACATGGCACTCCGTGACAACTAGGAAAACACCCAGCCAACAAAATTACGAAGTTGGTGACCCACCCGGGCACCTGTCTGGCCGGCCTGGCGCGACCTACGCACGGCACGCACGAACTGCGCGTGGCCTAGCGCACGGCCTACGCGACCTGGCCGACCTGGACCAGCCTAGCGCATGATCCGACCAAAGCGCCAGCTTGACGACCTGATCTAGACACTGACCCGCCGACTGACACAGGCGCCAGCCTGACGACCTGATCTAGACACTGTCCCGCTGACTGACACAGGCACCGACTTGACGACCTGGCCTAAACACTGACCCGCCGACTGATGCAGGCACCCCTCTGACAACCCGGCCCAGGCGTCGACCTGGCCGCCTGACACAAGCGCCAGCCTGACGACCTCGAGGAGTTCACCACCGTACCCCGGTTTTGACAGGATGCGACGAGTCTTACCGTTTGGAGGCTTTTCACCCACCTAACCCGCGAAGACTCCGGTATATAAAGACCTCACCCCCCAAAGGGAAAGAGGATGGAAAAGAAAGGGAAGTAACCCTGCTCTCTAGCTCTCTCATATTATCTTCAAAGCTCTCTACAATAAGAGTGCTAACTTAAGCATCAGAGAGCCCCCACCGGGAAAGTACCCCTGGGACCTCTGATTCGGTTCTCGTAGGTCCTTCAGCTCCCGCTGCCTACGAAGAGGAGGAAAAGATGCAGTTCTCGGAAGTCCCTCAGCTCCCCCCACCTACAAGGAGGAGGAAGAGATGGAGTTCTCGGAGGTCCCTCAACTCCCGCCACCTACAAGGAGGAGGAAAAGATGGAGTTCTCGGAGGCCCCTTAGCTCCCGCCACCTACAAAGAGGAGGAAAAGATGGAGTTCTCGCAAGTCTCTCAGCTCCCGCCACCTACAAAGAGGAGGAAAGGATGAAGTTCTCGCAGGTCCCTCATCTCCCGTAGCCTACAAAGGAAAGAAGACCACCTCATGCTGAGGGCAGTCGGATTGCGCCGCACCAGGGAGCTCCAACATTCTCTAAGGCATCGACCGCCTAGTAGGGAGTTCGCCACCAGGCAATTCGCCTCCAGGCAGTTCGCCACCAAGGCAGTTCGCCCCCAAGTAGTTCGCCACCAGGCAATTCACCCCCAGGCAGTTCGCCTCCAGGCAGTTCGCCACCAAGGCAGTTTGCCCCCAGGCAGTTTGCCCCCAGGCAGTTCGCCACCAAGGCAGTTCGCCCCCAAGTAGTTCGCCACCAAGGCAGTTCGCCACCAGGCAATTCGCCCCCAGGCAGTTCGCCTCCAGGCAGTTCGCCCCCAGACAGTTCGCCCCCAGACAGTTCGCCACCAAGGCAGTTCGCCCCCAGGCAGTTCGCCACCAGGGAGTTCGCCACCAGGCAGTTCGCCCCCAGGCAGTTCGCCCCTCAGGCACTTCGCCACTAAGGCAGTTCACCACCAGGGAGTTCGTCACCAGGCAGTCCGCCACCAAGGCAGTTCGCCACCAGGTAGTTCGCCACCAAGCAGTTAGTTACCAAGCAGTTCTCCCCCAGGGAGTTCGCCACCAAGTAGCTCGTCACTAAGGCACGCCACCACCGGGTCGAATAACGAGGTACTTTGCCAAAAAAATTTACATCACAAAACATTGGTACGTGGCCAAAAACGGTTACATCAAGAGGTAACGCCATTCCGCATTTTCTTTATAAATTATTGTTTCTTATATTCTTTCATGCCTGGTTCCGTCGCTCTTTAATTTCTAGCAAATCTTTGATTGTTTAAGATTCAGAAAAACTGCAGATTTGTTGTCTACCTTGGAAGGAAAAAGCATAAGTTGATCGAATTTGGATACAACTAAATACAGTTAAACATGGTTAGTACTATTAGGATGCTTTTCATTGATCCTTGTGTAGAATGATTTCACTGAGATAGTATGTTCAGTGGAGCTCCATAAGTTGGAAGCAATGATGGACGGAATCTAGTGAAGGAAAAAACTATTTACTGGACAGAAGCCGGTGAATTAAAACCTATTTACCATTAGAGATAAGCCATGGAGTATCTTGAATACTTGGTGCTGTCTGATCTTTGTTCCGAATCGAGGCATCAATCAGATAATCTTGTCAACTGGACGAGGCTGAGGTGGAAGTATGAAGCTTTACATCGAGATTTGCTATCACTGGAAGAGTCAGAGGCTGAGGAGTTGCTCCCGAGTAAGCACTCCGACAGTCAATTTAGTGCAAGATGATGAGGTTGACCGGGATGAGTGGATTAGAAGAATATCCATGTTCTAGTCAGTTGAGGGTTTTAAAATGTCCCTTACCTCGAGCGGGAAATACCTATTTATAGTTGAATATCCATGTTCTAGTTGGATAGGTCCTCCGGGGTTGTTTGTCGAGGTCTTCGGGGGGTTCCCTCTTCCCCAGCAGAGTCTGCTTCCTTGTTCATGTGGGACACTCCTTCCTGGTAATGCTCTTCTGTTACATGGTTAATGCTAACGTAGCCTGAAGAGGGCGGCCACGTACTTTCTACACCTGAAAAAGCACTAGCAGGGCTACTATTATTTCTCACCTTGGTAGAACAATAAGGTGCTTGTGGGAGCCCCCTCCTTAGTGACCGAGGCCAAGCTATCTAGGGAGGAGCTGGCGGCCATTAGGTGGATAGTGAGGGTGGATGTACAAGAATACACCTCATCTGCGATGTTGATCCATGCTGGGCTGATGAAGCCCCCGGTTGGTTTGTCCTTGCTTTGTGAGTTTTTTATGCTTCCTTTCTTCGGCTTTGATTGATTGTCATTCTTTCTTTGGCAGATATGGTGGTCGTTGACAAGGAAGACGAGGCGCATGCAGGCTGCTACTCAGAGGAGGGCGGCGACCCAAACAGGGGTGGCTCAACAGCAGTGCCGCTCCGAAGTTATGATTCCTCAACCACATAAGAGGTTGAGACCTGTAGTGGATGACATGGTTGATGTTGGCTCTAACGGGTCTCTGCCGCAGCATGTTCGACTGCGGCCCATGGCCCAAGGAGGTCTTGAGGTCCTGCCCTCTTTAGGTTTGGCGGAAGAGGGGCCCAAAGTGTACAAGCTGAGCTGGATTGTCTAGCCAAAGGACACCCTAGAAACTAAAGGCGTGCCCGAGCAATTGGCTAGGGGCACTTTGTTGCCCAGGATCCGTAGGGAAACTATGACAGAACGAGCGGGGTGCTGGAGAGCGTGGCCATCCGAGAGTCTGTTGCGGTAAGGCAATTGCACTGCCCTTTCTATTCTCTAGTTTGCTTTGTCGTGCTTATTGACTTCACATTTTGTAGGCTGTCTACATGGTGATGACGTTGGTTGACAGGATGTGCGCCTTCATCAAGTGGAGATGGCCGAGCTGAAATAGGCAATGGAAGCCAAGGACAATGAGCTACGGTGGTCGAAGAGCGGCGTGCGTGAGCTCAAGGAGGGTCGTGACAAGGCACAAAAGGCGTTTGAGGAGGTGGAAGCGAAGCTTCTATGTGTTGAGGAGGCGACCACCAAGTATATGGAGTTCGAGGAGTTCTAGGTTGCCCTTGACAATTATGCTACGGACTCCTGGTAGACCGGTTTTGCTTGATTATAGAGGAGGGACATGTGTGAGCATCCTGAGATAGCCACGGCCGTGGAGCAATACGGTCCTTTTGATGCCGAGGGACTGCCAATTGAGCAGCCTACCCTGAATGACAGCGTTGTGACCCCCGAGGTGGTGAACCCCGCGGGTAGTGCGGCTTGACCGACTGTCGAGTAGGGCTAGTCGTTGTTCGTTGTGTGGTCCCAATCTGCCCTGCCATTTGTGTCTAGTGGGATTGTGTGTGTGGTGTTGTGTTCTAAGGTCCTCGACCATTAGAGTTTGGTTGGGTAGTGTGTGCAGTGTACTCGATTACTGTTTGTAGAAAGAGGCTTTTTTTCAAAAATTGTTCATACAAGGGAGTTTTGGTCCTATTTATTGATAGTACATTCTGATGTTCCCGGTGTTCCAACTCCTCGGCACCGGCCTCCCGTCAAGGTCTTCTAGTCTATAGGTGTTCGGGTCGATCACTTTGGTCACCCTATACAGTCCTTCCCAATTGGGTTTGAGTTTCCCTTCTCCGAGCTCGGGCTCGATGACTTTGCGGAGGACAAGGTCTCCTATCTTGAATTCTCTCCTTCGGACTTTGGAGTCATAGTACCTGGCCATCCTCTACTGTTGTGCCACCATCCGGATGTGTGCTTGGTCGCAGGCTTCTTCCATTGGGTTGAGCCTGGCATGGAGGTCTTCATTATTCGTCTCATCGCTGTAGAGCTCTATTTGGACAGCGGGGAACCCGATCTCTACAGGGGATCATCGCCTTGGCTCCGAAAGTCAGGCTAAATGGGGTCTCTCCGGTTTCCATACGTGGCGTGGTTTTGTAAGCCCAGAGGATGCTCAGCAGCTCCTCGACCCACCTGCCTTTGGCTTTGGTGAGCCTTGTCTTCAGGTTGTGGAATATGGTACGGTTTGTCACTTCGATCTGTCTGTTGCTCTGTGGTCAATGAACCGTTGTCGTTCGATGGTCTATCTTGAGCTCGACGCTGAAGGCTTCAAACTTCTAGTTGATGAATTGGGAGCTGTTGTTGGTGATGAAGACCTGAGGGATGCCAAAGTGGCAGATGATGCTTCTCCATAGGAAGCCCTGGACGTTCTATGCAATGATGCGTGCCAGTGGTTCGACCTCAACCCACCTTGTGAAATAGCTTACTGCGACGATGAGGTACTTCATTTGTCTGAATGCGGCGGGGAATGCTCTGAGGATATCCATCCCCCACTAGGCGTGAGGAGTGTTGCTAGCTAATGGTGCAAGTTCGAGTGCTTTTGACAGTGGTCGCACCTTCGAACGAGCTGAGTTGGATCTTACTTCATGGTGGGCCAGAAGTAGCCCTGCCAGAGTGCCTTGTATGCCAATTTTCGTGTGTCGGGTTGTCTCCTCAGATACCCTCGTGTATCTCCTTGAGGATGCAGTCGGCTTCAGTTGGGAGGAGACACCTCAGGTATGGGAGAGTATGTGACCAACGGTAGAGTTGGCCCTTGATGAGGCAGTACTGGGCCGACTTATGCGTGAGACTTTTCGCTTCGATTTGGTCCTCAGGAAGGGTGTTGTTCTAGATGTATTGTATGATTGGGTCCATCCACGACGATTCTTGCTAGGGCGGGGAGGACCGCTAGGGTTGCTTCCAAGATGTTGGGTTGCACCAAGGTGTCCATCATGACCATGGTGTTGAGGTCGGTAAGCGACAAGTTGGCAAGCTTTGACAAGGCACCGACTTGAGCGTTCTCGGCTCCAGGGATTTGCTGTATGGCAAAGTGCTCCAGCTATCCGGTGAGCTCTTGCACTTTCTGCAAATAAGTTTCCATGGTGGGCTCTCATGCCTCAAACTGACCAGTGACTTGGTTGACCACTAGTTAGGAGTTGCTAAAGGCCTCAGCGTGCCTTGCTCCGACGTCTAGCGCGAGCTAAAGCCTAGTTACTAGGGCCTAGTATTCCATTTCGTTGTTTCGATGCCTTGAACTCGAACCTCAGGGCGTGCTCGAGGATGGTGTTGTCTGGCTGAGGAGGATGAAGTTGGCGTTGCTTCCTTGCCGATTGGATGGTTCGTTCAAATGGAAGGTCTAGAATAGTGGGACCTCGGCCGGGTTCTAAGCTAAGAATGTGCACTCGGCCAAGAAGTTGGCTTGGGTCTGAGCTTTGATGGCAGGCTAAGGTGCGTAGTCGATGTCAAACTCGCTTAGCTCCACGGTCCACTTGATCAAGCGCTTGGTGTCTCTGGCCTGTGCAACACCTATTTAAGTGGCTGGTCAGTGGGCACTCGGATGCTATGTGCCTTGAAGTATGGCCTGAGCTTCCTCGTCGAAGTGACGAGGGCCAGGGTGACCTTTTCAAGGTTTGCATACCGCGTCTCAGTGCTTGTGAGGACCTTGCTGGTGTAGTAGATCGGCCTTTGGGTTTGGCCTTCCTCCTTTACTAAAACCGAACTAACCACTTCGTCGCTGGCAAATAGATAGAGCAGGAATTGGTCTCATGGGTTCGGCTTCGTGAGTAGAGGTGACGAGCTCAGGTAGCGCTTCAACTCCTAGAAGGACCGTCCCCATCCCTCGGTCCATTGGAAGTCTTTCACCTTTTTCAAGGCCTTGAAGGGCAGACAATGGTCTGTGGACTTTGACATGAATATGCTCAATGCGACAATCTGTCTAGTGAGGCGTTGCACTTCTTTGTACGTCTGCGTGGACTGCACGTCCAGGATGGCCTGAATGTTCTCCAGGTTTGCTTCAATTCCCCTCTACGTGACCATGAAACCTAGGAACTTGCTGGAGCAGACGCTGAAGGCACACTTCATCTGGTATTTCCTAAGGATGTCGAAGACCTCCTTTAGGTCGGCTAGGTGTTGCTCCGCTTTCTTGCTCTTCACCAGCATGTCTTCCATGTAGGCTTCCACATTTCAGCCGAGATGTTCCTTGAATATGTGGTTCACCAGCCTCTAGTAAGTGGCGTTGACTTTCTTCAGATTGAAGGGCATCACCTTATAGATAGTCCTCGGTCAGTGATGATGGCAGTCTTCTCCTAGTCGTTCGGATATATTTGGATTTGATTATAATTGGAGAAGGCTCGTAATGCGTTCAACATCGGTCGACCGATGATGACATTGTAGTGTGATAGGACATGGGTGATGATGAATTCCACCATCACTGGTCGTCGCCGGTGAAGGTGATGGGGGTGTCTTGCATCGGTCACTTTGGTTCCTTGTTCTCGACTTGATGCAACCCGGCATAGGCCTTGTAGGCCAAGTTGGTTTTCCCTTCGGAGGCCATCCCACCTGAGATGACAGCAATGACCCCGGCGGGTGGAGCTTGGGCTTGCGGTGCATCGGCGCAGCGTGGTTCTTCTTTTTGCTTGTGCTCCTTGATGCCGACAAACCCACCAAGGTACCCACGCCAGACTAGGTCCTCTAGGTGATGACACAGGTCGTGACAACTCTCGGTGTTGTAGTTGTGATCTCGGTGGAAGTCGCAGTGCTTGTCTTTGTTCCTCTTGTTGCTCTGGGACTTCATCTTCTCGGGCCACCTGACAAAGTTGCAGTCGTGGATATGCATCAGTATCTTGGTCTGCGACACGTTTAGTGGAGTGAAATTATGGTACATCAGGGGCTGAGTCCTTGGTTTGTAGTTGGGGCGGTGGTCTTTTCTTTTGTTGTCCCGATCTGCTCGCTTGTCGTGGTCTTTCTGCTTGTGGTCATGCTGGTCCTCTTCGCTCTTGCGCAACTCCTAGGCCTCCTCAACGTTCATGTATTTTTGTGCATGCTTCATGAGCGTAGTTAAGTCGGGCAGAGGATTCTTCTACAATGAGAAGCTAAAGATTGACGAGTGCAAGCCATGCATAATGGCGGCAACGACAACTGATTGGTCTAGGGCACGAACCTGGAGGGCTTCAACACTGAATCTCGCCAAATACTCCCGTAGGGTCTCTTCACTCTTTTGGCGTACTTCCATGAGGTTGGCTGAGGTCTTCTAGTGTCTCTGACTGGTAGTGAACTATGCTAGGAACTATGTCTCCAGTTGCTCCTAGGAGGCTATGGATCGTGGCGGGAGCGAAGTGTACCAGGTTTTGACGACTCCATGTAGGGTTGCAATGAAGGCCTTGTACATGAGACCTTTAGACGAGTCATGCAACATCATTATTAACTTGAACCTCTCGAAGTGATCGTTGTGGTTCGAGGCCCCATTGTACTTCTCGAATTGAGGTGGCCTCCATTCGATTGGGGGGAGCTCGTCCATGACCTCCTGCATGAAGACAGGCTCCTTTGCAAGCTATGGATCATGGTGTGGTTTTGCTGGTCGGGCCATTGGAGGAGATACACTGCAATATGATTGGTTGCATTCCTGTTCGGCCAACCTTTCTCGTAGATCTTGGATCTCGGCATCATGGTCGGCTGGTGTTGTGTTCATAAACTTCTTCCCTTTCGAGACTGCGTGTCGGTCTCGGATAGAGCTGGATTCGGCTATTGAGATCGGCACCTGCTGTAAACGTTGGCTGAGCCGTTCTCTTGCCAGAACTTTGACGTCGAAGTGATGGGATCTACTGCGAACGTCGTGTGCACGAGGCCGGGCTGGGGGCCTGCGCAGATTGCCCCAGCGTCTCCATCATGGCGAGGATATGATTGACCTTCTGCTGAATGGCATGGAATTGCACAGGGTTGATCATTGTCTGATGTTGGGGCTCTCGAGGCGGAGAGTTGTAGAGTGAATGGGATCCCCGAGACGAGGAACAGGCTCCAGAGCGGTCAGATGTGTTCTTAGGCATGGTCGCTTTTGGTGTATGGTGAGAGAGGTTTGGGAAATGGCTTTTTGTATGTTTTCCACAGATGACGCCAATATGATGCTATCTAATCCGAGGTGTTTCGAATTGATGCCGCAATCACATAATCTTGCCAAGTGGGCGAGGTCGAGGTGGAAGGATGAAGTCATACACCGAGATCTACAATCACAGGAAGAGTCAGAGGCCCGAGGAGTTGTTCCCTGGGTAAGCACTCCGATGCTCAAGTTAGTGCAAGATGATGAGATCGACTGGGACGAGCAGATTGGAAGAATGCTAGTTCTGAGCTGGGGAGATGATGTGAAAAGTTAGTTGAGGGTTCTAAAAAGTCCCTTACCTCGAGCAGGGAATACCTATTTATAGTTGAATAACCGTGTTCTAGTCGGATTGGGCTTTCGGGGTTGTCGGGATGAGGTTGTCCACTGAGGTCTTCGGGGGGTTCCCTCTTCCCTAACGGAGTCCGCTTCCTTATCTGTGTGGGACACTCCTTCCTGGTCGTGCTCTTCCATTACGCGGTTCATGCTGGCATGGCCCCAAGAAGACGGCCATAGAATCCACCATGCGGCACCTTGGGCCAGCTCGGCAATCACTCGAACATAACTATCTGATCATTTTATTTTAGTTGGAAGTAATGATGTTGGAGAAGGATGTGATGGTGGTAAGTTTATTGGTTTAAACACAATTTACTAGAGCAATTGTTGGGAAGTTCTACGAAGTTTCCCTGTTTTTTATTGATGGAATCCCATTTTCCCTACCATGTGAACATAATTATTTTGGCATCTTTGCTCCTACCTAAACTTTCAGTGAAGTATTATCTACTGCAATTGGATGCCCTTTTTAATGAGCACATTCAATTTTTAAGGCCTTCAACAATATATCTTCCCTGAAGCCCACTCTTGAAAATGTCATTTTTTTTGTACTATTTAATTTCCATACTTTGCTTGGTCTTATTCGTACTCTCATCAGCACTACCAGGTAGTTTGGTCTTATGACAGCTGAGTGAGTGCAAATAATTTTGAGACCTGAAAAGTCTATGTTTTTCTTTCCATCCACTTTAGTGGAGATGATTTGAACAGATAATTGGAGGGTTCTATATTAGCTCTATGTTCCATTTAACATCAGAAGTAGTGTGTTTTGGCAACATTTATCAGATGGTGGGGATGGTCATATATGTGCTTGGAGTGATAGCAAAAGCGACCTCATTTAAAGTCAATCTCATGCATAGTTTGTGCTTGTACTTGTTATAAGGCAAAGTTTTTGATGTTTTATCATATTTTTGTGAACTTGTCACTATATTCTTTACTATATTGCAATAGGTGATCTGATATAGGCATCATAATGCAAAACTGTATTCTAAAAATGACAGTGTTCCATGTGTTGGTTCGGCTGTCTTAATTTGTATGTTTATCTTTGTTGGGTCTTAAGTCATTAGTTATTGGGCCTTAGTTACTGGGCCTAATCTTATTTAGTGTTTATTTTGATTAGATGTCCCATCACTAATCAGGGGCATTCTTGTCTATTTATGTAACATTATGTAATGTCCTTATATATAGTAGATTAGGGCTGGCTGAGGATTATTCTGCCGCCCATCTCATATCTTCTTCTTCTTCTTCCTCTTCTTCTCTCATTCGACAGCCCTATTTCAGCAAACATGGTATCAGAGCACTAATCTTTCGACTAGTTACAGCAGCCGCCTCTTCTTCTACTCGCAGTTAACTCTCTCATCTTTCTTTTTGGTTGCTGCAAAGAAACCCTAGGGTTGGTCGTAGAACACAGCTAGACCTACATCTAGGGTTTCCCTTGGTTGTAGGGCCCAAGGGGAGGTAGACCCAGAGGCAGATGCCCTAATAGACGCAGTACAACAAACTGTAACCATTCGGCTAAGATAGATCTGTGTAGAACAGATCTAGGCGGAAGGACTAATCTCAGCAGTCCTAGAACTGTTCGTGGGTGAGGTTATAACCTACGATAGTAGTGCTTAGCACACAGTAGAAGCCAACACAGCAAGTTGCAGGCTGCGGCAGCAGTGATTAGAACACAGCAGAAGGTAGCACAACAGAGTATAATCTGTGATAGCAGTAATTAGGGCACAGTGTGCAGTGTAGTACTCGGTGTTTCAGCTCTGTGTCGGGTTCTCAGGACTGAGTTTATAGTGCAGCAAGTTTCGTAAGTGTGAAACAGTTCACTATATATTGCGATTACAGTTTTGACATTTACGAGTAAGTGAAGATGTCTTCCATATCCGGGGAAGTGTCTTCTAGAGATGTTAGGGCTTGTGGCAGGTCTCCTAATATGGAGAATCCAAATCTGCACAACCTACAGATCACAAGTGTGTTGTTGGATGAGTACAACTTCAGGGAATGGTCTGTCTCAGCCATGCTTTTCATCACATCCCGGGAACTCACTGGTTACTTGGACGGGCAGAAGAAGGAACCAGAAGTGGGGAGTGCTGAATATGTTGCTTGGCGCAAGGAGAATGCTACAGTTATGTCCTAGCTACTTGCCTCAATGACTCCAAGAGTAGTTATGACTATTCAACATTTCTCCACGGTTGCCAAGATATGGGAAAAAGTTTCTAAAACCTATGGGCAGAAAAAGAATAATGCCAGAATTTACAGACTGAATCAAGACATTGCTGCCTTGAGGCAAGGAGATATGAGTGTTGCAACATATTTTGCTACACTAGAAGGACTATGGGAAGAGTTAGATCACCACCTTATTATTGATTGGGAGAGTGCCAGAGACAAGGAAAAGCATGACAAACAAATTGAAGAGGGTTGAGCATTTAAGTTTATGGCTGGCTTAGATCCTATATATGAGAGCATAAGGTCTCAAATTCTGGGAATGGATGAAATGCCAGACTTACATCATGTTTACTACCTTGTGAGGAATGAAGAGGTGAGAAGAAAAGAGATGCAGGTTGATACTCAAACGAAACTAGCTGAACAGTCTATGGAGTATTTGGCCCTAATATCTATAAATCAAAGGGGAAACAGGCACTCAGACAAGAGACATCTGAAGTGCACCCATTGTGGAGGGGAAAGGCATGTGAAAGAGACCTGTTGGGTTCTCCATCCGCATCTGAAGCCAGCTGCATTGAGGAAAGATAAGAAGCATCTGAAGGGTCAATCTGCAAGTGTGAATCTGGCTACGGGTCAAAGTGATGATGGTTCAAAACACTCATCTACAGTTACTTCCTCTTCCATGGGACAGACTACTAATTCCCCCCGAACCGGGTCCTTGGGTTTTACTGCCGATGAGGTAGAAGTACTTAGCCGAGCCCTAGCCCGTCTAAGGTTCAACTCTCCATCCTCCTCCCTTGCCATATCAGGTATTGTCTCTGCCTTTAGTGCAACTAGTACTATTGATCCTGCCTCTTGGATTATTGATTCCGGTGCAACTGACCACATGACACACATGTCTTCTCTATTTTCTTCCTATCATTTAATGTTTGGCCAAGATAAAATGAGGGCTGCTGATGGTTCTCTTTCTACCATCTCTGGGAAAGGAGTGGTTGACCTAAGCAAGGACCTTTCACTCAAATCTGTCTTGCATGTTCCCAATCTTTCTTCAAATCTCTTATTTGTTTCAAAGCTTACCAAAAATTTGAATTGTAACATAACCTTTTTTCCTACTCATTGTGTCTTTCAGAACAGATTGACGAAGAGAACGATTGGGAGCGGTCATGAGTGTGGAGGTCTCTACTACCTTGATGCAGACATCAGTTCGGCCTTGCAAACATCTGCTACTTGTAGTCAGTCCAATGTGGAGTCAATAGTTAGGTTACATCTATGGCATGATAGGCTAAGTCATTTACCTTTTTCATCTTTGGAAGTGTTGTTTCCAGAATTATTCAAAGGTGTTTCAAGTCAAGAGTTAGTTTGTGAAGTCTGTCAACTATCAAAGCAACGTAGAACTATTTATTCAACTTCGAGTAATGAAATTCGAGCTTCTTTTGACTTAGTCCACTCTGATGTTTGGGGCCCCTCTCCCATTATTTCTGTTGATGGCTTTCGATACTTTATCAGTTATATTAATCACTATTCTTGATGCACATGGATCTACTTATTAAAAGCACGAGAAGAAGTGCCGCGGGTAACCATGACATTTTGCAAAATGATTGAAACACAATTTGGTACGAAGGTCAAACAATTAAGGTCAGATAATGCTGCAGAATACTTTGAAAGGTCCTTGAATCTGTTTATGGAGGATGCTGGAATGATTTATCAGTCATCTTGTGCTAGTACCCCCAACAGAATGGGGTTGCTGAGCACAAGAATAGGCACCTATTGGAGACTGCTCGAGCCTTACTATTTCAGCACAAAGTTCCAAAAAACTATTGGTCTCAAGCAATCCTTACTGCATCATATCTGATAAATCGAATGCCATCCAAGGTGTTGGGGATGAAAACTCCTTTCTCTGTTCTTTGGCCTCATCTTTCTAACTTTTCTCTTCCACCGAGAGTCTTTGGTTGTGTATGCTTTATACATGTCAAGGATTCGAAGAAGACCAAATTGGATCCTAGGGCTACAAAGGGAATCTTTTTGGGGTACTCCCTACTCAGAAGTGACACAAGTGTTATGATCCAGTCACCAAGAAAAAATATGTCACAAAGGATGTGGTATTCTTTGAGTCTCAATCCTATTTTCATTCTTCCCAGAATCCTCTTCAGGGGGAGACTAGTGGGATGGAAGAGGATTCTTCTGTTTCCCCATTCTTTGTACCTCTCTTGACCTCATGACTTCCATCTTCCCCTCCTGATCCACCTAGTTGTGGTATCCCGGGTGAATCTAGTGAGGCTCCCATTGTACCAGCTACTAGTAGTGATGTTGCAAATATTACTGAAGACTCCAGCAGGCTGCAAAGAGATATCAGAATCACCTACAATAGAAGGAAGAAGGGTCATCTAACTCATGACAGCAACCAATTGGACTCAGATCAACTTGTCTCAGAAACTCAAGGTAACCTTATCAGTTCCTCTGACTTGGATCTTCCTATTGCCTTTCGTAAGTCTACTCGTTCTTGTACTATCAGACACCCCATTGCTGATTTTGTGTCTTACTCACATTTATGTCCTCGCTATTGTTCTTTTGTGTTTGCTCTCTCTTCTGTGCATGTTCCTACCGGGTATTCTGAGGCAGTATCTGACCCAAAATGGAAAGAGGCTATGGACGAAGAAATGAAGGCCGTAATGAAAACAAGGACTTGGGAATTAGTGGATCTACCAGAAGGGAAAGGCACTGTTAGATGCAAGTGAGTGTTCACTATGAAGCATAGGGAGGACGGGTCCATTGAGAAGTACAAGGCTAGACTGGTAGCAAAAGGGTTTACTCAAAAAGAAGGGATTGACTACAAACAAACTTTTGCTTCAGTGGAAAAACTCAACACAATCCGAGTTCTATTATCATTAGCTGCAAATTTCTCATAGGAGTTACATCAATTGGACGTAAAGAATGCTTTCTTGAATGGCGACCTGCATGAAGAGGTGTTCATGGATCCTCCACCCGGTTATGGTTTTGGCAAGAAGGTATGTAGACTGAAAAAAGCCCTATATGGCCTTAAGTAGTCCCCTCGAGCTTGGTTTGAGAAGCTATGTGGGGTCATGAAGAAAGGGGGTTACACTCAAAGTGGGGCAGATCATACCCTATTCATAAAGAAGAGAAATGGCAAACTTACGACACTTATTGTCTATGTGGATGATATGGTAATTACAGGGGATGATTAGGAAGAGATTAAAAGACTAAAGGAGGTTTTGGTTGCTGAATTTGAGATCAAAGACCTGGGCCAACTGATATACTTTCTTGGGATTGAAGTTGCAAGGTCCAAAGAGGGCATCTATATATGTCAGCGGAAATACATCATTGATCTTCTTCAAGAGACAGACATGATGGGGTGTAGGCCAGCAGATACTCCAATAGAACAGAATCATGGTCTACAGGAGTCAGTAGGAGAGGACTACCTTGATAAGGAAAGATACCAAAAGCTGGTGGGGAAGTTGATTTACCTGTCCCTCACTCGCCCCGACATTGCTTATGCTGTACATGTTGTCAGTCAGTTCATGCACACTCCTAAAATTCCTCACATGAAAGCTGTGGAAATGATCCTCAGATATTTGAAGTCTTGCCCAGGGAAATGGATTCTGTTTAGAAAAAAAACAGTAAAATTGAAGTTGAAGGATATACTGATGCAGATTGGGCTGGCTCTGTTGGGGACAGGAAGTCTACTTTTTGGTACTGCACCTTTGTTGGAGGAAATTTAGTTACATGGAGGAGTAAAAAACAGAATGTGGTTGCTAGATCTAGTGCAGAGGCCGAATACCGAGCTATGGCTCATGGTGTTGCTGAACTTTTATGGCTTAAGATCCTGCTTGGTGAACTTGGAATAAAGATTGAGTGTCCTCTCAGGTTGTACTGTGACAACAAGGCTGCTATCAACATTGCAACATGATAGAACGAAACATATTGAGATAGACCGTCACTTTGTTAGAGAAAGAATTGTCTCAGGAGAACTCTGCATTCCTTATACTCCCTCCGAGATGCAGATTGCAGATGTTCTGACTAAAGGGCTACCCACCTCATATCTTCTTCTTCTTCTTCTTCCTCTTCTTCTCTCATTCGACAGCCCTATTTCAGCAAACACCATGATTTTATCCCCATTGAAAAGGAATATCTACTTTAAGTGCTTAACTGTCCTCGTTTGGTATCTAGAGATTTTTGACAAAAAAAGTTTGTTGGATGAGAAAGGACTTATGGTAGCTGAAAATCAGGAAAACAGCCTGAGAAACAAGCAGAAACTTGCAGAGAGTACTCGAGGTATGCTTTTAGCATTTGGATTTAAATTTTAGCATTGAAAAATGTAAGTTTACCTTCATTGCCTTGGTAAAGTGTTGGTATGTGTGTTGGAATTCACATCAGCCACCAAGAAATTGATATTATTCTTCGAAGCTTTGCATTCTTGGCATCTACTAGCATTTTATCGTGGTGAATTTGGAAGTCTAACCTGTAAAATTTATTATCTTGATATTGGAAGGTTTTAAGAAAACTTCTGCAGATGAAAAGTTTGTATGATTCTTTACTTAAGGGTTATCAAGACAAAGTGAACAATCTTAAAGAGAGCAAAGTTTGGAGAAAATGCTTTTCTTAATATCTACAGAAACTCTATGAGGCTCCAGATCCTTATCCAGATCTTTCCCTCAACTGGCTTCTTTGGTACATTAGAATGCCTTTTACTGGATTTTTAGCTTCTTTATCCTTACCTGTTATCTAATGCCTTTTGTTTCTGCTGTTGTAAGCAGATAAATCGGAGAGCTATGGATAATGCTTAAGAGCATCCAGTTGTCAAATCTAACCCACAAAAATTGAATTGTCAAATCTAGATATGCAATTTCAGATAAGTTCTGATCAACTTGAATAAAATTCATGATCTAGGGTGTGCATTGGAACTGAAAATCTTAGGCCATGATGAGGTAAATAGCCATGCAATACAATAAGAAGGGCAAACATAATAAAAAAAAAAGGCTCAAAAGATGTAGCTTGGGAGATCCCCTCCTGTTGGGATTCATCTGAATGAGATGCTTACTGTCATACCAAAGGTCTAGTCTCTCTAATCAATGGGATCCAATATGCTAATTAAAAACCACCTTGGGTGGCTTCTGAAACACCACTCGAGGTTCAGGAGAATCCCCTCCTATTGTGGCTGATTTCTCTAAAGAAAGACATAACCTGCTTGATTTATCCCCTCTAACCATGGCTCTGGTTTCCCATGTTTCCAGTAGCATGGTTTGTCCACTTGATTTGTCGTTAGGTTCACTTACTCCATTCCTACTTCTCCCATTCATCTTTTTTCTATGTTAATATATTTTGTATCACATATAATTTACTGTTTCTTGACTGATCCTGCAATGCTCTTTCTATGAGCCCATTCTGTTGGAATGCTATTATGAGGCTACTCTGCAGTGTATATCCAGGCTATACCCTATCCTCGAGTGCACTGTTCTCAGTTACCAACAATGTTATTTGTCTAAAAACCTTGACATTCAAAAGTTATCAACTTATTTGTGATGGTCTTTTTGGTTTTCCTATTTTTACGAGCTTCCATTACATGGCATTTACACGTATAGTTTATTTATTTTCCTCTGTTGACTTGTGCAGCTCAACAAATGGCCATGAAAAATCTGCTACTTTGGATGCCGATCTTAACCTCTCACATGCACTTTGATGTTCACTGACAAGCTTTGAACTGTCCCTTTATCACCTGCAATTGTTGATGGAGTCAAATTCATGAAGTTGATACTGAAATGTTGTATTGGAGCTTATATTCCATGCGCATTCAAAGCAAGTTCTACCACTGAGTTCATTACATAACACTTTCTATCTGTAGGCTGGAAGAAACGGGAATCGTAAAATGGCAAATACAAAGGACCTGGTAGTGGGAGTTATATCTCCTATGTCAAATATATCTGAAATTTGTGTCTTAATCTGAATGGTCCAAGCATTGTTTTGGAAATTAGGCCAGAACAGACAGGGGGAACAATCTGGATTAACAACGTACCCATCTCCAAATGGTTGAGGTTAACCAAAACTGTTTGTCTGTCTTGATCAACCTTCCCATTTGTTCTATATAAACATGTGTTTTCTAATATTTTGAGTTTGTGACAATTTAATGATGCTTTTGTTTATTTATGCGACTCTATTTACACTCTTGCACAGTTCAAACAAAATAGTAGAGCTTTTGAATGCTATAACTGCATGCCAAACCCGGCTGTAAAACACCCAAATCATGAAAAGAGAGTTGGTGGGGGGTGGCATTGGCTTGGTACGATGATTTTACAATCTTGGGCCGACAAGTGTGAAAATGTGGGTTAGACTCTAAGAGCGTCCATTGGGTGTCAAAATGCCGGTGGTTAGGTCTTGCAAGTTGCAACCAGTCAACATCTCCCCAGAGCCCAGACCTGGGTTGGCTGGGACCTATTGCCTTTCCTTTTTGGGTAAAAAAAAATTAAAAAGGCCCAGAAACTTTTGGATTCCAGTGGGTTAATTTCTGTGATATGGGGAGGATTGCATGTGCTGCGTTAATTACCATTTTACAGGTGGGTCAAATATGAACAGGCAACAGCTAATCTGGAATATATATGCAGCTGGCCCATTTAAGTTTGTACCAAGGGCTGTCTGGTGTCTACTGCTAGCTAATATGTCGGTTGAATTCTTATTGATTAATAATAATACCTTGGAGGTAAAACTCATTCACTACTGTATGATTAGTTTGCATTTCATTTTATACTTTTTGGTAGTTAGATTAGATGCTTAAATTATCTTGACTTGACTTTCTTTCTAACAATAACCCTTGACCAATTGGTGAGTCTAATGTGAAAAATCTCAGTTGAAGAGCTCTTGCTTCTAGAGAAAGGAGGGCTAGAGGGGAGATGCTCATTGCTCATATACTTTTCCTTGTCTCTATTGTTTCTAATCCTTTCTAAGAAAAAAAGAAGTCATTCATCGCTCATAATTCATATGCCTATCTAATCATAGTATTCTTATGAGCATCACGCATGCCACCGCTGAAATGTTCATGCTTTCAAGACCCGTTTTTTACAAAAAAAAAAAAAAAAAAAAAAACAGTTTTTCATATATATGCTGACAAGTAAGCACCACATAGGATATACATCAGTCAACCGTTGGGGGAAATGGTTCACCGATGTATAAAATGCCAAATTTTTGAGGCATGTCCGAGTTTTTAATAATTGGTTAAATCAAACAATGAGATACATGGGTGTTTGTTGAAATGCCTATGTGGATCTAACGTGACACCGTTTTTTAAAAAATTGCCACGATTCCAAACATCCTCAAAAGAAATGAATCTCCAGATTCAAGAATCTCGTCACTGGTTCTAGAAAGAAGTTGGTTTTGTGGTTTAGAAGTTTTTACCACATTTTACATGTACTGGGAGCTTATATGGATGCTTGTTGGGTTCACATGGTCCCGGGCTCATTCTCTGTCCACGTGGCAAGTTGAACCCAATAGACCTATCCTACGCTGGAAGGAGTTAACAGAAAATTCAAGAAACATAGTCTCTCGTTCACAAGATGGGGCCGGTGTACATTTTCTGATCAATGCATTAACCATGGCTGACCCAAAGAGGACCTAAGACTCCGACGTAGCATGGGCTGCCTGGATCTGCCAAACCACCCATTTCTGTGGAACCAACCTTTGGTGCAGGCTTCAGACAGAAGAAAATAACTTTGCCCTTAAAATATCAATATGTTATAGTTAAAAGGCCTTTTGATGCCCTCCTGTCGGTCCTTTTATCTTCTTATTTTTACTCCTCTCGAGTACCTAAAATTGATAAAGCCAAAGCTATGGATTAAAATAATAAAAAGAACTCAATAAAAAACTCAAGGTATAAATGCCTTGTAACCTGCAACCAAGATAATGGAATGCCGGTGGGAACCACTGCCACACAAGTTAGAGCGCCATGGATTCATTGAAAATGGGGAGTCATGAATAAAATTTAAAGAGAACTTCATTGCAGACATCTCTGTTAGTTTATTACCAGACCAACTCCCCGTACTCACCCCACGTTTTTGTGTTTAAACAGAAATCTGTTTATGTTTAAGGTTGCAATCATCAATAATGTCAAGCAAGGACCAAGAAAAGAAATACCCACTCAGTAATCTCTTTGGGCACCATCATGTGGTCGAAGTTGGACTTTTCAGCCATTAAGCCTACAACAAATAATCCTTGTATACTTTCCAAACAATCCCTAAAGTCACGGCTCTGCCAAACTGCTCTGTAATTGCCAAAAGGCTACGACTTACTTTTTTTTCTTTCAGGTTCTTCCTGAAGTTAGTGGGTTGGTCAATGTTGGTAGGAAGTTAAGGATGGGGACAACGCGGTGTCTATAGAGTGCCTGCAGGTTCAGCTTTGTTTTGGGAGTGATGCTGAGTTATCATCTTAATTAAAGAGTCATCAAATAATTGGATAGTGACCAAGTGAAGAGAGTACTAGAGAGTAGAGAGTGATCCTCAGTTCCTCACATAAGAAACTAATGAACCCTCAAATCACTGCCTTAACAATACGATATTGAAAGGTTAGTTGCCTTGACAATGACTATAGACAATGCCCCCACAAAATAAGAGAAAGAAAGAAAAATAACTTCTCCTAGAGGTTAAAAAATGACTACCCAATCCAAATTGTGCTGAAGTATCTATGTTGTTATCTTGTTGATTGAAGTCATGATTCATTAACCTACTATTTAGTTCCTTGAGTAAGACACGGGTTGGAGTTAGTCCAACCTATCCAAAGTTTGGATCCTCCACAATCCACATACACATGCCATACCTAAATGCATTGTTCCATCACTTTTTCTTTTATTTTAAGTCCCGTTTGCTTTCACTGTCGTGTAACAAGGGGCCGTTACTTGGTGTATTGGTACAACATCGGACTATCAAGTGTGAGAATGCAGATTTGAGTCTTAGAGTGATCACTTTGGCTCAGTTTGAAAGTAGTATAAATGCGAATATGTACAATATAAATACATACAAAATATAAGGTTTTGCACTCTACATATTTGCATTTGTACTCCTTCCAAACTCGGCCTTAATACCAAAAAATGTCAAATTAGTATCCCATCCAATCCACCCTTTCAAGACCCCAGATAATTGGGACCAATATTGGGTAATGTTTTTTTTTTTTTAATGTAAGAGATTTTTATTTTAGACTTTCGTTTACAATATTAGTCATATTTTACTATCCATCCCTTTTAATATGCAAAAGCTTATATTGTTTGCAATTGAATAGAAGGGCCACCTAAACTAGCTATCGTGGCTCCACCCAAAGAAGTATCAACTTCTGGTACCTAACAACTTCCTTGCTGGATTTATCTTTTATTTATTCCTCTTTTCTCCCTTTATTTTAATACAAGAAGAACCTCCTTTTTCATGTTTCCTCAATGTTCTCCCTTAGCCTTACCCCAACCTATAAGTTAATACAAGAGATTTGGCGGGGTAATTAGGGATGGCAATTTTCCCTTCAACCATCGGGTCTGGGATGGGAGTGAAGTCCCTGACCTGATTCAACTACTATTATAAATAAATAAATATATATTATTCATATTAAATACATATTATTATATATATGGTATTATTTATACTATATATATCAAAACATATTTAAAGTATTATTTATATTTTAAATGCATTTATTTTTCAAAAAATACTGTTAATTAAAAACAAATTTGGAGATCCGGGTCTCCATGGGGAATTCATTTTTTCAGGAATCGAAAATGAAGGATAAGTTTTATCCCCAACAGAAATCAAAGTCAGAGACAAGGATTTATTTCAAAATCGGGGTTGGAGATGAGAAAAGTGATCCCTGACCAGAACTTGCCCCATTGCCATTCCTAGGGGTAGTCATTTCAATTCTAAGGAATTGAAGTGGGAATAGGATTCAAATGGAAATCTATTCAGACTATCCAAACACAGCTTTATTTCTTATAGGGCTTTAGCAAATCTAAATATAGGAAATTAAAGAACATTTATGTAAAGATGATCTCCAGCATTATTACTCAACAACAGGGAAAAAGAGAATTATATGATGAGATTTTTTAAAGCATAATGTCTGTATTTGGATGTTCAAAATAAATAATTGTAAGGTAGTTTGATTGCCAAATTTTGAAGTTTTTTTTTTTTTAATTTACAATTAAACATATGTCCCTTAAACATATTGGGCAAAGAAAGAACTTCGTTTTGCACTAATATATTTTTTAAATAGGAATAGGTTGGAAATTGACAGTAAATGAAATATGTTTTTGTTTTATTAGCAACATGCATGCCATGTGCTCTCCAACTAGTCTCAGTAGGAAATATGAATTGAAGAAAAAACGGTTTTTTTGTTTGTTTGGGAGACAAACAGAATTTAAATGGTCCAGTTATAGTTTTTTATTATTATTTCTTTTCAAAACGATATTAGTGGACAAAGGGTCTCCAGATAAGCCCTTTTTTGGGGTTGAACAGCACAAAGACCTCACAAAAACAAAAGAAAAAGTACAAAAGCACTTCTATCAGAAAAAGAAAAGTTCCTTTTTGGCCAATCTGAAGCTATTTTTAACTAATGTGAATGTTACACTTAACATAGGATCCCTTTTTTTTCCCATCTTTTCCATTTTATAGAAGAAAAGAACTCTCCCCAAATTAGTCAAACGACCCCTTACATTAGCCTGCATTAAATACTAAAAAAAAAAAGTATTATCCCTGGAGAGAGATAAAGAAACAGAAAAAGCCTTGGAAGATAATGCTGGCGCCATCTTCGGAATCTGCTTTTATCAATCAATTCCTAGCCTCTTAGGTGGTTTTTCATTTCTTCCCAAGTAGTTTTTGGGTTGAGAATTGAGTTTGACACGCAGGATTTCAAATTCCACAGAAATTATAGAAGCCCATTAAATGCTGAAACCAAAAAGATGGGACCATGCGTCGAGGCAAATTTTTTCTGAAACCAAGGGTATTATGGTAAAAAAATTAAGCTGGCTTTCTTTTTGAATAAGTTACAGCCAGCCACCGTATACATAGAGGTGTATGACATTTAGTCCCTCAAAGTTTCTTTTGCAACACCTATAACCCATTGAAAGAATCATAGAGATCTCATCAGCGCGCTGACATGTACATTTCAACGCGCATTGAGAACCAGTATTTTCAAAATCGGATTGGATTGAATAGTAAACCGCTTTTTGGTTAAAAATCATTGATTTAGCTAATAAATTATTTACCTGAGTGGTTAAAATATCAATTTGACCAATAGTCTTTTGCTATTTTTTTTTAATTTTTATTAAAGCAATCAAATAGTTAAACTGTTTGACCCATAATCAAACCCAAAACAATTCCATGTTTGATCCAATTTTAAACGTTATTGATAACATTTTTCATATTTATCATAAAAGTTACTATTGGGATGTGCTGTGGGGTACAGATGTGAACTCGGGTTCATAAAGGTTAATCATAAAAGATGAGTAATTAAGTTGAAAGGGCAAAATAGTCCCACAAAATAACATAGAGGTATTTTGGGATTTAAAAAATGTTTGTGCAGTTAACTGACGGAATTCTGACAACAGGGTCTCCATGGCAAAACAAAGTTTTTTTTGGTTGGGGGGGGGGGGGGGGGGGGCGGGGCGGGGGCTAAGTACAGGGTTGCTACCCTTTTGGTAGGCAATTAAATAGGCTTCAATTGCCAAAGTAACCTAAATTAGCGGAAGGCGGAGACCCGTGCCGTGCAGCGTGCAGGTGGCGATCCTTATTTTTTACTCGTTAATAAAAGACAAACTCCAGGATATAATAGTCATTGCATTGAAAATTAATAGCCCCCACCGGAGATCGACAGCTAAGTATGATGGTCGTCGACGCCGTGCGGACGTGGCAGTTTTCGGGTCGAAGATTCGACCGAAACTACTGTAGTCGACCACGTGTGTGACTGTAACTGGGCCATTGACTGGATACGGGCGAGCATTTTAAGGGCGTGGCACCTCATCGCCCCTCCCCTTTGCGTTGTTTTTCTTCTGTTTGTCTTCTTTTACAGAGGAGAGAGAGAGGAGAAAGATCGGGGAATAGAAAGCCTGTTCATTTTATTTCTTTTCTTCTTCAAATTCTCAAGAGGTTTCAGGTAGCTCGCGCTCTCTCAAGCCTGTTAATCTCCTTTTGTTCGTCAATTTCTGATCTAATTAGGGTTAGATCTCTCATTTTTGCTTCAGTTTTTCTATTGATTTTTCTCCATATTTTTCTCTCTTTATCTGCTTTCGAGTGAATGAATGGATGAATGAATCTTATCAGTCGTTTTTCTTTGATTTCTATTCCCGTGTCGGCGATGATCCTAGGGTTTCTATTAAGTGCCTTTTGAGATCTGATGAGACTAATACAGTTGCTGATGTCAAATGCTATGGCCTTGCTTTGATTATTTTACTTTCTTGTTTCGTAGTCCTGAATCTGAATTTTATAGTGCATGTAATGTAAGACATTCTCGCTTTCTGCTACAATCCCATGAGATTATCCTTAAATCACATTGATTCATCTCAAAAGAGAAAACTTGTGATTATTTTGTCGTACGCTTAACTCACATTTTTTATGGATCTTAGCTAATATTGGAATGAAGGAATAACTTTCTAGTTATCTCGAGGAGTGATAAATGCTGTTTTGGAAACTCCGGGCATTTTTTAATCTGTGTGATAATGTCTGATCTTGTTTTGATATTGGGGCTATTGGTATTTGATTTGCAGAACCAGGAATTAATTTAACATAACAGAGATGTCTCCAGCAGAATCATCTCGGGAGGAAAATGTCTACATGGCCAAATTGGCCGAGCAGGCAGAACGATATGAGGAAATGGTGGAGTTCATGGAGAATGTTGCCAAGACAGTGGATGTTGAGGAGTTGACTGTTGAGGAACGGAACCTTCTCTCTGTGGCTTACAAGAATGTCATTGGAGCCAGGAGGGCTTCTTGGCGGATTATCTCCTCCATTGAGCAGAAGGAAGAGAGTAGGGGAAATGAGGATCATGTGGCAGCTATCAAAGAATACAGGGGGAAGATTGAATCTGAGCTCAGCAAGATCTGCGATGGCATCCTACATCTTCTTGAGTCACACCTCATCCCTTCATCATCAGCAGCAGAATCGAAGGTGTTCTACCTTAAGATGAAAGGTGATTACCACAGGTACTTGGCTGAATTTAAGACTGGCGCTGAGAGGAAGGAAGCTGCTGAGAGCACATTGTTGGCTTACAAGTCTGCTCAGGTGGGTGTCACCCCTACCTTTTACATTTGTTTGTCTGTCTATTTTCCTAGTTCTTAAATTCTTCTCTAATTTCTTTTCATGTAGGACATTGCTCTCGCCGAATTGGCTCCCACTCACCCAATAAGGCTTGGGCTTGCACTCAACTTTTCGGTGTTCTATTATGAAATCCTGAACTCACCAGATCGTGCTTGCAGTCTTGCAAAGCAGGTTTGTTGTTTTAGATGCCTTTCCTTTTACCCTTAAACTTAATACATTCAAAGTGTTCTTTTCCTGTTTTTATTTTCTCACACATGGTTGAGAAGAAATTCATTTGATTTTCTTGTTTTACAGCATATGAGGACCTTTGAGCCATTTTTAGGTTCTCTGTGCCATTACTTGCTTCCTAGTTCTTGGTCGTTTAACATTGTCTAATAATTAATACAGCATGACTTCTATGCTCTCTCATTGTGCATCTTTCTCCTTATTAAGCATCTTAGTTTAACTTGAAGCCCTTTTAGGAAGACACTTGGTATGGGGATAAGCCTCTAACTTTCAGTCTTATACGGTTATACCCTTATACAGCACGGAGAGCATTGGTATCAAATGCTCCGACTTGGTGGTTAAAGAGGTGATGTTGAATCATTTTCTTTGACACCATGTGAATGACTGCTGTAAGTGGACTTGCTGGTTGATTAATTGTCCAAGAAAAATAAGACCTCTGTGGGGAAAGATGATAGAAGAATTTGGGATGTGGATGCTAATGGCTGTAGTGAAGATCAATAAAACATGTCTGTTTCATGAAGTCTTGATATTTTCTTT
Source organism: Nelumbo lutea (assembly GCF_056320005.1). NCBI lineage: Eukaryota > Viridiplantae > Streptophyta > Magnoliopsida > Proteales > Nelumbonaceae > Nelumbo > Nelumbo lutea. The sequence continues at coordinate 22,712,053 of NC_142686.1, read as the reverse complement.
GAGTGGTTGGGAAGTTGATATATTTGAATTGGGTATGGTGACTACATATCCTATCCAAGGTCTTATTCTTTATGTGATGAATGTAGTCAATAAAAGCCTCACCATTGATCATCTTATGGGTAGACATAGACTCAGAGAGGCATTCTATACTTGTGCTTCCATTCCAAATAACAGGTCATGCCTCCCACCTCATGATAAACTATTAGTGCTTCCTGCAAATTTGGTGGAATTTTTTTAATCTTTTCAGAATCCAGTGGATCATTCTAAGCAACTTGGCTTAATTTCTCAGACTTGTTTGGTTAAACTCAATAGGAGGGGATACCAATAAAAAAAACTATAGGAGGGGGATAAACTTTGTGGAACCTTGCAGCATTTGCTGTTGGAGTATTTGGCAACATTTTAACAGCATATTAGCTTATTCTTTATGGTGTATTCAGTTAGGTCTTCAAGGTTTTTGAGAAAATTTAGGGGCTAGTATCTTTTTGGTCATCACTTATAAGAATAAAGTATTCTTTTGATTGCCTATTTTCTTGAAGTTTTTATTTTTTCTAATGATTGGTGTGGTATAATTGTTGATCCAGTGGCGTCTGATGTATAGCTTGTGCATAATTATACTTTTGGAGGGCTTTCATTTGGCCCATCTTATACTCATTAGTATAATATTGCTTTCTCTCTAATCAGAAAGAAACAAGAAAATGAAAAGGATCGAATGACCTTCCCTTGCCAAGAAGCCCTTATAGCAATTATTAATGAAATAATAATTGCTAATGGTTGTACTTTACAGATGACAGGCTCATTCTGCCTAGATCATTGGATTGATCATATTAGGTGGCTCCTTGAGTGATTGTTGTGAACTTATTCAAAGGTTGTTTAGCAGGTAGTACTGTGGGAGATAATTTTATTGCTGAGATCAGCCCTGTCTCTTTTGAGACTGACCACTCTCAGTGTTCCCCAGCTTCCTTTCAGGGTCTATACAATTGAATCTTGATGGTTTCATTGGTTTGAAATGGGGCCATCTTGTACATGAGGAGTGTCCACCTGTAGTTCTGCTGTAGAAAGGGTGATTCAAGCAGAACTCAGCTCTTTGCTCTCCTTCAGAGGTTCGTTCTTTTTCTTTCTCTTAGAGCAATGGGGTTTGGAACTTTGAAACCACTGAATGGGATGAATTGGAAACTTTGAAACCACTGAAGGAGATGAATTGGGAGTTGAAAACTTTTGATTGAGCTCCATGCATGATATGCTTTTGAGATCAATTTAACAAAAAGATGCCTGGAGACTCTACAGTTTTGGGAATTGATGTGGTTTTGATAGTAGTACAACAAATTCTTGTACTAAGTGCACAACATACTGGAGCTTAGTTTGTCAGGGAAGTGCCGTAACATGGCTGAGTTATCTTGTTTAACTCTGACTTGCCAGTTACAGTAAGCTTTACAGATGTGGCAGGGATTCAGACCTGAGAGACCCTCAGCCAACCTTGTTCCAAATCCTATCAGCTCCAGTAGTATCCTAGTTTTACAGAAAAAAAAAAAAACTTATTTTTGAATCATGTATTAAAGAGTCCCTTGCATGGTCTGCTGATTGATATAATTTACTGAGAAGCAAACTCTACATTCTGGGAGCAGTTTGCCACTCTTTATAGAAGTATTGCTCCTTCTGTGAAATAATTGATAAAACAATAGATAAACTTTAGATAAGGTGTATGCCATGAAAAAAGAGCACAGGGATGATGCACAAAGGCAATGCCTGGACAATGTGTTTCTTTTCTATACTCGATTGTATATGCTTCAAGATCTAAAGGTTGGAGTCTATTCCATCCTGTTCTCAATTTAGATGTGCCTTCATGTGGACCTAGACAAGTAAAATCCTTCAAATCCATATTAATTTAAAGATAATGCTCTGCTTTGTCCTCAGTTTTAATATGTACATGCAATTGGAGAATGGTTGCTTTATTTTCTTTTCGGTGTCCATTGTTAGATATTCCTTCAATCATTTAATCTGTTATTTTGTACATATTTTATGGTACAACTTGAACCCACGAGATTGTGAAGCAACTAGTTGGATATTGGGATTTTATTAGGCTTCCATCACTTGTTACTTCTGTGCCACTACTTTCACTCTAGTTACCAATATTGTGCTTATGATCATATTAATGTTTCAACCCAAAACGATGAACATATCCTATTGGTTTAAAGGGTAGATTCTTGCATATCTATTTTGTTCTTACAAGTGTTATTTCTGCCTGGCAGGCTTTTGATGAGGCCATTTCTGAGCTTGACACTTTGGGTGAGGAATCGTACAAGGATAGCACATTGATCATGCAACTCCTCCGAGACAACCTGACACTGTGGACCTCTGATATTACGGTCTCTCTCTCTCTCTCTCTCCACACACACACACACACACACACACACACTGCACAAGGATCAAAATTTTGCAAGTATCGGCCAATACATTGCTTTTAAGGATTTTTTATGAAACATATATTTTGAATGTTAAACATTAATATTCCCACCCCTCTCCCGAATTTTGAAAAAAAAAAACTAAAAAAAAAGGTTAGTGTTAGGTTCAAAGTACCAATACACCCATCCCCCTTATCAGGGTGTTTCGATATTTTGAACCTTGCCCTGCACACTTGTAGATTTTTTTTTTTACTTTTTAGCATTTCCTTCCAGATTTCTTTTGTTGGAGTAGGGGCCTTGGGGCAGGGGGTTGGTTTGCTGGCAACCGGCAAGCCATGGCCAAACAAGCCTTTCTTTTGTGCTGTAACTTACACCACTTTGAGATAATTGGAGTGGAACTGACCTAGCTGCAGGTTTAGGAAAAGGTCCTTAGGTCCTTAATCAGATTTATGATCTTTTGACATAATCCTCTCTCCGTATAGCTCAAATATGAGAGGCACAAGGTAGAATCCTAATGCAATTCCTGTGTCTCGATTTGCTTATTTTGTGCTGTTTGGATTGCTTGCAGGAGGAGGGTGGGGATGAGATCAAAGAAGCCCCTAAACGGGAATCAGGCGAGGGGCAACAGTGATGAATTAATCTTGACCAAAGGCAAATGGTGGACAAACTGGGTTTGCTATGTGGATGGGGCGTTGAATTTGCAGCTTGTCTTTGTTACAGATGTGGTTCAGATTGTTGTAGCAAAAAAAAATCTTCACGAACGTAAAAGAATCTTAGAACCCAGTGGTATTTGGGCTTTTGGGACATCTAAATGATTATATTTATAGGTTCTGCTTTAGTTATTGAACTAAAGAATTTGGATTCGGCTTTCAATGTTTGTTCTGTTAAGTGACATAATGTTGGTGCTAAATTTGAAGAGGTAGTTTCATTCATGTAATCATGTTCTACTGATTATTATGGTGGTATGAATAACCTTGGTTGCATTAGGTAAGCCAACCTGTTTTAAGGCGATGGATGTGCATTATGCGTTTGCACTTGCAGAACCTAGGTTGTCTTCTGCGAGTGGGTTTTCGATGGTGAAAACCCCGCTTAAACTCATGAATAACAAGTGGGACGAATTGAGATGAGCCGCATGTAGAGATGGAAACATTTCAACTATGCAGGAAATGAGGCATCTTACGAGTTATGAAATTTAATACAAACTTCCCGTTCTCACATATTTCCTTGTAAATAAGGAACGGCCTATTTGGTGTTTGCATTTTGTTATTTTTGTGCAAAACTTAATGGACCTCCGATATGGAAAAATAATAGAAAAGATAACTAGGGTAATCAATCACAATCATTTTTGTAGTAAATGATCTTCCTAATTGTTGCCGATCTCAATGATGGAACAACCAGTCAACGAGAGATTTTGCAATTTGCACTTGTTGGCTCGTTGTGTGAGACTAATTAATAGGCTAATGTGCATTAACAATACATATAGACTTCCAAATCTGATGCTCCTCTTTGTATTTTCTTATTTCTGAGGAGTCTATCTCCATTAACTATCCTATCTAAGCTTTGATCAGAGAGAGAGAGAGAGAGCCACTGGACTTGATAGAGTAGTGTGTTTTAATTAGAGTTTGAAGGTGGATTTTCTTTTTTAATTTCCTGGTTGTTTGTTTGTCCTTCGTCCTAAGTGTTTTTTTTTATTGTATTCTGAGCATTATTGAATGAACCCAGTCTGTTTACGCTAAAAAGAGAGAGGCAACACTGCACATCAAATAGGATTCAAATTGTTGGCGAGAAATTCGATTTTTAATATATATCACAATACAAGTGTGATACATAATCTGCATCGGTTTGTATTGAATTAATAAGATACTAGTGGAGCCCCGTGAGATTCACAGCCTCACAGGATGAGGATGGGGCATCCCTCATTGGCCTTTGCCCTCGTAAGTCAAGATACTCTATTTCATCACCGCCCCGACCCCAGTGGCGGGGCGGGTTCGGGGTGAGGCACCCATTCTCCATCAGAGATGGGGAATTTTTAATTTTTTCCCACCCTAAGCAATCACCTAAAAATCTATTTTATGGATATTTTATAAATAGGATTATGAGAATTTAGGAGTATTTTAGAAATTGGATTATGACAATTTGAGGGTATTTTATAAATGAAAATATGAGATCCTAAGATTATAAGAATATGGGGAACTTAGAGATACTTTAAAAATCAATATTAAATCTATGAATATTTTACTAATTTACCATCGAATTCAGGAAATTATATGTAAACCCCATCCCTAATTTGGGACAAAAATATTTTCCCTATCTCCACTCCGTCACTACCCTGTCCCCATTCATACAATTCTAATAATTTTTTACAACTAATTAACTAACGGTATTAAATTATAATAACTTACAATATTTTATGATAATTTCCAAAAAACTATTGAAATTGATTGACTAACAGTAGTGTATAGTAAATTAATTATTTACAATAACAATAAATTAATATAAATTATTTACAACTAATCAAAGTAAATGTAATTATAGTAAATTAATGCAATTATGGTAAATTACATTAATTTTAATTAAAAATAAACCATTTGTTGTTAATTAGTGTAAAACCAGGTATGACGAATTCAACCAAGTGGTCTAGATTGGTGTGGATAGATTTAATAATTTTCCTAAATTATTTAATAATTATTTATTAAAATAATAATAATTGTCTGTTATTTAAATAATTATGAAACAATTTTTTATAGATTAATTTCCTAAATTTTTTAATAATTATTTAGTTAAATAATAATAATGGATTATTATTTAAATAGTCTTGGGGAATATTTTTTTCATAGATTAATTTCTTATTTTTAATTACTTATTTAAAAATAATTATGGATAATAGCTAAAGAGTTTCCCTAAATTATTTGATAATTGGTAACTATAATTATTGATTTATATAAATTAGTAAATTATGCAAATTAGTAATATCTTTTATCAATAAATAACTATTGTAAAAATTTAGTGAAATTTTATTAAATTACAATTATTAATGTAAATTACACAATGTTGAAATTTTGAACATTTATTAATAACAAAAAATTATTAAATAATAGATTGTTTATTAATTTTGGTAGATTATTAAATTATTTAATATTTTTTAAATAATGGATTATTTCTGAAATAATTATTTCATAATTTTTGTACCATATTCTCTGGAGACTTTTAATAATTTTCATAACTAATTAATTATTTAACAATAGATTATTATTTAATAATAAAGGAAGATGCCATGAATATATTGGAAACATTGAATTCCCCTTATTCCCCTCTCTTTACTTGAGATCGCATCTATAGATATAAATATTGTTTGATTTGAAAAACCAAATCTTAATAAATTGTGGCATTATTTTTGTGGAAAAGTGGAGAGAATAGAAGGGAGTTAGAGATAGAAGTGAAGGAGAGGATAAAACATATAATAAGCTAATTAAGAAGAAAAGTTAGGTTGTTATAGAAAGTGAGAAAAGTTGTGGGGGAGAGAACTCAATGGGAATGGAATGGAGATGAATGAAGAGGGAGGGTGCTAATATGGCAAATTGGGAGTGGTGAGAAGGGGGAGAGGTAACCGAGCAAGTAAAGGCATGGTAACATGGATTGTCTTATATATATATATATAATATGTATGCATGCATGTAAAAGTGTGAATGCAATGTGAAACTTTTTTGGACTAAAATTGCCCTCTACTTCTTTGTTTAATTGAGAAACGGTATAAAAGCCATTTTATTATAGCTTATAAACCCATACATTTTAAAGCTAACTCAAAAACCAAACCATTTTTTATCCAAATGGTGGCTATGCAATTCAACCATCCGAATCAAATTGATCAACCTAAGAATTCATAATTAAGTAATAAAAATTTTAAAATAGAAATAAATATAGAAACTCACAAAAAATTTAAAAATATTACACGTTTATGATATTTTTATTAATCAAATTAAAAAAATAAGTGTAATAAACAATAATTATTTTTTTGGTAATGAAAATGAAATACATAATCTAGAACTGACAAAAAATGAAATTATTTTACTATTTGGCAAAAATCAATAGTTTAAATTTTGGGTCAAACATGTTAACATTTAATGTCATAAATAAATAATAAAATTTAATCAAATATAAAAATACATAAATTTTGCAAAAAAAAATATTCAAGCACATGTATAATGTCATATGTTTATCATATTAAACAAAAAGTAACTGCAACATATTAGAATTATTATTACACACAAAAATACAAAAAAAAATTATGGAAAAATTGAACACATTTATAATTCTATATTTACACTACCATTAAAAATATTAATAAGATGTTGAAACTTTATTTTGGCTAAAATACTTATTTTTTAATTTAGTCCCTATTTAATTATGAGGTTTAAATTGTAAATTGAACTACTACTTTTCACCCCATTCAATTCCTCTATTTAAATCTTACACTTTTTTGATAAATGAACAAAAAAAGATACATAAAAAAATTAAATATTACAAAAAGAAGTATTTAGCTAAGTAAATAAGCATGTCAATGATATTTGAAACTTCACAACTCGATCCGATTATCAAATATTTGGATGAGGTGTTTATATAATCAGATTTAGATTTGCAATGTTAATAATAAAAAACAAAAAATAAAAAATACATAAATTTTATAGAAAAAATTAGATACATTATTATTATTATCATTGCACAATTACTAGTAGATAGATAAGTACCAACCAATACATTGGATATAGGTGGAATGATACAAAAGTATCCACTTAATAGTGATCTAAATTTGATCCGTATATAATAGGATTTATTATGGATGCACCCTTGTTTGATCTGATTATATATATCGCATATAACTTACATTCTCCTATTAGTAAGTTGAGTTGAATACTGTGTTTTCCTAAAAGAGTGATAGGTTCAAATAAATTTGATAAAAGTTGAATTAATTGAATTAAATGATTTATTATTGCTTTGTTTCTCAGTGGATAAAATAATTAAATTATAAAATATTTGAGGTTTAGGAATTAGTCCAACTTCAACTCCAGCCATTAGATTTAATTCAATTTGTTTATGGTATACTATATCTAAGACATTTTTAGATTATCTTAGTAAATATAACGGTAGTCAACATCCGAATTTGAATATTAATAAAGCAAACTTGGACAGGGCACGTTTGGTCGGGTCTTATCCATCACTTGGATTTGAATTGACTTTGGATTATATTGGATATTGAATGGTAAATTCGAATTTGGACATGGAATTAGGACTTAGGGGTGAGCATTTGGTTTATTTGGTTAAAAACCGAATATAATAAACCAAAATTTAAAAAACCGAATTAAAATAAAAAACTGAACTGAAACTGGAAATTTTGATTTGATTTTTGGTTAAAACTGAATTTTAATAATATATATAATAACATATAATACATATTATACATTATAAAATATATATTGTGAAATCAATTTTCATTTTATTATATATTAATATATATATAATAAAATATATTATATATTATATCTTACATATTATATATAATAATAGAAAGCTCGATTAATTTGGTTAACCAAATTAATTGATCCGATTTAACCAAAAACAAAAAAATCAAAACCAAAATTTTTAATTCAATTTTTTGGTTTTAACCAAATAGTGCACACCCCTGGAATACCATTTACAACCCTACTAGTTGGACCTTTAAATGGGTCATAGCTTTGCTTTGCAAAATAGGTCATTTTTGGGGCAATTTCCTTAAATTATTCCTACTATTTGTGAAATTGACTAACTGTATTCTTACTGTTTACATATTGTCTTAAAGTATCCTTATTGTTTCTAAAAATTGACATCGTCATTAAGTGCTAATGGAAGGAAATGAAATGTCAAATTTGCCCTCTACTATTCTTCAAATTTCAAAATAAAACCCAACTGATGATCAATTCCAATGATGATGTCTTATCCCTTTTTCCGGTGAACTGTGATGTTCCCCTACCCCCAGACGGTGGTGTTCCCCTACCCCCAGATTTTGATTGAGGTTTAGCCAGAGAGAAAAGAGAGTGATTCAGTGGTGGGAGGTTACTACCGTTGAGGGAGGTTCTAGGGTTTCATTTTTCTCTATTTCTTTTTTTCCCGTCGGAACCCTCGAGTCATTTTTGTGCTTATTGCTCCCTACTCTTTTTTTTTTTCTATTTTTTTCTTGGGTTATCGATTCTATTCTCTTCCATGGCTATGGTTTCGCCCTTTGACTTTGTTCAAGATTCTAGAGAGACCCAATACTGGCACCCCATTAGTTGGAGTCCTACTCCTACCTTGAATTCTGATCTAGTTAGTTGCAGTTATTGTTGTTGTTGGTGTCCGTCACCAGCTACAACCCAATACTGGCTCTGCCTCTTTCTCCTCTTCCCCTGCTTCTTTTGGTCTTCCTAAGAAGTAAGAATCTCGTGTTGTGTTTTCGTTTATTTTGTTTTTGAACTAGAAAATCAGGGGAGATCCTTCTTTCACTTGGGTCTTTACCCATCAAAACAGCACTATTATGATTTTGGTTGTTTCTTAATTCTTCACATGAATTTCCAACTGTTATTCTATTATGGGCTTTCACTTTTTTCTTTCTTTCTTTTTTGTGAACATCCCTAATTGGCATGCCATTTTCAAGGGCTAGAGGAAGCAAATCAGAAAGAAAGAAGGGAAGAATGGAAGCGCAAGAATGACTCTTCCTTGTCATTAATCAAAAGAATTCAAGCTATTTGCATCTGAACATGAACAATCTGGAACATATCATTACAGATCATTTGAACTCTAAAACGAAAGCAAATTAGTTCTGATACAGATCAGTTCCGAACAGGAACTGACGGAGCACGACCTAGATGCTCCTAGCTGAAGGATGATATGGAAATTGGCTGTGTGGCAAGTTGGTTTGGTCTGCAAGACAGTGAAGCTCAAAGAACCCGGGGTGGCTAATCCAATGAGGTTGCTCTGATGCTTAAGTTAGTATTGCGAGCTGAAAGTTGAATGATAAGTGTACTATGAGCAAATAATCATGCATACCTTGATCTTGGGGTTTGAAGTCCTTATATAGCTAAGCTATCGTGGAACTCACGAAACAACTCATGGATCATCAGCCTGCGTGGTTAGGATCCGTCTGCCCTGGAAGGGAGGTAACGTACTAGTCAACGAAGTCTATCACTACCTTCCGATTCGGTCGAGATGAGGATAAGGCATTCGGTTTTGCGGCATGATCCCAGGGAGTTCAGAGTCCATTGAGAAGCGTCTAGAATCCAGCACGTATCACCTTGGTACATGGGTGACGAAGTGGCTCTCGGTTCCAAGTTGAGTGATCACTCGAGCTCTTGATCTACTAACGAGGCTCTCATTGCTGAGTTGTCATCCTGTTGGCAGGTCGCATCCACGTGTCCCTTCCTCACTAGGCCGGGCCAAATCACCTTTCATCAATTGCCCCCCACTCCCCGTGCCAGGGGTCTCGACCTGGTGCAGGGAGTTCACGACAAGCCCAGGTGGATTTGGCATGATGACCAAATGGTACGGAGGGCGGTTCTTTGGTTGGTTCTACAGGACTGCTCGGCTCGACTAGGAAATGACCCAGATCACGTATCGGTTATGTGTGGGCGTCACGATGTTTATAAACTTTGCGGACGTCAAAAAATGCGCTCAATCCCTTTGGGAAACGTTTGACTGCACGGATCACAACCGTTGATCGTTGAATGCAGTGGCTCATAAATAGGGAATGAAGGACCCATTTTCGTCACCATAAATTGAGTGATTGAGCCCTTTGGGATCGCGCTCAAGTCTTCTAGCTTGGTGTCTTCTTCCTTTGTGTTCGAGGTCGTTCCGCCTTCTTCGATGAGTTTGTCTTCCCTTGCTTGGTTGTCCTTTTTTCTTTTCCCAGCATGTCTAGCCTTAATTTAGATGGGCTCCTTAGTGGGTCTAGCGAGTCCATGGGTGTCAAGGTACGGACCTCAACACCCACCGACGAGGCTAGCTCCTTGTCGGAAAGTTCTTCTGTAAACCTTTCTGAGGGAGTGCCCTTACCCGAAGAGGTGCCAGCTCGGTTCGAGGAGTTCAAACCTCAGGAGGAGTGGAAAACCTCCAGGGAGGGGGTCTCTACCTCTTACCAAGGTCGGGACCCGGACAACTTTGGTCCTTCCACGATGACTTTGGATAGACCTCTTTCTTTAATAGCTCGCTACTAGCTTCCCGATGACCTTGTCTTCAGTATTCCCCTAGGCCGATATCCTTGGGATCACGATCACCATGATGTCACGGTTTTCAAGGAGTAGCTTGCGGCCAGGCTGCGCTTCCTGCTCCACCATTTTATTGTAGAAGTCATTAAGTTTTTTAACATCACCATCGATCAGCTTCACCCGATGCAGTTACTACATCTCACCTCACCCTGGGTACAAGATTCTGTTTGGCAGACCGAACAAGGTGTCGGCTAGGAAGAGGTGATACTTTGTTGTTCAGAATCCTGAAGGGTGGCCATTCCCATGTCACTGGTAGGTGGCCATTCAAGACCCCGGGGTTAAATAGGATGCAGAGACTAGAGCGGTCATTCAGTCCTGGAGGGACCTCAACCTGAAGATGGAAGATTTCCTTGCAGAGGAAAAACTTGTAAGAGTTGGGCTGAGCCCTCCTAGTAGGCCTCTACCTTGGCACAAACACTCACATTCTTTTCTTTCGTTTTGGCTTCAGCTCGTGGTTGACTGGTCTTGCTTTCTTTATAGAAGCCATGACAGGTGTTGATGCTACTAACCTCCTCAAAAGCGTGCAGAAGGGGAAGAAGAGAAAGGCCTCAAAGAGGGCCCGTTGCGAGGAGGCCACCATTTCGATGCCTGCCAAGCCTATAGCTATTGTGCCGGTGTAGGTGCGCGCCACTATCGAGCTTCCTAGGGAGGCCATACGTCCCCAACCTCCAGTTGTCGACTTGGTGGAGGAGGACCAAGGCGAGGGTACTCCACCTTGCTAGCCAGATGGTGCTTCAGTGTCCGAGCCCCAGCTCACCTCGACGAAGGAAGATTCCACCATGAAGGAAAACATAATGAGCTTGAGACTCGGGCTCCTCAAAAGCAGGGATGTGGTATACCCTGTGGAGGTCGCGGAATGGGCTGAGATGCTGACAAGTCAGCTCAGGGGGAGGACAGCCAGCTACTGCATGGTGGTAAGTGGCCTGCCCCTTAACCTATTCTTTTAGTTGCTCTTCAGTAGTACTCATACTTCTTTCCTTTTCTTTTTCAGGTGAATTCTGCCATTCATTCGCTAGTTTATCAGCCTGAGGTGCGCCTGAAGCGAGCTCGGGAGGCTGAAGAGAACTCTTGGAAGGTTCATCGCGAGTTGGACCTAGCTTGGGGCGAGATCTTTAGGGTGAAGAATGGCGCCCGGAGCCAGGAAGAACTGATTTTACTGCTAACAGAGGAGAAGAAGAAGCTCAAAGGGGAGAAGGAAGTCCTCCTAAAGGAGAAAAAAACCCTCCAAAAGGAGAACGAGAACCTCGAGGCAATGATCAAGGAGCGCACCGAGATCTTCGAGATTGTGATCCAGGAGGCGAGCACTCAGGAGCGAGATCGGGCCATTAAGGATTTTAAGGAGTCCCTAGAGTTCCATGATCTCTAGGTCAAGTATGGCTTCGATTCGTATTGTTCGGGCTTCAAACTATGTAGGTGGCTGGGGCGGCAAAAGTTTCCCAAGCTCAACCTCAACGTCATCTCTATGTCTTCTATTACCCTCGAAATGGCGAAGGAGGCCGACGATGAACCCGATTCTGGAGAGGGGTAGAGTGATGATGACCTCCCCGAAGTGGGATCGACGAAGGAGGGGGGCCAAGGTAATGCTGAGAAGGACCAAATGGAGACCAATCTGCCTGTGGGAAGAGATTTTGAGGGCGAGAAGCCTGATGTTTGACTTCACTTGCCTCTTTTCTCGGACCCCCTGTACATATATGTATGTCTTGAGCCCCCGAGCTCGGTTGGAGTAGCAGTTACTTTCCCCACTCTCCTCTTCTATTTTTATTTTATTTTTTTGCCATGTACTCCGAACTTTCATTAGCGAAACACGGTAGTTCAAGAAATCTCATGTGTGCAAAATTTTTTTAAGTGTTGATTATCCCGAAGTGTTGAGATAACGAGCTAGGCTCCAAGTAGGAATAACCCGGTATTGTTGTACGCCGAAGTGGGCAAACACTGTAAGGTATATACCCGACCTGTCTGTGCACGGGCTACTTACTTACCCATGCTGAAGCAGTTGATTTTTTTTTTTTGATTGCCTATGCCATAGTGACTAGGTCTTATTGGGCCTATGCCGAAGAGGTGACTAGGACTTGTTGTGCCTATGCTGAAGAGGCAACTATGACTTGTTGTGCCTATGCTGAAGAGGCAACTAGGACTTGTTGTGCCTATGCCGAAGAGGCGACTAGGATTTATTGTGCCTATGCCGAAGAGGCTACTAGGTCTTTTATCAGCTCACCCTCGTAGCCCTTAAGCTCTAGGAGTGACTTATTGTCCTCTCTCTAGCTCGGTGGTCTTGTGGACTTGGTAAATTCTAAACTGCTCTAGAGTTGTGAGTTCATAGGTAATACCTTCTTAGGTTGTCGACATTCCAGGCTCGAGGTACCTGCTTCCCTTCCATGGTCTCGAGCTCTTACGTGCCTTCCCCGAACATCCGCCTTATGCGATACGGACTTTCCCAATTCGGTTCGAGCTTACCCATGCTAGGTTCTGGTACCATAACCTTCCGAAGGACCAGGTCACCAACACGAAACTGTCGTTTCCTTACCCGGGCATTATAGTATTGAGCTACTCTCTGATAGTAAGACATTGTCTAAATGTAGGCCAAGTCCCGTACCTCTTCTATCAGGTCTAGGTTGGTAGGGAGTTCGTCATCGTTTGCTTCCTTGTCATAAGCCTCGAGTCGCATTGTTGGCACTTCGATCTCTATTGGGATCACCGCCTCTGTACCATACGTGAGGTTGAAGGGTGTTTCACCCATCGCGGTCTTGATGGTAGTTCGGTAGGCCCAAAGGACACTGAGCAACTCATCCACCCACAATCCCTTAGCTCGGGCCAGGCAAACTTTCAATCCACGGAGAATCACCCTATTTGTTACTTTAGCTTGTTCGTTCGCTTGTGAGTGTTTCATTGAGGTGAAATTTTGTTGGATTCCCACTTGATGTCTTCAAACTGCTTCCCATTATCGAATATCAACACCCAAGATAGTCCGAAGCAGCACACTAAGTTTTTCTAGAAGAATTTTTGTATGTTGCGAGCTGTAATGGTTACCAAGGGCTCGACCTCCAGCCACTTCATGAAGTAATCTACTGTCACGACCAGGAACCTCCTCTGCTCGATTGCTGGGGGGAAGGTCCGAAGATGTCTATCCCCCATTGAGCAAAAGGCCACGAGCTAGTGAGTTATTTTATATCAGCAGCAGGTAGTCAGGAGATGTTGGCATGCCTTTGGCAATTGTCACACTTCTTGATGAACTCAAGGGCGTCTGCCTTCATGGTAGGCCAGTAATATCCTTGCCTCAGCGCCTTCTGGGCCAGTGCCCTGCCCCCCAGGTGTCCTCCACTGAGTCCCTCGTAGATGTCGCGTAGTATTTGATTTGCTTCTGAAGGTCACAAGCAACGTAGGTAGGGGAGCGCGAAGGATCTCCTATACATATCGGGCTGACTGTCTCTCTATCCTCTGAGCTGCATTGCGTTCTGCTGCTAGGGTCCCGTGGAGCAGATAATCGACGAGTGGGTCTTTTCAACTCGATTCCGCTATTGACATGGGAGCGACTTCTTCTGCCCCCCCCCCCCCCCCCCGAGAATGCTAGGGCTAGGAAGGTCTTCGATATATACTGTCTGCTTCATGTTTTCGTTGGTATTGGCCAATCAAGAGAGTGCATCGACCTCAGCGTTCTCGGATCTCGGTATCTACCTGAGGAAGCAAGAGTGGAAGTTTGGCAGAATCTCTCTGACCTTGGCTAGGTATGTTGCCATGGTCTGATCTCGAGCCTTGTAATCATCGTTAACCTAGTTGGCCACTAAATGTGAATCGCTACATACGATGAAGTGTTTGGCTCCCATCTCCTTCACTAGGTTAAGCCCAACGATTAGTGCCTCGTACTCTGTCTCGTTGTTTGACGCTTCAAATCCGAATCGGAGAGCATATTCCAACCTTACCTCGCTTGGCCCGTACAACATCAGTCCAGCACCGCTTCCTCACAGATTCGATGAGCCATCTATGTGGAGGATCCATGGCTCCTCATCCCACATCGGTCCAATCCTGATGGGGACCAGTGTCGCACTGGTCAATGTCTCTAACGTACTGGCGAGCTCAGTCATTTTCGAGGTCGGCATGTTGAACGTGCATTTTGCGATAAAATCTACCAAGACTTGGGCTTTGATCATTGGGCGGGGCTCAAACCGGATGTCGTATTCGTTGAGTTCGATGGACCACTTTGTTAATCTTCCAAACACCTTGGGCTTGAGCAAAATCTGTCTTAGGGGTCTGTTGGTGAGGACGACGGTAGTGTGGGATACCTGGTTTCGGGCTCTAAATGATGGAGCACAATCTGGATTTGCATCATCCGGACACATTGAACCAGGTCATCGAATTGAGAGTGCCCGATCCCAGGGGGATCACGGATATCTCTGAGAAGGCGGTGCCCACCTAGGAGAGCGGGACGCTCACTTGCGGGGTAATCTGTGGTATAGATAGTGATGGGACCCCAGAAGCTGTGAGGGGAATGGTAAACTGACCGATACACATTGTGGAACCTAGAGGGAGAGTTGATTGCTGATCTTGCCCCCCGGTGACATTCATGTTGATACCTTTGCCGGTATTGCTGGAGGAGTCCATTGAGAGTAAGATAGATGTTGGAATGACCTTTCAATCATTTCCCATAGATGGCGCCAAATGATGGAGCGCGATCTAGATGCTCCTAGGTAAAGGATGATCTGGAAATTGGTCGCGTGGCGAGCTGGTTCGGTCTGCAAGACAATGAAGCTTAGAGAACCTGGGTGGCTAACTCGGTGAGGTCACTCTAATGCTTAAGTTAGTATTGCGAGCTGAAAGTTGAATGATAAGTGTACTAGTGAGCAAATAATCATGCGTACCTTAATCTTGGGGTTTGAAGTCCTTATATAGCTAAGCTATCGTGGAACTCACGAAACAACTCATGGATCATCAGCCTGCGTGGTTAGGATCCGTCTGCCCTGGAAGGGAGGAATGTACTAGTCAACAAAGTCTATCACTACCTTCCGGTCCGGGCGGAATGAGGATAAGGCCTTCAATTTCGCGGTGTGATCCTAGGGGGTTCAGAGTCTGTTAAGAAGCATCTAGAATCGAGCACGTGTCACCTCGATACATGGGTGACGAAGTGGCTCTCGATTTCGAGTTGAATGATCACCCGAGCTCCCAATCTGCTAACGAGGCTCTCCTTGCTAAGTTGTCGTCCTGTTGATAGGTCACATCCACATGTCCCTTCCTCACTAGGTCGGGCCAAATCACCCTTCATTAGGAACAATTTGGAACAAATCATTTGCCCATATCATTTTAACCGTGAAACGGAAATAGATATTTGAATATAGTTTTCATGGAAGAGATCATTTCCTACAACCATGATTTTTCTATGATCTCTTGAATATAGTATGTCTTAGTTTTCACGGAAGCAACAATGACTAGCATTGTTGGCGAATGAGAGACAAAACACAAAGAAACACCATCATGTTCTTTGTGTTTATCTAGGAGCAAAAGCCGGTGCTCCATTTGATAGATCATCGGTTCTCCACTGATTTTCATTTTTCCCAATTTATTATAGAGAAAGAAGACTAAGAGAGAGAGAGAGAGAGAGAGAGAGAGAGAGAAGAGGGACTCGTTTCCTGTTCAAAGGACTACCCAGGACTTATTTGCAGCAGGTGCTACTTTTTGTTTTCTTGAGGATTAAGTATGGCCAAAGAAGTGAGGATCAATGCTCATCAGGTGCAGCTGGAGTAGGTTTTCTAAACGATGCTGGTGTTGAGGTGAAGGGGAAGAGGATAATATTGTGTTTTGAAAAATTTTATAGGTCACCTGAGGTCATATATGCACACAAAGCATTAATGGATGCTATCGGTAGGGGTAGAATTAATAATAAAGGTACAATTAATCAATTTCACAAATAGTAGGGATAGTTCAAAAAATTGCCCTTTTTTTGACGCTTCTACTTTAAGTCTACAATCTACATGGATGACGTCCTCCTCAAGACTCATTCATTTTTCTCGTAAATGGGGCAAGTAAGATAGTGGGTTTTATGGAGAAGAAAGACACACTCATATTTCTGTATTAATGGGTTAGGTTCCATAAAAAACAACAATTATCAAACGATTAAATTACCTAATAACTAATACCTTTGAAGCCTCGTTTTTTTTGATATTTAGTGATACACACCACTTAAAACCACTTGTGAAAGTTAATGGTTTTGAAAATTGAATTCACATATATATTAGGAAAAATTCCCCCAATGTTAATCGGTTAATTAGCGGTGAAAATAACATTTGAAAAAGATACAAATGTCCTTTCAGTGTTATCGAATTTTTTTCATCAATCATTTAAACATTGTAAAAAAAAATTAAGATAAATTACAAAGACCCCTGTGACAAAGACCATCCTGTACTGTGACCGTGAGACAAAACCCCAAAGATTTTCCCTAACGTCATGATACACGAATAGCAGCGGCGGTAATCCTTTCTGCCTCAGTTTCGTTTACATTTCTCTATCTCCCCCAATCTCTCTTCTTTCCCTTCCCCTTTCTCTCCTCCCCTTTCTTCTTCCCGATTTTCTCTGTTTTCCGTTCCACTTGGCCATAGCAGCCACAACTCATTGTCCGGATGCTCAGCCGACAAGCAGTTTCTAAGTTTCAGTAATTATCCTACGAACAGCAGTTACGAGTAGTGAGTGAAAACTGTAAAGTTCACGGCCGATTTACTTTGGCTGCCAGCACGATACGCTAGTGTCTCTTCCGAAGTTAGGGTTTCACCAGAGCTTACTGTTTTCCTCCTTTTTCGTTTTCTCTGAAACTTATGTTTTTTCGTGTTTCTGAGTTTTCCGTGTTTGAGGTTACCCATAGTAGTAAAATTGCACTGTTTGTGGTTCCTATCAGAGAGGGGGGGGGGTGTTTGGCTTAAAACTTAAAAGATTTTTAAAGAAAGAAAGCGACAATCGAGAAATGAAACAGAGAGAGAGAGCGCTTTATCTTGGTCCTTTTTCACCAAGTCATGTGATGTTTGCTTGAGTAGACATGGCTTTCACGCTTTTGTTGTTTATTTTTCGTCTTTCGCAATCCATGTGATATCCTCGAATTCTTCCGCCTGTATAGTATCTTCCCGTCTGCTTCAGTTACTATCATGGTTGAATGCTGTCTACTCCATTAATGGATATTAACTTGCTTTTCTTCCTTCCCTATCTCTCTCTTGCGTTTGCCTGTTCGCTAATATTCTTCCATTTTACAAAAAAAAAAAAATCACTTTTAAAAAGAACTTTTCCCCCCTGATGTTTTTATGTTTACATGGCTAAATATTATATGGAAAGTCTTAATTTCTGTGCTGATTTTGTTGCTTAATTGTTTTTATTATTCTATAAAGACTGGTTTGGACAGCAGGAATGCCAGCAATAGTATGGTGGTATGGATTTGGAGTGGTTAGAACCAGTTCACAGTTCTTTTCATCTGAATTCTGAGCAAGACGTTGCTTGGGGAGCTTTGAAGGCGACAGATCATTTGAGGGCGTGATCGTAATCAGAAGAATCCATGTCTGACCGATTTGATTCAGAATGTTTCAACTCCGCAACGACGGGCTTGGAGAATTCACTTTTGGGCATTAGCGACTGTAGGCCCGATTCTCATGTTGCACAGCAAAGCCGTCGCGACAAGTTGGGAGTTCAGCAAAGTTCAAGTCAAAGGCCACCACCATACACAAGATTTCTCCCAGCACCTGGTGCAAGTACCCAGATATACCGGCGTATTGAACCCAAATCTGCTTCAAGTTCGGAATGTTAGGAACTGCGGCGACGTTCTCTGTGTGACGGCGACGTTCTCTGTGACCCTACACAAATGTGAAAGAATGTGAGGTAGAAGGAATTATCGCTATTTTTCTCCAGTCGGAATAGTAATTAAAAGGGTAGTAGGAGGATTAAAAAATATTTCGAATAAAAATATTATACAATTTCAAATTCTTGTCTCTTCTATTCAAGAAAGTTGGAGTCACTAATAGATGTGTAAATTGGGTCGTGTTGCCCGTGGCCCGGCACAGCCCAACTCGGCATAACAGTCCGTGGGCTGTACTAGGCCCGGTATGATGGTCCGTGTTGTGTTGGGCCTAGGGTTTGGAGTCCACATGCCGGCACGACACGACACAACCAAGCGGGTCGTGTCGCCTACAGCTTGTGTGACGGCATGGCCCATATATACTATATATATAATATTTATATGTTATATATTTATGTATAATATATAATATATTATATAAATTATAATTATATAATAATATAGTATATAATATATTAATAAAATAAATAATTGTTTTCAATTTTATTATGCTAATTTATTTAATTATTGTATATATAAGCAATTATATACATCAAAATTCATATAAAATTAAAAATTTAAGGTTTTTTTTTTAAATTTTAAATAAATAGGCAAAAATAGCTTTGGCCCTGTCCATGGCCCGACTTGGGCCAAGGCTTGGCCCACGGGCCAACCCGGCCTTTGGCACAACATGACACATCATTTGCTTGGGCTATGGGCCGTGTCGGGCCAACCCCCAAATTTTTCACCAGGGCGGGCGGCACAACCCGCACTTTGCACAGGCCGCCCGTGGGCCGCCGTGTCATGTCAGCCTGGCATGGCCCACTTTACACCTTTAATCACCAAAATGTCCACTCAAATGTGACCCCGACTTTCTTGAATGGAAAAGGCTAAGATTTGGTATTGCTAATTTTTTTTGTCAATATTTAAATAATTGATAAAGAAAATTAAATAACACTTTAAGGATATTTATTTTTTTCAAATGCCACTTAATGACTGATTAATAACTAATAACTTTAAAAATTTTCTATTAGAGTGAACGGTGAACCAACTAACATACCAAATGAGTCACCCCTCATTTGATATATCCTTTGACGACTTGAGAAAATAAATTTCCCTTTAGAGTTAAAATTTGCTACCGTTGAGAAATAACACTTTTGTATATAATTGCAATTACTACCAAAATAATCACCAATCACGTAAACCACTTGCCTTTAACAAAGAGGCGTCAATCTCATGTCAGATATTTTGAATTGATAGGCATGTATCTCTACGACTCTACCAAACGGGGCAGATGATTCCAATGGTTATAGATGGAAGATTGCATCCACCATCCTCCTTGAAGCCCCAAATATACGTAATCCACTTGAAACATGATGATTGGTTGGTTGCATAGCTTGGGAGTTTGGACGGTGAGGAAAATATTTTAATTGGGTGGCTTCCAGAATAACGGATGAATCATGATCAAGTTGATCTAATTCTAGTTCACTCTCCTAGGTGGGACTCACATTTTTTGGTGGATCCTGAAACCTGATCATCATCTAGGTAAATGAAAACATACTTTTCACCAACTGATATGCACATTTGCAGTAGTATTGCTGCAACGAATCGAATCTCATTCCCTCCACTTGGAGTAAAATTCTCACACGGGCACGCATTGTAATTTGTATGTAATACTTTTGGCGCTTCCTATGCCTTTACCCTGACATTCAGTTCAGCCACGCTCTCTCTCTCTCTCTCTCTGCAATGGCTTCCACAAACCCCATTATATTGGCATGGTCTGTGACTCCCTCTCTCTCTCTCTCTCTCTCTCTCTGTACTTAGTTGCAGTTTCAGTGTGGATTTTGATTTTGTATTGTGTTGTTGCTTACCTTATACTGTTGTCTCAGGGGCTCAGGAGAAGATGGGCAGTTGGGCATTGGCAACGACGAAGAGAAAGATTGGGTATGCACTATTAACGCGCTGAAGAATGAAAAGGTTTGTTCTGTGGTTGCTGGGAGCAGGAACTCACTGGCAATTTGTGAAGATGGGAAGGTCCGATTCTTTTTCTCCTTCTTTTTAGGCCATTTTTTTATTCTTAACACTGTTCCTTCTTACTCTATGAAGTCCACATAGTTTAGAAATGGTTTCTTGTTTTCTTGGGTTTCAGCTATTTACATGGGGATGGAACCAAAGGGGAACCTTAGGCCACCCACCTGAAAGTAAAACCGAGAATATTCCTAGCCAGGTGAAAGCTCTTGCCAGTGTGAAGATTGTTCAGGTCAGATAAGAAGAATGCTTGATCATGGTTTTAAAAACTAGATACCATTATGTTTATTTCAATGCCAAATAAAATCCCAAGAAATTGAATAAAATCAGTGCCGATTTCTTAATTTCAGGCAGCTATTGGTGGATGGCACTGTTTGGCAGTTGACGATCAAGGCCGAGCTTATGCCTGGGGTATTTTTATGTCGCCTTCCTTCACGTACTCTTTAGTTTTATTGGGAATCTTTACTATTTTCTGGGGGAAGGGATGATATATTTTCTGTTGAATTTGAACAAGTAATTATTGTGCAGGTGGTAATGAGTATGGGCAGTGTGGCGAGGAACCTGAGCGAAAAGATGAAAATAGTCGGGCTCTTAGGAGAGATATAGTGATACCTCAGAGATGTGCGCCAAAGCTTTCAGTTCGCCAGGTGATACTACTCTTCAGTCTTCAATTTAATATTATTTTGAGCCAAACCATAGCACATAGGAACCTTCCTGCTGTGTATGTTGGGAATCTGTAAGGAAAATGTTTTAATAGTTTGTGAGTTATAAAATACAAGTGAGAAGGTGACCATAGGCATTACGTCATCACTCTACCAAGTCTTGGAAAGTTTTTGGGGGCACGGAGACCCGATGACTAAGGAGGTTTAACAATCTTATCGTTTTTTCTAATGAACCAGATGATTGATTCACTTGTCCGAACTCCAAAGCTGCTGCTGTCTAAGCTAAAAAACTGACTACAGGAATGCCAAATTGATTGCAAAATGACCTTACTGAAAAAGATCCAGATCTTCTTTCTCGTTCATTTGGGCCGGACCTCACATTCTGAAATTTCTGCAACAGCTCAACTGTAGACATGATCTCCCATTCATTTAAATTTCCCCTTAAATTTGGATTCCATACTATTACCCCAATCTGCCGTTCATGGTAATCTACTGAACGAACCTATCTATTCTGGGAAATATAGGAAGTGATGGGAAAAGCTCCATCGGTGGATGATCGTCAAACCAAGGGTCCATCCAGAATTTGACCGTTGAAGATCACCAATCTTATATTTAATGCCTTTCATGAACTCCAGATAAGACTTTTTCTATTCCTTTCCACAACACACATCCAAAGCAGTGGCTTTCCCTAGATCCCAATGGAAGTTTCTTGTGCCATATTTCTCTGAAATGAACTGCCTCCACAGCTTTCCAAACTGCTCATTAAATCTCCAAACCATTTTCCAAGTAGGGCAGTATTTATTAGCTTTAGTCTCCATATTCCCAATCTTCCTTGATTTTTTCTTTGGTTCACATGCCTTAGTTTAATTTACCCAATTATTGTGTTCATCCTTCCATCTATTCCATAAGAAGTCCCTCGTTCACTTTTCTAGCTTACTCGCGACACTAGATGGTAAGTTGGTAACATGAATATAGACAAGAAATATGTGGGGAGGGATGATAGGATACTTACAATGAGAGCAATCTTGCACATGTTCCACACCAACATATCAGCTAAGGTTCCCAACTCTTCCATTTCTCCTACTGCCATTATTTCTGTCTTGTTCATGTTGACACGCCAACATGAAACTACTTTGAACCATCTTAGAATGCTACAGAGATGGAACATATCATCTAGATCAGCTTTGAAGAAGAATAATGTGTTATCCACAGATAGCAATGGGATCAGTTCCAATTCCTCTCCTACTTATAAACCTTCAATAAATCTCTCTTGAGCTGTCATCATCATCATCGTCCTGCTTAGAGCCTCTATGATATATATGAAGAGGAATTGGGATAATGGATACTCCCCCCCTAATTCCCCTGGATCTTGGAGAGTTTCAATGATTTGCCCCATTTATACTCACTGAAAAGGTAGGGGTGGTGATCCAAAGTTTGTCCTTATAAGCCTTGTCCCAACTATATGGGGTTGGCTACATGAATTCATATGATCAATGTGCCTCCTTCATATCAGCCTTGCAAATATCTCCAACTGCTTAATCTAGAGTCAATTATTTTATTGGAAACCAACACCCCATTAAGGTATCAGCCTCCCTTCCATGAATGCTCCTTGAGATTTTGATATGATAAACTGCATGGATTTCTTCATTCTTTCTGATATCACTTTGGAGAGAATTTTATACATATGACCACTTAAACTGAAAGGAGAATTTTCTTTAGTCTCCACCGTCCCCCTTCTTGGGAATGAGAGTCAAGAATTTGGCATTTAAACTTCTCTTTTGATTGGCGGAATTTAAGCTTATTTCAAATACTGCATTGTTGTGAAACTCTTGGAACACCTTCACCACTTCATGAGGTCATGTTTGACAACATTCTAGCATTTTCTGTAAAAGGTCATGGTGAAGCCATCCTGGCTTGGGGATTTGTTTCCCACTCATTTTGTTGATGACTTAAAAGGAAAGCTTCACTTTTTTCTGTGCAGCTCACAAGGAGTTTAAAGGGTTGCAGTATAGTCGGTTCCTTGACAAGTCATTCATGCTGATCTTTTGAATATTAATATAATACCCTACATTAAAAAAATTCAGAGAACTTATCTAACTCTCTTGCCTGCTTATCAGTATATCAAACTGCAGTCCATCCTTTATTATTGCATCTTTCATTACTACTTTTGAAAAAAAAAGAAACTTGGAAATTTAAATAAAAATGGCCTTGGGTAGACTTGAGCACAGAGTTATGGAGCTTTGTGCATCTTACTATTTTTGTTATACTGTTCTTAAAAAAACAAGAAAACTTTAAACTCCAAATAAAACTTGATGCAGGATTTTTCTTTCTGCATTGGTATGCCTTACTTTTCTTGGGAATGATGATTAACAATCTGTAACTGCTTATTTTACAGGTTGCTGCTGGAGGTACTCATTCTGTAGTGCTTACACGGGAGGGGCATGTATGGACATGGGGTCAACCATGGCCTCCTGGAGATATGTATACTTCCTGCTTGCTGGCTTTTTAAGCTTTTGTCCTTGTTTCACCATGATACTGATCATAGATCTGTTCTGATTCCCGACTCATTTTGTTGTATGCTTGATATCTACTTATAAATGTTGTGTTTATTTTTTGGGCCATAGAAAACAGATATCCACTCCAGTAAGAGTACAAGGTCTTGAAAAGGTGAGGCTTATTGCAGTTGGTGCATTTCATAATTTAGCACTCGTAGAAGAAGGAACATTGTGGGCATGGGGAAACAATGAATATGGACAACTTGGAACTGGGGATACACAACCAAGATCGCAACCTATTCCTGTTCAAGGATTGTCGGGTCTCACTCTGGTTTGTATCTGGTCCCTTGTTTCTTCTTTCATTCTCTTTTTTCCTTTTCTTCTTTTATTTATTTCATATTTTGTCTATTTATACCAGTAGTTATTAGTTTTGACTGTTGAAGCTAATATATGTTGTGTTGGAGACATGACCATAGAAATACAACAAGTGTTATATAAAATGTTCATACTTAATATTTTTTTTGGTATGTATACTGATGGTTCATCATTTAGTATCTTTACACTTTGGATTGTTTACGTAAACATTATATTATTTTCCCTTTTGAAATGGTAAATTGTATTCTATGGATGCATTCTAATACCTCAAAAAGATTCATGTACACCAATTGATGAGGCTTTATATAATGGTCCGAATATTGGATCATGCCTCATACCTTGCAGTAAAAGTAATAAGAGTGATGCAGAATGCTATGATTACCACCAAACCTCCCTTGATGAGAAGTTTCTTAGTTCTGACTAGTAGTGAAGGTATCATATCTTTTACATGCAAAGTGTCAGGAATCATGTAATGTTTGTACCTTTGGTTCCTTCAGGAAATACCTTGCCTAGTAAAAAAAAAAAAACTTGCCACAATTGTTACCATGTGCCTTTTTATATTTTGATAGGAAATATAGGGATTGTATCAATATAGAAGGAAGTGGCAATGCCTCATATAAAATCAATCTTCTCAATTGTCTTTGTTGCAATAGGTATTTTGCCCTTTTTGGTTTTATCCTTGGGTGCTTGATGGGGTCTTAGTCTCTAGTGATGGGTTCTGGGTTGCTGGAGGTATTATCACATATACTATATGGAGGAGTCAAGGTGCAGTGCCTTCTTTCTTTTCCTTTTTTATTTTTTTATTTTTTTATGGAATGGGAGAGGGGTAAAAAGAAATGTGCTTGGGAAGCAAGATCCCAAAGCTCTTTGTGGGCGTGGTTTTAGAAAGTTGGGTTTCATGAACAAAGCTTTTCTTGGTAAGTGTCTCTGGAGATTTCCCAGGGATGAGGCAGCTTTATGGAAAAAGATGGTGATGTCCAAATATGGGGAAGCCCCTCTAATTTTGTCTTCTAGGATGGTCAATTCTGCATATGGTGTTAATTTTTTGAAAGGAACTATGGAAGTGTTTAGTAATTTCATTCCCATTAAAGAACAATGAAGATATTATGAAATCTTATCAACAATTGAGAGAGAGGAAGCTCCTATCACTGCCATATTATAAATTTACCATGTCCTGATTTTCTATTGATGATCAATTATGAATTGAATTCTCTCTCTCTCTCTCTCTCTCTCTCCCCCCCCCCCCCCTCCCTTAATTTTAATCTTAGATGTTCATTTTTTTTCTCTTTAGTTTGGTTCTCTCTTTATTTGCAAAGAGTTAAGGATTTCAATGAATATGCATCCCAGGTAGATATTGCTGCGGGAGGATGGCATTCTACTGCATTGACAGATGAGGGAGAGGTATTTCTTTTCAGTCCTTGGTAGCTTTTCTTGTTAGTTTTCATATTATTAAATGGCATTACCATTGACTAAAGAGGTAATATTAGTAGTCCTGGTGAAAATGGAATAATAATATTTGTTGTTTGGTCTTAGTTAGATAACAGTACTTTTCTTTCTATTCAACACCAAGTTGTAGAGTCTCACATCTTCAATTATGACAAAATTAACTGGAATGAATTTCTAAAACCATACCCACAAAGAGCTTTGGTTGCAAATGCTGCACAAGTGACAAGGGTAATTAAACATGGTGTTTACTACTTACTAGTTACTAGCAAGTGGTTAGGATGAGTTTTGAACTGAGGTTGGTAGCAAGGGTAATTAAACATGAAGACTTGACTACTTTCTCAAACTAGTAGGCTGATAATTTTGGAAATGCAGGTAGCAAATGAGATCTGTGTGTTGGGGGCTTGGGGTGGTTAAAGAACCCAGTAGTTTCAAGGAGATCGATTTCTGAACCTTCACATGTGGAAAATAGAAACAAATCATAAGCTGTATCTTGGTGTTTCACTACAGGTGTATGGTTGGGGAAGGGGGGAGCATGGGAGGCTTGGATTTGGAGATGACAAGAGCAGTAAAATGGTGCCCCAGAAGGTCCACCTCCTAGTTGGGGAGGATATAGTTCAGGTAATATTCATAAACTAATTCTACCATGTTTTCCATCTCATTAGTTGTAATTCATCATTATTATATTGGCATCCCTTTGTGCCATAGTCATAATCAAACAATGGCATGATCAGGCATCATCTGCTTATATAAATTAGAAATGATAAAACGTGTATAAATCCATTTCTTGGTTACACCCTTCACTCTTTGAGTTGACTTATTTCTGAATTCTGACTACATATTCAGGTGTCATGTGGAGGCACACATTCAGTTGCATTAACACGTGATGGGCGTATGTTTTCAGTAAGTATTATAAAACTTCTAGAGAGCCATTTTGTGATAGTAGACAACTAGAGATGGCCTTAAAAGATAACCTAGAGGAGTAGAAACTTCAAACAGGCATTCCTATTTGTAAGAAAAATAGGACAAGAGTTCCATAGAACAATCTGAAAACTAAAAAAGGACCTAGTGATGGAAACACCCAATACGCACATTCATGTGTATTGGGGTGCATTGATACTTTGAACCATGTAGCCGACTATGCCCAGCCCAACCAAACCCAAGGCCACTGACCTATAACTAGGGTTGCAACTTGGGCTGGGTTAGCCCATACCCAACCTGAAAATTTTAGGTTGGGTTGAAGTTCGAGTTAGGGTCAGGGATGAAAAGTATGAGCATAACTTAACTTCGGGTTGGATTAGGGTAAGGCCTTGGCCAACCTGAACCTGACATAGCTTATGTATGTAAAAGTATTATATAAACATTTATTTATATATGCAGTTACTTATGAATATATGTATGTATACATGTTGCAATGTTGCATGTATGTATATGTGCAGTATGTAAACAATTTTAAGTTTAAAGGCATTTTTTTAAAAGAATGATAACTATGTCCTTTTATATATATAATGCCTTTGAGTTTAAAAGAGGTCGGGTTGACCTCAACCCAACCTAACCCGGCCTGACTTGCACCCCTACCTTAACATCTATCCCATGTTAATTGCGTCTGTATATGTATTTATGCTCTAGTATATTTGGAATATGTAAACGACTGTCCCGGGCCCATTATCATGCACAAACATGTATATACACATTTCTATATGCTACTTGTGTGTTTCTCTTTTCTATTTCTGAATGGACTGTAAATTCCAAATGAAAGAAAAAAACTAGTATAACTAAGAAAACTTTAAGACCTGACAAGCCTGCCCAGGCCCGACCAAGCCTATCCAAGTGTTCACAGCCCAAGTTTTATTGGGTTTAAATTGGGCTCGGCTTGGGTTTGCAATTTAGGGTTTGACTTCATGGGCAGGGTTGGCTTAAGGTCTAGGTCTTGGGCCTGGGTTGACCTTAAACCTGACACAACTCACACAAGTTGCACCCCTAGGCCTCGTTGGGTCTTTATAATGCAAATTTGATTGGGTTTTCCACTAATGCTTGCAGTACTACAGACACATCACGCTTTCTAGTTTCTAAAGCTCTATCTTAGTGATTTCCAACTTCCATAGAAAACTGAAACTGCTCAGTTGATACTTGGTGCAATAAATTATATGTTGAGGTGCTAATTTCTATTATTGTCACTTTATAACTGCTTTTAGATTTTGAATACTCTGTGCTCCTCTCTCTCTCTCTCTCTCGTATGTATGTTTAATCTTCGTCAGTGAATTATACCTTGACTTGTTTGTTCTCCGTAGTGATATAAGGTTGACTGATTTTGTTTCTTGGCAGTTTGGTCGAGGAGATCATGGACGTCTTGGATATGGGAGGAAAGTAACAACTGGTCACCCAATGGAAGTGCCAATAAACCTCCCGTCATCAAGGTATCTCAGTGGCACTGGTGCTGAAGGACGTTGGTGTGCAAAACTTGTTGCCTGTGGTGGACGCCATACTTTAGCAATAGCAACATGGGAGACCAATGAACCAGACCAGTTGCTGTGATTGCGGATATTAAAATTGCAGTCATGAATTTTGGAAGATTTAGCAGAACTTTTGTAAACACAGCTTGAGATTGTATATTGTTTTAAACAGCGACTAATTAATACATTTACATGGCACTCACAAAAATAATACATATATATGAATTAGGATGGTATTAACCATACCATGCTTTCTGCAATACAAAATTGTGGTATTTCCATGGAGTGATTCAAGCATTTAGAATTGATATTGGAAGATATTGGCGTGCATTGCTTGTTGCTTATGGCTAATGCAGTTCTCTAACAATAAGCACATATTGGACCAATGAATCAAACCACTGGCTGTGAGCAGTATCAAACTGCTGATGGTGAACTTGAGCATGGATCAGTAAACTCTGAACTTCTGTTTTGATTTGAAATAGAAAGGAGCAAATTGGTATATTTATATGAATAAATAGAAAGGAGCAGATTGAGCATGGATCAGTAAACTCTGATATATTTATATTAATTACTCAGCAGTTTTTGATAAATTAATTACACTGCATTCTGCAATACAAATTAGTTAACTTTAAACAGGGGGTGAATCATGAGTTTGGAAATCAGTACGATTATGGGTCAATACTTCCCGTGCTCTTGCACTTCTATGCTGCAAACGCTGGTGAAGTGCCTCTGACATCTGATTGAAGAACTCAGCATCCCATCTGTTAATTAATAAAGGATCTTCTGCATAGCAGATATATATGGACGTAGCAGCACTTTCCACCACCACCATTGAAAGTCCCACCTGAAAAGTAAATGGATTGAATTTGTTCCATCAATTAAGATCTTACAAACAAACCAAGAGCCAATTCAGAGGACCACAAAATGCTTTTCCTAGATTATACTTGGTTACGTACTATAATGAAAACAAATGGCACAATATTTCGGTTCTCTCTTAACTGATCCATGTTAGTCATATCAGAAATTAATGTGATTTAACATTCCAACTAAACTAGCATGGAATTAGTTATCTATTGCAAATAGTCAACAAATGCTCATCCTATCACCCCAATTAATTATTTTAAGAAACTGGAAAGATTTACTACCAGGAACTACATTGTGATGAGGGGGCAGTAATCATTATGCCTAACACAGCTCAACAGCCGTGAAGTTAACCTTAACTACTGGGAAGCTTGTTCAGTGCCATTGAAGTGAAAGGCTAGATTTGCATATTAACTGTTTGAAATTTTAAATTTTAACCAGTATAAATGGATATAGATTTTTTTTAGAAGGCCAAATGGATATAGATTAGGTAGACACTTCCCATCCTTAAAAAAATAGCACACCTTGAATGTTACATAAAGTTTCGCACCTTAACAGGACAATTATCAAATCACACTAGATCCCTGAGGATATTCTTGGACATTCAATTACATTTCAAAGTTACTTAGATTCTCAGAACTCATTGGATGAAAGAGAGGCTACATTTAATTTCTTTAGCCATGTAAACAAATGAAGGATCAAATAGTTCTGAAGTCCCGGAGAAACTGATTGTTTAGAAGTTCCAAGCAACATCATCAAATCGTCACTATAAAGATAAAAAGTAAAACAAAACCAACAAAGAAGCAAAGCAGGTCATAAAAACAAGAACCAAAGGTAAAACACCACTCAAGATAGAAGATGAAAAAGTTTAATGAAGTTACCAAGATCATCCCCATTAACATAGCTGTGGAGCCAACCATAATCACCCTGTCACTTGATTTAAACCATGCCCAAGTTCCTGAACAGGTTCCAGTAATAAGCCCGCCCAGGATGGTGCCCATCAATAGAACAGCTCCTGAACAATCATAGGCAATAAGTGCCTCAACACCAGTCGACTGGAATAACTCCCAGGCATCCCTTGCTGAACGATTGAAGCTTTTTCCATAAACTGCTATCTGGAGAAGTAACAACAGTAAGGTTTCAGAACATGTTATTGATCACAAGAGAGTAGGAATTGGTAATTTTCAATGTTATAGAAATAAATCACAATGACTTTATAGAAAGAATTAAGCTTTAGAAAGAGAAATCCATATGAAGAATCTATTGTTCCATGCTTCTTAGCCTGAAGAATCAGTCAATATCTTATCAGTTCCTTGCAATAACATAAAAAGCAACAGATTAGTTATGCTAGGTGAAAATGGATCTAAGGTCAAACTGATTATGGATTACCTTGACACCTAGTCATGAATGGAATTCTAAGACAAGGATGTGAATGGAACTTCAGATTACAATGCATAATGAAAAGAAAATATGTTAGTTGATGATTATGTTAAACAAGAAAGGAAATGTTATTATGATATTTCCAAGTATCATGACAAATGATACACTAACCAAAAAAACCCTAGTTGCCGACTTATCTGAAAAAGAGAACAATCAGTTTCAAGTAGTTTTTGTATGCCAGGATATCAATTATAAGTTGTAAACCAAATTAGAACCAGTGATTCCATTAACAATCTTGAGGGCAATGAAGTTGTGCATTTACCTACAACTTATACTCTTTTTTATTACTAATGCAAACGTTGTTGCTACCTATTACTAAAAGTAAATAAATAATCTTGTCAGCATCTTGAAAGGAAAACTAAAAGATGAAATAAGATAGCTACCTGGACATATGCATATTTATTGAAAAAGCGAACCAGTGTCTCCACAAGATGAAACAAAAAGTCCACACAGCAAAGCAAACACTCATTATTGCCAATCTTTGATCGCAATCCCCTGATCTAAAACATTTTATGATAAAATTCAGAAATAAATTAGAGCTAGAATAAGCAAAAGAACATTGTTAGCAAAGTACAATTTTAAACATCAGTCAAGCAGAAAAATAACTTAAAATGCTCTATGGTTCTCTCAAACCTACCTCCCATCGCAATGTTCGAATAGCAGCTGTAAACAGTGATCCATAGCAGATACTTCCGAATGAAGTTGTCATAGCATGCTTCAAAGACTTTGCCAAGGGCTTGGGAGGCATTGATGCTGCTTCTCGGCCACCATGGATGAGAACAAGAAAGAATATTCCAGATACAATCACATGAACTGTATTACAGAGGACAGCACCTGTCCAGAATAAACTCACAGAAAGAACCTGGATGTACAAATAGCATTTTTTGGCATTAGTAGTTGGCCCATGCTCTAAAAGGTACCTCATTACTAGTATCGTTCCAATAATGATTAGATGGAACGTAGAACAAAACTTGCCAGCTCACCACAAGGAGCCACCGGCGTCCACCATCACCCATGCTTGAAGCAACAACCCCAGCTGCTCCAAAGGACCAGATTACCATCCATAATAGCATGATAACCATAAACGCATAAGCTACTCTCATAACTTCTGGAAGGCTCCATGCCATTTTTACAGCTTTTTGCAACACCAGCAGGGAGAAGGGAAGTCTATGGAAAGTCAGAAAAAAATGTTCATACGTAATTACTTATTCAAAGTCTATATAAAATAAAATTAAATGGTAGGCAAGATTCTTTCAAAATTCAAATTACTGTGCCACTATTAAGAATTATTAAAAAAATAAATACTCTTCCAAATACATGAAGGAATAATGAGATTTCCAACATGAGGGACCCAGAATATGCATCATCCAATTGTGTGATTAAAATACTGCATAAATGCATATCTCCATTTATATTCCCTTTTCATTCCTATCATACATAAAATTATGGAGAGCACCAATAGGATAGGATACTTATGAATCTATAAAATGTTACGTACAGGAGATTTATTCATCAACCGTTATATGGGAGAAGTAGTTGTATCACTATAAAAAACATTTTCTTGCAGACTTGCATACACTAACATCACCTTTTGATTAAGAAATACCATGAAATTTCAGCCATAAAATATGGTTGATTTGGGATAAGGCTTGTTGAATCTTCTACCTCTTTCACTAGGGTTTTCCTTAGGTAAGGAAATATACCCGAATCATAAGTTGAAAATGGAGTTTGATTCTTAAAGTATCAACTTGTCATTTTTTCATATTTTTTTCTAATTAGTTTGTGCAAACACTTTAACAATGGATATGCTACTGAACAGGATAGAATGGTGAAACAGGATGCATGTAGTTTGTGCAACACTTATTTGTATATTTAACAGACTGGAGCTTTTAGAACACTTGTCTTCTCCCATAGTGTTGCAATTGCTTGTTGGAAGTTGAGTCCTTAAGTTAGCTATGGAGAAACATTCAGTAGCTCCAGTACTACTATAGGTATGGTAATGCTTACCTAAATTGAGACTTTTGGTAAATAATTTTTACAAATTGAACCATAGATATTCTAAACTCAATGTAAGAGATATTCTAGCCCCCCCGCCCCCCCCCAAAAAAAAAAGAAAAAAAAGAAAGCAGCTTGAGAGGATGCCTCTAAGCATAAAAAATGTTTGTTTTCCAAAGAAAACAAAAATCCTCCGTTTATCAAATTGGACTGATTCAATCTGGCTGTCAAATAAGCTTAACTTTGAATTGGCCATCTGTTGAATCCCCCGGTCTACATTGTCCGGTTGTCCCTATATCCCATTTTGTACTGGAATTCCTGGTAAACGTATTTAGCCATCCAAAGTCTAAACTTTTAATTAGTACTGCCATGGGAAAAAGAGATTTTTCTCGAGACAGTAGTGTTAGAGAATAAATACCTATTGAGGTACCCCACCTAAAAGCTTAGGTTGAATGGTTCTTCAAGATGGTATCAGAACCTATTTGACCAAGTGGTCTAGTGTTCAATTTTTGTTGCCCCCATTTTAATTAATTAAGTTTCAGCATAAGGTATGTGTAGGCCTGTGCTTGTCCACACTTCAAGCCTGATGGGCTTACGCATGAGGCGACGTGTTATAGAATAAATACATATTCAGGTACTTCTCTTAAATGCCCCCTAAAAACTTAATCTGTTAATAGAGGTACCTGAATAGGTATTTATCTTTAACATGCCTCTGCATGTGAAAGCCTATCGGGCTTGGAGTGTGAACAAGCAAGGCCTACCCATACCTTGTGCTGGAATTTAATTAATTATAATGGGGACAATGAGAATCTAACAGGCTTTGATACCATCTCAAAGAATCATTCAACCTAAAAGCTTAAGCTGTTAGGTGAGGTACCTCAATAGATATTTATTCTCTAACAAGTAGCAAGGGATTTTAAGTTGTAATTTGTTCCATGGATAGAAGGTAGAAAGGTAAACATGTGGGGCCCAAACAAGCTCTGATACCATCTCAAAGAATCATTCAAACTAAAAGCTTAGGTGAGGTACCTCAATAGGTATTTATTCTCTAACAAGTAGCAAGGGATTTTAAGTTGTAATTTGTTCCATGGATAGAAGGTAGATAGTTAAACATGTGGGGCCCAAACAAACCATGGTTCCATGTGGAAGATTCCTGGGTCGTTTGAGTTTTCTAAGTGACTGGCCTAGCAGATCTGTGTAAAGAATAATCTTAATTGAGGCATATTCTTGCAACTTTTTGCTTCTTTTTCATTTTACAGAAATTTCCACAAATGTGAAATAATTGATGTATCTTGCAGGTGATATTATTTCCATTCACAAGAAATGACTTGGATTATGCTATATCCATTCTCTTGAAGTAACCTTTTGTGATGCTGATATTAATTTTCAAAACTAGGCACTAAACCCATTGCCGGAATTTCCTAGAAAGACTTGCATATAGTATATACCATGATAAGTCAAAACTAATCTTTGTGGTAACTGTATAAAACTTATCACCTTAGGTTTCATGGGTTCTGTAAGCCTATTGAGTTCAACAGTTCAAACAACTTTTGTTTGTCTGAACCGTACAACAGTAAGCAGGAAATAGAAGTGCGTAGATTCCCCTAAATAGAATATGTTGTTTTATATAATGTGGATAAGGAAGGTTAAAGCTCTGGAGTCATACCTGTCTATAACCGATACCACATACAAAAACTGCAGACTCGCGCCAATAGCAAAGGCAATACCCCAGAAGACCTGATCGCCCCAGAAACACAAGACGCTTATCACAGCTAGATAAGTAGTCAAGATGTGAACCGACACCTTCATCATCTGATTCGCCCGAGACCCAAGTAAGGACAGCCAAATCCATCCGAGAATTGTACCGACTCCGCCGGCGACAGCGTACAAGGGCCAGTAAGTCTCGGTCAATCCGGCCTGATTCTCAGGTATCCTGTTTGTGTACTTGTCAATATTAAGCCTATCTGCTTTCTTAAACCTATTGAGTCCCAGAATCGCAAGAAGGAATCCCAAGCCCACCAAATGCACAGTGAATATTCCTAACCAGAAAACATCCCTCCAGTGCCTCGATGGTTCAGGGGTCCTTCCGTGGGACAACGTTTGGCTCCCATCATCACTTATCGGGCTCCGCCCACCATTCTGAAATTAAAAGGATACCCCTTATTGTTATTATCTTTCCTTTTTTTTTTTTTAATCTTCATGTTTTCTATCAATCTATCTTGAATCAAAATTTCATTTTTTTTTAGCAGAACAGTATAAACATATCAGCTTTAGTGGTTTTTTGTAGTTAAATTGAAGATGGGTAACGTGTCAAGGGAGGAGAGAGAGAGAGAGGGTAGTGATTGAAAGGATTAGGATTAGAGAGGAAAAGAGAAAAGGAAGGATTACCTGCTGAGTGGCAGGGATGGAAGCGAAATCGGCACCGAAAGAGGAGGCGCTTTGAGCGTCACTCATGGCGTGTCTGATCTAGTGGAACGTCCTAGTCCAGGGAGAAGAGGCATGGTTTCACGGATTGGCCTGGGTTTCCTTAGTGGGATTTTTGTAGGTTGACGAGAGAGAGAGAGAGACAGAGAGAGCGCATGAAATGAAGGCCGAAGACAGATTGATGGAGATGCAGGAGGGTCAAGGGAGGCTACAACGAAACTGTAACTAAAATCCTCCTTTCAAACGGCAAAGACAGGATTAATGAGCAGAGAGAGTGGACCATAAATTATAAAAGACCCCCCAGTACTATGGGGTCTGGGTCTAAGACCCCTTGTATTATGACTGTGAGATAAACACCTCTTTTCGTTAGTTTTTCGTTGAAATATTTTTTAATCCCTATATTACCTTTATAATAATTATTCAGACATTTAGAAGAAAAATACTGTTTATTTTTTTCAATATTACGATACATGAATAATGCACAGATGCCGACATCATTATTTCTTTCTCTTTCCTTCGATCTCTCTTCTTCCACAAAAACCGTCTTCTTTGCATCAACCGATAAGTACTGCTACATGATAATTGATTGCAGATGTTTTACTGAGAAAGATAAATAAAATATTCCCCTTACTCATGTGAATTAATTTTAATTAATATTTGAAATTATTCAATAAAATAAAAAGGAGATCTGGACTCAGGAGGAGTACAGGTGCATGGCGAGGCGGATTAGAGTTTTGACCCATCAGACTCTTCAGAAAACATTGACCAGGGGATGCGCAGGTTAAACTGTACTATTTCAAAGCTGCTCGGAGGCGTTATTGATCTCAACACCGTCACCGACGACGATGGCGAAGCTTCGGCGGTGGTCGAGTGTGTTGATAATTGATGTAGGCGTTATTCTTACCTACACAACACTAACACAGCCTACAGCTTTCCTCCGTCCACGTCCAACTATATTTATAATTGATGAAGGGAGATGAGATGGATAATTGATAGACAAGTTAAGAGTTCCCCTCTTCCCCAGTCCCCCCACCCACTCTCTCTCATGGATTCTTCTTCTTTCTCCTCTTCTCAGTGTCCGCCGTTTGGATTCTCCGGCAAATACTACCATGTGGGGGATGGAGGTGGATGCGTGAGGCAGAGTAGTTTCTTTGAGGGCAAACCTGTTCTTGATCAGGGACTTGGCTACTCCGTTATTTTGGGTTTTGGGGCTTTCTTTGCCGTCTTTACTTCTTTCTTGTATCTCTCTCCCCTGTAATTTGCTTCTGCACTACAGCACTTGTGCGGGGCCGTTTATATCGTTGCCGGAGAAAGAGAGTGTTGTCATGTACTTGCCTCAGGGGCACCTGGACCGAAAATGACTGCTGGTAATTGCTTGCAGATGCTTTTCTCTTCCCCTTCCCCTTTCTTCTCTCTGGTATGTCGCAGCTTCTCTACTGCAAAATCTGGATTTAGCCGAGTGAGGAGAGAGAGGGTTCGAGAGCGACTCATTTTCCAGCGAAAAAGCTTAACCCACCGATGATCAAATCGGAAAGACGGTGGCAATAATTGTTTGAGTACTGGCAGCGCTCGATGATAAATGGGTTTGCTTCGTCCTTTTATTTCGGAGAGTTGGGAGAGAGAACAAGGGAGGATGGTGAGAGAGGGAAAAAAAGAGAAAAAAAAAAAAGTACAAACAATAGGTTCTAAGAAAAAAATGGTAAAAAAATAGAAAAATTTAGTAGAGTATTTTAATAATGCAAGGCATTCCGTCAAGAGAAGTCTTTGTCTCACAATCATAATACAAGATGTTTTTGTGGCAAAATAAAGTACAGGGGATCTTTGTCACAGACCCAAAAAAATACAAGGGGTCTTTGTCATTTATCTCAAAAAATTGTAGGATAGTCGGAGGTGAATATGCTTGACAAGCACAACGCACATGCATTTACAACAAAATGTCTCCATAATCTATATCTATTTCCTTTTCAATCATCTCTCTCCAACTGTCCAACTGTCACCCAATCAGTGTTTCCTTTCTATCCATCTCCACGGGTTTGGGCAGATGGCAGAGGCCCAACCCAACACTCCCCATTTGATAAATCCTGAGCAGACAATGGCCCAAATTTTCATATGGTCTGATTAGAAAGTGATCCATCTTGGACTTCTTGGCCAGGCCAGATGATAAAGCTAGACCAACCCGGGCTCATATCAACCAAATGACATGCCCTAATAATGCCCCTATTGTCATATCAACAACTGTGAATGTTATCATCAAAGTCGTAGTCATGCATGTGAAAAGGTTTTCGAGTTTAATTTGGACTTTCCATAGGTCCCGGCCCAACCACCACAAATGTATATAGATGAAGTTAGTGATGATGGTGACAAAACTAGTCTGTCATAAGCTGAGCTTGGAAGGAATATAAATGCAAATACGTAGAGTTTAAAATCTTATATTTTGTATGTATTTATAATGTACATATTTGCATTTGTATTCCTTCCAAACTGAGCCACACGCGTTGGTTTGGTGGCATTGTTGTTTTATAACTGAAATGTTTTTGGTTAATCAATTTATAAATTGGTGCGAGATATGTATTATGACATCAAAGTTATTTCAGTTGGAAAATTGGACTATTAGTTGTCCAATGCAGAATTTTGAAATTACAGTCCCAGTAGTCTATTAGTAGCCCTTAATATAAATTGCATATCCACATCCTGTTCATGAATTTGGCATCAATTCATGGATAAGATTCATCCCCTGTACCGTTGGGCCTAAAGATTTCTAAATTGGGCTGATCAATCATTCTCCCTTTATTTGAATTGGAATTGGAATGATCATTGTTCTTTCTGGTTGAACTGTTAATTTATATGTTCACAGCACTCACATACATTTTTAAGGTATACCTATTGCAATAGCTTCAACATTTGTACATTAAATTATTTGTATTGATCAACCCAAAGTGTTTTAAATGGGAACAACTATCAATTATAAGTGAAGAGGGATGGACTCGTGGATGTAATCTAACAACTCCTGATCAAAATATTTATATTGATTACCAACTATTTGTTTAAAAATATAGGTGATTACATGTTATAAGTGTTAAAACTTGAACTGACAAGTGTGAGAATGTGGGTTCAAATCTAAGAGTGGCCTAAAAAATGTTAGAGATTAGGTTTGTATTCAGTTTCTCCTCCTAAGTGATCCAAGATAACTAATAACGTGAATTATGGCCTTTCTATTTACTCATTAGTTAAAGATGTTAGCATCTTGAATTATTAAAACAAGAAACCATTTCCATATGGTGTTTCCCTAAGGCTATGTTTGGTTTGAATAGGTTTCCTTACCTTGCCCTTCATTTCTCTACTTTTTCCTTCAAACCAAACAACCTAAATTCTCCTTAGAATATTCTCTTTTATTGTGATTCTCAAGTAAAATGGTGTATATAATGAAGAGTGTCCAAGTTGAAAAGAAACGAAAAGTACAAGAAACTTATATACAAGAGTGGCTCATAGTCTGATAGATTAAAATTTTGAGTTGTATGTGGTGTTCATTTTTTGTTTGTCCATATGCAAGTCCACACATCTGTAGGTATACAAGCTAGCCCCTGGTTTTGATGACTCTCCTCAATGCACAACACTTTTGAAGCTTCCATTAAGGCCTTGTTTGCTTTTCGGTAAATTATTTACCCGGGTAAATGCAATTACCTAGGTAAGTTTTCTCGGAAAAAACTTATCTGATTAAGTGCATTTATCCATGTTCTTTTATTTCTCAGGTAAATAAAATAATAACCATTTTAGTCATAAAAGTCCATTATTAAAAGGAGCATTTTTGTTCTATTCAAGTGTTAGCAACTTTCCTTTTAGGTGGAAAAGTTATTTACCCACTTAGGAGATGAGTATCACTTTCCTGAGTAAGTAGTACCCAAAAAAATAAACTTTTCCTGGTTCCTACATTAATCTGAAAAATGAACATGGGATTCTTGGTCAATGGGAACCAAAATCTCATTGACCAACTTTTCCCTCTCTCAAAATCCAAAAAAAGAACACCCTCAAGTCTTACTATTAAAAAAGAATTGTTTCCTGTATATATAATTAATTGATTAAGATAGATCTCTTTTATTTCATCTTGACTGACATAGCCATTTGATTTTCTTAAGTAGAACTTGCAGTGGATAGAATCAATGAACCAAGACCAGCTTGGCCCAAACAACTTTGACATTTGGACTGAATTACATTGAGCCGTGGAAATCGTATCAGAAATAAGCAAAAATTTAAAAAAAAAAAGGACAAAGTTAAAAGAAATAAGGCCAATTGTCATTTTATTTAACTAGAAAGTTTGACTGCACATCTCATGGCACTGAATTGCATAGGAAATTTCCTGCACTTCTCTCTCATTAG
This sequence comes from Nelumbo lutea, assembly GCF_056320005.1. Lineage (NCBI taxonomy): Eukaryota > Viridiplantae > Streptophyta > Magnoliopsida > Proteales > Nelumbonaceae > Nelumbo > Nelumbo lutea. The sequence goes on along the minus strand of NC_142686.1, from coordinate 22,673,036 downwards.
ATTTAAAAGCGGTCAAATCCAAACTAAATTCAAAATCAGAATATAAAAGTTCAATGTAGATTTTTTATTTTCACTGCAGAGTTATAAACATTTAAAATATCAAAAACCTCATTCTACAGATTAATGTCCATCCATAAATTAGAATCAATTCCAAACTAGCACCCACCCCAACAATTCTGACCCTGGCCTGAACCATCATTCTCCCTCAGTAGATAAATATTTTCCGTCTAAATAACATTTTTCCATATTAAACTACAATGTATATGAAAACATAATATAGCGGGCATCTTTTAACACTAGCCTGGGACTCTTCTAGTTTACATATAAGTACAAGAGTTGGCCTTTTGGGAGACAAAGCATGCCAAGGGGCTCCATACACATTGGAAGAGTGTGAGGAGAACAATATAAATAAAGCCAACCATCTCCACACTTAATACAAAGCTAGGAAGTAAAATTGGAGCAAAACAAATAACTTTTGTTGAAGAGCATAGTTAGAAAACTAATTATATATGCCAAAATTAAGATATGGAAATGTTTGTATATAATTTGGTTATAAAAATTAAAAAAAAATGTGACAAAAATTTGGTCAAATATGTGGCATGGTTATAAATTAAAATATGTTTGTTGGCAAAAAGAACGAAAATATGTTTAATATATCATCTTTAAAAAAACTTGGCATATATAATCTATTAAAAATTGCATGTTTAAAAATGTAATAATATTTATATATCATAAAACATATTTTAAAAATAATATATTATCATTTTTTTTTTTGAAAATCCATATTATTAACATATTATACTTTGTTATGAGAAGTTTCAAATATCGCTCCATATATTTGAATAACTCTGGATCTAATACTATTTTGGTCAATAATTCATAAATGCATATAATACATACTATATGCATATGTTTCATATATACCGGTTATGCTGAGTACACAGAACATAGCACATGCCTTAATATAGTTTTACAAGTAAGACCACCCAACAACCATGGAGATCCGAGCTATCATTTTTTGTCAACGAATGAGGTAAATTAATTGTTTACTCCCCCCTCCCCAACCCAATTTTTACTGTTATAGCTGCCTAGCTGGGTCCATTTTGCAAGGAAGACTTTCTTTTGCTCCCTTAAAGCACAATGGACAGTCCCAATTGCAGCTGCAGCCTCACCAGTGATGGAACTCCAAGGTCAAACCATGGGGTGTTTATGCCATCTCTCTCAGCATAAAAGGCTGTTATGTTGAATTTGGATTATTTGAACGTTTTAGTTGTTTAGAATCAATGATAAGGTTTCACGTCACTAATAAATTCATGGGTCCATTGTAAAAGATGTGTACGGCATATATTTAATATTGGCGTAGAACTTATTAATTGGTTCCACTGCTTGATGAACAACTAAAGCGTTCAGCTAAACCTTACTCTGTTATGTTGCTTATGGGTCAGAGAAAACCATCTACAATACCAATGAGAAGAAGTGATCAATTGCAACTTGATGATAGAGTTAGGAGAGTAAGGATAGGCAAAAAAAAAAGCATAAATTTGAATTGTGAGAAATAATTGGACCCATATATAATTCAACAATGGATGTAGCACCAATCAAAGTGGAATTTCAGAACAGGATTCATGTATCTGACCCAATGTAATTGGGACAAGGCTTTACTTTATTTGAGTAGGTTTTTTATGGGGGGTTGTTGGTATGTTTCATTCAAGAAAAGCAACTTGGGTAAGCTTTTGCTCTTTGTGCTTCTTAAAGCATAACGGCAACATATTAAAAGGTGCTCTTCTCAAGATCTTCTATAGTAAAAACAATGTGAGTTGCAAAGTGGCTTTAACAAAGACAACCTTGTTTTGTTTCAAGGAAGTCGAAAGAAAAAACTTTGTGCTATGTAAAGGTGTTTCTTATGTGAATACCCAATTGATCTCAGAAGAAAAATTGATGGGGGTGATTTGGCCCGACCTCATAGCTCAGGTACACGTGGGCATGACCTTGCTCAAACAGTGATTCAGCATGACAGCACAACGGACGTGAGCACAACTCGGAGGGGAAGTCCCACCGAGTTCATCACGGCAACTCGGCAGGTAAACTACTCGTCGAAAGCCGCCTTGCCCGCACCTCCTCCCTGGGGTTAAGGCACTTCGGGGGGTCCCGAGTTCGGGGCACCCTGACCCCTTTTGAGACTCGAGCTCTTCCCAATGGACCTCGGGCCACTCTCAAGCAAGAACGCACCGATTCTTCTTCGGACGCCCCGAGGCACAAAGACCTCGGGTCGGCTAGCTCGGCATAACCGGCTACAGGCAGCCCGTCACTCAAAGGACAATCCAGCTCAGGGTAATTCACAGGAGAACAGTTCGGTATACCATAGAAGGGCTTCCTGCCCGACCGCCATACCTGACAAACCTGCGAACAGCAGGCATGTTCCCCCGCCACGCCTGCCACCTTTAGAAAGGTGTCCCACACCTGACAGACACGTACCCTGCACGACGGCCCCGAGTGTGCCACCTCAGCCCTGCCTGTAATGGCTGTGGCAGATTGATAGTAGCGGTTATACCTGCCCTGTCAGAAGTCAGAGGGCCTGAAGCAACGAAATTCAGTTATGAGGAGCTTATTCTCAAGGAACAAGGTATCTTGAATGACTAGCGCAACCTACACTCTTAGTTTTTGTTCTCCTTCAGCTTCTTGCACACAATACTAACTTAAGCATCGGAGTGTTCCTGTCGGGAAACACCCCAGGAGTTCTTCCTCTTTTCTCTCATTTCAGGTACCTCTCAGGAGCCACGCGAGCGCCATCTAGGAGTGATCGGATTGTGCTACATCATTTGGCATCGTTTGTGGGAAATGCTTCAAAAGGCCTTTCTCTCAAAACTCTTTCAGTTTTTTTTTTCCTCCTTGAAACAATCCAATGCTCATGGCATCCTCTAGCAACGTCAGACGAAGCACAGAAATGGATAACTCCAGGGAACAACCCTAGCTTCCTACTATCTGTATCAGACAGTTCACCGTCCCCCTCTTAGCAGATGGAATCCCCAGCTTGAACGTGCCCCTCACAATGGCACCTGTTATCGCCCCACTCCCTGCTACAGTTGAAACGACGTTCACCGAACCTTCGATCGTGCCCCTAGCGACTAGCCCAAACCAGCTGGAGGACCTGATGCAGTGCATGAGGGCCATGCAGGCTCAAATGCAATAGTTCCAACAACTTCAGCTCTATCAACAACACGTACTGCACCAGGTCTCCCAGTATCAGTATCAGCAGCAGTTCCCCCAGCTGCCCCAACCTCTGCTTCAGCAGCCTCAGCTCCCGCCTTAGCGCCCAGCCTCGCAGCAAGCCAAGTCTCGCCGCTAGAGTGAGCACCCCTCCGGCCGAGGAGAGGGCCCCCAAAATCTCCCAAAAAATCAAGCCTTCCCCCACGGCAGACGGGAGAAACCAACAGGTCTACGTCACCTCGACAGTCGAAGTTTGGAACCCCGATCCTTGAAAACCAGTTTGAGATCTTGGCAACAGACTCCAAGCAGGACCCTTCTGTCCACAGCCATCACCAGTAGACCGGGCTACTCCCTACGCAAACCATTCCGAACAGCGCAGAGGTGAGCAGCACGAACGCCGAGCCCACCAAGAAATTGAGGCACCGCCGCCGAGCTCGCCAAACTGTCACCCACGATTTGCCCGAACTCATGGGCAAAGAAGAGGTAAGCTCGGACGAAGCCAAAGCTCCCCTCCTCTCGGTTCCGTCCCCCCTGTCCTCCGAACTCCTGGTAGTCCCAATGCCCAAGGACTTCAAGCTCCCCCCTCTTGACAAGTATGACGAGTCGTTCGACCCGAATGATCACGTAGATGCCTTTCAATCACAGGTGCACCTGGCACGAGCTAGTGAGTCGTGCATGTGCGTGGCCTTCTCCACTACTTTTAGAGGACCTCTCCCTCGGCTGCATGGAACAGTGTTGCACTCTCGCATATATGGATCCCGGGAATTAAAACCTTTTGCAAATCATTTCGAAACCATAATATATATACTTTTATATCTCATATAAAATATATTTTGCAAAACAAATCTCAATGATTGAAATCGACTGCCGACAGTCTTGGTTTCCATCAATGAGAGTGCATCTCTGATCATTACCTTTGTCGGACAAAGGGGTTGATCCTATCACTATGATCACCCACTCAGATGAATTCTCAGACTGTCCCAACATACCTAGGTTTTGACCCCCGCTAAGGATCTCACTGATTGGTACATCAAAGGCAGCCCAATCCGACACCTAGTGTAGTATCATAATCGAGTCTAGGGGTCGGGTGTAACTTTCTAGTTTTGCCCATCAATCTCCAAGGTCCAGGGCAATACTGGAAATCTAGTTCAGTTCAAAGATTCAATTAATCACACACTGTATGTGCCTAGGGTCTCACCCTGGTAGTTGAGACAAGCCACCCCAACCGACTTGGTGGCACCACAGTGTCAGCCTTGTCAGGATAGGTCTCCCCAGACCGACCCACTGGCTGTGAACATTCTAAACTAACACGAGTCTCATTAAGTGTCCAGTTTAAGGGTATTACACAGAAACATACAAAGGGAACATGAATCAAATATGCACTTTTATTCATTTACAATAAACTCATAAAGTACATCATTTTGATTGAAGCTAAGGGCATACAAAAACTGTCTAACAGCTCCCACTTGCACTTAGGTACAATCAGGTACTAACCGGAGTCCCATGCTTTCCACGTGTTTCTCAAACACTTTCTGTGATAGTGGCTTTGTCAATGGGTCTGCTACATTTTCCGCTGATGCTACTTTCTGAATCAGGACGTCCCCTCTATCAACAATCTCCCTCAGTACATGGTACTTCCTCTCGATGTGCTTAGACTTCGAGTGGGCTCGTGGCTCCTTAGCCTGAGCAATAGCTCCATTGTTGTCACACAACAATGGGATGGGTGATGTGCTGGATGGAACTACTCCCAACTCGTGAACGAACTTCTTCATCCACACGGCTTCCTTGGCAACCTCACTTGCGGCAATGTACTCGGCCTCGGTCGTGGAGTCTGCAGTGGACCCCTGTTTGCTGTTTTTCCAGCAAACAACACACAATCCTATCGTGAAAACATATCCAGATGTAGACTTTCTATCATCTGGATTCGGCTAGAAATCGGCATCTGTATACCCTTGGATCTGTAGTGAACTACCATCGAATACTAGACAAAACTCTTTTGTCCTTCGGAGGTACTTAAGTATGTTTTTCACAGCAGTCCAGTGCTCCTGCCCTGGGTTGGCTTGAAATCTGCTTACTACACTCACTGCCTGAGCAATGTCAGGGCGAGTGCACAACATGGCATACATGATGCTCCCTACGACAGAGGCATAGGGAACGTCTTTCATGCCATCAATCTCCTCAGAAGTCTTGGGAGACATCTTCTTGGAGAAAGTGACTCTGTGCCTGAAAGGAACATTTCCTTTCTTGGAGTTTTCCATGATGTATCTTTTGACTATTTTGTCAATGTAGGCAGATTGGGATAGTCCTATTATCCGCTGCGATCTATCTCTATAGAGTCGAAGACCTAGTATATAGGAGGCCTCTCCAAGATCTTTCATGGAGAATTGCTGTGAAAGCCACACTTTCACCGTAGTCAACATTCCTACATCATTCCCAATTAGTAGAATGTCATCTACATACAGAACCAAGAAGGTAACATTATCTCCACTGTACTTTCTGTAAACACAGGGTTCATCCGGATTCTGCTCGAAGTCAAACGATTTGACGGTAGAGTCAAAACGGATGTTCCAACTTCTAGAAGCTTGCTTAAGTCCATAAATGGATCTATTAAGTTTACATACCATGTTTTCCTGACCCGCAGCTATGAAGCCTTGCGGCTGCTGCATATAGATATCTTCAGTAAGATCTCCATTCAGTAATGCAATTTTGACATCCATTTGCCAAATCTCATAATCATGGTATGCTGCTACAGCTAGCAGGATCCTAATGGATTTAAGCATGGCCACAGGCGAAAAGGTTTCCTCATAGTCGATGCCCTCTTTCTGAGTGTACCCTTTCGTCACCAGACGAGCTTTGAAGGTCTCAACTCTACCATCGGGGCCCTTCTTCCTCTTATAAATCCATTTGCAACCGATTGCTTTTACCCCGGAGGGCGGATCTACTAGAGTTCAGACTCTATTGGTATCCATTGAGTCCACCTCTGCTCTCATGGCCTCCACCCACTTCTAGGAATCTATGTCCAACATAGCTTCCGTGTAAGTCACGGGATCCTCATCACTAGTCAAGGTTTCCACCAGGTAACTATCCTGGTCATAACCATAACGGACTGGTGGCCTGGATACCCGAATGGATCTTCTAGGTTGGTCACTACCTGGAACTTGTAGGACATCTCCCACTGCTCCTGAGCTCTCCTCATCAAGAACAATTTCCTGACAATGGGTGTCCAGGATATAATCGGTCTCCAAGAACTGGGCATTTCGACTACAGAACACTTTTTGTTCACTTGGGTCATAGAAAAGGTAACCTACAGAGCCTTTTGGGTAGCCTACAAATAGGCAACGCCTGGTCTTGGTTTCCAACTTGTCTGCACTCATTCTTTTAACGTGTGCTGGACAACCCCAAATCTTCAAGTGTTTGACACTTGGTTTCTTTCCGGTCCAAAGTTCATATGGAGTGTTCGAAACCGATTTGGTTGGAACCCGATTCAGCACGTAAATCGCAGTCTCTAATGCATAACCCCAAAAGGATGTGGGTAACTCTGAGTGTATGAGAAGTGACTGGACCATATCCAATAAGGTCCTATTCCTCCTCTCTGAAACACCGTTAAGCAGGAGGAGCTAATTATGATACTATCCCATTGTCCTTTAAGTAGTCCCTGAACTCGTCAGAGAGATACTCGCCACCTCGATCAGATCGAAGGGCTTTAATTTCTCTCCCCAACTGTTTCTCGACCTCTTGTCTAAACTCTTTGAACTTTTCAAAGGATTCAGACTTGTGTCTCATTAGGTACACGTAACTATATCGTGAGAAATCATTTGTGAAGGTGATGAAATACACGTGTTGATTCTGTGTCCTAACACTCAGGGGACCACATACATCGGTATGTATTAGGTCAAGTGTGCATGTACATCTTTCAGGCTTACCATTAAATGGCCGTTTCGTCGTCTTGCCTTGTAGGCAAGGCTCACAGGTGGGAAGATCTTCTACAGTTAGAAAATCCAAAGGACCATCCTTTACCAATCTTGTGATTCAGTCAACACTGATGTGGCCAAGTCGGTAGTGCCACAGACACGTGGGATTAACTGTATCACGGGCTCTCTTCTTGGGGATTTCAGCCGACGTAGTCTCGGTTATGTTAGTTTCTAGAGAAAGATGTAGAACATAGAGACCGTTCTCCAGTTCCCCGTATGCGATGAATCCGTTATTTCTTTTAATAGTAATCGTATTACTAAAGAAGACAGAATAACCATCTGCACACAGTTTTGAAACAGAGATCAAATTTCTTCTTAAGTTTTGTACATAAAGACAATCTTTGAGTACAATTTTTCCTTCTCTAAAAATTAACTTCACGGTTCCTATTGTTGCGGCTGCAACAGTTGTAGTAGTCTCCAAGTAGAGAGTGACTTCTCCTTCACTTAGCCTTCTGCTTACCTTGAACCCCTGTAGTGAGTTACACGCATGAGTTGAAGCCCTAGAGTCAATACACCAGGACGCAGAAGCTACCAATAAATTGGTTTCTATAACACAAGTTTCAAAATTACCTTTCTTGGATTCCAGGTAGGCAGGACAATTCTGTTTCCAGTGGCCGGTCTTTTTGCAGAAGTGACATGCATCTGATGCTTTGTCTTTCTTCTGCCTTTTGCCCTTGGTGGCTTTCTTCTGAGGCTTCTTTGCCTTCCTCTTTCTCTTGCCCGTTTTGCTAGCTTCAACAAGCATAGCTACAGGCTCATCCTTTTTATTAGTTATTCAGCTCTTTGCAACATATTGTTGAGCTCTTGTAAGCTGACATTCAACTTGTTCATGTTATAGTTCATGATGAATGGATTAAAGGAAGGAGGCAAAAAATTAAGGATGGCGTCTATCTGGGTTGCAAGGCCCAACCCGGATCCAAGAGCCTCCAGTTCGTTGATGTAACCCATCATCCGAAGACAATGGTCGTGAACTTGTTGGCCCTTGGACATTTGAGTGGTCATGAACTGCTTCATGACCTTTTGCCGAGTAGAACGATTCTGCTCTTCATACATCGTCCTCATGCTGTCCAATATGTCCTTGGAAAGTTCGATCTGATCGAACTACCTCTGTATTGGGTTGTCCAAGGAGGCGATGATGTAACACCGGGCTAGGGAGTTTTTCTCCTCCCATTCTTGATAGTCTCTCATTCGGGCCTCAGAAGCCCTGTCACCCAGACGCTCCGGGGCAGGATTCTTTGCCACTTTGTCCAGCTTTTTTTAAGCTAGGACCAACATAAGGTTCCTGTACCAGTCGACGTAGTTTGGGCCCTTAAGCTTGTTGTCATCAAGAAGCTTTGCAAAAGATCCGTTTGCCATTTTTTGATAAAGGAGCAAACATCAGTCCACAACCTAATTTGATTCATGTTCATTTCATAGATATGGATTTTAATCTACGATTCATTTCCATTTATTCATCTCTGAGATTTCCCTCATTTCTCAGTGACGGAGACTACGGGTTGTCTCTGGAAATGTGGGAAATCACATAGGGTGCATGGAGCCAACTGTTTCAGTTGCATAACCCCACCACCTTTCTGTGAAGGATCATATCCACTCATCATATGAGTTTTCCCTTTGGCCTATGTCAGACAAGGTTCAGAGCCGTTTTCAGGTAAACCTTTATGTCCAGTGAGTGCTTACCCATCATATTCGTGAACGCCAAGGTACCGTGAGAGAGTTCCCATTTTCTGGTGAAGCCCCTCCCACATCGGTCTATGACGCCTCTATCATCTTATGAAACACTCAGGCAAGCCCAACAGCAAATGGATAGCCCATTTTCTGGTGCGTTTCCTCATTACTGAAGGACTCATCCTCATGCTAATGATGGAAGGCCTTTAGAGAGTTCATCATATGAATCTCCCTATCACTTGCACTCATATTAGCTGGGAACAAATAATTATGCCCTAGTTTGATTTAGGTCAAACCAAAGTGGCTCCCACTGACTTTTATAAAGCCAGATTCCGGTGGACGCCCAAGATTGCGGAATAGAAGGGGGTGAATTTCAAAAATTTTTCTTTCCCTTCAACTGGGAATCGAATTCCCTATTTAGAAAACCATATTTTCAAGGATCATTCTTGAACCATAAACTGAACCAGATCTGAACCAAAATGAGAGAGATAATACCTAATACAGAGAAACAATATCTCTCAATGGAGGTGTTCACGCCCAAGGTAGAAACCAAAATTTGCTCCCACTGAAGATGTCACAGTGCAAGGTGGAGCAGAATCAGTAGTGTCAATCCTAAGAACTTGATTCTTCACAAGAATCACCTAGACGGTTTGTGAATACAACTCCTACCAATCTTTTCTCCAAAAGATTGGAATCAAGATCAAATCTTGATTTTTCCCAAGCAATGGAGATCGAACTGTTGTAAGCGGCGACTACAGGAAGGAGACGGCTAGAGAGTATTTGTAGGGTGCAAAATTCTCTTTTCTGTGATCTCAGCTCTGAAGACAAGATTGTTGCCGGTGATTGTTGGATGTCTAAAGGTTGTCACCCCCTCTTCCTTTTATATACTTAAAGGGATCAGCTCCTAATCCCATTAGGAGTTGCTAATCCAAATCATATCTGGATTAGAAGTCCCTTTAAGATAAGGGATAATCCTTATCTTATCTGCAGATTAGATCAGTCAACTCCTAATCTAATTAGGAAGTTTCCAAATCTAAATCTCATTTAGATCTTTGACTCTTTGAGTGGATAGGGTGTGGGCCCGATCCTATCAGCTGATCTTATCTCAGAATTCGCCCCTTAAAGACTAATCAAATTAGCCCAGTTCGAAATGGGATTAAGGCCCATTTAGGGTTATGTATTCAATAAGCCTTCCAAACTACTGCCCAATTGGGCTTCCTTGTATGGCGTGGGACCCAAACATTGATCTACACATCAACCACATGGGTTCAGCCCAACCTTTGTTACAAGTCCTGGCCGAATACACTGTTATGGACAATACACCCCCTGAAACCCATCAGATGGGATCTATGGGCCCAACACTTACCCTAAGTGGTCCCTGGGCCAAGCCACATTGTAACACCCAGGGACTGTGGGCATATGCAAGATTATCCCATCAGGTATCATCCTCAATGGCCTTACACTTAACCTCTCAGCCCATAATGATCATACACTACCCGACAAGAGAGGACCTCTCCCTTGGTTGCAAGGATAAGTGTTGCACTCTCGCATATATGGATCCCGGGAATTAAAACATTTTGCAAATCATTTCGAAACCATAATATATATACTTTTGTATCTTATATAAAATATATTTTGCAAAACAAATCTCAACGATTGAAATCGGTTGTCGGCAGTCTTGGTTTCCATCAGTGAGAGTGCATCCCCGATCATTACCTTTGTTCGACAAAGGGGTTGATCCTGTCACTATGATCACCCACTCAGATGAATTCTCAGACTGTCCCAACATACCCAGGTTTTGACCCCCGCTAAGGATCTCACTGATTGGTACATCAAAGACAGCCCAATCCGACACCTAGTGCAGTATCATAATCGAGTCTAGGGGTCGGGTGTAACTTTCTAGTTTTGCCCATCAATCTCCAAGGTCCAAGGCAATACTGGAAATCTGGTTCAGTTCAAAGATTCAATTAATTTCACACTGTATGTGCCTAGGGTCTCACCTTGGTAGTTGAGACAAGCCACCCCAACCGACTTGGTGGCACCACAGTGTCAGCCTTGTCAGGATAGGTCTCCCCAAACCGACCCATTGGCTATGAACATTCTAAACTAACACGAGTCTCATTAAGTGTCCAGTTTAAGGGTATTACACAGAAACATACCAAGGGAACATGAATCAAATATGCACTTTTATTCATTTACAATAAACTCATAAAGTACATCATTTTGATTGAAGCTAAGGGCATACAAAAACTGTCTAACACATAGCACAAAGAGAGGGAGAGTCCATCCAGAGCTATACCAATCAGTTCAACGATGCTTGTATGCAGATATCGCGCCTGGACCCTGTCTTATGCCTTGCGGCAGCCAAGAAGGGCATGACGCACAAAGAGTTCAAGTGGCACATGGTCGTCAACCAACCCACGACCATAACCGAGTTTCTGAAGCTTGCGGGTAAGTTCATAGCCACCGAAGAGGAGATCAACCAGAAGGGCGAGGGCGCACCCAAAAAAAGAAAGAGAGAAGGAGAGCCTTCCAGTCAAGGGGACAGTCGAAGAAAAAATGAAACAATTCGGGGGGCAAAGCTGAGTCAATTGTTCCGAGCTCCTGTATTAGACCGAGCTGATTACACCCCATTGAACGCGAAGCGGGCCAAAATCCTGATGGCGATCAAGGACACCCCATACGTGAAGTGGCCACCCCGTTTGAGGGGGAATCCCAATGAAAGAAATAAGAGTCTGTATTGCAGTTTTCACAAAAACCACAGTCACATTACCGAGAGTTGTAAAAACCTCCACAATGAGATAGAGGAGCTCATCCGTCGCGGATATTTGAGAAACTTTGTACAAAATAATAATAATAACAATAGTAATAAAACAGGTCGGCAAGGGGAGCACGTAAAGATGCTCCCGAGTCCAGTAGCAGGCCGACCGAACAACTGTAGAGGCAGCCTCCAGAGGAGAGGCCAGTTCGGGGGACCATCCACATGATAGTGGGAGGTTCGATCGTTGCGGGTTGCACTTCAGTAGTAGCTCGGACGTCAGTTCGTGAGGCGACCCGGGAAGAGTAGAACCCCCCAAAGCAACCGAAGATGGGAGACCCAATTTTCTTCACAAAAGATGATGCGCGAGGGATCCACTACCACCATGATGATGCACTCGTAATAAAGCTTAGAATCAACGACTTCGAGGTCAGGCGCGTACTCGTGGACTCAGGCAGCTCAGCCGACATCCTTTTCAGAGATGCGTTCGACCAGCTTCAGTTGTAGAGAAGTGACCTGAAGCCTACAGACACCCCTTTAGTGGGCTTCAGTGGAGAGGAGGTCCGCTCCCTTAGGAAAGTAACAGTACCTGTAGAGGTCGGCACATGGCTTTGTGTGGTCAGATTCGAACACAACTTCCTGGTGGTAGCGACCCCCTCCCCCTACAATGCCATATATAGGTCGACCGGTCACCCATGTCCTACGGGCGGGGTGACCAGCTCGAGTCCTGCAAGTGCTACGTTGCCGCCATAAAGGGGAAAACCAAGGTGGCCGATGACCTCGAACTGGAATGGCCCACGAAGCAAGGCGAAGAGCGAGCCGCGCCCACTGAAGAAACAGTCACGATCCCGACCTCAACAGCAAACCCAGCTCGAACACTTCAGATCGGCGCTTCCGTCCAGGAGCCCCTACTGGTAAGCTTTTTACTTCAAAATTTAGATATTTTTTAATGGTTTGCGGCAGAGATGCCCGGTATAGACCCCGAACTCATAACTCACAAGTTGAACACTGATCCTGTAGTTAGGTCCGTTAGACAGAAGAAACGCAACCTAGCCCCAGAACGGTGGAAAGCAGTCGATGAGGAAGTCGAGAAGCTCCTCGCAGTGGACTTCATAAGAGAAGTCCACTACTCGAGCTGGGTAGCCAGCCCCATCCTGGTAAAGAAGGCCAATGGCAAGTGGCGCATGTGCGTCGACTACACTGACCTGAACTGGGCTTGCCCGAAAGATTGCTTCCCGCTCCCCAGAATTGACCGTTTGGTGGACACGACCTCAGGGCATGAGTTACTAAGTTTCTTGGATGCCTATTCAGGTTATAACCAAATCAAGATGGACCCGACGGATGAAGAAAAGACTGCCTTCATCACGGAATTTGGCTTGTACTGTTACAAGGTTATGCCCCTCGGTTTGAAAAACGTAGGGGCAACCTTTCAAAGGCTCGTAAATAAATTGTTTGCGCCGTTAATCGGCAAAAAAGTAGAATGCTATGTAGACAACATGGTCGTCAAAACTCAATTCTCACATGAATTAATACAAGACTTGCATTCTGTTTTTGAAATTTTGCGTAAGTTTAATATGAGATTGAACCCAAACAAGTGTGTGTTCGGTGTGACCTCGGGTAAGTTCCTAGGATACATCGTTAACCGGCGTGGAAGTGAAGCCAACCTGGATAAGGTTAAGGCCATCTTAGACATGAGACCACCCTGTAAGTTGAAGGAGGTTCAGAGGTTGAATGGCTGCATAGCCACCCTAAGCCGCTTCATGTCCAAATCGACAGACCGCTGTCTGCCGTTCTTTAAGGCAATCAAGAGCAATGGGTTCGAGTGGACCCAAAACTGTCAGCTCGCGTTTGACGAGCTCAAGAAATACCTCGCTAATGTGTCGATCTTAACCCGGCCTGAGGAGGGCGATGTTTTAGAACTGTACCTCTCGGCGAGCGACGAAGTGGTCAGTTCGGTACTAATAAAGGAAGTAAATCGGGTCCAACGACCCATCTATTATGTTAGTAAAGTATTGTAGGGAGTAGAGACAAGATACCCAGAGATAGAAAAGCTAGCATACACACTAGTAATTGCAGCTCGGAAGCTCCGCCCGTACTTCCAGGTTCACACTGTTATCGTTCTCACTGACAAACCTCTGAGGCAAGTCTTACTTAAGCCCGAGGTCTCTGGTCGGTTGATGAAGTGGGCCGTTGAGCTCAGCGAGTACGATCTCCAGTACAAGCCACAAACTGCCATTAAGGCCCAAGCCTTAGCAAATTTCATCACCGAGTGCACATTCAGCTCTAAAGCCCCCAGGCTGGTTGAGCACAAGGCTCTCAACTCGGGTGAGCCCGAAACTCCCAGGCCAGTCGAGTCCGAGCCTCGTGAGGTAGTAACCAGTGTGGCATCTCTCCTAGTTCGGCCAAGCCCAAGCTGGGATGAGGAGTCCTGGATCCTTCACGTAGATGGCTCCTCGAATCAGTAGGGCAGCAGAGACGGAATAGTTCTGCACGGTCCAAGTGGCATGAAACTGGAGTATGCGCTACGCTTCGAGTTCGTGGCATCTAACAATGAAGCAGAGTACGAGGCGTTAATAGCTAGACTAGCTCTATCCAGAGAAGTAAAAGCCAAGCACATCGTTATCTGTAGCGACTCCCAGCTTGTGGTTAACCAAGTCACCGCTAAGTACAAAGCTCGCGAGCCAACCATGATCGCCTACTTAGCCAAAGTCAGAAAGGCCCTGCTCAACTTCCAGTCACACTTTATCAAACAAATCCCTAGGTCAGAGAACGCTGAGGCTGACGCCCTGTCCAAGTTATCCAGCACCAGCGACATCACCATGAGAACCGTATACATAGAGGACCTGTCTCGGCCTAGCATTCTCAGGGGGGCAGAGGAAGTCGCTCCCGTCGTTCAAGCAGAGCCGAGCTGGATTGACCCACTCGCGAGCTTCTTGCTACACGGGACCCTCCCTGCAAACCGCAATGCAGCTAGAAGGGTACAGCGCCAAGCAACCAAATATGTCATGATAGTAAAACAATTATACCGAAGATCTTACACGCTCCCCTACTTGCATTGTTTGCGACCTACCGAAGCCAAGCTCGTACTCCACGACACCCATGAGGGTCTGTGCGGTGGGCGCTTGGGGGGCAGAGCCCTCGCCCAAAAGGCATTCCGACAAGGGTATTATTGGCCAACAATGAAGGCAAACACTATTGAGCTCATCAGAAAATGTGACAAATGCCAGAGACATGCCAATATTCACCACCAACCCGCTGCCGACCTCAAGTATCTCACCAGCCCGTGGCCCTTTGCGCAGTGGGGCATCGATCTACTCGGGCCATTCCCGTCAGCAACGGGTGGAAGGAAGTTCTTAGTAGTAGCGGTGGACTATTTTACCAAGTGGGTAGAAGTCGAACCCCTTGTGACGATCACAGCCCGAAATGTCCAAAACTTCTTTCGGAAGAATATCATGTGCCATTTCAAATTACCTCAAGTATTGATCTCCGACAACGGCAAGCAGTTCGAGGATATCAAATTTCAAGACTAGTGCCGAGACATGGGGATCCAACAGACTTTTACTTCAGTCGCACACCCTTAAGCAAATGGTCAGGCAGAAGTCACGAACAAAGCCATCCTCCGCGGACTAAAGGCACGACTGGACCAAGCTAAAAGATTGTGGGCAGATGAACTACCCAGTGTCCTATGGGCCTATCGGACCATAGAGAAGACCAGCATGGGAGAAACACCCTTTAATCTCACCTACGACACCAAAGCAGTGATCCCCGCAGAGATCGAAGTACCTACGTTGCGGCTAGAAACATACAGTGATCAGACAAACGAAAATGAGCTGCGTACTAACCTTGATATACTCGACGAAGTAAGGGACCTCGCGTACATTAGGACCGCAGCCTCCCAGCATAGAGTAGCTCGGTACTATAACACCAGGGTCAAGAAGCAGAACCTCCACGTTCGCAACCTGGCCCTTCGTAAAGTTATGGTACCTGAGCCCGGAGTTGGCAAGCTCAGGTCCAACTAGGAAGGTCCCTATCGAGTGAAATGAGTGCTCAGGGAAGGAACATACGAGCTCGAGACCCTCGAAGGGAAACAATTACCTCGAGCATGGAATATTGTCAACCTAAGGCAATATTATCTGTAAGAATCGAGTAGGCCACGAGCCACTCCCTAAGCCTAAGAGCCAGAATACCAAGCTAACATGACCTCGGCACAACAGGACCCAACCACCTCTATGGCATGAGCAGACCCCGAGAGTGGGCCACGAGCCAACTCCTCCAGCCTAAGGGCTAAAACGCCGAGCTAATGAAAAGACCTCGGTAGTGTATAGGACTGAGTGGCCTCATCAGCATGAACTAAGTAGTTACAATGCCCAAGGTGCAGGCGGTTCGGGCATGAACCTTGTAATGAGTAGCCCGCCCTAGCATGCAACGAGTCAAACCTGTTAAGGACAACCGATGTCAACTTAGCTCACGTATGGACAGGTCAGGCATGTACCCTACTTTGTCACGAGTACGCAGCTCTAATAGCTCGGGTGTTGAGATCGCCTTAACAAAAATAAAGAATGCGCAAGGAAAGGCCAAGTGCCACTCCAGCATGGGGAAATTCAAGAACAGACTACGAATCCCTCCCAAAGCCTAAACGGCCACAAAAACGCCAAACTGGCATAACCTGGTTATCTCTAACCCTTAAGGGAAAGACAGCTCCGGTATGAACCCCACAGCATCTACACCCCTACTGCTCTTACGTAGCTCGGGTAACCTATACATTAAATTAACCAACTCGGAGTCCACTCACACTTAGAAGTGTTTTTGCACTAGGAGATACTCGGAAGAAACCATGTTTCATTAAAAAGAGAGTTCAGGTACAAGAATTTTTACTTGAGCTCAAAGGCTCAGAATAAGTACATTCATAGTTCAGAAAGGAAAAAGACTAAGTTACAAGAGCAAACTACTTATGGGCTGCCCTCAACTCAGTATGGGCTGCGCAAGACGATTTCTCAACCGCCAGAGCCCGCCTCAGATGTCGATCTGATTGAAGGGTCAAGGCGCGAATGGTGGAGTTCACCTGCAAAAAGGAGAACTGGTTAAGAGGGAGACCACCAAAAAAAAGAGAGAGAGAAGAAAATAGAAGAGAAAAAAGAAGGGGGGCTCACGACCATAGTATGGGCGATGGCTTGAGCGCCGAGCTGACCAGGAGTGAGTTCGGCCCACTCGCTGACCTCCCTCGAGTATGCAGCCAGCTTATTCTTCTTCAGGCTACACTAGGGGTTTAGGACGGTTTGGCTCCCCTGACCTCTGAGCTGGAAGCCGTCATCTCCACATCATTAGTAGAGCTCTCGGAGACCTCAGCAGCAGCTTCGGCAGGATGAGCCCCGGCAGCAGCAGTGTTGGCCTCGGCAATGCTTTCTCTGGCAAGTTTGGTGGGCTCGGTAGCAGGCTCAGTGGGCTTAACGGCAGGTTCCGCCATTACCTTGGGCCCCTTAGGCACAGCCCCCTCTTCCAAGTCAATGACGGGTGCGGTTGCCACCTCGGGCCCTGAGGCAGAAGTCTGCGGATGTCGAGGCTCGACTGAAGCTTGCGGAGACCCAACACGCGCCTTCTTTGCAAGGTGTTTCTTCATCTTCATCTAGTGGAAGAGCTTCTGGTTGTCTTTTTTTTTTTTTTTTTGCCTCCATGGGACCTACTGTGAAACATGACATCAGTAATCCGAAGCAAATATATGAGCAAAAAGCCGAAGTGGGGAAAACCTACCCAGACTCAAGCCCGCTCGGACGAGCTTCTCCTTAGAAGTGAAGTCTTTATAATGCAACTCGAGCTGAGCCAGTGATTGGAGCTCCTTCTTGGTCTTCCTGTCCAGGATGACACCAGGGTCTTGAACAGTTATCCTCCAATCGGTGGGGAAGGGCCACCCCGTACTGCTCCGGACTACGAAGTAGTCCCGCTTCCAAGCTGGGACTTTGCTCGGGAGTTTGTGCATGAGTTTGAAACCCGAGCGGGGGGATAGGTAGTAGGACCGCCTATGCCTAGGGAGAGCGCCCGAAGCGCTCTTCTTTATAGCCAAAATCATACTGAGAACATCTAAATCTATGGAGAGGGAATGGTCAAAACAAAGAGAAATGGACCCCACCACATTCCGTATGGAGTTCGGGTGGAGTTGGTCCAGGGTGATATTAAAGTGTACCAACACCTCAACGATCAAAGGGTGAAGTGGATGTCTGAGCCCGGCTATCAGTTGCTCCCTGAAGATCACGATCTCATTGGGACCGTGCTCCCATGGGAAGTTGCCGATGGGAAGATTATATGAGTACTCGCTAGGGAGGCAGAACCTCTGTATGAGGTCCTGAATCCTCTCCGAGGTCATTATGGAAGGCCCGAACTGATATGGTTCCCGACCTCGATGGGAGGTGGACGCCAGATGACTTGAAGCCACCCATACTTCAGACGACTAGGCAGCAAAGGGGACATCTCGAGCTGAGGTACCTACCTCGGGCTCGTCGATGAGACTATCTACACTAGACGACATACCGAACTAAAAGAAAGAAACGAACTAGAAGGGAAAAGGAAGCTCGGGAGGACTCACCAAAGAAACGCAATCGGACTGGAAGAATAGAAAGAACTGGAGGACCCGAGCTAAGATACCCCTGGCGCGAGCTCAAACGCTAACGACGAAGGCTTTGTGGCGAAGAAAATGGCCAAGGGACCCTCTATTTATAGTCGCGACCGCGGGTTCTTCGAGGCGAAAACGATTTAGCGTGTTTTTGACATCTGCGAAGTCTAAGTCGCGTGAAGTTCATGCGTAATCTGGACACGACTCGAATCTCTTTTCGGTCGAGCCGGGCGCTAGACCAGTACAGCTGGACGGAACGCGCGATAATGCAGCATAAACATCGATGCCAAATCCACCCGGCATGTCATGACCTCCCCGCGCTGGGTCACCGCCGCCAGCGCAGGGAGTGAGGGCAATTGATGAAGGGTGATTTGGCCCGACCTCGTAGCTCAGGTACACGTGGGCATGACCTTGCTCAAACAGTGACTCAGCATGACAGCGCAACGGACTTGAGCACAACTCGGAGGGGAAGTCCCACCGAGTTCAGCACGACAACTCGACAGGTAAACTACTCGCCGAAAGCCGCCTTGCCCGCACCTCCTCCCTGGGGTTAAGGCACTTCGGGGGGTCCCGAGTTCGGGGCACCCTGACCCCTTTTGAGACCCGAGCTCCTCCCAATGGACCTCGAGCCACTCCTAAGCAAGAACGCACCGATTCTTCTTCGGACGCCCCGAGGCACAAAGACCTTAGGTCGGCTAGCTCAGCATAACCGACTACAGGCAGCCCATCACTCAAAGGACAGCCCAGCTCAGGGTAATTCGCAAGAGAACAGTTCGGTATACCATAGGAGGGCTTCCTGCCCAACCGCCGTACCCAACAAACCTGCGAACAGCAGGCATGTTCCATCGCTGCGCCTGCCACCTTTAGAAAGGCATCCCACACCTGATAGACACGTACCCTGCACGATAGCCCCGCGTGTGCCACCTCATCCCTGTCTGTAACGGATGTGGCAGACTGACAGTGGTGGTTATACCTGCCCTGTCAGAAGTCAGAGGGCCTGAAGCAACGGAATTCAGTTATAAGGAGCTTATTCTCAAGGAACAAGGTATCTTAAATGACTAGCGCAACCTGAACTCTTAGTTTTCGTTCTCCTTCTGCTTCTTGCACACAATACTAACTTAAGCATCGGAACGTTCCTGCCGGGAAACCCCCCGAGAGTTCTTCCTCTTTCCTCTCGCTTCAGGTACCTCTCAGGAACCACGCGAGCAACAGCTAGTTCCAAATGAACTAGATGCAACAAAGCATCCTTACATCTCCAAAATGTCTCAAAGACTCAGCTAAAACAAAAGAAACCGTTATATAGAGTTCCCAGCCACCTACTTTCCAATCTGGGTTTCATGCATATATGGTATGACATGCATCTTCCACCTTTCCTCAATGTTTTTGTTTTCCCTTCGTTTTTGCTTTTCTGTTGTTTTCTTAGTGGTGATGGTCAATCGACTCTTGCTCCTCCAAGTGGGTTTTGAGATTTTATACACCATATCTGAGACTGAAGGGTAACTGTGAACAATGCTAAACCCAACCGACTTCCCAGAGAAGGTTGACATTTGCTTCAAATGTTCAGGGTCCAAGCATACTTATATTGCTACCACTGATCATATAAAAATTGTTCACTTATTTGAGTAGTTCCCAATAGTATTGGCCAAATTACAGGTTTTATTGATCTCACTCCATGTTCATTATACTTGGCGCTGTGATGATTAGAGTTACCGTTTCCCATTACAAGAATCCACTAAACCAGTATTGGACAGCTGATGACTAAACATTGAGACGAGGTCCCCCAAACACTCCAACCAGTCTGAGTAGCTGATGTATGATGAGCAACACAACTTTGTCTTACATTATCTTCGTTGTAAGATTTCTGCCCTTTGCAATTCTTTCTGGAGGGATTTTAATCATTTTAATGCGCTTTTCTGTTGATCATTCAAAAAGCTTCATTTCAATTACTATCACCATCATCATCATCTATGACTTATCTCAACTTTTATATATATGCATATATAAGTGTTTTAATTATTTCTTATTACTTCTATTCAAAGTTTAAAGTATCGACACATATCAACCTTTATCGGTCGATACGTATCATCTAGGACCCACCGATGCATCCCTATAGTGAGTGTATCAAGGGTCTGACCGGTTTAGGGGGTAGAGGAGCCCTAAACTGGCCTCTGAACTGATTTCAAAAAAAAAAAAAAAATAGTATCAATTCACCTGATACGCCCATACCAACGTATCAGACGTATCAATATTTTGAACCTTGCTTCTACCCATGTTCTTTTTTAGCCCATAAAACTCTTCTAGCCCTTCAACGTTTAATAAATCACTTCTTCTAAATAACACAGTTGATGGTCTTCCCGAGCAATTTCACATTTTTGCCATATTCATTTTTCTGAATATATTTTTTCACTACCCAACACTTTGCTCTAATTCCTTGATATACTCCTTAATCGCGCTTTCTTGAACCAAAGTTACTGAAAATGATGATATTGAGTTATTTCTTTGGTCTCTTCATTTATATTACCGGTGAAATACAAACCAATCATCAATTTAGTTCAACCAATTTTCTAGTTACCAAACGGCCCCTACAAAAGGTGCCTTTTTTATGGACTATGGGTCCCACCTTGTCTGTAGGGCGAAGAAAGCTGAAACTGCATGGACATTTTTATCAACATTAAGGCGCGTGCAGGTTTCCTCCTCTTCCCCGGTTCTGCTCTGTTAACCATGTTTATTCCTGTTGGTCCATTTCCGCCAGCCAACGCTGTTCGTTTCCCCTACAGCGGCTACTGCATCTGCTCCGGTCTGGTCTCTTCTGCCAGAATGAATCGCCTTAAGGCCTTAGCTTCGTTGAGCCGAAGCGCAGCATCAGAGCATTCAAGCACTTCCACAACCACGCCGCAGGTGAAACCCAAGCCCAAGCCGTGGCTGCTCGTCGGACTCGGAAACCCTGGAAAGAAGTATCAAGGCACAAGACACAACGTATGCCCCTCTCTCTCTCTCTCTCTCTGTATGTTTATACTTATTTTGGAGTTTTACGTGCTCCGATTTCATGACTTTCTTCCCTTTTCATAGAGAGCAAAGTTCAAGCTATTTGACAAATGAAATTCAGGAACAGGATATGATTCTTTATGTTCTTAGTAACGCACATTAATATTATCCGTTGCAAGATAGGAAATAGGAATTGTAATTGGTTTAGGTGTTACCTTATAGCTACTTAGGAGAGCTTCGATTGAATCCATGTAAAAATACTATGAACTAAACAAGAAAGCAGCCTTTATTTCTGTGGAAGTCTATTCGACAATAGTCTTTTAGCTGCACAAGGAAACACCTCTGAAAGGTTTATCAAGGTCAGGGTACAAGTTATTGCCAATGATTTGGGTGTGTTAGTTTTGATGCAGTGACACTATGGCCTAGCATTCTTGTTAATTGTTACATTATATGCTCCAACCAATATGAACTGGTTACGTGATTGTCATTTGTTTGATAGAATTGGCATCCAGTGATTTGGGTCCCGGGCTTCTATAGGAATTCCTTTTGATATTGAGGCTCCATTGTTGTGGTCTTTGAATTTTAAATGTGGGTACCGATTGATTGTGGGGATGGAGGACCTTGAAAATTTTCTTTTAAATTCTTATGTGGTCATTATATGGAACTGTGGCTGTTCTTTTCTATACAGGCTTATTTGGAATACAACAAATCGATTGACTTTTCTTTTCAGTGTCAAGCTAGATTTTCCTTTTTGTCATCATCCATATGGTTTGTTGCGTTTGTCAATTTTAGGCCTGCCAAAACTTGAAGCTGACTACAGAAGAGGGTTATCTCATAAGTCATAACTAACCGCCCTCTAGTATCTGGATTTCCCCATGTGGAATTTAGGACATTGAAGACAACAACGCAGTGGATTCTCAATCTTATGTGCTATAAAGGCCACATATATGGTGAAAGCATTGAAGGCATTGGCACCACTAGGTCCACCACCACTGGATGTGTTGAGGGCAATAAAAAAGTCAGGATTAAATGAGAATGTTGTTGAGAAATCAATCTCATTTGGATGATTCCCACTAAAGATTTTACATCCAATTTCAGCAATTCCATCAATTTGATGATATCATAAAAATAAAATTACAATGATAATTTTTTTGATTCACAATGAAGAGATATATCATCACACGTGCAGGAGAACTTTTGGGAGATTATAACCATAATCTTGCAGAGATCAAGCCAAGCTGATCAATATTCATATTCTAGTAGTTTTGACACATTAAGTAATGTTCTCTATATCATTCCAATTTTACACATTAAATGATAACTTTTTAGGAAGGTAACTACATACTGTTCTGAACATTGCCCAACCTAATTTAGAGCCCTGGTGACAGTGTAAACAGTTTAAATTGTTTAGATCTCTCTGTTCAACAAAGTTATCAAGGCCAAGTTTCAAAGTATTGATACACCTCTGTGTATCGGCAGAGGCGTAGCGGTACTTAAACACATGCAGAAACATGTTTTTTTTTTTCAAAATTTGGTTTTTGGGGAGTTAAGTACATGTATTTTTCATTAAAAGAGTGGGATCCCGAAACACCTGTAAACAGGCGTATCGGGACCCAAAAGATACAATATGATACACCTGATACAGGGTGTATCATATTGAAAATTTGAACCTTGGTCAAGGCATCATCTAGGTGACTAGGTGCCTACCTAAAAGGCCATTACCCAACATTGGTCCCAGCTATCTGGGGTCTTGGGATGGGTGGACTGGATACGGTCCTAACTCCTAATCTTTGGCAATTTTACCATTACACCAAGTAATGACCCTTGACTAGGTGCTTGCCTAGGCAACAGAAAAGGACAAAGTGGGTGCTTTATTGTAATATCATTCATATTGCTAAGTCTTACAGATGTGTATGTTAATACATTCTATTATATACTATATTTATCATTTGCACTTTAAAGTTTTACACTTTTACTATTGAAATTTAAAAGATCCAAGGGTTTTGAGAAAAGAAAAAGAAAGAAAAATAGAAATGTAAAGTGGTTTCTTTCTTTCTTTTTTGTTTTTCTATTCTCTCTCTCTCTCTCTCTCTCTCTCTCTCTCTCTCTCTCTCTCTCTTATATTAAATAAAAAATTGATCAACCCTTTTGTCTCTAATTTGATATGAAATCGCTTTATTAAATACTTATTATATTAGTATTACTTTTGAAAGTATTGAATTAATATATTTGAAATACTATTATCCTAGATATGTTCATTTGCAATGTTTCGAGAGGAAATTGCTATTTTTTCAATTAATATGCATGCTGAATGGTATTCAAAACTAAGGTACTAGGTAAAACTTAGTTTTTTATTGTCAAATTCTTCACAATGCCTAGGTGACTCACTGTCACCGAAAATCACCTAGATACCTTGTAAACCATGTTGTTTAGTTTTCTTCAATTTTATTTGGTTTCAGTTTCTTGAATTTGAAGGTTTATCATATTTGGTTCAAATCCTTCTTTAATGTTCTTCAAGCCTTAGGATTGTTTTATTTCTTTTGATCAGTAGTGTTTAAGTTACTCTCTATGTCATTTCTTATTGATTTTGGTCCTAACAAGAGCGTAATGGAAATGGTTCAGATTGGTCAATTTTTAGGAAGTTTTTACTGAATCCAGTTCAACTTTGGCTAATATTCAAGTACTTTGTGATTGCTTAGCAATCAGTTAGTCAATTGCGCAAAATACTGTGATTGAAAAAAAAGTTAAGTCAATTTAAATCCTATAACTCTGGTGCTTCTGCACAATGCTTGTGGTGATTAGGGGTGTCTTATGCCATCTAATACATGATAACAATTCACAAGATAGATGCAATGCGGATTGTTCTGACAGAGGTTAGATCTCAGCTCTTTTCCTTGAATCTCATCTCCAAGTTCTTGAGCTCAAAAACACTGTACTTTTTGTTTAATTTCTAATGTATTATGGTATTTGGGCGGCTTATATTCAACCATCCTTTTGTGGCCAACCACCCTACTCCAAGTGCTAACCAACAGCCCTTTCTTGGACCCATTGAAAATTATGATAACCATATACCAGTACCAGGGTGATTATTATGTCAGATACTTCAACTTTTGGTGTAAAATTCCATATCGAAAAAATATCCAGCCTTGTCCTTGTTGTATCTGGGTAGCATGTATTGAATCCCTAGTTGTCAACCCTAATTTCAAGCAGTTAAGATCACTTAAATATCAGTCTATTTCAACCCTTAGCTGCTGCGCTCTAAAATTCAGAAAGTAAACATTTTTAGTTGAACTTTTCTTACAACTTACATCACTAACAATTATACATACCATTTTATGAATTTGCAGTGGTTTTACTCATAAACATGGTTCAACTGTCATAGATACTGGTATATTCATCAAATTTTTATGCTATTAGATGTTGTACTAAATTTCTATCAATGGTAAAACATAGATGTCATGTTCATTTCCAGTCTTATTGTCTCTCTTAAGGAAATTTTATTTTGGATTGAGTGAACTGCATGGTCAAGGACATTGCAGTTGATGATAATGATTTTGGTACTTTGTTTAAATGCTTATCTGGATGCATTGCTTACAAATTTTCTGCTTTTTGCAGAATGATTTTTTTTCTTTTATCTTCTTTTACTGCCACTGAATAGACCTTTTTTCCAGGTGGGTTTTGAGATGTTAGACGCTATAGCAAAAGCAGAAGGGATATCTATAAGCAGTGTTAGCTTCAAAGCTCTTTTTGGAAAAGGTTTGCCTGTGCCAGTAAATAATTAGATTGTAAAAGACTTCATGCTGCTCTTAATGTTACTTAAGAAAACAGCATCAAAGTGAGCCAATGGGAATTCTCTGATTGTTACACTTGTTAATTATTGAAGAAATTGTTCTCCATATCTGCTACTATATTACGCATGTCTTTTGATACAATATATTCGGTGGTCTAATTTCTGCTTATCACTTCCATTAGATGCTATGCACTTAAATTTTGGCTTTTTCCAGGATCTTTTTTTTTACTTGTTAGCAATTGGATAGGTCCTTGATTGTGGCTTTCAGCAAGAAAGTTTTTGCAGAAATTTCTTTTTTATGCTCTCTTTTATATTCATTAGAAAATATGCATAGCTAATTTTTTCTCATACAGAGGACCAAGATGTGTAGTATTTTGGCACTTGGACAACAAGTTGGTAAATATTTTGATATCTTATGGGGATTGATAAATATTTTGATATCTTATGGGGATCACATACAAAGAATTTCCAATGCATGCCATTCCAATAATCCTTTATGGATATTTTGATATCTTATGGGGATCACATGAGCTGGGAAATAAAGTTGGGAGTTCTCTGTCATGTATGCCTTTGAAAGTTCCTTTGGAATGTAATAAGCTAATTGGGAGAAATAAAAGAATTATAATCTGGCCTTTCCTAGCATCTAGGTAGTTTTAGGAAGAAAAGAAGTATGGCGGAAAAAAAAAAAAGAAGTTGGAAACCCTTTGGCCTTTTTTTTCTTGTTATTGTTTTGTATGTGAAGGAAGGGTGAGGCATGAAGTTTTAGATCGTGTTCCCCCTCCTCTTTAATGCTATATTGTTGCATATGAGTTGACACTATAAAAATAATTTCTAACTGCTTTAAAGAGACATCATTCCCAAGTGTTCAGACTCAGCCCCTCATTCATATGGGTTTCAATATCCTCTGACTTGATACTGACAGTCTTGCTAGGGGGAGTGACAAGAAATGATGTCTATTGGGATCTAACATGTCAACTAAATCATTTTTGTAGTTTTTCTACATGACATACATGGGATGGGAAACCCTTTGTTGGGCTAGGACTGCTATTGTACTTTTTTTATACCCTAGGGGTTTGTATTCATCCCACTTCTCTCTCTTTTTTTTAATTAATACAAACTTTGGTTGTTAACAAACAAAAGAAAATGTCCCAACTATTTTGTATACTTATTAAGCATGTTTTACATTCATGAATTTGTCCAGCCTTGATTGGGTTGTTTCTCCATATGCAGGTCGTATAGGAAATGTCCCAGTTATGCTCGCCAAACCACAGACTTTCATGAATGCAAGTGGAGAGTCTGTAAGTAACTCATCTTGATGGACTTCTGCATATAAACTGCTTTATTTTCCCCGATTTATACTAGTTTAACTTCTGGATCCATTTCTGAAGGTTGGACCCATTGTTTCATATTACAAGATTCCACTAAGTCAAGTACTTCTGGTAATTATTACATCATTTCCTGTTTTTTCCTAAATCGTTAAAAAAAAAAACCTTTACTTCTTGCTCTCTGATACATGGATTTTATTTCCTTTTCTGCAGATATATGATGACATGGATTTGCCTTTTGCAAAATTACGTCTTCTGCCAAAAGGTGGACATGGGGGGCACAATGGGTATTTCTTTTTTCCTTTCATTCCCTTTGTTTCATTTAGCTTACTATTGTTAATAATGCAACAGTTTCCCATCCATGGTCTAAAATCCTGTTAAGAAACAACATTAGATGTTTAATCTCTCCAATTTAGTTCCGCACATACTTTCTTCCTGCAAAGTGGAATATATAGAACTATAGCACCCTCAATTTTCTAGGTTGTAATTGGTCAGGTAGGGGTGACTCTACTTTATGAGAGCCCTCTGGAATGTCCAACTTTATCCTCTGCCAGAGACTAAGCATTAAGATTTTCTTGTGGATGCTACATCCTTGAAGGTAATTTATACATTCACGTTCCAAGACCAATGTAATCCTGAATTGGTTCGAGAATCAGAAGAAAGAACCACAATCATCAATAGTGGCTTCTTTTCTTTTCTTTTTAAGATATTGATGCAATCTGGTGGCATTTTATAAATCTTCTTGATCAACATTGGGTCATCCCTGATGACCTGGTGAGTTTAGTGAATACTTGGTTGGCTAGGGGTTTCGGTAAAAGAGGAAGTATTCTTTGGAACCTTGCTTCCTTTTCCATTTGCTGTGCATTGTTGAAGGAGAGGAACAACAGAATCTTTGAAGTGAAGTCCAGGGCGGAAAAAAGATCCATGGATTGTTTCAATACTATGCACAAAGTTGCCTAAGGTGGTTATAGAAGGAACTATACAATATCTTGACCGGAGGGAAAGGATGAATTTGTAAAATTAGGAGTTTGAGTGTAGCGGCCTATTCCTTCCAAATTATGTGCTTTATTTTCTTTATACTTGCCAAAAAGGAGGTCTAAGTGAGGGGATTTCCTCATGTGCATTGATATACAAAATTTGCAATAAACAGACCACCAAAAAAAGAACTAGGAAGAGAAAAAGCTGTCACATGCAAAAATGCCACTATACCCTAATTCTTTTTAGACAATCTCCAACATGGTCAAGTCTCTAGAAATGCATCAAATTTCAGCAGAGATGGCAGCCAATGTTTCTCAAACTTCCTTAAGATGATAAGCTAGGTACCATGAGCCAATATCCACATTGGTTCTGTCTGATGGCAATTATTGAAACCCCTCCAAAACAAGAGTTGTAGACTTATAGGTCAGTTTGTTTCCTTTGGTTTTCTTAGTTCCTTCTGAACCCAAGTTAAAGGCAATGATCACTTGGGGGACTCAACTGTAAAATTTTCTTTTCTGTTATGCATTCTTACAATCTTACCCCCGTGAATTTTGTATAATGTTTACTATGGGGGTGGGGTTCCACTTGTTGAGCATAAGCAGCTATGCTGATTTCTTATGTCTCAGTTACTTATAGGAGCTGTGACATGATTAGTTTTTTTAGTTATTACATTAAAAACCATGCTAGTAGCCTTAAAAGTAATGGGTGTTCGTGGAACTAAAGACTGTTAAATAACTGTCATTAAATCTGTTAATTGAAAACTAGTGTTTAATGACTGCAGATTTTAGGGAATAAAATTTTCATTTAACCCCAAGTGCACGTAATATGGGTTCTATGCATCATCGTTTCCATTGCTAGATAGTTGTTAGTGATAATGAGTCGCCATAAGCCTTTGAGAACTTATTCTTACAGGTTATAAAAGCCTCAACAAAAAAATGAACCTCTAGGCACCACATCTTTACTGCACCGTGATACTGTCTCATTGTTTCTCTCCAATTCTTTTGTATAATATTTTACACCAGATAAAAGTGATCAAGGATAAACACCAAAACTTTTGCTTGATATGTGGCTAAATTGGTAGGTGTAGTTTACCATAAATAACCTGAAAGTTGATATTTGAATTTCATGAGATTCCTTTAACATCACAGCATGATATCCTTTGCCACTGTGCCTTGAGCTTATCATCTTTAATTTTTCTGATTGCAGGATGAGAAGTGTTATTGACCACTTCAGAGGGAGCCGCGATTTTCCTCGCTTGAGGATAGGTTGGTACCCATTTATTACTATCTTTATCCATTTATCATTTACCTATGTTTTTTATTTTTTTGGTATTATGGTGATTCTGCCTTTCTCTAACTTTGTTAATTAAATACTTAATTATCAAAAAATAAATCCCAAGGCATCGGGCGATCTCCTGGAAAGATGGATACTGTTAATTTCGTTCTTCAACCTTTTAATAGACAAGAACGTGAAGAGGTAAAGCAGTAAATTTGATAGCCTTTGTACAACAATGTGGGTTTGAACTTTGAAGCCCAAATTGACCATTTATTAATTGAATCACTTACCACCATGTTTAATCTTCTATGTTTGGGCTGCATTTCAGTTGGACATCACATTTCAAAATGGACTGGAAGCCATAAGGATTCTTTTGCTTGAGGGATTTAACAAAAGTGCGACATTTGTTAATAGCACAAAATCAATGGGGCAACTTGGTTGAGAGCTTAAAAGAGAATGCGATTGCTTTGGAATCATAGTGGGTGAATGAGAACACTGTAATGATAAATGAAGGGGTGTTGTGCTTAATGGCCAGTTCAAAGCTTCATCAAGAAAGCAAGAAGGCTGGTTATCAAAGCCTTGCCACTGATTTTCTAATATTGATTCTTTGTATTTTTTCTTTTTTTGGTAAAATTCTTTGTATTTTTTTTTCATACAGAAGAAATGTGCCACAACATTTTCCTGTGATTCAATGAGGTTAATTGTTTCAAGACATGAACTCGTTTTGGATGATGAATTTATTCTTTAAAATTTCAAATACTAATTCAAACTGAGATAACAAGGAAGGTTATCCTATCTGCCTTACATGCTACATGCTGATTATGCTTGAGTGCTGTGATTTATATGGTTGAAGAAATTTTTAGTAACTAATGAGGTCATTAAGTAAAGAAAAATTCCCCTGCCGATACAGATAGAGTTGGCTTTTCTGTAGATATCTTGACACTGCCCTTTACATGACAAGTTTGTTGGATAAAGGGAAAATAGTAAGAATAAGAGATTATGAGGAAAGAATGGGAAAGATCTATCTACCTGAACTGGTCCTGACCATCCATCTACACTTCAAAACAAGATAATCGAGGACCTCTTCAAGCATAACCTAACTGTGTCACCTACTTTGTACATGGCTGTAAATGTGCTTGAATTCAGATCCTCCTTTTACCTAAAAAAAAGCTTTTGCTTCACCCTCCCAAAAGCACCAACTTAGAAATTTAATGAAGGGTAGCTAACTAATAAAAGAACTAAAAAACCAGTAGTATAATACATACTACACTGAACTCCTAGCTAGTAATTCTACAGAGTTGATGCCTCTTATCTATTAGGAAAACCAGTATTGCCCGTAATATGTAACAAACTGATAAGTCTGGAGAGCCTAGATGTCCAAAAATTCTCCCAAGGTAAACCACTAATCGGGTCTTTGCTTCTTTGGAGAGATCATGTTGCTAGACTCTGCCTTACACGTAATCCACAAATGTTCATCCTGAAAACCCAGAGTTCATGTTAATATATATTTGAGTTACTGTGTAGTATGTGTAAAAGATAAGTATTTGGGTAAATCAAGATGGTAAATGTGTCTATTTTTTTTTCATTTTGCATTTCATATTCCATCCGAGACATATGAAGACTTTAATATGGACAACTACTCTAGTGTATATGCTGTAGACCTAAAAGCCAAAGTTAGGGTCTCAGTTAAATTTATATGCTGTAAGCACAGTTTATACCATGGACAGCAGCCCCTAAATAGGTAGTAATTAAAAACAAGACTAATATAACTGGGGTTTGGCCAACTCAAACCCAAAATTAAATTTCACGGGAACACATTCATATGGATTAATACCATTGCAAACAGAACTAATAATGAAACCATGCAGGTGCATATGCCTGTTTAAACCAAAATATAGGTATGATATCCAACTAATTGCTGTGTGATGAACCTACAATTTATCTATATTTTATGAGGTTTTTGCATGAAATTTTATGCTGGTTTAATTAGATTTTGCCCTATTTTAGCTTGATTGCAAGAAAGATTTCAGGGGGAGCCAAATCAACAAAAAGAAGGCAAAAGCAAGAAAAGAAAGCCCAAAATTTATCAAGTTCAGCCCGGCCCAGCCATGAGAGAAAGGGAGTTTTTATTCGGCCCAAGAAGTGCAAACTAACTCTTTGGAAAATCCAAGGGAAGAAGCCTAGCAAGAAGAAAATTTCGGCCCAGCCCATTTTTAGCCCAAATAACAGCCTAGAGTGTAGCCCACTTGAGCTCAAAAACAAGCTAAGTTGTAGCCCAAATAGCAGCCCAAAGGGAGCTAGGGGCGGCAACTCCTAGATGTTTCTTGAAGAGAAGGAGGGAGCACTCTAGAAGGTTCATGAGGGGTGTAATACACCCAATTCTAGAGACTTCAAGAAGGGGCAAGAGCCCCCTTGAAAAAACTATATAAGGAGGCCTCTAGGAGGGGGGAGAGGTGTTCAATTGCTTGAGAGGAAGGCTCTCCCACTCTTAGAGGTTCGGCCACCTTGAGAGAAGAGAAGAAGGCTAGGCGCAAGGAAGAAGAAAAAGAAGGGCTGAAGGAAGTTCAAGACAAGCAAGGTAGAAGAAGAAGGTGAGTTCGAATTGAGGGTTTGTGATTCAAAGATCTTTTGTAATAAATCATTTATAGTTTCATTCTCTTTTGATTTGAATTCAGTTTCTTTGTTATATTTTCTTTCTTCTTTCTCCTTGTTTCCATTCTTCCTTGATGTATTTCAGCTTGTAAAATTTCAGTTCAGCAATCTAATTCTTTTTTATTCATTCAAATGGTCATGAATTGTACTTGAAGTTTCTTGAATAAAGGTGTTATTGTAGAGTAATTCGGCCAACTAACCTTCAAAACTCAGATCTGAATTCTCAGATCTAAGATTGCAAGATCTGAATTGCTTGAAAGATAATTCAGATCTGCAATTTTCAGATTGGCCGAATTAATCTACAGCTTGGAATTCCTAGAGTGCTTGAGAGAGACTCTAGGAATTCAGATCTACTATTCAAGAACTGAATTGAGTGCAAGGTTAGAGATAACTTGCACAATTCAGTTGGTGATCAATTCAGATTTGAATTGATGCCTTAGAAGTGTTTGAAGAAATGCATGCATGGGGATTAGGTTCTTGCTAGAGATAGAAGAACCGTCACTCATGCATAGGATGAACATGCGCTTGAGAGAGGCTGTTCATGACCTTGGGGTTTCACCAAACCAAGGCTCAATCATGATTTATTCGAATGATCCAAATTGATAGATTGCTGAATTCTGAGATTGACATTTACTGCTTACTCTTCTAACCTGATTTGAAGGCAATTGGGCCAATGATTTAGATAAATTTTAATTTAGGATTTTTTTTTAGCTTTCATTAAAGTTTTGATTCATTTGTTGATCAGATAAGAAGTGCTCAATTTAGTATTGGTAATTGTTTCCTAAATCCTCGTGGGAACGATACTTCACTCACTACTTTATTACTTGAACGGCTAGTGCACTTGCTAGTGTCACAATGAGCCACACATCACTGTGGTGAAAACAAAAACAAAATTTGTTTGATAGTAAAGAAAAAATCATTAAATAAAAAAAGAAGCAAATGCAACTTTTGGGGTTAAGGTATCAACAAACAAGTGAAAAGAAAAAAAAAGAAAAAGAAAAACAAATGTCAAAAATCCCCTTAAGACACTTCCAACCAAACTACTTTGATCCAAGTGTCTCCCTCACAAAGAACCTAAATCAAAATGAACTGCAGGCTCACATCATATATCTCAAACCCACTTCCCAACCTTCAACCCTCAATCTTTACCTTTTACAGACTTCAACCCATCTCCCCATTCTCTCAATCAACCTTCAACCATACCCCTCTAATTCAAAAATATTTTCTTGCATATTCCATCCCTCCCTAAACGAAACAGACCCAATATTTTTCCAACCTCAATTTCTTTTTCTACTACCTTGCTTAAATCTGCTCATCATTTTCTTTTTTTCTGGGAATCTCTTTTCATATTCTGATCCTTTACCATCCTCATATATCCCAGCATCCACCTTTTCTGCAATAGGCCATGTTTTATACCAAGCAAAATCTAGTATCTGCTTCCTAGGTTTTGCTTTCTCATTGTACAAAGCATTAGAAAATTTCAAATTAGTGATCCAAAACATCTACACTGGTTGTGAAAATGGAAAAACAGTTTATTAAGTTCTGCTTGGCAATTTCATTGAAAGATGGGCAATAGGAAAAGAAATTTCAAGAAACAGATACCCAAATAAGGTATCACCTCCCTGATTCTATCTCAATCATGTAGCCAGTACATTCTATTTCCTTTTCATTTTCCATATGAACAACCCAGACCACAGTCACCACACCAAACGTGATTTGAGGGGTGAGAGAGTCAGAAACAGAACAGTCTTTCTCAGGTAACAAAAAAAATGGCACATCTCCTTCACGAGACTAAACATTGATTTCTAGGACATATTTAGCATGTGCAAGGAATAAATAATACCAGAGAAAAGGGTTCAGGTTCAAAATTTTACTACATCTTCTGAAATGCTACGAGTCTTCCTTGATGATTCCTGCAAAACAAAATTATCTTACTTCATTCATGCATAAGAAAATTTGGAAATAAAATTCTTTTGTATGTAGAAATCATCACCTGGCTCACATGAGATTCAATGTGAATGGATTCTTTGGAAACACTTGCATGTAATTGTGTCTATGTGGAAGCACATGCATTAACAACTATTGAGACCCAAAAACACAGAACAAATCACAAGTACAAAGAAAATTATCTAGGGCAGTCTTAAAAACATATATGCACCACTCACCTGTAATGATTGAGACATGTTATGATCAGTGTCGAAGGAGTTGGGCTGTCCATGGAACAAATAATTTTGTGGCTGCACCAAAAAATGTACTAGAATATATAAGAAATACATTTATTATAATAGTTTGAAAGAACTAGGTGAAGTGAAGGTATGGTACGAACACTATGCAAACCAATGTTGAAGGTAATTGAATTCAAACCAAATGTATGAGATGTGTGTTGTTGTTCGTTTGATTCCTACAATATAAAGAATTATAATTTTAATATCAAAAATACAAAATGCATAGTTTAAACATATTTGATCAAGCAATACCTGTGTGGATGAAAGAGGCTGCTCAAAATTCTGTGCCCTTGTCCTTTTTGTCTTCCTTTTAGGGACATGATTTAAATTGCCTCCATCTCCACATTCCCAAATCATTACAATTTAATTATCAATGACAAAGAATATAGTAAAAGTAAATTATAGGGGTATAACCGTATAAATTTAAAACAATACCTGTGTAGGCTGTTGGGTAGAACATTCATCAACAGATTGGTTATTCTTCCATTTTGTCCTCTTTGTTATGGTCTTTTCTAAAGCATCTGCTGGCCTCTTTGAAGAACATACAGTTGTCACCTTGTCTTTAAATCCTTTCACTACAGTGGATGACACTCCTTCAGTAGAACTGATATTGTTGCTAACAGCATCTTTACATATATCATCAAAATGTGTGGAAGGAGAGCAAATAGAGCTAACGGTATCATTAATTTCTGCTCCCATAACCTTTGATGCAACAAATGACTTCTCAAAGTTTGTGTGTTTTAAACATTCTGTGACTTCTTTCAAAAGCCTATTTGCACTCTCCATAACAACCTTGTAAGCATCTTCAACAGATGCAGCTCTATCTGCTACTTGGTTAAGCAAACGATTCATCTCCTTGTAACGTATTGCTGCTTTCTCCCTTTCATCAAGAGTTATAGTAGAGCCACATGATGATTCAACAGCCTTCACCTTCACGTCAACAGTCCATCTTCTTAATATATAATGCGAGGGGATTGTCTTGATGTGTCTATGATTCAGTACTTTCAATGCATGCACACATAAGATTCCAATGAATTCAAACTTTCTACAACTACAGTTGACCAAATCATTTGCTGAATTAAAAGCAACTATATGTTTCCTTTTTCCAGACACACTAACTTCATATTCAGTTATTGTTTCAGACACAACATGATCTTCATCAATACTACAATTTAGTTGCTGCAGTACTTCAGTATAAAACATGGAAAATATTGGCGGAGTATATATATGAGCAACATAATTCAATATATCCACTTGTACAGCTAATGTGGGGATATTTTGTGTTGCAAATTCAGCTTTTAACTCTTCATACCGCCTATCAGCAACCACTCTTTCAAAATGTCGAAGAAATCTTGACAAATCATACTTGATGTTAAGATATTTTTTCAAACAACTATTCATACTTTCACTTCTTTGAGTTGTGCTTATATCAGCAGAAAATGTGTGCCGCCCAAACACTAGAGCCCATCTATATCTTTTCTCATACAACTTCTGTAACCAATCATTTTCTTGAAGATTGTACTTATTGATCATACTTTCCCATGCATTTTCAAATTCATCCACTTCTTCATAATCAAATACACATTTGCTAAGATCCTCGGAAAATGTCTTAAAATTCTGAAATACACCACTAAGGTGTTTTGTGGCATTTTGGAAAACATGCCAAACACATAGTCGATGATGTGATTCTGGCAACACCAAATCAATTGCCTTTGCTATAGATGCATCATCATCAGTCAAAATTGTCTTCGGCCTTTTCCCACCCATTGTTTTGATGAAAGTCTTAAACAACCACTCAAAAGTTTCTACAGTTTCATCATACAAAAATGCAGCACCAAATATGATTGATTGCTTATGATTATTCACCCCCACAAAAAGTGCAAATGGTCGATTTTCATTGTTGATTCTATATGTTGTGTCAAAACACAAAACATCACCAAAGTGACCATAATCTACTATCATATGTGCATCTGCCCAAAACATATTTGTGACTAGCTCATCTTGGTCCAATTGTACGGCATAAGAAAAAGATGGGTCCTTTTCCTGCATGTCTTGACAATATTGTAGAATAGCACCTGCTTCCCCCTTTTCCATATTCCCAGTCCTACATGAATGCAAGTAATTCTTTAAATCTGTAGAAGTGGATTCAACATTTTCATGCGCACCAGCTTCCTTGGCTATCGATTCCATTGATGCCTTTAGAGCTAACCCTAGATTATTTGCCATTTTAGCTTGTTTAACTTGTGCTTCAGAGTTTATTCTTCGAGATCTTAATGTATGTGATTTTCTAGGGGCTGCAATAATATGGTTATGAATTTCACTAAAAACAATCACATGAAAGAAACCATCTTCCCGAATACTTATCCTCATCTCCGCCATACAACCACATCTTGTCTCTACCCTAGGCTGCTTGACATTGGGTCGACGTTTATCTACTGCACGCTTCCCTTGTTTAGAACAACAAAACTTTCTATAGTTCACTTTGCCAGTCATACGACATAGATTTCTATTAGATTTTCGAGTGGTAAATCCCAACATTCCAGCATATCTATTATAAAAATCGTATGCCTCCTCTTCTGTCTTAAACATCATACCAACTTTTGGGGTACACTCTTCAGGAATGAGGGCACATCTTTCTTTGATCTTCCTTTTTATGCTTGCATCGAAGCTTTGTTGTTGTTGCTCTTTTGTTGGAAAATCATTAACGATACTTTCTCCCTTATCTAGTTCAACAGACTTGGGCGATTCATCGGCTCCATGTAAGACAACATCAATATGTTGACATTCATTACCATTGGATTCAAAATCCAACCTATGGATAGAGTGAGGCCCAACCTCCAATTCCATTGATGCTTTTGGAGTTATCCTTGAATTGTCCGTTGGTTTAACTTGTGCAGCTTGTGCCTCAGATGTCATTCTTTGAGATCTTAATTTGGGTGTTTTTGTGGGGGTTGCAATAATATGGTTATGAGTCTCATTAAAAACAATAACGTGAAAGCAACCATCTTCCCGAAGACTTATCCTCATCTCTGCCATACAACCACATCTTGTCTCAGCCCGATGACATCTAACACAAGGTCTACGTTTATCTACTTCACGTTTCCCCTGTTTAGAACAACAAAATTTTCTATAATTCACTTCACCTGTCCTCCGACATATATTTCTATTAGACTTTCGAGTGATGAATCCCAACATTCCTGCATATCTATTGTAAAAATCGTATGCCTCCTCTTCTGTCTTAAACACCATACCAACTTTTGGGATATACTCTTTCGGAATAAGGGCACATCTTTCCTCAAACTTTCTTTTTATATTTTCATCTATGCTTTCTTGTTGCTCTTCCATTGTAGGCAAGTCATCAATAATGCATTTTCCTTTATCTAGCTCAATAGCTTTAGCCAATTCATCCGCATCGACTGAGGCAACATCAATATGTTGAGGCCCAACCTCCATGGTCTTTGATTATTCTGTTATAAATGATAAAAAGGTCACAATTGTTAAACGCATTAAATAAAAAGAAAACAATTGAAAATGAAATGACTTTAATGAACATAGATTTACACACAAAAATAAATAGGAATCATGTTCAATAATCATCACTAGAGTATGTTGACAACACTAATACATACAGCCATTGAACACAAGAAAAAAGGATTCAAGCATATAATATTTTTTTCTGAGAAAAGATAAAGTAAAATTTTATTAAATAGAACAGCATATTACAAATGCAGCCCCAAAACAAGGAGCTGAATTCCAGTTATTCTGCATAAGATCTTCTGCCTTATTTTCTTGTGTTGAAAGTATGATAAAAACATGAAACAGCAGTCCTACAAAGTCTAACAGAAAGGAAAAATCACGAGCATTGTTTTCCATATATTCCAAGGACTATTGAAAATCCTGCAATCCTGTTACCAAATTCCTAATATCTTTTCTGACTTCATTTGTCGAGAGTCTCCACATCTTTAGGTTACTGATTAAACCGTGATTAAATCAATGTTTTGAATAACTAGGCCATGATCATACTTGATCATTCAATCAATGTTTGGAAACCATGATCACTACCTGATCTCTGAATTGCTTTGAATAACTAGGCATACTAGAAATGACCAAATGTTGGTTTGGACAAACAAATAAGATACTGAAAGAAAACTACTAGAGTAACATCTACAGAGCATGCTTTTTTCCACAAACAAGTCAATAAAAATATTCCATTCAACATTTTTAAATATAAATAGATAAAGTAAATATTTGCATAGCAATATACATGACAAAATTCAACAGTCTTGAGCAAATAGCTCAAGCTCCGGAGACATGCAGCTTCCAACTGTAGAGAGTTTATCCCAAATAATAGTTCTAGTTTCTCCAATTTGTGCCACATTACAGCACTAAGGTGATAAGGGTTTTATCGGGATTGGTGGGGAGGCAATGCTGCACTCAAACATGTCAGCACGACCACTAGAGAACGTAAGCATCCAAGGTATTTAATGATAGAAAGAAATGATTCTGGTGAGAAGTTTTTACTTAACATGTAAGTTCGAGCAAAGTGATTCCAGAAGAAGAAGAAGAAATGGAGGGTTTTACCGATCTACTTTGGCGCGGTAAGTGTGAGTATCAAGCTGCACCGATCTTCGGTTGCAGCAGCAGTCGGTGGCCGATGGAAGAAATAGCATGGCAGCGATGGAAGTGCACAAGGGGCGAGAAAGCGAGACAGAGGGAGGATTTGAGGAGGGAATAGATGTGCCTTGCTTCGGCGCAAGGACTCTACAGAGTAAAATAAAATGTGATGAACACAAAAGTACAGAGGGTTTTACCGATCTGCTTCGGTGTGGTCAGCATGAAATAAATTGGACCGTTTTTTTGGTGGCAGCGGCAGATGATTGACGGTGAAAGAAACAGCAGCGGCAGCGGCGGACGCGGGCAATCGGCGAGAACGAGAAAGAAACAGGAGCCTTTCAGTTTTTTGTTTTCCGTATTTTCTACTTTTGTTTAAAAGAAATTATTCTGATCCCAACACGAGTCCAAACTAGGGGTGTCAATGGACCGGTTTTAGGCTCCAATTAAAATCCATTTGGACGGACCAATATGACATATTGGATTGGACCCGGTACTTTCATAATAATTTTATATTGGATTGAGCCAATATCTGGTCCATTGATAGAAGATAAGAACATAGGTGTCAATGGACCAGGTTTGAGTTGAAACCAATCTAAATTAACAGGAATTTGAACAAATTGAACACCAGTCCAAAATGATTCAAAATATTCATTGCACTGGATTGGACCAGGTCCATTTGTAATGGACACATTGGATTGGATCGGATTGAACCAAATTCAGTCCAATTAACACCCCTATTCCAAACAGTCATTAGCCACATTGAGATGATAAGGTTCGGATTCGGTCCAAACAAGCCAGGTAGGGATATACTACCAAACAACCCGGTTAACAATTATTTCGTTTAGCTATCAATGATTTTGTTTTTTTTTAAGGAAAAAACTAGTGGAGGGGGCCTACATTGCAGGAGCTCACTCATAAACTATCATGCTTGAGCTCGATTCAAATTAGAGACTTGAGCTTGAGCTCGAGCTTGGCTCGAGTCAAAAGCTCGAAAGTTCGAGCTTGACTACCTTTGATTGTAAGTCCCTCAATTGCCAATGTTCCAAAGTGAGGTCTCCCTTAGTTGCTGAAGTGTCGAGCTGACCTAGCGGGCAAGATGTCAAGCTAAGGTCTCCTTTAGTTTACAAGGTGCCGACCTGATGTCTCTCTCAATTGTTGAGGTGTCGAGCCAAAATCTCCCTCAGTGACCTAGGTGCCGAGCCGAGGCCTCTCTCATTAGTCGAGGTATCATCTAACTCGAACTCAATTCAAATTAGAGACTTGAGCTTGAACTCAAAGTTTGAGCTCGGCCTCACTAAAATTAGATTACCTTTTATTGTAGGCCCCCTCTTTGGATTCAGTGGCCCTCTAAGTGTACCCTTACTCTTATGATTTTTTAAACTAACTTTGATTGCAGGTCCCCTTATAAAAAATCCCGAAACTACCCTTTCTACCTCCATTCCTAAAAATCCCTTTGACCTCCACAACTGCAATGCTTGCTCTTCTTCTCTGTCTTTCTGGTTATGCCTTGATTGTCGTTCCATATGGGTTACTAGAGATGCGTTCCAATCAAGGTCTCAGCTCCTTCTAGCTATGCCTTGATTACCATGTTCCAAAGTGGAATTTACAGGTGACTAAAACCCGCTCTTTATACAGAAGCCGATTAACGTGAAAGCTACGGTTTGATCCCAAACCAGTTGCCTGATGCGGAACTCGTAGGATGGGTGTGCTTTAGAAGAAGCGCTTGAAGGGGTCTCCGATGGCTGAACGGGATGTGGTATCGGCAGAAAACACTGATGGTGATACCGAAGAGCCGGTCCAAAGATTTTCAACGGTGAAGGTCTCGTATTTTGGAATCTTTTCCAGGAGCCACAAACCTCTCTGAGTTCATTGAGCGATCAGGGTCGCATTGAGTTTGGCCAAAATCCAAACTGGATCGAAGAGAGTTGTCTTTTCTCCCCCAAAATTTAATCCACGACGAAGCTTCACCGGTCCCCGTTTTCTGGGATGTGGGCACCCCTTTTCCTTCCTTTTCTTTCTGCCGCTTATTATCCCTCCCCCCATAATTTAATCCACTACAAAGCTTATAGAAACAAGAAAACTCACCTCTAGTTGATTGTGCAAAAGCGAAGATCCTCCTTGAATGACTTTAATAGGTTTAAGTTCATGCTCGCAAAGATAAAGAGAAGTGGTTTGATTAGGTAGGAGCTCGCAAAGTTGAAGAAGCAAGCTACAACTCGTAAATAACGGTTGCGTAGGTGAAGAAGGATTTTTGGGTAACCCTTTTTTGAGGAGACAGGTTGGCCGTCGAAAGGGGACGAAGATAAGGTCGGGGCGACGTCGGAAAACACAAGAAAGTTGCCGGTGTTGTATACTCAGCACCAACGCCAGAGCGCTGCCGGTGGTAGTCTGATTCTGGTTGTGTGCCTGAGAAGAGCGGCGGTTGCAGCGGTTTCGAAGAGAACAAGAGGGGCGCCAACCTCTACAGTTCCGGAGAAGAGCGGCGATTCCGGAGAAGAGTGTCGGAGAGGAGCGGCGGTTCTGAGAGATCTATAGTTTTGGTTGTAACGGAAAGAATTTTCGGCAAACAGAACGAGAGGGAGGGTAAAATAATCTTTTTCATATCTCCGTTAACACACGTTAATGACAGGAAGGATTAGTCAATTGTCAGAAATAATAAGGGTAGTATTAGTCAATTTTAACGTTAAGGACACACTTATTCAATTAGGTAAATCATAAGAGTTGTTTAAGAAATTTATTTAGAATACTGTTAAAGTTCATTAAACTAAATTGTCCACATCAACCTCAATGCAAGTTTCATGACCAAACTGCCCTTAAATTATGAATCGCCCTTGTTGAACTTGGTCTCCAGCCGTCTATTGCCGCTTCTCTTGTTGCTAGTCAAAGGGCCACTTAGAGGGCCACTGAACCCAACTCTCATGCTTCCCGTGTCCGACTCGAAGCCCAATTCAGTTTGGTAGCCTTGGCTTCCCATTTCCACTCCCTACACCCATTTTTTCTGGAGTCTAATCGATCGTCCTCAAAACCTAGGGGTTGCCTTAAGCCCTTCCTTTCCCCTTAAGCGCCCAATGAATAGATGGTGAAGAAGCGGAGGAATGGGAGAAGGGGAGAAGGAGAAGAAAGAAGGTGAAGAAGCGAAACTGGGGACTAAAGAGGAGACGAAAGTGGAGGTAAAGAAGAACAAATTTTACTACTACTACACCCACCATCCCAAATGTGTATACCCTCCTCAGATCTTCAGCAACGAATGTATGCTCCCATCTTCACACCCTCCTTCTTCGGTTCTTATACGGGTGCATCTAAAATTCACTTGTATAAGAACGGGAGTCTAATTCCGTTCTTGACACGAGAACGATGCTCTCGTCTTCACGCCCTCTTCTTGCAATACAACTAATTCTCCGATCATCTTCTGGCGGAGTTCTCAATGTAGCTCAGATCTGGATTCTCTCCTTTCCTCTCCACCACTCAATTTCTCTCTTCTTTTCTTTGGCCTTCGATGATGCAAACCTACACCGACGATGAGTACGATAGTGAAATGACCAGAAAGCGAGAGCATGGAAAAATTCAGAATCACAAAAGAACGATGCCAACACGTGTGTCCTGATATTTTAATATTCACACTCATGCGTGATGGATCAAACATTTAGGTTAAATAGTAAAATGTATCGAACATAATAAAGGGTAAAATAGTAAAATAGCGATGCCTGTTAGTCAAATTACTCTTATCTCACTGACATGGTGAGTTTTAGATGTTTTAAAAAGTTATGGTGAGTTTAAGAGAATTCATAAAGTGATGGTGGGTTTTGGACAATACCTTACTTGAAATCATTTAATAGTTTTGAACCAACTTGACACTTTTTGAAAGTTTGAATATTTCTAGTATACATTTGAAAGTTCCCGTACTAATTTGACACCACCCCCAAAGTTTAGGTATTAAAGATGAATTTTCTCTTTTTTAAAACCAACAAAAATAATTGCCACATCAGCAAAAATAAAACAAAACCATTTACATTGTTGAACATGCCATTTGTTTGTAGA
This sequence comes from Nelumbo lutea, assembly GCF_056320005.1. Classification (NCBI taxonomy): domain Eukaryota; kingdom Viridiplantae; phylum Streptophyta; class Magnoliopsida; order Proteales; family Nelumbonaceae; genus Nelumbo; species Nelumbo lutea. The sequence goes on along the minus strand of NC_142686.1, from coordinate 22,630,949 downwards.
GCAGTTTCATTTGTATTGATGCAAAAATATGACAATGCAATTGGTTTATTTTTGCTTTAAAAGATCTTTCAGGTTCAGTTTGGAGTATACAAATATCTATGGTGCAAAATGTTGTATTTTATATATTTGTTTTCTTTTCAAATTTAGCCTTCATGTTTCAAATAATTACATAAATGCATCCTTTTGTTTTTTGTCTTTTTTTTATTGATTGTCCCATAACTAAGTTGTTGAAATTATGACCATTTGGGTGTTAAGAATATGCACTCAACATTATTATTATTTTTTCTTTTAATTGCTAAAGTATGGTATTTCTGTTGAAAGGGGACCTCAGAGCACCTCCCACCCGTATATTGGGAACATCTCCCCATGACAATTACAGGAGATATTCCCAATGCACGATGAATTTGCATGTGGGGAACCAATGTGATCTCTTCAATTCCAACTAACCTTTCATTGTTCCATCTCATAAAATGAACAATGAAAGTCATTGAAAATAAAGTGAATCACCCTTTTTTTGGAGTAATTCGATGAATCTTCATCCAATAACAAGGACATTTTCCATCAAGTTAACTAATAAAAATAGGTATGTTTGCATATTTATTTCAAACCTGAAATGAGGTTTTTGCATTGACCAAAATACAAGGGAGGTTTAAGTAAATTTTCCATCAAGGCTGCATATTTGGTGTTTGTTTGGGCATTGATGTCGTTGTTCTAGAAAATGGTGACACATCAGCGTCACATTGGAAAAAACGGTTCTTTAGGAAATGTCTGTTTGTTTGGAACTATTTTTCATACAAAATAGTGTTCTAAGCCACAATTTGGAAATTAGGAAGGCGTGGCTTGGAGCAACACCAAATTTGGCATTTCCTGGAGCTACAACTCGTTGCTGTCAACAAGGACATGAGGTGGCAGTGACAAGGACATGACGTAGCACCAGGAAACGTTTCTTAGAGCATTGGTACTAAATAAAAAACGTTGTTATTGCTCCAAGAAACGTATTACCTGGTTGTAACGTTTCCAAACAAAAAAAGATGTCATTTTCTAAAAAAAAACGGTGCTTCCAACCCACACATCAACAGCAAACGATGTTGTATTTGCAGCATTGATGTCAAACATATATTTATTTGAACATTCTTTCAATCTTTTGAAAGAAAAATATGAAGATTAACAATTAGGTTGTATCACATTTGTCGTAAGCTATAAACCAGTATATACAATCCATCATTGAGCCTTATATATGGTGCAAACACAATTGTCTGAATCTAGTTGTGACTAATCACAAGTGAATATACTAATGTTTATACACATAGACCCACATCAGATCCCATGCACACATGGGACCCACATCATTAAGGATGGCAATTTTTTCTGTTTCCCTGATATCCATCTGCCCCGAATGGAGTGGAGATGGGGATGATTTTCCCCCAATGATGGAGATGGGGAAATTTTCATCCCTATTAGCAGGGGTGGGGAGAGCACTCCTCGCCCTGCGGGGACCCTGATCCCTGCCCCATGGGATCCCCACTAATATATATGTATATATATATATATATATATATATATTAAATTTTTTAAAAATATGGTTAAATATGTTTAAGTAATAGGATTGTAAACTTTAATTATTTTATTTTTATATCTTTAAATAAAATAAAAAAATAAAAACAAAATGGTTAACATTATAAAAAAACTATGGGGAATGAAGATCTCCGCAAGGATGAAAATCCCCGTGGGAACGGGAATGGAGATTTTCACAGGAACGGGGATGGGGAGAGGCCCTCCGTCCCCATCCCGCCCCTTGCCATTCCTGCACATCACATCAAAATTCAGACATGTTTACAGAATACTTGGGTGTTCACTTGTGATTGGTCACCTAAGCAGGTTCCCACACTCCGTGTTCACTTCACAACAGACTACGTGCACAACAAGATACCAACCTCGCTGTTAACTCATGAATAAAATATGGGTTAGCTTAATTAAATAAGAGCCTATAGCATAGATAAGGAGGGATTCGACTATGCTGTCGAAAACATATGATATTGGAAAAACTTCAACCAATCAACCATAGAAGTCAATCATGTGGGCTTTTACCAAAATTTAGGAGGATTGTAATGTCAAAGTCTTTCTGATATCATGTCTTTCCCACAACATATATTTTACCTCCTTGTCTTATTATCATCCCCAGCTTATACTTTGTTAACTTTTTCTTTGAATAATTCCCATCATGTTATTTTCTTCCAGATAGAAGACGATTTGAAAAAACAGAGGAAGCACTTTCTCACACATTTCGATCTTCCCATCCATCTTTTAAAGGTATGAACTCCTATATATTGTTTATTTCAAAACTCAGGACTCAGGAGGACTTGGAAAGACTAGTATGTAAGTTGTAACCATCAAACCTATTTTCTGTAGGCATTTTCAATTACATGTTTTGGCGAGTGGGGTGACAAGAGTCAGGTAGGCAGTAGAACAGAGAACTCCATGCACCTAACTATATCATGTTGATCACAACTAGACTTGATTTATGACTATTTTCAAGTTTATACCGACTTGTTGCTTTTCAGATAGCTACAATTGGTTTGGCTGCAGATGAAAACCCTTTGGGTGTGGTCCTTGGTGGAATCATGTATGCTTTGACCATCTCTTACTCTATGTATTTATGTACTGATTGATGTATCGCCATGGTAGCATGCATGTCTGTGCATGTGTTTTTATTTTGTATGCATATCAATTATATTCCACCCTATTCAGTATTCATGGATCAATCATTCTTTGTATTGACCGACTTTCAAGGATTCACTCACTTTTTTTTTTTTTGACTGATTATGTTGGTCCTAGGGCCTAGGCATCCCGACCACTGCATTGCAAGTTAGGCTGTAGAGCTAGACAGTTATTTAGAACCTGTCTAATGCAAGAACTCAAAAAAAAAAAAAAGCACGGATTGTTTTTTATGGTTTATATATAGATTGTGAACTCAATATTGTACCCATCTATTGATGCAGGTTGAATTCTCAGGTGGAGTTCTTTTTTGTAGTGTTTGGTATCCAATCTTTCTCATCAACAGTTGAATTATATGATATCTGATGCTTGCTAATTGTGCGTGCTTGCAATATACTCCTTTTATTCACAATTCATCATCATCATAATAAATAAATAAATTTTGTTGTTCTTACTTCTTACTCTTGTTGTTGCGGACACTGTTGAAGCTAGAGCATTGCTAAGTGAGGTGGGAATTAATATTATCGTCTTCAGTATTATGATCACTAAAGCTGAAGAGCCGATAACAGTAATTTCATCAGGAAAAAGGAAATATTTCAAAGTTTTCTTGAAACTCTTGCATACTTTTTCAACTCTAGTCTAGTGGGCATCATGTGAAAGATGCAGAGCAATTTAAGAGAGTATTTGGCATTACTTGTTTTAAAGAACTTATCTCCTTTTTTGCAGTTAAAGGAAATAAGGAATGCCAAATTCAGCAGAAAAGGCCATTACCCAATGTATCTGGATTCTGGCATCTTGGGAAGGATGGATCTTTGCCCAAAGTGGAGGCTGTCCTCGTATTCCTATATTCTCTTGCTTTTTCTCATGGTCGTGGGTGATTTGTTGCCTTTTATGTTGAAAATTTTGGAGTTTTTATGGATGGATAATATATCTGATATCTGTTGCCGTGGGATGTCTCACTGTCAGCATGAGTAAGTAACGTCCCAAAGCTTTGAATCCGCCAAGGAGGAGCCAGGGAAGGGTCCAACAGGAACGTCGAAACCTTCGGTGCATCACCTTCGATAATGAATCTATCAATCTCAGATCAATAGCTTAGACTGACCCGTAAAGCACCCACACACCCACCATCGCTGACCACAATACCAATCCCAAGCAGTTGAGACCCAGTACCGTGTCCACATTTACCTTAAAACCATCCCTCCTCAGAAAGTCAGAATGCTGAACGGTTGAAGATGGAACACCCACGATTCTCTAATTTTCAAGACAAGGATTCATTCATTACTTACATCTTTAATCCATTCAGTTTATCAAATCTCAAAAGCAAGTCCAAAGTCCAAACTAATCACTATACAAACAAAGTGTCCTCAATGTCGTATTGTCCACCTCCCTTGCCTTAACACCTGATGATATGACATCAGGATTCATATAACATGGATGTTTTCAGGTTATGTACACACAAGCAGATTTATAATACTTAAAAGAAGATGGAGGTAAGCAGAAGCAGAGACATAATTCTCCACAATGAGAACAGTCCTTCAAGTCTTCAACACCCCCCACTTGCAGGTTCTATTGAACTTAGGAGACCATTGCCCCTCAGCTGCATGCAATGTTCTTCAGCATCTACTTGAGCACAAATAATCACCACTGCCAGGCCATTATAGTGTGCCTCTTGCATGATATTGACCGCGTTGTCAAGGGTCATTGCAGGAATAACCTTCATGAGAACTTGAACAACATATTCTCGCTTGTTGTAGTTGTCATTATGCAATATTACACGATAAGGAGGAGCTGTTTTCCTTGATTTCCTGAAAATCAGGTTTCAATAATCAGTTGTTAGATCCTTTGTTTTTTCTTATGCTCTGTTCTTCACTACAACAATTCTGCATCAAAGATGGAACAAATGCAACAATAACATTTAATATCCACGAATCTGCGGAGATGTCTTAGGAGAATGGTACCCATTTGGGCATCAGATCTTTCAACAAGGATAGGATACCTAATATCAACATGAGATGGATATTTGATACTATATGTTATCTTAAAGAAGGGATTCTTGAGGTAAAAATCATTGCTATATACCACTATGTTTTTACCAGTACTAGAATAATATAGAGTGTTTCACATCAGAAATATGTAGATAAATGTACATAGTGTTTCATAAATCCTACTCCTATCAACCAAACCCAATAGAACTGCATATAATACTATCAGCAGTCTAATCAAGGTGGCTAGGCAAAGCATCGGCTATTTTGGTGAGTTCAGCAGATTTCTGTGTTTCCTATTTGTTTATGTATCTGATGCTATCATCATAATGGCTCCATTTGTTTCATAGTAGTAAGGGTGGAGATTTTCTAGTCTGAAATATTTCTGTTTCCTCCCTACTCTTTTACATCATAAACTTTGTTTCCCACCCCTTTTACATGGAAGCAAATGCACATAGATTTCTTCATTTGCCCAGTTCTCATATCCTGATCTTTGTTTAATTATTATTGCTCTGAAAATCCAAGTTAGTGTTCCCTGATCTAGTGTCCAATGTAAAGTTGGGTTTTCAGTGAATTTAAACAAATAGAATGCCCTAACTGGAACTGATAGCATACAGGTCAATCTATAATGCATAATCATTATTTATGATTGAAATGTATCTCGCCAAGATTCGGAATATAAGATATTTTAATATTGTATAGTTAAACAAACAAAAAAATCAAGGTGGTTGACCTAAAGATTCATATCTATACCTCAAGTCAAACTTAGATTCACGGCCAGGTGTAGCCTTCTCTATAGTTGGTCTCTCCAACAAACCACCACCTTTGCCCTGACACATAGCTGACATTGACATGACAATGCCTCGATTTGTACATGGTCCCTTATAGAGGGAGTGTTTATCCCCTAAATCATGCATAACAGGTACCAGTGAGAAACAGTTATGAATATATTCATTGAAGGTCATCTACGGAGGGGAAGCCAATTGATGCCACAAAACTACAAATAAGCATCAGGTTTTCATGTAGTAGAAAACGTATTTTGTAAATTTCCCCCTTATATTTTTTTTATCAATAATTTCCCCCTTATATTTCCACACCAAAGAAAAAGAAAAAATGAAAAAAAAAAACAACATTGCAGAAGATGTTAAAGCATGGTTACGATTTTCCTGTCTTTTTTCCTTTTACCTTTTCTGATAAGGAACATTTGAAGGTTTCTTTAAAAAACATAGAGCAGCATTGGCAAATGAATATATGCAGTAGCATTGATATGGGCATATCAAAGGAAACATTCAGGGTCTATATATTTCCACTATCACCCACCATTTTTTGCAATTTTCCATGGCCTTCAGGAGAAAAAGCCCAAGGAATAGCATACACTATATCCCCCCCCCCTAATTTTGATTGTTAACTTGGATAAAATTTTAACACTGACTTGCAAATTCATCTGCAGAAAATTGAACATGCATAAGATATATTCATCCCTTTAAATATACTCAGAGATATTTCCTTCTAGGATAATCTAGTTAAGTCAGATATGTTTAACATTGCATACATTAAAGACTAAGGATCATTACCCAATGCTAGTCCCAGCTATACAGACTCTTTGGAGGGGTGGATTAGTACAGACCTTAAACTCTAGCTCTTTCTTTCTTTTTTTTTTTTTTGCCATAAAGAGGCTAGGACTTGAAAACACATACATTCTATCCTTCTCATTATGTTTTAAGACTTAAAGGCAAGGAAGCGGATTGGTGGAGAACTTGAGCCTAGTGGACTATACTATCTTGATGGTGGCCTGGAGAGTACAACCTTGCAGTTATCATCTTTATTTTCACTTTTTCAGCTACATTGACACCTTAGGCATCTGGTATAAAGCATATGAATATGGTTTCCATCTCTTCAGTCACAGTCCTCCCTTGATTGTAAAGAATGCCAGTTTAGTTAATATCATAGAGTCTCTTTTCCCTCTAGAGTTATGAACTGTGTATCATGTCTATTTCTGTTGGTATATTCAAATGTCTGGGATCCATGTCCCACTCCCATAGAAGGCTTGTTATCTCCATGCAAAAGATGTATCACTATAGAAATACACAAGATCAAGGATGTTTTCAGTTTAATGTGCAAGAGGTGCCATTGAACACTTAAATATCAGCAAGCATTCCTATTCAATTGAGCTAAAGCCATCAATCCAACAAAGTAAGCAAATTGCATGGAAAGCACATAGACGAACAACAGACATCTGTTGCATAGTTTTTTTTTTCTTTTTCTGAAATGTAAAGAATTATTATTAAATATATGAGACAATAAAGGCCATAAAAGCCATGAACAAACTACACAGAGAACATATGGGTATTTATGTAAAACTCCACCTTACTCATGTACAAAATGAGACTGAAGTCAAAAGTTCTCTAATCTTGTTTGTTATTCAACAATACAAATTGACATCACTGTGAAGTAAACACTATTTCTAAGTAGCACATATTCTCTAATATAGTTTCTACTTGATAATCCAAAATCTTATCCAAAAAGAAAGATAATGGTGGCACAAGATTAAACCCTTAGACAGTATAAACAACCATTTTTGTCAAAATAAATTTTTTGTATCAGTTAATCAAATGCTAAATGAATATCTAATCACAAAGAAAGAGTTAATACACAACTATATAAACAAATTTTAGCATTGTTTTACAAAGGGGATAATTACTGTCAATTTCAGTTTCTTTCTGAAAACAATGTTTCATTTTCTTTTAGATGTAAAATCTTTTTTCTAAAGGGGGAAAGGTGTTGTGCTAATATATTTTCACTGCTAAATAAGATATGTTTTTGTTCTTTGTGCTAAATCTTCTTCTTGGTAAGAGAAGATAGCCTGACAAATGGTATGTTAGATGTATTAATATATACATAATAGTATAATACAAGATTCAGCAATTCTTAATAAAGCTTTCTAACAGGACAAGGATCTAGCAAATATTTCAAATTTACATATAAACAAAATAAAAATATTCAGTACATACGGTAATCAAATAATCATGTCTTAACAAAAGTTGCATAACCAAATCCAGGAATTATTATCAGTAATGCTATTTTTGACCTTAGAATGAATGGTGTTTTCAATTGTTACAAGCAAATAGGATGTATACGAGGTGCTCCAGCCAACAAGAGTGAAAATAAAAATCATAACCACCAATAAGAAATCTCTGCACAATATTTTTCATTGTCAGTCAAAAACAGTGTTCTAAAAGGTGTGCATAGAACCTTTCTAATAACATAATGTTCTAACCAGTTGAGCTAATAAGCTTTTTGAAATATTTTATTTTTCCAGAACTTAGATTTGCAAATTATTATATAATAAATTTGTACAACTTCTTTTATTTCCTTTTCAAAAGTGGTGCCTAACTTCAATCAGGCATGTACCTTGCCTTGTGCCTCATACCTCAGGACTTCTCGCTTTTAAAATAGTGATAAACAATTAACCAAACAAATTCAAACAGTTCCAAATCTATGCAAGTATGTTGTCTTCACAAGAAACTGCAAAATCTTTTACTGACAGAATGAAATACCGATATCAACCTGTCTGTGCCCCCCCCCCCCAACCCAAAAAAAAAGTTTAAAAAAAATCATTTTATCCACTTTATTCTTAACTTCTCCCTGATATCACTAATTCTATCACATTCGTTTTCCTTGATATTTTCCAAAGAACACTTTTTTTAACATTTCTGTGCTCAATTTTCACTCCGAGAATCCCACAAGCATAGTATGAATTTCCTTTTTTTTTTTTTTTTTATAAGTATAAACTGAGTTTTTATGTTAAAATCCATTTAATTTTCCAACAGATTTTCAAGATCAGACTCAGGTTACTGGATTTAGTCCAACTGTCCTAATTTCACAACCAGATACCTATGTTTTGGAATAAAGTATTGTAAGCCATTTCATAATGATACATCAACCGCAAATAAGAATTTTACAGCAAATAAACTCCATAGGGACCATTGCTTGGTTAGGTTCGTATTCAGTCCACTTCTCCCAAGACCCCAGATAGCTGGGACCAATATTCTTTAATGGATTTTACATCAAGTAAACTCGAGAGAAAATTTTTCCCTCTGAAGTTAAAATCATAATACAACTGCATTTAGAACTCGTGGAAATTACAAACTGCATGACGAAAGTTAACAAATATCAATATTGTTATCTAATTTTAGATTATTAAACCAAACCAAGCCTAATGATGCTACCAAAAATTAATTCAGGCTCTTATTATCCTTGATTTCCAGTCCGTTCAGCGTCCCCCTCCAGAAATCACTCTCTTCAGTTTGTCAAATAGTCGCTATTAACAATAAAGGCCGCTACAATTTGAAGCTTATATCTTATACGAAAACAATCGAGTTAGATGCACTTTGGCTTGCAAAAATATAAAATCACAGAAGTTCTATAAATAAGTGTCAACTACACTCAATACAAACAGTAAATTCAATAAACCTGTTTTTTTTATCAAAACCAGCTTGACAAAATTTAAGGATTAAATGACGTATAAAAAAATAAAAAAACTAACTAGAGGTCTGAATACAGAATGGGGGAAAAAATAGGTAATGGCAGGACGTACAGATGCTCAAGAGAAAAAGATGGTATTGAATTGCGAAACAAATTGAAGATAAGATCAAAGTAATGACTCAATCAACATTCCTAAACATCGAAATTTTCTCTCAGTATAAATGAACCAGAAATAAATGAAATTTCTAATTGAACAAGTGAAGGAAGGAAGAAGAATAGATGGGGGGAGCTAGAAACCTGGTTTAGTAGAGCTAAAGACGTGATTAGGAGAAAGAGCGATTCTCCCAGAAATGGCGGTCTCCATGGCCACTCTCTGTCTCTCTCACCCAACCTTCGGTGTCTGATCTCTGAACCAACAATTCTCTTCTCCGATGAAACGAAAAATATCAACCAGAACTGGTGTTTGTTTGCTTCTGAACACCAAGAGGTGGTGGCGAGTGGCAAGTGGCTGCATCGCTTCCCTCATTCCCTCGAGTCCTGGTCCCTGTTCGTTTTTTTTGCCCAGCGGAACTGGAGAATACTGGGCCAATCACAATACACCACGTAATTCCAAGATGTGGGAGCCACGCTTCTAGATGACATGTGGTGTAATATGATTGGTCCAGAATTACGAGTAGAAACTTTTCTTTTGACTTCATGAAACTACAGGAACTTCAGATTCTGGACCGTTCAATTGGTATTGTTATAATCGAATCTGAACGCTGATATAGTAAACTTACCGGTACATGCTTGGATTTGGGCCATAATTTTGCTGGTAGCATTGAATGGACCGGGCCCGTAGGGGCTTCACTGTCCAGTCCAATGGGTCCAAGAAATCACTTTGAAGCTTTTTTTTGGTAGAAATGATAATTCATTCAAAACAGGAACAACAGCAATACATCCTGCCAACAGAAAAGCAGATATAAAAACAAACAAGAACAGAACAAAAAGGAAAAAAAACAAAAACAAAGAAAAGAAACAAATTCAAGCATTAAACCTCCCTACTAAGAGAGTCACAACAGAGCACATCTGACTCAGGTAGTTGGATTGTGGACCACCTCATTTGCAGTACGAGGCACCCAACCAAAAGAAAAGGAAATCACTTTGTAGCTGAGTCTCCATAAAATTTCTTCAGGCTTAGTTTGGAATGAGTACAAATACAAATATATAGAGTGCAAAACCTTGTATTTTGTACATATTTGTATTTGTACTCCTTCCAAACTGACATTCATTCAGATCGTATTTGGGAGTGTTTCTTCAACGGACACAGTCAAAAGCTGTCTAAAAAATCGTTTTGTCAGAAAGGTTAGACTATGATACTAGAAAGACATTTAATATCCCAAAAAGTTGTGATCAATCAACGGGTATTATAAATGTATTAATCAATCTGATGGAATTTATCAAAATTCTTTCGATATCATGTCTTTTTGCATCATAAATTTTCCTGTTAAAAAAGCTCAAAATGCCCACATTTGTTATTTAGTCCAACTCTAATTATGGAGGCTGAAAATGTAATTTCAGTTAGTGTTTTTTACCTTATTTAATCATCTCCCATCAACTCTTGTATTTAAGGTATTGACTCTCATTCTCTCTTATTAAATTCCATATTTATTTAAGTTAATTTTTCACTAATAAATGCTACTAATTAGATATATGTCAATTACTTTTATAACCCATACATTTTAAAACTTACTCAAAACAAAACCATTATTTATCCAAGTGTTAACTAAGCAATTCAACTATCTAATATTGGCCAACCCATGAAGTCATAGTTAGATAATAAAATTTTGGGTAAATTTCTTAAACTACCCTTATTATGGTTTAGTTAATTGACTAAGTGTATCCTTACTGTTTGAAAATTGACTAACACTACCCTTATTGTTTTCGACAATCGACTAACTCTACCCCTGTTGTTAGCATCCGTTAATGCTCTATCACAAACTATGCACGTGTGATCACACGTGACCAATACAACTTTTTAAAACCTAATATTACCCTTGTACCCTAAGCCCCCCACTCTCTCTCTCCTAAGACCTCTCCCTCTGCCTTTGTCTCTCTCTCCATTCTCAAACCTCCCCCTCTACCTCTCATCTCTCTCCCCTTCTCTCTTCTTCTATTTCTCTCTTTATCTCATTGTATGCTTGCATACTAATCAACTCAGATTAATACTCCAACTAGTAAACAACCGGCATCTCTTCTACAAGCCTAAACTCAATAACTAGAAATGGGCTGAGGTAGTCATTCGCTTTGAGCTTAGCGTTGATGGCAATTGCTTGCCACCACATTGACCGTTGGTTCATGACGAGTCTTCCCCTTCTCATCATATAAGTTCTACCATAAATCATAAACAAAGCAAATTTTCTCTACATGTTTCTTCATTGACAAACTCAACATTTGAAAAAGCTTCTAGTAACCAAAGATCCACTCTTTTTTAATTTCTTACCTCGAAAACCTCGATTGCTAAGGAGTATGGAGATGAGGGAGAGGGAGGAGAAGATTAAGGAGTATGTTCGAATCCGTGCACGCATCTCTTTGTGGCTCTGGACGAAAAAGGCAGAGATCATGCCACCAATGGTTATGACATAAACGGGTTGGACTGCGTCGAAGATAATCGCAGAGAGGCTTCCCATGACACTATTCTTTCATTCAAGAGAATTCAACAGCAGAAGCTGAGTGAAAGATGGAGGGGGATAAGACACAGGTAATAGATTCTTGACAAGAAACGGTGACAAAAATGAAGCGGGGCTCTTGTTTATACTCAACCGGCCAGCACTACTTCTTGCAACCGATGAAGACATATGGTGTAATTTGGATGTTTGTTCAATATCGTCACAGCTAAACTGCCTCTGTAATTTTTCTAGCCTTGCGTAATGACCATTTGTTTTGTTAATGAGCTCATTGTGAGATCTAATTTCAATAATGGAACCTCCATTGACCACTGCGATTTGGTTTGCATTCTTCACCGTCGAGAGCTTGTGTGCAACCACTTGGTTATTAAATTATTGGTTATTTTTCAGAGACTAGAAAAGATTAGACGTTGATTTAATATACTGTTCAAACTTAATTAGACAATTGAAATCATCAAATCATATTGACTTTTAATCTCTCTCTCTCTCTCTCTCTCTCTCTCCCTTAGTTGGATTTGGGTGAGTCGGTGTAGTGTTTTTTCTGAGAAACCCAGATCTGAGATAACCCTGATGAGAGCCATCGAAGAGATCGACGGTAGCGAAGATCCGAAAGAAAAAAAAAAGATTGTCTTGTATCTAAAACCTGATATGAGATAACCTCGATGAGAGCCACCAGCGATGTTAACGATAGTAGAGACCTTAAAAGCAGTAGCAGAACCTGAAAAAAAAAAACTTTATGATCTCAAACCTAGAGTAGAAATGGTAGCAGAAGTGAAGATGAGTAGAGAGAGATTGCAAAAGTGGAGAGGAGGAAAATAAGGAAGAAAAGAGAAGGGATAAATGGAGAAGGACGAATCGGGTTGCTCATGCCTAAGTAGCGATGGGAAATTCTAGTTTAATCTGAGCATAGGCATAGAGTGGGGGTGGATCCTCTCTGTCCAGCCACGAGCGCAGCGGTGACTTCTGGCTAATCTCACGAAATACTTCACCCCTAACCTTCCAAAGATCAACTCTAAAAAAACTCGTAATGATTGGTTTTTTCATAAGAAAGAGGACTGAGCTTGGGAATCGCTCTCTCCATCTGTAAGTGAGTGTTGAAGATGGGGAGGACATGAGTTGAGGAATTGCCATTCTCTCTCTTATTATTTGTTCTTTTTTTCACACTTTGTGGTTCAGACTATGAATTTCAGAGAGTAAGTGTTTCTCTCCCCTTTCTCTGTTTTATTTTGAAAATTTTAAGAAGAAGAAATGGTAAAATAGTCTTTTTCGCCTTTCTGTTAACAGTAAGGGAAGAGTTAGTCAATTGTTAGAAACAGTAAGGGTAGTGTTAGTCAATTTTCAAACAGTAAGGGTACACTTAGTCAATTAGCTAAACCATAAGGATAGTTTAAGAAATTTATCCTAAAATTTTTAAACATAAATGAATACAAAAAATTACAAAAATGTAGAAAAGTAGACACATTTATGATATTTTTTATTAATCAAATTAAAAAAAGTGTAACAAACAATAATTATTTTTATTGACGATGAAAAATGAAATATATAGTCTAAAGCTAACAAAAAAAATGAAACTATTTTCCTATTTGGTAGGGATCAATAGTTCAACTTTTTAGTCAAATCTATCAACCTTGAATGTCATAATTAAATAATAAATATTAATAAAATATAAAAATTACATAAACTTTACAAAAAAAAATTGGGCACATGTATAATATCATATATTTAACATATTAAACAAAAATAAGTGTAAATAATAGTACTATTTTTACACAAATAGAAATAAAAAATATATAGATAAATTTGAACACATATATAACTCCATATTTATACTACTATTAAAAATATGAATAAAATTGTGGAACTTTCTTTTGACTAAAATATTCATGTTTTGAATTTAATCCCTATTTATTTGTAAGGTTTAAAATGTAGTTTGAACTACAATTTTCACCTCATTCAATTCCCCTTCTTTAAATCTTATATTTTTTTATAAATAAACAAAAAGTATATAGTAAGAAGATAAAATATTACAAAAAGAAGAGTCCACACAGGCTTGCCAATGATATCCAGAACTTTGTAGCCCAATATGAGGTACTTACATAATCAGATCTAAATTTTGAAGTATGCATCAAATTAATAGTGAAAAAAAAATTCATGAATTTTATAAAAAAAATTGAATATATTATTCTATCATTATTATCATATAGAATTATGACATGCACGCTTACTAGTTTTGAATAAAAAAGTCAATGCCCAGCCAAACATTAAAAAAAATGTTTTCCCAAAATACAAAGCATTATAAAAAGTGACTTTTTTAAAAACCTGTTTATGCAAAGGTGCGCACCCAAACATAACCTCAGTCTTTGATCATGGGTACTTTATAAATTTGGGCTTGAATACACCTAGCATTTTTTTCGGCAAAAGACTAACATACAAAATTGAATTCAACGAGCTGAACAAATATCAGACGAGCCAAGCTCCTAGCTAGTCCTGATCTCATTACCTTTGGCTCGTCGATATTGATCAGCTTGAACCCATGTCCTACGGTAACAGAATAACCACGTCACCATTGACATCCATGCAACCAAGTTTCATTCCTTCTGTTTGGATGGAGAAGATTTATATTAAAATGCTTAAAAATGCTGAATTTAGTGGAAAAGTATCATGGGTAAAAGCCATTTGATCATCTTTTTTTTCGGAATGGGACCTATCTTATATAGGATCCATCCAATAGTAATCCTCTAAAGTAGCAAATGAGGGCCCAAAAACCATAACATGGGCCTTGTGGTGGAGGCCCATGATAATAGTATTTTGAGACAAGGCCCATATGTTGAACACCTATCAAAAACTGACAGGTGGACAGATGTCTACATCTGTAATGGAACACCTATTAAAGACTGAAATCACTAAATGGTATAGGGAAAAAAGTGCAGCAGATTAGTAATGTGAATTTGAAGAATTTTAGTAATATCGGGTTCAGATTAGGGGTTTGGACCATTAAAATTCTGATAAATTCGAAATCTGATCCGACCCAAATTGCATCCCTAATACAAGTTGAATGTTATCAGTTCTGATATCATGCCTTTCCGATCTAGACTAATCAAAGAATTAAGGGTAAATTACAAAGATCGGTTTGTGACAAAGACCCCTTATATTTTATTTTTCGACAAAGATTCCCCTATATTATGACTGTGAGATAAAACTTTCTGTTAAAATTCGCCGTTGTAATATTTTTTAATCTTTATATTATCGTACTAATAATTATTTGAGAGAAAAACACTGTTCATCTCCTCCGAACTTTACGATAAAACAGCAGCGACACGGTAATCCCTTCTGCCTCAGATTTTGGTAACGGCGGTAACTCCCCTCGTGTTAATTTACAAGTTCCTCTGCTGGTCTTTACTGTGTGTTGATTGATAGATTATCGATGTCTCTCCTCACCAAGAGAAACAGCAACACCTATGAGAAATTCGAATTTTCCCTTCTCGCCTTTTCACTCTTTTTTGCTCTAAGAACATCCCATGACGCAGCTGCAGCAACAAGGGACACAATAATAAAAGAGGGTGAGGTGAAGGGAATCAGGACTGGGATCACTTGGAGTCTGCAGGTGGAATTTTCAGACTGGGATTTTTCAGCCCGGGCGCTTCAAGGAACCGCTACCTGGGTATTTCCTACAACAAAGCTCGAGATGCGACCGTTGTCTGGGTTGCCAATCGAAATACCCCAATTGCCGATTCCTCCGGTCTTCTTACGATCGACGGCGACGGAAAGATGAAAATCACACACAGTGGAGGCAGTGCTATTATGTTATATTCCAAACAGACCGCCGGTAACGTGACAACTACTTTATTGGACTCGGGAAATTTTGTTCCGAGGGAGGTCGATTCTAATGGAACTGCAACACGGATATTGTGGCAGAGCTTCGATTATCCCACGGACACGCTTCTGCCCGGGATGAAACTAGGCTTCAACTCGAAGACTAGACATAACTAGACTCTAACTTCTTGGCTGACCAATGAAGACCTCAGGTCGGGGGATTTCTCTGTGGGCGGGGACCCAATGGGTACTAACAAGTTGTTGGCCTGGCGTCGACGGGATGTTTACTGGAAAAGCGGAGTGTGGGATGGCCGAAGCTACAAGAGCGTCCCTGAGTTGACATCCGACAATGTCACATACAATTTTAGCTACGTCTGGAATGAGGACGAGAGATACTTCACTTACTCCCTAAAGCAAAATTCTTCTCTTTCGTCGTTTTGGGTGCTGGATTCTGAAGGAAACATCAGGCAATATAAATTCTACAACTGGAACGACGACAAGTATGATAGTTTCAACATTCTGTGTCCAACCCATCTGCCCTACAACTACTCCAGAGAAAACAAGAAAGGGTGTGTGGAGCAGAAGGTACCAGAGTGCAGGAGAGGAGAGTTATTCTATTCCAAGCAGGGGTATATGGATGGATTTGGATCTTTCTACATGTCCTTGGATACGAGCTTGAGGCTCAGAGACTGTGCAGACATGTGCTGGAGCAATTGTTCTTGTATAGCTTACAAAACTTATTTTGCCGAAGAGACGAGATGCCAGCTTCGGAACAGAGGTTTTCCTTTTCGGGAATCATCCTCTTGGGGTCCTATTCCTATCTATATTCTGGGTTCGTTTCTTGATCAACAATTGACAGCGAAGAGTAAGCACCAAGTAACTCTATGAATCATCCATTATTTCAATTTTCAACAATTTGGTTGTAGAAAGTAATTGATTTCCAATGCAGAAAAAGAATCAAAAGATAGACGATGGTTGTTGTACACCGTTGCCATAGTAGCCAGCGTACTGATGCCTCTGTTGGGTTTGGGCATCTTTTGTTGCTTGAAGAGGAGTCGTCTCAGATCAAGAGGTAACCTCTTACAGTCGATCTAAAAGTTTAAAAGAAGAAAGTCTGTGTTTAGTCAAAAGACGAGCAAGATCATATTTTTCTCTGTATTCAGCAGAACAAAAATGAAACAAACCAAGAGATATTATTACTTGAAGTTGAAGATGGGAAGGAATTATGAATTAAAGCTATTCAGTCTATCCAGCATTGTAGTCGCCATAGAGGCACAGACAACTTTTCATCAGAAAATAAGCTTGGTCAGGGCGGATTTGGACCTGTTTACAAGGTAAGCTCCTGTAGTCCTCAAATTCAGTCCGGCCTCCTGCAGTTCTGGTCACGTTACCGAAATTTGAGGTAGAAGGGATTACCGTGTCGCTGCTGCTCGTGTATCCTAAGGTCGGAAAGATGAACAGTATTTTTTCACAAATAATTATTATAAAGATAGTATGGGATTAAAAAATATTACAATGACGAATTTTAACAGAAACCTATAATTATAGTATAGAGGGGTCTTTATTACAAAACAAAATACAGAAGGAGTCTTTATCACAGACCCCATCCCCAAACAGAGGGATCAACCAATTTGATCCGAATTTTGAAATAAAACAAGGAAAGTAGGAAACTAATGAACTAATGCCCATCCCCAAACAGGTCAAAGTTTCTATAGACAATAAACTAGGAAATATCTCCTGATTATGTGGCAAGTAACTCCTGATTATAGCGTGTTTGATATCTCCCTAATTTGATTGATATATCAAGTTGCTTTCCTTGTAAACAAAGTCGCCTTTGAATTATTGAATTATATTATATTAATCAAAGGTTAGTTCCTTTTCCGTGCTGGCTTTTGATTGCATATAAAGTAATTGCTGAAAAGAGTAAGGTAACAAAAGAAAGGAAAGAATTGAATCCATTAGAAAGGTTGCCCATGATTACAACGTTAACATCCACACCGAGTGGGACCCACTTCGAAGATTTATAAATATTATAAAAACAAAGAAAAATCAATGTGACTGAATCATCTATTCTTGCTGGTGTCTCGTGGGAGTTCGGCTTCATTGTACCCACGTCATTTGCTTTTTGAAATATCTTTTGCTTTTGACAACCTTTGGTATTGGATATATCTTTCTATAAAATAAAACATATTAATATAGAAATATTATTTTTCAATACAAGACAATAAAAACTGCCCGAATGGGTTTTACTCCACCGAAGCAGAACTCGCCTTATGGGTTGATGAGCTGCTAGTAATAGTGCTAAATGATGAGATTTAAGATAAAGATGGCAAATTTTCCAATATTGGGGATAAGTACAAAGACGGGGACAGGGACTTTTACAGGGATGGAGATGACTGACTCCCCGTCCCGTTGCCATTCCTAATTTACAACATGTAATGATCATATTTTTATAATTAATGAATAATACCCTTTGTAGCACATTTAAATGTTTAAGACAAAATGTATGATGCATGAATCATATCCTGAAGCAAAACTCTCAGTTGATATTTTCAACAATGTTAGTGTGCATTAGGAACATCTCCCCGTATCCATCACCGAGAGATGTTATCAATGCACGGTTGGGATATATTGCAGGGAAAGGATGCAAATTCCGTTAAGATATCAACAAACACTTTGTAAATCATGAAATAATAAAATTTAAATGAAATCATAACTAAAAACTTTTCGTATCTTATAAACATAAGGTTCTACCATTTTGTTAAAACGGATGGTACATTCTGACAACCAATGGTTTGATAGTCTAATTCGAACACACAACTTGTTATAGCAATAAAAATAATGGAATCATTTTAGCCATCGATTTTCAGGTCGATGGTTCAATCGTTCGATTCAGACTGATGGCCTATTTTGACAACAAAAATTACAAGTAAAAAATTGAATGTGTGAGGTCCATTAAGTTGTATCATATGTGTTGTATCATTCGAGTGTGTGATTCATACGACTTGAAAATATAACCATTTTGGCCATCGGTTTTTGGGTTGATGGATCGACCATCTGATTCGAATGAATAGCCCTTTCTATTAGCAAAAAATTACGAAATCGTTCTAGCCACCAGTTTTTTGGGTCAATAGTTCGATCGTTCGGTTCGACCGAACAACCTGTTTTGACAACAAAAATCACAAGCAAAAAATTGTGTGTGGGGTCCATTAAACAGTATCATATGTGTTATGTCATTCGAGCGTGTGACTCATGTGACCCAAAAATAGAACTGTTCTGGCCACCGGTTTTCGAGTCAACAGTTCGACCATCTAGTTCGAACGGACGACCCATTTTGACAACAAAAATTAAAAAAAAAAAAACAAAAAACAAAAAACCATTGAACAGGTCAACGGGTTGACAATTCGATTGATTGGGTCAATTGGTCGCTAACCAATTCAACGATTTTTTGCCAGGGACCGAGATTGGGGTAAAATAGAACTGGTTGTTTGGATGGTTCTCAATTAAAAAAAAAAGGATGGCCCATTTTGACAACAAAAACTATAGGCAAAAAATTGAATGTGTGAGGTTCATTAAGTAGTATCATGCGTGTTATGCCATTCGAACGTGTGACTCATACGACATGAAAACAGAATTGTTCTAGCCACTGGTTTTTGGGTTGACGGTTCAACCGTCCGATTCAAATGGATGATCCGTTCTGACAACAAAAATAAAAAAAGACCAAAAGTCGTTGAATGGGTCAACAAGTTGATAGTTTGACCACTCAGGTCAATGGGTCGTTAACTGATTCAACGGTCTTTTGCCAAGGACCAGGATTGGAAAAAAACAAAACCGATTGCCTAGATGGTTCCCAATTAAAAAATAAAAATGGCAAAAAACCATTGAACAGGTTGACAGGTCAATGGTTTGACCGCTCGAGTCAATGGGTTGTTGACTGATTCAATGGTTTTTGGCCAAGGACCGAGATTGGAGTAAAACGGAACCGGTTACTTGGATGGTTCTTGAGCCAAAATATTCATTTGTCCAGGTCAACAACAATTCAAAAACCATGGTTTTTATGCTTTTGGGTTTTCGCTATTCAAAAGTTTCCTCTACTATGGGCTTTATTTGAGGTGTGCGGTATGTTCATTTTTTTCTTCATTTTCTGATTTTTTTTCGTGTATTTGGTCTTCTTCTTCAAGATCCTCCAAAATGGTATAAGATTTACTATCATTTTATTTATTCCCTTTTGTTTTTTCTTTGGATTTTCTTATGCAATGTTTTTTTTTTTTTTTCTTACAAGACGATTTGCTTTGTCTCTTTCTTTGATTGTGTATGTTTAACTCCATCTTAAAGCGGAACTTTGGACTTGATTTTTTTTATTTTTTTCCTTGGTTTTTCTAGTTTGGTGAATTTATCGCCATTTTTTTTATGTGTTTAAGGTCATTTTGGAGTTTGGATTTAATTTTCAAGGTTTTGGTATTCCTTGCAATGTCCACCTTTTCCATGACTATGACTATAAAGTTATTTTGTATAATTATTGACATCTAGGAAAAATGACCTGAAAACGGAACCGTTATAGCCATTGGTTTCCAAATAGATGGTTTGATCATCCGATTCAAACGGATGGCCCCTTTTGACAACAAAAAATAAAAACAATTAAAAATAACCGTTCACATATAATATAATGTGACTAATATATTTTTTAAAATTCCAAAAATACCCTTTTATGACTAAAAAGACCTCTATTATAGACAGAGATAGAGATAAATAGAATGTGAGAAAGTGTGTGTGAGCAACGAAGAGCATAGCAAAGCTCATATGTTGACGTATATGATGTGTGAGATACAAAACATGGTCAATAAGATTATCTGATTGAGCTCTTTTTTGTTTCCAGGTGAATGTTAAAAGAAATGTACGACGGTAGCTCGTTCTCCAATTAGAATCACTGGTTATAGACACCGTCCACTCACAATGACAAGAGGTCTTTAATCTTGCTGATCCATTCTTAATTTTTTATAAACTTTAAAATTTAAGAAGAATGACCGAAACCCCAGTGTCAGAATTTGTAAGTTTAATGTATGGTCGGGGTAGTTACCAGCTCCAATTTAATGCTAATTCACGGACGGGCATACATGTATGTATAGAATGTGAATATCGGTCCATTTAAATGTTTATAGCCCTGCAGTGTAAGCAAATTGTAAAATTTATCCGTTGGCCACTTTTACAAACAAATATAATCTATTTAATTTAATCATTTTTCTAATTGAATTATTGAACACACAAGAGGTCTTTCATTTCGGTGAAGATTAAACTAAACTCCGTTTGACTTTCATTTCATGACACATTTTTCTCCTTGGAATTTTCTTAGGATTTATGTTGTTAATTTATTTTGGGTTAAGGTTTTGGAGTTAGTTAGCAATGCAATACAGGACTGCAACACAATGCACAACTTGGTCTAAATTCCTTCTTCATAGTCTTCAATCACCTCCAAGACGTCTTTAATAATCACCCAGCTTTATTATTGATAAAGGGTAGAATTTGCCGGCCCTCCAAGGTGTCTTTTATCAACTAGTTGGGTTCAAATTCATTCGAATAGAACAAAACTTAACTTCACAGTCTTTGATCACCTCCAAGATGTCTTTAATCAACCATCTTTAGACGTCATCAATCCTTTAATCCATTAAGCATTTTAGGGTTCCGCTGAGGAAAATAGAAGAAATGGATAGAGGTCTTTTGATTAATTAAGCAGAGGTTTGTGTAAAAGCATCATGAGGTGTTGTTCATCACTGTGCGTTCAGTGACCATTTCATTTGCACAGGTAAAAATGTTTTAAAATCGGTTCGTCCTATCACGTAATCACCGATTCATAGTTGAACCCAACTTTCGCTTTTCTGATCTTGTTGGAAATCTTTAGAGCTGGAGCCCATTTCACTGAGGTTACTGGTTTTATAGTTGTCAGTCCGATCCTACATTGTTGATGTTGCCGCTAGAGTCGCCGCTTTCCCTATTCTGCTAAGAACTTCTACGTCTCCTCCGCCCAGAAAATGTGGCAAAGAGCATTGTCGTTAAAATCCTTCTGAAACCTGTTCCAGTGGATCAAAATAAATTGCTATTGCGTTTGAATTTCCGGATTTGATCTTGAGAGCTTGTTCCCACTCATTGCTCCGCCATCAATGCTTAAAATGCAGACCTTACCTCTTTGGTTCTTGGTCACCCCTCGTTGTTACCGGTGGTTGTCGGAATATAGTTTTATCAAGGTTTTGGAACCACTATTGACCTAGAAGGTCCGAATGTTCGGCTTGGGAATCACCCAACCAACCACTTCCATTTTACTCCAAATCTGATTTTTTATCAAAAACCATTGAAAAAGTTAATAATTCGTTGATCCGGCCGGTTGATCCATTAATCATTTTATTTGTTGTAAATTTATTATTTTTTAAGTCCATTCATAATTTTCTTTTATGTTATTTATTTATTTAATCATTTTTTGAAAATTTTCAACACATTTATTAATTTTATATTCATTACCAACAAATAAAATGACCACCCTGTGATACCACAATTGTTAATTTGTTACTCATATTCATTAGTTAATTTATTTGTGAATTAATTTGATTATGTTAATTTAGTTTTATTAATTAAACTAATTAATTTCCAACTTCTCAAACATTAATTTTCTTGTTGTTTTTGGATCATCAGTTCAAAATAACAATACCATCTCATTTACTACTTAATCATTATGCCATATATATACAACTGCAATTAAAAATTGAATGAATTAGCGAAACAAGGTTCATGTATCCCAGCACATATAATTGGGATAAGACATGAACGATGAGTATGAAAACAGTGAAGTATTAGGGCGGTGTTTGAAACCATTACGATTTTCGTGCTGACCATATCTCTCGCTTGTTTAAAAGCAAGTAGACTTTCATTTGAGAAATAACTACTTTCACTTTTTATAGAAGTCAACCAGATCTCAGGGCTTTTTAGTGGTTGTTAACTTGTTACTGG
This sequence comes from Nelumbo lutea, assembly GCF_056320005.1. Taxonomy (NCBI): domain Eukaryota; kingdom Viridiplantae; phylum Streptophyta; class Magnoliopsida; order Proteales; family Nelumbonaceae; genus Nelumbo; species Nelumbo lutea. The sequence goes on along the minus strand of NC_142686.1, from coordinate 22,608,292 downwards.
TGGTGGTTTTAGTTAGTTTTCTTTTCTGGTTTTTGCTTTCCTCTGTGTTAGACTGTTAGCCGTGGCATATAGGATATAGCTACGTCTCCCTACCTTTCGTCTGAGTACTTTTGTCCTCAAACAAACACAACTCACAACACAACACAAACCCACCACCAGTCCTCCACCACCACCACCACCACCACTGAAAGTATACATATTAATATTAGCATAGAAAGTGACAAACGAAGAAGGCAGAGCCGCAAGGGGGGGCGGGAGGGGGTTGTTTTCGCCACGTCCGGTGGGTATTGCCTACTTGCTTTTGCCTGTTGGGTATTCGACGAAATTTTCTAATGTGAGTGAGGAAGAGGATAACGCAGAACGGTCCCACAACCACTGATGTTTTGATTTTGACTATTTTTATTTATTTTTTACTTTAATGATATTTTTGTCATTCCGTGATTTAATTATCGCCGCTGGCACTGGATGATGAACATCTCTTCTGATTTTTTGAAGGTGTGAGTACAGCGTATAAAATAATCAGAGGGGAACCGCGGTACCAGGAGAAGGAGGGAAGAGGGAGAGAGAGAAAGGAGAAAACGACCGACATCGCGCGCTTGGTCAGCCACTGGTGACACGTGGAATTCCGGTCCCGCTCAAACCGACTTCATCCTTAAGGGAGGTATCGCCATTCCCTCCCTCTTTTCTCGGGAAAATCTTCTGATCTTCCTCTGTTTCCGTCTGTCTTCGCGCTTCCCTTCTTCGAATGTGAGATTTTTTTTTCAATTGGGGTGTTTTGTTATCCAAGCTGACGATGCAGCGACTTGTTGATCACGGCCTCGCAGTCACCAAAGAGTGAGTGTAACGAAATCTCTTTTTCTTCTTCTTTTTGAACTAATTGATTTATTTCTCAACTAATTATTATGATCCTCTGGGTCCTGACCTTGATTTTAAAGCTGTTCTCTTGCTGATCAAATCTGAGACATAATGATACCCATGATTACGTGTGATACTTCTTCAGTTCTTTTTCCGGTTCTAGATGTTTTTTATTTGAAAATTGGTAGATTGTTAATTAAATGGGCATTTTTCTCCCTTTTTGGGTTTTAATTTGTTCAGAATATCTTTTGTTTCTCAATTTGGAAGCAAAAAAATTAATATCAGATGGTTTGGGTAGATTCAATATGGAACCTACGGGGCAAATCCAAAGACGGGAATGACTTTATCCAATTAATTACCCACAGGAGGTTATTTCTTTAGCTAGTGTTTTGAATGAGTTGCAGTAGATGGTTTGGAGTCCAAATTTTTTAAGAGGTTTTAACGACTGAGAAGAAAACATTCTTGGCCTATAGAATTTCCCAAGTTTTTCTTACTGGATAGATGATGATGCGGTGATTTGCGAATGAGACCGGGAAGGAGATTCTTAACGTACAATTTTTATTCTTATTCATCTGAAAGTTTCTGGGTTCTGACCAAGTTGGTTACCTAAGCAGAAGAAGAAATCATGCCAAATTTTGTTTCTTCTATTGGAAAAAATCAATCGGTTAGCCATTTACACTGACGTTCTGAGTTCCACCTGCAATATTTCTCTTCCTAAAAGATTTTGACATTTTTTGTGCCATCTCAACAAGCCTATTGCAATTCCGTCAATGGATGGTTCACAGATGGCTTCAGCATCCAGATGCTAATAATCCTTTTGGAAACTTGTCCGCTACTCTGTTTGGCTGTCGCTTCAAGCATTTGGAAAGAAAGAATTTGTTGAAGCTTTAAAGATTAACCTACTTCCACAAAGTTGGGATCATAACATTTTTATGTCACTGATCTTTTACTAGCAAGAAATTAAAAGGGACATAACCATGCTAGCTTACTCTCCAAATCAGGATCATAGGTTCATGTTATTATCTCTTGATCTTAAGTTCTTGCAGTGTATCTCCATGTGCACATGTTGATGTGAATATGTGATTCCTTATCCAGTAGTTTGTCCTTCGGGAGGATTTAAGGTCCTATTGAATTTATTCAGTTTATTAATATATTGTGTTGTCACTTGGCAATAGGATTATTGAATCAAGTTAGCCTTGACTAATCCAATCAGATAAAGTAATAATCGTTATTACTTATAAAGCAAATAAGGAAGCCACACCACACATATAACAAGCAGGTCAAAACCAACAAGACTACCTTGAAACACTTAAAGCCTTTTCTCACCTTTGAGAAATCTCAATATTGAAATAATATCCAAGTATTCCACCACAGTTGACCATTTAGCATTGTCCAATTGGTCAGTGTTCTCAGCAAAGTGGTTTTTTGGGAGTCCAACTTTCAGACAATTTTGGATTGGTTATTGTGTGCCAATGTAAGAAACTTTCTTTAGGTCAAGACTTGTAGTTTAGATTTTAGAAGACTGGGATGTCAGTTTGATAATTACACTCCATAATTTAGACACGGTAACCTTAATTATATCATGTAACTAAGTTGTCAATACTCAATAGTGGTTTCCCTGCATGCAGCATACCTAATAGAATGGGCTTTGTGGTGCTTTGTTCGTTATGGGGGATGCGTTTCTCTGCTTTCATCCTCAGTTTCGTCATGTTTTGCTAGTGCAGTGCAATATTTCTTTTTTATTGTACTATATTCTGTATTATCTGATAATATCTGATAAACATGATGTGGCATTCAAGTGACTGCTTATTTTTGCATATGTAGGTCAGTCAAGACATTTACATATGAATCTTTGAACAATGTAGTGCGGCTGATAAATGGAATTTCAGCACTTCTGCTGGTAATATTGCCAGGAAAAACCACTATTCTTGAAGGTATCCATGGCTGGGAACTCAGACCAACTTTTCGTGGACCTCGACTTCCCCGTTGGATGGAAAAGTAAGTTCTGAAGGCTAGAGTGAAGTCTTTTATCTGGGCTCCTTGAAATATCATTTATATGCACTTTTTATTTGGAAATTTTTCCTTTTTCACATGATTTTCTTCCAGGTTGATTCCATGAGATTTATGTGCTAGGCACATGTTGTGCTTTTGGATCTCATTCCCACTCTACCTTTTGCCTTAGACACTTGAAATTCCCACAGATTAAGCCTTATTCATTGATATGACGTTTTTTTTTTAATTATTTCAATCAATGATTTAAGTTATTGTTGTTATATTTTTAGATCTTATAGTGATATTTCTAATTAAGGAATGCCTTACTATCAAATTAATTTGCAATACCTATTTCTTAAATGCCTATTTTTTAATATTCTTTTGAATTTAATTTTTAATTGATGCTTTACAATTTTAAGCATATATGATCTGACTTTTAGCTACCCTTTATCACATTCCACTATTCATCATAGATATCATTTCTTCATCAATGGCATAGTCATATCTATCATGTATTCTTAAATGTTTAATTTCTCTGATTGATCTTAGGATGGATCTTAGTTTTATTTGCATTTAATGAAATAAAACGGTGAAAGATGTCTACCTTTTAGGACATGAAAAGACGTTCAACTAGAAATTCATCTGAACTCAAAGTACTTGCATCTAATTAATGGATACATGTATATGATATATACGTAGGTTTTAGAAGTTGTATTCTCAAGGATCATTCTCTGCAAGCATTCATAATCTCACTGATCACAAGAAAAGAAAAAAGAAAACATGGAGAAGAAAGCAAAAGCAAAATAAACCATGAAAGGTCTTGAAACATTTAAAAATTGATATTGGAATAATGGTCTTGAAATGGTTTCATAGGTTAATGAATAATTTGATTGGAATTTCTTGCTTACATCAGATATGTACCTTTCCCTTTATTCCTTTCTAGTTGTGATGCATGTATGGAGCACTGCAATTGGTATTTGTTGGCTGTTTGTATGTACTCCATATTTTACTTTGTTTTATGATTTTAATATAAATGGTTATTCTTTCTTATGGGGATTTCTTGAGATTAATTGATTTTTGTGGAAAATTGTTATTAGAGTCTTGCCTTGTTTTTGACCTGATGATGACACCATTTATGTAGATTGCTTGGAAACGAAATTGTCGTGGACTCTTTGAACCAATCTTTTAGCAGCTCAACTTCCAGGACATGGATAATTAATTGAATTGTGTGGATGTCTATTTACCCTCATTATCTACCATGCTGGAAACAACTTGATCAAACTAGCAACATGAAAAGTTCACAATTAGAAACTTGTGCCATAAATTCTATTACCATCCTGTTTATTGATAATCAAGATCCTTAAATTGGAAAACTGGATTGTTGGAATTAATAATGGAATCATCATAAATTTATGATGGTAATTTTATTTAGTCATGATGTGCTTTATGCAATCACATATTGTTATTGCCCCTTGTGGGTTTTGGATGTATACTTTCTCCACTGATCTTAATGTTTTTTTGTTCTACAAAAGCTATGTAGAGAGCCCGTCTTATGGTCTCATCACAATATTGTGGAAGTAATTTTATTTGGTTGTCTTGTGCTTCATGCAATTACATATTCTTCTTGTCCTATTTGAATTTGTACTATCTCAACTGATCTTAACAATTCTTCTCCCTACTAAAGCCATGCCAGGTGTTCCAGTAGGATCTTATGGTCGTAGTACATCTTTTTTACCTGATTTTTCTTTGCATATTTGAGGTGGTTTGAACTAATATGGACCGTATACTTTTCAATAAGAACAATTTTAGTGTAGGATCTTTTACCTTTGCTTTCTGATAGGAGGACAAGACAGTAATATTTACTCATTTATTTACCTTTGCTTTCTGATGATAGTGGTGTCTCTTCCTTCAACCAATTCATTCATGAACTTTCCATGGATTCTGGTGCTTCATCAACCATGGATTACTCATCTGGAGAAGAAGATAGTGATGATAACATGCATTCCATATCTCCCTTATCCCAGGCTTCACGTGCATCCCGAACAACTAGTTTCTCCAAGTATGATAGACGTCAAGCACGCTGGATCAAGCGCTTATTTTCATGGATCTTTTGGCCTGTCACATTTCTTCTTGGGTTGCCTTTTCATCTTTATCGTTTATTTCGGACAACCTCTAGCTCCACTCGAGGCCACCACCCATCACATTTACACACTACCAAGAAATCAAACCTCCTTAAGGACCAGTTTTTTCAGCGAACCACAGACAGGCGGCGTGGGGTTGTTGAGGTCTGCAGGGATTTCTCTTTTGGAAATTATTACCTTTATATTCCTTTCAGTTGTGCTTCTGGTTTCATTCTTTTTATTGCACAAGGTCATTTGTCTTAACATTGTATTTTTGTATTCCTTTCTTATATCTGATGTTACTGTCACCAGGACCTTCAACTAGCAATTGAGATCTCCATAGAAGCCATCTTCGACATTTTCCACAAGGCAGCACATTGTATACTTTCCCCATCAGAAGCCTTCAGAATATTATTTAATTGGTTTTCTACCAGGGATAGTAGCAGTGAACATGTAATTTCTGGTGGTTTAGATGCATCTGTTCCCACAGCTACCCTTGGAGAAAATGATCCTACACCTACCGAAAGGCATGTCACTCTCCATCAGTCTCTAAATACAGATGCACGGACATGCCAAGATGTCATAACTGAGCTTGGGTAAGGCCTATCTAGTTTTTGTACACAAATAATTAAACAATGAGATCTAATTTAACTTCAATAGAAGTTATCTGCAATTAGCTTGGATCTCATATTGCAAAAAAAAAAAAAAAAAGGGCTGGAGTGATGTACAAAGTCACTTTCATCCTTCATATGTTTTCTTTATGGGTGTTACAATATTTTTCTGCTACATTGCCAAATTTTCTAATTTGAGCTGCTTTATCAGATATCCATATGAAGCTATTCGCTTGGTTACTTCTGATGGCTACGTCCTTCATTTGGAAAGGATTCCAAGGTAACAAATGAGTCCTTTTGCTTTGTTTTTTTTTTTTTTTGTTTTTTGATTGGTCAAATGAATCCTTTTTCTTTTTTAGATGGTCTGAGTTATTCCAGTATCAGATTTGTGTTGCTACATGGATTCCTGACAGTTATAATGCCATGTTGTTGCAGGCGCGATTCTCGGAAAGTAGTATATCTACAACATGGGATATTGGATTCGTCCATGGGGTGTGTTCCCTTGTCTGTTACTTTTTCGCTTAGGGAAACAGGATATTGAGTAGGAATTTCCAAGATTTGTGACATGTTATCATTTGGTTGATGCTGCTTACAGTGTCATTTTGTTATCCAAGGGGGTTGATATTTATTGGGTTCAATTCTTCCTGCATGTGAGGATTGAAAAAGACAGCACTGCGCCATAAGTACATTTGCTGGTAGCTCAAGGCTAAGGAAGTATTAACCAAAAGTTGTTAACCTTTTCTAGATCTTATTTAATTTAGTGGTAGGGATTGGATGTGCATTCCCTGATCCTGATAGGAAATGTATAATGGGCTGTGAGTCTTGTTACTTGTGAAGATACTTAAAAGTCTAGATATACCTAAATGTGAAAAAAAAACTACCAGAAATGTTCAAAAGCATATATAAAAACATACCATTTTATTGATCAAAAGAAAACTGTCATTGTACATAGTTACAGCTGTTGATGTCAAAGTAAGCAAATTGCCTAGTAGTGACAGATGATGATAGTTGCTACTGACCTAATTTCTGGGATGAGTTTTGTGCAAAGTCAAAGTTCATTATACTAAGAAGATTCATGACAAGAATTTGGAACATTAGCCTTCCTTAGAGATGCCACATATATCTATTTATTTATTTTTGGTAGAAAAGATAAAAATTTCACTTAGAAAGCTAAAAAGGCTACACACAAACTGACAAGGGACTCAAATACAACACCAAGAACTAACAACACTATTACCAACATCACTACTAGACTGACTACTGACACTCAGATTCAACAGGACTGCTACATCAGAAACTAAAGAGTTCATCAACCATGGGGGGGGGGATTACATTCAAACCATTACAAACAAAATTAATGACTTCAACTACATATAAAACTTCCTTCGTGTGATCTCTGGTCACAAACTGACAGGGGACTCAAATACAACACCAAGAACTAACAGCACTATTACCAACATCACTACTAGACTGACTACTGACACCCAGATTCAACAGGACTGCTACATCAGAAACTAAAGAGTTCATCAACCGTGGGGGGGATTACATTCAAACCATTACAAACAAAATTAATGTCTTCAACTACATATAAAACTTCCTTCGTGTGATCTCTGGCCACCTTCCTTGTATCATTCTCTTTTTCTTTTAATAAATTTTATTACCAAATAATCCAAACATTTCCTAGATAGCCCACTAATTAAATGCAATCTGATTCTAAGAGGGATGCATGATGTTGACAGAATCAATCTTTTTGCTGGTCATGTTTCCTAAAGTTACTTGCAACTACATGAAGGTGCACTTGTCTTTACACATTACTAGAATTTTTTTTATGGAAATTTCATTAAACAAGAAAAACAAAGATAGATAACCAGATATAATCTCAGGTGATAAGTATCACCAAGACCTGCAAATAATATCCCTCACTCCACTTCTCTTCCAAGATACCAACACCACACAGCAAAGACAGCCAAAAAGGCCTTCCTACAATCTACCTAATCCCCCAGAAAACAAGCGTCCACACCAAATCCAAGAAGCAAAAATCAACCTGGGTATCCCTAGCACATCCAAATCAGCACTCCAGAAAAGCAAAACATTCCCCCTCAATCTTCTTATAAAAACATTAGGATCTTTTCATTCATAAAATGAATAACATACACAAGTCAGGTTGTATGTGTAATTTCTGAAATTAATGTTAACATCTAATATCTACCTGTGAACAGGTTATCTGGATGACTGGCTTTTCCAAGTATTATCTATTTTGCTTTAATAATCTTCTGAATCCATCTTTTGGGTTTCTCATTAATCTCTCATGGTTTTCTCTTCGACTTGTCTTTTCTGAACTTGATGGAAAAAGGTAACAAGATGAGAAAAAATGTTGGGCTAGACTAAATAATTGTGCATTTTTATTGAGAATCGTTTGATGTTCTCTCCCTTCCAGCCCTGGATCTTGTTCTAATTTTTCTTTATAGTTTGTTGATCCTCTCTTGTGTTATTTCATCATGTATTTTTTATTTTATTTCATCAACTCTAGTGCATGGAAGATCCCTGTACCCCTTGTCTTTTCCTAATTGATCAATTATTAATTCCATTACCCTTCATTGGCTTTGTTTTCTCTACTTATCATATTTCAATCCCACTTTTTTCAACAAGGAAAACCGTACCCCATATTCCTGCACTGTTCCTTTCTATTCCGAAGCAAATTGATTCAGAGCCATGTAACCTCCAAATGAACATGCCTGTTAATGCTGGGCTCTGTAATGAAGTTTCAAGCACTGGCTTAACAAACCTGAATCCTGAAATAACTTCAAAATTTATTTGAATCTTATGAGTTAATTGAATAATTTAATTCATGTAAATGTGCAGCATAAAAAGCATGTGGATAGAATAATCTTGTGTACATAAAATTATATCAATTCCATAAAGAAATAAAAGAACTGTTTAATGAATTAACTTAGTGTAGCATAAAAAGCATGTTGATAGAATAATCTTGTGTACATAAAACTATATCAATTCCATAAATAAATAAAATAACTATTTAATGAATTAACTTGTATCTTAATAAATGTCAAGGGATGTATCTATATCTAGCAATTGAATATGGCACTGGGCTGTCATGTCCAATTTCAAAAAATGCAGTATCCTTGTTACATAGTAATTTGGTATTTTAACGTATCGGCTATTAACAGCATGTTAGAGGAAGACACTAGATGAATGTACTCACGATAGGGAACTTCAACAAAATGCACCTCAATAATGTTGAAGTTAGCAAGAAAGAGTCCCCAACAAGGATGGAGTTGTATTTGCAGAATTTACTTACAGATAAAACTTTGAAAATTATTCTAGGAAAAAGCTTTGTTTAGAATTCTTATTATTTACTTTTCACCAGTAGTGCTTTTGGTCTTACTCCTGTTGTTAACTTGACTCTGTTACTTACATCTCATATATATATATTTTTCAGCTGGGTGTCCAATGGAGTTGTTGGCTCTCCTGCATTTGCAGCATTTGATCAGGGTATGTATAGCTCGTAGTTTTCATAATATTGCTGATATGTCAGCAGGCTTACCATTTAATTTTCCCCTATTTTGCAGGTTATGATGTCTTCCTCGGGAACTTTCGCGGTTTGGTTTCCAGGGAACATGTTGACAAGAATATTTCCTCTCGATGGTAAGTGTTCATATTAGAATCTGTTGGTCAGTAGGCATGTTTTAGCAACTATAAGAGTGCCCTAAGTGGTCAAAGACAAGCACTAAAGTTGAAATATTATAATGGAACAGGAGGAGAATTGTTGCTTATGTCAGGAGTTATTTATATGGACGGAATTGTGGTTTATTCTTTCTATTACATTATTTCCATTAAGTACTATTTGAATATGTTGCTTATCCTGCAGTTATTGGAGATACTCAGTCAATGAGCATGGGATGCAGGATATACCTGCAATGATAGAGAAGATCCATGAAATTAAAACCTCCGAACTGAAGAGTAGCCAATCCAGTCTTGAAGAAGAAACCAGTAAGGATCAGCCTTACAAACTTTGTGCGATCTGCCATAGTTTGGGAGGGGCAGCTATATTGATGTATGCAATAACACGCCGGATTGAAGAGAAACCCCATAGGCTGTCAAGGTTGATCCTGTTATCACCTGCGGGCTTCCATGGTGACTCCAACATAGTCTTTACAATATTAGAAAACCTATTTCTCAGGTTGGCTCCAATATTGGCACCCCTTGTGCCAGGAATATACATACCAACCAAATTCTTCCGGATGTTACTGAACAAGTTGGCCAGGGACTTCCACAACTACCCAGCCCTGGGAGGTCTGGTTCAGACTCTCATGAGTTATGTCGTGGGTGGTGACAGCTCAAATTGGGTGGGGGTGTTAGGGTTGCCTCACTACAACGTGTATGACATGCCTGGAGTGTCCTTTTATGTTGCTCTTCACTTAGCACAGATGAAGCATGCAGGGAAGTTCATAATGTATGATTATGGGAGCCCAGCTGCCAACATGAGAGTATATGGATCCCCTGAGCCCTTGGATCTAGGTGAGTACTATGGGCTCATTGATGTGCCTGTTGATCTTGTTGCTGGGAGAAAGGATAAGGTGATAGAATCATCCATGGTTAAGAAACATTATAAATTGATGAACAATTCAGGCGTGGAGGTCTCATTCAAGGAGTTTGAATATGCCCATTTGGATTTCATATTCTCTCACCGGGAAGAACTCTTGGCCTATGTCATGTCACAACTGATGCTTGTTGCGCCCGCACCCAAACAGCAGAGCACTCAGAAACAGAAAGCCACGAAATTGAAGAAAAAAGATGTGAATGGACCACCCAATTAAAGATAATGTCTAGAAAATGCTTGTCAACATGGAAAGTGCAGAAGCTGAGGAGGATTAAGCCCCCCTGGCGTATCTACTGTTTGGTGCATCAAAAAAAAAATGGTATGTTTGTTTTAATTTTATACTCAACCGTTGTATACAAATTTACCCCAGTGTGGTCGATAGTTACTTAGGTTTATGTCTCTTTATCCATCTCCCTTATCCTTGCAGAGAGGTACAACAGTTAGAAGAATGTACCTGTTAAGGTCACCAACCATAACCAGGTCATACTTGTAATAGAGAGTTGTACACGCACTGATGAAAATAGTTTGTATATTCTCACAGGAAAGAAACTGAAAGGTCATAAGAGTATATAGTTGTATCACTGCGTGGTGAAAACCGAACATTCATTTAGGTTATTATCTTTTGTTTTTTGGTAAGTCATTTAGGCTATATTTTTTGTACTTGTGTTTAGTTTCTATCAAAACAAACACAGCCTTAAGAGGTTATATAATGCATTAATGCAAGAATGTAATTTGATGTACATTTGGTACAAGTACAACTGTTCCATTTATAGCTATACGACTATACGAGATAGTGCTTTTAATAATGACTATTAACCTTCACAATCACCTCAATTTACCAGGCACTTTATTGATTGGGTAAACCTGCACGCTCAGAACTTTTAGATTGGTCCTGGATTAGAGGAGGGTTGCCGATGGATCGAATCAAATCGGACTCGGATGTTGGTAGATCCAAATCTGACTCGTTTATATTTAAATTCGAATGGGATCTTATTCATCGTATTTGTAGATGTTGGAATTAATTTTTTTTTTTAAATATGTTGTAATTAAATTCGGGTTGCAATAGGATATTAAATAGTATAAACAAATTGTATTAAAACTGAGCAAAATTATTATATATTATTAATAAGATAATTAAAAATGACTTTCATATTATATTTTTTAAATAAAATGAATTGAAAGTTGTATGAAATTTAAACCTATATGGTAATTCAGTAAAACTACAACATTCAAACCAATTATACCGGTTGATACAAATCAAGGTTTAAAGGGTGTATCGGCCTGTATCAAAGCTCGCTCTCCCTCTTTTATTTTTCTTTGAAACTGGTTCAAAGGGGTTGGTCTAAGGCTGGTCTATCCCCTGAATCAGGTCACGCCCTGATATGACCCTTATAGGGGTGTATCATTATGATACTCTAATATGGGACCTATCATGTCGAAATTTTGTCGAAATTTTGAACCTTGGATACAATATACATTTTGTATATATGAACATATATTTAAATGGAATCAAACACATTATATGGGATCAGATAAGGGGAGATCCAGATTTGATCCAATAATAAGCCAGATTGAATTCGAGTTTGAATAATCAGATATCATTTGCAGCGTTAGGGTTGTTCTGATTGATTAAGAGATACATGCACTTTAGAAAAACATAGATACACTGGAAATACACTTCGAAAATGTTGAAAATGGTAGGAAAATTATATATACCTGTATGTTTTAAAACAATAATATAAATCTCACAAATATTTTAAGATACTGATTTTGGTTATTAATTAAACAATTTTCCTTAATATTTTTTTTCTGGTTAATATGGCAGATATAAGAAAATATTCATAAAGATGGCTTGAAAGCCATAAAATTTAAAATTCACTAGGGTTAAAGTATTCACATTTGCATCCATTCTTTTTAACCTAAATTTAAAATTTAAACTTGAATTTAGGTGGGACTTGATGAATTAATAGCCGGTTCATGAATCTTGCGTAGTTATACCCAACGTTCAAAATATCGATACAGTCTGATACGCTGGTAAGCTGTATCGGCCTGTACCGGTATTACTTTTTATGCATTATTTTTTTATTTTTTTGAAACTGATTCAGAGGGGCCGGTTTAAGGCCGGTCTACCCTCTGAACCACTTGCTGACCGAAGCACCCCCAACATCTAGGCCAGGCCAGGGCTGGGCCAAGATGTGCAATTCATAGTTTGATAGTAAGTCTTGCATGACAACATGAGCCCAACCATCCCCAACAAATTGACCACCAACTCCAAGCAAGCATAGAAAAAAAAACTGTTACAAACATAACCATCCAGTGTATCGTATTGTATCGGGGTTAATAGAAATGACTTTTTTGTAAGGCTTTTCAAGAAACACATGTTTTAAATGTTATTAAAATTGACCTATTAAAATCTCAGAAAAAAATGTCCGAAAGCATTGAAACACCCAATATGCATGACAAACATATAAACCATCCTTCCGAAATGTGTGAAAAAACTGTTACAAACGCAACCAACAGAGTATGTGACTACTAACTACATCTAAATCAATAATATTAGGGGTGGATTTGAGCTGAGCTGAGCTGAATAGTACGAGGCTTGAGATCGGCTCGTCAAAGTAGTACAAGGTTTGAGCTCGAACTTGGCTCGAGTCAAAAACTCGTAAGTTCAAACTCAGTTTGGCTCGAATTCGACTTGAGAAAAAAAATGTTTTATAAAAAAAAATTATATATAAAAATATTTTTATTTAATTTTAAAAAAATTAAATATTATAATTAATTATTATTATATATATAAATAAAGTATTATATATGGATGACTGCAATGCAATATATCAAGCTTCCTTCACGTTGCAATGCACTTCTGTCTGTTGTTTTGCTGCTCTTGCTAGAATGTTCCATGGTTGATGTTGAGAGTGATCGGGCTCAATGAATCACTTTCTGTCTGTGGAGGGTTCGGAGGCGATGATGTACATGCATCCAAGAATGCTTGGAAGTTGGAACCTTAATTTACGGGGATGTTTTGTGCACAAAATTGTCATCCTTTGTCCAACCTTACCAATTTGGTACTAAAACTTTCAAAATGTATCAATTCATTACATGTGTTAATCGTTAAGTGGAATTTGAAAATACATAAATGCCCTTTTAGTGTCATCTAACTCTCTTTATTAACCATTCAAACGTTGATAAAAAATGAATAGCTCCAAATTCTTGCCCCTTCTATTCAAGAAAATCAGGATCACATCTCAATGGACATTCCAGTGATTTCAATTTTTTTGAATAGAAGAGTCAAGAATTTGGGACTATTCATTTTTTATCAACGTTTGAATGGTTAATAAAGAGAGTTAGATGACACTTGAAGAACATTTGTGTCTTTTCAAGTGCCACTTAACAGTTGATTAACGGGTTGATACTGAATTAGCACATTATGAAAATTCGGGGACTGAATTGTTACGTTTTAAAATTCAGGGACTACAGTGGTACTAGGCCCAAAGTACAGGGTATTAATTGAGAAATTTCCCTATTTATTATTTAGAGTGATTCTTTCTATTCTCAAATAAAAGCTTTCATTTTTGGATACATGTTTATCCACTCCATACAAAAAGTAAAACTAATTAATTCTATTAACTTAAAATATGTGGCCACCTATGAAAAAAATCCACTTCAAAAAGATATGAGATCATATTACTTTTTTAATTTAATTTATTGATTAAAATAGAAGACACGTTATAAAGACTTTCTATAGTGTGGATATCATTATTTATTTATTTTTAAATTAAACAAGAAGCTCAGACATCTCAAATAAAGTGCTTTAATTGTTTATAAATAAAACCTGATCCGATTTATATAACAAAAAAAAAATCAAATATAAGACCTAACATAAATCTATATTTATATCTATATATTATTTATAAAAGAGTGAATGCCCATTTCTGGAATTTTTATTAGACGTTTTCTATTTCTCTTATCTAAACATACGATGGACATAAACAAGGCATATTTGTTCTTTGCTCTCATTTTAGAAATTGTCCACTTATAACTGTTCAAAAACTATGCATAAAATATAAATAATTTTGTCTCAAAGATGCAAATGCATGTGCATGTTTTAGGGGTGTCCACAGTTCGACTAACCGAACCATGGCCCCTTTTTGTAAATCGAACTAGTGGTACCAGTTTTTTCATTTCATCAAACCGGTAACCGATCCGTCAGTTTCAATTTTTGACCGGTTTGGTTCTTCAAAATTTTATATTTATAATATATATTATATAAATGTATGTATTATAAATAATAAATGATATATAATATATTATAAATATTTAAAAAATATATAATATATTTATAAATAGATCATTGTAAATATAATATAAGTATATATTTATATATAATGAATACATATTTATATAAAATACATAGAAAATATGTGATAGAGGGAATGCATCCTGACTGTGAATTGATACCGAATTCACGGGCAGGACGTGGTTTATAGGAGGGAGAGGGCTAGTAGTAGGGGGGCTGGAATTCAGAATTCTGCATCGTGTGTATCTGTATTTCTCCGTATATTAAAAAAATATATAAAATATACATATAAATATATATATCGATCGGTTCGATTAACCGGCAGTTTTTTTATAGGTTAACCGAAAACCAAACTAATCCTTCGGTTTTTCAAAAAATATGAATCAAAACCGAACTGACCGATTCGATTAATCGCATTTTGCGATTTGGTTTTCTCGGTTCGATTCGATTTTTCTGTTTTTCATGGACACTAACATGTTTACTAGTTAATAATAAAAATCTTAATACGGGTCCGTGACGCTTGACCCAAACTACATGAGCTGGACCCGAGCCCAAGACCAGTTGTCAAGGATCCATAGTCAAGTCTCTCTCAGTCATAACAGTCTCCCTACCCTACAGAGATAATTGTAGTGTAGTTGTATTGTCTGTGCGTGCACGGTCGTTATTATAGCAACCTGGGGAGGACGGAGGGAAGGAAAGAGGAAGTGGAAGGCTGAAAGCGACAATGGTGGTTCCATGGAAAGGGGGAAGTATCAGGATTATCATGGGAACCATTCTTGGAGGCATCCTTGGTTTCTTCGTCATGCACCGCGTCGAAACCAGCTACAAGGTTCCATCGTCGAAACCTTCGGTTTTACCGTTATTTCATTATTACTTTTTCTAAATTATTGGCGTTTTAATTATGATCCGTCCTTTCCTTTATAAAGGTGGATCTGGATTTTTCTTAGATTGTGCGAAACTTCTGCGATCAGATATTCTCGATTTTTCTTTCTGATGGATGGGTTGTGATTAAGTTTCTCTAAAATACAGGAGAAGATGAAAGAAAGATTGCGCGAGTATGAAAACCAACGGAAAAGGAGAGAGAAGTTGGAACATCTTGAAGATCCCTCATAGTCTTGAAGAATCTTCGGCATTTTTTTTCTTCGGTTTTTTTTTTTTGTATTTTTATTTTTAGGGTAGAATAAGACAGAGTTTTATTGATTTTGGCTTGGAAACGACGATGTTGCCTTTCGGGGACCCTTCCAAGTTGAAAACTAAGAAGGTAAGCATCTTGGTTTAAATTGTAATTAATTGGGAACTGGGCTTAGCTTAAATTTTTATTTGATAATGTGTTTTTTGGTGTTGCATTTATTGGGTCTTGTCAGTTTGAGTGTTCTATTCAGTTTTGACCTTTCTGGTTGTGGTAATCTGGTAAATGAGCAATAACGTTTGCACTTCTCAGCCATTGGCTTCCTCTTGGGTTTTGCCATTAGATGGAAGTTCTTAGACACAAAGCGAAGTTTAACTGTTTAAGTGGTACTCAAATGGTTGCGGCCATAGTGTCCTAGTTTGCATTCTCATTGCAAAATTTGATTTGGTAGAGTTGAGTAAGAAAAACCCTTGCCTTCCCCACTTTAATTTGTTCATTTATGATTTACGAGAATTTTAGTTTATTTAGATGCATAGGATAATTTTTTACAAGACTCCTGTTGTATCCGTTTAGGAAAGTTACAATTCACTTAGGTGAAAGGATAATTTTCCAAGATTCAGTTTTTTTTTCTTTTTTTATGGTCAACAGAAAAAAAAGTTGCATTCAGAAAAAACTTACTATCCAACTAATAGATAGCAAGAACAGATCCAGGCAGCTAACAGCTGACAATACATGTCTTTTTTTTATTCCTAAAAGCAGATAACAATTCATTCAAGTCCTGGATTTCCCAAAAGCAGACTTTGCCTTGTCACCCCAGTTTTTGATAGACTATCAGCTTGAGCATTGGCAGAGCAATAAAGAAAAGAAGAGAGAGAGAGAGGCAACGATGTTTTGCACCATCAATTATCTACGTAGAGAAATAAATTTATACTGGTGTAAATGACCATAACTCCTAGAATAGGTTCCATTTTTATACGGGGTTGGCTACATGAATCCTGTTTTGCCATTCTGTTATCTTCAGTGCCATATTTATTGTTAAATTTTGAGCCCATAAATCGTTTCTTACTACTACAATCCATACCCTTTTTGATCTTCCCCTACCTCATCCAGCCCCTTCAAAGACATGACTCAAATTATTTAGAGGCTAATCCAAATACACAACTTAAATTAATCCTACATCAGGTGCATTTTCTTTTCCCCTTTTTTCCTCATCTTTTCTAACAAATGGTCCACCTACATTGCAAACATTGAAGCAATTCCAGCAATGTAACTCTGTATTTCATGATCAAGTCTCAAAAAAAGGGTATGGCTTGGAGAAGGGGTCACACTGTAATTCTTATAGCTCCACAAACCGGGGTGTTATGATTGACTGAAAGGTCTTCTTCTTGCCTTCATACCATGAACAATACCAGCAGGATAGGCTATTGTGGAGAACTATTTCAGTCAAAACAAGTATCTTTAAACTGAGAGTTGTGGTCAGCAGACATGTGTTCTTCGGGAAGCATCTAACTTATGTTCAATCTTTATTTCTTTCTTTTGTTTTTTAAAAAAGAAAGTGTAGTATATTATATTTTCAGGCAAAGAAGCATACTTGTGTGTACACATACTCCTAAACAATAAGATGCTACACATAAGATCACCAATCCCCAATAGATTCCTTTTTTTCCATGCAAAATGCTATCTTTCTTTTCATTTTTCCTTTTTGTATTTTTGTTTTGAATTTCCTTCATTCTATACTCCTGGTTAATTTGAGGGCACTCCATTTTCTGAAATTTGGCATTTTTGATACCCTATTCTACTCGTGTTTCAGTTACATGCCAACAGTTTTATCCAGGCAAATCATACCATCTAACATGGATCTTTTTTTTCAAGTGTTATTCGTACACATTTATATATTTTTTCATGTCTTATTTCTCTTATTAAAGTATATCTTCTTCTTTCTTGCTTGCTTACAACAACTGAACTACCTTCTATAAGAATGCTTCTTCAGGGAAAGAAAGATGCATGTATAAGTGTGTGGCCTGTATATAAGGGAACAATAGGAAAAGCTTTATTTTTCAAAAAAAAAATGCAAGTGCCTTCTATAAGAATGCCTCTAAAGGGGCTGATCAGCTCTAAACGACATGGCTGTTTCCCTTCTCCAGAATGGTCCAAATGATAACAAATGGAAATATGCACATGCACCAAAAAATTTGCCTTTCTTGCTAATACCTTTAACTTTCCAAGCAAAGAAAGAGTCCATAATTGAGTTGGGGTCTGTACGAAGCACTGGATTTGAAATAAACCAAGAAAATGAGAAGGACAATAATAGAAACAATTTATTTGCCAAACTTATATAAAAAAAATTTCATTTGCCAATTCTTACTTCTGGAAGAACACACATGCGGTAGAGTGAATTCTGAAAGCATACCATAAAAGCAAGTAGTCAACATTAGATGGGAGTATGGGACAGGATGGTCACTAATCTCTTTGCTAGCTAAAGTTTCATTCTTTGAGGCTTAAAGCTTTCTATAGAAATAGCTAACTAAGAAGATTTCAGTTGGATCATATGTGCTTGAATTTATTTCAAATGTGCTTCTAATAAAGTCATGGAATGGTATTTAACTATAAAGAGTTGACATTGCCTCAGATTTGTTGATTTATCGTTGTGTATCTGATACCTATGTATGGGCCTCTATGAATTAGAAATAGCTTTCTTAGAGCATGCATGCAATAGTTAAACCAGATTTAGTTTTAATTAAGTAGGGAAAAAGGGGATTGTCCATTATGCAGTACTTCTTTTGTTCTTTGGATCTTTTTGTGGTGAGGTTATTAGGGAAGATGAGTTTAATGATTACTGGCTTTATCAATAAAACTGAGTTTGACAGGTTGTGTTCGAAGATATTTTCATTGCACATGATTCTGGTACATTGGAGCAGCTGAAGGAGTTAAGTTCCAGGCGTAAAGCAATTGAGGAATCCATTAATGAAAGCACCTTCATTACAGAGGCTGTTGCAAGGGAAATGGCTGGAGGTTTGACATCTCACTATGAACAGGTACCCTTGATTTTTGTTTAAGACCAATAACTTTGTTCACTAATGACAGGTTATGTTTGCTCTCTGTATACTTACTTCATTGATTATCTTATATATGTAATACTTTTCGAGGGAATCTTCCCCTCCTTAATACAGTTGATACTTTTTCCTTTTAAACAAAACTTGTACTTAATTTTTCTGAATGTCATAGGAACTGCAAAAGCTGCAAAGGTACTTGCCACTGTTGGAAAATTTGGTGTTTCATGTGGAATCAGTTAACAACAATCAGCAGATGGTTCAGTGGACTCAAGACCTTAAGATAAGATGGAGCAGTGTTCTTTGTGCTTCTTCTATCTTCAATCTTATGGGTCCAAAATTTTTTCAAATTGATAACTTACGCTTTGAACTTGGCATGGTTCTTTTTCTTTATGGTGCAATTCTGCGGGAAAGAGCTTCAGAAGTTCTAACAGCAGGTAGCGTAGCACTGATTCTACCACATTCTACATCATCATCATGTTGTTTCTGCTGCTGCTATTGTTGTTGTTTTGGTGTTGCTAGCTTGTCATAAGATGAGACAAGCCTCGGGCTGCACAACTCTGATATCAAATGTCCCAACTTAATCTCTGATACCCCTTTGATGCACCCTGAACCATGCCTTCACCTAAGTCATGCAGCACTTTACTCTTCCCCATGAGTAGAATTGGCCTTTCCTTACTTAAGATCATCCTTTTCTTGGGTGCCAGAGGACACATTTTTGCACAAATACACCCACCCACCAAGCACACTCTTGCACACCAGTCCCTCACACCAATGCACACCACAGCAAGCTTGGTGTTTATTAAGCAAATGCATTATTGCACAGTAACAATATAATATGTACAATGGCTCTTTGGGTGCTTACTGTTGTACTTGAGCTCTTGTGGGTGATCATGCCTATTTATAGGCACTCCACCACCTTACAAGAATATTCTAGAAATGGTTCTATCTCTAATGGAACTTTATAGACCTTTTCTAGAGACATCTATGTTCCGGTCTTCTAGACACTTATAGACCCTTTCAAGAGCAAGTCTAGACCCCTCTATCTAGACTTCTCTAGCACATGGAAGTGTCACAATACTCTCTGGAAAGCTGTAGCCTTTTCTAGAAAGCTCTTGAAATCTCCATTAAACCTCTAGCCAATTCTTCCTCTGGTTAAGTACCCAGGCAGGGTGTGGCATGTTAGTTCTGCTATTGCTGCTGTTGTCATTATCATGGTTATTGTTATCTGTTGTTATTATTTGAAAGTGTTTTTGGATGATAATCATGCTTTGTACTATGCACCAATGCAGATCTAGTACAATCTGCCACTCTTTACAGAAAAGCAGCTGGAGTTTATGACCATTTGGCTAATAAGGTACTTCCATCATTACAGCCTGCCTTGGCTCAGGAAAGGATACCAGAGGCTACTTTATCTATTTGCTCCATTATGAGTCTAATTTGCTTAGCTGAGGCTCAGGTTAGCATTTTTATTGTTATATCTTTGTAGCCTTTCCGGATTGCCACCATGATATTTGCTCATTCCATATTAAAAGCTCCATTATTAACTGATCTTTTTTCAACATTGTAGTTTTTTTCTATCATGTTTATTTCTTAGTTTATTATTACTAGAGGATTAATGTTTGTTCTACTGGTTTTTGGCTTTGGTTTCTATTACGATTATGCTTAGGCTGTAACTATAAGAAAAGCAGAACAAAAGGGAACTGCTAGAAGTCTTTTAGCAAAGCTACACCATGGCATTTCACAGTCACTTGATGAAGCCGCTAGTATTCTATATTCTACAACGGGGGACTGCAAAGATATTTCAGTGACGTTTCTGGTATGTCATGCCTTTTTATATGGTCAGTAATTAAAAATTTGTTCCTTGGTGAATAGTAAAGACTGGTATAACTCTCAGCGCTTTC
Organism: Nelumbo lutea; assembly: GCF_056320005.1. Taxonomy (NCBI): domain Eukaryota; kingdom Viridiplantae; phylum Streptophyta; class Magnoliopsida; order Proteales; family Nelumbonaceae; genus Nelumbo; species Nelumbo lutea. Next base: position 22,587,716 of record NC_142686.1, on the reverse strand, counting down.
TATTATGTTTTTTTATATCTTTTTTGTTATAGATTCTGTATTGCAGGGTGAAAGTTATCAATGGTTTCCCAAATCCTTTTCCTTGATCCCATTTCTTCCTGGAGTTCAGTGACTGCTGATTTTTTACATTTACTTTTTCTATTAAAAGAAAAAAATCCAATTCCTTCCATTACTTGACACGAGGAAATAATGGTGATAACAATGATGACTACGATTAGTCTTTCTGGCCATTAATGTTTCACATTTTTCCAGTTGTATTTCTTCATCCTCAAATTATAAAGTCAGAACCATGTTTTTTCTTTCTTTCTTTTTTTTTTTTTTTTTTTTTTTTTTGAGAAGAGAGTAAGTGTGGTGTATTGTATTACTGTAGAAAAAAGGGTAATTCCCCATGGAGTGAATGACTGTACTTCTTTGTAAGGTTCTCAAAAAGTTGCATAAGTGTGACAATTACAAAAATAACATGTCAAGAGCAATGCCATGTGTTCTTTTTGTCTTTTTGTTGTTATCATATTTACTTTGTGTTCTCATGTCCTTTGACCAAGAGAACCTTCTTTTGCCTCTGTGGTTTGGCATTCTAATAATTAATATATTAGGATTGTTCCTCATATGGATATTACCTAATAAAACCTACTAAGAAGTTTTCCGTCCTTGTCCAACTTTTTCTTTTGATAATCAACAAAGAGAGGAAACATAAGAATTAAGGAAGAGCTATGAAAAACAAATATATATCTGGCAGGTCTATTAAAATGAAGGATAAGAACGACAGGAGAAAGGGCTGTGTCAATGGATCAAGTGACCCAAATACAAAGAGAGCCCCATAGGATGATAAAACTACCCAGGAAGGGCAGCCTCCGAGTACAACTCAGCCTGGTTTGCTCCCTCCTTTGCAAGAAGTTTGCAAAAATATTATTGACACCACCCATTAGGAGAAATACTATAATATATTTGGCCACCCTGAAAGTGTGGTGGGACATCCACAGACCTTTTTCCCATCCCACATCCACCCAGAGCTTCGAAGCCTCCTCCAACTTCCTAGCCAAAGAGACCTATGGAGAGGCTTATGTACAGCTCTTGAATAAGAAACAGCAGCTTGCCTTGAATGGAGTCTCCATCCTTATTTGGACCTGAGTCCATCAACACTTCTCTATTTCGATTCATGAACCTATCCCTAAACTTTCTGGATTCCTAATGCCAGAACCTTCCATTCTCAGGTAATTATATTTTATAAGGGCACGGAAGAATATTATAGCCATGATTTGACAAGTGTCGGACATGACATTACATTGTGATTTCCTGAAAACTGTTCCCACTCGTTTACTGTCTGGTAGGTGGTATTTGTCATCCTCAAATAGTCTGATCCCAGTGTCAATTGCATTGATCTTTAATTTATGCCTCATTCTTCATGTATCTTCAATTCTATTTTTTTGGGTACATATCTTCTATTCATTTGGTTCCCATCTTTTAATCAGAGTTCTAGTTAACTAGGTAGTTTTTGGATTCTGGTGAAAAATAACAATAATTTGCATTGGGAATTTGCTGTACAGTTTCTTTCAATAATAAAACCATGGGTTAGATGCCCAGTTTTAGTCATGCAAATGGTTGTAGCAATGCTTTCCTCATCATAATGATCATGTGTTAGGGGATTTTTTATATGTGGCGCATTCTTACAGTGAGCTAGGTATCAAGTGAAAAGAACTCGTTGAAAAGAAAGAAATTATAGTAACCAAGGCTACGTTTAGATCCCAGAAAAGTATTTTGTTAGGTAAAATATTTGTAAAGGGTTACAAAATATTATTTTTTAAATGTTTGATTGCAAGTTACAAAAAAAACTTGGAAAATTAGGTCATGGATTGAACTACTGGATTTTAGGATTATGTGGAGGAGAGAGAAACTTCCTTGAAATAAAAATTCTATTGGATGAGATTGATTTAGGGAGACGGCTGTGCAGTTAAAAGTAAAGTCAACAATCTTATCTAAAATATCAGATCAAATGACTTGTGATCTGAAAAGGGGCTAGTCATCCTACCTCATTCTCACTCGAGTTTTGGATAATATTTTGCTTTCCTTGGTATTTTACTGGCAATCACACACTAGAAAGTAAGTTATTTTCTTAAATAACTGTTTTGCAACATATTTTATAACCAACCAAACACAGCCTAAATCTTTTATCTTTTCCTCTCCCTTTCTTCGCTTTAGTTGTTGGAGGATATCTTCCGATGTTAAATTCTTGAGTTTACACCTAATTGATGTTTGACTTTTGTGCAGGACTTTATATCATCTTGCAGAGCCTTACACACATTAAGAAGCCAGAAGTACCTTGCAGAAGATTTGAAAACTGCAGGTCAAGTTGGGGTTGCAATTGGAGTTCTTCGCCGTGCTTTGGAAAATTCGAAGGAAAAAATGCCAAGGGAGAAGTCATGGCACTTGGTCTTCAGGCAGGAGATGGATGTTGTTAGTGAGATGCTCAGAAGGCTTGAGCATGAGAATGATTTTGTATGGCATGAGAAAGTCCACAGTGGGGATGAGTTGCCTTCAGTCCAAGGAATGAGAATAGTGAGTCCAATACCTTATTGTAGCCAGAGGTGGGAAAGAGAGCTTTTTTTCAAGATTTGAGAAAGCGAATGACTATATAGTGTCTCGTAATTTCCACTTAGGGAAAGGAAAGCTTGTCTTTCTGCTGAACTTTAATAAATTGGTTTAACTAGGGAAGATGAGAGATGTGACATGGAGGATTTCCTTGTTCTCACAACAAACTGAGAAGGCGTTATTTATTTATATTGGTAGAGTTTGTTGATCATCATTTCAGGGTAAACAGGAATTGCTTCCTTCCCGTGCACACCTTCAGAAAATTCGAATCACACAATATCTGAATTCCAATTTGGTTAGAAAATTTGATATTTGATATTCGACGAATATTAAAAATCAATGGTCGAATTCGATTAATTATTTGAGTATTTGATTCGATTCAAATTTAACCAATTAAGGTTATATTTGGTATCATTGTCACTTTTACTTGGAATAATTTACATCGGCCAATACAATATATATATATTCTATCACAAATGCTTTGGTGCCATTGCTTACATCAAATTTAGTGTTTCTATTATAAATGACAACACCCAAATAAATGTATACATTTTTTTAACGGAAGTGGTTATCTAATGTGATGTGATAAGATCATTGTTAAAAAATATGTATTAACCAATTTAAAACTTTGCGAGTAGTATTGGCAATGGTATCAAACACAACTTAATTAATTTAGGTAATTAATGAATTTATAAAGTAAATATTTTATTTATATAAAGTATATAAATATATATTTATATAATTTAAATATTATATATAAATGATATAAAATGTTTAAGTATATTATTTCTATATATAAAAATTAAATAACTAGTCAAATTTGGATATTTCTCTAATTGAATAAGGTAATACTTGATATTGATTTTATTAGTTAAATGGTATAAATAAGATATCCAAATTTGATCAACTATGTTATTTGAATTATCCGAATTCGATTTGATTAATATCGAATTTGAAATGGAATTTTCAATACTGTTGACACCCCTGACTAACGACAACATTGCATCCAACTTTCCAAATTAGCATTAATCTGGGTCCATCCACATTTGGTTTTTGTTTAATCAAAGGGTGCATAATGTCAATTCGTAGGCTCCACATGCACATCCCAACCGTATATTGTTAAATCTCCTAAGAGATCGGATCAGTGACTCATAGAGGGTGTCCCACAAGTGTCCCACAGCACCTCCACTCGGGAACATCTGAAATCGGATTCAATCAATGCAAGGTCCATTCCAACAACCTGTATAGCCTTGCATTGGGAATATCTCCACATGAAATAAAACACAGAGATGTTTCCAATGCAAGACTGTAAAAGCTATTCAAATGGTATTTGAACAGGTCTTGCACTGACTGAAGCCAATCTTGGAACATCTGCCATGATAAGCATGTGAGATGTTTCCAATGCAAAGTGAAATGTGCATGTGCAGCGTTTGTAGGGTCTCATCTCCTAATGACAAAGTATGTGCTTGATTTTGTTTATGTTTATGTTTATTGAATAAACATTTGTACTTTATTTGTTGGTAAAACCCAAAAATATAATAATTGCAACCATTTATGACAAATAGGTGCCATTAGGCATCATTTCAGCATTTATTGAATAAACATTTGTATTTTATTTACTGGCATGTACATAAACCAAAGTTTACTTTTTACATTTTCCATATATATAGAAGAATAAGAGAGAGAATGCTGAGATGGCACCTACGTGACACAAAGGTTTGCCGAATAAACCTAAAGAAACCAAACACCCTGTTGATGTTCTCGGTCTACGCTGATGTGCATGTGTGTGGCGCATTCTGTGGGGCGCCGTGGTGTGAATTCGCATAATGCATTTAAAGCGTCTCCCCATTCCTTAGCTAACAAACTCGGAACCAACCGAGTTGAGTCAACTCAATTCCGAGAAAAAACAACAAGAGAAGGTCAGGGTCCTTCTGGAACAACTGTTCAATGGGAATACTTTTGCCAAATGGAAACATTGTAACCATTTGAGTGGATGACCGCTGACCGGCAAGGACCAGGTTAGTGAGTGGTTAAGAATCAAAAAGCAGAATGGACTTCGCGGCAAAACTGGAAGCAAAAGACAGTCACTCAAAACCTGTAAAACCTGCAAAATCCGTGGTTCTCAGTTTCAGCCACTTGAACGGAAACTTACTATCAGTCTTGAATCGTTCATGGCTGTTCATTGCAATTCTTTCCTTTGCTCCTACAAAATCAGTACAAGTAATAGACCGTTTGTGTTGCCATGCTCGCCTACCCGTTTTCTTCCTACTTGTTATAATCCAATCCGTTTATCTTCATACAAATCGAGTCTCACAAAACGCAGGTTTCTTTCACACTTCCCTCTCCTTTGCAAGCTCCAATCCTGAATTATATCACAAATCACAATCATTTACAGGTTGGCTCGGGTTGTTTCCGCTGTGGTTTCTGAGGAGAACGCAGTCGGCTCGACTTCCGCCGGCACATATTTGTTCAAGCTCACGTATTTAGAAGTGGGTTCTTCCTAGTGGTAATCTGGGTTTTCTTTTTTTAATACTGATTTTTAATTATTTTTCTTTATTTTTCTGCAGGGTAATAGCTGGTTGTGGGATGTTGGTGGAGTGAAAATTCTGGTTGATCCGATCTTGGTGGGTAACTTAGACTTTGGAATTCCATGGCTTTACGATGCAGCCAAGAAGGTCTTAAAGAATTTCCGGGTATGTTGTCTTTAGTCACAGATCCCTTCTCATTGCCTGATTATTATCACTGTATAGGGTTTAGCTGATTGATTCCGTGTGTTTTACAATCATAAGCTTCTTTTCATTGATTGGCAATTATGGTGCAGCTTAGTGATCTTCCTGAAGTCGACTGCATACTGATCACACAAAGCCTCGACGATCACTGTCATTTGAAGACATTGAAACCGCTCTCCGAAATGTTTCCAAATCTGAGAGTAATAGCAACTCCCAATGCGGAGGCGATGTTGAACCCCCTTTTCAGCAATGTGAGTCGCACCTGTTTCATCTTAATTGTTCCTTGATCCTATAGGCAGCGGCTATGTTATGCAAGTTATGTGTAAAGGTTTTATAGGCCAATGCATCCGGCTACGTACTGCGTTATCCCTGTTCCTAATTTTATAAGATCCAGAAGGCAATGCTCCCCGAGGAACAACCATCCAAAAAAATAAAAAAATAAAAAAATAAAAAAAATCAATGAACTGCTGCTGGTGTCTATGTCAGTGGCATTGAATCCCTTGGCCCAAATGTTACAGGCTTATCTACTGCTGCAAATGCACTACCTGTGGGTTTAGCTAGGGTTTATTTCTGAGTTAGCATTGGATGTCCATAATCCATTTAGTCCTATGGCCATTACTCAATGTTGTTCCCGACTATCCATGGACCATGGTTTTGCAAGCAGTAGATTGGATAAGGGCCTAACATTCCGCATTTTCTTGCATGAAGTGGTTATTTTCAAAATGGAATTGGCAGCCCAAGTTTTTATCATTACACCAAGCAATGGCTCTTTCTCCTATATCTATACCCTAATTCATAGCCTACCAAGTTGGAATTATGATTAGGAGTTTCTAATCCATGCTGGTAATATTTATTACTGTGGTTATGGTTGAGTGTGCGTGATCCATACAGTCCTCTTGAATTCCTGGCTCTTTTTTTATGCTTTTCTTCATATAGAAAGGATAATTTTTAAAACTTTTATCTTTAAGAAATATGTAATTTTGTTTAATGTTATTTTAGTTCATTCATATTTCTTCTCCTAATGTAATTTTGTTTAATGTTTATTCTTTCTACTGAATTGGCAGCACTATTTTTTATTTTTATTTTTTGAATTAGATTGAAATATCCATGTCAGATGGGAAGTTAATGTCACGAACCCACTAATGGGTCCATATAGTTGGGGTAACATTAGTTGGGTTGTTAATTGTAAATAAACAAAGAGTCAGCATGTGTGAAGTGAGAACAAATCTGTAGGGGATATGGTTACAATTGGTTGTTGTGTCATGGGCTGGTTAGAGGCGTAGGGGGTCACAAGTAGTGAGTAGTGGGTCAATCACGTCTTTGCAAGAAGTTGTTAGTTTGAGGTTGGGATAAGTGGGTCAAGTTGTTACTTAGTTTTAGGGGCCAAGTCCTTTGGAGTGGATTATTGTTAGGAGGCCATTTAAATTGTAATCATCATCTTACTGGGAATCATCTGAATTTACACTTTCTCAATTGAGATTATTTGGAGGTTCTTTCGTCTTCCTCGAAGTAGACGAAATCCCATGTTACATCCTATCTGGGATCGTAACAAATGGTATCAGAGCCAGTTATGATTTCCGGTTTTGAGCATTGGCGTGCACAATTGCAAGGAAAGATCCTCTTGTTTGCCATTAACCAACAGTGGATGATGGAGTAGATGAATCACATGTTCGAAGGTTTTTTGGCAAGATTAGACCGATTCGAGTATTCACAAGCAAAGGAAAAGGGTGAAGTGGTTCACCCTTGCCGCAACCATTAGCACACTACTGTTTCGGTCATGGAGACTGAAGGAGCAGTTGCTACGGTAATTACCAACAGTGGGAAGAACTTGTTGCTGGATCAGTCTTTCACAGGGTTTATTCATAAACCACCGATTGCGGTAGGATTTTCACAAGAAAACAACGTGGATGAGGCCAAGGAGAAAGGCGAATCATATGAGAAGCTATTGACTTCGAGTGGTGTCAATAATAGTGGCGGGTTTTCAATCCCAAAGTTTTGTGCTGATTAAATCCTCCCAAACTACAAGGCAGAACCACCAGGGTAGACAATTCCAAAACGAGATGTGAATGGAGTGATTGGGGAGCTCCGGCCCAATTATTGTGGGATGCCATGTCTGCAATTGGTGACAACCGGGTGGAGTAAGTGCATGAATCCTCACAAGATTGTTGTTGGAGATTCTGTAATTTCCATGAAAAATTGGACCAATGGTAGTATGCGATGGAATTCTCATGTAGGGATTGCGGCTATCACCAATGTGAAGGGGGAGGAGGTCAATGAAAACCTTAATTCTCATATTCCATCTACTCTTGTCAAATCTGCCAACATTGGAGTCTACCCTATGGGCAACTTTATTTTTGAATCATTGAATCTATGTTGGAAGTCCAAAATATTACACCATGTGTGTGGAGTCTCTTGTAACCATCACGAGGAAGACTGTAGCATTGGGTTGTTGATGCAGATGCAGAGCCTAAAGCAGAAACAGAAACCATAGCAGAGGACAGAAATCTCGAATTTCCATCCTTTTCATGAGGAGAACAGAGAGAGAAGAGGGAAGGGGTCGCTAGCTCTTCGACCTTCACTAACATCTGAACTGAGTCATATTCCTACACTTTTTACATCCCAGAACCCTATCCATGGCTTCAAAGGTGCTGTCTCTATACCCAAGAAACCATCATCTCCAAAATGGGTGTCGATGAGGTGTAGAAATGTTTGCACATTCCATGGAGCTACAAGGGAGTAGGGAGGATGGCCATCTCTATCTTACTATCGATAGGTATAAGGGTTCAGTCCAATCAAACATACATCAAAACGAAAGGATGTTTACTCTTGAACAATTAACTACAATGATGCATGGTCATGGTGATGACAAGGACGACAATGGAGAGGTCTTCCTTGATGAAGATAACATCATTGATGAAACCGTGGTTGACAAAGAGGATCATCCTGATGTGGAAGATGAAGCTGGCCTAGATGCCAAACCATTGAATTTTATACGGTTGCATGCATTCCAATGGATATTAAACTTAGGGGTGAGCAAAACAAAAAAAAAAAACCAAAAACCGAACCGAAAATTCGGTTAACCAAACTGGCCACTTCGGTTTTGATTCAATATTTTAAAAAACCGAAGGTACCAATTCGGTTTCGGTTAACCAAAATAGAAAACCGGTGGTTAACCGAACCGAACCGACCGACATACATATTTTTATATATATTTTATGTATATTTATATTATATATATTTTATATTTTCTATACATTATAAATTAATAAATATGCATTATGTATATAAATATATATTTATTATATAATATATTATTTTTTTAAAATCTAATAATATATATATTTCTAGTATTTTATTATATATTTATACATTTTTCTATAATAAATATTGTAAATAATAAAAAACCGAAAAACCAACGGTTAACTGAACCGGTCAACCAGTTAACCGATCGGCTTCTGTTCGGTTTTGGTTATCGGTAACCCTGGTTTGGTTTCAAAAATTAGCCCACTGTTCGGTTAACTGAACCATGAACACCCCTAATTAAACTAGTGGCACCAAGTGGAGGAGATGATAGGATTTTCCCATGGGAGAATGAACCACTTGCAAGCACTAGCATGAGGTGTCCCTCACTTCTACCTCGAGCAAGGAAAGCATGTATTTAATTACACAGGGTCGCATGAACCAGTCCACCTTGGTAGCAGATGGCTTATCACAGGGTCCAATCATGCTTGGATTACCAGTTCAGAAGCAGTTAGGAGTAAGGAAAGTGATGATCTTGATGCCTATTTACTACTTGCGGTCATTTTGTTGCCTTTCATGTGCTTACTTTTTGCCATTTTTCTCTCAAAATGTGCAGCACCATTGCATGATGCTCTTTGGTCAATGTCAAATGACACATGGAGAACCTACATGACCATTGGAAGTGTGGCAGCTTTGCAGGATCGTAATGCTTCTGTTGTCAAGCTTCAAACTTTTATTTTGGCAGAATCTAATACCAGTATGCTAAGAGAAATTTTGAGTTGTGATCATAAGGAGATCTTAATTGCAGCCTTTGAAGCATTGAAAAGTCTAATACATGGCATGTATCATTGGGCTGAGTTGGACTTGTTAAAACTTTGACCTTGAGGACAAGGTCAATTTTTAAGGGGGTGGGAATGTGACAAACCCACTAATGGGTGCATATAGTTGAGGCAACGTTAGCTGGGTTGTTAATTGTAAATAAACAAAGAGTCAGCACATGTGAAGTGAGAACAAGTCCTTAGGGGATATGGTTATAATCGGTTATTGTGTCATGGGCTGGTTAGAGGCATAGTGGGTCGCAAGTAGTGAGTAGTGGGTCAATCACGTCTTTGTAAGAAGTTGTTAGTTTGAGGTTGGGATAAGTGGGTCAGGTTGTTACTTAATTTTAGGGGCCAAGTCTTTAGGAGTTGGTTATTGTTAAGAGTCCATTTAAATTGTGTTAAAAGTCTGTTAATATCTTAAGTTTAGTACCACAGGGGTACTATTGTACGTCCTCTTTTATTTTGTTTTATGTCGCCCTAGTATTAATACAAAAAGATGGTGCCGCCAACTTGACTTTTGGCTCTCAATCTCTTTTCTCTCCTCTCTCTTTTCTCTTCCTTTCTTCTTCTCTTCTAAATAATATGGCATCAGAGCGGACTATCAGATCTGAAAGGAGAGATTGAGCAAGCCTTTTTCTGTCTCCTCTCTTCGCCAGTTACTGTTTGCTTTATTGAAGATCTAGAATACAGCATCGGACTGAAGTACCTTCTATCCTTTCCTCTCTTTTTTTTTTTTTTCCTGGTTGTGTACCAGGACAGAACCAGTAGTAGGTTCACTTGTTTGATGTGAGGTGATCAGCACCTCTTTCCTTCCTTTTTTATGGGATTGGTTGATCCCTGTGATGTATTGTAGGTCAGTGGTGACCTTTATATGCTGCGACAACAGCCTTATGATGGGTTTGTAGGTCAGGAGATGACCTGTATGTGCTGTGACAGAAGCCCTCTAATTTATTGTAGGCTAGTGATGACCTGTTAGTGCCGTAACAGCAATTGATTTATTTCTTTGGTGATTGAAGAGTTGAGTTTCAAAAAAAAGTGGTTGTCTCTAGTCTCCTGGTGCAAAGAATTTTTTTTTTCAGCAGTTAGTCAGCACGTGAAGGGGAAATTGTGTGGACTAGAGACAAAATTTAACAAAATTTGTCTTTTTGGGTGTTAGACTGCACTATTTTAGGATTTTTTTGTGCCTACTTTGAGTGTGACCTGAAGCTGTTATCATGAGTGGTGAAGATTCTGCCACATCTGGTGTTTCCTCAATGCAGAATGGAATGAGTGGGGGTATGGATTTATCCTTCCCTATGGCTGTCATACCCTTGGATGGCTTAAATTATTTAGAATGGTTGAAAGGGATCAGGTTATACATTACTGCAAGGGAAAAGATAGTATATATAAATGGGAGAATTAAAGAACCTAATTCTGAGAGTGTTGAGTATGATAGATGGAACCAGGAAAATAGCATGGTTATGTCTTGGCTTTTAGTGTCTATGCAACCTCATGTGAGAAAGAACTTTATGTGGGATGAAACAACTTATGAGATTTGAGAACAGGCAAAGTCAACCTATTCTAAATTGCGTCACTATGCAAAAATCTATCAATTACAACTGGAATCATCCACTTGTAAACAGGGGGAGAGGAGTCTTTCTGTGTACTATTTAGACTTGACCTCCATCTGGAAGGAGTTAGATCACTATCAGAGTATGGACTAGAAGTGTGATGCAAAAGTGTACAAGTCCCTTGTTTCTCAACAACGAGTATTTGCATTTCTCCATGGCTTGAACCTTGTGTATGAATCCATCAAAGTCCAGATCCTAGGCAACAAAGATCTTCCATCTATCCAGGAGGTATATGCATTAGTACAATCAGAGGAAAGTAGAAGAAATTTGATGAATAATTCGGGGGGGGGGGATGCAATTGTGTTGGCAGTGAAAGGGAATGTTGCTACAGGTGGGGGAAATTTTTTAAGAAAGGGGACTTTCAAAAAAGGGTGCACCCATTACCAGAAATCTTGACACTCGTGATACATGCTGGGAACTTCATGGGAAGCCAAAAGGGGCTCATGAATTGAGTAAGAAGCAAGGTTCAGATCTGAATAAGAAGTCGGGATAGCAAGGTCCAAGAAAGCTCATTATAGCAAACATGGCCACTCAAGAGAATCAACCCCCTACTACTACTGTGACTCAGACACACACCTCCGGTTCTGACCCTAGGGAGGAAGGATATTATTAATTCCTTTTGTGACCACTTAGAACCCTATGGTAGGGCAATTTGTCAGATGAATGCTCCTCCTCCCTCAACTTCATTTGCATCTACATCAGGTAATTCTGCCCAAGGTTTAAAATGTCGATGTCGATGGAAATGTCTCTTACCAAAATATAAGACATATGTCGGAAATGTCGAGGGGAAATATTGTAAAAATTAGAGACATTGTGGAAATATTATGAAATGTGTGGAAATATGCAATGATATTTTGTAAAATGATAAAAGAAGCATTACTACATACTAGACTATTATCTTATTCCCAACCATTATATAAAGCTAAGAAACTAAGACCAATAACAAATTAGTAAATGACGATTTATTGATTTATTATGCATTTTGATGTTTTTACAAGGTTATCCGTTATTTTCTTTTCTTATTTTTAATTCTGATTTATTATAAATTCTGATATATTTATTTCACACTAGTAAATAGAAATACATTTATTCTGATTTTTTAAATGTTAAAGTTATAATACATTATGTTTTATTATAAATTTAATAAACTGATTCTCCTTTTTGTAGTATTAAGATTATGATAAATTCTGATTTCTTATAAAACTTATTGAATTTATTATGATTTTTAATACTAAATTTATAATAAATTATGATTTAGTATAAAATTTAATAAATTTGTTCTGATTTTTTATATTAAATTTAGAATATGATTTATTATAAAATTTAATCAATATTTTCTTATTTTAATAAATATTTAATAATACTAACTAGTTAATATTTTATTACTTTAAAAATATTTTATGTTTTATATTATAAAGTAATTAATTTATTCTTTTGTTTTTATTTTTTGTTAATTCCTTTTTATAGATATTTTATTTGAAATATTAAATAGAAATTATTAACGGAATAATTTATATTAATATACTATATTATATTAACATAATATACTAATATATTATATTATTAATGTACATAAGTCGACATCCTGTTGACATAATAGGAAAACTGTCTTTTTTTTTGTTATTTGGACTGATTTGGTTGACATTTCCGAAATATAGGAAATGCTGACCTAAATAATGTAATTTTTATATTACCATCCATTTTCGTGTCGATGAGCCTCGACATCGACATATGTCGGGTGACATTAGTGAAATGTTGCGACATTTGAAACCATGATTCTGCCACCACTTTCCATGTATCGTCTCATTCCCTTGATTCTCCTTAGATAATTGATTATGGAGTGTCAAAACATATAACTAGTAAGTCCACTTACTTTTAGACCTATCACCTCCTCTCTAGAAGAGACAAGGTGAGACTAGCAGATGATTCATACTCTACTATAGTTGGTCAAGGAACCATTTCTCTTCCCTTTGGCCTCACCCTACCTAATGTTTTACATGTTCCAAAATTCCCTATTAATTTGTCCTCTATTAGTAGTATCACTAATTCTTTAAACTGCTTAGTGACCTTTTTCCCTTCTTATTGTGTGATCCAAGATTTGGCCTCGGGGAAGATGATTGGTAGACATATGATGGATGGGCTCTACATGTTGGAGAATAAGGCTGGTCTTATAATCACAGAGTCTAAGAGTCAGTCTAGTTAGAGTCATGTCTATTTATGTCATGGTCGTCTTGGTCATTTATCTTTTGAGTCCTTAAAAATGGTATTTCCAAAGTTGTTTAAGTTAACGTCAATGTCGGAGTTTACATGTCAAACTTGTTAATTAAGCATTGTAGAACTCTTTTTTCTTCAAAGAACAATAAATCTGAATTTCCTTTCCATATTGTTCATTCTGATGTTTGGGGCCCTGTTACTTTACCATTTGAGAGTGGCTACAAGTATTTTATTAACTTTATTGATGATTACTCCAAATACACATGGGTGCATCCCATGCGAATTAGGGATGAAATACCAAAAATTATCCAAGATTTCCATTGAATGATCTTCACCCAATTTCAAATTGAAATCCAAGTTTTTCAATCCGATAATGCCAAAGAATATTTGCATAATGATCTCATAGAGTTCTTTGCTTCGTGAGGATTACTTCACTGTAGCTCATGTGCCCAAACACCACAACAAAATGGTGTTGCTTAAAGAAAGAATCGACACCTTCTTGAAGTGACCTGGGGGTTACTAATTCATATGAATGACCCAAAACGCTTTTGGCTTGAGGTTGTCCTTTGTGCTATTTATCCCATTAATAATATGTCATCTAGCTGGTTAGAGTGCAAAGCCCCATATCGGCTTGTTTTTCCTAAGGCTTCTCTTCTTTCTATTCCTCCTCGTGTGTTTGACTGTCGTTGTTTTGTTCAAAACCTGTCACCCACCCATAGAAAATTGGATCCTTGTACTATTCCTTGCATCTTCTTGGGGTACTCCACCACTCAAAAGGGATACCGGTGCTTTCTTTAAGAGTGTCTTCCATGTTTCTCTTCAGGGGGAGTGTAGGAATGAAGAAAAACCGGTTCATCTCCTTCCTCTTCCTGATCCTCCTCCCTTTTGTGTTTTCTTTCACCGTCACAAAGGCCAACCATGCTCAAGAGCTGTAGAGCACCTAGAAACTGTACAACCTATACCACCAATGCCATCAAACTCTTCGGGGGTGGATCCTACCCAACTAGGTACCTTAGTTCCCATTGATGTTTCTGACCCTATTGCTATTGATACCTCTACTGCCGATGACCTTGACCTTCCTATTGCTCACCACAAGGGTGTTAGGTTTTGCACCACTAAACATCCCATTTCCCATTTTGTTTCCTATGAGAACATTTCACCTTCCTTTCGGGCCTTTCTTTCTTCCATTGACAGTGTTCCTATTCCTAAGAATGTGGAAGAAGTTTTGTTGGTGCTTGAATGGATAGATGCTATTAAGGAAGAAATTAGTGCTTTGCATAAAAATGGCACATGGGAATTGTAGATCTTCTTGAGGGGAAGGAGCCAATTGAATGTAAATGGCTTTTCATTGTAAAACATAGGGCTGATGGCATAGTAGAGCAATATAAAGCTCGTTTAGTGGCAAAAGGGTTTACACAAGTGTATGGAATGGATTATGCAGAAACTTTTGCACTTATTGCTAAGATGAACTCCATTAGAGTCCTTTTCTCTTTAGTTGCTAATCTTGATTGGGACCTTCATCAACTAGATACCAGGAATGCTTTTCTAAGTGGTGACCTTGAAGAAGAAGAAGTGTACATGGTGCAACCCCCTGGTTTCCGATCTAAAGGTAATGAACAAAAAGTGTGTAGGTTTAAAAATCATTATATGGCCTGAAACAATCACTGAGAGCCTGGTTCAGTAGGTTTCATGTAGCTATTTAGCAAAGAGGATACAAGCAATGCCAATCTGATCACACGTTATTTGTGAAAAGAGGGGAAAGAAAAATTGCAGCCCTGATAGTATATGTTGATGATATGGTTATCACTGATGATTGGAAAGATGAAATTCAAAAGTTGAAGAGATTTCTTGCTACCCAGTTTGAGGTGAAAGATCTAGGTCCTTTAAGGTACTTCCTTGGAATTGAAGTTGCTCACTCACAAAGGGTATCTTCATTTCCCAGAGAAAGTATGTCCTAGATCTGCTCCAGGATACAAGAAAATTGGGAGTGAAACCTATTGATTCTCCTATTGCTCCTGATCACAAATTAGGTGACTGTCAAGGTGAATTCATCAAGGATGTGAAACAATTTCAAAGGCTTGTAGGAAGATTGTTATATCTTTCTATGACCTGACTAGACATTGCTTATGTAGTGGGTGTTCTTAGCCAATTCATGCATGCACCTAAGACCACCCACTTGAAGGAGCTGAAAGAGTTCGCAGATATCTTAAGAAGTTTCCAAGTGCAGGTTTATTGTTCCAAAAGCACGGGCATTTGAAAGTTGAGGTGTATACCAATGCAGATTGGGCAGGATCCCTATGTGATAGGAAGTTCACTAGCGGCTACTGTACCTTTGTGGGAGGGAACCTAGTTACCTGGAGAAACAAAAGGCAGAATGTGGTGGTTAGGTCTAGTGCTGAAGTTGAATATAGGGCAATGTCTCATGGAGTGGCTGAAATTACGTGGCTAAAAAATTTGTCAAGTTGGGATTTACAATTGATGGACCTATGACCCTATACTTTGATAACAAAGCAGCCATATTGCCATAAACATTGCTACTAATCCGGTGTTGCATGATAGAACTAAACACATCAAAGTCGACAAACATTTTATCGGAGAAAAGGTTGTTAAAGGGGAAGTGTGTACCCCCTATATCAGTTCTGAAGACTAACTTGCAGACATCTTAACAAAAAGGTTACATCACTTGTGGCATCATGATTTATGTGACAAGTTGGGCATGATTGACATCTATGTCCCAACTTGAGGGGGAGTGTTAAAAGTCTATTAATATTATAAGTTTAGTACCATAGGGGTACTATTGTACTTTCTCCCTCTTTTATTTTGTTTTATGTCACCCTAGTATAAATACAAAAAGTTGGCGCCTCCAGCTTGACTTTTGGCTCTAAATCTCTTTTCTCTCATCTCTCATCTCTCTTCCTTTCTTCTTCTCTTCTGAGTAATAAATTGTAATCATCATCTTAATGGGAATCATCTGAATTTACACTTTCTCAACTGAGATTATTTGGAGGTTCTTTCATCTCCCTTGAAGTAGATGGAATCCCATGTTACGTCCTATCCGGGATCGTAATAGTTAACATCTACACTCCGGTGATAATTTTGAAAGTAAACATTGCATTGTTTATACAGTTTAAATGTTTTGTAGTAAAAACATTAGAAAGTCAGACAGAACTTATAATGGTGATCTAGAGGCTTGCCAACAGACAAGCATTACCAGTTCCTATTTCTAAGTATTATAATGAGATATTGATATGTAAAGATGCAATTCTGGTCGTCCTTGTTTCCAACTTTCCATGCCTTTTTCAGCATCAAATGCAAGTGCATATTTTGAATTGCTACATCCCTCTAAGGTTCTAACTATTATTGCCTAGATCCAGACCATTCAATTGGATCAACGGTTAAATAAAAATTGTAAAAATCATATTAAGTACCTTGAACTTTCCTTCCTTGGGTTGCTCTCTTTGGAAGAAAATTATGGAAATCTACCCTCTGGTTCAAAGTGGTTTGTCCCTTAAGTTGGGTTCAGGTCTTTGTTTGAAATTTTGGAAAGACAGCTGGTGTAACAATAGGTCCCTTGAAGAGCTGTTCCCTCACCTGTTTCAACTCACAGAGAATCAGGATGTAATGGTGGTAGATTGTTGTGAGCTGATGGGGAATAGTCTTGCATGGAGCCCTAAGTTCAGAAGACCTTTCCAAGATTGGGAAGTGGACCAAGTGGTGAACCTGTTGAACTTGCTCACTAGTCAAGTTCTGAACCCATTGGAAGAAGATTCATGGATTTGGAAATGGATCGTTGATGGACTATTCACTGTAAGATCTTTTGCCAAAAAATTAGCTAGTGGAGGACTGGATAACTTTCCTGCTACAAGAATCTGGACTCAGATTCCTCCTCTCAAAGTGAATCCGCTGCTGTGGGTGGTGGTATTGGATAAAATCTAACTAAACAGAATATGACAAAAAGAGGAATTCTGATTCAGAACATGTTGTGTGAGCTGTGTGGGCAAGCAGAGGAGGATAACAATCATCTCTTCATCCATTGCCCTTTTGCAGCTGGAATTTGGAACCATTTTCTCTCTTCGGAAGGTATTTCTTGGGTCATGCCAAAACAGGTTCCAGATCTGCTAAGGAGTTGGGATTTGCTAGGTCTTTCTAAGCTGACTAGAAGTGTGTGGTGGGCTATCCCTGCAGCTGTTATCAGTTCAATATGGGCAGAGAGAAACAGAAGAATCTTTCAGAATAAGAAAAAAGAGGTGGACTGTCTTGTGTATGGTGCAATGGGAAAGCTAGTGTCTTGGTCTGCAGGTGTGAAAGGCATCCAGCCTAGGGTCTTGGGGTCTCAGTTAAGATCTGTTAGTAAGCTGAGAGGCTGTTCTCAGTCTTTGCTCCCTTCTGGGAGGTCCTTTGTATGGTTCTGATTTCTATTAATAAATTTACCCTACCTTTTTCAAAAAAAAAAAAAAATCAAGTCATGATGTGATGTCAAAATATATTTAGTTATTAGAAAAACGCATGGTACTTTAATTCTATGTTTCTAGTTTGAATTTTTGTATCAGGTTTTGTCCATTCCAGAAGTTACTTTGCACTCTAGTATGCAGATTTCTTTTAGAACCCTGCTTAAAGGAAAATGAAACAAAATCTTTTCCTTTTGTGGTGTACGCCTAACTCCTTGCCTCAGGCACCTTTTAAAACCATGTCTTGGAGTCCTTTATTTGACAGCCAATGCACTACTTGATTTTCCTGTTGAGAGTACTTGATCTCCAATCCTTCTTTCCTTGCAATGTTGTGATGTTGGTGATGTTCCAAGGTGGTTTAATCTTTTTTTGGAGGCTGATATTTTTGAATTTCCTTCTATCCAATCCATTTTCCAATGCCACCATGTCAGCTTCTGAAACCACCCAAGTTGCTGCTATATTAATTGTTGTTCTTCCAATGTACTTCACTATAGTTTTTTTTTTTTTTTTTTTAATTGTACCATTTGGTCTCTCATTATAGGGCTGTTTCCCCATTTGAAGGCTGAGATTTATCAAAATTTATTTTGATGGATCCAGAGTCAGCAGCTATCTTTTTTACCATACACCATTTTAATTTATTCATGTCCTCAGAGTTTCTATTCAATGGTCTTTGTTTTTCCAAACTGACCATAATATCAATGCTGTTTTTTGCCAGTAATATTCAATCTCTCTCCCTGTCTTGATTTGATGATATGGTTTCACCATTCTGCCACTGATCTGCCCTCATCATTTCAAGCCGGGCAGTTGGAACTTATGGTAATCCAAACCTGTTTAGTTAACAAGAATTCTTTGAATAAATGGTTCACATCTTCTGGACCTTCCTCACATCAAGTACGTTCCATGTTTATGTTCATCTCCCATTGCCCCCTTTTGGGAATTGTTTTGTGGGGAGCCTGCTATTGAGTGGTAGCCACAGAAAGGTTTTGATTTTTGGAGGGCACTTGATTTTGCATATCCTCCTAATAGATTTTTAAGTTTGTAATCTGTATGTCCAATAATCTCAGAATGATTTTATAAGCTGATTTCATTGTAAATGTGCCTGTGTCTTCTCCCCACCTTATTTTATCTTTTCCAGGTAGTATAGACAATGTTATGGTTTGAAATTCGTTTTTAGTGTTGGTAGATGCTAATTGGTCAGTTCTATTTATTTTCCATTGTCCACTCTTAGGGTCAATTATTTCCACAACTTTTAAGTCCAAATTAATTTTTGGTCAATCCCTGTTACCAATTCTATTAATGAATTGTTCATTTGAGATTCAATTTTCAGTCTAAAAGATGGGTTTTCCTTATTTCTAATCCATCTTAGAACCATCATAACATTGTTTCTATTGGACAATTCCCCTCAAGGCCCACAAATTGTTCTTTCTATTTAAGATCGCCCACCCTAGTTTTGATAAGTTACAGAATTGGTATATTCAGATTTTCTAATCCCAGGATGAAACTCTCAATTTTATCCTCTCAAACACATCAAGGGAGTGACTTTTGTTACTCTACCATGGATGGTAGGGGTTCCAAGATATTTGTCTTTCATACTTCCCATGGGGATTTTGATGGCTCTAACAAGAGTTCTTTGTAATTTCCTAAGAATATTCTTGGAGTAATATGTCATTGATTCCTTAAATTTTGGTAACTGGCCCAATTCTTCAGCATAATTGGCAAATATTTGCCTAATGGCGATGCATGTTAGGAGTCACTTTTGCATGTACCATGCAATAATCATAAATTGAATGATTGGGATAATGACTTCATTTTTTTTTTTTGAGGTTTTAACCCCAAAGCTTATCCTTTCTATTTCCTGTAGCTCTTAATATATGTCCTGTTAACACCTCTAAGCATGTGGTAAATATTTCAGTTGGGGACCCATTTATTAAAACTTCTTGTTAAACTATGGTTATACCTTCCATATCCCAATTTACCCATTTTTGGTTGAATCCAGACTTCAGAAGGACTATTACAGTGAATTCTCATTCTAATTTATCATATGCTTTTTTCCATGTCTATTACAGCAAATTGTTCCAATTTTGCCTTCTTTTTTAAATGTATCATTTTAATTCATGGGCTATTAAGATGTTATCAAGTATTTGTATTTTAGTAATAAATGTGTTCTGGTATGAAGAGATCCATTTCTCCAAGGTTTAACCTCATTACTAATTTGATTCTAAATCAGACTCTTGTTGGCTTTATAATTCCTACATCAACTATATAAAATAAAACTGACCTAATATTTAATATTTCTTTTACCCCAATGGATGTATATTGACCAGATCCACTGTGTATGACGAAACAAATTTTGCACTAGCATCCTCTTCTTGTGGGGCAGCTGATAATATCTTACCAAAATATGATAACACAATGGCTCTATTTCTGCCCATGATCAAATGTAAAAGCACTTCCTTCTCATAAACTATTTGGAAATCTAAGTATGACAAACTCTCTTTTATTCTAATGCATGTTCTTTTCTTCCTTTTCAACTTTAGGACCTGATTGGCACCAATCTCGTAACCCTATTTTTCAATATTTTCCCCTTCTCTTCTGCTCAATAGATGACATACTAAAGGCACATTTAATCCAGGGCATGGTTTCTTTACTTCTCAGGTTACATATTTAGAACCTGGCCAAAGCTCTGAAATTGAAGGGAAGAATGGTCTTAAAGTCATAGTAAAGGCTACTGCAGGGCCTATTTTAGGTCCACCTTGGCAGCGTCCAGAAAATGGGTGAAGTTCTTAAACTTGCCAAATTGCCAATGTTACATCATACTTATTCTTACCCAGGACCCAGCTGACTTGGATTTTTGTATATTAGATACTTATCAATTCTCATTTAGGAGCAATATGTTGACACTCCTTGCCCTGATGATTTCTCGTACCACATCTCACCATTCTATTTTGTATTCCAGGTATCTCATCACTTATAGGCAAGATTGCTTGACTCTTTACTATGAACCTCATTGTGTCTACAACAAGGAATTTCTGGAAAAGGAGCATGCTGACATTGTCATTACACCTGTGATAAAGCAATTGCTACCAAAGTTCACTTTGGTTTCAGGACAAGAAGATGCCGTTCAGCTTGCAAAGCTTCTAAATTCCAAGTATGACTTTTAACTTGACCTTGGCGTTTATGGTTGGGGTGGCATATCGTTCTCTTCTTTGCATTTAGATTATTGTTTTTGTTCTTTTTTTTCACAGATTTATTATACCAATGAAGAATGGAGATCTTGACAGCAAAGGGCTTCTCTCAGCTATAATTCAGGCTGGAGGGACAATGGAATCATTCAAGGTTAGAATTTTGTTAATCCTTGTTTAAATTGGAAAAACAAGGATTCCATTATCTTAAAAAACGCAATCTTGCTGTTGAAATTCAAATGCCACATTCATTGTCATAAATCCATCTTTACCCATTGAGCACCCTGCTGACCAACCAAAAGAAAAGGAAATAAGAATTGGTTATGCCATGAGTCACAACTAGTTGCTACTAAAAAAAATCTATGTAGTTCCGCAGCATAAGGTATATGGTGCATTATGTGGTATTGCTAATTTCTGGAAGCTTTACGTGGAAAGGCTCGTGTAGTTGTTTCTTAGGCTCAGTTTGGAAGGAGGAGTGCAAATACAAATATGTGGAGTGCAAAACCTTGTATTTTGTATAATTTTGTATCAATTTGTACTGTACATATTTGTATTTGTACTCTTGCCAAACTGAGCCTTATGTACATTTTTAAGTCACCAGTTAAACCTTCTGAGGGCCACAAAATTTATTTGCAATTAATCATTCATCCAATCAAAGTAGGGAAGATAAGCTTTTGCAGTTGGCTATTATTCTTGGAGGATTATTTGGACTGTTTTCCGTTTCCTTTTTATCACCCAGCTTCTTTCTAAAATTGCTTTCAAATGACAAAGTTGATGACTTCGATATACAGGATCTTTTGTCCAAAGAGATGCCAGATGCAGAGGTACTAGAGCCAACCCCTGGTGTACCGGTGGAAATTCCAGCATTATCAAATACCCCATAACATATTTTTACTCTTTGTAATAATGTTGTTGTTTCAGTTATTCTTTTCATTACCAATTTTGGATACATCTCCTTAAAACATGTACATATATATAAATATATCATTTCTTAGTTTTATGGGTTCGTAATAGCTAGAATTTCACTTATGTGAATGAGTGGCTAATGCTCGTAAGGTTCTAATTCTCAAAACAAGGTCCTCAAATGTGGTTTATGCATGTAGGATGAGGGGTTGAGCCAGGACTCTTCATTTGTAAGGCCACTGTATATACTTAAAAGTTTATGTTGTGAGCCACTCTATTTCAATGGTGGCCAAAATCCTTTCAACCCCAACATACATAAAGGGTGCTCTGAAGACTTCTCTCCACTCTGGCTCCACCCGTGTGGAATGGGCAACTAATTTGGTCCATTTGTTATGGCTGCGTTTGGAAGCAATGCAAATGGAGTGTAAATCCCGGATCAGGGAAAATTTGCACTCTGGTTCACTTTTGTTTTGTTTGGCAATGTTACATTTATGCATTGACAAATGACAGACCAATGCATATTTACATTGATAATAAGAAGTAAAAGTACATCAATAAAAAAGAAGTAAATTTGCATTCAAGTGGGTTTTTGATAAAAAAAAAAAAAAGCATATGCTTTATTGAAATTCATGTTTGTATCCATTACAACTAAAAGTTTGTTTGGCAAGAAGGTAAATTTGTCAGTGCAAAACTAACCCAACTTTGCAATTTATATGAACTGTTTTACACTCTATATATTTGCATTCACACTTATTTGCTTCGTTTCCAAATGCAACCTAAATATTTTGTTTTTTAAATGCTTTGACTGAAGGAAGATATTGTGTATTGTATGTATACAAAACTCAACCAATTGTAGCAACAAGATTTTTTGTTGTTTGGAATGATGTGTCATAGATTAGGGTTATTTCTCAAACAAGAGAAAACAATGGAATGACAGATTTGTAACCAATCAAAACTTCTCTCCTTATAGCAGAAAGCTCTAGTTTGCATTTTCTTCCAAGTTATCCTAAAAGTTCCTCTGTTGCCTGATTTAGATCTTTTGAGCCACCAACACGCGGTATCCTTTCATCCTTTATGTCTTCATTGGAGCTTCTGGAAAATAACGTCTTTGCCTTAGTTTCTGCTTTAATCCTGGAACACTCCCAAATTTTTCTATATGCTAATCATTGAACTTAAAATATCTTTCATCCACAAAAAGAAACACGAAGTTTTTCTCCAGTACTAATTCACAAGCATGAAAGGAAGAAGAAACTTAAAACACAAGCATGCTTTTCCACATCCTCCAAGCTCAAGTGAAAATTACATGCCCTTTTTTATGGATAAAAGCAAACTATCATTACAAAATAAGAAATAGGGAAGTAAACAAATATGTTAAAGAAGTTGACTTAACTATTAATAATCTGTCTCGTTCAGCAGTGTCATGAAAATGTGTAATAAATCTTATGCATTACTGTTTTTAAGATCCTTTTGTCTCATAGTTTATAACTCGCTCATATCCTCAAGAAATTTTCATTGCTATGGTATGCATTGATGTTTTTAAGATACAGTTGTGCAGATCAAGAATTAAGAACTATAATATTTTTATTATATATTATTTTCTATAATTATAATATATATATATGTATATTTGAGCTCGAGCTCGGCTCGCCAAGGTAGTACAAGGCTCGAGCTCAAGCTTGAACTCAGTTCGAGCTAGAACCTTGAGCTTGAGCTTGGCTCAGGCTAGATTTGAGAAAAAATATTTTATAAAAATAAAAAATTATATATAAAAAATATTTTTTATTTGATATTTAAAGAATTAAGAACTATAATATTTTTATTATATATATTATTTTTTATAATTAATATATATATGTATATTTGAGCTCGAGCTCGGCTCGTTTATTAATCGAACTTGTAAATTGGGCTCAAGTTCGGCTTGAAACTTGGCTGAAACTAAGCCAAGCCGAGCTTTTCATAAGCCGAGCTCGAATAGCTCGTGAAGAGCTTGGCTCATAGCCACCCCTACCTATTATAGCCATACTAACCCTTTTTCCCTCTCTTAAGTCTCATCTCTCTTATCTCACATAATGGTTTCTATTCCCAATGGGATTCTCTAAATTTTGCATGGTGTTCAGAAATGAAAATGCCCACCTCGTGTGGTTTTCTCCTAAATGGTGTTTTATTAATAAAGGCAGTGCTTCAGAAAGTGACCTTTTATTTGGCATCGTTTTTTTCAGGAAAAAAATTGCTCCAAACCATACTTTGAAAATCAAGAAAGTGTGATATGAAGAAACACCAAATTCAATGTTTCTCAGAAAACAGCTTGTTGCTGCCAACGGTGCAATGACATGCATCAATGTGGCATAATCTTGGGCATTGGATAATGTAGACCAATTAACGGTTATACAACATTGGTACCAAACAAAAACAGTGTTGTTTTCTTAGAAAATAGCCTATGTGGCAGCAACGATGACATAAAAAAAAAAAATCCATTTTCTGAGAAAATGATGCAACAAACCCCTTCATGTATACAACACCATTTTCTCATAAAATATCTATGAAGGCATTGATACCAAACACCTAATAAACGACTTTAGATCTCCAACCCACAAGAAACCTACATACCTACCCATAAAACACTATAACGGTACATCGGAAACATCTCCCATGATTGATGGGAGATGTTCCGGATGAGCGGCTGTGAAGTCCTGTGGGTAGTGCTACTCTTGTCAATCTAAACAGGCTTCCTGTGCTTCATTGATAAAAGTATAAAACATTAAAAATTTAAAACCTACATTATGGTAGGTTATTGCTCTGGTCAGTGATGTCTAGTGAGCTACAATAATGGAGATGCTTCGCTGGCCCTCATAGTTAGAGCATGATTCATGCTTCCACATTTTGAACCCATAAAAACGGTTGACCCATTAATATTATATATTTCTGTTTCTAACAGATGAAGAATGGATCTTTTTTATGCTTTTAACGCTAATTAATCTTTCTTTTTCTTTGTTTACAAGGATAGGCCAAATTTTCCTTTTCTGGGACCATCGTAAGGGATGATTCCCTGGATCACATGGCACATTCATGAACCATCCAATTGGGTTTCTTCAACATGGTTGGTTGGTTTGGAATGAAATCTCAAATCTGTGGCTCCAAACCGCCTTCACATTTGGAAGAAATGATGCTAAGTTTGGATTACTAATAAAAGATGTGTACCCAATGAAAGATGCTTCCTGGTTAATTTAATCCATTAATTAAACCCTAATTCATGTTCAGAAGAGATGGAATCCTGGTCTTTGGAATGTTCAACCTTTTGTAGCCTTACAAGAACATAACTTATATATAAATGGAGAATATCCTTGGACAAATCCAGGTACCTGGAATATTCCTATTGTATATTGCACATATAAGATCAAATAGATTTTATTATTATATTACAAACATGACTGTCATACATACATACTTGCATCTTTCATTCTGTCTATACTCTATAGGTAGGAATGGGATTCAAAAAGACATTCAACCCTTTTTCATGTTTCTTTTATCTGATTAGTAACCAGATTTATTATTCCACCATGACTTAGCACCTAGGTTTCTGTAAGGCTTGTTTGGAAGTCAATGAAGATTGTTGTTTGGTGAACTGAAATCAAGGTTTAAATTATCAATGCATTCAATATACTTAAAAATAAACATCATGTGTGAAAATGGTATTATATCATATAATATAGTTAATGTTTAAAATTTTATCATGTATCGGCTAATATATTATACCTACTGATACACAAAATATGGGTGTTTTAGGCCTTTGGCCTATTTCAGGGGGTAAATAGGCCTAAAACCTATCCCCTAATATATTTTTCAAAAAATAAACAAAAATAAGGTGAGCGCATGGTTCAAAGTACCAATACAGTCTTTACACCGTATCGGGGTATATCAACAAAGTTATTAATATTTTAACTAATTAATATCACTCAACTCAAAGTATTTAACCTATCAAAAACCTTGAAAACCGATATGTATCATAAGATGAGTATTGATACTTTGAACCTTGGGTGAAACCTTT
This sequence comes from Nelumbo lutea, assembly GCF_056320005.1. NCBI lineage: Eukaryota > Viridiplantae > Streptophyta > Magnoliopsida > Proteales > Nelumbonaceae > Nelumbo > Nelumbo lutea. The sequence goes on along the minus strand of NC_142686.1, from coordinate 22,561,938 downwards.
TGAAATTGGATCCCATTGTTATACTTAAAATAAAACTTGGCGTGAGGTTCATTTAAGGAGCAGAATCGCAAATTGTTGGTGTGAGAATTCTAGAACCATGACAAATGGCTTCCTTGGTTTTTAGAATTCTTGCGTCTAAGCAAACATATTTCGGTATCATGTAATGTGGACATGGCATTGATGGCTCTTCGTAGAAAAAAGAAAAAAAACAAACAAACAGATCAAAAGCCCACCTTTGTTTCCAACATTTCGATGTCTATAATTTATGACTCAAGGTTCCTTTTAGAGGTTACCTACTCTTGAATCTTGATGTTTGTTTGAATTGTGGGGCTTGAAGAGGGTGGTGATGGATTATTAATTCTTGCACCTTAGAACTAGAAAATTGATTTCTTTTTTTCTTCATGGGCTAGCAATTATTGTGTGAATTGTTTGCTTAAAAGAGTATAAGAATCTGCCCATTCTTAGGCCCCATTTGTTTTTCAGTAAGTTATTTATTTGGGTAAATATAATTATCCGGGTAAGTTTTTCTTGGAAAATACTTACTCAGGTAAGTATATTTACTCATGTTCTTTTATTTTCCAAGTAAAAAAAGGAAATGACCATTTTAACCGTAAAAAATCATTATTAAGAGGGCATTTGTTTGACTCATTCATTGTTGGAAATTTTCCCCCAAAGTGAAAAAGTTATTTACCCACCTAGGAGTACATGAGAAATAAATTTTCCCCCGTCCCCACATTAATCTGAAAAAAAAAAAACATGGGGTTATTCCCCCCTCTTAAAATCCAAAAAAAGAACACCCCCTTATATTAAAAAAGCGGGTTCCCCTTTTTTTTTACGTCTTTTTGGTGTAGCATGATATAAAGACATGATTCAAGAAAAGGAAAAAGAAAAATCAATATGTCTAGGGCTGCAAACAGTATCCCATTGTTTGAATTCAAATTTAATCCCATTAAAGGTGATCCAAATTCGATCCATTTTAAACAGTTTTGTCCTATTATTTGAAATATCTGGTTTGGATTTTGGAAACTGAGTTTCAATGAATGAAAGCCATTTTTTTCATAACAAATAAAAATTAAAAATTGATCCATCTAAATATGAATATACACCCCATCCAATCTAATATAATTTGATTCCATTTGATTTATTTAAATATATATACTCGTACATGTTAAAAGTTTATATTGTACCTCTAAGTAAAATTGGCTTGAATGTTGTGTTTTTACTTTTTACTAGATCATTCAAGTTTTTAATTTTTAAATTCACTTTATTTATGAAATACAATATCAAAGTCATTTTGAATTCATTTTATTAATAATATATAAAATTTTCATCATTGTTAATTTAACTTATTTATACCATTCAATATCCCATTGCAATCCAAATCAGATGCAAATCCAAAGGACAAGATCTGATTCAAGTTCAAATATATCCCTTTTCTTTTTCTTTACAGATGGATTTTAACAAATCAGAAATCCATGAAGTCAGAAACAGCATAACCAAAAGTCGAAACAAGCAATCTCTTGCTTTGCACTATGCAGAAGATGAAGCAAGTTCCGAGTAAAAACACAGGAAGAATTCAATCAAGTCACAAGCAAAACAGGAAATAAATCAGTGGTGGCTTCACATTTGTACCTTTGCAAGGAAACAAGCAATTTCTTTCTTTGTATTTTCTGGGAAGCCAACGCAATCACCTCTCGTGAACAAATGACAGCAAAAACAGGTTAATTAAATAAAAAGTAAATACAAAGGTTACTTGAAGCGTAAAAGCCAAACATCAACCTGAGCTCTGACCTGAGGTTGTGATTATGGAACAAAAGACAAAAACAGGAAATGCTGTGTGATTGATTATAAGACAAAACAACAAATTGAAACAAAAACTTGAGATCAAGTTCTATCTTCTTTCTTCGTTATTTATCATATTACAAAAAAAGAAACAAAAAACAAAAACGCCACTTGGATTACGTTACAAAACTTGAGAGTCTCTCTCTCTCTCTCTCTCTCTCTCTCTCTCTCTCATGGCCATGGCCTCTATTAATAGGATCGGCTGGAAGAAGAGGTAGAAGGTGAACTGGAATGAGTGTCGTCATCCTTCCTGCAACTGCTCCTCCCTTCTGCTTGTAATGGCGACCTTGGAGATAGCTTCTGTCGCTGCTCAGAGCGCAAAGTCGGTACCGAGGGTGCAGTTATTGGAGCATATATCGTCGGATGAGCAGTAACCCCAGAAACCCCATTTAGCTCTCCCTTGGTTTCTGTAGCTGCAGCATAATCATGGGGTGGTACCCATATACCTCCGACCACTACAAACTGAGGTGGTTGGGGGCTGCCGTTGTTCTGCACCGCCGGACTGGGTCGTCTTGTATGCAACCTATATTTCTGAAACAAGCAAAAAAAGATGAATTAAGAAATTCAGAACTGTAGAACATGGGTGAAAACCTTGAAAGTTCAACAAAAATACAACTCATCACACTAAGTCTAAAACAATTATTCCCTCGAGATGCTGTTGTCTCTTGTCTGCAAGTCTGCTGCAACATATATATCAAAGTTTTTCAGTGTTTTATACTAAATTAACAGGTAAATATCAAGCAAAATGATAAAATCACCAAACAGTATCATGCCCTCGATTCTCTGTTGTATGTTGAGATCACCACTCACCAATAATGGTGTCAAGGTCCATATACAGCCAATAGATCATTGGCTCAACAGATGGCGATTGGATGATTCCAATTACTCAAAATCCCTCCAATCCTAAGCGAATAAATTCCAATGGGTTGTTGGAACTTCTCGTCAGTAATGCCCAAAGACTTATCTAAACCATGGATATCTACCAAATGGAGTAAATGGTGGGTCCCTAATCCTTATCGTTTTCTAGTCCCAACTCTCAAGTAATCTACTTGCCTCTGTTCAATAAAATAAATCCTCTAGCTCTGTATTTTATACTGATAAAATTGGAAGAATCACATCAGCGAATCCTATGCAAATCTTTCCCCTTAAAAGAAATATATCAGCATTTACGATTCTCCACGCTTTGCTTCAATCCAAATTTAACCGATAAGTCTCAGCAATCACATTAATTAGAAGATGCTCTATGAACTGATCTAGATTCCCAAATTATTAAGATGGAGTCCAGCAGAAAAAAAAATATTTTAGATGGAAAACGAAAATTAACAGAGATTGATGATCAAACAAACCTGTAAGTGGCTTTTGACTTCATCGTTTGTAAGCCCATCTACTTTCATCAGTTCCCTAATCTGCTTAGGTGTTGCAGCTGTGAACAGATTAAACAAAGCATGAAGCAGCATGTTAGTGACCATACCAATTCACATTTAATCGAGAACTGTATTTAAGAGAAGAAAAAAATGGTTTGATTAATTTACAGACCATGAGAACCACCAAGCTGTTGAAGGGCATGTAAGAATCGCCGGTGCAGTTCCGGAGACCAACATCGCCTGGGCTTCCTGTTTGACTGTGATTTATCTTCTCCTCTGTTGTCGCCATTAATTGTCTCAGCAGTAGAGCTGATTGCAGCAGTTGTTTGGGCTGACGATGGTATCACCGTTATAGATGGTGCTGTGAGTTTATCATCTCTCTGAAATGGATGAAATGCGCCTCCACCTTTCTTCGACTCAATCACCGTTGGCTTCCGACTAAGATCCTGTAAATTCTTCTAATTCTAGTTTAATCAATCAAAAAGAAAAAGGAAAGGATGGACTTTTGTTCCTCTCTTGTTTTCCAAAGAAGAAAAAGAAAACAAAAAGAAAGAAATATCTGATTTTTAACCTGATTTAGGGATGGATCTGGGTCTTGGTTCCATAATTGGACAGATTTCAACCAGTCAGCCTTCTTGCCTGGTTTCTCATTTATGTCCTCGTTCTTGGGCTTGTTTGATTCTTCGTCTTCTTCGGAAGAGAAACACCGTTTCAAAGGAATAAATTCCTCCAACACAGGAGCTTCGCTTGATGTCTCCTCTGAACATTCAGATTGTCCAGGAAAATACTCTGTGGTGGTAGCAAGCTGCTGTCTGCATGTCGCGATGGCTGGAACACAAACAACCCAGAAGAGAAAAAGCATCAATATATCAACAACCCACATGATTAAAAATAAAAAACAAGACTGATTCAACGTGTAATCTTAGGATGATGGTCATTGCCCGCAACTTGGGTGGCGAGATTCATTACTTAGGAGCAGAAAAGACATGAAAAATGAGATGGGTATATGAGGGATACCTTGAGTAACAAGCTCCAGACAGAGAGGGAGCTCGCGACGGAAGACCTGGATCTTACGACGTTCTTCCTCCAAGGCTTCCATGTAAGTCTGACACTTGTGCGCATTTTCTGTATAACTAGCCATGATGGTCATGGTTGGTCGTGGGTTCATTCTAATTTTATCGATCAATTCTGATGAGAAGGATAAGAAGGATAAGAAGAGAAGAAGAAGAAGAAATTCTGATTCTAGAATAGAAATGGAGAGTAGATGAGAACCATTAAAAAAAGGAGGCTTTTGTTTTACAGCATCGACAGGTCCGTAAAAAGCTGGAAAAGATAGAGAATAGCAGGATCTAAGCAGTATCAGGAATCAAAGAAGGAATAAACTTGGAGAGGAAGAAACATAAACGATGAGAGAGAGAGAGAGAGAGAGAGATGCAGGAGAAGAGAAATCGGAGGGCGTAGAAAGAAGGATCGAGGTCGGGGCGTCGCGTATAGAACGAATTTTTGATGGTGGTGGGGGAAGGGATTTCAGGAAAGAGAGGGTTGAATATTCGAGGGGGCGATTCCTTCTTTCGTGTCTCTCTCTCTCTGTGTGTGCTGGCGCTGACGTCAGGATCAGGAAGATCAGGAGAGAGAAAGTGGAGATAAGATCAAAAAACACCCATCTCCATCTGGAGCTGTCTCCCTCTCTCTCTCTCTCTCTCCCCCTCCCCCCTCTCCCTCCGAATATCCTGAATGATGAGAGAGAAAACGTTTGGAAGAATCACGAGAAACCGTTGCAGAGAATCTTCTTCTTATTAACGTGCTCTCTCCTGCCCACGCCGCGTATGGGACGGACGAGCCTTAAAATTAACGACGGAGAGAGAAAATAGGAGAGAGAAAGAGGGGAGAGAGATAGAGAGACTTGAGAATTGCCTTTTCCCGTCCTCAAAGGGCGAGGTACGAGGTTGTGACCCTTTGATTGGAATAATCTTGCTTAAACGTAGACCCAGAGATAAAGATACTGATGGAATGGTGGGATTTTTTTCTCCACACGTTGTTTCTGTGGGGACAAATGCTTTCACGTTTCCCACTAATATTTAAGACTGTGGTTGTGCGGGTCCCACCAAAGAGAATAAAATAAGTAACTGATTGGGTCAAAAATTAACTCCGAGGCAAAATAATGATGACTGTGCCAGTGCGTACAGCGTACTGTGAGGCGTAAACGTATTTCCATTGTCTGAATCCAAATAAACTCGGATACGGATCCCAACCATCAGATCCGCTATTTATTGTATGGAATTTGGATCCACCCTATTACAGAGCGTATATTCATGGTCATGGACAGACGACGGACGGTCAATCTAACCCTCAACGTGTACCAGCATTTCGTCCGGGTTATTAATGAATAGTTTAGATCGGCCACGTCATCTTTTCACTTAAATCGGAATGGTCCTTGTTAACCGGATCAGGTTAAGATATCCGAATATATATAATGGGTAAACAAAATATAACTTTTAGGATTAAAATTCATTTGAATTGAGTGGGAATAGGGAATTTAGATATGCTTTTTTTTTGTTTATATTATCTAGTTTGCTTTATATTTAATTTTTTAATTTATGTTAAATTCATATAAATTATGACCCATGGATAATTTAAATTTAAATTCATATAAATTATCTAGTTTGCTTTATAGTTTATCTCGATATATAAACAAAACGAATTCATAAATGTGTTTTACGCATCCATGGATATTCAAATATCGCATTGAATTTGGATCTGCCATATTCTTGTGGACCTTATTGGGATGTATCCCTATCCGAATTCGATCCATTTTATTTCCAACCCTACTACCTTCACATGTTTTATTAGGTTTGGAGAGGCTTGTTAGTCGATTAATTTAGGCATTTAGATAAATTGCACGTATTGATATTAGAGCATGTTAGCGCATGCGCACAAACACACATACATATAGATCAAATTTAGGTTACCCTTAATTAAATTTATTCGAATTCGAATTCGAACAAATGGATACTATTGGCAATAATTATATTAGAAATACGAGTTACAAAAAAAAAAAAAAAAAAAAAAAAGGAATGTGATACTATAATTCGTTTTTTTATAAAAAAGTATTTATTTTTTACAACTAATTTACGTATCAGAAACTTAAAACAATTCAATTTAACCTTAATCCCCACTACCCATCCTGTCCTGCCACTATGCACTATAAAGAGTCATTTAGAGGAAGAAAATGGGATGTGTATTCATATCGGATTGGCTAAAGTATTTTTTTTTTGTCGACTACCAACCAGACATTAGAAAAAAAAAAGGGCAACTTTTGAGAAATTTTTTATTCTTTTCTGCATTCAACCAAAAGAACCCTTAATCTTCTTATCATTTTTTATGTTCAAGAGGAAAATTAGAGTGGAGATTGAATGAAAACAAAGTGATCCTACTTTCTCATAAAAGGCAACTTTTAACTTCCTTTCTTTCTTGCTCACTTTCTTTTCACCCTTCTCTTGACAACCGAAAACAGTGTTATGTGTGCCTCAACTCTCAAGTGATAATGGTTTGTTTTGGTGGGTAACCCTTCACTGCCGGGTTTGGCCCCCTTGTTCCCTTTAAAATCCAATGTCATGTGGGCTAGGTTAGGCCTACTACTAAATTAGGGCTCTTGCCACCTGGCCCATTAAAGCCCATTTTGGCTTTTGAGCATTCAATTGAACAAAACAGATAGCCAAAAATTGTTGGATAAAGGTCCAATTTGTGGAAATTTGGGCCAAGGATGTGAACAAATGGAGAATCCAGCGTCCCCAACTGATGGATATTTTATATTTAGCCACATAATTGCTCCATATGATCCAGGATAGATAGATTATGACTAAAAAAAACAGTTTAGGTTAGGTCAATCATATAAGAATCATGAGTTGATTGATTAGGAAGAAGTAGCTGTGTCTTAGTGACACATGCTAGTGGCTAGAGGTAAGCAGATGGACTAAAATTTTGGGATGATTGTTTGGACGTGAGGGTATGAGTCAAGATCTGTAACGTGCCAAAAAAAATGCTTCCAACATTATCTACTGTGGCACATCTAAAACATGATTGTCATGTCAAAAGTATGACTCCATCCATGTTAGGTGTGTTTATTTGGAGAAGATTTCAGATCAAATAAGGGCCCGTTTGGCGCTTCCTTTTGCATCATTTTTTTGGCTGTTTATAAATAAAGCGGATCGATTTTCGGTCTATTTTTGCTTGGCGTGTAAAAAATTCAGTCGTTAAAAGCCAAAGCATCGAAAAGACACGAAAAGCCCATTTGAACTGATTTCGGGAAGCTCCAAATAAATTTTTCGCATCTTTCTCATTTTATTCTCGCATGGAAAGACACACGGAAAGACATGCATCTTCCAAACATGCTTCGAACTACTCAGATCTTCATACAAAAGTTCAATGCATCTTTTGACTGTTAGAGCTACCAGAAGATCTTCCCCAAAAGACATGCCAAACGGGTCCTAAATTATGGTCAAAAAAATTTTGAGACCAAACTAAATTATTGTGGCATGAAAATTAAATTAGAACAAATTAACCATTTTATTGTGGTTTGATGTGGTTTCTAATACAATTTGGGTCATTCTATAATTTTACTGGTCTTAACCTAATTAGAAATTCAAGGCTCAAGTTTGGAAATAATACAAATACAAATATATACGATATAAGTGTATAGAAAATAATATAAAATATAAGGTCTTGTACTCTATATATGTGTATTTGTACTCATTCCAAATTGAGCCTAAATAACACCTATACCGAGTCTGAATCTGCTCCTCACAGCATATCTTAACCACATATCGAGAACATCTCTTATACTTGTATTTATTATTCATGAGGAGATATTCTCAATACACAATGGGATGTGACTGTAAGGTCAGTGTGAGGAGCAGATCCCAATTCACCCTTATCTTCCCCAAGTCTTTTTTTTTTATTATTTATTTTATAATTCTATGATTTGATTTGATTTGGTTTGATTTATAAAATCCAATAAAATAAACTAAAACCATAAACCATAAATCATAATTTAAGAAATTGTGAAATCGAACCAACTTGTTTTCAAGTATAAACTAAGTCAAATATCAAATTTGGTTTTGTTTGATTTAGTTCAATTTTATGGTTTGGACTGTATAATAAACACCCTTATGTATGTAGCATATTTGAGATGTACGAATATAAATCAAGTTGTATGCGTGTTGGAAGATTTTTTATTGGGAGCAGATTCGGATTCGGCAAGTATTGGAATTATAGTAAAAAAAATAAAAATAAAAAAAGTCCAAAATTTTTCATAAAAAAATTGAAGAAATCACATTTGACAGCAGGAACACGGCTGTCAAGGGGTTGGATTCAGACAAAAATACCTAGATCAGAGGCATGATTAAATATTTGAATGATCAAACTCAATTGGGATTCGAATATGCAAAGCAATAAGTCAGATTTTAACGGTAGTGGAGGATTGGATGGATTCAAATTATTCCAAAATCAGCTAACATAATCAAATTGCATTCATGATATAATTGATGGAGAAGTTTTTCTTTGCCCATCATTATCAACCTTCAAAATTTTGTTTTTGTAGTGATAATCACCGGCCAATGTTATTAAGAATCTAATATATTTATTATTTAATGGGAGAATTTTTTAGGCCTTTGTAAACAGGGGTGTCAATTGAACATGATTTTGGTTCGATCCGATTTAGCCCAACGTGGGTTCATTACAAATGGATCAGGTCCAATATATCCAATTTAATGAACACTTTGGACTGTTCAATCAGTTCAATTTTTTTTTTTGAATTTAGATTAATTCTAACTCAAACCTGGTCATTGACACATATATCAATGGACCAAGCATTATCTCAATCCAATCAAATATAAAGTCATTGCGGATTGATCAGGTCAAATCCAATCCAATAAATATTTTGGACCATTAAGCCTGAACTGATCCAATTTAATATGTCTTATTGGTTCATCCAATTCATTCAAATTGATTTTGGTTTTGAATAGGGTCCAATCCAAAACCGATCTATTGACACCCCTAGTTGTAAGGCTGACATTGAACCGAAAAAAAATTATTAAACTTTGAATCAAACTGATCTAATTATATAAGGTCTGGGTCAGCATTATATGTTCCATTATTGGCTTTGGTTGTTCAGGACCAATTAAGAACTGATTGTCAAATTACAGGTAAAAAGTATATGCCAGTTATAATTAGGCTTTATCGGGTCAGACTTCATATTCGTGATTAGGGTCTGGTTCAGATCTGGGTTTGCACATTTACATACTTGATCAGGTCTGGATCTACACTTGACCCATTGACAGCACTATAATGATGAAAATGAAAATTGAAATATAGCTAATGATTCACCAATTTGTGTCTATATCTAACAACAGAAACCCCAATATTAATATATATAGAGAGATATCATTGTGCCAGATTTATCATGGCAAATATCAAAAAAATGCCCTTCTTACTGACTGACTGACACTGCTTCTTGTAGGAGGTGTCTCCTAATACAAGACAGTTATAAGAAAAAGATTGATTGATTGAAAAGGGAAGAAAGCAAAAATAAACCCACAACAACAAAAGAAGAGGAATATTCTAATGCTAAAACACCTTTAATGATACTTTATATATTGACTAGGATGGCAATTTTACCATTCTTGTTTTGTCGTTATTCATGCCTTTTTAATGGCTTTTAGAGTGGAAGAATTCCGGGTTCTCAAATGTCCGGTTCGGCTTTCCAACTTAGAGATGACGAAAATTGCATCCTTTCATTGGTGTTTGCATTATCGCCAGCAATACATGGTAACAATTGTGATGTCCATCAACAATTTATTCAGGCAAAGTGTCATTCTTCTCAGATAAAATATCACTAGAGTCCATTATCCAATGTTGGTCCCTGTTATATCAGGTCTCGGCAGAGGAGAGGAGGTGGATAAAAAACAGTCATAATGTTTGGCATTTTCTGTACAAAGTGACCACTCTTATACTCAAGTCCATTTATAATTTATTTAATTTAAATGAAGAAAATAAAAAAAAAAGTTAAAGAATTAATACTTATGTTTATAATGGTTAATCCAAGGGTTATTCACAACCCAATCCATTTAAATGGATAGGTTAGATGATGGGTTGATCACATAACCCACCAAATAAATGGGTGGGTTAGATTCTGGGTGGGTTGGGCGGGTTCAGCGGGTTGGGTGAAAATTTACCACCCCTATATATTCGTAATATATTAAAGGTGGGAAAATCTGCTATAACCCCATAAAGTTCAAGGAAGTCACTTAATCTACATCTTATGAAATTCTAGTTGATGGAGCGCAATCCGGCAGGTCTTAGCTGTCAATGATTTCGCCTCTGACTGGAGCAACGGGGAGCTTGAAACAGAGAAGATGAGGGAACTCCGGGGGGAACCCGGTGAGATAACTCCGAAGCTCAAGTTAGTATTCTCTCAAAGGCAAAGTAAAGACCAGATGGCGCAAAGTTCACATACCTTGTTGTTGGGGGTAGGGGCCTTTTATAACCACTTCGCGTACTCACTCCGAGGCCTCTGTCAGGTCGGGTATGATTACCTCTGTTTTTGCCAGTTCGGGTGTCGTCCTTTATGCTGGGACAAAATCACCACTGCTCCTTGTTGGAGCCGTCTCTGTAACTGGAGATGCGGTGTCAGGTGGCGGTGGCAGGTGGTCGTTTGAAGTGCGGCCATCAAGCGTCAGATCGCAAGTTAGTCAGGTGCACCGCCCCTGGGTACGAACTTCCTCGGTGTCGGGCATGGTACGGTTTGTTCATTTTGACGCCCTGGAGGCAAAGTGCTGGAGTGGTGAGCGAGGTGAAGTCTTGAGTTCGGAGGTATGTCCTGTATTGCCATAGTGCAGACTAGTTTGGTGAGGTGAGTCCCGAACTGCTATAAGGCAGGCCAGTTCGGCGAGGTGTGTCCTGAACTACTTTAAGGCGGGTCAGTTCGGCGAGGTGTGTCCCGAACTGCTATAAGACAGGCTAGTTCGGGTTACTGTCCTTTGAGTGGCTTGGGGCCTAAGGGAGAGTTCGGGCTCCTAGTAGGGAGTTCGGACTACTGGTAGGGGAGTTCGGTCCGCTGGTTCCTCCCCTTGGTGCTCACGCCTTAGGCGTATTTTTGTGTCGAGCTGTTGCCTTTGCCATGTGTTGCGTAACTATGAGGTCGGGCCAAATCTTCCTTCATCAATTACCCCCCACTCCTCGCGCCAAGGGTCTTGCCCTGGCGCAGGGAGCTTGCGATGTGGTAGGTGGATTTGTCCCGTTCTTCGAATCTTGATAGCACGAGGTGCTTTGTCAGGGTTCTTCGGTTTTTTGGAGTGTCCAAAAAGGCGGTAGACGCGCCTACCTGCTTATAAATGTTGACAGACGTGGCGGAGCGCGTTTATTTTAAATTTCAAAAAATCACACCGTTGGGAGACGTGACATCGGGTCTTTTGATTTTGAAAAAAGTGCGCCACTGCCGTTTTGAGGAGACGTGCGCTAGCAGTTGTCAATTGCAGAAAGACGTGTGTGACGCATTGTTAGTTTCAGAAAGACGTGCGCCGGTGCATCGTCGATTTCAAAAAGACATGCACTGATGTTTCGTCCATTTCAGAGAGACGTGTGCCAATCACTTCTCGGTCTGGGTCAGCGTGAATGCAGGCTGCCGGATTGGCTTTGATCTGCACTATTGGTTCTTGGTTACTGTAGCTATAAATAATAGGGGAGCCCAGTCGATTTGTCACTTCTGCGGTTTGCTTCTTGAGCTCGCGTCCAATTTTTCAACTCGCGCCCAGGCCTTTCAGTTCGCGTCTAGGCTTGTTATTTCGCCTCTAAGGTCTTCTTGCTTGTTTCAGTTTCCGGAGCCTTCGAACCATTTTTTCGAGTGAGTACTTTCTTGAATCCACCTTTTCTCCTCGATGTCTAGCATGGATAGCTCAGACGATTTTTCGAGTAGGTCTGATGTAGGTTCTATGAACCGAGTCTCATCCCCCGATGGCCTTAGTGATCCTGAGGTGGAAGTTGAGGACAACTTCGAACCCATAGGCCGAGCCACTTTGGGCAATTTGGCGCCTACCTCTCGTCGAGGTCGGATGCTAGATAGGTTTGGTCCTTCGACCATGACGCCCGAGGAGCTTCAATCTCTTATTATTTCTTACAATTTGTCTGGCGGGTACGCCTATTTCATTCCTTCGGGTAGTTTTCCTTGGGAACACGATCCTGATGAGATCGTGATATTTCGGGAGCAGCTCGCTGCGGGGCTGCGATTTCCTTTCTCGTCGAGGTCATAAACCACTTCGACGTTACCGTTGGCCAGCTTCATCCGAAGTCTATTCGAAAATTGGTGGGGAGAGCTTCCCTTTTTTGCGAACAGGGCTTCCCTTTAGACTTGGAGATATTATCCTCTATTTTAGTACTCAAGAAACAAGCGGGTTCTCTTCCCGGGGGAAGGCGGTCATATTACCTATCTCCTCGTCTGGGTTTTAAGCTTCTGCACAGACTTCCCAACGAGGTCCCGACATGGAAGCGGGACTACTTCGGGGTGCAAAGTGCACAAGAGTGGCCTTTTCAGACCGGGTGGGGGGAGGCCGCTCCTGATTCTGGTGTCACTCTCGATAAAGAGACAGTGAAGGGCCTCCGGCAATGGGCACAACAAGGGTTAAAATGCCATCAATACCTAACAGAGGCCAAGCTTATTGCGGCCGACCTGAGTTCGGGTAGGTTTCTTGCTCAGAGGTTTCTTGTTCGCTTTGTTCCTTCATTTTTTCTGATGTCAAACTCATTTCTGCAGGTGTGATGGACTTAGAGAGGACTCGTGGGGGGGCCTGTTCCAAGGCATGAAGAGGAGGAAGCGGGTCGCCAAGCGAACTCGTACCGAGCTGCTTCAGGATAAGGAGCCACAAGTTTCAGACCACATGCCGGAGGATCTGCCTCGGGAGCCTGAGGTGGCTCCTTCAATGCAGGAAGCGGCAAGGCCCCCTTACGCCGAGACCACTCACACGGGTGCTCCTGCTTACTCTGGGTCTGCTCATGCACGAACTGGGCCCTCGGGCTCGGGAGCTCAAGGGGAGTTCAAGAGCATGTTGTCACCGAACTACACTCTTCAGAAGAGTAGGGAGGCCACTTTCCCCGAGGAGATCGCGGCGTGGACCGATCTTCCCTTGAACCAAATTGCTTGTCATGTCGTAACTCATGCTATGGTGGTGAGTCAAATTTCGTCTGCCCTCTTTGTTTTTTATCCTTCTTGTTGTCGTTAATCCTTTGTTCCTTTTGGTAGGTGAACTCTTCTATTCATGCCTTAGCGGCCCAGGTGGAGAGGAGCTCGAGGCAGGCACGAGCTGCTGAAGAGGCTTTTCGTGCTACCGAGGTGAATACCCGAGCTGCTGAGGCGGCCGCTCATGCTGTCGAAGAGGCTACTCGCTTTGCTATGGCCAGGCAGGCGATGTATCAGCGGGATGCCGAGGCCATGGGGGTAGTCGTGAAGCATATGGCGGATCTGAGGTTGAACCTACAGCATCATGTCGAATATCTTCAGGAGGACATTAGGGAGAAAACGCAGATCTTTTCCCAAGGTATCGAAGATGCCAAGAAGAAGGCCGTTGAGGACTACATTACCTCGCCGCGTTTTGACGATCTGATGGTGGATTCTTACAGAAGGGGGTTCAAACTGAGCCGGTGGATGATCTGGAACACGTACCTCGACCTCGATATTAGCGCCATATCCACTTTGCATATAACCCAGGAGATGGCCAACACTGCTGATGGCGAGCCGAATTCCAAGGGCAAGGCAGGGCTTTCGGGAGTCGTTGAAGTGCCTTCGGATGGGGAAGAAGTAGCTCCGGGCTTGTAATTTTTTTTGAATGTACTCTTCCTTTTCTTGCAATGAAATAGACAATCTTTTTAGTTAAGTGTTGTTCTTTTTTCCGAACTGGTATTTTGCCGAACTGATAATATGCCTGATCTGTTTCTTGCCCGGGTTATTGCACTTGCGCGACCTGTTTCGGTGTTTAATACTTAGTCTCTACTTCGCTTTAGTCTTGACTGATATTTTGCCGAACTGATAATAGGCCCGACTTTTCTTTGCTTGCCTATGCCGAGGTTCCTCTTGTTAGCTCGGCATCCTGGCCCTTAGGCTCTTATAGAGATTTCGTCCACTTCGCTTGGCGGTCTATAGGTAGTATCGCCTTAAGTTGACGATGTTCCATGATCGGGGTACTTGTTTGCCTTCTAAGGTTTCGAGTTCGTATGCCCCCCCACGCTCGGGGTACCTGATTTGCTCTCTTTACTCTATAGGGACCTTCCCAATTTGGACCAAGTTTGCCCACGTTGGGTTCGGGCACCATAATCTTACGGAGAATCAGGTCACTGACTCGGAAGCTTCGCTTCTTTACTCTGGCGTTGTAGTACCGAGCTACCTGCTGCTGATAGGCCGCAGTCTGGTTGTGCGCGAGGTCTCTTACCTCGTCTAGTAGGTCGAGGTTGGTACGTAACTTGTCTTCGTTTGTCTGATCGTCATATGTTTCTAGTCGCAGTGTAGGTACTTCGATTTCCGCTAGGATTATCGCTTCAGTGCCGTAGGTGAGGTTGAAGGGGGTCTCTCCAGTGGCGATTTTTTTTGTAGTTCGGTGAGCCCATAAAACACTTGGTAGCTCGTCCGCCCACAACCCTTTAGCTTGGTCTAGACGCGTCTTCATCCCGCGTAGGATGGCTCTGTTCATTACTTCTGTCTGACCGTTTGCCTGCGGGTGCGCAACTGATGTGAAGTTCTGCCGAATTCCCATACTCTGGCACCATTCTTGGAACTTGATATCCTCGAACTGCTTGCCATTGTCGGAGATCAGTACCCGAGGTAACCCGAAGTGACACACTATGTTCTTTCAAAAGAAGTTCTGTATGTTTCAGGATATAATTGTTGTCAGATGTTCAGCTTCTACCCACTTTGTGAAGTAATCTACTACCATCACTAGGAACTTTCTCTCACTTGTTGCTGGTGGAAATGGCCCCAGGAGGTCGATGCTCCATTGTGCGAAGGGCCATGGGCTGGTGAGGTGTTTGAGGTCGGAAGCAGGCTGATGGTGGATATTAGCGTGCTTCTGACACTTGTTGCATTTTCTAACAAGCTCGATGGCTTCTGCCTTCATTGTTGGCCAGTAGTATCATTGTCAAAGTGCCTTTTGGGCGAGTGCTTTGCCCCCCAGGTGTCCGCCGCACAGACCTTCATGAGTGTCGCGGAGTACGAGCTCGGCTTCGGCAGGTCGTAGGCAACGCAAGTAGGGGAGCGTGTAGGACCGTTGGTACAACCGTTCGTCTATTATGACGTATTTGGCTGCCTGGCGCTGCACCCTCTTGGCTGCATTTCGTTCTGCAGGGAGGGTTCCATCTAGCAAGAAGCTCGCGAGCGGGTCAATCCAACTCGGCTCTGCTTCAAGGACGGGAGCGACCTCTTCTGCCCCACCAAGAATGCTAGGCCGAGGTAAGTCCTCTATGTACACGGTTCTCATGCTGGCTAACCGGGATAGAGCGTCAGCCTTAGTGTTTGTCCTCGGGATTTGCCTGATGAAGTGTGACTGGAAGTTGAGCAGGGCCTCTTTTACTTTCGCTAAGTATGCGATCATGGAGAGCTCACGTGCTTCGTACTCGCCCGTAACTTGGTTGACCATGAGTTGGGAATCACTGTAGATGACTATGTGCTTTGCTCTTACCTTTTGCGCTAGGTTCAGCCTGGCTATCAGTGCTTCATACTCTGCCTCGTTGTTGGATGTCGCGAACTCAAAGCATAGTGTGTATTCTAATTTTGTGCCACCCGGGCCACATAAGACTATTCCAGCCCCGCTGCCCTGCTGGTTTGAGGAACCATCTACGTGAAGGATCCAGGGCTCCTCATCCCAATTCGCGCTTGGCCTGACCAGGAGAGATGTCACACTGGTTGCTACTTCATGGGGTTCAGACTCTATTGGCTTGGGAGCTCCGGGTTCACCCAAATTGGGAATCTCGGGCTCAACCTGCTCAGGGGATTCGAGGCTGAATGTGCACTCGGCGATAAAATCTGCTAAGGCTTGGGCCTTAATGGCGGTCTGTGGTTTGTACTGGAGGTCGTACTCGCTGAGCTCGATGGCCCACTTTGTCAGCCGACCGGAAACCTTAGGCTTGAGCAAGACTTGTTCAGAGGTTTGTCAGTCAAGACGACGACGGTGTGAGCTTGGAAGAACGGGTGGAGCTTTTGAGCTGAAATCACCAGTGCGTACACTATTTTTTCTATTTGCGGGTATCTCGTCTCTGCTCCCTGCAGAATTTTACTAACATAATAGACGGGCCGCTGGACCCGACCTACTTCCTTTATTAGTACCGAACTAACCACCTCGTCGCTCGCCGAGAGGTATAGTTCTAAGATCTTGCCCTCCTCAGGTCTGGCTAAGGTTGGCACAGTGGCGAGGTAGGTTTTTAGCTCGTCGAACGCGAGCTGACAATCTCGGGTCCATTTGAACCATTTTCCTTTGATTGCCTTAAAGAAAGGCAGGCAATGGTCTGTCGATTTGGACATGAAGCGGCTCAGAGCGGCTATGCGGCCGTTTAGCCTCTGAACCTCTTTTACTTTTCGGGGTGGTCTCATATCTAAGATGGCCTTTATTTTGTTCGGGTTGGCCTGAATACCGCGCCGGTTGACAATGTACCCTAGGAACTTACCCGAGGTGACACCGAAGACACTTGTTTGGGTTCAGTCTCATTCTATATTGACGCAGAATTTGCAAGACAAAATTTAAGTCTTTTATTAATTTCAGTGAGAATTGTGTTTTGACGACCATGTCGTCTACATAACATTCTATTTTCGTGCCAATTAAGGGCCGAAAAAGCTTATTTACAAGTCTTTGGAAGGTCGCCCCAACATTCTTTAGTCCGAAGGGCATGGCCTTGTAACAGTACAGGCTGAACTCAGTTATGAAGCTGGTTTTTTCCTCATCGGACTGGTCCATCTTGATTTGGTTGTAGCTTGAGTAGGCGTCCAGGAAGCTTAGCAACTCATGTCCCGAGGTCGCGTCCACTAGGCGGTCAATTCAGGGCAGGGGAAGCATTCTTTTGAGCAAGCTCGGTTTAGGTTGGTGTAGTCGACGCACATGCGCCACTTGCCATTTGCTTTTTTCACCAGCACTAGGTTGGCTACCCAGCTCGGGTAATGAACTTCCCTTATGAAGTCCGCTGCGAGAATCTTTTCGACTTCTTCGTCGACCGCCCTCCAGCGCTCTAGGGCTAAGTTGCGTTTCTTCTGTCTAATGGGTCTGACTACAGGGTCAATGTTAAGTTCGTGAGTTATAAGGCCATGGCCAATATCAGGCATATCCGCCGCAGACCATGCAAACATATCTAAATTTTGAAGTAAGAAACTCACCAGTACAGTTCGTAGAGGCTCTTTGATGGAAGCGCCGATCTGTAGCATTCACGCTGGATCTATAGCCGAGGTTGGGACCATTACTGTTTCCTCAGTGGGCGAAGCTCGTTCCTCGTCGTGCTCCTTAGGTTGCTCCAGTTTGAGGTCATCGGTTGCCTTGGTTTTTCCCTTTAGGGCGGCAACATAGCATTTGTGGGACTCAAGCTAGTCGCCCCGCGCTACCCCCACACCGAAGTCCATGGGGAACTTCATTTTCAGATAATAGGTGGAGACCACTGCCCGCAGAATATGCGTAATTGGCCGCCCTATTATGGCGTTGTATGGGGAGGGGGTCACGACCACCAGGAAATCGTGGTTGAGTCTTACCGCGCATGGCCATGTGCTGATTTCCACAGGTACTGTTATCTTCCCCAGGGGCCTGACTTCCTCTTTGCTGAAGCCCACCAGAGGAGTGTGCGTGGGCTTCAACTTGCTTCTCTGCAACTATAATTGGTCGAACACCGATTTGAAGAGGATGTCCGCTGAACTGCCTGAGTCCACAAGTACGTGTCGAACTTCGAAGTTGCTAATCCTTAGTTTTATGACGAGCGCGTCATCGTGGGGATAGTGAACACCTTGCATGTCGTCTTCTGTGAAAAAGATCGGTTCTTCCGTCTTCGGCCTCTTTGGAGGGTTCTGCTCTTCTCGGGCCGCCTCGCGAACTGACGTTTGTGCTGCTGTCGAAGTGCAACCTGCTACCACCGAACTGCCCACTATTACATGGATGGTTCCCCAAACTGGCTTCTCTTCTAGGGGAGGTCGCTGCAAGGCTTCGACCGGTCTGCTGCTGGACTCAGGGGCATCCTTTTCGTGTTCCTCTTGCCGACCTGCTTTATTATTATTGTCATTATGTACAAAATTTCTCAAGTATCCGCGACGGATGAGTCCCTCTATCTCATCCCGGAGATTATTACATTGTTCAGTACTATGACCATGATCTTTATGAAAACTACAGTATATATTTTTATTTCTCTCGTTTGGATTACTCTTTAGGCGAGGTGGCCACTTTATGTAGGGGGCGTCTTTGATCGTCATCAAGATATTGGTCCACCTTGTGTTCAATGGCGTGTAATCCATCCGAATTGCTAAGGGAGCTCAGGACGGCTGGCTTGGCTTCGCCTCTCGGACCTGGCTTCTTTTGTCACCTAGGTTGGAGGGCTCGCCTTCTCTTTTTCTTTTTTCGACCCGACCTTCGGTTCTTTGGTTGATTTCTTCCTCTGTTCTCATGAACTTGTCCGCGAGCTTGAGGAAATCGGCCACAGTTGTTGGCTGGCTGACCACCATGTGCCATTTGAATTCTTTGTGCGTTACCCCTCTTTTGGCCGCTGTGAGCTGTACCGCGTGGTCTAACCGTGGTATCTGCAAGCATGCTTCATTGAACCGCTTGATGTAGCTTCGGATGGATTCTCCTTCCCTCTAGATTACCCCGAAGATACTTTCCTCGGTTCTGGGGCACCGCTTGCTGGTAACAAAGTGTGCGGTGAAGATCTGCACGAACTGGGTCCAGCTTCTTATTGACCCGGGAGCCGTGAGCTAGGTTCTAGTACCAAGTGCGGGCCACCCCCTGAAGGTGGTGGTGAAGGCCACGCACATGCATGACTCACTGGCCCTAGTGAGGTGCATTTGTGACTGGAATGTGTCAACGTAGTCGTTGGGGTCAAAGGACCCATCATACTTGTCCAGCGATGGAAGTTTGAAGTCTCTGGGCAAGGGGACTGCCAGAAGTTTTGATGAAAGGGGGGAAGGAACTGAGAGAATTGAGACAGTTTTTACCTTGTCTGAGTTCATCTCTTCCTTGCCTCTGAGCTCGGGTAGGACACGGGTAGCAGTTCGGCGACTTCGCCGGTGCCTTCTTTGAGCAAGCCTGGTGCTAGCACTGCTGGCCTCCGTTTTGCCGAGCTTGATGGGCCCGGAACATTGGTCTGCTGCTAGGGCGCTGAACCAGTTTTCCATGAGTGGGAACTCGGGCTTGGAGCACCGAGGTGACTTTGTGGGTGAAGTTCCTGACCCACCTGCGAGCTACGAGGCGGGGGTAATTTTTCTTTCCTTTCGGCCCGGGGATGAGGCCTGGCTATTAGGGGGGTTCCAAGGTTGGGAAACTTCTCCTCGGTGAGGTCGTCCACCTTGAGGGGAGGCCTTAACCGGCTTCGAAACAGGGTGTCGAGGGGGGAAGCAGTGGCTGGTGCAGTACTTGGTGTTGCTGGAGTTGGTGCTGCTGGAATTGTTGCATTTGGGCTTGCATTAGGTCGTCCAGCTGGTTCTGGCGGGTTGCCAGTGGGACAACAGTTGGTTCAGCGAAGTTTGTTTCAATAGGGAGTGGAAGAGGGGTGTTCAACGAAGGAGGCTTCAGGGGTGCCACTTCTTGTGGCACATTCAAATTGGGAATCCCATCTACTGAAAGGGGGATGGTGAACTGCCCAATGCACACCACGGGAACTTGGAGATGCTCTCCGGTGGTGGTCGTTTCTGTTCCACATCCGGCATTGTTGGAGGAGGCCATGGGTGTTGGAGTTTTTGAAAGAAGGGTAGGTAAGAGAGGTAAGAGATGTAAGAGAGATTTAGAGGGAGGCTTTTAGAAGCGTTCCCACAGACGACACCAATTGATGGAGCGCAATTCGGCCGGTCTTAGCTGTCAATGATTTCGCCTCTGACTGGAGCAACGGGGAGCTTGAAACAGAGAAGATGAGGGAACTCCGGGGGGAACCCGGTGAGATAACTCCGAAGCTCAAGTTAGTATTCTCTCAAAGGCAAAGTAAAGACCAGATGGCGCAAAGTTCACATACCTTGTTGTTGGGGGTAGGGGGCTTTTTATAACCATTTCGCGTACTCACTCTGAGGCCTCTGTTAGGTCGGGTATAATTACCTCTGTTTCTGCCAGTTCAGGTGTCGTCCTTTCTGCTGGGACAGAACCGCCATTGCTCCTTGTTGGAGTCGTCTTTGTAACTGGAGATGGCAGTGTCAGGTGGCGGTGGCAGGTGGCCATTTGGAGTGCGGCCGTCAAGCGTCAAATCCCAAGTCAGTCAGGTGCGCCACCCCTGGGTACGAACTTCTTCGGTGTCAGGCATGGTGCAGTTTGTTCATTTTGGCGCCCTGGAGGCGAAGTGCTGGAGTGGTGAGCGAGATGAAGTCTTGAGTTAGGAGGTATGTCCTGTATTGCCATAGTGCAGACTAGTTCGGTGAGGTGAGTCCCAAACTGCTATAAGGCAGGCCAGTTCGGCGAGGTGTGTCTCGAACTACTTTAAGGCGAGCCAGTTCGGCGAGGTGTGTCCCGAACTACTATAAGGCAGACCAATTCGGGTTACTGTCCTTTGAGTGGCTTGGGGCCTAAGGGAGAGTTCGGGCTCCTAGTAGGGAGTTTGGACTGCTGGTAGGGGAGTTCGGTCCGCTGGTTCCTCCCCTTGGTGCTCGTGCCTTAGGCATGTTTTTGTGCCGAGCTGTTGCGTTTGCCACGTGTTACATAACTATGAGGTCGGACCAAATCTTCCTTCATCACTGGTGTTTTAAAACCTGGCTGGTCCGGAGGCTCAACTGCTTCCCCCTCAAGCCATGATGTCATAGATATGAAAATTTCAAAAATAAAAATAATATACAAATGGATCAGATGGGTTCAACCATTCAGGTAGGGCAGACTGTTGATCGGGTTGACAAGTTTTAGGGACAAAATGGGTTAGGCATTGAGCCAAAGTGGAATTGTGACTGCACCACTGGCCAATCCACTGGATCAACAATGGATTGAAAACACTGAGGTAACCCCTTCAAGGCAAATTCATCGTTGGTGGATCTCTCTCATCAAAATATGGAGACCATGAAGTGTTAGACTGTTTGTAAGCCTCAAATAAGAGTGTCCTTTATCGAGGGCTGGCTCATTAGTGTGTTAGCTGATTTGTTAAATCCCACAATTAACACTTTGTAGAAAAAAGAGTCAGGGAAGTAATTAATGGTGTATAGCACCGAATACCAAAAAAAAAGAGTGCCCTTATTCAAGCTATTTATAATTTTTTTACTCCATAATCTTGAAGAATAATAATATGAGAATAAAATAATAAAAAATTTCTTCTTTTTTTTATACCTTACAAGGTAAATTCAACGATAAATGCTCAGGTTAGAAGGCAAGATGCAGACAATCGGCGAGAGAAAGAAACACGAATGGACTTATCATGGGTTTGCTTTCCTGGATTTTGTCCAGATCCGGATTAAATATGGGTGCCTATTTGCCTAATGCTTTACATATGTTTACCTGCAATTTGTAAATCATGTAATACCATTTAATGTTTTAATGTTGTTAGCTTTTGGGTAAATCGATGATGCTGGGAAGTTTTGATCAATCAAAATCTCCTGAATAACACCTGATTGGTTATATAAGAGGTTGGATGCACTTTTGGTCGAGAGTTTCTTAAATTTTTAACAGGCCCAAACCCTAATGCAAGCCCAATGTAATTGAAAACTTTCAAATAGAGCAACTCAACTTGCAAGCTTAGGATTATATATGATAAGATTTGGTATTTTAAATTGGATCAGATATGGATTTGCATGCAGTGTCTGCCGTGTCTGGATCAGGATATGATAAGGCTTCAATAAATTTAATTAGGCCCAGACTCCTGGATCCAGTCCAAATTTGACACATGGTTGGTTAACATTTTAAGCAACCTATTTTCCAATATGTGGGATCCACTTGGAACATTGTATTCGCCATTTTGTATCAATTTTTAAGTTTGACTCAAAAGCTTTTTTCAAGGGTGTTTCAGTCTTTTTATATTTATTTACTCATGTGTGTAGATACCCAACACGTGCCCATATTAATACTCTTAATTAAAGTGATTTTTTGTCATTGCTTTTGAAGCTTTTTAGCTTCTTGTGCTCTTCTTTGAATCCCATAGTTACTATAAATTGGCTTTTCCATGATACAAACACAAATGGGGTGGGGTGGGGTGGGGTGGGGGGTGGGGTGGGGGTGGGGGTTCACATACATATTTTTGTTCCCATTGCTTGGGTGAACTCTCTACCACATTCCCATTGCATTGAAAGTAAGGCTCAGTTTGGAAGGGAATATAAATACAAATATGTACAGTGCAAAATAAGATTTAGAAATACAAAATATATGTTCTTACACTATGCATATTTGTATTTGTACTCTTTCAACATAGCTGTGTTTGATTGCAGTATAAATTTATTTGAAGTAATACAAAATTATGGTACTGTAAATGATTTGGGTGTAAATTCTGATTTATTTTTGTTTGGAAATTTGACTTATTTTGTTTGTTTGGAATATAAATAAAGTAAAGTAAGACCTGAAGCAGAATAAAGTAAAACCCAAAGCAAAATTAAACCAAATTTTGCATTCTATTCATTTGCACTCCTATAATTTCACTACAACAAAACATGAGTAATTGCAAATTTGCAATTCTACTATCACAATAAAATAAAATGAGGGTAATCAATCTATGGTGCATGAATTACATTGTGAAGTAAAAAAAAGAAAAACATAAACCAGTAATAAAATGACATATAAATGGATCAAACTCAATTTGAATTAGGCAATGTCCAAATTCAATTTGAATTTGACCGATTAATTATTTTAGGTAATTAATAAATATATAAAATAAATAAATTATTTATATAGTTTATATTATATATAAAATATTTAAATATTTTATATATTACATATAAGAATTAAATAAACAATTGAATTCAGATATTTATCAAATTGAATCACATCATAGCCAAATTTGATTAAATTACTTAAATAGTATGAATAAGATATCCAAATTTAACTAATTATGATATTTGAATTCTCTAAATTCAATTTGATTAATTCAAATCTTGAATTTTCGAATAACATTAATACCCCTAATCAAAACTAACATCAATTTCATTGAAAATTTCCAAGGCACATTCACACTTTCTAATGAAGTATGTATAACTCATCCTCAACATAACCCATTAAGAGAGGGGGTCGAGATGATACTAAACCATTAACATACACGGATGGCTGATGATAGACAATTTCACATAAGATAGCTAGATGGTACAAGACGAGCATGATAACAAACAACCAAATTGCCCTATTTTAAATTTTCATAAAGAGGATAAAATTGATGCATGGGAAATGATGATGATGATGATAACAACTGCTATACAGCCATAGTCACAAAAGTCTATTATTGACTTCACCTAACTGCACAGCATTTATTTTAGCAACACGTCCAAACTTTGTTTCATTCCCTCCACATCCATGCCAATTGTCCTAATGTGGAGGATTCACAACAAGGTTATAACTTATGAAGGGTCCCAACTCCCAACTCCCAACTCCCAACTCCAAATTCCCAAATCCCAATTCCCAATTCAATTTCCTATAATTATTTTTTCTTTGGTCTGATTCTGATCGCTTTCTTACGAGGGTACACGTTGAAAGCATTAATGCCTGAGGGAGTGAGGGTTGATTAACATTAGTTGAATTTCCAACCTGGAAGGAAAAATGGTTCAAAGTTCAAACTCAAAGCTGGGTCTCAAAACGCTAGTTTCATATAATGAGGTGTCAAAAGTGAAAGCATTGCTACGGTGGGGTGTAAATGTTTTCTGTGAGGGTAGAAATGGAATTGAAGAGGGTTCCAGTTCGGACTTAGGTTGGCCAGGCCAGTGGCCACTCAGCCTAAGCAATAAGCACACATGCCTCCAAACTAAATGGGCTAAGGTTGGCCCAGCCGATTCAGGCACGGAGACATCACTTTCTTCAACCGAAAACCCAAAACGCATGTTACATGGGCTCATTGAGTTGAAGGTTTAGGCATTTTGCAGAAGTGCATATTTAGAGCCCATTTGGGAGTTGGAACGGCTGAAAGCTTTGATTGAGCTGCTATAGACAGAGAAGCCACCACTAAAAGAAACTTCAGTGGAAGGTCATATTTTGGACTTACCATAGGCTGTTCAGGTGGGGCCCAACTTTTAAAGCCACGAATTACTACATGAAAGCCCTCAGAAGTCGCAATTCACAAACCTCTGAAGCACAGAGGCTTCTGTTCTGTATTGCTGAGGTGGTCCCCATACTGACAGCCTATAAGCTTTATATTTCATAAAAATCCAGAGTGTCCAAATTGACTCCCAGTTTCAGCCTCTTTGAATAGCTTATCCAGAGAGCTCTCAAAGCAATTGAATGAATTTAACTGAATTTTCAGCTCAGCCCTTTCAAACAGGCCCTTAAATTTGGACATCTGACCTGGTAGCCCTTGCTTAATGGCCCTGATGATGCCAGCCTGTTTATATATAGACTTTTTTTTTTTCTTAAATAAAATTTTTATATATAGACTTTAAAACTAAACAGGATACCCTGCTAGTCCTATATATATGATTCTAGGGATGATGCTTATGCCGAGGTTTGGAGTGCTTATTTGAAAAGCAAGTGCTTAATTGACCTACCCAAACTTCATTTAGAGGCCATCTTGTGAGCTGCACCATTAATTGACCTACTAATAAACCTGAAGGTCACGGAGAAATCAAAGAGGGAGTACAGATCCTGCAACAGAGTCCAGACTACAGGAGAGCAAGCATAAGATTTCTGATTTAACACAGTAACCGAATTAAGAGAGTCGTTCTTTATACTTAGAAAAGATAAACCCAATTCTTTAGCAGTACAATAACATTCCAAAATAGCTATCGATTCAACATATTCAGCAGAAACACCTCTACAACCTCCACATTTAGCAACCAAAAAAGACCTAGAAACATCAACAATCCAAAAGCCAAATTCATTGGATTTAGAGGAACAAAAACTCCCATCTGTTCTAGCTTTACAACACAGGGTTTAAACTAGAAACCAAAAAGTTTTTTTTTTTTTTGGTTTTTTACAGCTGGGGCATCATTCGGAGAAGAATCCATTGATTCTTGGTGGGAAGCTTTCCACACTTGCCTCATCCGTCTGTTCACATGAAATAATGAAACATACGGATTATGTTGGATATCTTCAAAAGTGAAGCCATTTCTTGCCTTCCAAATAGACCACAATATAATAACAGATAATTCAAAAGCATACTCATGGCATTTAGTAAGCAAATCCTTCTGACTCGACCACCAAGATCACCATTTTGCAAAAGAACCAAAGGACTCAAAATTTGAACAAACAACATTCAGGGAACTTCCAAACCATGCTGCCCTCACATGGTCACACAACAAAAGAGCATGCAGTATGCTTTCCTCCTCTCTCTGACATAAGGTACAGATTGCATTATTTAAATTTTTTCTTCTCAAAAAGCACTTGCTTTGCAGCTATACTATTATACCAACATTTCCATATGAAATGTTTTAACTTTGGAGGGACCTTTAAAGCCCAAGTTTTCTTCCAAAGTGAGGGGGTCAAGGTATACGAGCCAAGAGTACCAAGTTCCTCATCTTTAGATCTAACAACCCACTTGGAATGCAGATTTTGCAGAGAATCTAACTTTGGAATTTGGGGTCCAGATCAATTTGTCTTCCCTTCCCAATCTTGGAAGGTCCATCTTACTAATAATGTTGGAAATGGCCCGATCAACAAACTCTGAATTTTCCTCATATCCCAGCAGTTTCATTGGGAGTTAATAAGATCATTGACCCTATTGACATACCCATTTCTGAGTCTAGGACCCAAATGTTTAAAATTTGGCAGACCCAGGATCCATGGATCATCCAAAATCTGAATGTTTTCCTCTTTGGCTATGCTCGAACAAGCCCCTTCCTTTAAGATGTTCTTTCCTGCTAAAAGACTTCTAAATCCCCAATAGCACTTTTGTCGAGCAGCAATATTCCAAAAGCTCCTACGTTTCAAATACCTACCTTGCACTAATTTCACCCAAAAACCTTCTTTCTCTATGCAAAACCTCCATGCTAACTCAGCCAACAAGGTCAGGTTAAACAGATGGGGGCCTCTAAAACCTAGCCCACCCAAGGATTACTTTGACACATCTTGGACCAACTAATCCAGTTCACCTTCTTTTTGTTTTTTGAGCTCCCCCACATAAAATATTTTTGGGTTATTTTTAATTGATTGCAGATGGATTTTGGGATCATGAAACATGGCATTGCATAAGCAGGAATGGCAGTCAGCATAGCTTTTAACAAAACCTCCTTCCCTGCAGAGGATAAAAAAGTAGTCTTCTACCCATTGGATCTGTTATCCATTTTCCCACATAAATAATTGAAAATGCTGTTTTTTGATCTACCTAGGGATGAAAGAAGCCCCAGATACTTATAAGGGTTCTCTACTTTTTTAATGCCCACGACTTGTCAGGAATTTTGAAAATTTTGGTGTAAATTTGGGCTAAAAAAGATTTCAGATTTAGAGAAATTCACCTTATGACCGAAGGCCTCCCTATACTGCTTCAGGATGTCCATTATCGCACCTACTTCCGCAATGTTGGCTCTTGAGATAATATAGGAGTTATCTGCAAAAAAACAAATGAATAATAGCAGGACTGTTGTGATTTATCTTAATTCCAAAAATAGCCCCTACAGAGTGCTCGTGATGGAGAGCCAAAAAAAGGACTTCAAAGGCAATGAGGAACAAGTATGGGGAAGAGGGATCCCCTTTATAAGCAACTAGTAGGAGACTGAGGAAGTACATTATATATCCCAACTAATGAATTTAACACCAAACTCCATTCTACCCAAAAGTATTTTTCGCAAACTCCCATTCCACCCTGTCATAAGCCTTATTTATATCCAATTTTATGGCCATAAATTTCTGTTTATGTTTTGTAGACTTCATAAAATGTATTAATTCATGGGAAATTAACACAATGTCAAAAATCATTCTTCTAGGAACAAAAGCATTCTGGTTTTTACTTGTAATTTTTGAAAGAATGGGCTCGAGCATGTTTACCATAAGCTTGGCTGTTGTTTTGTTCAAAGTATTGAACAAGCTTATAGGTTGAAATTGGGTTGCATCTTCAGGGTTTCTGCACTTTGGGATGAGGACTATGAAGGTCTTGTTAGTGTCTTTATGGAAGACACCATGCTGAAAAAACTCTAACACTGCCTTAACAAAGCTTGGCCCAATTATATCCCAATATTTTTGGAAAAAAAGAGTTTAGGTATCCATCCGGGCCTGGGGCCTTATGAGGATACATCTGAAATAAGGCCTCTTTTATTTATGCCTCATCTACATCTCTTCGGAGCCAATTGTTATCCTCTTGGTTAACCACTGTGTTGGCATGCCTTAGAATTTCTTGATTCACCCCTGGGTTAGAAGACCTAAATAGGCCCTAAAAACAAGTTAACTAAGATTTTACTAATCTGATCCTGACCTGAAACCCAAATCCCATTGTCACCTTTTAATGAAAAGATTCAATTCCTTGCTCTCTCCTCCTCAAAGTAGCTTGGTGAAAGAACCTAGTATTCTTATCTCCTAATTTTAGCCAATTTTGTCTTGATTTCTAGGCCCATAAAATTCTTCTATCTTCAGCTCCCTCATCTAACTGTTGCTCCATCTGCTTAACCTTTGACTAATTGAATGAACATGCAGGACTACTTCTTTCCCAACTTAATTCCATCTGTAAAGCCTTGATTTTATCTTGAACTTTACCAAAAACTTGCTTATTCCATTTAGACAATTCTATCATAAGCTTTTTACAATTGTTTAACACCACACTCTGACCCTCCCCTTCATTATTCTACTCCCAAATTTGCTTGATTACTTTTTGACAGTCCTCATAAGTGCAATCCAAGAGAGGAATCCAAGGCTATAGGAATATGATTGAACCTCCCATAGAAAGGTGCATGACTCTTGCTTCTTGAAACAAATCAAGCTATTCAACATTAGCTAGGGCCATGTATATTCCTTCCTGCACATTTTCTTTACCTTCCCTTTTATTTGTCCAAGTGAGCTCACTTGGGATTAATTTATACCCTATTTCCTTCAGAAACTTGTTGTTTTTTGTTAGCCCAGATGTATTTGGGATTAAATGTACCATGAGCAGCAGCCATGCATACATGCATGGGATGCGCTCAGTGGGGAGCCAATCTGGATTCTCTGTCAAACACCTCTAGTCCAACATGTCTCCACTTAGGAATCTAGTTAGCACATTGCCATATTGAATTATATATGTTCGATGCTTCACAGAAGAATTGAGATCTGCTCCTCATAGAGCACCCCTCACACCGACCTCAAAGCCACATCTCCACCCTCTACTGGAGATGTTTCCGATGTATGGCCAGGACATATTGTGAGGCATACTCTCTGAGGAGCAGATCCGGACTCTTCACATAGCATGTTCAACCCTTAACGACCTTATAAACACACAAAAAAAGGGAAAAAACCTAATTTCCTGATTTCTGTAGCCAGTAATCTACTGCCAACAACAGAACGCTCACAATTGATTTGAAGAGATGTTACCAATGTACGATTGTAATAACTTGTTAGAACAGTGTTGATGGCATATCTGAGCTTCCTGGTAACTTCCTTCATGTTGGTTGTTTGATAGGCAACTTGACAAATGGCAGGTGTGGTGTAATGAGGAAGGTTGGGACCGGAACTGTTCCTCACACATGGCGCCTCACACCCAGGCACATCCCACCGTGCATTGGGAAGGAATGCCTTTGAGATTGTTGTGAGGCGCCCTATGTAAGGAGCAGATCCCAATTCGGAAGGTTGACGTTTGACGTTTCAACGTTTTAAAAGTAAAAAAAAAATTGATATTCCACGTCTTATGCGCAGTAAGGCAGCAGATGGTCCAATTCATTTTGTTTTTAGTTTAAACTCCAAAAACCGATAACTGAAAAGAAAGGGAATGGGCTATGGGATTAGGAACCCCCAAATCTGAATTCTGAAATCAATCCCCCCCAAATCAACATTGTTGTCTTGGCGCCCCAGAAACCCCTCCAAAGTACAGACAGAATCAAACCCTCATCTGCTTTCCTCTTTAATTTTCCCTTCTCCCGCCAATCCACACGCATGAAAACTCTGTGATTTTTTTTTTCAAATCAAATTATCTCATAATCTCGACACAGAGAATAACCGAAACCGTTTTCCCCCCTTTCAGTTCGTTTCACTTGTCGGTTCGGTTCAACTCTGGTCAATGGCCATGGCGGTCTCCCAGACCTCTACTTCCAAACCCATAGTTTCTACCAACAGCGAGGTCAAGAAGAAGGTGGCACGGTGGGCCGGTGACCAGCAACAGCAAGAGCAACTATCATATCCTCAGCCTCCCTCTTCTTCACCGTCGAAGCGCACGAAATCCCCTGGCGTTCGTCTCCTCCACGGTCGACTTTACGATTCCGAGAACGGGAAGTCTTGTCACCAGGTGAGGTCGAATTACCCAGAAATCCCAGTAAGGAAGATGGTCTCGTTTCATTGATCAAATTTTGACAAGTGAAAGATGGTTGCAGTGTCGGCAGAAGACTATGGACTTCGTGGCCTCTTGCAAGAATAAAAGAGAGAACAAGCCGTGCACCATTAAGTTCTGTCACAAATGCCTCTTGAACAGGTAACAACATACATACCTACTATTGCTTATGGTTCACCGGATATTCTTTTTTTACTTCCCCACTTAACCTGGTCTACCGTCTATCTTGATATTTTAGATATGGAGAGAAGGCAGAAGAGATGGAGGTGTTGGATGAATGGAAGTGTCCCAAGTGCAGAGGCATTTGCAACTGCAGTTTCTGCATGTAAGTGTTTGTTATTTTTCCAAGGCTGAGATTCCCAAAATTGGTTTTTCCTGTTTAGTATGTCAATGCTTCTTGATGGATCGATAGTATGCTTTTGCAGGAAGAAAAGGGGCCACCAACCTACTGGGATCCTTGTGCACACAGCCAAGGCAACCGGGTTTTCTTCTGTTTCGGAAATGCTGAAAGTGAAAGGCCCTGAAAACTTGGTCTCTGAGAAGATCCTTAAAAATGTGGTTGCCTCTCCAAAGAAGCAGGACGCTGCAAACAAGGTACTGATGGTAACCCATTTCCCATGCATTGGCTGATTTAAAATTTGCTTCTGGAATTTTTGGTCTGTAAATTTGGTGATAAGCCCATACTCTTTTTTGATAGGAAACTGATGTAGCTTCACCAAAAAATGTGGGGAAGGAAAATAATTTTGTTGGAAAATTTGATTTGAACTTGCAACCTACCCCTTTGACATCAGATGGTAATGAAAAGGAAATAGGGAAAAACAAACGAAAAAATATGTCACAGAATGACAGCAGTGACAATATGCATGAGGAAGTCAGGGATGATGTTGCTCCTGCTGAGGAGAAGATCAGTAAGAAATCTCGAGTTTCCAAGGAAGTATCTATCACTCCAATCAAGATAGAAGGAAAAACCGGAAGTGATAGTGAAGAAAATCAGTTGCATGAGAAAAAGAATTTTCAAGTGCTGAAGTGTGATCAGGGCCCTCCACAACCTGTTGTGAAGGAAGAGAAGACAGATAAAAGAAATGTTTCATTGCCAGTTTGCAATAAGACGGAAATTACAAATGTTGGAATTGCTGATAATGTAAGAATTAAGCCTAAGATGCTACCTGAATCTCAAAAACTCAAGAATAAAGCTAAAATATTCCACAAAAATGATGCTGATGCTGATGCTGATATCCCATTGCCTAATGGTGTTGATGTGACAACTGTAGCTGGCATTGATCTGCCTCCTGAGGATGTTGGACATGCTTTGCAGTTTCTAGAATTCTGTGCAGCTTTTGGACAGGTAAACACAAATTTGGTTTGAGAGGGAACTCATATCATATCAAACCCGTGCATGGCATTGAAATTAACAAGATGAATTACTGACTCTAGGCAGTGAACCCAGTTAAATGACAGTTGAAGCTTGGGTTTTTACCATAAATATGTACTTGTGCACTTTTAACTGTGCTTGCTTCCAACTGCCATTTAACTTGGTGGTCTTCTAGCTATATAACAAGCAAGGCTCATATTTTGCATTTTTCTCAATTGCACCATGAAGTTATTAAGCTTTGGACTTTTCTTATTTCATTCTATGATAACTGCTTCATGCTTAGTTCAGATCAAGCTGCTTAATTTGCACTCTGAGTTCTTTTTCTTGTTTCGTGTTACTATTATCTATTTCATTGCAGTTTTATCTTCTGAGTTGTTTTTATTTCTCTTTAGGTTCTTGATCTGAAGAAAGGGCAGGCTGAGTCTATTCTTCGAGAACTAATGCGTGGGCGCAGTGGGCGTGGAGGAATGTACTCTTCAATTGTTCGGTTTCACATCCAATTGCTCTCTTTGATACTTAAAGATGCAGGAGAAGAGTATGTAGTTTTCCTGAAATGATTTCATGAAGGGACAAGTTCTGCATATCATTTTAAGAGATGAGTCAATTACCTGTATTATTTTTGTTGACAGGTCCCTCTTAAGTCCAACAAGTGGTGGAGATTCTTGGTTGAAAGCTCTTGCTAAATGCATTTCTGATTCCCAGTGTGCATTGAAGTGTTTCCCTTCAGATTGTTTTGACAGAGGTGGTGATGGATATGATAAGTTAGATGCCTCGGAAAAGTTGAGAGTATTGAATTTTCTATGCGATGAAGTTCTTGAAACTGTGTAAGTGATAAGTTTCGTGGACCTACAGTCCCCCCTCTCCTCGGCAGGAATTTCATATATGATTTTGTTATTTTGCATCTCAGAGAAGTAAGGAGTTGGATTGATGAACAAAATTCAAAATTTATTGAAAGCGAGAAGGAAGCAAAGGAGAAAGTTATTGCTGCCAAGAATAAGGTAACTGCTTCTGAGAGTATCTGATATTTTTATCTTTAACAAGCATTCTTAAAGTGGTTTTCTCTTTTTATTTGTGTTAAATAGGAGAAAGGCATGAAGCAAAAGTTACGGGATGAGATAACAAAAGCTATTCTCTTGAAAAATGGTGCTCCTATTTCTATTTCTGAGCATGATGATATTGTTGCAAATATGAGAATTGAGGTAGCGAAAGCTCATTCTGAGACACTGGAAGCAATGAAGATGGCATCCAACAGTATGTACTGTTTGTTCATTGGATAATTTGTTCACTTCTTGCCCTTATTTTCATGCATAGCTAATATCTTCTAGAGTTTAACTACAGTGCAGAAACTACATCGTGCAGCAAAAACGTGAAACAATCATGTTAAAGATATCACGTCTGCTTACCTTTTCATTGGTTTGTGACTTTGTGTCATAGATGTTAAAAAATGTTCAAGATGTCACATGTGACGCCTTAGTTTTCATTGGTTTGTGTTTTTGCTTCATGGTGCAGTTTCTGAACCATAGCATTTACCTAACTTTTATTTAGCATTTGATTTTAAAATACAAATACACATTTTAAATTGTAAATCTGCTGCATTAACCAGGAGTGGGCTGTCATGGTGTGAGCTAACTTGTCTCATTCTAACAAACTTTCTAGCAGTGGGAAATTTGTTTGGATGCTATATTTATCTGAAATGTTTTTCTAGGGTCCTCATAATTAGAACAAAGTTCTCCCTGAAGAGTAATTTATTGAACCTTCTACAATTTTCAGAGAAACAAATACCAGATGCTGTTAGGACACAGACTATTTTTTGGAATGAAAAAGGTCATGTGCTTTGGAGATTAAAAGGCTATTGTGATGAACCGAACCTTTTACTACAAGGTCTGTCAACTGCAGTTGTTAATGTTTATAGTAGTTTATGGCTTTGGGTTGCCACTTCTTCCTCTCATTTATTTTCATGTTCAGATATTGGAAACCTGGATTCTGCTGCACTTAAAGAAAAGTGGCTTGCTTATGATGATGAACAGATGAAAGTGGTTGAAAAATATATTTCTGTAAGGTAAATTTGATTGGTTTGGTTCTCACTTAGTGTTTCTCAGGTTCTTTTCAGCTTTAGGGGTACTTAAGGATGCCCTTTTTTTGCTACCAGTTAAGGATGCCTATTTACTGTAGCTTTATTGTCATGGGGAATGGGATTGCAGAAATTTGTGGATAACCGGATCTTCACTATATGCAATTAATACACTTTCCATCTTTGTATTTAATGGCTGTTAATTTTGGATGATTATCTCTAATGCTTCGGTCAATATTTTTCATTTTTCCATGAAGCTGAGTTGCATATTTGTGCTATACTGGCATACAAGTAAGATTACTTTTACACAAGCCTTAAAAGTGCAATTTGAGAGAATAGAAGAAAGGATCGTTATTTTTCAAACTTGGTTTGTTCTAACCTTGAAAAACTTGTACAGTGATCATATTATGCATTATAAACTGCATAGAATCTTGTACAATGATATTATATTAATTGTTTAGCAGATATTATTTTGTAAGAGAATTTTCTATGATTGTGTGATCGTGTTTGGTGAGGTGGTAGGGCCTGACCGCCTGAGGAACCCTGGAGTGTTATTGGTTGCTATAAGGTTTGTAGAGTGTTGTTGGCTATAAATGCAAGTAGTTTTTAGTCATTAGTATGGGTAGGAGATTTGAGTTATATCTTGAAGTGTGTTTTTGTAGCTTGTTAAGTTGCCAAAAAATGGAGTAGAAAGGTCTTCAAGTAGACAGTGAATGGTGTTTCGGTTGGATATAAGGGTTAGGCTTTTTTGAGTATGGTTTACTGTTGGTGATTTATCATCACCTTCCAATTATACTCTTCTTTGTTTCAATAACAATTTTCTTTTATTATCAAAAAAGTTATGAACTGTGTAGAATAGGAGTGCAACTTGGGTACCTGATTGAAGATTCACTGCATCAGGCGCAGGTTTTGGGCTGGGCTCATTCAAATTCTAACGAAGCCCCAACCTGAGCACACCCAAGTTGCACCCCTAGTAGAAACCTTATGATGGTCAGAATCTGAGATGTGATAATTTTCACCAAATGTTGCTGAGAGTTCATTTACTGTGGTGATCTTTACAAGTCCATATATACATTAAATTGTAGAATGTCTTCAAGCTACAAAATCTCATATTATGATTAATAAAACTAAATAAACATGCTTCAGTTGTTATGGATATAGATAGACTTAATGCTCTTGATGCTAGAAGACAAGAAATGTTGGATTCTATATTTTTGTATCTTTTTTTTTCCTGGTTTTTTGTTGCAGTTGGATCTTTAATACATTTTTTTTCTTATTTGGTTGTAGATGCAAAAGGCTTAGGACAAAGACGAGTTCTAATGTATTTCCACCTGGCAGTGGTGAAGCCGAGCCAAAGCATGAGATTTTAGATGATTCACCATATCTTGTAGTTGCAGGTAGTACATGATCATTTCTTTTACAAGATGGTTATATAAATGGATCTTTCCCAGCTTTTATCTTTTTAGAACTTGGTTACAATATTTAATTTTGCTAGATAAAGAGAAGTTGTCTTTTTCAAAGGAGTTCCTGTAGCAAAGTATTAACTTAATGCTGTTGTACTTGGCTGTGGAAGAAATCTCTCCCTCAACAGCCTGTTATCCTTTTATAAATAAAATCCTCACCCTTTCTAAAACAAAGGCACCTATGACTTGTTACACTACTTTTTATCTGTTAGTTGTATGAACTTCTTAAAATGGAAAGTACATTTTTAATGCTTATTTGAGTGTCACCAAGAGTACCTTGGTTCAATAATTCATAACAAGGGAGAGATTGAGGATGATGTCACCCAGAGAATTAGAGCAGGTTGGGAAAAATGGAGGGATGCATATGGACTTTTGTGTGATAGGAGAATACCACTTAGATTAAAAGGAAAAAATTATATAAAACAGTTGCAAGGCCAGTTATGTTGTATGGAGCAGAGTGTTGGGCAGTCAAGAAAACAATATGTTCAGAAAATGAGTGGTAGAAATGCAAACCCTAAGGTGGATGAGTGGAAAAACTAGAAAGGATAGGATCAGGAATGAAGCCATCCATAGAAACTTAGAAGTAGCTCCAATAAGTGATAAAAAGAGAGAGTAGGTTAAGAATCTTAAGATGGTTTGGTTACATGCATATAAGACCACCAACAGCTTCAATTAGAAGTGATTTGTTACAAGTGGAAAGGGGCTAGAAGAGCTAGGGGTAGAAGTGATTTAAGCACTGATAATTTAACAGTGGATATGGTTTTAAATAGAACGGAGTGGCGAAACAGTATTCATGTACCTGAGCCATATAGTTGGGATAAGGCATGGCTGATGATGATGATTTGAATGTCACCAAGAAATAAAAAATGGCTAATAATTATGTGTAAAACCTTGTGGAAAACTCTTTCTTCTGATGAACTGCTCTACTTGAGAGTAGAATATTGCTGATAAATGGCAAATCAGTACAGGGAGATAAAAACTAAAACTAAAAGTTGAATTATGATGTAGAAAATCTATGATGGGAAAGCAGCCAACAATAGAAGAATATGGTGTTGAAGGTAAGAGAAAGGCATGCTAACTGGTGAAAATTAGGGGTGCAACTTGGGCTGGGTTAAGTTGGGTTGCGGTCAACCCAAGCTGTTGAACCCCCAACCCTAACCCTAACCCAATATCCCAACCCAAAAATTTCGGGTTGGGTTCCGGTTGGCTCAACTTCTCTATTTCTTATTTCTCAGACTCAAGGGTTGAGGTCTTTAAACTTAAATTGTTGACATACATATAAAATATGTATGTATGTATGTGCTTACATAAAAAATATTTATAATAATATTTATTCATACAAATATGAAGTAAGTTAGGTTCATGCTAACCTGGCCCAAGTTGCCAAGTTGGGTTCATGCTAACCATCTTCTGTGGCTGGGAGTGTTTGCATGATTCAGTGTCATCATAGAGTCCCACTGTGGTATTGAGAAGGTATGGTGAAAAGTCTGATAACAAACTAATTAGTCTGATAACAAACATTTCAATTTTTTCCTTGAACAAAGAAATCCCACTAATCCAATTGGCAATTTGAAGCCCACAGCACCGGTTTTCTTCCAACTTGATGTATATGGCATTTCCTTGTTTTTACATTTGGGTAGATATTTTTACTTTTCAGTATCATGCCTTTATGTTTTGAAGTTGGGAATATTTTCCTTCTAATTTGTGAATATTCAGTCACTGAGAAAGAGTGGTCTGTTTTTGTATTGTGATTGGGATAAACTTTCTGATCATCCAAGAAGGAGATGCCTGATTTATAGAATTCTACTGTCTGGTTAACGTTGAAATCTGATTTCTTATAGTAACACTGTTTTGTATTTTCTGGCTTGTCATGAAGCAGACAGTGAAGAGGTATAAAGGACATGACGAATGGTGTATGCTTCTACTGTTACATTTTTCTAACCAACTTGCCTTACAAAAAGTTGACCTCCCAATTTTTTATATGTAAATATGGATGTTGGCACACAATGCTAAGCTGTATAACTGAAGATCAAATCGGTGGTTTTTCAGATCACTTGGTGCTTTGGGCTTCATTCAGAATATTGTCCTAATTTGAATCAATTTTTTTTTTATTTTTTTTGGTGGAAAAACAAATTCCAATTCAAATGCAAATTAGATTCTTATTCCTCTTTCATGCTGTAATAACTTTTGTACTTCAATGCTCAATTTGTTTGCAGTGCAAACTTCATTCACACTGTGTAAATGCCTGAGCAGAAATATGTTGAGCGCAAATTCTGGTTTACTTTTGCTTCAGATTTGAAGTAAAATACAGTTGCCCTCATCTTATATGAAAGATAATGGAGGTAAGGGGGTTATTTCTTTTAGTGTTGGAAGCAAGATGATGTGGTTTCCACTTTTATGTAAGAGAGAATTAAGGTAGGAGGAAGGTGGTGCAACTTTTGCATCAGTTTTTGGAATATAAAATTTGCGTTGCCATGAGTGCAAATGAGACAGTACAAACTTGGTATCATATAAGAGCGCAAATCATGGTTGCAAACAAATGGATGCAAAACTGAACCAGGTGCAAAATGTACATCTGGTTTAGATTTGCACTGCAAACAGAGAATTCTCTTTCGTGCTCTAACTTTTGTATGTAGTGGACTCTACAACTTGGATAGATAATAACTCAGGAACCAGGATACTTGGTGATCTTATTCTGGCCAACCTGGACATAGTTTGCTTAATTGGGTAAGCTAGACTTCTTGGTGAGGCTTTTGTTAGGTGAGACTGAGACCATCATCAAAGTTTAGACCCATATATTTATTTACTCCGAGTTTTAATTTATCCATATTTATTAGAAAAATCCATGAGAATGCATCAGCCTCAGAAACGTCCCATGACCCATTGGACTTGAGAATACAAGAATGGTCACTCCCTTGCTCTTTTGAATGCACTTCAGCTTCTGAGCTGCTCAAATTACCAGGAAATCATCCATCAAATTCAAAGCTTGAACGTCTTGGATTCGCAGAATCCACATCTACCTCTAGCATTGAATAAAAATTAGCCATTTATACAACCCATCTGCTTGTCAAGGATCTAGATATATAGAACCAACTAATAATGATCTATGTTTTGTAGTCCCTGAACTCTTCCCTGGTACAAATCCAATGTGCCATGATACCCTAACTGTGGTGAAGCGTATCCATCTCAGGTGGGGGGTGCAAATTGGGCAGGTTTTATTGGGTTTATGCTCAACCCGGGCCCGATCTTAAAGTTTGGGCTTAAGGCCTGAGCCTGAGGTCAAGCCCGGTCTTCCCAACCTGAGCCCAACCCGCAATGTAATTTGATACGGATTGGGCTAGGGCCCGGGTTGGCCAATAAAACCACTATATATATATATATATAAAAGCATGTATGTACGAATGTGTATAATTGGGCTGGAATCAGGCCGAGTTCAGACTACATAATGACTAGGCCTGGGCCTTGACCAAAAAATTTAAAAGCCCAACTTCTTGAGCCCAAGTCTGGCCCAAAAACCAAAAATCCAAACCCAGTCTATAAAATTTTAGGTTGGGCCGATCAAGCTCGGGCTGGGCCCGCCCAAGGTGCACCCCTAATCTCAGGCCAAACCATACACAAAGCAGTATTTCACGCTTATTGACATAATTATTCCCCTTCTCTTGCCACGCACAAATATCAAGGCAAAAGATGGCTTCTGCCATGCCCACTCACTAGATGCTCATAGTTAACCACCTACCATTTCACCAGTCTATGCAATTGACAAAAAATACATGTAAGGATGATTGTTTCTGCTGATCAAAGAAAAAATAGAAGAAATCTTGCTGATGAACACTAAAGAAACGAAGAGAAAAATTGCTCTTCGTTGTCTACCTTGAACCCATTTTTTTTCCAAATAAACATTATAGGGCTTCTTACAGATTTGGCATCATAGTACCTGTGGAACTAAATTTATACATTATACAACCACAGTATGAGTGACAAAATCATGGAGTAACCCAAGTGGAAAGTGCAAAGAAATAATTATATGCTTCAGCGGTTCAGCCATGAATTGCGTTGAAGAGAGTCCAAACTTCGGAGGCCATTATTGTCCTTCCCTGCACCCAAACATTCACAAGTTATTAGCTAAAGGATGCTTGGCAAGAATGGACAATATTTCTGACAAAAGGGGAAAGAAATCAATGCTTAATGCTCTACTCAATCAATGCTGAACATTTTAAGGATTTTTAAAGAGGTACTAACATAATGCCTACCAATTTTAACATCATATGGTTTTACAAGGTAAACTAAGTGGACATGTTCAGGAAGGAGCAATTCGAACAGCAAATGTAAGACAAAATTATCATACCCTTTTATAATGTTGTGTTGGAAATAAGACGGACTTCATATAGATCATTCTCGCCCTTCACTGCATCCACATATCGACAAAGTATTATTTAAACGCACAAAAAAATATCCAAAACTATATTAACCGTTCTCAGCATTTCAAGTTAGGCCACTTAGCTATATTTGCTTGTTTGTGAAGGCTCGCGTGGCAGAGCCTGAGCTCAAATTTCAAGTTTGCAAGCCGGCCCAAACATTAACCTAACTTTGTGTTAGCTAAATGATCTTGAAATCAGCCTCCCTAAGCTTAGTTAAGTTTGACCTCAGCTCCTTGTGATAGTACTAAATATATCTAAATACTTTAATCAAAAAAGGGAAAAGGCTGCATCCTGTTTTTTTGAGTAACAGTACTCTATTCCATTCAATAGTATTACAGAAAACAATCTTATATTTTACACAGTTTTCCCTCCAAGTAAATAGTGCATTCAATTCCTTTACCATCAAATTTTATAATATATAATTGATTCTAAATTCTATTACCATCACATTTATAATGTTTTCCCATCTCGCCTCTTAAAATTTGGTTACCACACCTTAGCTGAGCCTGAGCATCTCAAATACTTCATAAGCCTAGACCTAGCACATCTAGAGGTGTAAATCAGGCTGTGCCAGGCCCGGCACGATCATGCGGGCAGTGCTGTGCCTGGGGTTTTAGGTCCACCGGCTGGCACAGCCCAGCCCGCAGCCCGGTCCATATATATTATTTATATATATTTATATATTATATAATATTATATAAATTATAATTATATAATATTTTATTAATAAAATAAATAATTATAATTTTATTATACTAATTTATTTAATTATTGTATATATAAGAAATTGTATACACAATTCATATAAAATTAAAATTTTAAGTTTTTTGTAATTTTTTTAAATAAATAGCTTTGGCCCGATGCACAGCCCGACTTGGCCCAAAGCTCGGCCCACGGGACAGCCCGGCCCGTGGCATGGCACAGGCCCGCACAAGCCTAGGCCGTGGGCCATGCCGGTCCGACCCCCAAATTTTTCACCGGGGAGGGCGGCACAGCCCACTTTACACCTCTAAGCACATCACCTAAGGCTTGTCACAAGCCCAACTCGAGCATTAGTTGGTGAATGGTGAACCTGAGCTTAGCTGGATCAGCTTGACTTGACTTTGTACATCAACACATTTCACAAGTCATACTCACCAATTTCTGCTGTGATTCCGGGTCCAAAGAATGATGCAAATTTTGCCTGAAAAGTCATTATAAGAAAATTAATATATATCTCTATTTTCTGGTCAATTATTAAAATTTGAGATGATAGGGCAAGAAAAGATTCTACTTGCCAAGAAAAAAGAACTATATTATGCCTTCCCAACAACATACAAGTTTCCAGCATAGAATCTTGTTGATAAATAAGCATGATTCCCTTGTTTTTTGATAATTATGTCTTAGTATGATTCCTCATTCCTTAATGAAGGCAAACTGACAACACTAAATGGGCAAGAAAAGATTCTACTTGCCAAGAAAAAAGAACTATATTACGCCTTCCCAACAACATACAAGTTTCCAGCATAGGATCTTGTTGATAAATAAGCATGATTCCATTGTTTTTTTGATAATTATGTCTTAGTATGATTCCTCATTCCTTAATGAAGGCAAACTGACAACACTGAATGTACAGTTTCGAAATATAAAATATTTTCTTCACCTGTCTTTGTTCAAAATCTGATAGCTGTAACGCTTTTGCCTCAAATACCAGAACTAAACAATACTTTCCATCTTCAGTGACCTGGGAAGAATTCAATGGTAAAGTAAGAAAGTGGTAGCCTAGGAATGCTTATGGCATGATAAACATATAAAAATATCTTTGACATGCAAAAGATATGTCCTTGTAGCTTTTTTGGTACTTATTTCTTCACTTCTAAGGTTACATCCATTGGGCAGCAGGAAAATGTGTTTTTTTTTTGAGAAAAGGGTAACTTTCATTGCCAAAAAAGAGGAGAGGATGTACATGAGGAGATGTACAAGCACAAAACTACAAAAACCAAAACCAAAAAAGACCGCCCTGGAATTTACAGAGGCATTGAGGAGTTGGTACACTTGTTAATAAATTTAACCAAACTGTCGGCTACACTTCAGCTCTCTAGGAGTCCATTTAAAATAATGTCATAAAAGTCATTTTTTTGGTAATCAATAAAAAGAAAATTTATTAACAAGTCATAAATGTCATAAAAGACAAGGTTTCTTTAATCTCATTAAATATGCAGTTAAATCTCCAAGGAGCTTCCTTTAAGTTCTTCATCCAGCATATCACATTTTTGGGTTTCCCTTCCACTACCAACTCTGTAAGTCTGAGAGCCACTGCAGACCTCAGACCTACCAACAATGTACAGATTTCTGCTTCTGCAGCATCTATCACATCAATTGGCCCACTGAAGGCCCAGATCAGGTCGCCATTGGATTTAACAATTCAACCCCCAATCTTAGCCTGACCCCTGTGGTTCGTCAAACTTCTACAGCTACCATCAAACTTAAGGATAAATTCAACCTGAGGTCTTGAAGGAACTGAGGAGGAACTGAGGAAGGCTGGGTCTAACAGGAGTTAAACAAGAAGAGTTCAGAATCTGAAATAGATTTTTCTCTCCATATCCCCAAAACAAGTACCCTTAAACAGCTTGTTGGATCTCATCCACAGATTGTTTAACAGAAGATTTCTCTTTTTCTGTTCCTCCCAGATGCACCACATTACAACATGCATTACCACCTTCCCACACAAAATACCTTTATTACCCAGTAAAATATGCTTAACTTTTTATTTTGAAGAAGCTAATGTATTGTATTGCAAAAGGAAACCAAATACACCGGGCCGTGTACAATGAGGACCTTTACATTGGGAATTTACAAAAGATCTGAGAAATCAGATAAAGAAAGGTTCAGCTTGCAAAAAAGGAAAAAGCTGAACTCCAGTGAAAGCTCTTCGTGCACTTAACCAGGA
This sequence comes from Nelumbo lutea, assembly GCF_056320005.1. NCBI lineage: Eukaryota > Viridiplantae > Streptophyta > Magnoliopsida > Proteales > Nelumbonaceae > Nelumbo > Nelumbo lutea. The sequence continues at coordinate 22,519,734 of NC_142686.1, read as the reverse complement.
ACATAAAAAATGTACTTAATTTTCAATGGTTGCAACATTAACAAAAAATAAATAAATAAATAAAGAGAAAGAATAACTTGTCGAGGTGAAGAGAAATTAGAAAAATAGCAATACTGGTAGCCCAATACACACTCAATTAAGTAATTAACATCATATGAATTGCATATATTTTGGATAGTGTTGAAAAGGATGTTAGTAACCTTGAGAACTCTACATATTACATTACCAACTTAGGTTAGGGTCCCATTCAGAGGCAGTTGTTCATAGACATAAATACAAGAGTAGGATTCCTAAAATGTGTACAGACGTCTGACTTGGAAGGATGCAAAAATATGTAGTAGGGGATACATCGAATACTAAATTAAAGAAGCCATATTTTGTGAGTTCCAAGATCATCCCATAAAAATGGGTGCAAACAAATCAAAGTTTGTCTTTATTACCTAATAATGTTCTGTAGGAAAGGATGATGTTTCATCATGTGCATTAGATGTTCATTTATGTAAAATAAGCAATGGGAAAAAAGAAAAATATGTAAAATCATCCCTGAAGAATCTGTGGCATGTTGGAAGCTGATTCAGTGAGCAGGTCATCCATTCAGGAGAGTCAACATTGTTCAGTGCCATAACCAATTATCCTTTTCCCCAAGGTTGGTGTTCCATTATCATTACTGTTTTTATTATTATATTTATTCTTAGATGTCATTGTTATCATTCGAATATTTTTTGGGTAAAAATATATGCTTTGAATAAGTAGAAAGAAGGAAAGAAACATTAGGTTCTTTTTAAAGTGTTGAATGTTGGGGCTAACACTTAATAGATTTACCAGCAGGGTTAAGATTTCCCTATTGTTCAATTTAGACTATTATAAATGCAAATAGGCCTTTATTTAATAAAAGAAAAGCAAAAACTAACTTAAACAAGTGATAATAAATCAAAGTGATAAAAGCATACTTCTTCTCGAATCATTTGTAGAATTGGTGCACTTCTCCGTGGAATTCCTCCACCCTAAAGTCAAAAAGCATAATGAGTGCTGTTAGAATAAATCAAACAAAATATTCAAAGTGATCTTGTATCTCATAAATTTCAAATAAGTATTTCTATAAGATAAAAATATCAATTCTTGATACTTAGTGACATTGACATAGAATTCTGTTCTATAATTTGATATTTCAAGGAAATATTTTCTTACACATCATGTTTAGCATGTCTTATGATTTTTTTTTTGTAATCTTAATAATTTTCTTAAGTAAATCATTTACACATAAACTACTTAACCAATGACTGACATTTTAAAACAACTAAACAATAACTAGGCAAATCAGATAGAAAGGCTGGATTCCACACACAATTTCTAAAATGATGAAGATACCCCTAATAATACATATAAAATTTAGAAAATTCAAATTTTCTTGTTTACTCCTGCATCAATTGTTCATTTTCCTTTTTGCAATGTAGGAAAAGCATAACAGCATCATAAGAAATTTTGCTTTGAAGATCATTGAAGGTGCTAAAAAGGGCAGGCAAACGTAGAAGCAGGAACCAGCTGATACAAGTAAAATGTACACTATTAGGACCTGGAATGTCTAGAACTTGCAATCACACTTAATTATAGGATAAGAAAATAAAACAAGAAAAAAGGGGTAAAAAATACCATTAGCAAGCATACCTGACCATATTGGAAAATTCGTTTTAAGGCCTCATCCAAATGTTGTTCATCTCCATAACGGAATCTTGTAACATCATTTCTGACCTAGGAGAACATTCAATACATTGAACACGAAATTAAATTATAACATAACAAGAAGCTTTCAAAAACATGAATCCAACCTGCTAGTGGAAGTAACTTTGCAGCAAACTCATTATGAGAATTGAGATCTAGACCAGAAGGAGGGGAACATAATTTGAAAAACCAATAAGGAAGATAAAAAAAACATTTGTGTGGGACAGTGGGGTTTGAGTACAGGCATGAGAGGGTCTTACAAGACCAAGTGCAATGCTGCCTAAACAGTGGACTAGAATACTAGATACAACTACATATCTACTATGTGTCTCATTAGTCTTGGACTGAGTTCCCATTTTGAGTAAAAGAGAGGAATTGTTTTTCTGTAAAGTTTATCTTACAATGGGCATAATGACAGTTAAAGCCGTGTACATAAAATTAAGATATGGAGTTACCTCAAACTAGTGATTTTTAGTACAGTTGATAAAAAAAATAAGGTACTAAATTCATGTTTAGGAATCTTTAAGATATTTCCATTCTCTTTATATTTACTTAGCCAAAGTTTGAAAGCAAGGACAGATTTAAGGCTTCTAAAGAAATTTAAGGCAAAAATTATGAATCCTTGACCAGTGTGGATTTTCCTCTTGAGAAGTCAACTCGAGATTTATTCTAGATAAAGATAAAGAAAAAAACACAGTTTACATTCCCTTCTTAAAAAAAAAAAAGAAAGAAAACAAGTTACTTCACTTTTTTACCTCTTCTTTTCATATATTGTTAACACTATTTTCTGTTGGGCATTATTTTCTATAATTCTTACTCTTGTTCCATATTTATACCTCTCACTCCCCTTTTCATTAGGTAAGCCACTAATTCATCTATATCTGTTTTTTCTTCTCCTTATGGAAACCTTAAAAGCACTCTGAAACTTCACAGATATAAAAACATAAAATATATACATGATTTACTACTTTCTATTTAAACCCTAAAACCCATCCCAGTCTATAGCTTTTCTGATTTTTACTATACTGGCTGACAATCAGGAAACTCTTACCCCATAGGTCCATGCATGTCCTATTTCTCTCTAGTTTATTTAAACCTAGCTTCCTCTGTTGGAACTTGCTCATATTTATTGTTATTTCTCCTATGTTCAGTGGCCCTCCAAATCCTACCTTGTGCATATTGAAAACCTGCTATTTTCTCTAAATCCCACTTCGTGAATATTTAAGCCAACATATGAATGTATATGCCCTCCCCTTAAGGCTATAACTCCCATCTCTTTCCTCTTCTCTTCCTTATTTCTTCAACCCTAATCTTGACATGAAAGACTTCTGGATAGCTCACATCTACTTCAATAACAGATGAATTACTCAACAATTCCATGACCGAGTACAATGGCTAAGCTAATTGTTAAATACCATTGTGACACAATTCAATCTAATTTTGCTGAATTGAACCATTCAACCATTCCAACTCTAAATCAAATCCAAACAGGGGTGTTGCAGAAAGAATATATTGGCCATATACAAAATTATTAAACTTAATGTGGTTCCTAGACACATTTTTTGATTTCCCAAGCTATGAAAATAGATCAAAGGTGCACACAATTTTCTAAAAGAAACAAATAGTAACAAAGTATAATTTAACAAGGAGTAATAAAAGTGTAGTTGTCAAAATCTTACAATTCACATCAATTTGATTGTGAACCAGCTCTGTATATTTTTACCTCTTTATCAATTTTTTTTTTCAATGGGCTTTTGCTTTAAAACCCTTACTAAAATGAGACTTTTGAGTTAAAACCTGTCGACTCTTTTACATTTATTTTCCATCATATGCAGGTTAAAGAAGAATTATACATTGGCAATTGACTTTGAAACCAAAGTTAATTATATCATATCGTGCTTATAGTGTACAAGTAGCAAATTTTGTTTTATTGTTTACTTAAATGGTGGATATCAATTGAAATTCAAATAAATTTACTTTCTATATTTTAAGTCTTTTGTACACATATTCTTAATTGCTTTTAACAAATTTCCAGAAAGCAGAAACAATCTCAATATTTAAGATATGATTCAGAATTTGCTTTGATACAACACTCTTTACGATTTAAACAAGATTACATTTTGCAGACCATTCAATAGAGGTTCATAATTAGAATAAGATAAATTTTATATTACCTGTTTCAGAATTGGAGTAGCACATGCTTCCCTCAACTTTTGAGAATCTGAATAGCTTACGCATGGCACTGGTTTGAGTTCTGCATACTGCAAAATAGATAAAGGCTACATAAATGTAATAGAGAGAAGTTCTATTCTACTGTTAAGAAACATTTTTTCATATGGTCTTCTAGAACACATTACACATGCCATATGACCTTTATGCCATGCCAACTAGCATGATTTAAAATGTTCAAACGTTTTCTAATATTTACATGAAATATTTCAATTTCCACGACTGTTTACATGAAATGTTACTGAATATATTCACCAGTATTTTGTCTTTTATATTATTTTTAACAACCTTTACTTTGTTGATAATATTAATGCAAGGTTTTCAATTTACATACCATCCAAATAATTTGTTTTAATGATTCTTTTCTCTTTAAACCCATTATTTTTTTTTCAAGAATAGCATTATAGATGACTTTTTCCTTCATATTTTCCTTTATGAAATATTTTTAAATTTACATACTTTAATAATGTATAATCAACATTTCAATATTTTAAACTCTTAGGAAAGGATGAATAACATAATAGCATAACAAGAATATTCATATGTAAACCATAACTTTTATTTTAAACAAGACTAATAAAATAGTATTTATAACTAAAATATCAAGAGTTGGTACTATATACAAATTTATTCTAGGTAGAGGAAGAAACCATCTTAAAATGGTGTAATCATTTTAAAAGTATATTTTTTTATCACTTTATAATAATATAATAATTCAAAAAGAGTATCCTTTTATAATTTAAAAGATTAACAAATATTTTCATAGATTAATTGGTGGGTTTCCACTCACCTCGGAAGCCTCTTCGAGGGAGGCTTGACCTCCTGAAACAGAAGATGGAGAGAAAAAGAGAAGGGAAGGAAGGAATAAACTGGACTCGGGGAGAAGAAAATTAAAGGAGAATCATTCATTGCTTTCATTATATGATGATGGCCTTATATAGCTGCCTACAGGTGTAATATCAGAGGGAATATCCTCTGATTTCTGGGTAACTAACTCTGGCAGATAACATGGATGGAATATCCTCTAGCGGCAGAGTAACCAACTCTGAGTGTAACTAATTCTAGGGCTTTGTCGCCTGTCTTCTCTGTCTCCTTGTGAATGGCTGATGGGTGGTGGCCTGCTCCACTCCCCTAGTGGGTTCTGGAAGGAGTGTTTGGGTCTCAACAGCCCCTCCCCCCTTAGCACTGACCTTGCCCTCAAGGTTTAGGTTGGGAAACCTCTCATTCAGCCTTAGATAAGGTTCCCAAGTGGCCTCTTCTGGAGGCAGTCTGGCCCATTCCACCTTGGCTTCTGGCACAACCTGCCCTCCTCGCCGAACCCATCGGAAATCCACAATCTTGATAGGCTCCGTGTAAATGTCCCCTCCTCTGTAAATTGGGGTAGGTTGGGTGAGATAGGGGTATGATTCCCCACAGCTTTCCTGAGAAGTGAGATGTGAAACACCGGGTGAAGCTTCGAGGTAGTAGGGAGGTCCAATCTGTAAGCAACAAGGCCCACTCTCTCCAGCACCTTATAGGGCCCATAATATCTGGGAGCTAGCTTGTGCCAAGCCCGTCTCATCATTGAGACCTGGCGGTAAGGTTGGAGCTTAAGGTAGACAAAATCACCTACCTGAAACTCTAGTGGGCAGTGGTGAGAGTCATAGTAGACCTTCATCCGTTGCTGGGCTTTAATAAAATTGGCCTTGAGCAGCCTAAGGATCTCGTCTCTTGCTAGTAGGTGAGTCTCTACTTCTGCCACCTCAGCCGACCCAAATTCATAAGGTAATATGGGAGGAGGTTCTCTGCCATATAGAGCCTTGAAGGTGTCATTCCTGTCGTTGATTGATAAGTCGTGTTGTACCAGTATTCTGCCCATGGAAGCCAGTGGGCCCACTGTTTGGGCTTTCTCCCCTATGAAGCATCTCAGGTAGGCTTCTAAGCACTGATTAAGAACTTCAGTCTGTCCATCCGTCTGGGGGTGGTAACTTGTGGATGGGTGCAGTTGGGTTCCTTGCAATCGGAAGTATTCCTTCCAGAATGAACTTAGGAAGGCAAGGTCACGGTCTGAGACAATGGATCTTGGTGTCCCATGCAATTTTGCGACGTCCCGTATGAAGATGTCAGCTATCGTTGCTGCGGTGTAAGGGTGAGGCAGGGCAGAGAAATGGCTATACTCGGTGAGACGGTCAACTACTACCAATGATAACCTCCTTCCCTGAAGAACGGGGAAGTCCGGTGATGAAGTCCATGGAGAGGTCTTCCCATAATTGCTCTGGAATCTTGAGGGGTTGTAGAAGGCCCGCGGGAGACTGTGAGGAGTATTTCTGCTGTTGACAGGTTTGGCATTCGCATACATAGTGTAACATGTCCTTGCACATTCCTACCCAATGGTAGTGGCTGCTGAGCCTCTTTAGAGTCCTTAGCACTCCTAAATGTCCCCCCAAAGTGGAATCATGAAACAACTTCAATAGTTTAGTTTTGTGGCTGGAATTTGGAGCAATCACGAACCTGCCCTTAAAGAAGAGATCTGGTCCTACAATTTGGTAACCCGCAACCTGGGAAGGGTCCTACCTCAATTTTTCCCTAATGTCCTGTAGCTGCGGGTTAGACCTTGCCTCTTGTCGTATAGCTTCAAACAAGGGAAAACTGGGCTGAGAGTAGGTTAGTTGGGCCAGCTCCTATACCCGCGATAAGGCATTAGCTACCCTGTTGGCGGACCCAGGTTTATACTCTATTCGGTAGTCGAAGTCCATCAGTTTACTAAGCCACTTTTGCTGCTCCGGGGTGTGCACTCTTTGTTCTGCTATATACTTCAGACTTCGCTGGTCTGATCTTATGATAAATTGGCGTCCCAATAGGTATTTACGCCATTTCTGGACTACCATTACCACTGCCACCATCTCCTTGACATAAGTGGACTGGTTCTGGTGAGCGACTAATAGGGCCTTGCTAAAGTAAGTGGACTGGGTTGTCCCTTCTGCAACAGGACGGCCCCTACCCCTGCACCTAAGGCATCACACTCTATCTCAAAGGGTTGGGTGAAGTTCGGAAGAGTAAGGACTGGAGGGCTCGAAACTACTGTCTTCAAGTCTTCAAAGGCCCGTTGGGCCTCATCAGCCCAGCTGAAAGAATCCTTCTTCAACAGATGCGTTAGAGGGGCGACCATAAGCCCATACCCCTTAATGAAGCACCTATAATACCCGGTAAGCCCAAGGAAACCCTTGAGAGCCTTTATAGTAGTGGGCTTGGGCCATTTTTGGATGGCATCTTTCTTTTCTGGGTCTGCCATGACCCGCCCTGCTGCAACCACATGGCCTAAGTATTGTATCTGTTTTTGTCCAAAAGAACACTTGGTCATTTTGGCATGTAACTGATGTTCCCTTAGAGTGGTGAGGGTAAGTTTCAGATGTTCCATATGGGTGTCCCAATCCTTGTTGTAAACCAGAATGCCATCGAAGAATACTAAAATAAATTGCCTTAGGAATGGCTTGAAAATGTCATCCATGAGGGCCTAGAAGGTGGAGGGGGCGTTTGTGAGTCCAAACGGCATAACCAGAAACTCATAATGGCCATCGTGGGTTCTGAAAGCTGTCTTGTGGATGTCGGCCTGGTGAGCCCGGATCTAATGATACCCGGATCACAGGTCAAGTTTGGAGAACACCTATGCTTCTCCTAACTCGTCTAGCAGTTCATCAATGAGGGGTATCGGGAATTTGTCCTTCACTGTAATCTGATTCAGGGCCCGGTAATCTACACAAAACCGCCAACTACCATCATTCTTTTTTACTAGGAGTACAGGGGATGAAAATGGGTTGGTGCTGGTCTGTATATGCCCCTTGTTCATTAGCTCTCTTACGGCCTTCTCAATTTCTAGCTTTTGGAAATAGGGGTATCTATATGGCCTCACATTGGCCGGTTTAGAATCTAGTAAGAGGGGTATCTGATGGTCATGGGCCCGAGGGGGAGGTAACTGGCTTGGTTCCTTGAACACATCACCAAACTGATCGAGTATCGATCGTAGTGCCTCGTGTTGGGCTTCTGTGGGTTGGTCATAGCCTTGATTATTTAAAGTTGGAACTGTGGGCTGCATGCCTAAGTGCATAAATAAGGGTTGTCCAGTATCCTTGGAGGCCCGTAACATGGAAGCTACAGTATCACCTTGGGGGCTCGGAGGCCGCACCCCTTGTAGATGGCAAGTCTGACCATCCTGATAAAAGTCCATTGTCATTTTGGCCCAATCACAAAATGCAGGCCCTAGACCACGTAAGCAATGAATTCTCAAAATAATATCAGCCCTTGAGAAATCCAATGGGTGGAGATCTACCACGAAATAGTGGCCTTGTATAAGGATCTTTTCCTTCTTGCACACACCATCACATAACATCTGACTTCCATTAGCCACATAGATTGAAAAGAGTGGAGTGGGTTGTATAGTCATACCTAGTTGCCTTGCTAATCGGCAAGTGATGAAATTCAGGGTAGAGCCACTGTCAATCAAGATCATCACAGATCGGCCCACCAACCTTCCTTCTACTCGCATGGATTAAAGAGGGTTGAGGCCCATGAGGGCGTGTAAGGAGATCTCGGCTCCAATAGGTTCAGGTTCATCTGAGACTAGTTCACAGCCTTCTACATGTTCTGGGACGGTCCCTTCCAGTTCTTCCTCTGTCTGAAGGAGAAACACTCGTTGGACTCTGCACTTATGGCCTGGTCCAAACTTGTCATCACAATTGCCAAGGCCTTCTCCGGCCATCCATGTACCCTGGTCGCCATTCTTTTGAACTTGAGATGGTAGTCTACTACCGTCCCAGTCTGTTTTAGTCGAGTGAGGAGTTCGTCGTAATCCACGAACGCCGTCGGCCCAAAATGGATGCACAGAGCTTCCATGAACTCCGCCCAAGTTACCTGAGGATGGGTTTGTCGATACCACTGGAGCCAGAGAATAGCGTCTCCTTCTAGGTGAATGGAGGCGATGGCGACGTGCTGGTGTGCAAGGGTTTCATGGTACTCGAAGAATCTCTCTGCTCTAAAAATCCAAGGAATGGGATCTCCATCGGAATAGTTGGGAAAATTGATTTTAGTGACCTTTCCGGCGGGGTAATACCCAGTTCCTTGGCTACCGGAAGTAGAGGCGTCAGCCCCTGTTGGATGACTGGTCTCGCCGGACTGTTGTTGAGAGGCGAGGTTAGAGATGACCACCTTGAGATCCCTGAGTTCGTTCAGTACCTGGTGGAACCCAATCTCAAGTTGGTCGACTCTATCTTCCATGGTAGAGGATCTTGTCTGCGGCATAGCTGGTCTGCGACTTGGCTCTGATACCAACTTGGTGGGTTTCCGCTCACCTCGGAAGCCTCTTCGAGGGAGGCTTGACCTCCTAAAACAGAAGATGGAGAGAAAAAGAGAAGGGAAGGAAGGAATAAACTGGACTCAGGGAGAAGAAAATTAAAGGAGAATCATTCATTGCTTTCATTATATGATGATGGCCTTATATAGCTGGCCTACAGGTGTAATATCAGAGGGAATATCCTCTGATTTCTGGGTAACTAACTCTGGCAGATAACATGGATGGAATGTCCTGTGGTGGCAGAGTAACCAACTCTGAGTGTAACTAATTCTGGGGCTCTGTTGCCTGTCTTCTTTGTCTCCTTGTGAATGGCTGATGGGTGGTGGCCTGCTCCACTCCCCTAGTGGGTTCTGGAAGGAGTGTTTGGGTCTGAACATTAATATTTACGAAAATATGGACAGCGTAGAATATTATAGATGACTGCAATCTAGTACAATATCATTGACCATATATTCATCTATTACAAGAAATGTAGCTACCCTAATGATGTCCATGATGCAAAAATTAATAAGAAGAAGACATAACTATATACAACTTGGAGTTCACTGTAAAGCATTTCAAAGAATACATCTTCCAAAGAGAACAAAAAATGATTAACCACAAAATTTCAAACCTACAGCATATGTTGTTTCTGTGATTCTCAACATATAATTCCAAAAATGGGGAGAAAAAGAATTTTACCTTAAGAGCCATACCAGTTATTGCAAGAGGAAAGCCATATGTTAGCATTAATGCTGACCACTCAGAACCGGGGAGAATATTGAAATATGCTCCAAATCCATATCTGAAATATTGCATGTGAACCAATATATAAATGCTTAAACATTGTTTAGTGTATCTAGATAAGCAAAAGGAAACGAAATGACACAAGTAAAATAACAACTTACGAAAGAAGTGCAATTCCAAAAGCTAGTCCAATAACACCAAATGAGACCTGCAACATTGACAAATCTGCAACATCAATTAACAGAGTAAGGAGCACAAATGTTTTTGAAGTGCATGGAAAAGTTGACGGAGATGGACTTAATATTCACTGTCATGATCAAAGTATCTTTATCCCTTAATTAAAACAAAAGAAAGTGAGACTTCACAGAGATTTCAAATTCTATCACTTAATTTACAAACATTTATGTAAGAAATTACCAAGAAATTCTCTGAAAAATAATGTAAGCCAATAAAGAGTACATAAGGAGAAATACTGGGATGAGGATTACAATGCTAAAAACAGAAGCCAAAAAGGGAAGGGTTACATATGCATGAAAGAATGAAAAACTACACAATGCTTTCATTCGGGATAATTCCAAAAGAAATCCAAAAAGAGTTGTGTCGTCTGATGTACGAATAATTCCAACACTAAACGGTTATTCCCCTTTCACAGCATAATTGAATGAAACAAACCTAACCTATAGAAAAAAAAAAAAAGTTTTGTCAAAGTTCTATTTGCAGCACCGATTATCATGTCATCAAACACCCATCACTATTTTATCAAGTAAAAAATAAATAAATAAAAGAAAAACGTGAGACTATTACGAACCAATAGTTTAAAATGTGAATATATACAATGTTTTCAGCAGATGCATACTACTGTACTACCACTAGGGCTCTTTTTTTTTTCTGAAATATGTATGAATAGTAAATAAATACAAAACTCCTAAAATGGTAAGAAAGCCGCAAAGAACTACGCATATAGTCTTTTAATTCATCACCACAACTAAAAACCCAGTGTTGTTAAAAAGCCGAAATCCAGTATCAGGTGCCGCTTACTACTTTCATACACAAATGCCCAGTCAAATAGAATATCAACAGGCCAAGTCCTCTTTAATGATGCTTCTAAGTTTTAATTGCTTCAATGTCCAAACTTGATAACATATCAAGAGCCCAAGACTAAACAAATTCAATGGAATTTAATTGAGCTATTTACATGTGGGATTGAAAAAGAGACCTTAGCAAGCGAGAACTCGTTATCGGGTACAACTGCCTTATTGGACGCAGCTGCCGAGGAAGGCTGGGTTGAATCAACCGCTCTGGCGACAAATACAAGTCTAGGCTGATGGGGCTTCAAAGAGGCAGAAGCATGGCCGAGGAAGCTTCTCGTCCTTAAACGGGTAGGAAGACGAATTGCTGCTGCTGCTGTTGTTGTTGTTGTTGTTGTCGGAGGCCAATCCAGAGAGATCAGGTATCGACGGTCACGGATTCCGAATCGGTACGAGCACAGGAGAGTTCCCCCTCCAAATGCTTCTGCTGCTGCTATCTTCATTACCATCTCTCTCTCTCTCTCTCTCTCTCTCTGATTTGCTTTCTCCTTTTCTCTGCGTCTGCTATGGACTGTGAGTCTTAATTCTATCTATCCTCCTTTCTTCTCTAATGGAACAAGCGGTGGCCGTTCGAAGGCCCAAAACAAATGGCTGCTCTTCACCCGCCAAAATTGAGATATGACCATTTACCATGTGTCTGTTTCCTTCACCATTGATCTATTAAATACGTGTCGCGCATCCAGCTCCATGCAATTGATCCAACGGTGTATGAGTTCTCTATCACTTGGGGGAAATTTCCTACAGATACCATCTGATTTGAATGGATGGATCGTCAACGGGTGACACTTGACAGTAAAGGTCTCCCTGATTGATGGGCCGAGGCATGGCATTATTGCCAGATCCAAATGCTCACCCTGGGCCATTAATCTTGTTTACGGCCCAATTCCCATTACTACATAAGCTGTCTAGTACGTTTGGGTTTGGCCAGCTTAGCCCAATGGCAGAGAACATTAACTTGACAGACCCGCAGGCCCAACACAAACTTCTCCCGTCCTACCCGGCGGCTACCCCTATCTATCCTTCGTATCCTATCGAGTGCCAAATCAAACCCAACCTTAAGAATTGACCCTATTCCAAACCCGGCCCAGCCCATGTAGTCTAGCCTTAGCTAAAGTGCTAACTAAACCCTAAAACCACTTAGGTTGAGCTTGGACTTGAGGGTTTTGTTGCACATATTTTAATTTTCTATTTTCGTTTGGGTTTAGCAATCTATTTTAGAAAAGCAAATGAAAAAAAATGAATTATCATTAAATACATAAAACTCTTGTTTTTCTTTGTTTATTTGAAGGATTTTATAACCATTGGAATTGTCATGTTAATATTAACTTTTCACATGCGTACATACATAGAAATGACAGCCTAATCTGCCCCACTCTGATTGGGTGGTTTTTTAAATGTCGATCAGGTTCGGGGTGGGTATACTCTAAACTTTAATGATTGGAGATTGGGGATGGGGTGAGGGTAGTATTTGTCCACTCTGCCCCAAGCCTGGCCCATAACCCATAATACATATTTTTATATTTTTATATTGTATAATATATAAAATAAATTTGACATATATTTATGATATGTTCTTAAAAAAAAAAAAAATCACTAGCTGAAGGGCCCTACTTTGCGGGGCCTGGAATGGAACCGTTGACCTATTGACCCATTGACCCATTGACTTGGTTCCTAACAAAAAACTATTGAATTGGTCAATGACCTATTGACCCGAGTGATTGAATCGTCGACTTGTTGAGCTATTTAATGGTTTTTGGCCTTTTTTTTTATTTGGGAACCATCCAGACAACTGGTTCCATTTTATCCTAATCTCGGTCATTGGCCAAAATTTGTTGAATTGTTCAACGTGACCCAAACGGTTGAACCATTGACCCATTTAATGGTTTTTTGTCATATTTTATTTTATTTTTTAATTTTGTTGTTAGAACGGGCCATCCATTCAAACTAAACAGTCGAACCATCAACCCAAAAACCGGTGGCCAGAACTGTTTCGTTTTCAAGTTGTATGAGTCATAAACTCGAATGACATAACACGTATGGTATTACTTAATGGACCTTTAAACACTCAAAATTTAGCCTATAATTTGTTTTGTTAGACGAGTCATCCGTGCTTTTATTTATTTAATTGGGAACCATCCAAGCAACCAGTTCCATTTTACCCCAATCTCGGTCCCTTGCTAAAAACCGTTGAATCGATCAACAATCCATTGACCCGAGTGGTCAAATCGTTAACACATTAACCTGTTCAATGGTTTATGGCCATTTTTTATTTTTATTTTTATTTTTGTTGTCAGAAATGGGCCATCCATTCGAACCAGACGGTCAAACTGTCAACCCAAAAACCGGTGGCTAGAATGGTTCCATTTTCGGGTCATATGAGTCACACGCTTGAATGACATAACATGTATGATACTACTTAATGGACCTCACATACTCAATTTTTTGCTTGTAATTTTTGTTGTTAGAATGGAACATCCATTCCAACTAGACAATCGAACCGTCAACCCAAAAACCGATGGCCAAAACGGTTCTATACTTTTTTATTGTCAAAATGGGTTGTCCGTTCGAATTGAACGGTCGAACCGTCGACCAAAAAACTGATGGCCAAAACAATTTTGTTTTTGAGTTGTATGAGTCAATGCTCGAATGACATAACACGTATGATACTACTTAATGGACCTCACAAACTCAATTTTTTGCCTATAATTTTTGTTGTCAGATCGGATCATCTGTTTGATCCAGATAATTGAACCGTTGATTCAAAAATCGGTGGTCAGAACGATTTTGTAATTTTTTGCTTGTAATTTTTATTGTCAGAACGGGCCATCTGTTCGAACCGGACGGTCGAACCCTCAATTGTCAGAACGTTATTAACAACATTTATCAATAATAATGAGTAATTATACTATTTAATTAAATAATCATTAATGATAGTTTTTATAGTATTATTTAGTCATTTTTAATATAGCAGTAAATATTAAATTTATGAATAAGATTTATTAACAATATTCATTAAATTAATAATTACCAAAATTAAATTAAATTAATAGTATTTATCAGTAATAGTCAGAAATTATAATATTTTATTAGATAATCAATAACAATAATTTTAATAACATTTTTAATTAGTTTTAATATAACAATAATTACTAAATTTATTAATAGTATTTATTAATCAGTAATAGTCAGTAATTATAATATTTTATTAAATAATCAATAACAATAATTTTAATAACATTTTTTACTAGTTTTAATATAACAATAATTACTAAATTTATTAACAGTATTTATTAATAACAATGTTTATAATTTTAATTTAAAGTAAATATTTATTTATAGCAATATTTATAATAACAGCAATTATTAATTATAATCACTAGTTATATATTTATTAAATTACTGTAATAATCAGTAATTTATTAACAGTATTTTTTAATAACAATATTTATAATTTTAAAGTAAATATCTAGTTATTAAGAATATTTATAATAACAATAATTATTAATTATATATTTATTAAATTTATGTAATAATCAGTAAATTGCAGTAATTAATTACTGTAATAATCAGTAGATTCCATTAATTACTGATTATATAATTAATCACTAATTATATAATTAATTATCCATTAATTACTGTAATTACTGGAATAATCAATAATTACTGTAATTACTGTAATTATCACTAATTATATAATAACAGTAATTAATAAAAAACGAATGCTCTCACGTGGGAATCTACTCGCACGACTAGATTCTATTTGCTGCACGGATAGAATATCCGTTTTTTATTATATATATATATATATATATATATATATATATAAAAGATGTTTACACATAGGAATGGCCAGGGTGGGGCAAATTCAACACCGCACCATCTATTTCATATTGCCAGTTGTATAGCCCTAAAAGCCACGTGCTGGTGTCCTTTGGACTTAATCTGATTCATTTAAGTTGGATTTGGATGAATTCGGATATGCTGACTACAACACATTGCTGGCTATGCTCATTCAGGCTCCAACTATGCATTGAGAATATCGGTGACCACAATACAATTGATATTCCGTATATGTGGCTGGATGAATGTGACCATCAATGTGTTGTGATTAGCAGCAGACGATTTGAATATGAATTTAATGAAGACAGAATCGGATTTGAAAATATGATCCATTTATATGAATTGATCTGAATTTGGATATTACTTCATTCAATTCATTGGAATCCAATCCAACTATATATGTACAAACAACATTTTTTAGTATTAAAATTCTTTTAGAATTAAATGGAATTTGGACTTGATAAACCTAAATTTTTAACTGTTTAATATCTAATTATTGTACAGATTTATTGACATTCCAATCATATAGGATATCATAATTATGGGTGCTCACGGTTTGGTTAACGGAACAATGAGCTAATTTTTGAAACCAAATTTAGGTTATTGATTTTTGGAAAATTGATAATCGAAACCGAACCGAAGCCGATTGATTAACTGATTGACCTGTTTGGTTAACTGCCGGTTTAGTTTGTCGGTTTTATATTATTTACAATTTTTATTGTAGAAAAAATATTTAAATATATAATAAAATATTAAAAAATATATAATATTATATTTTAAATGATAAATAATATATTATATATTGCATATTTATTAATTCATTATGTATAGAAAATATAATATATATAATATAAATATACATAAAAAATATATATAAATTTATGTACATCGGTTGTTTCAGTTAATCGTCAATTTTCTATTTTGGTTAACTGAAACCAAACTGATACTTTTGATTTTTTTTTTTAAATACTGAACCGAGACTAAACCAACCGATTTAGTTAACCAAATTTTCAGTTTGGTTTTTCGGTTTTTTTACACACCCTAATCCTAATAAGTATATGGATCGAATTTGAATATATATACGGTCGGATATCAAATAGAATTTGAATATTCTGGATTCTTAGGTAGATATACCCCCTATTTGAATTTCTGCTAAATCTAATTGATTGCAATTTATTTGGTTGGATGAAGTTCAGTTTAGCTAATCAGACATACAGACCCCGAACTCTGATACCTAGGACCACAGTGTCTGGTTGAGAAGGACTCAGCTACCCGTACAATTCACATGGAGCGGTTTGGTTTTGGTACGTAGAATGGGTGGAGGGATGGTGGTGGCCTGGTGGGTTGTTCTACGTCTCAAACTTTATAGCCAGTTTGGCCACGCAGCGGTCCCATCCCATCTTTTTATCAAATCATATATAGCACCAGCTTGTCTCCCGGTCGGGGCCAGAACCCACTTCTATATAATGCCTTCATTGCCGCCTTGGCCGGGGAAAGCGTTTGAGCAGGGCGAGAGAGGCGCTCCCAATTCTCCCTCCTGCCCTGGCCCCCCAACCTTATTGTATCCATCTTCTTCCAAAGGGAATACTATGTTTAGGGACCAGACTGGGCCCCGGCCAGGGCCAACACAAACCCAATGCCTTGGTCTTATCCAGGGTTCAAAGCATCAGAAAGACATAAATGTTGTGTGTTTAAGAAAAGTAAATTTAAGAGATGTTTTGGGATATGCCTTGAATACACATAAAAACACGTGAAAATCTTATAAATACTCTAATAAATCATAAATAAACATCAATATCACTAAATATAAGACCTAAATGAGCTATTTATACATAAAAATCATATGTTTTAATAGGTTTTATGAAAAAACATATTATAATCAACAAACGAGAACAAAAACATACAATTTAATAAAGTACTCAATTCAGTTTCAATCTTCCAAGTTCCGACTTCAAATTTTAAATCTATTATTATAGTTTACAAGTTTAACATTTGAATCCCAATATGATTTTTACAATTTTACATGAATCACATAAAAAAATCAATTATTATATAATTTATTCAATTTTAGGTGTTAATATGTTAGTAAACTAATTTTCAATTGTTATTATGATTTTTTTAAATATATACATATATATTTCAATTATTATCTAATACAAGCATCCAATTAAACAAATAATAATCATTTTCATATTTTAGAGGCCACAATTATATTTACATTCAAATTATAGATTATCGTGTGAAATATATCAATGCCTTTTATTCTATATTTTTTAAATATTAATAAACATATATGTACATTTTCATGTGGCAGTACCTCTAAGACAAAACTATTTATAATTCATGGACAATTTCTAAATAGTTATAAGTGGGTAGTTTCTAATATGAGAGTAAATGACATATATGCCCTTTTTATGCCCATTGTATGTTTAGACAAGAGGGATAGAAAATGTCCAATGAAAATTTCAGAAAGAAGGGGCATTCACTCTTTTATAGGTAGTATAGATATATATCACTAAAAATTCTTTTTAATTGGTTTAAAAATTTTGCCAAGTGTTATCTAATCCAATTAAACAATTAACAATTATTGAATCAAATAATTATATAAAAATTGTAATTAATTTGCATGTTTTATTCTAAAAATTAAACAAATATATTTTTGAATGGCTTCATGGACATCTATTATTTTTATTCTAAAATTAATAATTATTTTTCACGTTTCATTCTAAAAATTAAATAATTATTTATTTTTATTCATATAATTATTTTGCATATCTTATTATGAAAATTAAATTAAAATTAAAAAAAGTAAATATGTAACAGAAAAATTGAATGGATTTATGGACATAATAGTTGAAATACTTATTTTTCATGTTTCATTTCAAAAACTAAATAATTATTTATTTTTATTCAAATAATTATTTTGCATGTTTTATTCTAAAAATTAAACTAAAATTTAAAAAGTAAATATGTAACAGAAAAATTGAACGGGCTTATGGACATGATAGATCATCCGAATATTTATTGTAAATATTTATTATTAGAATTTAAATCATAGCAAAAAATTAGAGAAATAAATAAATATTTATAATCTATAAATAAAAATTAAAATTTTCACATGGTATTTCAATATATTGATGCCGGTCTTAGCTCTACAACATACTCAACCTATAGGGTTAGATCACATAAAATTGAAGAAATTATCTATATATTATATATTATTCTGAAAATTAAAAAATCAATTATTTACAAGAAATTTCAATTGATCTATGGACACGGTAGATCATCCATAGATATGCAATGTAATCAATTTTTAGAGATAGATAACAAGAAAAACCTAAAATTTTCATTTTTTTTTTCAAATTTTTTACTATTCTAGAATTTCGTCAAATATTCACAAAGATCTACATATAGGAGCAAAATAAGTGGGTTTTTTTGCACAAGAATAACATATCAACATACACAAAGATGTTTCTAAGCATTCAAACTAAAAAATACAAAAACATTGGATGAAATTGTAAAAAAAAATTGAAAAAAAAACATATTTTCGCTCTTTTTTAACAATCTTGAAGAACTTGTTGGATCTTGCAAATTTGTGGATGTTTTGGTGGATTTTGGCTAGATTTCAATATCTAGGAATTGTATGAAGGTTTATAGAAGGTTTGGGAAAAAAAGAGTCTCTTTCAAGTGATTTTTTTTTTTTTTTTGTTTTTCGCAACAGTAAAATGGCGTATATCGGTCGATATAGCACTAAAATATAGGCTGATACGCTTCCGGCACGACGATAATGAACAACACTAAGGATTTGGTACCGTTCCCTGTGCCAAAACCTCAAAGATATAAGATATGTATCAGCCGATAGTAAAAAAACTTTGAACCTTGGTCCCACCTAACTAATAAGTAGTACCTCCACACAACTTTCTCCACTTGGTCCACTGCCCATGTACTAAAATCAAACCCTAAGAATTCCAATGCAGTAGAACTTGGCTTCTATGCTGATGTCCTTTTATTTAACTGAACATGAGAAGATGAAATAGTTGTCTCACCAGGCCAGAGAAAATTATGCAGCTGATAAAATGTCCTTGTGCAGTGGTACTTGTAAACCCTGTGTTTCAGCACTAATGGTGATAATGGTTCAATTGCATATCCTTCTCTTTTAACGGGCGATATTATTAAAAGTTTAAAACTAAAAAATCCCCTCCTTTCCCACCGGTAAATATCGTACGATATGCACCGCCTACGTTTGTAAGTTTTATTGGATAATTGTACCTACTACCTACACTAAAAACAATATCAATACATGCTAGGTCTATTCTATTCACTTCCCATGGTCCCTGGAACCTGAAACCACCAAAAATAAGCACCGACCCTGATGCAGATCAATGGCTCAGATGCAAGTGATTGGTCACATTTAACACCCGGACCAATGATTTTTTCATTAAGGTATGACGTCTATTCAGTGCAAACAAACAAAGCCCTAAATTGGCACTGCCATGCTCTCCCTTTCAGGGACCATGTAGGGAACCCCGTGAGAGTTTGTGCAAGTTAACTGCAGGTGAATATCTCTACTGGGCCATCAGGTGAACCACATATTAATTAAATTAAATTATTAAAGGGCAATGATCATGTAAATGTGAGAGCCAGGCCAAGTGAAAAGCACATGCAGTATAATTTGGATTAGTTGAATGCTTTGGCTGTTCAGCGGGCTGTTCAGCGGGCTGTAAAAGATGTATTTATTATTGATGTAAAATATTATCATCGATTCCATAATCTGCTAAACAGCCAAAGAGTTCAATTAAACCATAATTGACGTCAAATTGTTTGGGATCCTTCGAACCAAATTTGGCACGACTGAACCCAAAACCTTTGGTTGGTTCCCTATGTCCCGGGCCCCATCCATCTTACAAGATTTTATTTGAATTTAAGGCAAGTGGTACTTGTGGAGGGCCATGTAGTGTTCTGACAAAACTAAACTGGAAGATTAATTTTACATGGTTTCCACATCGCGGCTGAGGTGGCAGCTCAAATGGGTCTTCCATGAGTCAAATTTCTCGGTTTATATCCCTTGTCACGTGGCAAAAACATCCGTTTTCTTGAGCAAATCTATTCACTCTTCTTTAGGTGAAGCTGGGAGAGTTGGAGCCTAGGCTGCATTTGGTCAATCAAAAGTTTCCATTTCATTCGGTATCATGTAAAGTTTAAACTTCCCACAAGCATGGCAATATGAGTGTGTTTTGATTGGCAGGATGCAGCATAGGCTCCAATCTCGTTGGAGCAAATCTTTTTTAATTTTTTTAATTTTTTTGCTGGCATTAAGGCCCCATTCGTTTTTCAGTAAGTAACTTATTCGGATAAGTTTTTCTTGGAAAACACTTATCTGGATAAGTGCATTTATCCATGTTCTTTTATTTCTCCTGTAAATAAGGCAATAACCATTTTCATCATAAAAAATCCATTATTAAAAAGGGCATTTTTGTCCCATTCAAGTGTTGGCAACTTTCTTCTTAGGTGAAAAAGTTATCTACCCACATATGGAATGAACAAGAAAATAAACTTTCTCTGTTCCCCACATAAATCTGAAAATAGAACATGGGATTCTTGGATCCCATTGACCAACTTTCCCCCCTCTCAAAATCCGAAAACAGAATGCCCCCTAAAATTATTTTCTTGTGGGAAATTACATTCATCATTAATGCCCTTATAAATTATTACCCCTTTATATTGATATAACTTTAATCAATTGGTTACTTTGCAATGATAGTGGATATATTCAACTCCTCATAATATTAAGTATGGATGTGACATTAATTGAATAGAGCGGAATGGTGAAACATTGATTCATGTGGTGGACCTCATATGGTTGGGACAAGGCTTAGGTGACGATAATGATGAAATACAAAGTTTGATAACACAAGAGGGATTAGGAATGACAATAGGGTGGGTTCGGGGCAGGGGTCATACTCCCCGTCCCCAACCCTAATTCTGAAATTAACACCATCCCTATTAACCATTACCCCTATCCCTAATTCTCGCCAGGGATAAAATTTGTCCTCTATCCCTGATCCCTGATGGGGATGGGTTCCTCGTGGGGACTTGAATCCCCAAAATGTTTTTAGATAACAATATTTTTTTTAAAATAAATTTACTTAAAATCCCCATCCCCGACCTCGACCCTGACTAGGCATTTCTATTAATCCTTGTCCCTATCCCACCAAAATAATCCCCATTCCCAACCCCATCGAGTTGGAAAAGTTAGACCTTCATTGGGGATGGAAAAAATTGCCATCACTAAGAAGGATGAATGTTTTGAGAATGAGATCATCCCTTCTTCTGTGATAGGGAAACACCCCATCGTTGATTAGAAAGTGAATGTTTTAAGAAACAAATACATTCCTATATGTAAATTTAATGACTTTTACTATATGGGCTTCTTGGACTTTTCACTAGACAAATGCTCCCATTGTTAAAATTAGATAAGCCAAAACCACATTCCTAAAATTAAAAAAAAGGCCTTGCACAAAAATGAAGGAAGAAAATTTTACATTGGCAACGGCACTCTTTCTGCTTTCAGCCATATTTGCAGGATGTAGGTTCACCATTTAATGGGTCTCAATGTGGAAACTAACCATTCAAAATTAGGTTGAAAAATGATCAAAATGCAAGTCTTCACTATATATGCATGTATGGACCACCGAAAAAAGAGAACTTCTATACATTAAAACTTTGAGATCTCCCAAAATTAGCCCCAGATTAGGGTTTTGAATACACATAATGTTGGGATTCACATATAAATAGTTTAAAAGAATCTCATGTTAGAAAGGAATGAGATGTATAAGGGATTTTATATACAAGAGTGGTCTATAACCCAATAACTCAAACTTTTGGGTTATATGTGGTGTCCATCTCTTATGTACAACAGTACAAGTCCTATGTGCGTGTGCGTGTACATATATGAGTCCCCGTCTTGATGACTCCCCTCAATTCATAACAGATTGGCAAAATTATCCATTACATTCCATCCATCAACATGTGTGTATGAATGCATTTTTCTATTCTTGTTTTTTTTTCCTTTTACTAGGAAACTGGTGTTAGGGTACTTGACTAGTAAAACTTTTCAATGAAACAGCCCTAGTTTTGGAGCACATTTATTCAGAGCCACAACTGTAAGAGAGAGAGAGAGAGAGTTTTGTTTGCACGTGAACCCTAGGTGTCAGCCTTTGCATCAAAGCAAGAACAAAGCACAACAACACTTAAACAAAGAGAAACACCATCAACTGCTCTTCTATGATTGCTTCTAATTTCTCTCTGCCAAAAAGGAAGGGGAATCTCTCCCATCTTTTCTTCTTTCCCCAACTCCTTTTTATTTTTATCTTTAAGCCCCTCCCTTACTTTTTACATATATTCCTCTTTCCAAACGAAACCTGCCATCTCAGCTTGTGCTTCCCTCTCTGCCTGTTTCCCATCCACAGACTCGTCCATGATAAGCATCCTCCTTGCCTGCATTTGCACATTTTCTTCTCTGTTCTTATCTCTTCTTCATCCTCTCTTGTTCCCCCTTGTTTCTCCACCTTTTCCTCAGCTCCAATCTGCACATTTCTTGCCCATGTTAGTGTCAGATGCAATATCTTTATTTTCAGCTTTCTCAAGTTCAATTACTTGTGGATTAATTCATATATAAATGTGGAAATGCAGGTCTGGTTTTCTGCTATCCGTGAAGAAATCTGTGTTCTCTGTCAAAACCCTTAATGGGCTTTTCTTTTTACCCAATGGGTTGGACCCACATGGTATCTAAGATTTTGGTTTGGTTGACAAATGAATATGACATGACCTTCCTTTGACAAATAATGCACAGACCCCATTTTATCTACGACTTTGGATGAACTATCACTTGTTAATTGTCGTTGATCAGGATCTACAATTATCAGGTTAATTCTTTGGTGGGCCATGGGCCATGGGCCAATCCATCAGGCCATGCTCCTTCTTTGATCTAGAGTTAACATAGGTCCAATGGGGAGTGCAGCCACAGTGGTGCTAATGACCAACCCAATTGCTGCCCAACATCTGAAATATACAAATTGATAGCCCCATAATCTTTCTAGGTTGTGTAGGGTCTACAGTTTGGACAATCAAGAATGCCCAACATATAAATGGACCTTGATTTTCACACTGGATGGCCCGTATTGAGGGCCCCCTTTGCAACAAATTGAAATAGGGAAGTTGGTAAATAACAAAGAGGTTGATCTCCAGGCTGAAGGTATCTTCTGAATAGCCCACATGGATGAGCATGTGAACCTCTTGTACCAGGCTCTTAACTGATCTTTGAAGTACTTAAATCTGTAGTTTGATACCTTCCTCCCAAAGAAGAAAAAGGACAAAAGAGAATTATTATGTTCTTATCTTCCTACTTCAATGAGTTTAATGAACATAATTAGGTTAAATTAATTACCCAAAGACTATGAATGAATTCAAGAAATAACTGTGTTTCAATGCATATAATCAATATAAATATTTCCTTTAATTAGCTAGTCAAAATTAAAATCATTAACCATTAACAAGGTAACTTCATAATAACTGTAATTCTCATGGGCATACCTCTTCCTCGGGCTTCACTTTTGTTCCACAGTTGTTGGGTGACTCCCCACTTTCAACTTCACAGCGCCTTAATGATCTCTCTTTGATTGAAGGAGTTGAAGTAGGGCTTGGACTACTTGAGCTGAGATCGGGTGGTGTACTTTGAGTGCCAACATCTCTAGTTGAATACTGCACTTTCTTCTCTGCAATCCCAGGAAATGGAATTAAGAAACAGAAAGATAATTCAGAAAACGCAGCTTTTAGAAAGACAACGGTGTTGGAAACAAAAGCAAAAAATTGCTTTGGACCTTGAATTGCAGATTCATTTTGGTCGTCTTCTACTATGGTTGGCTTTTTCTGAATGTGCCGTGCATGGGAGTAGCAAACGAGAGGTCCAGACATTGAAGCTCTGCTTGCTGTTGAAGGAGGAATGGATATGCCACTTAATGTTTTTGCAGACAAACACTCCATTGGGACCTCTCCTGAAAGAGGATTGGAGATATACTTCTCTGCTTCATACCATTTGGAGTTCAAAGCAAACCCATCTGGTGATAAGCATTCCCAGCTGTAACTAGATCTCACCTGCAAAGCTGCAACAATGCAACCACCCGATTCATCAAGAACAAAGATGAATAGACAACTCATCATCTTCACCATTCAAGTCTAACCTTACTTACCTTTGAGAGCAGTGGTGAATGAGTAAGTAGATGGGTCAATCTCATCTGGGAACAAACAAGTTGAGAGAGCAGTGAGAGAAGGAAGCATTTGATGAAATCATGAAAACCACGCTTATTAGTTAAAAGAGCAACACCTCTTAAAGTGTAACCAGGAGAAGAAGCAGTGCTGGAAATGGTTGCGTTTGATCTGAAGGATCTCGCTTCCTCTCTAAAGCTTCTGATATTCGAAGCAGAAAACCTTCTTGAATTGGTGTTCTCTCTACTGATACGAGCCCTGAGAGACCATTCTCTTAAACCGAAATCTGGTTCATCTCTTCTCCGGGAACCCAGAGAAGCTTGTTCCATGATAGAGATCATGGGGTGTTCTATAATTGGAGCAGAAGACCTTCTCTTGTCTCCTCTTCTTCTTCCACCTTCTTCTCGCAATTCTTCTCCACCTTAGTGTTAAGGATATATGGACCTAAAGTCAATCATTATCATCACTGACCATACACCCCACTAGGCTGCTACATGGGCAAGGCCCCACCAACTCAAATATATATATATATATATATATATATATCAGGACCATTCAATTTGTGGGCGTGCCCCATTTTGCTTGGAGGGTCATAACATCATGGGGTCCAAATGAAATGAATGGGTTCTGATGAATGACTTGATTGGTACCAGTAGGACAAATAATATACATGCTGTCTGTGTTGATTGGCATTAATCTGTTCAAAATACATTGAAGCTACGGGTTTCATTTTCATGAAGTTGATGAAGAAGTAGATGTCTCTGTTGGGTTGTTTTCAATGTGGGTCGGACCGGCGAGGAGAAAAGAGAGGAACAGATGGTGTGGTTGTTGTGCTGTGTCATGTGGTTGTTGTCATATTGTGAAAATGAATGCAAAGGGACCTTCCTTCCATATTATGAACGTGGTGGGTTCCAGTTGAGGTTCATTAAGGCCGTAAGATTTTGTCTTCTCTATGTGAAAATTGCTTGTTTCACGGAAGCAAGAGGCCTGGGGTTGGACACTCCTGGCTTCTTCTAATCAGTAAAGTTTTCTTTTCACACTTTTTTTTTTTTCTTTTCAAATTCAAAGTTTCTTATTAATCTTATCTGTGTGGGAGCGGGAGTTATATAATTTGAGTCCAAATTAAATCTACTACTAATATCGCTTTGTGCTGAGATTATCACTTTGTGCTGCCTCAGTATCGGTAAGTGCTACTAACTGGTTACTACTGCACTTGTTAAAGCATCTCCATTCAAACCTTCAGTAGTAAAAATTAGGACTCCAAATATATCGGTTTTATGGGATTCAAATACGAATCTAATTTGTTTAAGTTGGATTTGGATATCAGTTTAGCCATGATCAGATTGAATCAGCTTTAACAACATTATTTGTTTATTAACTGTATCAAATTTGGATATTATTGTTTGGTCCAATCTTCTAGAATCCTGTCCAATTATTAAATGTACATGTACAAAAGACCATGATTTTGTAGTAATAATTTTTTTTTTAATTAAGTGGGATTTGAGATATAGATAGCTCTGCTTTTTCCTATTTATATTTAATTTACTGAAATTCTAATCGTGTCATATTAAAATTGAACTTATATCATAGAAGTGGTAACTGGTAACCAATTATCTTGTATTTATCAAAATTTACAGGGCTTTTGATTGGTCAAAGTTCCTAGAAATTGCCTAGCTTTATATCATCATCATGATTGCTCTTCACGGGTGAAATGGGCTCAAAGTACCTTAGTGATTATAGCTTGAGTACTTGAACTCTTAACAAGGTTCATATCTCAACATATTGAAGCTTACCATGTGATAAGTATGGTTTTTGAACCCACAAAACACTTTTTAAAGGGATTTTGGGGGCGGGGGAAGGGGATATCTTCATGGCCCTGTTTGCATTTACCCATGTTCTTTTATTTCTCATCTAAATAGAACAATGACTGTTTTAGGTATAAAAAGTCATTATTGAAAAGAACAATTTTTTCCCATCATCTAAGTATTGATAATTTTCTTCCTAGTGGGAAAGTTATTTACCCACACGAGAGATGAGTATTACTTAACTGGGCAAGTGATACACAGGAAAAATAAAATTTTCATAAATCCTACATAAATCTAAAAACAGAATATGAGTATATTGGTCAATAGGAATACCAACTTCCCCCCCTCTCTAAATCCCAAAAAAACTAATGGTCCTATGTATAATCATTAGATCCCTTCCTATTTTACCTGACCCTAAATTCGTGAACCTTGGTTGTTGAGAAATTATAAGCTTGCAACTGGGATTGGAGCAAATAAGATATCTCTATATCCAAACTTGATTCATTAATATTTAAAATTAAATGGAATCTTATCTATCATATTTAGATTGTAATTGTATAATTACATTGAATATCATTAATGTAATGAAACAATTATAATTATTAAATGAATTAACTAAAAATGAAATTGATATTGTATATCATGAATGACTTGAAATATTCAGACCAAATATATGAAGAGAAAAATATTAATTTTATGTAGATATAGACAAAAATGTGGATATTCAAAATATTATGGGATAGGGTAGCATCATGTCACATCGAATTTAAATTTAAGTTTGGACAAATACCATTTGCAGCCCTAATTATGGACGAGATATCTTTCACAATCTTTTCCAAGATATGAAATTAAATTTTATTTATTTAAATATATACTATACTTTCAATTAATTGGACTAAAATTTTTTGCCCAAAATAAACCTAAAATTCGAAGAAGTTTTGAAAAATTGTCAGGGTTTTAGTCCAAAATCTATCATTATCCTAGATGAAACTCAAACTTCAAGAAATTACATTTGGATTTGGATTTATATGCTTAAAAACCGCTCCCATAAAGAGATTGTTCACACAATAGAAAATAAAAAGCAGCAAAGAAATTAAAGACTACATTGAAGGGTTGTTGAAAGCTGTAAGATGAACCATGATGCAATGAGTATGAGGTTGGTTGGTGTTTAAGAGATGAAGGAATTAAATGATATATTAATACGTACAGGCATTATTTATTGGTGCAGTGCTCGCTGTTTTGTCAAATTCATGCAGCAGTGACTACTCCAAGAACAACGCTTAGAGAGAGAACAAACATTCAAGAACGCATTTGTTATTTGTTTTTTGTGATGTGGGCATTCTTAGGAGAGAATATATACCAGGCTACCCGCTAGAGGGCATTAGTCATTTGAAGGCTAGGGCTCTCGTCTCATGCAATCGTCCAGGAGTCCAGACAGGTTACTGTTCCTCAATGTCGTTTCTTGGAGTCAATTGGAGTGGGAAAGATACAGAGAAGATTAGCATGGCCCATGCTCAAGGAAGACGGCCGCATATTCATCAACACTCACCCTGCTAGCATCACCCCATCAAGCTCTTTGATGAACAAATAGTTCCAATTTCTTCCCTGGGGTCAGCTTCATCAACCCAGATGAGTCATGAGTGGTTAATTAATTATAACCGAATCAACAAAGAAACAGGCAGCTTGACTGACCAAACCAATCCCTGAGCAAATTCAGTAAGAAAGACCAAGGTGGCCTAACCCCAGTTCAATCAGTTGGACAGACGGTACATATCAAGCAATCACCGAGAACCTGTAGCAAATTATTTATTTGCCAAAGAAAGAAATGGCTAATGAAATGTCTTTTCAGCATCAGATCGCCCAACAGTCGGGCTCTCCTTACTCCTTACTGGAATTCCCATTAGAGGTCTCGCACAAGGATTCGATGGGTACACCAGAAACTGTTATGGTCAATATCGTCAGACTGGAAGCACACAGGAAACTGCAAAGCTCACTGGGTCATGGTTTTTTTTTACTGGTTAACCTTAACCGGTAGCTTAGATCATCGTCCAGGCCATAAGAATAGTCAAATGTAATTGAGACCTGGAAAACTCGACTGTCACCGGTTCAATTGTCCTATCCGGTCTGAGCCTCAGAAGTCTGGTTGTTTTGAGATTCTCAGCCTTTTTAACTCTTGGCCACAATATCAAAGATTGAAATGGGTCACCTTCTAATTTCCATTGATTTGATTGGAATGGTTCAACAGGGGTTTTTGCATGTGCTGTGTTGCTGTAGATTATCTGTCCTTTTTTTCTTATGAAATTGCTTTGGATTATCTTTCAGATCAGATGTTACTTACATCCCCGAGTCCCAATCTACTTTCAGAGGGAACACGTGCACCTACACATTAATTGAATCAAGATCCTCTAATACTGGAAATTTAATGGGATTGTCGTTGTTTGGAGATGGGTTACCAATTTGGAACACTTAATAGAGGCTTAATGGGAGGAAAGGAAGAACATTGACGGTTGTATTGTAGGATGTATTGATGATGATGGGGCCTTGATGGATTAGGATGGCAGTTATTCTAGCATATACGATGTGTATGGATCGGACTAGGACCAAGATGGGAAGGGTTAAATCTAAGGTTTTTAAAATGGAATCGGACAAAGAACTGGTCTGGTTCTTGGGTTGAATGGTCCAACTGTTCGAACTTAATGGATGGTCCGTTTTGACAAAAATAAAAAAAAATAAAAAAAAAATAAAAAAATAAAAACACAGCCAAACCATTGAACAGTTCGAACGCCCGAGTCAGTGGTTTTCTGACTAAATCAATGATTTTTGGAAAAATAACGATTCTGGGGTAAAATGGAACTGGTCACCTGACCAATTCCTGATTTTTCTGGTCCAACCGTCCGATCCAGTCCAATTTTGTAAACCATGATTGAATCAATTCTGATTGTATGTTGTGAATCTATGACCCATTACAGTGCCAGGTATGAATGAAATTTCTTGGATGCACATGAACTTGATGGTCATACCATACAAAGGATCGGCCTGGGTCCGAAAGTCATTTGGTATAAAATTGTTGATTTGTACTAGTACAAATGCATGAGAGTGCAAATGAGAAAAATATACATTCTAGTTCACTTTGACTTTGGGTTTTGTTTTACTTTGAAATTTTATTTTACTTCATCCCCAATGCAAACCAACAAAACATGGGGAATAGAAAACTGAAACAAAGATGAATCGACCCTTGAAAGTAAAAGAGGATGAACTTTAATTGGGTCAAATTTGAATAAACCAAGATCATGCCCAATAATTTTGAAGGATGGAGAAGAGTAAGTCAGGTTATGCAAGAGACAATTCTTGGCTCATGTTCTTCTTTAACACTAGTTCACCCACCATGTATCGCTTCCATTTATTATTTATATTTAAGGTCATTTATTAGAATACCCCCATAGTTTCATGAATTTTCATCAAGAAGTGCTTGTTTTACCATCTGAAAATAGTAACATAATCACCTAACTGAATGGAATATGTTCAAGGGCATGGGTTTGTGATTATTTATTCCAAAAGTACCCTTAACACTACCAAACAGAGCCAAATTGAATGATTGCACATGTCTTATTTGGGTCAAAGATGATATTTTTTTTCTTTCCTTTGATTAAATTTATTCAAATGAACATTGGGGTCAAAATTGTTATTTTTCACTTTCATCTAATGGAAGGTCAATTTAGTAAATCAATTGCAAACTATAGAGGTGTTTAAATAAAAGTCAAAATGTAGGGTAGGTTTTAGTAAATCATGAAACTATTTGGGGTGTTTTAGTAAATGGGCCATACTATTTACTAATAATGCTAATCGTTTAAATTCGGATTTTTTCAGAGAAAGGCAGGGACAGGGAGAAGGGATACTTCTTTGGAATTCAGCTAGGAATTTAGAAACTTGCACATGAAGGGATCAGTGGGATGGTGAACATGTGGGACCCTTGTGGGTCACACAGAAGAACCAAAAGTTGCCTATGAAACAAATCCAAATTTCTATAGCCGTTTCACTTCTTATAAATTTTCACATGTAACCAACTTGGGCCGATTTCGTCGTCCAATCCAAAATTGGCAGGGCCCTCTTTCAATTTTAAGCCTGTCGGTGCCCATTTTGCCTGTTTTCATCCATGTTAACTGTATGTATGATGCATCTATTGCTTCTTAAGTTAAGTTCTTGACAAAAGCCTATTCCCAGTCCCACTTGCATACTGTCCTTATTCAAAGCATTACCACTTGTATACTGTCCTCTTGTAGTTCATTCTCAAGTAAATTTTACTCCATAGGCAAAACGGGGCAATGCAATTTTTCAGGCTGAAACATTGTTAGGCTACTACGTTTGTTTTCATTAACATTTATATAAGGAAAATTGAAAGGGGGCAGAAACTGTTTTCTCTGTAGAAGGGGCATATATAATAGTCAAAATATTTTAACCTGAAAAACTTGATGCCCATTAAGAAACAAACGCAATCTATGGTGCAAATGTATCATATAAGATGGCCAAAATAACACCCTGAGCCTTTCTACTAGATTTCTAGGACACATCCTCCTTCCCATTCTCCAAGAACTCTCTAGCACATCCTGTGTTATACGGTTACAAATTCTCAACAGCTCATTGATAGAAATACAAGTAGGAGATGAGTATTATCCCTCACATCTCGGGAGCCGGACCTAATGGACTCAAATATCTCATACAGGAAGTAGCTGATGTGTCAAATATAAACCTTTTCTAGCAACCAGATAAGAACAATGTCTCCAACCCAAACAAGTAACAGATTCCACATTTCCACTGTGAAACTGTAGTTTTCTCCCATCCAAGCATCAAAGACGTTAAAAATATGTGAGATCAAAAGCATCTGTTCATCTGTTTCGATACAACTCTAAGATTCTCTAATTGCCAGAGGTACCTCATATGGTACAGTGGTATTGGAAAACATCCAATCTGTCATTTCTGATGGAAGTCAAAACAAGAAGTTGAGAAAACAGAAGGACGTGCTACCTGGCTGGGTAATTTTTAGCCTTGCAATATTCAAGTATGTAATTGGCAATTTGGCTTCAGAATCTCCTTGGTAGAATCTGGAGCTGTTTTAAGCGTTACTTGTTCACAGGTACAGGAGAAATGGACCCTTCAAAAGGGGGTGATGGATGTAACCAACTTAGTATAGCAGTGACAGATTATTCAATTACCCCCTGGCCCAAAATAAATAAATTAAATAAGAGAAAAAATTTTACAACAGTCAGACACCCATCATCAATATCATCATCAAGGGTGGTAACAAGAACAGAAAGGGAAAGAGCATTTTTTTTTATCACCTTGACACAAATGCAACAAGGCTGTCATAAGTCATGAAACCAGACAGATTTTATCACTAGGTGTCATAATGATCATCACACTGCAGAAGCATTTGTCCTTCAAACATATTATTGGATTTATACCTAAGTTCTGTTCTGGCGTCAACTTGATGAGAGACAATAATTCAAGATATCCAATTGAAAGGTCTAATCTACTGCAGTGCACACTCACCGTGCCAGGATAAATGCCCGCTGTACTAAACTGTTGACTCAAGCAGAGCACAATGCAATCAAAGAGAGGCTGTAACTTTTCTTAAGAAACAAGGCATGCAGAAGAGGGGATTTATCCAGCTTTTTCTGTGACAAGAAAACACTGTGTTAAAACAGATTAAGTGAGACATAGAAGCCTTATTATCTTATATCTAATATCATGAAAGAGGGTGAAAATTTTGTCACGAAAAACAAGAGATTTTCATCTCTTCTATTTAAACAATTGGAGTCATTCCCCAATGCCACTAAATCAATGGCTTGAATTAAACCTTTCTATAGGCAATTACAATCCATGAACAAATTAAATCCAATGGATTATTCATCAAAAAAAAAAAAAAATCCAATTGATGCCAAAAAGGAGAAAATAAGCTTTAGTGCTTCATAGTAATTGAATCAATATATCTTAGTGTAGCATAAAAGCAACTAAAGCTGCTTCTGACCTCTGTGAACATAGTTATTTGCAGGAACTTTATCTTCCAAAGGCAACATGCAATCTAATGTCATTTCTTGAGCCTATGAATAATGAGTTTTTCTTTATCTAGTTTTAAATTCTTGGATGCTTGGAAGCAAGTTGGGCAGAACGTGACATGTAATTTTTGAAAGTTGAGATGGTTTGACAGGTCTAAAATAACTGGTCAAACAGGGAATATGAGGGGAGAAACACATGCAATTCTCTTCCATAAAATTTACAGAACATTAAACACAAAATGGAAACCATATATAGAATGAAATTATGAATACAGAAATGACCAAGTAAAAACTACGCAAGATTTTAACATTTTAGAATTCAATCTCATAGGAGTTGGTCTGAATAACTTGAATCTTGAAAGGTTCCCGTTTTCAAGCAAGATCAAGACCAAGCCCTTCCCATTAGAATGGTGTTATAATACAAAACAGAAACAAAGTAAACATACCCTGATTCAATGATATAATACAAAGTCACTGAGTCTCTCTGCAATGTCTAAGAGCTGTTGTACCATGGACAGTTCAGGAGGAAAGGAATGAGATGGTCTTTCTCAACAAAAGAACGTCAGCATGAAAAGCTGATAGACCTCATCAAAGTCTGGTGCATCGCGATGTGCAATAGGGAGGAGTTTAAGGACAACATGATGGATAACATTATCAGGGTTTCATATCATGCTTCTAGATCCTCAGCAGATGGGTACATCAGAGTTGGTTTCCACCAGAATAAGATGCAGTGAAATTGAACTTCAATGAATGATCTCTTAGTAACCAAGGCAACCCATGATGTGGAGGAGATTTAAGAGATAGAGGACGTGATTAGTCATATGTTCTCTGGCTCCAGCTGTTATAGGACTTCACTAGTGCAGAGATCATGGCATTATGACCTTATGCTGATGCACTCTCTAGTTTTTTTTCCTTGACTAGAGAGAGATTAGTGCAGTTGGCAATCATGTAGATAAGAGAGGGTGGGATTGGACCTTGGTTATTGTGCCATGAGAAGTACAGCTAAAGTGCAAGGGGTTCCTAGAGCCTAAGGTGCAAGGCAAGGCATGCGCCCAATAAAGTGAGACATTACTTTTGAAAAAGAAATCAAAAGAAAAACTTAATAGACAAGAATGTGTAAATCTAAATTCTGAAAGAAATGGAATATTTCAAAAAGCCTTCTACATTAGCTTAATTGGTTGTGCATTTGTACATTCATAGTAAATTGACTATTTAATATCAAAATCAAGGGTTATTCATCAAAAAAAAAAAAAAACAAAAAAAAAGCAACAAGCCAAGTGAGGTGCACCTGGATTCAGATAATGTATGCTTGATAGTATGAGCCTTGCAAAGAAAAAATAATGACCCTTGCTTGTGAGCCTAACACACTTGAAGCATACCTTTTAAAACAATGTTCAGAAATCCAGATCATTGGCTGACAACTTGAACATCTGGTTCAGCTGGATTCATTAATTAGCCAATTCATTGGCTTACAGCTTAGCCATAGGCCCATAGCTGAGCTGGACAGTTCAGGTTGGGTCCTTTCTGTTCCACAGTACAGCTGGTAGTATTTGCTGCATTTTCTATTTCTGGGTTGCAGTTGATAAAAGACATAGGTATCAGTCCTTTTAAGGGAGATTTATTTTATTGTATTCCATTTGTAGGCCTCTACTTGAAGATTAGAAAAGATTGATTATACAAATGAAAAATGCTCTGAAAAATTCAGTGAAGTTGCAATAGAGAGAAAAAAGCAGAGGAAACAAAGCCACATTTCACCTTGTCCAAGAATTAAAATTGCACAGCAAGAGGAACAATATCGTGAACCTCTTCACTTGCAAATATTGCCTAAATAACTAACAGACAAAATAGAAGAAAATATTAGTAAGAAAGGTGTGGATACCAAAAATAATGTACATATCAATATGAATGATGTAATAGGACAAAGAAAAAAATTTCTAGAAGGTATCATATACAACTTCATAGATACTATGCATGCAAAAGCTTCTGAAAGCAACTTCAGATAAAACTATGGGGGAAAATTTGATAGATCAGGCCATTGTGCAATGCTGGTCCTGGCTATCCAGGGTCTTAGAAGGGATGAACTAGATAGGGACCTAAATTATGGCATTTTAGCATGAAGTGGCCACTCTCATATTACCTGTGACTTGTATTCGCTTTTCCATGATGTTACTTTTACAATTATCATTTACAGGAATCTCTATGTCAGAAACTGATATCTGTATGATTTTGTGATCAATAACTGAAGTGAATTCATTAAAATTAAAAATACCACATTAACTGCCTTCCTGAAAAATGATGGTGACTATTTTTAAGCTTCTGATCATCTGAGAGAATTCCAACAAAAGAGAAGTAGCATATCATGGAAATGTCAGGAAGCACAGCTAGCATTTGCACTTTCATGGTGTGATTGAAATGCTTCATGTGACCATTGATTTCAGAACCAGTACATTATATAAAATCAAGTGGTTTTAATACACATCTTAATCCAAAACTAGAAATCCTTTTGAGGATAAAGCATGAATTAAAATAGATTTTAGTGATACAATGCTACTGTGATGGATTTTGAGTTTTGAACCTCCAGACTCTCAATGCCAAAAAATAAACTGTTTCATTGTCTGAAACTATGCTGCAAATTGGTTACAACTTACAAGGCAAAATAAACTGTTCCAAGGTTCAAAGTATCAATACACCTAATATACCTGAACATGTGTATCAGGCATTTTGGGTGACCGATACTCTTTTTTTTTTTTTTTTAATTCATATTTTTACAGGGGTTTTGTGACATCTATCTTTAATGTTTAAAAACATTAAAAATTTTAAATTCTTAGAAATAGGTGTTTTGGTGACCCTTTGCAACAATACAATACACCTGAGTATTGGGCGCATAGTTGTCAAGGCGATGCCTAGGCGACAAGGCGCCCTTGGAGGCTTGCCTCACCTCACCCAGTCGCCAAGCAGTTTTGCATACTGTGTAATAAAATACTTTTATATTGTTATTTTTTGAGAATATAAGTATAAAATAATCATTATTAAAGAAAAATATTCATTTTTTGTGTTTATAAACTAATTTCTTTTTATTATTTTCTTATTTGTTAGGGTTTAATCAACACAATGACTTCAAAATGTGAACCAATAAGGGAAGAACTTAAAATTTTGTCTAATCAACACGTTTCTTCTTCTTCTTCTTCTTCTTCTTCTTCTTCCTATAACAAAAATAGGGGTTCAGCCCCTATATTTTCTGAATTTTCTTTCCTTTCTTATTTTTCTTCTCATAAGTATGTTGATTTTCTATACTTAAACATGAAGTTTAAAATCTTCTTATAAAAATTATGGATAGTTATTAAAGAAAGTTGGTTATGGAACCTAGGGAACTACCCTAGGATATGTGATTTTTACTTAAAAAAAAAATCCATCGCTTAGGCGACTAGGCAGCAAGGCACCCCCTTGTTGCCTAGCCCCACCTTGGCGCCTTGAAAACTATGATTGGGCGTATTGTATCGATACTTTGAACCATAAGCTGTTCTATCCAATGCCAAAATGAATAATTCCCAAAGAGAGAAAACTGGAAGCAAGTTTGATTAGAATTTTAAGGATAGATCAGATAATGAAAAATATAGAAATAAGTTTCTCCATGTCATAATAGCATGGTGAAACAGTAAAAGAAAGATCAAAGTCAAAGTATCGAGACACTCAATATGCCTGAATATGCGTATTGGGCGTTTTGGGTGACTGATACTCTTCTTTTTTTTTTCTTTTTTGGTTTCATATTTTTACAGGAGTTTTGTGGCATCTATCTTTAACATTTAAAGACATTAAAATTTCAAATTCTTAAAAATAGGTGTTTTGGTGACCCTTTGGAATGAGACAGGCCTTTCGTATCGATACTTTGAACCATGAGAAAGATGAATAATAATCTGCAAGGTGCAAGATCAGTGATGCCACTTAAATGATAAAAATTATAACAACCACAACATCTATCCGGTAATTTTATTCTAATAGTTAGTACTTAGAGGTACCCTTTATTGTTATTGCATGGCAGGCCCCCTAATACTCTATCTTGTATGGAACTGTCTCCATGTACTGGCCATCTGTCCAACTGAGAGCCTCTCTAAATGATTGTTTAGTGAATATCTTCATAATCAGGGACCTCGTTGTCGTTATTGTTTCCAATGTAGTTAGAGGCAGGTGCATGCTTGCCTAGGCGTTTAGGTGAGTGGGTTGAGGCAGAAGGGCTTTAATGAGCCGACCAACTCCTTTGCCTAGTAGGGTATCTCTTATGAGTTGACCTGCTTCTGTGTCAGTGTTGTCAGTGTGTATTTGTGTTTGAATTTTTTTGCCATGATTTGATCTCTCCGATGGATGCCAAGTATGCTTCCTTTCCTGATCTGTTTTTCTTTCTCTTTTTTTTTTTTTTATTAGCTAAATGCAATTGCTACCCTCTCTCTTTTGATTCTTTCTCATATAAACATTTTTTTATAGTAAAGAGAAATATAATTAAATATATATACAGGTGTTGTGGCCCAAGCAGGTCTTACTGCCAAAAACAATGACATAAAAACCCCAGAAGCAATGCCAGTGACAAAAACTGCATCAAGCAACCCAAGACAGAATAAACAGACTACTATGCAAAATGTAAACATCCATTTCCTCCCCCACTACCATGACCTCTAGTGCTTTGAGAGCGGCCACCTACTTCCTTTTGTGACAGTACCACATCTTTGTGGAGATTCAAAACTTTTTTAGACTTATCACCTCCACTAATAACCTCAGAGATCTCCACACCATCAGATGCTAACCCCAATCCTTCAAAGCTTTTTTCGCAGCAGAATCTCTGATGACCCCTCTTTCTTAGATCTTTGATTTTGTTCTTCAAGCTCTAGTAGTCTAGAACAACCCTTTGCATGCTTCTCCAGTTCAAATCAACCAAAAAGAACAGCCCAAGCTTTTTGGACACCTGGACCTCCTGCTCCACCACTTGATCCATTGAAGAGGCCAAATCAAAGATTCATATTCAAATTTGAATTTGAAAAAGGCCCATGCTGACATTACCCTCCCATGGAACTGATTCATATTCAAATTTGAATTTGAAAAATACTGAAACCAAATTGCCCACTGCTTGAGGAGAAGCTCAGACGGCCACAGTCACAGACTTAGTGATGGTGATCAGTTGGACCATCCCATGTTCTGTCACACTTTCATCTCCCCATCCACAATACAACCCTAGGGCTGCTTCTTTCTCCTTCTTCAGAGAACTTTGGGAATACACCAATTAGGGAACAAACAAGCCGTCGGTCTCTGAACAACATCATTGTGCTACCCATTATCCAACAGAGCACAAATGTTGGTCTAAGTCCATTAGATGACTCACCCTCCCTAACTGAAATCCCTCTATTGTCACTCCATCTGGGTTGATGATGAGAGGGGGTAACTACTCTTCTAAAAGGACACTCTAGTAGATATTCAGTGCCGTCCACGGTCACCTGCAGAATGCACCCTCCGCTGTTAATAAACGAACCATCAATTTGGGGATGTCAATAAATGACGTTTCCTAGGTAAGAAGATGGGTGGAGTCTAAAGGTCTCCAGGCCACATTATTTTCATCTGCAAATAATGGATTCTTTTGGATTCTTTGTAGATGTAGAGCATTTGGTGGTAGAAGGTTGTTCTTCTTTGTGGCCTTCTTTGTCTGGCCAGCAGTGCTGGACAAGATCCTAACAAAGCAGAATCTAGTTAGAGGAGGTCTACAGGTGGCAGATTTGGATTGCCTCTTATGCAATGGTATTGTGGAGTCTTCTGGTCACTTACAGATTCAATGTGAATTTACTCATTGGATCTGGTTAAGGTTTAAGGATAGTAGGCATGTTTGATGTAAAAAGGTGCTTCCCAGCTGAAGTGAAGGGTCTCATTGAGGCATGGCATCTAGAAGGTTTAAGTAGAGCTGGAAAGGTAGCATGGAGCATACTTCCTTCAGCAGTGTTATGGGCTGTGTGGAGTGAAAGAAACAGGAGACTGTTTGAAGGGATTCAGACTTCAAAGGAAGAAATCCTACGTAAAATTCTGGGGATGGCTCATTCTTGGTTGGCAGTTCACCCTTTGTTTAGAAATAGACATCCTAGTTCTTTCTTTGATTTGGCACTTCTTTTTGTAAGGAAAAGTTAGTTGTTTTTTGGGTTTTGGGCTGTAGGGAGCAAATTGTATATCCTCTGTTCAGTTTCTCATTGTACAGGGGTTCTTCGTTGGCTTTTTGTTTCAATGAAATACTTTACATTACAGTTCAAAAAAAATATATATATATTCGATGCTAGAGGTCAGAGGTGTGAATCTGGAACCTAATCTGATAAGAAGATAGTATGATATGACCATGTGAGTTCTCCTTATTTCTTTTCTGATTTTTTTTTTTCATTTTCTTTTGACAAATTCAGGCATTGCTTCAATGAGAAAAGCACCTACGTAATTGTGGCCTCACACCTAAAGGTGTTTGAGGGGGGGGGGTCTTCGATCTGAATAAAAAAGCCACTCTTTCTGACACTGCCTCTTTCTCATCAAATGCAAAATAAGGGGCATTACCCAATGCAGGTCAAGGCTATGTGGGTCTTGGGAAAAATGGAATGGGTATGGACCTAAACTCTTTTTTTCACATAAAATGGACATTCTAAGATTCAAACCTGTGTTTTTGTGCTTGTCAGCCCAAGGTTTTCCCACTAGACCTAGCAATGACACCTCCAAGTTAATACACCTTTTTCTTAGGTCTTCTTGAAATCATGTTCAACAACATCAAAAACAGAGAACACAGATTAAAAGTAGCATGGCACCTACAATAGGATTTTTACGGATCCATGAAACTCAAGAAGGAACCACTAGGTATTGGTTCCCAGTTTTATCAAGGCTATTGTAACTTTAGTGGAAAATATAATATCTTATGTAACACTTTGACCAATTTTGTATATCTAGTCACAAGCATCTTATTGGCAGCTAATTCAGTAGGCATGTATTTGGATGATGAACTTCTTCATACTATTCATATTTCACTTGCTAGTATAAGCAAGACCAGGAAACCAAGAGAATCTGATGAAATCCTCTAAAGACATGATAAAAAGAACTAGATCAAAATATTGACATAGATGTGATTTATGCACATATGGGCTTCCCAAGTGTGCCAAAGCCCATAACAAATAAGGGCACTCTATCTTCTAGAATGAATTGCTTAGAAAGGTGATAATGATGTTGAGGAAATATTCTGTTATCAAACTAAAGGAAGTTGTTTCCTGATTGGCGAGAGAAAATAACACAAAGAAAATATGATTTTCCCCTTTCTCCCATTTGAGAATACATCTTTTATATCACTAGAACAGATAAACTACAATCTAAAAGATGCCTCTTGTTACAATGGGTAGCTGAATAGGGATAACATGAGAGGACTGATTCCCTAATGACCTAATCTCAGGAGGATAGTGATCTGCCATGCTACCATCCCAGATGATCCCTTCATCAGTATTCCACCAAAA
Source organism: Nelumbo lutea (assembly GCF_056320005.1). Lineage (NCBI taxonomy): Eukaryota > Viridiplantae > Streptophyta > Magnoliopsida > Proteales > Nelumbonaceae > Nelumbo > Nelumbo lutea. The sequence continues at coordinate 22,480,179 of NC_142686.1, read as the reverse complement.
AGAAGGTAAAAAGAAGCTCCCTCTCTCATCTACCTGAAATAGTGAGCTCATCATATACAAGGAGATAGAGCATCTTAGGGGTTACTATTTCCTAGGAAAACCTAGGAATTTGGTTGAGGCCAATTTTCCTTTTCTTATCCTTTTTTTTCAGATTAGTAGCATAAGTTCACTAAAATAATATAATGAAATAAGCTTTATTATAGGAGGGCAAGAAGCAAACTAAGAAAAAAGGGCCAAAAACTCCACCCAGAAAAAGTGAGAGTTCTTTTATCACTAGGGATTCCTAACCCTCCTGCCCTTCCTATACAGGACACACAATGCAGTACTTGTGGTTCAAAGTATTGATATGTATCAGTTTTCAGGGTCATCCACTGAATACAGAGAGTTTGAAGCTTAGAGCATTTTAATAGGTTTAAGAATTAACAAATTAACCTACTAATATATCTATCTGTGAATACATAGTGAAAAAACGAAAAAAAAAGGAGTATTGATAGTTGAAAACTCTGGATACGCAAAAATTGCATCCAGAGTATTGATACTTAGAAACATTACTTACAGAAGCAGGACCAAACCAAGGGCAGCCCAGTGCATGAGGCTCCCACCAATGCGGGGTCTAGGGAGGGACAGATGTACGCAGCCTTACCCCCTGCACATACAAAGAGGCTGTTTCCAAGATTTGAGCCCTGGTCACCCAGGTTGCAATGGAGCAACCAAACCATTGTGCCAAGGCCCACCCTCAAGCAGAACCAAACCAAGAACCAACCAAAATACACTAATAATCACCATGAAGCAAACCACAAACATTCCAAAGAGACCCTTCAAGTGTAAGATATCATTGCCCAACTGACGTTAACACACCAAGGGAGTCCAGCTGGCTAAAAGGTACTCATCACAATGCCTGAATCATGGCCATCGAGCACAATATTTTTAAAGTAACATTATCAACTTATTGCATCTTCTTATTACCCTCTCTCTATAAGGATGAGTTTGTGTCCCCTCCCTTAAAAACTTTTTTTTTTTTTTAATTCAGTAATTGATTTCTACACAACTTCCTGGCTCCTGCACAAGCAAACACATTCACAACAACACCAATACCTAACCAGGATTTTACTCTAGAAGGAGCCATGAAACTAAATTTCGATGGATGCTTTTTAGGGAACCCAAGACCATCAGGGATAGGGTGTTTTCAAGGATGCAACAGGGGAGATCCAATACTTTTAAGGGTGTGAGGCACATACATGGGCTCATAGAAAGAATCATTTTGTGGGGTACACCTCAACTGAGTTGATAGGTTTTGATGAGTTAACCTTGAACTTGATATTGAATATGTAAATTACCATATTTTAGGTTGTACGTATGATTTTCAGTAGGACTTGAACGTAAATGGCTACAACTTTTATATTACATACAAGATAATGAGATACTCTAACCAGTTGAGCTAATTGGATATTTGAATTATTTTATTTCTTTCAGAATTTAGATTTGCACGTTCTTGTATTTCTTTTCATTTAATTTTCAAGAATGACACCTCACTTTGTTTAGGCATCTACCTCGTCTTTTGCCTTGCACTTTAGTTGCACTAGGGATGGCAATTTTCCCCATCCCCGACGGGGACCCGACTTCCCCGACCCCATCGGGTCGGGGATGGGGGTTGTTTTGGCAGGGTGGGGATGGGGACGGGGATTAATATAGGAATCCCTGATCGGGGTCGGGGTTAGGAATGGGGATTGAGGTCCCTGCCCCGCTCCAACCTTGATAATATATATATATATATATATATATATATATATATATATATCAAAACATATCTAAAATACTATTTATAATTTAAAATTTTTATTTATTTTAGGTAAATTTATTTTTCAAAAAAAAATACTATTATCTAAAAACATTTCGGGGATTCGGGTCCCTGCGGGGAACCCATCCCCATTGGGGATCGTGGGTGGAGGGCAAATTTTATCCCTGACGGGGATCAGGGACGGGGAATATAATCCCCGCCCCGAAGCCATTCCTAAGTTGCACTTCCATTTTTAAAACAGTGGGCATATTTTATTATAGTTGTTAGGCCTAACTGGCTTGGGCGACTCTACTTGGGCTGAGATGACTGTTCTCTTACTTAATGAGTGTTGTCAGTCTAACCTTTTGGGGAAGGTGTTCTACCTTGCTCAATCTAGCTAAAGATGACTATTCTATTAATCAGACTCTTTTGATCTTGGTAATTGATGGTGCACAATCTGGCAGCTCCCTGCTGGAGGACAGCTTAGATGCCGAGCTGGCGAGTTCCCTGTTGGAAGGTGGCTCGGATGCTAAGCCAATTAGATCGTCGGGTCGACCTGCAAAGAGACAGTGTCAGACTGCCTGGGTTGCTTTACCCGGGGTGGGCACTCCGATGCTTAAGTCAGCGATGTGGAGATTTTAGAGAGCTAAAATGCTAGAGAGCTAGAAAGCTGTGAGAGCTAAGTCATGCATACCTTCTTAGGTTGAAAATGAGACCTTTGTATAGGCGTTGTTTTGCGTGGGCTTCATGCATAAAGTCTGAGATCTCTAGGAAGACGTGGCTGACCGGTCCGAAGTCCTCGGAGGTAGTGGCGCATGTAGACTAGGCTTTGTGCTTTATTCGGTTTCCTCCAAAACATTTAGTGTAGAACCTGACATCCGGAAGACCTGAGAGTAATGGGATGCACACACAGAGGAGGTCAGCGAACATGTCTCGCAGGTCACCACTTGGACCTCAGTCGAGTCAACAAGTCCTCTAGGGAGGTTGCTTCTCGCATCGAGGTTCCTTGGACCGGTAACGATGAGGTACCACAGGTCAGCCTTGGACGAGATGCTCCTATCCACCCTGCCGAGGTACCCGAGTTGTGTATGAGGTCGAAAGCTAAGACTCCATCAAGTCGGCGGAGGTAGGTCGTCAGTTGGGTCTCGAGTAGGTTGGGAGATGGGTTTCCATCATTTCGGCTAAGACAAGTTATCGCCCTCGTGGTGTCAGGGTGTCGTCTAGCTGTTCTGAGATGCCACATGTCATGATGTCAACAGAGGGCCGAATCTACCCTCATCAATTGCCTCCACTCCCAAGATGAGGCTGGTTTGACGAAGGGAGTAGCACTGCTATAGGTTTTTGGTCCGGAATGATTGATTCGATGAGCTCGTAGGCATCGGTCCAGTTTGCTCCCCAAGTTAGAAGAGTCTAAGGGTTGAATGCAACCTTATGCAGGACATCGCTGTCTTGATTATCGGGGCACAGGAGTGAACTCATCCATTCGAGGAGAGGCGGAGCAAGTACCCCAAGGACATATACCTTAATAGGGATGCAACCGTCAAGGAGTTTTGCAATTTGGCCAAATACCTGAAGAGCTAAGTTTGTCATGCCATCCTCAAGAGGGGCTTCTAACTGCGTGACTGCCTTGTCAGCTTGCTCCACTTATGTAGACTACAACGCAATGTCCTTCAAGTTGGTTCTCAAAGGAGTAGCTGACAGGGTCGATGCGGAGCCTGAAACCGAGGTGGAGGATGGCTGTGAAGAAATTGGCCAAGTTTGCATGTTTGTCACGGTGTTGAAAGCGAACTAGTCTTCCTTTCCTTTGTTTCTCTTTCCTTTTTTTTCAAGTTGGCGGTGAGATGCCGACATCCTTTGAGATCGATTTAAGTGTAGTGTAGCAGCAGTCAAAACACTGCCGAGCTAGATAGATAGAGGACCGACCTGCTTAGATCAGTTTACCTGTTGCCGGCGTGTTTCTAGGTTAGCTTGAGGGGGCTTTAGGTAAAAAGTGGGGTGGCTTCCCCTTAAAATTCAGTTTGACCAGGTTGCAAAAGTGGATGGTCATAATTTTGGTTGCCAAAACGGTGCCGAGCTGCCATAGTATCCCAAGGTCAGTGTAGGGGGCCTTAGCTAAAAGCGGTTTGGCTTCCCCTTAATTCACTTTGATCAGGTCACCAAAGTGGATGGTCGTAATTTTGGCCGTCAAAATGGCACTGAGCTGTCGAGCTGTCGATTTATCTCAAGGTCGATGTAGGGGGCCTTAGCTAAAAGTGGTTTGGCTTCCCCTTAGAATTTGATTTGACCAGGTCGCCAAAGCGGATGGTCATTTTGTAGTAGCTTTAAATGCGACTGCATCTATGACATCACATGGGATTGAGTCTCTTGGGTCTACATTTGCAAATCAATGTCGCACATGTACTCCTGCTCCTAGAACTGCTAGCTGCCCACTCCTACTGGAGCCATGGGGGGCTCACCTTGAGGGGGTGGCTCTACTGTTTGCCGGTCGCCTACTTTTAATGGAACCATGAAAGGTTTGACTTGTGAGGCCAGCTCCACATTTAGCTAGTTTCCAACTCTCACGGGAGCCATGAAGGGCTCGATCAGTAGTGAGGCTTTGCAATTGGGCTGGGAGACAATCTGGACCAAACCGTTGAAGCTTGCCCAAGCTGTTTGTTTAGTTTCTGCCCCCCTTGTGATAGCAATGTTGATACATGTGTCACTGTTGGCGCTTGAACGACGGATTGGTGCCACAGCTACACTGCATCAGTCATCGGAAACGCTAGCCGTCTTCTCCTACGATAAGTTGTAGGGAACTCAACCTACGGGGGTGGCTCTACTAACTGTAGGTCACCAGCTCGCATGGGATCCTTGAAAGGCTCAACCCGCAAGGGCGATCACAGAGTCCATTGGTCGTCGACACCTGCGTGAGCCGTGAAGGGCTCGACCTGTAGAGGTGATCTCATGAACAGAGTTGACGAGGCTCGTCCGAGCTGATTACCGTTGAGTGCGAATTTAAAATGAGTTGAGAACCTGACTTTTAAGTGCAAATTTAAAATGAATTGACATTGGTAGGGCGGCTCCATAGTCTATTGGCTGTCAACTCCCATGGGAACAATGGAGGTCTCGACCTGCGGGGGCAACTCCATAGTCTATTGGCCGTCAACTCCCACTAGAACCATGAAGGGCTTGACCTGTGGGGGCAGCCTCACATTCTATTGGTTGTCAACTCTCGTGGGAACCATGGAGAGCTCGACCTATGGGGGCGGCCTCACAGTTAGGGCTGGGAGATTCTATTCAGGCGAGGCTGTTGGAACTTGTTCGGGCTTATCATTCTGATTCTGCCCCCTACAAGGTTTCCTTCGATCCAAGCGTTGATGTTGTTGCTTGAGAATGCCATTACTTGAGGCTTAGAACACGGGTGAGAACTTAGTTTTTGTGTAGCGTTTCCCACAGATGGTGCCAATTGATGATGCGTGATCTAGCAGCTCCCTGTTGGAAGACAGCTCGGATGTTGAGCTAGCAAGTTCCCTATTGGAAGGTGGCTCGGATGCCGAGCCGGCTAGTTCTCTGGGTCGACTTGCAAAGAGACAGTGTCAGAGTGTCCAAATTGCTTTACCTGAGGTGGGCACTTCGATGCTTAAGTCAGCGATGTGGAGATTTTAGAGAGAGCTAAAATGCTAGAGAGCTAGAGAGCTGCAAGAGCAAAGTTGCGCATACCTTCTGAGATTGGAAATAAGACCTTTATATAGGCATTGTTTGTTGTAGGCTTCACGCACCGCGTTCAAGATCTCCAAGAAGACATGGTTGGCCGGACCGAAGTCCTCGGAGGTAGTGGTGCACGTAGACCAGGCTTTGTGACTTATTTGGTTTCCTCCGAAACATTCGGTGCAGGAGCTAACTACCAGAAGATCCTAGAGTGACGGGATGCACACATGGAAGAGGTCGGCGAGCATGTCTCACAGGTTGCCACCTGGACCTCAGTCGAGTTGACAAGTCCTCGAGGGAGGTCGCTCCTCACACCGAGGTACCACAAGTCGGCCCTAGACGAGGTGCTCCTAGCTGCCCTACTGAGGTGCTCGAGTTATGTATGAGGTCACCAGATGGGACTCCATAAGATTGGCGGAGGTAGGTCGCCAACTGGGTCTCTATTAGGTAGGCAACAGGGTTTCTATAATTTTGGCTAAGGCAAGTCATCACCCTCGTGGTGTCGGGGTATCGTCCAGCTGTTATGAGATGCCACATGTAATGATGTCAGCCAAGGGCCAACCCTCATCAGTAATGATAGAAGAAAAAGAAATAAAACATCTCACGCAATGGCATCAAGAAGTTATTCAACTTCGAACAGGCAATTGGTATCAAGAATATTAAAAATAAGTAATATAATAGGATTTTTGAGCTTACCAGAAACACCACTATTCATTCAGGCCACTGATCGCAACACCACTGAAGTAGCATATACATATATTGCTTCTACCGATGGCCTCCCATTTTGCAAATGCAGCCTACTCTTCAGCGAGTCATTATTCATGCCACCATTCTGGTAGCTGTCCCTTCTCCTTGTGAATTCCCGCTAGCGGCCTCAATTGAAAAATCCTATCCCCATTGTCTCCGCCCAGAAACAAAAACCAAAACGGAACGGTAATCGAACAAATCGTCACGGCACAACCAATAGCGGCACACTTCATCAAGTGGACGCGCGACCTATCATCCACATCCACCAACGGTTTACAGAGAAAAATATACAAGGCAATAACATTTAACAAAATAAGCAGACTTAACGGAGAATCATTAAGAAAGATGAAGAACAACCCCTAACCTATGCTCACAATTAAGACTCTTTTGACTGCAATGCAGTTTAGCTTTGGCGAATACCTGGTTCTTCCCAAGGATCAAGAAGCAGGGATGGATCGCAGAGTCACCCACGTGGGGTCCGAGTACAACGAACAGGACGCGGTCGACGGTGGAATAAGGGTTTTTGCATGGATGCGGAGTAAGCAGGCGGAGGTGGAAAGAGAGAGGGAAAAGTAGAGATGGAGAATAAAGGAAAGAGAGGGAGAGAAGATGGAACGCCGAGTAAGTTCGTCAGCAGCCAGCGTATCCATCAACTCCATCAGCACTCACTACACGTTCGACGAAAAACCTGCCGAACCTTCTGCACATCTTTTCGGTAGATCAACTCAGAGGGTGCCACGTCAGTACCGTAACATGAACGAATCATGCGAATGGAATTAACGGTTCCAAACGTCCACCCATTCTATTCTTTTTCCTTATTAAATTTTCTCTTCGAAAGCTTTTTTCTCCGCGTGTCTGAACATGGCATACCATTGATTTGGAACGGAATGCTTGAGAATAAAATATACAACAAATAAAAATAGGAGATGAGGGTTTTTCTTCAAGATGAACATATCTGAAACGAACCAACGAACCAACGAACCAACAGAAAACTGCATACCTGAGCACTATATACCACCGAGTCATGGACGGAAGCATGAAGCAAAAAATGCTGCGCTTAATATTTGTTCGAATGGTGAGGCTCGTTACGGCTACTATAGACAGAATCTTCTGTGTCAATATATCTTAAAATCAATGGTCCCTTCGAAAACCCAACTGTGTCTTTAACCCAATCTCCCTTGTCTTCCAGAGAATGCATATACTGATTTTGTTGAAAACCCTTTGATTGAATGCAGTTACAGAGATGAACTGAATCTACAATTCTAAATGTGTGATAAAGCTTTCAAGGCCTACCAATCCCATGAAGACTTCTTGTCCTTCTACGAGTCCTTTGTTGTTATAAGACAAGTCTTCCTTGAGAACCTAGGTTTTGGCTTTACGTTAGGTATACGGGCTTTTCCAGTAGATTTGGGTCTACCATGGGAGTTCGAAATCAAACCCTTTGAAGAATTTTTGTAGAGATAAGAGGGCCATGTTCCGCACCTCAAGTTCTTGTTATCAGGATCCCACCATTTTTCTTTTTAGATTTAACTTTTGACATCATAAACAATTTTCAAACCATGAACAATAATGGACAATGGAAAAGTGTTCAACAATAATTAAAAACTCCCAATTTTTTGAGTTGATTTAGATATATTACAAAACCTAAATTACTCCTCCTCTTTCATAATTTCCACATTTGGATGGGATTGTAAATTAAGAACTGATATAATTTTTACATTGGTTCGGTTTTGTATGCATTTGGAAAGGCGTAATTATTATCAACGTAAAAACTACATTCAGGTACAATTTTGTGTATTTGAATGGAGTGTGGTTTTAGTTATGTGAAACCTCGTCAATTCTAAAGTTTTACATGTAAAAAGCTACATTTATTTTATCCACGTAAAACTTTATGCTCTTCCACCCATCATTATTTAAAAAAAAGCAACGATCACTTCTCGGTTTAGTGTAAAACATTATCAGTTGATTCCGAACGTAAAAGGTAACATAATAACAAAAGTAGAGAGATCCTTAATTGAAAGTCAGAGCCTTTAATATTTCCGGTGTGATTTAGCTAGTCTTTCCCTGTTGATGGCATTAAATATTCTCAAGAAGAAAGTATTTAAACCTTTAAATCCTATTTTTAATTGATTTAAAATTCAATGTACATTTTAATATATTAAAAATAAGATGAAAGGACGTTTTGAAACGTCCGTTATTGTAACTTCCGCATGCAAGTTTTGCCCATATTGCAGTGCTGATATGGCACCCGATTTACAGGAAGATCTACATAGAGATGGACTCGCCTAAACCATCCCTCTCGTGTTTTCAAAACTTGCATGCGGAAGTTTTGAAAACTGGACCGAACCGAATGATCAAACCAGAAAATGGGAACTAGTCAGGTTAATTGGTTCAGTTTTACCCTAGAATCGTTATTTTGTCAAAAATCGTTGATTTGATCAGTAAATCGTTGATTTAGATGGTCGAACCATTTGAACCATTCAACGGTTTTGGTCTCTTTTAATTTTTTTTTTTTAATTTTTTTGTCAGATTGAGCTATCCATTCAGTTCAAATAATTAGACCGTTCGACCTAAGAACTGGACCCTTGACTGGTTCGTTGTTTGATTTAATTTTAAAAACCTTGGGTGATGGATCACACCACTCGAAATATGCCTAACCAATTACGAATGAACAGAGTAGTATAGGTGTTACATAATCCCTTATACAAAATGGTGGAGCAGTAGATCCAGGTTCATTGCTCAATGCTCACACACTTGTGTGATGGATTCATACACAAGCAAATAAGGACTCTTTTCTCGTCCCATGCATTAAGAAGATTTTCGATAACTAAGGGCCCATTTAGCACACCTTTCTACATGGTCTTTCGGGCATACCGCTTTTTGATCTATTTCTGTTTGGCTCGTGGAAGATCTATCCACCAAAAGCCGGAGTTCTGAAAAGATGCGAAAAGCCCATTTTGAGCTGATTTTAGGAAGCTCCAAATGAAGCTTTTCGTCTTTTGCGTTTTATTCTTGCTCGAAAAGACGCATGGAAAGACGCGCATCTGTCAAACTAGCTTTCGGCCGCTCAGATCTTTATGCAAAAGCTCAATGCATCTTTTGACTGTCAGAACTACCAGAAGATCTTCCCAAAAAGACTTGCCAAACAGGCCCTAATTTGAGAGTGTTTAGTGGTACACAATGAGTCCAGATCACTTGCCAATAAAACACGTTCCAACCCTCTACCAATATGATCTCACACTGCACATCTCATACATTGTGGGCCCCAATCTCATGGTGAGATGTGAGATGTTAGATCGATGAAGTTGGTAGAGGGTTGGAACGTGTTTTATTAGTAGAAGATCTCAACTTGTTCACAATAACCAATTTCATGTTAAGAATCTATATGAAAATGATGATGTTGTGCTTTTAAACACTAAAAATTTTAGTTTGCCCAAGGGTTTCAATATCGGAGTTAGGAATGGCAACGGGGCAGCCGCAAAAATCCCCATCCCTGTCTCTGTCCCCATCCCCGCTAACGGGGATAAGGTTATCCCCATCCCCATCCCCACGGGGATCCCCATTCCCCATAATTTTTTATAATGTTAATAATTTTGTTTTTGTTTTTTTTTTGTTATTTTATTTAAAAAATAAAAAATAAAAAAATTAAAATTTATAATTTGTTAAAAAAGATTCAAACATATTCAACCATATTTTTAAAACATTAATATATAGACGTATGTATACATATATAACATATACATACATATATACATATATATTAGTAAGGATTGTGCTCTCCCCATCCCCACCCCGTCCCCGCTAATGGGGATGAAAATTTCCCCATCCCATCCCATCCCCATCCCCACCCCATTCGGGGTGGATCCCTATGGGAATCGAGAAAATGGAAAAAATTGCCATCCCTATTCAGAGTGTCTATTAATCAAAATACCTTTTTTACATATTTTGGGGGTAAAGCTTTTACATTTTATATTTGTAAAATAACCTTTAGTGGGAGTATTTTGGTCAACAGATACTCCAATATTGTAACACCGGAAATATTAAATATGTTCAAAATAATTACATCACCATCTAATGGAAGGGTTTGTTTGAAAGCTCATGAGAGGAATTTGAGGTCAAAGTATAGTGGAAGTTAAAGCTATTTACCCTTTTATAATGATAATTATTAATACCTCTCGTACCTAGCTATGTTTGAACAAAAAAAAAAGTGTAATTAATGTATACTCCTTAAAATATCAAACATGATATAATATTAATCTATGATATTAAAGAAGGATTAATAAAAGAAGAATCAGATTTATGGACAAATACCTCAAAAAACAAGAGGTTTTAAAGTAAGACTAGCACAAAATAAAATTTATGGGTGCTGAGCAACATGATTGGTTTTATTTTTGAAAATAAAAACAACTTTCACATCATAAAAATAAAACCAACCATGTTTCAAATGTGGCATCTTTCATTACTTTTATTGTACAACCTTTGGTTGTACTTTTCCTCTTAATGAATTGATATTTCTTCTAAAAAAATCCATAACAAGAAAAACTAATTCTCATTATCTCTCACTAAATCCTATATTTAAGCTATTCTTTCACTAATAAATTCAAAATTTTTATGCTTCAAATAAATTCTATCAATTAGATCTATAGCCAATACTTTTAGAAATATTAAACTCATGTCTAAACCAACCAAAAAAATGATGTCATTCTTTTATCTTGGCGATGGGTAAATAATTCAACTATCCAAGTCAAATGGGTCAAGCCATGATGTCGTAGTTAAAGAATAAAGCTTTTAAAATGGAAACAAATACAAAAAAAAAGATGAAAAAATTGGTCACATCCCTAATATTGTATATTAATCATATTAAAGAAAAATATGTCTACTATACAATAATCACTTTTACTGATGTTGGAAATGAAATATAAAATTTAAAATTAGACCAAAAATGAAATTGCCTTTCATATTTGGAGATGGGTTAATAGTTCAACCTTTTGGGTTAAATGTGTCAACCATCAACCCCTTGATGTCATGATTAAATAAATATTAAAAAATGATAAAACAAAAAATACATAAATTCACTAATGTTTTATATTAATCATATTAAATAAAAATAAGTATGATAAACAAGAATTGATTTTAAGAAAATTGTTTTTCCTATTTGGTAGATGGTCAAGAATTTAATCTTTCGTGACAAATGCGACAATCCTTAATAGTTAGTATCATAATTAAATAATAAAAATATAAAAAAAAATAGAAATCACAAAAAGAATTATGAAAAAACAGAAATTTTGTAGAAAGATTTGAGCACATCATTAATATTATATATTCATCAAATTAAACAAAAAAATATTGTAGAAAAATTTGAGCACATCTTAATATTTTGTTAGTCCTATTAAAGAAATAAAAGTGTGATAAAAAAAATTATTTTGTCGATGATGGTAATGAAATACAAAATTTAAAACTAACCCAAAAGTGAAGTTGTTCTCATGTTCGGTGTTAAGTCAATAGTTCAACCTTTCATGTCAAATATGTTAACTTTTATTTCCATAATTAAATAATAATAATTAAAAAAGATTAACACAAAAAACTGCAAAATTGAATAAATTTTGTAGAAATCATTTGGACACATCTCTAATATCATCTATTTATCACATTAAATAAAAAATAAATATGATAAATAAGAATTAATTTTATACACAAAAATAGAAAAACATTGAAGAATTTGGAAACATATTAATACCATCATCAATCGTTATCTAAAATTGCCACGTGCAAAACACATGCACACTTACTAGTGGGTTTTATATAGTTGATTCTATATAATTGGAACAAGGTTTAGATTATGAAGATGATAATATTTAATTCAGAAAGTAAAGTATAAAATGGTTTTCTATAATTATATATAAAGTATATACTAGCTAAAGTGGTCTTTTTTAAAGAGTTTCTTTTGACCTCAATATTTTTAGTGCAAGGTTAAAGAGGGTTTTCATGCAATGGCTTCTAACATGGTAAGGTAGGCTTTCTGCACAAAAATCTATGAAATTGAGTTTGATGAAAACCTAAAAAGTCAGAAATATGCATACATAGCCAAGAAATCAACTTTTTAGTGAAAGCTATTTTTGTTAATTTCTCCAGTGTTTTAGTTAACTCATGGCAAGCCCATGCCCACACCATTCCAATCGCCTTTTGCAATCTTGCATTGGGAATATCTTCCCATAAAATAAAGCTAGCACATAAGTACTAAGATATTCTCAATACAAGGTTGTAAAAGCTGCTTGAACGGGCTTTACCTTGACCTAAGCCGAACTCCTCCCAAATGGACTATCATTCTATAAAGCTTGCCCTGAATTTTCAAAAACTTCAAAGATCCCTTCTTGGAAACTTATTCATGACATATATACATACCATCATGTCAATTATTTTTTTTTTAAATAGTAAGGACCAAGTAGTGATCCTACACACATGACAAACAAATTTTGCCATTACATGGGCAGCCCTATTACCTGTACAAGGGATAAAAAGATTAAAACACAATGAAATTCTTACAAAAGATTCCTGCAATCTGCAATAACTGTGTGAAGTCACCAAGGGACATCTTGAGAGGCGTTCAACAGGATATCTGTTACCTTTTGTGCATCTCCTTCAATGTAAATATGAGAGAGGTGGAGTTCCTTCACCATTTAGAGTCCAGATTTGAAAGCTTGCCCTTAATAATGTCAGGATCTGTCATTTTCATGCAAATGGCTCTACTAAATACAAAACTTCCAATGTGATCTCTCAAGATAATGCCAAGCCCAAAAAAAGAACCTGGGACGAAGTGTTCCACGTATGCCATTATTATAACATATTAAAACCAAATGTGACCAATTAGTCTACCCTAATAATTAATGTTTATATGACAAAAACACTCCCGGTGTATTTCAGTCTTCTATTTTATCCCCTATTTCGTATTCACTCATCTTACAACTCACAACTCACCAAAGGTTAATTCTAGTGAATGAGTGAGCCTGTTTTCGAAAATTGGTTCGAAGGATAAACTTGAATGGAAGGGCATCATTTTAGTCTTACAAATGCTGTTCAAAGGATAATATTACCTTAAAAAGTTTTCAAATAGAAAATAAGTTCTAATATTTAATAATAAATAGATTTATCTTAACAAATTAATATTTAGTAGATATAATAGAATTTTATTTCCACATAACCAATTTGTTTCTTTCAAATTTTATCAAATTATAAGAGTTACTTATTTGTAAAATATTAATACGAGGGGTGCTACTGCAGATAATGTATTTATATGATTATTCTCTCAATATTGAACCTGGTTAATAATGGGATCTTAACCCGTGAACCGAATTGGGCAATAATTCAATTATTTTGGGTCCATATGTTATTGGTTTTCAGGGGAACCGATAATGACAAACACTGTGAATTAGTTAATTTTAATTGCTTTAAATGTTGATACATCATGTGACATATCTACTGTCCAACTAGCTAACTTTCACTTGGTGATGGGGTGTTCTACAACAAGAATTGTTTTTAAACACAAGAAAATGTCTATGTTTATTTATGTGTTGTTTTTCTTTTTAAAACTGGAATCTAAAATATGTTCTTGAATTTCTAGTTTCAAAAATATGTTTTCATCTGGTTTTCTTAATATCATGTTTCATATGTCATATAATTCCTATATTTTAAATTTTATTTTTGTTTTAAAAAAACCATTACTTCGATAGTCCCAGAAACATGTATTGTTTTTTGAAACAAAATCAACTTATTTTTAATTACTTTCAAAACAGAAGAGTTCAAGAACATGTTTTTTGCTTTTTGTTTTTTTGGCTGATGTAGTGATTTCAAAGAAAAATAATGTAAAAACAAATCAAAGCATTCATGTTGTATAATACCCAAGAGCCAAGAGGATTGGTTTAATCCTCTAAACTTCCATCCTTTAATTATTTGTCAAATTTCAGCTCAAGAAAGCCTTTTCCTTATGTCTGTAATAAGCTTTTAAGTTGTCTTTAGTTGCAATGCAAACGTAAATATGTACTCTGAATAAATACTCTCTTTTCGGTTAAAGAATGCAAAGTGTAACCTGTTTTTTATATTCTTCATGTTTGTATGAAATCAATGCAAAACATGGGCTCCATCATTAAATGCCTTAAATTTTTGGTCAAGTACACCCATTATTAGAAGAGCACAAGTTTGTATCTAAAAAATGAGTATAATAATGTGCTCTTGTTACGATTAGTGGTGGCAAATGGGTGGGTTGGGTTGGGTTTAGTTTCAACCCAACCCATTTAACCCACCAACCCGTTAATGACCCAATTATGTAAAATTAAATGGGTTGGGTTCAACCCAAACCCACTTTAACCCAATCCAACCCGTCCAAACCCATTAATCTTATATTTGTGTACTTAAAACCAAAAACTAACTCCATCCTAATAAATAAGTCGGTTATAGCTTAGTGGTAATAGTAGTTGTTATTTACACAAATGGTGAAGGTTCAAAATCACATTACATGCATTATTTTTACACAAGCAGCCAAGCCATTTAACTATGTTTGGGCTTCGGATTTGACGAACCACTTAGGCTCAAACCGGGCAAATCAACTTAAACTATCTAATTGGATTGTCTTTGAGCTAATCACATAAAGAGTGGTTGAACCGTTTAGATTTGGACCTGTCTAGTCGGACCAGGTCCCGACTGAACCGATCGGACCAATCGGATTCTGTCCGATCGATACCACACTCGACCGGGCCGGTTCAGCTCGGTCGGGCCAGACCTAGCCGGACCGGTTCACTTCAGTCGAACCGGACCGAGCCGGATTCGGGTCAGTCCTAGCTAGAGGTTCCAAAGGATCTAGGTCAGCTAGCATTGATGACTCGGGCTGGGATTCGGGTCGGGTTGTATGGATATGAGCCAAACTGATGATCCAAACCAGGCAAAGCAAGTGTGGTGGTTTAGGGTCTTGGCTTTCACCCGGCCGTGTGAATAATGTTTGGACTAGATGACCCAAACCGGGAAAAACAAGCAATACCGAGCCATCCCATTTGAGGTCTATTTCAAATTCGAGTTGACCTGAATCGGTATATGTTGGATCGGGTCAAACTACATTGAACTGAACTGGAGTTGGGTGAAATTGATTTGGATTTATGTTGGGTGAAGTGTGTTGATTCAAGACAAAACTAAATTTAGTCAACAATTAATAGAAAATTAATGCATTAATTATAAATTATTTAATTCAAATGAAGAAAAAAAAAGGCTAAGGAATTAATACTTACATTTGTAATGGTTAACCCAATGGTTATCCACAACCCAACCCAGCCCAACCCATTTAAATGGGTGGGTTGGGTGATGGATTGATCACACAACCCGCCAAGTAAATGGATAGGTTGGGCAGGTTAGATTTTGGGTGGGTTGGGTGGGTTCAACGAGTTGGATGAAAAATTACCACCCCTAATCATGATACAAAAATGTCGGAAAAAAATATTTTTAACATCTTAATCATTACATTTTTATATGACAACCAAACGCTCATAAATGCAAATCAGGATACATAAATACCCCAATTCAATATTTGTATCACAAACAAACACAACCTTAACTAGATTAAAACTTGGAAACTTTCTATGCATGGGTAAACATCAGATATGAAAGCTCCAATACAATGTGGGCAATAGGACCGACAAGGACTGGCTGAATGTATGGCCAACCCAAAGGGGTCCCCTATCATCTAAATGGACAATTTGGATCGCTTACTTCATTCCTCCATGTGGGTTCCTCTATAGAAGTAGCTAAATTGGTCCAAAGCTAATTCCTTGAAAAATGATACCATAACTCTGGAGCAATTACTGAAGCAATAAATTAACTTAATTAAAACTTTCTTACACAAGAAAGCCCGTATAAAGAGGTTACCTTTTGTGTCTAGCATAATTTCAAATTTCAAGATAAGGGAACCCTTGATCAATAATTAATTGGCTACAACTGGAATATGGGCCAGTACCCAGAAGCTGATCACACAACTTAATGCTTTATTATTCATTAATTTTGTATCTTTGCCATGTTTGGATAATATATGGTCTTTCTAGGTAAACATCTTTGAAATCAAATGAAATTAGAAATCTGGTTGTGTAGCTTCTAATTCCATACTTTAGTTATTCTTTTGGAAATTTAACTTTTTTCTTATAGGCATGGAAAAGCATAGTGGTGAATTACAAATTGTCAAAAGGAGACACCATTTTCTTTAGATGAATAAGAGAATTTATTCATTAACTGAAAGTTGTTTGCAAGAAACTATAACACCATGGATAAGAAACTATGAATTGACACATGGCACAGATTCAGATATGGACTCTCACTCACTCTCTCTCTTTTTCTCATACTCATTAACTTATTAAACAAGGTTGGTCAAGCAACTAGTTACTTAGGTGTGTGCATGTTGGATCTTCTTAGAAAGGGGGAGATGTGTAAATTCCCTAAGACTATATTTGGTTTGACGGAAAAGATAAGGAAAAGAAGGAAAATATAGGAAAATCTTTACAAATTTTATATAGATTTCTTTGACTTTTTCTTCCTTTCCCTACTTTTTCCTTCAAACCAAATACAGCCTAAATGTACTTTCAGAAAATTTGAACAAGGACTTTGTGGATGCCATTCAATTTGATACGTATAGCATGACAAAGAGAGAAGTGGGAAGAAACGATACAGACAAAAAATTTGTACAAAATTTAAAGTTTAGTTGTGCAATGATTATAGAACAGTCCAAAAAAGGTTCTCTCCTTTTCCAACTAAGATAAACCCTAGATTTTGGTGTCTGACAGGAGAAAAGCTAGCTGTGTGGATGAAAGATCGATGTGATATTGAATGTAGAATAGATCTAGTGTGCTGAGCCAATTCTCATCCACTTCCATGGAAAGAAAAGGAGACCATGTAAATGAACAATGGAAAGCCACTAAGTAGATAAGAGAGAAAAGATGATGTGATATTAGTATATTACATACTATGGAAATTAAGCAAGGTTACTTACATGTAACTGTAGGGTGAGACTCTAGACCTGGTAGAAGCTGAACCAACTCCATCTAGATACTAACTGCTTAACACAGCTAATGAATTAGAAATGAAGTTGCATATATGGGTTGATTATATGATGTCATAAATATTTTATTATTTAATTCATTTTCATTAAAAAGACAAAGAAATAAGTTTATTTTTTTTATAGAAACCCTATAAGATTCAATTCATATCGTGACACAGGAAATTTTATTGTTTAGGTATTCACTTAAATTGAGTATAATGTAATGTGTATGTATGCACATGGATGCGTAACATGGCATCAATAGGTTTATGATAGCCTTGATTCTCACATAAAAGGGAGTAGGGAGAGGGTGAGTATTATTTAAATTCTTGGAACAAAGTGTATTAAAAAAGCCATTTACTAATGTTAGCTCACAACTATCTGGGGTCTTGGGAGGGGTAGACTGGATATGGTTTTAACAAACTTTTTTTTTTGGCACAAAGTAGCTAATAGGCTGAGGAAATCGAAAAAAAAAAACGGTGGTGCTGGTTTGATTTTCAGTTAATGTAAAAGAAAAACCGGCGGTTAATCAAATTGATCAGTATATATTTATTTATTTATTTAATATATATATACTATATTATCCATATATTATATATAAATTTATATATAAATATAAATGTATGTTATATTTAAAATATAGTATAGTTTATATATATATATATATTTATATTATATTATAAATATAAAAAACCCAAAAACCAAACAATCAAATGGTTAATCAATTGGTTTTGGTTCATGATTTTTTCAAAAATTGATGGTATTGGTTCAATTTAAAAAAAATGGCCCATTATTTAGTTAACCAAACTGTGAACACCCCTAATGACAACTCTCAAAATGCTCTCACGCTTATATACTAATCCAAAATTTTACCTATACCAAGTAATGGCCCCTCTTGTAAGTTGGAACATAGTATATCCTCTTAATTACTATACAACATTTCGAGATGGGTAAAGATGTTATTTGATACTCTAATTTAACTTTTATGAGTTGCATTGAAATTAAGACAAATATTCATTTTATATAGTATAGGTAAATTAAAAAAGTGAATAGAGAATATTTTAATAACTAAAGATTATAAATTAGTAACCAGGTTGTGTCTGCAGTGAGTAGACCTATTCATGGGCCGGGCCGGGCCAGGCCGGGCTCGGGCCGGGCTTTTATTGTTCATTAACAGAAAAATAATAGGCCCGAGCCCGAGCCTGACCCGACCAATGGGCCTAGAACTTGGGCCCGAGCCCGACCTTGATAAAAAGCCCGAAGCCCGACCTAATAAAAGAAAATCAAAATTTTCCCTATTCAAATAGACATTATCTATTTTAATTCAGATGTTTTTTCCCCTATTTAAATGAACAATGGGCCTACAAGTGAATCAACAACATTCTCAAATCGAAAAAATTATTCAAATGGACATCACATAGGGATTTTACTTAGGTTTAACTATAGATCGGGTCGGTTTTACTTAGGTTTAACTATAGGTCGGGCTAGGCTATTTTGGCAAAGCCCGAGCCCGGCTTGAATTTTATGCGGGCCGGGCTTTTTGGCCTGAGGTTAAACTCGTGGGCCAAAAAGCTTGTTCAAGTCCGTCCAGGGGTCGGGCCTGGCGGGCCTGGCTGGGCCGGCCCCAGCCCATGAACAGGTCTAGCAGTGAGTAAATTTTCATTATTGTATTTTAAGCTGCATGCACCCTTTTGCCTGTATAAACGAAAGCATTGTTTGGCACTTTTAAAGAGAAGCCTGTTTTTTTTTGAGAATTCTGCAATGATTGCCGAGTGGGAGAATGATGTGTGGCTATAGCTTTGAGCATGTTTGCATATTTTTTGCTTCATAAATTGGAAGATACAATCAAGAAGCAACATTTCAAATTGATATGGGTTTCCTTGAACCCGTTATTATTTCACTATTGGGAAGAAAAACCTTTCATGTGATTCAAGGTACTGATTCCTGCAAGGAAAAGGAGATCAGAATTGGAAATGCATGTGAGAATTAGCAGATGGGAATCACGAAATTGGAAAGCTACAACCCTTTACATGTTTGGAAGTGCACATAACAGGGATTTCATGAAGAAGTGTGTCTGATCACAGAAAACCGACTCTCAGTTCACGAATTGTACTATATATAACACTTTGGAGCCGTTTTATAACAGCTGAATTAATGGCTGAAGCCAATGGCCTATTGCTTTGTCTTATAGTCTTATAGTGGATACATAAAATATTTTAAGGGTATAATATTATGACAATCAACTAGGGGTGTCAATTGGATTGGATTCCGATCCAGTTCAATGTGAATCCATTATAAATGGATCAGGTCCAATCCAGTCCAGTGAATATTTTGGACCATTTTGGATTGGTTCAATTCAATGTCTAGACCATTTAATTTGTTCAAATTCGTTTTGATTTAGATTGGTTTCAATCCAAACTTAGTCCATTGACACTTGTATTCTTATCTTATATCAATGGATTAGATATTAGCTTAATCCAACCCAATCCAATATAAATTTATTTCGAACGGGTCAGGTCTAATCCAATTAATAAATATTTTGAACCAGATTAGTCCAATCCATTATGTCTTGTTAATCTGTCTAATCTGTTCAAATTGCTTTTGGACTGAACGGGATCCAATCCAAAATCGGTCCATTAACACCCTTACATCAACCCAACTTCAATTTCAGCCGGCCATAGGGGCTCACAATTTTTTCAAAGCTTACTCACTGAAAGACAAACATTAAGAAGTCATTTACTCCGGCCTCTTCAGCTGTTATTAAATGCAGTCTAGGAGAAGTGGTTATCAATTAATGCAGAGACGAATTAATCAAGCCAAGCCCCCAATAAGATAATGAACACTCTTTTGATGCATTATTTCTCTAAGTAGGGTATCTACTTATGTGCTTGTGGAATGAGATTTCACTTTGAACCGATCCAGGCTTTTTGATTTTCCAAGGTTTCAGTTTCATTTGGGGTGAATGAATACTAGAGTTTCATTTGAAAAAGATTTTGAGTCTTCTGACTTATATATACATAATTGGATTCAATACATAAAAGAAATTGGACAAAATGTTTTGAATGCTTCACAATGACAACTATCTAAACAACCGAATTGAATGGCTAATTCTAGCAAATTGCACAAGAATCCATATTTTAAAGACTCTGAATTCATACTTATTTCCATGCCCCCCCCCTCCGTAGTAGAAGTCTCAGGGATATTTAAATTTTTGTGCTAGAAACGACCAATTAATTAGAATAAGGTGTGAGGTCACATTTTCTTCCATGTGTCACGACTCATGAGGCACGTAACATGTACTAATATTGCAGGAACAGTGGGCCAACTATTACTACGTTGGGCATTTGTCCACAAACGCATCGTCCATAGATCATACTTATGATCCATCAAGATAATAATAAAGAAAGAAAGAAACACTAACTCACTAATAAGTAATAACTGACCCGATTCAACACAAGCAGTGAAGCAGAGAGTTTGGTTTTACTTTGCTTTATACATATAACATATATTGATATATATTATTTTGTAAAGCTGAAAACTTAGTGGAATTGCAGACAAGTTGACATGATCTGTCTGTCTCTTCGCTTGTTTCTTCTGGCCAAACAACTCTATAAAGAGTTATAGATTAGAACTGGGTAACATATAATGGCCATCCCGATCGAGAAGGTGGTCCAAGAACAGAAATTAATTAATTAAAATTGTTGACATGGTGGCATGCATAAAGCCAGAAAATCAACTTCCATCATGGTTGCATTATGAAAAATCACTATTCATTTTTTCTCTCTTCTGTTTGAAACTCTGCAAAGTGGGGACAGAGAATTTGAACATTTTTCTTTTACTTCCTTTCCCCAACAGTTAAGGATTTCTTCATCTGATGCCAAGTTGCCCAACAAGGAAAGATGTGGTACATCTATCTTTATTGTTAGGGGCACGCCATTTTACTAGTTTTTTGATTCATAAAATTAAACATTGTCAAAAAAAAAAAAAGTAAAATCCCTCTTCATTTCACATTTCTTAAGGTATATATGGTTCAAATAATCAATACATGCGGTGCGGTACACAATTTTTGCGTCATGACCTGGCCAGAACAATCGCATTGATTGGTTTTATAAATTGCAATACTAGTAGTCTAGTACTAATAAATTTGCTATTTCGACTCTCTTCTAATTAATTAGTTTTAAGACAAGTTATATTGTAGTCATGGATAGATAAGTTTTAAAAGGGGGACATGCTTCAATGAATTGAGTCGGGGCTTGACCCCATATATAACTCGAGTTTGCTATCTGGGGTTCTGCAATAGTGCTAGTTCAAGCAGCAGCAGCAGCACAGCAGTTGGAAGGCGGCTTGAGCTTGTGACACAGCATCAGCCAATTAAGTGTCGGAGTCGCAGCATCAAGTCTGGGACCATGCATCGATCAGGCTCCTCTTCTAATACTAATGGTCAACTGAAACATGGACATGGGGTTGTGTATATGTATGTATGTTTTGACAGTGATCAACGCATTTGAATAGAAAGAGCCAACCATGTGATCCCCCTGCTATCGAAATCAGACGGGCCATCAAGAAAATAGACAAAACACGGGAGAGACCTTACTGAATCAATGGCTACTTTTATCGCCAGGCTGTGATCCCAAAACTTGGTGACTAGCAAACCAAAGTGTGACAAATGCTAAACTTACACTACGATATATAGGGTCCTAATTTCTTCATGGATTACATTCGACAACGTAGCGTTTCTCCATTGCTAAAGTGTGTACTACTGTCTATGACTTCCCATGCATCTCTATCAAACTGACTGAAAGGTACGAGATATATATATATATATATATATATGGAGATAGAGAGGTAAAAGAGAAAGAAAGCGGGAGTAGAGAAAGCAGAAAAAGAAGGGCTGGAGTGAAGGCTCGGAAACCGAGCAGAGCAGCAGCACAAACGCAATTAGAGAGTGTGTATTTTTGGTACGCCATTCCATGCATCTCTCCCTCCCCACCTCTCCTTCTTTGACGGTCTCTTGTCTCCCCCATTCCCAAACACGCCAAAACTAATTTCCACCCGCTCCACGTGCATACCGCCATGCCCCCCTCCCTCTCTCTCTCTCTCTCTCTCTCTCTCTCATATTAATCCAAAGAAACTAAAACCCTACTCAAATCAAATCATTCCCCTGTTGTGTTTGTTTATTTACTTCTCTTCTCTTCTCTTCTCTTCTCGTCTCGTCCCCACTCATTTTCCCCGGCGGAACCCAAAAACCCCAACATATATCCCTTTTCATTTTTGTTTTGGTTTTTTTTTTTTTTATTACATATATCCATCGATCGATCACCATGCAAACTCCTTCTCTTAGCCACTTATCTACAGAGACTACTGAGAGTACTTGTTTAGAAGCGAATGAAGAAGATGAAGAGTCAGTCCTTCTCACCCTTCGCCCTCCAGGCCAACACATTTCCAAAGTGGTCAGTCTTTCTCGTCGTCATCATCATCATCAGTACTCCTCCGACCAGGCTGAGAGTGGTTTTGTGAACCATAGCAGTGAAGAGAGTGTAACCGTAGCTCTTCATATCGGACCCCCTAGTGTCGGCATTAGCACAAGCAATGGCATTAACAATGGTGCCCCGGTCGAGGGACAGTACTGGATTCCCTCGCCTGCTCAAATCCTTGTCGGCCCAACTCAATTTTCTTGCTCTGTGTGCAACAAGACCTTCAATAGATACAACAATATGCAGGTTCTTCAAAATGGCCGACCACTATCACTTATTTTAATTGGTCTAAGCTAAGGATTTCTGCACTGGATCATTCTAGCTTAGGTTAGCTAATTCTTTCTTTGTGTTTTTTTATTTCTCTGTGTTGGTAGATGCATATGTGGGGGCATGGTTCACAGTATCGCAAGGGTCCAGAGTCACTGAGGGGGACGAAACCAGCGTCATCGATGCTGAGATTGCCGTGTTACTGCTGTGCTGAAGGATGTAAGAATAATATTGAGCACCCGAGATCGAAGCCATTGAAGGACTTCAGGACACTACAGACGCATTACAAGAGAAAGCACGGAGCCAAGCCATTTGGGTGTCGTAAATGTGGCAAGGCTTTTGCAGTACGGGGTGACTGGCGTACTCATGAGAAGAACTGCGGAAAGCTCTGGTTTTGTATTTGTGGCTCTGATTTCAAGCACAAGAGGTCCCTGAAGGACCATATCCGTGCCTTTGGAGGCGGTCATGCACCCCACGGCGTCGAGTTCTGTGAGGATGAAGATGACGATGAAAATGATGAGGATAATGGTAATGGAGGCCATGTCTCAGCGTACTATTAATGTGCATGCATATGAGTTTACAAACTTCTGTTACTCCTTAAGTTTTAAATTTTTTTAGGTAGTATATGGCTATATGCAGTGGTGAGAGAGAGAGAGAGAGATGATGATGAAGACCATGGTTCATTCTGTGTATTATTATTAGTATATTAAGTTTAGACTTTTAGTCTTGTACTAATTAAGAATGGTTATCACATGTGGATGTCTTTGTTAGATAGATAGATAGATGGGTAGAGAGAGAGAAACAAGGATAAGAGAGAGAGAGATAGAGATAGAGAGAAAGGGCAGAGAGATATCTATTGCTATGAACATGAACAGCAGAATCTGAGACTGTTCTGTACTCATCTGTTGTCATCTGCAGTCACTGAATTATTTACTTGACCACCTTCTACCGGGCTCTCTCTCTC
The DNA here is from genome assembly GCF_056320005.1 of Nelumbo lutea. Classification (NCBI taxonomy): domain Eukaryota; kingdom Viridiplantae; phylum Streptophyta; class Magnoliopsida; order Proteales; family Nelumbonaceae; genus Nelumbo; species Nelumbo lutea. The sequence goes on along the minus strand of NC_142686.1, from coordinate 22,456,198 downwards.
TCTCTCTCTCTCTCTCTCTCAGTTCTGAGCTCCGACTACCACTATTACTAACACTTTCTTCGACCCTTTGTCAGTAGCCCAGTTACACCTTTAGGTTACGTGGGACCACTGAATTCACTGTTTTTGGGGTTTCACCCAAAGAGCTGCTTCTTTCCTTTTCAGTCCAACAACAAACAGAAACTACGAAAGCGTCTGTGACTGAGACACCTGTTCAAATAATGTGCATGGGGGGGCACGACACACTAGCTATCATGAATTCTCGTCTCTTTGATTGCTTTGATCTCTCATCTTTGCCTCTATGTGCATGATAATGCATGTGAGATGATGATCATCATTATGTTATGATCACGAGGGTCCTTGATAATGGCGATGATAGGTGCATGCACGCTCTTATAGTAACATATATTATTATTTTTCTTATCTTAGAAAGGAAGAAGAAAAGGAGAGTTGTTGAAGCAGTGAAGTACAGGATCCGAGGCACGTTTATGCAGGTATATATAAGATTCTTGTCATCTTCAATGGGTCTCGGTAAAAATTTTGTGTTTTTGAATCTACAGTTCCCTTTCTTATTTAGTTAGTTAGTCTGTATCTATTAGTTCTATTCCTTTTTTTAGTCTGTGCATCTTTTCTATTTCTGGGGCCGGGGACTACTTGAAGAGGAGGAGCTAGCTCAACACTTGAGTTTAATTACTTACTCCTCAACTCAACTCAACTCAAACCAGTCTGACTTATTGGAGCCCCCTGCAATGGGCGCTTGAGGTCAATTGCCTAGCTAAAAAACTAAAAGCATTTCGTTCTTGACACATCTCTCGTTGTTGTTAAACTGGGAAACTGATGGGCTTGCTCAGTATGGCTATATAGCTGACTGGATCAGTGACTTACTAATGGATGCAGCTCAGCTTCAGTAAAAGAAATTACATATAAATCTGCTACTTTCCAATCTAATAACATTGCCCAGATCACATTCTAACTTGATCAAGAGGTTATTATATATATATATATTCAACCGAAAGCCCAGGATGCAGATTTTCAATACCATTTGATCAATCTACCAAAGCTCCGAGACACCAGGTTCTGTCGAGAAGGAATCAAATAACTGAATCTAGCTAGCTATAGCCCATTTGAAATCAGAGGAAGAACCTTGTCTTGGTGGAATGACTACCACCTGAGGCCCTGAACAAGAACACTGCATTAAAGTATGAATGCATAAGAATTGGTTTTACAGAAAACCGCTGCTTTGAAGTGAATGCATGCAAAAGTTTGGTGCTTCGTAGCATTAGGAAATGGTGATCAAAGAAATAGGATAACGTCGATCTATATGGAGGAAAAATGCATCCGACGATTGGCTCAATTCAATATATCTATATATTTTGCATATCAAAGGTCTGTGGTTTTCATTCGTTGAGAGAGAAAAGGGCATAAACTAATAATGGAGTGGATGGAGCAAGCAAAGTCTAAGGCATGATCTAATCAGTACTTGTCTAAGACGAAGGGTCTACAACAAATCTCCAGAAATAATTTTCATTTAGTTGTGTTTTAATTAAATTTACGTTGAGAGTTAACTCAAGTCATTGAACGGTTTCAGAGCTAAGAGCCACCCACTGCGTCAGTTGTTGTGATATAGGAAAATGGAAATGGCGCTCGGTAAAAGTACGTATTGTAGAAACCAAAAATTTCCCTCCATATAAAAATACCACTACTTTCTACGTCTTTACGGGATTCTTCAGGCGTCTAGAAACCCAGTCTATTCAGTATTTGGTTGGATGGTAGAATTTCAATATCGACCACAGAAGAGAATACTAAAAAAGACAGAGACAATTAATAAAAAAGAAAGAGAGATAACTGAAACAATATTGAAAGGTTCAGAGGAAGTTGCAGAAGTTTCTATTTTGAAGATTCATCGAGCTTAGATAGCCTGACGAATATGCCAATATCCCAAGATAATTTTGTTTTTCAAATATAAGGGAAACCTCAGTGAAACTACTTTGTGACAGAACCCATAAGAAGAAGTGATCACTGTTGCAATTTAAAGTTAAAGGGGCTAAAAGGAGTAGGAGTAGACAAAAAGAACAAGGGTGAGAATAACAAGCAATGAATTAAGCACCATATAGTTGGCAAAGACTGGATGATGATGATGATGAAATCTCAAGCGATATATATAGATAGTTGAGAGAGAGAGAGAGAGAGCAGTTGAATGAGTAAGCTGTGTGTTTTGAATCGTCATCGTCTGAGGGTGTGGAATTATTCGCAAGGTTCTAAGAATCCGTATCAGAAAGGCAATTAAGAGATGTACCTATGTTTCACATTTGTATGCTAATCACACATGCATTAATGCATTAATCTACAAAAAAGGTTTATAATATTATCCCTAAAGAATTTATAACCAATCAACTGTATTCAAAATTGAACAATCTATATTTATACTACCTATAAAATAACGAATGCCCTTTCTATTTGAAATTTTCATTGGACATTTTTTATCCTCTTTGTCTAAGCATAGTGGGCATAAAGAGGGCTTAGAAACTGCTCACTTATAGCCATTCATAAACTACTCATGAATTATAAATAATTTTATCTTAAATATACTGTCACGTACAAATACACAAATGCACGTACACATTTACTAATATATTATACATATAAATAATAAAATTTATGCATTTTACAAGTATTAGAGGATATACATTTTTGTATTATATTTTAATAGAATTAAAAACATAAAAAACTTAATATTTAGTAATTTAGATATGTATTGGATTTTAGTCTCTATTACTCAAAGGGTATATTCTGCCCCTCATCAGCCCAATTGTATCAGCTTATTGTATTGGCTACATTGTATCCATGCCTAATTTGAACCTTGTTAAGATTTCTAACCTAAGTCTCCATCTGCTGCACCAGCACAAAGCACAAAGAAGTGCAGCAGATCCTGGATCTTCTAACTTCACTGTGGTACAGTGACCATTCTAAATCCTGATTTTTTTTTCCTTGGTAACTACACAAATTAAATCTCACGCCTAGACACTCTTCTCTGCTATAAAGGTGTACGTAATAAAGTGATTAGATGTATGGAATCATTATGAAATGTCCACTGATCTTCTGAACAGTGATTAACATTAATTATTATTATTATATAAAAACCAACCATAGCACACTCAAACATACAATAGTAGCATTCTTTGAAAAGCTACCTTAGCTTTCAGCATAAAAGTAACTCTCCTTGGAAAAAGAAAAAAAAAATAAAAACAAAAAACATTAATTGGGTCTTAATCCTTTGACGGCATAAACAAAAGACTTTGTCATCATCTAGAGCGGGACAAGCAAATTTCATAAAGGAAAAGGTACTCGTCAGAGAGAGAGCTGTGGGAATCTCTATAGATTTATTTTGTTGTCTCACCCAATGTATGTCAGACTCAAACCGGATAAAGAAACCCAAAAGTTCTTTTGGGTCACGATTTTACTGGTTTAACCATCAGTGAGATCGTTCAGACCATAAAAACTGTCAAATGTGGGACCCATAAAACTCACTGGGTCAGCGGTTCGACTGCTGGGTCCGATCTGAGTCTTCTGACAACATTGGTCTCAACTGTATTATCGAGCATTATCCACTTCACTTTTCTTGGGAAATTATCTCAAATCTCCTTCACTTTATACAATGTCTAAAACATTCCCCTTTTAGGTACCCCCATCGAAACCCGTCACAAGGTTTTGTAAATTATATATTTCCCTTATACCTCATGAAAAGTAAATTTTAAATAACAAAAATACCCCTATCATATGCTATAACCATCTTTTTATCTTTTTCACTCATATATCTAAACTATATAAAGCGGATATTTGATTCGGGTTTAATAAAAGTGACCATGGCCATGCCATCCATTTAATACACCAGCACCTGACATTGATACATCCTCATGCTCAACAATGCCACTTAAAACAGGTCCTTCATCTCTAGGCCAGTGGCACTTTGTTAATTTATAGAACACCCATTATTTAAGGGCAATCTGGGTATAATAAAATATACATGTTTGGATAGTATACTGTGTGATGGGTAGAGTACTAATTTTGCATTCTCTTGCTTGTCATTTATTGGAACATCTCTGATGATAAGGGGTTGTTTGAACACATCTATATCTAAGTGAGGGGAAGTTTTACACACATCATTAATATGAAGGGGGGTTTTAGATAATTTCACTAAAATTAAGTGAAGGTAATGCAAGAGACTACTACTACTACTCTCACACCACACCACACCATGTGTACCAATAACATATCCTAGGAGGAGATGGTCAGAAGGTGTGGATCATATGTCACTTCCTATCTATCTATTATTTCCTAGAGAAAAGGAATCTTTTTTGGTTGTTTCACCACCTTCATAAAGACTAAAGAGGATGCACACCCCTAATGCAACGTTCCATCCAAATGTAGGCTTGCAGCTTTAACTCCTAATAAGGCTGCATTTGTTTCCATGTAAAGGGGTGGAAGACAAAGTTTTAGTCACAAAAAAGGGTGAAAAAAAAATAACTAAAATTTTACAGATCGAAAATTTTTCTTCCCCTTTTAAAATGAAACCAGCGGAGACTAAGGAAAAAAGTATGAACAGTGATTCTTTGCATCAAAAAGGCATTCCCTAGACTCTAGAGTAGGCTGAGTAGCAATTGGTCATGTTCATGTTACTGGGCCTACTATTTTCTATTGTAGGAACAAATGGTCCATTGATGCATGGCTGAAGTATTCTGAAAATACATCGATCATTTGTCCAATACATAGAAGAGGATAATGGGATTGAATATTCAGAGGGTTCCCTGCTGGAGGGTAAATTAGGTCACTATGATATGTGGAAGGAGATAAATATATAATGCCATTTGGCAGCTTGCAAATTGCATCTTCTAGGTTTAATTTATGTACCATAAAAACTCTCCACAAATTTATGCTAAATGCTAAGACATCCCTTGTTGGGTGATATCATGGGACAAAAACCTTCCCTCCCCTCCATTAGGAATCCATCAAGATCTAGGTAATATGGCCTCACCTGCAGCTAAATATTTTTAAAAACCCAATGTCACCCCTTTCATAGTCGTTTTAGTTGGGACAAAGACCTCCCCTCACAAATGTTTTTCAGTTAAAATCTTGGTAATACTACTGGTTGTATGAAAAGCTAGGGAGGACTGTGTTCTTCTTCTTTGTGAATAAGTAGTAATGGTATATACTGCCTTACGAAAAGAAAATGGATAAATACTTAAACTTCCTTTAATGTTGTGTTTGGTTTGGAAGTAAAAGGCAGAAGAAAAATAGAAACAAAATGTAGGGAGCCCAGTAAGAACATTGTATCGGTTTCCCCACCTCTCTTTACCTTTTCTTTCAAATCAAACACAATATTTTTAAGGCTGAGTTTGTACAAATGCAAATATGTAGAGTGCAAAATCTTATATTTTATATTATTTTGTATGTATTTACGCTGTACATATTTGCATTTGTACTGCTTTCAAACTGAGCCTAAGGTATATAAGTCAGTTTCCATGCTGCACTAAAAGGGCAAAAACGTACTATACTTAGAGAACCGGTGTAAAACATTTATTATGCTATGAGAAACTTGGAGAATCGATACAAACTTTTTATGCTGTTTCATTTTTAAAATTCTAATTATTTTTAGGAATGACTCAAATTGACCCATGGATCAATTCTAACCTTAACATTTAGGGTTATACTCTAACGTTTGCTGGCTCAACCCGGACCTAAGTCAATCCGATGTATCTTAATCCAACCCAAACCCGACCTACCCAACCCAATTACAGACCTCCCCGTCTAAGAGTAACTCATTGCCATTGCCTGCCAATGAAGTTTGACAAGGAGAAACTCCGATAGAGTGGTTGATTGGTTATAGGCATACATTGGCATGCATGGACCATGGAAACAAGAAAATAGGAGTGGGCTCTACTAATTTTCCTCATTTTAAGCCTGTTAGGATCGGTCCATCACGAGCACTGAGCAAGCCGCTGTATGTAGGCCCAAGCCAAGCCTACACAATCTTTAAGTGGGCTGGCCTGGATTGGTGACTCAAAATGGGCCCTACTGGACGCAGGCCGAAAGGTTAAACTAAAGATACAAGTTGTGGTTCAAATATTTGGTCTAGCTCCCGACATTTACAACCCTGATGAGCATGGCTACGGCCCAACTCCCTGCTTGGGTCGGCCTCTATTGTGCATGTATATTGGGTCGGCTTCAGCCTTCAGGTTGGGATTAGGATGAAGCAGTATTGGGCTACCTAAGGGTTAGGCTCAAGGCCAATCGGAACTTTTGGGACCAGGCTCAGTTCAAGGACTATAAATTCAAGTCCATCCCATGTAAAATTGTGGGATCGATTGGTTCTGGTTCGGATTGGATCCACTAAAATTGTATTCCCTACTCCATAATTCTGAATTGAATAGAGTGAATAATTAGTAATTACTATTGGAATGACCTTCTTAGTTGGTCCAGAATTGCCTCCTTTAAATTGTTCATGTTTTAATTAAGAACAAAGAACGCAAAAGCCACTCTTTTATTTAAAATGGTATGCATTTGATTAGAGGAAGAGATGGTAGAGAGAAATAAAGGAAATAAACAACTAGTGCAATTAAAATTAATTATTGTTTATTTAGAGGAAGTAGAAATATTTCATGATGATGATGATAGTCGAACATGAAAAGGAAAAAGGGAAAAGGGAAAAGGGAAGAGAAAGAGAGAAGGATGGATTATTGATTTATTGATCAATTACAATTGTAGACACAAACACAGCGAAAAGAACCGAATCCAACAGGAGCGCAAAGACCATTGCCATTGTAGGACTGGAGGCACCACTGCCGGCATGAGGCCAGATCACAACCACTCCCTTCCTGACTAATTTGGCATCTTTTTGCACCATCCGAACCCGCCACCATTGATGCTGCAACTGCACCATTCATCCATCGTTAATTAGTTACACATTTAATTAAAATTCTAATTAAGAATATTTATAGAGCTAGCCACAAATTAATCTATACATACTAATTAAAATCGAAGAATGACAGAATAACGATATTGGACTGTGTTAAAAGTTGCACCATGCATGTGATGTGACCATGGCAGTGTCAGTGTGGAATGAAGATGCATATATACATGTATTATATTATAGAAATGATCATCATAAAATACATATTCATGAAGAAATTAATTATATTATGTTTAAGAAGAAACCTGAAAGGAGTAGGAGGACAAAGAAGAAGAAACTGCGGAAAAGCTTAGCCATCTTTCTTTCTGTCAACTACTTAGACAAATTTCTTATCTTCTCGATCGATATGGAAACGCTAATGAGTTGTAGGGGTATTTATATACAGAGTTGTGGTGGGTCTGTAGATTTATTATTCCTAAATAGAATTCAATTGGGCACAAAGTCAGGTCAAATATGCATCTGATCACTCACTTTTCTAAGCCATGAGATATTATAACTTGGGAGGAAAATTTTCAAACAGATTAGGTCAAGACTCAAGACTCAAGAGGGTATGTTGTTTGAGTGTGGCAGTGGCACACAAATCAAAGACAATTGATGCTAATTCACTCAGTGTTGTTCGAGGGTATGTATGTATGTTTCTAAATTCTAATCCAATTTTGCATGGCCTAATCCACTTTTCCATAACTCGCCATTCAGGGGCAGTTTGGTCATGAAAATTGTATTTATGCTGATGTGGACAACTTTTGCTAATGAACACTAGTGGTGCTCAAACCGAATGTGAGTTTTGGAAAAGAAAAACTCATAGACATGGGGTTCTCTAGACGTTTTGAAAAGTTATGATGACTTTAAGAGAAATGTTGAAAAGTCATGATGAATTTTAAACAATTTCCCTAATAACAAATCATACTAAGTCCCAAAGAAATCTACTTAAACATAAGTCCCAAAGAGACCTAGATATGTAATTGTACATTTATAGATCCTAAATTGCAGAAGTTGCATATTTAAATGTGCAACAGATTTGTTACAATATATAATAGTTTCACTACATAAAAGATAACCAAAATAAGGTTAAGGTATTAATCCTGTGCCAATGTCTGGTTGAACTATTCTTTAGGTTCAGTATGGAAGGAGTAGAAACCTTATATTTTGTATTATTTTATATGTAATTGCACTCTACATATTTGCATTTGTAGTACTTTTTCCAAACTGAGCCTGAAATTTAAAAGAGTACAAATACAAATATGCTATCAAAACCTTGTATTTGCATTTTATATGTTTGTATTTGTATTTTTTCCAAAACTGAGCCTTAATTTAGACTAGAATAGAGCCCATGCTAAAATTTAGGCATACACCACACATCTAGTAGACTGGGAGCTAGAATGTTGTATCATCCTCATTGGTGAGAGAGAAAATTTTCTGAAATATTATAAAAAAGGAGAAAAAATAAATTTCACTCTTTAAATAGCACTACGATCATGATGTAGGGACATGTTCCACTTAGCAGTGGCGTTATTCCAAGCATACCCCAAAATTTGGGAGCAATTAATACTTGGCTCCTACCACGTTGGAGGGCAGGCCTCCTACCCTTACCACCTAAGCTCTTAAAGCTTAAACCCTGAGCCCCTAAATAAATCAGTTTGATTGATTCCTCATTCGAGCTGAAGCAAGTCATGAATGGTTTTATAGGATAGATTTCCTTAAAAGTTAATGTGGGGATGTAGCTCAAATGGTAGAGCGCTCGCTTTGCATGCGAGAGGTACAGGGTTCGATCCCCTGCATCTCCACAGTTTATTTATTCATTTTAATTTTATGTCAACACTGTAAGCTTAATTTCCACTCTGCTTTGATTTATTATATATGCATTTATTAATTTAACTAGTAATTAATTCCTTGCTGTTTATTGAGAGGAAATAAAGATGAATTTCATCAGCATTAATAACTAGTAATTGAATGGAGTTAATTAATTACAAATGTAGAAACAGATACATCGGCTAGGATTAGGGTTGCAAAGAGCACGGCCATTGTACTGCTGGGAGCACCACTGTTGGCATTGTTCCAACTGCCCACAACCAATACCCTCGCGAACAACATAACAATTCTTTTGATCACTACTGCACCTTCCCATTGATGCAACTGCAACAATTAACCATCGTCATTAGCTTGCAACTGTCCAAACAAATGAAAGTGAGGAAAGTCTGAAAGATTTAATGCATTCAATTATCTCTCATTAAATGAGATGAAAAGAGATAATCTAAAGATATTTAATGCATTCAATTATCTCTCATTAAATCCAACAATTAAGTGATTAACTTGCACTAATGTTCATTGAATCTTATATTTAAGTCATTTTGGTTTCTTCTCATCTTTAAGTTCTATTAATTAAATCCATCTATATCTATATACTAGTGGGGACCCGTGCGATGCACAGGAAAATCTGAAAGATTTAATAATTTTATTTTTTATTAATTAATAATCAAAATTTGTTGTTAATTAACTAAAAGTACTCAAAGTTATTGTTAATATCTAAAATTTCAATAATTGTATTTTTCATTTAATGTTGATTTTTATTATTTTTTAAATGAAATTTTGATTCACTTTAAATAAATAAAAATAATTACAATATCTAAAATTCTTATTAATATCACTAATAATTAACAATTATATAGGAATGACAACGAGGTGGATTCATGGTGGGGCACCCCATCCTTGTCCCTACTCCATAGTCAAGACACTCTACCCCATCCATAGTGTCAAGCAGGTTTAGGGCAAGGCAACCACTCCTCAATGTCGAGAGAGTTCAAGGGCAAGGCACCCCACTCCTCATCAAAGATGGGGAATCCTCGAATTTTCCCACCCCCATCCCCAATATTGGGTGGGTTCAGGTAGAGGTATAAATCGGGTCGTGCTGGGCCATCACAACACAACCAGCATGTGGCCCACACTGTGACGTGCTGGCGCATGGGGCACCTCGGGTCGTACCTCCCTCCCCTAGGATAACTTGGGGGTTGGTTCCACATAGCCCACGACCCAAGCCCACACAGCCCCATGCCGTGCCATGGGTTGGGCTAGTCCTTGGCCTTGGTCTAGGCCAAGGGGCCAACCTATTAGAGGTCCATTTTTTTGAAAAAGTTGAGAAAGATGTTCAAAATTTTATTTCATATGATTTTTGATATATACAATTGTTTATATATACAAAATAGAACTATTCATGGGTCAGGTAGCTTGACGAACCAACCTGGTCTGATCCGTTATTTTTTAAGCTTGGACAAAATTTCAGGCCCGTGGGCTTGAGCTTGGACTTTCTCAAATAAGCCCAACCCAATACTATTACTTATATAAAAAAGTACTTATGTTATATATAATAAATAATATATATATATATATATATATATATATATATATATATGCTTCTTAAACTATTAATAAATACTAATTTACTATTAAGAAATATAAAAAAGTATACTGAAGATAAGACATATTGTGTACAAATTGGGGGCTTCGGGCTTAGGCTTGAGCTCCAGGCTTTATATAAGGGTTGGGCTCAAGCTCAAGATCTAGGCCCAGTGGTCAGGCTAGGCTCAAGTTTGGGGTTGCACATTTTCTGTTGATAAAGAGTCCCGTGTTAATTATAAAACTATGATTTTTCATAAATTAAAATTTATATTTAATTCTAGTCTATTATAAAAAATATATAACATTAATTTATATATATATATATATATATATATAATTTGTTATCTAAATATTATATAATAATATTTACCATATATGCATATAACTTCTAAGATGAGCTTATTAGGGGTTGTTAAGTTTGGGCCCTGATGAAGGAAGATTTGGCCCGACCTCTTCATTATGTGACACGTGACAGAAATGACAGCTTGGCAAAAGGGGCCAAGCCTAGGCGGGAACAAGGGGACACACCGCCGAACTGACCCACCTTGTAACAGCTCGGGATAGACTTCGCCGAGCTGACCCACCTTGTAACAGCTCGGGATAGACTTCGCCGAACTGACCCACCTTGTAACAGCTTGGGATAGACTTCGCCGAGCTGACCCACCTTGTAACAGCTCGGGATAGACTTCGCCGAGCTGACCCACCTTGTAACAGCTCGGGATAGACTTCGCCGAACTGACCCACTTGTAACAGCTCGGGATACACTTCGCCGAACTGACCCACCTTGTAACAGCTTGGGATACACTTCGCCGAACTGACCCACCTTGTAACAGTTCGGGATACCTCCAAGCTCAAGACCGCCTCGCTTAGCACTTCGCATCATCTTCTGGGCACCAAAGCCAAACAAGCCGTACCATGCCTGACACTAGGGAAGTCCGTGCCCGAGGGCGCCACGCCTAACTGACTTGGGATCTGACATTTGGCAGCAGCACTCTAAACGGCCACCTGCCACCGCCACTGATGCCGCCATCTCCAATTAGACGGTTAGGCAGTGACGGTTCTGTCTCAGTAGAAAGGACGATGGCCGAGTTGACAAGCACAAGGGTAATCATACCCGATCTGACAAGGGCCTCGGGACGAGTACACGAAGTGACTATAAGAGCCCTCTGCCCCCCGACAACGAAGGTATGCAAACTTTGCGCTATCTGGTATTACCTTGCTTTTGAAGGATTCTAACTTGAGCTTCGGAGCCTCTACACCGGGTTCCCCCCGGAGCTTTCCCATCTCTTCCGTTTTAGGTTCCCTCCTACCCCGTTCAGAAGCAAGGCAGCGGACAGCTAAGACCAGCCGGATCGCGCTCCATCAATTGGCGCTGTCTGAGGGAAAACGCTTCAAAAAGCCTCCCTCCAAACTTCGATACCCCATTTTTTTTTTCTTCAAAAAACCCAACACTCATGGCCTCCTCCAGCAACACCGGACGTGGCACGGAGACAAACGCCACCGGGGAGCAACTTCAGGTCCCCGTAGTGTGCGTTGAACAGTTCACCATCCCCCTTTCGGCGGATGGGATCCCCATCCTGAACACGCCACAAGCAGTGGCACCCGTAAACCCTCCTACCACAAACGTCCCCTTTCCTCTCCCCATTGAGACAACCTTCACTGAACCAACTGTCGTCCCCCTGGCAGCTAGCCAAGACCGATTGGAGGACCTGATGCAGTGCATGCGGGCAATGCAAGCCCAAATGCAACAGTTTCAGCAACACCAACTTCACCAGCACCAAGTGCTGCACAACATCTCCCAGTACCACTATCAACAGCAGTTCCCCCAACTGCCACTGAACCAACCACTACTTCCACCTCGCCACCCCACTCCGAGGCTGGTCAAGGCCTCCCCGCAGGATGGGCGCCCCTGCCAGGCGAAGGCCTCCCAGCCCCAGAACCACCCCAACAGCCAGGCCTCGTCCCTAGGCCGAAGAGAGAAAAATGTCATCCCCGCCTCGCAACCCGCGGGTGGGTCGGGAACCTCGCCCGCGAGGTCGGCACCCCGGCGCTCCAAGCCCGAACTCCCGCTCACCGAAAACCGATTCAGCGCCCTGGTGGCAGACTACCAGCACTCCGGGCCCATCGAGCTCGGTAACACGGAGGCCAGCAGCGCCAGCACAAGGCCCGCTCAACGGCGAAGGCACCGGCAAAGTCGCCAAACCGCCACCCGCGCCTTGTCGGAATTCAGAGGCAAAGCCACGAGCTCGGACGAGGTAGAGGCTACCCCGGCTCTCTCCGTTCCTTCCCCGTCGCATCGGAACTCCTGGCGGTCCCCTTACCCAGAGACTTCAAGCTCCCACCTCTAGACAAGTACGACGGGTCCTTCGACCCCACGACCACGTTGACGCCTTTCAGTCGCAAATGCACCTCGCCAGGGCTAGCGAATCGTGCATGTGCGTGGCCTTTACCACCACCCTCAGGGGGGTAGCCCGCACTTGGTACAGGAACCTGGCCCCCGGGTCGATAAAGTGCTGGGCTCAGTTCGTGCAAGTCTTCACCACACACTTCGTCACCAGCCGACAGTGCCCCAGAACAGAGGAAAGCATCTTCGGAGTGGTCCAAAGAGAAGGAGAATCTATTCGGGGCTACATCAAGCGGTTCAACGAAGCATGCTTGCAAATACCGCAGTTGGACCCTGCAGTGCAGCTCGCGGCGGCCAAAAGAGGGGTGACGCACAAAGAGTTCAAATGGCACATGGTGGCCAACCAGCCCGCGACCGTGGCCGAATTCCTCAAACTCGCGGATAAGTTCATGAGGACAGAGGAAGAAATCAACCAACGAACCGAAGGCGGGAACGAGAAAAGAAAGAGAGAAGGCGAGCTCTCCAACCCGGTGAATAGAAAAAACCCGACCCGAGAGCCGAAGCCGAACCAGTCCTTCCGGGCCCCCCTAGCAGTTCGGACGGACTAAACGCCGTTAAACACGAGGCGGACAGAGATCTTAATGACGATCAAAGACGCTCCGTACGTTAAGTGGCCACCTCGCTTGAAGGGAAATCCGAACGATAGAAACAAGAATTTGTATTATAGTTTCCATAGAGACCATGGTCATAGCACCGAACAGTGTAATAACCTCCGGGACGAGGTAGAGGGACTCATCCATCGCGGATACTTGAGAAACTTTGTACAGCACAACAATAACAATAAAGCAGGTCGGCAAGGGGAGCACGAAAAGGATGCACCCGAGTCTAGCAACAAACCTGTCGAACCGTTGCAGAAGCAGCCTCCGGAAGAGAGGTCAGTTCGGGGAACCATCCATGTAATAGTGGGAGGATCGGTGGTAGCGGGGTGTACCTCGGCAGCAGCCCGGACTTCAGTTCGCGAAGCGGCCCTCGAAGAAAGGAACTCCCCAAAGAGACCAAAGACCGAAGAACCAATCTTTTTCACGGAGGACGACGCGCGAGGAGTCCACTATCCCCATGATGACGCGCTTGTCATTAAGTTAAGGATCAGCGACTTCGAGGTCAGGCGCGTACTCGTAGATTCGGGCAGCTCAGCGGACATCCTCTTGAAATCGGCATTTGACCAACTGCAGTTAAAGAGGAGCGAGCTGAAGCCCGCGAACACTCCCCTGGTAGGTTTCAGTGGAGAGGAAGTTAGGCCCCTCGGAAAAGTAACTGTCCCTGTGGAAGTCGGCACATGGCCTTGTGCAGTCAGACTCAACCATGATTTCCTGGTAGTCATGACCCCCTCCCCATACAATGCCATAATAGGGCGGCCGATCACGCATGTCCTACGGGCGGCGGTCTCCACCTACTATTTGGCCATGAAGTTCCCTACGGACTTCGGTATAGGGGTAGCGCGGGGCGACCAGCTCGAGTCCTGCAAGTGCTACGTTGCCGCCCTAAAGGGAAAAACCAAGGCGGCCGACGACCTCGAGCTGGAGCGGCCGGCGGAGCAAGGTGAGGAGCGAGCTTCGCCCACGAAAGAAACAGTCGCAATCCCGACTTCAGCTACGGACCCAGCTCGCACACTAAGCATCGGAGCTTCCATTGAAGACCCCCTACGAGCCAAATTGGTGAGTTTTTTACTTCAAAATTTAGATATTTTTGCCTGGTCCGCGGCCGACATGACCGGCATTAGCCCCAGACTGATAACTCACAAAATTAATACCGACCCTGTAATCAGACCCGTTAGACAGAAGAAACGCAACTTAGCCCCAGAACGCTGGAGAGCGGTCGACGAGGAGGTTGAGAAGCTCCTCGCAGCAAACTTCATATGGGAAGTCCACTACCCGAGCTGGGTGGCCAACCCGGTGTTGATAAAAAAGGCAAGCGGCAAGTGGCGCATGTGCGTCGACTATACCGACCTGAATCGAGCTTGCCCGAAAGATTGCTTCCCCCTCCCCAGAATTGACCGCCTAGTGGATGCGACCTCGGGAAATGAGTTGCTAAGCTTCTTGGACGCCTACTCGGGCTACAACCAAGTTAGGATGGACCCATTCGATGAGGAAAAAACCAGCTTCATAACCGAGTTTGGCCTGTATTGCTACAAAGTCATGCCCTTCGGACTAAAAAACGCCGGGCCAACTTTCCAAAGACTTGTAAATAAGCTATTTCGGCCCCTGAATGGTACGAAGATAGAGTGCTATGTAGACGACATGGTCGTCAAGACTCAGTTTTCACAAGAGTTAATACAAGACTTAGATTCTGTTTTCCAAATCCTGCGTCACTTTAGCATGAAGTTGAATCCCAACAAGTGTGTCTTCGGCGTCACCTCGGGCAAGTTCCTAGGCTACATTGTCAATCGGCGCGGTATTGAGGCCAACCTAGACAAAATAAAAGCCATTCTATATATGAAACCACCTCGGAAAGTAAAAGAGGTTTAGAGGCTAAACGACCGCATAGCCGCTCTAAGCCGCTTCTTATCTAAGTCAGCAGACCGCTACCTACCATTCTTCAAGGCAGTCAAAGGCAAAGGGTTCGAATGGACCCAGGACTGCCAGTTCGCGTTCAACGAACTAAAATTAGACAAGTTTTACTCAAACCCGAAGTCTCCGGTCGACTGACGAAATGGGCCATTGAACTCAGCGAGTACGACCTCCAGTACAAACCCAGAACCGCTATGAAGGCCCAAGCTTTGGCAGATTTTATCACCGAGTGCACTTTCAGCCACGAAGCCCCACAGGTCGTGCCCGAGGTCCCCATTTGCGGCGAACCCGGAGCTCCTGAGCCCATAGAGTTCGAACCCCGTGAAGTAGCACCCAGTGTGGCATCTCTCCTGATCAGGCGAAGAGCGAATTGGGATGAGGAGCCCTAGATCCTTCACGTGGATGGTTCCTCGAACCGGCAGGGCAGCGGAGCTGGAATAGTCTTGTGCGGCCCGAGCGGCACAAAAGTGGAGTACGCACTACGCTTTGAGTTTGCGTCATCCAACAGCGAGGCAGAGTACGAAGCACTGATCGCCGGGCTGGACCTAGCGCGAAAGGTTAAGGCAAAACACTTGGTCATCTGCAGCGATTCTCAGCTCGTGGTAAACCAAGTTACCGGCGAATACGAAGCACGCGATCTCTCCATGATCGCAAATTTGGCCAAAGTAAAAGAAGCCCTGCTCAACTTCCGGTCACACATCATCAGGCAAATCCCGAGGTCCGAAAACACTGAGGCCGACGCTCTGTCCCGGTTAGCCAGCACGAGTCACAACAATATGAGAACTGTGTACATAGAGGACTTACCTCGGCCTAGTATTCTCGGGGGGACAGAGGAGGTCACTCCCATCTTAGAAGCAGAGCCGAGCTGGATCGATCCACTCGCGAGCTTCCTGATAGACAGAACCCTCCCTGCAGAACGCAATGCGGCCAAGAGGGTGCAGCGCCAGGCGGCCAAATATGTCATAATAGACGAACGGTTATACCGACGGTCGTACACGCTCCCCTATTTGCGGTGCCTGCAACCTACCGAAGTCAAGTTTGTACTCTGCGACACTCATGAAGGCCTGTGCGGCGGACACTTGGGGGGCTGAGCACTCACCCAAAAGGTACTTCGACAAGGATACTACTGGCCAACGATGAAGGCAGAAGCTGTCGAGCTCGTCAGAAAATGCCACAAGTGTCAGAAGCACGCTAACATCCACCATCAACCTGCCTCTGACCTCAAATACCTCGCCAGCCCGTGGCCCTTTGCACAATGGGGCATCAACCTCCTAGGGCCATTCCCACCAGCAACAGGCGGAAGAAAAATCTTAGTTGTTGCAGTAGATTACTTTACGAAGTGGATAGAAGCCGAACCTCTAGCAACTGTTACGGCCTGAAACATACAGAACTTCTTTTGGAAGAACATAGTATGTCGGTTCGGATTACCTCAGGTTCTAATCTCCGACAACGGCAAACAGTTCGAGGATATCAAGTTCCAAGAGTGGTGCCAGGACATGGGGATTCGGCAAAATTTCACGTCAGTCGCGCACCCACAGGCAAACGGCCAGACGGAAGTGATGAACAGAGCCATCCTGCGCGGACTGAAAGCACGTCTGGATCGTGCTAAGGGATTGTGGACCGAAGAACTACCAAGTGTCTTATGGGCTCACCGAACGACCGAAAAAGCAGCCACGGGAGAAACCCCCTTCAAGCTCACCTACGGCACTGAAGCGGTGATCCCGGCGGAAATCGAAATACCAACGTTGCGATTAGAAACATACGACGATCGGACGAACGGAGACGAGTTACGCACCAACCTCGACCTACTGGACAAGGTAAGGGACCTCGCGCACATCCGAACAACGGCATACTAGCAGCATGTAGCTCGCTACTACAATAGCAGAGTAAAGCAACGAAGCTTCCGAGTCGGCAACCTGGTCCTCTGTAAGATTATGGTGCCCGAACCCGGCGTCGGCAAGCTTGGACCTAATTGGGAAGGGCCCTATAAAGTAAAAACAGCGCTCGGGGGCGCATACGAACTCGAAACCTTGGAAGGCAAACGAGTACCCCGAACGTGGAACATCGTGAATTTGAGGCGATACTACCTATAAACCACCTAGCGAAGTGGACGAAATCAGGCCATGTGCCACAAGGCAAGCCGAGGAACTTCAGCACATTATCAGCTCGGCAAAAATCAGTTTGCGGCATAAAAGGCCACGAAAATTTAAAAACCCGGCAATGAAACAGCTCGGGGAAGATGAGCAAGGGGAAAAAGACACTCCATTGCAAGAAACAGTACACTGGCAAAAAAAAAATTTTTTTACATGCCCGGAGCCACTTCTTCGCCATCGGAAGGCACTTCAACAACACCCGAAGGCCCTGCCTCTCTTTCAGAGTCCGGCTCGCCATCGGCAGCATTGGCCATCTCCTGAGTTATACGCGAAGTGGTTATGGCACTTACATCGAGGTCGGGGGTATGTATTCCGGATCATCCACCGGCTCAACTTGAACCCCCTCCTGTAAGAGTCCACCATCAGATTGTCAAAACGCGGGGAGGCAATGTAGTCTTCAACTGCCTTCTTCTTGGCGTCTTTAATGCCTTGGGAAAAAATCTGTGTTCTCTCCCTAATGTCCTGAAGATACTCGACTTGATGCTGCAAATCCAACTTCAAGTCCGCCATATGCTTGACAACTACCCCCATGGCCTCGGCGTCACGCTGAGACCTTGCCTGTTTGGCCACCGCGACGCGAGCAGCCTTTTCAGCTGCATAAGCAGCCGCCTCAGCAGCCCGGGTATTTGCCTCTACAGCACGGAAGGCTTCTTCAGCAGCATGAGCGGCAGCCTCAGCAGCTCGCACCTGTCGCGAGCTCCTCTCCACTTGGGTCGCCAAGGCATGAATCGAAGAATTCACCTACCAAAAGGAAGACAGAATCTAACTTACCACCATGGCATCTGTTACGGCGCGGCAAGCAACCTGATTCAAGGGAAGATCGGTCCACGCCACGACCTCATCGGGGAAAGTAGCGTCCCTACTCTTCTGAAGAGCGTAGTTCGGCGTCAACACGCTCCTAAACTCCCCTTGAGCTCCCGAGCTTGAGGGTCCAGCCCGCATATGAGCAGACCCAGAGTGAGCAGGAGCACTTGAGTACACAGGAGCGCCCGTATGAGTGGTTTCAGCGTAAGGCGCCCCGGCAGTCTCGTGCACCGGTGGAGTCACTTCGGGCTCCCTGGGCAGATCCTCTGGCGTATGGTCTAGAGCTTGGGGCTCCTCATCCAGGGGCAGCTCGTTACGAGTTCGCTTGGCGACCTGCTTCCTCCTCTTCATACCTTGGAACAAACGCCCCCCACGAGTTCTCTCCGCATCCATCACACCTACAGAAACGAGTTCGACATCAAAAAAAAAAAAAAAAAGCCGCATAACCAGAAACCTACCTGAACTCAGGCCGGCTGCAAAAAGCTTAGCCTCCGTTAAGTAGTGGTGGCACTTTAAGCCTTGCCATGCCCATTGCCGAAGACCCTTCACCGTCTCTTTATCAAGTGTTACGCCCAAATCGGGAGCGGCCTCACCCCACCCGGTCTGAAAGGGCCATCCTTGTGCACTTCGCACGCCGAAGTAGTCCCGCTTCCAAGCCGGGACCTTATTAGGAAGATCGTGCAGAAGCTTGAAACCCTGGCGAGGAGAAAGGTAATACACCCGTCTCCCCCCAGGAAGAGAACCCGCCTATCTCTTGAGCATCACAATAGAGGAGAATATCTCTAAGTCTAAGGGAAAGTTCTGCTCGCAAAAAAGGGAAATTGTCCCCACCAGGTTCCAAATAGAGTTCGGATGAAGCTGGCCGATGGTGACACCGAAGTGGTTTATGACTTCGACGAGAAGGGGATGGAAAGGAAGTCGCAACCCTGCAGCAAGCTGCTCTCGAAAAATCACGATCTCGTCGGGACCGTGTTCCCAAGGAAAGCTACCCGAAGGAATAAAATATGTGTACCCCCCAAGAAGATTATAAGACATAAGTATGGATTGAAGCCCCTCAGGCGTCATGGTCGAAGGGCCAAACCGGTCTAGCATCCGACCTCGGCAGGAGGTAGACGCCAAACTGCCCGAAGCGACTCGACCTACTGGTTCGTAGTCCTCAAACTCCACCTCAGGATCACTGAGGTAGTCTGGGGACACGGCTCGGTTGGTGGAACCTACATCGGCCCTACTCGAAGAATCGTCTGAGCTATCAAAGCTAGACATTGGGGAAAAGAATTCAAGAAAGTACTCACCGGAAGGTTTGAAGAAATACCAAAGAACCGTAAACTGTATAACCAGCCTTGACGCGAGCTGGAAAAGACTTGGACGCGAGCTGAAGGGTTGGACGCGAACTCAATAGACAAACCGTAGAAGTGACAACAACCTAGGTCCCCCACTATTTATATCTACAGTAACCAAGAATCAACCGTGCAGACCGGAGACGATCCGATGGCCCACGTTCTTACCAACCGCACAACCCTTAAGGTCGAGGCGTGACGGGCGCACGTCTTTTCGAGAAAAGCGAAACGTCAACATGTCTTTTGAAACCGACGTCGCTTCGACACGCGTCTTTTCGAAACTGACGCGCTGCACGTCTCCCTGACAATCAACTGCGCACGTACAGCAGTGGCGTGCCTTTTTGAAATGACCCGTTGTCACATCCCAGCGGCGCGAGTTGGTTTGAAATTTAAAACGCGCGGTCACAACCACTAGTGTTATTGAGTAAGCACATTCCTAGCCTCCTCGGAAACCGAAAGAACCTTAGCAAAAGCGTCTCGTATAGTGAATAGTTATTAATTATTAATAAAATATGAATAGTTATTAATTATTTAAAATTTAAAAAACATAAAACAATTATATAATCTTATGTATTTCTAGTAGGATTAGAATATAGCTTATAGTTTTGCATATTTACTTAAACCTACCTTAATCAACCTTTTGCAATTAGCGTATGTGTTACTGTTTTTTATTGCATAAATCAGGACGAAAATTTTGATTTTACATTTTTACCCTTCCGTTAACGGGTTGAACCCATTTTGCAAAATACATTCTTAACTGTTCATCATCTTCACCCATCGAACGACAACGAGAACAGAAGCGGCGACAAACCCCTTTCATCTCTAGTTATTCTCTCTCTCTACAATATAAACCTGGTGGTAACCTCCTATCTCCCCAATCTCTCCCCAGGTTATTTCCTTTTTTTTTTTTTTCTTCCCGCTTTCCCTCCCCTGTTCAGTCATTTGCAGCAACAAACCCTTGAGCTCTCTCTAGCTATTCTTCTGCAGGCCTTTCCCTCCTCCTTCGCCGGCGAAGCATATCAAGGCATCTCTTGCGAAGCGTCTAGGCCCGCCAAGCCCAAGGAAGAGCCGATTCCCAAGGACGATTACGGGAAGAGTTTTGGTGCCAAGTATGAATTGGGGAAGGAGGTTGGTCGTGGCCATTTTGGGCATTCATGCTCGGCTAAGGGCAAAAAGGGAGAGCTCAAGGGTCAGGCTGTGGCTGTGAATATTATCTCCAAAGCTAAGGTTAGATTGTTTTCTCTGGATTGTATCAGACGATTTTTATTGATTCTGATAAGTTGAATGTCTTTCACCCCTTGAATGCTTATGGCGGAGCTTATTAGGACATTGAAATTACTAATTGTTGAATACTTCGAGGAGTCTGCCTGGCCGACGAAGGAGGAGAGAGACGAGGGATTTGTTCACTTTCTTAATCAGACTTGTGAATCGTAATAGTAGCAATGGTTGTTTCCGCCTGTCAAAAACGGCAGCACCTGGACCTCTCAGAGAACTACCTTGTGGGTCCAATCCCGTCCACGCTTGGTAATATTACAACTCTTCGTAGCCTCATCCTGAGCGGAAGCAATTTCTCCGGCGA
Organism: Nelumbo lutea; assembly: GCF_056320005.1. Classification (NCBI taxonomy): domain Eukaryota; kingdom Viridiplantae; phylum Streptophyta; class Magnoliopsida; order Proteales; family Nelumbonaceae; genus Nelumbo; species Nelumbo lutea. The sequence goes on along the minus strand of NC_142686.1, from coordinate 22,435,057 downwards.
TATTGAGAGCTCTCGTTCCCAGCCATGGTGATTCCCGGTCCTTACGAACAGAGCTTGCCAGCGGTTCCAGAATGGCTGAACAAGGGGGATAATGCATTGCAGATGACAGCTGTGACACTACTATTGGTGGAGCTGGTTCTGTGCAGGCTGGTCTTACCAGTATCCAACTCGAGGGGTGCAGCTGGTGAACATTTTATCTGTTATCTGTTTCGCAGCGGTCCGAACCCAGAAGAGAGCAGCGGCGGATACCCCTTCACAATGACCTTCTCTCCCTTTTCTTCTAATCTTCTTTCTTCTTCTTCTTCTTCTTCTTCCCCCTTTCCTTTCTCTGTTTCATTTCCGCCGCTGCAACCGGTGGATTCGAACTCAACGACCTCCTTCTCTTCTTCCCGGTTCCTCTTGCTTTTCGTTTTTCCTCCGCCATCGCCACTGTTGAGAGCTGCAAGTTGCAGCAGCGGTAGCTCCTTCGATTTTCTTCACCTCCTTTTCACCAAATTTTTGCTGTTCGGAAGTTGCAGTGGCCGCCATCGCACATAACGATGATTCCAAGCTGCCACCGGGGAGAGGGATGGTGAAGAAGAAGGGAGAGGGACGAAGGGCAAAATTGGGTTTTGAAAAAAAATTTATACATTAGGTGGCGTCATGTGTATATGAATGGATTAATTAATAATGTTATAATTAAATAATAAAAAATTAATATAAGAATTATTTTTATTAATGATGAAAAGGGAATGTCAAATTCAAAATATACCTAAATGAAATTATGTTATAGTCAAATAATAAAATTGTTAATAATAAAAAATACAAAAATTTATAAAAATTAAAAAAAAAATGATTGAGAAAATTTTGGACACATATCTAATGTTTTATATTTATAAAAAATAAAATATTAGTTACATCTCTAATATTTTATATTTATTATATTAAACAAAAATAAATTTTATACATAAGAAATAATTTTATCAATGATAGAAATGTAATACAAAATTTAATGTCAACTTAGAAATCAAACAATTTTTTTTTTAGATGGTGGGTTAGTGGTTTGAATCAATTGATACCATAGACACAAAAGTTAATTGTGATAAGTAAAAAATATTTTATATAATATAAATAAAATATATAATTTAAAGGGAAAATCATAGTCAAAGTCGATTGTACATTTAAAATTAGATTGTAGATTGGTGAAGAAACCAACAAAACTCTGACAACCGGCTCTACATTTTAAGTTATAAAGGCCCCCACCATGTCATTGGAGGCTTATGTGGTTGTTGCCAATATGAGACTCTTAGTCTATGTGATTGTTGCCGATATGAGACTCTCAATCCCACAAACTCCACAAGAGAATCTGAAAGCTTCTCCAAAACCATTCAAAAAAGGCTTTGTTAGTTCGTTAAGGGAAACCACCTCACTTCGCTCTCCTTCCTTTAAAGAAACACTTTAATCCATGTGGAGTATTCCCTTTTTTAAACTGTTTTGGGGTTTAATGATATCTGTGCAGGAGACTCTAATTTTTTGAGCGATTTCCCAATGCATGATAGGATGTATGTGAGATGCGCCTCCGATCTCGTTGTTACCACCCCTACAACCGTGTCAGGTCTTATTTACACAGCTGGCTATGATAGGATGACTTACTCGTCTTTTCTAGGTTTCGAGTGTCAGTAGCAGATCCAATAAGAGCTGAAGGAGTTGACGAGTTCGAAGTGTTAGCCATTGGGATCATAGAACTAGCCATAGGGGCTATAGAAGTAAGCGTTGGAGGTGGAGCAGATGAGACGCTAGGGGAAGTTTCACCAAACGAGGAACTAAATTAAAGCTCCACCATTGATGTTGTGAATGAATATTAGTACACCCCTGAGTTGAATCAGAGAAACCCACGAACATGAAATCGTTTACGAACCAATCCATGTCGGGAGTGAATGACAAAAAGGGATCGGTTGGCCGAAGATTTGGGTAAGAAACCTGGACAGTAAACAAGTCAGTGAAGCCATCATAATCTATCCAAGCATTCACGACATCTCTGCTCTTCAGTTCCACATTTACTGCACCCAAATTGCCCATGAAAAGAAACCAAGCTATTTAGACCCACGCCAACCTGGTTCCTGTTAATGTCCTTGAACTCCACATACGTTCAGCGTGTCAAATTCAACGGCAATAACCTGGATGTGGAGCTCCTTCCAACTAGGCCAAGAAACCCACCAACATCGATCGGCAGTCATCTCATCATCCAGTGAGATTAGAAAGGCAAGTCCTCCACTGATAGAAGATGGGTTGAGATTATTAACCGAGAATGAGAAGAAAGTCGAGTAAGAAGCTAGAGAACGAGTCCCTGACTGGCGGAAGCCGACGAGGAACCTAGTCTACTTGTTCTAACAAATCCCGATGGAAAAGAAGCTAAGAGATACAATGGCTGTATATAAAAGTCTCTCACCTGAAACCCAGAAAAATCTATTTTTTGGGGTTCTCTCATCGATCAGTTAGGTTTTGTTTTGAAAATTTAAAGAACAATAATGGGAAAAATCGACCACAAAATGATAGTTTTAAAATTAAGAAAAAATAGATGAGTCACGTAGGGCTGTTCATAAGAAGACCCAACCTGGTCAAACCGATCAATCTAGACCGACTCAACCCGAGTTGGCCGAGTTTTCTTCATCACCAGTTGGTTTTAGGTTATAAAAAATCATAAATCGGTGATTCGATTCGGTTTCGGTTTTCATGTGTGAAACCGAACCGACTTAATAGCTAGTAGTTACAACCGACTTAGTTACACTATGTATCTCTCATCTCTATAGTATGAGTGGACACCATTTGGCAAATCGTACTCTCAAACTTTGCTCCCTCCATGGATGGGCCACAAAACATTAAGGAAATGCTGGTTTGCTTTGGGAATGTAGAGCTAGAAATGAACACTTGAACAACAACTAACTCATCACTAAGTAGAGTCGAAACTGACCCAAACTGACTCAAACCGATCAGGTCGGTTTTGCTTAACACAGGGTCGATTTCGGTTTCAATTTTAAGTAACCCAACCAGGTCGGGTCGGTTGGAAAAACATCAGTAAACCAACCCAACCCGGCTCATGAACAGCCCTAGAGTCATGTGACATCACATGTGAACAGTAGGTGTGGATTTTGTTCATTGTAAAAACCTTAAGGGTCTTTAAGTCATTTTTTAAACAATAGGATAAGTTTTTGTTAATCTGTTAAACCATAGAGGTGCTTTAAGTATTTAAATTGACCAAATAAAATAAAAAAAAAAAGTTGTTCGTGTCTTAATAAGGGCAAAACTGATATTTTCATGATTATTTTCTTTTAATTAAATTCATTCAAATGAACATTAAATCAAAATTATCATTTTCCACTATTATCTAATGAAAGATCGATCAAATAAATCGATTGCAAACTATCAAGGTGTTTTAGGAAAACTGAAATTATAAAAGATAATTTTAACAAATCTATGACACTATATATTGAAGGTATTTTAATAAACGGCCCTAAAAATAATGACGGGGTAACTCAACCCCACAAGTCACCCAAACAAATAAAAGATAAATCCCTAGGAATGCTTGCACGACAGAGGAAAGTGTCCTAGGGGAGAGACGATCAAAATTAATTCCGATGCTAATGACATTGTGTTTACTAGCAGCAGAAACCTGACCACCATCCTCAAATTAAATGAGATCCATCACCAACCCATTAAAATAAAAGAGACTATATGTTTTGGGGTCTAGAGAGTAGGACAGGGCTGATCAGTGAAAAGTTGTTAATCAATATTTTCAATCTGTTGGTGACCATTGACCAGGCCTGTCGGGCCAATGAACGGGTCACAATACCAATTCAGGCGAAACACCCAACAACCCAACCCATTGATTCAGGTGGTTGATGACACATTCCTTTTCTAGCATATTTAACATGTCCAACATTGGAGATGGACAAGTCCTCACCCCATCTAACCGCATATGAGATAGTTATATTTGTATTTTATATCTGGCCATTATTGATCCCTCTGTATCAACTTATTAAATCCTGCTATATATTTGTCACACTTAACCATCAACCTGAAATTCCCACATGATTTAAGACATCAAAATCCCGATTAGACTACTGCATGACCCAATTAACTAGCACTTCTTCATATAGGAGCTAGGAGCTAGATTTCCTTGTGCTGTTTCATTCCCTAAATTAAATCAGTTCGGTTGAATCCTCTAGATCAATAAAATATTTGAGTTGCTGATGAATTATGGCCCAAGTGCATACAAATTACAAATAGCTCGAATGGTTTTATAAGAATGATTTCCAAAACTTCATTATGGGGATGTAGGTTAAATGGTAGAGAGCTTTGTATTTGACAGTTCTGTACATTTTTACATGCATTTAGCCTTTGTTCATTTTTTGGTAAGGTCCCGTTTTACGTATCATTTCATGTGGTCTATTGGTTATTTGTAAGTCCGATAGACCACGATTTAGTCTTTTTCCGTTTGTTTTGCGATAGATTTAGCCGTCAAAATTTGATGCACCGAAAAGATGCAAGAAGCCCAAAAGATGTGATTTTTGGAAGCTCCAAATGGAGTTTTTACGTTTTTTTCTATTCACCTTTGCACAGAAAGACATGCCTTAAACAAATGGGCTTCACGCCACTCAAATATTAATACAAAAGCTCCATGCACCTTTTAATTGTCAAATCTACTAGAAGATCTTTTCCAAAAGACTTGCCAAACGGCCCCAAGTTACTTACCTAGATAAATGCATTTATCCGGGTAAATGTTTCTTGGAAAATATTTACACTGGTAAGTGCATTTATCTATATTCTTTTATTTCCCAATTAAATACGGAATGACCATTTTACCCATAAAACTCCATTAATAAAGGGGCATTTTGTTGTCTCATTCAAGTGTTGCTAACTTTCCCGCTAGGTGGAAAATAAAGTTTCCTTGTTCCCCACATAAATCTAAGTAAAGAACATAAGCTTACGTTTGGAACTGATGTAACACGTCATCGGTGTAAAAGTACATTGATGACATTTTACATTGAACCATTAAAAAGTAACCATTTGAATTTTGAAAAATGTGCATTAGAAAAGTGGAGTTTTACACTGATTTTATCAATGTAATATTTATAGCAATAATCGATGTAAAACTCTGTTTTAAAGAACTTTTACATTGATTTACAATGTAAAACTCCACTCCATCCAAACATACGCAAAACTGAACTGGAACAGAGTTTTACGTTGATCAAGATTGTACACTCTTTCCAAACGGTGACAACGAATTGGTGTAAATATTTACACCGGTGACGTTTTACATCAATTTCAAACGCTGCCTAAATGTCTTGGTCAATAGGAATAACCAAAATCCCATTGATACCAAAATCGAAAAAAAGAACGCCCCCTTAATTGTTAGGCCCAAAATCCTATATTTGTGCAGAAACGATATCGATCATCAAATAAGTTGGATCTCATAGCTAGAAATGAAGGTTTTTATGGAAAAAACTTGACTGTAAATTGAATTACATTAAATGCTTAACTAGAATATGTTAAAACACATATAGAGATGCATGCGTACAAAAATGGATAGGGGAGGTTCAAGTATTGCTCTTCTCTTGTTTCCATTTCCCAATATCTTAATTCAAAGAATGATAAAAATGAATAGCACAAAACATATACAGAACCAAATCTAGCTCTCATATTAACTTGCATATACATGGATTCTTTTCTCAAAACTTGTCACCATTTGTTAGTTAGCTCATGCGAAATATTCAAAATTTTAGCCAAGTTGGTATCACTGCAAGGGATCAACCTAGTTGTACAAAATTGCGCATGTTTGCTTTCTCTTTCCGTAATTATTTTCAGTTTTTCTAAGTAGACTTAGTTGCTAGTTGCTAGACATTACAAAATTAATGGTTTTGCATACTAAGACCAAGTTTGGGAGTGCTTATTGAATAAGTGCTTAAAAACAGGTATTTATTCTAATAAGTACTTATTAGTGTTTGGTGAAAAAAGCATTTATTTTAAATATGGATAATATAGGCATTTTAAAAATGACGTGGTGGGCCTACATAGACCAAAAAGGAAATAAACACTTAAAAATAAGCCCAAAATTTAGGTTTCTCAAATAATAAGCATTTATTTCGGACTTATTTCTCAAATGCAAATAAGTGCTTATTGATGTGATCCCAGCCCAATTTAAGCACTCCTAAATTTAGCCTAAAACAAAAATAAAGAGAATGAAGAGAAGAAAACACACATATTTATGTGTTCGGATTATAGCCTATGTCCACTGATGAAGGAGAAGCAAAGAACCCCCAAACTACACCCATCTCTCTCTCTCTCAAAAGTCAAAAATAAACCCCCAAACTACAGAATATATCATTTTTCAGTTGGATCCATAGGCTAGATGCGGATTGAGTTCATACGTACCGCTGCAACTATGCTTTCAATACAAATCATTATGAGATTTTGACTAGCTTCAAGTTTTTCTCAACTTGATTCAGAGTTGGTCAAGAAGAGTTACAAACAAAGAATTCAAGAAGTGGGCTTGTCTCATCTTTGTTGGCACTGATTCTGTCATGGCAAACCCATAATCAATTTCTTCGCATTTCACAATTTCTGATTCCCTCCTTGCATGAAAATTCTCTTGATTGACCTAGCGCCAATAAAAGGAAGTAGCCAAAATAAACACTTAAAAAAGTGCAGTTTCTTGATCAATGAAAACAGTGAAACCGTAAGCCCTAACCAATTAAAGGAACCCTAAAACGAGAATTTACGTGATCTAGCATCATGCAATTGAGAACCTATATTCGTGAGAGAACTAACAAATGAAGTCATATATTAGATTCTAACTTAGCTTGTAGCTTAGTTTAAACTGAGTTAAATTAAGTTTTTCACAAATCAAACTTGAATAACTCATGAAAAGGTAGATTCATTTGACCCTGATTAATCCAGAATTGACTCCTTTAAATTGTTCACGATCTAAGAACATACAAAGTAGAAAATATATAAGAAAACTTTTTTGCGTTCATCTAGTTCAACAGCAATGTCACTCTTTTGTTTAATATGCATTTACTTAAGAGGAAGAGACGGTAGAGAGAAAGGAAACTACTAGCGCAATTCCTGTTTATTTAGTGCAAGCTGAATTCCCTTACCACTACGAAGGGAAGAAATATATTACTTAACTTAATTACAAAGTACTCTTTGGCGCACCACTGATCGCATGGGGCACAATCAAAGCTTTCCCGAAAAACTCGGCATGTTTTTACTTCCGAACTGAGTGCCATTGATGCAACTGCAACAAACCATCGTTTATACAAAAAGAAAATGAATATTTTTCAAAAAAAAAGGGGGGAGGGGGGTATCCTTGGCCCCCAAAGTTTTTGTTAAAACTATTATTTATATGGTTACTAAGTGGAGACAGGGTTAATACTGTAATAAAATAGGTCCTTGGTTGTAATAGATCGATCCAAACCTTTTCAGTCCATTTTTCCTAAAACCCTACCTCTTTTACTCCTTATCTCATTTTCTTGTTTAATTAACTTAGCCCCCCAAAAGAAAATTCTTGGCTCCGCCATTAAGAATTCCCATTGTCACCCATATAAAAAAGAAGGCAAGCTCTATAAATTCTAAGAATATAGAGCCATAAATAATAAACACAAATTAATTTATATAAAAATATAACTGAGAGGAAGAATAACAATCTTGGACTGTTGAAGGTTGCACCATGTGATGTAACCATGGTTACTGTATCTTGCAATTGTCCAAATATAGCAAGTTGGTTTTCAATGTTGATACAGAAAGATGTGTTCGTTTATTATAGAAGTGATCATAAATGGATGGGTAATTAAACAGCAGGGACAAACAAATGAAAATGAGGAAAGTTTAAGAAACCTGAAAGGAGTAGGAGGGCAAAGAAGAAACTGCTGAAAAGCTTAGCCATCTTTCTTTCTGTCAACTACTTAGACAAATTTGCAGAGCGTGCTCTTTTGTTCAAGAAAACTGTGTATTTTCTCGATATGAAACCATAATAAGTTGCAGGGGGCTGTGTATTTTCTCTGCTACATAGATGCAACACAACACCACGTTACTTGAAGTTTGTAAATTTAATTTTGGGAAAGGCCATACAATGTTAACAAGAACCACCAATCACACGGGCTGAATTATTGTCCATTATGGATTTTGGACTACTATATATATTCTTAGATTCGTTTTGGAAATTCAAACAATGTCATCTCTCTAGCTAGCATAGGGTATTGCTGCAAAGTCAACAATGAATATGAGCTACTTTTCTGTTTTCTTATAGCTATATATTCATGCCCATCCAATAAGGGGTTGTTTGCCAAATTCAAGAATTTGAATTGTTGATGCAAAGTTGATAATTAATTTTTAAATGAATTCATATTCGTTTTTTTTTTTCTTCTCCTTTTCCTTTAACTTCAGCCAATGTTGAAGTAGTAAGTAAACCATTCATCTCTAACATTCTCAGAATCAGTGTCATCTCTATCATTCTCAGAATCAGCGCCCATTTGGGAAGGCTGAAGAACAGCTGCTTCTCAGAATGTGAAACCTGTACAATGGATGGAATTGGTTCATTTTCTATTAGGCATGCAGCTTATTGGGCGTGCCGAACCTGACCCCAGATCAATCCAGTACACAGTTTGGGGACCTAGCATTTAAGTAACACAAACCCCAGTCTAATTATATACATATATAGACACATTTGCTGTTTTGCATGCTGCATACATATATATAGATATACATAACCAATTATTATTATGGGTAGATTGACCAACTTGAGCCCCAATCTAGGAGTATCAAATTCTTGTGCAGCCTGCGCTTGGGATGGATAGTTCGGGCTTCACCTTAGGTTTGTGCTTTAGGCCCAACTTGCACTTCTATTTTCTATCATGAATTCATTACTTCATGTTTATTCCAGTTCCTTACCCCAAAAAAATAATAATGATTAGAAAATATTTCGGTTTTGGTTTCGATTTTCAAAATCAGAAAATTGGTTAATCGAAATAACGAAATTAACCGAATTTTGTTATATAATGTGTAGTATATAATATTTGTATATTGATGTATTATATATAATATTTTCTAATGAAATTTGGTTTTATGATATATATTATATGTTATTATATTTATAATATCTAAATATTATTGAAAGTCGATTTGAACAGAAATAGATAAAAAGTGAAGTGAGTTTTTTTATTTATTTGATTCGATTTTAAATCAAATAAACCAATACTCACCCTAATAAGGGCCATTTATTAGAACATCCCTACAGTTTCACTGATTTACCTAAACCTACCCTATAGAACACAACTAGGCAAAGTAGATTATATGCCTACCGCTAATAGCAAAGAATATATGATTCATAGGAAATAGATTCACTTAATTTGCAGAGGAAATAGATAATTAGCTATGTATGTGAATTAACCAACGTTTTAAAAAATGGCCCAGAAACGGAACCGTTCTGACCACCGGTTTCCGGGTTGACGGTCTGATTGTCCAATTCGAACGGATGGCCTATTCTGATAAACAAATTAAAAATAAAAAACGACCAAAACCATTGAACGGATCGACAGTTCAACTGCCTAGGTCAATGGATTATTGACTTTTTCAACAATTTTTTGCCCAAAACCATATTTAAGATAGAACGGAACAAATTGCCTGAATGATTCCTGGGCTGAACAGTCCGACCATCTGGGCCAACAACGGTTCGAAAACCTTGGAATTAACAGCAATAACCAGCAATGTCCTTTTGAACCTTGATAATAATAAATCATTTAAATTCCTAAAAACAAGAAAAACATAAGTCCAAAAGAAACCTGGATATGTGATTGTACATATATGGGTCCTAATTAAATTGCAGAGAACTTGCAGATTGGGAGTATGTCTACCAGATTTGACATTATGAATCGATATTCCCCTAATCCTTTAGGATCGAATGAAAGCAGATTACATATCTAAGGATATTTAATATTAGACGGGTTTTAATGTAAGATATTAAGAACATGAGAAGATAGTGTTGGGATTGATTTATATGGTTTAAAAATGGAATTATCAAGCAAATGAATCTTGATCTAGAGGGGCCTGTTGTAATCTTTATTCACACCTGCAGGTGTAGAAAAATGAATAAGTCTCACATTTGAATTCGTAAGTAAAAACAAAATAAATAAATAAATAAATAAATAAACGCATGCAATATTAACAAGTTGAATTACAGATAAATGCTTTTTGGGTATCATGTACATCATGGGAAGCCTTCACATCTTCCCGCTTTTTATCTTCTTCAAAAACAAAAAAGCAAAATAAAACAAAAAAAAGCTAATAAAAAATTTAAATAGGGATAGTTATGGGTTTTCAAAAAAAAAAATTATAATGGCATGTATGAGATCATATGCTAAACTTATATATAGTTTAACAATTCATGTTTGGTGTTTCCATTTCCTAATATCTTATATTCAGAGAATGGTAAAATTGAGTAGCAAAAAAGGCATATTCAGATCCAAACATAGCTATCATATTAACTTGTCCCCATAGAAATTTGAAATTTCACATGGCTTTTTTTCTCAACCTTGTCACCAGTTTGTTAGTTCATGTAAAATTGTGATTACTTTCTCTTGCCCTATGACACTATAAGTTGTGCAAAACCTAGAACACAGATTCGAATGACACGAGAAAAATGAAATAAGACAGACTAAAGAGAAGCAAGAGAACGAAACACAAATATATTCATGCCGTTCAGCTTAGAGCCTACATCCATGGGCAAAGGGATAGTAGAAAAGTCACTATGAAATCAGCAATAAATAATACAGAATTGCATACAACCTTTCTCATCAAAGAAACCCTAAACCCAAGTGCACCCATCTCTCTCTCTCCGACTTCTTTCTTTTCCAAGCTGAAAGTAGATAAGAGAAAACTCCCAAACTATATATGATGTATCGTATTCAAGTCGGACCCAAAAGCTAAATGTGGATAGATCCCACATGAAAACCCCTAAATTACGCTTCGACCACAAATTATTATTAAATTTTATCTTTTTATTTTTCTTAATTTTTAATTAAGTGGAGCTGGTTAAGTTTGTTGATCAACGAAAATATAGAAACTGTATACCTAACCTAGCCTAACCATCAATTAAACAAATCCTAAAAAGAGGAATTTACTTGATCTAGCATCTATGCATATAATCTAGGCTGTGTTTGGTTGCAATGTAATTAAATTTGTATTGATGCAAAATCATGGCAGTGCAAATGATTTGAGTGTAAATTCTGACTTATTTTTGTTTCAAATTTTAACTTATTTTGTTTGATTGCAATACAAATGAAGTGAATTACGACATGAACCAGAATAAAGTAAAATCCCAAATAAAATTAAACAAGAATTTACATTTTTTCATTTGTACTCTCATGCATTTATACTAGTGTAAATAAAATTGCATTGTAAACAAACGCAACCTTAGAGACAATGTTTGTGGGTGGAAAAAAAAAAGAGTCATGTTTGCGAGAGAATGGCTTCTGATGTTCAAAGATCTTTTAAGTTTTATTTATCTACTATAGAAAGAGAGTTTCACTTTTTTTTTTTTTTTGGAAAATTGAATGGGGCGGCTACAAAGACGGAGTTTCATTATTTTTAGATTTCAATAATACCCCTATATTTTTATAAATCTACCATATAAAAAGAGTTTATTTTCCATTCATTTAGTCAAGATGTAAAGACTCCAATAATGCCCATGTCTTTGGTTTTATATACTATCTACACGGATTATTCCAATAATGTCCTTGCTTTTTTACTCTATACTAGGGTTGTCAATGAGTTGGGCCACTTGGCCAAACTGATTATATCAGTTCTGGTTTTGTGGTCTTGTTCCAATTAAAAATTGGACCGGACCGGTTCCAATTAAAAATTTATTATAAAAATAGAAAATAGATCAATTATCATTTATATAAAATATAAAATATTATTAAATTCAATATATAATAGAGAAGTTCATGTGTCTTCCAATATTATGCATGTTAGAGAGAGTTAGGTTTAGCCTAATACCATAATCTATTTGTAACTATAGGAGTTGTAAAATCTCAAAAATTATCCCTACTACAAAATCCGTTTTTCAAGCGAAAAAAAAAACACCCCATTGAAAAATTCCCATCCCTACCATCTATAATAAGCTTCTTTGGAGTGAATAATTACTATCGGTTTGACCTTCATTGGTTGGTCTAGAATTGCCTCCCTGCTTAAATTGTTCCCATTAGCTAAGAAACACACAAAGAAGAAAACAAACAAAGAAACTCTTTCATTTTCAATTAATACAAGAGCAATGCCACTTTTGCATTTAATATGCACTCAGCTGGCATTTACATAGAGGAAGAGATGGTAGAGTGAAAGCAAACTAGTTGTGCAATTCCTGTTTATTTAGAGGAAGCTGAATTCCATCACCAACAAATTAAAGGGGAAGAGATTATTCAACTTAATTAATTACAATTGTAGGTACAGATACAGTGAAGGCCATAGGGATTAAATCCACTGCCGGCACTGCAAGTAGCTTTGCCATTGTACACCTGAAAGCACCACAGGCGGCATTTGGCGAAATCACAACCATACCCGCTCTGAACAACTTGGCATATTTTTGCATCTGAACTGGGCACCATTGATGCAACTGCAACAAACCGTCGTTTATACAAATGAGCAAATGAATATTAAAAAAATGGGTGGAGACAGGGGAATATATAAACAATACAAATTTATAGGAGAGAAGGCACCAGGATTCCCATTGGCCATTGTCACCCATAAATGGCTGCATGTATAGAAGAGAAGGCACCCAGTACTATAAATTCTAGGAATATAGAGACACAAATAATAAACACAAATTTATATATTAATATAAACGAAAGAAAGAATAACAATCTCAAGACTGTTGAAGGTTGCATGATCATGTGATGATTTTATGTGGGGCAGTGTGATTAGAGGTGTATTCGAGCTTAGTCGAGCCCGATATTTGGTTATTCGAGTTCGATTCATCAGAAAATTATGAGGTTCAAGCTCGGTTTAAGTTAGAAAGTTGAGATTGAGTTCGGTTCGACTCGAAAGCTCATAAGTTCAAGCTCAACCCTGCTCAAGTTCGACTGTGAGACAAATTTCCCATAAAATAAAAAAACTATACATAAAAATTATTTTTTATTTCATATATAAAAATTTGAGAATTATAAAAATTAGTTATTATTATATATAAAAAACAAAAAAAAAAAAAAAAATATATATATATATATATATCTATTAGGCTCACAAACCTTATAAGCCTATCTTTATTGGGCTCAAGTTCAACTTGAAACTCTGTTTAAACCGAGTTTGAATAACTCGTAAAGAGCTCAATTCGTTTCCGGCCCTAACTGTGACCAAGGCTTCAACACAGTGTGGAAGAAATGTAGTTTGCAATTGTGCAAATAGAAAGTTGGTTTTTTGTGTTGATACAGAAAGATGTATTCATATATAACAGAAATGATCATAAATGGATGGAACAGACAAAGAAATGAAAATGAGAAAAGACTAAGAAACCTGAAAGGGCCAAGAGGACAAAGAAGAAACCGCAGAAAAACCTAGCCATCTTTATGTCAACGTAGACAAATTTGCAGAACGTGTTCTGTTGTGCAAGAAAACTATGTATCTTCTGGATATGGAGATGATTTTGAGTTGCAGCGGTATTTATACAGTTGTGGGTCTGTAGAATTATTCACACATGGCATTCTAATTAAGGTGCATGAATCAACTAAAATAGCAGGTGTAGAATAGTTAAGGCCTTAACCTAAGTTCTTAGCTTTGGAAGGATTTTAGATTGTTAACAGAATAGTTGATTACAATAGAAACAACCATGTTACTTTGAAGAGTACAGGTAAATACTATCTATTTAGAGATAGTAAAGCTGCTGTTGTTAAACTCATGGTGTTTTACTTGTCATCTTCCAATATTTACTGTGTCTCTTGCATTTGGTGCTGTATATTCGCAATCCAAGGATTGAGTTGACGAGCCCTATTATCAGTGCAAATCTTGACTCATCTCTACCTGTAGGTGAGGAATTTGCATGTTTGGAATACAAACTCGACTGGGATTCAAGGTCTGAAAATAAGCTGGTAGATAGTTAAAAAGTCTTTCGCTGTTTGTGGAATTGTCTCTGTGCAAGGGGTCTGATCAGGATGGTCGCCTGAAAAAACAGCTACACAAGGATGGCGACCCATTTCTCTGCTACATATGGTAAAAACCATGTTACTTGGAAGCTTGTAAACCTTAGAGAAAGGCCATAGCATGTTAACAAGGCCCACCTATCAAACCTACTGAAGGAGCTAGCTATTGTCCTTCATGCATTTTGGACTATCTTATAGCCATTTTGGAAATTAAAACAATGGCATTCCTCTTGCATAGTTTATTTCTGAAACTTGCAAGTCAACAAATGAATATGACCTAATTTTTATGTTTTTTCTTATAAAGTATTTCCAGCCAACATATGTTCAAACAAATTAACCATTCATATCATACCTAGCATTCTTAGAATCAGTGCCATCTCAAACATTTTCAGAATCAGCGCCTGTTTGGAGGGATGAAGCTTAGCAGAATTGGTAGAAACCTGTGTACCACTAACAGAATTGGTTCTTTCTATATGATGATTCTTTTTTAGCATTTTCTATGATGAATTAATGATTTTGTGCTTGCTGGCAGAAACCTGGCTGTCATCCTCAAATTAGTGGACTCCATCACCAACCCATCAAAGTGGAAGGGTCTATATAACTTTCGGGGTCTGGAGAGTAGAGACATGGCTGATGATCAGTGATAGATTGTTAAAACTAGTGTTTTTAACCTATTGGTGGCCCAGCTGGTCGGGCCAATGAAAGTTCACATCTCCCCCCTACAGAATGCGCCTCAAAAACACCCCACATGCACATCTCAGCGTGCATTGCCAACATCTCCCATATTTGTTATTGGGAGATGTTCCCAATACACGCGGGATGTGTTATGGGCCGTTTTTGGGGCACGCTCTGTGTGGGGTTGGGGCAGATTTGAACTCGCCAATGAACCCATCAATATCAATCGATTTAAGCACTTATTCATATAAGTATTTAAAATAGGTGATCGGACTATACAATGACACAATAAGTGGAAAATAAGTATTCATTTATATTTGACAAAAAAGCCTTAATATGTACTTATTTTGAAAATAAGTGATTAAAAAAATAAGTAACCCTAGATTACTTATAAAAGTACGAATGAGGAAATATTGGCTTCTGGAATTTAGTTCATCTCCATTGAAAGGGTAGAAAATGTAATTAAAAGAATACCATTAAATACATTCAATTATATCTCATTAAGCCTCGCCTTTAAGTCATCAAATAAATCACATTCTCTTTCATTGAATCCAACATTTATACTTGTTTTTATCATCATTAAATTCCACCAATAAATTCATGCACAATAATTTTTAATAGAATGAAATTTTATATTTTTAAAATAAACATAGAAATAAAAATTTAGAAATATAAAAAGTACTTTTGTTTATCATCATTAAATTCCACTAATAAATCCACACATAATAATTACTAATAGAATGAAATTTTATATTTCTAACATAAATCTAGAAATGAAATTTGTAGAAATTTGTAGATAATTTTGGGTACATTATATAATATTATATATTCATCATATAAAAAAAGTGTGATTAATGAGAATTAGTTTCATTAAAGATATAAATGGGATAAAAATTATGTTAAAAATAAAGAGCATTAATGTCTAACACATGACCCCACTGACAATGCCAAATGGTTCAATGATTTAATTAGCTAGGTCATTATAGGCAAGTGGTTTGATAGGGAACCAAACAGATCGAGTCAGATTTGAATCAGGGTTATTTGAATTCGATTTTATCCAAATATCTGATCGGATCTCATAAATATTGTTTCGAATCTAAATCTGATCAAGATGTTAGATATTCGAATCTGATATGATCTAATTTAATTTTAAAAAATAATAAATTATTAAAAGGAAAAGAAAATATAATAGTTGAAATAAAGAAAAAACAAAAAATATAAGTATTTTTTCAACTATTTTTATCATATACGAAGTTTCCAAAAAATGCAATATAAATGACATATTTATAAATAAATAATAAATAACATATATGTTATATATAAATGATATATATATATATATATATATATATAAATAAATAATTGATTTGACCACAATATTAAAAACCAATATTCAAACAATATATTGGAGTTGCATTTCTTCTTGATAAAAAAGTAATTTTTATTATCTCATAAATTAAATAATAAAAATAAAAATATAGATTTTTTTATAAATTTTATAGAAAATTTTAAACATGCATTAATATTATATATATATATATATATTATTCATATTAAACAAAAATATGTTTGAGAAACAAGAATTATTGTTAGTAAAAATAGAAATGACTAAAATACAAAGAAAAAAAAATGAACTAATGTCTTAATCATAGTCCATTTTCTTGGTAAAATAGGTTAATGGTTCAACCAGTAAGATCATTTGATTGCTAACTATTATCACATTTGATATTGCCACGTGGCAACGCACGTACACTTTTACTAGTTAATTTTAAGTCTCTAAACTGATTTTAGAGATGTGAGATCCACTCAAAATGCACTTGATCGATCCATGTATGGTCCATTACTAAAAAGTCTAACTTCTTTACCATTACTTCATCATCCAAGAAAACTCGGACCGATTGGCATTGCAACTCTATAGGATGATTGCACAGAGCTCTGTATCATAGCTATCAACGGCTTTGAAAATTGACCCTTGGGTGCCTATCACTAGGTTAATTGATGACGAAACTGATGCCTACATTGCCTATGTATTGCTCAAAAGATCCACCATTGAATGCTGGTTAATGGTTTTCAGCTGTTGGGCTTAGAGTGTGAAAACTAACGTGATCGTTAAGAAAAACAATATAACTATTTTTCATCCTTTTTTGACCACCCCATTAGAAATAAAGAATTCAGTATTCCATACACATGTAAAGAAAAAGAAATAGAGATGATGGTGGGATCCGTTAAGCCCAATCAATCTGGATTGGATTGGATTCAATGGATGAGCCTGAATCATGAATTGGGATTTGCTTGTTCTTCACACTGAATTCATAGCCACATTCCTTTGGGAACATCTTCCATAAATAACAACATACAATTATGGGAGATGTTCCTGATGTGCAACCAGTGCAATCCGGATTTCTGGACCATATATATTATAGGGAAGAGAATGTACTTTTATAATGATATCTGAAATATTGCTCTCTAATAATAATTAAAGTAATTAATTTTCTTTACTTAATTAAATTAACTTAACAACTTATTTAAAAATTAATATGTTAATTAACACAATTAATTAATTAAATTTACCCAATAACTTAATGTAATTAATTTATTTAACATAGATTAATTAATGTTATTATAACATAATTAATTAATCGTACTACTTATTAAAAATGACTAACCTTAATAAATTAATCTTAACTTAATTTAACTTATTTAAGCTGATTCAATAACACTTAGACACCCTTATAGTTTTAGATCATTACTAAAACATCCCCTATAGTTTGTTTATTATTCAAAACACTCTCATAGTTTGCAACCACTTTACTTAATTGACCATTTAAATAAATTTACTAATTTTTTTAACTTAATACATTTAATTAATTTAGGTGGTATTTGATAGCACTTTTCAGACATTTGAATCTGAAAATGTTGCTTTTTAGATGTCACATTTGTTTGGTGTTGCATCTGAAATATGATCTGAAAAGTTTTTTAAGATTTAAAATTTTAAGACCTAGGTCCGTCACTTGACACACTCAAATGCATTTCAGACGTGGCCTAAAGTAAAAAATACCCCTACCCCATTCGACCCTCTCTCTCTCGTCTTCATACCACCACTGCTACAACTCCCAATAGGGGTGATTCTCTCTCTCCCCCTATCTTCCCGCCAACGCTGCTACAACTTGCAACAGTAGTTCTCTCTCTCTCCCCCTATCTTCCCGCCAACGCTGCTACAACTTGCAACAGCAGTTCTCTCTCTCTCTCTCTCTCTCTCTCTCTCTCGTCTTCATACCACCACTGCTACAACTCCCAATAGGGGTGGTTATCTCTTTCTCTCCCTGTCTTCCCGCCAACGCCGCTACAACTTGCAGCAATAGTTCTCTCTCTCTCCTGTCTTCCCGCCACCGCCACTGCAACTTGCAAGGGCGGTGGCTCTCTCTCTTTCTCTAGCTCTCTCGCCCCTGTCTTCTCGTCGCTGCAAGTTGTAGGGGTAAAATAGTAAAATCATTGAATTTCAAATGGTAAAGGGTTGATCCAACACAAACAAATTTATGAATTCAGAGCCTCTAAAAAGTAGAAAAACACTTATGCTTCTTTTCAGATTTTAAACACAAAAAACATCTATTTAACTTTTTAAATCTGAAATTTCAGATTTACCAAATGCCACCTTAATTAAATTACTTAGTAATTTAACACACCCTCTATAGGTCATGTGACCACTTGAAACAAGTGGAAAATGTGAAAGGACATGGGCATAGGATTTTTTTTTTTTTGAAATTATCCCTAGATGCTCTCTTATAACAACCTTTTAAAGACAAAACTTAGGATAAAATCAACGTTTTCATTTTTATTTTCTTTTAATTAATTTGGTGGGACAGACATTGTGGTAAAAAAATGTCATTTACTACTAAAGAAATTGTGATAAGTAAAATGGCTGGAGGGCGATGTCTAATTGTCCAAGTAAATGATCTTTTTTTTTAATTCTCTCTCCACCTTCCAAGTTCCAACTACATGAATTCAGTTGTCCATCCAAGTGAACCATCTAGAAGCACATTAATGGAAACTCATTTAAATCTATTTCCTTTTGCCTCAATCAGGCTTAACAAGGCCACTGACTAGGCTCTACAGTTTTCCTCCATTCAGCCAAGTCATATCCACATCTTTTCAGCTGGCAATTGAATTGTATGAGACTACTATCTATGCGTAATGATGGGAATGCCTAGAAGAAGAACCACATAAGTTGAGTTAAAATAAACAATATGAAATCCCATGATAAACTCAAGATTGCAAAGTAGTAGTAGTAATAGAAACAAATGATCATGGGCAAAGAATTCAAGGCACAACTTCTCACACCAATCCTCACAGCATGTCCTGGCCGCACATCAAGGATATCTTCTGTACTTGTATTTATTATTTTTATAGAGATGTTCATATGTGGCTGTGAGGCCGGTGTGAGGAGAAGATCACAATTCCAAATACAACAGTACCTCTTCCATGTAAACCCAAGGCAAGGGTTAAGCACACATAATAGCATTCATTCCTTAGGCTCAATTTAGAAGCAGTACAAATGCAAATATGTACAGTGTAAATATATACAAAACAATACAAAATATAAGGCTTTGTACTCCTTCCAAACTCAGCCTTAGTAAAATAACAACATGCAGAACTTCATGTACCTTCCAACAATATACAATTCAGAGGGAGGGTTGAGTTTAGCCTAATATCATAACTGTACGAGTTGTAAAATCTCAAAAATTGTCCCTGCCTCAAAATCCGTTTTTCCAAGCGAAAAAAAAAAACATGCAATAAGGTGGATATATAGGGACAGGTACCTACCTTGTAAGGTGGAAATTTCCATTCAAACCATGAATTGAGTGACATTGTAACCTTCCTTAGAGTCGTGGTTTAACCTTCTTGGTTGGTCCAGAATTTCCACCCTTAAATTGTTCACGCTCTAAGCAACATACAAAGCAGAAAACAAATAAAGAAACTCTTTTTGTTTTCAATTAGTACAAGTAGAGCAATGACACATTTGCATTTTACATGCATTCGATCAACATTTATATAGAGGAAGAGATGGTAGAGGGAAAGCAAACTAGCGGTGCAATTCCTCTTTAATTATTTATAACAACAGAAAGGGCAGAGATTATTCAACTTAATTACAATTGTAGGTACAGACACAGCGAAGTTCATAGGGATTAAATCCATCGATTCGACTGCAACTAGGTTTGCCTTTGTACACCTGGGTGCACCATAGGCGGCATAAGGTAAGCTCACAACCTTGGCCGCTCATAACAGCTCGGCATATTTTTGCATCTGAACTAGGCACCATTGATGCAACTGCAACAACCATCATTTATACAATAAGCAAATTAGTGAACATTAAAGAAAAGGGTTTGGGGGAATCAGACCAATTAAGTCTATATCTATTGCACAGTATATCAAGATAAACAAAAGAAAGAATAGCAATCAGGTTGCACCATGCGATGTTATGTGGTGCTCCATGACCATGGATTAATTCAACACAGTGTGGAAGAAATGTAGCTTGCAACTATGCATAATATAGCAAGTTAGTTTTTGATGTTGATCAGAAACATGTATTCATGTATTATAGAAATGACCATAAACGGATGGATAAACAGATAAAAGCAAATGAAACTGAAAAAAGTTTAAGAAACCTGAAAGGACTAAGAGGACAAAGAAGAAACTGCACAAAAGCTTAGCCATCTTTTATGTTAACTTAGACAAATTTGTGGAACTGTGTTATATTGTGCAAGAAAACCATGTATCTTCTGAATGTGCAACTCAAATTTGAGTTGCAGCGGTATTTATAGAGTTGTGGGTCTGCAGATTTATTCATAAACGGCATTCTAATTAAGGCCTTAACCCAGGTTCTTAGGTTTGGAAGGATTTTAGATTGTTAAACAGAATAGCTTTGAGTACAATAGAAACAGCAGCCATGTTACTTTGAAGACTACAAGCTTTTGTTAGGATCAAGAGTACAACTACAAGTACAATAAATACTATCTATTTAGAGATAGTAGAGCTGTGTATTGTTAAACATGGTTTCTTAATTTGCTTACCATCTTCAAATAATTACTGTTTCTTGCATTTGGTGCTGTATATTTCTAATACAATTGTGTCCTAATATCAAAGGATTGAGTTTAATGAACTGAACTGAACTGAGACCTACAATCAGTTCAAATCTTGACTTATCTCTACTTGAAGGTGAGGAATTTGCTTGCTTGGAATACAATCTTGATTGGTATTCAAGACCTAATATAGGATGGAAAGTAGTTAAAGAGCATTTCACTGTTGGTGGTTGTCTGTGTAAGAGGTCAGAGGATGGTTGTGTCCGGTTCATACTGGAAAAAACAACTACACAAGGATGGTGGCCCATTTCTCTGCTGCATATGGTAAAAACCATGTTACTTGGAAGCTTGTAAACCTTAGAGAAAGGCCATACCATGCTAACAAGGCCCACCATTCAAACCTACTGGAGGAGCTAGCTATTGTCCTTCATGGATTTTGGACTATCTTATGGCCATTTTGGAAATTAAAAAAATGGCATTCCCCTGAAAATTGAAAGTGAACAATGAATATGAGCTAAATTTGTTTTCTTATAATTAGAAAACCATTCATGCCCATCCTTTAGGGAGTATTTATGCTTATCTGCTCAACCAGCCTCTTGATTCTTACCAAATTCAAGAATTACTTGATAAAAATTCACTTTTAAATGAATTTATATTCCTTTATTATTATTTTTTCTCTTTTTGCATTTTACTTCTAGCCAATGTTCAAGTAAATTAACCATTCATACCATACCTAACATTCTGAGAATCAGTTCCATCTCTATCATTTTCAGAATCAACGCCTGTTTGTAGGGATCTGCTCCTCACACGTGGGCACCTCACAGGCACATCCACCATGAATTGGGAACAACTCCCATGAATTATAACTTATAAGTACAGGAGGTGTTCTCAATGCATGGTAGGATGTGCGTGTGAGGTCGGTGTGAGCATGGTTTTTAAAAATGAACTGGCAAGGGTCTCTGGTTACCGATTCAAATGGCTGATGAAAAAAATAAAAAATAAATAAAAAATTTGGAAAATGATCAAAACCGTTCGAGCGGTTAACCAGCCGGTTCAGCGATTTGCTGATGGGAAAAAAGTGATTTTGGAGGAAAACCGAACCGGTCAGGTGACTGGTTCTTGGTTTTTTCGGTCCAACCGTCCGGTCCGGTCTGGTTTTGAAAACAGTGGGTGTGAGGCACCCTGTGTGAGGAGCAGATCTGGTCTCTAAATTAATTGGGATTTGCTCCTCACATAGTGCACCTCACACTGATCTTACAGCCATATCTCACCCTATATTGGGAACATCTCCCCTTGAATAATAAATACTAAGGTTGTAAAAACTGACCCGGATATGGAATCGTTCTAGCTACTGGTTTCTGGGTCAGCGATTTAACCGTCCGGGTCAAATGGTTCAGACAACTTGCAACTTTGCATTGGGGCAAATAACTATGTTGATATGAGAAAGAAGAATAGAGAAAAGACTGATAGACTGATGTTGGCTGAGAAAGAAAAAAAGAAAGAAGAAAAGAAAGAAAGAAGGAGAAGAAAAAAAGAAAAGAAGAAAAAGGAAAGGAAAGAGGGAAGGAGGGAAGGAGGGAAGAAGAAGGAAGAGGAGGATGGTTCGACGCTCACCGGCGATGATAATGGCGAAAGCAACAGCTAGTAACAGAGATTTGAGATCTAAGATCTAAGTTCTCGGATCTTAGATTTGAGATCGAGATCGTGTCTCTGACTGGATCTCAGATCTGAGGTCCTGTGTTTTTCTTCTCTGCAACTTTTTAAAACTGTGAACCGGTTCGGGTTAAACGAGTCGATGGTTCGACCTCCTGGGTCAGTGGTTTTCTGACGGAGTCAATGGTTTTTGACCAAAGAATGGGTTAGAGGTGAAATGAAACTGGTTGCTTAGACAGTTTTTGGACCGAATGGTCCGACCGTCCAGGTCAATGATGGTTCAAAAACATTGATAAATAAAAGTATGGGAGATGTTCCCGATGTGTGGCCAAGACATGCTATGAGATTGGTTTAAGGTGCGTTGTGTGAGGAGTAGTCTCGACTCGGTAGGAACCTCTACCACTAATAGAATTGTTTCATTTTAAATGATGATTTTTTTCTCTTTTGTTTTTGTCAGCATTTTCTATGATGGATTAATGGCATTGCAATCCTCAAATGGGCTCCACCAATCCATCAAAGTAGAAGGGTCTATATATCTTTTGGGGTCTAGAGATAGAGATTGCAATTTTCCCCATCCCGGGGATGGAGATTGTTTTGGTGGGATTACGGATGACAAATTTTCCCATTTCGTTGATCCTACAGGACCCATCCCATTTTTTAAAATATGGTTAAATAAAAAACAAAAACAAAATGTTTGAATCTTTTTTAATAGAATCGTAAATTTTAGTTATTTTATTTTTAATTTTTAAATAAAATAAAAAACAAAAACAAAATGATTGACATTATAAAAAAATCACGAGAAGTAGGGATCCCCATGGGGAAGGGGATGGGAATAGCCTTGTCCCTATTGATAGGGATGGGGACGAGGATAGGGATCCCTGATTGATGTTGGGGTCAGGGATGGGGAATGAGGTCCCCACCCCCCCACCCCGCCCTGTCCCCAATTATAAATATTAAATATTATTCATATAATATATATGTTTTTATATAATGATATAATTTAAATGTATCTAAATATATTTAAATTATTATTTATATTTTAAAACTTTTATTTATTTTAAATAAATTTATTTTTCAAGAAATACTATTAACTAAAAATTTTGGGAATTTAGGTCCCCATGAGAAATCTATCCCCATCGGGGTTCGGGGGATACAAAACAACTTTTGTCCTCGACAGGGATCAGCGGTAGGATGGGAATTTATTCCAAAATTTAGGTTGGGAACAAGGAATATGATCCCCGCCCGAAGCCTGCTCGTTGCCATTCCCATCTAGAGATTAGGGACATGGTTGATCAATGATAAGTTGTTAAAACCAGTGTTTTTAACCTATTGGTGGCCCGGCTAATCGGGCCAATGAACCCATCACAATATTAATCACTTTAAGCACTTATTCATATAAGTATTTAAAATAGGTGATGGGACTACACAATGACACACTAAGTGGAAAAATAAGTATTCATTCATATTTGACAAAAACCCCTAATATATACTTATTTTGAAAATAAGTGATTAAAAAAGTAAGCAACCCTAGGCCTACTTTTGTTAAGCAATTATTGAATATGGTAAATTGCTCAAGCCTCCCCTAAACTTCCGTTTAATAATTACGATCACCTCCCCTGAAATTTGTGGCATGGTTATAAATAGATCCCTCTATTAGAAATTTCTAATAAGAGGCATGAAAAATGTTCAAAATACACATACATTCACTTTTGACCAAAATATTTGTTTTTTCCAAATTTTCCTTTCATATCCATCTCCCAATGGTATTGTGCAAGTTTAACTACAATGGTATTTTGGGCATGAAATTTGTGCCTACAATGGTATTAGAGGATTCTAGCATAGGGGGTCTACTAGCAAATGTGTCAAAAAGTTTAGGGGAGGTGATTATAATACCAAAATTTAGTTAGTGGAGGTTTCAACAAGGGTCAAAAACTTTAGAGGAGGTTACAGCAATTTACCCTATTGAATAAGTGATTTTTTTTGTTGGACAAAACTGTCCCCGCGGTATTTCAAAATTTCCATCAATTGCTCCTCCTTGTTGAGAACACAATAGAACCCTATCGTCTTCTCCTTTTTGTGCTAACAGCTGCGGCCATGGCAACAATGTGCAACCCAGGCGGAAATATGGGGCGGAGTGAAATTTAGGGGCATTCTTTTTTCCGATTTTGAGAGGGGGGAAAGTTGGTCAATGGGATTTTGGTTCCCATTGACCAAGAATCCATGTTCTTTTTTCAGATTTATGTGAGGATCAGGGGGTAAATAACTTTCCCACCTAGGGGGAAAGTTGCCAACAATTTAATGTGACAAAAATTCACTTTTTAATAATGGATTTTTATAGCTAAAATGGCCATTGCCTTATTTACATGAGAAATAAAAGAACATGGGAAAATAACTTACCAAAAAATGAATGGGACCTTAGAGAGATGGAATGACGATGGACAATGGTGACAATGAGTGAACTTAGACTTTTGGGTTTGATGTAAAAGAAAGAAAGAAGCAAATGGGATTTACAGCTAGCTCATTTGGTCCAGGATGGCTGAACGATCATCAACTTATGTTATAATTTTTATTATATTTTACATCTTAAAGTACAATTTTGAAAGACAATATATTAGATAATATTAGTTAAAAACTACTATTGAGGTGTCTAAATAGAGTCATTTGTTTATGGGTGTTCATGCAATCTAAGTAGGTGTTTGTCATTGATGACGTTGCTTGAGAGATGTTTTTTAAGAAAACAGTGCTTTATGCATGAGGATCTGTTGCACCATTTTCTCATAAAACGGCTCCTTTTATTGTGTTTGACATCGATGCTGCCACATTGTCTGTTTGCTGGGAAAACAACACTGTTTTTATTTGGTATTGGTGCTATATAACCATTTTCAGCATTGTCCTACATTATCCAATGCCCAAGATGATGTCACATTGATGCCACATCATTGCACCGCTGACAGCAACAATTAGAAAATGCAAAATACTTTTAGAAATACTTTTAACAAGATATGCTTGTGCAAAACACATGCTTCTTTGCTAGTTGATGAAAATGCAACACTTTTTAGACATGGCAATGGGACAGGTTTGGGAAGGGTATTCTAAATTCTAAACACTCCCACATATGAAAATGCAAACCCTTTTTTACCCTATTGTCCTGCATTTGAGGGTGAATGAGTCGAATTGACGGATTGGGTCCAAAACCCACATCTAATTTTCAAAAATATATATAAGTAGTTTAATTAATTTTTTAATTACAATTGTAGATACAGACACAGCGTAAGGGATTAAATCCACTGCCACTGCAAAATACCATTGCCATTGTACTCCTGGGTGCACCACTGCCGGCATGAAGCCAGATCACAATCATTGCCATTCCGAACAGCTCGACATAAGGCAGCATCCGAGCTGGGCACCATTGGTGCAACTGCAACAATCATGCATCGATCGTTTATACAATTAATAAGCAAATTATGCAATTGATCATATATATATATATATAGATGAATAAACAGAGACAAACAAATGAGAATGAGGAAAGATTAAGAAATCTGAAAGGGAGTAGGAGGACAAAGAAGAAACTGCAGAAAAGCTTAGCCATCTTTCTTTCTGTCAACTACTTAGACAAATTTGCTCTTTTTGTATTGTGCGTGCAAGAAAGCTGTGTATCTTATCTTCTCGATCGATATGAAAACGCTAATGAGTTGTAGGGGTATTTATACGGTTGTGGTGGGTCTGTAGATTTATTATTCGTAAGTACCATTCAATTCTAAGGTGCATGAATTCACCAGAATAAATTAAAAAAAAAAAACTGTAGAATAGTTAAGGCCTTAATCTACGTTATTCTTAGTTTTGAAAGTATTTTGGATTGCTATCTGAATCAGTTTTGAGTAGAATAATTGTTTGAGTGGCACACATATCAAAGACAAATGTATCTTCAATGGTTGTAAAAACCTTGATGAATGTGCCATGTGCCCATCTCTAACCTATAGAATGTGTATCTAATTAATTAATATATCCTCAACCAAACCAAGACATTGGCTGGTCAATAAAAAGCCCAGATTGTGTATAAAATTTGGTGTAGGAAGCCAGTTTTACCTGTGGCATGGGCAGATGGCTGAGTTTGTTCTCTACATGAGCTGAAGCACGAGATGGGATGGGGTGGAGCAGACAGTGCCTCTAATTAATTACCATTCATGATCCACCCCACAAATCATGTGCTGATGCCAACTTGGGAAACAATATATATATAGTGGATGGCATCAACTTTAATTTTGAAAATAAAAGGGCCCTGTACATATTATTAAGATTCTTGGAGCTAGCTTTGGTTAACATGGACCATCGATACAGCTTAACAAGAAGAAATTTTAGCCTACAAACCATCAAATTATAGCCTATTAAGTTAAATTATTTACTTACTGCTAACAAAGTAAAGCTAATAAAATTTGTGTTAGTGATAGTAAAGCTATGTATTATATGTTAAACATGGTTTCTCTATTTACTATCTTCAAATAATTACTGTGTCTTGCATTTAGTGATGTATATTAATCAAAGATTTCTGAGGTGGATTGCAGTTCATTTATACCAATAATCTTTCACTGTTTTTGGTTGTCTCTGTGCAAAGGGTCTGACGATGGCTATACAAAGATGTGACCCATTTCTCTGCTACATACATGGTAGCAGCAGCTGCCAGTAACAAACACCATGTTCCTTCAAAGGCCCACCAATCATGAGTACTGGAACAACTATGGATTCTGGACTATCTTGTATCCATTTTCGAAATCCAAACAATGCCATTTCTCTGACATAGGTTATTGCTGCAAATTACAAGTAAACTAAATATTCATGCCCATTCATTATAGAATTTGGTAGCAACACGTATCAAGCATCTCTCATATGCCAACCAAGAGAGATTTATGCTTAACTCAGCTTCAAATGAATTCATGCTCTATTATTATTTTTCTCCCTTTTTCCATTTAAGTATTTCCAGCCAATATATAAATGTTCAAGCAGCAAATTAAACATTCATACCATACCTAACATTCTCAGAATCAGTGCCATCTCTAACATTTCCAGAATCAGCGCCTGTTTGGGAGGGCTGAATCGCAGAAGCTTCTGCTTTTCTGAAGTTGGCCCTACACCGCCAGCCCATAACTAGAAACCTGTACCACAAACAAAATTGGTTCATACTAACAGAAACCTGGCTGTCATTCTCAAATGGGCTCCATCAGCAACCCATCAAAGTAGAATAGATTGTATATCTTTTGGGGTTTAGAGAATAGGGACAGGGCTGATCAGTGATAAGTTTTTAAAACAGTGTTTTCAACCTGTTGGTGACCAGGCCGGTCGGGCCAATGAACCGGTCACAATACCAAATCAGCCCAAATTCCAACCTGTAGTTCTTCCAAAACCCCATTGACTTTGTCAATAACCCATTGATTCAAGTGGTCGATGACATGACAGGTTGAACCACTGAATGACTTATTCTCTAAAACACAAAGCAAGAAGTCATTCAGTTCACCTACTTTCAGCTATTATCAAATGGCCCCTTAGATATAGCTAAAGTTCTCAATCAAAGAGGTTAATGGAGTTTATCAGCATCAACTAATCTAATTGAGAGTTAAACTCGGATATATCAGAGGTCAGGAAGTGAACACTCCAAAATTCAAATATAAATATACCAACAGAAAAGTGAACATTTGTCATTGTATATTCAAACCGTATGGCATTCCACCTTCCAAGTGACAACATAGATTCAGGGCCCAAAGATGTAGGTTTTCAGTTCATCGTTTTCTTATGGGATAATAAAATAGTTTTACTACATAAAACACAACCAAAGAAAAGGTATTAATCCGGATGACTGGAGCCAATATCTTGTTTCTTTTATTATGGCCCTTAGAATGGCATCATACACCACATATCTGGTACAATATTACATCATTCAGATTAGGGGTGATTAGGGGTGTCAATGGATCGGTTTTGGATTTGATCCCGTCCAAGCAAAAATCAATTTAGACGGATTAGACAGACTAACAAGACATATTGAATTGGACCAGTTCAGACTTAATGGTCCAAAGTATTTATTGGATTGGATTGGATCTGGTCCATCCATAATGAATTTATATTGGATTGAGCCAATATCCGGTCCATTGATAGAAGATAAAAAAATAAATGTCAATGGACCAGGTTTGGACTAGAATTAATCTAAATTAAAACAAATTTGAACGGATTGGACAGTCCAGACAATGAATTGAACCGGTCCAAAATGGACCAAAACATTCATTGAATTAAATTGGAACTGATCCATTTGTAATGAACCCACATTGGACTGGATCGAATTGGACCAAATCCAGTTCAATTGACACCCCTAATTCAGATGGGTTTCATGTCTACCATACAAGTAAGTAATCAAGAAATTTTTCTACAATATTGTAAAAAAAAAAAGAGAAAAAGAGAAATTTCACCAATTGACCATTATCACTGTGGTCATGCTTTAAGCACATGTTCCACTTTAGCAGCGGTGTTAATCCAGCTATACCACAAAGATATGAGTTGATGATATGGATAATGGAACTATCAATCATAATCTCCTTTGTCTGCCTTACCCCATCTAGACCCTCCATATTAGTCGCATTCCTTTTCAATCCAAGGTCCAACGTTCACTGTTTATCTCTCATCTAAGAGGATTGCAGCTCCTTGTGGGCAAATAACCCACCCTGGTAGGAGTGGGTTTTATGAATGACTTCTCTGATGGTCTTAACCAATGTATTAAAAACCAATCCGAAGGTTAACTATTTTAGCCTCAGGGTCATAAGTCAATGGTTTAATAATTCAGGTTGGATAGGTCATAGATCACAAAATATTGTCTAAATTTACACAAAAAAAAAGAGCAACTCCAATCAAACAACCAAGCACAGAGTTATGGCCGTTGGGAGTTTTTAATACATTATATATTATAACCTACGACTCAACGCAGATCAAACAACTTAAAGGTCCAACCTCTCAACTCAAATGGGTTTTGACCAAATCAACGATATTTTACAAAATAACAGGTTTAAAAAAAATAAAACTAGAAGTAAAACCAAATAACGGTTCAAACTAAGTTTCAAAGTATCAACATGTATCGATCGATATATATCATTCTGGAACCCCTCCGATATACCCCTACAATGGGTGTATAGGGGGTCTGACCAGTTCAAAGGATGGAGGAGCTTTAAAATAGTCCCCCTGAATTGATTGCAAAAATAATAATTAAAAAAATAGCATCAAAAAACAGTATCGATTCGCCCAACATGCCTCTACTAGTGTATCAAATGTATCAATATTTTGAACATTGATTCGAAGTGTCCAATCATCCAGATCAATGACAGTTTGAAAACATTGACCTTAGCTTGCCTTTTATAAATTTCACTGGTTCCACCATATCCCTGTAGAGTAGGGCATTATTTTAGAGGAATTGCATATGGCGTTGTTTGCTAGCATCCAACATCTGTTTTCATGGGCTCCACCAGTACATAGCGCGTTGTGTTCCAAAGAGTTTCATATGACAGTTAGATTTGTACATATATCCGGCCATTATTGATTGAAATAAAAAAGCTCTTAAATCTTACTGTTTGGCAAACCTGACCAGCATCATGCAATTCCCACGTGATTATATACAAAGGCATAAAAATCCAGACTAGACTACATGTGAGATTTTCTTGTGTTGCTTCATTGCATAACCAAATCATTAAGGTTGAATTCCGTGGATGAACATAATATTCGAGACCCATCTTCTCAAATATACAAATTTTATATGAACAATTTTTAAATTATTTAATATGGGGATGTAGATCAAATGGTAGAGTGTTCGCTTTGCATGCGAGAGGTACAGGGTTCGATCCCTGTATCTCCATTTTTTTTTCAATCTCATTTTTGCCATTTTGTGTAATAGATAGAGTATAACTTAGCAGTATCCAAATCAATCTTCAATCAATTCTTTTTTCTACGAATAACAGAACTTCTCTGGAATATTTACATCTGACATTTCTACTGCTAAAATCACATAACTTTTTTTTTGTTGGAACTTGGAAGTCATTACTAATAGCACCATGGGTACTTTATATGCTTTTATTAATCCTTATGTATAACAATTCAATGCTTGATCTAAACCATTTATACTTGTGGAGGATTATTCTAGTTTGAACATTCTTGACTAAGAAGTTTATTCCATCTATATACA
Organism: Nelumbo lutea; assembly: GCF_056320005.1. Taxonomy (NCBI): domain Eukaryota; kingdom Viridiplantae; phylum Streptophyta; class Magnoliopsida; order Proteales; family Nelumbonaceae; genus Nelumbo; species Nelumbo lutea. Next base: position 22,404,275 of record NC_142686.1, on the reverse strand, counting down.
CCGGTTGCTCAATTAACAATTTAACATAACCACCTCACTCAACCTAATTGGGCAATTAGAATGCTTACACAAAATTTACAGTAGGTATAGCTTCTTTATTCCTCTCTAGGGATCCACCTTCTCCACCATAGGCTATTTTTACGTCGGTTGAGTTCATCAATGCTCTCATTTAGTATTTTCATAATCTTCCATTGGAGTCTAAGCGCAGATGCAAGACAGCAAGAGCATTCCGTTGAGCACTGGCCTTATTCTTTGGTCCCATTTCCTGGATGAAAATAAAACATAAAAGTGAATAATAATCCTCTCAAAAAATCTTTTGATGGGTATTAATTCAAACTATTATTCGCAAACAGACCCTGAGCTCCTCAAGTTGAGCTTCTGTCAATGTACCATCCTTCTTCATCCCAGATTTTGCCATAAGTTTGATTACCCACTTGGCTGCTTCACTATAATCTTGCTGAGTAGCACAAAACAACTGCAGCCGCAAGTTCTACATGAAAGAAAGAGCCAGTAAATATATATTATTTTATATAGATATTATTTAAATATATCAAAATATATTTAAAATATTATTTATACTTTAAAATCTTTTATTTATTTTAGATAAATTTATTTTTCAAAAAATACTGTTAACTAAAAAGTTTTGGGGATTTAAGTCCCTTTGAGGAATCTATCCCTATTGGGGATCGGGGATAGAGAACAATTTTTATCCCCAATGGGGATCAAGACTAGGACCGGGATAGGGATTTATTTAAAAATCAGGGTCAAGGACGGGGAATATGATCCCCGTCCCAAACCTACTCATTACCATTCCTATCTAGAGAGTACGGGCATGGTTGATTAGTGATAAGTTGTTAAAACAAGTGTTTTTAACCTATTGATGGCCCAACTGCTCGGGCCAATAAACCCAGAGGTGGAGCTAGGAAATTTTCATGAGGGGGGCCAAAACTTAAGATAGATTGGGAGGAGGGGGGAGGGAGAATAAATATGGATGGTCATAGGGGGCCAACCCAATGGGGTGGGGAATGGGGAGGGAAAACTTTATATGGAATAGTAGGGATTTTTGGGCCATAGGGGGGGGGGGGGGGAGCATGACTTGAAGGGATGGGAGATCCATCACATGGATGGCTGAACCCTTTAGGAAGGTTGGGCGAAATTTCAAAATTTTATTTACTCCCATCTGGGAATTCTATTCCCAATTTAAAAAACTTCATTTTCAAGGTTCATTCTTATAACCAAATCAGACTAAATATGAAACTAAATTAAGGGAGGGATATACCTGATACGGAATCCACCCAAGAAAGCTCCTCCCAATGTAGGAAATCACATTCACATATGCTTAACTATTTCTAACAACCATAAAGAAAGAGGGATTTGCTTCTCTAATGTTTAGCCAAGTAGCACCACTTTCCCCCACTTCCTCCTAAATTGTCTCTAATTCTTATCTATTTCCTAAATTATCTCTAAAATTATCTCTAATTTAGTAGAGAGATTCTCTCCTAAAATATCTCTAATTCCTATTTATCCTCTACCCCACTTTTTATCTATATCTATCTAAAGAAAGTTTCAATTAAAAAAATTCAGAACTATTTAAATTTTAAAACTAAATTTAAAATATTTATTCAAAATATAAAAAATTAATAGATTTAATAATATTCATATTATTAATAATTCAATATTTTTACAAAATTCGTCATGAAATTATGTAGTAACAATAAAAATTATAATTTTATGAATTGTTCAATTTAAATGTTATTCAAATAATAAAAATTTGACATTAAAAAATAAAACTTTATTTAAATATTTCAATAACTAAAAATCTAAAATAAAAAACATTAAAATTTTCTAAATAATATACCAAAATATTTAATATTACGTAATAACATTAAAAAAATAAAAATCAAATAATGAAAATTTTTAAATATTTTATATATTATTCAAATATTTAACATGACAAAATTTTAAATAGTTAAAATAACGAAATTATGTAATAAATATAAAAAATTCTTAAAAGTAGAAAAATGATTATAATAGAATTCACAATATTCATATTAATAATAATTTAATATTTTACAAAATTAATAATGAATTGTGTAATAATGGTATAATTATAATTTTATGGATTATTAAATTTAATTAATAATTAATATTTTAAGAATTTAAATAACAACATTATTTCAATAACTAATTTCCCTTATATCAATTAATAGTTATAGAAAATAACTATCAACAAAATTATATTTATTAGTGATAATTTTACAATAACAGTGTATATTCATTATATATTTATATGTACTAAAATTAATATTTATTTTATTTTCAGTAATTATTCATTGTTTTTATTTATAATTATGCTTTCAATAATTATTTATAAATGTATTTTTATTTTTGTTATTTAATAGAAAATAATCAATAATTATTGGAGATTAAAAACTATTATTTAACTTTTGAAATTTAATATATCGTATTTATTGTATTTTTGTTATAAATTTATTTTAGTAATTATATACTTTTTATAATTTATAGATTAATACTTATTAGAGATTAAACTATTATTTAAGATTACACTATTTATTGACTAATTTAGTATATTTTCAGTATGTACTATATTTTTATATTTATTGTATTTTTATTATATATCTATTATATTTTCATTATAAACTTATTTTCAATGATTGTGTACATTTGCTATAAATTTTCAATAATTATTGGAGATTAAACTATTGTTATTTGTTAGAGATTAGACCATAAATTTAGTTGAAATTATAAGTGTTGAATGGTTCATTTCAGTTGCAGGTTGTTTCGCCAACCAAATCGATTTGATCAAGTCGCAGTTTGTCACTCAAAACCGATTGACCATTAGCGAAAATTAGGAATGGCAATGGGGTGGGTTCAGTGCGGGGATTACATTCCCCATCCTCGACCCCGACCCCCAAATAACTCCCTGTCCCTGTCCCCGATCCCCAGTGGGGAAAGGAATCCCCCCTCTATCCCCGACTCCAATGAGGATGAATTCCCCGTCGTAGACCGAATCCCCAACGAACTAGAGTGTATTAGTGTTTTTGTTTCACCAAATACCAAGACTGAGAGTATGAAAGACTGAAACTGAGAAAGAGAGAGAGAGAGAGAGAGAGAGAGAGAGAGAGGACCATTGCGAGAGTTTAGGTCGACGATGAGAGAGAGTCCGAAGGGTGACCACAATGGTGGTCGGCAACGATGACGAAGGTTGAAGGAAGATCTTTGTTCTTTGAGTATCTCTTCTCTTTGTTCTCTGTCCTCTATCGAGAGTCGAGACTCGAATATCTCTATCCTCTCCTTTGTCCGATGTCCAATGGGCAAGTGGGTAGTGGCAGCAGTAGCAACGGCAATCAGCAATCGGCGAATCAACAATGAAGACGATGCTAGGGTTCAGTGTTCAGTCACCTCTCTAGTCTCTTCTCTCTGTGTATCGAAGACTCAGTCGATTTTTAGAATTTTAGTCGAAGGGTTTTAGTTTTACTATTCATCTATTAAATTAATAAATTAATAATAAATTAATAATGATTATAATTATAATATATATATATATAATTTATAGTTATAATATTGATCGGGGGCAGGTCAGGGCAGGGATTGCATTCCCCATCCCCGACCCCGACCTCGCCAAAGTGCCCCCCATACCCAACCCCGTCGGTTCAGGGATCCTGGGTACCCGTCGAGGACGGGGAAAATTGCCACCCCTAGCGAAAACCCACCAACTTGGGTTGTATTGATTTGGGCTTACTTTCGGCTTAGTTTGTTTATTAAAAATATTTAAACTTTAAAATTTCACAAATTACAATGATATTATTAAAAAGTAAATTACAAAGTTTAAATCTATGATATAAAATATTTTAGACTAACAAATATGGGAATTTTCCTACTTTCCTATATAAAATATTAAATTTAAAATATAAAATATTAATATATATTTATTAAACCAAAGCCAATAAGAAATACTAGAAAACCGACCAACTCGGGTTGAGTTTGATCGAATTGTTTATTAAAAAATTAAAATATAAAACAATTATATACTTTTATGTATTTCTATTGTTTAACTTTTGCTTAACAAAGAATGAGTCCCCGTCACCATGCCTCTCTTTGCTCCATTATCCCCACCCTTCATTCTCTTTGACTTTCTCTCCTTTCCCCTTCCCACCACTCCCATTAAGCCATGTGACCCAACTACCTAAAAATATTCCTATAACCTCTCTCCTAAGGTATCTCATTTAAACCAATAGGAAAGTATCATGTTGCCCCACTCCCTAATCAATTCCTAAAATGCATCCCCCCAATCTATATCCACTTTCCCTCATTTAAAATATTCATATTAATCAATAAATAGTTAAATACGGTTAATACTTAATTCCACCCATATTCAATGAGTATTAAATAGTGTTATTACCAAAAGTTAATAAATACGGTTAGTAAATTACCAAAAATTAATAAACATTGTTATTAGTTTACTCATTAACATCATTTTATAGAAATTGAAAAGTCTTTAACTAATTTCTATAAAATTGAAAATTATATTTAACAATTATCAAAAAGTATAAAATTTTAGTTATTGTTATTTTTACAATTAATAACCAAATACAAATGGGAGAACAAAATATTATAATGTTAGAAATGAAATTATTAATTAATATATATTGAAAAATAAAAGATAAATTAGTGTAATGTTGTTAATAAACTACCAAATAAAAAATATATTTAATAACAATTTAAAAAAAAATCAATAAATCCCCATAGTTATACAAATGTAATAAATTTTTCAACAATTTTCATTAAACAACATTTTCGTAAAATAACATTTTTGAAATTAAAAGATATAAGTTATTTGAAAGTTTATTTAAAATGCATTAAATAATTATTGAAATTTATTAGAATATTTTGGAAATTTTAGGAAAATTTTTTACATTTGATATATTTTGGAAAATCATTGAAAATTTATGTAATTTTCATTGCAAATTATTGAAAATTATTAAAGATAAATGACTATGGGAAATGGGAAACTATAATTTGAACAAATAATTAGACAAATTATTAAGATAAATTAGTATAATATTGGAAAAATAAATTATTGGTTAGTTTATATCAGAAATTATAAGATAAATTAGTATAATTCTGTAAGTAAACCAGTTAAAAATAAAATAAATTATTTAATAAAAATTTAAATAAATATGAAGAAATTTTGAAAATTACACAAGTACAATAAATTTTCATAAAATTACATTTTTGAATATTAAAGACAATTTAGTGTACTTTTAGAAATTTACCATGTGGTTGATACTCAATATATCCTTTTGATCATTTTATCATCAAATTGAATATTGGGTTGATAGGAACATTATTTTCAAAACTGGATCAAACCAGATGGTTAGACTGGAAAAATTGGGAATCGGACACCGTTTCACCTCAAAACCGCTTTTTGTCCAAAACCCGTTTATTTAGTTAGCGAACCTAAGACCTGGGCGAACGTCAGAAAGCAATTTTTGGCCTTTTTTGTTTTTCTAATTTATTATTATTTTTTTTTGTGAGAGCAGGTCATCTGTTTGGACCAAACAGTCAAACCGTTCGACCCCAGAATGGTTCCCTATCCGATCCAATTTTATAAACCTTGGACGGGGAGTGGGTATTGTGCCTTGAGCTTGTCTTGGTGTGCGGCATGGCCTGGCCCAAGGCCTGACCCATGAACCAGCCCGACCCACGGCACAACATCGGTCCATGCGGGCTCGAGTCGTGGGCCATGCCAAACCGACCCCCCAAATTATCCTAGAGGAGGGAGGCATGGCCCGGGACGCCTTATATGCCAGCACGACACGACTCGCACTTTGTGCAGGCTACATGTGGGTCATGTCTTGCTGACCCAACACAACCCAATTTACACCTCTACTTGAACCCGCCCAAACTGGGGATGGGGCATGGAAATTCGAAAATTCTCCATCCTTAATGAGGAGTGGGGTGTCTTGCCCTTGAACTCGCCCGACATTGAGTGGTTACCTTGCCCTGGACCCGCATGACACTAGGGATGGGGCGGGGATGGGGTAGAGTGTCGTGACTATGGGGTAGGGAAAGGGATGGGGTGCCCTATCCTTAACCCACCCAGTTGTCATTCCTATATAATTGTTAATTATTAGTGGAATTAATAAAAAATGTTTGCTTTTATAATTATTTTTATTTATTTAAAGTTAATCAAAATTTTATTTAAAAATAATAAAAAAATAAATTTATTAAAATTACTATAAATTATTAATAAAACTAAATTTATTAAAAAATATTTGTTCATATTCAATTAACAATAATTATTTTTTTTATAAATCAACATTAAATGAAAAAATAAAATTATTAAATCTTTCAGATTTTCCCATGCATCACACGGTCCCTACAAGTAAGTATTTAAAATAGGTGATGGGACCGCACAATGACACAATAAGTGGAAAAATAAGTATTCGTTCATATTTGACCAAAAAAAACACCAATAGTACTTATTTTGAAAATAAGTAATTAAAAAGTAAGTATTCGTTCATATTTGACCAAAAAAAAAACACAATAAATTGCTCAAACCTTCCCTAGAGTTTCTAACCACTACTGAAACCTTCCCTTTAATAATTGCAATCACTTCCCCTGAACTTTGCAGCACGGTTTTAAATAGATCCCTCGATTAGAAATTTCTAATAAGAGGCATGAAAAATGTCAAAAAATACACATGGAGTTACTTTTGACCAAAATATTTGTTTTCTCCAAATTTTCCCTTCATATCCATCTCCGAATGGTAAGGTGCAACTTTAAGCTCTCTTATTTTTCTTTCATAAAAGTTTGAATTGATTTTTTCCTATTTTTAGAAACTAGACTCAATAGTAACTACAATGGTATTTGGGCATGAAATTTATGACTCTTGTTAGAGGATTCTAGCATAGGGGGTTTACTAGCAACTGTGTCAAAAAGTTTAGGAGAAATGATTATAATACCAAACTTTAGTGGAGGTTTCAATAAGGGTTAGAAACTTTAGAGGAGGTTACATTAATTTACCCTATTGATAAGTGATTTTCTCGTGGGACAAAACTGTCCCCACAGTTTTTCAATATTTCCATCAATTGCCCCTCTTTGTTGAGAAGACAATAGAGCCCTGTTGTCTTCTCCTTTTTGCGCAAACAGCTGCGGCCACGGCAACGATGTGCAACCCAGGCAGAAATCTGGAGCGGAGTGAAATTTAGAGAGATGGAATGATGATGGACAAATGTGACAATGAGTGAACTTAGATTTTCAGGTTTGATGTTAATATGTATAATGTAAATACATACAAAATATAAGGTTTTGCATTCTATATATTTGCATTTGTACTCTTTTCAAACTGAGCCTAAAGAAAGAAAGAAGCAAACGAGATTTACAGCTAGCTCGTTTGGTCCAGGATGGCTGAATGATCATCAAATTATGTTATACTCCGCAGCAGAATCTCCGAAAGACCATAGAGAATTTTGAATTTTGGAACGACAAATGAAAAACCCTTGAACCAACTTCTTTCACTTTGCTGGCAACAGAGGGAACAACTCTCCAACGTTCTTAGGAAGGGCCTAGGTTTGAGTGGAAGCTAAGGCAAGAAAAGGGGAAAATTCTCCATTAGTAACCTATATTTTGGGCCTAGTGCTATTTTGGTTCTTAAACTTTAAAACGTTATAATTTAGTATCCGAATTTTTAAAATGTACCAATCTAATACCTATCGTTAATCAACCATTAAGTGACATTTAAAATAACATAAATATCCTTTGAGTGTCATCTAATTCTCTTTATCAACCATCTAAACATTGACAAAAATGAATAGTTCCAAATCGTTGCTCTTCTATTCAAAAAAATTAGGGTCACTAAGATGTAACCCAACCTTTCTTGGATAGAAGAGGCAAGGATTTGGGAGTGTTCATTTTTTGTCAATGTTTTGGAAGGTTGATAAAGAAAATTAAATGGCACTGGAAGGGCATTTGTCTTTTCAAATGCCACTTAACGGATGGTTAATGGGCTAATTAACGGCGAGTATTGGATTGGCACGTTTTGAAAGTTCAGGTACTGAATTGTTGAATTTTAAAGTTTAGGGACCAAAGTGGCATTAGACCCAAAATACAGGCACTAATCGGGAATTTTCCCTTAAGAAAAAACAATTTAGAGTAAATTACAAAGATCCCACTGTGCTATGAGATCAGTGACAAAGACCCCTCCTATACTTTAATTTGTCACAGAAATCCCCTTGAACATTAGCAGTGAGACAAAGATTCTCCTATGTTAGCATTCCATCAGTTAACTTCCAAAAAATTTTTCATTCAATTGTTTAAATTTTTTTAGATACCCAAACTACCCATTTTCTTATATATTTGAATTGTGAGAAGACATCACCACCCAAATCGCCATGGATTCTGGTAAATACAATGATATCATTGAGTGGTGGAAAAGAAAGAAAAAAAAAATGAAAAAAGAAAACTGAATCTTGAAGATACTCCCAACCAAGAAAGGATGAAGTTCTTGGTTTTGCATTTAAGAAATATTAACATTTTCCGGCAAGAGAAGCAAGGGACTGTACGGAGAAAAGAAAAGAAAGAAAAAACGAAAAAAAAAAAAGGACTAAAATTTGGGTTTAATTTCTTTAGTGGAAACCAATCATCGTTGTGGCCGATTTAAGTAATTTAACGCATGAAGGTATGTTAGATTAGGGTTTGAGAGAAGAGGACAATAAAAAGAAAATAAAGAAAGTTTAGACGGGTATTTTATTAATTTAACGCATTCTGTCATTTAACTTAACAGTTAAGGGGTCTTTGTCTCATGGACAAAGTTTAGAGGAGTCTTTTTATGGCAAATTTAAATATAGGGAGCCTAAGAGTCTTTATCACTAACCCATATACAAGGGGATTTTGTAATTTACCCAACAATTTAAATTTTTTCATCCTTTCCCTGTCCTGTAAGGAATGAGGAATTCAATATGCTTTGTAAACCAAAAGAAACAGAGATGGTGGAGACCTGTTAAGCCCAATGTAGACTCAATGGATGATCCTGGACCATATATATTCTAAGGAAGAAAAAGTATTATTATATGATATCTGAATTATTGCCCTCTAATAATAATAATAATAAATCATTATTATTCTAAGGAAGAAAAAGTATTATTATTATTATTATTATTATTATTATTATTATTCCAATTTTCTATTGTAGATTATAAAATAAATTATTTGATAATACCACATGTGTGACACGTAGATTTATGTGTGTGGTGAGGGTTATAATTATCATTTTCATTGAAATAGTTTAATATAACATTTATAAAATAAAATATGTATGCATTTGTTAAGGTTATATTGTCATTTTCACAAAATAAACACTTGGTTAAGGTGGTTCACCAAACACTATAACCCAAGCATTTATAAGTATTTATTCAAATAAATACTTATTTCTCAAACGTACGTACTTATTTGCCAGTCATACCCTACAACTTATTTCTTTTTTTCAAAAAGTCATTGACTCGGTCAACAATCTATTAATTCAAATGATTGATGACATCAATTATCTCATTAATCGAGATAATTGGACCACTGAATGACTTATTCCCTAAAACACAAGAAGTCATTCAGATCGCCTGCTTTCAGCGCTATTATCAAATGGCCCCATAGATACCTAACTAATCTAATTGAGAGTTAAACTTGGACAAGTATCAATGGTCTACAAAAGTGAAAGCTCCAAATATACCAACAGAAAAGTGAGTAGTTTTTTTTTTTATTCAAATCAAGGTTTTTAAACCAAATTGGATAGGGACCCATTCTAGGTCCGGTTCAATTGGTCTGATCATTTGAATCAAACAGATGGCCTATTTTGATAAAATAATAAAAAAAAAATGGTCAAAAACCATTGTACAGATTGACATTTCGACCACATCTAAGTTAGCGATTCACTAACAAATCAACAGTTTTTTGCCAAAAAACTGTTTTAAGCTGAAATGGAACCGATCTGGGTTTTCCAGTTGGACCATCCGGTTCGATCCGATTTTGAAAACAATGGTTCAAATCGTACGTTCAGAGCAATCCCAATGTTGCATTAACTCATCTAAAAGTGTTTCATTTTCATCTACTATTTGACCGTTTCACTTTCCCTCGTTTCATCTTTTTGTAAATTTAAGATTCCAATATTTCCCCTTCTTTTTTGTCTTAAACTGCCAATTTTTGTTTGATCCACCCAACTTATATTCGTGTTTTCGTTTATTAGGTCAAAACACAAAAAAGTGTATGGTTTTGTTTCAACCACCTTTTTGACTATTTCAATAATGCCCCTACTTTTTGTTTTATATACTACTTATGACGATTATTTCATGCCATTTTTATTTTAGGGTTTCCAATGGATAGGGTCAATTGACCGAACTGATCATATTGATTCTGGTATTGTTATCTTTTCCCAATTAATAATTGGGTATAGACTGCTTCTTGTTGTTTCCAACTCATTTAGAATTAATAATATATATAGGTTTCTCGTTTTTATTATGATTTTTTACAACTGTAAAATGGGCTTTACCGGCCCGTGGGTTGTTCCGGGCCATGTCGTTCTTCTTAGGGATAACTTAGGGGGTCAGTTCGGCATGGCTCACGGCCGAAGCCCATGCGTGCCTGTGCCATGCCGTTCTATGCCACGAGCCAGGTTGGTCCGTGGACCAAGTCTTGGGCCTTGTCAAGTCGTGAATCAGGCAAAAGCTATTTATTTAAAAAAATTTTTAAAAAATAAAATTTTAATTTTATATGAATTTTGATGTATACAATTGCTTATATATACAATAATTAAATAAATTAACATAATAAAATTGAAAACAATTGTTTTTTTGTTAATATATTATTATATAATATATATGGGTTATGTCGGGTTGGGCCGCAGGCTAGGTTGTGCTGGCATGCAGGCCGTGGGCGGCATGGCCCGCTCGGTCTCAGTCGTGCCATGTTGGCCTGGCCTGCGGACCTAAAACCCCAAGTCCAACACAGCCCAACGATATTGTCGGGCCTAGCATGGCCCATAGACCGTTGTGCTGAGTCAATCCAAATTCGTGTCAGGCCATGCTGGGCCGCGGGCACCACAGCTGGATTTACACCTCTATAATTTTTATTATATTTTACATCTTAAAGTACAATTTTGAAAGACAATATATAAGATAATATTAGTTAAAAACTACTATTGAGGTGTCCAAATTGAGTCATATGTTTAGAGGTGTTCAAGCAATCTAAGTAGGTGTTTGGCATCAATGCCGTTGCCTTAGAGATGTTTTCTAAGAAAATAGTGCTTTATGCATGAGGGTCTGTTGCACCATTTTCTCAGAAAACGGCTCCTTCTTTTTGGCATCGATGCTGCCACATAGTCTGTTTTCTGGGAAAACAACACTATATTTGTTTGGCACCAGTTCTGTATAACCATTTTCAGCATTGGCCAGCATTATCCTATGCCCAAGATGATGTCACATTGATGCCATGTGTCGTTGCACCGTTGACAGCAACAATAAAAAAATGCAAAACACTTAAAAATACTTTCAACAAGATATGCTTGTGCAAAACACATGCTTATTTGCTAGTTGATGAAAATGCAACACTTTTTAGACATGCCAATGGGGCGGGTTTGGAGAGGGTATTCTAAATTCCAAATCCTACCCGCCTCCCTAAGCCTCCCAACCTGTACCCTCCCAAAAACCTCTAACGGGTTGGACACTCCCATATATGAAAATGCAAACCCTTCTTGACCCTACTGTCCTGCATTTGAGGGTGGATGGGTACAATTGACGGGTTGGGTCCAAAACCCACATCTAATTTTTAATTATATATAAGCAATAAACAAATAAGATAATATGAACAATCATCAAAATTTCCAAATGTTTGATTAGAAAACATATAAAATAGATAAATCATCAATTATCCTTCATATGAAATTCAAAATATCATTAAATTTAACAACTAGTACGTTTATGCGACTTCCAACTAGGGGTGACAATGGACCGATTTTGGATTGGACCTCGTCCAAACCAAAATCAAATTGGAGGATTGGACAGACATATTGAATTGGACTAGTCCAGACTTAATAGTCCAAAGTATTTATTGGATTAGATTGGACCTGGTCCATCCATAATGAATTTACATTAGATTAGGTTGGATTGAGCCAATATCTGGTCCATTGATAGAAGATAAGAATATAAGTGTCACTGGACCAGGTTTGGATTAGAACTAAACTAAATTAAAATAAATTTGAACAGATTGAACTGTCCAAACATTTAACTGGACTGGTCCAAAATACTCATTGGATAAGATGGACCTGATCCATTTGTAATGAACTCACACTGGATTGGATCGGGTTAATTTAACCAAATCCAATCCAATTGACATCCCTACTTTCAACAATATACAGGCAACGGAGGGTTGGATTTAGCCCAATACCATAACCCACCTGTACTTGTACAAGTTGTGAAACCTCAAAAATCGTCCCTGCCCCCAAAGTCTGTTTTACACCCCATTGAGGTGCGTAAGGTTGAAATTGCCATCCCTACTAATTACTAATTACTATTGGTTTGACTTTGACCTTCCTGGTTAGTGTCCAGAGTTGCTCCTTTAAATTGTTCACGTTCTAATTAAGAACATACAAATTAAAGCAGAAAACAAATAAAGAAACTCTTTTGTCTTCAATTAGTACAAGAAAATGCCAATTTATTTAATATGCGTTTACTTAGAAGAAGAGATGGTAGTGCAATTCTCGTTTATTTAATTAATTAGATGAAGCCGAATTAATAATCCATGCATCACCAACAAAAGCGAAGAGATTATTCAACTTAATTACAAATGAAGATACACACACAACGATAGGGGTTAAATCCACTGCCACTGCAAAGACCATTACCATTGTACTCCTGGGTGCACCACTGCCGGCATGAGGCCAGATCACAATCATTGCCATTCCGAACAGCTCGACATAAGGCAGCATCCGAACTGGGCACCATTGATGCAACTGCAACAACCATTGTTTATCGTTCATACAATTAATAAGAAAATTATGCAAGTGATCATATATAGATGAATAAACAGAGACAAACAAATAAATGAGAATGAGGAAAGCTTAAGAAACCTGAAAGGAGTAGAAGGACAAAGAAGAAACTGCAGAAAAGCTTAGCCATCTTTCTTTCTGTCAACTATTTAGACAAATTTGCTCTATAGTATTGTGCGTGCAAGAAAGCTGTGTGTATCTTATCTTCTCGATCGATATGGAAACGCTAATAAGTTGTAGGGGCATTTATAGAGTTTTCGATCTGTAAATTTTTTATTCCTATATAAATAGCACTCAGTTCTAATTAAGGTGCATGAATTCACCGGAAAGATTTAAAAAAAAAAACTGTGAAATAGTTAAGGCCTTACTTAATCTACGTTATTCTTAGTTTTGGAAGTATTTTGGATTGCTAAGGGAGATTTTCAAACACATTAAAACAAGAGTTTATGTTACGTTGTTTGAGTGGCACACATATCAAAGACAAATATAACTTCAATGGGTGTAAAAACCTTGATGAATGTGCCATGTGCCCATCTCTAACCTATAGAATGAGTACCTAATTAATTAATATATCCTCAACAAAATCAAGAAATTGACTGATCAAAAATAGCCCAGGTTGTTTATAAAATTTGGTGTAGGAAGCCAGTTTTACCAGTGGCATGGTCAGATGGCTAAGTATGTTCTCTACATGAGCTGAAGCATGAGATGGGATGGGGTGGAGCAGATAGTGCCTCTAATTAATTACCATCCATGGTCCGCCCCACAAATCATGTGCTGATGCCAACTTGGGAAACAATATATATAGTGGATGGCATCAACTTTAATTTTGAAAATAAAAGGGCTCTGTACATGTTATTAAGATGCTTGGAGTTAGCTTTGGTTAACATGGACCATCGATACAGCTTAACAAGAAGAAATTTTAGCCTACAAACCATCAAATTATAGCCTATTAAATTAAATTATTTACTTGCTGCTAACAAAGTAAAGCTAATAAAATCTGTGTTACTGATAGTAAGGCTATGTATTGTATGTTAAACATGGTTACTCTATTTACCATCTTCAAATAATTACTGTGTCTTGCATTTAGTGCTGTATATTTCTAATACAATTTTGCCTTAAAATCAAAGGATTGAGTTGAATGAGCTGAAGTGCCGAACTGAACTGACAAATAATCTTTCACTGTTTTTGGTTGTCTCTGTGCAAGGGATCTGACGATGGCTACACAAGGATGGTGGCCCATTTCTCTGCTACATACATGGTAGCAGCAGCTGCCAGTAACAAACACCATGTTCCTTCAAAGGCCCACCAATCATGCGTACTGAAAGAAATATATGGATTCTGGGCTATCTTGTATCCATTTTCGAAATCCAAACAATGCCATTTCTTTGACATAGGTCATTGCTGCAAATTACAAGTAAACAATGAATATGGCTTTGTTTTCTGTTTTCTTATAATTAATTAGAAAATTATATATTCATGCCCATTCATTTTCGTTTTCTGTTTTCAAATGAATTCATGTTCCTTTATTATTATTTTTCTCCCTTTTTCATTTAAGTATTTCCAGCCTATATATATATATATTTGGGACGGTCAGCAGCTTCCTTTCCCGTTCGAACCCAGAAGCAGAGCAGCAACGGCAGCACCCCTCTCAGCCACTCCCTCCCTCTCTCCTCTCTTCTTCTCTTTCTTCTTCTTCCGTAATTTTTTTCATGTTCCTTTAGTGTTTTTTTGGTTCTTCATCTTCAGTCATGGGGGATCCCGAAATAGATGTTGCTCCAGGGCAGCCGAAGAAAAGAACTTTTAAGAAGTTCAGCTTCCGAGGGGTCGATTTGGATGCTTTGCTCGACATGTCTACTGATGAACTTGTGAAGCTCTTCCATGCCAGGGCTCGCAGAAGGTTTTAACGAGGTCTGAAGAGGAAGCCGATAGCTTTGATCAAGAAACTGCATAAGGCAAAACGGGAGGCTCCACCTGGTGAGAAGCCAGAGCCAGTTAGAACTCACCTTCGTAACATGATCATAGTACCGTAAATGATTGGAAGCATCATTGGGGTTTATAATGGAAATACCTTCAACCAAGTCGAAATCAAGCCCGAAATGATTGGTCATTGCCTTTCCGAGTTCTCTATCACTTACAAGCCCAGTTAAACATGGTAGGCCGGCTATTGGCGCTACCCATTCGTCAAGGTTCCTTCCTCTCAAGTGAGATCATCGTTAAAACTGGGTACCCGGGGAATTGTTATGGCAAGAGTAGTTCTGGTGCAATGTTGCTGCATATCAATTAAATTTTGGATTTTTAGTTATTTTTTTCGAATTCCTACTTTTAATTCAACTCCAGTTTGTTTTTATTGGTAGTTTAATCTCCATTTTGGACTATTAGTGCCGGAGGGCGTCTTCGGAGTTTTAGTCGTGGAGTTCTCTGTCTCTCCCTCCATCTTCCTCTTCACTCTTCTCCCTCTTAACAGTGTTGTGTTTTCCTATTATTTTCCCATATACGAAAACAAACAAGGGAAAGGTAAATTCTTATACTTTTCCATCCCATCCCACCCCAATCTTCGCACAAACCAAACAGAGCCTAACAGAAACCTAACTGTCATTCTCAAATGAACTCCATCATCTGGAGAGTAGGGACAGGGCTGATCAGTGATAAGTTTTTAAAACCCGGTATTTTCAACCTGTTGGTGACTGGGCCAGTTGGGCCAATGAAGGGGTCATAATACCAAATCAGGCCAAATTCCAACCTGTTATTCTTTTAAAAACCCATTGACTTAGTCAACAACCCATTGATTCAGGTGATTGATGACACCACAGGTTGAACCACTGAATGACTTATTCTCTAAAACACAAAGCAAGAAGTCATTCACTCCACCTACTTTCAG
Organism: Nelumbo lutea; assembly: GCF_056320005.1. Classification (NCBI taxonomy): domain Eukaryota; kingdom Viridiplantae; phylum Streptophyta; class Magnoliopsida; order Proteales; family Nelumbonaceae; genus Nelumbo; species Nelumbo lutea. The sequence goes on along the minus strand of NC_142686.1, from coordinate 22,388,340 downwards.
CTATTATTAAATGTCCCCTTAGATATAGCTAAAGTTCTCAATCAAAGATATTAATGGAGTTTATCAGCATTAACTAATCTAATTGAGAGTTAAACTAGGATATGTATCAAAGGTCAGGAAACGTGAAAACTCCAAATTCCAAATATACCAACAGAAAAGTGAACAGATTTGTCATTGTACATTCAGACCGTATGGCATTCCACCTTCCAAGCGACAACATAGATTTAGGGCCCAAAGATGTAGGTTTTCAGTTCATTGTTTTCTTATGGGATAATAAAATAGTTTTACTACATAAAACACAATCAAAGAAAAGGTATTAATCCGGATGACTGGAGCCAATATCTTGTTTCTTTTATTATGGCCCTTAGAATGGCATCATACACCACATATCTGGTACAATATTCATCATTCAGATTAGGGGTGTTAATGGTCCAAAGTATTTATTGGATTGGATTGGATCTAGTCCATCCATAATGAATTTATATTGGATTAGGTTGGATTGAACCAATATCTTATTCATTGATAGAAGATAAGAACATAAATGTCAATGCACCAGGTTTGAGCTAAAATTAATTTAAATTAAAACAAATTTGTACAGATTGGGCAGTCAGGACATTGAATTGGACCAAATCCAATTCGATTGACACCCCTAATTCAGATGGGTTTCATGTCTACCATACAAGTAATCAAGAATTTTTTCTAAAATATTGTGAAGAGAGAGAGAGAGACACTTATTGACCAAGTAGCACTGTGGTATTGCTTTAAGCACATGTTCCACTTTAGCAGCGGTGTTAATCCAGCAATACCACAAAGATATGAACCCAAATTTCCTATTCACTTTTTCCACCCACTCTCGACCCACCTTGAATTGCAACCACACATCTCTCATTTTATAATAGAGATGTGTGACTGTGATTCACGGCAGGTAGAGAGTGGATAGGAAAAGTGAGTAGGAAATCCCGTTCGCAAAGATATGGGTTGATGATATGGATAATGGAACTATCAATCATAATCTTCTCCTTTGTCTGCCTTACCCCATCTAAACCCTCCATATTAGTCGCACTCCTTTTCTATCCATGGTCAACATTCTCTGTTCATCTCTCATCTAAGAGGATTCCAGCTCCTTGTGGATAAATGACCCATCCTGGTGGGAGTGGGTCATATGAATGACTTCTGCATAGTTTCAACCAATGTATTAAAAACCGATCCAAAGGCTGAATTATTTTAGCCTCAGGGTCGTGGGTCAATGGTTCAACAATTCGGGTTGGATAGGTCATAAATCACAAAATATTATCTAAATTAACAAAAAAAGCGCAACTCCAGTCAAACAACCAAGCACAGAATTATGGCCTTTGAAAGTTTTAAATACATTATATATTATAACCCACGACTCAACAACCAGATCAAACAGGTTAAAGGTCAAACCTCTCAAGTAAAATGGGTTTTGACCAAATCAACAATATTTTACAAAATAACAGGTTTGAAAACATTGACCTTAGCTTACCTTTTTCAATTTCCACTGGTTCCCCCATATCCCTGTTGGGGTAGGGCATTATTTTAGAGGAATTGTATATGGCGTTGTTTACTAGCATACAATATGTCTGTTTTCATGGGCTCCATGGTTCCCAAAGAGTTTCATATGACATAGTTAGATTTGTACTTATATCCGGCCATTATTAATTCAAATCAAAAAGTTCTGAGGCTCAGTTTGGAGGGTGTACAAATGCAAATGCAAATGCAAATATATAGTGTAAAACTTTATGTTTGTATTATTTTATACATATTTTCACTGCACATATTTATATTTGTACTCTTCCAAAACTGAACATTAAATCTTACTGTTTGGCATACCTGACCAGCAACATGCAATTCCCATGTGATTAAATCCAGACTAGACTACTGCATCACCCACAACACTTCTTCGCATGGGAGATTTTCCTTGTGTTGCTTCATTGCCTAACCAAATCATTAAGGTTGAATTCATGAATATAATATTCGAGATATAGATGGCCCAATCTACTCAAATATACAAATTTTATATGAATGATTTTCAAGTCATTCAACTAGAGGATATAGCTTAAATGGTAAAGCGCTTGCTTTGCTTGTGAGAGAAGGTACAGGATTCGATCCCCTACATTTTCATTTTTTTTCAATCTCATTTTTGTCATTTTGTCTAATAGATAGAGTCTAAAGGTGTAAATCAAGTTGTGTCGCCGTGCCAGGCCCGACATGATCATGCGGGCCATGTTGGGCCTAGGGTTTTAAATCCATGGGCCGGCACGATTGAGCAAGTTGTGCAGCCCGCAGTCCACATGTCGACACGACTCATATATATTATTTATAAATTTTTTATATATTTATATAATATTAAATAAATTATCATTATATAATAATATATAGTATATAATATATTAATAAAATAAATAATTGTATTTAATTATTGTATATATAAGCAATTATATACACAAAATTCATATAAAATTAAAATTTTAAGATTTTTGTCAATTTTTTTAAAATAAATAACTTTGACTTGATGCACGGCCAGACCTAGCCCAAGGCTCAGCCCACGGGCCAACCAGGCCCGTGGCACGACACCGGCCCGCACGGACCTAGGCTAGACCTGTTCATGGGCCAAGTCGGGCCAGGTTCGGGAGCTCGAGCTCGGCCCTCATAAAAAGCCCGAAGCCTGGGCCTGGGCCCGAGCCCGAAATTTAGCCCATACTGTTACTACTGCTAAAGCGGCTGAATAGAGAGAGAGAGAGAGAGAGAGAGAGAGAGAAATTATAAAGAAAAGAATAAAAAAATGTATATATTAATTTATAAATATATATTTCAATAAATATTATATTATTTATATATTTTATATAATATATAAAATACATATTATATATTTTATAAAATATATAATGCTAAGTCGGGCTAGGCTTTTTTGACAAATCCTGAGCCCGGCCCGAAACACAATCAGGCTTACTGTATTAAGCCCGAGGTCAGGCCACGGGCCTAATTACATGACCAAACCCGACCAGGGTGCAGGCCGAGCCATCGGGCTACTCAGCCCATGAACAGGTCTAGCCTAGGCCATGGGCCGTGTCGGATTGACCCCAAATTTTTCACCGAGAAGGGTGACAGCCCGTAATGGCCCGCAGGCCGGTCCAACACGACCTACTTTACACCTATAATACAGACTACAACTTACCAGTATCCAAATCGATCTTTAATCAATTCTTTTTTTTTTTTTTTTTTTATGAATAACAACACAAAGAAAAACGAACATCAAAGTGAAAACAGAACTTTTCTGGAATATTTACATCTGACATTTCCACTGCTTAAATAACAACTTTTTTTAACCAATAGTCTTTTTTTGGTTTGTGTGAGAACAAAGAGTTTGCGTGAGAACATAGAGTTTGCGTGCGATAGAGAGTTTTCCAGTCGATTCAAAACCCCTCCCTGTCTGGGAGGGGTCTCCCTCTCTCATCAGCGATGCGAGTATCCCTCTTGCATCGCTTGATGCAAGTTTTCCTCTTTTACCATAGGTTTTTGATAGATAGGGTGAATTTTTGTTGTTTTATTTGCTTTTTTTTGTGTTTTCTTTTGTTGGTCGATTGTTGTCTTGTTCCTTTGGTTTTTCCCTGTATACGATGGCTTGATCTTTGTTTTGAGAAGTGGTTCATCCTCTACGACTTGTTCTCCATTGGCTTTATTTTCATGAAGGCTGAAGATGTGGTTGTTTCTAAAATCGCTCTGAATGGTGACATCTGTTCTAGAAAGAAATATGTGGATGCTTTAATGACGACTTTGTTTGGGAGTATCATCTTCCTTGGAATGCTTTCTAGTGTGGTGTATTCCAATGAGTTGTTCTTCAATGAGGATTATTCTTTGTTCTAGGCTTCTGGCATATCTTTCCGGTGCAGCCCAATCATTTCCATTCAGTCTCCCGCACTGTCCAGCCTTTCAGTTATTAGAGGAACCATTTTTTGGTACTTTTGTCAGACCATATTCTCTTTTAATGGGGGCGTGGCCTTTTCTTGCCTCATGCCTAGGGACGATTTGCCTTGGAACGATTTGCCTTGGAAGGAGTTATTTTGCAAGATAACTATTACGTCTAAGCCTGGGTGAGACAATGGTTGGCTCTCTTTTCACTTTTCAAATCTGAAGTTTTTAGTTGTGATTGCCATAGAACAGGTGACTTTGGCAATTTTTTCTGTGTCCCCATCAGGGTTCAAAGTATCGGAAAAGCTATGCATATCGGCAAGGCAAATTTAAGAGACATATCGAGATACACCATGGATATACATGGATTAATGAAAATTTAAGATATGCATGGAAATGCTATAAATACTCTAATAAATCATAAATAAACATCAATATCACTAAATATAAGACATAAATGAGCTATTTATGCATAAAAATAGCACGTTTTAGTGGGTTTTATGAAAAAACATATTATAATCAATAAACGGGAAGTCGGGAACAAAAACATACTATCTAATTATGGACATAATAGATCAAGTAATTATTTTGCATGTTTTATTCTAATTTTCTAAAAACTAAATAATTATTTTGCATGTTTTATTCTAAAAATTAAATTAAAATTAAGAAAAGTAAATATGTAACAAAAAATTGAATGGATTTATGAACATAATAGATGAAATAATTATTTTGCATATTTTATTCTAAAAGTAAACTAAAATTTTAAAAATAAATAAATATCAATGATTCGATGTTTTAAAGCACAGAGGTGTTCCACTACCTAGAGGGCATGAAGCATAGTTCAGAACACAAGAGGCGTAAGCTTCCTTAAGAGGAGGAAGGAGGAAAGAGGAAGGGGGGATTTCATTTTTTTTCTTTATCTTTAATAAAAATCTTTTATATTAAAAAAAATAAAAATGCATAACATTTGTTAAAAGGGGGGTCTTGTCGAAATAGCACCATTGGTACTTTATATGCTTTTATTAATCCTAATGTATAACAATTCAATGCTTGAGCTAAACATTTATACTTGTGGAAGATTATTATAGTTTGTACATTCTTGACTAAAGAGTTTATTCCAGCTATATACACCAGTTGCTCAATTAACAACTTAACATAGCCACCTCACTCAACTAAATTGGGTAATTAGAATGCTTACACAAAATTTACAGTAGGTATACCTTCTTTATTCCTCTCTGGGGTTCCACCTGCTCCACCATAGGCTGTTTCTACGTCGGTTGAGTTCATCAATGCTCTCATTCAGTGTTCTTATAATCTTCCTCTGGAGTCTAAGCGCGGATGCAAGAGCATTCCATTGAGCACTTGCCTTATTCTTTGGTCCCATTTCCTGGATGAAAATAAAACATAAAAGTGAACAATAATCCTCTCAAAAATTCTTTTGATGGGTATTAATTTAAATTATTGTTCAGACAGACCCTGAGCTCCTCAAGTTGAGCTTCTGTCAATCCACCATCCTTCTTCGTCCCAGATTTTGCCAGAAGTTTGATTACCCACTTGGCTGCTTCACTATAATCCTGCTGAGTAGCACGAAACAGCTGCAGCCGCAAGTTCTGCATGAAAGAAAGAGCCAGTAGACCTTCCCTATCAAAATATGGATGAGCTAAAGCAGCCTTAGCACTGGTTCTTTGCCGTGCTTTGTACCGAACCATAGATGTGAGAAGTTCCACCCTATCCCACCATCTAAATCCAGTAACTCAAATCCTCTCCTGAGTTCTGGGCTGGACGATGCTCTACAGTTTTCCTCCATTCAACCAAATCGTATCCACATCTTTTCAGCTGGCGGTTGAATTGTATGAGGCTACTGTCTGTGCGTAATGATGGGAATGCCTAGAATAAGAACCATATATGCTGAGTCAAAAATAAACAATATGAAATCCCATAATGACTTAAGATTGCAGTAGTAAAAACAAAAACCATTGAACTGATGTGGCATGTGAGAACTGAGAACACAACTAGGAAAATGTGATATTATAGTCTATTTTTCCTTTTTTTTCCAATCAATAAATATAATATAATTGTTTTCTTTGTTACTTGCAGTGAGGATTAAAGACTTAAGTCTTCCAACAAAAATATGAATAGGCACAGGTAACCAATTAGCCAAATCAATCTCAATCAGCATGGTTGCTGCCACATTTATTAGAATTTGAATACAACTTTAACTTATACCTCTGCCCCACGAAAGCGCATTCTGCTCCTAAAACCAGAGGGAAATCAGCATAGTTGGGTCATGACCTGGCCAAATTGTTGGCCCTACTTTAAGTATTCTAGCAACTTTATGAGCTTAGAGGAACCATGGGATGGAAAGCTAACAAAGGAGATGGCCAAACTTCCAAGTTTCAGAAACAAATCAAGTTATAATTATTGTGACACATGGAAATAAATAGAGGAAACATCCAATCTATCAGGTATATATCAGTCACTCACCATTTGCAAGAATATGAGCCCAACGCTGTATATATCAAATCTATCAGGTAGATTCATCTGGCAAAGAATAATATCATCAAACCACAGAAAATGAACTTTATCCTCTGAAACTTAATTCAAAGAAAAAGTAATCAAGTAGTCCATGGATACAGACCTGCCACAGGACTGGGGACAAAGCAGTCGCAACAGGAGCTGAGGGGGCTGATGGAGTTTGTGTGCTCATGATATATTGCTCGGGTGCTGCATACCTGAATACAAAAGGACCATAGAAAATGAAGAATAAAGTATAATAAAAATAGCAACACAACTTTATTATAGAGAAGAGGATAGCAACATTTTGTCAGCTCACAACAATGTTGTGCACAACCTGAACTGAGTGAATAAAAAATACACGGTATAAATATTTAATCCTCTCCTCAGTTTTCTGACAAATACTAAAACCATCCTGACTTTTCTAAAATAACTTTGACATCCCTTGTTTGCTGGCATGGCAAGACATATACCGCCCTTCTATTAGTCTTTCGTGAATTTCTGTAATAATATGAGCATGCATGAAGTTGGAAAATTTTTAGAAACCCAAAAACACCCTTATTTGACTTGGCTAGAGAATATACAAATCAGATAACCTCAGCCCTTCACCTGACAGATATGTTGCTCCTCTAAAACCATTGCACTTGCATCAGCCATTTAACCAACTTTGGAGTTCCAATTATCAAACCCAATCCAATTGCGATCCCTCTGTATCTATATAAAAAATTGATTGTCCAATAACTCCATCATTTAACTGCCCCTCTTGATAACTTCAACAGGAAACAAAACAAGTAATTTCATCTTCTGTGCTCTTTTAACTCAACTCTCGGCTATCCCTTGTATCCATAAATTTCTTAATTACCAGAGAAAGAACAGACCAATATTCCATCCCTCCTCCAAAATTAAAAAACAATCCACCTCCAATTCCACAGTAGAAGCTTACTACCTCATTTGCACCTCTTTAACTAGAGACCAACACTTCAAGAATCTCCATACATCCATCCCACCAAACTTCCCTTTTGACATGGGCATGGTATGCATCTGTTCTTGTTTCCATGTTAATTTCTTCTTCATGTGCCAACATCTTGCGCATGTATGTGTATATGTGAGAGAGAGAGGGGGAGGAGAGATGGGAACATTGACAAGCCATAGGTGCAACAACATTGAAGACCCAGAGTTCAGGTAGGAGAGATGGGAATATTGAACGGGCCATTGACAAAGCAGTATAAAAAGATCAACAGCCACACAGGGGATATTAATGCTGACGTGAAGAATTTCAAAGAAAAACAATACATCAATAAACCACAACTAAGAATGTTCTGTTGTGGTGAAATCAATACTAGAATGAATTTCACCTTATGGTACTATGATAGTTTTTTTTTCCTCTTCGGAAATGATGTGCTACAGAATTGATTTAACCACTCACAATTTAACAATGGATATGGCATTAAACAGAATGGAATAGCAAAACATGGTTCATGTAGCCAACCCCATACAGTTGGGATAAGGCTTGGATGAAGGTGATGGTTATGGTACTAATGGTAGTCTTTTTCAGTTCATTAGAAACAAACTATTACTGTACTTTACATTGTTCAAATACTCTATAATGGAAAAGAATCTACCTTGGGTCCAACAGAAACTCCTTTGGTATATAGTTTATTCCCACTCGCAAGTCAGCTGCAGCCCCAAGGTCAATGATCTTAAATGCCCGAGACCCTGTTCAAGTTTCAATTGAATAGGATTTAGGAAATTAGTTGATCTGAAGAAAGCATAGAGTTGCAAAGCTTATATAACTAACAAATTGCATATTATTCTTACCTTCGGAGAAAATAATATTCTGGGGCTTGATGTCTCTATGAACAATCCCTGTTGAATGGAGTCCATCCAAAGCAAATAAAAGTTGTCTCATGATTGTTTGGATGATTCTATTTTCCCTATCCAATCCCTTTGGTAAATCCTGGACCTCACCAAGAATCATTGTTTCAACCTGTAATGGTTTATGCCTAATAACCAATTAACCCTTGCTGAAATCAAAATTGGTACCTTGGTGGATACAGTGATAACAAAAGATATACATACATAATATATATATTATAACACAAGCATTCCGAAATTACTATTCATACTGTAAGTTCCAAAAAAATGCCCATATTCTTGCAATGAAGATAAAATAACAAGAACATTGCATCATGGAGAACATGAAAAATGCAAAGAAAATAAGATATATGTTGAAAAATTATGAGCTCAAAAGTTTATCTCTAAAGTGATCATTGACTAATCCTTCGAAATGGCTACGCATTATTAGCACTTAACTTATATGTTTCTGTAATCAGGACTTTAAATACCAAACAGAACAGCACATGTAAAGAAAATGATCCACTGCACACTGTTTAAAGGCATAAGCTAACTTCACTATTCAATATTTGGTATTTTTTTTTATCAATAAAACAATATTTGGTATTTCTTGCATCAAATTCACAGAGTACTCCATTCATATTCATCTTTAATCATGTTTAGGACATGTGCACTTACGCTAGACCTTTAACAGAATTCCTTGAATGGTACAAGTGACTATAATACATGCATGTACCAAATTGTGATTCACATGGCTATTTTCAGGGAAAGAACATCAAATATCTCTTTGAGGTTTGTTAAATGGTGGAATTCCAATTCTGTAAGTTGCAATTAAAGATATTATATGGAATCAATCCATAGAATGAGGATATATTAGACTCTGCATTTCCATGGTTTGTTTTGTTTAATATATCGAATAAGGATTATCCCAGATCTTGCATTCTTACTTCAGTCTAGGAGCCTAGGTACTAAAATCTTCAAGAAGCAATAAGAGAGCACAAAAAAGTGCTTCCTGCAAATCACCTCTCTGAATCCATTGATTCTATTTCCCTATTCTTGAATGCACTAGGATCCTAGTGGTTTGCACAGTGAGGATCACATCATGTGGGGCCATCTAAACTAATCCGGCAGTAAAGTACTAAGGTTGCCATGGAAAGGATGAATTTCAACAAAAAGAAAAATAAATAAGTGCAAGAAATGGGAATCAAATAACCAACTATGAGCATTGCTGGCCAAATAATTTTACCAAATTAAAACCGATAAATTGGTGGCAATACCATTTTTTATGGTAAACAGCAACCTTCATTAAATTGGTGGTAATACCATTTCCAAAGAGTATCACTGCAGTTCTTTTTATTTCCACTAATTTCCCATTCCTAAGTAAGAAAACCCCCCAAATTGTGTTGAACATGTTATTGTTTATTGGGAAACTATAGAACTCTCAAGCTTAGAAAAAAGAATCAATTCTGTGGTGGAATTACAACTAATACTACTCCAAACAATGCTATGGTTCAAAAAGAGATAAATGTAAAAGTACCAACATTGTAAGGAAAGTCTTTATTCAGCATCAGGTCAGCAAGAGTTGTCTCCCCTTCAAACCGCCAAATGAGCCAGTATTCACCTCCTTTTTTGGAAGATCTCTGGGCCCAAACCCAAGAAACTAAAATTAATCAGAATGCCAACCCAAATATATGGATTTTAATATGTGAACATTCCTGTTCATTTGATAGTACTAATAGTATTAGAAACCATGAAAGATAAACACCTCAAGAAAGCCGTACACAAAATCTGCACAGCTACTTGCACAAGCTCTTCGGACCCTTTCGTTCATCCAAATCTCCACTGCACCATATTCAGTAGCCTTCTTTAAGACTAGATCACCTTCCTTCATGTGACAATCAACAAAATCCAGATATTTAGAATATCATAGCCTCAATTCCTAAACCAATCTGAGAGAGATGAATTTCATGATCTAATTCATATTAAATTAACTTGGACTCAATTATTTTTCACTGATCAGGAACAATTCACTGATTCAGACTACAGTACAGAAGGCAACTATATAACAACTGAAACAGATCGGCCCACAAGAACAAGGGTGGTAAAATTAGTACCTTGCAACCAGGTTTCTTTGCCAATGAAACTCTATAGACCGCACCAAAAGCGCCTTCACCCAACTTCTTTCCCAAAACAAAGTCATCCTACCAAAACCCACTAGTCCAGAAATCAAAACCAATAATACATAATAACAAAATACAGTAGAAACCAATCAAGACGCAGAGATGATTAAGCATAAAGAAACCTTTCTATAAGTAGGCCTGAAGAGTCGCTCTACAAAGGCAAGAACGAACATGTCCCAGAAACCAGGAGCCACACCAGGGGTAGCCCAGAGGTAAGATAAAGCACCCAGAGCAAGAACAACACCAGGGGCTGTGATGGTGAGACCGTCGGACCTGGGAAGAGTGCTCCGATAGATAATGTCTCCGCACTCCATAACCGTGCAGGGAAGTCCCACCCCGACGCCGATAAAGAGGTGCTGAACGAGATCCACCACATCAACTCCCGCACGTACCAGCGAGAGGATCTTCTTTCCTTCTTTGGGTTGAGAAGAGGCTCTGCTTTCGAGCTTTCTTCCGATAAATGGTGATGGTAAAACAGTTGGGATTCTGGACTTCAAACAGGAATGAAGACCAACTGACACCCCAACTCCTGCAATGATAGCCATTTCCGTAAACGGCTCCACCAAACTCACCTCAAATGGATTATAGATTTTACTGATATCTTTTGGTGAATAAAATATAAGATTTTATTCAGGTGTTTGTTCTTCTGTTTCCCGGGTTCGATTTTGAATCGAGATGTTTTTGGGTTTTATGTGGAGGTGAGGAGTTTGTCTATATTGATGGGTGATACGAACCACAAGTTATGAAGTTACTAGTTGAAACTTTCCAGAGCCTGAAACAATCGTCAGTCTCTGTCTGAGAGACTACCACAGTGAGACACTGACGACTAGAGTCTTTCTTCTGTTTCCCGGGTTTGATTTTGAAGGGAGATGTTTTTGGGTTTTATCATTTTATGTGGAGGTAAATTGGCTGGATTTATTCGTGATATGAACCACAAGTTTACACGTAGCTGAAACTTTTCAAAGCCCGAAACAATCCTCAGTCTCAGTCTCTGTCTGAGAGCTGAGACTAGAGTCTGACTGTGTTCTGTGTCCATGTCTGTCTGCTTGCATAATGCACAGCTTGCTCTGGACCGGGTTGAATCGAAAGTACAAGCCCACGAGCCAGGCCCATTCCCAACAACCCTTGCCGACTGGAATGCCATCATGCCAATGGCAATTCAGCCATTGGCTGGGCTTGCGCTGTCTATGGATTTGGACCATTTTGTCATGGGCTAACCGTTGGGGCCCGTGCGGCACTCGGTGTGTGTCGAGTAAGCTTGTGAAACGAAGAAATAACAAAGGTAACAAAGATGGCACACAAATCAGAAAAAGGCACTCTCGTATTGCAATAGATGACAAGTACACAAGTTTGTCATGACCTTGGTTGGTAGGCTTGATGGTGCTCTTGGTGTTGGGGAATCCTATGGTGAATGTTTTGTTTTAAGTCCCTTCCTGGCCACTTCAAGGTAGGACAATGGATGGTTAGGCTTGTTGAAGGGAAAGTTGGGGCCAAGTTTATGGTAAAAGGAGTCTTTGAATTGTTGGGGCATTGGTTCCCTTGATTTTTCCCCAAAAGGTATTTCCTCACAAGGTTCCTATGAGGGTTGGCTTGAGGAATGTTGTGGAAAGGATACCTATGTGGATAGGGTGGCACTCTCTCTCCCCAAGAATGATTATAGTGGAAATGGTTGTGGTTGGAGATGACTTCTGGTCTTCTAGGCCTCTTCTGTGTTGGACGCTTGTAGTGATGATGCTGGTGTTGATGCTGAAATCGAGGTTGGCACTAGCATTGGGGTGGTTATGGTGGAGACGGCTTCCTTGTGATGACTTCCCAACCCATTCTTGTGCTGATGTGAGATGATGGAATGGGGTTCTTCCATGTTGCTAGTATGGCACTGGTTTTGTAGGTGTTTGCTTCTTAGTACCATTATAGGGATAAAGGTTGCTTCTCGTGTACTTGAGTGCAATTGTCACTTGAATCATGCAAGGGGAATGCTCATCCAAGATAAGTAGACTATCGATGTGTGGCATGAGTGTTGTTTCTGTCTGCATGAGAAACTCCATTCTGAGGACAACATGCAAATCATCCAATGGAACCACAGACAGGTTGATGTTGCCCTTCCATGGTCCCAGTTGTAGTTCGACTCCATGGGATAAGCCTTCTACTGTTTTGGCCCCCGAGTTGACGGCCTTGATCCAACCTATTAGTTTGGTAGTGGTTAGGCTAAGTCATTGAGCTTCAATGTGTGAAATAAAGTTGTAGGTGGCTCCAATGTCCACTAAGGCTTGAGTCAAGCCTCTCGCTGAGGGTGATGTCTACAAATTTTAGCCCTTTGTGGGCTTTGCTAGGCCATTTAGATGTAGCCTCTTTCATGACCATGGCATTTATGAGTTGGAGAGCACCTACTCTTAACACTTCTATTGGCTTCTCCTCATCACTCTCTTCAGTGTCACTAAGTTTGGCAATGAGGGCATTGACCTTCTTCCGCATGGGGCAATCACTTGTCCAATGCATTTCATTGCAAATGAAGCAAGGTGCAAGAGGTGTGGTGGGTCTCCTCGTGTACTTGTAGCCTTGAGAGTTATTACCTTCTTGTGGTTTCTTTCCTTGTTGTTGATAAACTGGCCCATTGAGGAATGGTTGTTTTTCTTTGGTGGGAGTTGACCATGGGTCTCCCCCACTCAAGCTTGTGGTACGTGGACTATGTGGTTGATGGTCTGCTTCCTCAGGCTTCTTCAAATCAACAAGTTGTTCAGCCACAGCCATGGCGGTTGCTAGGTCTTTTACCCCTCAACATTGTAACTCAAGCTCAGCCCATGGTTTGAGACCATTCATGATGTTGAACAAGAGGTCCTTGTCCCACATGTCAGAGATCTTGAGTGCCAAGGCTAAGAATTCTTGGACATAGTCATGCAACGAGTCCTTGAACTTTAGGTTCTTCATCTTCCTTCGTGCAAGGTATACGACATTTTCAAGGTAAAATTTGTGTTTGATCTCTTGCTTGAAGTCAGCCTAAGCATCGATGGTGTGTGTGTTGCGATCAATGTCCTGACAACACCTACACCACCATAACATTGCAATATCATTTAAACACATTGAAGTCATATGCATTTGAATTTGTTCATCATGAATGCTAGTGGCAGAGAAGTATTGTTCTAATCGCCACAAGAAGTTTTCAAGCTCACAGGCATCCTGAGCACCTGAGTATGGTGTTAGTTGTCGTATCTTGACGTGTTTTGGGATCAGAGTAGATGAGGCACAAGAGGAGTTGGCCATTGCCCTTTTGATGAGTATCATCTCATCCAGTTGTGCTTGGAACCTGTCCATCAAGCCTTGAAGGCTACTTTGGGAAGGCCCTGCTTCCGAGCGTTGTAACGTGCGATGGATCTCCTTAAAGGCATCATTGAATTGCACTTCTAATTCCACCACCGCATTCTCCACTGTCTTCATGTTGATGTGGAGTACATCAACCCAATCTCGGGTCGTCTCTCCTACTATTGCCTCGCAACGTAGGATATGCATGTCCATGCTGGCTAATTGATCAACGGATTTGTCCCACTTGCTTGTTTTGGTTGTGCAGCCCTTTGGGGCTTGATTTTTGGTAGGTTCATCGATGGGTGCCTCATCGGTATCTTGGGCTTGAGCCAGCCTGAGTAGTATGTCATCAAAGATGCCGCAGTTACTTTTCATTGTCTGTGTTGAATGTGGGTCAGGAGATAGGGTCCAACTTGTGTGGAGAAACTCCTACTCTGATACCAATTGTCTTGGGGCTAACTATTGGGGCCCTGTGCAGCACTCAGTGTGTGTTAAGTAAGCCTACAAAATAAAGAAATAGCACAACAAAGGCAACAAAAATGGTACACGAATTAGAAAAATGCTTTTTTGTATTGTAATAGATGGCAACACAAGCAAACAAGTTTGTGTCAAGGGGACCTCGTGCTTAACCTTTACACGGTCTTCGCACCACTCAACTACATACCTCCCCTCAAAGAGTAAGTTAAGCTTTTGGTGCTTTGACAAAAGATTACATCAAAATGTTGAAAAAATCATGTTACATAATTACAACAGTGTCATGGGCAATCCCCCCATACAAAATACACGTGTAACCCTACCCAAGACACACTTGATGGCGCTCTGATGGCATGTCATGGGCATGGTGAAGGCACTTGATGGCGTAAAAAAGTGGTCACTTATGACAATTTGGATAGGAGTGGCAAACAAATGGGAGTTGTTTAACAATGTGTGAGTGAGTCCTTCGTGTCAATCTTTGATTGGCTTGGAAATGTAGACAATAAATTTTGAATTTATAATGTGGGAAAACTTCATTTCTGGTTTGCAATTAATCTAATTACCCTATTCAAAAAATGTAAGAGGATTATTTATAAATAAACTATTAGAAAATCTTTATAGTTATGTGGTGATGATACTACTCACATTATGCCCTAAATTGAATAATAAAAACGCAAATAAAAATAAATAAATAAATAAAGAGAAAGTATGAATCTATACAAAAAAGGCCATGCAACCCATTTCTCTTATAATATATATTCATTATATTAAACAAAATTGTATGCAATAGATGTGAATTATTGTTATATATTACTAATGAAATGGCTAAAATAGAATAAAAATAATAAATAATAAAAGAATGAATATCCAACCTATGAACTCCAACCAAGTCAATAGGTTTGATGGCTCACTCAACTGGACAAATCAGACAAGTCATTGAGTCATTGACTGAGTCAATGGCTTTCTACATATGAATGATTAAATAGAAACTTAGTCCTGATAAAAGATAATTTTATTTTGGGAAAATTCTCGATTTAGTACCATGTACTTAAGTGCCTAGTGCCACTTTGGTCCTTGAATTTTAAAATGCAACAATTCAGTATTTGATCTTTCAAAATGTGACAATCCAGTACTTGCCATTAATCAACAGTTAACCCATTGTTAAGTGACATTTGAAAAGGACACAAACGCTTGCTTCTTTCATTCAATAAAGTTGGGGTTACGTTTGAGTGGGCATTCTAGTGACCCCAAATTTCTTGAATAGAAAAAGGCAAGGATTTTTTTGTCAATGTTTAAATAGTTGAAAAAGAAAATTAGATAACACTTTAAGGGCATTTGTATCTTTTTAAAATATCACTTAATGACTGATTAATAGTAGATATTAGATTTTCATGCTTTGAAAGTTTGGGTGCTGAATTATCGCATTTTAAAGCTATAGGACCAAAGTGACACTAAACCCAAAGTATAGGGTTAATCGGGAATTTTCCCTTTTATTTTTACAGAGATAGTTTATTTTGGACATACCTAATGTTTCTTGGGAGAATGACAGTTCAGCCCAGGGTCAGAATTTTTAGGCCCAAAGTACAATTGGGGTAGGTGCCAGCTCGGAATTGATGTCAATTTACGGGTGGGCATTGGTGTATAGAGTGGGGTTTTTGACATTTTGAATGTTTATAGGTCTGCAATAGAATTCAGAAATCTGCATTGGGTCAGTCCATACTTTTCCGATGTTTCTTTATTAATTGTACCATCTTAAACGTACTCATAATATTCCCTAATTGTACCATCTTAAATGTAATCACCTTGGTTGAGTGTGTGGAGTGAGTGGTGATAGAAAATTAAAATGATTAAAATTTTTTGGAAAATTCCCAATTAGTACCTTGTAACTTGGGCTTAGTGCTTTTTTGGTCCCCAAACTTTGAATATGACAATTCAGTATTTGAACTTTCAAAATGTGTCAATCCAATACCTATCATTAACCAGCCATTAAGTGGCATTTGAAAAGACACAAATGCCCTTTAAGTGCCATCTAATTCTCTTTATCAACAATCCAAACATTAATACAAATGAGCAGCTCTAGATCCTTGCTTCTTCTATTCAAAAAAGTTGAGGTCACCAAAATGCCCATTGAGACGTGATCCCAACTTCCTTGAATAGAACAATGAAATATTGTATGATTCAATGTTTCCAAACTGCAATTGAATAAATCATAATATTTGCATTTAGGAAGAATTTGGAAAGAATACAAATGCAAATATGTAGAATGCAGAACCTTATATTTTGTATTATTTTGTATGTAAACCGAGGGTTAGTTTCCACATTATCATTCTGTCATTTCCTATCCCACCAAAACCCTTTTTTTTTAATTGATTGTTTATTCTTAGCTGATAAATATTCAAATAATAAACATGAGGTTTGTGATCGATTTGGATTTCAGTCCGTTTATGGTATCTATCTATCTATATATATTAAGGCAGAATGGGTGTTTGTTTTAGTGATGTTGCCCTTTGTTCGTTGTTTTAGTGAAGTTCCCTTTGTTCGTCCAATAAATAGTATCCCATGTGAATCACGTGTGAAGGTATATCGTCATCGTTGGTCAGGTATATCGTCATCGTTGATCTTTCACCAAAGTCCAGGAATCACCATAATTTCACTTATAGCATTCGACTCAGTTTGGAAGAAGTTACAAATATAAACTATGTACAATACAAATACATACAAAATACAACGTTATGCATTCTACGTATTTGCATTGGTACCCCTTCCAAGCCAAGCCTTCAGAACTTTATTAACAGCACCACTATTTATTGGACGTCAGTACACTATGCCTCTGGGATGAAGCTATCAATCACGGTTTCTGCAACAAGTACTCCATCATCTCGTTCCCCTCCCTCTACAACTCCAATCACCCCGTCTACGCCAACGCTTATCACCCCGTCTCCGCCCTCCACCACCACCAGTCATCCGCCTCCAAGGCGTCAACAGCCACCACGTTGTACAGCATGAATCCAGTGGTGATCTGAACTTCAGTTGTGTTGGCGCTACTTTTGGGCTGGGTGAAAAGCAGTAGATTGAGTTTAGTCCAAAGTCCATTTTCTTAATTTCGCCATTTCGTCTCTTGATCATCAAGAATCTCCGTTCTGCCGGCACCAAGGTTCTGCAACTGCTAGATCTCCTATGACGATTGAGCATAGAACTCTGTTCTGTTAGCTCATCATTTGTCTGGTTTTGGTTCTGTTTTAGAAGGAATTGCTCAGCAGCTTATGCAATGGCCAAGCGGAAGCCGGCAGGCACCGGCTTCATCGATCTCTTTTGGAATTCCAAATCAGGAGGACGCTCAGCAGAGGTGATGGTTCTAATCTTTTTTTTTTCATGCTATAATTTAAACAATTTAATTTACAGGTGTCTTTTTACATATTAAGGATTTAGGTAAAATACAAAAAAACCTTCCTTGAAGTTTCTGATAATCATAAAAGCCTCTCTTGAAGTTTCACCTTAGTAAAAATCTTCCTTGAATTTTTAAAGAATTCAATAAAAACCTCCCTTCCGTCAATGACGAAGACAGAAAACATTAAACTACTGTATCAGATTTTCAAAATACCTATTTTACCTTTTTTACAAATTAGTTTGCATCTATTTTTACTGAAATACCTTGTCGACATGTTATCCTCTTTTCCTTTCCCATGCGTCGATAGAAAGGCTTTCAAAAGGCTTTGCATCGTTCTTCGCTCATCCTTTCCTTTGGTTGGAGGAGATCGAAGATGGAGGGTCAGGCAGCAAGGCAGATCGGTGAAGGAAATAGAGAACCATTTTCTACAACTCCAAAAGCCATTCCTTTCTCTCTTCCTTCCCGATCTTTATACACGTATGCCTTCTTTCTATTAATCTCTCTTCACTGTGTTCTCTCCACAGACAAACACAAACCCAAAACCTAGAAATCAAAATCCCATTTGAATTTGGAAGCTAGTAATTATGTCGGTTAGCCTTCCTCGTGTAAGAGTCAATGGCATCAGGAGCTACCATCTTTACTATTGTTACCAGTGCCAACAAACAGTTAAGGTTGTCGCTTACATCACATTTGAGACTTTCTGCCCTCAACATTTCGCCCAACGAACAATCAAGGTTGCCCCTGCAGGTTTGTTCTTGACCTCACTGGTTTTGATTGGAAGCCCTGTCTCTCATGCTTGACCCACCCCCCCTCCCCCCCACCCAATGCGTCGGCCTGTTCATGATTTCGATGGGAGATTTCGCTTGGAACCGAAGATTGAACTTCAGAACCGGCCCAGATGTATGATTATAGTCTGACCCACTAACCGTCCTCATCCGACTGGAACCATGTCCCCGTCGGAAAATCTGCTTTCCCAGGCTGCTAACGCTAGAGATTACTTTGGTGGGCCAAGGCTGAATGAGCTGATTGAGGAATTGACCCAGAATGACCGACCAGGTCCACCTCCAGCACCTACTTCAATCATCGATGCCATGCCGACAGTGAAAATCATAGATACCCATTTGAAGGATGATTCACATTGTCCAATTTGTAAGGAGGAGTTTAAGATTGATGAGGAAGTTAGGGATATGTCGTGCAAGTGTGTTTACCATTGTGGTTGCAAATTCACAATTCTTGCCCAATTTGTTGGCACAAACTACATGCTTCGTTTGACAATGATCTTTGTATTTATGATGTTGTAGATTCTCAAAGGGAGGAGGTCAGTAACCGCCGCCGGCATAAGAACCACCAATGAAAGAAAAGTTTCAAGTTTCAACCGAGGTAAAATTGTATTACTTCTTTATCTCATTCACTTATGGTGGTTGTTCTCACATACCAAAATTGTGGGCAGATCCAAAAGAGCTGCCATATGGAGTGCTTTGAACAACTGGCCTTGATTGACTGCACCATCACCGTACATAGAGAACGTGACAGTATGATCTTTGGAGTACTTCTGTACCAACAATTCCATGCCCACCATAGAAGCCAGAGTCCTTGTAGATATGCATGGAGTCTCCCTTTCTCTTAGAGCAACCAGCTTGACGACCCATTAGTTCAGCAAAGGACTGGATAAGGGTCCTGCCCCGGTCGAGGAAAATATAGTGATCCCAGTAGGCGGTGATGATGCAGTCCTTCTTCGTAATGGCTTCGTAATGGCAGTTTCCATGCCAATGGAGATGGCTTCTTGGCCATCGTGGAGATGACAAAAATCGTGGATGAGCTTAGCCTTGTAGAGTGAGTCCGCAACAATCTCCATACGGCGCATGACAGCCATGTCTCTGAAAAAACTAAGGAATTCCTTTGGGGTGGTTTCAACAATGCGGGTGGGTGGGTTGATCTTGTGGCCAGTGAAGGGGACACTGATTTCGACGTGGCGGTATAAGTAAAAATAGATGCAAACTAAAAGGGTAAAATAAGTATTTTGAAATTTTGATTCATCATTTAACATATTTTGTCTTTGTCATTGACAGAAGGGAGATTTTTGTTGAATTTTTTAAAAATTAAGGGAGGTCTTCGCTAAAGTGAAACTTTAGGGGAGGTTTTTATGATTGTCAGAAACATTAAGGGAGGTTTTTGTATTTTACCCTAAGGATTATGTAGGGGTGAGAAAAAAAACCGAAAAACCGATTGAAACTGAATCGAAAATTTGGTTAACTAAATGGATCGATTCGGTTTTGGTTCAATATTTAAAAAAAAATGGAAGGTACCGATTCGATTTTGGTTAACCAAAAATGAAAATCAACGGGTAACCGAACTGACCGGTATACATATATTTATATATATTTTATATTTTATATACATTATAAATTAATAAATATGCATTATATATAAATATATATTAACAATATATAATATATTATTTATTATTTAAAATATAATATTATATTTTTCTAGTATTTTATTATATATTTATATATTTTTCTATAATAAATATTGTAAATAAAAAAACTGAAAAACTGATGATTAATCAAACCGATCAACCAATTGACTTCAATTCGGTTCCAGTTACCAAAAATTGGTAACCCCAATTCGGTTTAAAATATTAGCCCACATTTTGCTTAACCGAACCGTGAGCACCTCTAGGATTATAGAATGGTTGTTTGTCTTATTTCTTTTTAAAGATTAAGTAATATCACCTATTGATGAAGGAAGATTTGGCCCGACCACGTAACCACTCAACACGTGGCAAAGGCAATAGCTCGGCACAACAGCACGCCCAACGCGCGAGCTCCGAAAGGAGGAACCAACGGTCCGAACTCCCTACAAGGAGCCCGAACTCCGTGTAAGGAGCCCGAGCTCTCTCTTAGGCCCCGAGCCTTACGAACACAAAGGGCAACAACCCGAACTGGACTGCCCCAAGGCGGCTCGGGCCACACCTCTATCCGAACTCAAGACCACCTCGCACACCACTCCAGCACTTTGCCTCCAGGACGCCAAATTGAACAACCGTACCTGACACCAAAGGAGTCCGTATCCAAGGGCGGCGCATCTGACTGACTTGGGATCTGACGCTTGACAGCCGCACATCAACGGCCACCTGCCACCGCCATCTCCTGTTACAGAGACGGCTCCGACAAAGAGAGCAGTGGCGGCTCTGCCCCAACAGAGGTGATGACACCTGAACTGGCAGGAGTGCAGGGGTAATCATACCCGACCTAACAGAAGCTTAGGAGTGAGTGTGCGAAGTGGTTATAAAAGGCTCTGTACCCCCCAAGAACAAGGTATGTGAACTTTGCGCCATCTGGTTTTATCTTGCCTTTGAGAGAATACTAACTTGAGCTTCGGAGCAATCTCATGGGTTCCTCCCTGGAGATTCCTCACCTTCTCCGTTTCAGGCACCTGTTGCTCCTGTCAGAGGCAAGGTCGTTGACAGCTAGGACCGGCCAGATTGCGCACCATCAATTGGTGCCGTCTGTGAGAAATGCTTCTAAAAGCCTCCCTCTAAAACTCTCATAACCTCTTTTTTCTTCCAGAAAACCCCAACACTCATGGCTTCTTCCAGCAATGTCAGACGTGGCACGGAGATGAACACCACAAGGGAACAACTTCAAGTCCCTGTGGTGTGCATCGGACAGTTCACCATCCCCCTTCCGGTGGATGGGATCCCCAGCCTGAACGCGCCACGAACAGTGGCGCCCGTAAATCTTCCCGCCATGAACATCCCCTTTCCTCTCCCTGTCAAAACAACCTTTACTGAACCAATTGTTGTCCCCCTAGCAACCAGTCATAACCAGTTTGACGACCTGATGCAATGCATGCAGGCAATGCAAGCCCAAATGCAACAATTCCAGCAGCATCAGCTCTAACAGCACCAAGTACTGCACCACATCTCTCGGTATCACTATCAGTAGCAATTCCCCCAACTGCCTCTAAACCAACCACTGCTTCCACCTCGGCACCCTGCTCCAAAGCCAGTTAAGCCCTCCCATCAGGGTGGGCGCCACCACCGAGGAGAAGCCTCCCAGCCTCAGAACCCCCACAAGAGCCAGGCCTCATCCTCGGGCCAAGGGGAAAGAAAAATCACCCCCGCCTCGCAGCTCACCGGCGGGTCGGGAACCTCGCCCGCCAAGTCAATATCTCGACACTCCAAGTCTGAGCTCCCGCTGACAGAGAATCGATTCAGCGTCCTAGCGGCAGATTGCCAACAGTCCGGGCCCAACGAGCTCGACAACACAGAGGCCAGCGAGCAACGCCAGCACTAGGCCCACTCAGCAACGAAGATGCCGGCAAAGTCGCTGAACTGCCACCCGTGTCTTGCCCGAGCTCAGAGGTAAAGAAGAGACAAGCTCGGACGAGGTAAAAGCTGCCCCTATTCTCTCAGTTCCTTCCCCCCTCTCATCAGAACTCCTCGTCGTCCCCATGTCTAGAGACTTCAAGCTCCCGCCTTTAGACAAGTATGATGGGTCCTTTGACCCCAACGACCACGTCGATGCCTTCCAGTCCCAAATGCACCTAGCTAGAGCCAATGAATCGTGCATGTGCGTAGCCTTCACCACCACCTTCAGGGGGGTGGCCCGCACTTGGTACAGGAACCTGGCCCCTGGGTCAATAAGAAGCTGGACCCAGTTCATGCAGGTCTTCACCGCACACTTCGTTACCAGCAAGCGGTGCCCCTGAACCGAGGAAAACATCTTCGGAGTAATCCAGAGGGAAGGAGAGTCCATCCGGAGCTACATCAAGCGGTTCAATGATGCGTGCTTGCAGATACCAAGACTGGACCCCGCGGTCCAACTCGCGGTGGCCAAGAGAGGAGTAACGCACAAGGAGTTCAAATGGCACATGGTAGCTAACCAGCCCGCGACCATAGCCGAATTCCTCAAGCTCGTGGATAAGTTCATGAGAACAGAGGAAGAGATCAACCAAAGGACCGAAAGCGGGATCGAGAAAAGGAAGAGGGAATGTGAGCCCTCCAACCCAGTTGACAGAAGAAAAAAACCCAGCTCGAGAGGCAAAGCCGAGCCATCCGTTCCGAGCTCCCTTAGCAACTCGGACGGACGACACACCCTTAAACACGAGGCGGACTAAGATCTTGATGACGATCAATGACGCCCCATACGTAAAGTGGTCACCTCGCCTAAAAGGGAACCCAAACGAGAGAAATAAAAACTTATACTGTAGTTTCCATAGAGATCACGGTCATAGTACCGAACAGTGTAATAATCTCTGGGACGAGAAAGAGGGACTCATTCGTCGCGGGTACTTGAGAAATTTTGTACAGCATGATAATAATAATAATAATAAGACAGGTCGGCAAGGAGAGCACAGAAGAGATGCCCCCGAATCCAGCAGCAGGCCAGCTGAACCGTCGCAAAGACAGCCTCCGGAACAGAGGCCAGTTCGGGGGACCATCCACGTGATAGTGGGGGGTTCGGTGGTAGTAAGTTGTACTTCGGCAGCGGCCCAAACGTCAGTTCACGAAGCGGCCCGAGAAGAACATAACCCTCCAAAGAGGCCGAAGACGAAAGAACCAATCTTCTTCACGGAAGACGATGTGCGAGGTGTCCACTACCCCCATGATGGCGCGCTTGTCATAAAACTAAGGATCAACGACCAACTTGAGTTCCGCAAGTGTTATGTTGCTGCCCTGAAGGGAAAAACTAAGGCGGCCGATGACCTCAAACTGGAGCGTCCTACAGAGCAGGGTGAGGAACGAGCTTCGCCCACAGAGGAAACGGTCGCAATCCCAACTTCGGCTATGGACCCGACTCGAATGCTACAGATTGGTGCTTCCATCAAGGAACCTCTACGAACCGAACTGGTAAGTTTCTTACTCCAAAATTTAGATATTTTTGTATGGTCCATGGCCGATATTCCCGGTATTGACCCTAGCCTTATAACTCACAAACTTAACACTGACCCTATAGTCAAACCCATTAGACAGAAGAAACACAACCTAGCCCCGGAGCATTGGAGGGCGATCGACGAGGAGGTCGAAAAGCTCCTCGCAGCGGACTTCATAAGGAAAGTTCATTACCCGAGCTAGGTAGCCAACCCAGTGCTGGTGAAAAAGGCAAACGGCAAGTGGCGCATGTGCGTTAACTACACCAACCTAAACTGAGCTTGCCCGAAAGACTGTTTCCCCCTCCCTAGAATTGACCGCTTAGTGGACGCGACCTCAGGACACGAGTTGCTAAGCTTCTTGGACGCCTACTCAGGCTACAACCAAATCAGGATGGACCGGTCCGATGAGGAAAAAACCAGCTTCATAACCGAATTTGGCTTGTACCGTTACAAGGTCATGCCCTTCGGACTGAAGAATGTTGGGGCGACCTTCCAAAGACTTGTGAACAAACTGTTTCGACCCTTAATTGGCACGAAAATAGAATGTTATGTAGACGACATGGTCGTCAAGACACAGTTTTCACATAAATTAATACAAGACTTAGATTCTGTCTTCCAAATTCTACATCAATTTAGCATGAAACTGAACCCAAACAAATGCATCTTCGGTGTCACCTCGGGTAAGTTCCTAAGGTACTTTGTCAACCGGCGCGGTATTGAGGCCAACCCGGACAAGATAAAGGTCATCCTATATATGAGACCAGCTCGAAAAGTAAAAGAGATTCAGAGGCTAAACAGCCACATAGCCGCTCTGAGCCGCTTCATGTCCATATCGGCAAACCGATGTCTGCCTTTCTTTAAGGCAATCAAAGGCAAAGGGTTTGAATGGACCCGAGACTGCCAGCTCGTGTTCGACGAGCTAAAAAGCTACCTCGCTAGTGTGCCAATCTTAGCCAGGCCCGAGGAGGGCGAGGACTTAGAACTGTACCTCTCGGCAAGCGACGAGGTGGTCAGTACGGTACTAATAAAAGAAGTAGATTGGGTCCAGCGGCCCATCTATTATGTTACTAAAATTATGCAAGGAGCAGAGACAAGATACCCGCAGATAGAAAAGCTAGCATACGCACTGGTAATTGCAGCTCAGAAACTCCGCCCATATTTCCAGGCCCACACTGTCATCGTCTTGACTGACAAGCCTCTGAGGCAAGTCTTACTAAAGCCCAATGTTTCCGGTCGGCTGACGAAGTGGGCCATCGAGCTCAGCGAGTACGACCTCCAGTATAAGCCATGAACTGCTTTCGAAGCCCAAGCCTTGGCAGATTTCATCGTCGAGTGCACGTTCAGCCTCGAAGTCCCTAGGCCGGTTGAACCCGAGATCCCCAATTCGGGTGAGACCGAAGCTCCCAAGCCAATAGAGTCTGAACCCCGTGAAGTTGCAGCCAATGTGGCATTTCTCCTAGTTAGGCCAAACGCGAACTGGGATGAGGAGCCCTAGATCCTTCACGTAAATGGCTCCTCGAACCAGAAGGGCAGTGGGGCTGGAATAGTGCTACGCGGCCCGGGTGGCACGAAATTGGAATATGCACTATGCTTTGAGTTCGCGGCAACCAACAACGACGCAGAGTATGAGGCACTGATAGCCAGGCTGAACCTAGTGCAAAAGGTAAGAGCAAAACACAGTTATCTGCTGTGATTCCCAGCTTGTGGTCAACCAGGTTACGGGGGAATACGAAGCATGCAAGCTCACTATGATCGCATACTTGGCAAAAGTAAAGGAGGCTCTGCTCAACTTCCAGTTACACTTCATCAGATAAATCCCGAGGTCAGAGAACACTGAGGTTGATGCCCTATCCCAGTTAGCCAGCATGAGTCACAACACCATGAGAACTGTGTACATAGAGGACTTACCATGGCCTAGCATTCTCGGTGGGGCAGAGGAGGTGACTCCCGTCCTTGAAGCAGAGCCGAACTGGATCGACCCACTCGCGAGCTTCTTGCTAGATGAACCCTCCCTACGGACCGCAATGCAACTAGAAGGGTGCAGCGCCAGGCAGCCAAATACGTCATAATAGATGAATGGCTGTACCGAAGGTCCTACATGCTCCCCTACTTGCGTTGCTTGCGACTTGCCGAAGCCAAGCTCGTACTCCACGACACTCATGAAGGTCTGTGCGGCGGACACTTGGGGGGCAGAGCCCTCACCCAAAAGGCACTTCGACAATGATACTATTGGCCAACGATGAAAGTAGAGGCCGTCGAGCTGGTCAGAAAATGCGACAAGTGTCAGAAGCATGCCAATATCCACCATCAGCCTGCCGCCAACCTCAAGTACCTCACCAGTCCATGGCTCTTTGCCCAATGGGGCATCGACCTCCTGGGGCCATTCTCGCCAGCAACAGGTGGGAGGAAGTTCCTAGTGGTAGCAGTAGATTATTTCACAAAGTGGATAGAAGTTGAACCTCTAGCAACAGTTACAGCCCAAAACGTATAGAACTTCTTTTGAAAGAACATAGTATGTCGCTTTGGGTTACCTCGAGTATTGATCTCCAACAATGGCAAGCAGATATAAAGTTTCAGGAATGGTGCCAAGATATGGGAATCCGACAAAACTTCACATCGGCCGCACACCCACAAGCAAACGGTCAGACAGAAGTAATGAACAGAGCTATCCTCCGCGGACTGAAAGCACAACTAGACCGAGCTAAAGGGTTGTGTGCGGACAAGCTACCAAGTGTTCTATGGGCTCACCGAACCACGGAAAAAACCGCCACAGAAGAAACCCCCTTTAACCTCACATATGGCACTAAGCGGTAATCCCGGCGGAGATCAAAATACCTACACTGCGACTACAAGCATACAACGATCAAACAAACGGAGATGAGTTACGCACCAACCTCGACCTACTGGACGAGGTAAGAGACCTCGCATACATCCAGACCGTAGCTTACCAGCAAAAGGTAGCTCGGTACTACAACACTAGAGTAAAAAAGCGGAACTTCCGCATTGGTGACCTGGTTCTCCGTAAGATGATGGCACCCGAGCCCGGCGTGGGCAAACTTGGACCGAATTGGGAAGGGCCCTACCAAGTAAAGAGAGCGCTCAGGGGGCATACAAGCTCGAAACTTTAGAGGGCAAACAAGTATCCCAAGCTTGGAACGTCATTAACTTGAGACGATACTACCTATAGATCACCAAGCGAAGTGGACTAAGTCACTACCAAGGTCAAAGGGCTAGGATGCCGAACTAACAAGGACCTCGACATGGGCAAGCAAAGGCAAAAAATGCAAACTAAAAGCTCAGGCAAAGTGCCAACAACGAACTAATAGGGGCATCGGCATATGGTCAGTTTGAAGGAAAGAGCGACCAACACTTAATCAAAAGAAAATCATTCCATTGCAAAATACTGTGTACATTTCAAAAAAAAAAAAAACAGAAGCAAGCTCACAGGCCCGGAGGTACTTCTTCACCATCAGAAAGCACTTCAACGGTACCCGAAGGTCCTGCCTCGTCCTCTGAATCCGGCTCACCATCAGCAGCGTCGGCCATCTCCAAAGTAATGCGCGAAGTGGTTATGGCACTAATATCAAGCTCGGGGTACGTATTCTGGATCATCCACCGGCTTAGTTTAAAGCCCCTTCTGTATGAGCCCACCATCAGGTCATCAAAGAGTGACGAGGCAATGTATTCATCGACGACCTTCTTCTTGGCATCCTCAATGCCTTGAGAAAAGATTTGCATCCTCTCCCTAATATCCTCTTGAAGGTATTCAACCTGATACTGCAAATCCAGCCTCAGTTTCGCCATGTGCTTCACCACAACTCCCATGGCATCGGCATCTCTCTGAGACCTCACCTGCCTGGACTATGCAGCGCGAGAAGCCGCCTCAGTAGTGCGAGAAGCTGCCTCAGCAACTCGGGAAGCCGCCTCGGCAGCACGGAAGGCCTCTTCGGCAGCTCGCGCCTGCCTCGAGCTCCTTTCCACTTGGGCTGCCAAAGCATGGATAGAAGAATTCACCTACCAAAAGGAAAGAACGAATGATCAAAAGAACGATAGCAAGAAAGATAAAAGCAAAAAGCCCGACAAGAAATCGCTGACTTACCACCATGGCATGAGTGGCAACATGACAAGCTACCTGGTTCAAAGGAAGCTCAGTCCTTGTCGCGACCTCCTCAGGATAAATCGCCTCCCTACTCTTCTGAAGAGCGTGGTTCGGCGACAACACGTTCCTGAACTCGCCTTGGGCTCCCGAGCCTGAGGGCCCGACTCGCGTATAAGCAAACTCAGAGTAAGCGGGAGGCCCCGTGTAGGTAGCCTCGGCATAAGGGGCCCCTGCCGCTTCATGTACTGGAGGGGCCATCTCGGGCTCCCTGGGCGGATCCACTGATGGGTAGTCTAGTACCTCGGGCTCTGCATCTCGAGGAAACTCGGCCCGAGTTCATTTGGCGACTCGCTTCCTCCTCTTCATGACATGGAACAGGTTCCTACCACAAGTCTTCTCTGAGTCCATCACACCTGCAAAAGGAGCTCAGCATCAGGAAAATGAAAGAACAGAGCAAAACAAAAGAAACCTCTGAGTAAAGAACCTACTCGAACTCAGACCGGCCTCAATGAGTTTGGCCTCCGTCAGATAATGGTGGCATTTTATCCCAAGTTGTGCCCATTGCCGGAGGCCCTTCGTCATCTCCTTATCAAGCGTAACACCGGCGTCAGGGGCAGCCATCCCCCACCCGGTTTGGAACGGCCACCCCAATGCACTTTACACCCCGAAGTAGTCCTGTTTCCACGCCGAAACCTTGTAAGGAAGTTCGTGTAATAGCTTAAAACTCGGGCGTGGAACAGGTAATACGCCCACCTACACCCGGGAAGGGGACCCGCTTGCTTCTTAAGCATTAAAGTGGAAGAGAAAATCTCCAGGTCTAAAGGCAAGACATGTTCGCAAAATAGGGATATTGTCCCCACCAAGTTACGAATAGAGTTCGGGTGAAGCTGGCCGACGGTAACGCCGAAGTGGTTCATAACCTCGATAATGAGGGGATGGAAAGGCAGACGCAACCCCACAGCAAGCTGCTCCCAAAATATCACGATCTCATCAGGACCGTGTTTCCAAGGGAAACTGCCCGAGGGTATGAAGTAGGTGTACTCCCTAGGCAAGTTGAATTGGGTAATAAGGGAGTGAAGCCCCCTAGGTGTCATGGACGAGGGTCCAAACTTGTCTAACGTTCGACCCCGATGAGAGGAGGACGCCAAACTACCCAAGGCGACTCGGCCTACGGGTTCGAACTCTTCCTCGAGTTCTACCTCAGGATCACTAGGACTGTCGGGAGATGCAACTCGGTTCGTAGAACTTGCATCTGACCCCCTTGAAGAACTGCCTGAGCTATCCGAGCTAGACATCGGAAGGAGAAGAAAGATTTCAGGAAAGTACTCACCCGAAAAAAAGCAAACAGACTACGTGAATGTGAGCTAAAGGCTTGAACGCGAACTGAAACTTGGACGCGAAAAGAAGCAAAAAGTAGGGTAATGACAACGACTGGGGTCCCCCACTATTTAGGCCCACCGTAACTGGGATCAAAGCAAATCCAATGCCTTAAAGTCATGCTGACCACACGTCTCTTGAGACCGAGACGTGACTGGCCGCACGTCTCTTAAAACTAAAAAGAGCTACAGCGGCGCATTTTTTATTTTTGAAAAGACGTCCGCTGTCACGTCTCCCAGCGGCACGCTTTTTGAATTTTGAAATAAGCGCGCGTTGTCACATATGTCAACATTTGTAGACAAATTGGCACGTTTTCCATCTTTTTGGCGCTCGAGAAACCCGGAAAGATTCTGACGAACGCACACTTCGCGCTATCAGTCAAAAACCAGTTCGAAAAGTATGGGACAAATCCACCCGCCACCTCGCGAACTCCCCGCCCCAGGGCAATTCCCTTAGCACGAGGAGTGGGGGGCAATTGATGAAGGAAGATTTGGCCCAACCTCGTAACCACTCACACGTGGCAAAGGCAACAGCTTGGCACAACAGCACGCCCAAGGCGCGAGCTCTGAAAGGAGGAACCAGCGGTCCGAACTCCCTACAAGGAGCCCGAGCCTTACGAACACAAAGGGCAACAACCCAAACTGGCCTGCCCCATGGCGGCTCAGGCCACACCTCTATCCGAACTCAAGACCACCTCTCACACCACTCCAGCACTTTGCCTCTAGGACACCGAACTAAACAACCGTACTTGACACCAAAGGAGTTTGTATCCAGGGGCGGCGTATCTGACTGACTTAGGATCTGACGCATGACAGTCGCACATCAACGGCCGCCTACCACCGCCACCTGCCACCGCCATCTCCGGTTACAGAGACGGCTCCGACAAAGAGAGCAGTGGCGGCTCTGCCCCAACAGAGGTGATGACACCCGAACTGGCAAGAGTGCAGGGGTAATCATACCCGACCTGACAGAAGCTTAGGAGTGAGTGCGCGAAGTGGTTATAAAAGGCTCTGTACCCCCCAAGAACAAGGTATGTGAACTTTGCACCATCTGGTTTTATCTTTCCTTTGAGAGAATACTAACTTGAGCTTCGGAGCAATCTCACGGGTTCCTCCCTGGAGATTCCTCACCTTCTCCGTTTCAGGCACCTGTTGATCCTGTCAGAGGCAAGATCGTTGACAGCTAGGACCAGTCGGATTGCGCACCATCACCTACTAACTCTCTTACATTATTTTTATTTGTTCAATTAATCTATAACTACAGACATTTCATTTTACTTAACTAAACGGATAAAAATATAAAAATTTAATAATTAACTTCAACCAAATTCACACCATGTAACTACAATGTAGAGAACAAAAAAAATAAATAAACAATCCCATGCTCAGCTTGGGTTACTCCGCTAGTAGGAAGTTAACATCATACCATTTTGATATTTTTTCTATAATATTTATATTTGCAATTGTGAAGATATAACATATTGTCTAAGGCTTACAATCCTAGCCCAAGGTTGGGTTTATATTTTTCAACCATAACCTTAATCTGACCTTTTCTTTTAAGGGGCATTTTTTTTTTCGAATTTTGAGAGGGTGAAAGTTGGTCAATGAGGTTTTGGTTCCCATAGACCCAAGAATCTCATATTCTTTTTTCAGATTTTTGTGGGGACCTCCCTGGGTACCACTTATATCCTAGGTGGGTAAATAATTTTTTCATGTAGGGGGAAAGTTGCCAACACTTGAATGGGACAAAAATGCCCCTTTTAATAATAGAATTTTATGGCTAAAATGGTCATTGCCTTATTTACATGAGAAATAAAAGAATATGGGTAAATGCACTTACCCGGGTAATTGTTTCCTAGGAAAAATTTACCCAGATAACTGCATTTACATGGGTAATTAACTTACCAAAAAGCGAATGGGGCCTTAGTGTTATTGATGTCTTTAGTAGGAACGAAAAGGTATTATATGCTAAACCTAATTGGTGGATTAGTGACAAGGTGTACATAAAACCCATTGGCACATTAAAGCCCGAGATCGGCTTCCATCAGGGCAAACCTGTACTCACACCGTTGTAACAGTCTTTTCCAACCTTACATTAGGAATATCTCCCATGAAATAAAACAGAAATATTCTCAATCCAAGGCAATAAAGGCTGTTCGAACGGGCTTTGCACTGACTGAAGCAAGCCCATTGGCGCATAAAGAGGGGAGCCAGAGCCAGGTTTGAAGCTCAATCTAATCTCTATAACACATGTGATAACTTACAACCAACTTGACATTGAGTGGATCAGCCTTTAACACAATCCAAGGGCTCATTCTATGACCTTCCAATTCCATACATATAACATTCAGCTCATGTTTAAGCTGAATAAACAACCTCGGTGGGGTAAGCGGAATGATGGGTCCTAATTCTTTGAGTGACTAAAATACGATTATTTGTGGAGACCTGTTGTGCGAATCAGGATTGGCTGGAGACAAGATCATGGGCAACAATACAGATAACCTATCATGAGTAAACACACTAGTATTCGAGTACAGAGAACCTATCATGAATGAACACGCATTCCATATGCATAAAATGTGGGTCCTATGCGGGCTCCATATGTACAAAACAATGATGTCATTGCGCATGGTTTTGTTTCTAACCCATCTTCCATTTTTTTTCCATATGGCTTCCTCCCAATTTGAAGCTTTCTCCCAAAAGTTTTGTTTCTTCAACAAGCCATGCATGATAAAGGCTACAACCAGCCAATGTTGTCGATGATGGCTTTCTAGGCACTCACATTTCATAAGCATCGCCCATAACTTAACAATGGCTCCCTCTTTTTTGTTTCAATGTATTTTAAATTTTGAAAACTTTGGCAAAAAATGGAAACGAAAGTAATTTCATTGTTTGCACATACAAATCCTTCAATCTGTATGCCGTTGATGTGTGTCACTCTAATAGGTTGTGCATGGAAATGGGTAGGCTCCTTTCTTACATGATTAATTTGATTTTTCAAACATTTTCTTCCAAGTCTGAACCCCATTATCACATCATGTTGAATTGTGGATAATTGATTGATTGCACTCCGGATAATAAAACATTAATCTCAGTTTGGAAGGAATACAAACATAAATATGTAAAGTGCAAAAAATTATATTTTGTATTTATTTATACCGTATGTATTTGTATTTATCCCCTTCCAAATCCCGAGTTCGATTCTCGGAATGCCCCTTTCTTTTTCTTGACTCTTTTGACAGTTCCTTACTCCTGCTTGCGATAAATAAGGCATCTTCGCCAGTTCACCTTTTCGTACTGATTGTAATATAATCAATTTTTTTCTTTCGAAATCGATTATAAATTTCCCATTATTATAACGCTTCTTTTTTTTTTTTTTTTGTTTTTATGAAAGATTAACAAGTGTTTGATTTGACAGAAAATAATTAAGAGGGTTTTTCTTAAGAAATGTCACGCAGCGGTAGGTTGTAGGCTGCGTCTATGCAATGTTACAACTTACAAGTTAAAGAGTAATAATTGGGGATCTGGGCGAGATGAGTTGAAGTAAAAAAATAAAATCGAGAACTTTGGCACCCTCTCTCTCTCTCTCTTAAAGAGTTAAGACGGAGATCAGGAGTTCAGGACTCCGCAATCACATGGGTAATTGAGGATTTGCAGAAAGAAGCGGATATGATGCCCTCATGCTCACGTAGACCTGGAAAAAAAGTTTATTCAACCCGCAAACCCGATCCAATTCAACTCAAAAAACCAGGGTTGAGGTATCATATTTAGCTACCTAAACGTGAAAATGATTCGACCCAACCCAACCCGAAAAAAATGGGTTGGGTTGGATTGGGTTGGGTCATGGGTCAAACCGCTGACTTGATCGTCGAGTCTAATTCGGAATATTTATGCTTTGTCAGAAGTTTCAATTCTTTAATTTTTTTATTTAGTCTTTATTTTTTATTGTTTACTCTTTAAATTGTTAAACATTCAATTTTTTTATTTTATATTTAGAATTTTAAGATTAATTCTTTTAATTTTGACATTTTTCATGTAATTTTTCTTTATTTTTTTTAAATTTCAATTATTTTTTAGAATGATCCGAATTGATTCATGGGTCAAACCTAATCCGAACATTTAGGGTTAAGGTCTAACATTTGACAACCCAGCCTGAAATTCAATCCAACCCAAAATCAACCCAAAGTACCTTGACTCAACCTGAACCCGAGCTTGGGTCCCACTTTTATTTATTTGCTTATTTACTTCCCAAAATACTTAAGCAAGGCTGGGTCATCAATATTAAACCTTATAAATGAAGCAAACTATCAATAATCTCTCTTTTTAAATTTGGTTAGACACAAGTACATATTTGTATTTGTAGGGATTCTCCACTAATTTTCGGATAGATTTTACGCAAAACAATTTATATTAAAAAAATGAATATGTAAACAGGGTTTGATTGGTCAAAGTTTTTCCAGTATAATATCTTTCTAGCATCATAGATTTTCCCATGTAACCAATATGGAGGTGATGACCAAGTAGTTGAATGAACCGTTGGCATCCCTATAACATTTGGAATTTCTAATTTCAATGCTTTATTTCCGTTTTACAGTTAAAATGCCCTTATGAAAATGAATCCGAATTTTCTATGCATATGAGGAGCATTTCATTCTCTTACATATTATTATGCACAGAGAGATATTCCTAATGCATGGATATAGTGCTTTGTGGGTAGTCATGGGTAGAATTCCTGTGGATAAGAGATCCAGAGTCCTTAAAATAAGAAAATGCCAAATGCAACCTAAATATGAAGGTGCATAATCAAATCCATGTAACTGCAGGTTGTTCCTTGTAAGGTCCGCTAACCTCACTTCCACCTTCCTTCAATCACCTATAATGTGTAATACGCAATAGAAAAAAAAAAAAAAAAAGTGTGGCTAACATAATGGAAGAGGCTTGCGTTAAGGGCCACGTACATGTAATTAGATTCTTTTGGCCAAACTTTGCTTATAGGCTTTCTAGATGAAACCCCATGAAAAATCTTTAGATTAATATATATATATATATATATATATATATATATTTGTGTCTAGGGGTGACAATTGGAAGGGTTCAAGGAGGGTTTTGTATTTTAGACTCTATCCACCTCCGTAGACCTCTTAACATGCATTAGGGGTGAGCATTCGATTTATTCGATTAAAAATCAAACCGAATAAACTGAAATACAAGAAAACTGAAATTTTCAATTCAATTTTCGATTATTTCAGTTAAAACCAAATTTCATTAGCATAGAAAAAATATTGTATATTATAACATATAATATATATTATGAAACTGAATTTCATTATACTATACTATATATACTATATTAATATATAAATATTTAGCATATTATATATTATATGTTATATATTATATGTTATATATTATATATTATATATTATATATTATATTATATAGTAAATTTTGGTTAATTCGGTTTTTTTGATTAACCAAAATTTTAATTGTGAAAACTGAAACCGAAATTTTTATTTCAGTTTTCGGTTTTAAACAAATAATGCTTACCCCTAACCTACGTCATCTCCAAAACCCATAACAAGTTGATCTTCAGAATCCAAACCCTCCTTGCACATGAAAATGCAAAAACCACCTAGATGTTACCCTCCCTACATTTGAAGGTGGGGCAGGTTTGGTCTAGAATCCGCATCTAGTTTCTTATTATATATAGACAATAAATAAGTAAAACAACATGATATTAAAGTTGTCAATTATTTGATTAAAACATGTGAAAAACACATAAACTACCAATCTTTCTTCACATAAAGTTCAAAATATTATTAAATTCAACACTTGACACATACGTTCGTTTGCCTTCCAATAATATGTGGGTTGTTAAAAATTGCAATTTGAGAACCAATTTATTTTTTGCAAAAAATAGCTGGACAAGGTGCCTTTGGCACCTTTGGACGCATAAATCTCAAAACATTACCCAAAAAAGATCACCCCAATTAAACATAAAATTGCAAAGTTATGGCATCTAAAAGTTTGCACATATATTGACCGTGCAATCCATGACCTGGTGATTAGATTGACCAGGTCAATGGTTGAACCACCTAGGTTGGACGATTTTTTACCAAATCATCATTTTTTTTTTTACCAAAACATGGGTTTCAGCAAAACCGGATCCTCTCGTGATGGTTTAAATGATTGACGGGATGGAAAATTTGGCCAAAAGCTCATTCACCCCAATGTCCACATGATGAGGGAAGGAATGGGAGAAAACAATAAGAAGCAAGAAATGTGAGAAGTTAGTGGGTGAGGAATATAAATGGAACGAGTACCTTTACACACGTTTTCTTTAAATTCAATTTAAAATATATTTAAAAATAAAATTTGATAAAATTTTAATGTTAATACAATTTTTTTAATAAAATTTTAAATAGCTTAAATTAAATTATAATAAATTAAAATTTTGAAACAAATAAGAATATTTAATTCATTTAATTTAAAAATCATGTTTATTTAACAAAATCGGTGCATCACATGGGGTTTGCTAGATAATAAATAGATACAATTATAAATTTATAATTAATTATACCTTGTTAAAAAAAGCAAGAAGGAAAAAAAAGGATTGCATAATGGTCTAGGTTGCATCTCTATGATTTCTACCATGAATCTTCAAGAAGACCAAAATTGAAAAAAAGGGCAAAAAACTTAAATATACCTTCAGAGAGATACTTAGGAGTTGTGTTCACATCATCTGTATCTAAGATGCAGAAAACCTTTTGCATCCACCAATAGCAGTTCACCATGTGAGCCTAGTTTCGTAAAAAATTGACGGATTTTTCTAATATTTGAATATTATAATCATTGTTAGAATAGATTTCTTAAACTATCACTACTCATAGTGTGACGGGATATGCTCCTCACAAATGGGCGCTTCACAGGCACATCCACCGTGCATTGGCAACATCTCCCGTGAATAATAACTAATAAGTATGGGAGATGGTCCCAATGCATGATAGATGTGCGTGTGAGGCACTAGGTGTGAGGAGCAGATCCCGTCTCACTGTTTGCATGTTGATAATTATTAAATTATAGGGTAAATCTTTTAGACTACCCCTACTATTTATCATAATAACACACAGTACCCCTATAGTTTAGCTATTGTCTTGCGGTATCCTTAAATTTTCTGACAATTGACTACCTCTACCTCAACTACATTAATATTCGTTAATGTTCCATCAAAATTCATACACACGTGACACCACGCAATATATGATTTTTTTTCAAAACCCAATTTTACCCTTTGTCCCTCTCCCTTCTCTTTCACCATCCACTCCCTGTTTCTTTGCCGCCATCATCACCACTATTGTCGTCTGTATCTAACCACTTTCGTCGGCGACTTCTTCTTCACCCTCTTCCTTTCCCTCTCTCTCCCCATCGAACTGAAACAATCACCGGAAACTTCACTATTCACCTTCATCTGCCGTTTTAGATGCAGGGGAGAACAATGATATGGAACAACGAAACCAATGGGGATTTCTAGTAAGGGAGGTTCCAGGCGGAGGAAGAGAGGGAATAATGTACCCAACTTAGTCGAGGCTGATCTCGGTGACTGGGCTGATGCCGGTGAGAGAACGAAGGGGAGAGAGGGAGCGGCGATGAGCTCCAAGTGCATGGAGGGAGCCTTTCGCAGATGCTGCAACGAGCTCTGAGTGCGACGGCTGTGCCGAGAGGGATCGGCGACGAGCCCTTCGTTGTCGTTGCAGTAGCGGCAAAGGGCTCCCTCCTCTCTTTCTCTCTTCCTCCCCTTCGTTGTCTCTCTCTCCCCCGTTCTCTCTCACCCATGTTTCATCAACGGAGAGAGGCGACGAGCTCCAAGTGCGTGGAGGGAGCCCTTCGCCGATGCTGCAACGAGCTCTGAGTGTGACAACTATGCCAAGAGGTAGCGGCGACGAGCCCTTCGTTGCCATTGCAGCAACAACGAAAGGCTCCCTCCTCTCTTTCTCTCTTCCTCCCCTTCGTTGTCTCTCTCTCTCTCCCCGTTCTCTCTCTTCCTCCCCTTGGTTGTCGTTGCAGCAGTGGCAAAGGAGGGGCTATTTGATGTAGCATAGAAAGTGGGCAACTTTGCTTAAGCGATCAACTAAAACAAAAATAACATCATGCCCAAAAGAAATAGGCAACCCCTCAATAAAGTCCATTGATATTGCAGACCAAACTTTATCATGGATAGGTAAGGGCTGTAGGAGACCAGGATAAGATGAGGAATCATATTTGCAAATTTGACATGTACTACAGGACCGAATGTATTGGTGAACATCCTTAGACATTCCCTTCCAATAAAATAGTGACTTAATCCTCTACAAAGTTGTTGCACGACCAGAATGGCCTTCAAATAGTGAATCATGCATCCAGTTAAGAATACACTGCTTAAGAGTAGCAGAAGAACACGCAACCAATTTTCCTTTTCTGCGCAACTGACCATTACTCCAAGTATAATGAGGATGAGCTGTTGGATTTTGTTGAAGCTCAAGGATCAGCTTCTGTAAAGCTGAGTCAATATTCCAAACCTGCTGCAACTGTTGATACAAATATGCATTCAGTGCACTCAAAGCCAATAACAAAAGTTCTGAAGATTGCATCCTTGAAAGAGCATCCAATGCCTTATTTTCCTGCCCCTTTTTGTACTGAATTTCAAAGTCATAATCCATTAGTTTTGTCATTATCTCCTGCTGTGCTGGAGTAGAAATCTTCCGCTCCAACGAATATTTGATGCTCTTTTGATCTATCCTTATAATAAAATGTCTATTCAGTAAGTATGTACTCCACTTTTAGACCACAAACAAGACAGCTAGCAACTCTCTTTCATATACTAATTTTGCTTGATGCAAAGGACTGATGGTGCGACTTATATAAGAAATAGGATGATTATCCCACACAAGAACTGCACCAATACCCACACCTGAAGCATCAGTCTCAATGACAAAAGTCCTGGAAAAATCAGAAAGAGCTAGAATTGGAGCAGAGCAGAGAGCTTTCTTCAATTGATCAAAAGTCAATTGAGCATGTTCATTCCATGAGAATTGATCTTTCTTAAGAAGATCAGTGAGAGGTTTAGCAATATGACCATAATGCTGCACAAACCTCCTATAATATCCTGACAATCCCAAGAATCCCCTCAGTTGTTTCAAGTTAGTAGGTGGAAGCCAATTCTTAACTGTTGAAATTTTAGCAGGGTCAGTAGCAACCCCTTGGGAAGAAACAAAGTGCCCCAACTACTCAACTCTAGAAGCAACAAAGGAACATTTGCTTCTCTTAACATACAAAGAATGCAGTTGTAGCAACTCAAAAATAGCTTCCAAATGATGTAAATGAGTCTGCAAATCTGGACTATACACCAGAATATCATCAAAAAAGACTAAGACATATCTTCTAAGATGTTGCTTAAAGAAATG
Source organism: Nelumbo lutea (assembly GCF_056320005.1). Taxonomy (NCBI): domain Eukaryota; kingdom Viridiplantae; phylum Streptophyta; class Magnoliopsida; order Proteales; family Nelumbonaceae; genus Nelumbo; species Nelumbo lutea. Next base: position 22,349,908 of record NC_142686.1, on the reverse strand, counting down.
ATTCATCAAACTCTGAAATGAAGATGGAGCATTTGTGAGGCCAAAGGGCATCACCAAAAATTCATAGTGCCCTTCATGTGTCTTAAAAGCTGTCTTGACTACATCCTCTTTATGCATTCGAAATTGGTGGTAACCAGATCTTAAATCCAGTTTAGTAAACACACTAGCACCAGATAACTCATCCAAGAGATCATCCAAAAGAGGGATAGGGAACTTATCCTTCATAGTTCTATTGTTTAATTCCCTGTAATCTATACAAAGGCGCCATGAACTATCTTTTTTTCCCACTAGAACAACAACGGAAGCATAAGGACTTACACTAGGTTGTATAATACCTTTTCTCCAACATTTCATTCACCAACTTCTCAATAATGTTTTTCTGTAAAGAATGGTACCTGTATGGCCTCTCATAATGTGTTTCATGTATCCCAGCTGAAGAAGAGTTATTTGAATGTTGTTGCTTCTGATTTGCCCCCTCTCATGGTTCCATCTAATGCCCCAAAAGTCCCTGAAGCTATTCTTGATCATCAAATGGTCAAGCGAGGGAATGTGACTGCTACAAAGGTCCTGGTCAAATGGCAGAATTACCCTCCTGAAGCTGCCACTTGAGAGTTCTATTATGATCTCTACAAGAAGTATCCTGGGTTTAACCTTTGAGGACAAAGGTTCTTGAGAGAGAGGATTTGATGTAGCATAGAAAGTGGCAGGAAATTCTGTTGGAATGCTAGATAGTTATGTTCATTGTATTAGTTGGCATGAGCTGGCGGTTAGTTGAACTGGTGATTGGACGAGCTGTTATAAAGCCCTTGTACTGAGTCGAATGAATACAGAAAAATATACACATACATTCTCTCATTCCCTTCTTCTTCTCTGCTTCTTTCATTTCTTATCTCTGTTCGTGTGGTTTTCTTGTGCTAACCATACCTGCAGGATAATTCAACAGTTCTCGGAGTGCTCCACAACCTGGGCTGCATCACTATCGAACTACAATGAGCCCTTCGTCTCCATCAAGTTGTAATGTTCCTTGGCGTTGTTGTTGACTTTCTGGAAGCTACTTGCTGCTTGTTCTGAAAGCTACTCTTGTTGCTTGTTCCCTGCAACGTTGCTTCTTGCTCCATTGTCTCCATCGAGCGGCAACAAGCCCTTCGTCTCCATCGAACTGTAACGTTTCATGCTGACTTTCCGGAAGCTACTCTTGATGGTTGTTTTTTGAAAGGGAGGAAAACAAGGAGGGGCTATCTGGGTAGCGAGATCTAATCATAAATTTTCTCCATTCCTCTACCTTTCCCTTTGTTAAAGTTTTATTTCTATAGAGTTCTTCAAATCTAATCATGAATACGGTATTGCATCCCATAAGTGTCACCACAGCCACCATGCTGTTGTCGTTGTCGTTGCCATTGCCAATTCTGGCCTTGCTTCATTGAAGAGGAAAAAGAGGGCAAATTTAACATTTTATTTTCTTCCGTTGGCGACAATTGTAAGAAAACTTAAAGGTACCGCAAGACAATAGCTAAATAATAGGATACCACGTGTCATTACGTTAAGGATAGTTTAAGATATTTACCCTAAATTATAATAGTTATGTTAAAATATTATTTTTTCCCATCCGTCAAGTATTGTCAGCATCCATTCGTGTGAAGAAAGAGAACCCATCATCTAACGGTCACCGCTGCAATGTCTTGCCGACAGTTAGAAACAACCTTTCATGTATTGGGTCTCAGAGGTGGAAGGAGTGGCGATAACAGTCCGAGAAGAGATTTTGGGTCTACCATATCAAATCTGCAGCAGCGGCTACGATGTGAACACTAGAGCGATGAGAGCGGTGATGAAAATAGTTATCTGGAACAAATTTTCCCTATGTAAATGGATAGTGCCCTAGTTGTTTTTCAATCTTCATTTTCTCTCATTTTTTCTACCTTTATCTCTCATTCGTTCTGTAGAGAATTATTTATTAGTTAGTATTAATAGTTTGTATTAGTTTAGTTAGTTAGGTTATTAAAACAACTCATAGCAAACTTTGCTGAGCTGGATTAGTTTGTTACTCTTCTCTCTCTTCTTTCTCTTTCCCACTCTTACATGTATATAATGTAGCTTTAGTTGTTGTTTTCGATCAGTTTCTTGTAATAAAGAATTTCTTCTTCTTCTTCTTCAATATTTTCTCTGATTTTCTTGCTTTCTATTCATGGTATCAGAGCCACACTAGATCTTGGGCTCTTTTTTTTATCAAGTTGATAATTGAAGAACGATGGAGGCTGATCTTGATGTTTCGGTGACAAGAGCAGGAGAAACACCAAACAATAATGGTGGAAATCTTATCAATGGCATTGGTACGGGAAAAGAATCTAATACTGGAAGCAATAATGGAGATCCTCTGTTTTTACAGAATTCAGATCATCCAGGCATGATATTGGTGTCTAGTCCACTAACTGGAAACGACTATTTGACATGGAGTAGATCAATGAAGATCGTGCTTGGAGCTAAGGTGAAATTAGGTTTCATCAGTGGAAGTTGCAAAGCACCAGAACCTGATTCACCTACTTTTGAGCAATGGACAAGAGTGGATTGTATGGTAACTTCTCGAATACTTAACTCTATTTCTAAGGACATTGTTGATGCTTTTCTATACTCTACATCTGCTAGAGATCTTTGGCTAGAATTGGAAAAAAGGTTTGGAGATTCAAATGGACCTTTACAGTATCATTTGCAATGAGATATTAGTACAATTAATCAAGGAAATCTAACTGTGGCACAATATTATACCAAACTAAAGAAACTTTGGGATGAATTGACATGTATCATGCCACTTCTTCAATGTACTTGTGGTGTAGCTAAGAGAATGTGTGACATTACTTCTTCCAATAGGCTGATGCAATTTTTAATGGGACTAAATGATTCTTATGATCATATTAAGAATCAAATCCTACTAATGGATCCACTGCCTACTGTTAACAAGGCATATTCATTGGTGCTTAGGGTGGAAAAACAAAGAGATGTTCACGTTGCTTTTGCTGAAACTATTGATGGAAAGGCTATGCTTGCTAAATCACAGAATTACAGAAAAGATAGAACAGAAAGAGGTGCTACTAGGACACCACGAGGTTATGGTAGATCCAAATTACAGAAGCAAGATTATGACAAAACTGAATATAGACACTATGATCATTGCAATAGAGATGGTCATACAAAGGAAACTTGTTTCAAGATTCATGGGTACCCCAATTGGTACAAGGAGCTGAAAGAACAAAAGGGAAACACTCAAGGAAGAGGTAAAAGAGGCTTTTCATGAAGATACAGGGCCAATAATGCTTATCAAGGTGATACTCCTCTAGATGTAGATACTGAGTTACCAGCTGACCAAAATCAAGATCAAGCACCTCATCTCAATAACATGATTCGACAAGAGCTCATGAATATTGTCAAAAGCAAAATGACTGTTGATAGCAACCATGTCAATTTTGCTCACCTGGATACTTATGCAGGTATGAAAGTTCAATATGCTTTTAACTCTAAGGATAGTGCACTTGTTATGTTAGATGAAGGAACTTGGATAGTTGATACTGGTGCTTCAAACCACATGTGCACTGATTTAAAATTACTTTCTCAACCTAAACCAGTAACTCAGATCATACCTATACATTTACCTAATGGAACCATAAAATTTGTTCAACATATTGGCCATGTGAAACTTAGTCCTGATCTGATTTTGACAAATACTTTACACATTCCCTCTTTTAAATTCAATTTGTTATTTGTTAATAATTAGTCATTATAAACAACATTAAATGCACTTTTTACCCTACCTATTGCTTGTTGCAGGACATGAAGAATGAGAAGATCTTAGCAGTTGGTAAAATGATAAATAACTTATACATTTTAGACAAGTCCTCCTTTTCTGCTAACAGAATTCAATCATTTGTTTGTAATAAGGAGTTTGCACACTGTGCTGACTCAAAATGCTTGCAATAGAACCTTTCAAGCTGCTACATATTATAAGTCACATTTTTTCAATAAAACTTCTATTCCTGGATTAGTTCTTTGGCATAATAGGTTAGGACATGCATCTGTTACAGCCTTACAACACCTTGATTTTTTTCCCGCCAATGCATCACTACCTATTTGTGAAATCAGTCCTTTGGCTAAACAACAGAGATTGCCTTTTCCAGTTAGTAAAATTCATTCAGAGAGCATTTTTTACTTGATGCACTTGGACTTATGGGGCCCTTATAAGCATCCTTCAATTACTGGTGCACATTATATGTTTACACTTGTTGATGATTTCAGCAGAAGTATTTGGATATTTTTGCTTAACCATAAAATCATGACTGTATCTTCATTCATTACATTTTTCAAAATGATTGAAACTCAATTTCATAAGAAAATTAAATGTATCCGTTCTGATAATGGCACTGAATTTCTCAATAAAGATTTTCAAATTGTTCTTTCTGACCAAGGTATTTTGCACCAGAAAAGTTGTGTTTATTCTCTACAACAAAATGGTGTTGTGGAGAGAAAACACAAACACCTACAAATTGCAAGGTATTTGATGTTTCAAACAAACTTACCAAAAATATTTTGGGGACATGCTTTACTAATGGCCACACATATTATAAATTTTACATTGGAAAACACCTTTTGAAGTTTTGTATAAAAGGAAACCTGACTATGAATATCTAAGGACATTTGGCTGTCTTTGTTTTGCTTCAAACACTCAGCCCCATAAGGACAAGTTTGCACCAAGAGCTCTTAAATGCATTTTTCTAGGTTATAGCTTAGGACAAAAAGCTTATAGACTCTATGACCTCAATGATAGAAAACTTTTTATCTCCAGGGATATTATATTTAATGAAAACATTTTCCCATATCGTTCTTTTTCAGCTAAACCTTCTACTTGTCCCTTACCAATTGTAGATCCAATTTCTAATTCTGATTTTCCTGTTTCTTCTACAATTCCTATTCCCAATTCAACTACTCCTGCCGATTTTGTTCCCCAAATTGAATCTAATCCTGTTTTGCCTACTCCTGATGATACTTCTCCAACTCCTGTTTTGTCTCCTTCTACTCATTCAACTAATCATTCTTCACTTACACTTCCTACATTACCTCATATGAGACAAAGCACAAGAATAAAAAACAAACATGTTTGGCTCAAGGACTTTGTTACAAATTTGTCAATTTCTGAACATTTACCTACTTCTAATACGGTCTCATTACCCCCTACTAGTTCCAATTACAACAACCTACTTTTCCCTATACACAATCTCCATTTTTTGATAGTGCATATTTGAGTTTTTTAGCAAATGTATCAACTATTCCCGAACCTAAGTCTTACACTCAAACTAGTACTCATCCAGAGTGTGTTAAAGCTATGAACAAAGAGCTAGAAGCTCTAGAACAAAATCAGACTTGGGAACTGACTGCTTTTCCTAAAGGGAAGAAAGCTATAGGCTCAAAATGGGTTTTTAAGGTTAAGTTGAACCCTGATGGTACCGTTGAAAGGTACAAAGCAAGGCTTGTAGCTAAAGGTTATCATCAAATAGCTGGCATTGATTATTTTGATAGTTTTAGTCCTGTTGCAAAGCTTGTTACTGTTAGAATTTTTCTAGCAGATGCTACTGTTAAGAATTAACCAATACGTCAGCTTGATATAAACAACGCCTTTCTCCATGGTTATTTGGATGAGGAAGTTTATATGCTTCCACCAGAAGGCTATCAGAAGGCACAAAAAGGAGAGGTTTGTAAGCTAAAAAGGATCACTTTATGGCCTTAAACAGGCTTCCAAGCAGTGGAATTCTGAATTTTGCAATAAGCTTCAACAGTTTGGGTTTTTGCAATCCAAACATGACCACTGTCTCTTTGTCAAGCATACCTCCAACTCATTTTTAGCTCTCCTTGTATATGTCGATGATGTGCTTGTGACAGGTACAACTGAGAGTGAAATTATCTCAATAAAACAATTTCTTAATTCTGCCTTCACAATTAAAGACCTTGGCTATGCAAAATACTTCCTCAGGCTTGAAATTGCAAGGAGCACACCTGGTACTTATATTAACCAACGGAAGTATGCCTTGGATATACTCTAAGATGCAGATTTATTAGGGGTTAAACCTGCTCAAACTCCTCTTTCTAAAGTATTGAAGTTTTTTTATAACAGTCCTGCACTACCTAATCCTGATAGGTATAGGAGATTAATTGGCAGATTGTTGTATTTAAATCTCACCAGGCCTGATCTTTCTTATGCTACCCAACATTTGAGTCAATTTGTCAGTTCCCCAACTCAAGATCACTAGAGTGCAGCTGTTCACTTGCTCAAATACCTTAAGGGTTGTCCCAGCAAAGGCTTGTTTTTCTCTTCTTCCAGCACGTTTGATCTCCAAGCTTACTGTGATGCAGATTGGGCATCTTGTCCACAAACCAGAAAGTCACTTATAGGCTACTGTGTGTACCTGGGCTCTTCACTTATTTCTTGGAAGACTAAGAAGCAAACAACTGTATCCAGGTCCTCAGCCGAAGCTGAATACAGATGTCTTGCCACTATAGTCTATAAAGTCCAATGGATATCCTACATTCTTGCAGATTTTCGAATCCCTCTCTAGCTCCCCATCCCTCTTTGGTGTGATAACCAAGCTGCATTACACATCACAGCAAATCCAGTCTTTCATGAGCACACAAAACATCTAGAAATCGACTGCCATTTGGTGAGGGACAAGTTCAAACAGGGCTTTGTTAAGCCTCAATACATTTCTACACATGCTCAAATAGCAGACATCTTACAAAGTCAAGGTCCTCAAACTTTGCTGCCTGTATTAGTTTGTTACTCTTCTCTCTCTTCTTTCTCTTTCCCACTCTTACATCTATATAACTTAGCTTTAGTTGTTGTATTCGATGGTTAATTGTAATAAAGAATTTCTTTTCTTTTTCAATATTTTCTTGGTTTTTTTATCTCTCTATTTCTTCCTCACCCCTGTTTTTTGTTTCCCTCGTTGCCCACATCCCGGCGATTCAGGTATGGTTAAATAACCAACAAATTATCGAGTTTTTAATATTTGTTGATTTTAATTTGCGGATTTTAAAAATTTTGGTAGAAGTTCTTGATCGAGATGGCAAAACGTCTCATCTCTCGCTTGTTAAAGATTTTGATTATATATTTGTTGTTTATGAAGGTTTCTGCAAGCTGAAACGTTAAACTTCATCTTCTTCTCTCTTTCCCGCAATGTGCCTCACTGATACCATCTATAGTGACTCGGCTGGAGGAAGCATTCAACACTCCGGTGTTGGAGGCATACACCATGATGGAGGTGTCACTTCGGATGGCGACGAATCCATTGCCTGAGGTTGCAGATGTGGAGTCCGGGTACGAGACTCAGGTGTATGATCGACTCAAGTGAGCGATCATACTGTTGGTGGAGATTGTGGTCGCGCGGTTTGAACTTTCCTTCTCAGTTCTAACGATGCGCCTGTCTACTCGAACCGTGGTCCTATTATCGGCGGACTCGCCTTTAACCTGAATCTTCTTACGCCGCACCTGCGTTTCAGATTGAAACAGGGGAGGTGAACAGTAAAACCACCTCCTGTGGGTTTCATCTTCCAATACAAGTCACGTCGCCCAATCGAACCACTTCAGCTCCGTGAACGGCTTGCCTCCTTATGCAGAGGCCATCATGCCACAATCATCAAGCTTCCAGGAATTTCCATCTCCGGCGACCACATCTGCTTTTCGTAGACGAGGTCTGGTGGCAGTTTGTTTTGGGGATTTCTTAATTTGTTCTGGTGGTAGTTTGCTTTGTATTAGCTTCACTTCTTTGTTCTCCTCCGTCTTTTGCAGACTTTGAAATCTTCACGCATTTATAGAGAGTTAGTTTGGTCTTCTCTTGGCTCTTCATGGTAGAATTTGGGGTGTGGTCATCACGCCAGAATCGAAACCATCGTCAAAATATAAAATATCAAACAAGCGGATCATGAAAATTGAAGAGACGAGAGGTTACATGGCGCCGGAAGGGATGAGAGGGTGCCTGTGCTATAAAGGTAATATTGGATTTTAAAATTTATAACAAATCATGGAAAAAAGTGGTTTAAAATAATAGTTAAATATTAAAAGTACAGTTTGTTAATTAGCTAAACAGCAGAGATAATTTAAAAAAATTGCCTCCAATCTGATCAGACGTTCTGCACTTTTTTTTGTTCTCTCCCCATCCATTCTCCCCTATTCCACTGTCCGCCGGCGACAATAGTTAAAATGAGTCAAATGACTGAAGAATGCTTTGCTAAGTATCAATATATGGACAATGGTTAAGTAAAAAACTATTCTTTTCCAGTTTTCCATATAACATATTTACTCTAGCTGTTTAAACTTATAAACAAATGCACAGCCACAACAATCGCATTGTGGGGCGCGGATGTGAACTCAAAAAAAATCTTCGATAATTAAGAATCTTTAATAATAATAGTAATCACAATATGCACACTTTGGAATTTGGAAACAAAATCATCCAAAATGGAAAATTAGATTCACATCACTCAAATTTCAAAAATCTTCTAGGCCCACTCCAATGAAGAATCTCTCTTAATCTCTATCCATTGCTCTACATATATATAGATCATCATCACTCATCCTTATCTTCCGTTAATCAGGACCCTTAATGATCCTAAATCATCTGTTCAGTCTTTTACGCTGTACAGCACCCCAGTCAGAACTCGATCCAAGAAGCTCCTTCACTTGCATCACTGTTCTCCTTTTATCTTCTTGTCTCCGTTGCTTCTCACTCTTTTGGTCTCTCTTTTTTTCTGATCCCTCCCATTCCATGCATCCGTCATCCCACTTATATACAAGAAGCTTCCGCCATGAACGATCATGCATCAATCTTTACAATGCCGACTGATTAATTAGCTGTCCGGAAATAATGGCTCATGGCGGAACAAATCGTAGGGCACCCACAAGCTATCCAACGGGCACGGCCGTCTTGAGTCCAGTCTCAGCCATGGCTTCCCCTTCCCACTCCAGTGTAGTAGACTCACCGGTCCGGGGTGCAGATCCCTGCACAAACCTTCCAGATTATCCCCACCAAGACCATGCTGGTTCCAACTGTGCTCCACCCCTCTCACATCTCCGGCAAAGACCAGCAAAAATGGAGGCAAGGAGCCCAACTCGTATATTCGCTGCCGCTTCTGAATCCTCATCCATGATTCTAGCTTCTCTGTGTATTTCCCTTCCCTCCATCTGCGGATATTGATGACCATCACGCCAGTATTGAAATAACACGGCTCTCGGCCTCGAAACGTTTGGGAGAAAAATGGGTCGAACCAGAACTTATCGTTGAAGTAGCTGGTGAAGTTGGCGTGGCAGTACTCGGGTGCGCCCAGAACGTGGGTGCCCAGTTCGATTTCCCAGAGCTTAGCCACGTCGTCGACCACAATGAGATCAGAATCGAAGTAGATAATCCGACGGATGCCGGAGGGGAGGAGATCGGCCAAGTAGATTCTCGCGTAGTTGAGGGGTTGATCCAGTGCTCGACGGATGGAGGATGAAATCTTGCCTTTGACGAGATTGGTGTCGAAGTGGTAGACCTGGAAGTTGAGGTACGGGAAGGTGGTAAGAATGGTACGTCGCAGCTCTGCTCGGCGGTGAGAGGCAAGGAAGTGGAAGACTATGTTTTCAGGACAGGAGGCGTGCTTGAGGACGGAAAGGACTCCGGCAACAGATCCACGGAGGTAGGTGGTGTCGAGAGTCATGGCTATGTGGATAATGGATGATGGGTCTGCTTTGGGACACTCGATGCCGTTTCTAAAGGCTGGAGCTTCTCTGAACTTGGGGAGGCCTCTGGTGGTGGTCAACGGCAGGGGCTTGGTGGCGCCGGTGGCGGATACTAGAAGGAAAGGCAGGACAACGAGAAAAAACCGAAGTTTCGGCGACATCGTGGGTGGTGGTGCGGTGGTGTAATCCAACAAGAGAGAGAAGGAAAAAATTTGTGACAAGCCAGGCTGGAGACACGAGTCTTCTGTCTGCGAAAGAGGAATTTTATGGTACTGAACACCCCACCTCCTGCCGTACATAATATCGATTTTGACGATTCAAGAATAGACGGTTGAGATTGATGGTTATGATTTTTTTGAAACGTGTCGAATGGTGATCGAGTGTCCGAGTATCTGGCGAAATTCTCAGTGTGAGATGTATACACAGTTGAATATATCGTAAGGCGTTTGTTGGGCGCAATGTGAGACAACGGAAGAGTTGTTATGTGGAAGAGACGGATTTGACGTTTTCACTGCGGTTGCTTAGCTGGAGAGCTCATGTCCGGGGCTTTCTCAATACTTGCATTTCAGCATTCGTATGAATTCTGATAAGACCTGTTCACGGGCGGGGTAATCCGATGGTTCGGCCCGGCCCGGCCCGTACCTCGGTTGGGTTTGGTCATGTAATGAGGCCCGCGGGTCTGACTTCGGGCATAAAAAATTGTGTTTCGGGCCGGATTCGGGATTTGTCAAAAAAATCCGGCCCGAATTCGGTCCGGTTCGATTCAGCATTATATATTTTATAAAATACATAATGTGCATTTTATATATTTATATAAAATATATAAATAATATAATATTTATTGAAATATATATATATATATATATTTATAATTTAATATATATATAGTTTTTTTTATTTTTTCTTTATAATTTATCTCTCTATTCAGCCGCTTCATTAGTAGTAATAGCATGGGCTAAATTTTGGATTCGGGCCCAAGCCTGGGCTTCAAGCTTTTCATTAGGCCGGGTTCGGGCCCAAGTTGAAAGTCCGATGGTCAGACTGGGCTCGGTTTCGGGCCTTAGAAAAATCTCTTAATACAGAATAAAAGACCGGTCCAAACCCAATCCATGAACAGGTCTACTCATAGATGATCTGGTTTGGCCTTTTGGCTTTTGTGACACCTTTTCACGGACTCTGGGGACCCACACACCCACACACCCACACCCACACCCATTTTTAATGGTTATTGGATGGTAATCCCAGACACTGTTGCTGGCATTTTGATTCTTTGAATCCACTGCTGACTGCTATGTCACGGATCACATTTCCAAAAGTTGCACTCTCTTGCCGACAGGGGTGGGAACTGGGAAGATGCTTGATAGAGCCGACCCAGTAACCAGCTATTTTATGGATTTTTAGTCTTAAACCAGAGTCTTTTGATTTTTAGGATTTATAGATAAATAATAAAATAAGATTTCTATCCATAAAAAAAGTAATTATTAAAATAAATAAATAAATAATAAAAGTAATTATTAAAATGGGTGAAATAGTCCATCAGTTTTGTAAAAATTTTTTCTAATCGGAAAAATTACTTACTCAATTGGGATATGAATAAGTTTTACCCAGCTGTTCAACTAAAAAAAGGTGAATAAGTTACTTACTTAATTGGAAGATGAATAAATTACTTATTCAATTGGAAAATAAATAATAAAAAAGTTATTCAATTTTTCTAACCTAAAGAGAGGTGGCAGGTTCACAGCTGCTCACCAGACCACTACTCCACTAGAGCTAGTTTGCAGTTCTAGGCCTAGTATCTCTGTTAAGTATAGTGTCTCTTACCGGATTTGGGAGTACCAAATATGAGTTCCCTCTACCTCTACAAACACTATATATTCTGTTGATTCATCCTGGTTGTATTGTCATTTGTCAAGTATAGGAACGCAACTTGGATTGAGAATTGTTTAGATTTTGAATGGGCTCGAAGCCAAGCCCAAGCCCATTGTGGTTAACTTTTCGATTCAATCAAGCAACCTAATTTGTACTACTCTACTAAACAATGAATTAGTAACACAAAAGTGTGCATATAATATAAATATTTGTGTATTTCAATTAAGGTTCAAAATGTCGTAATGTATCAATGTGTAATGTATACATCAATTTTCTGAGTCACCAAAATGCTAAATACGAAGAGTTAGGAATTCAAAACCTAAAATGCCCAAACATTTTAAGAGTTGTACTATTCAAGGTTTAAAATATTGGAAACATCAAGTGTATCAAAAATGTAATTTTGAGATATACGCCTTGGATACGTATGTATATTAGGAAAAAAATTAAGATATGCATGAAAATACTATAAATACTTTAATAAACCATAAAAATACATCAAAGACACTAAATATAATGCCCCAACGAGGTATAAATACATTAAATAAATAATTTTTAATAGATTTTATAAAGAAATACATCATAATAAATTATAATTTTCATTAAAAATCATATGTTTAACTATAATTTATAAATTATAATTCTTAAGTTTTATGGGATGGGAAAAGCCCAACTATCCTATCAACCATAAAACATGCATTGGAACAATTTATAAGTGGAAATATAATTAATAATTAATTTTTTAAATAACTACTAATTATTTTTAATTCAAAAAAATACAAAAAAGTCAAAAATAAATAAAAATTTGTACAATATATTAAAAAATAATAATTATTGAAAAAGAAATTTCAATTGCTCTATGGATATGATAGGCAAATAAAAATGCATTTTTAAAATTTTTGTTATTTTATATATTTCTTATTTCTTTTTCCCCCTTTATTACTTTTACATTTTATGTTTGTATCTATGCTTTCGGTGCTCAACACATAGCTGATACGGGCAGATACAAATATGATACAATGGATAAAAGAAATACAACAACACCTATTTCCCATCATATCTTGTATCGAACCTTTAAAGATATGATATGCCTTATATCAGACATATCATGTTGCAATTTTAAATTTTGATGTAACATGGATTTCAAATATTTGTGAGGGGTCTGATGAGGAGTTTAAAACCTAAAATAAACAAGGGAACAACTAAATTAAGTATAAAAGACAATGAAGATTGTATCAAGATTCAAAATTTGGGCATGATACATCTCATATAAAATGCATCATATTGTATTGGCATGCCATTAAAACATCAAATAATGGGTGTTTTCAGATTTTGATCTGTTTCAAGGGGAGCCGGGTAGGCAAGCCTAAAACCGATCCTTTGAAGCAATTTTGAACAAAAAAATAAATAAAAAAGATTATTTGATATTAAAACATTTAGATACTTATGCTCCTACATATGGATTGTTCCAAAAAAAAGGAGAAAAAGTCGAGATAAGGAGAATAAATTCCCATCCATATTCAGGATGTTTTTGCTTTTGTCAATCCAAGCACGTCCAAAATCTATACGAATGTTTGGAAAAACCGACAAAGATGTCAAAATCCACCAGCTGTATGAATATTATGAGAGGTGTCCATGTCTCCATGACGTATGGATTAGAAAATTCATGGGTTTTCGATTTACATTCTTTATAGGAATTCCAACCCCATCCATAAAAGTGCTTTTTCTTTTTCTTTTTCTTTTTGCAATTCCTATAGATAGGAATTGCGTAATGAATCAACTCCTCAACGACCGTAGGTTGGCTATATCATGTAATGTCATAAAATATAAGAATAACCGATACAATGAAATAGAAATATGATAATTAAAACAAAATAAAGAAATTTGATTACGTTCAAAAATAAAAAAGCTCAATTATTTTAGCATACCTACTAAATAAAATATTTTTAAATTTTATAATGGTTTAATTTACAGTATTGTAATGCTTAAAATACATAATAATGGAGAAAAAAATAGACGAGTAAACTTTCTTTTTTAATAAGAAAATATAAGTGATGATTGTATAATATATTGAAAATCATTATTAATAAAAACAATATATCTATGTCTATATAAAGTATATAATAAGAATGTAGCAGTTTTACCATTTGATTTTTATTGGTGGTAGTATAACTTAAAATTATTTTTTTTATAAAAACATATTTACTGAAATATGAAGCTCAATTGTTCATTTAGAAGGTTCTGATTCATAGATTTTGCCAATTGATATGCATTTGAATTTCCCTAGGAACTCCAATTTACATAGTCCAAAATCATCTCAACATGAGAGAACTAGAGTTTTTTCCAAGGGTGCAAGTTGGGCGGGTTGGGCCAGGTTTATGGTCAGTCCAAACCCAATCCTAAAATTTAGGCTTAAGGCCCAAGCTCAAGGTCAAGCCTGATTTTCCTTATCTGAAACCAGTTCCCATTGTAATTTGATACACTCGAGTTGATCAATAAATCTACTCTAAAATGATATATGTACATATATATTTATGCAAATATGTAAATATATCTAAAATCCAAGCCCAACTATAAAAATAAAAAGCTCAAATTTTTGGGTCCGAACCCAGCTCAAGGACTAAAAAAATCCTAACCCATATTGTGTAAAATTTTAGACTGGGTTGGTTTGGGCTTGGGTTGGGCCCGCCCAAATTGCATCCCTATTTTTTCCAATTTTTTAAAAAGAAATTTCTTTCATAAAAAAAAAAAAAGCCAGATATAGGGCACATAACAATATGCGGCTGGATGCCTTGCAGAGATTTTGCTTGCAGGATATCCGTTAAGGCACCTAGGTGTTTAAAACTCTATATATAATATCAACTAAAAGCCTCAGATGTTCTTCACTTTTCAAGTAATAAATTTTCAACTACACATCGCATTAATTGAGAGAAGCCCAGTTGAAGGGTCACTTTTAGGAAGTTGGAGAAGCATCAAAGCCCAAAGGACCACACCTCTATGGACGACGGCTAACATAATTAGAGATTGTTGGAAAATAACTCAAGAAATGGATCAAATTCAGACATATGTGTGTGCATATGTTTGTATGTACATTATGGGTTGGGCCAAAAATATTGGGCCTGATCTAGAAATCTGCTCTTTTGTGCATTATATATTTCATTTGCACTGGTGTAAATGCATGGGAGTATGAAAGAGGTCGAGTGTAGATTCTGATTTAATTTTGTTATAAATTTGGCTTTGCCTGATTTGCTTGTGAGAAGTAACTGAAGAGACCTACACTTTAAATTAAAGAAAATGGAACTTTGAGAGTTATCTATAGAATTAATGTAAGAGCAAATGGATGTAGCCTTTGCTGATCAGTTTTTTTGCATGCAAAATTTACACTGCTAGCAAGTATAAAAGAAACAAGTAGAAATTTCGTATTATGTTAAAATACAAATCATAATTATAAACAAATAACAATAAAACTGAACCGAGTACAAATTTTGCACTCAATCAAGATTTGCACAACAAACAAATGCAGCCAAAAGAAGGAAACACATACAAAAAAAAAAAAAAAAAAAAAGAATTAGGAGCAATTCGTGCAAATGATGTAGGGTAAAAGTGCCTCACAACTCCAGTCAATACAAAAGAGATCCCTCTTTTGTTGGGCAACTTGTAACAAATTGGTTTGCACGTTGCACGCAGGTCAATGTGATGGGCCAGAATGGGTCCATGTGTTTCGGCAAGACACATGTTCTTCCATGGACCATGTGGCGAAATTCAATAGTCAATCCATTGTTCTCAGCCCATTTTCTTGCATACCTCCTTATTTCAAAGTACAATTCATGGGCCCTATGCTGGATTTTTAATTTGAATTGATTTTATTTTTATTGAAAGACATGTCACATGTGCCAATTTTCTTACATGAATCAGAAAAAAAAAAACTTGAGAGCCAGAATAAGGCCCATCTCTCTCTCTCTATATATATCTATCTATATTGACTCAGAATTTTATTTATTCCTTTTTTTTCTAAGAGGGAGACTAGCCATGTATGTATAGCCCATAGCCGTGTGTTTTGAGGAAACAATTCTGTTGTGCAGTCACACTTTATCCGAGATCTTCGCTTAGATTAAATCTATTATCTTTATTAAAAGCCAAAAAAAAAAACTATTCTCTTGATATATTTCATAATTTATCTCATTTTTGCTTTAAAAGTAGTGAGAAATGATTAAAGCACATAGCCACATGACAAAATAAAATTAATTGGGATGGGAAGAGGATTAGATGAGGACCATAATGATTCATGCCCCAAACACCACTCCAACCCGGTCTATTTATTGACTAAGAAGGAAAATTCAACAATCACCCTTTCTGCAAAGTCTTCAACACAAAACTCGCTGGAATTAAGAACTTGTAAAGCTCGTCAAGGAGGTGGCTACAAGTCTACACTCTATAAACATAATGCCTATTAATATACAAAACCTTCAGATTTAATTATCTTACCCTATTAATACTCCACCGACTAACTAATTATAAGCAAGCAATTCTTTATATATATATATATATATATATTACTGAAAACTTGCATAAAACACAATCACATTGCATACGAAAAGGGTATTTACAGCCAAGCTTCAACTTTCAGCTATGGAGAATTAGCTTCATATGGTGGTTTGCTTCTTGGATCCCGATAAGTTAGACAGCAATGAGCTGGGTATTAGTGCTTGGGTTATTAATTAATACTGTGGGCTGTTCCATTAGTTCTTTGGTTCTCGGCCCATTATTGACCATATGTTGTGGGCCCCCTTTTTAATCGCTAATAACTTTTTCACCAAATAAGAAAAAGAATTTAGAATCCCCTTTTCAAGGCTTGTGTTGATCTAAATGGACATAATTCCTCTTTGTAATTGTTTTTTTTTTTCAATAAAATCTTCCTATACAGTATACACATACACATATTGGAAAGGCATTTCATATTTGCTTTATGTTGTGAGATTTTTTCTTATGAAGGCGATAACTGTATTAGGATCTTGTTTGACAGTTAGCCTTAATATCTCCAGTTATGGTCTATCTCTATGCTCGATGGCCTTGTGTGGTCCTTGACATTAATATCCATCGGTTGTTTGATATTCAGAGTCTTTGATTTTTATGATGATTTGTAGTGTTAGAACATTTCTGCATATTCTAATTTTCATTCCCATTTCATAGACCATTCTGATTTCGATTGTAAATCAAACGGATTCTAAATTAAATGATTAGTGGGTTCTATATGTAATATGTTAAAAAATTGGTTTTAATTTTGTATTTTTATTTTTTATTGTGTTTTAAAATTTCAAAAATAATAAATAATAAATAATATGAATATGATTATAAAATATTAAAACATTAATAAATAATCTAAAAATATAAAAAGAATGACAAAATTCGAAAATCGGGGAACTTGACCAAGGGTACAATGCACTGAAACACCCCCACCCAATCTCGCTCATCTGATCATCTCATCTCTTTACTCTCAACCGTCTACAGAGAAAAGTAGTTGGTAGTTGGGACCCACACTCCATCCGGCCCCACTTTCCGTCCTCCCCCAGGCATGTACTACCAACTCACCGACTCATGAATCCAACAACTTCTCCCGCAAATCTCGCCTCACTTCCTATGCTCCTGACTCCTGAGTCCCTTGACTGACTTCCTCCCTTCCTCCCAAAGTTTTCTGTTTTTAGTCCACCACCAGCACCAGAGGAAGACAATAGACGACACCCTATCAATTCATGTCCAAACAAACACCAAACTCCAAAACTAACAAGCGCCATGTCCCTCTTCTTCTTACTCTCTCTCCCTCTCCTCCTCTCCTCTCCTCCTCCTCTTAACCCCTACCCCTACGGTAAGCTCCCCCTCACTAACCAACTAACTCTTTAAACTGTCTTAACCGTCTCTCTAACCCCAACTCTCCCCTTCCTCTGTCTCGCAGACACCTCGTATCGAATAGATTGCGGTGGCCAGTCCAACTTCACCAACAACTTCAACGACTCATGGCTCTCCGACCGCTTCTTCACTGGCGGCTCTCCCTCCCTCGTCGCCGAACCTCACCTCTTCTTCCAGCAGCAAGAGAAGACCATTCGTTTCTTCCCCATCTCCTTCGGCAAGAAGAACTGTTACATCCTCAACGTCCCCAACGGCCGCTACCACTTCCGCATGTTCTTCGTCTACGATAATTACGACGGCAAGCTGCATTCCCCCAGCTTCGACGTCTCCGTCGAAGGCACCCTCGTGTTCAGCTGGCGCTCTCCATGGAAAGAGGATTTTAGCCGCACCGGAGCTTACTCTGATCTATTCGCCTTCGTTAAGGACGGAGAGGCCGATATCTGCTTTTACAGCATTGCCACTGATCCTCCCGTCATCGGATCGCTTGAGATTATTCAGGTCGATCCGTTGTCCTACGATTCTTCCACCACCGGCGATCATCTTATACTGATCAATTACGGGCGGTTGACTTGTGGTTCTGGTTCGCTGGGTTCGGGGTTAACCAATGACACGGATTTGTTCGGGCGTGGTTGGCAAACCGATGTGGATTTCCTCAAGGGGAATGGGGTTTCAATTAAGGCTATTGCGACCAGAAACAATATACGTGCGACGAATCAGGAACATAATTACTTTCCAATGCATTTGTATCAGACGGCGGTTACAGTTGTGGGTGATGGAGCATTGGAGTACGAGTTACCGGTGGACGCGAAAATGGATTACTTGGTTTGGTTCCATTTTGCAGAAATTGATTCGAGTATCACTGCGGCTGGGCAGCGTGTGATTGATGTGCATATCAATGGGAGGAATGTGAGTAGGATTGATATCTTTAAGCAGGTTGGTAGTTTCACGGCTTTCAATTGGCATTATGTTGTGAAGAACTTGAACAGTACAACTTTGAGTGTGAAGCTTGTTCCGGT
The DNA here is from genome assembly GCF_056320005.1 of Nelumbo lutea. Classification (NCBI taxonomy): domain Eukaryota; kingdom Viridiplantae; phylum Streptophyta; class Magnoliopsida; order Proteales; family Nelumbonaceae; genus Nelumbo; species Nelumbo lutea. Next base: position 22,331,374 of record NC_142686.1, on the reverse strand, counting down.
AGCTGGTAGTCCGTTGATTAGTGGTCTTGAGAATTATGCCCTGGTTCCAAGGGATCTGGCTACTGTTACTGAGCAAGGTATGAGCATAATCTCTGTGAATCTTGAAAGTTCATTTAATCTGATCATATGCTATTTTTTGTTTAGAACTTGGGAAAAGTCAGAATTATTAGCATGGTTGCTGTACTTGGTTTTGATTAATGGATTTGTCTGTATAGTGACTGCTATGCGGGCATTGAAAGAATCGCTAAGAGTTCCTGATAGAATGGGTTGGAATGGGGATCCATGTGCTCCTCCTACTTGGGATGCTTGGGAAGGTGTTACTTGCCACCCAAACAAGGATAAGTCTGCCCTGGTGGTATCTCAAATGTAAGAACTTCCCCTTGTTTATTTTTCCCTCACAGAATCTGCCTCCCAGGTGGCATCTTAATTTACCAAGTACATCCTATTAGTAAGTCACTTTAAATGTAAGGTAACATGAACGTTGTAAAAATTTTAGAATTGCAGTTGCAGGAACTTATTTTAATACAGGAAGATAACTAGGAAAGGCACTTCAACCTGTGTCTTGGAGAAGAGTATTTTTGTAAACTAAACTGCAATATCCAATGCGTGGTGTGACTAGGAAAATTAGACCTGTATTAGTTTGAATAACATGCCCTAAACTGTAACAGTTTCACATTCTACTAATATAATGCTATTATTTTATTTCTTTGATAAGCATGATTGTGCTACCAGATCAATTGGAACTGGGGAAAATCCTGTATACACCTATAGAATGGTCACCAATTGATTAAAAGATTTTATTAATGGAGAACCTTCTTAAATTGTAAGTAATTAGGTTCCTCATGTATTTTTAGCTTAAAATATATGCCTTAATCATTATTTAAGTACATAAGTACTCGTTGGTTAAGCTTGTTAGGCAGCTTTTTACACTTATGCTCCTTATAATAGTTCTTTTTTCTTTTCTTTTCTTTTCTTTTCTTTCTTTCTTTCTTTCTTTTTTTTTTTTTTCTTTCTTTTATGAACCAACCTCAACAGAGATCTTGGGAGTCAAGGCCTGAAAGGATACATCAGTGAGCAGATTGGCCTTTTGTCAAACTTGGTAAGCCTGTAAGTATCTATGTATTTGATATCTTATCATCCCTTATGTTCTATAGAAAGTATCAATGAATTTTAAATTTGGTAAGATACATCGACAATATCAATGTACTTGATATATTGCAAATCAAAGTTCATATAATGATAAAAACATCATATCTATGTTTCTCTAAAGCAAAATCCCATTTGCATGGATTCATTGCTAAAAGCTTTCATATAGCATAGAGAAATTTCTACCTTCATTCTTAATTCCTGATCCCCTAGGGTTCCACAATCAGGGGTGGAGCTAGGGGGTGGCAGAGGGGAGCCATGCCCCCCTTCCAATGCCTTAAAAATTCCCACTATCCCCATGTAAATCCTACTTATGTTTTAACCTCCTATCCATGTTTATAAGTTTTTTCCCCTCCCTCGAATCCTTGTTTACTAGCTTTTGTGCCCTCCCCCCCCCCCCCCCCCCCCCCAAAGCTCCGCCGCATCATCCCTCATCTAGAGACATTTCTATAGGTTTATAGAAACCTGAGGTCTTCAAAATTTATCTCTAGAGAAACAGCCAATTTGGATGTAGTTATGGGTTAGGAAAATGGTCTGAAGTTTGTTTAGGTAGGAAGAATGGGCTTTTGGTTGTTTGAATGGAAAAAAAATATGAGAAAACCTGTTTATCTAATACTGATACATTCCTTTATTGCACCGATGGGAATTTACTGTGGTGAAGGCTTTTTTACATTGTCATTTGGGAATTAATCATTTTTAAGATCATCAAATTCTCATTTTTAGCTATGACACTCTTGACCTTGGAACTCTCAGATTATTTTTCAACAATGGAAAAAAAATGATACCTTCATGCACTTGCTTTCTTAAGATTTTCCCCTTTAGAGTTCCTATTAGAATTTACAAATGTTGACATCTATCATTCTAATTCTTTATTGAGAACTGCATGGTCGATTTTGGTGGTGCATCCCGAGTTTGAAGATGTGGAGAGGGCATCATTTACTTCTAATTTCTGAAATTTTTGTCATGTTGCCATTGGTTTAGGTTAAGTGTTTGATATTATAGACTGTATTGTTGTAAATAATTGTTTCATATTTTATTTTATTTTTAAACATGACTGCATGGACAAGTCATCCATTTAGGAGAGTCCACACAGACTGTGTGCCATGTCTCAATATTTTATTTCTTAGCTAGATCTTGTCACCAAAGCCTGTTTCTTACTCTTCCATGTAACAAGACTGCAACTAACATAAGTGCAATACTTTGAAATCAACCTCTTAAGTCATTGAACTAATCCAATTGGTATCTATATAGGTTTTAACCTTTGTGTATCCATTCTTCACCCATCCAGGGCTTAAGGATGTCTTGATGCTTGTACATATTTCATTCTTTTATCAATTAATAAAGGTTGTTACTAATCAAAAAGAAAAAAATGTAACAATACTTCAGAACCAGTGGCCTTTTACATGGTGAACTGTTCAAATAACTCAAAATTCAATTTACAATATAAGATGAGTAGATCATGAATGAGTGCATGAACTCAATGAAAACAGCAACCACGTGTAGTTCGGGTTGTCCAAATCTGGGATGCAAATTTACAATGCATAAAGATCAGTTATCACAAAAAGTGCAATTGGGGTTGTCAGTTATCTATAACCATCCCATCCCTCTCCTTAGCAGGTTGTGAGAAGTAAACCATTTATTCAGCACTTCTCAAATCTAGACTGCAAATTTACAGTGAATAAAGAAAAGCTATCACAAAAAGTGCAGTTGGGGTTGTCCACAGCCATCCCTCTCCTTAGCAGGTGTCAGAAGTAAGGCATTTATTCTGCATTTCTACCCACATCAAAAAGGAAATCTTAGAGGACACTGCGTTGCTACCCACACCAAACCCTTCTATCTTCCTGGTATCAAACAAAGGACTTTCCCCAACCTTGTTTCTCCTCCACCTGGAAAACAGTACTTTATTCCCTTTTCTATAGAATAGTGCCTCATAAGTCCATTTGACTTGTTGAATTCCCCACAGCCACTAATCTCATTGTCACTTCACTTTGTTTTTTATTTTGTGATTTTTGTAGCTTTGATTTTTCAGTTTAAAATTAACATGTCTTTGTGTTTTTCTTGGTAATTGATATTAAAGAATTGTTACACATTAACTGTTTGTTAAGATACTCTGCTACTTCTTCATGCTCTAGTTTTGATTTTTCTTCTCATATCATGGAGTTTTACAGTTGATTTTATTTGCATTGTTTCTCCACAGGAACTTAAGTTATAATTCTTTGCATGGTACCATACCCTCAGGACTTGGTCAAAAATATCTTACACGTCTGTAAGTATAACATGCTTCTAGTACTATAATATCTTTAAATTGGGCTTATAGATTTGAAATTGACCTGAGCAACATGATGCAAAATACCTGATTTTCATTTAGAATTCTGTGTTTTTAGGAGTTAAATGACTACATTAATATTCATGGCCTTCAATTATGTTTGGTAATGGGTGAAGTGACATTAACAGAACTATATGCTTTTCCTCCTTTTGTCCTGCAACCATAGAAAAGAAGGGTGTTTGTGCTTGTTTAGCTTAATACTTTCATTTCTCCTATGAGCTTCATATTATCCATTTTGCCCAACTTCAACATAGATCATTACTCAATGTTGGTCCCAACTATCTGGGGTCTTGGGAGTGGTAGACCAAATATAGACCTAACCTTTGCCATTTTCCTTTTATACAGTGACCGATCTAGATTCGACCAACATGCTCATGCTTGACACCTTGAGATTTTAGCATTACATCAAGCGATTCCCCCTTGTCAATTTCAATATATGTACTGCAATTTGAACTGTGAGACCTGGTTGAAATAGAACCACATCTTGTAGGGGTGTCATAGGGTTCAGTAGAGGTTGGGCTTACAAGAACCTTAACGAACCTAACTATATCCCAACTGGAACCTCACCCACTCCATGAACAGAGCAGGCAAGGGCATTAAGCATGGCAAGGAGGGTCAAGACTAGAGATTGGAAAACATTAAGAAATAAAATAACAAGTTAAAAAGCAATAGGAAATTACATAAAGTGCTTAAAATCTATGACATGGCATGAAATGTGGCATAGCCTGAACCCATCATGAATTGATATTTCACAACCAAAGCCTGGTCCTAACCTGGTTAGGGTATACTGAGCCCATCTGATCATGGGTTGATGGGTGGACGAATATGAAGATACATCTTTCTTGGGAAATCTTTGGTTTTACCAATTTGGTATTTTTGCTTCTTACCAACCTGAACTTTTATGATCTAGAAGTGGGTAACTTGGCCTTTAACTGATAAAATTGATCTTTATCACATGGACAAAACTCATCTCAAGTGATCAAACATCTGGAAGCCCATCTGCCCTGCCTGCTGCTTTTGGACTTCCTTTTTCGTTTCTTTTGCTCTTTTGAGAACTCAAAGCATTTTTTTACAATATTCTTTTACTAGATTCAGAAATTCCACCATTATCTCTATGATTCCATTCCTCATCTAGTTATTCCTTTCCAGGTATAGAATTTTCATTTGGGATCTGGAGCTTTGTTGTAGCTAATGAAATTATTTTGTAGTGCAAAATGATCTTTCATATTATCATATAACTAAGACAAATTCTTTTTCTTTGAATTGGACCTTATAAGTTACCTCTAGAATTTGATCTCTATCTTGCTCTGACATTTTTCCTATTTGTTTGAAAGAATTCAATTACTTCCTCTAGTTTACCTATATGAAAAGGTTACTCAATTGGGCATATTGGGAACATGGTTCTTTTTGTTCACCTGGCATTCCAGGCGTGCTCTTAGTGGTTCCACAAAGTACAAAGTGACCCTGATCTTGGTTCTTGATCCTTCATTATTGACTATTAATGTCTTATATGGTATCTGTAGGGATTTGTCGAACAATTTTTTATCTGGATCAATACCAGATAGTCTTATATCTTCAAGTCTGCAACTCGTGTAAGTGGATTACTTATTTATAAATCCTTAGTTAAATACTTAAATTCTATTATCTAATAGTAGATTTAAACAAATGGATAATTTATTTTATATCCAACTGCATCTACTGTCATTCAGTTTCCAAGTAAGATTGATAATGATAGATGTTTTGTCTTATATTTACCTTTATTACTTTTACATATGACATCTTATTTCAATTGATAGGGTTAGGTGATACTGCATAATTTTGGTTTTATTCCAATTCTATTTTAGTTTTATCTTTCTTGTGGTTCTTTAATATTAGCAGCAATTTTAACAGCTTTAATGATCATACTTTCTGTATAGTAATTAAAAATCCTTGATAAACTTGAGCGAAGTGGATGTATGCTAGCTTGTCAGTTTTAGATAATGCCATCTTTTGCTGACTTGCAAATTGGATACTAGTAATTTCCACATTTGACTTCATTATATTTCTATACAGCAAATTTTCTTTGATATTTATTAAATACTAATGTGGTAAATTTCAACTATAGTCCTCTATATCTCACAATCATTAGGTATGCTTTGACTCTAAACATTCATATTGCTCTATCTCTAAGTATAGAGCATGTGAGGAATAGAAGTACATGGAAATAGATCTCTCCCCCCTAAAAGAGACTGTTTACCTCTCTTTGCAACTGCTTGTCTGTATCTTGGACCTGAGAGTGGGTCTCAAACACCCTATCCCCCCCCCCCCCCTTTTTTTTAACTGTTGCCAAGAACGTATAACTCTTCTTGATGTTTCCATACAACTCACTAATCATGACATGGCTACCAGATTTTTTAACCCCACGTGGAGTATTCAGGATTGTCTGATTCTTGCTGCTTCTTTCTCCTTCCTTGTAAGGTAGCTTAACTTTCTTGCACCTCCGATGTATGGTTTGGCTAATTGAGACCAATCCAATAATTTTGTTCCATTTAGTTTGATAGTAGCAGTCTTAGTGTTTAGGCTTTCCGTAGCCCCCCAAAAAATGAACCTGCCCTTGTATTCATCCTTGACTCCTAGTTACCATCAAAGTCAAATGAAAATTTTGCAGCAAGCATCATCTCCAGGCAATACATGATGCTACAAAGCTATCCACAAACTTCTTATCTTCGCACAACCAACTCCTATAGAGTTAAGATGAGTTTTTTTAATACTCGTAAAAAATTAGAGGTTTCAAAATAAGTATGGCTAAAACAAAATATCTGCGATGTAAATTTAATTATAATAGGAGTGAAAGTTAGGACACAAATAGGCAATATCTGCGATGTGACCTCTTTCATTACCTTGGTTCAATGATCAATATCAAGGGAGAAATTGAGGGGCTTTTGTGCAAATAAACAAATTTATGATCAAATTATGATTGCAAATGAATGTGTTGAAGAAAGGTCAAGAAAAAAAGGTGCTATGCAAGTTGGACCTAGATAAAGCCTATGTTTTAGTGGATTGGACTTTTTTGATAGAAGTCTTATCTTATTGTGGTTTTGGAGAGAGATGGTATAAATGGATCTAGGATTGTTTGAATGCTTGCAGGTACTTGCTGTTAGTGAATGGTACATTGGTGGACCTTTTTTCTTGCTAGGCATGGGACCCTCTCTCACCTTTCTTGTTTACACTTGTAGCGGATGCTCTTAGTAGACTTATCTTAAGGGCTGGCTTGAGACAATTGGTGAAAGGCTGGAGATTGGGAAAGACAAGGTGCTACTCACTCATTTAATGGCGCAACTCTTTGAGATAATGCCAAGCTTGAAGATTAATTTTGATAAGAGTTGCGGGGCAAGGATTAATTTGGATGATAGGGAACTTGAGTCTGGTAACCCAAAAGAAGCTAGTTTTTGGAGTCTGGTAATAGAAAGAATTTTGAAGAAGCTTGATTGTTGGAAAAAAGAGTACCTATTGTTAGGAGGTAGAATCACTATAATCCAGTCAACCTTAGCTAATCTGCCAGTAGGGGTGTTCAAACCGAATAAGCTAATTCGGTTCAGTTAATTCGACTATCGGTTTGGTTTGGTTTTTATTTTCTAAAAAAAATCGGTTTTCGGTTTCGGTTTCGGTTTGGTTTGACTGAAATTTTCAACCAAACCGAATTGAAAACCGAATTAATGCTGTTATTTAGTTAAGTATATTAAACGTTATGTTTTATTTAATACTTTATGCTAATTAATTATTATATTTCCTAATGAACAATTAATAATAGTTAATTAAAACCTAGACTCATTATTAATTGTTTGTTAGTCATTAATTGTTCATTAATCATTAATTATTTTTGAAAATGGCCAATTTTCCAATTCCCCATTGGCATAGGGCTTTGGGCCTATTTTAGCTTTTAATTAATAGTAGCTAATTAATTAAAACCATTGGGCTTTGGGGTCATTTTAACTTTTAATTAATAATAGTTAATAGTTAATTAATTAAAACCATTGGGTTCTGGGGCCATTTTAACTTTTCATTAATAATACCTATTAAATGCTTGTCATTTATGTGGAACCAAGGTCCAACCGAACCAAACTGAACCAAATTCAGTAGGGCCAGTTCGGTTCGAAAATATAATTCATTTAGAGGAAATGGTAAAACTGAATAGTCAGTTAGGTCCTTGGTTTGAACCGAACTGACTGATTATACACCCCTATCTGCCAATGTATTATTACCTTTTAGTTTTTAAGGTCCAAGTGAGCATGTGCAGAAAGATTGAGAAGCTGATGAGGGATTTTTTTATGGGAGCCAGGGGAAGAGAACAAAGGATCATAGAGTTAGTTGGGAAGTGGTTAGTAGAAGCAAGGTGATAGGTGGTTTAGGTTTATGTTGTTTACAAAGAAGAAACCTAGATTTGTTAGAGAAGTGGCTTTGGAGATTGCCTCAAGAAAGATATGAGTTATGGACAAGGGTGGTTTTGAGTATACATGGGCTCTTGACCAATGGATGGGATGTTGGAGCACTGAATCGGGCAACTCAAGCTTCTCCTTAGAAGGCCATTAGTGGTATATTACCTTATTTTTCCTTCCTTTGGTCAAGTATGATCTTTGCAGTGGGGACTGGATTAAATTCTGGGAACATGCGTGGTTGGGTCCTTCCCCTTTAAAAAGATCAATTTCTGTCTCTTTTTGCCTTGAGCCATTTCAAAAATCAGCATGTTTCCTAATTCCTTGTTCCTTCTAGTTCTGCTAATGGCATCTATTGGGACTTGGGTTTCTAAAGGGGTTTAAGGGATTCAAAAACTCTTCACATCTTTAACCCGTTGCAACTATTAGAAGAGGTCTTCCTTAATCCTTCCAAACCTGATGGCCAAATTTGGACATGTTCCCCATCCGGTTCCTTTACTTGTGCCTCCCTTTTCAAGGCTTTGTCTGAAACTGATAATAACTCTTCATAACTTTTCCCAGTGAAGGGGGTTTGGTGTAAGCTTATTCCACCCAAGATTAGTGCTTTTTGTTGGGACGTTGTACATGAAAAGATTAATACCTGTGATTTACTTCAAAAGAAGAGACCACAGTGGTCTTTATCCCCTCATAGATTTGTGCAAGGCCAACAGTTAGAACTACTATCACTTGCTAATTACCTGTTCTTTTACTGCTTGTATTTGGGAATGGTTTATCTCTTTATTTGGGTGCCGGTAGATTTCTCCTGATAATGTTCAGAGCCTATTTGCCTCAACATTCTTTGCATGGCCAAATAAAAGGGGTAGGATTATGTAAAAATGCACAATGGCAGTGATTGTATGGAGTCTATGGACAATACGGGATGAAAGGAATTTAAGGTTATTCCAGTACTAGGAAAGATTTAAGGAGGTTATTATTGAAACTGGTCTTGACCCTAGGGCATCCCAGTCATCTCCTTGGAAAGCTATCCATGGCGTTTTACCCTCATTTCTTCCATTTATCAGACTTGATGCTTGTGCAGGGAATAAAGTTCGATTCTGGGAAGATGTCTGGTTTGGGGATGTCTCCCTCAAAGATAGATTCCCATCCATCTACTCTCTTTTGTTAATAAGGAAAAAACCATTTCCTCTGTCTATCTGAATGGTAACTCTTGGGATTTGGGTCTGAGGAGGGGGTTGAGGGAGTCCGAAATGGGTATGGTTGATGATCTGATTGCCCTTCTTAATACTCTGTTCTTTGATCAGTCTTGCTTGGATAGTAGAATTTGGTCAGCCTCTCCTTCTGGGGTTTTCACTAGTGCCTCTTTTTACAATGTTCTTCTCCATTCATCTAACTTGACAGGAACCTTCCCAACAAAGGAGGTTTGATGTAACCTTGTACCCCCAAAAATAAGGGCCTTTTGCTGGGAGGTAGTACTCCAGAAAATCAACACCTTAGATATGCTGCAAAAAAGAAGGCCAAACTATTGCCTTTCACCCCACGCGTGTAGCCTCTGCTTGGCCTGTGGCGAGACCATTACACACTTATTTATATCCTATCCTTTTGTAGCCTTTGTTTGGAATTGGTTTTCCTCTCACTTTGGATGCAGGTGGACCCCTCCTTCGGATGTAGTAAGACTCTTTGATCCGAACTTCTTTAGACCTCCAAAGAAGAAGGGGAGAGCAATGTGGAGAGCAACAAGAGCAGCTGTTTTGTGGTGAATCTGGGAAGAAAGAAACAATAGGATATTCCAGGGTTCTGAAAGATCTAAGGAGCAAATCATTGACTGCATATCTACCAAGGTCATTCATTGGCTTAAAGCATCCCCTTTATTTAAAGATTATTCAGCTGATGATTTGTTTAGAGGATGGTACACTGTGGCAAACCCTTCCTCATTGAGGTCTGTGTTAAAGGAGCAATGGATCCCTCCTGCACATCAATTGGTGAAGCTGAACTTCGATGGGAGTTCCTTAGGAAACCCGGATCCCTCTGGGGTGGGAGGAGCTTTCAGAGACAGGGAGGGCAGACTGGTTGCACTGTATTCAGGTCTGATAGGTGATGGAGACTCTTTGAGAGCAGAGATTTTGGCCTTGCTACAAGGTCTAAGACTGGCTAAACAATGGGGCTTACACCAGATTGAGGTAGAAGGGGACTCTAAACTATTAATTGGGTGGTTGCAGTCACATAACTTGGGGGCCTGGGTACATCAACAATTCATGAGGGAAATAAACTGCTTAGCAAGGGAGGTTGGGGCACTGTTCAAGTGGACAAGGAGGTCAGCGAATGGACTAGTCGACACCCTTGCAAAGCAAGGAACTTTCAGGGAAAACTTGTTTTGGGATGTTCTGTAATCAGAAAATACTTTTCTTGGGGTAAACACCCTTGACTGGGTGGTGACAATGTATTCTCTTTTAAATGTCTAATGAAAGTTACCATTTCTGATAAAAAAAAGGGTTATTATTGAAACTGTTTTGATCAGACTTCAGAGTGGCACATTGGTTAAAATCCATGGACACCTTCTTTCATGTCTCAATGGATGATTTGCTTGGGAAGTGGAAGGTAGTGGTTGAATCGTCTTCTAGTAGGTTAATAACTAAACCAACCTGGTGTCCACTGGATATATGCTTCATGAAACTCAATTTTGATGGAAGTAGTATGGGCAATCTAGGACTTTCAGGCGTAGAAGGTGTGTGATGAGAGAGGTAATGTAATTTCTCCTTACTTAGGACCAGTTGGTGAAGAAAACTCTCTTAGAGCAGAGGTTCTGGCTGTGATGGAAGGAATACAAAGAGCAAGACGGTTAAACATCAGAAAATTAGTTGTTGAAGGAGATCCAAAACTGGTGGTGAGTTGGTTGCAATGTGATGGATCTGAGGATGTGGGTCTTTAGCAGTCTAAAAGAGAAATTTAAATGGATAACAAAAGACATGGAAGCGAAGATTCAATGGATAAAGTGTTATGCTAACTCTATGGGCACAGTTGCAAAACAAGAAGTTCGTTGGGGAGAGACAAGAGTTTTTGTGACTGTGTGTATATTTTTTGATGAATAACTTTGTGTGTATTTTATACCTTTTGTATCTTTTCTTCTTTTAAATTTAATATAAATCCTGCAGTTATTGATAAAAAGGGAGAAATTGAGGATGTTGTTCATAGAATTAGATCATGATGGGCAAAATGGAGGAGTGCATCTATAATCTTATATTATGTGATAGGAGAATACCGTTTAGGCTAAAAGGAAAATTTTATAAAATGGTATAAAGCCAGCAATATTGTATGGACTATGGAAGCAGAGTGTTGGCCTGTTGGGAAACATGATGTCCATAAAATGAGTGTGGCAGAAATGCAAATGTTGATATGGATGTGTAGAAAAACTAGAAGGGATGGGATCAGAAACATATTTATTTTAAGAAATCTAGAAGTAGCTCCAATAGGGGATAAAATGAGGGAAAGTAGACTAAGATGGTTTGGGCATGTGCAGAGAAGATACATATATTAATAGTGAGAAGAGAGGATCTGTTACAAATTGAAGGGGGGTTGGAAGAACTAGGGGCAAACCAAAAAGATATGAGCTGAAATAGTGAAATGATTTAAGGGCCCGTGATTTAACAGTGGATATGGTATTGAACAGAAGGAAATGGTACTCGTATTCAATTGATATTACTTGCTCGTGGTTTTACATTCTCTAGTGGTTTTTCCTTTTTCAAAGTTGCAGTGTTTTAATTGTTACACTTAGATGAAATTCAACAGTGTTGTTTACAAATTTGCATATTATGTAAATTTGCATGGATGTATGTTACTTTATTTGCACCATATCTTATAGTTGGGTACCAGGACCTGCAAATGCTATGGTAGATGGCCTTGCCAAACAAGGGGTCAATAGACAGCAATTGTATTGGGGGATGGTTGGGGACCCAAATGTAAGCTAACTACTGTTTAACTAAAAAAAGGGAGGGAATGGAACTTTAAGGGTCTACTGTCTTTGGGGTTGTTAACTATCTCCGTGATTAAGCAATTCTTTATTCTTTCTTATAATCAATAAAAATTTTGTTACTTATCCCAATAAAATATACCTTATTTTCTCAAATACATTATTTAATCATTTGAGCTTGTACATTACATTGTAATTTGTGTTTCAGGTTATTAAATGATAATGAATTTGAAGGACAAGTACCATATGAACTTTACTCAATTGGTGTACATGGTGGAGCCATCGAGTATGTAATGTTATACTCTATATCCATTTTCTGAACTTTTTATTTATTTGGTTTCCATGATAACGCTGCTTTATATGTTATTTTGTACAATTTTTGTTTATTTTTCTTTACCAAATTTTTTTATATGATAGAAGCCAATAAATGCATAAACTGTTCTCCCTCAATGTCAACATAAGATTATAGTGATTCACTTTGTTTCTGGACCTGGTGGTCTATATCCATGCTGAACTAGCTATTCTAAAAGATTGTGAGACTAAGCTGTATTTGAATCTTGATATACTTAGCTTCAAACACTCAACACAATACATTGAGGCACAGTAAGATCTATATACAGAACACCCAATAAAATTATAAAGAATGATACAAAATGAGGACCCCCCCCCCAAAGTATAGAACCAGATATGACTACCCAAGAATGTATATTCTGAGATCTGCCTAAAATCCTCAACTGACAACCATGACCCAAATCTGCCTGCCATACATTTTAATATCTTTTATCCTCTTGTGAACTCTTATTTTCAAAAATATTCTTGTTTTTTTCAGTCCATACAGACCATATTATTGCAGCCGGTACAATTGTCCATGCAAAAATTCCTTTTCTGTTTAGTCCTTTCCCCCACCAGGCTTCCAGGAACTCATTGATTGATTTGGTTGCAGCCCGTCTCAGGTTCAAAGCCTTGTAGGAATGAGGTCATATTTTCTATGCAACCTGGCAGTGTATGAAGGAGTGGTCGATCATGTGTTCTTCCTGATTGTGCAAGACACAGGACAAATCCTAAATATTTATTCTCCTCCTAATTAGACTGCCCTTGGTTTAACAGTTACCTAAAGCTTCTGTCTACCAGAAAGCAAACTTTTGATGGAGCTAGGGTCTCCACACAATTTTGGACGGGAATGTGATACTCATTTTCTCCATGAGATGCTTGCAAAGGATCTATCAGAAAAAATAGCCGCCGGACTCCCACTTCCACACCCTACCATCTTCCCTTTCTATGTTTAGCTGAGTATCTTGGAGCAAGCATAAGAAGCTGGTAGCATTCTCTACCTCCCAATCCTGAAAATTCCTGCAGAAATGTGGTGTCCAAATAACAGTGGCTCTCCTGATTTCGAATGCTGAGCAACTTTTTGCCTCTCTATCTTCTGCAATCAAGTAGAGGTTAGGTCCAGGAATGAATTAGAAATGATCTGTATGCATGCATGTATTGACACGTGGTTAGACTGGTTATATCTTGCAATATTTTTATCTGCACCATATAATCATGAAACTAGATTATTAATTGTATTAATGTTCAGAAATGTCTTCTTTCCATTGCTACTTTTCTTATCTGGTGAATTTTTGTGTTCCCTTTCAGTCTCTCCCGTAACAAAGGCTTGTGTGGCGTACCTTCTCTACCACCATGTCCTCTATTTTGGGGAAAGGGAGGCTTATCAACTGGTGGTAAAATTGCAATAGGTCTATCATGTTTGGTTATTGTCATATTATTCCTGGTGATATATATATTCTGCATCAGGAGGGGGAGAAATGATTACGACTTCTCTCTTCCTCAAGATCTTATTTGTAAGTGTTGCTTAAAATAATATAAGTCTGTCAGCTTTGCCTTTGTTTTTCCTGTGATATTGTTTATTTATTTTGTTTGTTTGGAGCACTAAACTACTTTGTTTTCACATGTCTTCTATGTACTGGAAGCTTTTTTTTTCCACATATTTGATATGAAAGTAGAATTTTATAATATATTAATGATGTAAGATGGGTAGGTCCTAATGGATTCAGTGGTCTCAGGTCTCAGAGTAATCACACAAAGGGATGAGTTGCTGCTTTAGGAGAGTTTTGAAGATCTCTAAGCTGTGTAACTTGATCTATAAGGTTTCTAAGCCAGATCCAGAAATCTGTTGGTTTCACCATGGATTAATAGAATTTGTGAAAATCAAGAAATAGGTCTAGGAATGGAATTTTTTTCCATTTAACTCTGTGTGGAGACATGTTGTTTAGGGGTTAGAGTGGGATTTGGCAAATTAGAAGGGTTGGTCAAGATCCTATGGATATGGAGAAAACGGGAAAATTAAGTTAACTATGGATTCAAGTTTGAAATTTACCTACCAAAAAAAGTTGAAAATGACGAAGTGATCTGAAAGAGTAATGCAGGTAGGTTACGGAACTCCTTTTATTGGGTTTTGTGGTGATTATCTGCAATTTATAGATTTAGTAGAGGCCGTTATGTTTCCATATATTAACTCTTTATTATATCCCCAATGGGAATAAATTAATTATTTAAAAATTATTCATCGCTGAGATGGTCATAGAACTAATAAAATATTGATATGAACAATTTGAATGTCATTTAGGACCTATAAGAAATATAGAACCCAACAACACAAAGTCCTTGTCCTCAGAGGCTTGGCTATGCCAGTGATATATTTTTGGAGCCTTTTTATGTAAAAAAAGGCTTCTAGTAGGATATCTAGTCCACTGGTCTTTTGGAAAAGTACAGAATATAACTGAAAGGTACAGGCTCATTGGCCAAACAAGTTCTTAGTGGACAAACACTGCATGTTTGGAACCTTTGCCGCCTAAATTTGGTTGTTTTTAATTAATGTTTTCCAATAAAGAAAAAAGGATGTTGAATAGTTGTTATTCTCTGTCATTTGTGACATACCTTCTTTACCTTTTGGTTTCTAGGTATAAATGTTAGTGTAACATTAAGCTTGAAATAACAACTTGCAATGCTTTCCTGTCCATTTTCATCGTGCAAAAAGTTATAAGGCTTTACAGCATGCTTAACTTTGCATGGATTGTTTTGTATAATTCATCTGTGGATACCATAGTGATATAGCTTTGCCAATCTTGTTCATTGGGAAACTCATGTCTGGTGTGGTTATCAGCTGAGCTTTATTTGGTTCTTTCTACAGCACTTGCAGCAAAGAGAAATAGATACCAAAGGCAGAAGTCTTTGATGCTTGTGGAAATGGGGGCGCATAATGCCAATGGATTTCCATCTACCGTGAATTCCCGTTAACAGACTTCCTTCCTGATAGGAGAGGATATTGAAATTGAAGCACATAGTCACCTGCCCACCACGAGTTCCTAAGGACACCTTGAGTGCCATGATATGCATGCTAAGGTCAGGCATCACATAGTTCCCATTACTGAGGAAGTTTGGTTGCTGAAAGGCGAGATTTTATATGCTTTCACAGTGCTTCTCTTCAAAATTTCTGCACCTCCACAGCAGGGGGCTAGAAAGCGAAGTTGTAAATCAATGCATCTCAGGTTATTGGGGAAATTCCCAAGCTGTGCATTGGATGCTCCCATGTATCATACCCAAATTTTGGCAATCCATAAGCATATTGTGTTGATTTGAATCTCAAGAAATACAAAAACACTGAATGGTATTCGCTTGTCTTGTAACTATCCATTTTCCAACCTCTGCAAATACTGCGGTTAGGTCATCAACGCGGACCGCCCATTTCCAAAATCTACTGTCCCAAATGCCTCTGCCAAGTGGCTAGTCTTGTAGTTCCATCTTCCATGCTTTAAATAGCTTCCTTCCTAATCAGTTGCTCCCGTGGGTGAACTGAAACTCCAGGTACTGATTAGTAATCACAACGCTGGTCATTATGCAGGGGTGTCGGCCCATCAAATATATGCATCAGTTCTGGGGTTTGTCTGGCCGGGTATGACAGCAGATTCCAGCTCCCACCCATCAAATAACTTACATTGATTATGTATAAATCATTAAAGCTCAGTTTGGAAGGAGTATAAATACAAATATGTAGAGTGCAGTCTTATATTTTATATTTCTAAACCTGTATTTGCGTTGTACATATTTGTTTCTGTATTCTTCCCAAACTGAGCCTAAGATTGAGGAAAAGTAGAATTACCTGAACTTTTAACCCTTCTATAAATTTGAAAATTATAGGCTTGTAAGTTCATTAATTAGGACTCCCAATTATATCTGCTCACTTCACCAAAAGAAAAAAAACAAAGATCTGCTTACAGAATTTTATCCTATGGATCCGATAATGATCAAGTCCGATATTTTTGGAACCGGGCTCTATTAAACGGGCTGGTTTTGTAAGGTATCCAGGTAATTGAGTACCTATTGACACTACATGCTTCCACACTCTATTGTTTGAGCAGCAGGAGATAATGTAGGGACGCCCAGCAAGAGTTGCCATACAAGTACGGCTCATTGCAGCAAATTCTGGACATCACAAACAAATTTCAGACTCTGCCATTTCTATTGCCATTCATCTGATCATAAGGTCATTCATGTCTTGGTGAAAAGTGGGTATGGGCCGTATGGGCTGCTTCCACAATCAGTACTCAACTCTCTTACTGATCATTGATCAAGCTGAAACCCGAATTTGAACGGGTAAAACCAAACCCTTGGACCAGGCAATCCAGCTGCAGATCCCGTGTTAAATCTAGGTTCTGGTCAAGTGGTTATCTCAATGATTTTAAATGTCAACAAAATTTGGCTTCAAAAACACCCACCGACACGAAAAATGAAATATGTTGGGCGAAAATACTTTGGTGCCAGAATTTTAGAACAGAAGTTACCTCAAATTCCAAAATTTCAAAAAGTTTTATCATGGACCAACAGTCTGGAACGAACAAAATTTAAGACCTTGGTTAGCTTAGGGATCCCATTCTTAGCAGGATAGCTAAAAATCTAGCAAAATGCATCAACCCATAGATTGTGTTTGTTTATCCTTAAATTGGAAGTCAAAATTTTCAGCTGATTTGTTTTCAAGTAATGACATGGAAACCAACGTATTCACTGTAAAAGAGACAAAAAATGTATCTCAAATAATTCAATAAAAAGAAGTTTTTTATCCATTTCTGATTGAAGGTTTGAAACAAAAGAAGCTTTAAGGGGATCAGATATATAGTTATTGTGAACCAATTTATTGAGTTAATGTGAACTGAAAGAAAGAGCTAGACAAGGAATGAGTTTTACAGACAGCGAAGTTGAGTTCATATTAGTGAAAGATACTCAACAACACCACCAAATGGATTGAATGGTGTGGCAAACAGGCAAACAACCCAGCTACTGCAACATTGACACGGAACCATGAACTTAGCAGAGGTTGACTTAGCTCAGCTGGGTTACCAGCTGAAATTGAATCCATTAGAATGAAATGTCAATGGTTATTACTGTGGGCGCTTAGCCTAGCAAGACAGAAGAACCCACATAACCATTTCATGGCCTACGTGGGTTGACATTTCCTTCCGCTCATTGGTCATTTTTGTCTGCTGAATGGTCCAATCAAAGCAACCAGCTGATTGCCATGAATTCCACATTTTAAGATCATCTGATTACATTGAATGTTTGAAAGGGATCTCCCGGCTTCCCATCAGGCTATTGGTCTCTTACTTAATGTCTATGTGTGTGTCAGAGAGGGAGGAGGGAGGGGGGGGAGAGAGAGAGAGAGGTCAACTTGGACAAGAGAGGGGTACTGCTCTCTACTATAGAAAATTGAATGAAGACTTAAACCCAATAAAACGTACAGCTCTATAGCCATTAACATGTGAAGGAGAAGCTGCAATAACGTGCTCAAGTATTGACCACAAAGGGCTTGAGTAAAAAAAAACCCAGAAAGGGTGGAAGGTGTACTCAAAACCAATTTATTCCAAGTTGACTATTTCTTTAATGGGGAATGTGACTTTGAGTAGTAGTCCATGCATCTGTTTTGTGTGTATCTTCTCAAAAACCAAGTCTGCTTCACTGGCTTTCCTTTTGACTCAAGTTAACCCAGCTTTATAATTTTAAAATTCCTTTCTGATTATATAGTGCCCAATTAAGACAATAGAGAATATTTTGTAGTTGTGATTAAAATATTTCAAATTCTATTCTTTCTTATTATTTTTAGCATAATAATCCCACATTTGCACTTTTAGAAAAGGCGGATTTCACAATGAATAATGAAGTCTTGCCTCCATTCCAGACCAGATGATGGTACCCTCACATATTTACAACCCAATTGGTTGAAACGTCCATAGGACATATGAACCTCAATTTGCATTTAGAGAGAGAAAGAGAGAGATTTGTCTAGGTAATTATTTCAATAAACCTGACCTTTGCAAGTTATTTTTGCTTTGATGTAGTACATGTCTCCCAACTCTCCAAAGTTTAGTAGTACTACTTCCTAACTATCCAGATTAATTAAAACAATCAAAATAACATCCTGGGTTACAAGATTTGTATAATTAATATTTTCTCAAGATTAACCCACCAAACCTTCTATCCATTGGATAGTCAGGGATAAGCCATCCCATAAGCAGTGGCTGTGCTGTTGCACCGCCCCAAGGACAATAAAGTAGAGAGATAATTCTGGCCTAAATGATGTTTTCTGATCAGCACTTAAATTATCATAAGTTATCCCAAACAGTAGTTGGGTTTTCAGGCTAGGGTTCTCATCATTAGTTCTGTTTGATCTAAATGGATTTTTCTATCTATGTTGGTGACCTGGCTCCTTCTCGCTTAGTTGACAGTTGGGTCAGGCTCAGTAAGCAATTTTCTTGCCTTCCCTCAGCCTGACCCGATCCACATGTATCCACAACTGGAGCAATTGATTTTTTTAGGTCCCACAAATTTGCAAATGGGTACCTCATAACAAACCCAACATCAAATAATTACATTCATTAACCTTTTGTTTAATTTCCCTTTTTTTTATAATTCTGCCATTTTTTTACTAATAAATGGGAAAATTTTCCCAGGTGGCTACCTAAATTTCTTTGCTGAATGACCCATTTAGTGGCAGCACCATGTAGCCATGACTCAGTCAGTTCAGTCCATTCCATGGAACAGGAGAGACTCCTCATTGGCCACGGATTTAATTCCAATGTTATTGTCAGGTAGTCAGTAAGCTATATGACTCAGCATCTGTTGGATTTCCCCCCCCCCCCCCTTCAATGTCAGCCACTGATGATGTTTCGAGTTTTCATTGCAGAACAATGCCATTGTCATTCCTCCTTGCACATTCATTGCACATAGACCAAAATTAATTGTGATTAATATATATTTTAGTGCATTCATCGCATGTAGACTTGGGGGGCGTTTGGGTACTGCTGAATTGGCTAAACTGAATCTTATTGGTTTGTCTTTTAGTGGATACAATAATTAAATGAGGTACCACAACATGTCAACATGTCATTCAACAATTAAGGACCTTGGTTTATATTTTATTATTCATTCACTAAGAGACAAGCCAACGACAAGTAATTCAGTTAGCCAAATTTGCAATTATGAAAATCAACCAACCTCCTTCAGTAAATTTGGACCAATTCAAACAGTCCATCAAATAGGGGATTTTCTGATGGATACAGACTCAATTTACTTGTTTAGTTATGTCTGCCATGTGTTCGACCTTTTCCACAAGTACTTTGCTATTTGGTGGGACTACTCCAGTGGGAATTACTTTACAAGTAGAGGGTGACTTGACCAGCAAGTAAGGTCCTTTTCAGCTATCACCTAGGTATCCCTTTGGGGAGTCATTATCTCTTTGTTAGCTGAGTAACTAAATTGTCCTTGTAAACTTCAAGCTTTTAGTATTTTTTCTGTTAAGTTTTTCATCTGCATCATCCTGAGTGCTTTAACTGTAAAGTTTTTCAGCTCTATTTCTCCTTCTTCTTCTTCTCTTTTTTATCAATTTTTTGAACATAAGAAAATATTGTTGGACATTAACACATTTCAAAATTTTCATTAAAGAAATAAAAAAATACTGCTACCACTTCTCTCATTGCTTATTCATTGCACATTGACCAAAATTAAAGCCTGATTCAAATATTTTAACTTCAAATGTTAAGAAGGGAGCAGTAATAGCAAAAAGTGGAGCCCCAATAGATTAAAATAAATTAGAGAAAAAAAAAACCTTTATTTAGCTAGCTAGGGAGAGGGGGGGTGGTAGGGTGGTTTAAGCCAATCTCAACCACTTCAGACTCTGGACTCCATAAAGATGATTCCCTGATTAATGGAGGCAAAGTTCAAAGCATCCGTATAGATTGATACGGCAGAATTATGGCATGAAACTTGGGCCATTCTGCCCATGCTGCATATGTATGTATATATTGATATTTTAAACCTTGAATGGAAGCCATAAAATCAATTTTCCTTGATCAGCTAATTTTCTTGCCACATGTTGCCAATTTGAACAACAAGTTATGACCTTTTAAGCTGCCAACTGAACTACCACCTGGATATTTCTTTTTGAGTCCATTATCTCTTTGTTAGCTGAGTAGTTAATTGTTTGAGTAAAATTCAGGTTTTGGGGTTCTTTTCTGTTGAAATAATCTTTTCAGTTGCAACTTGCTGACTGCATTAACACGCTATGTCTTTTGCACAAGCCACTAATTCCACTACTGCTTATTTCTAATAAGACCTTGTCTTGCCTCCACTGGTCCAAGTCTCTCTTATTGCTAGACTTTCTTTTTTTTTTTTATTTGATTGAATTTTCAAAGAAGATAAAGTAATGCAGGTCATTGATGTAAAGGGTATTGCTATTGGCTATTTCCACTACACTCAGACCCTCTCCCAATTCCCATTGCATGTTGACAAAAGTTAGGTACGATTGAAATGTCATATTAGGCAATAAGAAAACATAAGAAGTAAGAAGGAAGTGGAAATAGTAAAAAACTGGAGTGGCTATAGATTCACCCTAAAAGAAATAGGAAAAAGAGCTTTATTTTGTTACTATTTTAACTATATGGAAGATGAGATTATCCAGGTGAATTAGTCAATTTTACCCACTTCAGATTCAGACTCCATTAAGTTGCCAATTATCTGATTGGCCAGTTTCAGTTATTTGTCTTGCCATTAAAAGTAACTTGGAGCGATAAGTAATTTGAGCCAACTGGCCTACCTCCTACCACCTGCTTGTCCTTTTGCCTCACTTGGATTTTAATTAGTACAATATTGCAAGTAGCGGTACATATAACAGTTTTTAGAATTAAAGATACTCTATGGGGTGGAGGAGCGTTAGTTGTTTGGATTTTGAAATGGGGAAATTTAGTAAAAGTAAAAATAAATTTGATTGATCAAAAAATTTATATTCTTTTTTAAGATTTATTATTCTATTTTTCAAATAAATAAATAACTTTTTGACATGAGGAAAAATTATCAATACTTGATAGGATAAAAATGCCCCTTTTAATAATAGATTTTTATGACTAAAATGATCATTAATTTATTTACTCAAAAAAAAATATAAATAAATACACCTACCGAAATAAGTAACTTAACCAAAAACGAACTGAGCCTAAATATTAATTGTTAGTTGATTTTATCTATTTTAAATATTAACAGGTGAGGTGATGTGACATAAAAAATAAAGCTTCATACTTTAAACCATACTAAAATCTATGCTTTGATATTTAGCAAGCCTTTTATCTGCGTCATGTCTCTTCCCATATAAAATAAACCATTATTACCCATTATTATATGTATTTAAAACTGGAGCATAGGTTTGATTGCATCTAATTCAAACCAACCCAACCCGATCCAACACGATCCATCTATCGACACGGTAGCCGAATACCCACTTGACAAATTGGTGTAAAATCGAAACGTATATATTCAGACCATTTAAATTATGGGACCTATAGATGACAAATGACTTCACCAAATTGCAAAGAATTTGAATTTTATAATGCACAAGTCCATCATTTGGAAGGGTGTCAACAACAGAACCACACAACAAAGCTACAAACAAATTTAAATATTAAATCCCCCAAATGACATGATTTCTTATTCTATATATCGTTTGGTCCAGATGGGGAACCATGAAATAATTAAAAAAACAAAGCCCCATTTGTACCTCCAAATCCGCCCCCTCCCAAAACGGTTTGTTCTTTTCCCTCTTGCTGCTGCATGTTGAAATCATGCTGGCTTTTGGTGGATTCCTCTTTGAGTAGGACCAACAAGGCTCCAAAAAGAATCAAACCCACCTGGCCTTTGGCTTGCAGACTGTATCTATTGTCCATCAGAGTCACCATTCAAAAACAGTACGACCAGACCACACTATGTAAACGCGTTGGATGAATCAACTTGTAGGAATTATTGGGCCTTGTTGATTGACCTCGAAATCTGCTCAAACCAAAAGAGAATTTCTTCTACCAAGTAGTAGCAACCAATCAAGAAAGAAAGAAAAGAATAATAGTAAGAAGACAAATTACAGAAAGAAATAAAGGATAAAAGAAAAAAAAAAAAAAAAAAGTTAAGTTAGAAAGGTAAGTGCTTATCTGCAACAAAAGAAAATAAAGTGATGTCACGTAGGAAGTTGTCCACCACAATACAAACCAAGTGGACGAGTAATGACTTGTAATAAGTTGTAAGTTGTAACGTTTATGCGTGCCATCTTGGCAATGGGGCTTTCAATCATCTATCATCCAGTATTCATCATTTGGGTGGAGAAACCAATAAAGAAAGATTAATTAGTCAGCGAATTAATCACGTTGATTATAAAAATTACGAAAATTGTTTAAAATTCATCATGAGTTTTCAGCATTTCTCTTAAACTCATTACAACTTTTCACAATATCTAAAACTCATCATGTCACTAACTTGATGTTAAACAGACTAATGGGTGTTAATATATTATCGTTTTAACCTTTATAAAAAAAATATAAAATATATACAAAATAAACCAGCGGGTGCTAATATATTACCATTTTAATATTTAGACATGAAAAAAAGGAAAAGTTCAAAAAAGTATTTTCAAATATAAAATAGATAAAAACATAGAGATCACAAAAAATATAAAAAATTATAGAAATTGCAAACAAAATAAAAAATTATTTTCAAATTATAGAAACTATAGAAATTGAAAAACAATTTCAGAAAATAAAAATTGTAGAAAACACCAAAAATTATAGAAAAACACAAAAATTGTAAATAAATAACAAAAGTATAAGAAAATTTATAGATTGTAGAAAATAGAAAAATGTAAAAAAAAACAGAAATTATAAAAAAACATTGGAAATTATAACAAAACACTAAAAATGCAAAAAAAAAAAATTGAAAACTAAAAAAGACAATTTTTCCTCTAACTCACCATTCAAAGGTAATTTGGTCATGAAAATTGTTATTTATGATGACATGGACACCTTTGTTAAGAAACATTAACAGTACACTAATGGAAGGTGAATTTTGGAAAATAAAAACTTACTGACATGATGAATTTTAGACATTTTGAAAAGTTGTGATAAGTTTAAGAGAAATATTGAAAATTCATGATAAATTTTAAACAATTTCCCTAAAAATTAATATGCTTCAAGGCCCAAGCTAAGGGTTCCCTCATTAATTGAGGAGGAAAGGCATGGGGTCAAATGGGCCTATCTTGATTGGCCATTGGGCCCACCCTAGGAAACTTGTGCCTTGGGAGATGGGGCAAAAGAGGGTCTATGGATCGAAGAGGGTTGCGTTCTATTTGATTAGGTCAATTTCATTGAGACCCATTGAATTGTTCTCAACTTGTTTCTATGTCAACTTGTATGTTCTATATGCACATAATCAGGGGCTGCAAACCTTGACCCAATTCGTCAACCGGTCCAAAATTTCCCGGGCCCGGGCCCGCCCCTTTTTGTTGACACCAAAGTATACAAACCCCACCAATTATCAACAATAATGAAGCGGTGCTCGCTAAAAGCCCAATTCTAACTCGCAATGATGATCACCATTGGCATGAAATTTGCCACCTGCTTTACTTCCTTAGATCCGGTCTCCAATAAGAGCCCGGCCCGTTTAAATTCCTTCGAACTTAAACGGGTAGTCCGATGGCCCAACCTGGTTCTTTTCTCAATCGGGTTTGGACATGTAATTAAGCCTGCGGGTCTGACCTCAAGTTCAAAACACCAAGTCCGGTTGTGTTTTGGGCCGGGCTCAGGATTTGTCAAAAAAGCCTAGTCCAGCCAGATTAATTTATATAATATAAAATATATAATGTTTATTATAATATATATATACATGTTTTTATTTTTTTCTAATTTCTAAACTCCCGAGTCCCAAAACCCTACACGAGCCCGACGTTCCCCTTTCCTCTCTCATTATGTTCATTTTCTTGAGAAATTCATCTCTCAGAGGTTAGAGCTCAACCTAGCAACAGCCTGATCCAAACCCAACCTGGGTCGGGATTGAGTTCAAGCCTAAAAAAAACTATTAATAAAGAGTAAAATCCTGATCCAAGCCCAACCTGGGCCATGAATAAATCTAATCGTTAATTGGCTTTGTTTCTCCGGAAAGGAGGAACGGGTACGGTTAATCCATCCACCACCACCGGTTGGTCCACAATAGCCGGATCATAGTTATTCCGACCCGACCCGACCCATTATAGCATGCAACTGTTGCTATGCCCTCTAATACACTCAACCAATAAATTCACAAGGCAAAAGCTGTGTGGTCCTCTGACAATGTTTCCGCCACCAAACGGTGAATTATGTTGCAAATAGGAGTAGGTGGGCCCCCATTTTCTGACCAGTTCTAGGTGAGGGTGTAAATTGAGCTTACTTGGGTCAACAAAACCAACTATTCATACATGGGTTCCTTTCCAACCTCCCACTGTTTGCACTAATTAGATTATTCTAAATTAATCAACTTAAATAAAATAATAATAATAATAATAATAATAATAATAATAATAATAGGGAAATACATAAAATCAACCCCAAATTATTTCTTTGACTCAGCCAGCTTTCTTTGCTGCAAATTAGGGTTTTTTTTTCTTTTTGCTTGAAAATCTTTTGCTATTCAAACCCTAATCTAAGTCTAGAGCTAAAAAGTCTCCACATCAAGAAAAAATATTAATTAGTTTAATTGATCGAAGTTAATCAAAGAGTAAAGACTCCGTTAAGTGGAGCACCCTCAGCTCGTTGGATATCATCACGTGGGTTGACCCGAAAAGGCGGGTCTTTGTTTGCGTCGATTGAAGATCGAGCAACGGTCAAAGATCTCGATCGAGCCGTCTAAACTTTTCTGATTTATTTATTTTATTATATTTATTTATTTTTGTTTTGGAGATAGAAAGCTGGAAGGAAGAAACAAAAGGAGCGAGAACATTATCTGGCTGTGGGGGCCCACGGGCTTTATCGCAGCGACTCGATCCAATTCCCAGGGTTCAAATATTCAAGCCCAACCACTGGAAAGGAAAAGCGATGTCGACGTCGACGGCAACAGAATAAACTCATAAAGCGTGTCGCTTGCGTGACGGAAGGTTCAAAGTAAGGGTAAAATAGGAAAGGTAAAAAGTAAAAGCCTGAAAGAAAAGTGCCGAATCCCCCAGCCCAAGTGGGCATGTTCGATGTTTTCGATTATCCAAGGAAAATGACCTTTTTGGGCCGCCCCCTTTTCTCTGGCCCACTTTTTCGGCCCCCTTAATTACTAAAATACCACCCTACATTGAAACATTTCCTTGTATAATTCCTTGGACTTAAAAGTAAAATTCTGGTGCGGGAGATCCCAAAGCAGAATGTTCAGAGTCGATTCAGAATCAGAAGTGACTTCCCAGCTACCCAAAACCAAAAGGACCTGGTTTAATCACAAGCAAGGGTGGGATTAGGTCATTAGTCTACAAATTGAACGGCTATGATTTAATGGGTAAATCCGTCAATTTAATCAATTAAAATTCTGCAGTTCTATCGTGATCAGACAGTGATGGCTGTGTCCCATGTCAAGGTCTCATATGGGTCCCCCAAATATTGAACTTGTGGGCAAGAGAACCTCGTGGTTATTGACCATTGATGTCATTTCACATCTGGACAGTATCTGAAACTCAACAACTCAGATCTCTTGGGTTTCTGTTTTTGGTAAATCATCAAATTTGATGCCCACAACTTCTAACCCTCAATAATATCCTCCTCAGAAGCAACATGACATGGGGACAGTTGCTTATGTTGTGGACTTGTGGTGCTTTCAACCCTGACCCTGACTGGTTCATCCCCAACAGAAGAACCCTTGAGAGTGGGAACTGAAAATATAATTAATTAACCAATTATCAATCAATTAATTAAACAACTTTTGGGTTTTTTTAAATTTTTTTATTCATAGATGATAGACGAAATTGAGGCACAAGATTAGGAATTGCACAGTGGAGAAGCACCAAAAGCAAGTAATAGTTATCACTTATGGTAGGATACTTTTGTTTCAGTCTTCAACTGGTTTTGAGAGAGTTTTGGACCAATTAACACATGTGTTAGTGGGATTAAACAAGAAATAGGAAGATAAGTTTAAGATATGTTAACTGAATATTGTAATAAAGTAAATTAAAAAAATAATGTGAGGAGAGGATTAAGAATTTTTTTATATAATAACAACAATAAATAATAATACGAGTTGATTTTCGCTTCTGACGAAAGCGATGAACTGGCTAAAAATTACAGATATTTATAATTAAAAAAAAAAACAAAATGTAACAATGCTCATGATGCTTGATAGGATTTGATACTGATGAGTTGCTGAAGAGGGGGGCAATTTACTAAAAACACTTCATTAGTACTTGTATTATAATGGGTTGCCGCGTTAGGACCCCATCAAATTTGACTCAAGTGGAAAGAATTCACATGTTAAAGTCTGACTTAATGGTTAGAAGAAGACTATCTCTCTTCTCCCACTTGACTTCTCTTCCTTCCTTGATGTTTTTATTAATTTTTTCCAACCATCAAAAAATAACGATCACCGTAGTCATCCGGTTGGGTCGATTCTTACCAGAGTACCACCCGGGGTTTTGTTTTCCATTAAAACGACAAAGCTTGAAGATGACAAGAACCTCCCTAAACCATGTACTAGGGTTGAAATGAAGGAGCCAATAAGAGGTACTTATTTGCTCTAATATTCTTAGAATATTTACTTTTGAATATAATTAATCAACTTAATGACTGTAATTGTACTAGGTCACTAGTGCTAGAACAGTATCAAGAAAACAACAGCTCAATAAAGCTTAATAAAAGAGGAAATGGGATCAATTTCTTATTCTATCAAGAACTAGAAAAGCTTTTGATTGGTAGTACTACCCTTACCACATAGACTACTTGTAAAAAATAAAACAAAATCCACAGCATCACGAGGCAGATATGCTCTCTCCTTGTAATTTGGTTTATCCAACATTACAATATATAAATAAGCAAGGGTAGCTAACAACAAGTATTTACCTATTCGGATCTACCCGGATCCGAATAGAAAGAGGGGGGGGGGAATGAGAGAGATTATAATGTATATATTAAGCAAATTCTCACCTTCTCTGTTTAATTAGAGGTTATGATCATCTGGGTCGTTGGGTTTACGGGCTGTAGCCCACCCCAGATCAAAGAATTATGGGCTTTATATTGGGTAGGGTCCATTAAGGATGGTGGGTATCGTATTCATTTCCTTTCCCACGTTTGTGGGGTGCCAATAACGGAAGGACAGCGTTTCCGCAAGATCGCTCGGCCCATACAACGAGCAACCCTCTCAAAGTCTAAATACGTCTACTCACATAAATGATAAAATGAAATGGGGTTGCGTTTGGTTTGAATAAGCAAATTAATTAATTAAGCAGTAATTAATAATTGGGCATAAGCCAAGTGAGGCCCGGTGAGGGGGGAGGAAACCGGAAAATAGATAAGACTGATGGAATGGAATCTGGAGGCGGGTCCCATGAAACGCAGGAAATACCAAACCAGCAGCAGCTCCCATGAAGCCCATAAACCCACCGTCTTGAGCACCACGATTCCATCTCAGTCTGCTTCTAACAAGTAGCTTGTGGTTGTGGGACCCTTTAGATGGGCCATAGGCTCGTCCGTACGGAATCACAATACATTAAAAAAAAAAATGTAAAACCCTAGTGACCAATGAATCAACTGTTGTTGGTGTTCTGTTTTCATCCTTTTCTTTGTTTCTTTTCTCTCTTTTCTAACAGATGACTATAGCAACATGATGCATGCATCTAGACTGTTTAATGAGCCCCACCCATCACTTCCCATTATCAACTTGGCTGCTGAGAATCGGCACCGTCCGATGAGACCGTAAGCACAGTGATTATTATGTGGATGGATTAGGTGGAAAGAGATTAGCTCAAAAGCGATGAACAGCAATCAGCAACATTAGAAGCTTCATTTATATGTGGAATATAAAGAAAAGGAAAATTTGGAACCTTCCATTAGTTGTATTTGTATACATAATACATCCCTTTTGGAGCATGGACAAGCAAAAGTAGCCGCATGCCAAACAAGAAACCCAGCAGAGGAAGAAACTTGTCATCTGTCAATGTTGGTTGGAGATACTGGAATTGTGACCTGATGAAGGGATATAAAAGGTGAACACGGCCAATAAGACAAGCCCTTAGTGTATTTCAGCCAATCATGGCTTGACACGTAGTCTGGAGGGAATTTATTGCCGAATGAGCTTTGTCTTCAAGCTTATGCCTATCCATTTTTCTTTGTAAATCAACAGGCCCAAAAATCCCATCATATATCCTTCCTTATTCCTTAGCTGAGAAGAATTAAGCTAAGCAAGCTTCTCACCTCTCTCTCTCACCCACCAACTGAAGTTTACCTATAAAAAAAAAGAAAAAAACTAAATGATAATTAGTGCATTAAAACCGTTAAAAAATATAAGAGAGAAGATCTTTTGATGCATAATAAAAGAAAATAAAATTTATATTAAATGAATTTTAAAGGCCTAATTAGAGATAAAAACAGGAGAGAGAGGAGAGAGGAGAGAGGAGGTTATCCACATAGTCAGCACTGGCAGCAAAGCTCAGGGGGGATGAACTTACAAAAACACGGTCCACAGTCATGTGAATCCCATCAACTTGCATGAATGGGTCCCACACCTCTCATATACAACCTATAAACACATACATACTTATAAGCTTTCATCTTCCCCTTCCCTTCTCCTCCTTCCTCAGCCCCACCTCCCCCTCCTCTCTAACCATGAATCTTCCCACCATTTCATGAGTTGACCCACACCCAACACTCTTATATCAAAACTTAAAATATTCCAAAAAAGTTTTTCACCTTGCCCAGTCTTATATATTCATCCATCATTCAATCAACCCAACTCATATTTAGCTAGCTCTTGAGTCGTCTTGATCTCTCTCTCTCTCTCTCTCTCTCTCTCTCTCTCTCTCTCTATCTTTCAAAGACTACCCTACCCATCTCTCTCGGTCTCTCCTATATATGTACATATCCTCAACATCTCTTTGTGTATCACAGTCACAGAACACCACTCGTGTAATCTCCTTCCTTTTGCTTTGCTTAGTGCAAAAGAAAAAAGAAAGAAATTGAAGCAACAGAAGGAAAAAAAAAAAAGGAAAAAGAAATGGACGGAAGTTGCATCGATGAAAGCAGCAGCAATTCCATATCAGTCTCGCCGGCGCCGGTGTCTTCTTTACCGGAGAAAAAAGAAACCGAGAGGCTATGCCGGATGGGGAGTGGCGCTAGTGTAGTCATAGACTCAGACAGCGGGGTCGAAGCCGAATCTCGTAAGCTCCCATCGTCCCAGTACAAGGGAGTCGTCCCCCAGCCAAACGGACGTTGGGGGGCTCAGATATATGAGAAGCACCAACGTGTGTGGCTGGGCACGTTCAATGAAGAGGAGGAGGCAGCCAGGGCCTACGACATCGCAGCGCAGAGGTTCCGCGGCCGGGACGCCGTCACCAACTTCAAGCCATTATCGGAGACGGACGAGGATGACATCGAGACAATCTTCTTGAATTCGCATTCCAAGGCTGAGATTGTCGACATGCTCCGAAAACACACATACAATGACGAGCTCGAGCAAAGTAAGCGTAATTATGGGCGCAATGGCGATGTGAGTAAAAGAAATAGAGGTGATGGGTACTTCGGTGATTCTGGTGGCTCAGACCGAGCGGCCAAGGCTCGTGAGCTGCTCTTCGATAAGGCCGTCACGCCCAGCGATGTCGGCAAGCTAAACCGGTTGGTTATACCAAAGCAACACGCAGAGAAGCACTTCCCGCTCCAGATTGGAAGCACTTCCAAGGGTGTGTTATTGAATTTCGAGGATAATGGAGGGAAGGTGTGGCGATTCAGATACTCGTATTGGAATAGCAGTCAGAGCTACGTGCTCACAAAAGGGTGGAGCCGATTCGTGAAGGAGAAGAACTTGAAGGCCGGCGATGTAGTCAGTTTTCAGCGATCGACGGTGCCGGACAAGCAGCTTTTCATCGACTGGAAGCCCAGAGCAGCGTCGACTTACATGGCGTTGCCACAGCTGGTTCACCCGCTAAACCCA
Source organism: Nelumbo lutea (assembly GCF_056320005.1). Lineage (NCBI taxonomy): Eukaryota > Viridiplantae > Streptophyta > Magnoliopsida > Proteales > Nelumbonaceae > Nelumbo > Nelumbo lutea. The sequence goes on along the minus strand of NC_142686.1, from coordinate 22,301,022 downwards.
GCAGCTCAACCGGTCGAGGTGGTTAGATTATTTGGCGTCAATATTTTCAAAATACCAGTAAGCAGCGTGGTTAACAGTTGGAATGGAAAAAGATTGAGAGATGTTGATGAGTTTTCTTCATTAGAGCCCTGCAGCAAGAAACAGCGCGTATTAGGAGCTTTGTAGCAGTTTTCATTCCCTGATTTTGTTTTTCCTTTTTGTTTTTCTTTTTTTTCCCTGTAAATGCTGAAAGGGAAAGAAAGGAAAGTTGAGGGGAGGTGGGTGTGCCAACTTGCAAAGGTGGTCTGATGTGTACATTATTACAAGACAAAAGCAGAAGATGTTGAAACCAGGTGGGACGAAAAATAATCAAATTCTCATTTAGGTTCTTTTTTTTACAGTTGTTCATTAATTATTTTGTTCTTTGTTAATTAATTAATCTTGTTTAGTTTCTACAGTTCTTATGAAGAAATTTATATGTAACCAGCTGTATGTTATTCCACCCAGCAGAAATGGCACGACAGCTTTAAGCTATTTCCATCCCCTGAATATATGGCCATCTGGGTTCCTTCTAATAATTAAATGTCATCTTCAAATATAGCCCTAGCTACCGAGAGAGAAAAAGAGAGATAGAGAGAGGCATGTATCTAAATTAAAAAGCTTCAACTTGGATACGGAAAGGTGAAGAGAAAGGGAGCTTTATACAACAACATTGGATTTTGGAACCAGTATTCAGTATTTATATTTATTATTTATATATGAGTACCATGTACCTCTGCCTGTCTTGGTCATCCTCAGTGTTGATTGTCTCAATGTAAGATATATCTCTAATAAAAGATAGTAAGGCCCGCTTAGAGAGAGAAGCTGACACTAAAGAAATGCAATTAATTAGGTTGTCTAGGTTAGGGCGAGTTTTTAATCCAGGACACATTTTCTTAGTGGATCCTGAGGAATGGTGCTCGAACCCTTTTAATTTCGTGGCGAAACATGAAAGCAATATTATTGACAAATTTACCATCTTCAAATCTTCTGTCCTCAATGTGTTTTTAGGGTTATAAACATTTGCCTTAGAGATGCATTAATTTAATTATCTATTTTCTTTGGGTTTAAGTTTAATATGTATGTTATTGGGGTATATATATGTGACTGTTTTAATTAATTCCTTAGTTAACCATTTTAATCCTTCTTGAAAATGATTTTTAAATTAAAGGTTATTATGTAATTAATTTTAATGGAATTAGCTGACAACAATTATGACATATTATGGAACATTCTATTTCCTTTTTCCCATTAATTTAAATTTAAATCCGTAAAGAAACTAATTAATTAATGGGACTAGGAAGCACATTTCTTCTAATACTAAAGTTCTAACCACAAAAAAAGAAAAAAAAAAAAGTTTGTTATCTTCGCCTATTAATTTTGTTGGCAAAAGTCATCTATTTATGAGAATCATAACCCTTTTTTTATCAAAGTTACCATATAAAATACTACAATTAGTGGTAATATATAGGTTTTGATGTGTAGCATTGTTGTTTCCACACATACATTTTTCTACTTGAAGTGACTCCCATATTCGATGTGACACTATATATATTTCTTACCATTTGGTATTGATTAACCCAAAACACTTCAGGTAGAAACAGCAATGGTACCAAACACAGCCATAATAATAATTTTTCACTAAAGATATCAGATAGTCACACAAAAGTATAAAGAAGTATTGACAAAGCTCAGTCTATGTAAAACCTATTAAATAATATAGTAAAACTTCAATTAATCTCACAAGCAATAATTCAAATACCAAGTGTCAACCATTGGAATTGTTTCTTCTAAAAAAAAAAAAAAAAACTATTGGACTTAATTGAGAATGATTCCTAAACAAACAAATCGATGTAAAAAAAAAAAACAAATAATTATGTTAAGTAAATATGTAATGTAGATTGAACATTGCTTATGAAATTATATATTATTTAATCAAACTTATCGAACCATTAGGTTTTATTTTTGAGAAAGATCCTTATTGATACTTTTGTAGATTTGCGTGTATATTTTGACTTTATGAGTAACAAAAAAAAATCTATAACCTTAAAAGAAATGGTCAGATTTGCGTGTATGTTTCATTGTATCTTCGTCATATCAAGTAATAGTTCCAGTCCAATCACTTTCTAGCAAAAAGGAATCATTATAAGACATTTGGAACATGTTCATCACTAATATTTATGCAATGTCTTTTTAAAGTTAAAGTATTTTATCACAAATTTATTTTTTATTTTTTATTTTTTCTAATCACGATATACCTTTAGTATTTTTGTCTTTTTCCATAAATATTTACTTGAGATTTCATTATATCTGAGAATTATTTTAAGCTTAAGAAAATAATTGCAACTATATATTGTAATTCATTTAGTTGCATCTTAGGCCAACATATCAGTTGAAACTGTATATCGTAATGCTTACTTATTTCTCTTAGCATAAAAAATGTAGTTATTTTATAATGAATACTCCTTTCCAAAAATTGTAGTAAATTTTAAATACCTTTTACTAAGAGAATCTTGTGATAAAAACTATAGGCTACCTTGTTAGTGATCTATAAAAGAAATGATGGTTATTTATGCATTTATGCATCATAACTATGCCTAGCTACATGATTTTTTTTTTCATACAATATGTGATTACTAAAATTAATATAATTTCATTAAATAGTCATAAAATATTCTATTTTCATTAATACTCATAAACTAACTACTAGATTCAATATAGTCATAACAATATCTTAGACACTATATTCTTTATTATATATTTGCCTTTTTTATATTAGAGATATATTAATATTTAATAGAGTTGAGTCTAAAACAAATAAGAAATGCTTCTATTCCTAACTATATTAGATTTACACTGTTAAAATTTGTCTAAAGAGAGTTTGTGCATGTTTTCTTTTTATATGTTTTTCAAGCAACATCTTTAATATTGCAAAAGTAGACAAACGAGTCATAGAAGTAAATACAATGTCCTTTATTAAATTTGAATAAATAACACAGAGAAATTATTAACAAATAACTAAGCATATGATACTCACAACCTCTATAAAATTGGCATATAAAGGAAAGTTTAAAATTATTAACAAATGCCTTTCACAGTTCATTAAATTTTCAAAACATGTATACATTTATATGATCTAAATGGGGTTATTTTAATCATGACTTCTACCACTTGTCGTCCTAAGATCCAATAACATAGATCATGAACTAGACCTTCAAATGAAAACTTAGAAGTATGGAGACTATGTTATGTTGGGCCATTTTACAAAGTTTATCCAAGTAGTTTTGCAAACCACAAGGTATACTTATGTATTTTGGTCAAACCATATGGTATACTTAAGTAATTAATCCTTCAATAAAACATCCTAAAGCACTTATAAATTTTGAAAGAAAAACATCTTATTTTTCATTGGTAATCTACCCTCTATAGTCATTTAAATTTAAGTTAAAGAGGTCATTTGAACAACCTTATGCTTTGACAATTTTGTCCTCGACCATACAGGTCCACATAGTATCCCCATATCATATATACGGTAAAAAAAATATTTAATCATATTTACATTATAATATAATGACATAATATAAATATGTAATATGCACATAATAATTTAACAATACAGACAGGAATGGAAAAACAGAATTCATGTAGCCGACCCCATATAGTTAGGATAAGGCTTGGATGATAATGGTGATGAATATAAATATATTATATTTTATATAATATATATTTTACATTTAGAGAGGTAAAATTTTGAAGCATGCATTTTTTCAAAGGTTTTATCAAGGAATCTCAATTAATATCAACTTTAGAGAGAATCTTGTTTATTGTATCCTAGTTGATTTTCTATTTCTTTATCTATTAAATTTATTTGTTAACACCTACAAAAATCTACCAAATCATCACTCTAATTACTATCATTAGTAATATATTTTGAAAGGTTACAGAATTAATGAAATACAATACAATTAGAGAGAATGAAATTCCCTATACCTATAAAAAATCACATCTATTTTTCCATTGAACATTCACTTTCTCTTTCTCTCTCTTGCAACTTGCTTCCTTATTATATAATATATATATATTTCTAAAGTCACCATTATTCTTGATATTTGTGGCCATACTTCCATATAAAGAGAACATATGGGCCATGTATTCTAATGATATACTTTGGAGAACCACTTGCAAAATTTGAATATGTTCTTCTAGTGGAGAAATTCATGATCATGAAGGATAATGCATTAAATATGAGTCCTACCTTTCAAATTTCCTTATCACTATCACCATCATAGCTATTCTTCATTTACCCATTTCCATAATTTTTAACAAAAAAATAATAATATCATTGTTTTCATGTTCATTTCTGTATGTATTCCATTTTCTCATGGATTTTAATTAGAACGACTCAAGTAATTAGATTATCATAGTGTTAGTAATTCATCAAGTGCAATCATATACTAGAGCTGCAAATTGATTTGGGACCATAAAATCAAGACCTGCCACTAGATGGTCCTGTCTTAACAAGTTACTTGTGAAAGAACATTTTTTAACCCCCAAACTTTACTCCCAATGGAGGGGCAGCCACCACTATTTTGTTAACAATTAGAAAATAACCTATGGAGGGACATATAAACACACCACCTTACCCCTCTCAAAAATCTATACATAGGGACCAATAGTTCATAATAAGTATACGCAAAAAAAAAAAAAAAAGATTAATACATCTGAAGATTCTCAATGAGGAAGAAAAATAATCTACTATGAAGAAAGGGTGTCTTAGTCCCTCCATTTTGATCATAAGATTGTTAATATAGCTTGATTGCCTTCTCTAAAATTGTATATGAAAGAAACCTGCATATCCATCATAATGTTTTGAATCCTTTTTTCATCCATTACCAAACATCAAGTTGTGAAAGAGCATTGATTGTGATATTTAATTAACCATATGATAATTGATAAGCACATATGTAAGATCATTTCTTTGACCTAATCACGCTATTTTCTTTTCCATTGCACAAACGAATAATAGAAACAATAGTTCAATTGATTCCTTGATTTCTTTTATCTATTTGATCAAACTAAAATAAAGAAAAATCAAGATATTTACCTTAATAGGAATACCCATATTTAATAATACTTATACTAATTAATTATATTGGTTGAATGCTAAGAAAATCAGTTACCTTTGAAATATATATATATATATATATATATATATATATATATATATATATATAGTCCCTTTAATGGGCTGAGCCCACTCGTGAAAATTTGAATTAGTCTTTATCCTGTGAATGCCATATAAATACACTTAATGCATGCAATAGGACAATGCTGGCTTGCAAGTTGGAAAATCATGGGGGGTTTCTTATCCTATATAACTTACCTGTGATGATATCCTGTCTTCAACCTGCAATGACTGGTCATAGACCTGCGCGCTTCCCTACCCACAAGAAAGAAAAAGGTTGCAATATGATCATGATATTGTATGTATCCATTTGATCAAATTGCACTCATTCGTACGAATTAAGTTCATAACATATGCTTTCCAAAAAGGAACAGTACTCTCTATAGCAAATGATCAGCACAGAAGTTGTTGAAGATAGGTTAATTGTCATGGTCCCCTCTCTCTCTCTCTCTCTCTCAAATGGGAAACGTTTTTGTTTGGTGATGGCCAGAGAAGTAGGCCCTCAGTTGTTGGCCTTTGAAACTAGCCTGGTATGAGTTTCTCTATCATCTTTGGACCATCCAGCAAAGTAGACTTAAAACGACATATAACCTATATGCAAGGGGGGATGAACCAGTACTATATATTATACTGTGATGTGATAGCCCTTGTACCCTCGACACCTTTTTAATACCGACAAGCAATTCAGTACAGTTTTAATTGCTTTCCACTGACCAACTAATTAATTTAAACCCATTTAGATTTAATTCTAATCCATCCTTAATTTCCATGCTCAATATTTGAAGCTGCTCCTTAATTTGCAGATGTGACATTTGTTTAAATTAGTCATCACATGATTCCATCCCCATTCTGGTAGTTAACTAGACCGGGAGAAACACGTGCTTCACTTATCAGGTGGTGGGTGATGGGTAGCCATTTTCTCTTTTCCAATCTAGAAAACAACTTGCAGCTACAATTATTAATTATGTACTTTTTACTTTTATTAGATGGTAAAATTGGAATGGTTTGATAATAGGCTTAGACCAGAGGTGTGCCGTCCTTGGCCGTGCCGCTCTCTCCCGGGATAACTTGGGGTTGGCCTGGCACCACTCACGGCCCAAGTTTACGAGGGTCCATGCCATGCTGCAAACGGGCTTGGGCCGTGCCAGGCCAGGTCTTGAATGTGGGTCGATTGGGTCAGATTATTTTTTATATTTTTTTATTTTTTTATTTTTTTGTTAAGTAAAACTAAAATACTTAACTTTTCTTTGAGAATTATTTGGAAAATAAGAAATCTATCAAAGAAATTAAAAATAAAAATACTTAACCAAATAAGAAGCCAAAGCCAAAGACTAAAAGTGAATAACAAATTGAAAGAAAAATAGGAATTTTACTTCATTTAATTTTGAATAATACAAAGCATACAATGGTTGGATGAATGAAATATGAAAATTGAATAAATTAATAAAATATAAAAATATAATATAATTACAAATTGAAAATAAAAACTATGTTATTAAAAAATATCAAATAAATTAAATAAAACTAAAACAAAATTTACAATAATTTGAAAAAAAAAATGCTATACAACTATTGAGTATACAAAAAATATTGACTTCGTCATTTTCTACTATTGTTCTTGACTTTGATTATTTGCTTCAGGTGAAACATCAAGTGTAGTGCCATGCCCTCCTTTATCTTATAATTTATTTTCAGCATCCAATCATCTTTAAAGTAGATGCACATCTCTAGAATTTCATCATTCATAAAGATTTTCTTGTCGTCCAACACCCTAGTACCTATACTGAAACAAGACCTCGATGGAACTTAGGCACTAGAGGCATTAGTAGATCATGTGCCATGGCGGCGAGAACTAAATAATTTTTTGCAAGTTCACTCCATTAAGCTAAAATATCAAAATTATTTATTCTCTTCGAGGTGAAGGAAGAATCACCTAAAGTAGAAAATTTTGCTTGTAAATAAAAATTAAGTTCAGTAAATGAACTTGTTGTCGATGTAGTGGATTTCTGCTTCTTACTTATTAAATAAAAAAGTTTTTCTCTTCCACTATTAGACTCAAGTTCATAAATGGAATATCCAACTGTACAAGTTGTAGAATTTTTACCATTCCATGTTACTTAAGATTCATATAAGCTATACATTTCAAATAATAAACTATTCATTTTTTTTTTTCAATTTCAATATTCATATTTTCACAATATGCTTCAAGTAAAATATCTAAACCATCTTTCCTAATTCTAGGATCTAATATTGTAGCTAAGTAATAAAGAGGAGAAATCTCCTCCCAATATTTTTAAAATTTATTTTCCATTTTTTCAACAATACTTTTAAATTGTGGATTATTTCTATATTTTGTAAAACAATCACTAATCATCATTAATTGATAAGTTAAATTAAAACTAGTTGTATAATAAATACCCAATAATTCATTAGTTGCAACATAAAAATGTTTTAAAAAATCTCATATACAAATTGTCATTTCCCAATCTTACTCAAATATAATATTAATAGGCACTTTTGCATTATAAAAATCACTAAGAATTTTTTTGTGAGAAATACACCTTTCTAATATAGCATAGATAGAATTCCATCTATGTTTAACTTTTAATATAAAATGTTTATATTTTAAACCGTAATTTTGACATAAATATTTAAATTCTTGTTTTCTTGCTCTATAACTTTTAATATATATAATACAATTTATAATCTTAGAAATATGAGTAGAAATAATATTTAAAACATCATGAATATATAAATTTAGGATGTGACATACACATCTGATATGAAATAATTTACCATTTAAAAATAATTTTAATTGAGATTTTAAAATATTTATTGTTGAATCATTATTACTAGCATTATCAAAACTAATAGAAAATAATTTATTATCAATTCCATAAGCATGTAAAGTATTTAAAATACTTGCAACAATAGTTAGGCCTGTGGCCATTCAAGCTTAGTACAACTTAAAATTCTTTTATTTAAAAATCAATTTTCATCAATAAAATGACCAATAACACAAATATAACTTATGTTAAATTTAGAAGTCCAAATATCATAAGTAATTGCAACTTTAGAATTAAGATTTGATAACATATAAATTAAATGTTTTTTATATGAATAATTTTTTTTAAAGCATCTAATCTAATAGTATTCCTAAAAAAATTTTTAAATTGTGGATTTACATAATTACGTAACCATTTTTCAAGTTTAGTATCTTCAGCTAACAAAAATGGTTGTTTAGCATGTAGAATGTATTTTGCTAATTCTTAGCTCATTTTTTCTTGAGAATATTTAAAAGTACCAAACCCCCCACCCAATTTGTGTTTGTGTTGTTTCTTACCCTTCTTCTTCTTCTTCTTCTTCTTCTTCTTCTTCTTCTTCTTCTTTCTCATGGGTGAACAAATGTCTACCCAAATGGCTAGTACCACCCTTACTACAATAGCTAATTTTTTTTCTACATTTTTAGCAAACAACTCTTTCTCTCTTCCCCTGAACCTCCTTTATTTTAAATATTTTCTAAACTGGGCTAATCAACTTAGTAGCATTCTTTTTCTTTCCCTTAGTATCAATACTAAGGGTGGAAGTTCCATCAATATCAATAGAATCCATATCGGTGCTAATACTACCATGATGCAACTGAATATTGTTGACATTGAACATGTTAGGGAATTGGTTTTGGGAGGAGCCTGCCATTTTTTAAATTCTAAAAAAAAAAATAATTTAATTGTACTTACCCAATTTGTCGTTTTGGAATTCCAACTTGATTTCAACTGTTGAAGCCTTTCAACTCCAAGAGTTTAAGCCTCCCAAATTTGAGAATTGAGATACTTGAGTTGTTGAACAAGCCTTCTTTTTGTTGAAACTTCAATAAAGTTAAGAATTGGGGAATCATAGAATGTATGAGAGATTGAGAGATTTAGACTTGAGAGAGTATGAGAGCTAGAGAAGAGATTAAGAGAATTATTGAATTGGTGGGATAAGAATGGTGGCGGATAAGGCTATCTATAGGAATTGAAAATAATTCAATTATCCAAAATACCCTAAAAAGTAGCCATTTTTAGTTGTTTGGAGGGGTATTTTGGTCATTGATGAAGGAAGATTTGGCCCGACCTCTCTATTATGTGACACGTGGCAGAAACAACAGCTCGGCAAAAGGGGTCAAGCCTAGGCGGGAACAAGGGGACACACTTCGCCGAACTGACCCTTGTAACAACTCGAGATACACTTTGCCGAACTGACCCACCTTGTAACAGCTCAGGATACACTTCGCCGAACTGACCCACCTTGTAACAGCTCGGGATACACTTCGCCGAACTGACCCACTTTGTAACAGCTCGGGATACACTTCGTCGAACTGACCCACCTTGTAACAGCTCGGGATACACTTCGCCGAACTGACCCACCTTGTAACAGTTTAGGATACACCTCGCCGAACTGACCTGCCCTATAGATACCTCCGAGCTCAAGACCGCCTCGCTCAGCACTTCGCATCACCTTCTGGGCACCAAAACCAAACAAGTTGTACCATGCCTGACACTAGGGAAGTCCGTGCCCGAGGGCGCTACGCCTTACTGACTTGGGATCTGACGTTTGGCAGCAGCACTCTAAACGGCCACCTGCCACCGCCACTGACACCGCCATCTCCAGTTAGACAGTTAGGCAGTGACGGTTCTGTCTCAGCAGAAAAGATGACGGCCGAATTGACAAGCACAAGGGTAATCATACCCGATCTGACAAGGGCCTCAGGACGAGTACACGAAGTGACTATAAGAGCCCCCTGCCCCCCGACAACGGAGGTATGCAAACTTTGCGCTATCTGGTATTACCTTGCTTTTGAAGGATTCTAACTTGAGCTTCGGAGCCTCTACACCGGGTTCCCCCCGGAGCTTTCCCATCTCCTCCGTTTCAGGTTCCCTGCTACCCCGTTCGGAAGTAAAGCAGCGGACAGCTACGACCAGCCGGATCGCGCTCCATCAATTGGCGTCGTCTGTGGGAAACGCTTCAAAAAGCCTCCCTCCAAACTTCGATAACCCCTTTTTCTTCAAAAAACCCAACACTCATGGCCTCCTCCAGCAACACCAGACGTGGCGCGGAGACAAACACCACCGGGGAGCAACTTCAGGTCCCCGTAGTGTGCGTTGGACAGTTCATCATCCCCCTTTCAGTGGATGGGATCCCCATCTTGAACGCGCCACAAGTAGTGGCACCCGTAAACCCTCCTACCACAACCATCCCCTTTCCTCTCCCCATTGAGACAACCTTCACTGAACCAACTGCCGTCCCCCTGGCAGCTAGCCAAAACCGATTGGAGGACCTGATGTAGTGCATGCGGGCAATGCAAGCCCAAATGCAACAGTTCCAGCAACACCAGCTTCACCAGCACCAAGTGCTGCACAACATCTCCCAGTATCACTATCAACATCAGTTCCCCCAACTGCCACTGAACCAACCACTACTTCCACTTCGCCACCCCACTCCGAGGCCGGTCAAGGCCTCCCCGCAGGATGGGCGCCCCCGCCAGGCGAAGGCCTCCCGGCCCCAGAACCACCCCAACAGCCAGGCCTCGTCCCAGGCCAAAGAGAGAAAAATGTCATCCCCGCCTCGCAACCCGCAGGTGGGTCGGGAACCTCGCCCGCGAGGTCGGCACCCCGGTGCTCCAAGCCCGAGCTCCCGCTCACCGAAAACCGATTCAGCGCCCTGGCGGCAGACTACCAGCATTCCGGGCCCATCGAGCTCGATAACACGGAGGCCAGCAGCGCCAGCACAAGGCTAGCTCAACGGCGAAGGCACCGGCGAAGTCGTCGAACCGCCACCCGCGACTTGTCGGAATTCAGAGGCAAAGGCACGAGCTCGGACGAGGTAGGGGCTGCCCCGGCTCTCTCCATTCCTTCCCCCCTCACATCGGAACTCCTGGCGGTCCCCTTAACCAGAGACTTCAAGCTCCCACCTCTGGACAAGTACGACGGGTCCTTCGACCCCAACGACCACGTTGACGCCTTTCAGTCGCAAATGCACCTCGACAGGGCAAGCGAATCGTGCATGTGCGTGGCCTTTACCACCACCCTCAGGGGGGTAGCCCGCACTTGGTACAGGAACCTGGCCCCCGGGTCGATAAAGTGGTGGGCCTAGTTCGTGCAAGTCTTCACCACACACTTCGTCACCAGCCGATGGTGCCCCAGAACAGAGGAAAGCATCTTTGGAGTGGTCCCAAGAGAAGGAGAATCTATTCGGGGCTACATCAAGTGGTTCAACGAAGCATGCTTGCAGATACCGCGGTTGGACCCCGCAATGCAGCTCGCGGCGGCCAAAAGAGGGGTGACGCACAAAGAGTTCAAATGGCACATGGTGGCCAACCAGCCCGCGACCGTGGCCGAATTCCTCAAACTCGCGGATAAGTTCATGAGGACAGAGGAAGAAATCAACCAACGAACCGAAGGCGGGAACGAGAAAAGAAAGAGAGAAGGCGAGCTCTCCAACCCGGTGAATAGAAAAAACCCGACCCGGGAGCCGAAGCCGAACCAGTCCTTCCGGGCCCCCCTAGTAGTTCGGACGGACTACACGCCGTTAAACACGAGGCGGACAGAGATCTTAATGACGATCAAAGACGCTCCGTACGTTAAGTGGCCACCTCGCCTAAAGGGAAATCTGAACGAGAGAAACAAGATTTTGTATTGTAGTTTCCATAGAGACCATGGTCATAGCACCGAACAGTGTAATAACCTCCGGGACGAGATAGAGGGACTCATCCGTCGCGGATACTTGAGAAACTTTGTACAGCACAGCAATAACAATAAAGCATATCGGCAAAGGGAGCACGAAAAGGATGCCCCCGAGTCTAGCAACAGACCTGCCGAACCGTTGCAGAAGCAGCCTCCGGAAGAGAGGCCAGTTCGGGGAACCATCCATGTAATAGTGGGAGGTTCGGTGGTAGCGGGGTGTACCTCGGCAGCAGCCCAGACTTCAGTTCGCGAAGCGGCCCTCGAAGAACGGAACCACCCAAAGAGACCAAAGACTGAAGAACCAATCTTTTTCACGGAGGACAACGCGCGAGGAGTCCACTACCCCCATGATGACGCGCTTGTCATTAAGCTAAGGATCAGCGACTTCGAGGTCAGGCGCGTACTCGCAGATTCGGGCAGCTCAGCGGACATCCTCGTCAAATCAGTATTTGACCAGCTGCAGTTACAGAGGAGCGAGCTGAAGCCCGCGAACACTCCCCCGATAGGTTTCAGCGGAGAGGAAGTCAGGCCCCTCGGAAAAGTAACTATCCCTGTGTAAGTCAGCACATGGCCTTGTGCGGTCAGACTCAACCATGATTTCCTGGTAGTCGCGACCCCCTCCCCATACAATGCCATAATAGGGTGGCCGATCACACATATCCTATGGGCGGCGGTCTCCACCTACTATTTGGCCATGAAGTTCCCTACGGATTTCGGTATAGCGGTAGCGCGGGGCGACCACCTCGAGTCCCGCAAGTGCTACGTTGCCACACTGAAGGGAAAAACCAAGGCGGCCGATGACCTCGAACTGGAGCGGCCTGTGGAGCAAGGTGAGGAGCGAGCTTCACCCACGGAGGAAACAGTCACAATCCCGACTTCAGCTACGGACCCAGCTCGCACACTAAGCATCGGAGCTTCCATCGAAGACCCCCTACGAGCCGAACTGGTGAGTTTTTTACTTCAAAATTTAGATATTTTTTCCTGGTCCGCGGCCGACATGCCCGGCATTAGCCCCGAACTGATAACTCACAAACTTAATACTGACCCTGTAGTCAGACCCGTTAGACAAAAGAAACGCAACTTAACCCCAGAACGCTGGAGAGCGGTCAACGAGGAGGTCAAGAAGCTCCTCGCAGCAAACTTCATAAGGGAAGTCCATTACCCGAGCTGGGTGGCCAACCCGGTGTTGGTAAAAAAGGCAAGCGGCAAGTGGCACATGTGCGTCGACTATACCGACCTGAATCGAGTTTGCCCGAAAGATTGCTTCCCCCTCCCCAGAATTGACCGCCTACTGGACGCGACCTCGGGAAACGAGTTGCTAAGCTTCTTGGACGCCTACTCGGGCTACAACCAAGTTAGGATGGACCCATCCGATGAGGAAAAAACCAGCTTCATAACCGAGTTCGGCCTGTATTGCTACAAAGTCATGCCCTTCGGACTAAAAAATGCTGGGGCGATTTTCCAAAGACTTGTAAATAAGCTATTTCGGCCCCTGATTGGTACGAAGATAGAGTGCTATGTAGACGACATGGTCGTCAAGACTCAGTTTTCACAAGAGTTAATACAAGACTTAGATTCTGTTTTCCAAATCCTGCGTCAGTTTAGCATGAAGTTGAACCCCAACAAGTGTGTCTTCGGCGTCACCTCGGGCAAGTTCCTAGGCTACATTGTCAATCGACGCGGTATTGAGGCCAACCCGGACAAAATAAAAGCCATTCTAGATATGAAACCACCTCGGAAAGTAAAAGAGGTTCAGAGGCTAAACAGCCGCATAGCCGCTCTAAGCCGCTTCTTGTCTAAGTCAGCATACCGCTGCCTACCCTTCTTCAAGGCAGTCAAAGGCAAAGGGTTCGAGTGGACCCAGGACTGCCAGTTCGCGTTCGACGAACTAAAAGGTTACCTCGCTAATGTGCCAACCTTAGCCCGGCCCGAGGTGGGCGAGGTCTTAGAACTGTACCTCTCGGCGAGCGACGAGGCAGTTAGTTCGGTACTGATAAAGGAAACAGACCGGGTCTAACGACCCATATATTATGTTAGTAAAATTTTGCAGGGAGCAGAGGCAAGGTACCCAGAGATAGAAAAACATGCATACACCCTAGTAATAGCAGCTCGGAAACTCCGCCCGTACTTCCAGGCTCACACCGTCATCGTCCTAACTGACAAACCTCTTAGACAAGTTTTACTCAAACCCGAAGTCTCCGGTCAACTGACGAAATGGGCCATTGAACTCAGCGAGTATGACCTCCAGTACAAACCGAGAACCGCTATCAAGGCCCAAGCTTTGGCAGATTTTATCGCCGAGTGCACTTTCAGCCATGAAGCCCCATAGGTCGAGCCCGAGGTCCCTAGTTGCGGCAAACCCGGAGCTCCTGAGCCCATAGAGTCTGAACCCCGTGAAGTAGCAGCCAGTGTGGCATCTCTCCTGGTCAGGCGAAGCGCGAACTGGGATGAGGAGCCCTGGATCCTTCACGTGGATGGTTCCTCGAACCGGCAAGGCAGCGGAGCTGGAATAGTCTTGTGCGGCCCGAGTGGCACAAAAGTAGAATACGCACTACGCTTTGAGTTCACGACATCCAACAACGAGGCAGAGTACGAAGCACTGATCGCCGGGCTGGACCTAGCGCGAAAGGTTAAGGCAAAACACTTGGTCATCTGCAGCGATTCTCAGCTCGTGGTAAACCAAGTTACCGGCGAATACAAAGCACGCGATCTCTCCATGATCGCATATTTGGCCAAAGTAAAAGAAGCCCTGCTCAACTTCCGGTCACACATCATCAGGCAAATCCCGAGGTCAGAAAACACTGAGGCCGACGCTCTGTCCCGGTTAGCCAGTACGAGTCACAACAATATGAGAACTGTGTACATAAAGGACTTACCTCGGCCTAGTATTCTCGGGAGGACAGAGGAGGTCGCTCCCGTCTTAGAAGCAGAGCCGAGCTGGATCGATCCACTCGCGAGCTTCCTGATAGACGGAACCCTCCCTGCAGAACGCAATGCGGCCAAGAGGGTGCAGCGCCAGGCGGCCAAATACGTCATAATAGACGAATAGTTATACCGACGGTCGTACATGCTCCCCTATTTGCGATGCCTGCGACCTACCGAAGCCTAGTTCGTACTCCGCGACACTCATGAAGACCTGTGCGGCGGACACTTGGGGGGCAGAGCACTCGCCCAAAAGGCACTTTGACAAGGATACTACTGGCCAACGATGAAGGCAGAAGCTGTCGAGCTCGTCAGAAAATGCGACAAGTGTTAGAAGCACGCTAACATCCACCATCAACCTGCCTCCGACCTCAAATACCTCGCCAGCCCGTTGCCCTTTGCACAATGGGGCATCGACCTCCTAGGGCCATTCCCACCAGCAACAGGCGGAAGAAAATTCTTAGTTGTTGCGGTAGATTATTTTACGAAGTGGATAGAAGCCGAACCTCTGGCAACTGTTACGGCTCAAAACATACAGAACTTCTTTTGGAAGAACAAAGTATGTCGGTTCGGGTTACCTCGGGTTCTAATCTCCGACAACGGCAAATAGTTCGAGGATATCAAGTTCCAAGAGTGGTGCCAGAACATGGGGATTCGGCAAAATTTCACGTCAGTCGCGCACCCGCAGGCAAACGGTCAAACGGAAGTAATGAACAGAGCCATCCTGCGCAAACTGAAAGCATGTCTGGATCGAGCTAAGGGATTGTGGGCCGAAGAGCTACCAAGTGTCTTATGGGCTCACCGAACGACCGAAAAAGCAGCCACGGGAGAAACCCCCTTCAACCTCACCTACGACACTGAAGCAGTGATCCCGGCGGAAATCGAAATACCAACGTTGCGATTACAAAAATACGACGATCGGACAAACGGAGACGAGTTACGCACCAACCTCGACCTACTGGACGAGGTAAGGGACCTCACGCACATCCAAACAGCAGCATACCAGCAGCAGGTAGCTCGCTACTACAATAGCAGAGTAAAGCAACAAAGCTTCCAAGTCGGCGACCTGGTCCTCCGTAAGATTATGGTGCCCGAACCCGGCATTGGCAAGCTTGGACCTAATTGGGAAGGGCCCTATAAAGTAAAAACAGCGCTCGGGGGCGCATACGAACTCGAAACCTTGGAAGGCAAACGAGTACCTCGAACGTGGAACATCGTGAACTTGAGGCGATACTACCTATAAACCACCTAGCGAAGTGGACGAAATCAGGCCCTATGTGCCACAAGGCAAGCCGAGGAAGTTCGGCATAGATAGCACATTATCAGCTCGGCAAAAAATCAGTTTGCAGCATAAAAGACCATGGAAATTTAAAAACCCGGCAAAGAAACAGCTCGGGGAAGATGAGCAAGGGGAAAAAGACACTCCATTGCAAGAAACAGTACATTGGCAAAAAAAAAATAAAAAATTTACATGCCCGGAGCCACTTCTTCGCCATCGGAAGGCACTTCAACAACACCCGAAGGCCCTGCCTCTCCTTCAAAGTCCGGCTCGCCATCGGCAGCATTGGTCATCTATTGAGTTATACGCGAAGTGGTTATGGCACTTACATCGAGGTCGGGGTACGTATTCCGGATCATCCACCGGCTCAACTTGAACCCCCTCCTGTAAGAGTCCACCATCAGATCGTCAAAACGCGGGGAGGCAATGTAGTCTTCAACTGCCTTCTTCTTGGCGTCTTCAATGCCTTGGGAAAAAATATGTGTTCTCTCCCTGATGTCCTCCTGAAGATATTCGACTTGATGCTGCAAATCCAACTTCAAGTCCGCCATATGCTTGACAACTACCCCCATGGCCCCGGCGTCACGCTGAGACCTCGCCTGTCTGGCCATCGCGACGCGCGCAGCCTCTTCAGTAGCATAAGCATCTGCCTCAGCAGCCCGGGTATTTGCCTCTGCAGCACGGAAGGCTTCTTCAGCAGCATGGGCGGCAGCCTCAGCAGCTCACGCCTGTCGCGAGCTCCTCTCCACTTGGGCCGCCAAGGCATGAATCGAAGAATTCACCTACCAAAAGAAACAAGTGAGCAAATGACAGCAGAAGCAACAGAATAAAAAAGGAAGACAGAATCTAACTTACCACCATGGCATGTGTTACGGCGCGGCAAGCGACCTGATTCAAGGGAAGATCGGTCCAAGTCGTGACCTCCTCGAGGAAAAGTAGCGTTCCTACTCTTCTGAAGAGCGTAGTTCGGCGTCAACACGCTCCTAAACTCCCCTTGAGCTCCCGAGCCTGAGGGCCCAGCCCGCGTATGAGCAGACCCAGAGTGAGCAGGAGCATTTGAGTATGCAGGAGCGCCCGTATGAGTGGTTTCAGCGTAAGGCGCCCCGGCAATCTCGTGCACCGGTGGAGTCACTTCGGGCTCCCTGGGCAGATCCTCTAGCGTATGGTCTGGGGCTTGGGACTCCTCATCCAGGGGCAGCTCGGTACGAGTTCGCTTGGCAACCCGCTTCCTCCTCTTCATACCTTGGAACAAACGCCCCCCACGAGTTCTCTCCGCATCCATCACACCTACAGAAACGAGTTCGACATCAAAAAAAATGAAAGAACAAAGCAAGCAAGAAACCGCATAGCTAGAAACCTACCCGAACTCAGGTCGGCTACAATAAGCTTGGCCTCCGTTAAGTAGTGGTGGCACTTTAAGCCTTGCCGTGCCCATTGCCGGAGACCCTTCACCGTCTCTTTATCAAGAGTTATGCCCAAATCGGGAGCGGCCTCACCCCACCCGGTCTGAAAGGGCCATCCTTGTGCACTTCGCACGCCGAAGTAGTCCCGCTTCCAAGCCGGGACCTTATTAGGAAGATCGTGCAGAAGCTTTAAACCCTGGCGAGGAGAAAGGTAATACGCCCGTCTCCCCCCAGGAAGAGAACCCACCTGTCTCTTGAGCATCAAGATAGAGGAGAATATCTTTAAGTCTAAGGGAAAGTTCTGCTCGCAAAAAAGGGAAATTGTCCTCACCAGGTTCCGAATAGAGTTCGGATGAAGCTGGCCAATGGTGACACCGAAGTGGTTTATGACTTCAACGAGAAGGGGATGGAAAGGAAGTCGCAACCCTGCAGCAAGCTGCTTCGAAAAATCACGATCTCGTCGGGACCGTGTTCCCAAGGAAAGCTACTCGAAGGAATAAAATATGTGTACCCCCCAGGAAGATTGTAAGACAGAAGTATGGATTGAAGCCCCTCAGGCGTCATGGTCGAAGGGCCAAACCGGTCTAGCATCCGACCTCGGCGGGAGGTAGACGCCAAACTGCCCGAAGCGACTCGACCTACTGGTTCGTAGTCCTCAAACTCCACCTCAGGATCACTGAGGCAGTCTGGGGACACGGCTCGGTTGGTGGAACCTACATCGGTCCTATTCAAAGAATCGTCTGAGCTATCAAAGCTAGACATTGGGGAAAAGACGAATTCAAGAAAGTACTCACCGAAAAGTTTGAAGAAAAACCAAAGAACCGTGAACTGTATAACCAACCTTGATGCGAGCTGGAAAAGACTTGGACGCGAGCTGAAAGGTTGGACGCGAACTCAGTAGACAAACCGCAGAAGTGACAAAACAACTGGGGTCCCCCACTATTTATAGCTATAGTAACCAAGAATCGACCGTGCAGACCGAAGACAATCCGATGGCCCACGTTCTTACCGACCGCACAACCCTTAAGGTCGAGACGTGATTGGCGCGCGTCTTTCCGATAAAAGCAAAACGTCAGCGCACGTCTTTTTGAAACCGATGTCACTTCGACACGTGTCTTTTCAAAACTGACGCGCCGCACGTCTCCCTGACAGTCGCCCGCACACGTACAGTAGTGGTGCGCCTTTTTGAAATGACCCGCTGTCACGTCCCAGCGGCGCGAATTGGTTTGAAATTTAAAACGCGCGGTCACAACCACCAGCGTTCTTGAGTAAGCACGTTTCCAGCCTTCTCGGAAACCGAAAGAACCCTAGCAAAAGCATCTCGTGCAGTGAAGGTTCGGAGGATGGGACAAATCCACCAGCTACCTCGCGAAAACTCCCCGCACCATGGCAAGACCCCCGGCGCAAGGAATGGGGGGCAATTGATGAAGGAAGATTTGGCCCGATCTCTCTATTATGTGACACGTGGCAGAAACAACAGCTCGGCAAAAGGGGCCAAGCCTAGGCGGGAACAAGGGGACTCACTTCGCCGAACTGACCCTTGTAACAGCCGGGATACACTTCGCCGAACTAACCCACCTTGTAACAGCTCGGGATACACTTCGCCGAACTGACCCACTTTGTAACAGCTTGGGATACACTTCGCCGAACTGAGCCACCTTGTAACAGTTCGGGATACACCTCGCCAAACTGACCTGCCCTATAGATACCTCCGAGCTCAAGACCGCCTCTCTCAGCACTTCGCATCACCTTCTTGGCACCAAAACCAAACAAGTTGTACCATGCCTGACACTAGGGAAGTCCGTGCCCGAGGGCGCTACGCCTTACTGACTTGGGATCTGACATTTGGCAGCAACACTCTAAATGGCCACCTGCCACCGCCACTGACACCGCCATCTCCAATTAGACGGTTAGGCAGTGACGGTTCTGTCTCAGCAGAAAGGACGACGGCCGAATTGACAAGCACAAGGGTAATCATACCCGATCTGACACGGGCCTCGGGACGAGTACACGAAGTGACTATAAGAGCCCCCTGCCCCCCAACAACGGAGGTATGCAAATTTTGCGCTATCTGGTATTACCTTGCTTTTGAAGGATTCTAACTTGAGCTTCGGAGCCTCTACACCGGGTTTCCCCCAGAGCTTTCCCATCTCCTCCGTTTCAGGTTCCCTGCTACCCCGTTCGGAAGCAAGGCAGCGGACAGCTAAGACCAGCCGGATCGCACTCCATCAGTCATTATAAAGTTATTTATCACTTTACCCAAAATGCCCCCCCAAACTAGTTGTTATATAGTTGTTGGGGGCATTTGTGTCATTCTTTCTCCCCCAAAAGCAAAATACATAAATACCCCCCTATATAGTTGTTTATAGTTGTTCGGTATTTCTGTAAAAAAAAAAAAAAAACTAGAAAGCTAAAACTAGCCATTGGGCACCCCCCCAATGGCTAGTTCGTTGGACGAGCCGAGTGCGGCCCATGGGCGGTACGACATGCAGTTGTGTTACGTCGTGCCAACCCATAGACTTGGAACCCCAGGCCTAGTACAGCTCGGACCATTGTGCTAGGCTTGGTACAATCCATGGACTTGGAATCCGAGGCCTAATACGGCCCAAACCGTCATGTTGGGCCTAGCACAGCCCGCATGCCGTTGTGCCAGGCCGGCCCAAATTCGAGTTAGGCCCGACATGACCCAAATTACACCTCTATTCAAGACTTGATGATGTGGCCATGGGTTCAACTAACATATGCCTACTTTATAAACATTTTTGAACAATTTTAATTTGGCAAGAGATTGAAAGCAAAAACATGTGGACATGCCAAGAGCATTGTATCCCCTTGTTGGGAGATGTTCCCAACGTATGGCTGGATATGGTGCTTTTTAGTGTGATCACACACTTTTTTGCTTAGATCCCGGCCACTACTTCGGGGTGGGGAATGTTTTCAAGCAAAAAACACGGTGTTTCGTTGTGAAAGGAGGTTTTCTATAAGTTGAATGCTTTTGTTTTTATAAAAAATAAATCATGTTTTTGAAACCATTAAAATGATGGTTTTTGAAACAAAATATGAGATTGAGACAATGTGTACATATTTTGCCTCGACGCTTAAGCCTCAATGATTATAGGCCAAATAAAAAGAATAAAAATGAAAAATCAATAGGGCCAATCGAGTTCTTAATTTCTTTCAGATAAGTCAATTATTATTATTATTATTATTATTATAAATCTAACATCCCAAGATTGTTGCTTTTCTCATTTCTTTTTCTAATGTTTAGCCATTAAAATTTATTGTTTATAAACTTTTATTTTATGGATATTTGTACCTTTCATCATTTTAATTTAGTTATGTGTTATCTAAATAAATACAATCATTTTCATGGAAATAAGAAATGATTCCTTGGATATTTCCCTAAACGTTTGGATCTTCATCAGCTTTGTTGCTGGCAACACTCGGAAAACATTTCCCAAATAAGGCTTTGATACTTTATTGTATACGTAACTTTCACATGTACAGCTTTTTGTGAATTGAGGTGTTCCTGTTGGTAGGCAAATATGGGCAATTTGTCAATTGTCAAGCTAAAATCCATATATCATATAACATCCTAAGCTTTTAATTTAGGGTGTAAATAGAATACAATTTTGGGAGGTGCCAATTTTTTCATGAATATAGGGACCATGTTTTCTATTTCTTTTCCATTAATTTCTTAATTAATATTTTGTCGTTGCAGTTGATTACAACAAATAATTTCCACGAAGTAGTTGATAAAATATATATAGTGAGTATTCGGTTGGAGGAGTTGATTCTGAGGGATTTGGGAATCAATGCGATTTCTCCAAATCCTTGTTGACAAGGAGATTTATGCATCAAAAAGAAAAAAATTATGATGATGGAAAGATATGCTTACCGGAAAGGATTTGACCTCCCCTCCCCTTCCCACAGTTTAATTTTTGATAAAACCCAATTGATTGGTTATAAATTTTTTTCTTATATTATGTCTTTCTTGCATCATCGTCGAATCCATCACTTTCACGGACATTTGTGGAAAAAAAAATCTCCATTTTCGTATAATTCTTTTTTTTGTCAATTTTTGTATAATTAATTAATTATACCGGCTTACTCACCTTACATTTCATGACTTTATCTTATTAACTTGCTGCTCCGAGCCGACGCGGACGAACTTGAATATGCTGCGACCACGGTCCCAGGAAATGCTTGCGACATGTTAAGTGAAGTAACCACTAAGTGATCCAATGATTCCAATCTCGGCCCGCTTTCAAATCAGCCCACATATCTAACGGCGTCAAGAAAACCAATTTGGACGGATTGGATGGATCAATAAAACATATTGGATTGGATCAATCTGGTCAAAATATATATTTGATTGGAATGGACCTTGATGATGCGTGATTTAAATGTTCCTAGCTAGAAGACAGCTCGAATGTTGGTTATGAAGTAGACCTGTTGAACTGCAAGACAGATGGATCAGAGAATCCGGGGTGGCTAACCCGGTGAGATCGTTTTGATGCCTAAGTTAGTACTGGATGTAAGTATCGAGCTAAAAGTAAATGAACTTGAGATCTAGAATGCACTGTATCGTGTGTACTTGGGTCTTCAGGTGTTAATACCCTTATATAGCTGGGTTGTCGTGGGTCTCATGAAATACTCCCGAGATCTTCAGCCCAGGCTGTAGGAGTTCGTTCTGCTCCAGAAGGTGGATAACGAGCTAGTTGATAAGGCCTATTGTGTCCATCTGATTTGAGCGGGGTGAGGATAATGCCTACAGTTGCGTGATGTGATCCCGAAAGGCTCGAAAGCAGTTGGGAAGCTTCTAGATACCTGCTACGTGTCGCTCCGACAGGCTTGGTCATCCGAAATACCCGGACTCCAATGCTATTCAAGGTGATCGGGATACCCGAGGTGACCCAATCTACCGAGGTGGTCGAAGATGCCGAGTCATACATCCAATCACCAAGCTGTGTCCACATGCCAACTGCTTACTAGGTCGGGCCAAATCACCCCTCATTAGACCTAATCCATCCATAACAATTTTATATTGGATTGGGTTGAATTAAACCAATATCTGGTCCATTGATATAAGATAAGAATATATGTGTCAATGGACCAGGTTTGGGTTGAAACCAATCTAAATCAAAATAAATTTAAACAAATTGGATAGTCCAGACATTGAAGTAGACTGATCCAAATTGGTCCAAAACATTTATCAGATTGAATTGGACCTAGTCCATTTATAATGGACTCACATTGGACTGGATCGGATTGGAAATCCAGTCCAGTTGACACCTACACATATTCAGGGCCACTCGCTTTGGTGGCAGCAGATGTGATCAGAGCAGGCCTACACATTTCCACTCAATACACCAAGGCTGTTGTGGCCATGTTGCTCGAGCCACAAACATAAGAGAGGAGAGAGAGAGAAATGGAGATAACGACAAATTACATGTATTTTTAAGTGATAAAAAAATATTTATGAATGAATGAAAGTAGGCTTAAAATTCTCAAAACAAACACCAAGGTTCTATTTATTTGCAATGCAAACCTAAGTTACATATAAACTAGCGGAGGGCCCTGCTTCGCAGGGGCTGGAATGGAATCATGAACCTATTGATCCATTCATCCGGTCTTTGCTAAAAATCGTTAAATCAGTCAACGATTCATTGACTTGAGCGGTCGAACCATCGACCCATTGACACATAAAATGGTTTTTAATTGTTTTTTATTTATTTTTAATTGGAAACCATCTAGGCAACCAATACCATTTTATCATAATCTCGGTCCCTAGCCAAAAATCGTTGAATCGATCAACAACCCATTGACCTAGGTGGTTGAACCATTGACCCGTTCAATGGTTTTTGGTCATTTTTTATTTTTTTATTTTTGTTGTCAGAACGGGCCATCCGTTCGAACCGAATAGTCGAACCGTCGACTCGAAAACCAATGGCCATAACGATTCCGTTTTTAGGTAGTACGAGTCACACGCTCAAATGACCTAATACGGTATTGCTTAATAAACCATACACACTCAATTTTTTGCCTATAATTTTTGTTATTAGAACGGGTCATCCATTTTTTTATTTTTTTAATTTGGAACCATCCGAGCAACCAGTTCAGTTTTATCCCAATCTCAGTTCCTGGCAAAAAATCGTTGAATCGATCAACAATCCATTGACCCGAGTGATCAAATCGTCAACCTATTGACCCGTTCAATGGTTTTTGGTCTTTTTTTGTATTTTTTTTATTTTTGTTGTCAAAGTGAGCCATCCGTTTGAACCAAACGACTGAACCGTTGACCTGAAAACTAGTGGCCAGAATGGTTCCAATTTTCAGGTTGTATGAGTTACACGCTCAAATGACATAACATCATGGTTTTTAAAACCGAACCGGTCAGGAGTCTAGTTACCGGGTCGAACGATTGGCCCGTTTTGACAAAATAAAATAAAATAAATAAACAACAGTCAAAACCGTTCGAACGATTCAATATCTACTTTTTAACAATATTTATAATAACTATTATATATTTATATAATTAAATAATTATAATAACAATATTTATAATTATATATAATAACTATTATATATTTATATAATTAATTGAAAATGAGTTGATCTCACATGAGAATCTACTCGCACGAGTAGATTCTTGTACGGAGAGAGCACCCCAATATATATATAAAAGATTTTACATGCACTCATATATAAATTTCATGTTTTTGGTCAATTCCCTCTTATATAAAGTTGGGCCACATCATTCAACTTTCTACCTCACTCCAAAGCAGAGTTTTCAATTGGTTGTTGACCCGACCATTTAAATTAGGGAGAATGACGGTTCAACCCAAGGGCAGAATTTTTAGGCCCAAATAGACCTGTTCATGGGCCATGCCGGGCCAAGTTTAGGCTGGGTTTTGTATATGTATCAATAGAATACATTCAGGCCCGACCCTCATATAAAGCTCAAAGCCCGGGCCCGAGTCCGAGCCCGGCTACAAATTTGAAACAGATATTTTTTCTTTTTTTTTATCCAATAAAAAGTGTTTTATTTATATTAAAAACCTTCAAAACTCAAAAATAATAAACATCTCATTATTACTCAGAAAAAAGAGAAGAAGAACCAAGAAAATATATTGTATATATATTTTTTATTAAATAAATATATTTTTATTATTTAATATATAGTATCAAGTCGGGCTCGAGCTTGGGCCAGGCTTTTTTTAGAAAGTCCGAGCCTGGGCTGAAAAAAGTCGGGCTTGGTGCTTAAATTATGACCAAAACTGACTAAATAACGGGCCAGACCAGCCCATCGGGCTACCCGACCCATGAATAGGTTTAGGCCCAAAGTACAGTTGGGGTGGGTGCCAGCTCGGAATTGATGCCAATCCACGGGCAGGCATTGGTGTTTAGAGTGGGATTTTTTTGACATTTTGAATGTTTATAGCTTTGCAATGGAAATTATAAATCTGCATTGGGCCTGTCCATACTTCTCCATTTAAACTATTTGAACTTGATTTTAATAAAACCTGGAGAATATATAGTAAAAAATTCATTGAATTAGTCAAAAACCACCCAACCTGGATTTTGGTAACTTTTCGAGATCCATGCGTCCCACCTGCTATTTTTTTTCCAAAACCCCTTTTTTGCCTCAATTCACAATTTGTAATATTTTTATAAATAAAAAATTAAAAACAGAATTATAAAACATAAATTAAATATAAAATAATGCATATATTACATATAAAATATGATTATACATTATAAAATATGATTATACATATAAAATATGCATATATATATATATATATATATATATATATGTATGTATGAATTTACATATTGTTGATGTGGCATGATCTGACCCATTAGACATGGACAGTTGAACCAATGAGCTGCGGCCCAAAGGCAAAAACTGTTCGGCCTCCGGGTCAAGTTTTTAAACATTGCTCCTAAACAAATAACCTTCAATTTGTAAATAGAGTTTTGTTTTCGGAGAATCAATCAATTGATCCCAATTATGAAAAACTAAACAGTGTAAGTATTATAACTTATAGTCAAGGCCCGTGCGACACACGAGCTTTATTTATCAGCAAAATTGAAGATGGAGCTATATGACATTTTCAATTAAATGGCATCCACCTAAGTTCAATTCAAGTATTATTTTTTGGGGTTATGTCTAGTTTATCCGATCACAGTCTAAGTTGTGCTTTAGTGAGAGTGAACAATTTCCTATTCTCTAGATAAATTTGTATTTTTTTTCTTAATATTAATGTTTATTAATTTTTTTGGAATTTTTTTATTAATTTGTATTGGTTTATTATTATTTTTGTATTATTTTTAGGTAAAATTAAAAAAAAAAATCTCTTATAACAATTCTATAAACCACTTTTGTTTTTTTGGCCCTAACAAAGGCCTCCCCTATAGTTTTGAGAGAAAAAAAAAAAAAAAAAGTGCAACTACCTCCTTTCCCTTGGCTCGTCCGTAACAAAGACATTAAAGTTATCAAAATACCCTTATCATTGTTAATGCATTATCATACATAATTTAAAGTTTCAACTTTACACTCCACTAATCTATTTTATTAGACAATTTCTAAAGAATAATTCTCCTTACTCTTCTTGGACAAATTTAAAAAGGTTGAAGTGAAGTAAAATCAATGCATTATATTAACATTTTTTATTTGGAATGCCCACTAAAGGAAGATATTTGCACCTTTTTTTAAAGACAATAGGGGTGGTTTTTGTTAAGGTCAAAACATTGGGGAGTTTCATAGGATGCAAGAAAATCCAAAGAGGTTTTTACAATTTTCCTTATTTTTAAATAAAATTTAAATTGATTTCAAAATAATTAAACTATGCTTAAAACTAATGTTTATATTATTACTTTTTTAATTAGTAAAAATTGAATTTATTTAAGTATATTAAGTTTTTTATAAAATTTAAATTCCTTATGAAATTTAATTTACTATATAATTTTTTATTTTTTAGTGGAACTTAAGTTGGTTTTAAATTAATAAATTTTAATTATAAAACTAATAATTGCTAGATAATTTTTTATTAGTTTTATATTAATTTTAAATTGATATTCGTTTTTAATTTATATTATTGCTTTTATTAGTTAAGTTCTTTTATTATTAACAAAAATATATTTTATCAATAACAATAATTATTATTTTTATCTTATTTAAGTAACTTACTAAATTATTTTTTATTATTTTAAAATGGAATATAGATAGGTTATAATTTTAAATGGAAGTAGATTATTTAGCCCAACACTATATCGTTGAATATTTCAATTTCAATATAATTAATCTTTACCGAATATGTGTGTGTGTATATATATTAATTTTAAATTGATATTCATTTTTAATTTATATTATTGCTTTTATTAGTTAAGTTCTTTTATTATTAAAAAATATATATTTATCAATAACAATAATTAATTTTGTATTTTATTTAAGTAACTTACTAAATTATTTTTATTATAGTTAATTATTTTTTATTATTTTAAAATGGAATATAGATAGGTTATAATTTTAAATGGAAGTAGATTATTTAGCCCAACACTATATCGTTGAATATTTCAATTTCAATATAATTAATCTTTACTGAATATATATGTGTGTGTGTGTGTATATATATATAATGGAGACGAAAGAAAATTAGTGGCATGTGTTATTGAACGAGAGAGCTAATGGCGTTTTAATGAGGAGTGTTAAAACTCTTAAAGATGATTGGTTACTTGAATTATTTTGTTCAATTTCAAAATTAGAAAAAATAAAAAAAAAACGGAAAAAAGATAGATGCCTTTGAGAAGAAACAAAAAAAATGGATAACTGGCTTTGAGAATAAACCATAGAGCAAGAAAGTGCAAGCTTAGGGCGTGCATTGCATTTTAATATATAGATATAGATCCTCCAAGCCTGAAATTAACGTTTTTTTTCAACAAGTTTGTACCATTTATAAAAATGAGGATGATAACAATTGTTGCATCAAAAAACCCGATTTTACTTTCTCTTTTTACCCTCTATATTTTTCATTTTCCCAATATTTAACTACCTTAAGGCCATACACAGTCCATCAGAGTGGGGCAAGTACAATGGTCGAACTTCCTAATATAAAATTCCAATATTGCCCTTGGAAAGTGGGGCCAAATAACAAATGCGCTTTTGTCACATTCTCACCCTTGATATACAATTCTAATATATGCAAGTAAGATTCACCTCTCTGAAAAACATTTATTGCTAGGTGGATTTCTTGCCCTAGTTCTGTTTTCAATTCAAAGAAACCCTGATACAAGTAGATAAAAGCATGGAACAACTAGACTTTCAAATTAGTGATTTTAAGTAGAAAGCCAGATAAATTCTATCCTATTTGGCATATATATGATTTTTATTAAAATAATTCTTGAAAAACATTGCTTTATTTGTTTATATGGTACATCAATGCTGCCTTTGTATTTTGGTTACAAATCCATCAGAAACTACTTAGATATACCCAAACCCATCTTAAACTACTTAATGTTAGGTCCAATTAACTGTCAATTCCTTGTAGGAACTTTATTAGTTCTTCTCTTTCATTTTAGCACAAAGCGATTTCATAAGAAAATTTTGCACTTCATTCTTCCTTGTATAGGTTTTTGCTAAGAAAACTGGACACATAGACCCCAATGCTTATTGTGGTTAATCAACCATTGGTTCAAATACCATGTGCATCGCACAGGCCATCCTACTAGTTTCTAAAAAGTGCAGGTCTATAGAGAGAAGCTTAGAAAGTAAGTGCAGGTCTATAGGTGATCCAAGTTTTTTTCTTGGAAAGAAAATTCTTCAAAATTCATTAAGCCGCATTCGGTTTTAGAGCAAGAAAAGTACTTTGAATAAAGGTAACACTACACTCTTGCTTGCCATGATTTACCTTGATTCAGAGTATAAGTTTATCAAAGTAAACTTTTCTTCTTCTCCATCAACACCACCAGACATAAAACAAGTCATCCATTTTGATGTGGCACGATTCGGGCACTCCTAACTGGCTGCTGACTGTCTCCTTGTTGGCAACGGACGACACCTGAGAAGATAAAAAGAAGGATTCCCGGGGATTTACCCAGTGGGAATACTCCGAAGCTTAAGTCAGAACGTTGGGGAAGGAGAAAAAAGAGTGTGAAAGCTAAGAGTGTAGGTCGTGCTTTATCATTGTGCTCAAGAGATTAGCTCGCGAGCAAGTAAAGACTCAGGTTGAGAATATGAGAGTGCGGAAGTACTCAAAAGTGAGAAAATATCCCCCTTCTCCTTTGCCTCAAGGGCTTTTATAGGGGAGTTACTGTCAAATCGGGTGTAACCGCCATCGGGCCTCTGCCGCAGCCGTTACCTGCCAGGGCTGCGCAGGTGATCGTTGCAACGTACCTCTTGCCCGAATGAGTGACACGTCTTAAAGGAGCAGGCACGCCTCCGCCTGTTGAGAGACGTGGGTGCAAACTATCGAAAGGACAGGGACTACACCGTTAGTCATGGGACGTGGCGCAGTCTGATCAGTACAGTTTGTCAGGTAGAAGCTTCCTAACAAACGTTCGTGCTGTTCATTCGCGAGCTACTTTGTTGCGAGCTTAGGAATACTTCGGGGTTACCCTTACTAAGGTTGTTATCTGGGGTGACTTATTCGCTCAAGGGCTGGAGCGAGTTGGTTTCCCTAGCTCGCGAGCTGAAGAAGTCTTGAAGTATCCCCTTTGGGGGTAGCTCGGGGGGACCCAGAGCTTGTGTTGTAGCAAGCTCCTTCTACAGCGAACTATGATATAACGAGCTGCTCTATGGGCTCGTTACTTAGCCATGACCAGGCTATGATGCTGAGTTGTTGCTCGTGCTGAGTCAGGTCCACGTGTCATCATTTCATAGGTTGGGTCAAATCATCCTCCATCAATTGCCCCCCACTCCTCAAGCTAAGAGTGTTGCCTTAGCACAAGGAGTTCACGAAGTATGATGAACTAATTTGACCGAAATTCAAACTTGATTGACTGCTCACATTAAATGCATTCGCGGGAATCGGGAGATTTTCTGACATTTCATATTCCAAAAACGTGCTGAGGTGGATCTTAACTCCGGATGTCGTGCAGCCGTCATTACCTCAATCATGGGAGACATGCAGCCAATCGCTTTTCGATTTCAGAAGGCATGTGGTCAGCACACCTGCGAACCGTCAAATCAGACTTTTTCGAGCTTTTTAGCTCAGTTGCTACTATGTTGTTTGTTTTGTTTTTTTTTTTTTTTGAGATAGTAATAAAATTTCCCTTTTCTTCCAAGTACGGTGTGCTCTTTTTATTTTTGCTAAAGCGATCTCATCACTTCGAGCTGTTAGGGCTGCATGCCTAAAATAAGACCTTTCGGTAATTATGTTTAAGTCATCTCTATAGTATACCGCGGAGTGGTCACCATGTATGCCCGAATTACACGTTTGTTTCCTATACTTTGATTTAACCAATGTGCCGAGACGAGCCATGCTTCGTGGGGTTTACCTGAGCTGCCAACGCCTCTGATATTTTATACTTTGCCTTCGCCACTGAAGCGACTAAATCTTTCCTGGTGCTGAGTTCTTTTATTAGCTCGGTGTTTTAGCCCTTAGGCTGAGGGAGTGACATAGTCTGCCCTTGAAATTCGCCCATGTCATGGAGGTGATTGGGTCTTGTTGCACCGATGTCGTGTTAGCTTGGCATTTTGGCCCTTAGGCTCTGGGAGTGACTCATTGTCTACTCAGTAGTTCACCCATGCCATAGAGGCGATTGAGTCTCATTGCGCTGAGGTCATGTTAGCTCGGCATTTTGGCCCTTAGGCTCTGGGAGTGACTCATGGTCTACTCAGTTGTTACAGGTAATATTGTCTTAAGTTGACAATATTCCATGCCCGAGGTACTTGTTTCCCTTCGAGGGTATCGAGCTCGTATGTTCCTTCCCCGAGAACTCGTTTCACTCGGTAAGGTCCTTCCCAATTTGGTTTGAGCTTGCCAACGCTGGGCTCAGGTACCATAACTTTCCGAAGGACCAGGTCGCCAACGCGGAGGTTCCGCTTCTTGACCCTGGCGTTATAGTACCGGGCTACTCTTTGTTGGTAAGCTGCAGTCCTGATATATGCGAGGTCCCTTACTTCGTCGAGTAGGTCGAGGTTGGTACGTAGCTCGTCTTCATTTGTCTTAACGTTGTATGCTTCTAGTCGTAATGAGGGAATCTTGATTTCAACTGGGATGACTGCTTCGGTGCCATAAGTGAGGTTGAAGGGAGTTTCTCCTGTGGCGGTCTTTTATGTGGTTCGGTAGGCCCATAAAACATTGGGTAGCTCATCTGCCCACAGTCCTTTAGCTCGATCTAGGCACGCTTTCAGTCCACAAAGAATAGCCATATTCATAACCTCAGCTTGACCATTCGCTTGAAGGTGTGCGACCGAAGTGAAGTTTTGTCGTATCCCCATGTCTTGGCACCAGTTCTGGAATTTTATGTCCTCGAACTGCTTGCCGTTGCCAGAGATTAGCACACGAGGTAAACCAAAGCGGCACACTATGTTCTTCCAAAAGAATTTATGGACGTTTCGGGTTGTAGTTGTTACAAGAGGTTCAACTTCTACCCACTTGGTAAAATAATCCACTGCTACCACTAGGAACTTCTCTAGCCTGTCGCTAGTGGGAACAGCCCAAGTATGTCGATACCCCACTATGCAAAGGGCTACGGGCTGGTGAGGTATTTAAGGTCAGCAACGGGCTGATGTTGGATGTTGGCGTACTTCTGGCACTTGTCGCATTTTCTTACGAGTTTGGTGGCATCTGCTTTCATTGTTGGCCAGTAGTACCCTTGTCGTAGTGCTTTTTGGGCGAGGGCCCTGCCCCCCAAGTGTCCGCCGCACAGGCCTTCATAAGTGTCGCGGAGTACAAGCTCGGCTTTGGAAGGTCGCAGGCAACGCAGGTAGGGGAGCGTGTAGGATCTTCAGTACAGTCGTTCATCTATTATGATGTATTTGGCTGCTTGACACTCTACCCTTATGGCGGCATTGCGGTCCGTAGGGAGGGTCCCGTGTAGCAGGAAGCTCGCGAGCGGATCGATCCAGCTCGGCTTTTCTTGAACGACGGGAGCGACCTCCTCTGCCCCCCCCCCCGAGAATGCTAGGCCGAGGCAGGTCCTTTATGTACACGATCCTCATGGTGTTATCACTGGCGCTGGTCAACCGGGATAGGGTGTCGGCCTCAGTGTTCTCCGACCTTGGGATTCGCCTGATGAAGTATGACTGGAAGTTGAGCAGGGCCTCCTGTACTTTGGCTAAGTAAGCAATCATAGTCAGTTCGCGAGCTTCGTATTCTCCTATGACCTGACTGACCACGAGCTTGGAGTTGCTGCAGATGATAATGTGCTTGGCTTTCATTTCTTTGGCTAGAGCCAGCCCGGTTATCAACGCTTCGTACTCTACTTCATTGTTGGATGCCGCGAACTCAAGCACAGTGTGTACTCCAACTTTGTGTCACTTGGGCCATGCAGGACTATTCCAGCTCCGCTACCCTGCTGGTTCGAGGAGCCATCTACATGAAGGATCTAGGGCTTCTCATCCCAGTTCGTGTCCGGCCTAACTAGGAGAGATGCCGCACTGGTTGCATCCTCACGATGCTCAGAATCGACCGGCCTGGGAGCTTTGGGCTTGCCCGAGCTGGAGGCCTCGTGCTCAACTGGCCTGGGGACTTCGGAGCCGATAGTGCATTCTGCAACAAAATCTGCTAAGGCTTGGGTTTTGATAGTAGTTCATGGCTTATATTGGAAATCGTACTTGCCGAGCTCAATGGACCACTTCGTCAGTCGACCGGAGACCTCGAGCTTGAATAAGACTTGCCTCAGAGGTTTGTTGGTGAGGATGACAGCAGTATGAGCTTGGAAGTACGGGCAGAGCTTTCGAGTTGCGATGACCAGTGCGTAGGCCAATTTTTCTATCTCTAGATATCTTGTCTCTGCTCCCTACAACACTTTACTAACATAATAGATAGGCTGTTGGACCCGATCTGCTTCCTTTATTAGTACCAAGCTGACCACCTTATCATTGGCCGAGAGGTACAACTCTAAAACATTGCCCTCTTCGGACCGAGTTAAAACCGGGATTCTGGCGAGGTACATTTTGAGCCCGTCAAACGCGAGCTGGCAATCTTGGGTCCATTCAAACCCTTTGCTTTTCATTGCCTTTTAGAAAGGCAGGCAACGGTCTACCGATTTGGACATGAAGCGGCTCAGAGCGGCTATCCTGTCGTTCAACCTCTGAACCTCCTTCACTTTCCGAGGTGGTCTCATATCTAAGATGGCCTTTATCTTGTCCAGGTTGGCCTCGATGTTGTGCCTATTCACAATATACCCTAAGAATTTACCTGAAGCGACTCCAAAGACACACTTGTTCGGGTTCAACTTCATACTGAATTTACGCAGAATTACAAAAACTAAGTTCAAGTCTTGTATTAAATCACAAGAAAGTTGGGTTTTGATGACCATGTCATCTACATAACATTCCATTTTTTGGCCAATTAATGGCTCGAACAGTTTATTTTCAAGTCTTTGGAAGGTCGCCCCGACATTTTTTAACCCAAAGGGCATGACTTTGTAATAGTACAGGGCGAGCTCGGCTATGAAGGTAGTTTTCTCCTGGTCTGCCGGGTCCATCCTAATCTGATTGTAGCCCGAGTAGGCGTCTAGAAAGCTTAGCAACTCATGCCCCGAGGTTGCGTCCACTAGGCAGTCAATCCTGGGGAGAGGGAAGTAGTCCTTTGGGCAAGCTCGATTCAGGTCGGTGTAATCGACGCACATGCGCCATTTACCGTTAGCCTTTTTCACTAGAACGGGTTGGCCACCCAGCTCGGGTAATGGACTTCCTTGATACAATCGGATGCAAGGAGCTTTCCGACTTCCTCGTCGATTGCCCTCCACCGCTCCAGGGCTAGGTTGCGTTTCTTTTGCTTAACAGGCCTAACTACAAGATCAGTATTAAGCTTATGAGTTATAATGTCGGGTCTATGCCGGGCATTTCTACCGCGAACCAATCAAAAACATAAAAATTCTTAAGTAAAAAGCATACTAGTTCGGACTGCAGGGGCTCCTCAACGGAAGCACCGATCTGAAGCGTTCGGGTAGGGTCCTCTGTTGAGATCGGAATGGAGACAGTCTCCTTTGTGGGTGTAGCTCGTTCCTCGCTTTGCTCTGCATGTCGCTCCAGCTCGAGGTCGTCGGCCACCTTAGCTTTTCCCTTGAGGGCGGCGACATAGCACTTGTGGGACTCAAGCTGGTCACCCCGTGCTACCCCGATGCCAAAGTTCGTGGGGAACTTCATGGCCAAATAGTAGGTGGACACCATAGCCCGTAAGGCATGGGTAATCGACCGACCTACTGTGGCATTGTATGGGGAAGGGGTTGCGACTACCAAGAAGTCGTGGTTGAGCCCTACAATGCTAGGCCAGGTGCCGACTTCCACAGGTACTATTACTCTTCCTAAGGGCCGAACTTCCTCTCCGTTGAAGCCGACAAGGGGAGTGTTCATGGGCTTTAGGTCGCTCTTCTAAAGCTGGAGTTTGTTGAATATCCATCGAACTGCCTGAATCAACGAGGACTCGCTTGACTTCGAAGCCGTTGACCCTCATCTTTATGACGAGCGCGTCGTCATGGGGGCAGTGGACCCTGCGTGCATTGTCCTCTGTGAAGAAGATATGGTCTTCTATCCTTGGTCGTTTTGGAGGGTTCTGCTCTTCCCTGCCAGATTCACGAGTTGATGCGGGAGTTGCTGTTGAAGTGCAACCCGCCACAATCGATCCTCCTACTATAACGTGGATGATCCCTCGAACTGGTCTCTCTTCGTGGGGTTGCTTCTGCGGTTGCTCTGCTTGTCGGATGGATTCGAGGGCGTCTCTGCCTTGCTCACCTTGTTGACCTACTTTATTATTATTATTACTATTATTATTTTGCACAAAATTTCATAAATATTCGCGACGGATGAGTTCTTCTATCTCATCGCAGAGGTTTTTACAACTCTCAGTACTATGACCGTGATCTTTATGAAAACTACAATACAAATTTTTATTCCAAGTGCTAGGGTCGGCCTTCGGCCGAGGCGACCACTTCACATACGGGGCGTCCTTGATCGCCATGAGGATCTCAGCCCTTTTTGTATTGAGGGGAGTGTAGTCTCTTTTTGCTGCTAGGGCTAGACTGGCCTTGCCCCCCGAGCTATGTCCTTCTTCTTCCTGTTGTCGCCCTGAGACGAGGGTTCTGGTTCCCTCTTTCTTTTTTTCTGGGGCCTGTTCGCCCTTCTGGTTGATCTCCTTCTCAGTCCCAATAAACCTATCCGCGAGCTTAAGGAACTCGGTTACGGTTTTGGGTTGGTTGACAACTATGTGCTACTTGAACTCCTTATGGGTGATACCTCGCTTAGCTGCTGTGAGGTGTACCGCATGATCCAGGTCGGGTATCTACAAGTAAGCGTCATTGAACCACTTGATGTAGCTTCGGATGGACTTCCCTTCCTTTTGCACTATGTCGAGGAGGCTTTCCTGAGTTTGCGGGCATCTCTTGTTGGTGACGAAGTGGGAGGTGAAGACCTGCACGAACTGCGCCCAACTTCTTATCGATCCTGGCGCAAGGTTTCGGTATCAAGTGCGAGCCATTCCTTTGAAAGTAGTGGAAAAGGCGATGCACATGCAGGACTCGCTAGCCCGTGCCAGGTGCATCTGGGACTGGAAGGCATCCACATGGTCATTTAAATCGAAAGACCCATCATACTTGTCTATAAGAGGGAGCTTGAAATCCTTTGGCATGTGGGCAACAAGGAGTTCTCGAGATAACGGGGAAGAAATCGAGAGGAGGGGGTAGTTTTCACTTCAACTGAGCACACCTCCTCCTTTCCTTTGAGCTCGGGAGAGGCTCTGGAAGCTGTTTGGAAAGCTCGTTGGCGCCTTCGCTGCTGCTTTGCTGATTTGGCATTGGTGCTCGATGCCTCGGTGTTGCCGAGCTCGATAAGCTCGGACTGCTGGCGACGGCTCTGGACCGAAGGGCCCTGTCTGTAGTCCGCTGCTAGGATCTCGAATGGGTTGTCTACTAACGGGAGCTTGAATTGTGAAGGTTGTGGTGACACGGACTTTGTTGGGTGAGAGGCCCCTGACCCGCCCACAGGCTGTGAGGCGGGTGCCGAGATGGCGACCGACCTCTCTTTCTTGTTACGAGAAGAGGTG
This sequence comes from Nelumbo lutea, assembly GCF_056320005.1. Classification (NCBI taxonomy): domain Eukaryota; kingdom Viridiplantae; phylum Streptophyta; class Magnoliopsida; order Proteales; family Nelumbonaceae; genus Nelumbo; species Nelumbo lutea. The sequence goes on along the minus strand of NC_142686.1, from coordinate 22,265,278 downwards.
CGGCTCTTGGTTGGATCTTGGATCTGGGAGGCTTCTTCTCGACGAGGCCGCTTACTCCGGCGGGTTGGTTTAGTCTGCTTTAGGGGTGGGTGCCAAGGTGGAAGCGACACCTAGGCCTAAGGCAGAGAAGGAAACTGCTGCTGGTACTGATACTGGGAAACCTGGTGCAACACTTGTTGTTGGTAGAGTTGAAATTGTTGGAACTGTTGCATTTGAGCCTGCATGGACCACATACATTGCATTAAGTCCTCCAGTTGGTTCAGGTTGGCCATTAGGGGCACAACCGAGGGTTCAGTAGGGGTTGCTCCTATAGTAGAAGGGAGCGGAGCAATGGCGGGTGCCACTGTAAGAGGCACATTCAGACTGGGGATTCCATCCATGGTGAGGGGGACGATAAACTGTCCAATGCAAACTGTAGGAAGCTGGGGCTGCTCCCCACTAGCGTTTTGGCTGTTGCCATGCCTGACGTTGCTGGAAGAAGTCATGAAGAATGCTAAGTTTTTGGAAGAGAAGTGCTGTAAAATCTTGGAGGAAGGATTTTAGAAGCGTTTCCCAAAGATAGTGCCAAATGATGCGGCACGATCCAGGCACTCCTAGCTGACTGCTGACTGGTTCCTTATTGGCAACGGACGACACCTGAGAAGATGAAAAAAAGATATAAGATAGAAAGGGCGTCTGATTCTATTGTGTTTCCTCGTCAAGAGAAGATAGAAAGGAAGGAGAAAGAGGATGCAAAATCATGAAAGTGCAAATTTATTTTGTTTTGATTGCACTATAAATGAAGTAGACTTGAAGGAGAATAAAGTAAAACCCAAAACAAAATTAAATCAGAATTTGCATTATTTTTATTTGCACTCTAAAGCATTTGTAAAAGAAAATAAGGTTATTTAAGATAAAATACAAAATTCTTTTCTGAAGTTTCTCACAATCCTATAGTTTCACTTCAGCAAAAACCTCTCCTTTATTTTTAAAAAATTCAACAAATGACCAAGACAGAAAACATGTATAATTATATTTTTACCCTAAAAGGTTATGGATATGATGGTGGGTTGGCCGTCAGTGAGGAATTCTCATATCGAATTCAATTGCCGCCATGTGTTACAGTCGGGGAGAGGGGAACACGTCTGAGAATTTGTTACTAACAGTCTAACAGCCAATCTTTGTTTCAACGAAAATGACATGGATGACAATTTGAACTGTCTGACGTCCAACGATGATACTGGGAATTTTGTTTAGCAATAGGCAGGAACGGTACTCTGTTTTCTTGCGTTACAGGAGGAAAGCATGGTGGAGAGGTATGCCAATAAAATAAAAGAAAAAAAATGCTAGAGAAAAGAAATGTAAATATAATGGGAGAAAAAAATAAGAGGGAGTCTAGAGATTCAGAGCTAGTCGACGGATGAAAAACCGAGGATGGATTTGTAGAAGTAAAGAGGCGGTGGCTTTAGGTTACAAATGGAAGGAACTGAGGGAAGAAAAGAGAGAGAGAGATTGAGAAAAAATGGGGATCATGGTTGCAGCAGTGGTATGAGGTGGTCATAGTAGCACAACCACTACTGCTGCTCTAATAGATGAAATCGATAACCGAGGGGGTGTTGGCGAAGAAATTCCAACGATGGGAGATGAGGAGGAAGGGAAGAGAGAGAGAGAGAGTGATTGAGAAAAATGAGGACCATACTTGCAGCTGTGGTATGAGGTAGTCATAGTAGCCACTACTGCCGTTTGAATATCATCGTTTTAATATTCTGTCTTGGTCATTAATGGAAGTGAGGTATTTGTTAAATTTTTAAAAAATAGAGGAAAGATTTTTGCTAAAATAAAATTATTGGAGAGATTTTTATGATTCAGAAACTCCAGGGAGGTTTTTGTATTTTACCCAAAAAAATAATCACTCCCAAACGGTGGCTAACTTGCTTAACATTATCCGTTTTCTATTGGTGGAGGAGAGAAATCGATAAAATCAAAAGAGGTTCAAAAATCACAGAACCGATTGGTCGTTAATATTTCCAGTTTCCCCGCTGCCAAGTTTCAAAAGTTTCCCGGGAAAACACTTGCCAAATTGGCCATGGCGTCCGCTGCTTCGATCTCTCATGCGACATCGTTTCTGCAACTCTCATCTTCCTTTCTTGGGGACTCCTTGTCGTCGCCTACTCTTTTCATCGGTCCTCCACTGAAGAATTTCTCACCTTCCACTCTCTCAGGTTCGTCTACTCTATCCACTAGGTCTCCTTTGCAATCACTGGCACCTTCCTGTCTGTTTCGTCGTTAGTTTACTATTACTTCTTTATTGTGCAATTCAGGAAAACAAAGGCAGTTTGTTCCAAAGAATCTTGTAATCATTTCGAAGAGGATATCAGGGTTGGAAGAGGCCATGAGAATTAAGAGGTATATTGCTGCACTCTTTTTTTTTTTTTTTTTTCTTTCTATTATAATAAGAGTGTGTAGGGTTTTTTTTTTCCTAACCCAAGTTAGCATAATGCTTGAATTTGTAAATGTTGGTAATCTCTTATGGGAAAGTGAAACTCTGAAAGACCAAAACTTGGAAAAGAATAGAAGAACAAATAAAATGAGAAAACAACGAAAAAAAATAATAGGAAAGACATTCATTAACCGCTGTACTACCATGGGTATGGTAATGCCTATTTTATTTTATAGGTAGAGTATCTTCTTGAATTGAACCTTTTATACTGTAGGCCCGATGTAAGAGATCTATTAGATGAAAAACCAATCTGGTTGAATACCTCTAACCATCAAATAAATAGATTATTTCTCAAAGAACATTGTCCTTGTTTTTGACCATTCAAAAAAGATTCATTGTAGTTTATTAATTTATTCAATTGGATTGATTTTTTTTTTGTCTGAAAAGTCTTCAGTATATGAATTACTTTGGGATCAACAAAATATACAACATATCATCATATTATCAGTGGTAATTAAAGTAAAGTAGTCTTAGGGATATCTAATGCATGTCCAAATTAATTATGCTGAAAGGAAATGAAGTACATTATGGTTAGGTTACTAGGTTGGAGCATGCAGATATTTTCTGGACATGAAAAAATGTTCATCATATACTTTTGATGTGAGAATTATGCAAAAATCTGTTGGATACAGGTTGTGGAAATGGCACACTTTAGTATATATCATGATTTGAAAAGAGGGAGCAGATTGATAAGGTCCTAAGGTCACCTTATGAGACTCTTTCATTGCAATTTTTTGACCAATAAGACTCTTTCCTTACACAGCTTGCAGAATATGAGCTAGTGGCTGAGTTTGTGAAGCATTCGTCCTACCTTTAGCTTTAACCTTAAGATATACCAAACATTTTATCAATAATAATACCTAATACCACATAACATGATAGGCTTCTATATCTTCTCACAAAATTTAAAGCATGCTCTTTCTGTTCCCTGCTCTGTACTCTGGAACCCTCAAATTTCCATATCACTCCATTTGGATGCAGTTATTTGTCTTCAATAGACATGAAGGGATCATCTATTTGCCCAACTGTTTTAAAATCAAAAGGTGCAAGGGCAAGGGATTCCTAGTGCCTGAGGTGCATGGAAAGAAAGACATGCCCCCGAATGATGTGTGACATCATATCTGAAAAATATTCCTTTTCCATTAAAGGCTGTAGCATGGCCCCAATTACGCTGGCTGCAGCAGCTGAATATTGCTCTGATAAAAAATCCAGATATTTCCATGCAAGCCCACCCCAAAAATGAGAAGAAGGAAGGAAGAAAGGAAAAACACCATATGCATGCCTATTCAGATGTCTAGTCCTCATAGCTTCAAGCTTTGAGAATTAAAGTAGTTTAGCCTTTAACCCACTTTGTCTTCTCTTATCTTCTCAGGTAGGTAGAGGTTAGGGATTTGATCATTTGCATCTCTTGAGTCTTGAATCTCTCTTTCTCTCACTTTACTGTGCCAATTCATTGAAAAAGAATACTGCAATTTAATAGACCAAAGATATGGTATATCAAGAATTTTCAATGTTAAAAAACAAAATGTCATAGCATTTTTGATCTGGTGATTATTAGGTCTATGCTAGGAAAAATCAAGGGCATTTTTCTAGATGCTATTACAAGGGGATGACAGTTGGTAGTTATAGTTGACTACCTCTTGTTGTGTCCTGAGGTTGAGGGTCTAGATTTTCCATATTCATGCTGTGATGCTGGGTATTTGGGATGAACATAATAAACAGCTGCTTGAGGGGATACTGTCCTCAACTGTGTCTATCTATGAAGGATTTTGTAAAATTGCAACATTTTTTCCTGAAAATTTGAGCTTGGAGCATCATCATTCATCAGCACATTACTGAAGTATTATGCCAACCGTTGAGTCGGTAACGATACTTCTAGACCATTAGTTTGAGGTATGCTAGTAATGTAGGTACTTGTTATGCCATTTCTTATGTTTTTTTTTTCTTTTTCCATCTTTGTCTGGTTTAAATTAGTTTGTTCTGTTTATTATGGAAATCATGTTGTCATTAAGTGATCTCTATGTTCCTTTTTGTGGTCATTATCTACTCACTTGCAGAGAGCGTGAACTTCGAACAACAACACGTTTCAGGAGAAGGCCACCTTTAAGGCGTGGAAAGGTCTCACCACGTCTTCCTGTGCCAGATCACATTCCAAAGCCTCCTTATTTGAATACAACTTTGTTGCCTGAACTGTCCAGTGAACATCAGATTCATGATGCTGAGGGAATTCCTCACATGAAGGCTGCATGTGAGCTTGCTGCTCGTGTCCTAGACTATGCAGGGACACTCATTAGGGTGAGAATTACTTCTTATTTTTATCTGATTACTTTCTCTGTATTTTACCCTAAGTTCTCCCACTCACAAACATAGGTTAGTGTTCTCTGTTCTATATGTGATGCATACTAATCAATAATCATAGATTTCTTCTCTTCGAAATGGAAGTTCATGTAATTAAAATATGCATGTTGATATAATTCATCCTTTTGTCATCAAATTGTTCATTTGAATAAAGTCATTTCCTTGATATGAAAATTGAAACTCCATGCGAGCAAACCAGCCATTGAAAGAAGACCTGAAAGAACTACTCAACCATATCTCTTTTACTTTAAAAAAAAATCTATTTACTTTAGACCTTCTTTGGATTTTATACGCCATCAGCCAACCATCTATGATTGGATATGCTAAAAGCAATTGCCATTCATAACAAATAAAGCTGTAAATAAAATTTATGGTCAACTAAGTGGACTAGTTATTAGTCAACCTATACACCTATACAATGGTTAGTGTTCATAGGTAATTTCATCATGTGTACTGACCGACTAGTTTCTAATGTAGTTAGTATGACCCCTCAACTGATTAGTCAGTTCCAGTTGATTGGTTGGTGATTTGATGACATTGGTTCCCTTAAAATAAGGCCAGAAATGGAGAATTTGTAATCTAGGAAATCAACCAAGTTATAAATATCAAAACTAAACTAAACTTTATGAATGTTAAGCTAGGAAGTGTTAAGGCCAGAAATTGAGAATTTGTAATGTAGAGAGTCAACCAAGTTATAAATTTACTAAGAGAAAAGACTAAACTGAACTTTACGAATGTTAAATTAGGAAGTGATCTATGTTAAATTTGACTACAGGAAAAATGCAATGGGTAATTGATCATGTTTTGATCCTAGTTTTCAAGGCGCCAAGACAAACCTAGGCAACAAGAGAGCGCTTAATTGCCTAGTTTCCTAGGCGTTGCTTAATGTTCAGAAAAGGACAGAACAATAAGGGGCTGAGCCCCTGTTTTTATCATAGAAATATTAGTAAAAGAAGGGGTATAACCCCTTTTTTTCATAGAAAAAATAAAGCATGAATAAAATCCTTAGAAATGATGAAGAAGAAAGGGAGGATCCCTTGTTTTTGTTCTAGAAGAAGAAGAAAAAGAAGGGGTTCCACCCTATTTTTGTTCCAAAAAAATAAAAAGGAGTGGAGCCCCTGTTTTTATTCCAAAAAAAGAAAAAGAAGGGACAGAGACCCTTTTTTGTTCCAAAAAAAAGAAAAAGAAAAAGAAGAAAGGGCTGAGCCCTTGTTTTTGTTTGAAAAAAAAAAGAAAAAGAAAAAGAAAAAGAAGGGGTGGAGCATACCTTCTAAGGCAGATGCTCCAGTGTTGGCTACGAAGAAGACAAGAATTTGGAACAAGACTCACATTGTGCATGTCACAAAGGTGCGTCTTAAGGATGGTATAATTGGGGCAGGCCCAACCAATAAACTTACAAAGGTTTACAATAGACGGAGTCTTAATTCAAAAGTTCAAAGAGCTGTATTCCCTGGTAAGGAAAGCAAGGTCTTGGAAAGAAAACAGGTTCTCTCGGTGATCCCTTTAGGGGAGGAACCAATTAATAGTAAAGGAGGTGAGGAAGTTAGAAAGGAAAGTGGGGTGGAGGGGGAGGTGGTGTCAAATGAGTAGGTGAAGCAAGAAGACATGGATATAAAAAACTTGTTGACAGGGAAGCAGAAATTGGAAAATTGTTGGGTTTGTTCTTCTTGGGAGGCAGGGCTTTTGAGGAGTTGGTAAAAAGGAGGAAGGATGAGAGTTTTTCAAAATCCTTTACAGGGAACGGGGGAGAAATTTGGAATGAGGAAGGAGGGGAGGAAGAATCAATTTTTGATGAGGAATAAATTTTCATGATGGTGTTTTGGCAGTGTTGCCTTTTCTCATGTTTTTAATCATTCTCATTAAAATGTTTGTGTGGCTGTTTTCTTTGTGTTTTGTGCTGTTTGGTCATGTGGGTGAGTTGTTGATGTGTGGTGCCTCCTTGGCACTGTTGGAGGATGTATCTTGCTTTCCTTGTTCTCTTTTTAATTTAATTTTTGCCTTTTACTTTTCAAAGAAAGAAGCTATCAGAACCCTAACGAAATAAGAAACTAATAAAAAATATATTATTTTATGAAAGAAATAAACAGAATGATTGAATGTATCTTACTTACCTTAATATTATAAGAATAAAATATAAAAAATATAAGAAACTTGAAGAATTTATATATAAATGTCATGGCATTTGGGCGAGGCGAGCCCCAAAAAGTGCCTAGACACCTAGGCGTCGCCTTGACGACTATGGTTTTGATTGATGTGGCTGGATGTGATAATATCATATTACAATGTGGTAGTTATTGCCATGGAAATACAAGTAAGGTGAGCTGATTATTTCAAATTAGGTGTCTTGACTTATTCCAATACTGTGAGAACAAAATCAATTGGATCTTGATGGATCCAGATTCATCATTTGCACAAACTTTTTAATACATTTTTGAAACACTTTCAATTATCTTTACCTATCTACCAGCCAAAAAAGAGTAGATTGGATTGGGCTTTGGAATTGATTGCCAATAGTGTTGTTGCTTGTAGTAATGGTGAATGAAACAGAAAAGTTTTTACTTGGGGCCATCTGCGATTGGTGAAACTTTCAGAGATATAGGGAGCCATTCTGATGGTGTATTCAGGACCTTTTGGAAAAGGTGGCTTTGCATGTTGAGTTCTTTATCTTTTATTCATAGCCATCAACTTCTCTTCTCTTTGGGACTTAACCAGGATGGAGGTTGAGGGTGAGGCTTGAGTGGTAATTTGTTGGATGAGCAGTTGGTTTTTGGGTTTGTGATCAATGAGACATTATATTAGAGAAGCTCATGCCATGGCCTTGAGGGTTATCAGCCGGTTAGTCGTTATCAAAGGAGGAAACTAAGGTCTAGGAAGACCTGAGCTGTATTAGAGCTTGTTCATGTTGGGATAGTTTTCATTTTTTTTTTTCTGAGTTTTGACTTGTACATTTCTCAGTGGGATGAGGCTTAGTTGAGTTGAGCTTGAGTTGTACATTTCTTCTGATAAAAAACTGCATATTTCATTTATCAAAAAAAAAAAAAACTGCATATTTCCTAGAGTGTTTAGTGTATGCTTATCTTTTATGGGTGGTTGCTCCTGTCCATTATTTGGGCTTCCTTGTATGTGTATTTTATCCTCTTGTGTGTTGTAGGATATAGGGGTGTTTATTTGAGGTTATAATATATCTTGCATTATTGTACAATTCTGGAGTACAAGGAGTCTATCTAAGATTTTAGAATCATTGTATATTGGGATTGTTTAAGTCATCGAATGGTCTAGAATAGGGTTTTGAGTGAGATCAAGGAGGTTGGCCAGTATCTAGGGGTGTTTATTTGATAATAGATTGATACTTCCTCCCACAGATTGCTCTTCTAAATGAACCATATAAATTCAATCTCTTCTCTAATTTTCTGTTTCTTTTATTTTTTTTGGTTTTATTTCTCTTAATCTCTGTAGGTTATTTTGAAGTTTAATAATTTTTTATTGATAAAAGGGAAAAAAAGACAAAAAAGGAAAATGATAGATTAATGTGCAGTCTTCTTTTTTCTTATAGGTTCATCTTAATCTGATTGTACTGCATATCTTCTTAGAAACTATAGGATCTTCCCATGCTCATATTCTAGATTTTTCTTATAATAAATAGAAAGAAAGTTCATTGATAAAGACAAATATCACAAAGAATATAGGTAACACCCAATCAAAAAATTAAATAAAAAAAAGTATTATAGATGCTTTTGCATAGATTTTGGTGGACTTTAAGTATTCTTCTATTCATGCATATCTGGTTATCTTGCTTTCAATGCAGAAAAAGGTTATAATGTTTTGTGCTCATTTCTTGTTAATCATTTTATTCATTTAAGCAACAGGAAGAGTGTGCTTCTGTATGTATTTCCCTTTACTGATGAATATGCTACCTTTTAAATATGATTTTGGTCTGCTTGTTAAATTGTTAAATTTGGTACTTTGGGTTGTTATAACCTTATCTTGTGTTTGGCTAACATGACATGGTTTTTATAAAAAAGATTTGCTATTACATGTTCCAATGTCTTTATCAGCCATCAGTAACAACAGACGAAATTGACAAAGCAGTGCACAAGATGATTATTGATGCCGGGGCTTACCCTTCACCTCTTGGCTATGGAGGGTTTCCAAAAAGTGTATGCACATCAGTTAATGAGTGCATGTGTCATGGAATACCTGACTCACGCCTGCTACAGGTTTTCTGTGCTTTCTTTCTTATCATTAATTCCTTATTTTCGTGATATGCTTTACATGGTAAAACTTAACACTTGGGTATCCAGTCTTTTACATTGATGGTGATCTTTTGTGCAGGATGGCGACATAATAAACATAGATGTCACTGTCTTCTTGAATGTATGTTCATGAATAGTTCCTTGCTAAAGGTTATTCACATATACTGCTACTGGTTCTTGTCCGTTGTCATTCATTTATTTTTACCAGTGCTATGTCTTCCAATTTCCACTTCTAATTGCCATATGTTTAGCAGATTTTTTTCCTAAGAATGTATTTATCAGTTTAGAACTTGGAGGCTGAGGACGGTTCTGCTGCTGAAGTTTCAGCAGCAAAAACATCGTTGAGTCAAGCTGGTCGGTACACAAATCCACGGTCAGCTTGCTGCATGTACCTAAGGTTGATCCTAAGCTGGTCCAGGCCAGTGCCGGGCAACTGGGTTTCTTGGTCTAAAGACTATATATATATCATATAATTCCAGGCTGGGAGGGCTAGTCCTTCCGGGATGGGCTAGCAGTGATCATCCCTTTACATACCCCTCAAACTTTAACTACTTAAAGCTCATAAAACTTATAAAGAAACAAAGACATCCGGATCCAATTCTGTTATAACAAAATAGTATTTATTAAGATTAAACCCAATCTGTATTCCTAGAATACAGATGGGGTGGAGTGGGGTAACTGGAGATCTAGGGATCCCCCCTATGTTGGGGTAGTTCCCCTTGGAAATCTTTCCAGAGTTAATCTGGTGAGAAGGGGCATCCAGGTTATGGATCATTCATGTAGTCTTTGCGTGCAACATGCTGAATCGACAGATCATTTATGTATTCATTGTCCATTTTCCTCTCAGATTTGGGGACACTTTCTCAGAGCCTTGGGTTTCAGTTGGGTAATGCCTTGATCGGTTAAGGATCTGCTCTGTTGTTGGGATGTGAGAGGCCTAAGCAAGAAAGGGAGCCTGGTGTGGAGGATTATTCCTGCTGCTTTCTTATGGTCTATTTGGGCTGAGAGGAATAGTAGAATTTTCTGATTATTGAAGGGGATTCCCAGGTGATAGTGGGCTGGCTTAAGGATCCAGACACTGTGATTTGGGGTTTTAGAGATCTTCTCAAAAAGGTTAAATGGTTAACAAGGAATATGACAATCAGAGTTCAGTGGGTAGGGCAGATCAGCAAACTCATTGGCTGATTCACTTGCAAAACAAGGGGTTTCCCGGGATACTTTATTTTGGGCTTCAGTGTAATTTCTTTTGTACTTATAATTCTGTAATTAGCTTCTAAGGAAAGGTCGCATCTCGTGCCTTTCCACGGGTTGCATGTAACTCTTATTTGCTGGTTTAATAAAATCTCACTCATTTATCAAAAAAAAAAAAATAGAATTTTCTGTAATAAAGCTAAAAGTCCTGAAGATATCACTCAGAGAGCTGTGGGCAAGCTGATTTCTTGGATATCTGTATCTGAGGAATTCAAAAGTCTGAATTTGTCTTCTTTCTCTTGCTCTAAGTCCTGGTGGAGAGTGTAACTGCTGTGGTTTTTAGGCTGCCCTTCTGGGTCTGAAGCCAGCTTGTATTTTTTTTGGAGCTGAATAAAATTATTTTACCTTTTCCAAAAAAAAAGTATTCCTAGAATTTTTCTTAGTCCTCTCTTCTTCAAGTTATTGAAAAAATTGAAAATGAAACCATTCCATTTTATATCTCAATTGACTAAGAAAATCTCTGGCAAGCTACTGATAGCCAATCATTTCAGAACCTTAAGACCTGGTGATCTTGTTCTCTTCCACCTGACAGAGGCATGCTGTCTGATCTATGATTTCCCATGATCGTAGATCATGGCAATTGCATTAATCTTTCTTTTTGTATTTTTTAACTAGATTCTGACTAGTAATCACTTCTTGAGTTAGCTTCTCATTTTTAGATTCCTTTACCTAACCTCCCCAGCTCCACAACTCTTTAGGAATTAGGACTGATCATCATTCACAAAGAGCTAATAATCTGCTTGAGTAACAACTGCTCCATTCTATGGACAGTTGGAGACCAACTAGAAAGTGAAAATAATAGCTCAAGCAATATTATCAGGGCATCACATAGCCTTCAGGTGAATAAAGGCATTGTGGCTTGTTTAAATATATTTCTTTTTCAAGTTTTTCTTCCTTTTAATTAAAACTTATTGAACATAATACAAATGTATAACAAGTTAAAAGGATGCAAAATTTTGCAGTTCCCTTTGATCTTGATAATTTACAGTATCTAAAGCATTTCTTATTTCTTGTCATTTATTCTTCAGGGCTAGTGTTTCTCTTTATTATGCACTTTTATCGATTTGAATTTTAGGGTTATCATGGGGATACCTCAAAGACATTTCTTTGTGGTAATGTTGATGATGCTACAAAACGCCTTGTGAAGGTATAATTTCATTCTTGACTTTATGAATACTTAATCTATGTTTTCCAACATCTATGGAAATTCATTTTTTTTTCCATTTCATAGCTTTTATCCTGTTTCTCATAACCATCTTATTTATTGATATTTTTCTACCTAGGTCTCAATTCACTAGTTCTTGTTATCAGGTAACTGAAGAGTGCTTGGAGAGGGCCATATCTGTGTGTAAAGATGGTGCCAACTTTATGAACATTGGAAAGACGATAAGGTAGTAGCTTATATTTTTATAGTTACACTAGCATCAAGATTACACTGATTTCAAGATTTCAATAATTACATTGCTTATGCTAGTTGTATGTTTGGAGAATGTACAACTGCTTATTTTATGAAGGTACATGAAAATATTAGTACGAATAAGGGATTAGTACAAGATTTACAATTGAGGACTAGTTTTTATTTATTTATTTTATTTTTATGTACTGTGGGATGTCTACATCATGGTTTCTGTAATGCATATATTGTCATGAAATAGTGCCTAGTCACTGATTTTAGTCATTCCAACTCTGACATCTAGATATTAAACTGTCCAAATGGTTGTCAGTCATGTTAGTAAAGTGTATGCCCATAACCCACCCAAAATGCCAGTTTATATTACCATATGTACGACTATCCTATCATAAGTTTTTTTTTTTTAATCATTGAGGGGTACATAATTGCTTTTATTTTTAGCTATTAAAAGAAAGCATTGTTCTGGTTGGCAAGTAATTGGTTGGTTATTTTTATATTGATTATACGATGTGCTTTTCATTGAATTATTTGCGATTATTATTCAATATAGTAAATAATGGTAAATGAAACATTTAATAGCCATTCTTATGATAAAATACAGTCCATCTATTGTAACATCTCTCTCTCTCTCTCTCTCTCTCTCTCCCCCTCCCTCCCTCCCTCCCTCCCTCCCTCCTTTTGCAAAGATATTGGCTATTTAACATCACTGAGGTGTCTCATTTGCCATAATTTGAAATTTTCATGGATTACATTTGTTATTTTTGTAATCTGAAGAGCTATACTCGAAGTAGCAAGGAGGAGAAGAGAACTACAGAACTGAAGAGTATGTCGAACTGTACTAGGCAGTCGACCAGTCTTTTATTTATAGATGAATATAGTACAAGGTACAAGAAATTACTGGGATGCCCCTGATTAGTGATGGGACACCCAGATGACTTAAATCACTAAACAGGATTAGGCCCATTAACACAGGCCCAGTTACAAGATAAGTTAAACATAAGACTGGGCTAATAAGAACTCTTATCAACCGAACATCACTCTAACATTCTAACACTCCCCCTCAAGCTAAGCATGGATATCAATCATGTTTAGCTTGCCAAGTATGTCCCTGAACTTTGTTGATGCCAGCCCTTTTGTTAATACATCTGAAATCTGCATCTCTGATGGAGTATAAGGTACACTGAGTTCTCCTGAAATAATTCTCTCTCTGACAAAGTGTCGATCAATTTCAATATGTTTTGTCCTGTCATGTTGTACGTGATTGTTGGCAATGTTGATAGCAGCTTTATTATCACAATACAGCTTGAGAGGACCCTCAGACTTGATACCAAGCTCATTAAGGAAGTTTTGAGCCATAAGAGTTCAGCAACCCAGTGTGCCATAACCCGGTATTCTGCTTCTACACTTGATCTAGCCACAACATTCTGCTTCTTACTGCGCCATGTGACTAGGTTTCCTCCCAAGAATGTACAATAACTTGAGGTTGATTTTCTGTCTCCAACAGACCCAGCCCAATCAGCATCAGTGTGGGCTTCAATTTCAAGTCTGCTGTTTTTTCTGAATAGAATTCCTTTCTCTGGGCAAGTCTTCAAGTGTCTGAGGATTCTTTCCACTGCTCTCATATGAAGGGCCTTTGGTGAGTGCATGAATTGACTAACAACATGCATTGCATAGGCAATGTCTGGCTGAGTAAGGGATAAATATATCAGTTTTCCTACCAATTTTTGGTACCTTTCCTTATTATAGTATTCCTCACCCATTGATTCTTGTAATCCATGGCTTGGTTCTATTGGAGTGTCTGCTGGCCTGCACCCCATCATGCCTGTTTCCTCTAGGAGATCTAGCACATACTTTCTTTGACATATGTAGATTCATTCTCTTGATCTAGCAACTTCAATCCCAAGAAAATATCTCAGATTTCCCAGGTCTTTGATATCAAATTCTGAAGCTAAGAACTCCTTCAGCCTCTTCATCTCTTTCACATCATTTCCAGTAATCACCATATCATCCACATACACAATGAGTGCTGTAAGTTTGTCATCCTGTCTCCTTGTAAACAATGTATGATCTGCACTGCTCTGAGTGTACCCTACTTTTTTCATGGCCAAACAAAGTCTCTCAAACCATGCATGGGGAGATTGCTTCAAACCATATAATGCTTTCCTTAGTTTACATACATTCTTTCCAACATCATATCCAGGTGGGGGTTCCATGAATACCTCTTCATGAAGATCACCATTTAGGAAGGCGTTCTTCACATCCAACTGATGAAGTCCCCAGGAGAATTTTGCTGCTAGTGACAATAGAACCCTGATTGTGTTGAGCTTTGCTACTGGGGCAAAGGTTTCCTTGTAGTCAATTCCTTCCTTTTGTGTAAATCCCTTTGCCACAAGTCTGGCCTTGTACCTCTCAATTGACCCATCTTCCCTGTGCTTTATTGTGAATACCCACTTGCACCCAACAATGCCTTTCCCCTCTGGCAGGTTCACCAATTCCCACGTCCTTGCTTTCATTAGGGCTTTTATCTTCTCATTCATGGCTTCTTTCCACCTTGGATCAGATGCCGCCTCTAAATACCTGGAAGGGATACATACAGAGGAAAGAGCAGACACAAATGAGTGATAGGCAGGGGATAAGTGTGAGTAAGAAACATAATCAGCTATGGGATGCCGAGTGGTACAAGAGCGAATATGCTTACGGAGAGCAATAGGAAGATCCAAATCTGAATTGAGTGAGTCGGAATTACCTTGGATTGCAGAGACAGATTGATCTGAGTTCAACTGGTTGCAATCATGAGGTTGAGGGGCCTTCTACCTTCTACTATATGTAAGTATCTCTTTCTCTTGTTCACTAGAACCTTCAGAAGCATCAGCCGAATCTGGAGAAGTAACTGGCACAGTGGGAGTCTCACTAGGTTGACCCGGAATGTTACAGCTAGTAGTAGTGGAAGGTGATGAAATGGGAAAAAAAAGAAGGGAGAATGAGAATCCTCTTCCATCCCACTACTCTCCCCTTGAAGAGGATTCTGAGAAGACTGGAAATAGGGTTGAGACTCAAAAAAGACTACATCTTTGGTGACATATTTTTTCTTGGAGACAGGATCATAACACTTGTACCCCTTTTGTGTAGGAGAGTACCCCAAAAATATTCCCTTTGTAGCCTTAAGATCCAACTTGGTTTTCTTTGGATCCTTCACATGTATGAAGCATGTACAGCAAAAAACCCGTGGGGGAAGAGGAAATTCTGGAAGAGTGGGACACAAAACAAAGAAAGGGGTCTTCATACCCAGTATCTTATATGGCATCCGATTTATCAGGTATGATGCAATGAGAACAGCTTGAGACTAATATTGCTTGGGCACATTGTGCTGGAAAAGAAAGGCTCGAGTTGTCTTCAATAGGTGCCTGTTCTTGCGCTCAGCAACCCCATTTTGCTGAGGGGTGTAAGCACATGATGATTGATGTAACATGCATGCATCTTCCATGAATGAGTTCAGGGATCTTTCAAAGTATTCAACTGCATTGTCTGAATGGAATTGCTTGATTTTTTTATCGAATTGTGTTTCAACCATCTTGCAAAACATCATAGTTATCCGGGGAACTTCATCACATCCTTTCAACAAATAAATCCAAGTGCACCGAGAATAATAGTCAATAAAACTGATAAAGTAACGGAAGCCATCAATGGAAACAATGGGAGAAGGACCCCAAACATCAGAATGAACCAAATCAAAAGGGGCTTGAATTTCATTTCTAAAAATTGGATACATTGATCTGCATTGTTTTGACATTTGGCACATCACAAATTAAACTCTGACTCGGAATGCCCTTACATAATTCGGGAAACAATATTGCTAAAGAAGAAAAAGACAAATGACCTAGCCTAGCATGCCACAAGTGCAGCCTAGCTATTGACTCCACACATTCCAGACTAGTAGTAGAAGCTTGCAAGGCTGAGCTGGCATCTTCATCAAAATAGTAGAGGCCCCCATACTCATGACCACTTCCAATCGTTATCCTCGTCAAGGTTCAAATTTTTTGCAAGCTTTGAAACAGACAACAGATTTGAGGTAAGACTAGGAACATGTAGGACTGATTTAAGAGAGAGATCCTTGCTTAGGTCAACCACCCCCTTTCCAAAGATGGTGGAGAGGGACCCATCAGCTACTCTCATCTTATTCTGGCCAGACAACAAATGATATGTAGAGAATAAGGAGGACATATGTGTCATATGGTCAATGGCTCCGGAATCAATCACCCAAGAGGTAGAATTAATGGAACTAGTTGCACTAAATGCAGAGGCTGTACCTGATTTGGCAAGAGAGGTGGAAGCTAAAGAATTGTTCTTCAGACGGGCTAATGCCCGACTGAGAACCTCTACCTCACTAGCTGTGAAGCCCGAAGTACTTGGTCCAGAGGAGTCGGCAACATGCCTTGCGGTGGAAGAGGACACTGTCTGAGTACTCTGTGAGTTGTCACTACTGTTGTTGGTGGCAAGATTCCCACTTGCTGTGTGGCCCTTATGTTGCCTTTTGTCCTTTCTCAGAGCAGCTGGCTTCAGATGAGGGTACAAGACCAAACATTTCTCCTTTGTGTGTTTCTCACCACCACAATGGCTACACTTGAGGGACTTCTTGTCTGAAAATCTATTCCCCTTAGTGGAGACTAAGGCTGAATGTTCTCCAGGTAGTTCTATTGAATGTGTCTGGGAGTCAACTTGCATCTCCTTTCTCCTTACTTCTTCATTCCTCACCAAGTAGTAGACATGGTGAAGCTCAGGTAATTCATCTCTCCCTAGAATCTGTGACCTTATACCTTCATATACAGGGTCAAGACCTGCCAGAAACTTGAAGGCTCTGCCCTCCTCAATCTGCTTGTCATGCCTCCCCTTATCATTGGCATTTTCCCAATCCAAAATCAAGTGGTGGTCAAGCTCTTCCCAGAGGCCTTCTATGCCGCAGTTCGGGTACAGTAGCAAGTAGAGGTCTGTAACTGAACCAGTTCACAATGCTGGTAAAAGTTTAAGGCTGCAACTGTGTGGTGCAAAAGTTGCTGCAGTTCTAGTAAAAAGTAAAGGTCTGTAACTGAACCAGTTCAGTCCAAGAGTAGGGCTGATAACCGACCTGAAGAAAATCTGTAACTGAAGTTGCCGCAGTTCTGTAAGAGTCTTGCTGATGCACCGAGACTGCAACTGTAGAAGCTGATGCACCGAAACTGCAACTGTAGAAGAAGCTAAGTCTTTACCACTTGTTCTGCACAAGTCTTTCTGGAGCACGAAGCTGCAACTGTAGAGGAAGTTCTCCCCCTCTCGGCTAGTGCTAGGACTGCTGAATCAGCCCTCAACCAGGTCTGTCCTATACAGACCTCTCTTAGTAGCCCAATAGCTACTACTTGTTGGAAATAATCTAGTAGGACATCTACTTCTGGGTCTTACTTCCCTTGAGTCCTACAACCAAGAGAAACCCTAGGTTCGAACTTGCTTTACTCTCTTACACTCCTAGGTCTTTACTGCAGCAACCCAGCAAAGGAAGAGAGAAGATGAAAAGACAGCAAGAGAAGAGAGTGCACCTGCTGAAACCAGGAAGGAGCTAATGCTCTGATACCATGTAATCTGAAGAGCTATACTCGAAGTAGCAAGGAGGAGAAGAGAACCACAAAACTGAAGAGAATGTCGAACTGTACTAGGCAGTTGACTAGTCTTTTATTTATAGATGAATATAGTACAAGGTACAAGAAATTACTGGGATGCCCCTGATTAGTGATGGGACACCCAGATGACTTAAATCACTAAACAGGATTAGGCCCATTAACACAGGCCCAGTTACAAGATAAGTTAAACATAAGACTAGGCTAATAAGAACTCTTATCAGCCGAACATCACTCTAACATTCTAACAATTTCCAGGTTTTGTTTCTTACTAAATAATACATGGAAATAGTCAGTCTAATTTTTCAGAAAGTTAAAAGACATTTTAAAGTCACATGCATCTCTAATTTAAGTAATATAGATGGTGTGTAATGGTAAATTTACATCCATTTGCTATTCTTACAAAAGAAAGACACTTTTTAATACCACCTAGCGTCTCTCATTTGATTGGCATGGTATATTATATAACGATAAATAAAAAACTTTCTTTTGCCCTTATTATTTCAAATTATTCTCCTTGCTAACCTTGTTTCCTGTTCTTTTCTGATAAATTGTTTGGGTTTGAATGTTTTTGACAATATTTATTGACATTGTTGATGCGATGCTATTTCAGTGAACATGCTGAAAATTTTGAATATAATGTGGTAGAGCAGTTTGTTGGGCATGGCATAGGGACTATATTTCACTCTGAACCAATCATATTACATTACCGTAAGTAACCTCTCGATTTCAATTCTTTTACTTTTTTTTCGACGAGTAATTCTTTTACTCATTGAACAATCTATAGATCCTTTTAATAGTATAATCTGACGCAACGAACAAGTTATATCAGCATAGATATGAAAAGCAAACAAATGACCCTAAATTTTACTTTTTATTGTTGGGTTAGTTAAGAGAAAATTACTGAAACCATGAAGATTCTCCAACAAATTTAACCAGTGTTATGATAAGATATGCACCTAGAATATTCTGCTTTATAATTGTATTTATTGTGTCAACCAAATTTCGCATGATAATTTTTCTTTATGTTACAACTTAACATGCATATGCTTACTAAATTGGGAGAAAGTTGGTAGTGCAAGTGATGGATGTATGCACCTACAGTGATAGGTCATTTTAATGTTTGGAGAGGGGCATCCATTAAGGAAAAAATTCATATCAGCATACATGGCTGTCCAATGTGTTCTCTTAAATGATAAGGTCAGAGTTTCAGAAATTTCTAAAATTGAAGAGGACCATATAATCTAAAAATGTCAGAACCAAACTGATTTCTCCCCTCTTTCTAACACATCAAATTACTTTTACATTTTCTAGTATTAATACAAGGTTTGATATTTCCTCTAATAAAATTATAATTTGAATAAGACAGGGCCACATTACCCAATGTTGGTCCTGGCTATTCTAGGTCTTGGGAGGGGCAGACTGGATACAGATTGATCTAATCTTTGTCATTTTTTGCACAAGGTGATTGCTTCAGGCTTGAACCTACCTTCTAATGCTATTGAGCATTGAATTTATAAATCATCAACATCATTGTCTAAGACTTGTCCCAACTGGATGGGGTGGATATATGAATTCTGTTCCACCATTCCATTCCATTCAGTTTCATATCCATTGTTAAACAATGAGCCCCTGAATCATTTGCTACTACTTCAACCCATGTCCTTTTTGGTCTGCCCCTAACTCTTCTAACACCTTTAACTTGTAGCAGATCACTTCATACTGATGTTGTAGATGGTCTTCATTGCATGCAACTGAACCATCTTAGTCAACTTTCCCTCATTTTATCACCTAATGGAGATACTCCTAGGTTCCCTTGTATGAGTTCATTTCTGGTCCTATTCTTTCTAGTTTTCCACACATCCATCTCAACTTCTATATTTTACCACTCATTTTGTGGACATATTGTTTCTTGACTACCAAACAATTTACTCCTTAGAAAATTGTTGGACTTGCAACCATTTTATAAAATTTTCCTTTTAATCCAAGTGGTATTCTCCTATCACATAAAACTTTGGATTCTCCTCTCCATTTTCCCCTATACTGCTTCAACTCTATGGGCGACACCCTCCTCAATCTCTCCCTTGTTATGGATCATTGAACCAAGGAAATGGAAGATGCCTCATTGAGATATCTCTTGGTCTCCAATCCTAAGTTTCTCTTGATTTTTTCTAATATCTACCATATTAATATATTATCTCTATAGGAACCAGTGTTTTAAAAGCGCAAGGGCCAATTTGTGTCTGAGGTGCAAGGCACAAGGTGAGGCGCACACCTTTTTAAGCAAGGCGTAAAATTACAAAAAAAAAGGTAAAAAACAAAAAATTAAAAAAAGCCAAAAATTTAAAAAATGCAAAAAATATTAAACATAATGTTAATAAAAAATATAATCTTAAATTTTAAAATAAATGTTTTAAAAAACCTATTATCTAAAATTAAATTACATAAACATAACATGTAATGCGTATTCAAATGAAAATTTAAAAATAAAGCAAACATATAAAGCATTTTCAAGCATGTAAAACCCACAATTTCTTTTTTTTTTTCTTAATTACATTTAATCAAGTAGCTAATGTGATGTAAAACATATTGCATTCTTGATTCTATGAGTCGCCTTTGTACCACGTCCCTTGAGGCAAGCCCGAACAAGTCTATTTGCTAATGTTGTTCTTTCATTAATTGCAATAAAATTTCTTAAAAGGCAATGGAAGTTATAAAACCATTATTTTTTGTGAGAAATAAGAATTTCAGACCCTAACATAGATTTGTTTGGGCTTGCCTCGAGGGGCGTGGCTGGGGGTCTGGGGGCGAAGCCCCCAGCTTGGCCGTTGGACTAAAAAAAAAGCAAGAAGCGCAAAATTTTAAAAAGGCACATGCCTGGGCTGAGGCGCAAGGCACATCAGGTGCACCAGGCGTGCGCTTTTTGAAAGGGGTGCGCCTCGGACCTGGGCGAGGCGCATACCCCAAAATGCGCCTAGGTGCGCCTTTTAAATCACTGGTAGGAATTCTATCATATGCTTTCTCTAGATTAATGAATACCATATGAAGATCTCTCTTCCTCTCTGAAAACATTTTTTTTATCAATCATCTCAATAAAAAGATAACTTCCTCTCTTTTCCATGCCATAACCTTTATTGAACTAACCCTAAATAATTATTATAGCTTTGTATATCACCTTTATTTTTAAATATAGATGCCATATATCCCTTTCTCCATTCATCTAGCATGTTCTTTGTTTTCATCATCTTATTGAACAATCTAGTTAGTTATGATAGGTGGCATAGGTGTACCTCTTCCATAGGAATGGCAATGGGTAGGGTACCCGTGCAAATTGCCCTACCCGTTCCCGAACCAGCCTATGTATCCCTGATTCCAAACCCGTCTAACTTTCCTCTCAATTTCCCCAACCCGTCTCGTCCCAAACCCGTTAAACCTGTCCCGACCCGTCCCACCCGTTAAATCCCTTGACCAAACGTTTTCTACTAAAAAAAGTTTCTTAATGCTTATAGCGTGACTTGAACCCAGATCAATTAATGATAACACCAAATCTCTTAGCACTACTTTAAGCAACTAAGCCATCTCGCCTTTTGTGTTATTTAATGAAATAAAATAGATTTTATTAACTTTTGTGTTCATCAAAACAATCAATACATATATATGATTAACAATTCCAACTAAAAATTAAAAGAAATATTATTTAAAATTAGCATTTTATAACTAAATGAAATAAACAATCTATCAAATCCAAATTTACATCAAATGATGAATTTAATCCCAAGAAATTTATACAAATAAAATATTAATAATAGAATAATTATCTTAGTACTTAAAATTTATAAATTTGTGCATGATATATGATATAATAGGTTTATATTTATGCATCCCGGTATTGGATACCCTAAAGTCAAAACCCAAACCTGTCCCAAACCCTATGGGGTTTTAATCTAAAATCCCAAACCCGTCCCAAACCCTATAGGGTTTTAATCTAAAATCCCCAACCCTATAGGGTTCTGATAAACGGTTCCTATTAGGGTCGGGACGGGTCGAATACCCGAAAATTCCCGCGAAATTGCCATCCCTACTCTTCCATACCTTTCTAAACTTCTGTTGTGATTCCATCGGGTCCTAATGCATTTTTTTCATCTTATTTAAAGTCTCCTCCACTTACAAAATTTTATGAAGGTACCTGCTAATCCTTTCATAGTTGGGATAAGGTATGGATGATGATGATGATGATGATGATGACGACCTACTAATCCTTTCACCACTAGCACTCGTTTTTATGTTCAGTAGAAAAGTTTAGAAGATTTGTTTTGATATAAAACATGTGTAAGAAAGAAGAAAAGAAAGAGAAGAGAAGGTTTATGCTGAGAAGAAAAGAGAAGAGAAATTGAAGAGAACGGGAGAAGTCAAAATTAGGTCTGGCCGCCCCTTTCATTAGCTTATATTATTCACAAATAAAAAACTGAATACAAGGACAAGTATGCCCGTAGTAAGTTGGTTACTTGTAAAATCTAAATAAACAGTCTTAACTTAAACATAAACATAAACTAATGGGCCTTGGGCCCCCAATGACTCTTAACTATGCTTTGTAAATTAAAAACAAGTGATATCAGCCCAAAACTTAACACTCCCCCTCAAGTTGGGAATAGATGTCACACATTCCCAACTTGCGTAGATCATGCTCTAGCTTGTTTCTTGCAACACCTTTTGTAAGAACATCGACAAGTTGCAAGTCAAGTGCAACATATGGTAAGCAAACTTCTCTGGATGTCACCATTTCCCTTAGTGTCTATCTACTTCTATATGTTTCGTCCTATCATGCTGAACTGGGTTGTGGGCAATGTTAATTGCTGCTTGATTGTCACAGTATGGCATCATAGGTTCTTCGGCCTCAACTCCAATCTCCCCTAACAAGGAACGGACCCAAAGGAGCACTAAAACACCATGTGCCATGGTTTTGTATTCAGCTTCTGCACTTGACCTTGCCACAACTGTTTGTTTCTTACTCTTCCATGAAACTAGATTATCTCCAACAAGAGTGCAAACTCCTGATGTAGATCTCTTGTCATTTAGGCACCCTGCCCAATCAACATCTGTATAAGCCTCTAACTTCAGTTGTCTATGGTTAGCAAACAATATGCCTCTACATGGGTGTCCCTTCAAGTAGGAAAGTATCTTGTCAATAGCCTCCCAATGCTGAACTCGTGGGGCATGCATGTATTGACTCATCACACTCACTGCATAAGAGATGTTTGGTTGTGTCATACATAAATATAGCAACCGACCCACTAATCTCTGATACCTTTCAACATCCTTCGCTAGTTCACCTTTTGAAGCATTTATCCAGTGGTTCTGGTCAATAGGTGTATCAACTGCCGTTGCCCCAAGTTTTTCTGTCTTCTGTAGTAGATCCAAAACATACTTCCTCTGTGGGATGAAGATCTCAATATTGGACCTTGCCACCTCAATGCCCAGAAAGTACTTCAGCTCCCCAAGATCCTTAATCTCAAACTCTTTGTGCAGGTTCTTCTTCAAGGTATCAATCTTGTTGAATAACTTAGTTTTATTCAGTTTAGTGCTGCAGGGGCGCATATGTAATTGTACTTATTTTTATCTTTTGAATGGTCGCCCTAGTATAAATATTAAAAAGGCTGGCGTCGACAACTGACCTTTTTCTCTCCAATCTCTTTTTTCTTTTCTCTCTTCTCTCTTCTCTCTTCTCTTTCTTCTCCTCTCACTATTCTGAGATTGTATTGCCTCTTTACCAAGAAAACATGGTATCAAAGCGATAGATTTGATCTTAGGAGCAGGGCGATCTGTGTGTTTCTTCCTCCAACTACTTTATTTGCCTATTGGTGATCGAATCAAAGGAAAGGGGTTTCTGGTGGATGTGTGAGGGAGCTTGCTGTGTATTTTTTCCTCTCCTCTCTTGGTCATGAGCCCAGAAATCATCAAGGGGAGGGAAGCCGAATGCTGTGAGGTTTTTTATCCTTCTTTCTTCCTCAGCTTTGTGGATTGAACTGTACCTTTTGTACCCAAATGAGTGGGTTATGTGGGTCTAATGACCTGCGGCTGGTGTGAGAGTGTTTTCTCTCAATATCTGTGGATCGAGTGGTCCTTTTTATGTTCTAAAAGGTGGGATGTTCAGGTCTGCAGTTCTATAACTGCTGTGGCAGCAGTTTTTTTTTTCTTCTTCAGTTAATATTAAAACTTAAATTGTTGTGTGGAAAGTTGATGAGTTATTTCTGGAGGGACTGGTCAGACATGTTTTTCGATACGTTTTGCACATCTGAACTGGTTTAATAGGGTTGAAATCTGAGAACAAGTAATGGTGTGTGATCAGTTTTGATTATTCTGTGTGAGACCAAGTCTTTTGTGCCCAAAGCTGTGACTGAATTAAGACTTTAACCTTGTTTGTCTGAACTGTGAGTCTGAACTAAACTGAGAGCTTGTTCTCTGACTGGATTGTGACCGAACTGAAATCAAGTTCTATGTCTTCCGAGGATTCTAGTATGTCTGGTGTGACCTCTAGTCAGAGTGGGATGAGTGGAGGTTTTGACATGAGTTTTCTCATGGCTGTGATTCCCTTTGATGGCCTTCATCATCTATAATGGTCAAGGGGAATCAAGCTCTACATAATTGCAAGGGGAAAAGTGGGGTATATCAATGGTGGAATTAGAGAACCCCAGTCTGGAGGCATGGAACATGATAGGTGGGACTAGAAAAACAGCATGGTGATGTCATGGCTGTTATTGTCTATGCTGCCACAAGTGAAAAAGACCTTCATGTGGGTAGCAGCAACTCATGAGATATGGGAGCAGGCTAAATCTACATATTCAGAACAACAACATTATGCCAAAATATATCAATTGCAGGCTGCCTCCTCAACTTGTAAGCAAGGGGAGATGAGTCTCTTTGTCTACTATTCAGACTTGACTTCTATTTGGAAGGAACTAGATCACTATCATAATATAGACTGGAAATGTGGTGCAGATGCCAAAGCATACAAGTCTCTGGTTTCCCAGCAACGAGTGTTTGCCTTCCTTTTAGGGCTGAGTTTCACATATGAATCTATCAGGGTTCAGATATTGGGGAGTAAAGATCTCCCATCAGTGCAAGAAGTATATGCTCTAGTATAGTTAGAAGAGAGTAGACGGAATGTGATGAATAATCCTGAGGGAGAGCATATTGCATTAGTAGCTAAAGGGAGTGTTGCTACAGGTGGTGGTAATTCCTTCAAGAAGAGTGACTTCCAGAGGAAAGTTGATGACAAAGATAAACTATGGTGCACACATTGTCAGAAATCTAGACATACTCGGGAGACATGTTGGGAGCTTCATGGGAAGCCGAAGTGGGCTCAGGAGCTGAGTAAAAAGCCAAACCAGAATAAGAAGCCAGGACAACAAGGTCAAAGGAAGTTTAATGCAACAAACTTAGCCTCTCAAGAGCCTTAATCATCTACCACTACTATGAGTCCTTTCGTGACTGATCCTAGGGAAGATATCATTAATTCTTTCCATGACCATTTGGAGTTGTATAGGAGGGCAATCCGCGAGATGGATTTTGCTTTTTCCCCTCGACTTCCTTTGCATCTACATCAGGTAATGGTAATTCTGCCATAGCTTTCCATGTGTCTTCTCATTCCTCAAACTCTCATTGGATAATAGATTTTGGAGCCTCGAACCATATGACGGGTAAGTCCAATTGTTTTCAATCTTATAATCTATTATCTGGTTGGGATAAGGTGAGACTTGCTGATGGTTCTTTCTCCACCATAGTCGATCAAGGAACCATCTCCCTTCCTCTTGGACTCACCCTTTCTGATGTTCTACATGTTCCTAAACTACCCATAAATTTGTTTTTTGTTAGTAGTATAACAAATTCGTTAAACTACTCGGTAACCTTTTTTCCTTCCTCTTGTATGATATAGGATTTGGCCTCGGGGAAGATGATTGGTAGAGGTCGTATGGTAGATGGTCTTTATATGTTGGAGAGAATAAAGCTAGTCTTGCGGCTATTGAGTCTAAGAGTTTGTCTAGTAAGAGTCAGGCCCATTTATGGCACAGTTGTTTGGGTAATTTATCTTTTGAATAATTGAAAGTTTTGTTACCAGATTTATTTAAATTAGTGTCAGTGTCGTATTTCACATGTCAAATTTGTTAGTTAAGCAAATATTGTAGAGATCATTTTACTTCAAGAAATAATAAATCTGAATTTCCTTTCCATATTGTTTATTCTGATGTCTGGGGCCTTGTTACTTTAACATCTGAGTATGGCTATAAGTATTTCATTACACTTATTGATGACAACTCCCAATATACATGGGTGTATCCTATGCAGTCCGGAGATGAAGTACTATAAATCATTAAAGATTTCCAACGTTTGATATTCACTCAATTTCAAATGGAAATCCAAAATTTCTAATCAGACAATGCCAAAGAATATTTTCACAGTGATCTCACGGAGTTTTTGCTTCGTGTGGATCCATACATCGCAGTTATTGTGTTAGAACCCCCTCAACATAATGGTGTTGCTGAAAGAAAAACCGCCACCTCCTTGAAGTTGCTCGTGGGTTACTCATACACATGAATGTTCCTAAACGTTTTTGGTTGGATGCTGTATTGTGTGTTGCCTAGCTCATAAATCGTATGCCATCTCGCTTGTTAGGGTACAAAGCCCCCATCAGTTTCTATTTCCCAAGGCTCCCCTCTTCTTCATTCCTATCCATGTGTTTGGTTGTTGTTTCGTCCAGGACCTATCTCCTACTCGTGGTAAACTTGATCCTCGTACCATTCCCTGTGTATTCTTGGGTTATCCTTCTTCCCAAAAAGGTTATCGGTGCTTTGACCCCGTTTCCAAGAAATACTATGTCTCTATAGATGTGTCTTTCTTTGAAAGTGACCCTTTTTTCCCGGTTTCTCCTCAGGGGGAGAGTAAGGTGGAGGAGAAACCAGTTTAGGTTCTTCCCCCTCTACTTGCCCCCCTCCATTCTGTGTTTTTCATCGTCGCAAGGGTCAGATAAATTCAAGAGTTGTGGAGCAACTTGAAACTGTACCACCAAGCATCTTATTTCCCATTTTGTTTCCTATGAGAACATCTCACCCTCTTTTCGTGCTTTCATTTCTTCCATTGATAGTGTCCCTATCCCTAAAAATGTGGCAGAAGCTCTCTTAGTACCTGAATGGATAGATGCAATGAAAGAAGATATAAATGCCCTACATAAAAATGGTACATGGGAGTTAGTAGATCTTCCTGAGGGTAAGGAACCGGTAGAGTGCAAGTGGGTGTTCACAGTGAAGCACAAGGTTGATGGCACAATAGAAATGTACAAGGTTAGGTTGGTGGCAAAAGGGTTTACCCAAGTATATGGAGTAGATTATGCAGAGACTTTTGCTCCAGTAGCCAAGATGAAATCCATTAGAGTTCTTTTCTCCCTTGCGGCAAATCTTGGTTGGGGTCTTCATCGGCTAGACATTAAAAACGCCTTTCTAAATGGAGACCTTGAGGAAGAGGTGTACATGGTACAACCTCCTGGCTTTAGTGCCCTAGGCAAAGAGCAGAAAGTGTGCAGGCTAAAGAAGTCTTTGTATGGTCTAAAACAATCACCAAGAGCTTGGTTCAACAAGTTTCATTTGGTTATACAACAAATTGGCTACAAACAATGTTAGACTAACCATACTCTATTTGTGAAAAGGGGGGAAGGAAAGATAGCAACCTTGATAGTGTATGTTGATGACATAGTGATCACAGGTGACAAGAAGGTTGAAATTCAGGGGCTAAAGGATTTCTTAGCCACTCAATTTGAGGTGAAGGATCTAGGTCCCCTTTGGTATTTTCTTGGAATTGAAATGGCCCGCTCACAAAAGGGGATCTTCATTTCTCAAAGGAAATACATCCTAGATTTGTTACATGATTAAGGAAAATTAGGGGTTAAGCCATCTGACTCTCTCATTGATCCAAATCACAGACTGGGTGACTGTTGTGGCAAAGTTGTCGAGGATGTAAAACAGTTCCAGAGACTTGTGGGGTGGCTCCTATATTTGTCTATGACTAGGCTAGACATTGCTTATGCAGTGGCTGTTCTTAGTCAGTTCATGCATGCTCCTGAGACCACACACTTAAAGGTAGTAGAGAAAATCTTCAGATATCTAAAGAAGTTTCTAGGAGCTGGTTTATTGTTCCAAAATAATGGTCATTTGAAGATTGTGAGTGTATACAAATGCTGATTGGGTTGGAACAATTGATGATAGAAAGTCCACTAGTGGGTATTGTTCCCTTGTGGGAGGAAATCTAGTCACATGTAGAAGCAAGAAACAAAGTGTGGTGGTTAGGTCTAGTGCTGAAGTTGAGTATAGAGCAATGTCTCATGGGGTGGTTGAAGCTATGTGGATAAAGAATTTGTTGAGTGAACTGGGTTTTCTTGTTGATAGCCCTATGTGCTTGTATTGTGATAACAAGGCTACCATCAATATTGCAACCAACCCAGTTCTTCATGATAGAACTAAACATATAGAGGTTGAAGTTGAAAAACAGCCCACTTGATGTATGGAACTGTTTGAGACTAGATGCAAACCAGAAAATGAACAAACAAGAGAAGAAGAGAAGAGAGAGCTGGCGGCAATGAGTGTTAGAGAGTAAGAGGTTCGAACATAACCACTCTCTAACACTCTAAACATCTTATTAATAAGTTAATCTTTGACAAATTACAGAGAGGCCCTTGAGTGAGCAGGAAAATACAAAGAACAGAATATTACAGAGTATGGGCCTAGAATAAGGCCCACAACAGAGAGAAACATAACATAACATGAAATGACAGTCTATGGGCCATTCGGCCCATCTTCTCTACACTCCCCCTCAAGCTGAGCATAGATGTTAATCATGCCCAGCTTGCCAGTGTCATGTTGAAGCCTTGCCTTGGAAATGCCCTTGGTGAGAAAATCTGCCAGTTGTCCTTCAGAAGTAATGAATGGAAGACACACTTCACCGGAGGAGACTCTTTCACGAATAAAGTGTCTATCAACCTCAATATGTTTGGTTCTATCATGTTGTACCGGGTTGTGAGCAATGTTGATGGCAGCCTGATTATCACAGTACAACATCGTGGGTTTGTCATGATCTACCCCAAGTTCTTCCATTAAGGACCTTAGCCACAATAATTCCGAGACTCCATGTGCCATGGCTCTATATTCTGCTTCTGCGGAGGATCGAGCCACAACTGTTTGTTTCTTACTCCTCCAAGAGACAACATTACCAGCCACCAGACTGCAATACCCTGAAGTAGATCTTCTATCATCAATATTTCTAGCCCAATCAGCATCAGTATAGGCTTCAAGTTTCAGATGACCATGTTTGGCAAATAGAATTCCTTTTCCTGGAGAGCCTTTCAGATAGCACAAAATCCGTTCTGCTGCTGCCATATGGGTATCTCTAGGAGCATGCATGAACTGGCTAATGCAACTGACAGCATACGCGATATCTGGCCTAGTCATGCACAGGTACAAAAGCTTCCCAAGAAGTCTCTGAAAGACCCATTTGTCTTCCAACAAAGTTCCATCCGAAGTTGAAAGTTTGTGACTCATATCAATAGGAGTTGCAGCTGGTCTTGCACCCAATTTTCCAGTTTCAGACAACAAATCAAGGACATATTTCCTCTGGGAAATAAGAATCCCATCCCTAGATCTGGCAACTTCTATGCCAAGGAAATATCTCAACTCCCCCAGATCCTTAATCTCAAATTTTGTACGGAGGAAAGACTTAAGGCCCAGAATGCTAGAGGCATCATCACCAGTCACTATAATGTCATCAACATACACAATGAGATACACTGCTAGAGACCCACTTTTCTTCACAAAAAGAGTATGATTTGACTGTGTCTGAACATAGCCGAATTTAACAAGTGCAGCTCTAAATCTCTCAAACCAGGCTCTAGGAGATTGTTTGAGGCCATAAAGAGATTTCTTCAGTTTACATACCTTTCCTTGCATATCTTTCCCATACATTCCTGGAGGAAGACACATGTAGACCTCCTCATGTAAGTCACCATTCAGAAATGCATTCTTTACATCTAACTGATAGGGAGGCCAATCAAAGTGAGCTGCCAGAGATAAAAGAACCCTCACAGATGTCATCTTAGCAACAGGGGCAAAAGTCTCCAGATAGTCAATCCCATATGTCTGTGTGTAGCCCTTTGCAACAAGTCTGGCCTTGTACCTCTCAATAGTCCCATCTGCCCTGTATTTAATGGTAAAAACCCACTTGCATCCAACTGGATCCTTCCCTTCAGGCAAATCCACCACCTCCCAAGTACCATTTTCATGTAGAGCATCCATTTCAGCCTGCATGGCATCTCTCCATTCTGGAATCCCAAGAGCTTCTGATACAGACCTAGGAATGGGGTTAGAAGCAACTGAAGAGAGGTAGGCACAATATGAAGGGGAAAGTAGGTCATAAGAAAGGTGTTTGGAAATGCAGTGTGCAGTACACTTCCGCTTTCCTTTCCTAATAGCAATGGGGACATCAAGATCTGGGAAGGGGGATTCCAAGGGAGCTGAAGCAATACCTGTTATCTCATCTGTGATTGGGAGGGTATGAGCCTCATCTGTTGTAAGGGAAACCACTTGCTCATTCCTGGATCTCTGCCTTTGATACACTTTGGGATTATGGGTAGGACGAGGAGGTAAAGAAATAGGAGCACTAGGACAAGAGGAATGAAGTGGCTGATCCTCCTTTGATTCATTTTGTGAGGATACAGATTTGTCAAGAGACTGAACTGGGACAGGAAGGGGAAGAGCAAAAACTTGTGACAGACTCTCCCCCTGTTGACAATGTCCTTCCTGAGAGGAACCATAAAAAGGAGAAAGTTCATCAAAGGTAACATCCATAGAGACATGTCTGGTGCCAGTCTTTGGATCAAAACAACAATAACCCTTTTGTGTGGGGGAGTAACCGAGGAAGATGCATTTGTGGGCTTTTGGTTCAAACTTGTGTCTCTGCACACTTGGAATGTGAACATAACAGGTACAACCAAACACACGAAGAGGAATTGGGAAGAGATCCTTATCTGGATGAAGAAGACTGAAGGGGGATTTAAACCCTAAAACCTTGGATGGCATACGGTTTATGAGATAGGTAGCAGTAGGTACAGCATCACCCCAAAATCTTGTGGGAACATGTGAGGCAAATAAAAGGCTCCTTGCAACTTCAACAATATGTCTATTTTTTCTCTCAGCAACTCCATTTTGTTCAGGGGTTCTAACATAGGAGCTTTGGTGAATAACCCCCATGTCAGAGAGATACAAGGATAAGCTTTTCTCAAAATACTCTTTTGCATTGTCAGATCTGAAAACCTTAATTTTGGTACCAAATTGAGTCAAAACAAGTTCATGAAATTGCCTCACAAGTCTCGGGACTTCGTCTCGGGATTTCATTAAGTATATCCAAGTGAATCTAGAAAAGTCATCAATGAACAGGATAAAGTATTTGTAGCCCCCCATAGAGGATAAGTGGTAAGGCCCCCACACATCAGAGTGTACAATATGAAAAAGAAAAGAGGATCTTTTATTGCTCACAGGGTAATTTTTTCTACAATGCTTTGACAACTGACATGACTCACAATTGAGACTGGACACACTGACTCCCTTAAACAGTTTGGGAAGCAAATGACTTAAAGCAGAAAAAGGTAAATGACCCAACCGACAATGACTCAACATAATTTGACTGACCGACTCTGAAGAAGTAGAACCAAAAGCAGCATTCTTGGGATGATCAAAGCATTGGCCAGGGGTGTCGAGCAAGTATATTCCATTCGCTTCATGGCCACTCCCAATCACCTTCCGAGACTTCAGGTCCTGAAACACACAGTGAGAAGGGAAAAAGGTTACACAACAATTCAATGACTTGGTCAAGCTACTTACAGATAACAAGTTGGTATTTAACTTAGGTACATGAAGAGTGGAAGATAAAAGTAAAGAGTCTGTAGGCTTGACAGTTCCCTTGCCAGAAATGGGGGCAAGAGAACCATCAGCTAAGGTGATTTTGTCACGACCAGGAAGCAAATCATATGACACAAACAAAGTGGAAAGGTTGGTCATGTGATCAGAAGCACCTGAGTCAATGATCCAAGGGGTCTTGGGATTACCTGAGGTAGATGCATGGTTAGCAGAAGCCCTTATACCTGAGTGAGCAAATGCAGAGGTGGCTGGACTTCTAGAAGGGTTGGATGATGAAGTTACACCATCAAGCTGGCTGATCATCCTTCCAAACTTCTCATAATCAGCTTTCATGGCTGCTAATTGTGCACTTGCAGACTCAAACTCTGTATCTGTACTTGTGGCTGTATGTGCACTTCCTGTCTTTCTACTGTCATTCTTCTTCTGGAATCGGATAGGGACAAGACTGGGATGCAATTTCCAGCACTTGTCCTTAGTGTGTTTCGGCTTCTTGCAATATTCACACACCACCTCCTTCTTTCCTGTGCCACTGGGGGCTCCTGTAACCCCTTTGGGTTTGATTCCCATATTTGCAAAATGATCATTGATACTGACCCCTTGAACCTGCACTTGCCTCCTGCTTTCTTCACTGCTGACCAAAGCATATGCTTGAGACAATGAAACATCTTCCTTGGACAAGATGTTTTGCTTTGTAATGTCAT
This sequence comes from Nelumbo lutea, assembly GCF_056320005.1. NCBI lineage: Eukaryota > Viridiplantae > Streptophyta > Magnoliopsida > Proteales > Nelumbonaceae > Nelumbo > Nelumbo lutea. The sequence goes on along the minus strand of NC_142686.1, from coordinate 22,233,228 downwards.
ATTCAGAATTCAGCCCTGTCAAGAACTCAAAGACCCTATTCCTTTCAACCAATTTCCTATATGTTTCAGCATCCTTAGGGGTATCCCATGTCACGGCCTCTATCAAATCAATCTCTTGCCATATAGATTTTAGGGCTGAGAAGTATGCTGCAAGTGACTTCTCCCCCTGTCTTAGATTCTTCACATCACTTCTCAGTTTGTAAGCTCTGGCAACATTCAGCTTCTGGGAGTAAATTTCTGCAACACTATCCCAGATTTCTTTAGCCGAGTTCATCCACAAGTAATGTTGGCTAATCTGTGGCTGCATTGAGTTCACAAGCCACCCAATCACTGTGTAATTCTCCTGCACCCATTTCTCATAAGAGGGATCCTCCTCTGGGGGAGCTTTCTTGCTCCCAGAGATAAACCCCCACTTTCCTCTACTGCAAATATGAATTTTTACGGATTGTGACCAGGCCAAATAATTGGTTCCATCCAATTTAACTGTAGTTACAACCAACAAGGAATCAATTGTAGTTCCCAAATTATGTCCATATTCAGCAGTGCTCTTGTTCTCAATTTTTGAGAAGTCCATTATGTAACAACTTCAATTAGGGTTTCGGCAGGCCTTTAAAAGTGATCTGATTTCAAAGAACTCAGATTGAGTTGAAACAATAGCAAACACAACAACACACAAACTCAGTTCAGAACTGACAGCCGTGAGAACCAAGTTCGGTGGCAGCACTTTCAAAGAGGAGAAACCCTGATTCAGCCTTCAAGGAACAATCAGTAGGCCTCCAAACAATATGTATTCTTGGTTCCCAACAATAATTTCCCAAGGAGAACAAAGAAAACAGTCCACAGTACCTAAGAGGACTTTTTACAAACACTATGTATGCAACAGTCAACACTTCACTGTTAACAAGCAGAAATCACTTCAAGAACACTTCGTCTAAGTCCAAGAAGCAGCTGAACTAAAGTAGAGGCTTGTACCACTCAATTTAGATCAGTTTTTTTGGCAGTTTGGAAACCCAATAACAGCCGAACCACACTTCCAGAATAACCCAGAAATCAGTCCAGCAAAAGTGCGCCGAATGGAGGTGTTTTGAATGCTTTAACAGTCCTCCCAAATAACAAAAATAACTCAGCAAAGAATTGAGAAAAGACTTACAGCAAGAGAGTCTCTGGTTTGAACTATAAACCAGGCCGAACACTTGTTCTCTAAGATAACTTCGAAAGTCCTTTTCTCTGATTTCAAATCAGGCCAAACAACTTGCTCTCTGATTCTTCCTGGTCACCGAACCCTTCTCCAAGTGTATAGAAACTTGGGCACCCTCCAATGACCTCCAAGAACCAGGCGGATGACTGTAAACTTTAAGCCCTAGAACCTCCTCATGTAGTTGACTGAACTAGAACCACATGAGGGACACGCCAAGCAATGGCCCGCTCTGATACCAAGTTGAAAAACAGCCCACTTGATGTATGGAACTGTTTGAGACTAGATGCAAACCAGAAAATGAACAAACAAGAGAAGAAGAGAAGAGAGAGCTGGCGGCAATGAGTGTTAGAGAGTAAGAGGTTCGAACATAACCACTCTCTAACACTCTAAACATCTTATTAATAAGTTAATCTTTGACAAATTACAGAGAGGCCCTTGAGTGAGCAGGAAAATACAAAGAACAGAATATTACAGAGTATGGGCCCAGAATAAGGCCCACAACAGAGAGAAACATAACATAACATGAAATGACAGTCTTTGGGCCATTCGGCCCATCTTCTCTACAGTTGACAAACACTTTATTAGAGAGAATTGTTAATGGGGAAGTGTGCACCCCATATGTTAGTTCTAAGGAGCAACTTGTAGATATATTTACAAAAGGCTTCCATCACTCGTGGCACAATGACTTATGTGACAAGTTGGGTATGATTGACATCTATGTCCCAAATTGAGGAGGAGTGTGAATAACTTAGTTTTATTTCAGTTTAGTGCCGCAAAGGCACATATATAATTGTACTTCTTTTTATCTTTTGAATGGTCGCCCTAGTATAAATATTAAAAAGCTGGTGCCGCCAGTTGACTTTTTTCTCTCCAATCTCTTTTTTCTTTAATCTCTTCTTTCTTCTCTCTTCTCCTCCTCTCACTATTCTGGGATCGTACTGCCTCTTTACCAAAAAAACAAATCTCATTCAAATCGTTTCCTATGACTACAATGTCATTGACATACACTATCAAAATTAACACCAGTGACCCCCTCCTTTTCACAAAAAGAGTATGAGATTGGGTTTGAGTATAGCCAAATACAACCAATGCACTTCTAAACTTGTCAAACCAAGCTCTGGGTGATTGCTTCAAACCATACAAAGAGTTCTTTAATCTACATACCTTTCCTTTATCCATATCATTGTAAAAGCCAGTTGGAAGATCCATGTACACCTCTTGCAAGTCCCTGTTAAGAAAAACATTCTTTACATCAAGTTGGAAGAGTGAACCATACAGAGACTTCTTTAATCTACACATCTTTCCTTTATCCACATCATTGTAAAAGTCAGTTGGAAGATCCATGTACACCTCCTCTTGCAAGTCCCCGTTAAGAAAAACATTCTTTACATTAAGTTAGAAGAGTGGCAAAGAGTATGTATCTGCTAGTGATAGAAGAATCCGGACTGAGCTCATCTTTGCCACTGGTGCAAAAGTCTCCAAGTAATCTATACCAGAAGTGTACCCTTTTGCAACCAGCCTCGCCTTGTACCTTTCTATACTTTCATCAGCCTTCTACTTCACTGTATAAACCCATCTCCATCCAATTGTCTCTTTGCCATCAGGTAAATCCACAATCTCCCATGTCTGATTTTTAATGAATGCTTTCATTTTCTCATGCATACCTGTCTTCCACTTACGTTTGGAGAGAGCCTTACTAACACTCCTTGGTGTAGATACAGAGTCGAGGGAGGAAAGGAAGGTTCGGTAGAAAGGGAATAATCCATTGTAGGAAAGATGGTGTGAGATACAATGAGCACACTTCTTCCCTTTTTGTAGTGTAGTAGGGAGATCTAGGTCATTTGCAATGGTGTTAGGAGCAGGGGTAGTAGTATCAATAGGAACTAAACCATCAGAGGAAATAAGAGGCATACCTGGGTTTATGTCAGTTGAAACTAGAATCTCTGATGAGCCGATAGGGAGTGACGTGGGTTCCTTTGTTGTGGAATCAACCTCCTTGTGCTGTCGTGTAAAACACTGAGAGGCAGGACACAATGGAGGTGGCAAAGTGGGTGGAGTAGGTGGGTCAGACAATGGAGTGGACAAAGGAGTTGGAATAGGAAGTGGTTTAGATTGCTCACTTCCTTCCCCAAAACACTCCCCTTGAGAAGACCCCCCGAGAAAAAAGGTGTGGACTCAAAAAAGGTAACATTCATAATAACATATCGACTCCTGGAGACTGGATCATAACAACAATACCCCTTCTGATTTCCTGCATACCCAAGGAAGACACACTTCTTCACCTTAGGGTTTAGCTTTATGCGGTGAGAACCAAGAACATGGACAAAGCATACACATCCAAAAAACCTTAGAGGGCTATGGAATATCTCCCCCTCAGGAAAAAGAAGGCTAAACATAGTGCTATATCCAAGAACACGAGAAGGCACCCGATTAATTAAGAAAACTGCTGTAAGAACTGCGTCACCCCATAATCGAACTGGAACTTTAGAGCTCAACGTCATGTTTCTTGCTACTTTCACAATATGTCTGTTCTTCCTTTCTGCTACACCATTCTGTTGTGGAGTGTATGTACAACTGCTCTGATGGACTACTCCATTCTCTAATAGGTATGATGGTAGGTTTTTTTAAAGTATTCCCTAGCGTTATTTGATCTAAACACTTCCACTCGTACCCCAAACTGCGTCAACACCATTTGATGGAACTGTTGAACCAAAGATGGTACCTCATCATGGGAGCTCATCAAATATATCCAAGAGTATCGAGAATAATCATCCACAAATAGAAGAAAATACCGATAGCCACCCACATCAGTATGAACAATATAAAAAACAGAAGAACATCTTTTATTGCTTGCTTTAAAGGAATGTCTACAATGCTTTCTAATTTGGAAACCTTCACACTCCAAGCTGGACAAACTGACAACCTCAAACAATTTTGGAAATAAAAAATGCAAAGAAGCAAAAGACAAATGCCCTAACCGATTATGCCAAAGCATAATCTGATCCACTGACTTTGACTCAATGTTCCCGTTGACATGATGACTCTGATGACTAGGAAGTGCATCGAGAAGATAGATTCCATTCACCTCACGACCGCTCCCAATCGTCCTCTTTGATTCCAGACCCTGCAAAACACAATGACCATGAGGAAAAAAATCACTGAACAACTCAAATTCTTTGTTAAGCTACTAACAGATAAAAGATTAGTGTTTAGTCTAGGAACATGAAGGACAAAAGGTAGGGTAATGGTATCGGTTATCTTGACTGACAGACCCTTTCCCAGCAATGAGAACATGTGATCCATCGGTTGTGGAAACTCTTATCTCTGCTAGAGAAGAGGTGGTATGGGGAGAATATGGTGGAAATGTTGGTTATATGTTCTGAGGCTCCCGAGTCTATAATCCAAGGAGGTCCCCCCTTACTTGTAGTGGATACATAATTTGCAGTGGCATGTGAACTACCTGTATGTGCAAACAAAGTAGAATGGCTATCTCCTGATCCACCTACATCTTGTTGTCCACCTAATAATGAGTTGGAATTGGCTGTACCCCTCTGATTCAGAAACTGCCCATATCTTTCCAATTCTGCTCTCACTGTAGTTGCTGCAACAAACTCTAGAGAAGCTATAGTAGGTGGTCCTAATAAATCACCAGTTACTACCATATTCACATTTCCCTTATTGTTTCTGAGTCGGTTCGATATAAGGTGTGGGTAAAGCTTTCAACAGGTACCTCTAGTATGTTTAGGTTTCTTACAGTAGTCATAGATCAAATCCTTCTTGTCCTCCTTCCTCGGTTCATTTTTACCCTTATCCCCACTCAACTTAGGTTTCACTATGCTAACCATGGCTGATTGCTCAAGGCTTGGGTTATTCATCATCACATTCCTCTTACTCTCCTCTCCAGACACAAAGGCGTATGCCTAAGAAAGAGTTAGGGCCTGTTTGTTTCCTCTTAACTCTTATCTCTTAAGAGGAATCTTTAACTTTAAGAGAAAAATGGTTGTTTGTTTCTTCTTATCTCTTATCTATTAAAGCGCAATCATACAACTTTTTATTTTCCAATGATACCCCCAAAAAGATAAACAAAAAACTCTAATATATGGGATCAAAATGGATATTTGATAATTTTCATAATTTAGAACAACATTCTTTGCATTCAGAGTTCAGCTGAACGAAAAGTTCACCAATACCAATATACTTCTTAATGTAGTTATTGCACTTTCAGATGTTAGACTTCAGAGCAAATGAACAGGCCCTTACACTGTCTTGGGAAAGAATATGCTGTTGTGCAATGTCATATTCAGAGTTAAGTCCTACTAGAAACTCAAAAACCCTATTCTTCTCTACCAACCTCTGATAAGTTGTTGAATCTTTGCTACTTTCTCAAACCACAGTCTCCAAATGGTCTATCTCTTGCCATAAGGTTTTGAGGGTTGAAAAATAAATGGCAACGGGCTTATCTCCCTGCCTAGTAGCAATCACTTGGTTTCTCAACTGGTAGGCTCTAGCAACATTCATATTTTGTGGATAAGTTTCTCTACTCCATCCCAAATCTCCTTAGCTGTGTTAGCCCATAAAAAGTTTTAGAAACCTCAAACATCTTCCTAGTACCCTAGAAGCCCCTCCCTCTAAAGATTCCCTTTTCTGTGGGAGCAAGAGAAGAAAGAGAAGAGGTTGCCGCTCCCTCTAGAGGCCTCCAAAAAGGCTAGGACTTGAACCACCCTCTTCAGAAAAACTCAAGAAACCCTAAAAAACCAGAGCGCCACTTCTTAGGTCAAGATTGAAGAGTCCTACTAAATCAGGAGTCTTCCTCTTTCTCCAGTTCTTCCTGATTTTGGTGCTAAATTCTAGACCATCTACAAGAGGTTGCAAATCCACCAAAAAATCCAAAAACTGGACTTACCTGAAGTCCTCAATCAACCCTTTACCTCATCATGCAGTTGGCTGATCTAGGGCTGCATGATAAATTTTGGAACAACTCAAACATTCTCTAAATTTGGCTCTTGTACCAATTAGAAAAGTTTAGAAGATCTGTTTTGATATAAAACCTGTGTAAGAAAGAAGAAAAGAAAGAGAAGAGAAGGTTTATGTAGAGAAGAAAAGAGGAGAGAAATTGAAGAGAATGGGAGAAGCCAAAATTAGGTCTAGCTGCCCCTTTCATTAGCTTATATACTCACAAATAAAAAACAGAATACAAAGACAAGTATGCCTTAGTAAGTCAGTTACTTGAAAAATGTAAATAAACACTCTTAAATTAATTATAAGCTAATGGGCCTTGGGCCTAATAACTCCTTAACTATGCTATGTAAATAAAAACAACTGATAGCAGCCCAAAACTCAACATGTTCTTCATTTAGTAAGTCAATAATAAGGTGATGATGCAGCTCTGTAGTCTGTACTATATTTCTGTATAAGAGCAATTGCTGATTAGAGATTATAAAGTCAAGAACATATGTTGGCATATTCTTTTTTAGTTTTACAGTGTCTATGGTTTTTGGTTTGTAGATTTTCTTAGTCTGTAGGATAAATTCTCTTAGTTGATTATAATATTATTTCTTCTAATGTTTTTATTTCTATTGTTTGGTTTCCTTATCTTCATAATATAATAGTGGATCATTTGGCAGGAAATGAAAAACCTGGGTGCATGGTTGAAGGTCAAACATTTACCATTGGTAAGCACATCAGTTCTATGTTATAATAACTGCAGACTTTTTTCTTCTAAGATGTAATAGATCATTTATCCTCTCCAGATAGAATCATCTTCCAGAAGTGTGTACATGAAAGAACGTATACATCCTTGGCATGGCATGATTAATGATTGACTGGTAATCAATAAAAATGTAGAATTCTAATATAGCCTGAAAGCATTATAGTATAATACAAAAATGCGTCAATGCAGCATGCTTCCATAAACTTCATTTTCCATGTTCTATAATGATTTATAGATATTATTTAATAAACTAAACTGGAAAGAGCAGAAACTGCTATGCTCTAGTAACTAGTTTTACAGTATGCATTAGGTTTAAACTGTAGAGAAAAAAAAGGAGAATTTAAGTAGCTTTTACACAAAATTAATCTGTACTATATCATTTGTATTTCTTTTGCATTACTCATTTGACTTTTACATATTTAACATTAATAGTATCATTAATTCCTATTTTCATGCTCACACCTATATCCTGCTTTGTCCAATATGTATACTTGGGATAAAATGAAGGTCAGATTATCATAGGTGCATAATCAGGACTAAAAAAAAAAGGAAATCTTGACTATGTGAAAGATTTAGTCTCCTGATTAGCGGAAATAATTCATGGACAGGAACAGTGGAGACAGCAAATCCTTGTAGGAAAAGGATAATGGATGAGATATGGTTGAAAAGTTGTAACAATGGTTTTTGATCTAGTGAAGCCAATGTCATATCTACAGAAGTCAATTGGGAAGTTGAAGGATGGATAAGAACATAAGCCCTATCATGTAGCATGTATAGGAGATTAGGGTTGAAGATTTGCTCTAGATGTATTAGTGAGTTTGGGGAGGAAGTATGGCATGATATCCTGCCTGCAGAGTTCGACTTCAGTCAGGGCAAAGCCTGTTCGAGCAGCCTTTATAACCTCGCATTTGAGAATATCTCCGTACTTCTGTACTTTATTTCATGGGGAGATATTCCCAATGCAAGGTTGCAAAAGGCGGTTGGAATGGTGTGGGCATGGGCTTGCCCTGATGGAAGCCGATGATCTCCTGCCTGTAACTGCCAAATACATGGTTAATGATGGTTGTATACAGACTTGTAGCATGTATAGCTCACCTCCTTATTTATCAAAAAATAAAAGAGTTTTGCAGCATATATAGAAATACTATACAATTTGTAATGGAGGAAAGACAAGTGCCCACCTCTTAAATTAAGTGGATTCCTATGCAAGAATTTGCATTCTGACCCTTGTAAGAAGATGAGTGATCATGTGAAAGTATCTGATTGGGTGTCTCAAAGGAACATCTCAATGAAAGGAAGAGATTGACTAGAAAATTTGAGAAATTCAGTTCGTCCAATATAGACAGTTTGAAACTCAAGCCTTCTCACTCAATAGGGTGTGGTCTTTTCAAGTTTGGGTTGTAATGTGGGGATATGTAGGTTGTTGCTCTGGCATTGATCAAATGGAGAAATCTCTAGATTGACTTAAAAATGCTCATAGGGGGCATGACATCCCAACCCTTAGTTCACATGTGTCAGGATGCACTAGTGCTTATTCCATGCTATCAGTCGTACAAAAGCATATGGCTCTTATTAGATTCGTTTTATAGTTATTTATGGATGACATTTATGATTCTCTACCGACAAGGAACATAAGGAACAGAAACAGCACAGATGATTTCTCAATCATGTTTTGACCTATAGTTTCTGTCACTAAAATGTACCATATTATCAAGTTGTAAGAATCTAATTTTACTTGAAATAATATGGACACCCAAAGTTTTTCTTATTATTATTTTTAATGGGGGCACATATTAAATCATACAAAAGATTCATGCCTCAAAAGACAATAGCCCCCTCCCCCGGTTCGAGTCTTTTGACTTTTACACTTGCCAGTTAATTCTGTCTTTTCACTAGTGCTTTTCCCAGTTTACAAAAAAACTGGAATGTTCTGAAATCAATCCCCTAAATTTCTGCAAAACTTATACCTGTGGAAGTGTTAATACTTGCTCCATGTTGAAATGGAACCTTATTGAGACTTGACATTAATTTTCTTCTTTTACCGCAGAGCCTATTCTTACAGCTGGAAGCATCGAGTATAAAACATGGAGTGATAATTGGACAACTCTCACTGCAGATGGCAGTCCTGCTGCACAGTTTGAACATACTATTTTGATTACCAGGACCGGTGCTGAAATATTGACAAAGTTCTGATATCAGATATGTCAACTTTATTAGTATTTTTTTTGATGGTTCATGTTCTTTTGTCAAATTATCAGTTCTTGAATAATTTTTTTACTACTTCAGGTCATTTCTTCGGTCTTCCCCATGTTCTTTTAGAGCTTGCACCAATTTACTTCTCACTGGTGCAAACTGTCACCTTGTAATTGGTGTTAAAGATATCATGTGTATATTATGTAGAGTACCTGCTTTCTCACATTTGTGATGACAATATATTCCTTCGAGCCTTCATGATCTTTCATCATCCAAGAAATGGCAAAAGATTAGAATGAATTTCATTCAATAGTGGAAACTGTGAAAGTATCCCAAGATTTGGGATATGGATAACATTGTGAGAACAGAGGCCATTAATGGAACTAAATAGGTCCTGGTGCAGCAGGTGAGTGCAGTTATTAGATTAAAGGAAGCGCAAGAGACATGTTGGTGCAAGAAAACACCTTGGGGAGTGATTATACCACTATGGATACAGATTGATTTACAAAAGTATTTTTCTATTATAATTATATAAGTTGCAGATACGATATGCCTTATGCTCGATCGATATTTTGATCCTTGTTTCCGTTTTGCACCTGGTTCAAAAGGCGAATAGCGATGGACTGATGGTGTAGAGTTTGGCATCGTTGTGGTTGTAAGATACTAAGATAATCCTAAAATCCAATCTTTCAAGTCATCTTCTCTATCATTTGAATTAGTCTTTCCACGTTTGAACTAGGAGATGAAGGAAAAACCTGGTCAAACTCATATATATGCAGTCGGTGAATGGGTGAAGGGCAGATTTGGTAACCGGTTTCTGGTAAGCAATGTCTATAGTCTATGGTGTGTTAACTTGCATTTAAAATTGGCGCCAAACTTATTGCTCCGCTTATGGTGGACCAAATAAGCTTATCTTGTTGGGCTTCCTTCTAGGGCTACATTGCCCAGCAGGATTTTTAATGGATCATCTCATGACACTCCATTTGAGCAGTCGCCCCATTTGAGTGATCTTATACACCTGGGTGCTAAGGAAACTCTCGAAGTCTGAACTGAAGGACATGGGCGTATTCAATGGATGATTTAATGGGCAAGCAAATGACCTCACACTCTCACAGAAGTAGAAGCCATGGCCACCATATCAATATATCATACATCCATAATGCACAGTTGCACACGTTTCATAGGCAATCCTATGACGCACACCGCAAGTACTAACCCAATAACTACCTTCTACCATTTTCTTAACCACTCACTCGAGGAACTTTCCCAGTTTCCCTTGATCATTCTTTCTTGTTTTTGTTCTCTAGGGCTCTAGCCGTGAAGGGCATTGACAGCATAGAATCTGTAGTATTTGGTTTCATTAATAGTTGCAAAATAAAGATTGGTGGCCAGACACTATTTATCACCACATTCGCTTTATTTAAACAAAAAATTTGAAACAGGGATACTCTCGTAGCTTCCATATTGGGCATACAGGCCACCACCCTTCTCTCTCTCTCTCTCTCTATCAATGCATCTCTCAGCTTCCTTATTGGGTATACAGGCCACCAGGCCCACCACCCTCTTCCTCTCTCTCTCTCTCTCTTAAAACTAGGATTTAAATACTCATTACCACAGTTGAGTACGATAGAGCAGGTAAAACCAAACTATATATCATATTACTCATGAAAAAAAAAAAGAGAGATGAAAAAGATGATTATTACAAATCGGAAGAGAACATTGGTGAGTTAATACAAGTTTTTTGTAAGATGGAATCTGTGAATGCCCATGCGTTTTACAAGTTTAGCGAGTTTAACTTGCTTGCTACACCATGCTTCTACCATTTTGGCCTCCTTCGCTTCTTCTTCTATTTGAATGGCTTTAAGTTGTTCTTCGCATTCATTTTCAATCTTATCAAGGTAAACTATCTCTTCATTTCTTAAACATCTGATCTTGGCCTCCACTTCCTCCATCTTCTCCTTCATCTTTCTTGCCTTCTCCGACTCCAGTTGCTGCTCCAACCGATTCAGCCTCCAAGTAGCTTCTTTCTTTCGCTGCAACAAGTTCTTCTTCCCTTCTTCTATCTCCTTGCAGTACTGAGCAAGCACGCCCATTTCATGAAGCGTGAAGAAACGCTGGTGGGTCAGTCCCATCTCTTGCGAAACCGAGTCCAGACAAGTGAGCTCCTGAGGAGAATGTAAGTGACTGACAGACGGTGAAGGGGTAGTAGAAGACGAGGAAGACAAAGATGGAGTCGAGGAGACCAAATTAGGGGTGTTCATCCACGCAGGTAGAACAGTGGTGGACAGTGATAGAATAGGAGGAGGAGGAGCTTCGGGGAGCGAGAGGTGACTAGGCATCAGTAACGAGGGAGGTAGAAGCGATGGTTGTGGTTGTCGCTGTTGGAGCTTAAGCAGCTTGGGCTGAACGTACTTCTCTGCAAAAGTTTCCAGAATATGGTCGTACTGGCCGTGAAGAGTGGTGGTGGGTGGTGGGATTGACGATGCTGTAGATGGGTCAGGATAGTCCGAGGGGAGGGGACGTTGTTGCTGATGGGTTTTTTGATGCTGCTGCTGTTGTTGCAGTTTGAGCTGTTTCGCTTTGAAGACTTCCCACCACTTGCCGAGGCGCTTGGCGGTGCGGCCGGGGACCTCGGAGGCGATTTTCTTCCACTTGTTGCCGTATTTAGACTGGAGAGAGATGACGAGGTTCTGTTCTTCAAGGGTTAACGATCCTTTCTTGACACCTGGCTTGAGGTAGTTCTTCCAGCGCTCGAGGCAAGATTTGGCGTCTCGGTCGAGGGGTTTGCCCATACGTTGTGAGACGAGGTTCCATTCTTTTGGCCCATATTTCTTAACGTAGGCTCGGAGGAGTGCGTCTTCTTCGGGTTGCCAACGTTGCCTCTCCTTCATCTCCTAACCATATCTCCTTCCTTTTCTCTTTTGAAGCAGCAGATGAAGATAAACAGTTCATCCATCTAAACCCACATTTTTTTCTTCTTTTTTAAAGAATATCAGGATCAGATACAGAATGGGAGTTCTGGGGCTTACAAGGAGAGAGAGAGAGAGAGAGAGAGAGAGAGAGAGAGAGAGAGAGAGAGAGAGGAGGTGGTGTGGATTGTGGTGAGAGTAGCAGCATATAAGAGATTAATATTGATCCGATTCAAGTGAGAAACGTTAGAAGAGATAGAAAACAATTGCATGGTGATGGGTTGGTCTCTATAATTAGGTGAGAGAGAGAGATATTTTTTTTGGTAGATAGAAAATATTCATAACACCAGAAAAACATAAACAAAATTACATGACTGGACCAGAACGCAGCCCGTCCTGAACAGCCAGGTCCCACTTTGGGTGAGACTTGATAGAGATGGTGGCTTACAGTAAGCGACTAGAGACGAAAAAGGGACGCAGCAAAGCTTTTCTGGGATCTGATACTGAAGAGGCTCGTAGTCCTGCTTTTCTGTCTTTACGTGCGGTGGGAATTGTGATGTGTCAAGTACTACAGTGAACAGTCCATGTATTATAGATCTCTGAGAAAAGAGTCCAAGCTCTCTGAGAAAAAATGAGCTTGGTTAAGGAGACGGCTCATGACGGAAGCCCTTATATTTTGTTCATTATTATCATCGACGTTAGCTTAGCTACATGATGAGAATGGGTAGGGAAGTTAGTAAGACAAACAGAAAGCGATGTTATTGGTCTGGTGGATTTTCTTTCTTTTCGTGGGTTAATGATTTTGATAATTATGAGGCACTCTCCACTGAAATTGCTAGTATAGAAAAGAAGTGCTGAGGTGAAGCTCAGGATAGTAATACCGAATTACTGATGGGCTATATGTGAATGTGACAACTACTACAGGCACATCCAGGGAGATCCCACCTCACCTGGAGTAGTAAGTAGTGACCACCCCATTATTCCATGGGTCCCAATTTTCTTTGTATTATTGATTGATAAGGAGTTTTCTTTTTCTTTTTCGGGTAAAGACCAGGAGATAAATCTACATATCTGGATCTGAGGGAAAAGAGAATCTATCCATAAAGTGATGTAAATGTTTGTTATTTACTGTACAGTAGGGGAGAGAGAGCTGAGAGAGAGAGAGGGTGAATTTTAGTTGATTAAATAAGTTCTCAGTCGGATCTCTTCGTGCAGGTTAAATGTTTGGTGCATTGAATGGTGACTGACTGTTGTTCTTGCTTTGTTGTTCATGGCGCTGTCCTGCCAGAACCAGCGATATAAATCCCCTCTGTTAACTGTTACCTCTTGAGATGTCAACGTGGTAGCTCACTTGTGCTACACGTGGTGGATGATGAGTGAGTTGGATGCTTCATCATGCTTGTGTTTTATAATAAAGGCCGTGTGGTGTCAGGTGTGGGTGGATCAGTTTCTCTCTGGCTCCCAAACTCGATCCATCCATAAAAAATGGACAGCAAGCCACCTGATCACCACCCAAAATTGGTCATTTGAATTGAACAGAACTGTCTCATTAAGGCATTAATGATCCATCAATATACAAGGCAAGAGTTGCAGAAACGCACACACATATATATGCATAATGGCCGAAGGCAAGAGTTTTCTCTACCTTGTGGCTCTTTTATATATATATATATATATATATATGGAATGTATTGATGATGATTACGGATTAATTGGACGCCTTTGCACTTTGCACCATCGGATCACAAGTTGAATCAGTTTTTTCGCCCTGAGTTATTGTTATCGTAAATGAATTATAAAATAGAGAAAATTCTAATTTAGTATTTTAAATTTTGGGTAGTATCAATTTAGTATCTGAATTTTTAAATGTGTCATTGTAGTATTTAAATTTTCAAAAAGTATTAAGTTGGTCTTGTCCTTAACGGACGGTCAGTTATTTATTAAAATTGTCAAAATTACCCTTAGAAAGAAGATATTATTTATTATCTTATACCTTGAGACTGAACCTATTATCTTCAAAGAAAAATATGATGGAACTGGTGATAAAAGTTTATTGTTTATTGTATTTTAGAACCCATTCAGATAAATACAAGATCAAGAAATTCAGCCATTCCTAATGGTAAAAGTTTATGCTCTCTGATGATGGGGCTGGTGGGTGGGAAGTAAACTCAACTGTCCATCAGCTAAACCATTAATTTTTGGGATAGGTCTACACCGCTAGTATATATAGTTTCGTAGTCCATCAAGAGAAAGTGGGTTGGGAGAGTTAGGACCGCTAGCGCCCGTGAACGTGATGTCGTCAACCACCTCAATCAATGGACCGTTGATCAAGTCTATGGGTTTTTGTAGAGGTGTAATGTGGTGGGCTGTGTCTAGCCCCACTAATGTGGGTTGCCTGTATTGTAGCGGGCTGTGTTGTACCGTGCGTGCCGGGCTGCAGGTTGGGTTACAGGCCAAAATGAGTTTTTTTTCTTAGAAAAATTAAAAGAAAATTAAAAGTTCAAATAAATAAAAAAGATAGAAAATGAATTAAAAAAATCTTAAAATTTTATTTCATGTAAATTTTGATGTATACAATTATTTATATATATATATATATATGATATAAAATAAAATTACATATATATTAATATATTCTTGTATAATTATTATATATGTATATAACTATATATTATATATGTGGGCTATGTCATACAGGCCCATGGGCCTCAACAATCTCATCCCAGTACTTGAACCGGCCCGGTCACCAACAGGTTGAACCGTTGAAGACACGGGTTCTAACAACTTATCACTGACCAGCCCTGTCCCCAAAAGATATGTAGTCTCTTCTACTTTGATGGATTGGTGATGGAGCCCATTTGAGGATGACAGCCAGATTTCTGCTAGTAAACACAAAGTCCTTGATTCATCATAGAAAATGCCGATGGACAAATAAAAAATGAAGCAAGTCTTCTCGGACCAAAAATGGTAGGAGACTGTCTAGTGTGTGTCTTCCCTGCTAATATGTTGGGAAGATTCCGCTAAGCCGGTTCAACTGTTTTGAATTTGAATTGTTTGGGATAAACCATTGGAAAAGGTTGAGGCAGACAGACAGCCCTTCAAATCAGAAATCACATACATGACTGACAGCCAATTTGGGCACTGATTCTAAGAATGTTAGAGATGGCACTGATTCAGAGATGAATGATTTGCTTTAAGTCTTTAACATTAGCTGGAAGTTAAAAGGTAAAAAATGATGAAGGAATATGTATTCATTTAAAAGTATAATTTTCATCAACTAATTCTTGAATTCATTTTAAATACTCCCTCTTGTAATGTAAGGGATGCACATACATGTTGCTACCAAACTGCCTTACATAAAGATCGAATATGTACTTGTCTAATTATAAGAAAACAGAAAACTAGCTCATATTCATGTTGACTTGCAATAACCCTAGCTATATAGCTATATATGCTTATGATTGGTGGACCTTGTTAACATGGTATAGATGGTCTTCTTCTATTGCTATCTCAAGTTTTCAAAGTAACATGGTGTACGTTGCTACTGGCATGCAGCAGAGAAATGGGTCACCATCCTTCGGTCGGTATGAACTGAACACAACCATCTGATGATCAAAGACAATCACAAACAGTCAATCACAACCAGCCTATTTTAGGCCACTTGGAATTTCTTATTCACTTTTCCTACCCACTCTCTAGCCCTTCTGAATTGAATTGCTGCCACACATCTCTATTATGAATTAAACAATTCACGGCCGGGTAGAGAGTGGATAGAAAAGAGAGTAAGAAATCTGAGCTTATTTTAGGCTTGAATCCTAAAAATGCAAATTCGAGATGAGTGACTGATTGTAGGGCTCAACTCAATCCTTTGATATAATTAGGTCAAAAGCAACCATGTTTAGCAATATGCATGCGGCTTTACTATCTCTAAATTGATTTTTTTTTTTAGTGTAGTGTAAGTTTTGAATTGTGTCCTAATTTCGCTTATAGGCCAAGATTTCTTCAACTTAAGCTCTGTCTTCCATGTTTACCTAAGTTCCAAGCTTTTTAATAAGATGCTTTGGAGTTTGGACCCATTTGCTACTATCCGATCCACTTGTTTCCTAAGTTGGCATGAGCACATGACTACCCATATCCATGTCATTTGGTTTCCCTTTTGTGGGGTGGGTGGTAATTGCTAATTAGAGGCCATCTCTTCATGCTTCTATGGAGAACATAGTTAGCCATCTGCCCACCAACTTAAAACTGGATTCCAACACCAAATCTTATACCCAAACTGGACTATTTATATATATGATGACCAGCCAATTTTTTGGTTTTTGTTCATTGAGAATTGACCCAATCAAATTCTTTGTTCCAGTTCAAGTTGAGGATTAGATACTCAGTGTATGCATGGGTTAGAGTATCCATAAGAGATACGGGCATATAGCTAGCCCATTCATCAAGTCTTTACCACCCATTGAACTGACATTGTCTTTGATTTGTGTGCCATTCAAACAACATACGCTGTTGACTCTGTGTTTCAAAAATTTCCTACCTACAAACCCACAACTCTACAAATACCACTGCCACTCAATATCACTTTCGTATCCATAAGATGCACAGTAGTACACACATTGCAAATTTGTCTTAGTTGACATAAAAAGATTATGGCTAAGCCTTCCTTCAGTTTGTTCTTCGTCCTCCTAGTTCTTTCAGGTTTCTTATTAAACTTTCCTCATTTTCATTTGTTTGTATCTGTTTAGTGTTTACCCATCCATTTGAGATCATTTAATTTCTATAATACATGAACACATCTTTCTGTATCAATATCAAAAACCAAGTTGCTATGGAAGAACACATTTTTCATTTTTGGTATTGATATATAGATTTGTATTTATTCTTTGTGGCTCTATATTTCTTCAACTTATAAAGGCTGCCTCCTCTGCTATACATACAAATGGGAATCCTGATGCAATAGAAACAGAATTGGTCTAATTCCTCCACCCCCCAACCTTTCTTTCATTTTTTTTTTTTGATATTCATTTGCTTATTGTATAAATGCGATGGTTGTTGCAGTTGCATCAATGGTGCCCATTTCGGATGCTGAAAATAGATACCAAAATGTTCAGAACAGCTATGGTTGTGAAATGGAGGAATGCCGCCAGTGGTGCTTCAAGGTGTTCCATGCCAATGGCTTTTGCCGTACCATTGGTTCTTCCAGTCGCTGTATCTGTGTCTAGAATTGTGATTAGTTGAATAATCTCTTCCCTTTTGTTGGTGATAGAATTCAGCTTGCTCTAAATTAAATAAATAGAAATTGCACTAGTAGTTTGTTTTTCCTCTACCATCTCTTCCTCCAAGTAAATGCATATATTAAATAAAAGTGGCATCTCTGTTGCACTAGATGAAAGCAAAAAAAGTTCGGTCATTTGCTTTCTGCTTTGTATGATCTTAGAATGTGAACAATTTAAAGGAAGCAATTCTGCAAATAGATGCCGAAGTTGTTCAGAACAGCTATGGTTGTCATCTTGCCTCATGCCGCCAGTGCTGCTTTCAGGCATACAACGGCAGTGGTCTTTGCAGTGTCACTGGATTTGGTTCCAACTGCTGTATCTGTGTCTACAGTTATAATTGAGCTGAATAATCTCTTCCCTTTTGTTGGTGATGGAATTCAGCTTGCTCTGAATAAATTGGAATTGTACTACTGTTCGCTTTCTCTCTACCATCTCTTCCTTTTAAGTAAATGGATATTACATAAAAGAGAGTGACATTGCTCTTGTACCAAGTGAAAACAAAGAGTTTTATTATTTATTTCCTGCTTTGTATGTTCTAAGAACATGAACAATTTAAAGAAGGCAATTGTGGACCAACTAAGAAGGTCAAACCAATAGTAATTACTCATTCTAACGAAGCTTATAGTGTCACTTGATTCATGCTAAGAATGCAATTTCTACCCTACTCAGTGCTTACCACCCACTCCTACCCATCTCAATGAGTTGTTTTCGTGGTTGAAATTTTCGGGGCAGGACGAGTTTTGAGATTTTACAATTCACACGAGTATAGCTAGGTAGGGGTGCTCACGGTTCGGTGGTTTTTTTTTTTTTTGAAACAAACCGACTTGATCGGTTTTTTAAAAATCTGAAAACCAAACCGATGTAACCGGTTAACCGTGGTTTGGTTTTTCGGTTTATTTTTTTTACTCAAAATTAAGAAAAAAAGGGAAAAAAATGCCTGAACAAGCATGGCAGAGGGGCGAGCTGGCGAGAGAGAAGTGGTGGCCGATGATTTGCCAGTGCTGGACTCGTTGGTGGTTGTTGTCGCCTGAAGTAAAAGCATGAGAGGTGGTGGAGCCGCGAAGATGAGAAATGAGATAAATAGAGACAGAGCCTGGGAGGTGGCGGTCGACGTCTGGTTGGTTGTTGTAGCTAGGGCTGGCTAAGCTGGCTTGGTGCTTGCCAGCAAGGCGGTGACTGATGTTGCATTGTTGCTGCGTGCTTGTCTGCTTGATGGTTGGCACGACGGAGACGAAAATAACAGGCAACAGAGATTCAGAGAGAGAAAGAGACATAGGGAATTGGGGAAGCATCGAAGCAAGGAGAAAACTGGCCATTAGGTGAGAAGCCATTGGTCGGACGACAATTGCCACCGGAGGAAAAACTGGGGATTGAGGAAGACGAAGAGACAAGACTGATAGAGTGAGAAAGCCAAGGGGCAAGGGTTAGCCTATTAGGTTTTGAAGAAGGGGAAACTGGGAAAGGAGAAAACTGAAAAGGCGGACAGGCCATAGGGGCATGCACAGGTTTATTCAATTTAAAAAAAAAATAAAAAATATAATAATATATATATATATATATATATATAATATTATTGTATATATACTGGTCGATTCGGTTAATCGTCGGTTTTTTGATAAGGTTAACCGAAACTGAACCAAAATTTTTGGTTTTTTAAGAATATCGAACCGAAACCGAACTGACCAGTTTAGTTAATCAATTTTTCGGTTTGGTTTTTTGGTTTTTTTTTGCTCACCACTATGGGTTGGATATGGAATTAAGTTATTGTTGTAAGGCATATGAACCTATGTATTTGGTGTTGAAACTAATAATATTTTGAATTTTATGTGAAAGATAATTGATAGTTTATATGTTTTATACATTTTTTAATCAAATAATTGAAAATTTTGATGTTTGTTCATGCTATTTTATCCATTTATTGCTTCTATAAAAGGAAATTAGATGTGGGTTTTGAACCCTACTTGCTAACCTGACCCACCCATACTCAAATGCAAGGAGGGTAGGATTAGGCCCTGTCAATGATACCCAAAAGTCTATGGCCCGATCTGACATCCCATTCGATTATCTCGAATTCGGATGATGTATTTATGTAATTGGGTTGGATTCAGATGTTACAATCTACATCTAATTAATAATCGGATTGGATTCTGATTTGACCCCATTCGATCCAATTAAAATTCAGATCCGATTATACTATAATATTTATTAATTTTAATATTTAAATTTTATATAGTTATATTTAAAATTATAAAAAAATATTATATATGAATTTATATATATATAATAATAATTTAGTATGTTATATTTATATTAA
The DNA here is from genome assembly GCF_056320005.1 of Nelumbo lutea. NCBI lineage: Eukaryota > Viridiplantae > Streptophyta > Magnoliopsida > Proteales > Nelumbonaceae > Nelumbo > Nelumbo lutea. Next base: position 22,213,628 of record NC_142686.1, on the reverse strand, counting down.
TTTATTATATATAAAAGTTGAAAAATAAATATTTTTTAATTTTTTTGATATTTTAAAAAATTTATAGTGGAGTTGGATTAAATTCGAATCCTATTTGAGTTCGTTAGGATTTGAATTCAAATTTGATTGGATTTCGAATTAGATTCGGATGTAGGTTCTCATTAATCGGATCAGATGCGGATTTTTCTGCATCTGATCCAATTACAGCCTTAGGTGTGAGGAAGAGTTTTGCACTTTCATGTGTTGGAAGGGTTTAGATTGTGAAAATCCAACAACTATAGGTTTAGAGGGCACATGTTAAGAGGTCTAGTGTGGTGGGGTTAGACGAGTAGGATTTGGAATTTAGAAAATCCCCCCAAACTTGCCCTATTGCCATCTCTGGTCTCTTATAAAGCCATTTCATTTTCATTAATAGAGGGTAAATTGCAAATTAGTCTCATTTTAGTACTCAAACTTTATCAAAAAACTATTAATTTAATACCTATCAATAGTTTTTTGTATTACATGATCATATGTGCAACTTATTTTTAAAATGTCAAAATTACCTTTTTAATAGTTTTGAAACCATTTTATCTTAATTGTCTTTCCCGACAACGACAAAGAATTACTCACTTCTCCAGCAACAACGACAATCTATCTAATCCCTCTTTGTTATTGATTGAATAACTAAAAAAAGATTACAACGACGACAGTCCAAAATCCTCTTTTTTTCTGGTAAGAAGTACCAATTCTTTGGCAGAAATATAAAGTGAACCGTGGTTCTCAATCATAGGAAAATTAAAAGATATTTAAATATAACTATTTTAACCATTTTAAAATTATACATTTCTTACCTAATCAAAGTAAACTGGAAGGATATCTGTGTCCTTTCATCTGCCATCTAATATCGATTAACGATTTTGGACTGGCTTATAATTTTCAAAAATTCAAATGCAGTCGATCATCAGAGTACTAAAATGCAATTTACCCAAAGAGCCAAATGTCTCAAAAGACACATGTACTGAGAATACTGAAAAGCGCGGGGTTGGAAATTGGTTGTAAGAGAGAAGAGAGGGGCTCCAATCTCTACCTACGACTACGAGACATTACTGCTGCGCAATGAAAATATCTCCCTTGATCATTTACAGGAAGATGTTCTCAATACACAGCGGTGATGTTTTGTGGGTAGTAAATCGAAAGTGGGAAGAGAGTGAACGGGTCAGGAATCGGACTTGCTTTGTAACGGAGTTTGAATCTTCGAACGTATTAGTTCTTGAGCGTTTATTTTCGCTACTTTATTTTATCAGCGCCCAGGTAAACGAAGAGAATTTTCAGACGAGAGAGAATGAGAAATTGTGAAATTCGACGAAATTGATTATGGATTTGCCATGAGAGAATCAGAGCCGACGAAGAGGATATGTCCAAGTGTGTGTGGCAATATCCTTCAGAAACTATTTTTTTTTTTTTTAATATTACGACTTTTAGCCAGAAAGTGGGAAATATGGGATCTAAAGTTTGGCATAAGACGAGAGAAATTCAGTGAGCAATTCAGATGGTGGCTTTCAGATCTGCTTGTTTTATGCATTTGTGGTTGTGCGTTTGTTAATTCTCTGATGTCTGTAGCACTTACCTCCTTTCTCCTTGTCTTTTTTCATAATCAACGAATGAATTGAAACATAAATTATTTTGTTCTGCATGTTGCTGTTTTACTAAGGAATACTTAACCCTTGTCTTGGGTTTACATTGGAAGATGTACATATATATTGCTGTGGCGTGAAAAGGGCTTAGAGATTCAGTATCAGTTTTAGTATGTACAACCAGTTATAGAATGTCCAGCAACTCAGCCTAGTTAGAGAAACGAAAACAAATTAGGGGAAGAGAAAGCAATCACAATTTATTTATCACTAGGTTGGTTCCTTGCAGAATTGAGTAGGACCTCCTGGCTAGACCGGTTCATGGGCCGGGTAGCCCGATGGCCCAGCCCGCATCTCAATCGGGCTTGGTCATGTAATTAGGCCCGTGGGCCTGACCTCGTGCCTAACACAGTAAGCCCGATTATATTTCGGGCCGGACTCGAGATTTGTTAAAAAAGCCCGGCCTGATTCAGAATTATATATTTTATAAAATATATAATGTGTATTTTATATATTACATAAAATATATAAATAATATAATATTTATTGAAATATATATTTTTTTATTTTTTTCTTTCTAATTTCTCTTTTCCCTCTCTCTCTCTCTCTCTCTCTCTCTCTCTATTCAGCCGATTCAGCAGTAGTAACAGTATGGATTAAATTTTGGGCTCGGGCCCAGGCCTGGGCTTCGGGCTTTTAATGAGGGCTGGACTTGGTCCCAAGTTGTAGACCCGATGGTCAGGCCGGGCTCAAGCTCAGGCCTTAGAAAAATCTGTTAATACAGAGTAAAAGCCCGACCCATGAACAGGTTTATTCCTGGCTAAGTCATACTCAACTTGGCCAAAATTTTGAATATTTGGAATGAGCCAACAAAATGGTGACAAGCTTGATAAAGAGGCCATGTAAATTTTCAAATTTCTATGGGGACAAGTTAATATGTTTGGACAGTTGCAAGCTACACTTTTAAACTTTCCTCACTTTCATTTGTTTGGACAGTTGCAAGCTAATGACGATGGTTAATTGTTGCAGTTGCATCAATGGGAAGGTGCAGTAGTGATCAAAAGAATTGTTATGTTGTTCGCGAGGGTATTGGTTGTGGGCAGTTGGAACAATGCCAACAGTGGTGCTCGCAGCAGTACAATGGCCGTGCTCTTTGCAACCCTAATCCTAGCCGATGTATCTGTTTCTACATTTGTAATTAATTAACTCCATTCAATTACTAGTTATTAATGCTGATGAAATTCATCTTTATTTCCTCTCAATAAACAGCAAGGAATTAATTACTAGTTAAATTAATAAATGCATATATAATAAATCAAAGCAGAGTGGAAATTAAGCTTACAGTGTTGACATAAAATTAAAATGAATAAATAAACTGTGGAGATGCAGGGGATCGAACCCTGTACCTCTCGCATGCAAAGCGAGCGCTCTACCATTTGAGCTACATCCCCACATTAACTTTTAAGGAAATCTATCCTATAAAACCATTCATGACTTGCTTCAGCTCGAATGAGGAATCAATCAAACTGATTTATTTAGGGGCTCAGGGTTTAAGCTTTAAGAGCTTAGGTGGTAAGGGTAGGAGGCCTGCCCTCCAACGTGGTAGGAGCCAAGTATTAATTGCTCCCAAATTTTGGGGTATGCTTGGAATAACGCCACTGCTAAGTGGAACATGTCCCTACATCATGATCGTAGTGCTATTTAAAGAGTGAAATTTATTTTTTCTCCTTTTTTATAATATTTCAGAAAATTTTCTCTCTCACCAATGAGGATGATACAACATTCTAGCTCCCAGTCTACTAGATGTGTGGTGTATGCCTAAATTTTAGCATGGGCTCTATTCTAGTCTAAATTAAGGCTCAGTTTTGGAAAAAATACAAATACAAACATGTAAAATGCAAATACAAGGTTTTGATAGCATATTTGTATTTGTACTCTTTTCAATTTCAGGCTCAGTTTGGAAAAAGTACTACAAATGCAAATATGTAGAGTGCAATTACATATAAAATAATACAAAATATAAGGTTTTCTACTCCTTCCATACTGAACCTAAAGAATAGTTCAACCAGACATTGGCACAGGATTAATACCTTAACCTTATTTTGGTTATCTTTTATGTAGTGAAACTATTTTATATTGTAACAAATCTGTTGCACATTTAAATATGCAACTTCTGCAATTTAGGATCTATAAATGTACAATTACATATCTAGGTCTCTTTGGGACTTATGTTTAAGTAGATTTCTTTGGGACTTAGTATGATTTGTTATTAGGGAAATTGTTTAAAATTCATCATGACTTTTCAACATTTCTCTTAAAGTCATCATAACTTTTCAAAACGTCTAGAGAACCCCATGTCTATGAGTTTTTCTTTTCCAAAACTCACATTCGGTTTGAGCACCACTAGTGTTCATTAGCAAAAGTTGTCCACACCAGCATAAATACAATTTTCATGACCAAACTGCCCCTGAATGGCGAGTTAGGGAAAAGTGGATTAGGCCATGCAAAATTGGATTAGAATTTAGAAACATACATACATACCCTCGAACAACACTGAGTGAATTAGCATCAATTGTCTTTGATTTGTGTGCCACTGCCACACTCAAACAACATACCCTCTTGAGTCTTGAGTCTTGACCTAATCTGTTTGAAAATTTTCCTCCCAAGTTGTAATATCTCATGGCTTAGAAAAGTGAGTGATCAGATGCATATTTGACCTGACTTTGTGCCCAATTGAATTCTATTTAGGAATAATAAATCTACAGACCCACCACAACTCTGTATATAAATACCCCTACAACTCATTAGCGTTTCCATATCGATCGAGAAGATAAGAAATTTGTCTAAGTAGTTGACAGAAAGAAAGATGGCTAAGCTTTTCCGCAGTTTCTTCTTCTTTGTCCTCCTACTCCTTTCAGGTTTCTTCTTAAACATAATATAATTAATTTCCTCATGAATATGCATTTTATGATGATCATTTTTATAACATAATACACGAATATATATGCATCTTCATTCCACACTGACACTGCCATGGTCACATCACATGCATGGTGCAACTTTTAACACAGTCCAATATCGTTATTCTGTCATTCTTCGATTTTAATTAGTATGTATAGATTAATTTGTGGCTAGCTCTATAAATATTCTTAATTAGAATTTTAATTAAATTTGTAACTAATTAACGATGGATGAATGGTGCAGTTGCAGCATCAATGGTGGCGGGTTCGGATGGTGCAAAAAGATGCCAAGTTAGTCAGGAAGGGAGTGGTTGTGATCTGGCCTCATGCCGGCAGTGGTGCCTTCAGTCCTACAATGGCAATGGTCTTTGCGCTCCTGTTGGATTCGGTTCTTTTCGCTGTGTTTGTGTCTACAATTGTAATTGATCAATAAATCAATAATCCATCCTTCTCTCTTTCTCTTCCCTTTTCCCTTTTTCCTTTTCATGTTCGACTATCATCATCATCATCATGAAATATTTCTACTTCCTCTAAATAAACAATAATTAAATTTAATTGCACCAGTTGTTTATTTCCTTTATTTCTCTCTACCATCTCTTCCTCTAATCAAATGCATACCATTTTAAATAAAAGAGTGGCTTTTGCGTTCTTTGTTCTTAATTAAAACGTGAACAATTTAAATGGGCTTGGATTTATAGTCCTTGGACTGAGCCTAGTCCCAAAAGTTCTGATTGGCGTTGAGCCTAACCCTTAGGTAGCCCAATCCTGCTTCATCGTAATCCCAATTCCCAACCTGAGGCCGACCCAAGCAGGGAGTTGGGCCGTAGCCATGCTCATCAGGGTTGTAAATGTAGGCTTCATAATGAGCTAGACCAAATATTGAATCATGATTGTATCTTTCCTTTAGGCCTGCGTTCAGAAGGGCCCATTTTAAATCACCAATCCAGGCCAGCCCACTTAAAGATTGTATAGGCTTGGATTGGGCTACAGCGGCTTGCTCATTGCTCGAGATAGACCGATCTTAACAGGCTTAGAATGAGGAAAAATAGTAGAGCCCACTCCTATTTTCTTGTTTCCATGGTCCATGCATTCCAATGTACGCCTATAACCAATCAACCACTCTCATCGGAGTATCACCTAATCAAACTTCATTAGCAGGCAACGACAATGAATTACTCTTAGATGGGGAGGTCTGTAATTGGGTTGGGTAAGTCGGGTTTGGGTTGGATTAAGATACATTGGATTGACTTCGGGCCGGGTTAAATTCTGAGTTGAGCCAGCAAACGTTAGAGTATAACCCTAAACGTTAAAGTTAGAATTGATCCATGCGTCAATTCGAGTCATCCCTAAAAATATTTAGAATTTAAAAAATGAAACAGCATAAAAAGTTTGAATCGATCCTCCAAGTTTCTCATAGCGTAGTAAATGTTTTACACCGGTTCTCTAAAGTATAGTACGTTTTTGCCCCTTTTAGTGCAGCATCGAAATTGAATTAAATCCCTTTAGCATCCGTAAATCATGTGATACGGGTATCTTAGTTTCTATGAAGAAATTTCTGTGTTCAATCATAAAAGGAGGGAAAATTTGGGTTTTTGAAATAATATAAATTGTACATGCAAACCCAATTAACATGATGAATAACTAATAACAGAAGGTACTACTTGTCTAATGACTCCACCCCACAAGGGAGGTCAGAATCATTAAAGGAGGCTTTAGGCTGTATTTTAGCAATCTTTATTTTAAGGATTTATCTCCTTTCTTAGTTTAAAACTCAGTTTTCTTAGGGGTATTTTAACTGTAAAAAAAGAAATAAGTCCTTAAAATAAGGAATGCCAAATATGACATTAGTATTTATAGAAAACCTTAACATTTTCTTTGATTTGAAAAAAAAGGTAGAGAGAGGTGAGGAAGCGGGTACAACGTTCTTACTCGGTTTCCTACATTTTCCTTCATTTTCTTTTTCTACCTTTTTTTTCAAACCAAACACAACAGTAAAGAAAGTTTAAATATTTCGTAAGGCAGTATATACCATTACCACTTATTCACAAAGAAGAACACAGTCCTCCCTAGCTTCTCATACAACCAGTAGTATTACCAAGATTTTAACTGAAAAACATTTGTGAGGGGAGGTCTTTGTCCCAACTAAAACGACTATGAAAGGGGTGATATTGGATTTTTAAAAATATTTAGCTGCAGGTGAGGCCATATTACCTAGATCTTGATGGATTCCTAATGGAGGGAAGGGGAGGGGATGTTTTTTGTCCCATGATATCACCCAACAAGGGATGTCTTGGCATTTTGCATAAATGTGTGGAGAGTTTTATGGTGCATAAATTGCACCTAGAAGATGCAATTTGCAAGGTGCCAAATGGCACTATGTATCTGCCACCGACAGTACACTATGTATTACCAATAAGCAATTGGGTTCAGCCAATTCAGCAGTTTTCAAATGACCCCTAACAAAGTGGAAGTTCTTTAATAAAAGATGTTCCATGTATATTTTATTATACCCACATTGCCCTTAAATAATGGGTGTTCTATAAATGAACAAAATGCCACTGACCTAGAGATGAAGGACATGTTTTAAGTGACATTATTGAGCATGAGGATATATCAATGTCAGGTGTTGGTGCGGTCATTGATGATGTATGTTTTGGCAGCTACCGCCTAGCAGATGATTCAGATGCTTAGATGAACAATCCCTACCTTGATTGTAGCTTGGACATCTAGCTAAATGGTTCCTAGCTCGAAGATGGCTCGGACGCCTAGCTGAATGGTTCCTAGCTGAAAGGTGGCTCGGACGCTTAGCTGAATGGTGACAAGCTGGAAGGTGGTTGGGATGCCTAGCTGAACTTTCCCTACTTGGAAGGTGGCTCTGATTCCTAGTTGAACTGTCCCTAGCTAAAGGTGGCGAGCTGCATAGCTTATTGGTGTGACCTGCAAGGAAACAATGTCAGAGTGCCTGGGCTTCTTTACTCCGATGCTTAAGTTAGTGAATGCGAAGATTTTGTGAAAGCTAAAAGTAAGAGAGCTAGAGAGCTACATTGCGCATCTACCTATTGAGGTTGGAGGTAAGGCCTTTATATAGGCATTGTTTGGCATGGGCATCACGCACCATGTCCAAGATCTCCAGAAAGACGTGCCTAACTGGTCTGAAGTCTTCAGAGGTAGTTGTGCATGTAGGCTGACTTTTGCGCCTTACTCGATTTCCTTCGGAACACTCGATGTTAGAATTGACTTCCGAGAGACCCGAGAGTGACAGAATGTATGCAAAGTTGATCGATGAGCACGTCTTGCAGGTCGCCACCAAGACCTCAATTAGGTCGACGAGCCTTCGAGGGAGGTCGCTCATCACGTCGAGGTCACTTCGGTCGGTACTAATGAGGTACCACCAGTTGGCCCTAGACAAGGTGCTGCTAGCTGCCTTGAGTTGTGGACGAGGTCACCAGCTAGATTTCCACTAGGACGACAGTAGAGGCAAATCGCTAGATTGGCAGCAGAGGTAGGTCGCCAGGTTGGCAACAGAGGCTGGTAGCCAAGTTGGTGGCGGAGGTAGGTCGGCAGGTCGGTGATAGGGGCAGGTTGCCAGGTCGGCGATAAAGGTACATCTAGGTCGGCGGTGGAGGTAGGTCGCCAGTTGGGACTCCATCATTTTGGCCAAGGCAAGTTGTCACCTAGGTGATGTTGGGATGTCATCCAACTATTCTACGATGCCATGTGTCATGATGTTAGTGGAGGACCAAATCTGCCCTAATAAGTCATGAATTCATGATCAAAGTTTAGATCTTTGAAAGTATTATTACATGACTCGGTTTTCGTATTTCAATTTAGGTAATGCCAATGAACAGCCAAATCAATGTACTTCTTTGTTTCTTTATCCATATAACTAGTGTGTAGGAGCACGTCTATGCATGAGAATTCAGTTTATTTTTCAAAACTGAACTAAATAAACTAAAATTTTAAAAATCAAAATTAAAACCTAAAAACCAAACTGAAATCATTTTTTTTTTTCAATTTTCAGTTATTCTGGTTAAAAGTGAATTTTAATAATATATAACATATAATATATTTTATGAAATCAAATTTCATTAGAATATGTTACACATTACATATATATAATAAAATTTAGTTAATTTTGTTTTTTCGGTTAATTAAATTTCTCAGTTTAAAAACTAAAACCAAAACCAAAACTTTTTGTTTGGTTTTTTTATCTTAACTGAATAATGCTCACCCCTAATTATTATTATTTTCTAGAATAAGAAACTGGAATAAACACAAAGTCAATTTTTCATCATAGAAAATAAGAATGCAAGTTGATCGAATTGGGCCGGTTTAGCTCAACCCAGGCCAAACCTAAGAATTGGGCTTAAAGCCTGAGCCCAAGGTCAAATCCGAACTATCCATTAAGCCAGCCCACACTAAAATTTGATACTTTGAGGTAGGGCTCAGGCCTGAGCTAGGCTCAGGTTGGTAAATCAACCCACAATAGTTGATATACATGTATGTGTATATCTATTCATGTATGCATGCTAATATGTGTCTAGGCCATGTAAAATTGCACATTGCATTGCATTGATCTGGGGTCGGGTTGGGCACACTCAAGCTGCATAAATGAACCAATTCTACTACGTACGGTACAAATTTCATATTCCGAGAAACAGCTGCTCTTCAGCCTTCCCAAACGGCCACTGATTCTGAGAATGTTAGAGATGAATGGGTTGCTTGACCATTGGCTGAAGTTAAAGGGAAAAGGTTGCTACCAAATTAACCCCTAATGGATAGACATGAATATATATATATATATATATATATATATATATATATATATATATATATATATATATATATAAAAGAAAACACATCCATTGTTGGCTTTGCAATTTGCAGAAATAACCTTTATATAGAGAGAACTGCCACTGCTGTTACTGGCAGCTGCTACCATGTATGTGGCACAGAAATGGGCTACCATCCTTTATAGCTGTTTTTACAGTATGAACTGGCACAACCATCCACAGACCCCTTTCACAGGCAACCAAAAACAGGGAAAGACTCTTTAACTACCCACCAGCTTATTTTAAGCCTTGAATCCCAATCAAGATTATTTGCTCAGTTCAGTTCAGCTAATAATCAATCTTTTGATATTAGGCCAAAGTTGGATTAGAAATATAATATACAGCCCCAAATGCATGACCCACAGTAAATATTTGAAGATGATAAATAAAGAAATCAAACCATGTTTAGCAATTTGCAGCTTTACTATCTCTAAATAGATAGCATTTGCTGTACACTCATGTACTCTTGAATCTTAGCTTAATCTTATAGCTACGAGTGAAGAAAAACTTTTCCATGTTTAGCTAGCTTCCAAGTTTCTTACTGAACCCATTTGATACTTCAAAAATTGATACAATCCTACTTGTTTACTAAGATTAAGATCGTGTTTGGAAGAGTGGGCGTTTTTTGAGACCGATTTTCAAGAAAAAATGCCCATGCTTCTAAGATCTATTTTTTGCAAAAAAATGCTTTTGCCACCTAAGCAGTGAGCAATATTATGCTGTTTGGTAAGGTACCTTTTTTCATGTATGTTCTGACAAGTAAGCACCACATAGGATACACATCAGTCAACCATTGGATGAAATGGTTCACCGTGTTTCATGCATCAGTGGGGTCCCGATTTATGAGACATGCCCAATTTTTCAATAAACACCTGAACCAAACATTCATATATATGGGTGTTTGTTGAAACACCTATGTGAATCCGATGTGACACCGTTTTTTTTTGAAAAATGACCACGGTTCCAAACATCCCCTAAGTTGACATGATTAGCATACGACTTCCAAAAATCCATGTCTTTTGGTCCCTTTCGTGGGGGTGAGTGGTAACTAGAGGACTGCCTTACACCATCTCATCATGTTTAATAAATAGAGAAAATACCTAGCCATCCGTCCACCAACTTGGACGTAAAACAGGCTTCCAACAGGATCAACACCAAATCTCATACATAAACTGGACTATTTTTTTATGAGGAGCCTTTTTTTTTTGTTTCCGATCATTAATTGATAATTGATCCAATCGATTCTTGTGTTACCTTCAGTTCCGGTTTTTAAGTTGAGGATTTGATGATACTCAGGGGTATTCTTCTTTTGGATTTTGAGAGAGCGAAAGTTGGTCAATGGGATTTTAGTTCCTATTGACCAAGAATTTCCGATTTATGTGGAGATGAGGGAAACTTTATTTTCCTAGGTATCACTTATCCATTGGGTAACTAACTTTCCCACTTGAATGAGACAAAAACATCCCTTTTAATAATAATTTTTTTATGACTAAAATGGTCATTACTTATTTACCTAATAAATAAAAGAACATGGATAAATGTATTTACCTGAATAAATGTTTTGTAGAAAAAACTTATAATTGCATTTACCTGAATAAAAAACTTACCTAAAAGTGAATGACAGTATCTTTAATTAAGAGATGGGCATATGGCCCATTCATCAAGCCTTTGCCACACATTGAATGATGTGTGCCACTCAAACAAAGTAACATACGCTCTGACTCAATATGTTTGAAAATTTTCCTTCCAAGTTCTACTATCTCATGGCTTAGAAAAGTGAGATGCATATTTGACCTGATTTTGTGCTCAACTAAAAACAAATTATAGTACTCAAAACTGATTCAGTTAGCAATCCAAAACTAAGAATAACGTAGATTAAGGCCTTAACTATTCCATAATTTTTTTCCCTGGTGAATTCATGCACCTTAGAATTGAATGCTATTTATATAGGAATAAAAATTCTACAGACCCACTACAACTCTATATATAAATACCCCTCTACAACTCATTAGCGTTTCCATATCGATCGAGAAGATAAGAAATCAGTCTAAGTAGTTGACAGAAAGAAAGATGGCTAAGCTTTTCCGCAGTTTCTTCTTCTTTGTCCTCTTACTCCTTTCAGGTTTCTTTCTTAAACATAATTAATTTCCTCATTTTCAATTGTTTGTCGTCTCTGTTTAATTTACTCATCCATTTATATATTTTCACTCCTAACAATAATACATGGACACATCTCTTTCTCTATCAACATCAGAAACCAACTTGCTATTTGGACAGTATTGCAAGCTACACACTGTTCAACCATGCATGGTTACATCACAGTGCACCACATAACATCACATGGTGCAACCTTCAACAGTTCAAGATTGTTATTCTTTCTTTCAGTTATATTTATATATAAATTTGTCTCTGTGTTGCTACATGCAACCATTTATGGGTGAAAATGGGAATCCTGTGCAACAGATACAGACTTGGTCTAATTCATTTGCTTATTGTATAAAAGATAGTTCTGTTGCAGTTGTATCAATGGTGCACAGTGCGGGTACAACGTGCTGTGCTCGGATGGACGGCATTGGTTGTGCCACAAGTCGTGATCCGTGCGTCCGGGAGTATATATATATATATATGGTGGCCGTATTTATTGCTCAGGCAATACCTGTGACTGTTTTTACCATGGGTTTCAAAACCGGACCGGTTTTACCCTAAAACCGTTGATTTGGTCAGTAAATTATTGACTTCAGTGGTGAAATTGTTTGAACCGTTGGAACTGTTCAATAGTTCAGTCGATTTTTGTTTTTTTATTCATTTTTTGTCAGAATGGACTGTTCGTTCGATTCAATGATCAAACTGTTTAACCTAAAAACTGAACCTCTGACCGGTTCAATTTTAAAAACCTTGATTTTTACCTTTGTAATTAAGTTGAATAGCCTCTTCCCTTTTGTTGGTGATGGAGTGCATCCAAAATAAAAAGGATTGCAGTGGTAGTTTCCTTTCTCTCTGCCATCTCTTCCTCTATATTAAATCACACTACAGAAAAAACAATTTAAGGCGGCAATCTTTAGTCTGTCGTCCCAGTGACTGCTGGCTTATGTCAAAACCACCGCCTCTGATTGCTGGTCTGAGGCGGTTTGAAAAAAAAAAATTCATTATTTGCGTTATTGTACGTACTAATGCAAACATCGTAAGGAAGGCAATTCTGGTTTCTGGACCAATCAAGTAGGTAATTCTGGTCTCTGGTTTCAAAAGACTCATCATGCATGGTTTTCTGGACCGGATCAGACAGTTAGACCGGAAAAATCGGAAATCAATCAGATGGTTGGTTTCATTTTATCCTAAAATCGTTATTTCATCAAAACTTGTTGATTTGGTCAGCAAACCATTGATCTGAATGGTCAAACTTCGAATTGTTCAACTCGAGAACTTTGACAAATTCGTTGTTTGATTCAGTTATAAAAACCTTAACATCATGCTTAGAAAACCAAGGGATTGGAAGTTGGAAGTTGGTACTTGAGTGGACAATTCTAAGTCATGTAACTCAGTTTTCATTTATTTTATCAGGTTAGATATTTGAAGCACAACTACAACGAAAGAGGTCATTTGAGATCACCATGGATGCTCTCTTAACCTTTGCAAATGAAACTTAGAGGGAGAAGAGGATCCTCACTTCCATATTAGAGAATGGAGCTCATAATGTTGTTGATATGAACTACATGCTTCACAAAGTCATTTCCTCCAAAATGTATAGCATTCTCTTAGGAAGAAGATCCATGAATGCAGATTGGAAATTACATTGAAAGCAGTTACGTTGTTGAGACTTTCCTATAATTCTCTTTTACCAGACCAGGGTTCTATTAAATGCACATAAAAAAAAGTCTAGATATTTAGTTCATGTGGGATTCTCTACAAATCCTAAGCTTAGGTGCTTACCTACTACCAGATAGGATGGATACAGTTCTGGCTTCAAACACAACTGGCTGATTGCTTATTAACTGTAGTTGTTTTCCAGTAAGTGTATCGGCAAAGGCATTTGCCTCAAACAAAACAGCCCAAAATAAGCTATTCCTTCCCACCCCATGTTTAGCAAATGTATCATCAGAGGCATTTGCATCTCATCTTATGACCCAATTACAAGCCACCTCTATCCCATGTATAACAATTTAACAGCTTTCTTCTTTTCATAAGTGTTGCACCACCATCCATCTTCCTCCTCTTTTAGGAGCCAGCTAATTACAAGTTTTGAATTACCTTCAAATAACAACTTCCTGACATTCATATCTTTAGCTTTTTGGACCCCTTCAATAACCAGTATAATTTCAGCTAGGGCAGATGGACCTGAGTAGAGTGTGATGATCGATATTTCCTTCTTCATTCCTAAAAACTCTATCTAGGGCAGATGGACCTGAATTGCCTTCACTACTACCATCAAAATTAAACTTAATTAAGTCACAAAGGGGTGGAGACCAAACAGGCCTAACCACCTCCTCTTTAGGAGTAGAATCAACTACCTCTCTCCACTTTCTCATCCCCTCAACGCCGAACACCTTTAAAGATGCCCAAAGACTTAACCCAATGAACCACCTTGATGGTAATAGCTTCAATGACAGCTTTTCTACTTCTATTTTCAAGAAAATTCCTTTCCTCCCAAATTGTCCAATACACTGCTGCCCTCGTGCATCTCCATAGAAATCTTTCCCTCTTCTTTGATTGAAATGGCAACGTCCTTTTAAATATTTTATAAGTGCATGCTTTTGCTTCTTACTGAGCTGCCCACCAAAAAGTTAACACTATTAAAAAAGGGTGCATTCTTGTCAATTTTACATCTTATAGATGCCTGTTTTTGCATGTCAACTTTTGCTTCTTACTGATGTCTGATGATTATGTATGCAAAATTTTTTCTTCTTATGAACGCCTGCCTGTTCACAGTCAGTCACACCTGACATCTACAGGCCTGACCTCACTTTTGATTAGCATCAATATTCCCTCTTGCTTAGCATGTAAGGAATATGAATTCATCAATCTTAAACAAGCTAATTCTTGAATTTTATGGCAAGAAGCTGATTGAGCTGTTAAGCATAAATACTTCCTCTTGGTTAGCATGCACAGTTGCCTAATAGGTGTTGCTACCAAACTATCCCCTAATGGTTAGGCATGAATAGTTGTCTAATTATAACCCCACTGTTTGGATTTTCAAAATGGATCTAAGATAGCCCAATATCTATAAAGGACAATAGTTCCTCCCTCCGGTACGTATAATTGGTGAGCCTTGTTGACTTAGCAGGGCTTTTCTCTAAAGTTTTCAAACTTCAAAGTAAGATGGTGTTGCTACTAGCAGCTGCTACCATATGTATCAGAAATGGGTCACCATCCTTGTATATCTGTTTTTCCACTATGAACCGAAAACAACCACCTTCAAACAGTGAAAGACTCTTTAACTCCCTGCCAGTTTATTTTAGGCATTGAATCCCAATCAAGCTTGCATTCCGGACATGAAAGCTCCTCACGTACAAGTAGGAGTCTAAATTAGTAGAGATGAGCCAAGATTTGCTCAATTCAGTTCAGCTCATTGAAGTCAATCCTTTGATATTAGGCCAAAATTGGATTAGAAATATACAGTCCCAAATGCAAGACTCACGGTAATTATTTGAAGATAGTAAATAAAGAAAAAAAATGGTTCAGTTATTGGTAAAAAATGATGGTAAATAAAGAAACCCTTGCAATAACCCTTTGCAATTTGGATTTCCAAATTAAAATGGATCTACTGGTAATGGTGCTGTTATGATTTGTGGACCTTGTTAAAATGGATCTACTGGTAATGGGTCACCATTCCTTGTGTAGCTGTTTTTCCAGTATGAAGTGAACACAACAACCATCTTCAGACTCCTTACATATACAACCACAAACAATGAAAGACTCATTAACTATCTACCAGATTATTTTAGGCCTTTTATCCAAATCAAGCTTCTATCCAATGGCAAGAAAATTCCTCACCTACAAGTAGAGATGAGTCAAGATTTTCACTGATAGTAAGATTCAGCTAAGTTCAGCTCAGTCAACTCAATCTTTTGATATTCTGTTAAAATTGGATTAGAAATATACAACCCTAAATGCAAGACCCACCGTAATTATTTGAAGATGGTATATAAAGAAGCCATATTTAGCAATATGCAGCTTTACCATCCCTAAATAGATAGCATTTACTGTTATTGTACTCTTGATCCTAACCAATAGTAAAGAAAAACTTTTCCATGTCTACCTAACTCCCAAGCTTCTTAATAAGTTGTACTGGACCCATTTGATACTTCAAAAATTCGATACCATCCAATTGTTTCTATTGCATAAAACCCAGATATCCAAATTTGAATGACACCCAAAAGCAAAAGAAAAACAAAGATAAAAGAGAAGTAAACAGAGATAACACACAAATTTACATGGCGAAGGAGGAGCAAAAGTCCACTACGAAATCAACAATGGTGAAGAGTATAGAGTTGTGCACACACAACTTCACTTACTGAAAATCCTAAACCCCAAATACACCCAAATCGCTCGAATTCTCTCTCAAGTGACGTGTCATGTCATTTAGCCAAATTGTCCAATTGTCCAAGTTGTGTCAACAGCTGTCCAACTTGTATTGACATGTATATATACATCTCTAATATGCAAAAATGAATTATCATTCGAATTCTTCATTCTGAGTCTTGATTTTCTTAGTATCAGAGCCTGACCAAGTCAGGGTGTTTTCGTATCTCTCCCATGAACATTCTCCATTAGGCGGTCTTCGTCTCTGATGCCAGTGAACTTCAACGTCTTTGTTCCTTGTCTCCAGCGTTGCTGAACTACAGTATCGTCATTCTTGATACCCTGTTTTCTTGAAGTCTAAAACTGTCATGGCCGGAGATCTAGATCCATCCTCTCTGTATCTCTTGCACCCGTCAGATAACCCTAGTTGCTCTTGTATCATGCACACCCAATCAATAACTTACCAAGTTGGTGTCCCACTCGGGCATCGGTCTGGCCGGTTTGGCGTGACTTGCACGCGGCCTACACGCGGCCTGGCGTGGCCTGCGCATGGCCTGCGCGACCTTGTCGAACTGGATCAACCTGGCACATGATCCAACCTGGCCGACCTAGTCGCCCATAAGACGCCCACCGATAAAATTGGCATGCATACCCCACGAGCTCGATAGCTCACCAAAGAGCTCGCCAAGGAGCCAGGCAGCTCGGCAGAGCTTGCCACAAGCAGCTCGGCATAGCTCCCCCGGGCAGCTCGCCACTTGTAGGGTAGCTCGGTACAGAAGAGTAGTTTGGCGTATCGCAGGAAGATCTCCTACCTGACAACCTGGCCTAGACACCGACCCGCCGACTGACGCAGGCACCGACCTGACAACCTGGCCTAGACACCGACCCGCCGACTGACGCAGGCACCGACCTGACAACCTGGCCCAGGCGCTGACCTGGCCGCCTGACACAAGCACCAGCCTGACGACCTTGAGGAGTTCACCGCTGTACCCCGATTCTGACGGGATGTGACGAGTCTTACCGCTTGGAGGCTTTTCACCCACCTAACCTGCGATGACTTCGGTATATAAAGACCTCACCCTCCAAGTGGGGAGGGGGGGGAGGATGGAAAAAAATAGAGGTAATCCCTGCTCTCTAGCTCTCTCATTTCTCCAATATCATTTTCAAGCTCTCTACAATCAGAGTGCTAACTTAAGCGTCAGAGAGTCCCCGTCGGGAAAATACCCCTGAGTCCTCTGATTCAGTTCTCACAGGTCCCTCAGCTCCCGCCACCTACAAAGAGGAGGAAAAGATGGAGTTCTCGCAGGCAGTTCTCCACCAGGGAGTTCGCCACCAAGCAGCTCTCCACCAGGGAGCTCGCCACCAGGCAGTTCTCCACTAGGGAATTTGCCACCAAGTAGCTCATCACCAAGGCACTTCACCACCAGGTCAAATGACGAGGTACTTAGCCAAAAAAAAATTGATACACCACAAAAAATTGGTATGTGACCAGAAACGGTTACATCAATTGGCGCCGTCTGTGGGAAAACACTACAAAAAGCTAAGTTCTCATCCTACAAAAGTTAAGTTCTCATCTTACCAAAGCTAAGTCCTCACTTTTTAGAAATTGAAGCTATCGCTTTATAGTTTACATTTTTTATGAACTCGAAGACTATGCAAGGAGCTAACAGACTAAGTAGCTCTACCAACCTTACTTTCAATTCAGATAAAGCCTCATCAGTCCTCTCCGCAAGGTCCCCCCTACAAAGATGAGCTCTTCGAGGCTTCCGCGGGAGTTGGCGGCCAACAGACTACATAGGCGCCCTTACCGTTCGAGCCTTCCAAGGCTCCCGTGTGAGCTGGCAACCTAAAGTTAGTAGTGCTTCCCCCGAAGGTTGAGCTCCTAGTAGCTTCTTGTTGGGGTGGGTGACCGGCATTACGAAGCTGATGCAACGCAATCACAACTCGGCACCTAGCAGGCAGCTCAGCACCTGGTAAGCCCGACACCTCACAGGTAGCTCAGCACCTGGTCAACTCGACACCTCACAGGCAAAGCCTACGGGCCACATTACTACTTAAGACCCAATCGCCTCTTCGGCACGAGCAAAGTCAAAAAAGAGTAGACTACGAGTCACTCCCAAAAGCCTATGGGCCACATTACTACTTAAGACCCAATCGCCTCTTCAGCATGGGCAAAGTCAAAGAAGAGTGGACTATGAGTCGCTCCCAAACTCTACAGGCCACATTACTGCTTAAGACCCAGTTGCCTCTTCGGCATGGGCAAAGTCAAGAAGATTGGACTACGAGTCGCTCCCAAAGCCTATGGGCCACACTATTGCTAAATACCCAGTTGCTTCCTCAGCATGAGCAAAATCATCAAAAGTGAACTATAAGTTGCCCCTAGAGCCTAAGGGCTACACTACTGAACTGGCGAAGACCTCCTCACCTTACTGGCAGCGCGCCACATACAGGTAGCTCCCAAAGCCTAAGGAATTAGATCAGCACTTACTAGCTCGTCAACTTACGGGCCAAAAGAACAAATCTACTCCCTTCGCTGAGTTACTCTCAGCTCGGGAGTGGGGGGCAAATGATGAGGGCAGATTTGGCTCTCCAGTGAAATTGTGACACGTGGCACCTCGTGACAAATAGGCAAACACCTAGGCAACAACTTACCAAGTTGGTGTCCCACTCGGGCACCGGTTTGGCCAGCCTGGCACAACCTGCACGCGGCCTGCATGCGGCATGCGCGACCTGGCCAACCTAGCCGCCCATAAGACGCCCACCGATAAAATCGGCATGCATACCCCACGAACTCGGTAGCTCACCAAAGAGATCGCCAAGGAGCTAGGCAACTCGGCAGAGCTCACCACAAGCAGCTCGGCATAGCTCTCCCGGGCAGCTCGCCACTTGTAGGGTAGCTCGGTACAGAAGAGTAGTTTGGCGTATTGTAGGAAGATCTCCTGCCTGACAACTTGGCCTAGACATCGACCCGCCGATTGACAATGCGTCGACCTAACAACTTGGCCCAGACACCGACCTGTCGACTAACGCAGGCGCCGACCTGACAACCTGGCCCAGGCGCCGACCTGGCCGCCTGACACAAGCGCCAGCTTGACGACCTCAAGGAGTTCACCACCGTACCCCGGTTCTGACGAGATGTGACGAGTCTTACCGTTTGGAGGCTTTTCACCCACCTAACCCGCGAGGACTCCGGTATATAAAGACCTCACCCCCCAAAGGGGGGGGGGGTGGGGGAGGGGAGGATGGAAAAAATAGAGGTAATCCCTGCTCTCTAGGTCTCTCATTTCTCCAATATCATCTTCAAGCTCTCTACAATCAGAGTGCTAACTTAAGCGTCGGAGAGTCCCCACTGGGAAAATACCCCCGGGTCCTCTGATTCAGTTCTCGTAGGTCCCTCAGCTCCCGCCACCTACAAAGAGGAGGAAAAAATTGGAGTTCTCGCATGTCCCTCAGCTCCCACTGCCTATAAAGGAAAGTTCACCTCATGCAAAGGGCAGTCGGGTTGCGCTACACTAGGGAGCTCCACCATTCTTTGAGTCATAAGTCGCCTCGGAGTAGGGAGCTCGCCGCTAGGGAGATCGTCACCAGGCAGTTCGCCACTAGGCAGCTCTCCACCAGGCAGTTCGCCACCAAGCAGCTCTCCACCAGGGAGTTCGCCACCAAGCAGTTCTCCACCAAGGAGTTTGCCACCAAGCAGCTCTCCACCAGGGAGTTCGCCACTAGGCAGTTCTCCACCAGGGAGTTCGCTACCAAGCAACTCTCCACCAGGGAGCTCGCCACCAAGCAGCTCTCCACCAAAGAGTTTGCCACAAGGCAGTTCGCCACCAAACAGCTCTCCAGCAGGGAATTCGCCACCAGACAGTTCTCCATCAGGGAGTTCACCACCAAGCAGCTCTCCACCAGGGAGCTCGCCACCAGGGAGTTCGCACCAAGTAGCTCATCACCAAGGCACTTCACCACCAGGTCAAATGACGAGGTACTTAGCCAAAAAAAAAAATGATACACCACAAAAAATTGGTACGTGACTAGAAACAATTACATCACTAACTTATGTTGATAGAGAAATTTGGAAGGACCTTGAGGAACAGTTTTCCCAAGGCAATGCACCTCAAGTATACCAGCTCAAGAAAGATATGTCTCTCTTGCATCAAAATGAGCTTTCGGTTGCTTCTTATTTTACCAAAATGAAAGGATTATGGGATGAACTTGGGATGTTGTCCACCACACCGGATTGTACTTGTGGAGCTGCAAAGGAATTGGCAGTCGAACGAGAGAAAGACAAGCTCCATCAATTCTTGACGGGCTTGGATGACACCTTCAATAGTGTGCGGTCGAGCATCCTTGCTTCCGATCCACTTCCGATGATCAATCGTGCTTATGCACTTATTATTCAAGAAGAAAGGCACCAACTCATGGTGTCTCAGAAGGGCATCTTGATGCAAGAGTCCACTATGTTCAATGCATCTGTTAATCGACCCTTGTTCCCAAAGAAGGATAATACTACCAACACTCGCCCAAGACCACGATGTGGTTACTGCAAAAAGACTAGCCGTACCAAAGAAAGATGCTATGAATCAAATGGATATCCAGAAGGTTGGAAAAAAGGCAGCCCAGACAAGAAGAATGGATCTGCAGGAACTCAAATTATAACCTGTGCCAAGGCTGACCAAACTTATCATTCTACAGCATCCCCAGTGGCTGGTTTGATAGCTGCTCAATATGCCTAGTTAATCCGATTGCTGAATGCTGAAAGGCAATCAATTTGTGCCTCAATTGCGTCCGATAAGGCCTTGCTATCTCTTGATACTTCTATTTGGATTCTAGACAGTGGTGCCTCAGGCCACATGGTTTCAAACACATCATACCTCAGCCACTGTGAGCCTCTATCTATGCATCGTTCGGTTTTGCTTCCTAATGGTGAAGCTCTTAAAGCCACACACATTGGCTCCTTCTTGCTTACTCCCACTATCGTTATTCCCAATGTTCTTTATGTTCTTGGGTTCAAATATAATCTACTGTCAATCAGCAAGCTCACCATTCAATTCGACTGCATTGCTTTGTTCTCTTCTACCTGTTGGTCATTACAGTATCGAGTCTCCAAAACTCCAATTAGCAAGGTGGAATTAAGCGATGGTTTGTACATTTTATGGACCTCCTCTACCAACAATAAGATACCTGCATTTAGTTCTAGCACTACAGATAGCTCAACGCTATGGCATAATAGGCCCGGACATCCATCCTCACGACAGTTATCACCACTACAGCTTGGCCAATCCCACTTTTCAGCTCCGTCTATTTGCGATGCATGCCATCAAACAAAGCATACTCACATTTCTTTCTCAATAAGCATGTCTCGAGCTCAAGCGCCACTTGATTTGATACATTGTAATATATGGGGACCCTATCATATTGCCTCTAATTCAGGTGCACGTTTCTTCTTAACCATAGTCGATGATTACAACAGCTCAACATGGGAAAGGATTTCTTTCTGGCCATATGCTTCAATTTTATATCCAAAATGGCGTTGTACATCAGAGAACCTGTGTTGATTCCCATCAGTAGAATGGGATTGTTGAAAGAAAGCACTGACACCTCTTGGAGGTTGCTCGGGCATTACGGTTTCATACTGGATTACCAAAATTATTTTGGGGAGAGTGTATTCTCACTGCATATATGTGGATTATCCTTTTGGGCAAAAAGAATGCAAAGTATATGAGATGGCCACTAGACATATTTTCATGTCTAGAGATGTTACATTCCATGAACACTTGTTCCCATATGCCAGCACCGCTACGCCCATCAGCTAGCCCACAAAAATTGTTCTATTACCAATTGTTGATGATCCCTTTGAGCCCTTCAACCAGCCCATTGACAACACCACTATCAATAGATTTACCACTACTGATGAAACCACTACATTCAATCAGCCCATTGTCGCAACTGATCAAACTGAAAATACCATTATGGGTGGCCAACCCAGTTCCACCACTGACCAACCAGTTGGGATTTCTAAGCCCACCTGAACTAGGAAACTTCCTTCTCACCTAAAAGATTATATCTGCCAATTTCCCACTTCACTATCTTCAACTGTCATCTGTCGGCCTAACCACTTGAGTGAACCTACTACATATTCACAAGCAACCAAAGACCCAAATTGGCGCAATGCTATGCATGAAGAAATTGTTGCACTTGAACGAAACCATGCATGGTCAATCGTAGATCTTCCACCCAGAAAGTGACCCATTGGTTCTAAGTGGATCTATAAACTCAAATATCGGGCTGATGGCACTGTTGAGCGCTATAAGGTGCAATTAGTAGCTAGGGGGTATACTCAAGTAGAAGGGTATGATTATCATGACACATATGCTCCCATAGCCAAGCTTGTAACAATCCGTTGTTTGCTTGCCCTTGCTGCAGTTCAGGGTAGGGAACTTCACCAGTTGGGTGTCAATAACACCTTCTTAAACGACAACCTGAATGAAGAAGTTTATATAACCATTCCTCCTGGCTTTCCTAAACATGAGAAAAATAAGGTGTACAAGCTCCACAAGTCATTGTATATGGGCTTTGTACAATCAGTGGCTGGCTATTCCTTGTTTACATCCAAGGTGAAATGATCATATGTTGTATATGTTGATGACTTAGTCATCACAAGGGATGATACAACATGAAGCAATTCTCTCAAGGCCTATTTGCATGATTACTTCCGCTTAAAAGATCTGGGCCCACTTCAATATTATTTTGGCCTTGAAAATTCCATATCATCCTCTAGGATCTTCATATGCCAGAAGTATGCTTTAACTGAAACAGGGGTGTATGACTGTAAACCACTCACACCCAATGGAACAACAACAACACTTCGTTGACATGGACAGCCCATTACTTGACATTCCGGCCCAATATAGGCGCCTAGTAGGTCGATTGGTTTATCTGACCATAACACAACCTGATCTGAGCTACCCTGTCCATGTGAGGAACACATGCAAACAACCAAGCGAATCCTATGCTACATTAAATCTGATCTCAAGGCATTTTCTTCTCCATAGACAAGGACTTAGTTCTCTATGGTTATAGATTCTGATTGGGCTACATGCCCTTTGACATGGCGGTCCACAACTGGTTATGTGACAATGCTTGATCGGATAACTATTACTCGCTCATTTGCTGAGGCAGAACACCTAGCCATGACTGTAGCTACAAGTAAGTTATTGTGATAGTAAGGTTGCCATTCACATTGTGACTAATCCCGTCTTCCATGAAAATATGAAATACATCCATATTGATTTCGTATGTGAACATGTACAAAGCAAAGAAATTGAACTTCATCATCTTGGTACATACCAAGTCTCAACCAGCTGATCTCCTCACCAAAGCTTTGGGCACTGATTAGTTTTCATTGTTATTAGGCAAGTTGGGCATCACACATGCTCCAACTTGAGGGGGATGTTATAACTAAAGACTATTGTAATAAACTCAAGTGACATGTCATGTCAATTAGGCCAAATTGTCCAATTGTCCATGTTGTGTCAATAGTTGTCCAACTTGTATCGACATGTATATATACATCCATATATTCTGTACAGAAATGAATTATCATTCGAATTCTTCATTCTGAGTCTTGATTTTTACAAACTGCCACAGGGACTCTACCCCACATACACTTCCACCATAAACCACTATAAAATTTTGCCTTTAAAGTTTTACAAGTTACAACAAAAAATTCAAGGCACAAACATAATAGTTTCTTAAGTTGGCATGAGCACATGACTACCCAAGTCCATGTCTTTTATGGGGTGCATGGGTGGTAATTATTAGAGGCACTGCCTCACCCCATTTCATGCTTCTATGGAGAACATAGTTAGCCGTCTGCCCACCAGCTTGGAGGAAAAACTGGATTAATTCCAACGCCAAATCTCATACACAAACTGGACTATTTTGGATGACCAGTCAATTTCTTGGTTTTTGTTCATTGAGAATTGGTCCATTCAAGTTGAGGATTAGGTACTCGTTCTATGGGTTAAGAGTATCTTTAACAGAAGGGCATATGGCCCATTCATCAAGGCTTTTCCACCCATTGAAGTTACATCGTCTTTCATTTGTGTATCACTAAAACAACAAACGCTCTTGATTCAATGTTTTTGAAAATTTCATCAAAGGTTCTTATATCTCATGGCTTGATATGTATATTTGATTTGATTTTGTGCCCACTAAAAGAAAACTATTGTACTAAAAACTAGGGGTGAGTAAAAAAAAAATGAAAAACCGAATTGATCAAAATCAAACTGAAAAATCGATTAATCGAATCAATCAGTTTGGTTTTAGTTCAGTGTTTTTAAAAAACTAAAGGTATGGGTTTGTTTTCGGTTAACTGATACAGAAAATCGACGGTTAACGGAACCAACCGGTATACATATATTTCTATATTATATATATATATATATATATATTTATGTATATTATATATTTTTATATATTATAAATTAATAAAAATGCATTATATATTTATAATATATAATATATTATTTATTATTTAAAATATAATATTTTTTATATATTTATATATATTTTTATAATATATATTATAAAAACTAAAAAACCGACAATTAACTGAACCGATCAATAGATTAACCAATTGATTTTGATTCGATTTCGATTACTGATTTTCCAAAAACCGATAATACCGATTAGGTTACAAAAAAAAGGCCCACTGTACCGTGAGCACCCCTACTAACAACTGATTGAGACCTTAACTATTCTACAGTATTTTTTTTTTTTCTTCTTTTGGGTTGGGGGTTGATTCTGATTCATTCACCTCATACTTCTACTTATCAATAAATCTACAGAACCAGAACTCTATAAATACTCCTACAATTCATTTTCATTTCCATATCGAGAAGCTACACAAAGGTTTCGTGCACGATAGAACATGCACCGCAAATTTGTCTAATTAAGTTGACATAAAGATGGCTAAAAACTTTTATGCAGACTTTATAGAGGTTGCCTCCTCTGCTATACATGAAGCCATTTATGGGTGATAATGGGAATCCGGGTGCAATAATAAATACAGACTTGGTCGTCTGATTCTCCCCAGTCCCCACCCTGTTTTTGGATATTCGTTTTCTTATTGTATAAACGATGGTTGTTGCAGTTGCATCAATGGTGCCCAGTTCGGGTGCTGTAAATACATGCCAAGTTGTTCGGAACAGCAATGGTTGTGATCTCGCCTCATGTCGCCAGTGGTGCTTCAAGGTGTACCATGCCAATGGTTTTTGCTATGCCACTGGCTTTGCTTCCTATCGCTGTGTTTGTATATATAACTGTAGTTAAGGCTCAGTTTAGAAAGATTAGAAATACAAAAATATCGCTGTGTTTGTATTTTGTATTTGTGATCCTTCAAAACTGAGCCTAAGTAGAATAATCTCTTTCCTTTTGTTGATAATGGAATTCAGCTTGCTATAAACAGGAATTACACTAGTAGTTTGCTTTCTCTCTATCATCTCTTCTAAGTAAATGCATATTAATTAAAAAAAAAAGTGGCTTTGCTCTTGTATTAATTGAAAACAAAAGAATTTCGTTATCTGTTTTGTGCTTTGCATGTTCTTAGAACGTGAACAATTTAAAGGAGGCAATGCTGGACTAACCAAGAAGGTCAAACCAATAGTAAGGAAACTTAGAGTGTCAATTCATGGAGAGAATTCAACATAAAGCTGTCAGCTGTTCTCACCAATCTAAGCTGGTAAAAGATAATCGAAGGTTGGAGAAATGTCCAATGGTGCTCCATGCTCAAATGGCAACATTAGTTGTATCATGTATGTTATTAGAAACCAAGAGCAATACTGTTGGACGGATTGAGCTCACAATATAGAGGTCTTGAATGATATGGGAATGGAATGCGGCCTCAATGGACCTTCTTCTTCTTTGTGATGGGCCACCTTCTCTATAATTCCACCGAAGCCATAAGGTATTCCATGAATGCTTGCAGTCCCTACCTATCCAACCTCCCAATCTCTATCCTCCCCAAAACCCCACAGTGGGTTAGATTTTCAGAATCCAAATGCTCCCCACATGAAAAATGCAAAACCCTCCCCATCCATACTCTCTTCACATTTGAGGGTAAGTAGGTATAGTCCAAAACCCACATCTAATTTCCTTTTATTTCTTACTAGTTGGAATTCATGCGATACACGGGATTTTTTAATTGAATTGTAAATTAGAGTTAATGGGCTTTTAAAGAGCTCTAAATACTTATGAACACCTTACCACAAAATTCATCACAAATATTCCCCATTTAACCCTTCATCACACTAAGATTTTAATTTGGGCTATCTCATTAACCAAAATATTCATTTTTTAAATACCCTTGATCATGCCATTTATGGACCAATCAAACCCACCAAATGATCCAAGAGACCAATATCTCTAGAAACCCCATTGTCAGCACTTTATTTTTGCCCAATTCATTGTTGAAACCCCAATTTACCCTGAACACCCGATCAGACCATTATGATCCTTCTAAAGTACTTAAAAATCCCTGAACACCATAACCAGACCTAGGACCTCCATTTATTCTTTTATCAAAATCAAGAATCTTGGTGTAATGGAGGTGAAAATGAGGGGATTTTTTGTTGAAATTTGGTAAGGTAGTGTTTTTAGCATTATGGGTTGATTGGTAGGGTTAGATTGGCCCAATTATGTCAAGACCGGGCATATTTGAAAAGGACTTGATCTAGTCAATGCGAAATTTGATCCAATCAATATTAAAATTTGGTAGGGTGCTGTTTCTTAGCATTATGGGTTGACTGGCAAGGTTAGATTGGCCCAATTATGCCAAGATCGGGCAAATTTGGAAAGGACTTGATCTAGTCAATGCGAAGCTTTGAAACGAAATCTTGGTGCATTGGAGGGGCAAACAAAGCTATTTTAGGTTTAGGGTTTTTAGGGTGTCTAAGTTCTTATGGAAACATCTGATTGATTTTAGAGGGCCAAAATTATGGAAGTTTGGGTCAACGAGAGCATTCAAAATGGAATATTTGTTCGATGATGGGTTGAAGATAGTTGTTGTGTTCAATTTATACTGGAAAAACAACTACACAAGGAATGGTGACCCATTTCTCTACTACATATGGATATGGTAGCAGCTGCCAGTAACAAACACCATGTTATGGAAACATCTGATGATGGGTCAACGAGAGCAAAATAACACTAACAAACATCAAAATTTTCAATTATTTTCTTGAAACAAGTAGAAAACGCATAAAATTATTAATCATCCTTCACATGAGATTCAAAATATTATTAAATTCAACACATAACATCAATTTATATCGCTGATATTCCTTAGGGGCATTCTAGATTCAATATACAAGTTTGGTAGGGTTGGGATTAGCCTAATATCATACCCGTACTCACTATGAAATCCTAAAACATGTCCCCACCCCAAAATGTGTTTTCAAAAAAAAAAAAAAAAAAATCCACCCTCTCAATGTCGGTAGGATAGGTAGCTTCCAAGTAGGGTGGAAATTTCCATCCCTAAATGGAATCAAGAACATTTTAGATTTTTGCAAGTTAAAATGTCTGAATTAATGGCTACGAGTGATCATTCAGTTTATTAGGTTAAAAACCAAACCGAATAAATCAAAATTTTAAAAACTGAATCGAATCCGAATTACAAGAAAACCAAAATAACCAAAACTGAAATTTTTGGTTTGGTTTTTTGTTATTTCAGTTAAAAACCGAATTTAATTAATATATATAATATTATATATTATAACCTATATATATATATATATATATATATTATGAAACTGAATTTCATTATAATACATTATATATAATATATTAATATATTAATATATGGCATATTATATATTAAATGTCATATATTGTATATTATATAATAGATTTCAGTTAATTCAGTTTTTTGGTTAACTGAATTTTTAACTTTGAAAACCGAATTTCCTAAAAACCGAATTACCCAAAAACCAAAACCGGGTAGGGTGGAAATTTCCACCCTTAGATGGAATCAAGAACATTTTGGATTTTTTGTAAGCTAGAATGTCTGAATTAATGACCAAAGTAAAGTGAATTAGAATCAGTTTGATAAACATTCAGTCCTCCCATCAAAGAAACTTCCCTCAACTTATTGTTTCTCTTGTATTTTATACCAAATCAAAGACAGGCTTAATGTTCATTGGAGCAATCTTGCTGGTTGGAGAAGTTGAGGCAAGTGATGCGGTTGCTCATTTGGTGAAGACTTGTAACTGGACCAAGAAGATTTGTTGTTCATTCAGTGGAGTGTTCATTGTTCAACTACTAAATAGAATTTTAAGCACTTGATCTTAGTTGATATAGATGGCTAATTACTATAGCAAGTTTTCAAAATTGGGAATATAATTTTGGAGGATTTAGAAAAGCAGAATCCAACGAAACGACTTGCCATTATGGATTTTAGAGTTACTTATGGGTTTAATTGTTTTGATGGATTAATTGAAGCTATGAGTGAGATGGGAAGCTTTGTAAGGAGAGGAAAAGTTAGTAACTTTAGGGTTGAGTTTTATGGTTTTGAAGTAACTATTGAAGCTTTTCCGCTGAAGATGGGAGCTTCAATTACCTAGAACTCAGTAACTTGGATATTTTGATTTTTGGATTTCATAGTTATGATGGAATTGTTGTAATTGTTGGAAGATATTTGGAATTTCTAATGGCTAGTAATTTGATACTGTCGGTTTTGACTTTCATGGGAATGTTTTGTTTACATCAGGAGCCTATTTGTTGCTCGTTCTTAACAAGATTGGGCAAGAATGGGACAAGATTCAATTTCTATCTAAAAATAAGCAAGAACTAAAGTTCATTTCTTGCCCAATTGTGGTTTGTCCAAAAATCCTATTGCCCTTTGTCAAGAGCTGCTTTCTTTCTTAGAAGAAATATGATGACATACCCTTCATATTTTGGAATACCATTCACATTAATAAAGAGAAATATTGAATAATAGACTTTGATCTCTATGTTAGATCCACCAATTATGTTCAAATTTCCTATAAGAGACACAACACATCTTTTGCATAAAAATTTCTCATAAATTTGAAAGAAATGTGCTGACATGTCCCTAATATTTGAGAAATACTTATTCATGTGAACAAAGAGAAACATTGGACAATAGACTCTCACTTCCACATGGGACCTACTAATTATGTTCAAATTTCTCATGTAGGACTGACCACTAATTGTTTTTATAAAAACTAGCCTGTGTGATGCACGGCTTTATTATGTAAGAAATTGATCAAAAAGAATTCTTGATATTTGCAAGTTTTTGATGTATTGATAGAAAATAATATTTTGTAATTACAATTCATCTACTTGTTTTTTACAATTTTACTTCTATAATTAATCTATATATGGTCAAAACACATATTATATCAACATATAAAAAATTTAGTATTTTAGTTTCAGTTTTATCTAAGGTTATATTATGAAAATGAAGGATGAAATTATAGCTACTACAACTGGTTCCCACCACATGCAAGGAGTCAAAAGAAAATTAATGATAATTAATACTTGGTCCATTTCATTGGTATATTTGTGTCAACTATATCTGTTCTTGTATTTAAATCTTGCTCTATTGCCCAAATCATGGGCTATCTGATTCCTATTCCTATTTCATGTGATTTTTTATGATGGTCTAAAAAGGCCATTAACACAATAAATTTGATCAAACAGTGCAGTTTTGCCCATTTGAAACTGGCAAGAAACCGACCTAAGATGAATCTTTCTACACGTTTTCTATAGGAGAATGAGAGGAACTATATATATATATATATTATAAATGAGAAATATGAGTAAGAAATCGGTCAAGGTGAACTCCTATTTCTATCTTTATCTGTCAATGGCGAATTTGAACATGAACAGAGACTTCAACCAGCGATGCAATGACTAAGAAACCATAAAAGGAACAAATAACATTTCTCAGATGGTGACTGTTAGTAGAGACAGTTTAGACATTCACTGTCTCAGATATATGCTAAGTATGTTTATATCTAGAGAATGATAATGGAGCGGAGCCCCTATTCTGACATCCAAAGAAGGGTGGAGCCCCTGTTTTGATGTACAGAAGAAGGAAACTTGAATCTACCTGTTTTCATGTTCATATTAAGGGTCTGAGATGAGAAGTGCAGATTATAATCCTATATGAAAATAGAAATTGATGTAGAGCGATCTGATCGCTTTGTTGGAAAGCAGTTGGGACGTTGCAATGCTACGTAGTCGGGTCGAACTACAAGAAAGAGAGATCAGAGGTTCTGGGGTACTTTACCTGGTGTGGGCACTCTAATGCTTAAGTTAGCATGGGAGATTTGTGAAAGAGCTGATAGCTTAGAACAACAAATAGCAAGAGCTAAATTGCACGTACCTTGTGAGGTTGAATGTAATGCCTTTATATAAGCGAACTGCAATAGGTCTCATGAAACGTGTTCGAGATCACCGGCCCATCTATCTGGAGTCTATTCTGCACCCGAAGATGGACTCCATGTAAGCTGATAAGGCTTATACAAGTCCACCCGATTCGGATGGGATAAAAATAAAACCCGTTGGCTCACGGCGTGATCCCGAGGAGATCGGAGATAGATGGCTCACTTCTAGAAGGAGGCTATATGGCACCTTGACAGGTCGGTAAATGTGGCGAGCTACTCAGACCCCAGTGCTAGCTAAGTGACCCAAGGTGACTTGGATTGCTGAGGTGTCCAAAAATGCTGAAATGTCACTAAGTCAATGGATCGCTCCACGTGTCATCTTGTCACTAGTAAGGCCAAATTATCCCTCATTAGAAACCAAGTAATAGTAATTTATGTTGGCCAATTTTTTCTGCTAGCATCTCCATCAATTACGTTCCTAAAGAATAACGGGTGGGGCTCTTTTCTAGAAACATGTAGGGGTTGACAAGGAACTAGAGGAATGTTGATGTAGCAAGATGGGAGGCCTAGGTAGGGTGAAGGAGAGGCAAGAGAGAGTGAATGAAAAAGCTAGTAAGGGATAAGGGAGAAAGGAGAGAGGCTTAAGGAGAAATGAGAGAAGGAGAGAGCTATTGACGTGGATTTAATCACTATATAATATAGTAATAAACTTCAAATTTGAAATAAATGTGGCATTTTGGAAAATACTTATTTGCGCTAATAAAAAGATGGGTAAAAGACTTAAACCTTACTTGTTTAACATTAATACTTTTCCCTCCCCTCTTGTTTCTAAACATCCCTTGTTAAAATAAGATACAATTTTATTTAACAAAATTGATCAGAAAACCATATTGTCTAGATCTACAGGTATAAAATGTGCCAGGTCCCCCACAGGTCGACATGGATAGGATCGTGCTTGGCATGGCTTGCTATTTACAATGACAAGTCATGCTAGGTACAACACGACCCCGTAGGCTAGGCTGGGCTGAGAGATTTTGGCCTATGGCATGGCACAAATTATATCGAATATATTATAGCCATTTTATAGCAGTTATAAGGGGGTATAATGGCAAAAATACCCCAATAGCTATAAACAGCTATTTTGGGGGGGTACAAAATAAATGCAAAATGACTAAAATGCCCCAATTGTTATAAATAGTTAATTTAGGGACATTTCAAGTAAAATGATAAAATAAACATTGTAAATGACCAAAATACCCCCTTAACAATTATAATTGACTGGTTTTAAGAGGCTATTTTGGTCAATCATTCTCATATCAAATACAATCTCTCATTCTCATACTCTACTACAATCTACTTTCATATACTTTTTTTTTTTTAATTCAACAAGAAGAAACGCCTAATCAAGTGCATCAAGTTGAAGTTGGCAATTTGGAAGACTTAAAAGCTTTGTATTCGAAGTTGAAATACCAAAGTGTTAGATCAGATTCCAAGGACTGAAGTGCAATTACCGGGTTAGTTGGATTTTTTTTATAAATTTTAAATTATATTAAAATGGATGGTTTCTCTCAGATCCCATTTTCATCATAACAACAATCATTCCAATTCAATCAAATACAATCTTTCAATCTCATACTCTAATACTATTGTACAATATACTCATTATTTTTATTTTCTTTTTTAATTTCAACAAGAATGAAGGCTTGATCAAGTGTCTTAGGTTGAAATTGGCAATTTAGGAGACTTAAAAGCTTTGCATTCAATTTGAAATATTGAATTGACAAAATAGACTCTAAGGACGGAAGTGCAATTACAGGTTTAGTTGGATTCTTTTGTAAATTTTAAATTTTAATATTTATTAAAATGGTCGGTTCCTCTCAAACCCCTTTTCACTTTGGTTCCTTTAGCTTTGACGAGTCTTGATCATTGTACAATAGCACTGGCGATGTTAGAACTAGTGCTACCACTACTAAACAAATCCAATTTGATGTCGATCCTAGTAATTCTACGGCATCAAAAGAGAAAACCAATTAGATTTGGGAATTTTTTACCATCAAGGAGGTAGAGGGAAAGGGCTTGGGAGCAGTTTGTAATAAATGTAAAAATAATTTTACCTATCAAAATATATTTCAAAATGAAACATTGGAGGTGTGCATTTGTCTGATAGATTGGTCAAATGCAAAATATAGATTGCAAGATAAAGGAGGACATGACACAACATTCAATATATCACTAGAAGAAGAGGAAGGTGATACTTGAAGAGTGTTTTTTTTTTTTTTTTGTTATTGTACATTTTGAGTTTTTTTAATTTTATTTGTAAATTTTTTCAATTCAATTGTAAATTTATATTTTCAATTTTATTGTATTTTTTCAATTCCATTTAATCATTTTATATTTTCTTTATATGAATTGATTAAGATGCTTTTTTTAATTATCGTTGAAATCATTGAATTAGTCATTTTTTTTCCTTCAAAACTTCATTACTTTTTATAATTTTGCGAGTATTTGATCTTCTGAACTGAAGTGAAAAGGAACGAAAGTGAGAAAATCTGGAAAACGGAATAATATGGACCGGCCCGGCACCAGGCCCAATGGGCTACGGGAGCAGGCTCATGCTGGGGCCCACCCCAACCTCACGAGCCCGCCGTGCTGGCCTGTACGGCCTGCTACAGTTGAGAAATCATTCCCAACCCACATCCTGCCCGTGAAATTGTCACTTTGTTGGGTCTTCATTCTTCATCTCTTCTACATATTCATCGGTTCATCCCCACCGATTGTCCAATTGAACCAGATAATAGAGAAGAAGAATTCGGAGGAATGGTACAGAGGATACAGAAATAATGATTAAAACTTAGAAGGTCCCTGCTTCTTTTGCCGCTTCATGTTGATCAAATAGTGAAACATACCCCTTGTGAGTATAGGAGAGGTAGAGAGAGAGAGACCCTCTAGACGGACTCTCTTTCTCTCTCCCCCTCTTCTTTCTCTATTCTCTGTAAAAGCTACGAAATCAATTCACATAATGAAGCAAAATCAAATACAACAGAATATGTAGAGAAGTCAGGGGACCTCTCTCTCTCTCTCCCCTTCTTTCTTTCTCTATTCTCCGTAAAAGCTACGAAATCAATTCACATAATGAAGCAAAATCAAATACAACAGAATATGTAGAGAAGTCAGGGGACCTCTCTCTCTCTCCCCTGCTCCGGTGCTCCCGGAAGCGGAGGAGCTTGACTGGATCCATATAACATCCATCTTGCTCATGTGTTGGGGAGTGGGGACGTAAAAGTTAAAACTGTTAAATACGTAAATGGATCCGGATCCGGATCCGGATCGGATTCGCGTTAAAGCGTTCCATTTTCATTTATAATGGCACCCGAGTGTTTCAAAAGCGCGGGAAATCGGAAGCCATTCTCTCGAGTCTTGTGACAGACATCGGCACTCAATTACATGATGCTAGCTAGATCGACTGAATTCTCTTTCTAGGGTTTGTTTAATTGATGGTTGGGCTAGGGTTTACAGTTTCGATGTTTTCGTTGATCAACAAACTGCACTAGTTCCTGAGAGCGCTGATTTTGGCGACTTCCTTTTATCGGCGCCAGGTAAATGAAGAGAATTTCCAGACAAGAGAGAATCAGAAATTGTTAAACGCGACAAAATTGGTTATGGGTTTGCCACGAGAGAACCAGAGCTGACGAAGATGATATGTGTTGTTCAACCTGTGATGAACGGATTGATCCAAGTGTGTGGTAATATCTTTCAGTAACTAAAATTTTGTTAATATGTGATCTAAAGTTTGGTGCAAAACGAAAGAAATTCAGTAATTGACTGGAAATAAATATGAGGTCAGAGGACCAGAAAGATAAGATAATTGAAAAACTCAGAGAGAAATTCAGATGGTGGCTTGTAGATGTCCTTGTTTTATGCCTTTGTAGTTGTGTTTTGCAAGTGTTTGTTAATTTTCTGATATCTGTAGCACTTTTACCTCCTTACTTGTCTTTTTCCATCATCAGCGAATGGAGAAAGCATAAATGATTTTATTCTGCATGCTATTTTAGTTTTTCTTTCATGTTCCATTTTCTTCACTTTCAAAAGCGACACTGAATGTAAACAAGTCTTAATCACGAAACTTTTATATCCTTTCTAAATGTCCTCTGGTGCTAGTCTTATTTGAAATTATGAGATTTGAAGCAGGAAGGTTATTTCAAGAAAAGTTCTGTGATGTAAATAAACATGAATATTGCCCTTTTTGGTCTGCAAATAAACCTGGAATCCAGGATCTGTAACTGTGCTGTAACAGGCTGGAGGTATGGCAATCCATGCCCATCATCTTTAGAGAGTCAACATGTTGGTGTGAAACCCAAGTTGGTGTCATGTAAAATGAGTCTTAGTCAAGTAAGGAAATTATTAATTAGTTAATTCTTAACTTCTTTTATTAACTTCCTATTTTACTATAAATATATTGTCTTCGGATTCCTCATAACTTGCCATTTGTCTCATTTAGAGGAAACCAGGACCCATGATTGAAGCAGCTGAACCTGAAAAGGTTAATTGAGCTAATAATCACCTTGAACAGAACAGATTATGGCAACTTTTTACTGTAGTGGGGCTCCATTAAAGACAAAACAAGCAAATAAATAAGAAGAAAGAATAAAGGAAACATTTTCAAAACTTACATGCATAATGCTCATCTGATCATGCTGATTTTTGGAAAAGGCAATAAAGTACCCTCCCACGTGGAGCCCATCCACATCCATGTTATGTTAGGTATCATTCCCCTGGGCATGGAAATTGTTGTAGGGAAGCACCCGAGTTTAGAAATGAGTCTTTAGGAAGGTTATTGGAACCTCAAGTTTCTATAAATACGAATTTCTTGAAGATTGTTTATAAGGTTGGATAATCAAATTGTGTAGTGGATTATGGTCAATGAAATTATATTTGAATTAAGATTTTCTGAGTTCGTCTGTACTATTAATTAACAAGGGTGCATGCATGTCAAAATTTTATATCTTATAGATGCCGATGCCTGTTCATGCATTTTAACTTTTGCTTCTTACTGATGTCTGATTATGTATGTCAGACCTTTTCTTCTTATATTGAACAGGCGCTCACAGTCGGGTCACACCTCATTTCTTGTTTTGGCAAATCAATGAACAAGAGTTTATGGGTGGGTGTCATATTACTTTTATGGTTTAGGTGTTACCCGATCCATTAATCCAATAGAGTTTTTTCCCCGGTTGGTTGGTTACAAACAGCCAATCTTAGGGTAGCAATACAGTTGTCAATCTAACATCTACAGGCCTGCCCTTTACCCTTATTTATTCAGTTTTTATGTTGAATGGTAGCTAAACCAATGTGACGTTTCCATGTTGAAATCAGGCCAACTTTAGGCTTTTCTTAATCAGTTCCAGATTCACTTGACAGTTGACACAATCCAATGTCACCCCATTCGCAGCAAGCCCAAAACCCACAAACCATTTTTTTTTTTTTTTTTTTTTGAATCCAAACCAATAGGTGCATGTGCCGCCATGCAAATGGGTTAGCATTTCCTTGTACATGAGCCAATCACTTTAACTTCTACTAGTGAGTTTTAAAATAAGTTGGCCAGTAAAAAAATGTTTGATTCTTGAGAGTTAATTAATCAGCTTGTATCAGCTTTTGGGCTTTCTGGATTTTTCACCAAACATAAACTGATCAGTCAGAAGCTGCTGCTCTTCAGTCCTCCCAAACGGACACTAATTCTGAGAATGTAGATGACACTGATTATGAGAATGTTAGAGATGAATAGTTTGCTTGAACATTGGCTTGAAGTTAAAGGGAAAAGGAGTAAAATTAAATGACCATGAATTCATTTAAAAGTCAGTTTTCATCAACTCGATGTTTTAAAAGCACAAGGTGCAGGGGTCAATTTGTGTATGACGCGCACATCTTTTTAAGTAAGGCACAAAATTTAAAACAAATGCCATAAAAATCAAAAAATTATTAAACATAGTATTAATAAAAACATAAACTTAAATTTTAAATAATTGTTTAAAAACCTATTATCTAAAATTAAAATACATAAGCATAACATGTAAAGCATATTCAAATGAGAATTTAAAAATAAAGTCAAGCATATAAAACATTTCCAAGCATGTATAACCCACAATTTCTTTTTTTCTCAATTGCATTACTTCAAGTAGCTAATGTGATGTAAAACATATTACATTCTTGATTCTATGAGTGACCTTTGTGCCACGCCTCTCGAGGCAAGCCCAAACAAGTCTATGTTAGGGTCTTAAATTCTTAGCTCTCACAAAAAAAAATGATTTTATAGTTTTAATATCTTTTTAAAAAGATATTTTATTAGGATGAATGAATGGACAATATTACCAAATAGGGGGTTCTACTCCACTCTGATTCACTTGCTTTGCTCGACTCAAAGAATGCAAAAAAGCCTCAACTGTGTGCCTAGGCGTGCCTTTTAAATCACTACATCAACTAATTCTTGAATTTGCTGTCAATAAGCTGGTTGAGCAGTTAAGCATAAATACTCCCTCTTGGTTGACATGCGTAGTTGTTTAATACATATTGCTACGAAACTACCCCAATGGATAGGCATTAATAGTTGTCTAATTATAAGAAAACAGAAAGCTAGCTCATATTCATAATTTCATATTGGCTTACAATTTGCAGCAATAACTGCCACTGTTTGGATTTCCAAAATGGATTTGGGATAGCTCAAAATCCATAAAGAACAATAGTTCTTCCAGTATGTCTGATTGGTGGACCTTGTTAACATGGTATGGCCTTTTTTCTGAAGTTTCTAAACTTCGAAGTAACATGGTGTTGCTACTAGCAGCTGCAACTATATGTAGCAGAAATGGGTCACCATCCTTGTCTAGCTGTTTTTTCCAGCATGAGCTGAACACAACCATTCTCAGGCCCATTACACAGACAACCACAAACAATGAAAGACTATGTAACTAACTGCCAGTTTATTTTAGGCTTTGAATCCCAATCAAGCTTCTAATCCCAATATGCAAATTCCTCACATATAAGTTAGGAGCCTAAACTAATAAAGATGAGTCAAGATTTTCTCAGCTTGGCCTCTGGCTCAATAATTGATGGTAGGGCTCAGGTCAGTTCAGCTCATTGAAGTCAATCCTTTGATATTAGGCCAAAACTGGATTAGAAATATACAGCCCCAAATGCAAGACCACAGTAATTATTTGAAGATGGTGAATAAATAAACACCATGTTTAGCAATATGCAGCTTTACCATCTCTTAAGAAATGGCATTTACAGTACTTGCACGCTTGATCCTAACCAAAAGTATAGAAAAACTTTACTTGCTTACTTTGTTAGCAAATAATTCGTTAGTTAATAGGACAGAGAACAGGTGGATCCACTAATTACTTGGCAAATGGACACAATTAAGTCAAATAGTGTGGAATAAGTTTTGAGTTGTCTTAATTTGATGGATTGTAGGATAAGATTTCTTCATGTTAAGTTTTATCTTTCATTGTTAACCAAGTCCCAAGCTTCTTAATAAGATGTGCTGGACCCATTTGGTACTTCAGAAGTTGATACCTTCCACTTGTTTACTAAGTTGGCATGAGCACATGACTACCCGAATCCATGTCATTTGCTTTCCTTTTGTGGGGTGGGTGGTAATTACCAACTAGAGGCACTGCTCCGCCTTATCTCATGCTTCTATAGAGAACATACTTAGCCATCTTCCCACCAACATGGAGGTAAAACTGGATTCCAACACCAAATCTCATTCATAAACTGAACTATTTCTGATGACCAGTCAAGTTGAGGATTAGATACTCGTTCTATGGGTTAAGAGTATCTTTAAAAGATGGGCATATGGCCCCCATTCATCAAGGCTGTTCCACCCATTGAAGTTACACTGTCTTTGATTTGTGTGCCAATCTAACAACATATACTCATGACTCGATGTGTTTGAAAATTTCCCTCCCAAGTTCTAATATCTCATGGCTTACGAAACTTTTCTACCAAAAAATATGGATTAAAAAACTGAGATGCATAGTTGAGCTGACCTTGGAACAAACAAAAAAAATTTGAGCTGACCTTTTGCCCAGCTAAAAGCAAAGTATTGTACTCAAAACTGATTTTGTTAGCAATCCAAAACCTAGATTAAGGCCTTAACTATTCAACAGCTTTTTTTTCCTGATTGATTCATGCACCTTAGAATGCTCTTTATGAATAAATCTACAGACCCACAACTCCATAAATACCCCTGCAACTCATTATCATTTCCATATCCTGAAGATACATAGTTTTGCTTGCACAATAGGACACACTCTGCAAATTTGTCTAAGTTGACACAAAGATGGCTAAGATTTTCTGCAGTTTCTTCTTTGTCCTCTTGGTCCTTTCAGGTTTCTTAAACTTTCCTCAGTTTCATTTGTTTATCTCTCTTTACCCGTCTGTTTATGATCATTTCTATATACATGAACACATTTTTGTGTACCAACATCCAAAGCAGACATGCTATTTGTGCAGTTGCAAGCTACATTTCTCCCACACTGCATTGCAGCCATGGTCACATCACAGTGCACCACATAACATCACATAGTGCAACTTTTGACATTCCAATATTTGTTATTCTTTCTTTTGTTTTTAGTATTGATATGTAAATTTGTGTTTATTATTTGAGGCTCTATATTCCTAGAATTTATAGAGGCTGCCTTCTCTGCTATACATGAAGCCATTTATGAGTGACAATGGGAATCCTGGTGCAATAGATACAGATTTGGTGTGATTCCCCCACCCCACCTTTTTTTTTTAATATTTGATGGAGCGCAATCCGGTCGGTCTTAGCTATCAACGAACTCGTCTCTGAGCTGGAGCATTGGGGAGCCTGAAACGGGAAAAATGAGAGAACTCCGAAGCTCAAGTCAGTAATCTCTCAAATGCAAAGTGTAGACCAAATGGCGCAAAGTTTTCATACCTTGTTCGCTGGGGGCAAGGGGTTCTTATAATCACTTCGCGCACTCGCTTTGAGGCCCTTGTCAGGTCGGGTATGATTACCTTTACGTCTGTCAATTCGG
The DNA here is from genome assembly GCF_056320005.1 of Nelumbo lutea. Lineage (NCBI taxonomy): Eukaryota > Viridiplantae > Streptophyta > Magnoliopsida > Proteales > Nelumbonaceae > Nelumbo > Nelumbo lutea. Next base: position 22,174,246 of record NC_142686.1, on the reverse strand, counting down.
TCGTCGTCCTTTCTGCTGGGATAGAACCGTCACTGCCCAACCGTCTCTCTAACTGGAGACGTCGGTGTCAGGTGGCGATGGCAGGTGGCCATTTAGAGTGCGGCCGTCAAGCGTCAGATCCCAAGCCAGTCAGGTGCGGCGCCCTTGGGAACGGACTTCCTCAGTGTCAGGCATAGTACGATTTGTTTGGTTTTGGTGCCCTTGAAGGTGTGGAGTGGTGAGCAAGGCGAAGTCTTGAGTTCGGAGGTATGTATAGGTCCGGTCAGTTCAGCAAAGTGTATCCCGAACTGTTGCAAGGCAGGTCAGTTCGACGAGGTGTATCCTGAGCTGTTACCAAGTATGTCAGTTCGGCGAGGTATGTCCCGAACTGTTGCAAGGTAGGTCAATTCGGCGAGGTGTGTCCCGAACTGTTGCAAGGCAGGCCAATGGATTTCTTTCCGGTTTGGGGCCAAGGGTGAGTTTGGGCCCCTAATAGGGAGCTCGGTCCGCTGGTTTCTCCTCTTTGTGAAAACGCCTTAGGCTTGCTTTTGTGTCGAGTTGTTGCTTTTGCCACGTGTCACATAACTATGAGGTCGGGCCAAATCATCCTCCATCAATATTCATTTGCTTATTGTATAAATAATGGTTGTTGCAATTGCATCAATAGTGCCCAGTTCGGATGCTGCCGTATGTCAAGCTGTTCAGAATGGGAGTGGGTGTGATCTGGCCTCATGCCGGCAGTGGTGCTCCCAGAAGTACAATGGCAATGGTCTTTGCAATGGCAGTGGATTTAATCCCTTACCCTGTGTCTGTATCTACAATTGTAATTGAGTAGTTTAATAATCTCTTCCCTGTTGTTGGTGGTGGAATTTGGCTTGCTCTAAATAAACAAGAATTGCACTAGTACTGTTTGCTTTCTCTCTACCATCTATTCCTCTAAGTAATTAAATGCATATTAAATACAAGAGTGGCATCACTCTTGTACTAAATGAAAACAAGAGTTTCATTTTTTTTTGCTATATATATATATATATATATATATATGTTCTTAGTATGCATTGTGATAATTAAGGCATGGATGATGTTCTTAGAATGTGAACAATTTAAATGAGGCAATCCTGGACAAACCCAGTCAAACCAAGTTGATGTAACCGTTTTCGGCCATATACCAATGTTTTGTGATGTAAAATTTTTTGGCTAAGTATCTCGTCATTTGACCCGGTGGTGGTGTGCCTTAGTGATGAGCTACTTGGTGGTGAACTGCCTACTGGCGAACTGCTTGGTGGAGAACTACCTGGGGGCGAACTGCCTAGTGGCGAACTGCCCGGTGGCGAAATGTGGTGGCGAACTGCCTGGTGGCGAGCTCCCTGGTGGCGAGCTGCCCGGTGGCGAACTGCCTGGTAGCGAGCTGCTCGGTGGCGAACTGCCTGGTAGCGAGCTGCTCGGTGGCGAACTGCCTGGTGGCAAACTGCTCGGTGGCGAACTGCCTGGCGGAGAGCTACCTGGTGGAAAACTCCCTACTAGGCGGCCGGTGACTTAGAGAATAGTGGAGCTCCTTGGTGTGGCGCAATCCGACTGTCCTCAGCATGAGGTGGTCTTCTTTCCTTTGTAGGTAGTGGGAGCTGAGGGACCTGCGAGAACTCCATATTTTCCTCCTCTTTGTAGGTGGCGGGAGCTGAGGGACTTGCGAGAACTCCATTTCCTCCTCTTTGTAGGCGGCGGGAGCTGATGGACCTGCGAGAACTAAATCAGAGGTCCTGGGGGTATTTTCCCGGTGGGGGCTCTCCGACGCTTAAGTTAACACTCTTATTGTAGAGAGCTTTGAAGATAATATGAGAGAGCTAGAGAGCAGGGGTTACTTCCCTTTTTTCATCCCCTTCCCCTTTGGGGGGTGAGGTCTTTATATACCGGAGTCCTTGCGGGTTAGGTGGGTGAAAAACCTCCAAACGGTAAGACTCGTCACATCCTGTCAGAACCGGGGTACGGTGGTGAACTCCTCGAGGTCATCAGGCTGGCGCTTGTGTCAGGCGGCCAGGTCGGCGCCTAGGCCGGGTTGTCAGGGGGGCGCCTGCGTTAGTCAGAGGGTCAGTGTTTGGGCCAGGTCGTCAGGTTGGCGCTTGTGTCAATCGGCGGGTCAGTGTCTAGACCAGGTCGTCAAGTTGGCGCCTGTGTCAGTCGGCGGGTCAGTGTCTAGACCAGGTCGTCAAGTTAGCGCCTGTGTCAGTCGGCAGGTCAGTGTCTAGGCCAAGTTTGTCGGTGGGCGCCTTATGGGCGGCTTGGCGGGATCATGCGCTAGGCTGGTCCAGGTCGGCCAGGTCGCGCAGGTCGCGTGCTAGGCCGAGCGCAATTCACGCAGGCCGCGCGTGCGCCGCGCAGGTCGTGCGTGCCGTGCGCAGGTCGCGCCATGCCAGCCAGACTGGTGCCCGGGTGGGTCACCAATTTCGTAAGTTTGTTGGTTGGGTGTTTACCTAGTTGTCACGAGGTTCCACGTGTCACAATTTTACTGGAGGGCCAAATCTGCCCTCATCACAAGTAATTACTCACTTTGAGGAAGCTTATAGTGCCACTTAATAATTTATGGAGAAAGTTCAACATAAAGCTTTCAGTTGTTCTCACCAATATAAGTTGGTGAAGGATAACTGATCAAGATTGGCGAAATATGCAATGGTGGCTCCATTCTCAAATGGCCACATCAGTTGTGTCTTGTATGCTATTAGACACTAAAATCAAGCAATGTTATGGATACATCGACTGGCGGCGCACTGCGGCGCAGTCATAGACAGCAACACGCACAGTAGGCCGCACAGTAGTAGGCACCGCCCGACAGCGCGCAGCATGCACCGTCTGGCAGCACGCAGCATGTGCCGCACAGCAGCGGCACTAGGCAGCAGAACGCATCGCAGGCAGCAGCACCGCGAGACGCGCGCATCGCCCGATAGTAGTAGTAGGGCGGGGCTCACATGACAGCTCATCAAGGTGGGTCCACACTTATCTTGCCACATCAACTCTGTCGCCAACTCGCCGCCAGCTACACCATTCCTTATCCCTTATCCTTATCTTATTTTATCTTCTTAAGTAAGAGTTGTGTTACCATTAGGAGTAGGTAATTAGGAGTTTTAGTTTGAGTTGGATTACCCTAGCCTAGCCGAATCCAACAAGGAATTTCCCTCTGTAATCTCCTATTTAAGGAGCTACGAATTGAAGTAAAGGCATTCAGTTTTTGAGTCAAGAAAAGAGTGAGGAGAGTTCGGGTGGTCTCTTGGACAAATCACCCATTCAATTTCCGCAATAGGGTCTGCATGCAAGGGAAGGCGCAAGGGAAAGCAAGGCTTTCTCCCCGTGGACCAACCCATGACGAGATCCTACGCGCGGGCCCATAACATTTGGTATCAGAGCCAAACGTCACGGGCAATATGGAGCAGCTATCATCCAAGGTCAACAAACTGGAACATAGGCTAGCAGAAACCAGCATGGAGGTTCGTGAAGTCAAGGAAGATGTCCGGGAGCTGTGACGCCGCCTGGAAGCATTCCTCTCCAACAAAGAAATGAGTTCTGAGGGAATCGCAAACACAAACATTCGTCGTCCGGACTAGGCAGAGGCATCCAGCGAACAACAAATCACTGCCCCTACGGCCGTAGTTATTCCCAAGGATCAGCGCACGGAGGATGAAATTGTAAAGTCTCCTCCTTTGGCCGGGGACAATGTCACGAACATTATATTGGTACTTGTAGAATGTGCTCCTTTGTCGAAGACAGGTGGGCTTGGCGATGTTGCTGGGGCTTTACTGAAGGCCTTGGCTCGGCGTGGACATAGAGTTATGGTTGCGGCACCACAGTATGGTAACTATGCAGAAGTCCAAGAAACAGGAGTGCGCAAGAGATATAAGGTGGATGGGCAGGGGAGATAACTTTCTTTCAAGCTTATAGTGATGGCATGGATTTTGTGTTCATGGATAACCCCATGTTCCGCAATATTGAGAAAAATATATATGGGGGAGGCCGAGGGGATATTTTAAAACAAATGGTTCTCTTCTGTAAGGTTGCTCTTGAGGTTCTCTTCTGTAAGTATACCCGGTGCGTTCCTGTGATCCACAACATAGCACACCGGGGTCGTGGTCCAGTACGCAATTTTCGTTATGTGGATCTTCCACAAAACTACTTCAAACTACATGACCCAGGAGGTGGGGAACACTTCAATGTCCTTGCAGCTTGCCTGAAAGCAACAGATCGTGTAGTCACTGTAAGCCATGGTTACGCCTGGGAGCTGAAAACTAAAGAAGGTGGCTGGGGTCTGCATCAAATAATGAATGAGTGTGATGGAGAGCTGAAGGGCATCGTGAATGGGATTGATGCAAACGAAGGGAACCCACAGTTAGATGTTTACCTGGCATCGGATGGCTGCACCAATTACTCTGCGGAGACTCTTCAGACCGGCAAGCCTCAATGCAAAGCAGCTCTACAAAGGGAGCTTGGTCTTCCTCTTCTGGAGAATGTTCCTCTGATTGGGTTCATTGGCAGGCTTGACCATCAGAAGGGTGTTGATCTCGTTGCTGAGTTCATTCCTTGGATGGTGGACCAGAATGTGCAACTAGTCATGTTGGGCACTGGGAGACCTGACTGGGAACAACTTCTCAAACATTTTGAGAGTCAACACCATGACAAAGTCAGGGGTTGGGTTGGTTTCTCTGTGAAAATGGCCCATCGAATAATTGCTAGTGCTGACATCCTACACATGCCTTCTAGATTTGAGCCATGTGGACTGAACCAGCTTTATGCACTGAGCTACGGGGCAGTCCCTGTTGTTCATGTTGTTAGTGGACTGAGAGATAGTGTGCAACCGTTGATCCATTGGTAGAGTTCCAAGCCACGTATCCGGAATTCGAGCTTGAGGACAAGCTCGTTGTCTAGGAGGGGTGTGATGTTATGGACACACCGATCGGTGGCGCACTGCGGCGCAGTCATAGGCAGCAGCACGCACAGCAGGCCGCACAGCAACAGGCACCGCCCGACAGCTTCACACAGCAGCATGCGCCGCCCGACAGCTTCACACAGCAGCATGCGCTGCCTGACAGCGCGCAATGCGCACCGCCTGGCAGCACGCAGCATGCACCGCCTGGCAGTGTGCAGCATGCACCGCTCAACAGCGTGCAGCATGCGTTGCACGACAGCAGCACTAGGCAGCAGAACACACCGCACGACAGTAGCACGCACCTCACGGCAACAACACCGCGAGACGCGCACCGCTTGGCAACAACGATAGGGTGGGGACCACATGACAGCTCATCTAGGCGGGTCCACACTTATCTTACCACATCAGCTCTGTCGCCAACTCGCCACTAGCTACACTATTCCTTATTCCTTATCCTTATCTTATTTTATCTTCTTAAGTAAGAGTTGTGTTACCATTAGGAGTTTTAGTTTGAGTTGGATTACCCTAGCTTAGCCGAATCCAACAAGGAATTTCCCTCTGTAATCTCCTATTTAAGGAGCTACGAATTGAAGTAAAGGCATTCAATTTTCGAGTCAAGAAAAGAGTGAGGAGAGTTCGGGTGGTCTCTTTGACAAATCACCCATTCAGTTTCCGCAATAGGATTTGCACGCAAGGGAATGCGCAAGGGAAAGCAGGGTTTTCTCCCCGTGGACCGACCTGTGACAAGATCCTACGCGCAGGCCCATAACAAACAATACCATATGACAGATTGGGCTCACAAGCTCCAATCCATTTGTGAAACTGATTGTAGATTAATTCCTTAGAGGTCTTTGGACGATATGGGAATGGAATATTGTGGCCTAGGAGGACCTTCTTGCTTCTTCTTCTCCTTCATGATGGGCCATCTTCTCAGTAATTTCATTGAAGCCAGAAGGTATGCCATGAACCCTTATTGCAGGCTGTAGCTGTGTAGTGTACGTAGTAGTACCTTCAAAGAGGAACTTGGAAGATGAACAATCTTGTGGTAACCGATGATATTCCCATCTCTCCATAAATGAAATGAAGCCTTGTGTTGGTGAAACGGGAACTGATCAATATGAATGGGGAGGGTTCGGTAAATTTTTTTGACAGAAACCAAGGGGGATACACAAGACGGGGGTAGTACATCCCCATAAATCACACTATAAATACAAGCTAAAATCTAAAGAAAATCAGTAAGATTGAGACTTAATATACCCTATGGAGACGAAAAGACAGGGTTCGGTAAATTACGTTCATATGAACGTTGGGCCACCAATTATCTTCTAATCTAATGTCGGACCTAAAACCTTTATGTACGTAAATGGATCCGGATCTTTCTATTTTCATTTAGAAAAGAGCCCGTGCCTCGAGTGTTTCAAAAGACACGTCGAGCTTAGAAAAAGCGCGGGGTTGGAAGTTGGGGAAGAGGGTGCTTAGAAATCGTGTCTCTCTCTCTCTTACATGATGCTAGATCGAATGCATTCTCTTTTTAGGGTTTCTTTAATTGATGGTTAGGGTTTACAGTTTCGATATTTTCGTTGATTAAGAAGCTACATTAGCCTCTGACTTGCTTTGTTGGTGTTTGAATCTTTCAAATGTATTAGTTCCTGATCGTTTATTTTCGCTACTTCCTTTTTATCGATGCAAGGTAAACGAAGAGAATTTTCAGACGAGAGAGAATCAGGAATTGTGCAATGCGACGAAGATGATATGTGTTGTTGAACATGTGATGAACGGATTCAACCAAGTTTCTGGTAATTTCCTTTAGAAACTAAACTTTTGTTAATGTTACGATTTTAGCAAAAAAATGGGAAATATGTGATCTAAAGTGTGGTGTTAAGTGAGAGGAATCCAGTGATTGACTGGAAATAAATATGAAGTCACAGGTCCAGATGTTTTCTCTGATGGATCCAAGAATTGTCTTAACCGACCATGATGTATTCTATTATTGCAAGGAATTTAGGGTTTGGAAAACGAGTCTAAATCTTTTTCTTTGTAGCGAGGGATATTTTTGGTATTAAATTCAAACATCTAACATTCCACAATGGCATTATTGATATTTCTCCCCATTCTTTCAAAGCTAAACGTTGAATGCTGCTTTAATAGGGGATGCTGAAGGGTTAAGATGAAACTGAGGGGAGGTTTTTGTATTTATCTGAAGTCTCAGCGGAGGCTTGCACACTTGGCTACTAAAATGTTATTGTTTGCCATATTAACCTCTTTCCCTATTGTAGTTACCTTCTTTAAAAAAAAATCTATAAGTAGGAGATCAAAATAATTGGAAAATTACTCCTACAAATTTCTACTGCCTATTCCTTCTATTTTGTGTAAAACCACCATTAAAGCGACATGGAAGTGCCCACAAGTTTGAAATATTTCTGCCTAGGTTCTCATGCTACACCATTATATATTATGACAGTTGAACAGAGCTTTGTATCCTCATCTATACATTTTCCTTTCCTATAAATGAGTGTTTTTTGTGTTACTATCTAGGTAATGACCATGGTTATCCAGTTATCTAATGCCTGTTTGTACAAAACGTTCTTCGGAGTTATGCTACTCCATTTTAGAGATTACATCCTTTATTAGTTACTAGAGATTGTTGACTTGATTTTCATTATTTCTTCTTTTGACCTTTAAATTAAATTAAATTCTAGTTGTCATCAGTATTGGAAATAGTGTAGCTGATGATATAATCTGTACGTGCATAGAAAGAAACAAAAGTAGATAGCAAGAAAGCCAAAGAAAGAAAGAAGAGAGAGAGAGAGAGAAAAGACCAGATTTAACGTGGTTCAGCCAAATTGCCTACGTCCACAGGCAACAACTTGGAACTTTTCTCCTTCAATATAAATAAGAGAAAATACAACACTAAAATAACCTCATCAGAACCCCACTCGTACCCGTCACCCAATACACCCAACACCACACTCTTCTCAACACACTATATACAATGAAAATGAAATGGATGAAATGAACAGAGGAGGGGAACCCTATTTATACTTGTAGAAAGGGGTATAAAGGGAATTTTGAAGAAAAATTACAATCACATACTTAAGCGGTGAAAATAGTCTTCACTGCCAAGTAATAAAAATAGGTGGGCTCCTACCGGCGGGCCACCAATTGTGATATGGTGGGCTTAGTCGGTGAACCACCGTTTGTAAAATGGTCGGCTTAGTCAGTTTGTTTTACTAGCCCACTGAATCTATTTTAACATTCTCCCACTTGAAAACTATTTTCGTAGTGAAAAACCCTATCAAGAATAGTTGTTGATCATCTTTTGTTAAGTGGCTTCAAGACCTAGAGGAGTTCTACACTAGATAAACTTCTTCTCATCACAGGATTTGTTAGCATATCAACAACGTTATCGTTGGTGTGAATCTTTTGTGATGAAATATGCTCATCCTCAATTACTTCACGAACAAAGTGGTATTGTACATCAATGTGTTTGGTTCGAGCATGAAAGACGGGATTTTGTGCTAAGTGTAATGCTCTTTGACTGTCACAATGAATAGTCACCACTTCTTGTTTGATGTGGAATTCTTTAAGCAACCTTTTTAGCTAAATACTTTCTTTGCATGCTTGTGTAGTTGGCCTATATTTTGCTTTTGTTGTAGATAAGGCCACTATAGATCGTAATTTTGATGCCTAATTCACTGTGCCATTAGCTCTAGAAAACACATTGCCGGTAGTTGATTTTCTATTATCATGATCTCCTGTATACTCCTCATCTATATAACCAACTAGCTTCAAGCTTTGGCCACTATAACAAATGAAGACTTCAAAAGTACCCTTTAAGTAACAAAGGATCCTTTTTACCGCAATCCAATGATCTCTTCCTAGATTTGCTATGAACTTACTAATTGCTTCCACTGCTTGTGCAATGTCTGGTCTGGTGCACATCATAAGAAATATAAGACTCCCTATTACTGATGAATATGGTATGTGGGACATCTTTGTCTTCTTAGCTTTAGTGTTAGGAGATTGTTCTAAAGACAACTTGTAACCAACAAGAAATGGGATACTAATTGGTTTGAATTATTGCATGTTGAAGTGACGCAAGATGCTTTGAACATAACTCTTTTGAGTTCTCCAAACTTTCTTGTTCTTTTTGTCCCTATATACTGTCATCCCAGGAATTTGATTAACTGCCCCCAGATCCTTCATGTCAAACTCCCTAGCTAAATGAGCTTTCAGTGTTGTGATACTTCCTTTATCAACTTTATCAGTACCTGCAACTAGCATGTCATCAACATATAACAATAAAATGATGAAGTGATCATTATCAAAGTATGTATAGGCACAATGATCTCTTTCACATTTGCTAAAGCCCAAGTTCACAATGAAGGAATCAGATCACTTATACCAACACCTTGGTATCTGCTTTAGACTATAAAGCGATTTGGTCATCTGACAAATCAAATCCTTTTTGTCTTCTTCGACAAAGCCTTCAGGTTGAGTCATATAAATATCTTCTTTAAGATTACCATGCAAAAAGGTAGTCTTAACATCTAACTACTCCAAGTCAAGTACTGCAATTATACTCAATATAATACGAATAGTACTTAATCGAACAATAGGAGAGAATATTTTGTTGAAGTCGATATATGATTTCTGAGCATATATTGATGGGAAGGGGAAAAGGGCCATTTGCCAAAAACGTTGGAAAGACTTTAGTTATTGTAGCAAGGGTGGTACGGGTCATTTGAGCAGACATATGCTCGCACATGAGCGAGAGGAAGATGAAGGGAGAGAAACAACCCAAACATAGATTGAGAGGGGGACTAGTTTTGGTACTTTTGGATATTCATAAGAAAAAATTAGACAAGAATGTGCTAAGTATATTGTACATGCAGAACAACCATTTATATTAGCTGAAGATCCAAAGCTAGAAAAATGGTTGCGTAGTTCTGTAAACCCACAATATAAAAATGTTTCTAGGAATACTATAAGAATTGATGCTTTAAATTTTTTTTATTCATATAAACGAAATTTAATTTCTTTGTTAGCAAATTTTAATTCTAAAGTTGCAACTACTTCAGATGTTATGACATTCAAATTTAATATTAGTTATATTTGTGTTACCGGCCATTTCATTGATGAAAATTGGCCTTTGAATAAAAGAATTTTAAGTTTTACTAGGCTTGAATGGCCACATAGTGGCCCAACTATTGCTGCAAGTATTTTAAATACTTTGCATGCTTACAGAATAGAAAATCATTATTGTTGCCTTTATGGCAACATAATGCCAACAATAATGATTTTGCAATAAATATTTTAAAATCTCAATTAAGACCATGCTTAAATGGTAAATTATTTCATATTAGATGTGCATGTCACATCTTAAATTTATGTATTCAAGATGCCTTGAATATTATTTCTACTCATTTCAAAAATTAGAAATTGTATTATATATATAAAAAGTTCAAGGGCAAAAAAACAAGAATTTAAATATTTATGTCAAAATTATGGTTTAAAATATAAACATTTTATATTAAGATTTAAAGCATAGGTAGCCTAGGCTATGTTAGAAAGTTGTATATTTGATAAACAAATTCTTTCTAATTTTTATAATTTAAAAATGCCTAATGATATGATATTTGGGGAAAACTAGGAAATGGCAGCCTGTATAAGAGATTTTTTAAAACATTTTTATGATGCAACTAATGAATTATCTGGAATTTATTATCCAACTAGTTGTAATTTTCCTTATCAATTAATGGTTATTGGTGATTGTTTTGCAAAATATAGAAATAATCCACAATTTCAATGTATTGTTGAAATCATGGAAATTAAATTTAAAAAATATTGGGAGAACATTTCTCCCCTTTATTGTATAGCTACAATATTAGACCCTAGGATTAGGAAAGATGGTTTAGATTTTTTACTTGAATCATATTGTGAAAATATGAATATTGATATAGGAAATAAAAAAGAAGAAATTAATAATTTATTATTTGAAATGTACAGTTTGTATGAATATGATATTCCTACAATTTGTTCATCATCTTCTTCTACTTTTGACCTTGAGCCCAATAGTAGAAGAGAAAAACTTTTTTATTTAATAAGTAGAAGGCATAAATCTGTTAGTTCTATAACATCTGATAGTTCTACAACAAGTTCATTTACTGAACTTAATTTTTATTTACAGGCAAATTTTTCTAATTTAGGTGAATGATGAAATAATTTTGATATTTTAGCCTGGTGGAGTGAACATTCAAAAAATTATCCGGTTCTTGCCACCATGACACATGATCTACTAACCCTTCTGGTGTCTACAATTCCATCAGAGTATTGTTTTAGTACAGATACCAAGGTGTTGAATGACTATAGAAGCTACATGAACGATGAGAGCATAGGGATGTGCATTTGCTTCAAGGATTGGCTAGATTCAGAAGATAGATTACAAGACAAGGGAGGGCATGCTACATCGGATATTTCACCCGAAGTAGATGATGAAAGTCACGAATGATGATTCATGAATTTGACTACTTGTATAAAATTTTTTATTTTTTCAAATTATTGTAAATTTTTTTAAATTTTATTTAATTTATTTGGTATTTTTTTTTATTTTTTAACCATGTAATTTTTTATTTTCAATTTGTAACCATATTATATTTTTTATATTTTATTAATTTATTCCATTTTCATATTTCATTCATCCAAATATGCAATGATCCTATCATTGTATTTGTAATTTGTACCATTCAAATTTAAATGAAATAAAATTCCTATTTTTCTTCCAATTTGTTATTCCATCATTCTTATTTCAATTTGGTTAAGTATTTTTTTTTTCATTTATATGTTAGATAACTTAGATTTCTCATTTATTAATTTTTTAAATAGTTCACAATTCTCAAAGTTCAAAGGAAAGTTAAATATTTTAGTTTTACAATTTTACTTAGAAAAGAAATCAAAATTTTCCAAAAAAAAACAAAAAAAAAACAATGCAGCCTGGTTCGTCTCAGGCCTAAGGCCCGCTTTGTAGCCCAGACCGGCACATTCTGCAGCCCGGCACGACATGGGCCTAGGCCTGGGCCATTCTGGGCCGACCCCCAAATTTCCACCGGGGAGGGTGGCATGGCCCATGACAGCCCACGGGCCAGCACGACACGACCCACTTTACACCTCTATTCGTGAGTCTCTCCTTTAAAATTTTCAATGTGTTTTTCATCGGTTTCATCATTAGTTGCATCAACTTGTTGCTCTTGAACCTTTTGAAAAGATTTCACTTCAACTTTCTCTGTTGTCTTAGAGCTTAATTGTGTATTTTCTTTCTACATCGAATCTTCATTGAAGACATCTCAGCTAATAACTATCTTGTGGGTAGTAGGATCCCACAATCTGTAAACTCTCTTTAAACTCTTGGGAAGGACTCAAATTGTCCAAGGAGAACAAATTGTGGCTAGAAAGAGATTTTCAAGAACAAGAAGTAAAGGATGCAGTTTTTAGCATGGACAGAGATAGAGCCCCTGGCCCTGATGGCTTCCCAATTCTATTCTACCAGACATGTTGGAGCATCATTAATTTAGATTTATTACAGGTATTTAATGATTTCTATCATTTAGCCATTGTAAACAAAGGAAACAATTCCAATTTCATATGCCTAATTCCCAAGAGAAAGGGTACTTTAGAACCAAAAGAGTATAGGCCTATCGGTCTAATTGGGAGTGTCTACAAAATTTTAGATTGAAGAAAGTCTTAGGTGAAATCATATCCCCGAATCAATTTGCTTTCATCAAAGGGCGTCAAATAATCGACAACACTCTAATAGCAAACGAATTTGTTGAAGAGAGGAAATTGAATGGCAAACCAAGTGTGATTGTGAACTTTGATTTGGAAAAAGCGTATGATAAAGTAGATTGGGAGTGCCTCATGGAAACTATGAGACTAATGGGTTTTGGAAACAAGTGGATTCAGTGGGTTGAGGGATGCATTAGTTCCACCTGGTTCTCAGTTCTAATAAATGGGCAGCCAAAAGGATACTTTAATGCCAGCAGAGGCCTAAGACAAGGATGCCCCCTCTCCCCATTGCTTTTTATTCTAGTTACAAAAATTTTCAGCCAACTGGTGAATAAGGCAATCTCTCTTGGACCATTGAGAGGATTTGAAGTCGGACAGGAAGCCACCCAAATATCTCATCTTCAGTTTGCTGATGACACTATCCTTTTTCTAGAAGCTGATGAAGTTTATGTGTCAAATCTGAAAAGGGTCATCACCTGTTTTGAATGGATGTCGGGACTGCAAGTAAACTTCTCAAAGAGCAGTATTGCTGGCATAAATCTAGCAAAGGCTCAATCCTTGAATAGCTTCACAGAGATCTTGGGATGCAAAGCAGAGAATCTCCCCTTCTCCTATTTGGGGATGCCTCTTGGAGGGAACCCAAAAAATCAAAGCTTTTGGGATCCAATTCTAGAAAAATGTGAGAAGAAACTAGCCACATGGAAAAGGAACTACTTGTCAAAAGGGGGGAGGCTCACTCTAGTTAGAGCATCCCCTACAAACCTCCCCGCCTACTACCTTTCCATCTTCCGCGTGCCCAACAAGATAGCCATTTAGTTAGAAAAACTTCAGAGAAACTTGGGAAGGAGGGGGGGAAAGGGGCTTACACCTTGTGAAGTGGTCTCAGGTTAGCAAACCAAAGGAGAATGGAGGTTTGGGAGTAGGTCATTTGAAAGAAAGAAACACCGGCTCTTCTTAGTAAATGGTTGTGGCGATTTCCTCTAGAGCCAACTGCACTATGGATTGCTGTAATCACTAGCAAATACGGGAAGCACGCCAACGGTTGGGATAGCAAGCTTCACTTGAATCGAATCAAAGACACCCACCTTGGAAAGGTATAATCTCGACTTTCAATTTTTTCATATCCTTTATCAAATACAAAGTGGGAAAGGGTGACATAATTAAGTTTTGGACTGACCTGTGGTGGGGTAATTCTACTTTAGCTAACTCCTTCCCTCGCCTATTCAGCCTTACCTTAAACCAAGAAGCTTCCATATCCCAGGTTTTACCCCCCTCCCCTCTTTACTTCAACTGGAATCTAACCCTTAGGAGACCTCTAAGGGACCCAAACATTAGTGAAATCTCTAGCTTCTTGCACACCCTAAGAGAGGTCTACCTCTCACAAAATTCCTCTGACCTTCGTATTTGGACCCTTCACCCATCAAGTAGGTTTTCAACCAAATCTTGCTTCAAAGTTTTAGTTAGGGAAGAACAAACTAATGATCAGTACCCCTACAAGAGAATCTGGTGTGCTCACATCCCTACCAGGGTATGTTTTTTTTTGTGTGGGAAGCCAGCTTAAAGAAAATCAACACTTTTGGCCTCCTTTAGAAAAAGGACCATGGCAGGTATTATTTATCTCCACATGGCTGTTGCTTCTGCTTTAAAGTTGGGGAATCCACCAACCATATTCTGTTCCACTGTGAGGAAACTAGAAAATGCTGGAACTTCTTTCTTTCTTTCTTTGAATCCAGCTGGGTTTTCCCAAAAAATGTGCTTGATTGCTTAAGGCAATGGTCAGGAAGAGGATTAAGCAAAAGAGGGAAAATCTTATGGCAATCTGCTGCTCGTGCTATTTTCTGGACCATCTGGGAAGAGAGAAACAACAAGGTCTTTAACAACAGAACAAAAAACTTTACGGAGCTGATGTCTCTAATATGTTACAGATGCTTCTTATGGACTTCCAGCTCATCTCATTTCAGAGGTGTCCCTTTTGATGACCTCCAAAGAAACACTGTAAATTTCCTTCTCTAAACAAATACAGTTCAGCACTACCCGTAACTTCAGATCTGATGTGGAGGGCGAGACGACCTTGTATTTTGATGGGAGTGCTTTTGGAAACCCAGGTACAACGGGTATTGGAGGTGTAATTCAAAATAGAAATGGTATCAGTTGGGCTTTTAGTGGGCCGATTGGAATTGCCTCATCAACAAAGCCAGAAGTCTTGGCAGCTCTAACTAGCATCAGGATTGCAAAAGACATGAGTTTACGAAGTCTTACCATTAAAGGAGATTCAGCCAACACCATTAACTGGCTTTCTAGTTCTGACAATGGGCCTTGGGCCTTAACTCACTACCTAGCTGAAGTGAGAGACATTCTTGCCTCTTTAAGTGACCAGGTGGTCTGGATTCCGAGGGAGCTAAACTTTGAAGCTGATAGTCTAGCTAAATCTAGTGCTCACAGGGATTCTCTTTAGTGATAGCTCTATGCCTTTGTAATTTTTTGAGAGTTTTATATGTCGTGTACATCGCCTCATGTACCTCTCCTTTTGAATAAAGTTAATTTTTTTAAGAAAAAAAAGGATCCCACAATTTGTACCCCTTTGTACCTTCTGCATAACCAAGAAAAATACACTTTTTGGACCTTGCATTTGGCTTGGTCCTCTGCTCCTTAGGAATCCAAACATAAGCACCACAACCAAAAGTATGTAGGGAAGAATAATCAATAGGGTTTCTTGACCATGCCTCTTTTGGAACTTTGTAATCAAGTGCCATAGTAGGAGAGCAATTTACTAGATAATGCTAATATTGATTGCTTTTCCCCAAAAGCATTGCTCTAGCATAATTGCACTTAACATGCTTCTAGGTCGATCCGTAAGCATATTATTCATCCATTCAGCAACTCTATTTTGTTGTGGAGTTCAAGGAATTGTATACTGTCTCGAAATGCCGTGCTCACTCCCCTTTTGATCTTCAGTAGAGCTTTGAATTTCTTAAAATAGGAAAAAGTATCAATCTTCCTTCGGAGCATATACACCCATACTTTCCTGGAGAAATCATCAATAAAGGAGGTAAAGCTTAAAAAAGCCTCCAAAGGATAGTAGCTTCCCAAGTATCAAAATGTACTAGATCTAATACCTCTAAACTTTTAGCTTTTGACTTGGGAAAGCTAGCTCTATGATGTTTCCCAAATAGACAATCTTCATAGGAATTCAAATCAGTAGATTTTAAACCAGGAAGTAGATTTCTATCAAGAAGTACCTTTAGTCCTTGCTTGCTCATATGGCTTAAACGTCTGTGCCAAATCATGACTGAATCAGTCACAACATTTGCAACGATGGCATCATCGATCAAGTGGTATAGCTTTCTTTGCAATTTTCCCTTTGCAAACACTATAACTCCTTTAATGGAATTATGAATTTTAAGGTTCTACTTGCTATTGCATGCTTTTTTACTTATGGATTCAAATGTGACACCTATCCATTTTTCTAAACCTGCATATCTACTTGTGTAACTTATTAATTTATATGTAATTCAAGTCACAGTCAAGCTTTTTCCATGAAAACCTTCATTTCTAGCAATTTGGTCCATCTTATTTGATGATTGATATTGTTTCCACACTAATATAGGATTCTTGGGCTAATCTATTAAATGTAAAAATGCACAGAATTGTCAAATACAAAGCAGTAAACCATGATGAAAGTATAATGGTTGTCCACTAATCTGACAAGGTGGCTTCCTTGAAGTTAATTTCTTTCTTGGGTTCCATTTTTTGTCACTTTCAAAAGCGACACTGACTGAAAATGAGTCTTAATCATGAAACTTTTCTACTTGTAAGTACCAAATCTTGGTTGCATGTCTTTTCTCAATGCCCTCTCACCTCTGGCACTTGTCTTATAAATTATGAAATGTGAATTGAATGTTATTCCAAGAAAATTTTTGTATTGTAAATAAACATGAATATAACCCTTTTTGGTCTGTAAATAAGCCTAGAGTGGCTGTGCTGTTGACAGGCTGGGGGTATGGCAATCCATGTCCATCTTTAGAGAGTCAACATGTTGATGTGGGATCAAATCAAGTCCTATGAGATCTCAATGTGTGTCATGTCTTTAAGTAAAAGGAGTCTTAGTCAAGGAAAGAAATTATTAATTAATTAATTTTGAGCTTCTTTTGTTGGCTTCCTATTTTACTATAAATATCTTGTCTTTGGATTCCTCTAACTTGCCATTTGTCTCATTCTGAGGAAATCAGGACCCATGATTGAAGCAGCAGAACCTGAAAAGTTAATTGAGCTAACAATTGGTTTGAACAGATTATAGCAACCTTTTATTCTAGTGGAGCTCCACAAAAGACAAAATAAGTAAACAAGTAAATAAATAAAACAAAAGAAAATGAAGGCAAAGAAGAAAGGGGACATTTTCAAAACTTATCCATGCATAATGTTCATCTGATCATGCAGATTTTTGGCAAAGGCAACAACCTACCCTCCCATGTGGAGCCCCACCCACATCCATGTTGGGTATCATTTCTCTGGGCATGGAAATTGTTCTAGGGAAGCATCTATGTTTAGAAAGGAGTATTAGGAAGGTTATTGGAATCTCAAGTTTCTTGAAGACTGTTTATAACTTATTAGGTTGGAAAATCAAATTGTGTAGTGAATTATGGTTAATGAAATTATATTTGAATTAAATTTCTGTAATTGCATGGGTGCTGTTTTAAACTCTTGAAGTTCTTGATTTTTGAATGTTGGCTTTTGTCTCTTGATCTTGCTTTGCAGGTGTGGATAAAGATTTCAACAGGTCCCTCTAGAGCAAGATTCATTTGCTTGATAATTCCCTTTCTGAAACCATATGAATCAATTGTATCCCCATCTTCTCTTCTTGTTGCTATCCTACATTAAAACCCTTCCAATATTCTAGATATGTAATCTGCTTTTATTCCTAAAAGATTAGGAGAGTGTCCTCAAGCAATAACAGTGTAACAAATCTGTTACTCATACTTAAATCTGTAAGTTCTGCAATTTAGGACCCATAAATGTACAACCACATATCCAGGTTTCTCTAGGACATGTTTTTCTTTGATAAGTAGGTTTCTTTGGGACTTAGCATGATTTATTACTGTCATTCTCATTTTAACTTTTCCTGAGAAAGGTTGCTTCTGTGCACTTCCAAAATCAGCAATGATATGTTGTTCAAAGTAATATACGTCAAATATCTATTTGAATTATGATAGTCAAATAACAGTTATTCATTCCAAAGGACATTTCTGGTTGTTTGTTGCTGTTAGTTTACATAGCTTATCTTTTTCCTCTGTAAATTAAGTGAAATTTATTTCCCACATAACATATATTCTTTGCAATTAACAGTAGACATGTAACTACTTTGCCTGTTGGGGAACCTAGCATACCCTGTATGTGGCTTCTTAGTGGGGTAGCTTAGAAATATATATTTTGACTTGTTTGTGTGTATCATCACTACTAAACAGTTTCTGATGTGACATCTAACCATTGCATTGGATGAGGGAAAGAAGAAAATAATTGGGGTATGGACACCTGGAACAACTCCACTAGAAACCTGATGGTGTATAAGAATCCTATGCATGTCAAATTTACATCTTATAAGGCGTCTATTTATGCATGTCTAATTTGGCTTCTTACTGATGTCTGATAATGTGCATCAAACTTTTTCTTCTTATGAACACCTGTTCACATTAAGTCAATAGAGTTTTTCCCAAGTTGATTGGCTACAATCAGACTACCAACCTCATTTAATTTGGGTAGCATAGTTGTCAACTTGACATTGCGACCTGGGTGACCAGAGTTCAAATCTTGGAAACAACCTCTATGTATGTGTAGGGGTAAGGATGTGTACATCTATCCCTCCACAGACCCTGCATCGGCTGGAGCTTTATGCACTAGGCTACCCTAGTTGTCAACCTGACATGTACAGGCCTGACCTTTTCCCCTATTTTTTATTTTGAGCACTTATTAGCTAAACCAATATGATGTTTCCATGTTGAGTCCAGCTTTAGCCTTTTCTTAATCAGATCCAGATTGACTTGGCTCAAGCCATTGCTACCGCCATACACAGCATGCCCAAAACCCACACACTTTTTATTTTTGAATCCAAACCGGTAGGTGCATGTGCCACCACACAAATGGGTTAGCATTTCCTTGTAGATGAGTCAATCGCTTGAAGTTCTATTTGTGAGTTTTTAAAATAAGTTGGCCAGTCAAAAATGCTTGATTGTAGAGAGTAAATTCAATTAACTTGTTTAGATTTTGGGTTCTCTGGATTTTTCACCAAACATAGCTTATGGGTTATTCATGTTGGACCCACCTCGGAAAGCCAGAAGCTGCTGCTCTTCAGTCCTCCCAAATGGCATTGATTCTAAGAATGTTAGAGATGAATAGTTTGCTTGAACTTTGGCTGGATTAACAGGAAAGGGGAAAAAATAAAGGAATATGGGTTCATTTAAAAAGCATCAATACTCACTCTTGGTTAGCATAAATAATACTCCCTCTTTGTTAGCATGCACAATGCTTAATACATGTTGCTACCAAACTTCCCCCTGCTGGATAGGCATGAATAGTTGTCTAATTATAATAAAACAGAGAACTAGCTCATACTCCTGTTGATTTGCAATTGGCAGCAATACCCTTAGCCAGAAAGGACAATAGTTTCTCCAGTAAATATGAGTGGTTGGCCTTGTTAACATGGTATGGCCTTTTCCTAAAGTTTTTAAACTTCGAAGTAACATGGTGTTACTCCTGGCAGCTGCTACCATATGTGGCAGAAATGGGCCACCATCCTTGTGTAGCTGATTTTCCAGTATGAACTGGACACAACCATCCTCAGACCCCTTACACAGACAACCACAAAAGAGTCAAAGACTCTTTAACTACTTGCCAGCTTATTTTAGGTCTTGAGTCCCAATCAAGCTTGTAAACCAGATCTGCAAATTCCTCACCTATGTAAGAGCCTAAACTAGTAGAGATGAATCAAGATTTGGTCAGCTTGGCCTTGGCTTCAGGCTCAATAACCAATAGTAGGGCTCAGATCAGTTTTTTTTATCAATAGGCTCAGATCAGTTTAGCTCATTCAATTTAATCCTTTGATATTAGGCCAAAATTGGATTAGAAATGTATAGCCCCAAATGCAAGACCCACAATAATTATTTGAAGATGATAAATAAAGAAACCATGTTTAGCACTATGCAGCTTCACTATTTACTGGATTTGTACTCTTGATCCTAACCATGAGTAAAGGTGGATGATCCACTAATTACTTGGGTAGGTGGACATGATTAGGTCAAATAGTGTGGAATAAATTTTGAGTTGTCCTAAGTTGATGGCTTGTTGGCTAATATTTCTTCATGTTAAGCTTTATCTTCCATTGTTAACTAACTTCCAAGCTTCTTAATAAGATGTGCTGGACCCATTTGGTACTCAAAAGTTGATACCATCCACTTGTTTCCTAAGTTGGCATGAGCACATGGCTACCCAAGTCCATGTCATTTGGTTTCCTTCTGTGGGGTGGGTGGTAACTGGTAATTACTAGTTAGGGCCACTGCTCCACCTCCACCCCATCTCATGCTTCTATGAAGAACATACTTAGCCATCTGCCAGCAACTTGGAGGTAAAACTGGATTTCAACACCAAATCTCATATACAAACTGGACTATTTCTGATGACCAGTCAGTTTGTTGGTTTTTGTCCATTGAGAATTGACCCAATCAATTCTTGTGCAACCTTCAATTCCAGTGCAAGTTGAGGATTAGATACTCGTGCTATGGGTTAAGAGTATCTTTAGCAGATGGGCATATCCACATATGGCCCATTCATCAAGGCTTTGCCACCCATTGAAGTTAAATTGTCTTTGATTTGTGTGCCACTCAAACAACATGTACTCTTGACTCAATGTGTTTGAAAACTTTCCTCCCAAGTTCTAATATCTCATGGATTAAAAAACTGAGATGCATATTTGAGCTAGCCTTTTGCCCAACAAAAAGCAAATTATTGTACCCAAAACTGATTCTGTTAGCAATTCAAAATACTTCGAAAACTGAGAACCTAGATTAAGGCCTTAACAATTCCACAGCCTTTTTTTTTTTGGGTTGATTCATGCAACTTAGAATGCTATCTATGAATAAATTTACAGACCCAAAACTCTATAAATATTCCTGGAACTCATTGCCACTTCCCTATTGAGAAGATACACAGTTTTCTAGCACAATAGAACAAACTCTGCAAATTTGCCGAAGTTGACGTAAAGATGGCTAAGCTTTCTGCAGTTTCTTCTTTGTCCTCCTAGTCCTTTCAGGTTTCTTAAACTTAATTTCCTCATTTTCATTTGTTTGTCTCTGTTTACCCACCCATTTATGGTCACTTCTATAATTCATGAACACATCTTTCTGTTTCAACGTCGAAAACCACTTTTTGCACAGTTGCAAGATACACTTCTTCCAACATCACATGGTGCAATCTTTTACAGTCCGATTTTGTTATTCTTTCTTTCATTTTTAGTATTGATATATAAATTTGTATTTACTATTTGTGACTCTGTTCCTAGAATCTATAGAGGCTGCCTCCTCTGCTATACATGCAATTGGTATCCTGGTGCAACAGATACAAATTTGATCTGATCCCCCCTCCACCCTTGATATTCATTTGCTTATTGTATAAATGATGGTTGTTGCAGTTGTATCAATGGTGCCCAGTTCGGATGCTGCAAAAAGATGCCAATTTGTTCAGAACAGCCAAGGTTGTAATCTCGCCTCATGCCGCCAGTGGTGCCTCCAGGCATACAATGGCAATGGTCTTTGCAGTGCCACTGGATTTGGTTCCTATCGCTGTCTGTTTCTACAATTGTAATTAAGTTGAATAATCCCTTCCCTTTTGTTGGTGATGGAATTCAACTTGCTCTAAATAAGCAGGATTGCACTAGTAGTTGCCTTTCTCTCTACCATATCTTCCACTAATGCATATTAAATAAAATAGTAGCATTGCTCTTGTACTAGATGAAAGCAAAAGAGTTTCGTTATTTGTTTTCTGCTTTGTATGTTCTTAGAACGTGAACAATTTAAAGGAGGCAATTTCTGGACCAACTAAGAAGGTCAAACCAATAGTAATTTCTCTCTCTCTCTCTCTAAGGAGGCTTACAGTGTCACTTAATAATTCATGGAGAGAGTTCAACATAGAGCTCTCAGCTAATCTCTTGGTGTAATATGCACTGGTACCTAAAGACATCTGTTGTATCATGTGTGGTATTAGAAACTAAGAACAATACTGTTAACTTATGGACAAATTAGGCTCCAAGTTCCATGATTCCATCTGTGAAGCGGATTGTAGATTCTTTGGAGATCATTGGAACATATGAGAATAGAATGCGGCCTCATTGGACCTTATTCATGCCAAATTGCCAAATAAAGAGAAATATTGGACAATACATTTAATTTCCATGTGGGACCTACCAATTATGTTCAAATTTCTCATGTAGGACCCGCTAATTCCTTCTATAAGAATTTCTCATACATGTTCAAATTTGGAATAAGCATGGCTATATATAACATACATTTGGAAAATACCTATTCACGCCAATAAAAAGAAACATAATAAATCTCTATTGACCCTAAAAATAGAATCAAAGCGGTCTTTGTGTTATTATGCATGATGTTATGTCCTTAACGGTCATTTTCTGGGGACACCCATTAGTAGTGCATGAAAATGAAATGGTTCGCTTACGGAACCCATTCAACCACCAGCTCCAAATGTAATTCATGTTTGGGGGAGGGGGGTTCATTTTATGGTTTAGATTGCCAAGTCAGACCGACCAAACTGAAATGGGCGGTTTGGTCTAATTTAGTTGGGAAATTTTAAAATTTCGGTTTACGGTTTTTGGCTGATTTTCTGAATGTTAAAACTTAAAATCCACACTGGACTGTAAATTATTAATAATAATTTGATGCCGCGAACACGCCTGAACTGAATCACGTTGAACTGTATTCGGATCCCAAATAAATGGACATATGAGAGGATCCATATTGTTTTCGGACCTAAAACTGTTAAATACGTAAATGGATCCGGATGGGATTCGCGTTAAGGTGCGGGGTTGGAAGTTGGAACGAGACTACGAGAGTGAACGAATCGGAAATCGGAAGCCATTCTCTGACAAACATCGGCTCTCAATTGCATGCTTAGATCAAGTAAATTCTCTTTTAGGGTTTCTTTAATTGATGATTAGGGTTTACAGTTCGATATTTTCGTTGATCGAGAAATTGCACTAGCCTCTGATTTGCTTTGTAATGGAGCTTGAATCTTTCAAATGTACTAGTTCCTGAGCTTTTATTTTCGCTACTTCCTTATATTGGCGCCAGGTAAATGAAGAGAATTTTCAGACGAGAGAGAATCAGAATTTGTGAAATGCGACGAAATTGATTATGGGTTTTCCATGAGAGAAGCTTGAGTTGACGACGATGGTATGTGTTGCTCAACATGTGATGAACGGATTGATCCAAGCGTCTGGTAATATCCTTCAGAAACTAAAATTTTGTTAATGTTACAATTTTAGCAAGAAAGTGGAAAACATGTGATCTAAGTTTTGGTGTAAGATGAGAGAAATTCAGTAATTGACTTGAAATAAATACGAGGTCACAAGACCAGAAAGATAAGATAATTGAAAAACTCAGTGAGCAATTCAGATGGTGGCATTTAGATCTGTTTGTTTTATGCTTTGCGGTTGTGTTTTGCTAGTGTTTGTTAATTTTCTGCTTTTTGTAGCACTTACCTCCTTAATTGTCTTTTTCTATAATCAACCAATGGGGCAACATCAATGATTTTATTCTGCATACTGTTGTTTTACTAAGGAATACTATGTTTGATTAACCCTTGTTCTGGGGTTTACGTGGTACGTAATTACATATTTCTGCGGCATGAAAAGGCTTACAGATTCAGAGTGTCTAGCAACTCAGCCTTTTTAGAGAAAGGAAATGTAGGACTCTCTTGGTTGAGCCATAACCAGCTTGGCCAAAATTTTGAATCTTTGGCATGAGAAACGAAATTGTGACAAGCATGAGAAAAAGAAAGCCATGTAAAATTGCAAATTTCTATTGGGACAAGTTAATATGAGAGCTAGGGTTTAAATCTAAATATCTTTCATGCTACTGGATTTTACCATTCTTTGAATATAACATATTGGGAAATGGAAACATGGGTAGTTAAACTATGTATAAATTTTTGGGAGAAATACTTAAACCTCCGTTAAGGTTTCCAACAAATGTTATAACTTCCCTTACCTTCTAAAAGGACTCTAATCTCCCCTATTAGCCAATGTGACAAGAGGAACCATTCTTAGGATGGCCTGCCATTAGCATATGATCATATATGTCATTATATTTTTTGCTGAAAACCCATTAGTGCCCCATTTAAATTGACCTAAATTAATTAAATGGACCGGATTGTTCACTATCTTATTTATTTATTTATTTATTTGAAGAAGAAGAAGAAGAAGAAGAAGATAAGAAATACTTGTATAGATGAAAGTAAAAGAGGCAAGATGTGAAGGCTTCCCACCATGTACATCGAGGGAAGATGTGAAGGGGGTCCAATTGACTTCTACCTTGAGAAATCTGTTACTTCTTTCATGTCATATAGCCATTACATAATTGCCAAGGGGGTAGTCCTGCAGGGAATGGATCCCCCTTCTGCTTACACCTCTTAAATTCCAGCATTTGAAACAATCCATGATGAAGATGGAGTGAGGGAAGCACCAGGAGGAGACTCCAAATAGATTAAAGTAATGATGCCAGATTTGGGTAGTGAATCTGCTATGGAACGATAAGTGATTTACTGATTCCAACACTTTAGGCCCAAAGCCCGGCCTGGCCCATGATCACCCCTAGGCATGCCTATAGCTTACCTCTAGTATAAAGTTTTATAAAATCTATATTCCCTTTACCTGACTGCTTTCTTTTCAAGCTAAAGGAAAATGAGAGTGTCCCAACCACGATGTTGGAACATAAGTTGTTTTCTCTGATAGATCTAAGAATTGTCTTCTCCAGCCATGATGTATTCTATTGTTGCAAAGAATTTAGGGTTTGGAGAACGAGTCTAAATCTCAACCTCTTCCGTAGCAAGGGAAATTTTTGGTATTAAATTCAAACATCTAACAACCCACAATGGCATCAATGGCATTGTTGATATTTCGCCCCATCCCCATTCTCTTAAAGCTAAATGTTGAATGCTTTAATAGGGGATGTTTAAGGGTTAAGATGAAACTGAGGGGAGATTTTTGTATTTGTCTGAAGCCTCAACGGAGGTTTAAATATTTTACTGATAGGTACAGAGGTTTAAATATTTATCCTATAAAAATAACATACTTTACCAAAATAAGAAAAAAGCAAAATAAAACCTGGAACAATGGGCTTAAAGATGGAAAAATAAAGAGGAGACTTACACACTTGACTAATAAAATGTTATTGTTTGGACAATATCACTTTACATCTAGACTGAAACATTATACTAAGAATGTAAAGATAATTGAAACAGTATGAATCATATCAAAGCATTGGGGAATTCTCTGAATATATTATAGTTATAGTTCATCTTAATACCAGGGAAAAATGGAAACATTTTTGGGGGAAAAATATGGTTGAAACTTTTGGTTCTTTCGTCTTTCACAACAACTAATTGGTATTTTGAACCAGGAATAAACCCTTTTGGTATTTTAGTTGAACAGAGCTTTGTGTCCTCATCTACACATTTTCCTTTCCCATAAATGAGTTGTTTCTTTGTTACTAACTAGGTAATGGCCATGGTTATCCAATTATCTAATGCCTGTTAATATATATATATATATATATATATATATATATATATATATATATGCATGCCTGTTTGTACGAACCTTTCTTCATAGTAATGATACTCCACTTTAGAGAATAAATCCTTTTATTAGTTACCAGAGATTGTTGACTTGAGCTTCCTTATTTCTTCTTTTGTCATTTAAATTAAATCCTTGTTATTTAAAGAAAAAGGACTCTTGAGTGGAGCTGGCATTGCCAATGGGATTATAAATTCTTAGGTTCTACTTGCTATTGCATGCGTTTTTACTTGTGGACTTAAATGTGACACCTATCCATTTTTCTAAGCCTGCATCTCTACTTGTGTTTTAACTCATTCTAGTTAAGCATTTATATGTAATTCAACTTACAGTCGTACTTTTTCCATAAAAACCTTCATTTGTAGCAATTTGATCCATCTTATTTGATAATTGATATTGCTTCCACACTAATATAGGATTTTTGGGCCAATCTATTTAATGTAAAAATGCACAGAATTGTCAAATACAAAGCAGTAAACCATGAAAAAAATATAATAGTTGTCCACTAATCTGGCAGGGTGGCTTCTTTCAGGTTGATTTCTTTCTTGGGTTTCATTTTCTTCACTTTCAAAAGCTACATGAATCTAAACAAGTCTTAATCATGAAACTTTTATACTTGTAAATACAAAATCCCGGTTTCATATCCTTTCTAAAAGCAGCCCGGATCTCCTATCCACACCTACCCACAGGACACCACAGCTGCACATTGGGAACATCTCTCCATGAATGATAACATATAAGTACAGGAGATGTTCCTGATGTGCGGCTGTGATGTCCTATGGGTGGGGTTCTTGTGGGTAGGATAGCTGAACACTTGTAAAAGTCCTTTGATGTTAATCTTGTTTGAAATTATGAGATGTAAAGAAGTTTATTCCAAGAAAGGTTCTGTATTGTAAATAAACATGAATATAGCCCATTTTGTTCTAGAAATAAGCCTGGATTTCAGGTCTGTGGTTGTGTTGTAACAGACTGGAGGTGTTGGCAATCCATGCCCATCTTTGGAGAGTCCACATGTGGTGTGGAATTGAGTCCTTTGGATTGTGACTAGAATTTGGTATTTACCCACCATGCAACTTCTTAGTGGATAGCACACACACAATTAAACAGTTTCTAATGCAGTATAACCGTCATTCCCATATATCTAACCATGCATTGGAGACGCTTATTGAAGTTAAAAGAAAACAATTGAAGTATGGACACCTGGAGCAGCTCCACTAGAAGCCTGATAATGTATAAGAATCCTATGCTTGGCAGATAAACCGGTTATGTTGTCCTTACTATAAACTGAGATCTTGAGTTTTTCATGCAACATTAGTTTCCTGGATGTAGAAGGATGAAACTTTAAATATTAGAGAAGCTTAAGTTGTCCCCAAATACCTATCGGGTCTCAAAGCACAATTACAATTGGGATGAAAGAGGTAGTTAGTGATTGATCTTTATCTTTTAATGAGCTTCCATGGGACCTAGCTTTCATTTGCTTCTGTGATATTTGGGGAGGTGCTACCCCCCGTTTTGTGTAGCCCCCTCTGTTTTATCAAAAGAAAAAAGAAAGAAAGAGGTCATTTGTGACCACCATGGATGCTCTCTTAACCTTTGCAATAGTAATTGAGAGGGAGAAGAGGATTCTCACATATTAGAGAAATCAGAAGGGCTATGGAGCTCACCTTTCTCACGACTTCAAATAATGTTGTTGATATGAATCGTGTGCTTCACAAAATCATATCCTGCAAATGTAACATTCTCTTAGGAAGAAGATCCATGAAAGCAGCTACTGTAATTTGGAAATTCCATGGAAGTAGCTACTATGTTGAGACTTTCCTACCATAATCAGTATTCTGTTCAATGTACTTAAAAATGTCCAGATATTCAATAATGTTAACTTCAGGTACGGTTCTCTGCAAATTCTGAGTTCAGGTGCTTACCTACCAGTGAGGATGGATACGGTTCTTTCTTCAGACACAACTGGCCGGTTACTTGTTGGCAATTGGATTCTTAACTACTGCGGTTGTGTTTTTAGCAGCATTGTTATCTGTTGCTACATGACTAATTTATTAGTTGTTGATCACTGTTCTTGTTATGCGTATTTTATCTAGTAGTTATGATTGAAAATTTGAAATGGCTGTTAATTTACTAGCGGCCTTTTAAAATCTTTTATTGCTTAAGGTGCCGCTGAGTTGCCTACCAAAAAGGTAACACTATTAAAAAGAGTGCATGCAATTGATCAAAAAAAAAAAGAAAAGAAAACGGGTGCGTGCATGTCAAATTTGCTTCTTATAGACCCCTGTTCATGCATGTCTTTGCTTCCTACTGATTTCTGATTATGCATGCCAACTTTTTCATCTTATGAACGCCTGCTCACAGTCAGTCACACCTCATTCTTGTTTTGGCAAATCAATGAACAAGAGTAGATGGGTAGGTGTTATATACTTCTATAGTTTAGTTGTTAGCCTGATCCATTAAGCCAATAGGGTCTATCCCAGGTTGCTTGGCTACAAACAGCCAACTAACCTCATTTAATTTGGGTAGCACAGTTGTCAACCTGACATGTACAGGCCTGACCTTTTCCCCTATTTTTTTATTTTGAGCACTTACTAGCTAAACCAATGTGACGTTTGCATGTTGTATTCAGCCCAGCCTTGGCCTTTTCTTAATCAGATCGAGATTCACCTGACCTAACCCATTGTCACCCCCATTCGCGGCATGCCCAAAACCCACACACACCCCTATTTTTTTGGTATCCAAACCAGTAGGTGCATGTGCTACACACAAATGGGTTAGCATTTTCTTCTAGATGAGTCAATCACTTGAACTTCTATTTGTGATTTTTTTTTAAATTAAGTTGACCAGTTAATAAATGATTGATTCTAGAGAGTTAATTCAATCAGTTTGTCTCAGTTTTTAGGACAACATATTCCATCATTAACAATACAAACTGATTAATTGGAAATGTTTGTGCTAAGACATTTCATTAATGGGTTATACCAGAAGTTAATTGAAAGGAAAAAAAAGAAGATAGAATAAAGAAAGAAAATAAAAGGTAGTAAAAGGGACTTAATGTTAACAAATATTCTTATAGCTGGATTCCTCCTATGAAACTAATAGTATCTGATGGCTTTTGGCAGCTAAAATACATAAGCTTTTACTCGCAAAGGGAAACTGATCCAAACACAAGTTTTGGTTTATGCCTGACATGCTCCAATCTGTTACAGCAAGGTTGGTTCAGGGTGGGTAGTTTATCTTTCCATATTATGTGCTGAACAGTTTAAATTATTTGTACTTCTGATCATTTCTTAAAGGAATTCCCCTGGAACCATTTGCAATAAGATATTGGTTTTCACTGAAATTCTAACTTTTCCATGACCCCTAGGCATAGATGACATGGGAAAAATAAGATAAAAAGTGACAAAATTGCCTACTATGATCAGGTAAAATTCTGACAATCTAGATCTGCAATACAGCCCTACTTCAGAACAGTTGAAGTATCAACAATTAACAGTTTAAACAAAAAATCCTCCTCAGAACCAAGATTCAGAGATCAACTGTGCTTACACAGCCCTAAGAAAAACTGTTAACTAAAGTTTTATTTGTCATCACTAGCACAGACCTCGCTGGCCCCTGGAGTCAACATTGACTAAACCGAGATTAAAGTCTTAAACGTGCTAATACCTGTACTTATTATCCCTAGTATATTATTTTACATAAAAATCCATGCACCAGCTTCATTCCATGTCACTTGTAAGTCTTAAACCTAGAAAGTTGAATCCCCATCTTGTAAAAACCAGATAATGCTCTCAAAGACTTCAGGGACAACTGTACTTACTAATCAGTACGGCTCACTATACTTCTTGTTCACATGGATATTTGTGTTTCAATTAATACATACTTGTGACCATATTAGCTTCACAAAGCAGGAGAGAGAGAGAGAGAGAGAGAGAGAGAGAGAGAGAGAGAGTAGGCTCTCTAGCAAGAAAGGTGCTGGTATTGGTTCAACAAGTAAAGTGATTCAAAGCTTATAATAAACAAGATTGCCAACTATAAAACAGGCAACAGTCGAGTTTAAGCATCTTCACGTGGAAACCTGACCTCCCCGTACCAGTACAACTAGCTTTTGCTTGTTATTTATATATTTTTTGTACACCCCCAGCATGCGACACTACAAGCTACAAACCAAGCACGCATGAGCATCACCCTTTTTAGTTAATTAAGAGTCGTTACAGATTAATTTAATCTCCTTGGTCTCCTTTCATCCCAGTGAATCCCCCACAGCCTTGGGTGTCTCACATTCAAACTCCGTAATTTTTGAAAATGGTAAAGCTGAGAACAAGATGATACCCTAGTTTTTGAAACCTGATTAATCTTTCTTCTGCAGATCTCACATGCAACCCAATTCTCATCTTTGATCAGAATATATAGTGGTGATGATGATACGTATTACAATTGTAATGTCTTTGGTGGCATCTTATCATTGTGTTTTGTTTTCTTTTTTTACTTAAATGGAGTGAATGGTTCATTGTTATCGTTTTCTTTTTACTTGAACGAAGAGAATTATTCATTTTTTTTACTTGAATGAAGCGAATAGTTCATTATTTTTCTATTCTTTTTTACTTGAGTAAAGTAAATGGTAGTTGTTGTCCCTGGTCAAATGGGAACACGAGGCCAAGCAACTGGAATTTGAATTTGCTTTAATTCAAAGTAACTGATTAAATAAACTGTTGGGCTGCAAGAAAATTGTCTCTTAGTGTTTGATGTTCACTTTGAATTTTGGGCTCCTATAGAAAGTAGTTTACTTAATATTTTCTCAATTGGGTAAAGGAGAAGCAAACCTCTAGCCCACTGCCCACAGTTTGGTTCTTTTAAAGAATTGTCATGTGTCATATACCCTCATATTGGAATCCAATGTAGCTTCAGTTCTGATCAATGGTTTCTGATATGTATACATGTTGTGCTCTGATACATAAATTATGGCCAGTGCTCCTTAAAATTATACATTCATAGGGAAAAGAAAGGGTAACTTGTACACTTTGCTTAACCTGTACAGAGTATAGACTATAGACCATTCAATTCAATGGGTCTGTCATGAAGTAGAATTTGCTTGAGGTAAAAAATAAAATAAAGTCAATCTAATTGGATGACTCAACTGTTTGATCCATAGAATTATGTTCAGACTTGAGAGCTCAATAATTTTTCGTTTTGCTGTCCAAAGGAATACAACAAAACAAACTACGCAATCTTAATCGCCTAATCATTTTTTTGGACATTGGCCCCACTACAACTCACTATGTGATGGATTACTGACCCCACTCCCCCAGTCCTGATTTTGATGCGTATAGATGAGATGGTCATAACCGTTCCAAGGCACCAATGGGTGTAGCAAGGGAAAATCCTTTTTTGGTGTGCGACTGTGGAGAGGAAACAAACGGGAAGGAATGAAGGTGACATATCAGACTCTCTCTTGTCAATCGTTACTTTTGTTGGTTTAGAAAGTCGATACACACGCGTAAGAACAGCTTAATATTCTAGTATCAAGTTGAGTTAAGTTAGTTAATCTTCTCATTAGTTAAGTTAGGATTAAATTGCAGGGTGGCTCCAAGGTCCAAATTCCAAACCAGAGAAATTAGCTACTCTAATAAAGTAATGGCCGACCCACACGAGTGGTCGAGAGAGAGAGAGAGATGGTTGAGGTGAGGTGGGAATCCAAAAGCGGGGTGGGGTCCAAAGTGTGTAGTCTGTTGAGAAAGGGGGCAACGCACGCCTCTTGATGCCCCCTCGCTCTCTTTAGTAGACCAAGGTGAAAATGGACCACACGCTCCATGCTCTATAAGAAGGCCTTGCCTCTTGCCTCTTGCCCCTTGCCTCCATTCAACATTACAAGGTGAAATCTCGCTCGCACCAACCAAACAAGGCCTTTAGTCATTCCAGAGAAGATAAGAGAAGTGAAGATTCTACATCTTCAATTCAACAAGATGAAGATGAGCAGTGCTACCATGGGAGCCTCCAAGAGAAGGTTGTCTGGAAGAGGACTCGGAGGAATCCTCAGGGAACAGAGGGGTCGGCTTTACATTATAAGAAGATGTGTTATCATGCTTCTCTGCTGGCATGATTGAAGGAAGCTCTGTGATCTTCACTTAGTCGCCAACAGTTATCGGCAGCGGCGCTTCTTTTTTTGAGTGTAAATAGCCAAAGGCGAGTTTTGTCATGCATTGGCAAATGCCAATTTTTGTATCAGTTTTTGGCCTCTTGGGCTTGTTTTGTACATCGGAAAGAAGTTTAATGACAAGTTAGATTTTCTATCTCCCAAATGTGTCTGTTATTCTTGTTCTTGTTCTTTTACTTTCCTAAGCTTTAGACAGAAGTGACCTTCAGATGAAGTCAACCATTTTCTGTTTTCTGTGAATTTCATCTCTCCACACCATGGTTAGTGTCCTCCAAACCGATTATATCCCATTTCTTTCTTCTTTCTTTCAATCTTTATAAAACACTTGAGCCTGAAAAACAAGTCAAAGAATTGTTCAGTTCATTGAAGGAAGCATATTTGATCAGATACGCTGAGGAGGGTTTGATAATGAAATGGTTGAAATGCATGGGATTTATTTCAAAATGTAATGAATTATTGCTTTCTTTTCTTTTCCAAGACTTTCTTCAGTACTTACAGATTCGAATCCAAGTGAAAGAAAGAATATTTTTGAGTTTCTTCAAGCAAGTTGGATGGAGAATATCTGAGATTAATCAAGGTGGTAGATGAAGAAATGGTTAAAGAGCAACTTGGGTTTTAAATTTGTTGTACTTTTTTTTTCTTGCTTTTCAGTCTTTCTGCAGGGATCTTTACATTCTATAATTGCCCAGATTGCCAGTCGGACACCTTTAGTTGCTCATTTAGATCTCTTTTTTCTGTGAAGCCTATAGGTCTAGCCTATGGTTGATGTCTTGATGATTTAGAATAGAACTTTTCTTCGTAACTGACTCTGCAACTGATCCCATTACATCTCTTTCTTGCTTTTCGGTTTACATCCTTTCTACCACCACACACTTCAGAAGTTTCAGATTCAAAAACAAGTGAAAATATCTCACATTTATTCAGGTAAGTTTGACTGTGAAGTTTGATATTAATCAAGTAGATTTGACACCAGGAAGAGCTGAAATAAAAAAAGAAGAACCATTGAGAAAATCCGGGGTTTGATCAAGCCAAGGACGTTTGGTGAAGAAAGAGCTCAAACGCTCTCTACTTGTTTTGAATAAGAAGTCAGAAAAGTTATCTCTGCAATAGAGACAAGGTACAAATGGCTAGCCCAATTGCGGATTCCGTGAAATGTTGTACAATTTTGTTAAAAGTGAAAACGAACGAGTACAGACTACACAACTCTCCCAGTCATCCACCAAGAAATGCTAGAAGAGTTCATGCAATTCTTTGTTTTCTTCTCTCTCTAGACAAGGTGGGACCCATGAAAAGACGGAATTTATGGGCCTCACCTTGTTAACAGGGAAAAGTTTCCAAGAGTTGTATATACTCTTCTCCTGTGTCAACCTGCAGAAAAAAGAAAAATGAGATTTTTCTATTAGAGTAACTTTTTTTCAGTTGAATCTAGTAAATGCAGATACTGTAAGTGCTGAACCCTGAACTGTTGTATTACACTTCCATGATACTATTTCCATCATCTTCCAAAATTTCCCACAATTAATGATAAGTTGATGACTGGGTTGTTTATCAATATAAATGAATTTAATTTTAAAATAAAAATAATTGCCATTTAGCAAAAAAAAAAAAAAAAGATAATGGTAAACACCCCAAAATGGTGGGTTGTGTTTCCAACACTATAAATTGGGAGGGATAAGGATAATAAAGAGGCCCACCAGTCTCTGGTTATGTCGTCCTTGCCCAAAAAAGCTACTAGAAAGGGTGTATAATCATATTCCACCACCATAGTTCTAAGTATCTGATACGTATTGTACCATATCATATGATACATATCGATTTTCAGTTTATCGAAATACTTAAATACTGAGACTATGAACCTTTTAATAGGTTCAAAGGTTGATATCCACATTATATATTTATTTATAAACAACAGACTCGCAGGTGATGGATGAGTCAAGCATGATTATCTCTTTCTGAGCATTTTTACATTAAAACCAAATAACCAATATACTGAAGAAAAACTAACATTTGATCAGCCAAAATAATAAAAAGTAAGACCTAAGCATCCAAATTTCTTTTGATTGTATAGAGGAAAAAGATATTAGGGTTTCCTTTTTTCCATTTATAATCAGGTCTCTACTTTGTGAGTCCACAAAAGTTATGGGTTCCAGCCCAACAAGCACATTTGCCACGTGTACGACAAAAAAAGAAAAAAGAATAGGAATCCAACAGCATACCCTTCCCCTCTTGTTTGGTTTAGGAGAAAAAGAAGTGGGAGAAGGAAAGAAAGAGAAACTTGTTTGTTTGTTTGTTTGCTCGCTTGTGAGGGTGGGATTGAGACGTGAGTGTTTGTTTGCACAGGAGATGATCCCAATCTTATATTCTGTTGTCTGCCACCTAAGAGCTGGAGAGACCCGACAGAGTGTGATTGGTCAAATGGCAGCTTTATCATGCCCACGTGCGCACCCGAATCCCTTACCCATCACTCCCCACCACACCATTAATGTGTGATTCTTTTCCCAACCAACATTGGTCCCACTCAATGGTTCCTGGCCCCACATCTTGTGCCCGAAATAGACTCATCAATGGTTGTTCTCATCGGTTTCCTCTCCCGTTCACCACTGTATATGGACAAAGACAAACACTGTTTCAACTTTGAAATCCCCCAAAAAGAATTGTTCAGTTTTGAAACCCAGCTGTTCATCATTGAAAACGGGTCGGGTCGAAACCGGGTTCAGTGATGGACTCGGTTGGCTGAGGAAATAATAAATGATACAAATTACAAAGAGGTCAGGTGGGTTGGTGGGTCGGGTCAAGATTTGTTACCTGTATATAGAATGTGAAAATGTCGGTGCACCAGCAGTTTATTGTGTTGCCACATATGACGTATCTGTTACTTCATGTATTTTGTCAATTTGTTTGTATTGCAAATTCAAATCAGACGTAAAATTTGCACCTAAGTTCAGATTTGCCTGCATTTGTTTGTAATCATGATTTGCACTGTTACCTAATGTTAAATTTGCACATTTAGTCTGATTTACATTGGTTGGCAGTACAAATTTTACATTCCAGAACTGTTGTAAAATGCACCTGTCTTGCTCCTACCTTTGTTCTCTTGAAGTGGAGACCACATGATTTTACTTTCCATCTTACTTCTCTCAAACAAGTAAGATTCCTTCTACTTTCATTTTCTCTAAAACAAATGGGGATCACGTGAATTTTATTTTCAATTTTTACCCCTCTCAAAGGACCCAAACATATAAAACGAACGAAAATAAAAAACAAAACTAAACCAACATTTGTACTCACTCCATTTGTGCTCAAGGCTCAGTTTGGAAGGAGTACAAATACAAATATGTACAGTGTAAATACATACAAAATAATAACAAAATGTAAGGTTTTACACTCTACATATTTATATTTGTACTCCTTCCAAACTGAGCCCAATTGAAAATTGCACTACCAACAAATGGAGTGCAAATGTAAAACTGAGATGGATTTGCACTCCAATTCAGTTTTACAGGTGTTTTGTAATAATGAAAGCATTTTTTCCTAACATCTTTGCATGTAGACTTCAAGTCTTGGAATTTGTACTTGTACCCATTACAACCAAATACATATCAATGCAAAATTAAACCAAATTTTCATTTATATTTTTTTTATCAAACTTGCATTTACATCAACACATGTTTTTTTTTTTTTCACTCTTGCCAAAAACAGCCTTAAAATAAGAAATTGAAAGGTATCTGCCGACACTATCATTAAGAGTCATCAAGTTCATCCGCTTTGTTGAAAATATGATAAAATGTCTTGTAATGAAGAGATTTTTGTCCCAAACAGATTTGTTTCTGTCTGGGGACCTCAAATGCAAACGTGAAAAGGCCAAGCCAAACCAACCAACCAGCCCAAGTTCTTTTGTCCACACACTTCTTAGTGCACCAGCCAGGAAGGGAGCAAAATAGTCTCCCTTCTCCAAACTTCCAAGGAAAACAATGGCCCATATGAGTAATGTCCATTGACTAAAGCACCTCCTAGGGCACAAATGCCAGCTGAGCCTCTTGGCACAGGCCAATCATGCTGCTGCCCATGAACAATAAATGAAGGGCCCCCTCGAGATGAGACTCATGAAAGGGCCTTGGCCCAACGTTCCCTCTTGGCCTCCCTCAATTTCAATTTCAACTTTCAAAGCCTGCCTCTGATAGCCTTACCATCTCTGCCAATATCAACCAAAAATCCACACAACCTCCATGACTCAATGTTCATGAATGTATCAGTATCACTCACCAAACTTTGTCACCTTCATTCATCAAGATTAATGTGATTTCCTCTTGCAATAATTTAAGCCCATCTTTCCTTGGGCCTTTTGGAGCCCACTCCTTTTAGTCGTCTCTCTGGCTTCTGGCTTCTGGCTTCTGTTTCAGAGTTTGGCCTAGTCCAGTAGTCCTTCATGAAGTCAGGTACTTGTTTGGTAACCCCAAAGCAGCAAAGATACAGCACACTTCAATGCATCCTTGTTGATGAACATGAACAAATAGGCCAGTCAACTTCATGAGGTCCCCATGAAATGATTTAGCAGTCAGAATCCCAAATACTTCTCAGCCCTCAACTCATTCTGAGGTACATGGCTACATGCCCTTTTGGGTTTTCATTGCAAAGAGTTTAGTGTGGAAGAGATTCATCGCCTAACCAACTTTGTCCAGACCACTGAGATGATTCTGTCCCTGTGCTTAGCAGAACTTGTTTCACAAGGCCCACTGGGACAATGTTGGGATTAGGGTTCCATCTTCAGATACAATAGATGTCTATTTTGAGCACAAACTGGAAGTGGGTTTATATATATGTGAATGGAATCACAACAGAGCCTTGAAGGATGTGATAGAAAGGCCATCACTTAAAAAAAAAAAAAAAAAAAAAAAGAAAGAAAAGAAAAGAAAATCTGAATCTCTCTGATTCTGTGAAGAATCCAAACAAATTCTAATATCTATGCTCTGAGAAAACTCAAAACTGTACCTTCACTTTTCAGCTTTAGCCACTTGGAGTTTATTATTGTGCCTACAGCTTAGCTTTTAAGGTGCTGAAAGGTACGTCCTCCTGTACTTTCTGTAAAGCCTGCCTTGATGGGTTTCGGGCCACGTAGACGCCAACGTAGCAGATTCGAGCCCTGTTTTCAGGAATAAGTGATGCGTTCTCTCAGTCTCATGGGAATAAGTTCACTCACGTATGGGACTTTTCTAATAACAGGCTAAAAGCTGAAGCGGTTGAACAGTTGAACTGAACGACTTAATTAATATGTTACTTTGTCTTTTTATGGATTAAATAATTATATTAAATAATATTTTGCTTCAGCTTAAGAAAATTTCAGCTTCAGCCTGCCACAAGTAGCTCATAACCTTAACCTGCTAGAGGACAAATCAACAAGTATTTTAATTCAGCCGCTTCAGCTGTTTGGATAAGTTTCTGAGCCAAAAAAAAAATGTTTTGAGTGTTTAAGTAAGAATTGCTTTCAAAACATTAATATTATTTGAAGCCAAAACCCTCTTAATTCCCATATCACAAATCCTATAATTGATGCTTTGTGATTGTGGACTTTAAAAGCACAAATCCTAAGATCCCATATCTCCTGATAGCAAAAGTGGTATATACACCCAAAGAGAAATCCCTTCTCCAATTGTAACTGGAAAGCTTATCCAAACATAATTTTAATTTTCGCAAGTAAAAGAAGAAAACAAATGATATTGCCACCTGTGTTTTCCTTGCCAATTGGGACATAAAAACTTGTGAAGTATAACCCCTTAATAAAACAAGATAGTAAAGCCTATATGTTTGGTTGCAGGCAAATGGTGTAAATAAATAAGGTGAATGTAAATTCTGATTTATTTTTGCTTTATATTTGAGTATGTTGTATTCATTTGTGAAAAAGTAAAATAGAAAGTAAAATGATGTGATCCCCATCATATGCATATGCAAGGGAATGGAAATAAGAGGTTATTTGTTTGGGAATGAAGTAAGACACAGATGATGCGGTGTCCATTTTATATCAGAGAGAATTGAAGTAGGAGAATGGCCATGCAAATTTTGCATAAGTTAATAAGTGCAAATGAAATAAAAAGTATAAATTTTGTATCAGGTAAGAATATAAATCATGACTGTAACTTACAAATAAATAGATGTAAAATTGAAATGATTGCAAAATTTGTATCTAATTAGGATTTGCATTGTAACTATTAGGCAATGAATTGCGTTCTCATATTTTTTGTGTGGAGGATTTACATTGAACTTATTTTTTGTTAGGGTAAAATATAAAAACCTCCTTGAGTTTCTGACAGTCATAAAAACCTTTCTTATAGTTTTACTTTAATAAAAACCTCTCAGCTACTTTTAAGAAATTTAACAAAAACCTCCCTTCCATCAATAAATCATGAGGAAAAACGTTAAAAGCATGATCAAATCTTTTTAAATACCTGGTTCTATTGAGATTGACCTATTTTATCCTATCAAATACCTATTTTACCCTTCCTGTAGCAAAAGACACCCTCTCCCGATGAAATCGAAACCTTGGATGGTTCACGCCATCCCCTGTTCGAGCCCGTAGCAGCTAGCTACGCTTGTCGCTTCATTGAGACGCGGTTGAACTTCCTCTGCGGCGGAGAACAATGGATCCTTCTTCCCACTGGTCGAAACTCGAAGCCATGTTCTATTAGTCGAATTCCGGCCGTTTTTCAGTCAAATCAACCTCATAAACCGAGGTTTCGTCCGAACTCAGCAATCCCCAGTGCCATTCAGTTCCCGATCCACCCTTCTGGTTCTCATTGTACAATGCAAAAATGAATGTCGGTATTATTACACTTGGACGGGCCGGAGCTCCGATTGCTAGTTTGGACGTCATTCTTCGGATTAGGTTTCGGTTATATGTAGCTGCGTTGAAGATGTTCGCTCCGATCTGGTCGACGACTCCGGCATTGGGCCACCCTATTTCGGCGATTACCAGCCGAACGTTCGGGAACCCAAGCTTGGTCATGGCGAAGATAACCGAGTCGAGCATCTGGTCAAGGAGGTTGGTTTAGGTTAAGCCGCTTCATGGGTCGGTGTAGGTTTGGTTCCCTTTGAAAAGCACATAGTCGAGATTAATGTTCGTGGGATCGCCGGACCAGGGGAAGTCAGGGTAGGCGTCGAGGAAGAAATAGGATTTGGTTCGGTTCAAAAACTGTAACAGAGGCTTCATCACCGATATGGAGATATCAGACCGAAACGTTCCGTTTGACGGTGGGAAGGACGATTGAAGGACATCCATGGCAATTGTAGTCCCAATTTTGAGGTTTCTGATGTTGTGGATTTTGAGGGAATACTTGAGTCAGCGCATTGCTTGGACGAGATCGTACCATGTTTGCCGATCTTGGTCAGAGGAGAAGCTGAAGATTTCATTGCCGACAAGGAGGTAATGAATCAAGGTTTTGGGATAGAAAGGAACGACATTGGTTCGAACCCATTCGTTTGCGAGGGACTGGCTTGAAGAAATGTTGGAGATTAATTGATTGGGAACCATGATTGATACTCGGATGTTGGTCCCTTCGAGGGCCTTCAGAATATCTGGGTTTGCATGTTTGACGCGACCTGCTTTCAGGGATTTGATAAGCTCATGAAGAGGGGTTAGAGAAGAAGCATAAAGAAACAAAACCTATGTTCTAGTTTCATCAGAAACTTATTAGTGTCCATCGACCAAAGTTTGCAGTTCATTGGAATTCCGTCTGACGAGAGTGAGAACCATACATCGATGAAGACTTGTGACTGAGGCTGAGGTTGAGCCTGTGGGTGCAACAGATTTACCTCCGTGGAAGAAGGGCAACACCCAGCGAAGCAGTTGAAGATGATGAATAGTGTTCGAGGATCAAATACACATGAAGTCGTAAAAGGGTAAAGTGGGTATTTTGAAAAAAACTATCATTAGTTTAACGTTTTCCGTCAAGATTATTGACGGAAGGGAGGTTTTTGTCAAAGTTTTTTAAAGTAACGGAGAGGATTTTACTAAAATGAAATTATAGAAGAAATTTTTATGATTATCAAAATTTTAGGGAAGGTTTTTGTATTTTACACTTTTTGTTATATAATCAAACTCTTATGATTTACTGTATCGCCATATCGGCAATCCCAACCAGGTTTAAAGTAGCAAAAACTGCAATTATGCGTTTCCAAGTAGTGATAATCTATTTGTTCTCTTTTTCAGGATGATAATTCACGGTGAATAACGGTGGATGGGATTAGCATTTTAAACCATTCCCACTCAATATGTTTTTGTATTGAATAGTCTTAATACCTATACGATGCATACAATACAATGCATATCTATCTAGAGGTGTAAATCGGGTTGTCATAGCAAAGTATGGCACAACGGCATGCAAGCCATGCCAGGCCCAGCACGATGGTCTAGGTCATGCTAGGCCTAGGGTTTCCGGTCCACAGACCAGTAGTGCGTGCCATGTTGCTCGTGGCCGTGAACTGGCATGGCCTAGCTTGCAACACGGCTCATCACGGGCTGGCATTACATGGCTCGCGGGCCCATAGTGAGCTAAACTCAGCCCGCCCGATGTTCAGCTTTTTTTGGGGGGGTATTTATGTATTTTGGTTTTGGGAGGAGAGAGAATGACACAAATGCCCCCAATAGCTATATAATAGCTAGTTTGAGGGGGCATTTTGGGTAAAGTGAAATAAATTTATAATGACCAAAATACCCCTCCCAATAACTAAAAAATTGCTAGTTTTTAGGGTATTTTGGACAATTGAATTATTTTCAATTCCTATAAATAGTCCTATCCTCCACCATTCTCATTACACTAATTCAACAATTCTCTTAATCTCTTCTTTAGTTCGCATACTTTCTCAAGTCTCAATCTCTCGTACATTCTCTGATTCTCCAATTCTTAACTTTATTGGAGTTTCAACAAGAAGGCTTGCTCAACAGCTCAAGTATCTCAAGTTAGCAATTTGGGAGGCTTTGACTCTTGGATTTGAAAGGCTTCAACCGTTGAAATCATATTGGGATTTCGAACCAACAATCTAGGTAAATGCAATTAAATTAATTTTTATTTTTTTAGAATTTAAAAAAATGGTTGACTCCTCCCGAAACCAATTCCCCAACATGCTCAATGTTGACGATATTCAGTCGCAACATGGTAGTGTTAACAATGATATGGATGCTATTGATATTATCGGAACTTTCACCCCTAGTACTGATACTAGGGGAAGAAAAATAAAGCCACTAAGTTGATTAGCCCGATTTGAAAAATATTTAAAGTAGATGAGGTTCAGGGGAAGGGAAAAAAAGTTATTTGCAAAAAATGTAGGAAAGACTTTAGCTTAGCAAAGGTAGTACTAGTCATTTGGAAAAACATTTGCTCACCCATGAGAAAGAAGAAGAAGGGTGAGAAACAACACAAACACAAATTGGGGGGGGGGGGGGGGGTTTGGTACTTTTAAATATTCACAAGAAAAAAATGAGGCAAGAATTAGCAAAATACATTGTACATGCTGAACAACCATTTTTTGTTAATTGAAGATACTAGACTTGAAAAATGGTTACATAATTCTGTAAATCCACAATTTAAAATTTTATAGGAATACTATTAGATCAAATGCTTTAAAAAATTTTGTATTCATATAAACAAGATTTAATTTATATGTTACAAATCTTAATTTTAAAGTTGCAATTACTTTTGATATTTGAACTTCTAAATTTAACATAAGTAATATTTGTGTTACCAATCATTTTATTGATGAAAATTGGCTTGTAAATAAAAGAATTTTAAGTTTTACTAAGCTTAAATGGCAACATACTAGTCCACCTATTGCTTCAAGTATTTTAAATATTTTACATGCTTATGGAATTGACAATAAATTATTTTTTATTAGTTTTAATAATGCTAGTAATAATGATTAAACAATAAATATTTTAAAATCTCAATTAAAACAATGTTTAAATGGTAAATTATTTCATATCAAATGTGCATGTCACATCTTAAATTTATGTATTCAAGATGCTTTAAATATTATTTCTACTCATATTTCTGAAATTATAAATTGTATTATATATATTAAAATTTTTGGAGCAAGAAAACGAGAATTTAAATATTTATGTCAAAATTATAGTTTAAATTATAAAAATTTTATATTAGATGTTAAACATATATAAAATTCTACCTATGCTATGTTAGAAAGTTGTATTTATCACAAACAAATTCTCAGTGATTTTTATTATGCAAAGATGCCTATTGATATTATATTTGAGGAAGACTAGGAAATGTAAATTTGTATAAGAATTTTTTTAAAACATTTTTATAATGCAACTAATGAATTATCGGGTATTTATTATCCAACTAGTTATAATTTAGCTTATCAATTAATGATGATTAGTGATTTTTTTGCAAAATATAGAAAGAATCCACAATTTAAAAGTATTGTTAATATAATGGAAAATAAATTTAAAAAATATTGGGAGAATATTTCTCCTCTTTATTGCTTAGCTACAATATTAGATCCTAGGATTAGGAAAAATGGTTTCGTGCAAGTACTAGGGTGTTGGACGACAAGAGAATTCAGAATCCTCTGATGTCTGCAGTTCTATCGAAGTCTTGTTTTAGTGCAGGTACTAAAGTGTTGGATGACAAGAGAAGCTGTATGAATGATGAAAGTCTAGAAATGTGCATATGCTTTAAAAATTGGCTAAATGTTGAAAATAGATTACAAGACAAAGGAGGGCATGACACTACAACCAATGTTTCACCTAAAAGCAGATGATCAAAGTCAAGAACAATATGAGAAAATGAAGTCAATATTTTTTTTGTATACTCAATAGTTGTATAGCATTTTTCAAATTATTATAAATTTTATTTAATTTATTTGATATTTTTAATAACGTAATTTTTTATTTTTAATTTGTAACTATATTGTATTTTTTATATTTTATTAATTTATTCCATTTTCCAATTTTCATATTTCATTCATTCAACCATTGTATGCTTTGTACCATTCAAATTTAAATGAAATAAAATTCCTATTTTTCTTCCAATTTATTATTCACTTTGATTGTATCTTTCTTCTTATTTGGTTAAGTATTTTTTTCATTTCTTTGTTAGATTCCTTATTTTTTTCAAATAATTCCTAAACGAAAGTTAAATATTTTAGTTTTACCTAACAAAGAAATAAAAAATCAAAAATGTCAAAAAAAAAAAAACTAGTTTGGCCTGATTTGGCCCATACCCAAGGCCCGACATGTGGCCTAGCCCAACATGGCCCAGGCCCATGGCATGACATGCAGACCACCCGGCTTAAGCCCGTGGCACAGCATGACATGAAATGGGCTGCACCGGCTTGGGTCATGGGCCGTGTCAAACCACCCCCCAATTATCCCTAGGAAGGGCAGCATGACCAGAATGGCCTGCGGGCCACAAACGACCTGGCACATCAGTTTTATACCTCTATATATATCCATACTTTTAAAACCTTGAATCCCAAAAACC
The DNA here is from genome assembly GCF_056320005.1 of Nelumbo lutea. Classification (NCBI taxonomy): domain Eukaryota; kingdom Viridiplantae; phylum Streptophyta; class Magnoliopsida; order Proteales; family Nelumbonaceae; genus Nelumbo; species Nelumbo lutea. The sequence goes on along the minus strand of NC_142686.1, from coordinate 22,131,077 downwards.
GATACGATTCATTTCATATTGATACTTTAAATCTTGCTTTGGGCAGCAGGCTTAATTTCTTAGTTGTATGGATTCTGAATTGGAATTTTATTTCCCATTAAAGGGTATTTATAAGCCCTAGAGGAGAAATGAAACTGAGCTAAGCTTCCTGTTTTGGGAGCCGCTACTTCATGCACTAAGTGGATTGCTAGGTGTGTCATTTGGATCGGGTTGAGTTGAAAGTTTATTACATTCCGGACAGGCCCCTGGCTATTTTGTGTTTGCAGTATTCTTATACCATGAGCATGACATAACAAGGAACTAACACTAAATTACAGTAATTCTCAAAAAAGAAAAAAAAAAAAAAACACTAACCTACAGTACAAATCGGAGCAGACCAAAGAACAGGTTTGATGACCATCATAACTGATCTTGGGTCATATTGTGGTCTGTGAAAGCTAGGCATGGCCTACTGTGAATATTAGCCCATGATATGCCCTAGAAAAGCCCAACTCACTCGTTCGACCTATTAGATAACTGGAATTTCCATCATTTATTATTGCATGATACATGTAAGTTATACACGAAGAGTACATTAATAGATGAATATAAGCATTTTAGCTCAAACTTATCTGAATAGCTTTTTGTATCTTGCAAACATGAAGGTTTAAAATATTGATACGTATGGGATCATATCTGCCAATACTTTCGTATTCGGGGCTTTTCGATACGCTCCTACAGGAGATGTTTTCGGGGTCTTGATTGGTTCAGAAGATGGATAGATCTTAAACCAGCCATTCTGAATCAGATTTGAAAAAAAATTTAAAAAAAAATAAAATAAAATAAGCTATCGATACTGTCCAATATGCCACTACCAGCATATTGAGTATATCGATATTTTGAATAATAATGACTCAGTTTATTTGCAGTATAAATTACAGTTGCAGTGTTGCACTGGTGTAAATGGATAAATGTATGGAAATACAAAAAATTTGACAGTAAATTCCGGTATATTTTTGCTTCACATATGACTGTCTTTTTTTTATTGTAGCTGCACTTTGCGTAAAAGAGAATGTAAGTAGGAGGAGGGTTATGAGTGAGGTAGGATGCAAGATGATGTGATTTTCACAAAGAATTGATGTATAAAAAAGGTGGTGTAAAATTTGCATCGATTTTTAAGATGTAAAATTTGTATTGTCAGTTAATGCAATGGAGACAAAAGAATAAATACATACAAAAATGTGTAGAAAGAATTTGCACCGCAAACAAACAGTCAGAATTTTTAAGGTTTACCTTATCCCAACTCCCATCTATATGAGGTCGGCTACATGAATTTTTGGAGTTATGAAAATTTAAAAAAAAAAAAAAGATATAAACTACTTATATTTATGTATACAACTTATACAAATATCGAAATTAATTGAACGTTTTGTTGCCCAACTAGCAGGCTTGCAAGCCCAAGCCCAATAGCTCAGTTTGAGGTCAGCCCAGGGACAGGCTGGGTATGTAAGTGAAGCCCCGTGGGCTGTGGCCTGGTCCGACCAGGCTTGGAATCTTGGAATGGCTCTGTTTCTGAGCTTCAGATCAGAGCTTACCCAATCGCCTGGAGCTGATCTTAGCTGAGAAATTTCCACCCATGAAATTGTTGAAAGTTGATACAAACATCATTTGACAGTTAAATTGATCTTAGGTTGTTGTGTTTCTACCATTTCTACATAAATTGATCTTACCAAATGCATTTCTTTTCTGATTTTCGGCATAAATATTTGACTTTGCAGGCTGATGCAACGAATTGGTTGTAAAATAAATTCTTTGCTAGCATGCTCTGATGTTTCCTGCAAAAAAAAAAAAAAACGCAAAGCTCTGACCCAATATTCTTTTTTTTTTGTTGTTTACCAGGATACTTCGTTTGTTCTATCAAATCCTTCCTATTTTTACTGTTCTTTCTCATGGCTTTCTCTGTTGCTACTGGTTGGTTTTAGGGCTTTTTTCCGGATTGTTCCACAAGAAAAGCTGCAAAATGACCTCCGAGACTGAGCAAATCAGTTGTTCTAAGAACGGTGAAGCTGCGAATAATGATTTTCTTCAGAAACAAACAGAACATGCTCAATGAACCCGTGAAAGATCGGAGAATGGAGGAACCAGCACTAGAGATGCAGATAAAGAGAAGAGAAGCGCAATGGGACCGCACAGCCTGACACTGAGGAAAAGGTTGTTGCGAAATGTTTGTTTATGAAAAGCAGTAATGGGTCGATATTGATTTGATTTGGGTGCAGAGCGATAGGCCTAGGCAGCGGAAGGTAATACTGCAAGTTGCAAGATATGTGCAAACAAGAATGATATTATAATGGCGAGGATGACGATGGCGACATCGACTGGTAACGGTGGTTCTGCTTTTAACTGTACTCTGCACAATGGTTAACTTTCGGCGATGCTGTCCACTGTGATGTACGGTTATGTATTCAATCTCTTGCTTTGAATTTGAAATTTGTTGGTTTGTGTTTTTTTTTTTTTTTTTTTTTTTTGTGGAGATATCATGACATGGTTTCAGTTTCTGCAGATCTGTGGAGAACGTAAGGAGTCTGGGATTGTTTAGCTTAGCATGGTTTTATTTTTGAACTCTATGCTGCACAAGAAGCAGCTTCCCCCCAAGTTGAAACAGAAGTGATCAATTGAAGCAAAGATGGTAATGTATTTATTCCTGGCTGTTAGATTTAATTCGAGTCATGTGATATGCTTGTCCTGGTTGATGCCCTTGTTGTAACCTTTGTTGAGTGGCCTGTGGAAAAGAACTTCTTGAAAGCTGGTCACAAGCAGGTAATCTGCTTATAGCAGACAGTGCATTAGATTAGTTGTAATTTTCTAGGCTGATTCATTTTCTTTTTATAAATGATTACTTTGTATTAAAACTGGAAGGGGGGAGAGGTTCCCTCAAAACAATGAATATGTAAATGGATAAAAGAAAACACAAGATCATAAAAGGTGAAATATAGATGTACCCTTCCCTATGCAGAAAAGGAAGAGTGAAAAACTAAAGCTGTCCCAATGGCCCAAAAAGTGATCAGGCTTACAACCAGCAGAGGCCTTTAGAATAACTGCCCAATGTCTGAGTGTGCATTCAATCTTTGCAATTATAACCTTTTGAGAACTTTTTCCCTTGAATATTCTTTGCCTCCTCTCCTTTTGTACAGACCAACATAGAGCGGATGGTAATTGGTTCCACATAATTCTTTCTGCGGAACTACAGCCTTCCACCAACCATAAAGACATCAGCATAGGTAGATTTCCAGATGTCAACCATTCCTGCTTGAATGGCTTGAAAAATGGGACCAAATCACAAATGGAACACTTACAGCCACAAAGGCTACAATACAAATGTTCTCGATGGCCATCCCTTTGTTGGTGAGATGATCAATAGTGGGAATTTTGTTTAAGGTGGCTATCCACATGAAAAAAGAGATCTCAGAAGGCATGTGAGCTCTCCAAATCCAGATCCTTGGAAAAGATTCAAAATCTTATCCCCTCCAAAAGAGTCATAAGATGATTTGACAGTGAAAGCACCTGAGATCTTCACATTCCAAATTCTAGTATCATGTGTTGCTGGATAATTGTGAATTCTGTTGAAACTTTCCAACTATGATACTAGTGGCAGTAATATTTTATTTGTATCAGTTACCATAACATGGTTTGCTTTTGTCTTTGTATAGTAATGGACCCTTCCATTCATGCTTGCTTATGTGCATGTAATCAAAATATGTCGCGTCTCCTAACTTGATGAAAAACCATTTTTTGTTATGTGGAGAGAAGTGTGGCCTGAATCTTTGGATAAAATCTAGATTGTTTACTTTCAGAGGAAAAAAAATAGAACAAAGGGCCTACTTGTGAGGTTCTAATCAAAGTAACCAAAAGTTCCCCAAGGAACTTGTAAGCCTTTAAGTCAAACACTGACTAATTAAACTCTCTGTTTACAATACTCTGAACAAATCTAAAGGCATCTGGATTGAATACCAAGCCCAAAAAGTATGATCTATTCAAGCAGATTATCTTATTTTCCATATATTTATTTTTTCATACCAATTCATCAAGTCTATAATTGATTTTGATGCTGATCTCTGACTAGCCAATGTGATAGGGCCATTGCTTTGCTTTTCTATAAGTAGGAATTCTGAGTTATTTTAATTTAGCTATATAATTTTATTGAAGCCCCAAATAGGCAAAAAGTCCATTTACAGAAGTCTTTTAAGAGTTTTAATGAGTTTTCAAGTTATTTACTTTTATACGTCTATTATGTAAAGAATCTCCACTGATATTTATATTACGGTGCATAATCCATTTTAGCATCCAAAATGTCGCCTTTGCCTTTTTAGTTTGGCAGACACATTGGCTAGACAGGGAGTAGGAAGGAATCAGATGTATTGGGGACTGATTTCCCAAGGGGGAAATTTGTAAAAAAAAATAAGGGTTAGAAATGAATGCAATTGCCTTACAGACCAAGTAGCATCTTCCTCTGATGATGTGTTGAACAGTAAGTCACCCTCATGGCCAGACATCTTCAATTGAAGAGACAAGATATTCAAAATAGGTGATGAAATTCTCAACTCTCACTTTTAGCCATTTTTTTTTCTGGTACCAAGATGTTTCTTCCCTAATTGTTAATCTGACGAACTCTTTGAGCTCCATTAGCCTGTATTGGTCAATGGTCGAAAACCAACCAAGGAGTAGCTCGTTGGTATGTTAGCTGGTTAGTTCCAGCATTGATGTGGAATCAAGTCCTGCAACCACCAATATGGGGAAAAGGGGGGGGGGGGGTGTTATTAATAGTGTGCATGGCACCAAATACCAAGGTCAATGGTTGAAAAATAGCTTGATTCAATGAACTGAATTTATTCTTTTTCTAGTTTATTTCAAACATTTTATGCTCAACATCTCCAAAACTCTCCCTGTTCCAGCAATTTTTTTCAGTATTTTTTTATTGCTATCCCTATTCTAGCCAAGGTTCAAAATATCGTTACGTATTGGCCCGTACTGGCCGATACGTATCATATCGGGGCCTTCCTGATATGCCCCTACAGGGGCTGTATCGGGTAAGGCCATGGTTCAGAGGGTAGCCTGGACTTAAACCGACCCCTCTGAACCGATTTTGAAAAAATAAATAAATAAAACACAAAAAAAAAGGACCGCACATCGGCCTGTATCAAAATTTAGAACCTTGATTCCAACATTTCAAAGAAGACATAAGTAGACTCGGGTGTCGTATCTACAAAAAAAAAAAGGAAGAAGGGGAGAAAAGAGGATATCAACAGTATTCACAATTGATGCTTTTATTTTTTGACTAACAGAAACATTTTTATCTTAACTAATTGGTAGTACTATGAATTATTCTTTCCAAATAAATACTGAATACATCATGGGGTTTGATCAAACAACTTGTTTCATGCCTGATCTTTAATTGTATGTGACCCTAATGCATGCTTGTCAAAGCATCTCTTATTATTTTAAATTGGATATACACAGTTACATCTAATATAGCTACTTTCTAGATGAATTCAACCACCACCACATGCAAGTAGAGGAAAAAACAAATGATCAAGTATATTAAGTGGGCTCAACCAAATAAACAAGTACATACAGTGGTCATCGAGAATGACTTGTATGAGAATCATTTCATTTTAATTTTAGTCAGCACTTGAATTTGTAAATTCATCTAGAATTTACTAATCATCAGATGTTAATAAAATTGTAAATGAAAAATATCTTGAGACCATATAATGACTAAATTCCCATTTTTGACATCATTATTATGAATTTATTTTACTTGCAGTTTATGGTTTCAAAAGTTAAGGAAAACTCTGACATGAAATATTCTCTCTGTACGCATTTTCTAAACACAATCAAGAGAGATGTAAAAGACATCATCATTGTTCCCAAACTGTAAAAAATACCAACTATGCCTGCAAATCCATGGCTTTGCATTCCATCACAAGATACACATGTAAATAATAGTGATTTTAATAAAAAGCTGTTATCAATTATTAGAGGTGTCTATGATACACATGGTTTCATATATTTCTTGTATCTTTTTCTGAAAGCAAACAGGTATCCTCTTTTTTGTGAAAGTGTTCTAGGCAGCTGAGAGCTTGATAATCAAGGTGTTCTACATCTTTTTGGGTGATTAATCAACAATAGAATTGCTCTCTGTTAATTTGTTTGGAAGTTGTATGAAAAATAAAAACCAATACTGTTATGGAAAATGTAAAGATGAGAGTAAAACTCCTGTAGGCATAGTATTTCTATATCTTTTCTTGGTACAAGTAGTTCATTTCGCCAATGGATGTGTACAATCCATTCAGCCAAGAAGAGACAATGACTTAGTTTAGTCAAGGTTCAAAATATCGCAATGTATTTATCAGTGCATGTTATACAATATGCATCTGTTTTTGAATCCGCCAAAACACTTTTTACTGAGTTAGGTGATGTCTATATATTTAAATGTTCCTATCTGTGGAATACTGGGCTGAACAAAAGAAAAAAGAGTATTGCCTTTGGAAACTCACAATACACAAATAATGAGTACCGAAGTTTGTATGGGCAACTTCATGTAAGGCCAAAAACATGTTGCAGAAGTTTGTGCTCATCTCACTTCAATTTACCTTTTTGGGTAGTCTTTATGTGCATTCCCTGTTGGGCTGGTCTTGTGACCATTCCATCTCTGTCTAAAAATGAGGTTTCTTTGGTGGCATTGACTCTTATTAGGTACCTTGCGATTTAAACTTATATTGAAAGTTCTCTGCTGTGCTTTTATCTGTTCAAGGTTAAGAAGAGCCATTCAGTTGACATGTAGCTCCCAGACCTTGGGGTTTCACCATATATACTTACAGGTAGCAGATCAACAGCATGCTGCAAGTCTGCAACAGTTATGCAGTTTGCAGCAAAGACCTCTAAAGGTTTTACAGTGGATGAGATCTGCTGAAAGCAAAAAGCATGCGAAGATGCTGACTGCTGAGAGCACAGCATCCAGTTGCACATCGGGGACATCTCCGATCTCCCTATAAATTTAACGTACAAGTATAGGAGACGTTCTTGAGGCTGGATGCCATCCTCTCAGCATGTTCGCAGGCTTTCTGCTTTCAGCAGATCTGGGCTTGTTTTGCATCACCACATAAATCTTATAAAATTTTGATTTTACATTAGGTCTTGGATAAATCTGGTTAAAATTATCTAGATGGTGTTCATCATGGTCATCATATCCCAACTTTTGGGTCAGCTACATGCCTACACGAGTACTGTTTCGCCATTCTATTCCATTCAGTGGCAAATTATCAAGATGGTGGAAAAATGTAATAAAGAAAGCAAGGAACATTCAAATAAGCAAATCGTTGTAACAGGTGGAATTGTGCCGGAACAGGCCTTTATTCCACCTATGCATCATGTAAGTATTAATGATAGGATTAAACCTTGTTTGTTTGCTTCTTCAACTGTGCCCCATCTTCAATGTAACAGGACCCAGATGGCTGAGTCAAATAAGAGGTCTTGGCCTTTTAGCTTTTCTTCCTTTCGGAGCTTAAGAAGATATTTAAGGAGGTGAAGTGGACTTGCAGAGACACTTACAAAGGACGAAAGTTGGCAACATTTGATTGGTAGAAATTAGAATTGTCAAAACATGCTATTTTGCTCGACTAATGCAATGACCCTTATCATCCAGAAAGGTCTAAATGGATTAAAGTTTTGGCCTGTTGGGACCATTTTCCTCCCGAACATGTCTAATGAAATCAACCAAACGAAAGGTCCTGCTTTACAGGGAGGCGAACGTAGCAACTTTAATTTCGATGTCTATGGACGATAACTCCTCCACAGTGAAACTGTTAGTCTGTAACAGAAACTAGCAAGGTGTTTTGTTTTATTCCTTGATTATTTTGTATTCTGCTTTGGAGTATCCACCGAAGCAGCATCGTTCAGAGGCTCACAGAAATATATCAAATGGTAGAACCGTCGGACTTGAATAACTGGTTCATCCCAATTCCCCATGAACAGGGTGGGGAGCTACTGTGAGCATTTCAGCATTGGAAGTATTTGGTGAAGCCGTACAATAAGCAATCGTTTTAATTGATTTTGCTTGGCAATGTGAACCCAATACACCTCATTCAGTTTTGGGAGTCTTGACTCTTGATCTTCAACTAGGAGCTAGAAAAGATTCTGATTTCACTTGTTTTGGTTGAGACTTTCAGGGGTACCATGCTCTCCATTAATGTGCATAGAATCAAACAATCTACAAATACACTTTATTTGGCTCTGGTTCATTAAAATCATGGAGTTCATGTTTCACATAGTTCATGTCTTTTATCTTTTAGTAAACCATAATCATTCTAATAGTAAGGAATCATATCTAAAACAACCCTACTAATTAGAGGGTAACCCAGGTCCCCAACTGCTTTGAGTTGTTTAATCCTTCAAAGCCAGGATCCAGAGACAGCTAAATGATATCAAAATCCCCCTTCCCCTACTAATTTACAATATCTAGTAAAAGAACTGAAGTCATAGCAGGAGAAAGGGAAAAAATCAGTCCCAGATCTCTACAATTATGGGTTGGATTCATTTGGAATGTAGAGATATCCAGTGAACAGGATGGGAATAGAGCAGCCTTACTGTTCCTATCATTCCGAGGAAGGAGATGAGCACCCATTGCTCCTTGGAAGTTGGATCAACCATTCTCAATCAAGTGAAGCTCGGATTGGATTGGATATCCCATTGATGAGACGCGGGGAAGAAAAATCGTAGTTTCACAAGTTGGACGCAGCGAGCAGCTGCTGCTATTGGTGCATTGTCGGCGGCGCCACCGGATAAGCCATTGGGACCATGTAGGGGGGATGGGGATGGTGGCCGGGAGGAAGCATAACAGGAGTTCCAACAGCTGAAACCATATGGGGTGGAGGGGCGGCAACGGGCTGGCCGATTGGAGGTCCATACATACCTACGGCAGGCATATTCGGCTGAGGCGGCCGGTGCTTCACGGCGGCCGGCGTCGCTGCTGTGGGGGTCGTGTGGGGTTGTTGTCCCGTAATGGGGGCTTGGGGTGAGGACACATCTCCACTGTTGACACTGGTAATGTCGTGGATGCTGGATCTCCTCCTGTCTCTATTCATAGAATTCAAGCGAATGAAATACTTCTGAGCATGGCTTGCCACCTGAGTAGGCGTCCTCGAGATAACGAAGTTCCTCGATATGCTTCTCCAATCCCCCTTGCCGAATTTGTCCAGACCGAGCAGGAATAACCTGGATGGATGATAACAAACAAGTAGTGGCACCCAATTAGCCATTAGCTCTGAAACAAAGTTCAATTATCACTCTATTTATGGTAAGAGAATTCAGATTCAAGATTAGCTTTTTGAACTGTAATTCTTTTCCTAAGAAGGTATAATGATACCTGTGCTCTTCTTCTGTCCATGGAATCCCTTTTCTTCGCTCCTGGTCTGAGCGAGACCCGGCTTTCCCACCTTGGCCGCCTGAATCACTGCCCAACCCAGAGAACCCAGTTCCAAAGTTGCAATTCAACCTCCTATCAGCAGACCCAGCAGGGGGTATTACGTTCTGATCTTTGCTCGCAGCTTCATCCTTGACGTAAGTGGGAATCGGGATTCGACCAGCCTCAATGGCATCCACATCCTCGACGAGAATCTCATAGTGTTTCTTGAGGTCGGCCAGTGTCTTGCTCGGAACCATTGAAGCAATCTTCTCCCATCGGTTGTTGGAGTCCCCACCGCCCCACTGCACGGCAATTGCATTCTCGAAGGCTTTCTCCTCTTCTCTGCTCCATCCTCCTACACTTGCCATGTTTCTTGTTCCACTGTTCTAATCAAAGCTCAGTCTAGTAAGTGACCACGATGTCGACGACGACAAACTAGAATAACTCATATGCTGCTTCTTCGATGGCCATTTTTGTGAAGACTGGGAAGGTTAAGTGGAGACTCAGGAGGGAAGAAGGAAGGAGGATGGTGGGCAGGATAAGCAGAGAGAGATGGGTATCAATGAAAGTGAAGGACCACCTTGAAACTGAAATTGAATGGATGGGTCAATTGTATCTTCATACAATAGATATTCTCTCTCTCTCTCTCTCTCTCTCTCTCTCTCTCTCTCTCTCTCTCTCTCTCTCTCTCTCTCTCTCGTGTTTTTCTTACTTGCATATACACATAGTAATCATGGAGTGGGCAAAAGAGTGTGGAGAAGACGAGAGCCAGAGAATCTTTCAAAAGGTTCTGTCACTTGGAGTCACAGCCACTCTATTCGCTCTCTTTCTCTCTCAGACACTGACACAGAGACGTGGCTATTTCTCCATTACTCGTTTAGGCTAGAGTGCAACAGTGCCTTTTTTTAGCTTTTCCTTCCTTTTTTTTACCATGTTCACACTTCAAAGGCCATGGCCCCCATTGTTGTCTGCATCTCCTTCATGGTAATGCATAGAAATGGAGTACGCTCCTTGTGCTATTGTATTAAAGCTGATATCTTCTTCAAAGCTCTTTGTCTCTGATCATGGTGGACGGGTAGGTCTAGGCTCTTGTCTTTCACTCTTGGGTAGAGATTAGCTGATTTTTCTCAGACGATCATCTGATGTACTGTTGTCCTGAAATGGCTTAGATTGATGAATGGGTGATGATTTGTAGATGCCCCTGTTTCATTCTATCACCACCACTGTACAGTTACTTGATTTTATAATTTTTATCTTGGTTGGATCTAGCAGTGGAGTATCAACTTATTCTGAAAACATACCAACCTAGACAGATTGGTTTTAAAGAAGACCCTACAAGCTTCAAGTTTTTTGCAAATGGATTTTTTCTACTTGTTCTACAAAAGACTATTTTGTGGGTCCTTTCCATTTTCCCTCATCATCTACCGTACATTTACAGTTTGTCCCCTTCCAACCTTGAAAAATCTTCTGTCTCTCTCTCATCATCTCTGAATGTATTCAATTTTTTTTTTATCAGTTCTCTGAACGTATTTAATTGAAATATAGACTTCAAATGAAGGCAATTAAACAATTTTACAGAGGTCCTTAGGTCTTCACTTTTCCTTACCAGGAAAAATAAATAAATAAGCATAAAAGTTGGCTACTAGATTACATTTACAGTAGGTCATGGCCCCCACCACCCACCAAGAAGACTTCCCAGTTAACAATGATTGAAGAGCAGGACCATTTGATGTGTAGAGTTTTTTGTTTTTTATTTCCTTGGAAATTCCTTAATTCTCACCATCCAGAGGAATGAGGTTAAATTGAGTGTTTGTCACTTTTCTAGTTGAGAATATCCATTTGAATTTGTAGATCTATCATGGTGGATCATTAAATCAGGGCCCTGATCCTCTGCATGCCTGTAAATGGGCTAGGCATCCATGTGGACCAAAGCATGTCAGGCGCATCATGTAAGCGAAGCTTCCTCTGCTTGAACCTTGAATTTCTGTGGCAACCGCAAGGCTTACTATGGTGGGCCCCCAGTATGATTAATGTTCAACCCATTCCTTGGTAAACCCACAGTAACCCATTGGCCACTGCTATCCATCAAACCTAAAAACATTTTCACCTTTTCAACGAAGATCAAGAGAGTCGATGGACTACCAAAAAAAGTGAAGAGAGTGGATGTTGGTCCTTGTTTCTCTAATGGGTTCAATAAACTTGTTCATATTCAAATTGAACCATTGATAGGACCCAACTTCTTTGGGGTGGCACTACAACATGTGCAACATAGCAAGGTTTGGTCAGGGGTTGGGCTTTCTAGACTCTCTTTATTTAAGGAAGTTGGATGGTGGAAGGTGATAGCCAAAAGGGTTCTCCACTTGATCATCAACTTGACCTTCAATGATTAGGGTTCCTCCATTTGGTAGATTTCATGGCAAAAGGGGAGGTGACCAACCTAAGATTCTCTTTTCAAATAAAGGAAAAACAGCTCTTACATATACAATAAAAAACTGTAGTTAATATAACCAAAAGAAGCCTTTACTGTAGAAAATCTTCTCTTCTCTTGCTTGCTTTCTTCTTATTAGTAGACCTCAAAGGCAATTCACCTTGCAGATGCCTGGCAATGTACTCTCGTGTGAATGTTTAGGTAGGATAGATGTGTTCAATTTTGGAAACCAGAGGCTTGAAGGAAGGAGACTGTCACATCATGAATTAGGAATATCTGTATGTTTAAATGAATACACCAGTTCCAATAAAACTCTACAATAAGATGGAAAGAAGGAGTAATTGAATTATTTTAGATATGTCCATCTCCAGAGCATTGTCTTGGAATTTGGATAGATCCCTAAAACATGAGACACACAATTTGCCTCTACAAATAACTAGGCACTCAGCAAAAAGTGATTCACCAAAACATAGAATCAATATAATAATGAATTCAGACTACAAAGGAGGGAATAATTTAATAGTGAATGCAAAGAGAAATAAACATAGTGGAAGTGGTTGTCACCATCAGCTAACAAATGGAGTTCAGTTGAAACATCAGTTCATGAGGGTATTCTTTTGGCATTGGATTTCTTCTAAATATTACTGGTAGAAAGACCAGTCTTATGATATATATGTGTTGGAGGAATCGGGTACCAAGAACTAAGTACATGAGGATCTGATTCACAAAGAGTGTCCTTTTCAAACAGCAAGATCAGTAGCAGAGCAGTCAACAGTAGGACTGGGGAGTAAACCATGCCCAGTTATCTATTTTAATATATGACTATTATTCTGTTTCTGCTTTGAAAGAAGATGGAGCCTACTGGTTCGGGTCAATTTTGGGCGGGTTTTCAGGCTGGGCTAAGAAATGCATCCTGTGCAGAAGAGGAAAGAAAGAAGCAATATTCGAATGGAAAGATTTCCTAATCGGTTCAACCCAGTCATCAAAACCTGTTTGCAATGGTAAGTACTGAAGGAGACTCCAGATTAGTCATTACTTGATTGCATAAAGGATAAACAAGAAATCCCAGGAAGGATCAAATGTACCATATTGTGTCCGCTTATTGATGGTACAGTGGATCAACCCAAACCATTGTGAACTCTCTGGAGTTCTGATGGATGACTTCAGAGGTGTTGTATTCACACACAAAAAAAGGGGATGATCACCAGTTTTCTAAATTGATTCTTTTATTTGTGGCCAAGGCTTAGTTTTGGAAAGAGTACAAGTACATACAAAATACTAGGTTTTGCACCCTACATATTTGTATTTGTACTCTTTCCTAACTGAGCCTAATTGAGGCATTTTTATCTTCATTAATCAGTATTACTCTTTATGGTTCTAGTCAAATAAACACCGAGTACATAATGGGGTTTGATCAAACAATTTATTTCATGCCTTCACGGCCAGCTTTCGAACAAACCCAACCACCACCACATGAAAGTAAAAATGACTTGCAATGATAACCATTTCCGTTTAATTTTAGTCAGCATTTGAATTTGTAAATTCATCTAGAATTGACTCACATCAGGTTATAATAAAATTCGTCATCATCTAAGCCGTGTTCCAACTATATGGGGTTGGCTACATGAATCCCATTTCACCATTCAGTTCTGTTCAGTGCCATATCCTGATGGAGCGTGATCCGGCCGGTCTTAGCTGTTCGCGGCCTTGCTTCTGAATGGGGTAGCAGGGAACCTGAAACGGAGGAGATGAGGAACCTCCGGGGGGAACCCGATAGAGGCTCCGAAGCTCAAGTCAGAATCCTTCAAAAGCAAGGTAATACCAGATAGCGCAAAGTTTGCATACCTCGTTTGTCGGGGGGTAGGGGGCTCTTATAATCACTTCGTGCACTCGCCCCGAGGCCCTTGTCAGGTCGGGTATGATTACCCTTGTGCTTGTCAATTCGACCGTCGTTCTTTCTGCTAAGACAGAACCGTCACTGCCTAACCGTCTTTCTAACTGGAGACGGCGGTGTCAGTGGCGGTGGCAGGTGGCCGTTTAGAGTGTTGCCACCAAACGTCAGGTCCCAAGTCAGTCAGGCGCGGCGCCCTTGGGCACGAACTTCCTTAGTGTCAGGCATGGTACGACTTGTTTGGTTTTGGTGTCCAGAAGGTGATGCGAAGTGCTGAGCGAGGCGGTCTTGAGCTCGGAGGTATCTATAGGGCAGGTCAGTTCGGCGAGGTGTATCCCGAGCTGTTACAAAGTGGGTCAGTTCGGCGAAGTGTATCCCGAGCTGTTACAAAGTTGGTCAGTTCGGCGAAGTGTATCCCGAGTTGTTACAAAGTTTGGTCAGTTCGGCGAAGTGTATCCCGAGCTGTTACAGAGGGTCAGTTCGGCGAAGTGTATCCCGAGCTGTTACAGAGTTGGTCAGTTCGGCGAAGTGTATCCCGAGCTGTTACAAAGTTGGCCAGTTCGGCGAGGTGTATCCCGAGCTGTTACAAAGGGTGAGTTCGGGCCCCCCGTAGGGAGTTCAGTCCGCTGGTGTCCCCTTCCCGCCTAGGCTTGGCCCCTTTTGCCGAGCTGTTGTTTCTGCCACATGTCACGTAAGAGAGAGGTCGGCCCAAATCTTCCTTCATCAATTGCCCCCCACTCCTTGCGCCGGTGGTCTTGCCATGGTGCGGGGAGTTTCGCGAGGTAGCAGGTGGATTTGTCCCGCCCTTCGAATCTTCACTGCATGAGTTGCTTTCGCTAGGGTTCCTTCGGCTTCCGAGAAGGCTGGAAATGTGCTTACTCAAGAATGTTGATGGTTGTGACAGCGCGCGTTTTAAATTTCAAACCAATTCGCGCCGCTGGGACGTGACAATGGGTCATTTCAAAAAGGCGCGCCACCGCTGTACGTGCGCGGGCGACTGTCAGGGAGACGTGCGGCGCGTAAGTTTCGAAAAGACGCGAGTCGAAGCGACGTCGGTTTCAAAAAGATGTGCGCTGACGTTTCGCTTTTTTCGGAAAGACGTGCGCCAATCACGTCTCGACCTTAAGGGTCGTGCGGTCAGTAAGAATGTGGGCCGTCGGATCGTCTTCGATCTGCGCGGTCGATTCTTGGTTACTGTAGCTATAAATAGTGGGGGACCCCAGTCGGTTTGTCACTTCTGCGGTGTGTCTACTGAGCTCGCGTCCAACCTTTCAGCTCGCGTCCAAGTCTTTTCCAACTCGCGTCAAGGCTGGTTATATAGTCTTCACGGTTCTTTGGCTTGTTCTTCAAACTTTCCGGTGAGCACTTTCCTGAATCCATCTTTTCCCCAATGTCTAGCTTTGATAGCTCAGACGATTCTTCGAGTAGGGCCGACGTAGGTTCCACCAACCGAGCCATGTCCCCTGACTGCCTCAGTGATCCTGAGGTGGAGCTTGAGGACTATGAACCAATAGGTCGAGTCGCTTCGGGCAGTTTGGCGTCTACCTCCCGCCGAGGTCGGATGCTAGACAGGTTTGGTCCTTCGACCATGACGCCTCAGAGGCTTCAATCCATACTTGTGTCTTACAATCTTCCTAGGGGGTACACATATTTTATTCCTTCGGGTAGCTTTCCTTGGGAACACGGTCCTTACGAGATCGTGATTTTTCGAGAGCAGCTCGCTGCGGGGTTGTGACTTCCTTTCCATCCCCTTCTCGTCAAAGTCATAAACCACTTTGGTGTCACCATTGGCCAACTTCATCCGAACTCTATTTGGAACCTGGTGGGGACAGTTTTCCTTTTTTGCGAGCAGAACTTCCCCTTGGACTTAGAGATATTCTCCTCTATCTTGATGCTCAAGAGACAAGTGGGTTCTCTTCCTGGGGGGAGACGGGCGTATTACCTTTCTCCTCACTAGGGTTTTAAGCTTCTGCACGATCTTCCTAATAAGGTCCCGGCGTGGAAGCGGGACTACTTCGGCGTGCGAAGTGCACAAGGATGGCCCTTTCAGACCGGGTGGGGTAAGGCCGCTCCCGATTTAGGTGTGACTCTCGATAAAGAGACGGTGAAGGGCCTCCGGCAATGGGCACGGCAAGGTTTAAAGTGCCACCACTACTTAACGGAGGCCAAGCTTATTGCAGCCAGCCTGAGTTCGGGTAGGTTTCTAGCTATGCAGTTTTCTTGCTTGCTCTGTTCTTTTTGTTTTTTTTTGATGTCGAATTCGTATCTGCAGGTGTAATGGATGCGGAGAGAACTCGTGGGGGGCGTTTGTTCCAAGGTATGAAGAGGAGGAAGCAGGTCACCAAGCGAACTCGTACCGAGCTGCCCCTGGATGAGGAGCCCCAAGTTCCAGACCATACGCCGGAGGATCTGCCCAGGGAGCCCGAAGTGACTCCACCAATGCACGAAACTGCCGGGGCGCCTTACGCTAAGACCACTCATACGGGCGCTCCTACATACTCAAGTGCTCCTGCTCACTCCGGGTCCACTCATACGCGGGCTGGGCACTCGGGCTCGGGAGCTCAAGGGGAGTTTAGGAGCGTTTTGACGCCGAACTACGCTCTTCAGAAGAGTAGGGACGCTACTTTCCCTGAGGAGGTCGCGGCGTGGACCGATCTTCCCTTGAATCAGGTCGCCGCACCATAACACATGCCATGGTGGTAAGTTAGATTCCGTCTTCCTTTTTTATTATGTTGCTTCTGTTGTTATTTGCTCACTTGTTTCTTTTGGTAGGTGAATTTTTCAACTCATGCCTTCGCGGCCCAAGTGGATAGGAGCTCACGACAGGCGCGAGCTGCTGAGGCTGCCGCTCATGCTGCTGAAGAATCTTTCCGTGCTGCAGAGGCAAATACCCGGGCTGCTGAGGCGGCTGCTTACGCTGCTGAAGAGGCTGCTCGCGTCGCGATGGCCAGGAAGGCGAGGTCTCAGCGTGACGCCGAGGCCATGGGAGTAGTTGTCAAGCATATGGCGGACTTGAAGTTGGATTTGCAGCATCAAGTCGAATATCTTCAAGAGGACATCAGGGAGAGAACACAGATTTTTTCCCAAGGCATTGAAGACACCAAGAAGAAGGCAGTTGAAGACTACATTGCCTCTCCGCGTTTTGACGATCTGATAGTGGATTCTTACAGGAGGAGGTTCAAGTTGAGCCGGTGGATGATCCGGAATACGTACCCCGACCTCGATGTAAGTGCCATATCCACTTCGCGTATAACTCAGGAGATGGCCAATGCTGCCGATGGCGAGCCGGACTCTGAAGGAGAGGCAGGGCCTTCGGGTGTTGTTGAAGTGCCTTCCGATGGAGAAGAAGTGGCTCCGGGCATGTAATTTTTTTTTTTTGCAAGTCCTTTCTGATGGCCAATGTACTGTTTCTTGCAATGGAATATATATGTCTTTTTCCCCGAACTGATTCTTTGTCTATGCCACTTTGTCCGGGTTATTATATTTCCGCGGTCTGTTCTGCCGTGAACTAGTTTTTTGCCGAGCTGATAATATGCTCGACTTCTTTGCTTGTCTACGCCGGGGTTCCTCTTGGCTTGCATCGTGGAACATAGGACCTGATTTCGTCCACTTCGCTTGGTGGTTTATAGGTAGTATCGCCTTAAGTTCACGATGTTCCACGCTCGAGGTACTCGTTTGCCTTCCAAGGTTTCGAGTTCGTATGCCCCCCCCCGAGCACTCTTTTTCCTTTATAGGGCCCTTCCCAGTTAGGTCCGAGCTTGCCCACGCCGGGTTCGGGCACCATAATCATACGAAGGACCAGATCGCCGACTTGGAAGCTTCGTTGCTTTACTCTGCTATTGTAGTAGCGAGCTACCTACTACTGGTATGCTGCTGTTCGGATGTGCGCGAGGTCCCTTACCTCGTCCAATAGGTCGAGGTTGGTACGTAACTCATCTCCGTTCGTCCGATCGTTGTATGTTTCTAATCGCAATGTTGGTACTTCGATTTCCGCCGGGATCACTGCTTCAGTGCTGTAGGTGAGGTTGAAGGGGGTTTCTCCCATGGTGGTTTTTTCGGTAGTTCGGTGAGCCCATAAGACACTTGGTAGCTCTTCGGCCCACAATCCCTTAGCTCGATCCAGACGTGCTTTCAGTCCGCGCAGGATGGCTCTGTTCATTACTTCCGTCTGACCGTTTGCCTGCGGGTGCACGACTGACGTGAAGTTTTGCCGAATCCCCATGTTCTGGCACCACTCTTGGAACTTGATATCCTCGAACTGCTTGCCGTTGTCGGAGATTAGTACCCGAGGTAACCCGAATCGACATACTATGTTCTTCCAAAAGAAGTTCTGTATGTTTCGAGCCGTAACAGTTGCCAGAGGTTCGGCTTCTATCCACTTCGTAAAGTAATCTACTGCAACAACTAGGAATTTTCTTCCACCTGTTGCTGGTGGGAATGGCCCCAGGAGGTCGATGCCCCATTGTGCAAAGGGCCACGGGCTGGCGAGGTATTTGAGGTCGGAGGCAGGTCGATGGTGGATATTGGCGTGCTTCTGACACTTGTCGCATTTTCTGATGAGTTCGACAGCTTCTGCCTTCATCATTGGCCAGTAGTATCCTTGTCGAAGTGCTTTTTGGGCGAGTGCTCTACCTCCCAAGTGTCCGCCGCACAAGCCTTCATGAGTGTCGCGGAGTACAAACTCGGCTTCGGCAGGTCACAGGCAATGCAAGTAGGGGAGCGTGTAGGACCGACGGTATAACCGTTCGTCTATTATGACGTATTTGGCTGTCTGGCGCTGCACCCTCTTGGCCGCACTGCGTTCTGCAGGGAGGATTCCGTCTATCAAGAAGCTCGCGAGTGGATCGATCCAGCTCGGCTCTGCCTCCAAGACGGGAGCGACCTCTTCTGTCCACCCGAGAATACTAGGCCGAGGTAAGTCCTCTATGTACACTGTTCTCATATTGTTGTGACTTGTACTGGCTAACCGGGACAGGGCATCGGCCTCAGTGTTCTCTGCCCTCGGGATTTTCCTGATGATGTGTGGCTGGAAGTTGAGCAGGGCTTCTTTTACTTTGGCCAAATATGCGATCATGGAGAGCTCGCGTGCTTCGTACTCGCCTGTAACTTGGTTGACCACGAGCTGAGAATCGCTGCAGATGACCAAGTGTTTTGCCTTTACCTTTCGCACTAGGTCCAGCCCGGCGATCAGTGCCTCGTACTCTGCCTCGTTGTTGGATGCCGCGAACTCAAAGCGTAGTGCGTATTCTAATTGTGTGCCGCCCGGGCCACACAAGACTATTCCAGCTCCGCTGCCTTGCCGGTTCGAGGAACCATCCACGTGAAGGATCCAGGGCTCCTCATCCCAGTTCGCGCTTCGCCTGACCAGGAGAGATGCCACACTGGCTGCTACTTCACGGGGTTCGGACTCTATGGGCTCGGGATCTCTGGGTTCGCCCGAAATGAGGACCTCAGGCTCGACCTACGGGGCTTCATGGCTGAAAGTGCATTCGGCAATAAAATCTGCCAAAGCTTGGGCCTTAATAGCGATTCTTGGTTTGTACTGGAGGTCGTACTCGCTGAGTTCGATGGCCCATTTTGTCAGTCGACCGGAAACCTCGGGTTTGAGTAAAACTTGTCTAAGAGGTTTGTCAGTCAGGACGATGACGATGTGAGCTTGAAAGTATGGGCGAAGTTTCCGAGCTACTGTCACTAAGGCGTATGCTAGTTTTTCTATCTGCGGGTACCTTGCCTCTGCTCCCTACAAAATTTTATTAGTACCGAACTGACCACCTCGTCGCTTGCCGAGAGGTACAGTTTTAAGACCTCGCCCACCTTGGGCCGGGCTAAGGTTGGCACACTAGCGAGGTAACCTTTTAGCTCGTCGAACGCGAGCTGGCAGTCCTGGGTCCACTCGAACCCTTTGCCTTTGATTGCCTTGAAGAATGGTAGGCAGCGGTCTGCTGATTTGGACATGAAGCGGCTTAGAGCAGCTATGCGGCCGTTTAGCCTCTGAACCTCTTTTACTTTCCGAGGTGGTCTCATATCTATAATGGTTTTTATTTTGTCCGGGTTGGCCTCAATACCACGCCGATTGACAATGTACCCTAGGAACTTGCCTGAGGTGACGCCAAAGACACATTTGTTGGGGTTCAATTTCATGCTAAACTGACGCAGGATTTGGAAGACAAAATCTAAGTCTTGTATTAATTCTTGTGAAAATTGAGTCTTGACGACCATGTCGTCTACATAGCACTCTATCTTCATACCAATCAGGGGCCGAAATAGCCTATTTACAAGTCTTTGGAAAATCGCCCTGGCATTTTTTAGTCCGAAGGGCATGACATTGTAGCAATACAGGCCGAACTTGGTCATGAAGCTGGTTTTTTCCTCATTGGATGGGTCCATCCTAACTTGGTTGTAGCCCGAGTAGGTGTCTAGGAAGCTTAGAAACTTGTTTCCCGAGGTCGCGTCCACTAGGCGGTCAATTCTGGGGAGGGGGAAGTAATCTTTCGGGCAAGCTCGGTTCAAGTCGGTGTAGTCGGCGCACATGCACCACTTGCCGTTTGCCTTTTTTACCAACACCGGGTTGGCCACCCAGCTCGGGTAATGGACTTCCCTTATGAAGTTTGCTGCGAGGAGCTTCTCGACCTCGTCGACCGCCCTCCAGCGTTCTGGGGCTAAGTTGCGTTTCTTCTGTCTAACGGGTCTGACTACAGGGTCAGTATTAAGTTTGTGAGTTATCAGTCCGGGGCTAAGGCCGGGCATGTCGGCCGCGGTCCACGCAAAAATATCTAAATTTTGAAGTAAAAAACTCACCAGTTTAGTTCGTAGGGGATCCTCGATGGAAGCTCCGATCTGAAGTGTGCGAGCTGGGTCCGTAGCCGAAGTCGGGATTGCGACCGTTTCCTCCGCTCCAGTTCGAGGTCGTCGGCCGCCTTGGTTTTTCCCTTCAGGCGGCAACATAACACTTGCGGGACTCGAGCTGGTCACCCCGCGCTACCCCTACACTGAAGTCCGTAGGGAACTTCATGGCCAAATAGTAGGTGGAGACCGCCGCCCATAGGATATGCGTGGTCGGCCGCCCTATTATGGCATTGTATGGGGAGGGGGTCGCGACTACCAGGAAATCATGGTTGAGTCTGACTGCACAAGGCCATGTGCTGACTTCCACAGGGACGGTTATTTTTCCAAGGGGCCTGACTTCCTCTCCGCTGAAACCCACCAGGGGAGTGTTCGCGGGCTTCTGCTCGCTCCTCTATAACTGCAGCTGGTCAAATGCTGACTTGAAGAGGATGTCCGCTGAGCTGCCCGAATCTACGAGTACGCGCCTGACCTCGAAGCCGCTGATCCTTAGTTTAATGACAAGCGCGTCATCATGGGGGTAATGGACCCCTCGCGCGTCATCCTCCATGAAGAAGATTGGTTCTTCGGTCTTTGGTCTCTTTGGGGGGTTCCGTTCTTCGAGGGCCGCTTCGCGAACTGAAGTCCGGGCTGCTGCCGAGGTACACCCCGCTACCACCGAACCTCCCACTATTACATGGATGGTTCCCCGAACTGGCCTCTCTTCCGGAGGCTGCTTCTGCAACGGTTCGGCAGGTCTGTTGCTAGACTCGGGGGCATCCTTTTCGTGCTCCCCTTGCCGACCTGCCTTATTGTTATTATTGTTGTGCTGTACAAAGTTTCTCAAGTATCCGCGATGGATGAGCCCCTCTATCTCGTCCCGGAGGTTATTACACTGTTCGGTACTATGACCATGGTCTCTATGGAAACTACAATACAAATTCTTATTTCTCTCGTTCGGATTTCCCTTTAGGCGAGGTGGCCACTTAACGTACGGGGCATCTTTGATTGTCATTAAGATCTCCGTCCGCCTCGTGTTTAACGGCGTGTAGTCCGTCCGAACTGCTAGGGGGCTCGGAACGACTGGTTCGGCTTCGGCTCCCGGGTCGGGTTTTTTCTATCCACCGGTTTGGAGAGCTCGCCTTCTCTCTTTCTTTTCTCGTTCCCGCCTTCGGTCCGTTGGTTGATTTCTTCCTCTGTCCTCATGAACTTATCCGCGAGCTTAAGGAACTCGGCCACGGTTGCGGGCTGGTTTGCCACCATGTGCCATTTGAATTCTTTGTGCGTCACCCCTCTTTTGGCCGCCGCGAGCTGCACTGCGGGGTCCAACCGCGGTATTTGCAAGCATGCTTCGTTGAATTGCTTGATGTAGCCCCGGATGGATTCTCCTTCTCTTTGGACTACTCCGAAGATGCTTTCCTCCGTTCTGGGGCACTGTTGGCTGGTGACGAAGTGTGCGGTGAAGACCTGCACGAACTGGGCCCAACACTTTATCGACCCGGGGGCCAGGTTCCTGTACCAAGTGCTGGCTACCCCCCTGAGGGTGGTGGTAAAGGCCACGCACATGCACGATACACTGGCCCTGGCGAGGTGCATTTGGGACTGAAAGGCGTCAACGTGGTCGTTGGGGTCGAAGGACCCGTCGTACTTGTCCAGAGGTGGGAGCTTGAAGTCTCTGGGTAAGGGGACCGCCAGGAGTTCTGATGCGAGGGGGGAAGGAACCGAGAGGATCGGGGCAGCCCCTACCTCGTCCAAGCTCGTGTCTTTGCCTCTGAATTCCGACAAGGCACGGGTGGCGGTTCGGCAATTTCATCGGCGCCTTCGCTGCTGAGCGGGCCTTGTACTGGCGCTGCTGGCCTCCGTGTTACCGAGCTCGATGGGCCTGGAATGCTGGTAGTCTGTCGCCAGGGCGCCGAATCGGTTTTCGGTGAGCGGGAGCTCGGGCTTGGAGCGCCGGGGTGCCGACCTCGCGGGCGAGGTTCTCGACCCGCCTGCGGGTTGCGAGGCGGGGATGACATTTTTCTCTCTTCGGCCTGGGGACGAGGCCTGGCTGTTAGGGGGGGTTCTGGGGCTGGGAGGCCTTCGCCCGGTGGGGGCGTCCATCCTGCGGGGAGGCCTTGACCGGCCTCGAAGCGGGGTGGCGAGGTGGAAGTAGTGGTTGGTTCAGTGGTAGTTGGGGGAACTGCTGTTGATAGTGATACTGGGAGATGTTGTGCAGTACTTGGTGCTGCTGGAACTGTTGCATTTGGGCTTGCATTGCCCGCATGCACTGCATCAGGTCCTCCAACCAGTTTTGGCTGGCTACCAGGGGGACGGCAGTTGGTTCAGTGAAGGTTGTCTCAATGGGAGAGAAAAGGGGATGCTTGTGGTAGGAGGGTTTACGGGCGCCACTACTTTTGGCGCGTTCAAGCTGGGGATCCCATCTGCCGAAAGGGGGATGGTGAACTGTCCAACGCACACCACGGGGACTTGAAGTTGTTCCCCGGTGGCGTTTGTCTCCGTGCCATGTCCGGTGTTGCTGGAGGAGGCCATGAGTGTTGGGTTTTTTGAAGAAAAGGGGTTATCAAAGTTTTGAGGGAGGCTTTTTGAAGCGTTTTCCCACAGACGACGCCAATTGATGGAGCGCGATCCGGCCGGTCTTAGCTGTCCGCGGCCTTGCTTCTGAACGGGGTAGCAGGGAACCTGAAACGGAGGAGATGAGGAAGCTCCGGGGGGAACCCGGTGTAGAGGCTTCGAAGCTCAAGTCAGAATCCTTCAAAAGCAAGGTAATACCAGATAGCGCAAAGTTTGCATACCTCGTTTGTCGGGGGGCAAGGGGCTCTTATAATCACTTCGTGCACTCGCCCCGAGGCCCTTGTCAGGTCAGGTATTATTACCCTTGTGCTTGTCAATTCGGTCATCGTCCTTTCTGCTGAGACAGAACCGTCACTGCCTAACCGTCTTTCTAACTGGAGACGGCGGTGTCAGTGGCGGTGGCAGGTGGCCGTTTAGAGTACTGTCGCCAAACGTCAGGTCTAAAGTCAGTCAGGCGCGGCGCCCTCGGGCACGAACTTCCTTAGTGTCAGGCATGGTACGACTTGTTTGGTTTTGGTGTCCAGAAGGTGATGCGAAGTGCTGAGCGAGGCGGTCTTGAGCTCGGAGGTATCTATAGGGCAGGTCAGTTCGGTGAGGTGTATCCCGAGCTGTTACAAAGTGGGTCAGTTTGGCGAAGTGTATCCCGAGCTATTACAAAGTTTATCAGTTTGGCGAAGTGTATCCCGAGCTGTTACAAAGTTTGGTCAGTTCGGCGAAGTGTATCCCGAGCTGTTACAGAGGGTCAATTCGGCGAAGTGTATCCCGAGCTGTTACAGAGTTGGTCAGTTCGACGAAGTGTATCCCGAGCTGTTACAAAGTTGGCCAGTTCGGCGAGGTGTATCCCGAGCTGTTACAAAGGGTGAGTTCGGGCCCCCCGTAGGGAGTTCAGTCCGCTGGTGTCCCCTTCCCGCCTAGGCTTGGCCCCTTTTGCCGAGCTGTTGTTTCTGTCACATGTCACGTAATAGAGAGGTCGGGCCAAATCTTCCTTCATCATATCCATTATTAAATTATGAGGACTTAAATAATTTGTTACTATTTCAACCTATGTCGTTTTTTGTTTGCCTCTCTCTTTTAGTCCATTCAACTTGTAACAAATTACCTTTTTTTTACGGGTGCTATGGATGGTCTATTCGGCGCGTGGCCAAATCATCATAAATATTTTCTTTTATTTTATCACCTATTGGAGCTATTCATAGGTTCCTTCTAATACTTCAATTCTGAGCTTGTGTTGTCTAATTTTTCCATTCATTTATTTCAACATTTACATTCCTCCCACACTCATTTTTTTGGATGTATTATTTCCATACAACATTACTAGCCTTACATCATTTCATAGAATTCTAAAATTATAAATGAAAATATCTGAAAACTTAAAGTGACTTCATTCCTACTTTTTACATCCCTGTTATGAATCTATTTTTGCTTGAGCTTTTGGGGTTCGAATGTTAAGAAACTCGCGTGAAATATTTTGTCTGTATGCAGTTTTTGAACACAATAAAGAGAGATGAAAAAAGAAACTATCACTGTCATCAAAGTGCAGAAACCATTCAATAAGCAAATAGAAGACAACTTCTTATTTGATTGATTAAAAAACTTTAGACAGGCTATAGAGATGAATCAGTTGTAGTGAAAGTATTGCAGTCCATCTTAAGATACAAGTGTAAATAGTGATCTTAATATAAAGTTGTTGCATCTCTTTTGTTGAAAGCAAACAAGTATCTTCATTTTTCTGACTAAACGCCATATAAAAATCCACTTTAAGGTCCTAGGCAGCTCAGAGCTTCATGAGCAGGCTGTAATGTATCTTTTTGGGTGACTACTTACCGGGGAACTGTTCTCTGTGCTTCTCTTTTGTGACCTTCTTTGGTTAAGCTTAATTTGTTTCATTGTGCAGTCCTGATTTTTGGTCCTTATTCCCTGTGATATGAAAGGTCCCTCACTCTACACAAAAGCAAGTCTAAAAAAGGTTAATTGGGATTTTCTTTTTCTTTTTTTTTTTTCCTTTTGGGAGCATATTAGCAAAGGTCTATCATCACTAACTAGCTTCAATTGATTCTTTGATTAAGCTCTTGGTTTCTTATTCTATGCCTTTAATCTGTTGCTTGTGATAGGATTCCTCTCCAATGAGACCTTACTCTAGTTATAGAGCCTCAGGCTGTTGAAAGGGCCAGGCTACATCAAGCAAATCAAACCCACTGTGCTTATTTATAACACTCTCATGTATCATCCCATACTAATAACTGTTGACTATGATAACACTCTCATGTATAAATAAACCTACTGTGCTTAAAAATCTAACCCATTAGCTCAAAAGTTACAAATTAAAGGAAAAAAAAATATCTGTCCTTTCAAATTTCAAACCCATCATCATCTAATCCCCCACTAACCCACTAATTAGCTAGGTTAGCGTGTAGCACCCACCAGTCCTTATGGTTATGGGCTTCCCATAAACGTCATTTTGATGATTCAAGGAACCCCACCCTCACAAAACCCAATCGTTGCAAGTTGCAACAACAATTTCTTTCCTTAAAGAGTTGTTTGTGAAATGTGATTAAATGGCTGACCTCTAGTTTTAGCCATGAGACGGATCGGAGCTGGAGTGGATCCGGCATCACTTTCAATTTGACCCATTTTGGAAATCAGGATATGGGCATGAGACATCACCCAGCAAGAAACATAGACCATCCATCCTGATGTAATCGTTTTCGGCCACGTATCAATGTTTTGTGATGTAAAATTTTTTGGCAAAGTACCTCGTTATTCGACCCGGTGGTGGCGTACCTTAGTGACGAGCTACTTGGTGGCGAACTGCCTGGTGGCGAACTGCTTTGGTGGCGAACTGCCTGGTGGCAAACTCCCTGGTGGCGAACTGCTTGGGGGCGAACTGCCTTGGTGGCGAACTGCCTGGGGGCGAACTGCCTTGGTGGCGAACTGCCTGGGGGCGAACTGCCTGGTGGCGAACTCCCTGTTGGCGAACTGCCTTGGTGGCGAAATGCCTGGGGGTGAACTGCCTTGGTGGCGAACTCCCTGGTGGCGAACTGCCTGGTGGCGAACTGCCTTGGAGGCTAACTCCCTGGTGGCGAACTGCCTAGGGGCGAACTGCCTGGGGGCGAACTCCCTACTAGGCGGTCGATGCCTTGGAGAATGTTGGAGCTCCCTAGTGCGGCGCAATCCAACTGCCCTCAGCATGAGGTGGTATTCTTTCCTTTGTAGGCTACGGAAGATGAGGGACCTGCAAGAACTTCATCTTTTCCTCCTCTTTGTAGGTGGCGGGAGCTGAGAGACCTGCGAGAACTCCATCTTTTCCTCCTCTTTGTAGGTGGCGGGAGCTAAGGGACCTCCGAGAACTCCATCTTTTCCTCCTCCTTGTAGGTGGCGGGAGTTGAGGGACCTCCGAGAACTCCATCTCTTCCTCCTCCTTGTAGGTGGGGGGAGCTG
Organism: Nelumbo lutea; assembly: GCF_056320005.1. Classification (NCBI taxonomy): domain Eukaryota; kingdom Viridiplantae; phylum Streptophyta; class Magnoliopsida; order Proteales; family Nelumbonaceae; genus Nelumbo; species Nelumbo lutea. The sequence continues at coordinate 22,104,485 of NC_142686.1, read as the reverse complement.
AGGGACTTCCGAGAACTGCATCTTTTCCTCCTCTTCGTAGGCGGCGGGAGCTGAAGGACCTGCGAGAACTGAATCAAAGGTCCCGGGGGTACTTTCCCGGTGGGGGCTCTCCGATGCTTAAGTTAGCACTCTTATTGTAGAGAGCATTGAAGATAATATGAGAGAGCTAGAGAGCAGGGTTACTTCCCTTTCTTTTCCATCCCCTTCCCCTTTGGGGGGTGAGGTCTTTATATACCGGAGTCTTCGCGAGTTAGGTGGGTGAAAAGCCTCCAAACGGTAAGACTCGTCGCATCCGGTCAGAACCGGGGTACGGTGGTGAACTCCTCGAGGTCGTCAGGCTGGCGCTTGTGTCAAGCGGCCAGGTCGGCGCCTGGGCCGGGTTGTCAGAGGGGTGCCTGCATCAGTCGACGGGTCAGTGTTTAGGCCAGGTCGTCAGGTCGGCGCCTGTGTCAGTCGGCGGGACAGTGCCTAGATCAGGTCGTCAAGCTGGCGCTTGTGTCAGTCGGCGGGTCAGTGTCTAGATCAGGTCGTCAAGCTGGCGCCTTGGCTGGATCATGCGCTAGGCTGGTCCAGGTCGGCCAGGTCGCGCAAGCCGTGCATAGTTCGCGCAGGCCGCGCGCGCGCCGTGCAGTTCATGCGCGCCGCGCAGGCGCGCGTCAGGCCGCGCGCAGGTCGCGCCAGGCCGGCCATACAGGTGCCCGGGTGGATCACCAACTTCGTAAGTTTGTTGGCTGGGTGTTTTCCTAGTTGTCACGAGATGCCACATGTCACAATTTTACTAGAGGGCCAAATCTGCCCTCATCAATAGCCCCCCACTCCCGAGCTGATAGTAACTCAGCGAAGGGAGTAGATTTCTTTTGGCCCGTAAGTCGATGAGCTAGTAAGTGCTGATCCAATTACTAGTATGGCCCGTAGGCTTTGGGAGCGACTCGTAGTCTATTCTTTTTTGACTTTGCTCGTGCCGGAGAGGCGACTGGGTCTTGAGCAATAATGTGGCCCGTAGGCTTTTGGGAGCGACTCGTAGTCTACTCTCTTTTTTTTTTTTACTTTTGCCCGTGCCGGAGAGGCGACCGGGTCTTAAGCAGTAATGTGGCCCGTAGGCTTTTGGGAGCGACTCGTAGTCTACTCTTTTTTTACTTTTGCCCGTGCCGGAGAGGTGACCGGGTCTTAAGCAGTAATGTGGCCCGTAGGCTTTTGGGAGTGACTCGTAGTCTACTCTTTTTTTACTTTTGCCCGTGCCGGAGAGGCGACCAGGTCTTAAGCAATAATGTGGCCCATAGGCTTTTGGGAGCGGCTCGTAGTCTACTCTTTTTTTACTTTTTCCCGTGCCGGAGAGGCAACCGGGTCTTAAGCAGTAATGTGGCCCGTAGGCTTTTGGTAGCGACTCGTAGTCTACTCTTTTTTGACTTTTGCCCGTGCCGGAGAGGCAACCGAGTCTTAAGTAGTGAGGTGGCCCGTAGGCTTGGCCTGCATCAGCTTCGTAATGCCGGTCACCTACTCCTACAAGAAGCTACTAGGGGCTCAACCTTCGGGGGCAACACCACTAACTTTAGGTTGCCAGCTCACACGGGAGCCTTGGAAGGCTCGACCAGTAAGGGCGCCTATGTAGTCAGTTGGCCGCCAACTCCCGCGAAAGCCACGAAGAGCTCATCTTTGTAGGGGGGACCTTGCGGAGAGGACTGATGTGGCATTATCTGAATTGAAAGTAAGTTTGGTAGAGCTACTTAGTCCGTTAGCTCCCTGCATAGTCTCTGAGTTCATAAAAAATGTAAACTATAAAGCGATAGCTTCAGTTTCTAAAAAGTGACGACTTAGTTTTGGCAAGATGAGAACTTAGCTTTGGTCGGATGAGAACTTAGCTTTTTGTAGCGGGTTCCCACAGACGGCGCCAATTGATGTAATCGTTTTCGGCCACGTACCAATGTTTTGTGATGTAAAATTTTTTGGCAAAGTACCTCGTTATTCGACCCGGTGGTGGCGTACCTTAGTGACGAGCTACTTGGTGGTGAACTGCCTGGTGGCGAACTGCTTTGGTGGTGAACTCCCTGGTGGCGAACTGCCTGGGGGCGAACTGCCTTGGTGGCGAACTGCCTGGGGGCGAACTGCCTTGGTGGTGAACTGCCTGGGGGCGAACTGCCTTGGTGGCGAACTGCCTGGTGGCGAACTCCCTGGTGGCGAACTGCCTGGGGATGAACTGCCTTGGTGGCGAACTGCCTGGGGGCGAACTACCTTGGTGGCGAACTGCCTGGGGGTGAACTACCTGGTGGCGAACTGCCTGGGGGCGAACTGCCTTGGTGGCGAACTGCCTGGGGGCGAACTGCCTTGGTGGCGAACTACCTTGGTGGCGAACTGCCTGGGGGTGAACTGCCTGGTGGCGAACTCCCTGTTGGCGAACTACCTGGGGGCGAACTGCTTTGGTGGCGAAATGCCTGGGGGTGAACTGCCTTGGTGGCGAACTGCCTGGGGGCGAACTTCCTGGTGGCGAACTGCCTTGGAGGCTAACTCCCTGGTGGTGAACTGCCTGGGGACAAACTGCCTTGGTGGCGAACTGCCTGGGGGCGAACTCCCTACTAGGCGGTCGATGCCTTGGAGAATGTTGGAGCTCCCTGGTGCGGCGCAATCCGACTGCCCTCAGCATGAGGTGGTCTTCTTTCCTTTGTAGGCTGCGGGAGATGAGGGACCTGCGAGAACTTCATCTTTTCCTCCTCTTTGTAGGTGGCGGGAGCTGAGAGACCTCCAAGAACTCCATCTTTTCCTCCTCTTTGTAGGTGGCGGGTGCTAAGGGACCTCCAAGAACTCCATCTTTTCCTCCTCCTTGTAGGTGGCGAGAGTTGAGGGACCTCCGAGAACTCCATCTCTTCCTCCTCCTTGTAGGTGGGGGGAGCTGAGGGACTTCCGAGAACTGCATATTTTCCTCCTCTTCGTAGGCGGCGGGAGCTGAAGGACCTGCTGTTAGACAGTTTTTGTATGCCCTTAGCTTCAATCTGATTTGATGTACTTTTGTTATTTAGTGGAAATAAATAAAGTGCATGTTTGATTCATGTTGTTTGGTTTATTTCTGTGTAAAACCCTAAAACTGGACATTTATAGAGACTCGTGTTAGTTTTAAATGTTCACAGCCGTTGGATAAGTCTGGGGAGGTTTATCCTGCCAAGGCTGATACTGGTGTGCCACCAAGTGTTGGGATGGCCTGTCTCAGCCACTAGGGTAAGACCCGAGGCACATGCAGTATGGGATTACTTGAATCCTTGAACAGGACCAGATTTCCAGTATTGCCCTGAACCTTGGAGATAGATGGGCAAAACTGGAAAGTTACACCTGACCCCTAGACTCGATTATGACACTTCACTAGGTGTTGGATCAGACTGCCTTTGATATGCCAATCAGTGAGATCCTTAGCGGGGATCAAAACCTGGGTATGTTGGGGCAGTTTGAGAATTCATCTGAGTGGGTGATCATAGTGACAGAATCAGCCACTTTGTCGGACAAAGGGTAATGATCGGGAATGCACTCTCTCTTATGGAAACCAAACTGCCGGCAGTTGATTTCAATCGTTGGAATTTTGTTTTGCAAAATTAATATATTTATATATATATGTACGGTTTCAAATTGTTTGCAAATGGTTTTAATTCCCGGGATCCATGTGAGAGGAGAGTGCGGCACTGTTCCTTGCAGCCGAGGGAGAGGTCCTCTCTTGTCGGGCAGTGCTTGATCATTAAGGGCTGAGAGGTTAAGTGTAAGACCATTGAGGATAATACCTGATGGGCTAATCTTGCACCTGCCCACAGTCCCTGGGTTTTTATAAGATGGCTTGGCCCAGGGACCACTTAATGTAAGTGTTGGGCCCATAGGGTCCATATGATGGACTCAAGGGGTTCATTGAGTTTTTCAATGAATTCGACTGGGCCTTGTATTAAAGGCTGGGCCGAACCCATGTGGCTGGTGTGTAGATCAATGCTTGGGTCCCACGCCATACAAAGAAGCCCAACTAGGCAGCAGATTGGAAAGTAATTAGACACAGAACACTTAATGGGCCAGAAGCCCATTTCGAGGTGGGCTGATATGATCACCCATCCTTAGGGCGAATCTGAGATTAATGTTAGTAAAAGGATTGGGCCGTTAGCCTTATCCACTCTTGGAGACCAAATTCAAATTAGATTTGAATCTGGTAACCTCCTAATAAGATCAGGAGTAAGCTAACTTTATCTGCAGATAGGATTAAGATTATCCCCTATCCAAATACTGATTTGGATTGGGATAACTCCTAATTAGGAGGATTCTTAATCAAGAAGAAAGGAGGAGAAACCCTAACCAAGAAAGAGAAATATCAGATTTCGAACCACCTTGAAGAGATATAGGATATCTCCTGCGAATTGAGATAGGATCTCATTCATACTCCAGAAAAAGAAAAAGGCAGTTCAGCCTTTTCGCCTTTAGAGTTCTCCTCCTGCCGCCGACATCTGTTTTTGCAAGATTAGATCATTACAAAAAAAGAAAGTCAAGAAACTTGTTCTTGACATTAGTCTTGCAACAAAGACTAAAAGGATTCAGTGTTTAGTGTTTCCAGAGGATTCTTGTGAAGGATCCAGTGTGTAGGACGCACCCTGCTGGTTCTGTTCCATCCACAACTGTGCCATCTTCAGCAAGAACGGATCTTGGAGCATTCTTTGGGTGTGAACACCAACTTTGGGAGATACTGCTTCTCCGGATCAGGTATATTCCTCCCATTTATCTTTTGGTACAGATCTGGTTTGATTATGGTTCAAGTAGGATCCTTAAATATTGTATTCTAAACTTAGGGAATATGATTCCCAGTTGGGAGAAGGTAGGAAATTTTTGAAATCCGCCCACCCATTCCGCAACCTTTATGGCGTCCATTAGATGGATCCTACCCTTCTTTCACCTGCATCTTTTCCTCCTCTTCGCAGGCGCGCGTCAGGCCGCGCGCAGGTCGCGTCAGGCCGGCCAGACAGGTGCCCGGGTGGGTCACCAACTTCGTAAGTTTGTTGGCTGGGTGTTTTCCTAGTTGTCACGAGGTGCCACGTGTCACAATTTTATTGGAGGGACAAATCTGCCCTCATCACATCCCTTTGCAAGGTTGTACAAACTACAAACTTCAAGATAGTGTTTGGTTTGATTATCGTTTATATGAAAAATGGTGTTAATTCGATGCTACATTGACAATTTTTCAATAGAATTTGAAATGTTGTTTGGTTAAATTATTTATCAAAGAAACATTTTTCTCAGGGCACATCTTTCAGTTTGTAGAAAATTCAAAAGAGCAAAAGATGGTCTTTTCCGTTTGATATGGTGTAGACTGAAAGACCCAAAAACAAGCGTGAAGAAAGATCAAAAAAGACAAAATTCAGGAAGCTTCAAATGAAGCTTTTGATTTTTTCACACTAAAAAATAAAAATAGCCTTCTCATCTGGTTTTAGTAGTATGATAAACCATGATGCCAATCAAATAATCCTGAATTTTAAAAAGCAACACTCCATAAACTTAGATGGTGTTTAGTATGACTTCCATTTACTTGAAAATTGGTGCTAGTTCATCGCCATGTGTGTATTTATCCAAAAATGCTATTTGGTAAGGAGCAATGTCTAGCCGAACGCTTTGGCTGTTTAGCGAGTTGTCAAACCAACGATAAGGTTTCATGCCGATAATAAAATATATAGAGCCCATACCTTTCACAATGGGGCCCATGAATTTATTACTGGGATGGAACTTCATCATTGGTTCCACGGCTTAATGAACAACCAAAGCATTCAACTAATCCTAATTGTTTGATAAGCTTTTTATCAAATAAACATTTTTCGATTTATTTCTTAGCCAACTTTTGAGAATTTTATTTTACTATTCTGCTTATATGGCATTTAACGGCGTTTAATGGCACTAGATGCCAAACAACAATAAAAAAGACATTTGTGATCCACTTTTTCTGATAAATCAAATACAAACGATTTTTAAATAAAGGAAAGCCATTCCAAACATCAGCTTAGTCCGTCTTCTTGTCTATTAAGCTGATAAAAGATCTACCAAGAAATTCTTGCAAACAGCCCTGAGTATTGGAACTCGGATACTCGGGTACAGTATGGATAATCGGATAATCGGGTACAGTTTCAGACCAACCGAACGAATGACAATCTCGGATTCTCGATTCGTTCAAGTTCAAACGCTAATCGTGGAGCCCCACCGACACCGGCCACCGTAATAGCTACTAAACTTGAAACTCTGCACGAGAGAAAATAATTTGGCACTTCACCGAAACCCTAACCCTAACAGATTGATCGATCGATCGCGATCGATTCGCTGAATCGTCGCCATGGGAAATGCAGAAAGGCTAATGAACCAGATCATGGAGCTCAAGTTCACGTCGAAGAGTCTCCAACGCCAAGCTCGCAAGTGCGAGAAGGACGAGAAATCCGAGAAACTCAAGGTCAAGAAAGCTATCGAGAAGGGTAACATGGACGGTGCTCGTATCTACGCAGAGAACGCAATCCGAAAGCGTACCGAACAGATGAACTACCTCCGCCTCGCCTCTCGCCTCGACGCCGTCGTCGCCCGCCTCGACACTCAGGCCAAGATGGCCACCGTCAGCAAATCCATGGCCTCGATTGTTAAATCCTTGGAGTCGTCTCTCGCGACCGGGAATCTCCAGAAGATGTCGGAAACAATGGACAAGTTCGAGAAACAATTTGTGAACATGGAGGTTCAAGCCGAGTTCATGGAGAGTTCCATGGCTGGGAGCACTTCTCTGTCGACGCCTGAAGCCGAGGTTAATAGTTTGATGCAACAGGTAGCTGATGATTACGGTTTAGAGGTCTCTGTTGGGCTTCCCCAGCCGGCAGCGCATCCGGTTTCTAATAAGGCAGAGGACAAGGTCTCTGAAGATGGATTGGCTAGGCGCCTCGCCGAGCTCAAGGCCAGAGGGTGAGAACATCGGTTCTCCATCTCTCCCTCCTTTTATTTCCTCCAGTTTCTTAATGTAATATGTATAGTTCTATAAGGATTAGATACGTAAATTGTCGTCGATTTTGGATTGAAGTACATGTCGATCTGATGTAAGAAGTTAAACATATAAAAAAGAAAAAAGAAGTGTCTTCTAAGTGGATTTGTTGTTTAATGAGCATTGTCATGTTAGGTAGATCTCTAGTTGACTTTGAATTAATTTGGTTTCTTGTACTCCTTTTTACTTTCTTTTGAACAATTTGTGTTTTTGATCTTTGGTCATACTGGGTCTATTTAGTTGCTGGTTGTGATTTGATTCCATGAGTAGGGAGTATTCAGCAATTTAGGTTAATGGGCTCGATTTTATAGATTTCTTTCACAAAATTTTGGTTGAATCTTGTGCACCAATCTGCCTAGTATGGTGAATCCAATTTCTGCCTGCATCATGTTAGCTTGAAGGGATTGTTTTGTTTGTTGTTTATAGTAGTAGAATTCACATAAACACATGCTTTGCCTGGTTTACTAAACTTCAGCTTCAGATCACTTTCAATGGTAACAACATGAGATCCAAATATACATGGGAGAATGTCATAGTTGATCAATATTTGTCATATCATGTGTGTAATGTGCCTGAGTGAGTGAGCAATTGTCTGCCCACAATGAGCCAAATTTGGACTTATCAATCTTGTTTAGCTCAAGGGACTGGAAATCTGAAATTGTATATTGATCTTATTGTTTTATGAGACATGATTGGTAACAGGAAAGGATAGGTACTCCATGCCCTTTTATCAAGGGAAGGTTAATATTTGGTCTTCAATGAAAGCATGGAATGGAGATGAAACCTGCAAGTAGTGAGTCTTGTCTATATGCCATTAACATTCTCTGACCCCATGGACCATGGCATTGGTTATGGGATTGCACAATTGTGAAGGACAAAGGCCAGTTTAAAATTAAACTGGAGCAGTCCTAGTTAATATTTGTTGATTCAGGATCAACACTTGAAGCCTTGAAAACAACTTGATGATGGATCGATAAAAAAAAAAACAACTTGATGATGGTAGAAGGTGATAGAATTTGACAAAGAGAAAATTAAATTATAGTTTAATTCGTACACCTATATATATATATATATATATATTAAAAAAAAGCAATGTTTTTTACTATATAAGACAATTGGATTTCAGTGCATGGCAAATCTATCTGAAAGAAAGTGACATTTTAAATCTATTACTTTCTTTATTTCAAACAAAACATCATTGTATAATTAGTTTTTAATTGAAGAATACCAAAATATTATTAGCAACTAAAGAAGGATACAATTTTATACTAATAAAAAATTTAAGAGTGTAATATAAAGAAAAATAGAATAAGGGATAGAGCCCTATTCTACTTAATATCTGTGAGGGAATAATTGTTGAAAAAAGAATATTTTCATCCTTGTTTCACTCTTGTCAAAACCCTTGGTTCTAGTAAAATGTTAAGACAAATGTAAGTAATATAAGTAATATCAAAATATTATTAGCAACTAAAGAAGGATACAATTTTATACTAATAAAAAATTGAAGAGTGTAAATATAAAGAAAAATAGAATAAGGGATAGAGCCCTATTCTATTTAATATCTGTGAGGAAATATTTGTAGAAAAAAGAACATTTTCATCCTTCTTTCTTTCACTCCTGTCAAAACCCTTAGTTCTAGTAAAATGTTAAGACAAAATGTAAGTAATATAAGTAATATACATATACTTGTTAGGCTAGCACCTTATGACTTAGGCAGTTGCCTAGTTGCTTAGATAGATTCCTTTTGATACGAGTCATGGCATTCAGGCTAAATGCCCTTGTCAGTAGGCACCTTGACTGCTAGACAAGGTAGGTGACTGCACACAAGGAAAGGCTTGGGTTGATGCGTGGATCTAGTTGAATGGACGTAAAATGAGGTTCTTTACTGATATTCCATTTTATATTGGTGCAAAGAATAGTTGAACTTGTTGATTAAAAAAAAAGGAAGAATAGTTGAATTGTTGAAAATTGAAAATGAAATTGGAATTCAATTGACGGATCGGGAAGTTAATTGTTGACCTCCTCTATGACTGATCACGCAACTTCTGCTTAGTGAATGAGTAGATATCCTTGTCTTTAATCTTACAAAGGGTGTTTAGCTCCAGAGAGTATTTGGCATATGGAAAGCTTTGGTATTCTGAGGTAGAGCTTCTTTCTGTTAGAGATGATTTAAACTGCAATAACTCGTAGGGTGGTACACAGCATTGTAACATTATAAAGCAGTCATTTTGTTTCTTTAGGCAGAAGTTGGTTTTTTCAGTATGGTTGTATAGGAAGCTAATCGCTTAGGTGAATCCTTTAATAAATAAATTAGTCTCTAAATTAAGTCTCTTGCATATGGCTCAACTGGATTGTCAGGCGCCAGCAACTTGATCTTGACTCTTACTGAAGAGAGAAATATCCCTTTCATGGAGATTATGCCAAATTAGCTACATACATTTACATCAACCATCTAGATTCTATAATCTATGTCTTTCTTATCAATGATTTGTGATCATACATCTTTCTTATCAATGATCCCACCTTAAAGATAGAAAAACAACTTTCTAGATTCTATAATCTATATGCAAACCTGTCAACTTCTATGGTTGTTGATTCGGTCCAATATGGCTTCTTGTGCTTGGGAAAACCACGTTGGACGGCTGGACCTCAAAGAATATTAATATTGAAGAAGAGTTTTCATCAACAAATAAATACAGTAAGGAATGAATTTGCTATATTATTATACAATGCTTTGGAAAAGAAAGATGCCGAGTAGAAGCTGAAACATATGAGAAGTGTTATTATTAAATATTAATGTGCTGCTGAAGCGTGTTGATATAAGCTTTGTTCATACATCCGTATGGAGAATACAGGTTTCTGCACGGATCAAACAAGCATATCTTTTGGATTTTGAGACCACGTAGGCTGTAGCATGTACTTACATTTGATTCCATTAACACCCACGGTGACCCACTGCCCATGCCTATGTGCAGAGATGCATGAACCTATTACATCTTCACAACTAGAGTACCCCTACACTCAATGAATTGGGATCTGCTCCTCATTGGGCCTCACATGTACATCTCACCATGCATTGGGAATATCTCCCATGAATAATAGGAAGAATGACTGTTCAGCCCAGGGTTAGAAATTTTAGGCCCAAAGTAGAGTTGGGGTGGGTGCCAGCTGAAAATTGATGCCAATTCATAGATGAGCATTGATGTATGGAGTGGAGGTTTTTGACATTTTGAATGTTTATAGCTCTGTAGTGAAATTCAAAAATTTGCATTGGGCCTGTTCGTATTTCTCCATGAATAATAAAGTATTAGTACGAGAGATGTTCCCAATGCAATGTGAGATTGGTGTAAGACGCCCAGTGAGGAGCAGATCCAGTCTCCTCATGCATGAACTCAAGTCATGAAACATGAGCCAATTAAGAAGGAAAACCCTTCAAAGTTCCAAGAACAACCATCCCCCAATGAAATACGAAACCAGTTGATGCGATGCCTTGAATTTAGTGTAAACACCGGCCTGTTGCCATTTTGTTGAGGGGTCTCAGGATTTTGTTGAGCAGATCCAGTCTCCTCATGCATGAACTCAAAGTCATGAAACATGAGCCAATTAGGAAGGAAAACCCTTCAAAGTTCAAAGAACAACCACCCTCCAATGAAATGCGAAACCAGTTGATGTGATGCCAGGAATTTAATACAAACGCTCTTGTTGATGTGATGCCTTGAATTTAGTTTAGTGTAAACACCGGCCTGTTCCCATTTTGTTGAGGGGTCTCAGGATTTAGGATTTAGTGTAAGCTCCTCTGCAAGTGACAGCTCAAAGTTCCATCCACGTAAAACAGGTAAAAAGAACAAAAAGAATTGCTCCAAAATGTAGAAGAGCCCCTTTCCCCGTCTTCTCTTTCTGCTACATTTCTGAGAGTTCGTACCAATGGGAAAACGAAATATGCAAAAACAGATTACAATTTTATAACTGCAACTCTGTAATTTAACAATAGAATACCGAACTGAACGTATCAAAGAGAGAGGAAGGGGTGTTAATAATAAGGAAAGATTAAATAGATTTTCCTGGATGTTTTTATTTCAGTTTCATGGACATCTAGCACATAAACCGACAACATGCTTGGGTGAGTTTGGTACCCTGATCCTCAGAAGAACATAGACCAAAATGCATTAGTAATTCACACATGGTTTCAAGCATCAAAGAGCTTTACAGCAGCATTATAAGTGGGGTCCGCTCAAAAGTCAAAACAATGCAATGTCTGTTTCTGTTTCTGGTTTACTTGGGATAATGTTGTAAAGGACATCCTCTCAGATAAGTGAAACTCATAAATAGATAACGAAACTCATAAATAGATAACAAAAAATATACAAAAATGTAAATCCACTTGAGCATCATTGAGTTAAATTGGCACCCATACTCCATTCAGCCCCGACTTTGGTCCCAACCCATGGAGTATAGCTGTCCTGTGACTCGAACTCCTACAAGAGCATTTCCAAATTTCTTTAGTATCTGAGGATCACCATTGGACAATAATACTCAAAACAACATAAAAAACAGTGTTAGATAGAAGAGGGTCAAACATACAAGCTGGCTCAACCGGAAATCTGGAGGTGTATCAAGCTCAATATTGCCAGGATCAAAAACGCTCAACTTTTGGCACTCCTCCAGGTCCCTCTTAAGATCTTCTACCCCTATTTGAGCATAATCAGACAGGCGGGGCTTTTCCTTCTGTTCTTTGCCATCTCCATCCCCACTGGAGGACTGGCTCTGAAGAAGTTCATCACACAGAGACAGTCCTTCCACGAGTTGTTGAGAATCTAACAGGAACTGTGATTCACCTTCCCACCATTTTGGATCTTCCCCATTTTGATTTTCATGATTGTCCACCATGTCATTATCATGTTCATCCAGTTTCTGGGAACCTTGACCATCGGGTTTTTCCAATTTAGGTTGTATCTCATCTTCCAAGTACCTTGTCTTAGGATGCTGAAAAGCAGAAGCAAATGACTTACAAATATCAGCTAACTAATAGGATCTTAGGAAGGAGACACTGTTTCATTTCAAAATTTCAGTGACAAAATGAGAGCAGAAATTACTTGTTAAATGAGTGTTTTCTACCTGGGAAAACGTTGTGAGGTGACTACATGCTGGTTCTTTTCCAATATCAAGGTCAGAATGCGGCCTTTCACAATCTTCTACTCTGTGATCTTGATCGTCAAGCTCATCCAACCCAGGTGGCAGCCCAACTTCTATAGATCTTTTCCCATGATGCTTATGTAGCACAAACAACTTAAGATAAATAAGTGAATAAATAGCAGATATCATCACTCTATTGATCTATATATATATATTAGCAATCTTAAATGACTACATGAATAGCAAATTCTTTAATCTTTATACTGTATGAATAGCAGAAAGGATACATTATGAGTGCTAGATGGTTTTCATTTCCCCCATTTTTACCTGGCCACAGGGTTCCATGTAATTAAATGTAGATTCTTGTTCATGTCCATGATCAGAATGTAACCTTTCAGTACGAGGTGGATCAGGAGTCACAGATTTAGGAGTAACTGGATCAACTTTTGCAACAATGGCTTCAGCAATATCAAGAGGCTGGTCTCCTTCAATTTTGTCACCTTGCTTTGCCTGTTGCTGATAAAATATCTTAGAAATAACAAACTCTCCATCCTTCTCATCCTCCCCAGTGCCAAGGTGATATTGATGCATCACCCAATTAGTTTTCTCAGGCTTTCCACCCCTTGCCATGCTCATATAGAGAACCATGATCTTTTTGCATCCTCTTTGTACTCCATCCAAAATCACAGGTTTAGTTCTCCCAGTCTTGTGCCAACGGACATCACCCAGGTCATCATCAAGTATTTTCCTTCGTTTCCGTGTTCCAGTACTGTAAGCTCTAATTGCCCGATGGAAGAAGTGGGACACACTTCCATCTTGCTTAACACCTAAAAAGTAGTATTTTTTCCTTACAAAAGTCAGTTGGCCATGGTTAATGGTCAAAGAATCAACATGCACCCAGTAATTTGTGACTGACCTGGTAAGTTTTGAGGATGGGTATAACAGATTCCATCATCTTCATCGACAGTTGGAATGAACTCATCAATAAAAGGATGAGGTTTCACACCTGATGCACCACCAACTTTTGCAAGCAAATGCCAAATAATCTCTTGATCAGATGGATCGAATTTCACACCTCTGGGTAAACCTGGCCACTGTTGGGTGATCTGAAAATAGAGGGGTTTTAAATACTTATAACACAGGTACAATCCCACAGGGAACTGGAAATGAAGGAAGATGAAGCAACATATGCAGAAATTTATTTCATTTTTGTTCTCCGTTTTTCCATTTTTCTGATAAAGTAGTGCAGGCATATAAATAATAAATGATAACCCCGGTTTAGAACTATAATTTTTGGCAATGGATGGGAACTTAAATGCAGGGATGGACAAATGCAACAGAAATTTCCTTTTCTATATCAACTCAGCATATCACAAAATCCCAGTTGACTTGGTTTTATCAGCAGCTCTTAGCTCTTTCTAAGAATTAACATTGGAATCTGTTTAAAGGTAGATGAGCAGTACCATAGTATAAAGATTGATATACTGATAAAAAAAGACCAAAATACATGTTATAACAAAAGTTGTCACGTGATGCCCTGTCTAACAATTACTATGCTCCTAGAATTAAGCAAAGAACATGTCCTTCATAAACATTATTCTCCTAATACATAATTATAAGTAGCTATGCCCACTATCATCAAATACATACAATATGCTTTCCCTGTATTCCACTTTTAATTTATTAATTCTAATAAATGTCATAGACAGGCATTTGCCATGTATAGTCTCACTTTGTTCCTGGAATCTAAATTTGGCAATGTTGTCCATAGCTAATATTATGTAAATGGAAACTATTAATCAAAGATTTCCTCTAACTAATTTCTGTTGCTCATTAAGGGAGAAAACAGGTGAATTGTAATGTTGATGGACACCCCACCTTTAAATGACTATGCAACAGTGGTCCAACCATTTAAACTGTCAGGTAGGGGACTAGTATTTGTATTTTCCCAATTTATAACTCAGGACCCATCAATAATTAGATTCTTTTCCATTTAATACTGAAATTAGGATAACCATGAAAAACAGCTATTAACTTGTTAATTGTAATTTAACTAATTAAGTTGTAATATTTTTATGGTTGAATAGCTTTATGAATTTTAAGAATAATATTTAATAATATGATAAAATAACAATTATATGAGATGTATTGAATCCCACTATTTTGTTCAAAAAATCGAACTCCTGGATATGTATCAGATTCAAGTCCCATGTCTTTGCCCATGCAACATTGGTGAATTGTCAGAAAACCTATGAAACTTAGTGAATCATACATCATTGTTGTCAATAATATGGTTACACTTTGGACAGGCTCTTGTTGGGTTGCTTTTCCATTTGATGTTTCTAGGATCACATGTTGCAGATGCACTCTTGATTTTTGTTGCAATTCTTTTGCCATCAACCAACCATGACGTCCTACATGGTTACAAAAGGCAAAAGTTAGCTGTAGTTAACTACAATATAATAAAAGACAATAAATATGTGCTGTTCTTCAAAACATTAAAGCAAAAGATTAGATGGAAATAAGACTTCAGCAAGATGAGGAACTGAAAGTATGAAACTTCAAACATGTTTAGGACACTAAGGTTTTTTCTCATACAAAGTCTGAAGTAACCAGAACTATCAATTAGGCCCCATCCATTTTCAGGTTTCTTTTTCTTTTTCCTTTATTTTTATTTTTATTTTTTTTTTGGGGGGGGGGGAGTTCCCTCATGTTCTTTTTCAGGCAAATATGGGACCCACAGTAATGGCACTTTCCCCCAAGTAAGTTTTTTGACCATTTACCCAAAAACTCTTGCCCTTTTCCATTTTCAGGTATATATATATATATATATATATATATTAAGGGGGGAGTTGGCCAACAGGAAGCTGACCAACTTCCCCATGTTCTTTTTCTGGCAAATATGGGACCCACAGTAATGGCACTTTCCCCCAAGTAAGTCTTTTGACCATTTACCCAAAAATTCTTACCCTTTCCCAGCTGGTAAGTTACTTCCCCACCAAGAGGCACTAAAATTTAATAAGACAAAAATGTCATTAAATAGCCACTACAAACAAAAAGATACAAGGATAAAAATGGAAACAGGGAAAACTTACCAAGGCAGAAAAGAACACAGGTAAATGCACTTACCTGGATAAGTTTTACCTGGGAAACACTTACCTGGGTAAGTGATTTACCCGAAAACGAACAGGCCTTAATGTTAGATTTTTTTTTATCAATAACAGCAGAATTTATTAATAATAAGGAACTTTAATTACAAGAGAGGGGGAAGTAAACTTTCTTAACTCCCCCATTTTAGAAAAAACAAAAATACAAGATTAGAAATGAGACCAAAAGAGAGATCGCCTATTCAGCCTTGCTTGACTAACCCATCCGCAAGTGAGTTAGCAGTTCTCTTTACCCAACTGAATTTCACCTCAGTGTCCCTAGTCAGCCACTTAAATTTTTTCTTTTCATTGCTGTAGTTCCGAATGCCAGAGTTATCTTCCTTTAAAAACCACTTTTCTTAAGTTCAGCTCCCTTGCTCTTTGGGCACCTTCCAGAGCCACAAGGATCTCAGCCCTAAGAGAGTCTCCTTCTCAAATAGGGCTCGAGAACATGGCTATAATAAGCCCTTCGTCCCCCCACCCTTAAATGTATCAACTCCATTAGATGTTTTTTTTTTTTATTTGAGAGGAAAATGTTACAAGTTAATTTCAGATGTTCCCATTACAATGCCAATTGTCAATGGTGTACACTAAACACAAAAACCGCACCAGGGTAGTTATACATCCTATTTCTTTGCTTCAGAATATCTAGATTAATCATAACTGCATTATCTTGAATGAGAAAATTGTTGTGAATGTACACAGTATGGACCACCACATCATTTTCCATTTAGCATACCTGTTTTGCACCTTAGTGAAAGCTTCAGCCTCAATGCCAAGTTCTTTCAAGGACTCACTTGGAACTTGAAAGAGTTTAAAATTGATGTCACAAATCTTATTTTTCTTGTTTCTCTATTTTTTTCCTCAAACTTCAGTGCCCATTTAACATATGAGAAGTACTTACAAGTTCCACATAAAAACTCAAAGAGGTCATGAATCCTCAAAGCATTTATTTCAAAATTTCTCATTAACATACTATTGTTTTTGACAGAAGATGCATTAACATTAACATATACTTGTTAATTGGAGCAAACCAATAAGATGCCCAGCAATTTAGCAAGGACATGTATTTGTACAACTGAGAGTTGCCTTAAGTTGTATACCAGTTCGGTGGTCTGTAGTTTTTTCCATGTACACAGGGTTTACCATACAAAAACAAGACTCATGAAACAGGAATTAATCTCTCTCTTTCATACCATTTGAAATATTACCTATAAGATGAAAGGAATTCCAACCAAATGCATAGCTTTCTCAAGGTGCAAGGTCAAACTTCATTTCTCTAATACCAAAGGTGGCCAGCGCAACTGAATTGAGGAATTTCATACCTATCAGGTTGTCAGCAGCTTCCACAAGGTCATCTCTAAATTGTTGGCGAATAGGTTGAGGAAGGTAATGGGAGGTTCTTCCATCACAAGGTGCATTCGTGGATGGGAGACAGGTTCTGGATGGCCCACTTATTGCAAGTGAGTGCATTGATTCAAGACACCAGCAAGGGGAGTCTGGCTTGGTTTGGCAAGATTGACTTAGAAAAGGCCTATGACAATGTGCATTGGCCTTTTATTAATTATGTTTCACCAGGATGGGCTTTGGAGTGGTTTGGAGGAAGTGGATAGATGGTTGTATTAGTGATCTGTGGTTTTCAGTCGTTGTTAACAGAGCTTCATAAGGCTACTTTAAAGGGAAAGAGGACTTCAGCAGGGTGACCCTCTCTCACCTTTCCTATTCTCTTTAGTGAATCCTCTGGGCAGAATGATAAACAAGGCAGTGAAAGGAGGCTATTTAGAAGGATTTTCGGTTGGAACTGGTGCTCCAATGATATCTTTGTTGCAATTTGCAGATCACACCCTAGGTTTATCAAGAGCTGCTCAAGCAGACTTTATGTTTCTCAGGTGCCTCTTAATTTGAAGCGGTCTCTAGGCTGAAGATTAATCTTCAAAAAACCGAAATCATCACAGTGGGTAGGTGCCTCAGATGGTTGAATTAGCAAATACTTTACGGTGCAGTGTGGGTTCTTTGTCTTCTAAAGATCTGGGCTTACCGCTCGGAGGGCAATACAGATCTAGCTCCCTGTGGGATCCAGTCACTGAGAGATGCAAGAAAAGGCTCTCTAGGTGGAAGGGTAGGTTGTTGTCCAGCCTCCCAATCTATTATCTTTCACTATGATGAGAAGAAGCTGCACTTGGTTGCTAGGAACTCCATTTGCAAACTCAAAGAAGCTGCATTTGGTTGTTTGGGACTTCATATGAACAATGCCCTTCTTTGTAAATGGCTGTGGAGATTTGGGGAGGAACCAAACAATCTCTGGTGCCAAGTCATCCAATGCAAATATGGTAGTACCCCAATGGATTGGGTTTCCCGTGTACCACAACCGTCCTTTGGAACAAGCATATTTAGAAAGAAATAATGGCTCTGCTCCCTTTATTTCAAAATCACATCTCTTTCAGGTGTGCTAATCAGCTGCTGGCAGATGCTTTTTCCTCACTATTTTCCTTAGCCTGATGAAGATGGTGCTGTCAAGACTCTTGAGTTGGTTAATGGTCAAGTGGTGTAGGTTCCAAGGTTCCAGAGGAACCCAAACGATTGGGATGTTGAAATCTTGGGTGAATTGCTAAGCACTTTACAAACGGACCAGCCTGGCATCAGCATCAGGGCTGCTGAGTTTGCGTCCAGAAAAAATCTGGTATTTCTACAAGATCTTATTATTTAGCTCTTCTGGGAACAGGTCAAAAAGTAGCTTGGTCCTGGACCTGGAGTGCTCAAGTCCCTTCCAAAATCCAATTTTTTGTGTGGCTGGCTGCACCGGAGAAGGTGCAGACTGCTGAAGCTCTTTTGAGCCATGGAATGGAAGTTGATTTTTTTCTTTTCTTTTTTTCAATTGGAATGGAGATTGATGGTTTTTGCAGCATGTATGGTTCAGCCTCGGAGTCCATCCAACACTTGCTAATTCACCACCCCTATACTTATCAGGTGTGGTGCCATTTTGCAAAGCTCTTCAAGCCTTGATGGGTCCCTCCACTCTCAGTTCCAGATCTCATGTCTGGTTGGAGGGTTAGTTCCTTCCCAGTTAGAGGCAAGTTCCTGTCAAATTGTCTCCTTTTTGCAGCATTTTGGTCATTGTGGAAGGAAAGGAATCAGAGGTTATTTATTAAGGCTGAACCAGTGGAAGTTACAATAGAGAAGGTTGAGAGGAGTTTGATTAGTTGGGCTGGTAGCTTGAAGCTTTTTGTGGGAGAGTGTCTGTCCATATCTTTGCTGATCAGTGTTGATCCCCTCTGTTTCGATTGCTTTGTAAATGCTCTAATGTATATGATCTGTGCATACTTATAGGCACTTTTTTGTACATGAGTTGAGTTGAGTTGAGAGCACCTTGCCTACTTTTGATTATTAATACAATACTTTTACACTGCTTATAAAAAATAATATAAAAAACAAGATGAAAGTAATGCTACAATTACTCAAAAATGATTAATATTACTAGTTCATAAATCAAAGCTTTCCACCAGAAGTAATAACACAATATGTTCCTTAGTCAATTCATTATCTGCTCCAGTTGCTTCTGTAGCCCATCTTCAAACCATGAAATTGAAAAGGAGTAAGCAATATGTATGCAAACCCTAAGGCTAAGTTTTCTTTTTCATGGTTCATTGGTTATGAAAACCACTATCTCTGAAGTGCTATTTAACTTTATATTTTTGCTGGAAAAAGTAATAAATTTCTTACTAGAAGGCCTTCAACTTGAAAGGTCACACATACAAGGCATGTTCTGAAGTCTAACACAAGAAGGCAACTCATTCATTGAACAGAGTTCAAAATATCCAAACAATCTTGCAGATTATCTATTTATCTAATTACAATCTGTCTTCAAATGCATAAGAAAGGCTACCAAGATATTCTTGACAAGTTTCAGTGCTTCAGAGATGACAACAAGACATGGACCATAAATCCACTAGCAATGCAAGTCGTATTGGTCCATTGGAGAAGGAAAAGTTGAACTTAAGGTACCCTTCGACAACTCAAAACTTAAGCTTTAGACTGTCAACATTATATAATTGCCTAAGTGTGCATAACCCATTTCAAGGGTCATCTAGTAAATGAAACAAGATCTAGTGTAGATGAGTAAAGTAAACGATCTGGTCTTTCATGCTGAATAGGACCAGTGACTCGTATAAACCTTTAATACTCCTAACCAAGAAAGACCATACAAATATTAGACCCATTCTTGTTTTCCTTTTTACTTGCTTTGCCCCCTTCAAAGCAAATACTTAACGAGAACACTCAAATGAACTTGACCGTCATTTAAGCTGGAGCGCCAGAAATAATATCTATTGCAACTGTTCAGATTAACCGCGCAAACAGTGCAGACGACTTGATATTTTAGGCTCTTTAGGAGGAACCTCAACATTTAAAATCAAGTAGCTGAAAATTTCTTCATTTACTTGTTTTCTTAAGATGGACACCGGAAAAATATATATATATATATATATATATATAAACCATGGGTGATGATCGACATGATTAAAGATCAAAACAAAGGGGATATCTCATTCCCATCAGAACAACAAAAGGCAGAACTTGGCATCATTATATCTGATTGTCCTTTTTTAGTAAAATCTAAATGTCCTTTCCTGAGTATTGTTTTATTTCTTGATCTCCAAAACAATCAAGTAAAACCCACAAAGAAGAAGCTAAAAGCACCCTTCTCAAGTAGTTCATTCAATCGCCGGAATATGATACCAGAGAGAGAGAGAGAGAGAGAGAGAGAGAGAGAGAGAGAGGGAAAGAAAGTGTACCCTGCCATCTTAATAAGAAAGGGTAGACCGTAGGCAGATTAAGCGAACAAAGACATCTGCATTCCTGCTTTCTTTCTTCTTCTGCTGCTGCTTTTTCTTCGGATGATAGAAGTTGGAGAGAAGAGGGCTCTATAGTCTAGTCTAGTCTCTACCACCCCCTCTCTTCAGAAAAGTAACACTTTCGACTTTCGAATTGGAGAGAGAAATTTTTACAATGGCAAACGTCCGTCACGTCGCGCGTTAGCTGAACAATGCTCTTGTTCTTTCTATGGGTACGGGAGGATAGTATAGTAATTTCATGACCGCACTGACAAAACTTCTTCAGAAGATGGATCGACGAGTTCTTACTTCAGCTTGACCTGCTGCTGAGGTACTCTCGTTTTTTCACGGTGGATGATGCTAAAGCAATGTCATCCAACGTTCAAAAATTTTCAAAGAAAAAGGACACGTGGCTTAATCATCTACCGTGAGGAGGCAAAAAT
Source organism: Nelumbo lutea (assembly GCF_056320005.1). Lineage (NCBI taxonomy): Eukaryota > Viridiplantae > Streptophyta > Magnoliopsida > Proteales > Nelumbonaceae > Nelumbo > Nelumbo lutea. The sequence goes on along the minus strand of NC_142686.1, from coordinate 22,083,925 downwards.
TTTAAAAAGGAGGAAATGGTGGTGACGAGATCTGCTCCTCGCAAATGGGCGCCTCAAATGGCAAATCCTGTCTAGAAATGGTGCTATTTACGGTGGATGACAGAGCCATTATGAAGTGGCCTTAACATCCACCCTCAACAAATACCATTTCCTCTTTGCCAAGTCAATTCGGTCGGTGAGTGGTGAACTGGTCATGAAATTTTTATCAATTTTTAATATTTTTTATTAGCGGGCGGGGGTCTGCCTTGTAGGGGCTGATAAGGAATATGAAATTAAATTATGCAAAAATAAATAAAATAAAAAAGTGATAAAGTAAATTAGCTGTGTTGCATGTAGATGTAATCCTAATATTTGTTGTTAAAAGAGTTCAATAACATAAATAGTTGTGTTGCATGATTTAGACAACCACCATTAGATAACCTCCGTTGTCAGAACACCGACATTCAAGTGAAGTTGCCCATAAGGTTCAAAGTATAGACAACGTTATTTAGAAAGGGCCGAAATTTTATTATTTTTTTAGTTTTTTTTATATTTTAGTTTTTGGAAAGTTTTTAGTATATTTTTTATTATTAAAAAAATTGGGAATACGAGGTGTTTCGGACTGTACCTTTTTAAAAGATACGATATGATAATGCCCCGAATCAAGTATATTGTATCGATACTTTGAACCATGCTTGTGCAACTCCCTCCCTCTCTCTCTCTCTTCTTCTTCTTCTTCTTCCCTTTGATTATAATGGCAATTGCCCTCTTTTCCTTTCTTTTGTTTCTTCTTCAATTTGTCCATTCCACCACCATAGACCCTCTCTCTCCCTTAGTCTCTTTTTCTCTTCTTCTTTTCCCCTTCCCTATCCCACCACCACCACCACCACCACCACTACAATGGTTACTCTCCCACACACACACTCTCTCTCTTCTTAATTAGGCCTTCATCCTCCCCTATTCTCTCAGACACTCTCTCTCTCTCTCTCTCTTTTTACTCTCCCTACTCTCCCAAGATCTGGCTGATCTTAGTTAGGGATAGGAATGGCAACGGGGTGGGGCATCCACTCCCCATCGAGGATGGGTAATTCCTGAATTTTCCTCGCTCTAAGGCAATTTCTTAAAAATTATTTATTGTGGACAATTTATACATACAATATAGGAATTTGAGAGTATTTTAGGAAGTGAATTATAATACTTTTGGGTACTTCAAAAATAGAATTATGGGATTCTAGAATTTTAAAAATTTAAGAAAAACTTAGAGATATTTTAAATATCAATATTAAACCTAGAAATATTTTATTAATTTTACCTTCGGGTTCAGGTGTGGGTTCGGGGAATTATATACAAAACCCATCCCATCCCCATTTAGGGTTGGAAAAAACCTGCCCCATTTGAGGCAGGGCAAGGCCCCGATTTTATAGGGGAAAATTGGCATCCTTAGTTAAGAAAAGCACCACCACCATCGCCATCGCCACCGCCACCACTACCCTCTTAGTCACCCCTCAAGACTTAGGCCAATCTTAGTCCCTCGTCGTATCTGTCAGGCCTCAGCTCGACAGGCCCAACCCATCGTTCTGACTTTGACCTCTCTCACACATTCCCCTTCTTCCTTAGTTCCACTTTCCCACTGTCTCCCTCTCCTCCTATCTTGTCTGTTAGGCTCGACCCGCCGATCTCATTAGAAGAGCGAGTCTGCCACTGCAATTCTAGAGAGAGAGAGAGACCGAACAAGAGATTGATGGATAGCCTAGAGATTGATGGATGGTTGTCCATCTACTTAGGCAAGATGGCTTTGTCCATTGGGCTTTACTCGGCCACGCTTTGTCCACTAGGCTCTACTCTAGTGGGCTGGCTTTGTCCATCGGATCGGGTTATGTCCATAAGGCTTTTGTCTAGAGGACTAGCTTTGTTCATCGGATCAGGTTATGTCCATCAGGCTTTTGTCCAGACGACTGGCTTTATCCACCAGCAAAGCATAGACCCAAGAGGCTATGTCCATCAAGCTTTGTCCAGCGGACTAGCTTTATCCACTAGCAAATCTTAGACCCAAGAGGCTATGTCCATCAGGCTAGCTTTGTTCATCGGGCTATCCACCAGCAAAGCTGGACAAAGCAAAGCATAGACCCAAGAGGCTATGCCCATCAAGCTTTGTCGAGCGGACTGGCTTTACCCACTAGCAAATCTTAGACCTAAGAGGCTATGTCCGTTAGGCTGGCTTCGTTCATCGGGCTATCACCAGCAAAACTTAGCCTCAAGACCCAAGAGGCTCGAGATACTCCTATGTCACGGGGCTAGTCATTGGGGCCCGTGCATCACTCAAATGCGACGAGTAAGCATAAGCAACAAGCAACAACACAAGAAAAGGCAACAAATATGGCATACAAATTAGACAAAAGGCAACTTGTATTGTATTAATGGATGGCAAGCATAAGCACACAGTTCAGTATCGAGAGGATCTCATGCTTAATCTTTACATGCTCTTGATTCACTCGACTACCTACCTCCCCTCAAAGAGTACGTTAAGTTTTTGGGGGAGTGACATAAAAATACATCAAAATGATGAAAAATTATACTAGGTATTTACAAGAATACCATTGGCAATCTCTCATACAAAAATACATGCATATCCCACCCAATATCACACTTGGACACTGGAGTGGCGGTTGTAGGCACGATGGATGGCACTTGATGGCGCGGCGAAGAGAACACTTGTGACACTTATGTCACGGTCTGACACAGGCTTAGCTTTGCCTACCCTTGTCAGGCTTACGTTAAGGGACACCATTGTCATTTTTCGCTTGTAAGATTTTTGGGAGAATTGATGTCATCTTCGGGCAAACCTCTAAAAACTTAACGTACTCTTTGAAGAGGGGTGGTCGACCTTCTTGGATGCCTAACCTTGACACTCCTAAACTAACATCCTTTGCAGGGCAGCCCTAATTAATAGCTAGCATCATTACTCAAAAAATTAAGAAAATATTCACGATGGGTTAATCATGTCATTTGTTGTTGGAGATATGTGGCATTAATAGGTTTAATGCATTTATTGAATGGAATTAAAATAAAAATTAATATAAAAAAGCTAAGAAATTATTCACCATGGGTTAATCATGTCAATTGTCGTTAGATTATATGTGGAATTAATGATGTGCAAGAAATTAAACTTGAAAAATGAACAGAATTAAAAGCTATGTTTGGTTTGAAGGAAAAAGTAGAGAAAGGAAAGGCAAAAAACACCTTTAAAAATCTTGTATAGATTTTGATATTTTTTCCTTCATTTCAATACTTTTTCCTTTAAACCAAATATAGCTTTAATGCATAACTAATACAGACATGGAAAAAGAAAAAAAATGTGAATAAAATTAAATTACGAAAAAAATAATAACCACCGGCGAGGCGGCGACCTAAACTGACCATCATAATTTGTCATTTTAAATTTGTAGAGTTTAGGTGACACGTGTATATTCCAGCAAGCAGCATCGCCCTCTACCCAAGACAGCCGACCCAACTATTCAAATCACCGGCAATTTCGCACCAGTACCTGAACAATCCATTCCCTTACATTGGCCTAGTCTACTTCAACGGCCAACTTCTTGCCATGTTGCCATGTTCGAGGATGACTTGCCTTACCAGTTACCATGTACGTGTGACTGCCTCCGGCGACCTCGAGATAATTGGCCATTACAACTTCAACGGCCAGCTTTGCTCTACAATGACTGCTCACCCAAAACTCAACCCAGATTCAACAAAGTTCTTCACTCTCAGCTATGATGTCAGCTTCTTCCCAAATGGTCAGACTCTCTCTCCTCTTCTTATAACATGTAAGATTAGCGAAATAACCCGTGCTCAGCACAGCACGGGAGTGAGAAAATAAATCGTAAAGTAAAAAATTGAGTATACGGTCCAACTTCCGATTAAATTTATAAAAAAGATAAATCAATTAATCAAATATATGATTTTTTTTGTAGAAAAAAATGGGTCGAATTAATTTGAAAAAACGTACCAAAAAACGAAATTCAATTAATAGGCACTAGATTGGGATTTCTAAAGTTCACGAGAAGAGAAACGAAACTCTATCAAATTTCATAACGTAGACAAATTGAAAAGGCAATTTGATGAGGAAGAATGACATTATTAGAGAAGAGATACCACAAATACCAAAACTTCAATGCATATAGATTCGGAATACCTATGAATTGAATTAAAAGAAATTCAGAAACAACGAAAAATTAAGCAAAAAATTAGATCCCAAATGTTCTAAGAAGCAGAAACGTAATGTTACTAGATGCAGTCAATTGTAGTTTTCAGAAATCAACCAAAGATTTATAAGCGGAGCTGTTTCAGTATTGGAATCATCTTGAACTCATCCACCTCTATGCTAATTTTATTAAAATAATAGATGAAGAATTCATTGGAGAGCGAGAATTAGCCAATAGTAGAGATCGAAATGAATATTTATGACATTTGAAATTTTGAATTTTGATTTTAATTAATCACATCGAAAAATCTGATAATTTATTTATTTTTCATTAATTCATATTTCAAGACCGGTAACGTCCGCAACATTAAAAATATTATTCATTTACATTTTCTTTTGTTGTTTCACGGTGCTGTTTATACACCATAGATACAGATTAACAGATTTTGCCCACATTTGAACTTAATTATACACCATAGATATAGATTAGTTAGCTGTTTTTTTTTCGTATTCGGTGCTATTTATTTATGATTATGATGATGAGGTATTTAAGAAATGACTCAAAACGGAAACCTCTGTGTGTTCATACTTCATAGAATCGTAGTAAATTACTGAATTTTGCCAAAAAGAAAAACAAAACAGTGGGAACCCGCTACCTATGGCTGCCGGTAAAAGCAGAAAAGTATTCTCCAACCACGAAAGCCGACAGCGTGAAGGTGAGGGCCCCAGGGGGGCGTCACTCGCGCGGATTCCGTCTTCCTCGATGACAACGCCAGTCGCCACGTGGTTAACACTTCTCAGCAATTCGCCCTTATAAATAAAGACACTTGCCCAATTAGCTTAGAACTAAATTGGCAAGTGAGAAAGGGGGGAGAGAGAGAATCTCTGTGTTTTAGAGAAAGAAAGAAAAAGAGGATTTAGAGAGCAGAAGAGATGGAACGTGCAGGTTTCCATGGCTACCAGAGGCACCCTAGATCAGGCTTCGATAAAGTATAAAAGCACGCAAAAATAAAATGGAACTCTCTCAACTCTCTCTCTTACATTCTGATCTTTGCCTTTCTTTTATTTGCTTTCCCATTTTGTAAATGGGGTATGTTTGTGGGTTCAATTTGTAAATAGAGATCTCACCATTCGTTTCTTGCACGCAGGAACCAATTTTAGGCTCTTTTTTTTTTTTTTTTGCATTTCTCCTCCTGTAGAGATCTCTTCTACTGCATGCAAACGTATATTCTGTTTCAGCCATCTCAGCGTCTTCCAAAAAGCTCCTACTCGAACTTCTATATCTTTCCAATCGTCCTTGATAGTACTCTAGGGTTCTAGCTTTCTCTTTTCTGTTAAGGATTTCTTACTTTAATCCCTTAATCATTTATTAGTGTTTTCTCTGTAATTTTGCTTTCATTCTTGTAGCTTCTCCCTTTGATCTCTCAGGCGGATTTCCTTACTACTCAGCATGTATAAAAATAAAAAATGTGCGCCTTTCTCTCACTTCCTTCTTGTGATTCGAAGAGCTGCATGCATTGTTTGCTTCACTCGCCTTCCCATGGTTGTGTTGCGTGTGCCGTGCGGATCTACTGAAGAAGATAGGTTCTATGTCTGATCTGATGAGTGATGATGACTCTAGCAGCTACACACTGGCTGCATATTATGATCCCACGTAGCATTATTTCTATTTTGATAATTTTCGGAGCTTTCTAAGGTCTACCTGTTAGAGATAAGAATCTCATACAACTCCATCCTCAAGTCCTGACCCCCTTGGATAGCCACCTCAACTATTCTTGATAAGTCATATCTGTTTTATGTTTTGATAAGTGTATTTGGTTGCAACCTCTTTCAAACATTCAAAATGTTTGTATATATCCTATCCCATAAATAGAACCAATATAAATATAAACAGAAACAGCCACACTTAAGTAAGGCTGTATTCCTTTCCTATTCAAAATCTTTTATGGTATCAGAGGCCAGGCATATCCCCACCTCTTTTTTCTCTCCATCATGGCAAGTTTTGGGATAATTAATTCTACAAGCACTGAGACTCAGATTGAGTCGTCTGCACCTTCTGGTCCCATCACCGTTATTTCTCCTTCCAGTTTTATGAACCTTATCTCTGTTCGACTCGATCGTCACAACTACCTTTTGTGGACGCTTCAAACTATTCCGGCATTGAAGGGACATAAGTTACTTGGGTATGTTGATGGAAGCTTCCCCTGTCCATTGCAGTATATTGAAGGCTCTTCTCCTCGCCAAAATAAATCCAAACTATGCATTGTGGCATGAACAGGACCAGTTGATCCTTAGCCGGCTCCTCTCCACTCTATCTGAACCTGTACTTGCACAGGTTGTTGGTTGCACTAGTGCCTCTTTGGGACACATTGTATCGTCTCTTCTCCTCCACAAGCCAAGCTCGAGTTCAAGACCTTAAGTTGGAACTTGCCAATGTTAAGAAAGGAGAGCTCTCTGTTGCAGATATTATTCGAAAAGTCAAAGGACTTGCAGATTCTCTTGCTGCCTCCAATTATCTTATCTCTGATGCAGACCTACTTCATTATCTCTTGGGCGGATTACCAGTTGAGTATGATAATTTTGTTATTTTTGTTACTACACGATTGGATGCACTTACTCTTACTGAAGTTCAAAGTCTTCTTCTCACTTATGAGAAAAGATTAGAACACCATACCTCTTCTCGTGATGTAGGATCAGCCAATCTGGCTAACAAAACTCGACACACTAACTCAGGCTTTTCTCAACAAAAGTCTACTGGTGCTCCTCAAAATCATAATACCAATCCTATGAAGTATCAGCCACGAAATCGTGACTATAATCGTTGCAACGATTCCGCCGGTTCTGATCAGGCCTCTGGAATCAATAACAGGAGAAACAAAGACCCTCTGTTGCTTGTCAATTGTGTGGGTACGTGGGTCACACAGCTGCAATATGTCGTCGCTACTTGGAACTCATAGGTCGTTGCCCGCAGAAACCTGCTGGTACCGCCTATATAGACGCCACCGGCTCTCGTAGGGACTCAAACTGGTACCCTGATTCTGGTGCTACAAATCATCTGACCTCTGATTTAAATAATCTTTCAGTTTCCAATGAATATCCTGGTGATGATCAGATTGCTGTAGGCGACGGAACAGGTTTGTGGATTTCTTCATTCTTACTGCGAAATATCTTACAGGTCCCACATATTACAAACAACTTGTTATCTGTTAGCCAGTTTTGTAGAGATAATAATGCCACATTTCTTTTTATCTCATGGCTTTTGCGTAAAGGACAATATGACGGGGAAGGTTCTTTTTCGCGGGCCTCTTAGAGACGGGCTCTATGAGCTCCGAGTTACTGGTACCTTTCCTCCCACCTCTGGAGAAGTTGCATTTGTTGGCGAACAGACTTCTTCTATTTGGCATCACCGGCTTGAACATCCTAGTCCACGTGTTACCAAGCATGTTATTTCTCATCATCACTTACCAATCAGTAGTAAAGATCTTACTTTTTGTCATGCTTATCCTTTAGGCAAGAGTCACACACTTCCGTTTTTTTCCAGTAATACAGTAGCTCAAGCACCTTTTGGAAATTATTTATTCTGATATTTGGGGACCTGCCCCTTGGTCCCTCAGTTGAAGGCTTTCGTTACTATTTGCATTTCATTGATGGTTTCAGCTAGTTTGTATGGATTTTTCCTATGAAGTCTAAATTTATTCAATACTAAAATCAAGATCTTTCGAACTAATGGCGGTTCTGAGTACAACCCCTTGCGTCCTTTATTTGTGGACACTAGTATTTCACATCGTAAATCATGCCCTCACATTCATCAGCAGAATGGAGCAATTGAACGTAAACATCGTCATATGTTGAAACCTTTGATGCCTTTGATGTTGCGGTCTTTCTCATTAACTGCATTCCCTCACCCGTTCTTCATATGCTATCTCCTTGGCAAAAACTTTATGGTACGCCTCCTGATTATAGCTTCTTACGGGTTTTTGGGTGTGGTTGCTACCCGCACTTACGGCCTTATGCTCATGACAAGCTGGACCCCGCTTAACTCGCTACTCGCTGTGTGTTAATTGGATATAATAGACATCACAAAAGCTACATCTGAAAACTAATTAGGTTTACATTTCCCGTAATGTGATTTTGATGAACACTCTTTTCCTTGTGTTGAGCAGGCCTCTTCTGCTGATACTACATATAATGCTCATCCACCTGGACTTTCTTTTGCTACAGGGGCACCTCCGGTGCTGTACCCATGCAGTACTGGGCCGAACTCTCCAACAGGCCCTTCAGCACCTCTGCCTACTAATGCTGGTCTGCCTTCTAGCTTGGGACCCACTGCTGCTCCCTTTACTACATCTAATAGTGGGCCAGGTATTTCTGAATTGGGTCCCTCTTCATCAGCACCTCTCCAATCTGGTTCACCCGCTGGGTTTTCCTCTACTACTAATGTGATTGCAGAACCATCACCCGCTTGTGCATCGACTCATCCTATGGTCACTCGCGCCAAGAAAGGGGTCTTTTGGCCCAATCCTCGGTATGCCCTCACTATCAGTCCACTTTGTGAGACTGAACCCACATGTTATACACAAGCTTCTAAAGACCCCAAGTGGGTCCTTGCCATGGCCGATGAGTTCAAAGCTCTTCTCAGTCACAACACTTGGACTTTGGTCCCACCATCCCCGGGGAAGAATATTGTTGACACAAGATCAAACGCAAACCTGACGGGTCTGTTGAGCACTTCAAAGTCCGTTTTGTTGCGAAAGGGTACACCTAAGAAGCAGGCCTGGATTATGATGAGACTTTTAGTCCCATAGTTAAGTTAAGCCTACTACTATCAGGACTATTCCCTCTCTTGTTGTTTCCTACCATTGGCCCATTCCTCAACTTGCGTCAATAATGCCTTTTTCAATGGCTTACACGAAGAGGTTTATATGAAGCAACCAATGGGCTTTATTGATCCTCAACATCCTTCTATGTGTACAAACTAAATCGCTCAATGTATGGATTAAGTCAAGCTCCCCGTGCATGACTCACACGGTTACAAGACTATCCACTGTCCTTGGGCTTTCATGAGTCCCGGGCTGATACTTCTCTTTTCTTCAAACGTGACAAGGGTGACATTATTATCCTACTCTTTACTGGATCTTGGAGCTCTTTGCTTTCTTCTCTCATTACCCAATTGTCTTCTCAATTTGCTTTAAAGGATCTTGGCGCGGCCCATTATTTTCTTGGTTTGGAAGTGCATTGTACTACTTCCGAACTTCAGTTATCTCAGCACAAATATGTACAAGATCTCTTGACGCACACTCATCTACATGAAGACCCATGCCTACTCCTATGGCTGCTTCGACTAAACTTGTTGCTAATTCTGGTTGCCCTCTGCTCTGGAAGACCGTTCTCACTTTCGCATTGCCTTTTCTGTTAACAAGCTTTGCCAGTTTCTCAATGCTCCCACATCTGACCATTGGGCAACTGCTAAACATGTCTTTAAGATACCTCAAAGGCACGATCACTCATGGTCTTCTCTTTCAACCAACGAAGTCCACCTCCATCATTGCTTACTCGGATGCAAATTGGGCAAACTGCCCAATGGATCGCAGTTCTCAAGGAGGTTATTGTGTGTTACTCGGGTCTAATTTAGCCTCTTGGAGAAGCTCTAGGAACAAAGTACCGTTTCCCAATCCAGCACAGAATCCGAGTATCGAAGCCTCCCTCGCCTCCGCTGCTACTAAAGTTACTTGCTTCGTATGTTACTCATTGAACTTTTTCGCTGTCCAGCACCCCTGTTATTTGGTGTGACAAGGTGCTAAATACTTGGCTTCTAATCCAGTCCATCACTCCCGCACGAAGCACATTTGAACTTGATATTCATTTTGTGCGCGAGAAAGTTGCTAACACTCTGTACAGTTCACTCCCACCTGAGCAAATAGCTGACGTGCTTACCAAACCTATTGCTGCACCCCGATTTCTTAGCTTTCTTCCCAAACTCATCGTGTGCAAACCCCGTTTCGCTTAAAGGGGGGTGTTAAGAGATAAAAATGTCATACAACTCCATCCTCAAAGTCCTGAGCCTCTTGGATAGCCACGTCAACTATTCTTGATAAAGATATATCTATTTTATGTTTTGACAAGTGTGTTCGGTTGTAACCTCTTTCAAATATTCAAAATGTTTGTATCTATCCTATCCTGTAAATAGAACCATTATAAATATAAACAAAAACAGCCGCAGTCAACAAGGCTGTATTCCTTTCCTATTCAAAATCTTTTACTACATATTCTCAGTAGTAGTACTACAGGCCACGGACTTGCATGCGGATATTATTACTTAGATTTAAGGCCAGAGAGTGGGGTTGGTCTAAATTGCGGGAAGCTCACATTATTTAGATTTAATTAAAGCCATAGAAGATAAGGAGCCCAACAATACCAGAGTGGCTGTGACCCATAAAACACACAAGACACGATAACATATCTTTCCTGGGTGGATTTTGGCCCTGAGATACGATGCTATGCAGGGGAGTTTCGATTGATATCAGATTACCTCCTCCAGCAGCAATAGTGGTCGGGGGTTACGTCCAAGATGTTGATGAAAGGGGAGGTAGTTCTGATGCGATCTTCACCTGAACTTGAGAGGGATACTTCCGAATTCCGATAGATCTCACTATGGTGTGAGACTGGCTCGTGAGAAACCACCAAAAAATCCAACTAGAAATAAGGGTGCCGCGCCGCCAAGAGAACAGAAAAAAAAATGGGGTGGAACCAGAGGTGGAGAATGACTTTGGTGCCGCCGCTCTGTGTTCTATTGAGGAAGAAGGCACAATGTATCAATGCGAAGAAAAGATGCCTGCGCTGGTGGGATGGGTAGAGAGGTTTTGTTCGGATGTTGTTCGCACACGAATAAAGATTTCACGTGCGAAAGCCTTATCTTGTTGGAAGGGATTTCCGCACAAGAAGAAAAAATTCACGTGCAGATTCCCTATCTAGTGGGAAGGAAAGGCCACGTTGACTTAACAAAACCCCTTCTCGCCTCAGTATATATATGAATATTGTGGGTCAGTCCCAATGCGGGCTTGAAGTGATAGGCCCAAACTCAACCCAGAATTTCCAGGCTTAGTGACACTGCATCTCAAAAGAATGACAAAACTGAAAAAAAAAAAACAGAGATAAAAAAGTATAGTAAAATAACGAAGCCCAGCTTCCGATGTGAACTGAAATATCAACAAAGCCCCGTCGTATGGTCTTGTCTTATCAAAAATCTTACAAATGAGTGTACTTTATTCATAATTTCACATAGACCCATATTAAGAGCATATGCCAACTGATCACCTCATTTGGAAGACAAGTGAAAAAAAAAAAAGAGATAAATGAAAAAAATAGTTATTCAAACAAAGCGAAGCCATTGGAGAGAAGAAGGTATGAAAGAGAAATAAATAAATAGTATATAATAAATGGAAAATTGAAAACAGTTTAGCGGACAAAGAATCCACTTTTCTTGTTTTTGTTTTTCTACTCTTTTGTGATGCTTGCGAACCTACCCATACTCTCTATCTTTTCTCTACATCTAATTCAGTTGCATGGTAAATTCAACCACCACCCTCCGGCCCTCCCGAGTCCCAAGTCTCAACCTACCTGACTTTGCTGACTTTGGTCCATGCACAAGCCACCATTTGATATCATTGAAAATCAAAAAGGAAAAATAGCCCACATCACTTAAGCCAAAAAGGGTACGAACGACGGTTATCTTCCGCTCAAATATCCGTCGTATGTCACATCCTCACTGTTTTTTCAATTTCTATACCCTTTTTCTATCTCTAGATCTCTCATGCCTACCTTCTTGGTAGAAAACCGTGTCCATTATCAGTTTCCATAAACTGTAGGACCAAGAGAAAAACCACAAACCACCTTCCACGAATCTACTCCAAATACCAGCATACCTGTCTACAACAACAACAACAAAATAAAAACGTTACACTAACAATAGAACATAACGAATTCAGCATGTAATCAAAACCCCAACTCACAACAAAGGAAAGTCAAATATGAACCAAAACCCACAGTCGACTGTCAAGGTATTTTACTTGAAATTACTTCTTTTACCATCTAATATCAAATAGGAAGATAGTGAAACAAGTACCTAGTGAAAGGATGCAAGTTGTTTAGTTTAAAAAATGAGAATCAAAGCTATAAAAAAAAATCTCTCTGTGCTTCATGCAACGGGTGTATTCTTGCAACACAAAACAAAGAAATGATAAAAGAGAGAAAATAGATAGGGGAAGAGTATTCAGCGAACAGCTGCTTCATACATGGACAAACTGTTTCCGTACCCTCTTTCTCTTCCTTCCTTCAAATCGCATGTGAACCCCATTTCCACCATGCAAGATGAAGAGAAGAATCAAAGCCCAACAGCCATGAATCCAATACAAAATACCAAAAACCCACAAAGAAAGAATGGAAAAAAAATCTACCCAACAAAGAGAAGGCATGCGAGAACCCATGCTCCGTTGCGGACGCGGAGCCACCACCGTGGGGAAACCGTGGTCCGTGGCCAACCAAAGCTTTAACCACGACCAACCACCACCACTGTTGACGGCCTCTGCAAAACACAATTAATGCTCTAACCCAAAAACCACAACTGCAACCAGAACAGCGCCTCCACCGAAACATGCATGCCTTGCACCCAAAAACTCGAAAAAATGCAAAACATAAACAAATCCTTGTAGTTAAACCCCAAGCGAACCCTAACAAGAAAACCAAACTAAATAGAAAAAAGGTTGAAGGAGCAACAAAACCAACGAAAGAAACAAACCAAAACCAGAGCTAATCAACCAAAGAAAGAAAAAAAAAATAGAGCAAAGTAGAGCTAAACAGAGCCAATAGTCCATATGCCCTCTCTCCCTCTCGCTCCCACACTCTCTTCTGTCTCTCCGCTCCCCAGAAGAAATCGTTCTTAGAGTCCATCGGACTATCGGACTATTTTGAATGTGGGTCTATCGGAGATAGACTATTCATATTTCAGTGTTGTACTTAGCCTTTATACGTCGGACTATTCTCCACCGTTCACCGTCCACCATCCATCGGTCTTCCAACAGCTAACCTCAGAAGTCAGAACCAAGCTATCATCCATCGGGCTTTGTCCACCTCAGAACCCACACGTGCAAGCTTAGAACTCGCACGCGAAAATTCTATTTAGGAAGCTCAGAGGGGTCGAAAGATTTCATTTAGCGAGGTCAGGGGGCTCGTCCATACCCTTTTGCTTTTAGTATATATTATAAAATATAAGATATATAAGATAAGATTACTCATTTTGGGAAGATTATGCAATGCAAATAAGAAAATACAAAATATAGGGCTTTGGACTGTCCCGCCGTAGGGCATGTACAGTGCACGAAATTTGTAGGAAAATAAAAAAAGTTATAAAGAGAAAATTAAGGGGATGGGTTAATAGGAACGCGTGATTGGGGACCGAGACAAGGAGGGGACGGGGACGGGGATGGAAAGTGAAGTTCACACTCTCTTTTGACCCTGATTATATATTTTAAATATATATATATATATATATATTAAAATACCTTTAAAATATTATTTTAATTTTTAATAAATATCTTTTTAAAAATAAACTTTTAATTAAAAATTTGGGAATTCAGGAACTTGTCTCCATCAAGGATCAAGGATCGGGGATGCATGCTAAATTTTTCCTCAATGGCGATTGGGGTCAAAGATGGGAATTAATTTAAATGTTGGGATCAGGATAGGGAGTATGATCCCTGCTCCAAACCCTCCCATTGTCATTCCTACCCAAGGGGTCATCCCCCAAACCCGTAAATATAGTTCCAAACAATTACGGTAATTATAAATATAGTATCCAATACTTATAGAAATTATTAAAATTTCCCAATTATTTATTTGAATAATAGGAAGTTTTATAATTTAACTTTCACTAAATTAAATTACCAAAGTTAGTAATTTTTAGTAGTTAAATAACCAAAATCACTAATCATTGCTTAAAAATTATATTAAATATCAAAATTACTGAAAATATAAAAATATATTTATATTTATTGAAATTAATTTTCCACTAAAAAATAAATTATCAAAAAATTTTAATTATTATCTTATAATATCATTAAATATTATTAAATTGACCAAAATCACTAAAAATATCAATAACTACTCATCGCTAAAAACTTACCGACAATATCAAAATTACTGAAAAAGTAAGAAATAAAATTATATTTATTGAAATAAAATTTCAATGAAAATTTGCCAATAATTTTTAAATAATAAATTTGTATTTATTAATATTTTAATTAATTAAATTTTCGGTAACTATTGATTTCAATAGTTAATTTTAAAAATTTTCTGAAATTAAATTACCAAAATCAATAATTTTGAACATGTAATTTTTAGTAATTAAACTTTCCAATTTACCAAAATTACAAAGAATTATAGTTTAGGTTTTGATATTTACAGAATAGTAGTCAATAATATCAATAATTATTGAAAATATCAAAATATTTTACAAATTAATTTAACCACGCTTTTTGGTTTTTAGATGGTTTATTGGGCATGTAATATAGATAAAGATGTGTTTTAGGATGAATTTTAGGTGGGATAGATAGCTTGGGAGAAATTTCAGAAGGGGGTTGGCCAAGTGTTTGGGAATATGAGAGAGAGAGATATATTATAGGATTAAGTTGTGTAAACGCATTTTCTTCCTAAATTAATACGGAAAAAATGGGAGATTGCCGTGTTAGGTGGCAACTCCATAGGCTTTTAGAGGGAATCTTGTACCCCCTTTAGAATTGCTCCTTGGGGTAATGGAGCACAAAGAGGCCATATGAGGTGGCATAACATTAATTTATATATATATATATATATATATATATATATATATATATATATATATATATATATATATATATATATGTGTGTGTGTGTGTGTGTGTGTGTTAATGGGTCATTTGCTATAACACCGCTTCTAGTTTGATGGATTTATTAAATTCTATCCTATATAGTTTATGTTTTACTCAAACACCCCCTATAGTTTTCAATGTTCCTTCTATTGGATGACAATGGAAAATGATAGTTATTGAACCTAATGTCCACTTGAATAACTTTAATAAAAAGAAAATAAAATAAATATACCATTTTTGCTCCTAATGGGACATGAGCAACCATTCTATTTGACTCTATTTGGTCAGTTTTATGAGGTATTGGGTGATCATGTTACCATTTTCAAATGTCAACAAATATTTCAAGTGAAAAGTTGATTAAGTAAGTAAGTTGCAAACTATATGGGGGTGTTTTAGTAAAACAAAAACTATAGGGAGATTTAAATAAATCTATAAAACTACATGGGGTGTTTTAGTAAATAACCCTATTTTATTTTGACGGTTCTCCTAAGAATAACCAGTTAATCTCAGCAATCCAAATTACATATGAAGATTTCAATTGATTTAGCCCATCCAAATGAGGTATTAAATCAAGTTTAAAATGGTTTGTTAAGATGGTTGGACTTAGTTGAATGATCTTAGGATGCCATTTTGATAGTCCAAGGTTTATATGTTACTTTGCACATTATTTCATTTGGCTTGGACTTTTTTAGAAAATTCGGTGCTTTGCTTGAAAGATTTGATGAAATCTTGGTATATTGCTCTGATGTCCAAGTTTAATTTGCTCTTAAAAGACCATTTTAATAGTCTAAAAATTGTGATTTTTGGAATATATTTTGGATGGCGTAGATTGGTTAAATTTAGTACAACATTTGGGTGGTTGAGAATAATGCACTGATCTCAAGAGGCCACTTTGATGCCTAGATCTTTTGGTTAATTTGGTAGATCATTAAATCTACATAGAAAGCCATTCTATTTAATTTATTTATTCATAGTTATTCTAGACTTACGAAATTCGTGATTGTCAAAATTCATTAGTAAAACATGAGAATGAGAATACACTGTAAATTGTCAAGTTTTGTACACATTACAGGTTCCTGGTTTTACAAACTAGTTGTGTTTCACACATCAGCAATATATTAAAGAACCATGAATTTGAAATCGTAGTTCCCACCTGATCCTTCCCTTGTTTGGCCTGACGGTTTGACGATAGAAGGAAGAGGGAAAAAGATTTATCTCCAAATATTTTGGAGAGACCTAACTCATCGCTCCTTAAATAATGCAGTTCTTGCACTTCTGTTACATTTAGAAAGGAACAGTGAAAAAGGCATCTAGTTTAAGATGACAAACAGGATTTGAATAAAAGAGAGGCGTGAAAGAACATACCCATTGGTCCTAGAAGAATAAATGAGACCCAAATCAGACAAGCTATCAATCCACAGACAGGCATAAAGAAACGATGCTGAGTTCTGGATTTTATTGGCACCATAGGAAAGGAGCATCTTCTTTTACTAGGGCCAACTAATGCCATGACATCACTTTGATTTTACCCAGGTGAGCTTGAAATTACTCCAGCGTGTATGGAAGGGTGTCCTGGTAGTTTTGTGAGTTCAAGGCTACCTTGTAAAAGGGATGCCCTTTGTGGGTTGAATAGTAACAGCTGCTGCATGTCCTTAGGAAGCACATTGAACACTGTTTGCAGATCCCCCTTCAGTTTCTGACAAACTGCTGCAGAGTCTGCACTCCCTTTTCCAGATTGTTGCAACTGAATGAAGCCAAAAGGAAAATAGTTATTATTCAACAGTTTTAAAACTATTACAAGGATACTACAACTATTGTAAAACAAGTTTAGCAATCCACATAAATATGATATTACTCGTTTAAGTGTTTCTAAATATCTTATTTTATTGTTAGTGTATAATAAAGTATAATACTCAGCGCCCAAAAAAAAAAAAACAGTTGTAACCAACAAAGAAAGCTAAATTTTCTATTAATTCACAATTTATCAAGTACAAAGCAATTATAAATCCAGCTATTTGATCAATAAACTAAACCCAAAAATTTGAGCTTATTTAATCCAATTCCCCATGCCAACTGGACTTCAAAAACCTTCTGGCTCATGCACATCTTATTGTTGTAAAACTAGAATCATCATCCCTTATTTGTATAGGTTGTTGATCTAGTTGAGCCTTCAACAGCAATAAAGGATATAAGAATCAGTTTCTGAAGAGATTTGAGCATCCCAAAGATACTAAAGCATACGAGTTGAAGAAGGAACCATTGGCTGCACCGAAATTTACAAGCTTATCTGACAACAATTCCTATTTTGTTTAGGAAACCATTAGTTTAAGTCAACTACTATTTTTCTGTCTTATTTTCTGAATTTTCATTCTTAAGAGTTTGTAGGATCCTGATTAGGATCAGCTGAAGTTTTAGTAATTGCTAAATTTCTATTTTAGTCAAAACTTTGAAGAGTTTTATACATACATGTGAACCTGTTCAGAACAGCAGAATTGAATGAGAACTGAAAGAGTCAACTTTTCTTCTTTGTGGTTGCCTTTTCTCCTCTTGAAATTAGTGTTGGAGAAGCATGTGATTCTTCTTTTCTCTGCTATTTTCTAGTAGTTCTCTACTAGAAGAAAACTAGCAACTATTCTTTGGATTTTCCCATAGATTTAGAGCAAACTTTATTGGATTTTTATTTTTGAAGTAGGGCTACCCATTGTCATCATCAACCTTTCTTTCTATCTACCAGCCACTATTAGTTGATAGCAAAGCTAAGATGCCTCCTAAAAAGGCCTAAAGTCTTAGTTCCAATGATGAAGAAGCCAGTAAATCTACCATGAAGACAATAGAGGAATTATTGTTATGGCAACAAAGACACAAAAAACAAAACCAGTCACAACAAAAGAATTAAATTGTTGATCACACAATTGAGGTGTCTAATTAGCCAGCAGGTATGAACCCAAAAACCGCCATTTTGTAGCCAGCTAAAAGGGTTTGCAGGGCCAACCATCCCCAAATCTCTATTTCAGTTTCATTACCAGCCCACTACCTATCTCTAACTTTCATGGCCCCAATCTCAGTCAACATGCTATTTAGTCCACAAAATCTCAAAATAACACTTTTACTATCAAACAAGCCACTTTGCCCAAGCCAGCAGTTAATAGGGTTGGTGTCAAGTGCTTTTGCTGTGGAGAATGAGTCATACTGTATCAAATTATCAGCTAGAAGAACCTGAAGATAGAGGATACAAATTTGTTCTCTAAGACTTTTATGGTCCTAGTTTGATGAACAGGCAATTACTTTATGCTCTAAAGGGTGACGATGAACATTATTTGAAACCTAATATTTTTACACCAAGTGCATTATTATTAGGTTATCATGCAAACTTATCATAACCCAAAATTACTGAAACAGTGTTCTTATTAACCAACAATAGTCCATGACCTTACAAGCTTGCGATTGGATAAAGACCATAAGTTAAAAGTTACTAAATGGTACCTTATGGCATTCTCCATTGGTGATGCATGTAAGTATACTTGGGCTCAGTTTGGGAAGAGTACAAATACAAATATGTGCACTGCAAAACTTTGAATCTTGTATTACCTTGTACTTGCACTGTACATATTTATATTTGTACTCTTTCCAAACTGAGCCTTAGACTTATGTTCTACCATAATATTCCAATAACCAGACAGCATTTGCCAATTTAAGTCCTTGAAGAATAATTTGTAATTCTGCTTGAATGGAATTGCCAGTTCTTATTGGCCCAGAGAAGCATCCAATGTAGGATAGTACATATCATGTCTAACACATGCATGCTAAGCATGTAAAAGTATCAAGGTAACATAGCTTAGGACTATTATCTTTTAGCATTAACCTTACCTACTACCTGCAAAACTTAACATTTATGGCTATTGGCTAAATACCTAACTACCTGCTATACAGGTCAACTGACTCAACCGACTGCTGTATGCCGAGATAGTCATAAGAAACGTTTTTTGACATTATCATATGACATGGGGTATATAAAAGCCATGCTAATCTTATAAGCACATAATTGATAGTGAACTGGTTTCCTCTGATATTTATAAGCACATAAAAGGGAAAAAACAAATTCTTGCAAGTTATGCAAGTCTGCTGTCCTGAAACTGCTGAAAGTGGGCCTTTCGTCAGTTTACAGCGGAACAACTGCTGAGGTTCCTGATCTTCATCTCTCTGAAGATGGGTCTTTGAAGGATAGCCAAGGTGCAGGGAATGTTTACAGAATTATTGAAAGTGAAGAAAGGTAGTACAAAGAAATGATGAGCTGGGTGGGCTTCAGCAGAACATTTTTTTCTGAGGAGAGGGGTACAAGCTTTGAGGTAAACAATTATAATGGCGATTCGGAGTTAAGGGAGGCAGAAGAATCCAAAAAAATTGAGAGAGCAGAGGCATTAAGTGGAATCAACTTTCAAAATGAGAGTTTAGTAGAGGAGGAAGTAATTGATGAAAGGAATCATGTTGAAATTCTAGTGGGAAAATTGGGCAAGGATTTGGGGAGGTAGAGACCAGATTTGAGGTTGGAAGGTGCAACAAAAGGGGTTAATGCTGAAAGTAAAATCTCTTTGAAGCCAAAAAAATTGAAGGGCCCAAGCAATGGCCAGTTGGTTCATGTAACAAAGGTTTTTTCTCAGATGAAGGAGGGTCTCTTTGGAGCTGACTCCTGTTACACATTCAAGAGGTAATAAAAGGAAGAAGATGAAAACCAAAGCTAGAATTAATAAAGGGGGATTGAATATTTAACTTCTAAACAGGTTCTAACTTCTAACTACTGTGGAGAAAGGGGCTTTGAGCCTACTGATTTGCAACATGCGGAATCAGATCTAGATCTTAATAAGACTGGCTTAGATTTGGAGGATCAGAATTACAGGAGAGCGATGATGACCAAACCGTGGATCAAGTAAGAGAAGTCAAGAAGAAAATTGGGTTGCAAGAAGTGGTAGAGACGGAAGTCCAACTATGTAAAATAATGGGCCTTTTCTTTATGGGTAGGGAAGAATTTGCAAGGAAAGCTTTCATAAAGTTGGAAATGAGGATGTAAGATAATTTATCAAAAAAGTAAGATAAGGCTACCAGAGAATAGGAAAGGTTTTTTGGGTGGTCGCTGTTGGAGTTTGGCAATTGATTAGCATTATAGGGTTCAGTGGTGTGGGGGAGGTTGAAGGTTGTCTTGGGTGTTTCTGAGTTCTTTGTTTTAGTTTTTCTCTTTTTTCTGGCTGATTTCTCATCACCTGGTTTTGTATTCTCTTTTCCTGATTTAATAAACTTTCTTTTTTATTTATCTTCAAAAAAATGCAAGTTTGTATACATGCATGCACACATATATAAATATGCACATCCATCTTTGCATTGATAATTTGGTATACATGTGCAACGAGTATTTGCCAAAATAGAAAAACTGTCATAATCCTGGTTCCAGTATATTGCAATGACAGGAAAATTTTTCCATATAATAAAATGCACATACATGTTCATCTGTTTTTTCAGAAAATGAAACCAAAACTACAGACTATAGTACATGGATATCTTTTATTCATCTAATTTAAGAAGTGGAGCCAGCTAGAAAATTAGTCCATAGCAATTGGCATTTTCACTTAAATTCATAATGCCGGATATAAGGAACAAAATTCATGTTTTTTTCTATCGCCAAGAAGAGATAATTTATTAATTTTAAAGAGAGAAAGTAGTACATAATGATGAAAAGACAGCCAAACCAAACAACAGACAATTTACAAAGAAGCACAAAACAGTTGCTGTCTCATGACCCCCTGTTTAGCAAGATTATCAGCCATCCCATTAGCAGTCGATCTAACCCACTTGAACTCTACATTTAATTCCTTAAAGATATTTTCCACTTCCCTAAAGGAACAAAACTCATGTTATGAAATGAACTAGATAAACAATCATATACAGCACACAGTAGGTATCTGACCAGGCATCATACAATAGATATCGTAATATGGACAAATGCATGTGCAGTTCTTACTTTCAGGCATGAAATTACACATTGAAGATGTACATTTGGCCTTGAAAGGACACATACTAGGAAGTTTGTGCAATGTAATTCAATATGAAACCACAGACACGCCTCCTAAGCAGGTATCAAGTATCAACAATTCCAGTGTTCTTGGATTATATTTTTCATTTCAATTCTTCTCTCACCATTTCCTACATTCTACCCAAGGTCTTAAGTTTTGGAAATTTCAGTTATCTTCCATTTTCTTTGGAGTTTTTCATGGGTATTGATGACTTCATTGACAGCTTCCCAACAGAAAAACCTTAACCTTAGGGGAATTGGACCACTCTAAAATTCTTTGGCTGCGAAAGGGTTATTTTCCAGCAATGGAAGAAAAGTTTGGAAAAAGGAAGCACAAGAGAAGAGGTCATTGACACGAGGTGCCCAAATTCTCTCATCCCCATCCAAGGGTAAAAAGCTCACATCTTGAAGGATCTGATGTTGGTGATGCTATATGTTCTAAGGTAGCTTTAGAGCAAGGGGATGTTCCCCTTACCAAGTATCTTCCCAAAATTTCACCCTATGACCTGAATTTGCATAAAAAAGGTGGGGAGTAAAGTCAAAATAGCTCTCGATGGGATTTTTAAAGAATTATTTCTAGCAGGACCCATGCCCCACCCATTTTGATGCAGCTCATAGATGCTCTTAATCACCAAGTACCACAGTGCCTCCCTTCCTTGGGGAATATCCATAGCTGTTTACCCAAGAGTGCCTTGTTTTTCTCCTATAAGTTTGTAACCTCCCTCCCAACCCTCCAACCTGCTTTAGTTTACACACATTCTCCTTGTTAGAGAATAAAAACCTATTCAGGGATCTCACCTAACAGCTTAAGCTTTTAGGTTGAATGGTTCCTTGAGATGATATCAGAGCCTATTTGACCAAGTTGACTAGTGTTCGATCCTCACCACCCCCGTAATAATTAGTTGAATTTCAGCACAAGGTATGGGCGGGCCTGTGCTTGTCCACGCTTCAAGCCCAATAGGCTTTCGCATGAGGGGACATGATAGAGAATACAAACCTCTTCAGGGACCTCACTAACAGCTTAAGATTTTTAGGTTGAATGGTTCCTTAAGACTCCCAATTCATAAGATGCTCAATTTTTTTCACCCCATGAATCCCACAGAAAATTCCTAATTATCTTCTCCATTCTTTGCCCTATCTTTAGTGGGGTTTTAAAGACTGAAAGGAAATAAATTGGAAGGTTGGACAAGGCTGATCTAATTAAAGTTACCCTCCCACCCTTCTACGGGTAATTCTTTTTCCAAGTATCCAACTGTTTTCTCAAATGTCTTGATGATTGCTTCCCAGAAGGATCCCTCCCTCAGATTTCCACCAAGTACTTCAGTGGCCACTCTTTTTATCCCACATCCCAAATTGTTTTCTCAAATCTCTTGATGATTGCTTCCCAGAAGGACCCCTCCCACAGATTGCCACTAAGTACTTCAGTGGCCACTCTTTTTATCTCACATCCCAACGTTGTTGCACACTCCTCTAATTCACCTCCTTCTGCATTCCCACTAAACTACAATTTGCGAAATTGATATTCAAGTCTGAATTCTTTCCACAATCTCCAGAATATTCCTTAAAGCTCTCATATCCTGTATTCCCCTAAAGGCCTAAACTCACCCAAAATAAGAGTGTCATCAGCAAATTGTAAATGAGAAACCACTTGCTCTTGCCTCCCCACCTTTGAAAATTCCTTTCCCATTTGCTCTCTTCAAAAATTTATTAAATATTTCCATGCCCAAGATAAACAACAAAGGAGATAAGAGGTCTCCTTGTCATAAACCTCTAGTTGCTTCAAAGAAATTCTTTGGGCAACCATTAATGAAATTTGAAAATGAGTGGTCTTTAGACATCCCATCATCCATCTAATCCATCTGACCTGAATCCCATCTTTTCCATTACCCACCAAAGGTAACCCCAATCTACATGAGCATATGCCTTCTCAAGATCCAGCTTCTAGACAAACCCTTTCTTCCCAACCCTCCTAAATTCCTCTATTTCCTCATTTGCTATTAGAATTTGGTCCAAAATCTGCCTATCTTTGGCAAATGCTCCTTGCTCATGTGAAACAACAAGGTGGAGCACACCTTTTAGTCTTACAGGCAGTACCTGATGCATGAGCTGAAGAGTCAAAATTGGAATTTTATGATATTTTATGTATTTCTGTATTTTTGAACAGTAGGGTTTAGTTTGTCTAGTTATAGTTTGCTTATGTTTAAAATTTCAGAGTTATTGCATAAGTAGGATTAGAGTTATCGAGTCTTCTTTGAATTGAAATAAGATATGGCAGCTTAGTTTGAGTCCTACTAGGATTATCAAATCTAACAGTTTGACTCCTAAGACTATTATGAGTCCAACAGTTTGTACCTTTCTTTAACTTGCTCCACTTCTATTTCTTCTTGATCATTAACCTTAGGCTGATCATGGGTGTTGGAAACACCAACGATTATTGTTTTTTCTTGGCCTGCACCCTCTTGATTTTTAATATCTACAATTTGTATAGCTTGAAATTCTTCTTCTTTAGCTTCATCTTCAACTTCAGCTATAGGATAGGCATCAACATACAAGGAATCATCTACTTTCTTTTCAACTTTGTACCTTTTCCCATCAACTTCAAGTTCTTTGTTGTAACCTGCTGCTTCTTCTTTTGCTCGAAATTAGTCAACTCCATAGATGTATTTTTCTTGCAAACACCTCTTCATCTCTGCCCATGTACTAATCGGGTCATCGCCTCTATTTTCTAGTTGTTGCTCAATAGTTCTCCACCATATTTTCGCATGACCTGTCAGCTTCATGCGCGCAAATCTAATCCTTTGTTTGTCAAGCATGTCGTGCCAATCAAAATATTCTTCTAGTTCAACAACCCAATCAAAGAATGCTTGCGGATCATCATCTCCTTCGAAATCTGGTATTTCCCTTCCTCTTCTAACATGTTTGAAAACCTTGCTCTCGTAGCCAACATTATTAGATCTGTTTTCTTCCACCATCTTCTCAAATAAGTCAACCAAAGACCCTTCATATGGTTCAGAAACCCAACCATCATTGATTCTAGACCTATAAGATTGTCTAGAGTATACCCTAGGCCTATAAAATCGGTCACTGTGAGAACATGGTGAATAAACCATTAGCTCTAATACCAAATTGATATAGGACCAGCAGCTCAGTTCTAGTTCTTAGAGAATGTTGAATGGTCTTCTTGGATCAGAATTTTATGGCTGTTGATGGCTGTAATGGCTTCTTGAAGGAATAAGAGAGAAAAAAGGGGGAGAAAGAAGAGAGAAAATACCTGGAATCACTCACAGGGTGCCTAGAATCACTCTAGGGCATGGGAATAGACCTGTTCATGGGCTGGGTGGCCCGGCCCCCAGACGGGCTTGAACACGCAAATGAGAATGCAGACTTGACCTTGGGCCAAAAAGTCCGGCCCACAATAAATTCGAGCTGAGCTCGGGATTTGCCAAAATAGCCCGGCCCGACCTATAGACTAAACCCAAAAACCCTAATATCCCAACCCTTCTCATTCATCTCTTTCCACATTTCCTGTTAGCCAAACTGCCTAGTGTCGAACCTCTCTTCTCTTCACATCCTCCTCACACTCTCAAGCAGCCGTAGAACCGGCGAACATTCACCGGCGCAACAACTCCGACAGACCGGCGGTGAGTCCTCTCTCTCTCTCTCTCTCTCGGACGCGAACTAACTCCTCTTTTCACTGTCAAAATCGCATCTCACCGCGAACTGAGCATCGACTGGTGAATCCTCTCTCTCTCTCTCTCTCACTGACGCGAATTCAGCAATGGTGAACACAGTCACCGGTGGTGAGTTCTTTCTTCTGTTAGGTCGGGCTTTGGGCTCGAGCCCGGGCTTCGGGCTTTTTATTAGGGTCGGGCTCGGCCCCATGTTATAGGCCCGTTGGTCGGGCCGGGCTCAGGCTCGGGCCTAACAAAATCATGTTTATGAAGAGTAAAAGCCCGGACCGGCCCAGCCCATGAATAGGTCTACAAGGGAATCACTAACCATAGCTAGCATAAGCTAAAGAAAACACAATAAACTTCATTGCCTTTGTGTAAAACATCCATACATATTTATAGACTCTAAACTCATAATAATCCTAGGAGTCAAACTGTTAGACTCATAATAGTCTTAGGAGTCAAACTGTTAGACTCAATAATCCTAGTAGGATTCAAACTAAGTTGTTATATTCTATTTCAATTCAAAGACTCAATCACTCTAATCCTACTTATGCAATGACTTGGAAATTTTAAACATAAGCAAACTATAACTAGACAAGTTAAACCCTATCATTGGACCCCACAGAAATTGTAAAATGACAAAAATACCCCTACTGTCCAAAAATACAGAAATACATAAAATATCATAAAATTCCAATTTTGACTCTTCAGCTCCTGCATCAGTACCTTAACCACAATCTTGTACAGACTAGTTTTGTAAGACAAATGGGTCTGAAGCCATTCATAGAGGCAGCTCCCACACACTTCGGAATCAAAGAAATAAAAGTGGCATTCATTCCCTTCCCAATCTTCCCTCTTCTATGGAACTCATCAAACATCCTCTTCATGTCCCCTTTAATAATCTCCCAACTTCCACAATAAAACGCCATTGTAAATCCATCAAGTCCAGGGGCTTTATCTCCACTCATTGCCATCACCACCCTCTTTATCTCCTGTAAAGAGAAACATTCCTTCAGTCTTGCTATCAAATCTGAAGGGATTCTTTCCCTACATATCCCTCTAAAATAGGTATGTTTTGCTGTAAAGGAGCATAAAGACCTTTAAAAAGTGACATTATAGTATCCTCTAATTCACCCCTTTCTTGTATCTCCACCCTATTCATTGAAAACCTTTAGATCATATTTTTTTCCTCCTCCTCCCATTAGCCAAAGAATGATTAAAAAACTTGTTATTTCCATCCCCTTCCTTTAACCACTTGCACCTTGATTTTTTTACTCCAGCAATTTTACTCTCTTCTTATAGTCAACTCCAACTTGGCTTCAACTCCAATCTTTTTTCCCGTTCCTCCTCCTCCAAACCCCTAACCTCATCTACGTCTTTTTGATTCAAGAATTCCAGTTTCTTTTCCTCAATTGTTCCAAAGACTTGGTAATTCCATTCCTTTGGTTTCCCTTTAGTTTATCTTAGTTTTGCATAAACCGAAAGCCTGTCACACATCCACTTGATTCCCTTTCCCCCATTTCTCTATATTTTCTTGAAGTTAAGGTGTGGTGATCCACATGTTTTCAAATCTAAAAGGTGTAGGACCATAGGACATCTCATCCAATTGCAACACCAAAGCCCAATGGCCAGAGATTGGCCTACACATGGTTTTCACCACAACCGTACCAAAGTTCTCTTCCCACCCTGTGGTGACTAGGAACCTATCTAGTTTAAAACAGACAACACTTGCATATTGGACCGCAAGGGAACATCCCTTAACAAACAAAACAAGTAGACATTGAAGTCTCCCACCAAACACCATGCACCCTCACACATTCTACCAACTCCATAAAACTACTCATATAAACCTCCCCTCTTTCTATAGGATGTAGGACCATAAACATTAGTCAACCACCATTTTTTACTCTAAATATCACTGTTACTGTAAAAGTTTCCATCATTTCATCAACACACTCCACCTGACTTTTCTCCCATGCTGTCACAATTCCACCTAAAGCCCCAAGAGAGAATGTACACCTAACGTTTATTCCTCAACCCCCAAATTCTCATCCAAGTGTCATTGATATTTTCTATTTTTGTTTGCTGAAGCAAAATCATGGACGATTTCAACCTTTTTTTATGGATATGGAAGGTTTCAAGTCCCTTCATAATCATAACTCTCCTCTTTTTCACACTACCAAGATCTTTCACATTCCAGTTGACTAGGGGTGCTCATGGTTTAATTAACCGAATCATGGGGCTATTTTCCAAACTGAACCAGTACTACTGATTTTGGAAAACAAGTAACTGATACCAAACCAAAGCCAATCGGTTAACTAGTTGATTAACTGGCAATTCAGCTTGTCAGCTTTTCGGTCTTTTGATATTTATAATATATTATAAATAAATATATAAATATATAATAAAAATACGAAGTACAGAGGGATCTTCAAATTTGGATCAGAAACCAAAAACCAAACCAAACCAAACCGAATAAGCAAATTTGGTTTGGTTAATTGGGATATTGGTTTGGTTTGGTTTTTGAAATGTGAAAAACATCGGTTTTTCGGTTTCGGTTCAGTTTGTCTACAAAATTTAACTGAACTGAGCCAAAAATCAAACTAGTATGCTATATATAATTGTGTGTGTGTGTATATATATATATATATACTAACCGAACGGCCATTCCTAAATTTCCCTTTGGGCTTTGGGCCCAATCAAAATCTTTGTTAGTATTAGTATTAGGGGAATATAATAATAGTAGTAAAATTAATTACAAATTTACTACTTTACTAATTACTAGTATCTAGTAAGTGGTAAAGTGGATGTGGGAACTTGGGATTTTCTGATTTGGGAAACTCAAAAGATAGAGCCAGCCAGACTTGCCGAGTTGGGCTAGGAGCCTAGAGTCTAGGAGGGAGACAAACTGTCAAGAGTGGAAAAGTTTCCAGTTTCCAGTTTCCAGTGGAAACTCAAGAGGCAAGCAAAGCAAAACCATGAATTACACAAATTGAGACTGAGAGAGTCAAAGAGAACAAACTTTACTGAGTTGACTCTTGAGACTGCATAGTACAGAGATTCAGAGAACAGATTTCACTCTTGAGACTTCAGAGTTCAGACCTGCACCAGTTAATCCAAGTGAGTTGTTCTTCTCCTTTTTCGGTTTTCTCTGCCTTTATACTTTTATCTTTTTATCATTTTTTTAGTTCACAGTTTCACAGTTCACAAAAACACAGTTCTCTAGCCTTTGCCTTAATCGGCTAGTCCTTAGAGTATAGAGATTTGTTATTATTCTATTCATTGTTCAAACAGATTTAGGTGGAGGGAGTGCAACTTCGAAACAAAATTTTTATTACAGATTTTGCATTTAGGTGGAGGGAGACCAGGGAGTGCAACTGCGAAACACAGAAAGTTCATAGATCAATAAGTTTCAATTATATATTTAAAAAAAAAAAAAAGAAAGGAAAAAAAAATAAAGATATCGCAAGTTAATGACTGAACTTCTGATTCACCAAAAAAATAAAGATATCGCAAGTTACTGATTGAACTTCGCAATTTATGATATCGCAAGTTATAATATTAAGGATATGTTTATTTGTTTTGTATTTTTATAATTATTTGATCTATGATATCGCAAGTTACTGATTGAACTTTACTGATTCACCAAAAAAATAATTATAATATAATTATTTGGTTGAAAGTTATTTTTTCTTAAGTGACAAAAAACCGAACCGAAAACTGAATTGATTAGGTTTGATTTTGAACCCCAGTTCAATTGAGGGATATGACCAAACCGAATAATCAGTTAGGTCATCAGTTTGAACCGAACCGAATTGACTAAATGTACACCCCTAGAAGTACATATAAAATATTATATTAAAAAAATTATTTATTAAATATATAGATTTATATAATGCATATATTCATTTATAATATATACATAAATATACATATAATATATAAATATATGTATACCAGCCGGTTCAGTTAACTGCCAATTTTTTATACTGGTTAACCAAAACCATACCGATACCTTTGATTTTTCAAAAATACTGAACTGAAACCAAACCGACCAGTTCGGTTAACCGGAAATTTCAATTCGGTCTCATTACTTCAGTTCGGTTTTTTATGTTCACCCCTACAACTGACCATATTCATTAATACTCGCTAGACCCTTGCATCCCCCCATTGTGGATCCCACTATTAGCCCTTCTACAAGCAAAGGTTTTCATTGTTCCTATACCCAAAGTGAGAATTTCCACTTCAAACTGCCTCTTTCAAGGTGTTGTTGTTTTCTCTTTCTTATTTTGCTCAACAATTTGGATGCCCATAGCAACCGTAAAGTCTTTTGGTTCATTCTCATTCCCTTCCTCCCTTTTCCTGCCCCAATCTTGCTACCATCATTCCCATTCTCTAGCTCTTTTCTCTCATCCCCATCCTCCCCTCTTATCCCTTCCTCCATATCCAATATCAAATGCCAAACACCCTCCCCATACTCCCCCAATTTCTCATTCTCACCACTCTACTCATTACTATTCTCCTAAGCCTCTTCATGGCATAAAGTAATGGTACTTGGTATTTTGTTTGTATTTTGACTTTCCTTTCCACCTACAATATTACAAATTTACAATCTACAACAACATAGGGTAAATTAAAAGAATAAATTGGAACGGAAACATTTGCACCTATTTGGGTTGGTTGTAAGGGTATGGATGTTGGTCCAAAAATATATGTTGATGAATGGATTTGTTCAGTTCCCCCCAATTAAGGCATATTTTCCATTTGTATTTGGCTCCTATGTCACTTCTACACCAAGGCTAGACTCCTTCAAGGCATTTTTTTGGAAATAAAATAAAAAATATTTTATTAAAACCAATGTTTTAAAAGACGTGTGAAGCATACGCCTGGAGGCGCGCCCAAAACGCCCTGAGGCGTATGCCAAAGGCGCTGACACCTCTGAGGCGTACGCCTCAAGTGCAAGAGGTGTACGCCTCTTGCGCTTTTTTCATGAGGCATGCTAGAGGCGTACGCCTCATGCACATCTGATATAAAAAGACAAAAAAAAAGGAAAAAATGAAAGGAAAGGAAAGGAAAAGAAAGGGAAGGGAAAGAAAAAGAAAGAGAAGAAAAAAAAAAGAGAAAAGGAAAGAAAAGGAAAGGAAAGGGAAGGGAAGAAAAGATAAGGGGAAAGAAGGTGGTTTGCCCCCTACCCCTTCGATTGGGGGGCTTCGGCCCCCCATAAAAGATTTTTATTAAAGTTAAAGAAAAAATGAGATCCCCCCTTCCTCTTCATCCTCCTCCTAACCCCCCTCCTCTTAAGGAGGCTTACGCCTCTTGCATTCTGAACTACGCCTCACGCCTCTAGGCAGTGGTACCCCTTGTGCGTCACGCCTCCGCATTTTAAAACATTGATTAAAACAAAAAAAAAAGAGAAGATACAAGGAGAGTCACCAGAAGTCACGAGAGAGAGAGAGAGAAGGCAACAAACAACTCCCATAAAAAAAATAAAAATAAAAAAAAATAATAATAATAAATCTATAAACCCAATGGAACAAACTCGAGAAATCCAATACCCAAAACTCCAGGATATGAAAAACTCACTATTAATCAAGCATGCACTACGTAACAAACAACCAAGCCCAAACATAGACTAAACAAACATTTAAAACTTCAACCCAATTCAGCCCTTGAATGCCAACCTTACTACTTTGACCCAGAGCATCAACGAGGAAAAAAACACCTCAACAAGACACAATTAATCCATCCTTACTTCTTTAATGTTCTCTTGAATTTTAACATCTTGTTTGATCCAATTGTTGGACAGGCTTCCCACAACTTTCACCAAGCCCAAGAAGATCCCCTTCCAGCCTAGCAAAAATTTTTGAGACCAAGACATCTTTATGTTTCTTTTGTTTTCTAAACTTTTAACTTCTAGAGTGTCCTTCCTGATCTTCTTCAAAACAACAGGCTCCTCATTGATTATTTCCAGTTCCATGATAGAATTTTTCTCAAAAAATCTAACATCATCCTTCGTACTTTTTTCAGTATCAACTTCTTCGAATCTATCTACACATGAAAAATCATGAGCACCATCAAACAGTAAGGGACTCTCAAAAGTATCCCAAGTATCCTCCGCATTGGCAATCGAAAAATGTTTTCTAACTCCTTGAACATCTTTCTAGTATAATCTTCTCCCCCCAAGACAAGAATATCCAATGCCTTGCCCACTTCAAATCTTGTGTTTACAATCTTCTCCACATCCACATCTATCAATTTTTCTATAACATGAGTCTCGTCTATTAGAATTTCTTTTTTCTCTAGATTTGAATCCTTTTCTTCCTCCCTTCACTTTCTTCTCCCTCTCCTTTTCTAGAACATCTTCAGTATCCTCTTGTAATGGCCTTGTTCTATAATGTCTCTTTCTCTTGAATACCTTTGAAGAAGGATTAATTGAAGCTTTCTCATTCCCCCCCCCCCTCACTACCCTCCTCCCTTCCCAAGGATATAATAGTTACATTTTTTAAAGTTTCCATCTCCATGCAAACTCTCTCCTCTCCCCTTCCCTCTCCTTCTATCTTATCCGCCCCTTCTTTTCTTCCACCTGTTGCTTCCACATCGGTTTCTTTCTAAAGTTTACCTTCTTCCTGTAGTAATACATAACCACTATGAATAGTGAAACAACATTTCCATCCACAGCCACAACCTCTTCACTCTTATCCCGCCTCTCTTTTGTGGCGACAAAAACTTCTCTCCAAGTTAGAATTCAAGGCCTTCATTTCCAACACATAGAACCGAGTCCCCACACCACAAACTTACAAATACCTTAGTTTCTTCATAGAAATATTTTGTAGTTCTCCAAACAAAGCCTTTGGTTTTGTAGACTCCGTAGTTCAATATTTCCTTCTAACTTTGACAGAGACGATGGTAAACCCACACTCAAGTCTGTCTCTGTCAGGCATTCCTCTCCAAACAAACCCACTTGCTTTGGTAAAAGCATAGAAATCTTGACTCTAATGAGCCACC
Source organism: Nelumbo lutea (assembly GCF_056320005.1). NCBI lineage: Eukaryota > Viridiplantae > Streptophyta > Magnoliopsida > Proteales > Nelumbonaceae > Nelumbo > Nelumbo lutea. The sequence goes on along the minus strand of NC_142686.1, from coordinate 22,052,104 downwards.
TTGAGTTAACTTATAAAGGCTTCCCAACATTAGGAGCAAGAATATTTAAATCCACCTCCCTCATGTGACCACTTAAGTCATCATGTGAGAGGTTTGGACTAACTGGTCCAACCCCAACTACACAGTTTAAACCAAAGGCTCTTGCCAACAGAACCGAATTCCCATCCTTTTCTCGGTCCTGGTACACACACAGACAAGCATTTAAACCATTTGTCATTGCTTGGTTAGCAGAATCCCCACGCGCCACCCAAACCTGTTTTCTTAAGTCTAAAGTTTGCTCCCCCTAGATGCTCATCTTTTCATTTTTCACATTTTTGTATAAAATCCAGACTCATTTGAACCACCCAACCGCTTATTGCCACATAATGTTTTTTTCTTGAATTGGTTCATCTTCCTTCCTTTGAGCATCTCTCCACAGAATTGCTTCAATGGAAGACATCAACCAAGTTGAATAGCACATCTGACCATCAAAGACTTGTATTTTTCTTGGAATCTCCTCAGGCCTCACTCCGCTTAAGAAAATGGCTGCTGAGAAAAGATCTAATGCAAACACACCATCCAATCTTGCATTACACAAGGAAGCAATTGACTTTAATATTTCTGCCTTCCAAAAGTGAAGAGGACCAATAATATGAACAATAACACCACCCTCTAAGTCCAACCTCCTTGCATTCAAAAGTGGGCACCAATTTGGCAGGGTAACACATCCCAAATCGTGAACCAGAGTCACTGTTACCAAGTCTAAATTATCCTCCAAAAATTCCACTAGCACCTTGCACTTCTTGAATAGAGAAATCATTACCACCCTTTCAGATTTAAACCTTTTATAATTACATCAGCTACTTCTTTCTAATCCTTCGGCTGTGTTTTAATCTTGGCCACTCATTTCTTTTGCTAGTTTTCTTCCCCACCACTTGCTATCATTTTGAGTGTGCCACCTCCATTCCCTAATTATATGGGTATCTTACCAAAGTCAACTTCTTTCAGGTTGATTTTAGACTTCAGATCATCGTCTCTGAAACCTATCTTTTCTATCAATTTTTTGTACTTCAAGAACTCTTGTAATACCCTACCAGTCTCCTTCCACCCTTCACTGCACCTTCCCTCAAGAAAACAAGCAGCTCGTTTTCCTTTTCGACCAAAGAACTCATAAAGCGCTATAAATATCCCTTTACTATTTTCCTTTCTTTTTGCATAATAGACCCTTCCCTCATAAGCTTTTTGCGTGAGGTGTGCTAGAGGCATACACCTCATGCAGGCATCATACAAAAAAGACAAAAACAAAGGAAAAGGAAAGAAAGGAAAAAAGAATGAATGAATGAGAAGAAAAAAAATAGAGAAAAGAAAAGGAGAGGGAAGAGAAGAAAAGGGGAAAGAAAGTTTGGGCCAGGGGCAATCCCTGGACCCCTCCCCCCAACACTTTTTTAATGCAGTCCAAGTCACTGTTATTCATCTTCATTCTTCTTAATATAAGACATCTTTCGTATATATATATAAAAAAAAAAGAGAGATGAAATCCTCCTTCCTCTTTCCTCTTCATTCCCCTCCTCCTAAGAAGGCTTACATCTCCTTGTGCTCAAGAAACTTATGCCTCTTATGTTTGAACTATGCCTCATGCCTCCGCATTTTAAGACATTGATCACTTCTTCCACCCCTTCTTCTCTTGAGACTTCTGGCACAACTAGGAAATACTCCTTCTGCTCAACCTCATCAATATCTAACAGCTTTGCCAAATCCCTTTCATAGTTGCTTACCACTTCCCCAAGCACAAAATTCCTTACTCCCTTCTTATTCCCAATACTGTCAATCCCCAAACTGGTCCCAGTTCCTGAGACTCCTATTTTTATTTTCCTAGAAACACCACATAATCATACTAACAATCTGCTTCTAGTATACCTACCTTGCCATTGAAGTCAAGTCTGTGCCTTACCTCATTCTAATACATTGTAGAAGCACCCATTACAAGCCCAATAGCCCCAAAATGAAATGTCATAACCACCTTGTTGTAGCACAATGCAGTAACTAATTGAAATCGGTACAAAGTTTTGTGATCCAAAGTCAATCTACACTATATGAAAGAGTGATAATCTGGACTGCATCACCTTTGAATTCCATTAAGCTCCATTTTGTTCTTAAGGATTCTGAATGTGTCTTCCTTCTTCCAAAAGTATGGGAATGTGAATTGACCCAGTTCTTACTCCCAAAGTGCAAGCTCAGGAATCAGAAGGGAAGTGAAATAAATAGAGGTTACCTAGCTTTTAAGATTGGATGTAATTTTACCAACCATAAAAATTATGTATTCTCCCTTCCAACAAGAAGTGCCTCAGAACTGCGATACTGCCTACTGTTACTAAATTTAGGAGATGCTTCTTACTTTTTGGAAACTCAACTCAACAAAAACTTATCCCAACTATATGGGGCTGACTATGTGAATCCTGTTTCACTATATCAAGAGCCATGTTCATGGTCAAATTTTGATCCCTCAAATCATTTCTCATTACTTCAACCAATTCTTTTTGGCCTGCCCATAGCACTTATTTGGAAAAAGAGGAAAATAGATGAAGAAAAATCATTTTACATGGTCCAATGTCAAGGGTGTTCTGTGTCTTTTCACAAGGGTTGCATTTTAGTAATTACATCAACTTTATGTTTATGCACAAATGTAAAACCAAAGGTGTGAACAGATTTATAACCCAACACTTGAGAATTGGATCAGCCTTCAAAGTGAGGACGGGAGGGAGGGGAGAGGGAGAGGGAGGGGGGGAAGGAAGATTGTGGATGTGGGAAGACCAGTCTCATGGCTAACTAAGGGCCATGGAACAAAATTGCAGAGCAACTGTAACACATAAACCTATACTATCAAGGTGTATGCTTAGATCTTCAAGAACAATCAAGATGCTTGTACACACCATTTTGCAACTTACTAAGACCAACACCAGAGTTCCTACTCTAAAGAATCGAACTCATGTGTTGATTTAGAGGTCAAATCTTTTTTGGGAGAGAGAGCAGGTAAAGTAGGATTGTATTAACAAAAGCAAACATTTTGTACAGCAAGTTGATGTATTCAGGGACTATAAAAATCTGCCCTCTCAGATCTATACCCCACCCTGCTTTACAAAAAGATTGTCATGTACAAAAGAGGAATTACAACCTATATTCTTAAAGGATTATGACAAGCAAGCCAAGAAAACATGTTTCCCAAGTATTTCTGAAGGACAGAATCCGTGGAGTTCTTTCTATTTTTAAAAATTTGTGCACTTCATTCCCGCCATATGCACCAAAAACCACAGCTGGTATTATGTTCCAAATCAGTTTTCCTCTTTTACTCAATCCTTCCGCCCTCCATCCCCTTACAAATTCCTCTACTTATCCAGGACAGCAGCTTTGCACTTAATATTCATCATCATCGTCTCCGAACCATATGGGGTTGGCTGGTTCAGCCCCTATATTTTTTTGAATTTTTTCTTCTCATGAATATGTTGGAATATGTTGACTTTCTTTACTTTAACATGATGTTTATACTTATCTTATGAAAATTATGGATAATTATTAAAGAAATATGGTTATAGAACCTAGGGAACTACCCTAGGATACATGTTTTTTACTTAAAAAAAAAATCCATCACCTAGGTGACTAGGTGACAAGGCGCCCCCCCTGTCGCCTAGCCTCGCCATGGTGCCTTGAAAACTATGATTTCTACCATTGCCTACACTTCCCAATCATTTGGGTTTCTTCTGAACTTGGAGCTCAAACCACATTACCTTCTTGCCTCTGCATACAATCTACAACTCTAGCTTCTTAATCAGCAGTCAATTCAAAAAGTACAGGGAAAGCTTCTGACAGGGATCTTTCTCTGCACCAAACATCCTTCCAAAATTTTACATACAACCCATTCTGTATCTTGAACTTTACTCCCTTTGCCAAAGCATTGTGAGCTTTCTCAATCCCTTTCCAAAGTGAGCACCTGTAGGATTCATTGGAGGCTCCAAGATCCCATCCCAAGTTTCTTTTTCCATACTTGGCACGTACAACCTTTTTTTATCAATATGGCATGCACAACCATTCTCCACTGCACTCCTTGTTTCTCCTCAAACCTCCAAACTCGAAAAAAAATAAATAATAGTTTCCTAGCAAATACCACCTCATTCATGAATGATTATCAAGATTGATACCATATTCACATCAATTTTCAAGAATCAATTTGATGTTGTGAGTTAGAGGATATGTCATCATGGAAATGCAGCTAGTTATGAACAATCAATTCCACTGAATACCTACTTAAAGATTTAAAAAAGAATGTAGACAATACTTTTCCACCTCCACCAATTACCAATTTTAAGGGAAAGTTGTTATATGAGTGATAGCTCAAATACCTTATCATTATTTTTTCTTCTTTTCTAAATGGAAATACCTCATCATTGTTAATGAAAGAAATAGCAATAAAAAATTTCAGGGAAAACCCAAATATGTAAGGAATTACAGGACTGTAATCCACTTCTCTAAGAATGCACTCAAGTTACCTCTCCATATCCTTTCATTTGTGATATTTAACTCTTGCTCTTACTTAAACCTGTACTATATGAGTAGCATCAAAGAAATTCTAATTGCAGTGCGGCTATGTCTTTAAATATAAAGGCAAAGCAGATGCCAGAGCTTATAAGGAAAACAAGATGTAGCAGTGACTTTTCACTTTACTGTTGTTTTGCATGACAGTAGAAATAAATAAGAACTTAAAGAAGGACCTTAATCCACTGCTTTGAGAAAGCACTGAAGTTGCTTCTCCAATGTCCTCCCATTTGTCATATTTAATTCCTCTTCTTAATTAAACCTATAATATATGGGTAGCATCAAAGAAATCCTAATTCCAGTGTGACTGTGTCTTTAAAAAGCAAAGGCAAAGCAGATTGTAGGCTTGTGAACAAAACAAGTTGTGGCAGTGACTTTTCACCTAACTGCTGCCTTGCACGACAATACAAATAAGGCAAGTATCCTTGAAAAAACATAATAAAAATAAGTAAAGCTTGTGCCACATTAACGCTGTCATTCAGGTAATCATCCTTGCATTTTTCTTATGGGAAACAGTAACTTTCATTAAAAATAATGGATAAAGATTACAACTGCCACCATCCAAGGGCCGGATGGAGAACCCTTTGACAAAAACTGTCTCATAAACTGGCCCAAAACAATTCCTGCCTATTGACTCCTTGCTTCACTAAAGCATCAGTCATACCATTTGCTGATCTTCTTGCCCAATTAAACCTCACCCCAATCTCCCTTGCCAAGCTCAATATTTCTCTTAGCTGTTGTCTGAAAAGCCGTGTGCCCAAGCTTCTAGTTTGCAGCCAGCCTACTACCAGTTTGGAGTCCCCCTCCACTTCTAAATGCTGCATTCCCCATTGCTTTGCCAATCTAAGACTTTGGAGTAAAGCAAAAACTTCTGCCCTTAAAGGAGTCTCCCACTCCTACAGGGCCAGCACTCTACCCCCTTCATCTCTGAAAACACCCCCTACACCCAAGGGGCCTGGGTTGCCTAGAGAGCTTCCATCAAAATTCAATTTCACTATGGAGCAAGGCGGCAGGGTCCAATTTTACTATACAGAAGGGGAGAAGGATGAGGAACCAGCTATGACAGTCCACCCTCTAGTGAAGTCAGTAAAGGAAAAATCTTTAAAAAGCTCCAAAACTTTCAGGCAAAGTATGATCCTTGGTGGTGGCGCCCTCTATAAGTGCTTCCTTGGGTCATTCCTACCCTTGGAAAATCCTATTATTTCTCTCTTCCCACACTGACCATATAACAGCTTCTCTTGTTGTTTTCCACATCACCCTGCCTCTCTTCTATGGTAACTGGAAGAGGCCAGACTCGAAAAGGTTCTGCACACACAAAGGAGGAGTCCACCTGCAACCAAATAGAGAGGGGAACCAATCCCAAATACAAGAAGTAAAAGGATAGGAAATAAATAGATGAGTCACTGTCTCACCACTCCTCAGGCAAAGGCAACAGGCATGTGGTGATAGGCACCAATCTTTCCTTTTTCTTTGAAGTACGTCCAAAGTATTGACCTTTTCGAGAACTACATCCCAGTAGAAAGCCCTTACCTTTGGTGGAACAGAAGTACCCCAGACTTGTTTTGCAGGAAAAGGGGTAGGCACAACATTAGAACTAAGTAAAGCATTGAAAAACGAAGAGCAAGAAAAAATCCCTAAGGAGGACTCTAACCAAATTGTATTATCTGGGCAAGACTGGTCTAGAAAAACAACACCCAACAAAGAGAATAGCTCATCTGCGAAGGCCACTTCTAAGTCCCTCAACCCTCTCCTCAGTCCCAAATCCTGAGAACCCTCATTCATACGAACAGAGGAAATGACCTTCAATTTGTTTAAAGAAAGAGAATACATAACCGAGAACATGTCCTTAAGAGGAGCATTCTCAATCCAAGTATCCTCTCAAAACAAAATTTTGTTACCTGAGCAAGCACCATACCTTATGAAAGGTTGAAAAGAAGGTAGGACTCCAACAGTTGCTTTCCAGGGGAAAAAGTGAGAAGCCTTGGGGTCGAACCCAACATTCCATTCATTTGATGCCATGCCATGAATGCTTACTACCACTTGATGCCACAGGCGATCCTACTCTAAGGGAAATCTCCATAACCACTTTCCTAACAAGGCTAGGTTTCTTAATGTAATATTACCAATGCCTAAGCCTTTGTCTTCCCACCTCCTAGTGACAATTTACCACTCCACTAGATAATCCTTTTTTGAGTCACCTGGTTCCCAAAGAAAGCCCTTCATCGGATTTTCAATTTGACTTGCTATCTTAACAGTAAGCTTGAAAATGGACAAGAAATATACCGACAGGTTGCGAAAAGTAGACTTGATTAGAATGATTCTACCCCCTAGTGAGATGTAATTTCTCTTCCAATCTGCTAATTTCTTTGTGAATCTTTCCAAAACTGGGTGCCAGAGAAACTCTCTGGCCTAGGATTTCCCCCTAGAGGCAAACCTAAATAAACCATAGGCCAATCACTTACCCCACAACCTAGAGATGTTGCCACAAGTAGCACCTCTTCTTCTTGCTTGTTTAATCCCATCACGTAGCTCTTATTCCAATTGACCCTCATAATAGAGACCCTCTCAAAGTGTGTCACTAAAAGTTTCAAATTCTCCATCTCCTCTGGTTCCCCTTCACAAAATAAAATGATATCATCTGCAAATCATAAGTGTGTAACACTATAACTACCACTTGATGCCTATAGATTCTCCCAACCTTTGATTAAATTTCTTGAGTCAGCCCTAGTTATCAACACACTCAAAACATCCACTATCAGAGTAAAAAGGAAAGGAAACTACCACTTGATGCCTCATTAAAAGTCATTCTTCCATTTTGTTCTCTAATTCCTCTTGAAACTATATTTCGTGAAATGTTTTTATCTCTATATTTATATCAACTTATGTTTAATATCGGGTGCCAAGTCCCAAGAGTCAGACAACTTTCTGCAATTTTTGCTAATATTATCATGGAACGATCATGATTAGTCGGCCATTAAGAATTATCTTATAACACACCAAGGAAAACAAAGAAAATTATCTCGGCATTAGAAGTTCTTACCTGTATTTCTCCAAGTAAATGTCTCTCAATAGCATTGAATGAATCAACAATTTCCAGTTCAGACATTTTTGATATGAACTCTTGGATGTTGGTCCTCATTCTTGCCTGCCTCCATAATCTCTGTTGTTCTTGTTCAGCAACAGCACGCCTTCTCTGGAACCATGGCAGAAAGTTGTGTCCTTTCAAAAAGCGCCTGTGTTGAAAGGAAATGAAGCAGCACTGATTCACCAGAGACAACATTGGAAAAAAGAAACAGAAAAGGTAGTGATAGAATTAAAAGAAGTGGAGAGGGTTTACTAGATGTACAATCAATGGCAATAAAATGCAGTCCAATGACAGGTAGATGCATTACCTGTACAGGTCCAGCCAATTAGCCCTCATCCTCTTTGACAAGAACTTCCCTGGACCCCTTGCTGATAAGTTGTCCAGGAATTCTTCAGCATCAAATCGAGGCAGGGGAGGAGGATCTAGGAAAGGAGAAGTTCCTTCTGAAGGTGTAGTGGCTCTCAAGTATCGAGCAAAAGGAGAAAGAAAGTTGGTAGTAAGTTCAAAAAAATGCCGCCTCAAGATCTCATTGTTAACAACTGACATTGACTCCTCAATCCTTGGGGACATGCCTGCATCAATAAGCCTATTTAAGATAGCAGTGTCTGGTTTGGTTGTAGCAGCATAGGTGCTCCAAATGGCTTCCTTGTGTTCTGTCATGAGACAAAGAGGACCATCTCTCCTCAACTTTACAGCACTCAACAAACTTGATGGAGAAAACCTCTTTAAGGAAAGTTTTTGTAAACCAAGTCCTTCTGGTTTACCAGAAATCCTGCCAGTAGAGGAGATCCTGGGAGAAGCAGCCAACCGGTTTGAATTAGGAGCAGGGCTACCAACTGAAACAATGTGGGGGATATTTCGAAGAGCCTTAAGAAAGAAGAGATTTGTCACACCCAGAACCACTGGGGGAAAAGTGTCTCCTTCACTAAGAGAGTTGAGATGGGCAAAATACGGGTCGTGAATGGTGAAGTAAGGTCTGAAATCAACACTACACAAGAGTGGGGTGACTAGACTTACAAGGCTGGCAACAGCTTCACAACACTGAGGTGGCGTTGGCGCTATTATAAGAATGGGCTCACCGATAATCAAGAGCTCCCAGAGCACCCAAAGCTGCAAAAGAATCCCCCTGAATATACCAAAAAGATCAGCATCATGGAAGAGACCCTGCGGGACTGACTGGTTTGTAGGAAGAGAAAGAGCCATAGAGGAGAAAGACTCATCCGACACGACCCCCCACTCCAATGGCAAGCTATGAGCAGGCGGCAGGTTTACTTTAAGTGTAGCGTTCCCTATAGGAAGTTCCATTAGTTTACCTGGTACAGGAGCAGGCCATGCTGAGACACAAGAAGCAATCTGCTCCAGAGCTCTCTTACCAATGTCAAAAAACAGAGGACCTAATATTTGTAACAAAGGCCTGAACACACTCGAGAACGGACAGTAAGACAATATGACCACAGACTTCTGCTCTCCTCCTCGCTTTAGCCTCTCATCCTGCCTTTGCCTATTGAATACATAACCATACATGTGCCTTGGGCTATTAGCATTACTGCTACTGCTCGACCTTCTTAGTGTCCTATTATCTACAGACTTTGGAGATACCATTTTCTCTTCAGATTCAACTCTCTCCGAAGAAGATACATTTCCCAATTGAGTAGTTTCCCGCCTTCGGAACCGAAAAAAGAAGATACAGTCGTGGATGCTCGAGCGGTTTTGGTGCTGGGACACAGAATCAGGAAAGGAACTGAAAGCAATTTCGAGCTCTTCATCTTGCGTGAGACAATCCGGTGGATAACACTCCTCAATGACCTGACCCTGCTCAAGATCGAACCTAATGATACAAAAAGCGACAACCCATCGCTTCAAAGCTTTTGGGTCAACCTTACAACCGGATTCTGTCTTCAACGAGAAAGAAGGAGACCGACTCATCTCACATCAGTCTAACACCATATATCATCGATTGAATACGTTGACAGGATTTAACGGAAGACCTAATCCTAATCCTAACATCTTCGGCTACTATTAAAAACGTTCTCGGTTTTGAACGTCTCGGAGGGTTCGCTAGATTAAGAAGATCTAAGGAGGGCGTTTTGTTTACCTGAATCGATGCTTCAATCAAGATCGGAAAACAAAAGCTCGACAACGGATCAACTACAACCACAATACGTGAGAAATGCCCTTTCTTCTTCTTCTTCTTCTTCTTCTTCTTCTTCTTCTGTAGAAATGGAGATTGCGCAAGCGAGTTGCCGAGTTCGTTCATGTACTATGGCTGCTTCAATTATTAGATAAATATTAAGTTTACACAAATCTAAAATCCTGAGCTTCCTTTTCATAATTTCATTGTCAGATAATTTACCAAAACAAATTCAATTCTCTCACTTCTCAGACGTTGATTATAACCCAGCCCCAAGGAGAACCAAAACAATGGAGATCGTGACTCTCTGTGATGGGTTAACATTTTGGTACTGTTAAATTATCATTTATTAATGACTAAAAACTTCATTTTTTTCTAAATTTATGCATAAAAAAGCTATTATATTGTCAATGGGGTTACCAGGTCCGAATTCCGGATCGCTCCATACCCGGAGGTAGCAGTAGCACCAGTGGTCCAAGACAAGTGTCTGTTTTTTCATTGATAAAGATGTTCTTATTAACATCACGATCTAGGGCTAGGGGCTAGGGAGAGCGATTTCTAGCCCGGCTAGGCCCGTCCAACCTTGGCCTGGGCCTCAGCGGGCCAGAGGAATTTACGGGTGAGCCCCAGCCTAGATGCTAACTCTTGGGTTGATCCGGGCCCGGTTAGCCCCACTTCTGACCTGGCCCTGACTAAACCCCATTTATATACATACACTAACATGTAATAAAGCGTTCATGAGTTCAATTGAAATTAGTTACTAGTTTCGAGGTGGAGATGGACAGTGTTGCCATGAAAGATTAGGTTAAATGTGACAATGTGTCAAAGTTTGCTCAACATTGCAAGCATTGGATTGGCTCGTGGTTGAAGCTAAGGTTGTAGGTTGATAGTTTCCAGCAGCCTGACCCATAAATTTCCAAGCTTGGGCTGGTATTTGTATGCAATCCCAGCTGGGTCTAAGGCCCTGATCAGGCCTGGTCTCAATGGACTCTGCCTGAAATATGTAGGCCTGGAACCCAATCCAGCCCAGTCCATGATCACCCTTAGTTGAAGCCCCATGTTTTTTAAGAAAATCTTCTATCATTATAAAACCATTTATTTTCTTTGTATTTTTTTAAGAAAAGTCAATGCGTAGATGGTTGATCAAAAATAATTATATGGCATTCTTAGGGCATTTTTAACTTTTCAAGTGTAATTTAATGGTCAATTAATAAACTGGTTAAGGACAGGTACTAGATTGTTACATTTTGAAAGTTAGGGTACTGGATTGTCATGTTTGAAATTTTGGATATTGGATTGTTGCATTATAAAGTTTGATGACCAAATTGTCACTAAAGCCAAAGTATAGGATACTGCTTAGAAATTTTTCCTAAATATTATTAATAATCATAGAAACCCAACCTATGAAGGGTGGAACGAGAATACCTAACCCCCCTGAAAAATGTATACAATGTGTTCAATTGGCTCATAAAAAGCTATATAGGGAACACCCAACAACTATAAACAACAAAGATAAGGAAGCCCTAGACAGTAGGGGTGTCAATTGACCAATTTTAGTATGGATTCAATCCGATTCAAACCTTATCAAATCGGATTTGGACAGTTCATTATAATTATTGGATTGGGCCAATCCAAAATAAATTGGTCCATATTCTTATTGGTTTGAATTAGACATAAACCAAATTTCCAATAATCCGATCATGAGGCCAAACCCTTGTCCAATTTGAAATCAATCAAAACCAAAAAGAGCATAAAATCACTTTTGTGAAGGTACTTTTACGAAAGCACTTTTATGAAAAGTATTTTTGCAAAAGTACTTTTATATAAAATACTTTTACAAAAGCATTTTTACAAAATTACTTTTATGAATGCACTTTTACTGAACTTTTATAAAAGGCTAAAAGCACTTTAATAAAATCACTTTTACAAAAGTACTTTTTATGAAAGCACTTTTTATAAAAGTACTTTTATGAAAACGCTTTTATAAAAGTACTTTTATGAAAACACTTTTATAAAAGTACTTCTACACAAGCACTTTTAGGAAATCACTTTTACAAAAAAACTTTTACGGAAGTACTTTTATGAAAGCACTTTTATAGAACTACTTTTAGAAAATCACTTTTGTGAAAGCACTTTTACAAAAGTACATTTACAAAAATAATTTTATAAAAACATACAAAAGTACTTTTACGAAAGTACGAAAGTACTTTTATAAAAGTAATTTTACAAAAGCACATTTCCAAAGTACTTTTATAAAAGTACTTTCACAAAAGCATTTCTACAAAAGTACTTTTATAAAAATCTATAGAAGTACTTTCAATAAATAAAAGCACTTTTCCGAAATACTTTCGATAAAGTGTTTTTATAAAATCACCTTTACAAAGTACTTTTACAGAAATGCAATTTTATAACTTTTTATATTTCATTCGATTTCCAATCCATTTACATTTTAACGGATTGAATTTGATTTTGTATCCAATTTGGACTGGATTGGATCCAGTGTCTATTTATAAGTGGACTTGCATCGGACTGGATTGGGTTGGACAAAATCCGTCCGATTGACACTTCTATAGACAGTCATTCCTGAAAGCCTTATGCGGAAGAGTATCGCCAGATAGGTAGAGGTCATCTCCACCAGTATCACATCCCTCATATGCCAAAGCATCCGCCATTGAATTGCTTCCCTGTAAGTTGTAACAATGTGACATGGTAAACTGTATCCGTTGTATCATGTTTTTAATTTCATGCAATTCATACCAGAGGGAGCCATATTAACCAAAGCAAGGCTGTATGAGTGGATACTTAAATAGGTAAAGCCCATGGAGCAAGCAAGTTGAAGCCCATGTTTTTAAGCTTTCATATTTGTTACCTGCCCATAATATTTATTTTGAAAAATTAAAGCATACAAAAAACCGTTTGTTGACCACCTCCTATACCCGGGTTTCCCCTAGCTGCACCTGCACCTGCACCATCTATGTTCACCGCTATAGTATTGCAGCACGGGGGAGTCCACCAGACTAGCTTGTATCGAGCACTGTACCTAGGATCAAAGTTAACACCCAAAGCTTTTTTAACTGAATAAACACCTCCCTTAGGGCTGGGGCCTGGGGGTGTGCAAAATTCCGTCAACCATCGTCTTACTTTACCATCACCGTTGAAGCCGAACATGATGATTTACCTTCGAATTTCCTTTTATTTCTTTCATTCCAAACTTCCCACATAACTAGAACTGGTATCGATCTTACCGTTTCAGCCCATGCATCTTTTCTATTACCTGCATAAGAAAACCACCGAGTAACACACTGCCAAAGAGTCTCCGTTTCACACAGAGACAGAGGGAAGATTTTCCTTGCCAAAACCCCTCTGGCTCTGACGAAAACATGATCCCGTGATTCTAACTCCTTAACAAGCAAACTATGGTTCATGTTTTCGACATCAATTGCGTGAGAGAAGAGGGTCCCAGTCCCTAGCCAGTTATCATACCAGAAACTCACATCCCCTCTGCCCTCCAACATCTTTGCATTCTCAATTACAATATATGTCACGCACTCAACAAGTATCTTGGCCTCGAGTCATGTTTCGTCCACGATTTTAGGAGGGTTTATCACGTGATCTTGTCCAACTGGAACACTTTTGGTGTTCTCACGATTAAATCACAACCCAACCATTCTTTCTCGGTTTTGGACGAAAAGCAGATGCTCTCTTTTCTTTGCATGAAAAACAGTGGTGGAGTTACTCTGTTTTAAATAAAAAAAAAAAAAAATCAGGGGCGGAAGGACACCAAATCATCGCCCAAACAGGTAAAATAGCTTTCTCCATCTCTTTTCTGCTTTCTTTGTTCTCAACCTATGTTAAAAAATCTCAAATCGCAATAGGGAGCGGGTGAATGCCACATCATGATTTGCCAGCTACAAGCCATTCTTCCTCTTCAGATTACTAGCATCTCCTCTTCGGGATTCGTTATCTGGGTAACGGATGGCCATGCCAAATCGGCAAATCCATATGTGATATATCTCTCCTCGCTCCTTCCCCTCCCCTGCCTGCCTCTCCATGATTCTCGCTATCGTAAGCTGTACACACCGCATCTTTTTTACCGTACGCTCCTTGTCCGTTATCCCACTGATAGAGTGACAACGAACCGAATTCTATTAGAGCTCCATTTGTGAGGCTCGCGAGTCGGTTGGAATATGTACATATATATATATATATATATATATTTTATATTTAATATATATAATAAAATTATAGAAAAATAATATATATATATATAATAAAAGTATTATAACTATTAATTATTATAATTCTTATTTTTTAAATATAAAATAAAAAATATATATATAATTTTTATTTTTATAATAAAATATAAAACAAGTCGAGATGAGCCGAATTCGAATTTATGAATTTTTTGACCCGAGCTGAGTTCGAACTCAAGGTTCTAACTAGAACCGAATTGAGCTCGAGACTTATAGAATAGTCTCGAGTCGAGCTCGAGCTTGGGACTATTCGACTCGGCTCGGATCCACCTCTACCCATGGGAAATCCACGTAAAGTGTGGCTATGCCGTCTTCCTCTAAGATAATTTAAGGGGTCGGCCCGATACAGCTAACGGCCCAAACCTGTACTGTGCCGTAGGCTAAACTGATCCATGGGTTTAGCCGGGCTATGGAATAGGCCAAAACTATTTATTTAAATTTTTAAAATTCTAATTTTATATGAATTTAATGTATATAATTATTTATGATGGAGCGCGATCCGGCTGGTCTTAGCTGTCCGCTGCCTTGCTTTCGAACGAGGTAGCAGGGATCCTGAAAACGGGAGAGATGGGAAAGCTCCGGGGGGAACCCGGTGTAGAGGCTCCGAAGCTCAAGTTAGAATCTTTCAAAAGCAAGGTAATACCAGATAGCGCAAAGTTTTTGCATACCTCTCTTATCGAGGGGGCAGGGGGCTCTTATAGTCGCTTCGCGTACTCGTCCCGAGGCCCTTGTCAAATCGGGTATGATTACTCTGGCGCTTGTCAACTCGGCTGTCGTCCCTTCTGCTGAGACAGAACCGTCACTGCCTAACTGTCTAACTGGAGATGGCGGCGTCAGTGGCGGTGGCAGGTGGCCGTTTAGAGTGCGGCTGCCAAAACGTCAGATCCCAAGTCAGTCAGGCGTGGCACCCTCGGGCACGGAATTCCCTGGTGCCAGGCATGGTACGATTGTTTGGCTTTGGTGCCTAGAAGATGATGCGAAGTGCTGAGCGAGGTGGTCTTGAGCTCGGAGGTATCCCGAACTGTAACAAGGTGGGTCAGTTCGGCGAAGTGTGTCCCGAGCTGTTACAAGGTGGTAGTTCGGCGAAGTCTATCCCGAGCTGTTACAAGGTGGTAGTTCGGCGAAGTCTATCCCGAGCTGTTAAAAAGGCAGTCAGTTCAGCGAAGTCTACCCCGAGCTGTTACAAGGTGGCAGTTCGGCGAAGCCTACCACGAGCTGTTACAAGATGGTAGTTCGGCAAAGTCTATCCCGAGCTGTTACAAGGTGGTAGTTCGGCGAAGTCTATCCCGAGCTGTTACAAGGTGGTAGTTCGGTGAAGTCTATCCCGAGCTATTAAAAAGGCGGTCAGTTCGGCGAAGTCTACCCCGAGCTGTTACAAGGTGGCAGTTCGGCGAAGCCTACCCCGAGCTGTTACAAGATGGGTTAGTTCGGCGGAGTGTGCCCTTGTTGCCGCCTAGGCTTGACCCCTTTTGTCGAGCCGTCGTTTCTGCCACGTGTCTCATAATAAAGAGGTCGGGCCAAATTTTCCTTTATCAATTGCCCCCCACTCCTTGCGTCGAGGGCCTTGCCATGGTGCGGGGAGTTTTCATGAGGTAGTTGTAGATTTGTCCCGTCCTTCAAACCTTCACTGTACGAGACGCTTTTGCTAGGGTTTTTTCGGTTTTCGAGAAGGCTGGAAACGTGCCTTACTCAAAAACGCTGGTGGTTGTGACCGTGCGTTTTAAATTTCAAACCAACTCGCGCCGCTGGGACGTGACAGCGGGTCATTTCAAAAAGGCACGCCACTGCTGCGCGTACGCCGTCGACTGTCAGGGAGACGTGCGACGCGTCAGATTCGAAGAGACGCGTGTCGAAGCGACGTTGGTTTCAAAAAGTCGTGCTGACGTTTCACTTTTTTTGGAAAGACGTGCGCCAATCACGTCTCGACCTTAAGGGTTGCGCGGTTGGTAAGAACGTGGGCCGTCGGATCACCTTCAGTCTGCACGGTCGATTCTTGGTTACTGTAGCTATAAATAGTGGGGGACCCCGGTTGGTTTGTCACTTCTGCGATTGTCTATCGAGTTCCCGTCCAACCTTCCAACTCGCGTCTCTCTTCTGGCTCGCATCAAGGCTGGTTATACAGTCTTCACGGTTCTTTAGCTTGTTCTTCAAACTTTCCGGTGAGTACTTTCTTGAACCTATCTTTTCCCCAATGTCTAGCTTTGATAGCTCAGACGATTCTTCGAGTAGGGCCGACGTAGGTTCCACCAACCGAGCCGGGTCCCCAGACTGCCTCAGTGACCCCGAGGTGGAGCTTGAAGACTATGAACTAGTGGGCCGAGTTGCTTCGGGCAGTTTGGCGTCTACCTCTCGCCGAGGTCGGATGCTAGACAGGTTTGGTCCTTCGACCATGACGCCTGAGGGGCTTCAATCCATACTTCTGTCCTACAATCTTCCTGGGGGGTACACATATTTCGTTCCTTCGGGTAGCTCGCCGCAGGGTTGCGACTTCCTTTCCATCCCCTCCTCGTCGAAGTCATAAACCACTTCGGTGTCACCATTGGCCAGCTTCATCCGAACTCTATTCGGAACCTAGTGGGGATGATATCCCTTTTTTGCGAGCAGAATTTCCCCTTGGATTTAGAGATATTCTCCTCTATCTTGATGCTCAAGAGACAGGCGGGTCCTCTTCCTGGGGGGAGACGGGCGTACTACCTTACTCCTCGCCAGGGTTTTAAGCTTCTGCACGATCTCCCTAACAAGGTTTCGGCGTGCGAAGTGCACAAGGATGGCCCTTTCAGACCGGGTGGGGTGAGGCCGCTCCCGACTCGGGCGTAACTCATGATAAAGAGACGGTGAAGGGTCTCCGGCAGTGGGCACGGCAAGGCGTAAAGTGCCACCACTACTTAACGGAGGCTAAGCTTTTTACAGCCGGCCTGAGTTCGGGTAGGTTTCTGGCTATGCGGTTTCTTGCTTGCTCTGTTCCTTCATTTTTTCTGATGTCAAACTCGTTCTGCAGGTGTGATGGATGTGGAGAGAACTCGCGGCGGGCGTTTGTTCCAAGCCCCAGACCATACGACAAAGGATCTGCCCAGGGAGCCCGAAGTGACTCCACCGGTGCATGAGACTGCCGGGGCGCCTTTCGCTGAAACCACTCATACGGGCGCTCCTGCGTACTCAAGTGCTCCTCACTCCGGGTTTGCTCATACGCGGGCTGGGCCCTCAGGCTCGAGAGCTCAAGGGGAGTTTAGGAGCGTGTTGATGCCGAACTACGCACTTCAAAAGAGTAGGGATGCTACTTTCCCCGAGGAGGTCGCGGCGTGGACCGATCTTCCCTTGAATCAGGTCGCTTGCCGCGCCGTAACACATGCCATGGTGGTAAGTGAGATGTCGTCTTCCTTTTTTATTCTGTTGCTTCTACTGTTATTTGCTCACTTGTTTCTTTTGGTAGGTGAATTCTTCAATTCATGCCTTGGCTGCCCAAGTGGAGAGGAGCTCGCGTCAGGCGCGAGCTGCTGAGGCTGCTGCTCATGCGGCGGAAGAAGCCTTCCGTGCTGCAGAGGCAAATACCCGGGCTGCTGAGGCGGCTGCTTACGCTGCTGAAAAGGCTGCTCGCATCGCGATGGCCAGACAGGCGAGGTCTTAGCGTGACGCCGAGGCCATGGGGGTAGTTGTCAAGCACATGGCGGACTTAAAGTTGGATTTGCAGCATCAAGTCGAGTATCTTCAGGAGGACATTAGGGAGAGAACACAGATTTTCTCCCAAGGCATTGAAGATGCCAAAAAAAGCCAGTTGAAGACTATATTGCCTCCCCGTGTTTTGACGATCTGATGGTGGACTCTTACAGGAGGGGGTTCAAGTTGAGCCGATGGATGATCCGGAATACATACCCCGACCTCGATGTAAGTGCCATAACCACTTCGCGCATAACACAGGAGATGGCCAATGCTGCCGATGGCGAGCCGGACTCTGAAGGAGAGGCAGGGCCTTCGGGTGTTGTTGAAGTGCCTTCCGATGGCGAAGAAGTTGCTCCGGGCATGTAATTTTTTTTTTTTTGCCAATGTACTGTTTCTTGCAATGGAGTGTCTTTTTCCCCTTGCTCATCTTCCCCGAGCTGTTTCTTTGCTGGGTTTTTAGATTTCCGTGGTCTTTTATGCCGCGAACTGATTTTTTGCCGAGCTGATAATGTGCTGAAGTTCCTCGGCTTGCCTTGTGGCACGGCCTGACTTTGTCCACTTCGATAGGTGGTTTATAGGTAGTATCGCCTCAAGTTCACGATGTTCCACGTTCGGGGTACTCGTTTGCCTTCCAAGGTTTCGAGTTCATACGCGCCCCCGAGCGCTGTTTTTACTTTATAGGGACCTTCCCAATTAGGTCCAAGCTTGCCGACGCCGGGTTCGGGCACCATAATTTTCCGGAGGACCAGGTCGCCGACTCGGAAGCTTCGTCGCTTTACTCTGCTATTGTAGTAGCGGACTACCTCCTGCTGGTATGCCGCTGTTCGGATGTGCGCGAGGTCCCTTACCTCGTCCAGTAGGTCGAGGTTGGTGCGTAACTCGTCTCCGTTCGTCCGATCGTCGTATGATTCTAATCGCAACGTTGGTATTTCGATTTCCGCCGGGATCACCGCTTCAGTGTCGTTGGTGAGATTGAAGGGGGTTTCTCCCGTGGCTGCTTTTTCGGTCGTTCGGTGAGCCCATAAGACACTTGGTAGCTCTTCGGCCCACAATCCCTTAGCTCGATCCAGACGTGCTTTCAGTCCGCGTAGGATGGCTTTGTTCATTACTTCCGTCTGACTGTTTGCCTGTGGGTGCACGACTGACGTGAAATTTTGCCGAATCCCCATGTCCTGGCACCACTCTTGGAACTTGATATCCTCGAACTGTCTGCTGTTGTCGGAAATTAGAACCCGAGGTAATCCGAAGCGACATACTATGTTCTGCAAAAGAAGTTATCTATGTTTCACGCCGTAACAGTTGCCAGAGGTTCGGCTTCTATCCACTTCGTAAAATAATCTACCGCAACAATTAAGAATTTTTGCCCGCCTGTTGCTGGTGGGAATGGCCCGAGGAGGTTGATGCCCCATTGTGCAAAGGGCCACGAGCTGGCGAGGTATTTGAGGTCGGAGGCAGGTTGATGGTGGATGTTAGCGTGCTTCTGACACTTGTCGCATTTTCTGACGAGCTCGACAGCTTCTGCCTTCATCGTTGGCCAATAGTATCCTTGTCGAAGTGCCTTTTGGGCGAGTGCTCTGCCCCCCAAGTGTCCGCCGCACAGGCCTTCATGAGTGTCGCGGAGTACAAACTCGGCTTTGGTAGGTCGCAGGCACCGCAAATAGGGGAGCGTGTACGACCGTCGGTATAACCGTTCGTTTATTATGACATATTTGGCCGCCTGGCGCTGCACCCTTTTGGCGGCATTGCATTCTACAGGGAGGGTTCCATCTATCAGGAAGCTCGCGAGTGGATCGATCCTGCTCAGCACTGCTTCTAAGATGGGAGCGACCTCCTCTGTTCCCCCGAGAATACTAGGCCGAGGTAAGTCCTCTATGTACACGGTTCTCATATTGTTGTGACTCGTGCTGGCTAACCGGGACAGGGCGTCGGCCTCAATGTTTTCAGACCTCGGGATTTGCCTGATGATGTGTGACCGGAAGTTGAGCAGGGCTTCTTTTACTTTGGCCAAATATGCGATCATGGAGAGATCGCGTGCTTCGTACTCGTCGGTAACTTGGTTTACCACGAGCTGAGAATCGCTGCAGATGACCAAGTGTTTTGCCTTTAACTTTCGCGCTAGGTCCAGCCTGGCGATTAGTGCTTCGTACTCTGCCTCGTTGTTGAATGCCGCGAACTCAAAGCGTAGCGCGTACTCTACTTTTGTGCCGCTCGGGCCGCACAAGACTATTCCAGCTCCGCTGCCCTGCCGGTTCAAGGAACCATCCACGTGAAGGATCCAGGGCTCCTCATCCCAATTCGCTCTTCGCCTGATCAGGAGAGATGCCACACTGGATGCTACTTCACGGGGTTCGAACTCTATGGGCTCAGGAGCTCCGGGTTCGCCGCAAATGGGGACCTCGGGCTCGACCTGCGGGGCATCGTGGCTGAAAGTGCACTCGGCGATAAAATCTGCCAAAGCTTGGGCCTTGATAGCGGTTCTCGGTTTGTACTGGAGATCGTACTCGCTGAGTTCGATGGCCCATTTCGTCAGTCGACCGGAGACTTTGGGTTTGAGTAAAACTTGTCTGAGAGGCTTGTCATTTAGGACGATGACTATATGAGCCTAGAAGTACGGGCGGAGTTTCCGAGCTGCTATTACTAGGGCGTATGCTAGTTTTTCTATCTCCGGGTACCTTGCCTCTGCTCCCTGCAAAATCTTACTAACATAATATATGTGTCGTTGGACCCGGTCTGTTTCCTTTATTAGTACCGAACTGACCGCCTCGTCGCTCACCGAGAGGTACAGTTGTAAGACCTCGCCCACCTCGGGCCGGGCTAAGGTTGGTATACTAGCGAGGTAACTTTTTAGTTTGTCGAACGCGAACTGGCAGTCCTGGGTCCATTCGAACCTTTTGCCTTTGACTGCCTTGAAGAAGGGTAGGCAGCGGTCTGCTGACTTGGATAAGAAGCGGCTTAGAGCGGCTATGCGGCCGTTTAGCCTCTGGACCTCTTTTACTTTCCGAGGTGGTTTCATATCTAGAACGGCTTTTACTTTGTCCGAGTTGGCCTCAATACCGCGCCGATTGACAATGTAGCCTAGGAACTTGCCCGAGGTGACGCCGAATATACACTTGTTGGGATTCAACTTCATGCTAAAGTGTCGCAGGATTTGGAAAACAGAATCTAAGTCTTGTATTAACTCTTGTGAAAACTGAGTTTTGACGACCATGTCGTCTACATAGCACTCTATCTTCGTGCCAATCAGGGGCCGAAACAACTTATTTACAAGTCTTTGGAAAGTTGCCCCAGCGTTTTTTAGTCCGAAGGGCATGACTTTGTAGCAATACAGGCCGAACTCGGTAATGAAGCTGGTTTTTTCCTCGTCGGATGGGTCCATCCTAACTTGGTTGTAGCCCGAGTAGGCGTCCAGGAAGCTTAGCAACTCGTTTCCCGAGGTCCCGTCCACTAGGCGGTCAATTATGGGGAGGGGGAAGCAGTCTTTCGGGCAAGCTCGGTTCAGGTCGGTATAGTCGACGCACATGCGCCACTTGCCGTTTGCCTTTTTTACCAACACCGGGTTGGCCACCCAGCTCGGGTAGTGGACTTCCCTTATGAAGTTTGCTGCGAGGAGCTTCTCAACCTCCTCGTCGACCGCTCTCCAGCGTTCTGGGGCTAAGTTGCGTTTCTTCTGTCTAACGGGTCTGACTACAGGGTCAGTATTAAGCTTGTGAGTTATCAGTCCGGGGCTAATGCCGGGCATGTCGGCCGCGGACTAGGCAAAAATATCTAAATTTTGGAGTAAAAAACTTACCAGTTCGGCTCGTAGGGGATATTCGATGGAAGCTCCGATGCTTAGTGTGTGAGCTGGGTCCGTAGCTGAAGCCTGGATTGCGACTGTTTCCTCCGTGGGCGAATCTCGCTCCTCACCTTGCTCCACCGGCCGCTCTAGCTCGAGGTCGTCGGCTGTCTTGGTTTTTCCCTTTAGGGCGGCAACGTAGCACTTGCGGGACTCGAGCTGGTCGCCCCGCGCTACCCCTATACCAAAGTCCGTAGGGAACTTCATGGCCAAATAGTAGGTGGAGACCGCTGTCCGTAGGACATGCGTGATCAGCCGCCCTATTATGGCATTGTATGGGGAGGGGGTCGCGACTACCAGGAAATCATGGTTGAGTCTGACCGCACAAGGCCATGTGCCGACTTCGACATGGACAGTTATTTTCCCGAGGGGCCTAACTTCCTCTCCGTTGAAACCTACCAGAGGAGTGTTCGCGGGCTTCAGCTCGCTCCTCTTTAACTGCAGCTGGTCAAATGCCGATTTGAAGAAGATGTCCACTGAGCTGCCCGAATCTACGAGCACGCGCCTGACCTCGAAATCGCTAATCCTTAGCTTAATGACAAGCGCGTCATCATGGGGGTAGTGGACTCCTCGCGCGTCGTCCTCCGTGAAAAAGATTGGCTCTTCGGTCTTTGGCCTCTTTGGGGGGTTCCTTTCTTCGAGGGCCACTTCGCGAACTGAAGTCCGGGCTGCTGCCGAGGTACACCCCGCTACTACAGATCCTCCCACTATTACATGGATGGTTCCCCGAACTGGCCTCTCTTCCGGAGGCTGCTTCTGCAACGGTTTGGCAGGTTTGTTGCTAGACTCGGGCGCATCCTTTTCTTGCTCCCCTTGCCGACCTGCTTTATTGTTATTGTTGTGCTGTACAAAATTTCTCAAATATCCGCGACGGATGAGTCCCTCTATCTCGTTGCGGAGGTTATTACACTGTTCGGTGCTATGACCATGGTCTCGATGGAAACTACAATACAAATTCTTGTTTCTATCGTTCGGATTTCCCTTCAGGCGAGGTGGCCACTTAACGTACGGAGCGTCTTTGATCGTCATTAAGATCTCTGTCTGCCTCGTGTTCAACGGCGTGTAGTCCGTCCGAACTGCTAAGGGGGCCCGGAAGGACTGGTTCGGCTTCGGCTCCCGGGTCGGGTTTTTTCTACTCACCGGGTTGGAGAGCTCGCCTTCTCTCTTTCTATTCTCGTTCCCGCCTTCGGTTCGTTGGTTGATCTCTTCCTCAGTCCTCATGAACTTATCCGCGAGTTTGAGGAATTCGGCCACGGTCGCGGGCTGGTTGGCCACCATGTGCCATTTGAACTCTTTGTGCGTCACCCCTCTTTTGGCCGCCGCGAGCTGCACTGCGGGGTCCAACCGTGGTATTTGCAAGCATGCCTCGTTGAACCGCTTGATGTAGCCCCGAATAGACTCTCATTCTCTTTGGACCATTCCGAAGATGCTTTCCTCTATTCTGGGGCACTGTCGGCTGGTGACGAAGTGTGTGGTGAAGACTTGTACGAACTGGGCCCAGCACTTTATCGACCCGGGGGCCAGGTTCCTGTACCAAGTGCGGGCTACCCCCCTGAGGGTGGTGGTGCATTTGCGACTGAAAGGCGTCAACATGGTCGTTGGGGTCGAAGGACCCGTCGTAATTGTCCAGAGGTGGGAGTTTGAAGTCTCTGGGTAAGGGGACCGCCAGGAGTTCCGATGCGAGGGGGGAAGGAACAGAGAGAGCCGGGGTAGCTCCTACCTCGTCCGAGCTCGTGGCTTTGCCTCTGACTTCTGACAAGGCGCGGGTGGCGGTCTGGCGGCTTCACCGGCGCCTTCGCCGTTGAGCGGGCCTTGTGCTGGTGCTGCTGGCCTCCATGTTACCGACCTCGATGGGCCCGGAGTGCTGGTAGTCCGCCGCCAGGGCGCTGAATCGATTTTCGGTGAGCAGGAGCTCGGGCTTGGAGCACCGGGGTGCCGACCTCGCGGGCGAGGTTCCCGACCCACCCGCGGGTTGCGAGGCGGGGACGACATTTCTCTCTCTTTGGCTTGGGGACGAGGCCTAGCTGTTGGGGTGGTTTTGGGGCCGGGAGGCCTTCGCCTGGCGGGGGCGCCCATCCTGCGGGGAGGCCTTGACCGGCCTCGGAGTGGGGTGGCGAGGTGGAAGTAGTGGTTGGTTCAGTGGCAGTTGGGGGAACTGCTGTTGGTAGTGATACTGGGAGATGTTGTGCAGCACTTGGTGCTGGTGAAGCTGGTGTTGCTGGAACTGTTGCATTTGGGCTTGCATTGCCCGCATGCACTGCACCAGGTCCTCCAACCGGCCTTGGCTAGCTGTCAGGGGGACGGCGGTTGGTTCAGTGAAAGTTGTCTCAATGGGGAGATGAAAGGGGACGTTTGTGGTAGGAGGGTTTACGGGTGCCACTGCTTGTGGCGTGTTCAGGATGGGGATCCCATCCGCCGAAAGGGGGATGGTGAACTGTCCAACGCACACTACGGGAACCTGAAGTTGCTCCCCGGTGGCGTTTGTCTCCGTGCCGCGTCCGGTGTTGCTGGAGGAGGCCATGAGTATTGGGATTTTTAAAGAAGAAAGGGGGTATCGAAGTTTGGAGGGAGGCTTTTTGAAGCGTTTCCCACAGACGACGCCAATTGATGGAGCGCGATCCGGCTGGTCTTAGCTGTCCGCTGCCTTGCTTTCAAACGAGGTAGCAGGGATCCTGAAACGGGAGAGATGGGAAAGCTCCGGGGGGAACCCGGTGTAGAGGCTCCGAAGCTCAAGTTAGGATCTTTCAAAAGCAAGGTAATACCAGATAGCGCAAAGTTTTTGCATACCTCTCTTATCGGTATCGAAGTTTGGAGGGAGGCTTTTTGAAGCGTTTCCCACAGACGACGCCAATTGATGGAGCGCGATCCGGCTGGTCTTAGCTGTCCGCTGCCTTGCTTTCAAACGAGGTAGCAGGGATCCTGAAACGGGAGAGATGGGAAAGCTCCGGGGGGAACCTGGTGTAGAGGCTCCGAAGCTCAAGTTAGGATCTTTCAAAAGCAAGGTAATACCAGATAGCGCAAAGTTTTTGCATACCTCTCTTATCGGGGGGGGCAGGGGGCTCTTATAGTTGCTTCGCGTACTCGTCCCGAGGCCCTTGTCAGATCGGGTATGATTACTCTGGCGCTTGTCAACTCGGCTGTCGTCCCTTCTGCTGAGACAGAATCGTCACTGCCTAACTGTCTAACTGGAGATGGCGGCGTCAGTGGCGGTGGCAGGTGGCCGTTTAGAGTGCGGCTGCCAAAACGTCAGATCCCAAGTCAGTCAGGCGTGGCACCCTCGGGCACGGAATTCCCTGGTGCCAGGCATGGTACGACTTGTTTGGCTTTGGTGCCTAGAAGATGATGCGAAGTGCTGAGCGAGGTGGTCTTGAGCTCGGAGGTATCCCGAACTGTAACAAGGTGGGTCAGTTCGGCGAAGTGTGTCCCGAGCTGTTACAAGGTGGTAGTTCGGCGAAGTCTATCCCGAGCTGTTACAAGGTGGTAGTTCGGCGAAGTCTATCCCGAGCTGTTAAAAAGGCGGTCAGTTCGGCGAAGTCTACCTCGAGCTGTTACAAGGTGGTAGTTCGGCGAAGCCTACCCCGAGCTGTTACAAGATGGTAGTTCAGCGAAGTCTATCCCGAGCTGTTAAAAAGGTGGTCAGTTCGGCGAAGTCTACCCCGAGCTGTTACAAGGTGGCAGTTCGGCGAAGCCTACCCCGAGCTATTACAAGATGGGTTAGTTCAGCGGAGTGTGCCCTTGTTGCCGCCTAGGCTTGACCCCTTTTACCGAGCCGTCGTTTCTGCCACGTGTCTCATAATAAAGAGGTCGGGCCAAATTTTCCTTTATCAATTTTTATATACAATCATTAAATAAATTAATATAATAAAGTTAAAAATAAATATTTATTTTATTAATATATTATCTATATATATACTTATTACGGAATGGGTGGTTTCTCTTTAGGCTAAATGGAATCTACTCGTGCGTGCGAGGAGATTAGCGCTATCACGTGCAGATATTTTGTACGTGTAAAAAACATCTATTTGTTCGACCAAGGGTTTGGTTCACGAGACCTTCGAGTCAGGAGAGCTTCGAGGGAAGAACGGGAGAACGGCGAGCGTCGAGGAAGAAATCCAACGGCGAACTTCGAGGAAGAAATCGAGGAAGACCATCTCGTTTCAGCTGTGCCTCCCGTAGAAAACCCTACTGCTCTTTGATTCGCTGTTACTGCAACCCCTGTAAGATTTCTAGAGACGGATCTGTTCCCTTCCAAGGTATGTGGTTTTAAAATTTTCTTTCATTGCATTCGTTTTGGTTTTTCCTCGTTCTTCAAAATATAGGGGTTTTCAACCTCAATGTTCTATTGTATTTGTTCTCATTGTTTTCTCTTTCTCGGTTTTCGTTGTAACTAATTTGCTCATCTTCTGTTCTCAGAAGATCATTGAGAGAAATAGGAAGTAATTGATTGAGAGAAAAAATGTGGAAAAAAAAGAGATAAAATAGGAATGAATATAAAATCTTTTCTTATATAACAGATTTTTTTCCTTGCATCTTGTCTGAAATTTTGAAATTCATACAGTTTCTTTTTCTTAAAAAAATCGTTTTGAAGGAGGCCAAAACCTATATCCAAACCAAAATTAACTACTCTGGTTGCAGATCATGATTACAAGTAGATCCATCAGAGTTAAGGCTCAATACCTATAGGCTTTTTCCTAAGATGTCCAATTTTGATTCCTATGAATAATCTTGAAAAGGGCTCTTCTGTTTGAGATGATGCCCCCATTATTTGGACTTTCGTTTTGGCTTTCATTTTAGCCCAAATTCAGCTCTTTATAAGCTTGGAGAGTCATCCTTTTGGCTTTCATTTTAGTCATTCTGTTTGTAAGGCATTATGAGACTATAAGTAGAACTACTGTTCTCCCTCGGCTACCTGAAATGATCAAAACACATTAGAAGGATGTTTCATTCCTTCACTGTCTGAAAATTTGTTCCAGGTGTCCAACGCCTAATACAACTTCAACAACTTAGGTACAGATTCAAAACAAGAAATACAAGCTTCATGGGCGCCCCACAAACGCCCTACATGCGCATCTCAGCGTGCGTACATTTACCATACTAATCAAATGGGGATGTTCCTCCCAATAACTAGGGTGGGAGGTGCATACTATCAGTCGCCAATCTGAGCATTATTCTCGACTTCTATTACGCCTTGCTCACTGCGACATGTAATTGAGACTGAAAAGTCGAATTTCTACTTGCTGGACTAATAGAAGAAATTATATAACTAATTGTCAATTATTAATTGTGGTGTGGAGAAGGATGGCCTTCCCTTCTCTTCAATCTTTACCACAAGTCCACAACTATTTCTTTATTTTATCCCCTCGCTGAGGAGAGAAAAAGACACTTACCAATTCCAAGTCCACTCTAAGTCATCTCTCTCTCTCTCTCAATGAATACGAAGAAATTAATCTATAGAAATCTGCCTAAGTTTTCTATTTACAATTAAGCACAGTTTACAATCTATAAAAATCTTTCCCTTTTAATTGCTTCTTCCTTATCACTGCGTTCATGAATGGAGTTCTGAAGTTAAACAGCAACTGCTAACTCACCTATTATTACATTTTTATTCCCTTGCGTGACGTTTGGACAGGTAGCAGAGATTGTTAGTGACGACCAAACCTGTAAGTACTGCAATCAAGATCTTCTTTATGGTTCTTTTATTTTTCTTTCTTTTTTGTTTATTCTCATCAAGTATTTCTGAATCTCCATTCTCTGCAAATTAAAGATATTACAGTCCATTGAGTTGTAGGGGGTCTTGACTCGTTTGGCCATCCATTGATGCAGCTTCTATTGATGGCGCATTGAGTTACATTTCGCTCCTACCTTGTGCATTGTCATGTATCTATTCATGCGCTTACCGGATCAGGTTGAGGATAAAATCTAATGGGCTTGTGGAGTCTCTCGCCTCAGATTGGATTTGTTCACAGTTTTTTTTTGTGAAATTTTGCTTGTTTGGGTTATGGTTGAGCTGGCCATGGAGATCTTTGACGACAAACGAATCGTTGTTGCAAATCGGCGGTGAGAGAATAACTTTAGGCACATCGAGATCTTTGATGTAGATCTAGAGTCGTTTTGTAGGGTAACAGAGACTGTAAATCTTTAATTTCACCACTACAATCCTTTTTTCTCCTTGAAATCAAGTTTTCTCGGATACCACTGATTCTGAGGTGTGTCGGCTTAAGGGGACTCAATCGTTCTGCATCTCGAACTTCTAACTTCTTCGGTGAGGGAGCTGAGGATGCTCCAGCTTAATGGATCATTCCCTTTGTGTTTTCTCGACGGTGACCTGATCGCATTCAACCACAGCTTCGATGTGAATGCTGACATAAAGATAGTGAGATTGGACGACTCCAGGAGACACCGAATCGTGCTTTACACTCCGTGGAATCAGATGGAGAAGAACGTCTAGTCGTCGGACGGGATTGCGGGAATCACCTTCAATCCAAAAGATATGGATGATCGGGAAGATATTCCTGTTGAAGTGAAAATTCTAACAAGAGAGGAAACGGGCAACAATGCATTTCTGTTGTGTTCACCTGACGACAAGTTCGTTGTGTTTAGGTCTGGGAGATTCGTCCAACTGGTCGCCAGATGGGAAATTGATAGCCTTCTCGTCCAATTGGCACAATCCTAGCAACGTGGAGGCCTTCAGCATATACCTTATCCATCCGAATGGAATGGAACTCAGACGAGTCTACGTGGCAGGGGCAAAGGGATCAATAGAGGCAGACAAGGAGAGGATCGATCACATCTGCTTCAGCCTGGACTCCTCATGGCTAGTATTATAGCCAATTTGGGCGGCGTATTGGCAGAGCCAGTGTCCATGCCAAATCAATTTCAACCATACAGTGATCTATACGTGGTGAGATTGGATGGAAGTGGGTTGAAGAGGCTGATGTGGAATGGGTATGAGGATGGAACCCCAACCTAGAATTCGACGACGGGGAGATGGATGTGGGTCGACTGTCAGTGGAGACTATGGTGGGAGGTAGGCTCATGGGTTAATTTGATGAACCGCTTTGGATTTCTTGCAATATGTGAGAGATAATTGATTCTGTAAAGCTCAAGACTTTGTTTATGGCATCATTTCGGAGAAGGGGAAGCTTGTGAGCGGAGCCTTCGACAATCTTCGCGCCTTGGCTTACAGGACAAGATGACAGCGAAGGGGATTGCGACTTGGCTTGCCATCATTTACAAGGAAGAGGCATTGTCCAGGAAGCTTCACCTTGAGAACTGCCCTCCTGTGTCATCAATAGTGGGGAGTGGATCTTTTGCCATTAGCGACATCAATGAGTATAATGTTGAAGGGGTTGAGAATGATCCAAATGTTGAACTAGAGGAGTGCAAGCCTCACGATGTGAATTTGTTTAATTTGGTCAGCCAAGGATATACTTATGGTTCCTCTGCCGTGGAGTTGCTGAGACAGGGCTATTTTAGATTCGCATTAATGGTAAAAGGGTAAAATAGGTATTTTGAAAAAAACAATAATCTCTTTAACGGAAGGGAAGTATTTGTTGATTTTTTCAAAAATAAAGGGGAGATTTTTGCTAAAGTGAAACTATAGAGGAGGTTTTTATGATTGCTAGAAACTTTAGAGGAGGTTTTTATATTTTACCCATTTTTTGGTAAAACTCTAGGGTTGGTTTGCAAGTCAGATTACCCGATTTGAAAAAATTCAACAAAATGCATCAGCAACAAGCTAGGGTTGCATGGCACGTAGCAACTTCAATCGTTGTCAAACAACTCGGTTTGCCTATTAAGGTGGTGTTCGGTATTGTGGTTATCCATGATACATTGAATGGTCGGCCCGTTCTGGCAGAAAAAATAGAAAAGATAAAAAGTGGTCAAAACCGTTGAACGATTCAATGCCTGGGTCAGCAGTTTGTTGACCAAATCAACGTTTTTTGGCCAAAATTGGGTTTTGGCAAAAAATAGAACCGAGATCACCTTATTGATTCCTAGTTTTTTCGATCTGACAGTTTGAATCGAACGGTCGACTCGTTCTAACAAAAAAAATAAAAAAAATGGTCAAAATCGTTGAACGGTTCAAGCAAGGTTCAAAGTTTTGACATGTATCGGCCCGTATCGGATGATATATACCATTCCATGACTTCTTTGATATGCCCCTACAGTGGGTGTATTGGGGGTCTGACTGGTTCAGGGGGTGTAGGAGCCCTAAACCGTCTTCCCTTAATCGGTTTTGAAAAAAAAAATAAAAAATAAAAAAAAAGGTATTGATTTGTCCGATACACCGGTAGAACATTGACGGTTCAACTGCCCGAGTCAATGATTTGCTAACCAAATCAACATTTTAAGGCCAAAATAAAATAAAAAACGGTTAAAACCGTTGAACGGTTCAACCGCCCGAGTCAATAGTTTGTTAACCAAAACAACTTTTTTGGCCAAAATCCAATTTTGGCGAAAAACATAACCAGTCACCTGATCGTTTCCTAGTTTTTCTGGTCCGACCGTCTGATTCAGTCCGGTTTTGAAAACCATGAAAAAAGTAATAACATTTAATTGGATAAATGTATATTTTATTATTTATTATTTTACATAAATAAATAGTAGGAATGTCAAATTGTTAATAACTTCATAAAACAATATTAGTAATATTATTAATAATATTTTTATTAATTAATAATTTTGAATATTATTAATCATGGTTAATTATTAGTAATTAGTAACAATATTATTAATTATTATCAAATATTATAAATATTATTATTAATATTGTTAATTGTTGTTAACATTATTTTATTAATCATTAATTATTAATATTAATAATTATTATTTTTAATTATTATTACTAATTTTAGTTAATATTAATGTCATTATTTGTTAATAAATATTATTAATGTTATTGTTAGTATTATATATATATATATATATATATATATTACTAAAAAATAAAATATTGTGTTTTAATGATTAATGACATAAATAATCTTACATGCTGTAGTTGAGATGCATGGAATTAAACATA
Organism: Nelumbo lutea; assembly: GCF_056320005.1. Classification (NCBI taxonomy): domain Eukaryota; kingdom Viridiplantae; phylum Streptophyta; class Magnoliopsida; order Proteales; family Nelumbonaceae; genus Nelumbo; species Nelumbo lutea. The sequence goes on along the minus strand of NC_142686.1, from coordinate 22,021,552 downwards.
AGATGTGGACATAAATGTGCCACAACTTGTATAACACCCATTAAGGTGTGGTATGGATTAATACACACATTTTTGTCCATGATGCAATTGAGTGTGTGTTGCATATGCGTATCTTAACTCTTTCACCCTTCTTTATTTATGCTCTACTGATACTATACCTCTACCTCTGAAGTTGCTTTTCTAATATTATATGTGACACCAATATTTTGAACCTTGTTTGGAGGATACCGTGGAGACATATTAAAGCAGTAGCAGCAGGCTCAAGTTACTATGGTGGCTCCATAACCCAAACTATGAAGGGATGACTACTAGTTGATATGTGGAAAAATCTGCTGTGACCCAGTCACATACGACCCCAATTGATTTGCTTAGAAAGTTTAAGTTAGCTGTTTATAGTTGTATTATTTTTATTTTTTTCCGTTCTTTTATTTTCTATTTTTAATTTTATTTTAATTATTGTGCCATTTCCCCTACCCTCTTACTTGCAAATGGATTTTTTTTGGCAAATGGAATGTTCTACCCTAAGATCAAGTCTTCCTTGTATAAAGATAGGATTTTAATTATACAAAATTTGAGTTGAAGTATAAATTTTATATAGGATGTATCTATACAAAATCTTATTAAGACTCAGTTTGGAAGGAATACAAATATAAAAATGTACGGTGTAAATATATAAAATAATATAAAATATAAGGTTTTGCATTCTATATATCTGTGTTTGTATTCCTTCCTAATTGAGCAATGAAAGGAGTACAAATACAAATATGTAGAGTGCAAAACATTTTATTTTGTATTATTTTGTATATATTTGCACCTTATATATTTGTATTCGTACTCCTTCACTCAAAATTTGTTGAAGGACATAATGGTTCAGTTTAGTTTATTTTTCTCTCTTTTCATATTTCTTTATTTGCAATAGAGAAAGTTTAAATGGTGAACAGGTCCCATCTGTGGCACCCACTATAGTTATCACTTATACTTTCCGGTTAACGGTTTCAAATATTTAGGAGTGTCTTTTTATCTAAATGGGCTTCTAGAAATCCTAATTTTTGAAAAAGTGCTTTCTTAGCAATTAGAAAAGGCTACTTTTGGTGGGGGCTTCTTGCCTTTAAACTGCTTTTTTAGAAGTGCTAGCACTTAAAATTTGCTTGGTACAAAATGGGCTTTTGCCCAAATAAAAACAACACAACCTTCAATGGTTTATAAACATAAAGATGGTGTTTGGAAGCGTGTGCATTTATTGGATAAATTTTCAAGAAAAAACGCCCATATTTCCAAAACATGTTTTTCACAAAAAAATTCTTTAATTTTGTTTGAGAGTGTTTCTACCATGTAGGTAGTGAGCAACACTATGCTGTTTGGTAAGGTGATTTTCATCACCGTTTTTCATGTATGTGTTGATAGGTAAGCACCACATAGGATACACGTAATCGCCAATCAGTCAACCGTTGGGGGAAATGGTTCACCGATGCATGAAACGCCAAATTTGATTTTCATGCATCGTGGGGTCCCGGTTTGAGGCATGCCTGATTTTTCAATAAATGCCTATATATATGGGCATTTGTTGAAACGCCTATGTGGATCCGACATGGCACCGTTTATTTTTTTGAAAAGTGGCCACGGTTCCAAACATCCCTAAAAGGCATGTATAATTCAAGTCTTCTTTCATAAATTATGGTATTAAAGACAATATCTCAAATTCCTATCTATCTCCTAAACTACCTCCCCCACTTTCTCTAGAGTTATCTCTAATTCTTATTTATCCTCTAAATTATCTTTAATTCCTATTTATCTCCACAATTATGTCTAATTTAATAGAGAGTTTCTCTCCTAAATATTTAAATAAGTAAATATTTGTCATAACTATATTTTAAATAGTTAAAATAATGAAATTATCAAATAAATAATTTCATATTTGTACGAAATATATCACGAAATTATGTACTAAAAATTTAAATTATGTTTTTCTGGATCATCGATTTAAATGTTTTTCAAAAAATTAATAATATGTAATAACTTTAAATAAATAAAATTAAAATAACAAAAAAATTAAATATTTTATAGATTATTTAAATAATTAAATAATTAGATATTTATCATAACTAGATTTAAATAGTTAAAATAACGAAATTATGTAATAAATTTAAAAAATTTCTTTAAAGTAGAAAAATAATTATAACATAATATTGAAATTAATAATAATTTAATATGTTACAAAATTAATAATGAAATTATGTAATAGTAGTATAAATTATCTCCCCCACTATCTCCCATTTTATCTGAAATTATCTCTAATTCTTACTTATCTTCTAAATTATCTCTAATTCCTATTTATCTCCAAAACTATCTCTAATTTAGTAGAAGGTTTCTCTCATAAATCATCTCTAATTCCTATTTATCCTCTCAACTACTTTTTATCTATATCTATCGAAAGTTTGGATTAAAAAATTTAAGAATTATTTAAATATTCTAACAAATTATATAATAACTTTAAAATATTTATTAAAAACACAAAAAATAATTTTATATTTTTACAAAATATATCACAAAATTATGTACTAACAATTTAAATTATGTTTTTTGGGATTCTCAATTTAAAAGTTTTGTCAAATATTTAATAATATGTAATAGATTTAAATAAATAAAATTCAAATAACACAAAAATTTAACCATTTTATAGATTATTTAAATATTTATCATAACTAGATTTTAACTAGTTAAAATAATGGAATTATGTAATAAATTTAAAAAATTTCTTCAAAGTAGAAAAATAGTTATAACATAATATTGAAATTAATAATAATTTAATACATTACAAAATTAATAATGAAATTATCTTATAATAGTATAAATTATGATTTTATGGATAATTAAATTCAATAAATAATTAATATTTTAAAATGTACATATTTTACATATTATTTAAGTATTTAAATAATGGTAGGGATAGCAATTGTCATTTTCCACTATCATCTAATGGTAGGGATGGCAATTTTCCCCATTTCCTTGATCCCCATGGAGATCCACCCCGAATGGGGTAGGGATGGGGATGGAGAAATTTTCATCCCTGTTAGTAGGGATGGGGAGAGCATTCCCCGCCCTACGGGGACCCCGATCCCCGCCTCGTGGGATCCCCACTAATATATATGTATATATGTATGCATACATTATATATGTATATATATACACATACATCTACATATTAATATTTAAAAAATGATTGAATATTTTCTAATAGGACTGTAAGTTTTAATTATTTGATTTTTATTTTTTAAATAAAATAAAAAACAAAAAAAAATGGTTAGCATTATAAAAAATCACGGGGAATGGGGATCCCCAGGGAATGTGGAAATCCCCGTGGGGATGAGGATGGGGATAACCTTGTCCCCATTAGTGGGGACGGGGATGGGGAGAGGCTCCCTGTCCCTACCCCGCCCCATTGCCATTCCTATTTAATGGAAGATTAATTAAATCCGTTGCAAATTATAAGTGGTGTTTTAGTAAAATGCTAACTATATGATAGATTTTAATAAATCTATAAAAATATAAGGGTATTTTAGTAAATGACCCTTTCTATTATTTATCTTTCACTTAATAAATCCCGTGCATCACACGGGTCCCCGCTAATTAATGCTTTGAAATATGAATTGAAAATTTATTACAGTAATTATGAGTTAATTACGAGAAGGTTTGGGTTCCATCTTTAAACTTCTCGACATGAGCAGGCCGGTCTAATGGTAATACCTAAGTCCATTTACTAAAATGGTCCATGCCCAAGGTTAGCATTGCTTGGTGGCTGAGGTATTTCTTCTCACTTCACAGTCTCCAAAAGTGTAGGGACCAATTGAAATTGATTTTCACGCCAAAAGTCAAAAATGATTATACAGCTGCATTTGGCATTCTTTATTTTAATGACTTATCTCTTTTATTTTTTTATTTTTTTTAGTTTTTAATTGCAAAAAGGATATAAGTCCTTAAAATAAAGGAGATTGAATATGTTCCTCACAGAACGTGTCTCACACCGATTTCATAGCATTCTTATTTATATTTATTATTCATACGGAGATACTCTTAATACATGGTGAGATGTAGTTGTGAGGTTAGTGTGAGGCAGCCTTTGTGAGAAGTAGATCCCAATTCAAAATAAAGAATACCAAATGCAACCTAATTGCACTGTAGGGTTGCCCTTGTTTGGTGCCCAATTCAGAACAAGGCAGCCACGGCCGCATTAAAAAAAGAATTGGAGGATGAATTCTTTTGGTGTGTTTAAATCTTTAGGTTCTTTTTTGGAAGAGTTTTTATTTTTTGGAAAAATTCCCAATTAATATTCCGTACTTTGGGTCTAGTGTCTTTTTGGTCTTTGAACTTTAAAATGCCACAATTCAATACCTGAACTTTTAAAACGTGTCAATCCAGTATCTATTGTTAATTAGTTGTTAATCAACTGTTAATAGCATTTGAAAAAGACACAAATGCCCTTTGAGTATCATCTAATTTTTTTATAAACCATCCAAACGTTGACAAAAAATTAACAATCCCAAATCCTTGTTTTTTTTGTTCAAGAAATTTGGACGGCCTTGCTTGAGTTCGATATTTGTAAAACTTAAATGGTTTTAAAAAAAAAATTAGCGACTGGTTAATAGCTACTTAACGGTTATTAACGGCTGGTTAACGAGCTGTTAACCAGTTTTTGGCGGATAATAGCTAGGCATGCAATTTGGATGGCCTCGGGTTCGGTATTTGTGAAAAATTGAATGCGCCTAGAGCAAAAGCTTGAGGCTGATAAAGGATAATAACCAATTGCCCATTGTGGTCAGCTTGACCCTATACAGAACCCGAAATTTTTCTTTTATAAGTACGGTTGTTTGGCAAAAAAAAAAAAGAAAAAAAAAATAGCCAGCTTCATGCGTGAGAAACGTTACTATGGGTGTGGGGTAAAAAGATAATTTTAATCAATATTTTTTCAATTAATTAAAGGGAAATTGTCTAAAACTCACCATGTTACTAACTTGACATTAAACAGACTAACCGGAGTTAACACAATACCATTTTACCCTTCATAGAAAAATAAAAAAACTATAGAAATTGAAAACAAAATCAGAAAATAAAAATTGTAGAAAAACACCTAAAATTATAGAAAAACACAGAAATTGCAAATAAATAACAAAAAATACAGAAAATTTTATAGATTATAGAAAATATAAAAATGTAAAAAAGCAGAAATTAGGAAAAATTGGAAATTATAAAAAAATAAAAATGCAAATAAAAAAGAAAATTGAAAACTAAAAAAGATAAAAGAAACTTGAAAAATATAAAAATTGGATAAAAACAGAAATTGCAAATATACATAAAATGATAAAAATTCAAAAATTATATATTATAGAAAAAAGTAAAAAATTGTAAAAAAACACAAGAAAGTGATAACATTTTCAAAATGATAATAAAAACCTACACAAAATACATAAAATGATAAAAATTTAAAAGTATAAACTAAAAAAGGCAAAAATTAGGAAAAAAGAATTTTTAATTATATATTTTAGAAAAAATAAAAAATTACAAACAATCTAAAAAAATGATAAAAATTTTCAAAAAATAAACAAAAATTAGACATTGAATACGAAGATTGTTGCAACAAATTTTCAAAAAAAATACAAATTATTAGATAAACAATTAGAAAAATATTTTTTTGCATAAATTTGTAGAACCCTCAATGGGGATTTACATTCCAAATTCAAAAGAATACATTGCAAATGTTTCAAAACATAAACAATCTTTGAAATTAGCTGAAATTAGTTGAACAACCATTTATAAAAAATCTTTGAATACGAAGATTGGTACTTTTATATATTCACAAGAAAAAATGAGACAAGAACTTGCTAAGTATATTGTACATGCAGAACAACCATTTATATTAGCTGAAGATCCAAAGCTAGAAAAACGGTTGCATAGTTCTGTAAACCCACAATATAAAAAAGTTTCTAGGAATGCTATAAGAATTGATGCTTTAAAATTTTTTTATTCATATAAACAAAAATTAATTTCTTTGTTAGCAAATCTTAATTCTAAAGTTGTAATTACTTCGGATGTTTGGACATCCAAATTTAATATTACTTATACTTGTATTACCGGCCATTTCATTGATGAAAACTGGATTTTGAATAAAAGAATTTTAAGTTTTACTAGGATTGAATGGCCACATAGTGGCCCAGCTATTGTTGCAAGTATTTTAAATACTTTGCATGCTTATGGAGTTTTGATAATGCCATCGTTAATGATTATGCAATAAATATTTTAAAATCTCAATTAAAACCATGTTTAAATGGTAAATTATTTCATATTAGATGTGCATGTCACTTCTTAAACTTATATATTTAAGATGCCTTGAATATTATTTCTACTCATATTTCAAAATTAGAAATTGTGTTATATATATATATATATAAAGTTCAGGGGCAAGAAAACAAGAATTTAAATATTTATGCTAAAATTATGATTTAAAATATAAACATTTTATATTTGATGTAAATCATAGATGGAATTCTACATATGCTATGTTAGAAAGTTGTTTATCTCATAAACAATTTATTTCTTAATTTTATAATTTAAAAATGCCTAATGATATCAAATTTGAGCAAGATTGGGAAATGGCAGTTTGTATAAGAGATTTTTAAAACATTTTTATGATGCAACAAATGAATTACTTAGAATTTATTATCCAATTAGTTGTAATTTACCATATCAATTAATGGTAATTAGTGATTGTTTTGTAAAATATAGAAGTAATCCACAATTTCAATGTATTGTTGAAATTATGGAAAATAGATTTAAAAAATATTGGGAGAACATTTCTCCCTTTTATTGTTTATCTACAATATTAGACCTTAAGATTAGGAAAGATAGTTTAGATATTTTACTTGAATCATATTGTGAAAACATGAATATTGATATAGGAAATAAAAAATAAAAAAATAATAATTTATTATTTGAAATGTAAAGTTTGTATGAATATGAAGTTGTAGGAAATATTCCTACAACTTGTTCATCATCTTCTTCTACTTCTGACCTTGAGCCCAGTAGTAGAAGATAAAAACTTTTCTATTTAATAACTAGAAGGCATAAATCTGCTAGTTCTACAACAAGTTCATTTACTGAACTTAATTTTAATTTACAAGCAAATTTTTCTAATTTAGGTGAAGGATCAAATAATTTTGATATTTTAGCCTGGTGGAGTGAACATTCAAAAAATTATCTGGTTCTTGCCGCCATGGCATGTGATCTAGTAACCCCTTTGGTGTCTACAGTTCCATCGGAGTCTTGTTTTAGTGTAGGTACCAGTGTGCTGGATGAACTGCATGAACGATGAGAGCATAGAGATGTGCATCTATTTTAAGGATTTGCTAGATGCAGAAGATAGATTACAAGACAAGGGAGGGCATGATACAACACTAGGCATTTCACCCAAAGCAGATGATGAAAGTCATGAATGATGATTCCTGAATATGACTAATTGTATAGAATTTTTCATTTTTTCAAATCATTGTATTTTTTTTAATTTATTTGATATTTTTTTTTAATTTTTTAACAATGTAATTTTGTATTTTCAATTTGTAACCATATTGTATTTTTTATATTTTAGTAATTTATTCTATTTTTATATTTCATTCATCTATGTATGCAATGATCCAATCATTGTATTTGTAATTCACTAATTTGTACCATTCAAATTTAAATGAAATAAAATTCTTAATTTTCTTCCAATTTGTTATTCCATCATTCTTGTTTCAATTTGGTTAAGTATTTTTTTTTTTCATTTATGTGTTTAATAACTTAGATTTCTCATTTCTTAAATTTTTAAATAGTTCCCAATTCCCAAAGTTCATAGGAAAGTTAAATATTTCACTTTTACAAATTTACTTAGAAAAGAAATCAAAATTTTCAAACAAAAAAAAATTGAAAAAAAAAATAGTGTAGCCCGACATGGCTTGCCCTATGGCCAAGCCCGACACGGCCCAAGCCCACGGCATGGCCAAAAGCCCAACCCGACCCAAGCCAGCAGCTCGGCCCAACCCAGGCCTGTGTGCCGACACAGCATGGCATGGTTTCGCCTAGGCTTGTGCCCTAGGCTGTGTCGGGCCGGCCCCCAAAATTTCCACCGGGGAGGACGACATGGCCCGTGGCGGCCTGCGGGCCAGCACGGCATGACCCACTTTACACCTCTATTTATGCTGATATGACAATTTATGTTAAGAAACATTAACGGTGCACTAACGGAAGGTGAGTTTTGGAAAATAAAACTCATCTGACATGGTAAGTTTTGGATGTTTTGAAAAGTTGTGGTGAGCTTAAGAGAATTCATAAAAAGTGATGGTGGGTTTTGGACAATTTCCCTTAATTAAAAGAGAAAATTTCAAATTAGTAGTATCTTGTACTTTGGGCCTAGTGTCACTTTGGTCACAAAACTTTAAAATGTGACAATCCGTTCCTAAATTTTCAAAATGTGCCAACTTAGTACCTACCATTGACTAGCCATCAATTATGTGTATCACATGACATCACATGCATGCGACTTAAAACTTTTGAAAATATCAAAATTTCCTTTCAAAATAAAACACTATTCATCATCTTTTCAAACAAAAAACACTACGAACCAGTGGAATTACTACTGAAATTAAGGCCCCGCTCGCATTTCGGTAAGTTACTTACCTGGGTAAATGCACTTACCCATGTAATTGTTTCCCAAGAAAGATTTACGTGGGTAAGTGCATTTATCCATGTTCTTTTATTTTCCATGTAAATAAGGCAATTACCATTTTATTCATAAAAATCTATTATTACAAGGGGCATTTTTGTCCCTTTTAAGTGTTGTCAACTTTTCCCCAAGTTGGGAATGTTATTTATCCACCTAGGAGATGGGTATCACTGATACCCGAGTAAGTGATACCCAGGAAAATAAACTTTATCCCCACATATATATGAAAAAAGAACATGTGATTTTTGATAAATGGGAATCAAAATCTCATTGGCCAACTTTCCCCCCTCTCAAAATCTAGAAAAAGAACACCCCTAAAGCTCTTCACCGGAAAATGCAGAGAGTGGCTGGCATGATAACCATTCTAACCATTCTTGATGATGTCAAAGCACAAATCCAAATCCAAAAAGTACAACTAGCTGACAGGAAAAGGCAAGCTTGGCTGTGGGAAGGAGAAGGAGATAATGGCAGCAGAGCTTGCTCGACACTCGACAGGTTCAGCAGTTGAATGGCATGGAAGAACATCTGAATGATCTGAAAGTATAGAGAACGAGCAGTTGAATGACTTGTGCTTGCAAGCACAAAGTGAAGCCATGCGAAACAAAAGACACAAAGAGTAGCACCGTGCAAATCTCCATTCTTTTGAGTCCATGAGGAGTTCTCTGCTTATCATCTAATAGAAGTTTATCGGGTTTATTTTAAGCGATTAATTTGATCCAGCAGCACTTCTATTGCCTCTTAGTGTTCTCTCTCTCTCTCTCTCTCTCTCTATTCATCAACTAAGAGCTCGTCATTGGTTCTTGTTTGTCTTTTCCAAGGTTTCCAAAACTGGACTGGACTGGACGGTCAGACTAGAAAAACTGGGAACCGATATGTTTTTCCTCAAAACTGGAATTTTCCCAAAAACCGTGGATTTTGGTTAGCAAACCGCTGACCCGGGCGGTTAACTGTTCAAACCATTCGAACGGTTTTGTTCGTTTTTGTTTTTTATTTTTTAATTTTTTTAAATTTTTTGTTTGAACGGGCTGACCATTCGACCTGGGAACCGGACCTCTAACCAATTCGTTCTCCGGGTCGGTTTTAAAAACCTTGGTCTTTTCTAGTTTTGATGCTTCCCTTCTAAGACATTTGAGCAGATGGTTGATAAAGAAAATTAGATGATACTCGAAGGGCTTTTTTGTCTTTATATATGCCACTTAATGGCTGATTAACAGTAGGTACTGAGTTGGCATATTTTGAAAGTTTAGGTACTATATTGACATGCTTTGAAGTTTTGGGATCAAAGTTACACTAGGCCCAAAGTATAGGGTAATAATATGAAATTTTCCCTAATTAAAAAGACTGGATTAACAATGGCATGTGCATAGACCCACTAGCATTCACTACATGAAAAGCTTGCCAACCGGCACTTCCCAAAAGAGGAACTTGGATCTGCTACCCACAAGATACTATAGTTATACATTGGAAACATCTCTCGCGAATGGCAATCTACAAATCCTGATGTGCAGTTGTAGAGATCAAATCAGCCCCCACAAGAGGGCGCCCCACACCACATCCCTGTGGTGTATTGGAGACACCTGCCAATGATAATACCAGAAATTATGAGGTATCATCGGAAGATGTTCCTAATTCACGACAGGAATGTGTTGTGGGACGTTGTGGGGCACCCTTTGTGGGAGGTTGATTTGAACCGGCAGATGTAATGCCTCATGGGTAAAAGATCCCAACTTATTGAGAAGGAGGAGTGTTGAGTAACCAGCTGAACTATTGAGAAGTTCAATTTTTGTAATAAAGGCATTTCAGCTCCAATTTCTCATTAACATTGATCATTTGGAAAAGTACGGACAGGCTCAATTGCAATGGAGATCTATACACCAACGCCCAGTTCAGATTCGGTGCATTTGTACTCGAAGGGATTTTTTCGTCGAGTCCATCAATGTTTTGACACGCCATTCAGTGTTTAATTGACCATCACTTAAAACCAATTGAAAAATTATTACTAATAAAAATATTTTTAAATAAAAATTGATGAGTTAAGTTAATGTTGAGAGAAAATTCCAATGCCCTCGTTTTCAGACAGAAACAGAGGTTAGGATGCCTATCATGGCAGAAAAGAGTGACCGATGTAGGCGAAGTAATCGGGATTGACACTGCTGGCACATACGAGGCATAGAGGATGATGCGGTAGTGCTGAGAAAAATAGGGTAGTATGCATTGCCAAGCTGATTGATCGGTGCCAAAGTCGTAGGCGAGGACGAAGATCTTGTCGCCAGTACCGGGGACCCTGACATTGAGGGCTTATAAGAGACTGCTTTTGTTGAACGGGACCCTCTATGACTACGATTCTTCTTCTTCCCCATCTTCCTCTCTACGGTGCTCCTCTTCTGAGTTAGGCTTCTTCCCCTCTTCTCTTGTAGCAGAAGAAACAATTAGGGTTTAATCCCCTTTCGTCACGACCAGTTACAATTAGGGAGGAGCCTAAGTACAGGGTTTATGCCTCTCCCTCTCTCTCCCCCCCAAGGAAGACAACGAAGAGAAGTCTCTCTCTATGGTGAATGATTTTTCCAGTTTATTGAATGGAAGAATATTAATTAATCGAGGGAGGGTTTCACACGATCTTTCGCTTATGCTTATGAAAAAGAGAGAAACCTTTCTCCTTGCAACAAAGATTGCCCGCTGAAGTGAAAGAAGAAGAATTCTCGCTTCTTTCTTATTTAATCCCTCTTCAATTTTTTTTTAATGGTATAGAGTTATGGAAGAGGGAATTCATCGTGCCAACCGGTTCCCCTTCTCTTACTTTTGATGTGCCACAAAATGGTTGGAATTGAAGGAAAATCCCTTCTGAGTCCAAATGCACCGAATCCGATCTAACCAACACCCGCTTGCGAAATGACAGCTGGCACCTAACCCAATTGTACTTTGGGCTTAAAAATTTTTGATCCGGCTGAACCGTCACTCTCCCTTGATCATTTTGCCATTAGTCTCTCATCACATTAATGTGAGTGACCTCTACATCCATAAACATCATTAACGTGACTGACCTCTACATCCATAAAGACTGTTTAAAATGCAACTTAGGTCTTAGGTCGGATTGGAGTGAGATTTTTTTTAGGGATAAGTGGACTACAATCCACTTCAGAAATTTGAATTACAGCCCCCTCCTAGTATACTAGTAGTCCCCCTATAAATCTCATCATGCCCATGAATTTGACATCAATCCACGGATAGGATTTAGTCCACCCCTATAAATCTTAGCTCCACCCTAGGGGTGGACTGAACTATAAAATCCCCTTTGTTTTTTTTTTTTTTAAATTATTAATAGACCCAGATCTTAACCTGATCCAGTGTTGTAAGACTTGGTCCAAACCGGATGGTTAAGCCATAAAAACCAAGGCTATGTTGGGTTCCAATTGAATGACAGTTTTAGTAGGGTTGCAAATGGATCGGATCATGTTTGGATCTTTGGATCAGATAAGGTGATAGGATTCGAATCAACCCCATATCCGATCCGATATATACTATATATTTATAAATATAAATATATAATACATATATATATATATATATTATTTATTTATTTATAATTTTTTATATTATTTATTTTATATATATATATATATAAAATAAATTTGTTATATATATATATGATGAAAATAATTAAGAATACTTATACTTTTTGTTTTTACTTTATTTAAATTAATATATTTTAATTTTCTTTTAATAATTTATTAAATTTTAAAGAAAATAAGTCAGATTGGATCAGATTCGAAGATCCAACTTACCAATAGGATTCGGATTCAAATAAGAGATGACAATTTTATGGGAATTTTCGAGTATTCGACCTATCCCAACCCTAATAGGAGCTGTTTATCAAAACCCTATAGGGCTTGGGATTTTAGATTAAAACCTCATAGGATTTAGGATGGGTTTGGGTTTTGACTTTAGGGTATCCGATACTTGATACCTTGGATGCATAAATATGAACCTATTATATTATATATCATGCATAAATTTATAAATTTTAAGTACTAAGATAATTAGTCTATTATTAATATTTTATTTTTATAAATTTCTTGTGATTAAAATCATCATTTGATGTAAATTTGGATTTGATAGATTGTTTATTGCATTTAGTTATAAAATGTTAATTTTAAATAATTTTTCTTTTAATTTTTAGTTAAAATTGTTAATCATATAAATGTATTGATGAAGACAAAAGTTAATAAAATTTATTTTTATTTCATTAAATAATACAAAAGGCAAGATGGCATAGTGATTTAAAGTAGTACTAAGAGATTTTATGCTATTATTAATTGATCCAGGTTAAAGTCACACTATAAATATTAAGAAACATTTTATTAGTAGAAAACGTTGGTAAAAGGGTTTAACGGGTTTAAAAAATTGAAAGGAAAAATTATACGGATTTGAAACATATTTAAAATCAGGGATATATACATGAATTTAAAAATGAATATGACAATTTGCACAAATACGCTATTCCCATTTCTATCCACAATCTTATTCACTCTGTAAGGATGATACAACCATAATCCAGTTCAGCATGTTTGGCTGTTATCAAACGGCCGTAAGTGTATATCTCATGGTTGGTGGCAGATAGCACAAGACTGTGCCTAGCATTATTTAGTTATTAGTAGTAGCAAAACTAGACGAAGCTGGACCTATGTTTTTTTTTTTTCATTTTCTGTCCTAGGGTGTTGAGTGGTGGTTGGTAAACGTCAACGTCTTATCTCCCTCTACATTGACAGGAGAAATAAATGAAAAGAAAAGAATATAGTAGGAGAGTATACTATATTGATACGACACATAGCCACACCGGAATAAACAAGAGAAGCCCTGTTTGGAAACTATTTAATGCTGCTGCTGGCGATTTTTGTTGCTCCAAGCATTCAACATCTCAACTTCAAGTCATAGGAAGCAGGTTTAATTAGGGATAGAGAGTAGTCAATAGGAGGAGGGGGGAAGAAACATTAATGAAGTGATGATCAAGGTTGCCCCATTGCTTGCGAAAAACACACAACTGAGCATTAGGAGTAGAAATTCATCAACCATGGGATTAGTTTAATCTGGAAATAGTTATGGCTGTGAATGATGTCGAATTCGAATTGTTCTGTTAAGGGTGATGCGAGTTCAATCTGTTTATAATTGATTTAATTCGGTTTCATTTAAATATTTAGGATCCATTTGATTTACAGTCAAAATTAGAATGAGAATAGTCAATTTCCCTCGTTTATTTGGTTTAGATTGGAATTGGAATCGAAATCAAAAATGATTGAAATTGATTCTCATTTTAAGGGAGGGGGAGGGAATGACTATTACAACAGAAATGAGAATAGGATTCTGATTCTATCCAACCAAAACGTTGGATAATCAGAATGGACCATTCCCACTCATTCTGAACCCCTATTCTTGCAAATCAAACGAATCCTTATATTATATACACTTCAAATTTTATATTTTATCTATTAGTGAAATTAATCTGAATAATGTTATATATTCAATAGAGATTCTTCACTTGAATATAAAAAATTTAGAACTAAGTATAACAGATTGTAAAATGGCAGTTTTGCTAGGTCAAAATTAAATATTTGGTTCCACACTTCCTTTCGAACTTTATCAGTTAGTTACATTACATCTAATGGGTTTTCCTCCTAAATTTACAAGACCTTGGCGCAATTAGAACTTGTGAAGTTGTGATTAGTGGAAATCTATTGTACTATGCACACATTCTTCGCTATAACAAGATAGAGATTTTGGTCATCTTTAGTTATTTAGATTGAGTGATAGTAGCTACCTATCCAACACGTGGTGGGAAAGAGAGGCTTTTACTTGTGGGATTCAAGTATTACATTTTCTAAACTATTGGAGGATCAGCTTTGTGCTTATGGATTTGGTACGTTTGGTAAGAGTGGAAAAAAACATATGTATTGATGTAAATGTAAATTTAGTCATAAAGTTGGAATATAAATTCATCCAGTTTTACATTAATAAAATTTTATTGTATTTGATTGTGATGGATAGAGGGCAAAACTTGGCAAAAGGTTGATTCAATTAGCGAATTAATCCTAATTCAAAAAAATAGGGTTAGGGTCTCATATTTAATTACTTGAATTTGAGAATGATCTGATTGGATCTAACTCGGAAAAAACCGGATTGGGTTGGATTGGGTTATAGATCAACCTATTGATTCAATTGTCAGGACTAATTGGGACTATTTATATATTGTTAAAAGTTTCTACTCTTTAATTTTTACTATTTATTATTTATTCTTTGAATTGTTAAATGTTCAATTTTATTTTGTTTTATGGGATAAATTACAAAAACCTCCTTATACCGTGAGATCAGTGATAAAGTCCCTCCTATATTTTTTTGTGACCCTCCTAAACTTTAGCCATTACACAAAGACCTCATTCCGTTAATATTTAAATTTTTTTAAATATCCAAACTACCCTTTTTATACTGTTAACGCGGACAAGTTTCTTGAGTCCGAACAACGAAAAGTTCCCCTGCAAATATAAATTGTGGAAGTCCGTACATGCGGCTAGATCGGACGGCAATATACCGGTGAGAGCATTAAGCCGTAGGATAAGCATGTGGAGCTGCATCAGATTTCCGAAGACTCCTACGGGGATTTGGCCGATGAGTCCATTGCCAGGAAGACGCAAGACGGTGACTCGGTTGTTCTCGCAAGTAATGCCTTGGCACCGACAAGGACTTTGCTAGGTCGTATTCCACAAGAGCGACCTTCCACCGACAGCCAACCGGAGGGCGACGACCGCCGTCTGTTCCGCTGCAAGATCTGATTTTCCGACAGTTGTGTTCCACAAGAGCGACCTTCCACCAACAGCCAACCGGAGGGCAACGAGCGTCGTCCGTTCCGCTGCAAGATCTGATTTTCCGAGAGGAAAGAAAACCAGCGACGAGTGCCGTCGTTCCGTTGCAAGATACTTCATGCTTCGCCTGATCTCTACTACAACCACAATCAGACGCTTTCCGCATCCATCAATATCCCGCCGTATAGATAGGCAAAGCACGCCAGGCCATTAGAGGGAGAGGCTCTTCATTTTCCTCTCAGAGACCGGAACACGAGTCAGAACTCACAATGTCGAGTGAGTGAAGGGAACGCCATAAAGATTAAAGCTTAAAAGCACAATGGTGAACGGAAAATACCTTCTGCTTCGCTCGAGCCGTGCCCGTCTGATAAAGCGCAACAAGCGGCTGGATCCCACCTCTCACCAACAATCCTCTGTTCCGTACACTGTTCGCGCATAGTTGCAGAAGCGTCAGTACCGCGAACTCTTTCCCTTTCACCCACCCGTCTTCGATCGCTTCAACCAAAACTGCAATCCCTCCTTCTTCGACTATGGCAGTTCTGCCCTCTGGAATTGCAGCTAAGTTGCTCAGAACCACCACCATCGCCTTCTCCGTCAAACCGCTCCCCTGCTCTGAAATCAAGTCCACCAGCGGTTTCACGGCTCCTGCATTAACAGCCCTCTCTTTGTTCTGTTTCGTAGAACAGAGCTTGTAGAGCGTCGTAAGCGCGTCTTTCTTCCCTCGAATTCACTCGCCCAAACCCACTCGCGAGGAGCTTCACTTTGTTCCATGTTCAGGTCTAATTTCAAGCTTTGATCACTATGTTGTTTGTTTTGTCTATTTCTACTTGTAGAGAGACTGATTCTTCAAAACATGTGCTGTTGTAATCTCACCATTTTTGTATGTATAATGTTATGTCAGATTACTATAGCTGACTTCATGGTTAAATTTCATTTTGGTCTTCATTTATTTTTCAAAACAGAAAATGAAAATTTCCCATCTCAACAGAAAATATTTGTTGATATGCTTCATTTCTGTTAATCATGAATTCATATAATAACATTACAATTTTTTTTTTATAAGAATAACTTTACAATTAGTTTCAGTCTTCCAGACCGTTTTAATGTCTTGGAATTCAATCCTATGTTCTAGTATTGGTGTTTCTAAGTTGCTTTTTTTTTTTTCTGGGTTTTTAGTCTACATTTTCTAAATTCTGTTTTATTTTTGGTCTGGGAATAATTGTCATTTGGGTCCTTTCCTTTTTGCTTTGTTTTCGTTTTTTCTCTCCTTTAAAGCTTACCTGCTTGGTGATCACGGCATGGTTCCAGTAAACTGTCACTCAGGAATCAGTATCTAGCCTTCAAAATGAGCTTCACCTCATTAAGATATTAATCCAATTTGAGGATACTGATAGTCTTTCACAAAGAGTGGGCTGTTAATGCAGGAGCAAAGAGACCAACGGTGGGATCGCTCTGCAAGCACCGATTGCTTCTTGTCTTCGATTAACGAGAGGTTGAGTAGAGCACATGCTGCGTTTTACTTCGACGTTGTGGAACTGGTCATTCGATTTTTCCATGATTTGCGGAATTGTTATTTTGGTCAGGGGGTTTCTGTCGAAAAGACGAGAAAGGAGTTAAATAAGCTCCGGGGTGAGCCAGCAAGGGCACCGGAATCTTCTTGTACATGGCCAGAAAAAAAGGGTAAGAAACAGAAAATAGAAAAAGTTAATAGGATATTTTGGTAATTTAACTTTTTCTGTCATCTTATTTAACGGCCAAGGGGGTCTTAGTCTCAAAAAAAATATATATATATACTGGGGAGACTCTATCCCTGACCCCATAGTAAAAGGGAGGTATTTGTAATTTACCCTATTTTATTTTTGAAAATTTAAAGTTAATTCCTTTAATATTAGCATTTTTTATGTATTTATACTTAAAATTTCAGTTATTTTTTAGAATAACCCGAATTGACGCATGGGTCAATCCTAACCTGAACATGTAGGGTTGGGGACTTAACCTCTAGCATTTGACAATCCAACTTAAAATTCAACTCGACCCAAAATCAATCCAAAGTGTTTTGATCCAATCCGAACCCAACCCACCCAACCCAATTGCTAAGTCTAAGCCTAGTGTATGAGCTCTCTTCAATACAGGGCTTGAAAAGGGATAGATGTATACGGTCTTATTCCTACACGAATTTTGTTGTGATGGATACGAACATGAATTTGAATTTTTGAAATGTATCCTTTTTTTTCTTCTACAATGGCCAACTTTAGTATAAAACTATAAAAGTTTGAATGTAACAACGTTAGCAAAAACAAATTTACTTTCGTTTTCGTTATAAAAACTACTCTTACCAAACAATAGCAAAATCAAACCTGAATACAACTTCTAAATTTGTATTCTTCCCAAATGCAACATTACGAGTCAAAGGTTACCGGCTTAATTTCTTTACCACTGGGAAACACCTGTCACACATGAAATGGAAGTATAGGAAATAGCTGGCGTAGATGGAGCAGCCGGTCAATATGATAAACAGCAGCATTCATCAGACAAAACAACATATATCCATCCAACCATGACGCAGTATCAGCGAGTCGGGTTAACTGGTAAACCCGCCTAACCCAACCGTATCAAGCTAGGGTCTTGTTTATCGAGTTTGAATTGAATTGAAATCTGTATGAAACCCGACCCGTTGACATCCTTATTAGTGACATCTTTCAAAGAGTGTGATCATGTTTCAAAACAATTGGCTTCTATGAGTATTGAGTTAGTATGGATAGAACGTCGTCTATGGACACCTCCTTAGACGAGTCTTCCGGCCCGCTTGGTTGTATGTATCCCAGTGGTTCTCTGATGTTTTTTACCATGATTTGCAATTCGTCACTGACCCAGACAGTTAGACCATTTAACTTGAAAATTATTCATTCAACCGATTCTGTTTTTCCCCTAACCGGAACTTTACCAAAAATGTTGACTTGGGCGGGTGACCCATGGATCCATTCAACTTAGACAATTGTTTTGGCTATTCTTTATTTTAATTATTATTATTTTTTATTTTCTTAAAATTGTAACGGGGTACTATTCTAAATTGATTAAGACCTGAACCAATTATATTGTTAATAATATATAGAGAGGTATATATCCTGTAATTTTTGTTATATTTTATGTCTAAAGTGTAACTTTTATAAACAATATATATGATAAATTTGGCTAAAAACACTTGTTTTATCAATATATAAACAGTTTAGTATTTTAGTGTCAATTTTATTAAGATAAATATTATAAAAAATTAAGTTCTAAGCTGTCATTATCATTATAAATTTAAATATAATTAGATAAGACCCGATTTCTTATGATCCTGATTAATAATTGGTTAACCCCCTCCCCCCCGCACCTATTGACAGCTCTAATAATACTAGGGTTGTGAACAAACTTTGAAAGTCTAATACCTAATTATCTTACATGGTACTTAACCAATATGTCCACTCAGAGTGAAAGAAATAAATCAAACTTTATCAACCTTTTTCCCTTTTATTTAACCCTATGTATTCTTGATTATTCGGTGGGTTTGATCAAACATATATATACACCGGAACCAACGCATATTATGGTGTCCGGATCTGGTATACATGGATCCATCCTGACCCCGACCCATTGACACTCTTTTGTATGTTGTATATACAAACTTGTTCAACTGGTATTTAGGTTAGAGCATGATGTGACCGATATGGAGTAGATGTAGATCCATGAATGGATCCAGCTTGATGCCTCTCCTTGAGCAATGCTATTTGCAGACTGTTCCATAGAATCAAGAACTGATTGGCAAGTCTATCACATTTCTAATAGATTAGAGAGAGAGAGAGAGAGATTATCTTGTTACATATAAATGATCATTTTTATTTTCTGTTGATTGAACTTTCTCTAATTCCATACACTCAAGAGCAGATTAGCAAGTTTTTTTATTGTGTTTTTAGCATTTGATTCAAAGAAACTGTTGAACCTAAAAACTTAAGCTGGTATATCAGATTCTGGACTAATATTTTTATTATCTAACAATTTGTTGATGTACAACTGAATTGTTTTATTGTCTGAAAAAATATTTTGTCCATTAATAGAAATTGAATTATCATTTTAACTTGAGCCTCATTTTAACTAGTTTTATCACCTCCTTTGAGAAAATGAAGAAATTATTGTCATTTAAGCCTTGTCCCAATTACATGGGATCCGCTACATGAATCCCACTTTGTTATTCTGTTCAGTGCAGTATCATATTCATTGTTAAATTATGAACGTTTAAATCAGTTCTTATTAGTTATCCACATCCTTTTTGGTTTGTCCCTAACTCTTCTAACCCCTTTTAACGTTCGTCTAAGTGCTGTAAATGATATAAATGAAGTAAATCCGGGTGAAATCAACCTCTGGTATATCAAGAGAGCAATTAATATGCCCATCCATGAAGAACAAACTGGATTAGCCGCACCACCCATGCTTGTTACTCTTATCTACCTCTCACCTCTGGCACTGAATAAAAAGTAGACCTTGTTTCACCATGTAGTGATCTTCTCTGGTGTTTGGTGCAAGATGAATATAACGGGTCAAATCAGGAAACAGGTTGCAGCTTCATCTGCTCCTCTCCGCCCCACTCCCCCCCCCCCCCCCCCCCTAAGGGAGAAAAGCCAAACAAAAGACGCAGTAGGTGGGATAAGATTAATGAAGAGAAGGGAAAGTTTGAAGTCAGTTACCTCATTTAACAAATTTTTATTTATTTATTTATTTTTTAAAACCTCCACGCAAGATATAGTATCCCCTTTGGCTTTTTATTGTATCGTATCCTCCACTTATCACTGTTTCTAATTATAGAAATAGTGTTTTATATAACCATCAAGGAACCCATGCATGTTATCTTACTCCTTGACAAATAAAAAATAACACACACAAAAAAAAAGAAAAGAAAAAGGAAGAGTATAAATAATTAAAAAGAAAGAAAGAGGAAAGAAGCCAAGAGTAACCATGAAGTATTTGCGACAAAGAACTATCCTGTATTTTGAACGTTATAACATTTAGGTCCTCCAATCATTTGTGGACATTAGATTTCATCCTCATAAAATTTGTTCTGGTACTATATTCGCAACATTTATAATCGTACATTTGACTTAGTTTTGAAAGATATAAATGCAAATACATAGAGTAGGGGAGACAAATTTTCACCTAATTCGTCCTTTTAAATGGGTTGGATTGTGGATAACCGTTGAATTAACTAGTATTAATTCTTTAGCCTTTTTTTTTATTTTCTTCTATTTGAATTAAATAATTTATAATTAATGCATTAATTTTTTATTAATTATTGATTAAATTTAGTTTTGTCTTAAATCAACATACTTCACCCAACATAAATCCAAATCAATTTGACCCAAGTCTGGACCAGTTCAATGCGGTCTGACTCGATCCAACATATACCGATCCGAGTCGACCCGAATCCGAAATAGACCTCGAACGGGATGGCTTGGTACCACTTGCTTTGCCCGGTTTGGGTTGTCCGGTCCAACCATTATTCACATAGTCTGGCTCAACCCGCTACAAGCTAATCCGGGTCGATCCAAATCCGAAACGAGTCGACCAGGTGGGGCCCAAACCCTAAACCGCCTCGCTTGCTGTGCCTAGCGTGGCCCATATCTGTACACCAGACCCGAATCCGGCATGGTCCAATTTACTTATGTTGACCTACTTCGGTTCAATCGATTCGGCCCCAAACCCATGCACAAACCCGATATGAGCTGACCGAGGTTAATCCACCATTTGACTACCCGGCCCGGTTTGGTTTGATCGGATTGAACTGTCCCGGTTGGGGTATGGCACGACCGAATTGAACTGGTCTGGTTGGGGTCTGGCCCGACTAAATTGAACCAGTTTGGGCGGGGTCTAGTTCGACCGGACTTATCCGAATCTAAATGGTTCAACCACTCTTGAACTTGATGTGATTACCTTGAAGACAATCCAATTAGATAGTTCAAATTGGTCTGACCGGTTTGAACCTATGTGGTTCATCAAATCCAAAACCCGAACATAGTTAAATGGCTTTGCTACTTGTATAAAAATAATATGCATGTAATGTGATTTAAACATTCACCACTTGTGTAAATAACTACTATTACTACTAAGTTATGACTAACTTATTTGTTAAAAAGGAGTTATTTTTTGTTTTAAGTACATAAATATAAGATTAATGGGTTTGGGTGGATTTAATTAGGCTAAAGCGGGTTTGAATTAAACCCAGCCCATTTAATTTTATATAACTGGGTCATTAATGGGTTGACGAGTTAAATGGATTGGGTTAAAATTCAACTCAAACCCAAACCCAACCCAACCCAATCCGTTCAATTGCCACCACTACTGTAGAGTGTAAAACCTCATATTTTGTATTATTTTCTATATATTTGCATTGTAGTTATTGTATTTAGACTCCTTCCAAACTGAGCCTTCTGAAAATGATAATTAACTTTGTCCAAAAAAAGAAAAAAATTCTAAAGGTTAGGACTGTATCTGGTCCATCCCTCCAAAGACCCAATAATAGCTGTACTAGATCCGGACTCACGGACATGGTAGGGAAAATGCCCCTTTCAACATGCAGGACATCAGGAAAAGACTGGAAGATAGTGTGATCCAGCTCTGCACGTCGCAGGGCAACGATAAGGCCTCTGTATAACTTCATTGTCGGAGTTGAAATCAACCCCCATAAGATAATTTACCATAACGTCCCATAATTTATTCCCGCCGTATATTAGGAACATCTCCCCATAATATTTCATCGTTTTTGGTACTATGATCCGAACATGTTGTGGGGGGTTGATTTGAACTCTCATTATTATTGTTTATTAATCCAAATGTAAAAACATATTCTAGAGCAGCAGCATGTTTTCCGTAGGAGCGGTAGGTGGTAAACAGGCGAGACGGTCAGTGCAAACCCCATTCGAGCAGGCTTTATAGTCTTCCATGGAGAATATCTCCCCGTGGAATAAGTAAGATGAAGTTCCCAATGCAAAACTGTAAAAACTGTTGGAACGAAGTTGGCACTAACTGAAGCCGAATCTCATGGCTGCCATTCCATCAATATTTGTAGGTCAAACCCGTGAACATGAGTAGGTAAACAACAGCACAGTTTCGCTTCTTACAGTCAACAACCCTATAAAAGACTACGATCTTCACTTTACTCAGTATAATTATTGTATTATTAATTGAATGGATAATGGGAAGCCTCTGCTTGTAACGAATATATATATAGGAAAACTGTGCTATTTCGCAGAACCCTTCATTTGATTGTTTAATAGTACAGATTATAGTTAATGAAGATAGGTATTTTCATTAGGAGAGTCAAACAAACTGCGGCTCCCATGAATTTGGTTCTCTGTTTCAAGCCAATTGAATTGATAATTGACATGATCATGCACAGCTATGTTGAAAATTTTCTATTCATTTTTCTTCTTAACTTCCTGTTGGATTTGTTTGACATGATTAAATATAAAGTAGGTGGTTGAATGGGTCAGTACAGTGAAGTCAATTCCTATTACTTTTCTTTCAACAGCTTTAAATAAAGGGATGACCATGTTATAAAGCCTGCAATATATTCATTATTATTGTATTTGTGGAAAGAGAAATCGTTGCATTGGTGGTGCACCTGTTTGGATGAGGGAGAGAGGGATAGGACAGAAAGATCAAAGTTGACTTCTCTAGCCATGTAGCCATTATGAAAATTGAAGTTAATCCTCCAAAAATAATATTAAGCCAAACGCCCCCTCCCCCCGGATCTCTAAATCCTCCACATGAGCACAACCCGTGTTTAGTTGTATGCCTTCCTCTCAAGTGATGGTCGTCAGATGGGAGCACTTAATTGCAGGTCTGGATCTCCTGCACTTTTTCCCTACACATCCGTTCAATCTGTGGCAGGTGTTCCATTATTTAGACCCCATATGGTGAGAAAGCACAACCGAGAAGCTTCATATAGGTGAGGAGTTGGTTAAGAAAAGATGCCCTTAGTAAATTACTGTTTCACAAGCTTCATTTCATTGTTTGGAGCCAATCAGCGTAAGGAACATTTTGTGCATATTTTGATTTGAAAAATAAAAATATATTATGATACAAATTTATATATATATATATATATATATATATATGTATGTATGTATGTATATATGTATGCATGTATGTGTGTGTGTTAAAAGAAATTGTGGCAAGAGCCTTAGGCCATCTTTGGGAGTTTTTATTAATTGGGCTGGGATTACATCATTAAGTACTTATTGGTATTTGGGAAATAAGCCTGAAATATGTGTTTATTTTAAAAATAAAGGCTTATTTTTTAAGCCCAAATTTCTAACTTTTTTTAAGTGCTTATACAATAAGCACTTATTTAATGTTTTTTTTTTCAAAATTATCCCTAGTTGAATTTTAAAATACCACTTATAAAATTATCCCTGGTTGAATTTTATAAAAGTACCTTTAAAAAAGGGTTTTTGTAAAAGTGCTTTCATAAAAATTCTTTTATAAAAGTATGCCTGTAAAAGTACTTTCGTAAAAGTGCTTTTATAAAAGTGTGTTCAGAAAAATACTTTTATAAGGGTAATTTTAAAAATTTGAAAGAAAATGAAGGACAAAATAGTTACAAATGCTCATTTAAGTGCTTATTGGAGAAAAAGACTACCAAACACCCGATAATTTAAAATAAGCACTTAAAAACTGGGGTGTCAAATGCAAATAAGTGCTTATTCGAATAAGCACTTATTTTTAACATGAACACTCCCAAACGTGGCCTTATGACAATATCAATTGGGCCAAGTGGTACCAACTACCAAGTCCAACCTAAACAACTTATTGCTCTTAAATGTGATGCACAAGCTTTGTTAAGTGGCATTTGGACAGGAGTCATGGGACATTTCTAATTGGGCGAAGTTGAACTCTATCCATCTTAGCATTATTCTTGGATTATGTACTGTGAAATAAATTAAAAAAAACAAAAATCTAGAAGAGATTAGGGAGAGGGAGAATCACTCTTTTATTAACTTAAATTCAAAAAATTATTGATTTTAATTAAATTATATTGTTATTAATTTGTACCAATTTTAATTAATATTTTTTTTGAGTTTGTTAACAATTTGTATTGTTTCTAGTTATGCTAATTTTTTATTAATTATTTAAATTTTATTTTATTATAAAGTTTATAAAATTAATTTTGCTCATTTTAGAGTATGTTAATAAAAATAAGTTATTTAATCTATTCTAATTAATAAGTTAATCCTGTAAAGTATGTAGCTGATTTTTAATTTTCCCTTATTTATATTTTCTATTACTTTCTAATTTTTAATATTTCCTCAATAAATATTATTTTTAATATACTATTTTTTCTCTTATTTTATCAGTTAATTTTAAAAAATAAGTTTATAATTTTTTGTTATTTTATGAGTTTTTTAGGAAAAAACTCAAAATTTATTGTTTTTTTTAATCGACAAAATTTTTAATAATTTTCTATATTATCTTCCTATATTTTTTTTTTATTTTGTTTATATTTTCTAATTAATAAAATTATTTTAATGAAAATTTATCTCATTTGCTCTTTTGCTTTCAAGTTTGCATAATTGGGTCAAATTGGCCAAACCCTATCAATTTAGTATATGAAATGGCAATTGAAACTGGCCAAACCATTTCCTGTTTTGCTAGTTTCCTCAATTTCCTAGGAATTTGGCAAAGTTGGAGGTACAACACAACAACCTAATCCATTTGATCCTACCACTCAATGATTCCAAAAGTTAAGTTCATCGCAATGGCATTATAAGACAAAAGAGACAATTCAAGTTCATAAAAAATTAGCAGTGAAATTTTCACATAATTTATAGAAAAATTAGTGATTTTTTCATAGACTTTTTTTTGAAAATATAAAAAAATATATTTTTATTCAAATTTTGATTAATAGTGAAATGAATATTTTAACAAAAATATGTTAATTAATAGTGTTTCTAATATTTATTTTCAAGACATTTGTTTAAAATTTATATAGCAGATTTGGCAAGCCAAACTAGATCATTCAAGATCTATTCAAATTGGCAAGTAAAAATTTATATTTTCTTTACCCATCTTCTTGTTGTATTGTTTACCAAATGTCAACATCAATACAAACAATGGTGCATGAGGCCCAAAACATCCCATGGAGAGAGAGAGAGAGAGAGAGAGAAAGAGATTTTATAATGATAGTATTAAATTATTAGTTATAATTATAATAATATTTTAATTAATTGTTAAATTTTCTGAATTCTAGATTTTTTACTCATATTATTTGAATAATTAAGTTTTAACTTGAAGGATTTTCAAAAAAATATATTTAACTTAAACATTAATATTTTAATACATTGATGAAAAATTAAAATGCATGTATTTGGAAGATGGAGAGAGATAGAAATAAATAGAGAGTGAGAGATAGGGGAGGGAAAGAATAATTAGAATTGGATGAATTATTGGGCATGTGAAATAGACTAATACCCTGGTGACTTGGCTTAGTAGGAGGGTTGGGAAAGGGGAATGTTGGAAGAGTAAAGAGTAAAGGAGGAAATAAGAAAGGGGGAAAAGGAGAAAGGGGAGGAAGGGTGATGTGGACAACCTTTCTTTATATATATAGCATAGCTATTATAAAAATATAGTCCGAGACCTCATCTAACAGTTTGAACTTTTTGGTTGAATATTTCTTTGAAAATTTTTAATATTAGAAAACACTAATATATTTGATACTACAAATCATATTTCAAAATAAATCAAAACATCTTATATCATGACATCATATATTTAAATTGTTTTTAGAATCCTTATTATCATCTTGTCCCAGGGTGGAATTAAATTTTAAAATATTGCATTTTCATACGTATTGAAAGTTGGGAATACTAAAATAGATTTAGAGGTAAAGATTATCACAAACAGTACATTTTCGAAAAATTTTCATTCATAATTTACCATCAGATAATAACATTAAAAGGCAGCCGGATCTCCTGGCCACACTGACAAAATAATAATTTACCATCACAAACAGCCGGGCATTGGGAACATCTGCACATGAATGACAATATACAAGTGCCGGAGATATTCTCAATGCACGGCCACCTTAATTACCGAGGGATTGCCCACCAATGTTCCAAGTCTCAAAGAAATCCATGTGAGAGGATTCTGAATTCAAACTACAGCTTGTGGGTGAGAGTGCAGATATGGTTAAGGTGCTGTTTGGTTTCATTTAATTTTTAATTAAGTTGTCCTCCTCTTCCCTGGGAGCACTGTCCATGAGAACGACTTAAACAAGACCTCACAAATTATTTAATTAAAGAAACAATGTTAAGTACGGAATTGTTATTTAATTTTGAGAGTTTCAAGTTTCAACATAAGTTCTTTTTTATTTCCCTGTGATGAGTGTAGTGACTTCGTTTGACCAACCCTTCTGCTTTTTATTTCATTTAAAATAGGATCATTTCGATAAATGCAGTTATTTGGATAATTTTTTTTTGAGAATGTTCTTTTTTTTTTTATAAAAATAATGTAATGATCATTTTAATTGTAAAAATTTATTATTAAAAAAAGTATTTTTGTCTTATTCAAGTATTAGCTAAGAGTAAAGTTATTTAACCACTTAAGAAATACCTATTAAAATAAACTTTATTTGATCACCACATAAATCTGAATAAAGAACAATGAATTTTTTATCAATGGAAACTAAAATTTTATTAACTAAAATTTTCTCCTCTAAAAATCTGAAAAAAAAATGCCCCTTAAAAAACAAACTAATGAAAAAAATAAATGAAAAATGCACTGTAACCCACATTAAAATTTTGAAATCATAGCTCCCCATAATCTATTAATAGCCCCTTCCTATAAATTGTATCATGCCCACCGTCACGATGGATTAAGAAATCTGAGGTGAGAGCTTCATTCTTACAAAGATAAAATATCACGTCAAGTCTGTATCTGACTCGGATTAAAGCACTGGCGTGTTTAAGAATTATTGAGGTCTCGCATTTTTTTTCCCTGAATCGGGGCCGCAGGAAATGTCTTCTCTGATAGCTGCGATTGTTATGACTACAAATTTGCTCTCTGCCAGTCTATCTTCACGTGACTGTACTTGTCCTTGCACTATTATTTGATATTCTATAATATAAGGATGATGAACAGTTTAGATTCGATTCACCAGGGCAATGATAAAATATTAGGCTAACAAGTGTGAAAAACATATATTTAAGTACCAAATGATCACTTTGATGCCTATGTTTTTACGATTAAATATATTTTATACAAATATGTTTATAATATTGTTAAACGCATGCACATGCCAAAATACAAATTTATATTTTAAAATTTAAATATAAAATTAAAGTTCCAATTTTTAAGCCTATATTTTTCAAGATCCAGCCTATTCATCTATTAGTTTTTTTTTCTGAATTAATTATTCATGAGCTTTTAAAATATTGTAATTTGAGGCATTTTCTTTATAAAAAAGAAGACATGTATTTAAATGTGCTAACTACATATCAACGTTTTTAAAACTGGATCGGACAGGTGACCGTTTTGGGTCTGATTCTCGGGTTGAACAGTCGGATTGTATGATTCGAACGGATGGTCCGCTCTGAAAAAGAAAGAAAAAAAAAACAGTAGCTAAAAACCATTGTCTGAGTCAATGATTCAACAATTTGACTGTCCGGGTTAGCGATTCATTCACCCAATCAACGGTAACTGGTTACGAGCAAGAACAAATTTTTGTTCAAGAGATGATTCTTTCTGAAGCTTAATTAACTATTCCAAAAAGGGAAAAAACTCGTATATTTCTTTGTCTGAACAAAGTAAGGGTTCCATTTCTTAATCTTAACCCAATACAGAGTCACTCCCAAGATATGTATAGACAAACCCATTCTTATTGTCAATGACTTTCTCTAGTCTAGGGTTGTATTTAGTACCATTGACGTTACTACTCAACGTAGATTGATAAATACAATGTTTTTGAATTGTCGTTGACTTGGACGGTTGAAACATTCGGCCCGAAAACAAGCAACCGGTTCTGTTTCACCCCTAACCCATTCTTAGGTAAAAAATTGTTGATTTTGTCAAAAAACCGCTGACCTAGACGATCGAACTGTTGACTTGTTTGACCCGGACAACGGTTCACAGTATAAAGTTGCAGGGGAGAATTTGTGTCTCAGATCTGAAGAAGAAGAAGAAGAAGAAGATCTAGGAAATCTTGCCATTATCATCGTCGGTGAGCATCGAACCTCTTCCTTCTTCTTCCCTCATTCCCTCATTCCTTTCCTTTCTCTTCTTTTCTTTTTTCCTCTCCTTTTTTTTTTTGTTTCTTTCTTTTTTTTTTCTTTCTCAGCAACAACATCACTTTTTCTCCTTACTCAAATCCCATAACTCATAAAATATTTTCCCTAGTAGAAAATCGTCTAAACCGTTCGACCCAGAAATCGGTAACTAGAACTGTTCCATTTCCACATTGGATTTTAAAATCTTGGATGAATATAAATGGGTGAAAAGTATATTTGTCACATCACATACGAGAGCCATTTCAGCTGGAAAATGTATATATGAGACTAATCGTGCATTGAAATTAGCTAAAAAAAATAAGCATTTACAATATAGTTGAATTGTTTAAATTGACATGCCAAGTAGGCTTAGTTTGGAAAGAATGCAAATACAAATACGTACGGTACAAATATTTGTATTATACATATTTATAGTTGCACTCCTCCCAAACCGAGCTGTAGAAATAGTAATTTGAATTAAACAACCCAAAGCTTTGGATAAAAACAAAAAAGATACCAATCACAACCTAGAGTTAGTTGGCATCCCTCCCTTTATCAAGGCACTGGTTAAAACTTGTGGATTTGGTCCTATCCAGTCCAATCCAATATGAGTCCATTATAGATGGATTAGGTCCAATTTAATCCAATGAGAACTTTCGACTATTTTGGACCAGTCTAATTCAATATTTGGATCATTCAGTCTATTTAAATTGGTTTTAATTTAGATTGGTTTCAATTCAAATCTAGTCCATTGACACCTATATTTTTATCTTTTTATCAATGGACCAGATATTGATTTAATCTGACCCAATTCAGTATAAATTTATTATAGATGGACCAGGTCCAATCCAATCCAATAAATACTTTGGACCATTAAATATGGACTGTTCCAATTTGATTTTCCATACTGATCCATCCAATCTTTACAAATTGATTTTGATTTGGACAGGGTCCAACACAAAACGAGTCCATTGACACTCCTACTTTCTACGATGCCGTTGGTGGGCCAAAACTGCATCACTCACACATACACACATACAAAATCCCTTTCTTGTTCTACAAAATCTAATAATAAATTAAATAAAATTATATGGCCCAAATTATATATAAGTTTTACAAATTATTTTTCCTCCCTATTAGACATGAGATTATATATGCTAGAAAATATTTAAATACCCACATTCATAGTGTCTAATTCACAACCACCCATTTTCTTGTTCCACACTTCAAGTGATTTATTTTTTAAATAAATTTTCACCATGTTAATAATATCTTAACAAAGCTTATCTATCTATCTATATCTGTGTATGCCGTGTATATAACATTGACAAATGAAAACACGGGTTTGAATCTTAAAACACTGAGCCTTTGGAAAAAAAATGCCTAAGGTTAGATTTGCATCCAACGCACTCGTGGCAAGCCTCCAGATAACTGAGAGTATAGCATTAGGTAATGGCATTTAGATATACATCATTTTCTTTCATGCATCATCATCTAGACCTACTACTGATGAAATTAGCATGGTCAACATTTTTCAACCTGCTTTCACACATACCCACTTCAATTCAAAATATTAATTGATTGAAATAAAAATTACAATCTCATGGTTTGATGTTTATCTGCCAACCTAATTCATTAATTAATTTATTTGTTTGATGGGTCTACACAATGGAGATTTATATTCATGATATTTTTTTTTTACTCTTATAGTCGCAAATTATAATTTAATAACCTTGGGTCTAGCTGGAGTAAAATTCCAATACAAGCTAGGATATATGGATACTGAAGATAGGGGAAGCAAATTAGCATAAGACATTCAAGAAATAATATTAGTTTTTTATTGATCTTTTAAATATATAAAAATAATATGAATTTATTATAGACATATTTTTTAAATTATTTTTATGGTTTAGATAATTGTCTAATTCTATCCTTATTGTTTACATATTGTCTTAGAGTACCTTTAAGTTTTTTTGACAATTGTCTAAAATATCCCTTATCATTAACTTTGTAAAACAATAATAAAACACTAACAGACATAAAGTGCAAATATGAATTTCTTCAAATACACATTTCTCGATAAATCCAGTAACACTTGAGCACAACCTTGAAATTCACATTTCTTCAAATGCCTTAGAAATGCTCATTACCTATTTAATTCTTACCTATATTTTCTGACCCTCTATCCATATTTACTAGTTTTTGGCCTCTTTTAAGAAAAAAATCCTAGCTCTGCCCTTGCATACATCCATTTGTGAATATGGCATAGTGCATTATGCCATACACTTGGAAAAATTAGAGAAATCAGGTCAACCCGAGCACAACCCAACGTGGAAAGGCTGAAAATGGTGGTTATGGTTTAAAGTACCGATACATCTCCATACACTCACTGGCAAGGTGTTTCGATACTTTTATTCCATATGTGTTTTTTTTTTCAATTTCTTTTCAAAATTTCAGTTTTATATATTTTAATATTATTTAATAAATAAAACATGGTTTCCTGAAAATACCGTTGAGCTCAATTTGAACTAACCAGGCTCAACTCCCCCCCCCCCCAGGGTGATCATTTCAGCCCGGCCCGACCCAAAAAATCTGGGCTTGGGCCTAGTTTTTTGTTAAGGCCTGGGCCCGCATTAGGCCTATAAAATTTAGAGCTGGGCTTGGGCCTAATTTTTTAGGTAATATTTTTTATAATATTTTTAGTATTGTTTATTTATTGAATTATATATATAAATAAAAATTCTCTCATATGAGGTTAAATTGGACATTTAACATTTTTTAAAATTCAGAATTCAGAATTCACAGCAACATTATCTACATTCAGAGTTCAAGTAAATAAAAGTTCACTAATACCAATATAACTCTTAATGTAATTATTACACTTTCAGATGTAAAACTTCAAAGCAAACGAACTGGCCCTTAGGGTGAGAGTCAAAAGCCATGCACGAAAATTCTAATAGTAACTTAGGGTATTATAGGAAATTCATGTGCCCATTTAATTCTTTATAAGTGGATTACAGTCCACTTATCCCTAATTATAATTACTTTTTTTTTTACCTAATATCCATGCTGACGTCAAGGTACCATGCAAGCCCATGAGTTGTCATTGAAGCTTCTCTTTCAAAAGAAGACAATAAGGATTTGTAGGCACATTTGCCATCTGGTCTGAACTTATAACTATGTGACGGGTCACGTGTGAACCATCGGAATAGTGTACCTCTCTTACTTATATATATATATAGAGAGAGAGAGAGAGGCTGCTTTCAAGATTTAAATTCTGATGACCCAAGTTGCAATGAATGAATCCAACTTTTGTGCCAAGGCCCACCCTTCTTATAGACTTAAAACCCAGATACCTTCTGCTGTTTGGTAAGAAAGCAAAAAGCATATGTATCTTTTTTGTTTTTTATGAGGCTACGCAACCAGCGGTTGCAGGATTCCAAATCGGCAACTATGCTGGAAGAATCCAGCTAAACTGAATTGGTTGGTGACTACGGATTTGATCTCAAGTCTATTTTACAACCAATATAGAGAACTTTATCAACTAAACCATGGTTGCGAAAAGCACAATGCAAATGTAAATTTGGTCAGAAAGTGAGAATGTAATGGTTTTACATTAATAAATTTTGTATTGTATTTGGTTGTGATGAATATAAACACGAATGTCAAGACCAAAATCTACCTTTTCTATATTAACAACTTTGAGTGCCAAGATTTGCTTCCCTTTCTTGAAAGCAAACATTTGCTATCATTTTGAATGCAAAAAAATTCAGGAAAAAAAAAAAACAGATTTACTTTCATTTTTGGTACAACGATGATTTTTTACCCAATATAATTGAAAATCAAACTGGAATACAAATTAACCCCAAATTACATAATTGGTATGGGCCTTATACAAATGTATTAAAAAATAAAAGAAAAAGAAACAATGATTCCAAGTTTCCAACATAACTATAATCGGGGCAGAAAATTCATAATTAGAAGTTTCGAACCAACATAATCGGTTTGGTCTTATTACTAGACCCGATCCATTAACTGCTATGATTCTTCTCCTTGAGGAACGAACGAACGAGGACAAATGAATTCACTTTTGGTAAGATATATGGTGTCGTAGCGCAGAACTAAATGTATTGCTACGACTAATATGTGGTTTGAACTTTGAAGTTTGAAGACGAATGAGGATCCAGAAGCGCATTTGCCATCATGTCCGGACTTGGTGGGTTTGTGGACTCGGAGCATTTATCGGGTTGACAGGTGTGTTGTCCATCTACAAGTCCAAAGTCCAAAAGTGGGTTGAGGAGGAATAAGAATCTAGAAGCACATTTTACATCTTGTCTAGACCTGATGGGTTACACACTTACATGGACTCGGAGCATTTGTCGAGTGGACCCGGACGGACACGAGGTTGGGCCGGTGTGGGGTTATGGTGTCGTCGTTCATCTATAAGTCCAAAGTCCAAAACCCAAAAGCAAGACCCACACCCTCGTCACGACGCCACCTACCCTTCATTCCAGAGAATGGGGTTGAATTGGGGGCTATCTACAACAAACATTTGAGGCATAAACACTGCTAATAATCCCTTACGTTTATCGGGGGTAGAGTTAAGAGTTAAGTGAAGACTGTTCGGTCGTGTTCTTCAGCCCTTCGCCCTCTGGGGGTTAGCTTAGATTCAAAGCCATCATCTAATTCCCTCCATCTCTCGGACTCTTGCCTTTATTTATTCTCCCATTCTCTCCTTCTCGTCACCCTCATTCAGATCTCCTTGTCTCCTTCTGTGTCTTTCTCTCTCTCTCTCTCTCTCTCTCTCTCTCTTCTAGTCTCTTACGTACGAGAAGTAGAAGCTAGCAGACTGGAGGAGTGAGTGGACCAAGGAGAGAGAGGGGGTGTTTCAGATAAAAACCCTTTTTATTTTTCTTGATAAAGCTTCGTTTTCCTTCTCAACCAACAGCAGTCATTAGCGCAAGAACAACAAAAAAAAAAAAAAAAAAAACAAAAAACAAAAATGGCCGAGAGTTTCCCAGCAGAGAAGATGGCTAAGGTCTGCCCGGAAGAGCTGGCAGAGAATGGCCCGGCAGAAAAGATGGCCAGGATTTTCCCTGAAGAAGAGGTGACCGAGAGCTTCCCAGAGAAAAAGATGGCCAGGGTTTGCCCAGAAGAAGAGGTGACCGAGAGCTCCCCAGCTGAGAAAAAGATGCACAAGGCTGACTGTACTCGAACACTCATTATCGGTGCCACCGGTTTCATCGGTGGCTTCATCGCCGAAGCTTGCCTCGCCTCCAGCAGACCCACCTATATTCTCGTCCGTCCCGGTTCCAACTCCCCTTCCAAGGCCAAAGCTATCAGAGCTTTGCAAGACAAAGGAGCCGTCATTCTTCACGTACATCTCTCTCTCTCTCTCTCTCTCTCTGTGTGTCTAAGAATCTCAGTTTGTCTGACCATGCAAACTTCCATCTGATGTATTAACTTTTCAGGGGAGCATCGGCGACCAAATTTTGATGGAGAAGATACTGAAGGAGCACAATATCGATGTGGTGATATCAGCTATAGGTGGCGATAAAATTTTAGCCCAGCTTACCCTCATCGACGCCATGAAATCGGTCGGAACCATCAAGGTAACAGTGCAAAACACAAAGCTCACCCCGCTAAACTCCATAGTCCATACTCCACACAGCTAACGTACGCAATGTGCGTAGATTCGCTACCTGTCGTCGTTGTCGAACGACGGAATAACAACTTATTTATTTTTTCTTATTTTTTTTTCGGGTGGGAAATAAATTAATATTAATCGTGCTATTTATTATGTGAGACAGAGATTTTTTCCATCGGAATTCGGGCATGACATTGATAGAGCTGATCCCGTAGAACCAGGGCTCACCCTCTACAACGCCAAACGCCGTGTTCGACGGATGACAGAAGCCGCCAGCATACCTTTCACCTACATCTGCTGCAACTCCATCGCCGCTTGGCCCTACCACAACAACACTCACCCTTCCGAGGTTCTTCCTCCGTTGGATTACTTCCAGATCTACGGTGATGGAACCATCAAAGGTATTGTATCTCCTTATTAAGTCCCTACGAACAAATAATTATGATTATAATTATTTATTGTTGTTTCCACATCACATCAGGATCAAAAGGTTCTAATCAAACGGTCTAGAGTCTTTACATAAACAAGTGTGTCCCCTCAAATCCACGGATCTTCTCGCCTCCTCCTGCCTTTGAAAAAGTGGAGTCTGGTGGACCAAGATTTAATTGAATGACACGTGTATAGAAATTTACTGTTTCAGTGGGTGGTCCGAGTGAGTCTGGAATAATTCTGGATCCGCTCCTTACATAGGGACTCACAACGACCTCACAGGATGCTCACAGGAGATGTTCTCAATGCACGGTAGATGTGTATGTGAGACGCCCATTTGTCAGGAGCAGATCCCGTAACGTTTCCGATAAAGGATGCGATGTGGTTGTGACTTGTGAAGTATGCTCAGTGAGGAGCAGATCCCAATTGTCCGAATAGAACCGTAAACTATTCAAACTCCGGCATGAAAAGAGTATCGTCAATTCGTCACCGAGAAAACCATACGGAGGAGGTGGTCCCGTGAAAAATGTATCCTACTCTTACTTAGGATACATTGCTTAGTAAGTGTGTCAACTCAAAATGAAACGTGAAGAATCTGGATTTAGTAAATTTGTTATCACATTGTGGATGGCTTAAGTGTTGTGAGGATGGTGTGACAACAACTTTTGTGAGGATTAAATTCGTTCTGGGTCCGAAGGCTCTTGCCCGAGCGCAAAACTGGTTCTCACCAGTTGATTCGAGAGAAAACTGAGTGAGACATATATGTCCCAAACTAATTGTGCTTAGTGTGCGTTTAAGTGTATCTACCATAAGAATATATCACGTCTTTGTTTGGTGTTATGCATGGGGAGATATTCTAAATGTACAGACTAGTGTTTTGTGGGTAGGTGTGGTCAAAGTTATCATGCATAAGAGATCCCGAGTCATGTAATCAATGAAGAGGAAACATACAAGTGATGTGTGTTCAATAGGCCCTAGGTGTATTGGTGTATTCATTTTTGATTAATTACATAAGAATATAAATATCTGTCTTCTACCAATCCTTTTTCCATAGGGGAAAAATAGTGTCG
Organism: Nelumbo lutea; assembly: GCF_056320005.1. Classification (NCBI taxonomy): domain Eukaryota; kingdom Viridiplantae; phylum Streptophyta; class Magnoliopsida; order Proteales; family Nelumbonaceae; genus Nelumbo; species Nelumbo lutea. Next base: position 21,985,511 of record NC_142686.1, on the reverse strand, counting down.
GGATTCTTTTTGGGGGTTGCAAATGGGACTACAAAAGTATGGTTTTCAAAATTAGATTAGACCGGATGTTCGGACTGGAAAAACCAAAAACTGGTCATTTGATTGGTTCCGTTTTTTCCCAAATCCAATTTTTCCCCAAAACCGTTGATTTGGATCAGCAAACTGCTGAACCGGCTTGTTAACCGTTCGAACTATTCAAACAGTTTTGACCATTTTTCAAAATTTTTAATTTTTTAAATTTTTAATTTTTTTGTCAGAATGGACTGGCTGTTTGAGTTGAATGGTCGGACTGTTTGAACCGATAACCGAACCCCTGACCGGTTCGATCACCGCTTAAGTTTTAAAAACCATGCACAAAAGCAACAGAAAGGAAACAAGGGCACTCTTTTTTTTTTGTTTCTTTATTGGGTTAGGAAAGAAAGACATTAATTTGATAAATGGGGCACGTGTAAGGTTTAAAGACGTAGGATACACTTATAATTAATGGAAAAAAGACTATGTTTGGGACTTTTCTTTAGGAAAAGAAGGTATATAGTAACTTTTTTGTTTTGCAGTAAGCCTTTTTGGTCAAGATAAAATTTGAAAATCAAATGTTTTTGGTACTTTGTCAAATTTTTCTTTTGTTTAGAGAGAGAGAGAGAACAAAATCACAAAACATTGTAGATAAGAAACTATCTGATTCTCACCTACCACCATTACAAGTAGAGCAACCATTCCACACCATAAGCGCATTTTTTGGTTTCATTTTCTAATAAAGTATTCTTATTTTCCTGTTCTCCTCCTCAAATGAGAACAGAATCCAATCCAGATGTCATTCATTTACTGAAGAAAATCCAAATGTCCTGTCAATTCATAGAGGGGATTTGATTCCAAATGAGATTTTAATACAATAGCATTAATAGAGGCAGGGTTTTGTCTGTAGCAGAAACAAGAAACCAGAATGGAAGATGGGGTTTTGTATACAAATACACTGCACGTGCCCAACAAACTAATTTTAGTACTTTTCGGTCCACTGGGCTCTCCAATCTTGGTGGGCTCCCGACCTTCTTCTAGACTCTGTTGTTCTACTTTTAGTCACTGTTCTGGGTCTTGCAGGTTGCAGTAGTATGAATTTTCTTGCCTGTTTGTGCTTAAAACTTAATAGCAATGAGCCATGTTTACGGTGTGGTCCTCTGTGTATTGCACAGCTTATTTTGTTACCGGTGCCGACATCGGAAAATTCACCATAAAAACTGTTGATGACATCCGCACCCTCAACAAATCAGTCCATTTCCGGCCACCCTGCAACCGACTAAATATCAATGAGCTTGCTTCTTTGTGGGAGAGGAAGATCGGAAGGACCCTCCCTAGAGTTACCATCACAGAGAACAATTTACTTGCCGCTGCAGAAGGTGAGATAATAATTCTTGAACGGCTTCTTCTGCTTTGATCTTCTTCACTGTTTGTTAACTTGTTATTGATTGATCATCATTCATCAGCATTAATGGCTTCCTGATATCTGCAGAGAATTGCATCCCGAGCAGTATTGTTGCGTCCTTGACTCACGACATATTCATCAAGGGTTGCCAGATTAACTTCTCCATTGATGGGCCGAACGAGGTCGAGGTGACCTCCCTGTACCCAGACATTCCATTCCAGACTGTGGATGAGTGCTTCGATGAATTTGTGGTCAAGGCGGTGGGAGAAGAAGAGGGAGTGGAGCAGCAGCCAGTGAGCAATGGCGAGATGGGCAAGACAAACTCGATAGTAGAATCACTGAGCAGCGAAGATGGGCTGAGCAAGAAGAACCCTTTAGTAGAACCATTGGCTATTGCAGCTACATGTGCTTGATTCATCATCCAATGTCATTACATCTGTGGATTGATTGCAATTTCTTGCACTGAAAATGGAATTGTTGGCCCAAAATCCTCCTACAATCATCTCGTTTCCAACCACCGAGAATTCTTGTTTGGCTAAGCTACTCGAATAAGCTTTAAGTTCATTCTCTCATTTTGATTTGGCTGTATTAGGTAATATATTAATTATGTATCCAGAAGTTAAGAGCATTAATTTGATGTTCTGAAAATATTATTGTAGAGCATATGAATAAATTCGCCCCACTTTGGTACATCAATTTTCGGCCTAAGGTCTCTCTGTCAATGAATCGTTCAACTTAAATACCTCAATCTACAGACCCTATTAAAATTTAATTAATTACCATGAGGTGACGAGGGTTGAACAATAGACTATTTGGTCAAAAAGGCTCTATTAAGAAACTGTTGGGTCATCATCATCATCATCGTCGTCGTCGTCCAAGCCTTTTATCCCATGAATCTTGTTTTATTTAAAGTTATTCGCCATTTGATTAAATCATTTCTTACTATCTTTATGGATGTCCTTTTTGGGTCTACCTTGAACTCTTATATATGGCCCCTTTAAACATGCCTCTTCACGTAAATTAAGTTCACTGGGCTCCAATACCATGTCAAGGAACCATGACAAAACAAAAGGTGAGACATTCTTTCCCCTGGCGTGGGATTTGAGCACACATCATATAAAAAAGGTTGTCCCTTTAAAGAACTAACTCATCTGATAGGGGCTAATCACTGTCCTAGAGGCATTGATTTGCAGTCTCTCAGCTATCAAAGCTCCACAGACCATAACTTCTACGTACTCCAGTAGCCTACGGATGTGCTTTATAATAAGACTCTCTCTACTTCCTATAACAAGTCGGTGCATAGATAACTTTTATGGAATTGGTCTAAAGAACTTCCATTGTGTGTTGAGGCTTGGCTCTGTTAGCTAAAATCTATCTATTTAGGTTCATTAGTAAGTGCGCATGTATTTTTCATGTGACAATTTGTAATGGTGATAGTAAATAATATGTTTGCAAAATGATTTTTCTATTTTATAAAAATTATTCTTATTTGTCGCATTTAATATTGTTTAATATGACAGATATGTGATGTTAGAGAAGTGTCCAGATGTTTTCTACAATTTTATTTGTGTTTTTATACTTTTGTGTATTTTCATCTTTTCAATTTTTATTATTGTTTAACTATGACATTTAGGGGTTGACACATCTTGACCCAAATGGTTGAATTGTTGAATCACCACTAAACAGGAAAATAACTCTATTTGGGGTTAGTTTAAATTTGTATTTTATTTATATCATTAATAAAACAATTATTCTTTGTCACATTTATTTTTATTTAACATAGTTAATTAATATAGGTTTCAATGAAAGAATGAGCGTTAATACCTAAATATAAGACTCAATGAGAGTGAATTGAATGAGGAGAAATGTAACATTTTAAATTACACTTTGTGACAACCAAATTCCAAAATAGGGATATTCTAGCCAACAATAGGATTCAATGAATGTTAATGGAAAATAATAACTTAAATATAAGATTTAATGAGAGGAATTTGAATGAGGAGAAAATTGGTTGTTCAAATTATATTTTTTCCTTAAAATTAGTGAGGGATCAAATTAAAAAAAAATGGGGTATTTTAGTCAAACAAAAGTTCCACACTCTCATTCACACATTTAATAGTAGTGTAGATTGATTTTTATACTATTAAAATTAATATTTTAGATTTAATTAGTAGAATTTAATGATGAGAAACAATTCTACCTTAAATATAAGATTTAATGAGAGAATGTGAGTTAATATCTTATATATGAAACATAGTGAGAGAGAGAATTGGAAAATGGTTTCATTTCTAGTTGGTTTGAATTTTATATTCCATTTTAATTATTTATAAAAGTATTTTTTATTTACCATAGATGCATCCAAAATTTTCTACATTTTTTATATTTTATATTTTATATTTTTATTCATTTTTGAATGAGTTTTTATTGTTTAATTATGCTATCATGGGTTGGCCCATTTAACCGAAAATGGTTGAACTTATAACAACCACCTAGACAAAAGCACAGTTTTTTTTTCCTGGGTTGATTTTAAAGACATAAACAGTTATACTATTATTATGTATTAATCTAGTTAATGGAATTTAGTGTGAGAAATAAAAATTCCTTAAATATGTAATTCAATGAGGGAGAATGAAAGTTAATACTTCACAATAAAGATGTACCATATTTCAAAAAGAGATGTATTTTTGTCAAGAAAAAACTAGAAAAACAAGACTCTATTAGTACTTTTTATAGTAGTATAGATATAGATATAGATTAATTTCTTAATATTGCACATTCCCAAATAATATCATAGCCCATATTATTAAAAGAAGAAATTTAACATTAAAAGTCCTTAAAACATGGATGGCTCCTATTTAACATAACCTAAAAGCTCTCAAATTATATCTAGAGCTAGACATGTTCATGGGCTAGACCAGGCTTTGCGTCTTTATCAACAAAAAATGTCTAGGCTTGAGCCCAAGCTTGAAGTTCGATCTGTACATAAAATGTCATATTTTTAGTGTACTTTAATAAATTAATATTATATTAATTTAGAAATAATTTAATAAATTAATAAACTAATTTGTATTTCCTGAATAGTAAATTAATATTTGATAATAATTTAATCAATAAATAGATAAAGAATATATATTTTTATTATAAGTAATAGCATCGGGCCAGGCTCGGGCCTAGGCCAGCTTATTTGAGAAAGCCCGACCCCAACCTGAAAAATAGTCAAGCATGGTATTTAAAGCCCAGGCCCGAACTTATCGGCCTGAAATTTTGTCCAAGCCTGAAAAATAATGGGCCAAATTGGACTGGCCCATTGGCCACTTGACCCATTAACAGGTCTATTTGGAGACTAGATCTCTTACAAGATAAAACTATGTTCACATAGCTCCAACCACACACTCGGAATATCTCTTGTACATGAATATTAAATTCATGGGGAGATGTTGCTAGATTCTTTGCTTTCAAAGTATGTGCAGACTTTTTGCTTGAGTGAATCTTGTCACTTTTGGTGGTGTTTGAAACCAATGTTGTTTCTTGAGAGGTACTTTTTGAGAAAACGGTGCTGCATTGGCATACATTTTCTCATATAACATTTTTTATGTTTTTCTATTTGGTACCATTGTTGTTGCTATCAGAGACATTTTGAGTGCCATGTCAACATACTATTACTAGCAACAGTAAAAGAAATGAGAAAACACCAACCACACTTTTCCCAATTTTTGAGGTGCAGTTTCAGAATTCATTTTTCGAAAAAATGAATAATCAAACATCAAGCATATGAAAAAATAGATTTTAGACGTGATTAGGGCTGGCAATCTTGACCCAAACCCATTTGACCCACCCAACCCACCCAAACCCACCCAATCTATTGATGAGTCAATATGTGTCGAGCAATCCATTAGGGTCAGGATGGGTTGGGTCGCGCAGGTCAAGATGAGTTTGGTCAAAGTCAATCCTACCTATACTCGCCACATTACACTTCCAAACCACTATGCCAAATTTTATTTTGTTAATGAAAGTGAAACAAAATAGATTGTAATACCTTTCGTGTTCACATGCAATTTTATACAAAAACATTTTTACAAAAGCAATTTTGCAAAGTAATTTTATGAAAATAATTTTTATGAAAGCAATTTTACATAAGTACTTATAAAAGTATTTTTTAAAAAGTTACTTTTATAAAAACACTTTATGAAAGTGCTTTTACGAAAACACTTTTATGAAAGCATAAGATCACTTATAAAAGTACTTTTACACGAAAGCACTTTTATTAAAGTATTTTTACGAAAATACTTTTATGCGAAAACACTTTTGTGAAAGAATAAAAACACTTTTATAAAAGTATTTTTCTGCATTTTTTGTAAATTTTTTGGTGCTTTTTTTGCATTTTTTATGCATTTCCTACAATTTTTTGGTTTTTTTTTTTTTTTGCATTTTTTCTATTTGTTTTGTAAAAGTTTTGAATTTTCTATAATTTTTTAGTAATTTTTGTATTTTTCTACAATTTTTTTATTTTTTTTTGCATTTTCTGTATTTATCTACAATTTTTGCTTTTTGGGGTATATGGGTTGACCTAACTCGTTTTTGTCACATGACAGCCTTGAGAGAGATTATTCTCTCAAAATTTAATACTTTGTGTATGCAGGTCGTCCCTACCCATTTTTTTATTTATAAGTGAGGGTCGGTGGGTTAGTATGGGTGAGGGTGGTTAAAGGTCAATATGATGGGTCAAGTGGGTCAATATGGGTGGGTCAGAGTGGGTTAGGGTTAGGGTGGATTATGACCCTTTAACTAGGATTGATGATGGGTCATGGTGGGTTGGTGGGTCAATATGGGTGGGTTGATATTCAACCTTTACCCAACCCAACCCAATCCACTCATTTGCCACGACACTATTTTTTGAAAAAATGGCATTGGTTCCAAACATCCATGGCCATATCTGAACTAGATCCTTGAAATTAAACCCATATTTGATCCATCCAAAATTACAGGTGGAAATTGCTTAGCAATGGAGTTGCAGCATCAGAAAACGGTGTTGCTGATGTGTAGCTTGGAGAGAAAATGATGTCTTTATTTTTGTTTGGAATCGTTGCTGCTAGGTAGGACGTTTCCTGAAGAAACAACAACTTTTTCTATTTGGTACCATTGTTCCAGGAAATGTTTTCAACACTGGTACCCATTATCCAGTGCCACATCACTGCCTTGTTGGCAGCAATGAGCTGCAGCTCTAGGAAATGCCAAATTTGGCATTGCTTCAAGCCATGGCTTCCTGATTTTCGAGGTGTGGCTTGGAGAACCGTTTTTTTATGGAAAAACAGTTCCAAATAAATGCTCGTTTCCTGGAGCACTGTTTTTTCCGATGTAGCGCTGATGTGGCACCGTTGGTCCAGAAAATGACGACGATGCCAAATAGCCACTCAATCAATCAACTATCGACTTCATTTCAAGATAGTCTAACGATTGCACGTGGATTAGGGTTCAAAATATCACATTTTATTGTGGGGCTCGTTTAAGAAATTCTACATTTTAAACATTAGAACACCTCCTAACATGTTTATCATTTTGTGTATTGTGCATGATGATACTTTGAACCATGACGCAAACAAGATAAGGTCTCTCAGACACGAGCGACCACAAAGAAGGATAAAATATAAAAGCCTCCCTTGAGTGTTCTGACATTCATATAAATCTTCCTTGAGTGCACCAGCTAATCAGCCGTCTGGTTTGCCTCCCGATAGACATGTCTATACATCAGACATCTTCAAAACTCACCATTCAGCTTGATGCAGTTCTTGATGATGTGTCTTATCTAGGGGTGGCAATGAACTGAGCTTTTCAAAAATCACAGACCGCCTATCAAATCCAACCTCAAAGCATGTTTCAGTCATGCATCTGGAACATCTCGTACTTGTAAATTTTTAATTCATGGGAGATGTTTCAAATGCACAGGTGAAACGTGCTGTGAGGTCGGAGTGAAGTGCATTGTGTGAGCAGATCCGATCTCCACACGGACATCACTAGGAAAGAAGTTGGAATCACATTATATATGAAAGGAGTTCACACTGGCACCCCACATGCACATCTCAACGTGTATTAGGAATATTTCCCGTAGTCAATGGGAACTGTTCCCAATACATGGTTAGGATGTACTGTGGGGTGCCCGTGGAGCACGCTCTGTGAGGTGCAGATGCAAATTCGTATGAAAGATAAACCGAAATCTCTCTTCTTTTCAGCTTATGTCACCTGTTTCCGACAACCCGTAATGTGTATACAAATTTTTTTCAGAGGTGAGGCTTTTGTTACAATCAAAACCCAGATAAACTTTATATTTTACCCTAAAAGAAGTTGGGATCTGCCAACAAAACACGTTCCAAAACCCCCTCATTATCTGACCCAAAAAAAGTGATCTCCCCCCTGTATCAAATGCATGGTTTTCAAAACAGGACGATCAGATCGGAAAAATTAGAAACCAACCACTTGACCGGTTTCATTTTTCCCCAAAATTGTTTTTTTTCCCTAAAACTATTGATTTTGTTCAATAAACCCCTGAACCGGTTGGTTAACCGTTCAAACAGTTTTGACCGTTTTTCAAAATTTTTTATTTTTTTGTCAGAATGGGCCAGCCATTCGGATTGAACGGTCGGGCCATTCAAATTGATAACCAGACCCCTTGACCAGTTCGGTTTTAAAAACCATGATGAAATATGCTGTGTCCAACAGGAGATCTAGACTCAAAAGCAAAAAAAAAAAAAAAAAAAAAACATTCAACTCCACCTACAAGAAAGCCCCTACTTGATTCCGATTTTCTAATTCTGTAGTAACACCAACACTCGATGTTTTAAAACCGGCCTGGAACCAAAACCATTCTGGTCACCAGTTTTTAGATTGACAATTCAACCACTCAGTTCGAACGGATCAAACAGGTCAACTGTCTAAGTCAACGGATTATTAACTAATTCAACAGCTTTTGATCGGAAAACAGATTTAGGGTAAAACAGAACCGGTTAGTCTCACACTGAACTCCACACCAGGTAACACAACCTCTTGTTTCCAGATATCGAAAAACAAAACAAAAACTCGTATCGGGCAATCTCATGTCCTGCAGACGGGTATTTCTTACACACACACAAATATATATTCATTTTGCAACTGTCTAAGCAAGATAATATATGATCATTTTAAAGAACCATCCTCATTAAGCAAATCCAATGACAGTGATAAGGTTGCAGTTGCATCTTCAATTTCTGTAATAAATACATGCTGGAAGACACAATTACACAACACTTCCTTACACCATTAATGGCATTTTTTTTCCTTTTCCCATAATATTGTGTACTAGTGTATATATACAATCAGAGAACAAAACAGCTTTACAACATGATCAGAGCAACCACATTCTCCATCTCTCCTAATGCTTGCTTCTGCTAATTTAACAAGCAACAGGTTAAAGTAGTAGAGGCCTATGTCAGCGTCAGGGACTCTGTAAATGCAAATTTTATGTAAACTATGTATGTGAGGCCCCTAGCCCCAGCCTTAGTGAGGAAAGGGAACAAGTACAGTTATAACTCTATACATCATAGACAGGCAAGCGCTCCTCGATCACGACCCGGCAAATGGGGCATTTTTTACACTTTTCACAGCAAGTACTGTAGCACACAACAAAAGAATTAAAATAACAAACTAAATAAAACATACTAGACTAGTCATAATCATAGATGCAGAGTCTAAACCTGCAAACGATGCGATGCCTGCATGGAAGCAAGACTGTGCTTATCTCTCGCTCAAAGCAAACCCTACATAAGACCTTTTCCTGAACAATGTATTGAAATACATCATGTAAGCATGTAGCAGACATCAGGACGAGGAACTAAAAAAGGATAAGAATAGAATTCTTAAAGGCAATCTCAATTTCCCAACCATTCACACACTTAAAAACAGAAATATCCCAAAATCCAAATAGCATAATGAACACATGGAATTGGATTTAAGTTATAACTCCATCCTTGAATGAATGCCGCCAACAAAAGGAGCGATAGATAGATATAAGGCCATTTACTAAACATTGGTACCAGCTATTTGGGTCTGGGAGGGGTAGACTGGATATGGACCAACCTTTGGCATTTTGTTGCACAAAGAGGCTACTCTCATGTATCATCAAAAAAAAAAAAAAAAAGAGGCTACTCTCAGGCTCGAACCAGCATTTTTGTACTTCGCAGCCTAAGATTTTACCATTACACCAAGTAACGGGCCCTCCCTATTATGAAAATCTTGGGTTTCCTCACCCTATTAACGCATGACAAGACATTCCAACTTTGTATTGTGGTGCCCCTTTTCGTGGGTCCCACCATGTCAGTAAGGCGAGTTTCCAAAAGTTGCATAAACTCAGTTTACTGTAACTCTGTTCCATGCACAATCAAATCCATATGGTCATATTGCCAAAGTATGTTTGAACATTCTTAGAGATCTTACAGACAGAACAGTATATATAGCATAACATTCTATTAAAACATTGGGAGAACACTGTTGCATACATTTGTGGATTTCAAAAAATAATGAGCACTATTACAGTTTCTCAAGGATTCATCAAGTCCGGATGAAATATTCAGAAGTCTGAGGTTCAGAATGGTTACCAAAACAAAGATTACATATAATAAAATATTAATTTCAACTCAGCTTCTTGGTTAAAACTTGATGACAATTCGGGTGAGGTCAAAACCTAGTTTCAAAATTAAAAAGATACGAAATTGCTGTTTTGCATATCCATATCTATCGGGATCCTAATCTGTGGTTGATCCCATAGATCAATTGATTGATGAACATGCTTGCCCTAGTATTGATATCATGACAAACGGCAACCCTTCTAAGGTCATTAAAAAATTCCACATTTGAAATTGGTGTATTCAAACTTATATTCAATAATCTATACAAGTATAAAAATATCCATGCAGCAGATTGGTTATACTCCAATTCATAAAGCTTAACAATCACAACACCCATTGTAAACATACTTCTTCCTTTTACTGGCAAACAGGGAGGAATAAATATACAACCATCAAATTTAAAAACAAAATCAAAATTTTCAAGGAAATGATGGGAACAACGAGGCAGCTCGGTGCATAAATGCAGGCTGATTATCTTTTTGCCATGAAATTGAAGAGTTAAATAGTTAATGTCCTTTTTATTTCTGTTATTGGCTTCCATGAAATTGATTATCATTTCGGAAAACTAGTGATAACAGACATCATATGATGATATGATATGAACTATTCATGTTTGAATCACACTATACTTCCTCATTCAGAAAATTTATCATGCATCTGTTAATTTTTACTACACCATCTACTGTTTATAGAAGCTTTTGCATTTCAGCCTTCCAAAGTCACCATGTCAACAAAGTAATCAATCGCTGCTATACCTTATGATGCTCAGAGACTTGCAAGGGTGCAAATCAGGTTAAATAGTTCAGTTTGTGGCATAAATTCATATCCAACACTCTGTTCAATCATGTCCTTGCCATGACTAGGTAACATAGGCTATATTACTGGAAGATGTTGGTTTACTTAGATCAACTCAAGTGGAGATTTCTATATGAAAACCTAGGAAGAACGAACTGTTTGGGGATCCTAATATAAGCAATCTCAGAAAGTTCTCTAAGCATTTGAAAGCACTTACAGTGCTTTCAAAACCTAGTCACTTATTTTAGGGAAACCCTGAAAGCTAAATTAGAAATTTAGAATCTAAGTAATTAGTCTTGAGTCTTGATCTCAGAGAGCCTAGAAATGCATACCAACATGGACACTATCAGAAATGGGGGCAACATTTCCTGATGCAGATGTGCAGTTAGCGCATACTGAACTATTCTTTTGCCTTTTATTAAAGTTAACATTTCCTGAAATCCAACATATACAGGTACATGTAACATGTCCCATTTAGCATGTGCCTAAAGTATTTTATTATCACCAATTGTAAGGAAAAAGATCATTAGAAATGTATGAAAGAATATTATATACAGAGATTTGTTGGCCGCCCCCCTTGTTCTTATAATTCCCCGTAGGGAACCATAACACAAAACATATTCACCCCTCTTTTGCTAACCCATTTTCCATACTGTTAGACAACTTTGGAGTTCAATTGAAAATATTGTTCAGCTACTCTGCCAAGCATCTATGCTCTCCCTCAGAACCCGTCTGAGAGTCCAAAAATCTATTTTGTTCTGTCTCTGCTACCACACCACCACTTTTAAGCCCCCTGCTACAACTATCCCTCTATAGTTCAGGGATTTCACCATTCTCAACCCTTGTAATGTTGCTAACAATTCTGCTCTGGGTGAGTTCTCCGCATCAATGGGTTCTGAGAACAAAGCTAAAATATTACTACCAGTACTTCTAAAGACCCATACGATGCCAGAAGGGCCCAGGTTCTCCATGCTGTACCAGTCGAGAAGTTCAGAGGTTCATACAGTGATTTTGTCTTATTTTTAAGATAAATATCATTTTTCAATGGGTTTGACTATGATACCGAAAAGAGTAGTAACAGTAGAAAGGTTTGGACAACCCGTTTTGATATAAAAACTGTAAAGGAAATAAGAAAGGAAAGAGGAGAAAATGTTTCAGCTAAGAAAGAGGGATGAGAGATAGAAGAGAACGGGAAAAACTCAGAATTAGGTCTATCCACCCCTTTCATTAGATTATATACTCATAAATAAAAGAGAGTACAAAGACAAGCATGCCTTAAAAAACACTCTTAACTTAAAACATAAACTAATGGTCCTAAGGCCCAATAACTCCCTAACTATGCTATGTAAATAAAAAACATGTTATATCAGCCCAAAACTCAACACTCCCCCTCAAGTTGGGAATGAATCATAGATCATGTTCCAGCTTGTTTCTTGCAACTCCTTTTGTAAGAGCATCAGCAAGTTACAAGTCAAATGCAACATATGGCAAGCAAACTTCTCCGGATGTCACCCTTTCCCTTATAAAGTGTCTATCCACTTCTATATGCTTCATCCTATCATATTGAACTGGGTTGTGGGCAATGTTAATTGCTGCCTGATTATCACAATATGGCATCATATGTTCTTTAGTCTCAATTCCAATACCCCCTAACAAGGAACAGATCTAGAGGAGCTCTGAAACACCATGTGCCATGGCTCTATATTCAGCTTCTGCACTTGACCTTACCACAACTGTCTGTTTTTTATTCTTCCATGAAACTAAATTACCTCCAACACGAGTACAAACTCCTGATGTAGATCTCCTGTCATCTAGGCACCCTGCCCAATCAGCATCTGTGTAAGCCTCTAACTTCAATTGTCCATGGTCATGGGTGTCTCTTCAAATAGGAAAGTATCCTATCAATAGCCTCCCAATGCTTTACTTGTTGGGTATGCATGTATTGACTCACCACTCACTGCATAAGAGATGTCTGGTCGTGTCATACACAAGTATAGAAACCGCCCTACTAACCTCTGAAGCATTTATTATGTAGTTCTAATCAATAGGTGTATCAGCTGCCTTTGCCCAAAGCTTTCCTATTTCCTATAGTAGATCTAGAACATAATTCCTCTATTAAATGAAGATCTCATGCTTGGACCTTGCCACTTCAATGCCCAAAAAGTACTTCAGCTCCCCAACATCCTTAGTCTCAAACTTTTTGTGCAGATTCTTCTTCAGGGCATCTCAATCTCACTCAAATCATTTGTTGTAACTACAATGTCACCCACATACACTATCAAAACTAACACCAGTGAACCCCTCTTCACAAAAAAGAGTATGATCAGATCAAGTTTGAGTATAGCCAAATACAACCAATGTACTTCCAAACCTATCAAACCAAGCTTGGGGTAATTGTTTTAAATCATATAGGGACTTCTTCAACCTACATACCTTTCCTTTTTCCACATTATTTCCAACTTGATGTGAAGAATACCTTTCCTTTTTCCACATTATTGTAGAAGCCAACTGGAAGGTCCATATACACCTCCTAGGTTTGGAAGTACATTGGTTGTATTTGGCTATACTCAAATGTGGAAAAAGGAAAGGTATTCTTCAACCTACATACCTTTCCTTTTTCCATATTATTTCCAACTTGATGTGAAGAATACCTTTCCTTTTTCCACATTATTGTAGAAGCCAACTGGAAGGTCCATATACACCTCCTCCTGCAAGTTCCCATTGAGAAAGGCATTCTTCACATCAAGTTGGAAGAGTGGCCAAGAGTATGTAGTTGCTAGTGATAGAAGAATTCGAACTGAACTCATCTTTCAAGTTAAAAGAGTGACCAAGAGTATATAATTGCTAGTGATAGAAGAATTCGAACTGAACTCATCTTTCAACTTGGAAGAGTGGCCCAAAACTCAACAGCATAGATTTTTCCTTTTTCAATATGTATATCTTGTTTATTTTATTCCTTTTATAGAATGATTTGTTCAGATGTATCACTTAATGGTTTTTGAAGTCTTTATGCCATGCTGCATACTCTGGAAATACTCATGCAGTATCAAGTGTCATATTGGGCACATACCATGTTGTTTAGAGGTATACTAGTAGACATTTGGTCTCAGCTATTCCTTCATAGCAACTTCTGTGAAGTTCTAAAACCAACTAAATTACCTCTAGAAATTGCAATTAACAGCTAGACTGTATTGCAAGTTCTAATTCTGTCTTTGGCACCAAAAGTTGGAATTAAGATACAAATAAGCTTATAGATTTGATCAAAGAAAATCAAACAATCCCAAACAGATTTATAGGCATCTTTAGGGAGCTTGTGGAATTGATGAGCTTAACATCCTTTCTCTTTCAGAGATTTGAGAAACATGTTGGTGCTCCTTTGTTACATGGGCTTTACATGTCAGAATTGAATAATAGAATGCATACTAATTCATGATGATCAAAACAATATCTTCACGTTGGAACTTGCAACTAATGTTGCAGTTGTAGCAGATTGCTAACAAGTTACAAGATGAAAGATATTAATTAAATGAATTCGCATCGTGGAAAATAAAAACGTGAGGCAAGTTATATTACATTTTGAAGTCTTTCATACTCCTGCCGACTATATTTTGTGATTTCTGTTTGCTCACCAAGAGCTACCTGCAGTCTCCAGACCTGATATAAGAGTGAAATTAATTAAAGGAACACAAAAGTCAGCAAGCTAAATAATTATTCGAGCTATAACTGCAAAATGAATGGGAATACACAAAAGGGAATGAAATTTACCTCTTCGGCAAGATCCTTTTTAGGCATTTTCTTCACTATCTCAGGAGGATAACCACAAAATGTGTTGTATCTGCATAATCAGAACATAACAATGCAAAGATCAGAATAAAGAAACAATTGACAGACCTTTTTCAATACATGTCACATACCTTAGAGATATCTTGAAACACAAAGACACAGCAAACAATAAACACATAATAATATTAATAATGCACATCATTATAGGAGATACATCATACAGATACTATGACCATGAGACATGAAACTTCCCATATTGCAGATATGCCCTAGCTGTCAGCTATAAGTGATGATAGTATATAGCCCACACAGGTAGCCAGCCAATTATGATTAATAAAAATCAAAGTAAAACATCCACTCAGCATTTACCACAATTAAATAATGTCATATCAGTTAAAATTTCATTTGTGGCAGTTGCAAACAAAAGTTTAAGACTTTAATAAATAATCGATCAAATTACAAATCTAAATGGTTTAGCTAGCTTCCTCACAAACTTGACATTTTAAACATCAAGTTGGAAGCCTTTCTTATAGAAAAGGGTAATG
The DNA here is from genome assembly GCF_056320005.1 of Nelumbo lutea. NCBI lineage: Eukaryota > Viridiplantae > Streptophyta > Magnoliopsida > Proteales > Nelumbonaceae > Nelumbo > Nelumbo lutea. Next base: position 21,970,317 of record NC_142686.1, on the reverse strand, counting down.
TTATTGGTGAATGTTCTTCAGATGCCACATCTAATGGAGTATCCCAGTCTACTTTGGCATCAAATTCTCAGATCTTTAATCCGAAATTCCCCTCTATTGTGCCTGCTACGCAGCAACAGTTTCTGCATGAAACTGCACTTAATGCCCCTACTCCTATAGCTGCAATTCAAGAAAAAGTTGAAAAGGAAGAAAGACAACCAGATGGGGTACCACCTATTGTTGAAGTGATAATATCTTATTATAAGCCTGTAATAGAAGTAACTAGAGATGGCCTCCCTAATTACAACTGATCCCCAATTACCCCCTGCTTAGCTAAAGAATCAGCAAATGCATTGGCCTCCCTCCCCACCCTTTGTATAACCAGATGCATATTTCTTGTTAATCATTTGAACTTCTACATTTCGTCCCTATAACACCATACCACTGAATCTGGATCTATCAGCCAGCCCACTACCAAATTCTCCAAGGCTCGTCTCTTTTGCAATCTGAACACCTTGTACTGCACACAGCTCAGCCCTTAAGGAGTCCCCACTACCCACCAGTCCTGAGTAAAGCACTACTACATTCCCTTATCTCTTATCAGCCCTAATCAAAATTTCCAATTCCTACACCAATTTCAGATTTTTGGGTGATAGGAGATTGGTATTGTTTCAATTATTCATTTATTTTCTAGTTGCAGATGACTTTATAATAAAATTTTGTTTTTCGGAATTCTATTTCTATTTCAAAATTACTGTTTATGTGTAATTTTTGGACTTATTATTTATAGTAATCCTTATAATTACGATTTTTAGCAACTTCTGGTGTCTTTGAATTTAAGTTAGTTTTAGTAGGATTAGGAAAGTGTTATTAGAGTTCTTTAGGAGGTCCCTATAAGTTACCTATGAATTTATTTTAATTATAACGCAATTAGAATTTGATTTGGGTAAGTTTCCTAGTCCAAATTGGAGCCTGTAAAAAAGACATCCGAGTTTATAAGTTGTCTATAAAATAGTCATTGAAACTGCAACTAGGCTGTCAACAGATTGGGTCTGGGTTGGTTCTAGGTAGAATCAGTCCTGAACTGATTATTAATTGGGACAAAAGAATGGACCCAGAACCATCCCTGATTAATAGTTGGGTCCTATGGGGTCTTACCCGATGGACCCAACTATTCTGAAAACTATATTTATTTATTTAAATGATAACTTAAAACATAAATTTTGATAATATAATCTCGATAAAAATAAAAGTAAAATATTAAATTGTTTGTTATCTATCAAATTTACCAAGTCAGACATGAAATATAATAAAAATCATAATAAAATTAGGAAAACATTATATATAATAAAATAATCAGTTTGGGACAAGAAAGAACCAGAACCGACCCAATTATTAATCGGGACAAAATCATGGAACCAGAACTGACATAATCTGTTTGGTTTGGTTCGCACAGTTGGGCAGAACCGACCCATTGACAGGCCTAACTGCAACTATAGAAGAGTTGGTTTGAAGAAATAAAGTTTGGTTTAGTGAATTCTGGTTGTTGTCAGGAATCTTTCTCCCCTCCCCCCTCACTTATTTCTTCTATTTGATTTGTCTTTTTACCATTTAACAGCAAGAGTTCTCTCTCTTTCTAAATTCTTACTCATCCCTTTGTAAACAACAAACTGTTTACTTGCCTTCTTACCTCTATTCTTCATCTGTGATCACCCATAGCCCCTCCCTCCTTCACCCCATAAAGCCCACAACTAGATCTAGAATTAGTAGGACCCCTACCCTGTCCTACATCAATGTGGATAAGTGGGAGAGGCAGTAGGGGTATAAAGCAGGCAGCCTAGATTGATGGTGAAATAGTGGTTAACATATTGCTTTGGAGGATTCTGAGTGGCTGAATGTTGGGAGAGCCAATGGTTTTCGTTTGACTGTTGGTTTTGGTCTCAAAGAGATGCTTGTATAAATTGTCTCTGCTTTGTTTGGATTGTGGTTGATTGGATATTCCCTCTACATCCAAGGCAGGCCATTGTGTTGGTGCCCTAGAAGCCCTGTTATCTTTGTATTTTTCTCTTGGTTTTGTAAAACATTATTTTATTATGAAGAAAGGACACAAGAATTTGGAAGGGAAATTGACAAGGTGTCTTCTCACTTAAACCTTTTTACATGGTTGCTCAGAGGGAGTGAGGGACAGAGTATAGGAAGAAAATTTCCTATACAAAGCATACTTCTCTTGGAGAGCAGTTCTATGCAAGATATTGACAAAAAACAATTTAATATTTGGAGGAAACAACCTTGGAAAATGGGTGTTGACTTTGCAGTGTGAGACTGTAAAGGAATAATCAGTATCCCATCTATGACTATGTTGCCTTTTCTATTATAGGATATGGTGTTACTTCGAACTTCTCCTTAAGTGACATCTGGTTTTCCTCTTACAAAAATTTACCAATTTCACTTTTCTTGTTACCAGTTTGGGGTTACAGCAAGAGATCAACATATGGAATCTCCTTCCATTTTTCATAATAGTGCTATATATAGCCATCATTATAAGATCATGCAGTAGGGTGTGCTTTTAGAGAGGCTGGTTGACGTGGCCTCCTAGTGTAGAGATATTTTACGGGGGGGGGGGGGGGGGGGGGGGGGGGGGTGCATTGCGCCTGAGGGGGGAGGGGGTGCTTGTTGCTATGCCCACACTAGAACTCTGGGAGTGGGCTGTGCTTATAGGCCTCTTCTTTCGGCTGCATCATGGGCTTGGAACTTATCAACTCGCCCTTCGTTGACAACCACCTTGTCCTCAAGGTTGAAAGTTGGGTAACGCTCCATAAAATCTGAGTGGACCTCCCATGTTGCGTCCTCTTGGCAGGTGTCTCTAGGCCATGGGAACCTCCCTAATCACCTTTTTCCCTTTTTTGATCCAACAGTAGTCTAAGACCCATGATGGTTCTAGTTGGAGTACCCCGTCAGTAGAGAATTAAGGTAGGGTTGGTGAGACATGAGTTGCAGCCCTGATGTGCCGCTTCCAATGATTGGTAAAGGCCCAAAGAATCTACGGCAAACTTGGGCCAGTTGCAATGGGCCATCGAGAGTTGTCTGTAGGGCTGAAGCTTGACATAAACCAAGTCACCAGATTGTACGCAACTTCTCCGTGTTTCCTGTCATAATGGACCTTCATTTGTTGTTGGGCCCGATGCAAGTGTTCCTTGAGTGACTTGAGTATCTCATCCCTGTTATTTAGTTTCTCTTCCACTTCTGCTATTGTAGTCGATCCTTGTTCAAAAGGAAGTAGTGTTGGTGGGTCACGCTCGTACAATGCCCTGAATGGTGTAGTGCCAGTGGATATGTGGTAAGTGGAGTTGTACCACAGCTCGGCCCAAGGTAGCTAGCGAGTCCATTATTCGAGTCTTTCCCTAGTGAAGAAATGAAGGTAAGACTCCAAACATTTGTTCACTACTTCGGATTGCCCGTCTGTTTGAGGATGGTAGCTAGTCGAGTGGTCGAGCATGGTACCTTGGGCCTTAAAACACTCTATCTAGAAACGGCTCATAAATGTTGGATCTCTATCTGTGATGATGGACTAAGGGGTCCCATGTAGGCGAGTTACTTCTTGTACAAAAACATGGGCAACCTGTGTTTCTGTATATGGGTGGGAAAGGGCTGTAAAATGGGCATACTTCGTGAGCCTATCAACAATAACCATGATAATTGTCTTACCGGCCGAAGGGGGAAGATTGGTGATGAAGTTCATCGTGATGTCTTCCCATACTTGATTGGGAACTGGGAGAGGTTGTAGGCGGCCCGTTGGTGCCAAAGTCTAGCTTTGTACTGTTGGCACACTTAGCATTTACCCACGAACTTTTATACTTGTTTATACATTCCAGGCCAAGAAAAATGTCGATTGATCCATCTATAAGTACGCAAAACTCTAGAATGGCCACCCAAGGCAAACCCGTGATAGAGTTGTAACACCTCTATGAGAATAGGTAAGCTTTGTGGAAGCACTAGTCGACTCTTATATAATATGTCGGAGGCGGTGAGGGAGTAGCTTGGGGCTGCTGTGGATCCTTTAGAAGTGTAGAGCGGAGTTGGGACAAGGCTTCATCTGTGTGGGCTACCTCCCTCAGCCTCTGGGTCAGGGGGTGAATGGGCCTAGATTCCCCTAAGAGATTCAATTCGTGTCTTCAGGAGAGAGCATCTGCTGCCCGGTTAGATGGGTCGGGTTTGTATTCCGCCCTGTAATTGAACCCCAATAGTTTGTAGAGCCATTTCTGTTGGTCCGAGCTATGGGACTGGTGCTCTAGTAGGTGCTTAAGACTCTGGTGGTCCATCTTGATGATAAATGGACGACCCAAGAGGTAGGATCACCATTTCTGTACTGAAAGAGATATTGCCATCAACTCATGATCATATGTGAACTTAAGTAGGGCCTATGAAGAAAGGACCTTATTGAAGAAGGCAATGAGCCGCCCTTGTTGCATAAAGAATGCATCTATACCTCACTTCGAAGCATCACATTCAATGATAAATTCTTGTGAAAAATCAGGCAAACTGAGTGTGGGAGGCGAGGATACCGCTTCTTTGAGTTTTTCAAATGCCTCTTGGGCCTGGGGGCCCCATGAGATGGAGTCTTTGCGAAGCAACTGGATTAGTGGGTTGGCAATGAGCCCATAATGTTGTGGGTCTAGCTTGAATTTTGTTTGGGTCTGCCATGACTTGACCGGCTGAAACAATGTGGCCCAAGTAGTGTACTCGGGTCCTACCAAAGGTGCATTTGCTCGCCTTAACATACAACTTGTGTACCCATATTAGACTTAGGGTGGTTTGGAGGTGTTGTAAATGTGAGGCCCGGTTGTCACTATAAACCAATATATCATCGAAGAATACTAGGATGAATCGACGAAGATGAGGCTAGAATATTTCATCCATCTAACAGTTCATGGACCTGTATCTGGTGATACTCTGCCTTGATTGTGATTTTTGTTCAAAGCTCGACAGTCCACACAAACACCACGAACCATCCTTTTTTTTACTAGGGCGGGTGCTAAGAATGGGCTAGAACTGGGTCGTATTAGGCCATTGGCTCTCATCTTAGTAACCATTCTTTCTATCTCCGCCTTCTAGAAATGGGGATACCAATATGGTTTTATGTTGGTGGGTGTGGAGCCTGGTAGGATGGGGATATGGTGGTCATGTGCTCATGACGGGGGAAGATTATTTGGTTCTTCAAACACAACAGGGGATTGGTTAAGGAGTTCTTGTAGCTACAGCCCTTATGGAGTGTGGTCAGTAAAGGGTTCTGAGGATAGATCTGGGTCAGACAATTCCGGGCCAATATACAATAGCACCGGCCCATTATCATGATGGCATTGTTTTAACAGCTTGGGCTCAAGATGCTTCGAGAGCCCAGGTTGTTAGCCCCTAAACTTGTGGGCTTGGTCTCCCAATGTGAACTCCAAGGTCAACTTGGCCCAATCATGCAGAACTAGGCCTAACTATCTTAGTCGTTGCATTCCGAGTACCATGTCCGCCCCTCGGAAACTCACTGGGTGTAGGTTGACAATTAGATTCAACCCTTGAATCCGAAGCTCAACCCCTCGATAGATGGTGGTACACGCCAGGCGATGTCCTTTAGCCACATTGATCAAGAAGGCCTCTAGGGGTTCTATGGGAAGGCTCGGTTGTCTTGCGAGTACTCCAGTTATGAAATTCAACGAGCTTCCACTGTCTACCAAAATGGAGATGGGTCATCCCCGTACAAGCCCTTTGATCCTCATGGTTTAGGGGGAGCTAGATCCCGTGAGGGCTTGTAGGGAGATTTCAGGGGAGTCATCCACTAGGTTGTCCGAAATGTCAAGTCCCTGGGTCAGGAGGGTCATCTTCGTCCTTGGGTTCATTGGATTGTAATAAGTAAAATTGGGGGTTCTTACAACAATAACCGGGACTGAATTTGTCATCACGATTGTAGCAAAGGTCGTGTTCCCTTTGTGCCTGCATCTTATCCAGGACAACTTCACTGGGAGTGGCTCAGTCCCTGGGGGTTTAGTCGGGGGCTCGGGCTAGTTAGGGATCTTTAATAGTGGGCCAGGTGGTCAGCTGAATCAACGAAGCCGGTTCAGTCTCTCTTCATGGAGTCGGGGGAAACTAGCCACTGATAAATTAGTGACTAGTTGAAGGGCCTTCACCTCTATTTTAATATCCACCCATAAGCCTCCAACGAAGCTCCCCACAAAGCCTTCCTTGGCCAATCGTAGACACGGGAGGTCAGTTTTTTGAATTCGTTTTGATACTCCTTCACCGTAATAATCTGTTTAAGCTTGGCCAGACTTTCATCAAAGTCTTCATAATTCGAAGGTCCAAAATGAGAGCAAATGGCCTTAGTAAAATCTGTCCAGCCAATATGGGGGTGGGAATGCCAGTACCATTGGTACCATAATATGGCTTCTCCCTCTAGATAGATAGAGGCTAGTGCTACTCGCTAGTGTCTTGGAACTTCATGACTCTCAAAATATCGTTTGGCTCTAAAGCACCAAGAGATAGGATCATCACCTGAAAACGAAGGAAAGATCACCTTAGGAGATTTGTCGAGACCAAAGTAGGATTTGCAAGCACTGCTTGGGTGGAGATTTCTGCTTCTCCGTCCTTCTGGTTGATCAAGGCCAGTGTTTTAAAAGCGCAAGGCAAGGCGTGCGCAAAATTACAAAAAAAAAGCTAAAAATAAAGAACAAAGTCAGAAAATTCAAAAAATTGCCAAAAAAAAATAAAAAATGCAAAAAATTCAAAAATTATTAAACATAATGTTAATAAAAAATATAAACTTAAATTTTAAAATAAATGTTTAAAAAAAACTATTACCTAAAATTAAAATACATAAACATAACATGTAAAGCGTATTCAAATGAAAATATAAAAATAAAAGCAAACATATAAAGCATTTTCAAGCATGTAAAACCCACAATCTCTTTTTCTCCTTAATTGCATTGCTTCAAGTAGATAATGTGATGTAAAACATATTGCATACCCCAAAATGCGCCTCGCTAGTGAGCCTAGGCGCACCTTTTAAATCACTAATCAAGGCTGCCTTTTCCAGGTGAGTTGTCATCATCAAGAACACCTCTTTGATGTCTTTCAGGTCTCCCAACACCTTGTGCACGTCTGCTTTGAGCTTGTCCATCTGCTCCTCCGCAACGGATGATCTAGTGGCTGGCATGGTCAACTGTGGATCATCTAAGCAACACTATGATACTACTTGGTGAGTTACTGCTCACTTCAAGGATCCCTTCGAGGGAGATCCAACCTCCTAAAATGGAAAAGAGGGGAAAAGGGGAATAGAAGAGACAAATGACTTGATTCTCATGCTTCCTTCCTTGATAATAGTGCTATATATAGCCATCATTACAAGATCATGCAATAAAGTGTGCTTCTAGAGAGGCTGGCTGACATGGCCTCCTAGTATAGAGATTTACCAGGGGGCGCACATTGCGCCTGAGGGGGTGCTGGTTGATATGCCCACACTAGAACTCTGAGAGTAGGCTATGCTTGGGCATCTTTTTTTTTTATCAAGAATTTCTTATTCTTTGATGTTGTTTATGGTTCTTCTCACTCATTAAACATGTAAAATCCAATACTTCTGGAGCAAAAGACTCCCTTTCCTTCTTTATATGCAATACATATAAACTCATTAAAGAAAACAATGTATGAGAACTAGTAAACCCACTACCTATTTTCAAAAAATGGAAAATGCTAGAAGAACTAATTAAATCATATTATTGAGGATAAATGGTGAAATGACCAAAGATACAAATAGAATCAAAACCGTAGTAGTGCAGTATTTCGAGAACTTACACAAATAAGTGATGGAAAAGAAGGCCAAGGGTGGATGGGTTACAACTGAACAGATTGTCAAATGAAGATGCATAAGATTTGGAAAAGTCCTTTTTTGGGGAAGAAGTGTGGGGAGCAATTTCAAGTATGGAGTTGACAAGATGGATTCACAATGGAATTCTTTAGGCTGTGTTTGTTTGTAGTATAAATACTGGTGGGGGTGTACTATCGGTCGATTCAGTTCAAATTGAAGACCTAACCGACTATTCGGTTTAACCATTTCTAATTGAAAGTACATGTAGTTCACTATCACCGGAACTACGATGGGGATGTTAAAAGAAAAGCGAAGAAATCCCAATCGGGACACCTCTAAAATGGCACAATGACACTTTATCAAAGTAATGTAAGGCCCATGCACTTGCGATGAGCACAAAAAGCCATCCTACACTTGCGATGAGCATGAAGTGCCATCCAAGACTTGCGATGAACATAAAACACCTCCCCAGACCTACGATAAGTAATCAGCATCACCTGAGACTTGCGATGAACATAAAATGATATTGCAAGAGCCCAATGCACTATCAGCACCTTGTGATGAGCATGAAATGGCAACTCCTATTGTAATGAACGGAGAATAGACCCCAAGGCCGGCGACGCCCGCCTAAGGGAGATTGGCATTCCTTCTGTTCACAACCAGTTGTGACAAGGCACCTCAGAGGCGATTGAGCAGAACACTTGAGCACACCAATCAGATCCAGGTCTTGCCCTTGATACATGTCCACAGGGAAACCTGCAAGGGTACGTAGCCTACATACGCCACACGAGAATCCTTAGGAGAAGGGAAACTCTGTCCCTAAAGGATCTCACTGGACACATGGCAAAATCCCAATGCAACATCCTCTCTCTCTCTCTCTCTCTCTCTCTCTCTCTCTCTCTCTCTCTCTCTCTCTCTCTCTCCTTGTGACAGATATGACCGACTACCTCCAATTTATTGTTTACGTCGATCTACCAAATGCGAAGAGTGTTAACGGGCCCAACATTCCGGTTCCCATTTTACACTCTCATAAACCCATTGGCGTTATAATCCTCGGTGTAGATTTGGTTTTACACCACAAACAAATGCAGCCTTGAGGCTGAGTGGCACTTAGGCAAAACATGAAGAAAGTAATGGAAGACATTCACTCAAGGGTTGCCCTACAGATGTGTCTCAACTCAACATTCATAACTCTCAAATCCAAAAAAAAGGTGGTACATGTGAACTTAAAGTACTTCAGACCCATAAGTTTATTGGGCAGCGTATACAAAATAATTGCTAAAATCCTTGCTTCAAGAATGAAGAAAGTGATGGGTCAAATCATCTCAAACTCTCAAGGGACTTCGTGGAAGCTTGGCAAATTTTAGACAGTGTATATGATGGCAGTTTTATTTCAATACAATGCAATATAATACTTCACTTTTTCAAAAAAAAAAAAAAAAAGGATAACTTTTTTTCTAATTTTTATTGACACAAGTTGGGCTGAGAAGTCATGAATTTTAACCATACACATAGGAAAATACCAACTAAATACACTCTAAGAACATCTCCATAACAACAAAAACAACATCTATAATAAGGGTGATTAAATAAACCAGTAACAAGTGAAGATATAATAACACTCACCCAAAAGCCCCAGCTTGGTAAAGTCGAGCTTGTTCTTCTTGACTTCCTTCATCAATTGACCACCAACCAAGCAACCTATTAATCGTTATTAGCAACAATTTTAATGCCATAAAGTGATTATGAATCACGCTAAATGCCCATATGGATTTTCAGTACATGGTATTTAGCTCATAGCTTGAATCTAGAGATAAGGCAATACCTTGATCCATGATGCAAGAACCCAAAACAGTCATGAGCTCTTGAAGAAAATGTGGTGTATCTGCCTGAGCTAGCTCCACTACATAGTAAAAGGACAATCTTCTCTACCAATCTAAACAAGGAAAACAAGACACCGGCACCTTGCAGTATGAAAAGAGGGGAGAAAAGAGCTGGAAGTGGGATATATCTAGCACCAGCTGGAGTTCCCTGAAATTTGAAATTATAGAGGATGAGACCTACAATTTGAAAAGAGTTGTGTTGGTATCCAAAGTCTTCCATGTGACAAATAGGCATCCAATTAAAGCTCTCTTACCTCCAAGTGCATACAAAGCAAAACCTGAAAAGTGATTAGTGGAATTTTCATTATATGGCCACCAATGTCTTGCAGGCCACACAATCTATCTTGATCCTGATCTTCTTCTGAAGAAACCACTAAGTCATTATTCCAATCAAGATATCTATTAGCTGTAGAAGATGAACTGGTTTCTGTGTTGTAAGAGTGTCTATGTATCACTGGGTTAGACCATTTTGTGCAAACAAGAAATGCAAAGCACTCTGCAATGCTGCAAAGAGAACATAAAAAATGTTATTTGACACGATATTGTGCTATGGCAACTGCAAAGGAAGTCTCACAGTAGAAGAAAATAAATGGTACCCAAAATTTATAAATAAATCCCACCAACCAAGAGCTCCAACAGTACCTGCAGAATCACATGCAAATCAGATACCAATTTGTCATAAATTTTTACTGAATTTTACACCCTGTCTGTAATATAAGGCTTCTGGAGATCCTTACTGCACCAGTTAGAATAAGTTATTCGTTACACAGTGAAGGGGCTAGAAAATCTCAGGGTAAACCAAAAAGGTACATGGGTAGAATTAATAAGAAATAATTTAATCACTAAGAATTTAACAGTGGATATGGCATTGAATAGAATGGATTGGTAAAACAGGATTCATGTAGCCAACCCCATATAGTTGGGGTAACGCATGGATGATGATGATGAGGTAATGATGTAAAGGTTGATTTTAGTCCTTTTTAAGGTCGCTTTAAGTTGTTTGAGTACATGATTCCTCATCACCCTCTTTATTCTACTTGGCATAATGTTTCCTTCCAAAAATTTTCTTGACCTTAACATCCAAAAGGGAAAATCACCAAAAAGGGCATGATCACATCTAGGAACAACCATGTCATTGCTTTTAAGGGATAAGGATCTCAAAGTAATTGTTTTTAAGTGGAAAGGCATTTGCAAGGAAAACCCCATTTCCTAAAAGGCGTTAAATACAAGGTAGGGGTTGGAAGCAAGATGAGTTTTTGGAAGGATCCCTGGTGTTCAGATGTGCCTCTTAGAGTTTGGTTCCATCCTTGTTTTTGGTGACCAGCAACAAACTCAGTGGCTAAATCTTATAATACTATTAGGGGAGAGATAGTTTGGGGTCTATCTTTTAGAAAAAGACTTCAATGACTGTGAATTGGGTCAAGTTGCTGATTTGTTATCTTTTCAGGATGAAAGATCTAAATCCAAAGACCAGGACTCTCAAATCTGGAAATGGTGCAATGAGGCTTAGTAAGGGTGACAGTTTATTTCCCTTCTAGGGCAGTCAGGTGCAATGAGGCACCTTTAAAGGTCAAGTTTATGATGTAGGTAGTCACTTTGGACAAAATTTTCATGAAGGAAAGTTTAGCTAGGTGTGGTTTGTCTCTAGACAGCACTCTTTGCCCTCTTTGTTTGCAGCAGCAGGAATCAACCAGATCTTTTTTTGCATTGTGATTTCTCTAGCAGAAAACGGTTCCATTACTGCAGGGCAGTTGAGCTTTGGTAACAGATCTTTTGGGGTGGCACATCGAAGGCATGAACAAGAAAGGAAGGAGAGTGTGGACTTTGATTCCTCCAGCCATCATCTCGGCTATATAGATAGAGAGGAATGCTAGAGTTTTTTACTCTAAGAAAGGTTATGTAGACTCCTCATTTTACTTTTTGAGGGACTGGCTCTCCATACATAGAGTTCTTTTTTTTTTTTTTTGTGGAGAGCTAGGCGTTCTTTTTTGTCTATAGAGTTTTTTACAGATTACTTTTTGTTGTTCATGAGCAGCACTTATACTTTTTACATTACCTTCTTCAAAAAAATGTTAAATAAAAATAATATCCTCTTATACTTTTGAGAAAAGTGAAGTTATTCCTATTAACCTAGGTGGTCATAGAGAAAATTGTTACAAAGAAAATATTTGGATACCCATTGTTGTTTTTGGAGGACCTCTGATTGGCTGAAAGCCCCCTTCAGTTTGTTTTTCCTAGCCTTCACTCATTGAATGGAGAGACTGAACTAAAAGAGGAAATGGAGTTCAAGCCAGCTGCAACATGGAGAAGAGAGCTGGAGTTCGAAGCCAAAAAGTATGTGTTTGGAAATTGTAGAAACAAGGGACAGATTTTGCCTGAAGATTAGGGAAGAAATAAAAGCAGCTATCTTCCTTTGCAGAGACGCAATGATTTGGATGAAAGGTTTTGTGGATGGAGATATTTACAGCAAGAAAGAATTGGGATGGAAAGGTCAACTGAAGATGGAAAGGAAGAACTTTATAGCTGAACTAAGAAACAACAGAAAAGGGTGGTTTACAGTGATAATAGAATGTTTTGGGGAAGGCAACTGGTAGAGACGGAGGTTATCGAACAGGTTCAGCAGAAGACTCAAACGAATAAAGCAGATATGGGGGAGAGTGAAAGTAATATGGAAGGCAAGGGAGAGCAAACAACTCAGAAGGCAGTGGAGGAACAAAGGCCAAATATGACAGTTGCTCGCTCTGTTAAATTAAGCAAATTGGAATTGGAAGTGGATAAGCTGAAATGGATGAACAGAGTTAACAGTGGGATGTCTTGTAATGAGAGAGAGTTAACAGTGGGATGTTTCAACATTAAGCTTGTTGGGGTGCCATTCAACTTCTGGAATAAGTCGACAGTAGAGACAAAAGTCCATGTGTTGGGTCGCCTGATGGAGGACTGCAGCTTCAGCAATATGACGGCGACCAAAGAGTCGTGGGATCAAGCCAGAGGAGGTGCCTCGTTTGGTGACCATCTTCTCAGAGGAACTGTGGAGGAGGATTTGGGTGCTGACGGAAGTGGAAGCGTTTCTGTGGAGAAGGTGTTCGAAGGAGGAAGACAAAGGTTACATGGAGGAAGGAAGCACACATGGCAGTAACTGAGTGGGAAGAGAAGGAAAAGAAAAGGGAGAACTTTTCTGGGAAGATGAACATTCGAATCCTAGGGAAGTTTCGGGCGGCCACCTTGAAAAAGAAAATAATTCAAAAGATCTTAAATTTAAAAGTCAAGCGGTCAGACCATCTTATGCTGACATGGTCAGGAAGTCGGAGTTGATGCAGGTCAGTGATAAAAATAATATCACGAGTTTAAACTGGGCCCAGGATCATCGAGCCTTAGGATCGAACCAGTGGGAGGGCTCATGTGACTCAACTAATAGTCACGTGGGGGGTAAGTTAGGGGCAAAGACTGCAGACGTTGTTTGGGGTCTATCATCGTCCCCAAAGAAAACTGTTTCAGTTCAAGACTCGAAGAAATAAAAAAAAAAAAAAAAATTGGCAATAGATACCGACCCCCCTACAATCAACAGGTGTTGGAGAAGAAGAATACAGATCGTCCCAATCCGAGATACTCTAGGGAGCAACTGGAAGACTTGGATGTGGAAGATGATGGGTGGATCGACTGTGACTCGTCAGATGGGGAGGAAGGAGACTTGACAAATGATTCTATTGCGGGCAGTTTGGACGACATAACTGTAGTTGTAGCCAGCGAGGAAGACATGTTTGACACTACTCTCCTTTTCGATGCTGAGAAACTCACAGGAGGAATGCCTTGTACACATCCATCTGAGGAGGTGAAGGGAGTAAATAGTGTGGAGTATGGTTAGGGCGATGGGGGAGATAAGCTGGAATCAAGTAAAGATGAACATTAACATTATTGAACAATGGGCAGGCCTTTGGCGAGCAGGTAGGAGGCGTTTCTTGTGAGCCAATCAGAGAAGACCAAAACGGGGATGAGCTACAGAGTCTAAGGAGTTTATCAAAAGATAAGCCTCTGACAGAATGTACCCCAACTATTAGTCTCAATTAAGGAGATTTGCAATCCTCAGCTTCCAAGGGTAGTAAATGCGATAGGTTCTCCTTGCTCCTCTGCAGATCCTGTCTCGGAGTCAAGCCAAGGTATGACAGTGAATTTTAAGTTTAGTACTAATCCTATTCTTCTGTCTGATGCCTGTGTTCCAGATTCCCAGCTAGCCGTGTTGCCACAAGATCAAGAAAACCTTGGGGTGGATAGTATGGAAAGAAGAAGATATGTAGAGAGAGAGGAGGAAGTGGGGGAAAGGATTTGAAAGCTAATAGAAAGTTTCTTGGAGGAACTGAAAAGAGAAGAAATTAAGAGAAATAACAGTGGTAGGAGTTTAGGGGTGGAAGTTCACAAGGAAGTAGGAGTGAGGATAAAGTAGGGGAACAGAAATCGAGGAGTTAATAGGGAAGGTGGGTGCCAAAGGAAGTGAACAGAATGTGGCGGATGTAGACTTGGTAGAGCAATTAATTGGCTGTAGAGTGAAGAAGTCAGAGGACTTGAAGGTGTTCCGAAGGAAAGGAAAGGAGGTTGGTAAGATTAAAAAGAGGAAATTGAGTGAGGCTGAGAGACTAAGAAGAGATGTTGAAGAAGATAAGGAATTTAGTGAGAGAAAGGGGAGGAGGGGGAGTAGTTAAAGGGGTAGAAGAAAGGGGGAAAAAAGAAGTGAAAAATAAGATTTTAAGCTGTAATGTTCGGGGGTTGGGGGTTAGAAGGAAAAGGCCATTAATAAAGGAAGTGATAAGCAGAGAGAACCCGGATATAGTGCTGAACCAGGAGTCAAAATTGATGGAATTTAATGGTGGATGGGCAAGATCACTGTGGAAGGCAAGGGGAATAAATTGGCAATGAGCCCTGCTTGGGGAAGTTCAGGGGGAGCAGTGACAATGTGGAAAGATGAAATTGTAGAAGGGATGGAAGAGCTGATTGGGAGATTTAATGTGTCCAAGTTTAAACAGAGGGCAGATGGGTTTGAGTGGGTGTTGACTAATACATATGGTCCAACTAGATATAGAGAAAGGAGTTGTGGGAGGAATCGGAAGACATCAGAGGATTGTGGGATGGACCATGGTGCTTAGGGGGGGGGGGGACTTAATGTCATAAGATTTTTAGAGGAAACAAATAGTCGTAGGGGTTGGGGGAAACACAAGTATGAGGAAGTGTAACAGTTTCATTAACTATTTTGAACTAAAGGAGGTTCTACTGATGCATGGCACATTCACTTGGTCCAACCCACAAGCAAATCCTATTTGTTTGAAACCGGATAGATTCTTATAGCAGACTGGGAGGAGCACTGGGGGTGGTTACATCTAGAACCCTGCCTAGGGTTACCTCAGATCATTGGCCTGTTGTTTTAACGAGGGAGAATATTGGCAATAAAGGGCCATCACCTTTCATATTTGAGAATATGTGGTTGTTCCACCTGGGTTTTAAGGAGTTAGTTAAGGATTGGTGGAATTGGAGTGCCCCTAGGGCCAATTGGGAGGGTATGAAATTTCATTGGAAATTGAAGGAGCTGAAAGAAAAGATTAAGGAATGGAATACCCTCCACTTTGGTAGGATTGAGGAGAGGAAGCAGGTTGTGATGAATCAAATTGAGGAGTTGGATGCAAAGGAAAAAAGAAGGTACATTTGGTGATAGGGATAAAGAAGAGAGATAGGAGTTGAGGAAGCAATTAGAGGACATTTTGTTTAAAGAAGAAGTTAGGTGGAGGCAAAAATCAAGGCATAAATGGGTGAAGGAGGGAGATAAAAATACCAAATTCTTTCATGCAATGGCCAACGGGAGAAAAAGGAAAAACTTGCTCTCTAAGTTGGAAATTGATGGGGTGCTTCTTACTCAGCAGGATGAGATTGTCAGGCCTTTGTGGAGCATTTTAAGTCTATATATAGAAGGCCCCTAAACCTGAGGATTTGGTTGGAAGGTCTAGATTGGCCAAAACTTTCCGAGGAGAAAGGAGTGGCTTGAAAGAAAATTTGAGGTGGAGGAAATAAGGGAGGCAATATTCTCAATGGACAGATCTAAGGCACCAGGTCTAGACAGTTTCACTATGGCCTTTTACCAAGATTGTTAGGAGATTTTGAAGCAAGAGATCCTCAAAGTTTTCAATGAATTTCATCAAGGGGTGATAAATCTAGGGATTAATTCAACTTTTATTGCATTAGTTCCAAAGAAATTTGGAGCAAGTCACTCGAGAGACTATAGACCTATCAGTTTGGCAAACAATTTGTACAAAATCATTGCTAAGGTCTTGTCTAGAAGAATCAAAGAAATACTTCCAGATCTAAGTTCACAGAATTAAGGGGCATTTGTGGGAAGATAGACAGATTGTGGACCAAATTTTAGTTGCTAATGAGTGTGCGGAGGGTCTAAGGAGAAGAAAGAAGAAGGGGATTGTGTGTAAGTTGGATCTAGAGAAAGTTTATGACATGGTTGATTGGTCTCTCCTAATGCAAGTGATGGACTGCTTTGGCTTTGGGGGAAAATGGTGCAAATGGATCTTGGGGATGTATTGAGACTTATCATTACTCAATCCTAGTGAATGGGTCTACAGTGGATCATTTCCCTGCCACCAGGGGAACTAGACAAGGGGACCCCCTTTCCTCATTCCTCTTTACTTTGATAGCAGAGGTGTTGGGGAAATTAATAGAGAGGGCAGATTCGAGGAACCTAGTGAGAGGATGGAGGGTTGGTAGAGACAAGTTACCTATTACACATCTATAGTTTGTTGGTGAGACAATCTTATTCTATGAAGGGGAGGATGTGAGGTGGGCTAGAAATTAAAGTTGGTAGTGCAGTTATTTGAAAGAATGTCAAATTTAAAGGTTAATTTTGGTAAGAGTTGTGTGGTAGGGGTGGACATGGAAGGAGAGATGAGAGATAGGGATGAGATTTTGGGTTGTGAGGTGTCACAATGGCCTATGATACACTTGGGGATGCCTTTAGGGGATAATCCAAAGAATAACAATTTTTGGAACCCAATAATTGATAGGTTCATGAAAAGGTTAGCCTCTTGGAAGAAGAATTATTTATCTCTGGGTGGCCGAATCACTCTGATTAAGTCTATATTGGCTAGCTTGCCGGTGTATTATGCATCTGTGTTTAGAATCCCAGAAAAAATAAGTAGAATGCTGGAAAAGTTGATGAGAGATTTCCTATGAGAGCCAAGGGAGGAAAGAAAAGATCATAGAGTGGGTTGGGAGTTAATCTCCAAGTGTAGAGATGAGGGTGGATTGGGATTAGGCAATATCCAAAAGAAAAATGAGGCCTCGTTAGGCAAATGGCTGTGGAGGTTTGGTGGGGATAGGGATAAGCTGTGGACCAAGGTAATCTTGAGTATTCATGGAGACATGGACAGGCAGATAATGGCTAGGATGTTGGAATTGTGGCAAGGACTAACATGGCCACTCCTTGGAAATCCATACATGCCATTCTTCCTTCTTTTCTGTAATGCATCAGGTATGATCATTGCTTTGGCAATCAGGTTAAATTTTGGGAGCAGTTGTAGGTGGGGGATATACCTTTGAAAGACCAATTTCCCTCTTTATTCTCCCTCTCCCATTTCAAAAGGAAATGTGTGTTTGATTTTTTGGTCCCTTCTGAGTCAAATTTTGGGTATGATTGGGATTTGGGGCTTAGGAGAGGCCTTATAGGGAGTCAGAATTGGGCAATGTTGTGGACTTAATTCAGATTTTGAATGGGGTGGTTTTGGACCCATCAAAAAGGGACAATAGAATTTGGACTTTGTCCCCCTCGGGGGCTTTCTCTTGTGCTAAGTCCTTGGTACAACAAACCAACAATTCAATTCAGTCTTTCTCAGTCAAGGAAATTTGGGGTGAGCCGATCCCTCCAAGGATTGGAGCTTTATATTGGGAAGCATTCCTAGATAGATGTCACACATGTGACTTACTCCAAAAGAAAAGACCAAATTGGTGCACCCTCTGCAAGGCTAATGGTGAAAGCTCCTACCACTTACTAATTTCATGTCCTTTTGTTTCTGATATATGGGAATGGTTTAGTTCTTTATTTGGTTGCAGGGGGACCCCTCCAGATATACGAAGCCTGTTTGCCACTTCTTTCCTTAGATGGCCTAAGAAAAGTGGTAGGGTTATGTGGAGGTGTGTGAGGGCTGCCATTTGCTGGACTATATGGAAAGAAAGGAACTCCAGGACCTTTTCTGATAAGGAAAGGAACAAAGAAGGTATCATTGAGGTAATAATGGTTAGGGTGGTGCATTGGCTTAAGTCTCTAGATATGTTTGCTGATGTCTCTACAGTTATGCTACTGAATAGCTGGCTGGAAGTGGCAAATTCAGCTCCTTATTCATCAGTTGCCTCTCCCTTATGGTCTCCACCAGGCCCAGGGTGTGTAAAATTAAATTTTGATGGCAGTAGTGAAGGTAATCCCGGCCCCTCGGGTGTTGGTGGGGTGTTCGGAGATGATAAAGGTAAGGTAATTGCTTTGTTTTCAGGCTCCATTGGGAATGGTGACTCTCTAAGAGCTGAGACTAAGGAGCTGAATATTCATAGACTAATTGTGGAAGGAGACTCTAAGCTGGTTAAGGAAAATGGACTGTGGAAATATGCAAATGAGAGAAGGGAGGCTAAATGGCTAACTAGAGGGTTGGAGGTTCAGTTTCAATAGGTGAAGAGGACTGCAAATACTTTTGCAGATACGTTGGCGAAACAAGGGGTGGGAAGGGAACAGATGTTTTGGGCTGTATTGTAATTTTCTTTTCTTTTTTCTTTTTCGGGAGAGTTAAGCCTCCTTACCTCTTCCCGGATTGTTGTAATATTATTGTCCATTAATAAATTGATTCTGTTATTGATAAAAAAAAAAAGTTAAATATGCACCCAAAAAAAAATATCAAACCACTTTTGGTTTATCTCTAGGATATCCAATGACATGGAATCTTAAAGTTCCATCTATGAATAAACTACCATGAATTTACTCAATCAAAATATCTGAATCTGTGTTTTTTTTTTCAAAATTTCACTGTAAACAGTATAGAAAAAATCTAAAACCAACTCCTGAATCTACAATAAAATTCCTCTATAAGACTAAACCAAGACCTATCAGATTCTAGGATAAGGCTGCGTACATCTGCCCCTCCCCAAACCGCACATTGGCGAGAGGCTAGTTCACTGGGCTTCCCTTACACCATTTCCAGTGTGCCGATGTTAGTGGGTACTGTCTATTGCTTCTGTATGAAGAGATTCATATTGCTCTATAGTAAGTTACTAGCTTGTAATATTTTTCTTCCTTTTGGAAAAGGAAGAGAACCAAAAGAGAGGAAAAGAGAGATCAAGTGAGAGAAAAAGTTGTTGATCTAAGCCCACCCTAATACTTACTTATACCTTTTCTAATAAATAGTAAATCACAAGTATAACCCTGACACCAAAGAGAAATGGTCAGATTATCCTTTTAGATCAATATGCTAAATCATTGCATTCACCTTACTACTGAAAGACTGCCTGTGGAAAACAAATTAGAAGTTTAGAAGCACAAATCCAGGTTGAAAGCATGCCAAAGGTCTGATAAAATAAATGAATAAATAAATAAAAGAGAAGAAAAGAATTTCACCAAAGAGAAAGCAGTGCAGAATTTCAAGGAATATGGATAAATTACCAGATAGCTTCAGGAGGGTGAAGGTTGTAGCAGCAACAAAGAAAACCATGGAGATTGCGACCCAGAAGTGCTAAACATTTGAAGAAAGAAGCAAATAGAAATTTATTATCAGTTGACAATGTCCAAATATTATATGGAAGTACAGATTATACTACATATAACCAATGCTTTTCAGAAACTAAGCACTCCAATGTCGTGTATTAATTCATTTTGTATTCGTTTTAACAAGTAAAAGCATTGCAACAAATTTATTAGACCAATAAAAGCACAGGCTTAATTCAAACTAGTGATTTTCAATTGCATAATCATTCAATTGATTTAGCAAATCAAAACAATGCAAGTATGGATCAATTTCAAATTGCGAGCATCCAAAGCAATATTCAATTGTGGAGACATCATCAAAGAGAAATAAATTTCATATTTTTTTATCAACAATAGGAACATGAGATTTAATTGAAGATAGAAGCTTTAGCAATGGCAAGAACACTTATAACAGGAGAACAGTATGGAGCTGACTATACTACCAAGAGAGGCATTACTACATAATTAAAAAGTTTGCTCAGCACCTCAGCCAGGCGTCCCCCATAATAATTCCAACCAACCTACCCCATTTCTACCTCAGAAGTCTGCAAAAACATTAGCAGAGCAGCTAACGGTTGAGATGCCCCAAAAGCCTACTCTCCCTTGCCACTGACTGATGAGTCCCTTTTCCACCATTTGCAGGTAGGTTGAATAACACTTGCTTCCTTGATCAGTGCCTCTTGTATCCTTTCATCACCAGCTTTTTAATAGACTTCTCAGAGTGCCCAAGATCACCATTACGTTTTAATCCAATGTCCTGTGTGCTTCTACCAACCTTGGAACTGTCATGGACTTTCATCTATCCTAGACAATATTAATTGGAAGTTAGTAACTAATATTTCTGGACCACCTAGGTTTCCAAAACCATCTACTGTGCCTATCTTATAGATTTGCCACTTATGAAAGCTCATTTAATGACCCAACTAGCAATCCCACTCCCACATGGGTCAGCTACCAAAACAGTTTCCCAACAGGTCAAGTAGGGAATTTCCCTACACACCCTACCTATTTCTGAGACATGGAAAAATTATGTGACTGATCTGATCATCTAGATCATCTATCAGATAAAGGACCTATTGTATCAGCTTTCCTATCTGCCATAGAGCTTCAACGGTACCCGAAACTCTGAAACCCAATTCGAGATCCAATGCGATTACTTTGGGTTCAGATGGTCCAGACAGATAAATGAATCAAACTCGGATACTTCAAGTAGGTTGATAATTGGATTGAATTCAGATGTCTTGCCATTTGAATATAAATACAATATTATAGTTGGGGTTCTAAGTTTAAAACAACATTCATCAAAACAAAAGTTTAACAAAACAACCAACATTTATTCAGATTCCTTGAGTACCATCAACAACTCAACTATAGAAGGTACTGAAGGAAAGAACAGTCACCACTTGCCATCAACTGTTGCTACTCATTGTTGACCAAAGTACTGAACTGAAGTCTGTGACTGTTACTTGCTGTAATACAAATGATCTGATGTGGAGAAAATAATTTGTACAAACACTGAAAACCCCAAGCTAATTTTGTAGATTGCTGTTTTGCTACTTGAGTACTTCTTACTTTTTTAGATTTTTTTTTTCTTTTAAGCTTTTGAGTTCTGGGGGTTGGACAGTTGGGCATCCCATCGCTGTCAGACATAAGTAGGAAATTCAAATTCAATTGAAACAAATTAGGTTTTGACCAGAGATGTCTAGCTTGTACTGCTGGGGCACCACCTAACTTCTTGCTTCTTATGCTAAGGAATATATGGGCCTTATCTTTTTACATTTTTTGTTCTTCCTTTTGCTTCCCATTCATTTCAGTTCTTCACATACCTTTCCAGTTGGTGCATTTCACCCTATACTGCAGGTCTGCAGCCTAGCGTTTTAAAATGCATACTTGCATGGACAAGGTGCATTTTAAGGCATGTGCTTTGCTTGAACATAAGTTCAACCCCTTTTAAAAGGTGAGCACTTGGCTGAGGTGCAAGGTGTGACTTAGGCATGCATTTTTTATAAATTTGCATTTTTAGTTATGTACTTTTGCAAATTGTTTTGTGTTTTAAACCTTTGTAATAGTATATTAAGTTATTAACTTCTAAATAACCTTTTATTGGCACTTATTCACTAGCAATGATGTATTAACTTAAAAAAAAAAAAAAGCAAAACAAAGACCTTTTGAATACCTGAAGCCCTAGTTGTTGACTTGTTGCAGATGTCGGTGGCAAATTTTCCAGAAAATAAGCAATAAGTATATAACTAATATTGATTCCTAACACTAAAATCGAATGAACTGCAACCAGATTACCAAAATCACAAAACCGACTGCTTGCCAAAAATTTAAGTTGGGGGTGTTGCGTCTGCCCTCTACCTCCAATACATCAAGAGTGCAAGATGTCTAACATCATATACAATAAGAATACGATTAATTTCATGTCTCACCTTGTTCCTTGCACCTCAGGTGCTAGAAAGCCCTTAATGCATTTCTTGCACCTCCACAGAGAAGATACATAACGGAGGGCTTTTTATCTTAAACTTCAGGAAATAGATTGAGAACATGGTGCAGACAAATGCACACATGCATATGGTAATGGGTATATTGGTTGGGTCATTTAGTGAACTTCCCTAAATGACCTTCCATGTGAGGAGTCCCCCCGATTCCTCATCCCACCCCACCCTTGCCTTTATCCATGGAAAAAATTTAGGGCAAAAATTCCTTGCTACATACTCAAAATAAAGCCTCGCATATGAGCAAGTTTATATTAAAAAATAGAAGTTTAGATGGCTATAACCGATTGGACGTAACTCCAATACAAGGTTGGAGATAGGGCTGATTAGGGCTATAATCAGATTGGATCTACCTCTATTTGAGTTTAATTTGAATGAAGAAATGCCTCATCCAAGTTCGATCCAAAATCTGAATGTTAAGCCGAATTTTAATTCAATCAAATTTGTTGGATTTTTAGATCTAATACGAGTATGATAAGTTATCCTAAAAAACATTTTCTTCCACTAGATGTTAATGTAAATAAAGAAAAGTCTTTAAAAAATGCAAATGTTAAATAGAAAGCATGAAGATTGATCTAATGGCCTTAAAGCAAAGGTGCTTTGAAGCCAATAAATTCAAATAGGAAGCTGCTCATTAGAAAGCTATGAGTGATAGATTGATTGAAAATTTTGAAATCCAGTTTTAGGATGCACAAAAAATGATTAAATGTTTGGAGGAGAAAATAGAGTGGGTTTGTAGGATGCACAGAAACACCCAGTATCTGGCCACCCAAAACTTACATAGAGTTAAATAGAGAAAAAACAAGAGTTAGGCAGGTTTTTGTTTGATGATGGAAGCCTAGCAAATATAACTAGCTTCCTTAAACTAAAAGCATTACATGGAAAAGAGAACCATTGGATGGATAGTCTGGATTTAATATGTATATCTCCATGTAAATGCATAGACATTGACCTACAGAGGTCTAGACTCTGGACCTATGCACCCCAATCCCATAAAGAAGAACTAGAGGTGGGGACCAATCCTGGGATTTGGGCTTGAGAAGAGGTCTAAGGGATTCTGAAATGGGGATGGTTGATGATTTGACCACTCAGTTAGGGGAAGTCTTTAGTGATCAGTCTTGTAGGGATAGCAGGATTTGGAAACCTTCCCCTTCAGGTTTTTCAATCACTCTTTTTTCTACAACATTTTGCTTCAGACCTCCAACCTTGCAGGGAACTTTCCTTCAGAGGAGATGTGGGGCAGTCCTATACCGTTGAAAATCAATACCTTGGATTTATTGCAGAAAAAGAGGCCAAATATGTGCCTCTCCCCCCATGTTTGTAGTCTCTGCTTGGGTTCTGGTGAGACAATTTCACACTTATAAATCTCATGTTCCTTTGTATTCTTTATTTGGTCTTGGTTCTCTTCTCTCTTTGGCTGCAGGGTTAGGGGTACAAGTAGGGTTAGCCGATTCGAAGAATTTAGACAGCACCTGGCCCAGGTCCATTCAAATTTTAAAAAATTCTCAACCCGAGCCCATCCAAGTTGCACCTCTAACCATTACCAATCAAAAAGAGTTATCAGCATCAATGCAACATAACAATCTAGGAAGAAGTTGAGTAATTAGCCAACAAAACTTACAGGAAGTGTTTCCCATATTGCTTCGTCGCTTATGCTTTCTTCATCTCCAGGCATTAGAGCCCTACACATCCTGAATCAGAATAAAAAAACACTGGTCATCAGCACTGAACTAAACTAAAAACAATTGCTCCAAGCATCAGCCAGAAACAGCAAATCAGAAGTTCTAAAACTAGAATAGAGACATTCTATTATATTTTTATTAGTAAAATAGAAACGTTTTTACAGATAAAAGTCATATAGTTCAAATCTTTGTAAAGCTTATACTTCCTTTGTATTGCTTTTGCACTAGTTAATGTCTTTTCTTCTATCTTATTCAGATTTTATATTACTGCCAAAAAGGAAAATAAAAAATATGACCACTTTAATTACTGCAATTGATCAAATACCTCAAACAGTCTTCTTTTATAACATCAATAAAATCTAATGACAAAAAATACCTGAAATTGTCAATGAGAATGATTATTTCAAATGCCAATAAGGGAAGAAAAACAATCTTCAAGTTTACAGCTGCAAAACCATGAACTGCACAGAAGGGGGAAAAAGGATGAAATTAATAGAAGATTCACTGGTGGAGTACAAAGCTCACAAAGAAATAACAATAATATGAAGGTTATTACTTATTAGAAATTTAGAATGGACCTAAATTCCAAATAATGTCAAAAGTTTAACCACTTTTCATGTCAACAAGAGCATTTTTCATGCTGAATAAAGTTTAGAACAAAATGATAAACATGAAGATCAAGTAAATGTCATCCTCTAGAAGTGTACACTAAAGCCTGACCCTTGACTGTTATTACCATAAATGCTCTCCAGATATATACAAAGAAGCAGTTCAAATGCAACGAGCAATGGTGTTGCAACGACAGCATGACAGGGTGCCCACTGTTCAAGAAAAAGAATTGTGTAGCACTATCACCACAGTTGAAAATATTACAAGTTAACATTAAAAACCATTTTCATAAAATAAAAACAATTTCTAAAAAAGTTATAGAGGCATTATAACATACATGCCGATCACGTGGTATTGATGGAGCAGGTAAAGAGAATCTGCCTCGTGCAGTGGCTGCATGAAATATACATAGTGGGGCAAAAATGAACCTGTGTGGTTAAAGTCAAAACTGGTAAGTAGCCAAAAATCAAAAGTAAACAAGGGATAAAAATAGAAAACTAGTTTATTTTTTTGAGTGCAAAGTGATTTAATGCCCAGCACCCACATGAAGACATCACCATTCACTTTTTTTATCAAATACAAGTAACTTTAACAGAGACAGTAGCTGGCTGATAGAGACATAGAGAGTATGAAAGTAATCTTCTCTTTTTTTCTTGCATACGGACAGTACCAGAAAAGTTCCAGTAACCAAGTGCCAACCAAAAACATCATAGATTTGTTTGCAAACATGAGAATTAATATTATTCAATAACATGCCTAAAAGATGTTTACATATGACAATATGTTTTTTCTATTTTCCATGGCATGGCTGAATTTGTTGTAAAGCCAATAGTTAATCCAGAAAAGTCTACCAATATTTCATAGATAAAAATTAACCACAATAATCAATTTAGTCATTAAGTGATTAAAGAATATCACCCTATTCCATAAGAAAATGAAAAGGTATGGTCACTTGCAATTCCCGAAAAGTCTCTCAATATAAAAACAAGGTAGTTACAGAGGTCAAGTCCCTTTGCCACTTAAAAGATTAACAAAACATTGATTCCTTTTTAAGCAGTACAAAAATGAACAGAATAAGAAAAAAAGTGTGAAATTAAGTATAGCAGAAATTTACAACTCATGGATAATAGGATAAGCAGTGGTGCATGTTGCTTGCTAATGACAAAATTTCAATTGATGAAACTAAGTAGGGATTAAATGCTTATAAAAAATAGGGATTAAATGCAACTCTATAGTTATGAAAGAACATCAAGAATATTTGTTTCTAAATAAGTCAAACTATGGGAATATTTACATATATGGTAGAAAGTAGAAACAGAAAGGTAGCCCCTATAGGCACCTCAAACAGAGCATTTATTATTTGTGTAAGTTATATGAGAGAGAGAGAGAGAGAGGAGGAGGAGGAGGATGTTTGTGCAAAAGATAATTGTAGGACTGCTTTTGGGGTAGCGAACCAACCTATAATGAGTGAGCCAAGTGAAGTACTTTAACTCCTAGAAGATCCTTAGAACCATATATAAAACAGGTTAAAGAAATAAGTCATTCATTCTCTATCTCTTAATCAGTAACAGTAAAAATTTCGTATTAATAACACCATAAAGAGCACCAAAAGAACTAAAACAAAGTAACAAACATGGAGGTCCTAGATCATTGGCCTCCAAAATAAACACCTAATCCAAATGCATTAGAGGATAAGCAAATACTTGAAATTTGACAGTTGCTTACCAATAAAAAAGTAAAACAATAACTTTGGTGTTGTTCTTCTTATCATGAAAATCCAGGCACCCAGCTCTTCTTGAGTAGCTGGATTCTTCAGACTTCAGAGAATACTCAGGTAATATACTTCAGCTTTTCAAGTCAAGCAGTAAAAGGAAACTCTCTGGGAACTAAGTCTCTTCCACTTTTTCAAGTCCAGCAGTTGAAGGTAATAGTAGTTCAACACTGCCGAGTAGAAAATATCTGGACATCTTCTAAAGAAGATAGTCTTAACCTTAGAACCCTTAGCCACTTGTCAATGAAGAAGCTAAGGCTCAGTTTGGAAGGAGTAAAAATGCAAATATGTAGAGTGAAAAACCTTGTATTTTGTATTATTTGTATGTATTTGTACCGTGCATATTTAGATTTGTACTCTTTCCAAACTGAGCCTAAGGCTTTGTCTATTAACCTGAATAGCCCATTCAGAATGACTCCCAAGTTGGCAGAGGGATGGTAAGATCAGAGTTAATGGTGGGGCCATGGGGGTCCTTGCAGCCACCTGTGACAGGGCATGGGCAAGATTGCTATGAAAGGTTAAATTTGCATTGTCAGCAACGGGTTGTTTTACTTGTTCCCTACAGTCTGGCCTTAGATTTAGGGGTTTTCTTTCACTTCACTCAATAAAGTCTCCTTGATCATCATTAGTGATTAAAAAAGGAAGATGAGATAGTGGATTCCATGGCCAGTGCCCAAGAGAGTGTAGAATGAGCTGTGGTTAGACATTTTCAAGGTGTCAAGGCAAGGCTAGGCAACAGGGGAGCGCCTAGGCAATGGATTTTTTTGGTTTTTTTTTTTTAATAAAAACCAAGAATTCTATCCCCCTAGGTTCCATGGAAACCAGCTACCATCTTTCACAAGTAATTGTCTATAATCTTCATAGAAAATGCATAAACTTCATTTGAAACATAGAAAATCAACATGTTTATGAAAAAATGGAAAAAAAAAAAGAAATTTCAGAAAATAGAGGGGCTGAGCCCCTTTTTTTTTTTTGTCCTAGGAAAAGAAAACAATAATCAGTATGTATAAATTGGGCAAGTTTTTAGTTATTCACTTGTTCCTTACCTATTAGTTCACGTTTTGAAGTCTTCGAGGGTTCAAGACAGCACAATATAAAAGTATAATAGTACTATGTACAAAATACCTTGGTGATTAAGTGAAGCAATCCTCCATGGGCGCCTTGTTGCCTAGGCAGAAACCTAGGTGTCACATTGACAACGATTCTTAAGTGGTTTACTTTGTATTTGGGGTAGGCTGATCTCCTTTGATTAAGCTCTGAACTCCAACTATGGAGATCATTTGCTCCGCATTATTCTGTACTTTATCTTCCAACAAATTGTGATCTTTTGCTGATCAAAAGATAGAATGAGAGAGAGAGAGAGAGAAGAAATGCAAGAAACATAATAGTTTGGCCTGTGATTCTATTGAGACACAAGAAACACTGATTCCAAGCTTCACACTTGTATATTTATTCTGTAAACCTATGAATATGGTCTCAGAAGTGCTAGCACAGTACTCTTTCTTTTTTTTTTTTCTTTTGTAGCATACTTCCGTATCTCAACAGCTAGGTATTGATCTCATGAAATATAATGTCTCAAGGAAGTATCAACATTAGGTGGAATATACATCAGTAATCCAAGGCAGAGTCTCTCATCTCTCATTATAGTTCTTTAAGTGTGCGCAAGGGGAGTCCAAGTCGCTTGTTACAAACCCAACAGGTATATGGATATGGTTCCTGATTATGTGTGCACAAGGCATACACATGTTTGCCTTGGTATATGTGTGCACAAAAAAAGAATTCCACTGCTAGTTCTTGCTAATGGTACTAAAACAGATTATTATGGAAATCAGAGAACAAAAAAGAATAACCATGTGCATGCACCAGACTGCTCACAATAAATTTAATTTCCCAAGAGACCTTATCTACAAAGTTGTCTTTCATAAGAAAGCGTTAAAGACAATCCCTTTTACGTGAGAGCTTCTGCATCTTCCAAAAAATTTTTCTGCTTCAAGTGGATAAGCATTCTTGAAGACAAACTGAATACTCAAGTGACAAATAAAAAATGTTTATTGCCTATGGGGAAGAAAACTTAAATTCAAGTGGGTCCACGTGGTAAATCTGAATCCCTAATATTGAGAAATCAATAGTAGTCATTGTCCAAAGATTTTGTATGATTAAGAGAAGGTCTTCAAGAGGAAGAGTGCATAAGAATACCTCCCAGGAAGAAAAGCCAAAACAAAAAACTAGAATTCTGTCAGTGGGCATTATGGAGTACAAAATTCAATCTTCCTAACATTTCCTAATCTGGCACAGGGTATGCTTAACTGCTCAGAACAATTAATGACATTATGACAATGTAGTCTGCGTGAAGTCTTCGAAAGCCACATACATGTTGGTTTAAAAAACAATAGATTTAATGAACTCCTGATCAGATCCTGGCGTTTAAACATGTTTAAAGAAGACACATCTCGGATAATTACGATTTTCATCATTGAATCAATTTGTTGCATTTCATGTAGATGTAGGAATTAAACTATGTCTGACCAAAAACTGCTATTAAAAGGTGAAAAATCAAGCAAGAAACAAATGCCCTAAACTTATGAAAGAGCCCATCCATAACCATAACTAAATGAACTGCATATAACTAAGTTGTAGATTGTAAATAGAATTAGAGAAACAATAACTGGAAAATAAATCAAATTTCACTAAAAGGCATGCTTTTCGTTGAAATCAATTAATTGACTACTGCTCGGCAATCAGCCATCTCATTGCATAATCTCTGATCGAATTGCAAATACTAACCTAAACAAGAAAATGCATGCAAGCCCAACAGTAACAAGCCATTTCACAAATTACTACAATTTTCAACCAAAATCAAAACGACGCAAATCGGAAATGAAAACTAGCAAACCCAAATATAAAAAAAAAGGTCAAATTTTTATTAAATAACAACATGTAATTCGATAAATTACTGACCACCATGAGCAGAGGACGGCATGATCGAGCTTGAGCACGAGCAAGAGCGTGAAAGTAAGGAGTAACCCATGGGCTGCGAGAGCCTGAGCAGACTTTGCGACTCTCCTCCAGTTCATCGCCTTCCTTGGAATCATAACCCCTTCTAAAAACTCAAAAGAAAGGACACGCCGAGAAACAATCAAATATCCGCCCCCCTTCTCAGTCTGTACGGAGTCAACTCAGTGAAGATTTAAAAAGAAACAGAGTATGACAGTTGACAGAAGAGTAACTGTAGAGCGACGAGTGGCAGAACCCGGAAACCAGATGGAGGAGGTTTCAGTGGGCGCCATTGAAGAGACCTTTCGAATTGGAAACCAAGAATTCAATATCATCCTTTATGACTTCGCTTTCACGCCAAAGCTAACGCCTTTGGCTTGCTATATTATCCCCTGTAAAATCGTTAACTCGAGCGGGAATTTGGATCTTTACGGCTGAAAGCCTGAAATTGACGAACCAGTCCAGTCTTTTGTAATAAAGACAGGGTTAATATGGTCATTTGAAAAGCTTTTGTCTGGTTGTGAATTATTATAATCAGTTATTTAAGTAAATAAAAAGTGTGCCTCCTGTTGGGTACCCTTTTCTGAAGAATCTAAGGAGCCATTCATTCAACGGCTAAGATGAAATGGACCTACACTAGATCATGGCCCTTTGAATCAAGCTAATACCGTTCCTGTAAGAATGGACCAATACAGAATCTGAAGTCTGAACGTCCCCACACGGTCGGCATACACAGTAAAATGGAGATGGCCAACCTGACCAAGCAGCAGACGTTCGCCCCACTTTTCCGGGTCCCACTTGGCCCGCATGAACCTACAAGAAATGGATCGGGTCATGGATTCATTGAAATTTGAAAGAAAACCAGACATAGCTATGTTGTTTATAAAGTTTGTCAGCTTGCTGCTATTAAACCCCGAGTATAACCGGGTTTGTTGAACTGTTCTTGACCCGAGCCGTTTTCTAACTCTGCTGTATGTCATGAATATTTGAAGTAGGTGTACTATTCTATTTTAAATACATTTAATTGGTTTAGCTGTCAGATTCTTATTCTTATCCAAAACATTTTGTTTTTTCCTTTTTACAAGTAACGAAACATTAGTAAAATAGAATTAAAGGTATAAAATAGCTGGGCATATGACATGACGGTTAATTAGCTGATGCGATGCCATATTCCTTTCCAAACGGTGCTTTCAAGCGGCCCACCAGCCACCATGTATTCAACTTGGCATGTTCGATTTGAACATGAGTTTTCTTAAGGGAAAAGCAATCATCATCATCATAATAGGATGATAGCATTATCCTAATTTTACGGGTTTGCTTTGTCGTTTCATTTAAAAATTATATCTAAATATCATATATTGTTAGTACATAGATGTCATATTTGTTGATAGATATGAGTACTTAAATCATTTATTTTTCCTCTTACCCAAAATTTATTTATTTTTTCCTATTACACATATCATTAATTTTTTGTCTACCTCTACTCCTTCTGGCCTATTCAACTTCTAATTGAATAAATTGATCCATTTTTCTCAAGTCTTTTATTTATTTGCTGTTTTGAGGGAAAAGCAATGGATACCTAAATTGTTTTTATTAGGTTTTCTCTTATGTAAATGCAAAAGTAGCCAACAAAACTTAAATATTTTACACAAAAGGCCTAAATTTAGGTCTTGAAATTTTATTTTCCAACCATTTTCCAAGTTAACATGATTAAACTATGAATCAACATTCATTTTTTTCTTCATAAGGGGAGATTTTTTAGTTAGGGGATGTAACTTGGGGAATTGGGAACTACTGTTCATAGAGTGCTTCTTACACCAACCTCACAGCCACACCCCACTGTGTATTGTATTCCAATATTTATCTAAAAATAATAAATATAAGTATAGAAATATTCCCAATATACAACTAGGGCTTATCGTGAGGAGCAGATCCGGGCTACAACTTGAGAGCGCTCAAGTTGAAAACTTGTTAAATTTTGAATGACATTCTCTCAAAGGCCTGAACTCCAATGCAATACAAATTCTTCAAATCCAATACCGGACTTGCACCCTTATTCTTACTTATAATATCCATGTAAACAGCATCATAACATGCAACAAATCCTTGTTCCCCTAAAGCTGTAAACAGACTGGATCTTTCTGGTAAGTGGTAACCTTCCCAAGACTAGTAGTCTATATGAAATGGATCTATTTGATCTTGTTTGTATAAAGGGCGAAACATTAACACAGACACAGGAGACAAGCTGAAAAGATGGATGGGATTTTTAATGATATATGGTTAGTGTAAACTATTACTGAAGATGATAGTGACATAACTGCCATCTTTAGGGTAAGACATTTTGATGGCCAACCTTATGATCCGCCCAACTTTGGCCTCTCATCTAGTCTTTTTTTGGTAAGTTCTCTTCTGGATTCATGCACCGTTCAGATAAGTAGTGAAACAAGTAGTTATCCGTCAAAAAATCTCTTTTTCAATCAATCCATTTAGGTGGGATCTAAGTAGAGAGCTTGATAGATGTGTGACATATATCCCAATTAATGTGTATTTCATCTAAATATTTTTATTCTATTACATAAAAATTATCCATTATTTTATTATTTTTATTTCGTTTAGATTTTTTTTTATTACTATTTTTTAATTATTTTAATAAATATAATAAAATAATGGATAATTTTTTCTAACGAAACAAAAACATTTGGATGAAAGATAAAAGATAAATTGACCAGGACATGTGTCACACAGTTATACTTACCTAATGTACCTACTACATCTGACGCATACAGACGATTCATTAGACAGACCCACTGGTGGTAATAGGATCTCTTAAAAGCAAAAATTCTTTGAAAATATTGTCACACGTCGGGAACATTAATATTTTGAAAGGACAAGGTCAGACGTCGAGAACATTTTTTATGAATTTAACATATACGTATGGGAGATATTCTTAATATACAGCTAGATGCCATATTTACATTCTCCAAATTTTTGCTTTTACAATATTTGGGCTATCAAATCAGACAAATAGCCCAGCTTATTGATGATCTTCACGTTTAATACTAGTCATTCAAACTTCAAAGTTTAGGGCCCGTTTGGTTCGCGATTGGAATCGGAATCGGAATCCCTTGGAATCCGAATGGCCTGTTCCCCTGCTTGTTTGGTTCAAACACGAATTAAAATCGAATTCAGATTTATGCTGTTTGGTTCATTAAGAGGCAGGAATCGGAATCAACCATGATTTCCAATTTTGCTCCTAATAAAAAAAATGCATGGACATACCAAAAAAATTTGCAAGAATTGCAGAAAAATGCATGGAAATACTGTAATTTCTACAGAAATTATAGAAAATTACAGAAATTTTGAAGAAAAATACAAAAATTACAAATTTGCAGAATTTTTTTCAAGAAAATGTAGAAATTACAACAAATTTTCAGAAAATGCATGAAAATATCAGAAATTTTGTAGAAGTTTCATAAAATTATAGAATTTTGCAAGAAAATGCAAAAATTACAAAAAAAAATGTAGAAATTTCAGAAAAATGCATGAAAATACTAGACATTTTGCAAAAAAATGTAGATAATTACAGAAGCTTATAAAAAACAAAAATACAGAAAATTGATAGGAAAATTAAGAAATTACAACAATTTTGCAGAAAACCAAGTTATTTCTTCATGGTCTAGACTCTTGGTTTGCAAAGACTAGGATACTAGAATTTATTTTTCTCTGGAACATGAAAGAGATGTGCCAATTTACCACTACAACGAGTAAAAGTTTACATAGATACCCAAGTGTATTCTCTTCAAGAAGCTAATGTCATGCTTGGGCAACTGTCAACACTGCAAGCCATAATGTCCCTATAATCTCGTGAGATTCTAAAGGAGTCATAGACCTTTCCATCACTGCTATTCTTGTACTCAAACAACAGATTTGACTGGTCAAATGTTGTAAGCTTTATGAATCCAAAGTCCTGGTCCTTGTAATAACTCCATCTAGTATGTATTGTGGTGAATTCTGCAAGGCTAGCGCCTCTTCCCCCAACAACTACATGGATGGTTCCATTCAAGGGACCTTGATAGTATGACTTTCTTTATTGGTACAAACATTCTGTAACAGAAGCATGACACCCATTGTTAGTTTATGAGGTGAAGAATCTGGATGAACTAACAAGCATGTTTGCTACCATTTGAAACATTTCAATTTAATATAGAAGAGGTTGAATGCTCATTTCTACAAGATATGATAATCTACACTAATAACAAATCAATTAATAGACAGTTAACCATTATATGTAAAAGGTATTACAGATTGGATGTTGGTCAGAATCCTTGAGAGGAAAATGGTAACAACAATTCATCCCTAAAATACCTTGGAAATTCCAATTCTAGAATAGGGGTTTGACACATGGACTAGAAAGATTTAACAGGGAATTTTTTAAAGCTTATAATGTTAGTAAGTCTGGAATTTGTGTAGAACCAAAGAATCAGGGAGCAAAGCAGATTGTCGTTTTAGAATTTTTAAAGCTCCAGTGTTCCACTCATCCTCCCTCACACCTACTGGGGCTATTCCTAGATCCCCACAAATATGTACCAAGCTGTTATATAAAAATTATATAATTAATTGTTAGAATATTAACCTAACAAGATTTTGAGACTATTTCTTGAAAGTTTGGCCAGAACACAGAGATAATGATAACACACACAAATGTATATGCAAAAGGAAAAAGCTACTTACACTGAATTGGGCCACAGGTCCTTCAGAAAACTTGTGTATGCCACCCCACTGCCTAAACTCAACCATTGTTCTATGATAGATGGTTTGGGTAGGCAAGGTAAGGTTGATGATGCTTACAGATTGTTTGAGAGAGTGGTTACTGGCTTCTAGAGGAAATGAAGACAAATGGTTGCCAACCCATAGTGGTTACATATGGATCAGTCATTCATGAGCTTTCCAATATTGATAGGCTTGATGAAGCATACACGCTCTTTAATTGAAGAAGCAAAATCAAGAGTAGGCATATATGTATTAAGGTATAGCAGTCTTATTGATGGTTTTGGAAAGGTTGGTAGAATAGATGAGGTATATCTTATCATGGAAGAGTTGATCAACAAGGGATTGGCACCTAAAGTTACACATGGAACTGCATTCTTGATGCGCTAGTGAAGACAGGAAATTAATGAAGCCCCTGTCTACTTTCAGTCAATGAAAGACCTTAAATGCACCCAAAATGCCATCACTTAAAATATTATCATAAATGTGTGCCCAGAAAGCCAAACCTCAATTGTTTTTTAACTGATATGTCATCTTTGTCAAATAAAATTACAGATATTATGAATACTTTTACTTTAGGTGTGTCAAATACACATCCAAGAACAAGCTTTTGCTTTTTAGGTACTTGTGGATGTAAAGAGAAAATTTATGCAAGAAGAAAAAGGTAGCTAGTTAGCTACTGCAGTACTTTTTTTCGCAAGTTACAAGTTGTCTTTCAAAAGAACTTTAGGTGTTTAGGAATGAAGAGGGAGTTCTATTTTTATCTGTTTTAGTTTATTAAAAGTTCTATAGGTTGTCTAGTGGGTATTGATTTGTTTCTGTTTTTCTATTTTATCTAAGTACCTTAGGTATATTATGAATAATCTTCATTTGTTTGCAGTCAATTATTGGGCTGACTGCTGGATATATCTTAGAATTGGGCTTGTCTTGAATCAATCAATATACCTAAATACCTTAGAATTAAAAATTGTTTGCAGCTCAATATGTAAGATTATTGAGCTAGCTTGTCTTGAATTTCAAGAAATAAAAGGGTAAGATAATGACAAATTCTATTGGTCAGCAAGACAACAAGACATTGGACTGAAACTCATCCCACGAAAAGAAAAAATAAAAGAGAAACGTGTGCACTCATTTGAACCACATCTCAGCTGCTACTGTTAATTATGAATAAACATGACACCAAACCTATTAACCAATCCAGATAGAAATCGGGATAAAGTGGTTGCTTGCTTGTAACTCTAAAATCCCTTAATTAATTAATTGTCACTATTCATGTCTAAGCAGACTGTTATCTAATTTGAAATTATATTAGAATGTTATTGTACTCTGATGAACTTGATAGAGATCTTTCAAAACTTATTAGCTACAAAGATAGAGCTGAATCAGGTAAACAATAAAATAAACATAGAAAAATTCAAACACCATACAGAACTAATGACCAAATAACTCTACTCACATAAGGATGCATTACAAACTGAAATTGGGAAAAAAATTAACATGCATTTCAGACCTGCTAAATTAACATGCATTTCGAGGTCAAGTATAAACAACTAAATTTAGCATGCATTTCAGACCTTCTACTAAAGACCTATATAACAAATACTTTGCTGGAAAGGAAAATCGAGGATAGCATACCTTGCTGTGTTTTGGTCTGGTCTGCAACGGAAAAAATGGGGAGGAATGAAAAAAATAAAGTGAGAGAGAAGGAGAGGAAGAAGAATATGAAAGAGGAGAGAAAAAAAAATTGATGGTGATTTACCTCATCGTCACCGTTGCCTGAGTTTTAGTTCAGATCAATACTTCGAACTTCAGCTGCCTATGGAGGGAGTGACGAGAGAGGGGAACGAGGGTTAGAAAGTCGGAAACGGGTAGGGAGAGGTTTGAGGGGTTTTTTTTGTCATTTTATAGCGGGAATGGGATTCTGGTTCCGGGGGGGTTGGGTCGGGAATGGCTGGGGATTGCCATTCCGCCCGGAATGGAAATCGGATTCCGTTTCCATCGAACCAAACGCTGGGAATCGGAATGAATCCGATTCCGGACTTCTATTCTTGCAAACCAAACAAACCCTTAATTTTAATTGGTGGGATGAGAAAAGGAAAATTTATTTTCTCAGTTAGTTATAATGTGTTTGTTTGCTGAGAAAATTTTTGTGAGAAAATCCACTTTCTAGTGTTTGTTTTGCAAGGAATAGAATCAAGTAAAAAATAGCTCACAATTGTTCAATGGAAATCAAATCAACCAACTTTAATAAAATTTCCACTCGAATCACTCCATTTATCCTTCTCAATTGCTTCTGCACTAGAAATGTTGCTCAAAACCACCCAAATCCTTCATCCATGTTTCATCTACTCCATCTAACTTAGCACAGAAGAACTCCTTGAGTCTTTCAAGTTTCAGTCAGCAATGAACAGGTTTTCAAAGAAAACCATTGAAAAGTACATAAAAACTCCACTGTTCTCAATGATTTTTGACTCGTTGAGATCGAGATTCTTGTCCAAGACACAAAATTGAAGTTAGTAAAAAAGAAAAATGAGATGAAACCTAGGAAAATCTGATCAGAAGATTAGTTGCAGAGAGCTTCACAAAGAAAGAATAACAGGACTTTGAGAACGATTGAAGCATTGATTCCTATGGAGAGTCTGATTTTGGTCAATAGGGTCATTTCATGATGTTGCGAACCTTGTTCTAGCAATCTTCTTTGTTTTGATAAATGGGAACTCGGTCATAA
The DNA here is from genome assembly GCF_056320005.1 of Nelumbo lutea. NCBI lineage: Eukaryota > Viridiplantae > Streptophyta > Magnoliopsida > Proteales > Nelumbonaceae > Nelumbo > Nelumbo lutea. The sequence goes on along the minus strand of NC_142686.1, from coordinate 21,933,794 downwards.
AAAACAAGGTTTGCACAATCACAGACCAAGTTGTCATGGACCAACAATCTGTCTCTTTTTCTTCTACTTGAACAACAATCCCTCCAGCAATGAAACCTCTTCAAAATGCCTTCACACCCGCTGAGGATTGGCTATGGTTGCTTGGGCCACGGCAACCACGACAACCAAGTTTCCGTGGTTGCTCGAAGCTTTGTTTACTTGCTCGAAGCTTTTGATTTATTTACTGATGAGAATGGAATCACGGCAACCAAGTTCCCATATGCAAATAGTTTCAGCTGAGCGCCATAGTTATTCATGGCCATGGCAAACACAAAAACCGAGTTCCCACCTTGGGCACTTTAAGGGCATTTATTGAGGACGAATTGGAGGCATTGGAGACATTCTGGCATTGGCAGATGAGGTGAAGAGAAGAAGAGGACGCATTGGAGACATTATGGCATCGACAGTCGAGGTGAAAAGAAGAAGAGGAAGGGTTCGTTCACGCCATGAGTTGCAGGGTCTGATGCAGTTCAAGGTAATTTTGGTTTGGTTGCAGAGATCCCTCCTTCTCTCTGTCTCCCTCTTTCCATCGCCGACGACCTTTAGCGTGAGAATGAGGATGAGCTTTTTTGTTGCTGATGACAATTTTGTCCACTGTGAGTCCTCGATTTCTACTGACGACAACGTTTAGTGCGAAAGTGAAGAGGAGCTTTCTATCGCCAACGACGATTTTGGCCGCTGCGAGTTCTCGATTTCTACCGACGATGACCTTTAGCGCGAGAGTGAAGATGAGTTTTCCATCGCCGACAAAGATTTTGGCTGCTATGAGTCCTCAATTTCTACTGCCGATGAGGAGTAGGCGAATGAGCGAACAAAGAAGAGGTTATGGTTGGGATGCTGGAGGAGAATGTGGTGATGTCGGCGGCGGTGGTGGAGGTGCTGATAACAGGAAGAAGATGGTTAGTGGTGGAGAGAGAGAGAGAGAGAGAGAGAGAGATGATCGACTTCTTGCTCTGACAAAGCCCGGGCAATTTTTTTAGTGTTTTCTTTTCTCAATGGGGTCACACTGTTTTGGTGTGACCCCACTCACTTAATTTTGGGATCCCGCGTCCCTCTTGTTTCTCATCCCAAAACACTGTTTAACAGTAAACAAACACAAGAAAGGAAAAATAATTCGGGAATATTCCCTTTTCTCATCCCTTTCTCAGCAATCAAACAAACCCTTGCTGAATGCTTCTGATACCTTGCCATCTCTTTTTAGCCGTTGTTGCAAGTTGGGCTGAGCCAAGTTCAGACCAATTTCTTTTGGCTGGCCCAGTTTAGAAATCAAGCCTACATATTTTAGAAATCGTTGGTTATAAAGGAAAAGGCTCATCATACAAGGATCTATATACAAACGTAGAACGGTAGAAGAACCAAATCAGAAACACTGAGAAAAGAAAAACTACCACGGTGAGAAAACAGTAACTCTTCAAAATTCAGGAGACGGTTTTGGTTTCAGTGAAAGATTTGACATTTCTTAGGGTTATGTTTGGTTTAATGGAAAAAGTAGGAAAATGAAGAAAATGCAGAGAAATTTATACAAGATTTGTAAAGGTTTTCTTCCCTTTCCTTTCCTTTTCCTACTATTTCCTTCAAACCAAACACAACCTATAAAACACTCGATGGGAAAGCTACACTAACACGTTGATGGGAAGATATGGAAAGGGCAATAACTTCACATAGAAAGGGAAATAGGGAGGGAGGAGAAATGTAGAGTGTTCTCACATTTGATTATTTATTGAACTTGGGCCATCACATCTTAAGCTTAATAGCTTATGGTGAGGCCCACCATGTGTTACAGTTAATGGCTTTTGTCATTAACTGAGCTTTTGCCAATTTCGAATGGGCCCGGCCCAGAGCCCAAGCTTGAATGAGTATAAAATTTCATGGCCGAGCCTACCCGGCCTTGAACAGGTCTATTTCAGGGACAAGTTTGCTGGCCGAGTTGTTTAGAGAAGAACTCCAATCAACCCAAAAATATATATTTTATTTAAAATCTCCTAAATGAGTCCACATATTCCCTTTTTTAGACCAGGTTGTCAATGGGTCAGGACCCAAAAGACATGAATCGATTCAATTAAGGTTGTTGACTAAATCAACGGTTTTTTATCAAAAAACGTTTTTAGGATGAAATAGAACGAATTACCTGACCTATTAGCAAATAAGTATGTTGTTACCAAGTAACTGGTTAAAAGTATAGCTGCCAATTATAATATGATGCTATCGGGTCAGATCCGATAGTGCCAATTATGGATCCCATTAAGGTTTGGTTTGAAACTAATTCTGCACATTTACTAATTATCAGGTCGGGATTGGGGTGTAGTACCCTGGTTCAAACCAGACCCAGCCTATTGATAGCTCTGCTCCAGACTTGTATTCATGGCTCAAGGTTCAGCTTAAAAGTCATTGTTACAATGGCCTAATTAACCAATCCCTTCTTTATCGAGGCTTTTCGCTTGAAATAAGGCTTCCATATAAATGGTGTTATAGGGGTGTCATTGATGGGAAGGAGAACAAACCTCCGGATATAAAGTTTGAGTTCACGCTTGTACAGGAGAAAGTAAGTAAGTAAATAAATAGAAAGTTGGGGAGCTTCACAGAGACAGTTATCAATAGTGTAGTTGAGTTATAAGAAACCAGATATCCTTGCTTTGCCCATCTTCATTCTTCAACATGATAGCTATAGTAATGCTTATTAACCCATTATTATATGGTTTTGATTTATTAATTTGCTTTCAAGTTTCAATCCATATATTGGGTTTATTTTTCTTCATTTAGGATATGGTGTGTATATATGCTTGACCATGAGCATGATTTTGTTTCTTTTATCTAGATTTGAATTTGTTTTTATAATATGCTATCAGTTATAATTATTATTACTATTATTATATTTAATTTAATTCATTATAAGGGCAACTCTCACCGATCATTATGAGCATGTTTATGTTGCATTAAACCATGAAAGCTGGTCCCTCCAATGAGTTTGGCTTCTTTGAGGGCAAGTTGGTGCTCACACCCTTTGAGTAGCCCCTTGCAATCTTGCATTGGGAATATTTCCCATGAAATAAATCACATAACTATGGAGATATTCTCAACGCAAGGCTGTAAAGGCTGTTGGAACGGGCTTTGCCCTGATTGAAGCCGGATTGCTCTCCAATGGCATCCACTGGAGAAGGATTTTAGTTGGGATGTATAGGAGTCACCAATTTTTGACCATTTATGCTAAAAGTTGATCATTTCAAAAAAAAAAAAAAAACTATTGCTATATATCTAACTTAACTATTACAGGCAGAAACAAGATCAAGTTAATGCCATCGAAATTCAAAAGAAAGAATATAAAAATGACTAAAAATTAAGAAAATAAAGGACATAGAATCAAAAGCAAAAGAGATTACTTGCAGAACAGATAAGAGAATTTGTTTGATACAAAATCATGTTTGTGATACTGATACCGTAAAAACACTACCAGGCTACAAGTGTTGCATATTTGGACTACATAGCTGTTGCATCCTAAGAGCTAGCATTTTATACAGGGTGCAAGTAGTGTGCAACACTTATACTGATAATATGTTCTTGTGACAATATATACCTCATACTTGTACTGCGAAATATGTTTCTATATAGGCTCAGTTTGAAAAGAGTACAAATACAATACAAATATGTAAAGTGTAAAACTTAATTTGTATTGTATTTTGTATGTATTTGTACTGTACATATTTATATTTGTATTCTTTTCAAAGTGAGCCATATAAATCAGAACTTGTGAAAGATATAATTAATACAAATAGTTGGTTTTTGTTTTCCTCATAAAATTTTGGGAGGGCCAGGCCCATGTTATGCTCAAATAGTGAACTTAATCACCACCCAAGGAAAACAAATGCTAATGCCATGATTTGATTGGTTTCATTTGTGCACTTAGCTTTTTTTCAAGTGGTTATCCTTCTTTGCCACTAGTTAGGCTTACTCCCTCTCCCCATTTAATAACATATTTATGCAGCCAGTGCCTCCAGTTGCACCAGGTGTGCTACTATAAATTACAGAGACATGTATAATGGGCTACATATATACCAATCAAGAGTGACTATGCCAATGATCTATACACTTGGGGGTGGCCCATTGTACACACCTTTGGAGAGAGAGAGAGAGGATGATATGAGGTCAGAAAGCAGAAATTGCAGTGATAAGAAAATTCCTCCAACCAGACCCTACCCTGATTTTCTCTATACCAAATTCATCCTGTTTGGGGCAGGTTGTGGATTTGTTACCCAGTTAACCCCCATGCATGTTGCAATCCCTACCTAGAGCTAGGAGTGGAGATCGGCTTCCATCAGGGCAAGCCCATGCTCGACCACACCACCCCAACAGCCTCTTGCACCCTTGCATCGTGAATATCTCCCTATGAAATAAAACATAAGAGTGTGGAGATATTCCCAATGCAAGGCTATAAAGGCTGCTCGAATGGGTGTGGCCCTGATGGCTTCTAGGAGTGGCAACACAATCCACTTATTTCTATGCCCTTTTCAAAGGGATGAGTTGATTAATTAAGATAGAAAACTGTAATATCAATCTCCACCTGTCTTGAGCTATGTGCTTCAATATTGCCATTAAACAAAACTGTCAACCCTTATAAATCATGAAAAGTCGTAAACTTTGGGAGATGAAATTTAAGAAGACCTATTTAGCTTAGAAGATATATATAAAAACTGAAACATCTGAAGTAGGTTTGTCACTCTTGTTTAATTAACTGATGTGCACATATTTCATTAGGGGGTTGCAAGTGCAAAGAGATTTCTCTCAAGAATATGGTGTTTATGGAGAGAGCAAATCTTCTGCAACCACGATTGCAGCACTCTTGTGATCCCCAATGAAACACGGAAAGGGCAGTTATGTAAATAAACTGTTTCTTAATTCTGATATGCTGCTGGTGTGTATATGTTTCATTGGAGGGCCACAAGGGGCAGCTGCGAGTCTGCGGCCATGGTTGTAGTAGATGGGAACTTGTTTGTTGAACTCATTGATTTAAAACATGAAAAAACTTCCAGACTTATATGCACCCATGCGATCTATTAATTTTGGAGGTATTTGGCAAGTCTTTTGGACTTTTTGAAGATAGGAAGACCAAAATTTGGCCAAAGGTGGGAAGCCAGAAAGACCAATGCCCTTAAAAATCGCATGAAAGCTCAAAATGACTGTAAATCTAGTAGTTTTAAATGAAGCTTCCCATTTTTCTTGATCATGGTAGATTAGGATATTTACCAAAAGATCTATATATATATAGATATATTTAAAGACAAGGCCAAAATCTCATTACATCTTTTGGTCATCTAGGTTGTTAGAAGATCTTCCTAAAAAGATTTGTCAAACAGCACCATTTGTATGTATGATGATTCATATTTGAATTTGATTGATTGTACATAGCTGCGATTACAATGTAGAATTTGAACCTAAGGAATGCAATAAGAATAAGAAGACACTCTCTGGGAACCTCTAAAGTCTAAACATGTCTAATTGTAGGCATTTCAATGATATAGGATAAAATTTGTCAAAAATTAAAGAAACACATAGCAATTCATTCAAACAACAGACCAATATTCTCCTTATAAATGAATAAATATATATTCCCACACTCCCAATAAGAAAAAAAAAAGATACAAAATGAGAAAACAAAGGCCAATAATATGTACAGTCCCTTCCCAGCTGAGCTGAGTAGTTCTCGTGACACAATAGACGACATACTCATCCTGGGCTAGCTTGCAGTTCATTTGCATGTCTCTTTTACTTACCCTGTTAGGGTTTTCACTCACACACACAACACAAGATGAGAAGACAACACTGTACGAGAAGAAGACATGGGTTGAGGACTTGGGATTGGGACGTAGCATGACGATAGAACATAATCGTCATGGAGACGTGAGCTCATAAATACAGTCACACAGTCACCATCCCGCCACCTCTAAAAAACAAAACCCCAACTGCATGTAATGTAATGCATATACCAACTGCCAAATCCATGTCTCTTTCTCTTTTCAAAATTCTCTCTCTTTCTATCTCTACAGGCCAAGTCCAAACCAATGTTCCAAAACAGATACTAATATATAGAACAAGAAGACAAACCAACCAGAACCCATTTTCCTTCTATCATGCATTCTCTCTTCCTCACTTTTTGTATGTGATGGAAATACATAAACACACTCGAAAAGAAGCCAGAGTAAAAAGGAAAAAGAAAGCAAGAAAATGGTTTTCGTTTAAAGGAGAAGTCAAAGAGACCTGTGTTCAAGCATGTTGATATTAGTCCTTTGTCTCTTAATACACCCTGACGCAGACTCGTCACCAGCTGTTCTCTCCATCACTGCCTTGAGTGCTTCTTGGATCGAACTTATAGTATACTGTTGCTGTTGTTGTTGCTGCTCGTTGTCCTTAGATTCTTCTTCCCCAGTGATGAACAACACGTTCTTCACGCGTCCCCCAAGTGTGGTGATCTCGGCTTTCACTGTTCGAAGTCTCAGAGCTTTCAGGGTCTTGATAAGTTCGGGCAAGAGATCAGACCTGTCCTCACAACATAGAGAAGCTTTAATTATGAGCTTTCCATCTTCATCTGAAGCATCGACCGTGAGCTCGTCAACCTCAGTTGGGACTGGACTCACTTCTGCAATCTGGGATGTCTGACGTTTCAGTTCTTTCACGTGTTGGATCACTTCCGCAAGCAATGAAGCCTTGTCTGTCTATAATCAAGAGCAAAACCAAAGTTAAAACATAGATAAATAACAGAGAGATGGAGGGATCAACTAGTTCTAGTTGTTTATTTCTGGAGCTTTTGATGTATGGAAAGAAGAGACGGGATTGGGAATTATTTTATTCTTGTAATGGAGCTTTAATGGGAATTGTTTGCAGGAGAACTTAAGGGTCGAAAGGCACGTTCTTTGGGACTGACAAGGTTGCTTCTTTGTCTTTCTCTCTTTCTCTCCTTAGTTTCATTCTTCACCGGCAAGAAATTTCTGTGGAAGCTTTTAACTGATCTCTGGTTCCTCTTTATCGCATCAACTGAGCGACTTTAACGCTTATTTATTTTTCTTTTGATTTTTTTTTGTTTGAATCCTCGGAACTACAAAAGCTTTCAATGAAGACCCCATAGAAAAATACAAAGGAATAAATACATAAAACTATAAAAGAGATAAAAAAGAAAGAAAAGAGAAGAGGATGAAGAGAAGAAGATAAGAAGAGAAAGAAAGAAGTTGCACTTACTAAACTGATAGTGCATATTTAGATCGAGGACCTATATATAGAGATCTCTGGATCAAATGTGCCAAGATAAAATTTAACAAAAGGATAAAGAAATCAACAAAAATAAAAATCAAAATCCGACATGAAGGCTTGAAGAAACTAACAAAGTTTTCGTTTTTTTTTTCTCTTTTAACTACTTACTTTGGTCGTGTTAGGAAGCAAGCTACGCAGTTTAGCAAGATGGTTGTTAATTCTCTCTCTTCGTCTCCTTTCGGCCTCGCTGTGGCTCTTAGAGGCTGCAAGTGCTTTGGCGTCCATGATCTCCTGAGCTGTCATCTTACCCAACTCTGCCTGAATGCCAAAAGGAGAGGAGCCAGGTTGAACCTCCTGACCGTGGGGATCTGATATGAGTCGGAGATGGTCAGATGATGGACCATCATAAGCAAACTGTAGAGCAGAAGCTCTTCTGCCGAATAAGCCACCGTATGGTAGTGGAGGAGGAACAAGAAATGGGTCGTGGTCTCGAACTGGGTTGGTTGAAAACTGATGGACTGGGTTGAATGTCTGAATGGGAGGGAGAGACCACGGTATGATCGGAGAGAGTTCAGGGAGGAGTAACCCACCACCTCTCCCTGCAACCCCACCTCCATAGCCATCACTATATTGCTGTTGGTGGTGTTGTTGAAGCTGCTGCTGTTGGTGTTGGATAAATAATTGTTCTTGGTAGCCTTGAATGCTCTGGATAGTCTGAGAACAATCACCTTGATCTTCTTCTTTCTTCGCAACCATATCTAACATACTCTTTAATCTGTATCTAATCAATCCCAAACAATAACAAAACTAGATCTCTCAACGTCAAGAACAAACTTCACACTTGTTTGACATTTATCTCTTGCTCGTTAAATAGAGATTACTTGGTTTAGTCTCACTGGATGAATAGAGAAAGGGTAATTGAGAAAGTGATCAGACAGATGTTGCTTGAAATGTGATGACGGTTCGTGGTCTCTCTCTCTCTCTCTCGTGGAAGGAAGAAATTGAGAAAAAAGAAAAGGCAAAGGTGAGCCTCTTTCTATCCTTTCTCTTCTCCTTGGTTGTTCTGCCACGCCTTTGTGCTACCCTTTTTTTATCATCCTCGCCTATGCTTTTTTCCTTCTCTTTGTGATTGTTTCTTTTCCTGTTGATTTATTCTGGGCTCTGATCACTCCCTCTCTCTACGAGTCTAGGGTGATGAATCTATCTAAATGACGACCATATGTATATGGACACTCTACTACATGGTAGTAGTCTCTTTCCTTTCTTCTCACGGCACTCTTTCTCTGTGTCTGTTGGGTTCTCTCTCCCCTTTTTTTAATAAAATAAAAAGGGAAAAGTTTGTATTTAATACGTTTTCTTGTGGTTAATACGAATATTATAATGCATGAGATATGTTTGTTATTGGTTCAAGGTGTATAATTACGCTCTGTGACTGCTGGCGCAGCAGCAGAAGAGAAGGGAACACAACAACAACACAGTGAACACACAACACACCGATTGTCGACCGACCAAAGACCGAGCCGGACAATGATAAAAGGTTTCTCTTACCTCGGTCAAGCCCCCACATTCCTCCCCACTCGCCATTTCCATGCTGCTTCCCCAAAACCACGTAATCATTGTGTCTTGGAACACACTCCTCTCTCTCTCACAGCTCCTCGATTTCAGTTGCATAATTTCCAGGGAATCCTTTATGGAAAATAAGAGCCAAATTCATCAATACCCATGACCCCATTTTAAATTCTATTCTCTTAATTCTTAGAAACTCAAACATATCGAGCAAAATTCAATAATTCACTATTGGACAAGTTCATTTCTCCTTTTTATATGGGTCCCCCTAGCATCAATAGAGAATGGCTCCTCACTCGGATAAGCCTATTTCCGTATTTCTTCTAATCCCTTCTTTTGTGGGGGAGAGGAGCTGAGGCACAGGGTAGGTAAGCTCAAACGTTGTCAAAATCTTTTCAATCTTTGTGTCACAGTCCTCACAGTCCTCTTTCTCGCATATGCCTTCTATGCTGATCTTTCCAAACTATGAAATGCAGGAAAAAAATGTCAAAATTCATCCGTACCCATAACTCAAAATGCTCTTTTTCTTTTGGGCTGCTCTAGTCTCCCTATTTGAACCGTGCCCTGTAGAGGGTCGGGACAAACATGGGAATGGGATAGGTCAAATAAAACGGGTTTAGAAGCTGCTCTATATGCTGTCCTGCTTCTAACTGTGAACTCTAACTTGGTTCATAGTCTCAGTCTGATTAATCCAATCAATTCAGCTCTTAAGGACTCTATATGCTGTCCTGCTCTATATGCCCTTCTGTGAAAAAACCAATCATGTCCATGCCCCATTAGGTTAATGGGGGGTGAAGAACAGTTTTGAGCCCATAGATTTGTGGATCAAAGCACACAAACTTTTACAAGTGACCAATTGGCTACCACACACCCACAAACCCATATATATATATATTATTTAAATAGAAAACATGAATAAAGTTAATCAGTGCACACGACAGTTCTATTGTCTCCGCTTCTGTTCAGCCATTCTTCTTCTTCTTTCCTTAGTACGGACTCCCTTTTACCTTATTGGGTCAGTCTAGTTAATGTTATTCTCTCCTTCCTGTGTTCCAATTTGCTTTGGTTTGGAAGTTTGGAGAGAGGAGTTTTGGACCTTTTCTGATACACGCATGGGTTGCTTTGGTCCCCATTCCTTTTTGTGTTTCATCTTTAATTACTTTTCTATTGTTTTTTTTTTCGTTTTTATCTTTGTTATTCAAAGATTTGATGATGACCCTTCCACCACAGCAACGAGAGAGGGCTTAATTAGAGTGGGATTTATCATGACATCATCTCCACCTGTCCTGACGTTTCTGCTTCAAGCACTAACAAGTTCTCAGTTCTCACCCCATCCCTCTTTTATGGCTTACAATATTTCTCTTATTTTGTTGTTTAATATTATTTGATTATTTCTGTATATTAATTGTTCTTACCTAGTCTCCCACCATAAGTGCGTATTTTGGTAAAAAATTCCAAGTGGGTTCCTTTGGTTTGTTTTTACTATTAGACTTGTATATTAAAATCAATTAAGTGAGCGTGGATGAACCATTTTTTCCTTACTGTTTAATGGGTCAATGCCTTCAATATAAAATTTTTCAGAAAATAGAAAAAAATACAAAGACCCAATAACCCATTTATCGGATCTCATGGGTCAATGGTTCAATCATCAAGGTTGCCAGACATTTATAAGTTTTTATATAAAAATATAACGGGGTAGGGTTTTAAGCCCCGCAAATATGAGATTGTCTTGTACTGCCGGTTTTAAGCCCAGATAAAAGAGAAGGGTTGCATCATTTCTCATGTTAGAGTGTATTTTAGACTGAAAAGGACTTAAATTAAGTATATGTTTGGTATCCATGCTGAAGATACAGTAGAAAATGGTGCTATTGGTGTGTTGGTTGGAAGCACCATTATGTTTTCTAAGAAAACAATGTTTTTTTTTTTGTTTGGAAGCATTGCTACTAGGTAGGACGTTTCCTGGAGCAACAACAATGCCTTCTGTTTGGTACCAATGCTTTATATCTATTTTCAGCACTGGTACCCCTTATAGGAAGCCTACGTCACTGCCATATCATGTTCTCATTGGCAACAACGAGCTCCAATCTAAAAAATTAAACATCAAATTCAGCGTTGCTCAAAACCATGCCTTCTCGATTTCCAAGGCATGGCTTGGAGCACCGTTTTTTATGATAAAACAGTTTCAAACATATTGACATTTCCTGGAGCACCGTTTTTTTTCAATGTGACATTGATGTATCACCATTTTCTGGAGCAACTACATCAATGCCAAACAGACATCAATAAGTGACTAAGCATCAATAATTTAATAATGGATATGACACTAAATGAAATATAATGGTTAAACAGAATTTATGTAGTTGACCTGTTGAGACAAGGCTTAGATGACAATGAATGACTTAGATCATTAGATCTGGACCACTAATGGGTAAAAAAGAAGGTTTAGGTATACATTCTCCATTTAAGTGTTCATTCCCCATGACTCATCATATTCATATCTAGACCTGTTCATGGGCTGGGCCGGCCCGACCCTCGGATGGGCTTGAACATGCTTTTAGGCCCGCAGGCTTAAAGTCAGGCCAAAAAGCCCGGTCCACAATAAATTTGATCTGGACTAGGATTTTGTCAAAATAGCCCGGCCTGAGCCTAGCCCGACACGACCTAATATTAAACTTAAAATTGGTTATGTGATTATGCCCATTTGAATAATTTTTTTTTGATTTAAGAATGTAAAATTGTGTTTTAAAATATAAAAAAAGGGAAAAATACCATCTTGTAGGCCCATTGTTCATTTAAATAGAAAAAAATACTATCTGAATTTTTAATTCTAATTTGAATAGGGAAAATTGTTTTTTTTTTTCAATTAGGCAAAGCTTCAGACTCGGGCTCAGGTTTCGGGCTTTTTACCAGGGCTGGGCTCGGGCCCAAGTTATAAGCCCGTTGGTCGGGTTGGGCTCGGACTCAGGCTCGGGCCTAGTATATTTTCATTAGTGACAAATGAAAACCCGGCCCGGCCCAGTGCATGAATAGGTCTATTCATATCTAAACTTGAATAAAATCAACCTTTTTTAAGTTGACTCTAGAGCTATGTTTAAAATGTCGAGGATTTTTTTTAGCAAACATTAAGTATGGCCTTCTAATGAACCCAGAGAAAAAGAAATAAAGGGCATGTTCTGATATTAATGCATACATGCACAAGCTTCCACTATTCCTGGATGAGCCATACCCCTCAAAATAATTAAATCGGATGAAACAGAATTAACTATTTACACTCAGATGCTCAGAGTCAACATCCATTTGTAGTTGTTTAGACAATAACAACATGTCGACCGAATGCCATGAACAAGAACAGTTCTCAGGGGATAGCCATGACTACTGAACCATTAATTAAACCATTTTCTATGGTGTGGCTGAAAATTAAAGGACTTATCAGTCTAAACTAAACAAGTGCTCTTAAGGCCTAATTTTATGCATAAAAACTTGAATTTTTTTTTTTTGCTCCAACCCATTAACCATGTGTACTGCTTCCAAATCATAAAAGTAAGTGAGAAAAGGTTGGTGCCTTTTCCTCAAAACATCTATTTTATTTAATTCTTTACTAGTACTTAGTAGAGTCATGCCTGATGCATTCATAAAAGACACAATGAGATAATAATCGCCTTTAAACAGACAAGTTATAATATTTGTCTTTTCTATTCCTCTTAGTGGCGATTTCATAACATGAAGCTCCACTCTGAATGAGTTGTATTAGGGTGCATTTGATTTATGAGAAAATTATTGAAATTTATAAAGTTGTGGGACAATGCTTAAGGTGGCGTGTGGTTCATCACTGACAAATTAAATAAAATTTTCTTCTCTTTCTTTCTCAGCAATCTCTATGAATTTTATAGAAATTGTTACAACACGTAAATGAACCAGTGATAAAGCAATACATCATAATGACACATTTAAAGTTGTTAAAATCTTTAATGATAATTACACTTGATAAAATGTGAATCAATAAAAAATAAATAGACCAAGTGATGCCTTTAAAATGATTGGTTGAAAATTTAAGAATGCTTCTTCTTCTTCTTCTCCTCGTATCACATGTTACCTACACATCATGTTCACATCACAAGGGATTTTGAAGGGGTGGGGAGGGAGCACTCAGGATTTTCTACTACATGATGAATGTGTAGCTGCAATTCATGGCGGAATAGGAAAAGTAAATATAAAATCTGGGCTGGAGAGAGAGCAGGATTCACACGGGTCCACGCACTACTGACCTTACCCTAGAGAGTGGCTGTATACAAAGCCTACAATTACATGGATATCGGCTAAGTAGGGATTTAATTGAAAGGGCTAGACAGAATATCATCCCAACCTTTATAGTTGCTCTCAGATTGAGACCTACATCCTGTAGTGGTCCCAATGCAGATGCTAATAAAATTAGTTCATTTTGTACTTGTGTTCTGAGGCAACAATTAACAAGGTCCATTTGAGCTAGCAGCTGTGAGACTCAGTTATATGATTCAGTCCCTTGGACATTTGGACCTATTCGGTATAATCTATTTCTCTCTCTCTCTCCAAAGTTGGCAACTCAAATTTTGCTGTCGTTCATGGAAAATGTGTCCTAGTATGAAGTTTGTCTGGTTCCTGTACTAGCTAGCACCTCGATTCACGTACTGTACCAAAACAATATCCTAGCAATTAGCATCTGAGGTCGAAGCACTTCAAAGAAGCCATTTGCTCGTCCAAGCAGAAGCAGCTGACATTTACGACTAAAGGAGAGTCACTTTCAGCTTCAACTTTTACTACTTTTCTTCAACTCAAGCAACCATAGTACATACATGCAAAAGGGTTTTCCTGTTCATGCACCAGAAGATGTTCCCAAACGTAAGTTGGGCTATTTGGCCACCCCTCAATATCTTGCCAATTCCTAAATCTTCCACTACGTACACTACTGCACAAATACTATTCCCCCCACTTGGATTCCCTTCATGGGTCCCATCACCAAAGCCTTATTAATTGGTCGGCTGATTCCATTTGCCAGGTGTACAACTAAGTACTTACATCTAGAGATCAACCAGGTTGGTAGGGTGGGTGGGTCAGCCAGTCCGGCCGGTCGGAGGAGCAGTTGTGTGCTAAACTACCTTCTTTTCCTGTCGACTACTACTCTACATTTACCTTACACTGTCCACCGGTTTATCTGGGTGAGTTTACCAGTGAACCTGTTTTAAAAGTTAAGAAATACTCTTGATGCTTTGTCTGTCATTTTTTTCAGATTTCAGACCCAACATGTTTTGAGGGCCCCTCCCCCAGTCATTTCATTTTGGTCCGGTTCACGAATAATATTTTTTTTTTCACTTTTATTAATGGAAGCACCGGTTCAATCCTTCTAACATTTGCCGTGCATTGAATTTTGGGAAAGCCCCTCTCTGGATGTCATTGTCAACGGGTTAGCTTCGGTCTGGTTCTGTTTCAACCCGTACCCAATTTGAAGTAACACCAACCCCAACCCGAACACCCAATAAAATGAAGAGGGCCTATCCCGACCTGACCTGTCCCGTCCAATATATAAATCAAACTTACATATACACAAGTATTTTTTGGGGTTTAGCACAAGTTCACCTTAACCTAAATCTTACCCGAAACCTAATTAAGGCTGATCCAACAATAAGCCAATAGGGTCGGGTCAGTGCGGGTTTACCACAAACCCCGACCTATTCTTAGAAGCCTGTAGGTTTCTTATTACTATAATAAAAGAAAAAAAAAAGGAAAAGTCTGTCTTTTGAACACGTTAAGATTTGAGATAATTATTAACCTCATCCAAACTAACCTTTATCAGGTTTGATATGATTCTATTTCTCCAGCAGCAAGGGTGAACACTGAACAAGTATCTGATAAAGTCCCAAATTGATAAAATACAATATATTTCATATTAAGGCCCTGTTTCGTTCATGGAAGTAGGGTCTGGAATCAGAATTAGAATTGAATGGATTATTCTGATTCCAATTACTTAGTTGGACAGAATTGGAATCTCATTCCCATTCCTACTGGAATGGCATTCCCCCATTTGAGGAAATGACCATTCTCTGCCCCTCCCTTGAAAATAAAATCCCATTCTTTCTGGTTCCAATTTTCATTCCCATTCCTGATTGAACCAAACAGTCAGACAGGGGCAGTTGGAACTTGTTGGCACGCCCACTATCAAGTAGGTAGTTGAGCCATGTGGCTTGAGCGAAGGCTTGGGTCTTCTGATTCTTAAAAGCCCAGAGCATTGTATCAGGCTGATATCACAGAGCAGCAAAAACATCCCTCTCCCATCTGTGAAAGGATAACGAGTCAATACTCCACTATCCTAACAAATGCCTTAATAGATAGTCCAATTACAAAGCCGATACTCCACTATATCGGGCTCAGGCTTCAAATCAGGTTTATTTAAAATTTGACAAAAGCTAAACTCGAACTCGGCTCATAAACAAATCTATCCACTACTCTCTATTCACACTCACCCTACCCACATGTTGCCATCTTGTATTGCAAGATATACGGCTGCAATGTACTGAGAATTATCTGTACTTTAATATTTATTTATTTATTTTTAACTTCAAACCCCTTGATAAAAACCTAGCTGATTGGCTACTATTATTATGATACCGGTTGATGGTCATAAGTGTTTCCGACTCTGCTAACATGTCTTTCCGTCATCATAAATTTACAATTTGGTTCAATTCATCTAACTTTAATATACATACGAATCCAACTCTTATGGAATTTAATTTGGATAAGATCTGACCCATTTATAGCCCTAAGCCTCTAATGAAATCCCTTGCCATGGCATGGCTTGTGGGCCTCATGTAACTGCACCCTGCTCTACCCCACCCCCGATTTCCTTAATGCCTAATATGTAATACAGAAGAAAAAAACTACATGAAATAGAATAGAATGGATTTGAAGTTATATAAACTTTTAGACCATCTTAATTGTTCATTAAGATTGATGAGATCCATATTAGTTTGTCGAGGAATACATGCATATTTTAATTCTTCTAAGTGTATTCCGGTAGCTCAAACTTCACATAAATTATTAAGATATGCGCCTCTTATGTGTTCCTATCTCAATAGTAACCATTTGAGCCTTGGATTTATTAGTTTTTGACATATTAATTAATGGGATTTATATGAGTTTCCTTAAGCTATGTTTGGTTTGAAGAAACTCATACAAGATTGTAAAGATTTCTTTAACTTTCCTATTTTTCCCTTCAAACCAAATACAGTGTTGGTATATTCATGCATATCTTTATTTTTCTTTTGTTTTAAAGTATTTACAAGAATTCCCTATCAGAATTCGCTGATAGGGAATGTCAAGACATAGAGATCCATCTTCTATTTACAAGTCGAAAAAGCAAAATGATAAGCCGTAGCACTGTCTATCCTATTGACATGTAAAATTTTATATACATCAGAGAAAGAGATCATGTTCTTCAATTGTGGCTGATTTATTTGCTTCATAGCAGCTTCAGCATCAGACAAAATGAGAACCTTTTTGAAGTTCTTATGTTGGGCAAATTCCAAGGCCTTATAAGTGCCCACCATTCAGCTTTAATGCTGCTCTTTGCCCTGCATTGGTATCCTGAAGCAAATTACTGGAATCCAGATTAATTAAATGCGCTTCGCGCTTTATCTGTATGGCGGGCTCTAGAATCAATGATAATGCTCCACCTAGTGATAAAATACACAGGGCCCATAGTGAGAGATAAAATGTTTGTGAATCCCATATATTTTATAACTGGTGTGGAGCATTATGATTGGTTCCACAACATGCTGAATAGCTATTCCGTTCAGTTAAACCTATCTCAAATTAGTATCAGACTTGTATCAGTGTAACTTGTATGTGGCTCATAGGACCCATCCACATATATTTTCACTTGAAATTCCAAATCATTAATTGATATTACCTTGCTACCATAGTAAGGTTATTTTAATATATTGGAGACTGATGATCAACAAGAGAGAGTGCCTCCCATTGAGAAACATAATCTGCTACAATCAATTGCTTCGGATTTGGAATTTTATTTTGATATATAAAACCATTTTTTCCATTCCAAATGAAACAAAGAGCTAGCCCCATTAAATAGCTCCTCTCTTTCTTCATCAAAGTTGACAACTTAGATTATTGTCATTGTTTGATTATTTCAACTAAAGGGTTGTTCATCACTAATTTCAACCCAAATTCAAAGCTAACCAAATGGTCTTGCAAAGTGACAAGTGCAACATAGGTGCTTGATTGAAGGATTCTGCATGTTGTTAATTACAAAACAAATAGATCTTATCTTCTCGAGGTAAAAAGCTTAGCTTCAAAACAAATAGATCCTGCATGTTTTGTTACAAAACAGATAGATGTTTCCACAAGAACAATTGGCAGATATATATGCTCATGAATGTTCTACAAGTAGATTTGATAGTACATTTGCAGGTTTTATTGTTTCTCCACAACTATCTTGATTTAAATTTTGCTATTTGGATAAAGCATTAAAATGTGTTGGACCCAATTGTCACAGTTATACACCTATCTACATTTCATCTTTAATTTGCCAACACATGCAAATTGCCCTATTTTATCTCTTGTAGCACTTGTACTGTCTGCTTCCCACCATATTGAATTAGATGAAGCCTATTTGAGATTAAAGATTGACTTTCCTCTCAAGTAATTTTCCTTAATTACCCTAGCCTCTCCATTCATCTGCTCTTCTAAATCCCAATCCCCCCATATTTTTTGGACACATATCAGAATTTCTTCCATCCTATCCAATGCATTTTATATGGTTCAGTCTCACCTTTCTACCAAAAACTTATTTCAATGCATTATATATAGTATAGGGGAACACATCATCTTGCTTCCAACCACAGTATTCCTAAACAAATAATCTTCCTCCTATCTCATTTATCTTTCATATAATTAGGGACCACTCCATTTTACTAAGAATGAATTAGCTGAACTTTTTTTTTTTTTTTGGGAATGGATTAGCTAAACTTGATGTCTGTTTTATGGGCTGTAGTACCAATCAATATGCCGATGCCAGTCATAAATGCAAAATGACTGGCATGGGATGTAATGATTGATCCCACAGCCTGTAAAACAGCCATCAAGTTCAGTTAATCCATTCTCCATTTTCCACCAACAAATTAAGACAAAGTCAAAAATCTAAAAAAAAAAAAAAAAACTAAAACTTACACTCAGCCTATTAGCACTCTCATGCATTTACACCATTGCAAATGAAATTCACACTACAAACTTAACCACAATGCTTGTGAATTGTGCTCATTAATTCGCGTAATCCATGAATAAAAGCTCAAATTAGACTTAATGAAACTGTAATTAAATTATGATGCAAAGCTTAAGCAAGACTGATGAATTCTATATCATAACTGAGTATGGGATGGCGCGTGGGAATTGGACCTCCCAAATTCATGAGAAAAGCTAATCCATCAACCAATCTTTGGAAGAACAACTGGAGATGAAATGCTCAAAAGAAGTCAGAAAGTTCTGAAGGTGGCAATCATCAATTCAAGCTGCCATTTGTCCTGGAATATCTGTTACTGGGATTGTGGAACCAGACAATCATCGAAGTTATTTAATCCAACTAGAAGGCATCACAAGTGGTGGGGTGGAGAGGAGTTTAGATCTGAAATCTGAAACCCAAAAACCAGTTCCTGGTTTGAATCCGCCTGAAAACTCCACTATGAACCCAAAAGATAAAGGACCAGTTCTGGTGCTTAACCCGCGGAATTCTTTAGGGAGACCAGCTTTGAACTTGGATTGATGTGACAAGAGTCAAGTTAAAGTAGAGAATCCAAAATCCTTGGTTAGAATATGTGGACCCAAAGCCATGGTGGGCTGACTGGAGAAAAAGAGAATCGTTGATCAGATAGACTGTAAAACCAGATAGTGGAAATTTGGGAAGATCACTGTCTAGCTACTCATGGAAAGTAAGGTTCACCATTCTCATGGTCTGAACTCTGAAGATCCACATGCATTACGATTTCAAAACTTCTGTTACTTTGAAGCTGAACCGAAGATTCAGCTAATAAGCTGGTTCGGTTACTTAATTTGAAGCACTCCGGATAAGTAGTTATTCACAGAGGTTGGAGCAATCAATCCTTCAAGGCTTCAACTAACCGACTGACAACCCGATTTGGGCTCTACGGATTTGGACTTTTCACAAAGCATAGCTTAGTTATATGCTATCCATGTAGGACCTACCTTGAAAAGCTAGAAGTTGCTGTGCTTCGGCCCTTCCAAATGGGTGCCCATTTTAACTTGTGAATGGGGCTGTCAATGAATCTGAATATTCAATTTAATTATACCGGATTTGGATGTTAAAACCTGCATCTGTTGTTTAGTAATTGTTTGGATGTGGATTTCACTATATCTGATCCTATAACAATCTGAATCCCATTATATTTAACATAATAATGCATATAGATAGATTTTATATCATTGAAGTCGGATTAAATCCAAATTTAACCCAGGCCCGATATTTCAGATTTTTTATCAGATTTGGATTTGAAAAAACAATAATAGGATTCTATTTGGATTTAGCTGAATTGAATCCAAATCCGACCTATTTGCATCCTGCTTGATAGAAAGGGAAAAACATAATAGGATCAGATTTGGATTTAATTCCATTTAAAATCATTAATTTTAATTTTAAAATGATTGAAAAGAAAACTTTTTTTTTTCTTAATTGGGTCAACTTGAACCATCCATTGAATAAAGAATTCTTTCTATTTTTAACGTGTCCAAGTTTCTTATCCACATCTACTGCTGTTATTAGGGGTGCAAATTGGGCCGGGTTATATAGCAATTAAGTCAACCTTGACCCAAATTGTTGAAATCACAACCTTAAGGCTGACCCCAACCCTACTTGATGGGTTGGGTTGGATGGAACCAATTTTTTTCACACATTTTTCTTAAAGAAATTCTTCTCATTTCTGAGATTTTGGATAAGGCTGCAACTTGGGCCAGGTTGGCCCAAACCAAACCCAAAAAAGTTGGGTTGGGCTGGGTCGGATTGATACTTGGGTTAGGGTTAGGGTTGAAATTCATGAACCTGATTATATAGTACATGTTATATATAAATATATGCTATATATGCTATATAGGGTTGAAATTCATACATTGATTTGTTTGGATGCATGATTGTGTATAGCCCCCACCACATACTATCATGTTTTTCTTTTAAGATAATCACTTCACTTTATCCTAATTGGAAAGACTAAAACCTTAATAACATATTTTATGATTTTTGAATATATTATTCTTCATTTTCTCAATGTTGTTTGCTGTCATACCTTGTAGCCCATAAAAGATCAATCACAAATCATATCTCATAATAAACTATAGTCATTTCAAATAACACTTATTTTTCTGAATTTTATATTAAAAGAAACTAATAAAAACATCAACAAATAAGTACTAATAAAACATATGATTAATATATGTAGTGAAAGTTGAATTAAGATCTGAGGTTGATAATTTTTGTGTGATTTTAAGGGATGGGAAGAAGGTTGGGTTGGGTCCAACCTGAGCCCAGCCCAACCCTTGACTTTGGGTTGAGTTGGATTGGGTTAGGGGTGAAGGAATTTAGTTAGGGTTAGGGTTGGGTTAGAACTTAGGTTTGGGTTAGGGTTGGCCTCAACCCAACCTAACCTGGCCCGATTTGCAGCCCTAATTTAGGATTAATTAATCAGGATTAAGTGGCTTTGACCTTAGTGTATATACAGGGCAAATTTATGGTGCTGTAAGATAATTCGGATTAGCTGAATGTATTAACTGTGTATTTTATGGTTGAATGATAGTGAGCCCCATATATTTTATGATTGGTGTGAAACATTATTATTGGTTCCTGCTGAACACCTAGTGCATTCAGCCAATCAGATATATAACACAAATTAACGTGTTAATATATTTATAAATAATGTTTATATGAGAACATGTATATCAGGCATGTTGGGTTTGGGTTAACTGAGGCATCAACCGACCAGATTTACTGCTCACTCTCTAGTCTCTACCCACGCCTTACCCGCGGTACACTGCAGTACGTTGCACATCTCACAATACAATATGGCCTATGAGGAATGTGTGGCTGAAATTCAAGGCAGGTAGAGTGTAGGAAGAGAGTTGTGGGCGAGAAATTGGATTGTTCCGGGACTCCTCTCCCTCAATACATATCTGTATTATATTTGTATTAAATAGGGTCTGATCTACACTGTTGCAGACAGTGAAGATCTGCAACAGATATTTTCCTTTCAAAAAATTTTGTTGCCGCTTGAGGAAGGTGGGCATACAAATGATGAATCATTTATGCACAGCTTCAATAGTTTCTAGGCCCAAGTATAAACTCCCTTTCACTTGTTATTTTATATCATTAATTAGCCCCCTTTTAATTTTACTTACGTGCTTTAAGTGCATCAGGTTAAGTGCACCAAATCAAGTGCATAAAAGCAACGACCATAATGTTAGTCTCTTCTCTCTCCCACATCCTCTTTCTATATTATCTTCCTCCTCTGACTAGAATCGTAGGCTGTGTTTGATTTGGAGTTTAAATCAGCCCCTCACAAGACTCCCCCCATAACGTCCCACAACACATTCCCGCCACGTATTAAAAATATCTCCCGATGATAATACTAGAAATGATGATGCCATCATCGGTAGATATTTTCAATACACGACAGAGATGTGGTGTGGGACATTGTAGGGGGCTGATTCAGTCTCTTCTTTCTCCTCATTCCGCTCGAATTGGAAGGAAACAGTGAGCCTTATTAATTGGTACGTTACCCACCTTCCAAAGTGGAATAGATTCCTACGTCATGAGCCGGAGATTCCGGGAGCATTTTGCGAGACCCACGGTGTCCCAGTTATATAAAGGCATCAACCCCCAAGACTCAGGTACGCGCGATTATTTGCTTAATAGCATTCTAGCACTCAATCTTTCAACTCACAACTATAATACAATATTGACTTAAGCATCAGAGCTACCTCACCAGGTTAGTCACATAGGTTCTCTGATCCTCTGTCTTACAGCTTGGTCCAACTCGCCACACGATTAAGGTCCAGGTCATCTTCCAGGTAGAAACTTCCAAATCATACACAATCAATACTCCTTCCAAACTGAGCCTGGAGTACAATCAAGCTTCGGAAAAGATGATTGGTGAAAGCATGGTTAGTCAAATTGATGGACTATGCTGAGTGATGTAGAGAGGAAAGTTCTAATTAGAGACGTTAACCAGCGCAGCTAAGTAGCATCTGGCCCAGGCCAGGCTCAAACTACCCCGGCCAAACCCATAGCATCTGTGTAGTTTTATTTGTACTTGGTTCATTATTTAGGCTCAAACTTCATTGTTCCCAAACTGTAGACTCTCAATTGACATATGTAGGTTATTATGAAGGGAACGTACTTGATGTCACAAAATTATTTACAGACCCACATCCAACCTGATATATGCGTATATGCCTTAGTGCCCTCCCGGCTCCCCCCTCCCAACAGCTCATCTTCGGCCATTTTTTTGGGCCTAAATCCTGCCCATGTTTTTAAGTCCATGGCCAAAGAGGGTCAATCTTGGGCTTCTGCGGGTAAAAATTATCTACGATTCACAGCCCTTTGAGCTTGCAGGCTGCAGGCTGCAGCCCATGTGTTATTCTGGACAGAGTGTTGGTTGCTAGCTGCTAAGGGGTGCTTGTGAGCACACTAGCCTGTGATGCAGCATAGGTAATAATTTGTAAATCCATGGTTCCATGGAGAAATGGAATGGATTCCCATCACTGCCCAGTCAGTTTTTTAGACAATTTCAACTTATTTATTTATTGCAAGAGAAATAGGGTCTTAGGAAGAGGAGACTCCTCAAAATGTGGTAATAAATGACTCGGGCTTGCTCCTCACAGAATGGTCCTCACACTCTCCTGCCGTGCATTGGTAACACGTTCCCATGAATGAAAACATACAACAAATACGGGAGATATTCCCAATGTGTGGCTGCAACATGAACAAGATAATAGAGGGTTTTATTTTATTTTTCTTATTAGCATATTAAGGCAACAAATTTAAAAATCAGATCAAGTGAAATTCACTTTAGTTGTTCACAGTAGCCAACAAGTAAATCCACCGTTTGGGTTCGAGTCAGCTGGAGAGTGTTAATAACAATGAAAATGGGGATATTTTTTAAGGCTTCAAAAAGACGAACCTCTACTACTTCATTTTGGATTATCAATTTATGCATATATTCCTTTCAATAGCCCTACAATCTGTTGGGCCTTATTGAGAATCTGGGTCAAGGTACCTGGGAGCGTCATCTATCGGGGCTGGGGCTGGGCCTGGGTTGGGACCTTCTCCATAAATGGGTAAAGATTGATTTAGCCTTTCGGGTATAAATCATTCTCTTGGGCTGCGTCTCACTAACTTGGCCCAGGATGGATTGGCCGAAGACCAATGATGAAAATTAGGGTTGCACATGGGCCGTTCTGGCCCTGATACTCAATGGAGCACGGACCAACATGGGCCAGGTAAATTATAAGCCCCGATTTCACTACGAACTTGGGATTGAGAAATGAGAAAAGCTTGTTAGGCCCCAATAAAGCATATATCTGTGGCAAACGGGGCGTTATTAATTTGTGATGACATTTCGATTGTTTTATAACTTTGTAAACTTTTTGAAACTAAAAGAAGAAGAGTAAAAAAGCAAAGAGTATATCACTCTTTAATGGGCTGACTTAGTCTAACCGGGGAAAGCCCAGCTAGAGTTAAATCTCTGTCTATGCCCAACCGTTATAGAAATCTTTAGGGTCTGGTTTGGGCTGCATATTTAAGATGGGCACGTCAGAGGCCAAATTCTAAAGCTTTTAGGGGGGGGGAGGGGTGGGGGGTGGGGCGGTTTGGTACAATGGTGTTGTGTTTCCATTGCGTTTTGGGTTGATCAATTCAAATTTATTTGAGAAAGATTTTTTTACCTAAAATGTTTTGAAAAAATCAATACAAATTTCTATTTCTCCCTAGTACATCAAACTTGATGTTTCTTACATACATGCATATTTCTCACAAAATTTCGCAAATTTGTGTAGATAAACACAAAATGCTACAGCAACACAATGCAACTATACCAAACACCCCCCCTAGATGGGCCAGACCAAGGTTTAACATGGGCCATCCATGTAATCCCCTGATGAAAATCATTGCACAATCATGCATCAAGTAAATATGAAATAGTTACTTTCCACAATAAGAAGGTATTATATATGCATAAAACAGTCGGTTTGAGTCGGGTTGGGTCAGTTTTGGTTCTAAGTTCATCACTGTGATAAAATCTTGCTAATTTAAAAAACAGTCATAAATTGAACATCATTTCGGCCATCTCCTATGATAAGATTTAAATGAAAAGTTAATCACAAAAGTTGTTCATTAATCACTACTCACTACTCACTAATCCAAAGTTTCTTGCAACCATTCAAAAACTAGGTGGCCTAATGGGCTTTGGAACTTCATGTTTGAACTAGGAACTAAGTCGGTTCGGTTTCAATTTCTTGTGTGAAAACCGAAACCGATCCGAATCATCAGTTTAGGAATTTTCACAACAAAAAACGACCCGTACTGATAAAAACCCGGCCGACTCGGGTTGAATCGGTCCGGGTTGGTCGGTTTGGTCGAACTGGGCCTTCTTATGAACAGCTCTACCTCCAACAATAACTTCAGTTATCTCGTCATAGATCTATTAGACGAGGTTGACTGAATTTTTCACTGTATTTTGAGATGACTTAATGCTAAAACAAACCAAAGAGTAGTCTTAGGACACTGAATGATTACATCCACCCTTTCATGTGGTCCAACTGTAAAGGCACTAGAGATGCTCATTTCCACTTGGTAATTTGAAAAATCATGGAGACATATGCAAGTTGAGCAAATCATCCTTAGAAAGATATTGGATTGGGCTGAAGGCCCAGGACCCACGAGTTAGTGATGATTTAATGGACTGCTATGTAAGGTCTCATTCCACCGCCCATCTTTTTCCCTCTCGTGTGGGTGAGGGGTTCCATCACCACAAAGAAAAACATGGCTCATGGTTGTTCCTCGGATTTCAGTAGTGGTAGGGAGTAAACTAAACAAAGGGAATGATTAGCGAAGAGAGAGAGAGAGAGAGATGACGGGATTAAAGCTAATCTTTGGTTTTAATGAGATTATGATGGATAGAAACACAGACCACATTGCTAAAAAGCTGCAAACACCGGCAAACCAATGATCAGCTGAAAACTGGAAGGCTCCCAAAGAAGTATTACAGTACTGCCCAAAGTTTTGACAGAAACAATGGGCTTTCTGTGTTGGCCACCTTCTCTCTTTTTCATGACCAGCCCATCTCTTCCTTCGTATTTTTCTTGCTTAAAAAGCTCAATGAATCATGCAATTAACTGATTAAGAGAATATTCCAACACAGAATGGTTCTGATCAGATAAAGTAGGCTTTCCCAGATATAACCAACCATATATATATGGGAGTGTCTTACCTATATATATGTTCTGGATTCCATCAGTCATCAGTCGAACATGCTTTATGAGTTTATGTTTTTTCCTCTAGGGTCATGATTTCATGGGATGGGATGGGTTTCATTGAGCAACCTCATTAGAACTCCATCTATCTATTATTCATTGGTTGGAAAATCCAGACAGTGAAGAAACTCTGAACTTGTTTTGCTTTTAAGCCAACTGATGAGCGACACATTAGGGTTTCCATATGTGAACATTCTCGTCCGATCACCAGCCTTTTCCTTACTGAAATCCAGAAAGTGATGCACAACTTCTGCTACCCTAATAAAAGAAAAGATTCCGTCCTGTACTTGAGCAGAAAAGAAGGAAACAAGGATGTCTCAGCTGCTGTACCTGAGTCTCTTATCTTTTGGATGTTTTGGACTCCGGACATTACTAATTACTTGTACCATTAGTCAGTCGAGAAGGCTTTAATTATTTTTTCCTCTAGAGTCATGATCTCATGGGATGGGAACGGTCTCGTTGAACAACCTTGTGAGAACCCTTATCTATCTCATTCATTGGCTGGAAAATCCAGGCAATGAAGAAATTCTGAACTTGTTCTGTTTTTAGGCCAACTGATGACCGATAAGTTAGGGTTTCCATATGTGAACATTCTCGTCGGATCACCAGCCTTTTCCTTAATGAACTCCAGAGAGTGATGAACGCATCACTTTGCCACCCCCAATAAAAGAAAAGTTTCCCTTCTGTACCTGGGTTTCCAGGCTTATTAAAATTGAGCAGAAAAATAAGAAGAAAATGTCTCAGCTGCTGTCTCTCTTTATCTTTTGGATGTTTTGAACCCCTATCTATGATCCATCTATCATTCATTGGCTCGAAAATCCTGATAATGAAGAAATTGTTAACTTATTTCTGTTTCTAAGCCAGCTGGTGATCGACACACTAGGTTGAAGTAGTTGAGCACTCTCGTCGGATCACCAGCTAGCCATTTCCGAGCTTACTGGATTGCAGAAACTAATGCATCACTTCTACAACCCCAATAAAAGAAAAGATTCCATCCTGTAATTGGGTTCCATGCTTACTACATTTGGGGAGAAAGAAGGAAACCCGATGTTTCAGTCTCAACTGCTACCTGAGTGTAAAACAATAGGATACGAATAAAGTATCTCTCTGCATTCTTTGTTTCATTGCCACTTTCCATCTTTTCCATGTGGCTAGTTTCAGTCTCATACCACTGCTTTGGCTTCTTTCCTTTGTTTTTTTTGGTTGAATTGCTTCTTTCCTTTGTGCATCTTTATCTGTTGCATTTCCTTATTAGCTCAATGATTCATGAAGTTTGGAGTGCCAACATAGAGTGGTGTAGGCTAAAGTGATGAGCTAAGCTTGCAAGATATGTTCATGCAACCACAGGCATTGGCAGGAGTCTCTTTCTTTTGGATATTTTTGGATTCAAGGTACTTCTGCCAATCCACTGATGTAGTCATGCCGATTTAGTTGTAATAAGGCATCTCTCACACTGAGGAGATGTGGGTTCAAACTGTGGATTAGGGGCAGTTTGATAACAACTCAAGTTGCTGAACTAAATGACTTATTGCCTTTTCTTCTAGTGAATAAGTTATTCAAGAGGTTGTAAGCTCCTTAATGGCTGAAGTTGAAGTTGGGTTGGTAATACTATAGATCCTTGAATATTTTTATTCTTCTATTTGTGTCAATTAATTATAGACATATTAGGGTTTTCAGACGAAAGAACTCTAATATGATCACCGGCCTTCTCCTTACTAGATTCCAGGAACTGATGATGCATTACTTTTGCCATGCGTCCTTTTAAAAGAACAAAAGATTCCATCCTTTTAGTTATTAGACTTGAGCACAAAAACAAGAATTAATGTCTCAACTCCTTGAGTAAAAGTTACAGGATAGGACAACCTTATCTCTTCGCATTCTCTGTTGGAAATAATTATTGATTCAAGACTTTTAAGTCCTCATCTCATAAGCATGTGCTCACAATAAAAAGAAAAAGGGTCTTACACAATGTCCTGGGTCTTGCAAAAGTAAGAATTCTTTTTTAGAACTTAGAACCAACACTGCGGATATGCATTTATGTCCTACTGCTTCCTTTACTAAAATGTGTATCCACTGAGCAAATTGTTTGATATTGGGATGAAACGTGTGCTAACATGTCCCAATAATATGAGCTCTTATTTAGGGTTACTACTTGAATCGAAATCTATTAAAGGGTTAATATATAAGAAATCACCTGGGTAAAAGATATGAAAAAAACAACTTTTGGCAACAGTTTTATAATTGTTTTCAAGGTATAACAATTGATTGTTATTAGTAGTTCTACTTAACAACAATTATGCCATTGGATAGAAAAAAAGGGAGAGACTTTTTGCAACAATTAGTCTACACCGTTTTCTAAAGGAATATTTGGCAACACTCTGCTGCTTGTTACCTATAAATGCCATATTATCAAATTAGTGACAATCGAATCATCGTTGCTTTTAACCACTCTAAGCATCAATCGAGCAATTGTTTCCAAATGCCAATAAACTACAATTCCTACTACAGATTGCTGTCAATAATTACTTGACTGTTTCCAATGATATATAGATACTAGACTACGTACTACTTATTAATAAACTATGCATTCAATTGTAACTAAAAGTGAGTCAATTATAGCTATTATTTACTTAATCGTAGTTAAATTATTTCTAACTAATCAGGCTGGCAATAATCAACAAAAGATTATTGCTTAATTTCTATAATAACAAATTGCTATAACAAGGTTCAAAGTATCGATATGTACGGGCCGATATGCATCGTGCCGGTGACTTTCCAATGTACCCTTACTGGCGTATCGAACGTATTGACATTTTGAACCTTGGGCTATAAGTTGAAACTCTTGCTGTCTATTTATGGTTTCCCTATAATAACTAATGATTATAATTGAGAAACACTTGTTGCCTATTCATTGGTTTAGCAACAGTGCTGATTAATTGTTGATTTTATTTTATTTTTGGCAATAATTATATATAATTGTGGCCAGCCACTGTAATGGTCTCTCTCTCTCTTGGAACTATACTCTTTTTCTTTTCCTGCATATAAAAGATTTATCATATTAACCTAAGAAAAAAGAAAAAGAAAATAATGCAGATGCATGCAGTATATGATCCTATCCAATTAAATATATTAGTAAACTTTATTTGAATGCCATTTCTTTCTAGTTATTTTATTCATGATATACTTTATTTTTAGTACATTTTATATATTAATGATGAGTTTTGTTCTAATTTATTAATGCCACTTAATATCAGAATATTTTCAGAGTCCCACAGAATATTAAGAAATCAAATTTATGTCTGATTGGATACGGTCCATGTGCAGCCCTATACCATACATCAATTCCCTTTCAAGTAATGTTTTCAATCCGCCATTGACTCAGATAGTTGAACCATTTGAACCATCACCCGGTCATGATTCAGGGTCTAGTTTCCTAAAGTTTGGAGTTCAATAAAAAATTATCAACTTGGCCAAAAACTATCTAACTTAGGTGGTTAAATTATTGACCTGTTTCACGTGGCCACTGATCAAGGGTTGCATGCCAAATGCATATGCAAACCTTTTAAGGTCATAACTTTGCACTCGGATGTCTAATTTGGATGATTTTTTATTTTATTTTATTTTGTTATTTTGGGTAGCCTTTTGAGATCTACTTGATTAATTTTTTAAAACATTGATTTCAACCGGGGTTCATCCATTGATGCACAAGCCCCGATGGAACTTTATGGGTAAAAGGCATGCCTTGAATAAGCTTAATTAAATAAAAAAATTAAAGAGTAAGCTTAATTTACCATGGACATTACTCAATTTTCAGTGCACCACTGTACATCATGGTGAATGCATGCAGGGCTTGGTATTTAAAGCCCTGAAATGTAGAAAGTGGTCCTTGGCCTTTTGCCATTATATAGCATTATTTTTTATAGTTGCAATGATCTTTCAGAGACCTAAGCTTTCATGATTTCATCTGGATGGACAAATGAGTGCCATGTCCTTTGATGGGACACGATTCACTTCTAGATTGTTTTTCCATAGTCTTTGCTTACCAAAATAAAAAAAAAAAAAGCCACATTGCCTTTTCTTTGTGATAACAAATGGTAATGACATTATAAGAAGAAGAATACAAGAGTTAGCATAATCTTTTTGTTTGTTGGCATTCTTTTGGCTCAGTTTGTTTGTGGTGTAAATTTTATTTTCATTAGTGTAAATACATGGGACTGCAAATTAATAGATTGAGGGGGTGTTCTTTTCTTGGATTTTGAGAGGGGGAAAGTTGGTCAATGCGATTTTGGTTCCCATTGACCAAGAATCCCATGTTGGAAAGTTTACTTTCCTGGGTACCTATCTCCTAGGTGGGTAAATAAAATTTTCACCTAGGGGGAAAGTTGCCAACACTTGAATGGGACAAAAATACCCATTTTAATAATAAACTTTTAAGGCTAAAATGGTCATTACCTTATTTACCTAGGAAATAAAAGAACATGGGTAAATGTTACCCAGGTAATTGCATTTACCTGGGTAAGTAACTTACCGAAAAACAAACAAGGCCTGAGTGTAAAATTCTGGTTTGTTTTTATTTTAGATATGACTTTGTTTTATTTATTTGTGAAAAAATGAAATAGGAAGTAAATGGTGTGATCCTCACCTTATATGAAATAGAGTGGAGATAAGAAGAGGATTAAGGTAAGAAGCAAGATGATGTGGTCCCCAATTTAATATGTGAGAGAAATGTAGGAAAAAGGTGGTGGAAATTCGACATCAGTTTTTGGTATTCAAAATTTGTATTACCAGTCAGTGCAAATGAGATAGAAAGTACAAATTTTGTATTAGATAGGAGTACAAATCATACATAAATGCAAATTAAAATATAGAACTGGGTGCAAAATTTGCACTGCAAAGCCCTTGTTTTTATCACAAGGACAATATTGAGATAAACTTATATAAAACAATGTGGATCACGAAAATTTAAATAATTGTAAATAAACGGTCACCATAAACTCCTTGTTTACTAGAATTTCTCATAGAAAACTATTCCTGTAACTTATCAGTTGTCCTAAATTAGGATAATAAAATTTGGCATTCAATGGTTCCTATGAAGATATCAAAAGATCATATTGTCCTAAATGTGTAGTTTTGAAATAGTTGGATGATAATCAAAGTTATAGTGAAGATATTTGAAAAATGCATGAAGCAGATGGTTTAAAGATATCTATCCATATGTACGTTCTCTCTTTAGTAGGACCCATTGAATGATAGATTTGAATGTTTTGAAATTTGCCATGTGGTGAGTTATAAGGCCCCCATATGCAACTAGCTGTCTTATGTGTACCTCTATTATAATTTTCATTACTATAATGAGGTTGGGCAGTGGACAGTCGAGAGATAATATGTAAGAATAACTCCAATAGGTAGAGATAAAATGAAGCAGACTTAAGATGACTTGTTTACATGTATAGAAAATCATGCAAGTGGAAGGGAAAATAAGAGCTTAGGGCAGACTAAATAGGACATGGATGTTTTCTTTTTTTTTTTTTTGGTAAAGACGAATTAATTCATTCCAATAGGACATGGATTGAAGTGGTAATAAATTGTTAAAATTCATTCCAATAGGACATGGATTGAAGTGGTAATAAATTGTTAAAATACATAGTTAGTTTAACATTGAATAAAACCAAAAGCCGCTACTTGAAAGCCCCCTTCCAAATTAAGAGTCCCTAACCGGAATCGAAATCCTTTGGAATCAGAATGGTCTATTCTTATAATTTGTTTGGTTTAAACAAAAATGAAGATGGAAATTGAAATCTTCACGAATGGAATTTCATTCCCAAGGGAGTAAGAAATGTCCATTCCCTCAAACGGGGGAATGCCATTCCAGTAGGAACGAGAATGGAATTCCCATTTCGCTCAACCAAACAGTTGGAATCCAGACCTTTATTCCCGCAAACCAAATAAGGCCTAACATTTTATCATCAATAGTTCTCCAATGCTGACCAATCAAACCTTTCGGCTGTCCCAATGGAGCACAGGATATAACAAAAGGTTATTTAAAATTTAAGTGTGTGTGCGTGTGTGTCCCTACATGGAGTTACAAAGACATGCGATGTTTGGTACCTTTGTTGATTCCACCCTGAGATCTCTCATAAATCACTGATTTTTGAGATCATTGATTTCCCAGAAATTAGAGAAATTGTTTCACCATTGATTCCATATCATCTGATTTTTAAAAAATTAGCAATGAATTTGTTTGGTAGTGATTATCATCAATATTTTTTATCTTTTGCCTATTCAAAACAGATGACAGATCATCTAAAAACATCAGAATCGTTTTGAAAAGAGGAATCATTTAAAACTGTGATTCCTCTTTTATGCCTGATTTTAATAATAGTTTTCTAAACATGAAATCTACCAACCAAACAGAAAATTCATGAGCAATGCTATGATACCTAATCAAAGATTAGGTATCGATACGATACTCCCGATACGGGGTGTATCTTATCCGTATCCATGGTCATGGATACAGGATACACTATGATAGGTTACGTATCTTACGAGTCATGCGTATCAGGCCATATCGCACAGTATCAGTGGATACAGTTCGATCGATACTCACCGATTTGGAGGTGTATCCATGTCTAGTTTGACAAAATTGTATATTGAGTACTTTTGGATTGTTTTTCATCTTTAATACAAGTTAAAAAATAGTATTATGAAAACTGAAATAAATAATTTAAGATTTAATTTTTCCAAAAATTTTAATAAAAACAAAAAATTATAAAAATAAAATATTCCTTCTACCTTAACTGATTTATATATTTTATTTTACACATAATTATATGTTAAAAATGAAAACATAGTTATGATTTGAAAAAAATAGTGTTATTATATAAAAATACTAAATAAATGAATTTTCCCAACATAATTAATGGAAAACAAAAAATTATAATTATAAAAACTGAAATGAATAATTTAATATTTAATTTTCCCAAAAAATTTAATAAAAATTGAAAGTTAAATATAATTTATTTTATCTACCTTGAATGGTTTATTCGTTTTATTTTACAACTTTGTGTAAAATAAAAACATTATATGTTAAAAATGAAAAGATATTTATTATTTAAAAAATAGTTGTTATTTAAATAAAATAGTAAATTAATAAATATTCCAAAAAATTAATAAAAATTGAAAATTATAACTATAAAATTGAAAGAGTGATAATTATTGTACAATGTTTGAATGTTCTAGAGTCCCAGGATTGTTTATTGTAATATTTTTCTCATATAACCTATTGAAGTATGCATTTCTCATGTGTTTATATCTTATTCATAGATAATTCACCTTTTGATTTAGTATTACTAATGTATTTATGTGGTTTGTATGTATTTCACTAGCATATCCAAACATTTCTATATCTTTCGTTCATATTCATATCCGTATCCGTATCCAATTTATCTGATACAATACCCAATATCGATACTTTAATCATTGAATATGATACCAATTTATGAAAAATCAACAATTTTCTGAAAATGAAATCGACCATCCAGACAATAAATTCATGAGCAATGCTATGATATGGTGCCACTTTGTGAGAAATCGGCAATGGTACCAAACATCACGGTTGGGTTTTGATTGATCAAAACTCATTCTATACTATATCTTTTCTGCATCATAAATTTTCCCAGGGAAAAAAAAACGGTCCGGTGGGAAGCTGATCTGATGCAATTGATTTTTACCGTTGAATTTATTATATCCTTCACTCGTTGACATTAATGCTAAACACGTGGAAGGTGGCAACAGGTAAAGCGAAAATCTTGGGAAGTGCAGATGTCTTTGAGGGATGGGAAAAACTAAGGTACCAGCAGGTATAGAGAACTCCGTGTGTGATTCTTTTGATCCAGAGGTTGAGATTGCAGCATCCTGTAGTGCATACCTGATCCGTTGAGCTCATGGGGTGCAGCTTAGTTAATCTCAGGAAAGAGATGAGGAGAGATACTTTGGTAGATGAGAGACGTTTTTGCTTTTTGGTTGTAGTGAGGGAGGAAACTGCGAGACACGGAGGGTGAAAGCTTGGGAACAAATGGATTTTGAGGTTTGCATTTAGATTGTAGCATACCGACAAATTTTGCGCAGCATATCTGTAGGAAAAGAGTCGGGTGAAATGGACCCGGCATCCGGAAGACCCACAATGACGCGCTATGTTGCCGGTCAGAATGGCAAGTTGGTGCAAAAAATCATTAGTTTGATCAGGCTGACCTTTTTTTTTTTTTATTTGGATAAATTATAAATTATTACCATGTACTTTGGAGTAGTAAAAATTACCCCTTTGAATTCTTATTTGTGACAAAGACCCTTAAACTTTCAATTCTAACAAAGACCCCTTCACTAGCATTCCATAAGTTAATTTTGAAAAAAGATTGTCGTTTAAACATTTCTTGCATGTTGTATTTGCTGCAATTCCAGGTTTTCATAGAACTTTCTTGTTTTTTTGGTTGTAATTTCCATTTTATAAAAGTTTTTCAAGTAAATTAACTTCTTCCATCACTCAATTTAATGGAGGGAGGATATTTATTGGAATCTAAAAGTTTAAGAGGATCTTTGTCACAAATGAAAGTTAGGGGTAATTGCTACTACCCCTCAAGTATAAGGTAGTAACATGTAATTTACCTTTTTTTAGCTTTTGGTTATTCTATGATTATATGTATAGAGATGCAAATGGATTATATCATGATTCGATCTGATCTTATTTGGTCGAATTCGGATTAACCCTATTCGGATCTTTAGATCAGATTCGGAATATATATAATACAAATAGATTTATTAGGGATACAGTTAGTTAATTTCCTAAACCTTAGGGGTAAGTTAAGAAATTTACCTTTTTATACATAAAAACTATAAACCTAAAACATAGGCCAAACCGGGCCCGGATTATAGCTTTTATAACAACAGCAAAGCCAGGGCTGGCCCATGTTCACCCCTAGTATATACATTGGTTATGAAATTTATAAATATCTTCAATCCGTTCTATTCATGAAAGTAAAAGATTATTATAGAGAAATACATTTATAAATACTTTCAAACCTGACGAAACCACCTAGTCTGAGTCTCCTGACCTAACCTGGGTTTGAGTCCAGCTCGAATTGTGGTGGGTCAAGCTCGGATTGGCCCTGTGTTGGTAAACTTTAGTGTGCATCTTAGAATTGAGCTTGGGTTGACCCTCAATTGGTCCTAACCCTCCGAAGTTACACCCCTAAAATGTATATTCAAGTAAAGTCTCCAAAATGAGACCTGGCCCAAACAAGTAATTGCTCTGCTTGGTTTATAAACAGATTGGATTCAGCCAAATCCAAATCGGATTTGATTAAGTCCGGTCGGGTTTGGAGATCCCAGATCGAAAATGGATTTAACGGCACTCTGCTTCAGTTAAAAAAATAAATAAATATTAAAAATTAATTCCTTTTTAATATATATATATATATATAATAATAAAATAAAAATATGAAATATTAAATTTATTATATAATTCGTATATAATATGTAAAATTATTTATGATTTATGAATATATATTAAGGTATAATCAGATCGAATGGAATTAAATATGCATCAATCTGATTATTAATTGGATTCAGAATTTTCAAACCTGAACCCGATTCAATTATGTTAATATAACATTGTTGGATTGGATTTCAGACTTTTGGAGTCGGTTGACAGCCTCAGTAGTTTCTAATGTATTGTATAAAATTGTATTACCTTGGCTAATTGTTTCCAATTTGATTGAATTATGACTAAAACATATCGGAGAATTCAGATGAATGGATCGGATTGAAATTCAAATCAGATTAAATCCGATCCATTTGCAACCTGAAGTCTAAAAATGTTTTCACCCATCTTGTGTTAAAACAAAAGC
Organism: Nelumbo lutea; assembly: GCF_056320005.1. Classification (NCBI taxonomy): domain Eukaryota; kingdom Viridiplantae; phylum Streptophyta; class Magnoliopsida; order Proteales; family Nelumbonaceae; genus Nelumbo; species Nelumbo lutea. The sequence continues at coordinate 21,898,476 of NC_142686.1, read as the reverse complement.
AATCTTAGTAAATTACATTTTTATTCTCAATATATATTACGTGGGCCCCTGACTATCTTTTTAGGCATTTGCTTTGTAACAAGAAAGTAAAATGCCAAAAGCGCACCTTTTCATTTGTTTCTTTTCTTTTCTTTACCACACTTTCTAACCAATCCATGTAGTAAATAAAGTCCAAAGAAGAAACTCTTAGATTTAAAAAGCACTTCTGTACTGAGGATTCCTAAGAGTTAATGGTTCTTTCCTATAAGCATGGACTCTTGCCCATTGCCCATACTTCTTTTTCCCTTTTTTAATGGCCAACCAACAAACGGCCCATATCTAAGATCTTGGAGCTAAAGGGAACATTAATCTGAGGGCATAAAGCATAACATATCAAGGGATTTCCACAATTCGATACCCAATTTATTGATTATTTCAGATTTGAATGTTAAAATTTGCATCTGAGTTGAACTGTAAATTTAAATTTATATGATCAAATTATATAAAATTTATATTTAATAAATTTAATATTTTATATTTATGTAAAAATATATTTTGTAAAAAGTAAACCAATAAGGAGGCACTGGCTTCTTAGATTTTGAGAGAGAGGAAATTTGATAAATGGGATGACCAATAAACTAATTTCACAGGTGGGAAAGCTAAAATTGTCAACATTTTCATGGGGTAAAAATTCCCTTTTTAAAAATTGATTTTTATGGTCAAAATGATCATTGCTTTATTTACATATAAAATAAAAAATATATAAATAAATGCAGTTATTCAGATAAGAGAGTGCATTTTTCAGATAAATAACTTACCCATAAGAGAACTGGGCCTAAAATGTAAACAAACTTTTAACTTATTGATTGAAATATGAATGTATTAATAAATGTGATTGTTTAAATTCTGTTTTTCTAAAACAATTAATTTTTTTTTAATCATTTAAAGAGACAGAGGCGGATGCGGACTATTTAGATATTCGGGTCGGATGGGGATGCAGCTGGATACGATAAGTAGAAAAAGTCCAACGCTTCAACGTCAATTCATCATCAAGAGCCTGAGGAGATGTAGGCCCGCTGTGCTAGGTGGATCGAAACACTCTCAGTTTTTGTTAGCTGGAAAAATGAGTTACCACGTTTGGCTTCATTTACGCTACGCGTGTCTTGAGCGTACTACCCAGAATCGCTGCTTGCTAACCTCCAAACATCCAAAGCTGTGGCTGGGTTCCTTTGTGAACCCAGTCCAAACTTCTGAGGCCGTTCCCTCTTTAGTCTTTTCATGTCGCACTCACACTCGCACATGGTGTTCGATAGAAGTCCTAAAAGAATATCACCCCGTCCCAGCTCTAAACTTCTAATCCTTTGGTAGGCCAGCCGGCCAAGCCCCCAAAATGGACATAACTCGGAGAGCGAGTCATTTAATTACTGATTGGTTAGTGTAGCAAATCCAAGCACAAATTTGTCTGTTCAGTCCCCATCTCCAATGTTGTTGCCTAAATAATTTGGTCACCCAACTCCAACAGTTACTTATCTTTCAAAACAAAGAAAAAAAAAACACTCCAACAGTTATTTAATTAATTTAAATTACAACTCCAGCTCATTATTAGATCTGGTCATCTGGGAATCATGATATCATTTCATTCACAATGTCTGTGAAATGATATAACACTACTGTCTCAGCTCTACCTCTATCACATTGTTTCTTGTGCTTTCTGACCGCTCAGTGGTTGAGATTCGAGAGGAAAAGGTTGAAAGGGAAGAGGCACCAAGCCTCACAGTCTCACACTCCCCCAGCTCACAACCCCGCCCCCTCCCCTCTTTCTCTCTCTCTCTCTCTCTCTGTATATACTTTCCCCAGAAAGGAGGTCTCACCCCAGTAACCCACAAACATGTCTCTTCACTTTGATATTATCACATAACGTGAGAATTTTTTTTTTCAGAGACTAGTCATATCAAGTAACAAATCAACGCCACAATCTTCCCCCCCTTCTCTAATCTCAATTTCACGTGAAGATACAAGCACAATCTCTCTCTCAACAGACAGAGTCTTGTGGCCTTCAAATGCCCAAAATAAACACAAGGGAAAAGTTGTAAAAGCACAATCTCCAATAATTAAATTATATTAATTAATAGTGATCCATAACAACAATTTAAAGAAAAATTGGCTCCCCAGACTCGCTGAGTCTGCCTCTGATTCCACTCCACCGAACTCGCCTTGCACTCATGGTAAGGCGCAACCATGCCGAGAAAAACCCAGGCGTGATCTCTCCCTGTCGAACTCAAACAAGAACCCTTGTTGCATTAAGTTCCCGATTATCGAGAAGCCCGACGGGCTGGTGACAGGTCGCATAGCCAGGCACTTGACGCCCTCCGCCGCGTCGATGAAGTAGTTCCTTGCCGGTGGGGAGAATACCGAGTCACCCTCGAGTCGAAAACTTAACTTGGGTAACGAAGGATTTGCTACCCCCGACACATTGATGCAGAAGTCCAGACTCGAAGATGGGTCGGCCGTTTTCGGTAATCTGATTCTCTTTTTAAACGCCGTTAGAACCTGACGGTAAGCTGGCTCCGCGAGGAAGGTTAGTGTGGTGCCGGAGTCGATCACGGTGCCGCCGTTACCCTGGTTGTCTAAGGCCCAGATGGAGGGGTCGATCGGCAATCCGACGCCGTCGATGAATACGCTCTTGATCCCTAAATAGTAGAACGAGGGAGATAAAGCGCTTGTGTGTAATGGAGTGAAGCTCATCATTTGCTTCCTTGTAATGGGCTGCGTCTCTCCGATCAAGAGATAGCTCGTCGGAGGCGGAGATATGGTATAATCCATGAGGCAGTAGGAGAACTTGTAGCCGAACCGCTTACCCACCTGGGAGGAGAAGGAGGTGGGCCCTCTCCCAAGTCCCATAACTCCATGGGCGCCATTGAAGCTCGCACCTGAAACACTCGGACCAGAGATGTGAAATCCACAACCAAAAGCGAGTTTTTTCAGTCGAGCAACTCGTCCAAAGCTCGTGTTCAACGTCACCGTCTCCCTAGAGAAAAACCCACTTGTTCTAGACTCATCGGCGTACAAGTACTCGTAGCGGCAAGTGCTGTGAAGGAGAGTATGGTTGCAGGGTTGGTGTTTAACAGGGTGAGGGACGAGTTGACACGCTGGGTCGTAACAGTGAATCGGAGCGAATGTTGTCGAATGGCGAGCCAGGAAGGCCAAGCCTGGAGCGTGTTTACTACAGTTCCGACAAGCAGAGCACTTGACCCAGACGAGATCGCTGCCTGTATCGGCCACAAGGAGGAGCTTCTGAGGTGGGGATCCGATCCTGAAATCAACAAAGTACTGCCCGAAGCCCGTCGACGCGCCGGAGACGACCGGAGACTTTAAGCTTTTACGGCTCTGCAAGGCTGAGTAGAGAGCAGAGAGACGGTAAGAGTCTAAAGAGAGAGCTTGTGCTGGGGAAACAAATGGGTTTCTGTGAAGCAACCGTAGTTTCAAATATCCGGTTGAGGTTTTGTTGTTGAAGTCAGCTTGGCTGTTACAGAGATCTGTGAGAGAAAATAGAAGAAGAATGCAGAGAAAGAAAACGCGTGAGAGAGGAATCCATACCACCATTGTCTTGGAAAGATGAAAAAAGAGTAGAAAGGGAGCAAGAAAGGTACGGGAGGAGAGAAGAGATGAACACTACTTAATTACTTATACTTAAGTTGGTCTGGTCTTTTTAAGTGCAGTTCGTACTATGTATATACGTATCTGTTATGTATTATATACGGAATATACGGTTATAATGTACGTACCGTCTGTGATATACGAGCATCAGTATGAAGTCATGACTCATGAGACTCATGACCCATGAACCAACCGATGGAGTGGGCCATGGTCCATGGACCAACATTAATACATTATCGCACTTCATTGGAGGAAAACCCCGGTCATTTCTGTCCTGACTCCTGACCCCCGACCCCTCAATCCTCGTTACTCATTTCCTCAACGGCTCAACCCCACCGGCCCGGTTGGGAGAGATGAAGCTTTGTTTGAGTCGTGAGTGTTGGTTAAGCTGCTTTGAAGAAGCCAATAAAAGAAGCTTTAGTGGAAAGCTATGTTTTTGGCTTTAAAGACAGCCATTTTGGGCTCTCCAGGGTTTCACCAACCATGACTTTATGGGTGGGGCTCACCTCATAAAGCCAAATCAGCTGTCAATTAATCATTTGGAGGGCTGTTTGCTATAGCCTCTTTGAATAACTTATCTATGATGCTTCAAAGCAGCTGAATCAACTTAGCTGAGTGGTGATGAGCTGCTTTGGAAAAGGCTCTGTTTTTTATGCAAATTTGCATTAGGTATAAATTTTGCACCCAGTTCAATGTTGCGTCCATTTATTTGTAATTGTAAACCATAATTTGCATTCTTGCCTTTTTCATATTAATTACTTAAATTTTAGATATATCATAATTAAGATAAAAAACGAAAACTAACAAAAGTAAGAATATGATTAAAAATAAACTTAAATGCTTGTAGTAAATGTGTACATGCATTGTATGTGGAAATTTTAAATTATAATAACAATTATTATTATGATTAATTTTTATTTCATTTTACCATAAATAAAAATAAATTTTAACAAATACTTTTATTTATTATGATGAATATATAACATTATAAATGTTCCCAAATGCGATAGAATTTTGTACTTTTTCATTTTTTGTGCTCTATACTTTTTTAAATATTTATTATTCAATTATGACATCATGAGTTTTTTTTTGAAAAGTTGGATCATTGACCCACCATCTAAATAAGAAAATATTTTACTTTCAGATTTTTTTTTTTAAATTATATATCATCTATATCAAATAAATAATTTTTACTTATCATACTTAATTTTTGTTTGACATAATTAATATATAATTTTTTATATATTCTTTTGATTACTAGTACTTTTTTATTTTTAAAGATTTATTATTTTACTATCATATCATCGATTAATGCATTTGACCCAAACCAATAACCCACAACCCAAAAAGGAAAATAATTTGATTTATAGGTTGCATGATACTAATCTTATATTACATTTCCATCATTGATAATGCATGTATAATATTAGAGATGTACCAAATATTTATTTTTATGAATATATAACATTAGATATGTGCCCGAATTTTTTTCTATTTTTATTTTTGTTATTATTTATATTTTCTATTTTTAAAAATTTTATTATTTGACTATGACATCATTTCATTTGTAGGTTGATTTTAACTTTGGCATTCCATTTTCATCATTAATAAAATTACTTCTTACATTTCATACGTATTTTTGTTTAGTATAATGAATACTCAATATTAGATATATCCAATTCTTTTTTTTTTATTTTTTGTATTATATATTTTATTAATTTTGATTCTTTTATTATTTAATTATGACATTATTTATTAACCCATTTGACCCAAAATGGTTAAATTGCTTACCCACCATTGGGAGGGAAGAAAATTATTTTGTTTTCAAATTATTTTTCAAAATATTTATTTTCATAATATTAAAATTAATTTTGTGGATTTAATAAGAGAATATACCTTAATATGAGATTTAATGAGAAAGAATACAAAAATAGTTTTATTTCTATTTGGTTTTAAATTTTGCATTCCATTTCCATCATTAATAAAATCATTTCTTATTTATCATACTTATTATTGTTTAATATATCGAATATATGATGCTAAAAATGTTTTCAATTTTTTAATTTATATATTTTTTATTTTATCTATTTTTGAATTTTATTATTTAATTGTGATAACATGGATTGGCCCATTTGACCTTAACTAGTTTAATTTCTTACCACTACCTAGATGAAAACACTATTTTTTCAAGTAGATTTTAAAAGTATGTTTTTATGTTATTGGAATTATTAATTTATAATGCATGGATTTAATTAATAGAATTTAATGATGAAAAGAAATAAAAATGCCTTAAATATATGATTCAATGAATGTGAATTCAAATTAATACCTTAAGTGTTGGATTTAATGAGAAGAAATTGAGTGCATTGAATGTCTTACAATTGTATCTTTTCAAATCATTTAATATTAATAATTGATTACCCTTTTGCCCTCATTTTTTATCAATAAATTTAAATATGAAATGATAAATTTTATAATAAAAAATTCTAGAAATATTACTAAGGCTATTTGTACTTTTTAAAGTAGTATAGATTTCATCATTTGTAGTTAATGACAGTTCAAATTTTGTATCTAAAATGTTGGTGCAAAATTTGCACCAATTTCCTCCTACCTTAATCTCTCTCTCGTAAAACGGAGAGTATGGAGACTAAACTAATTTCTTACTCTCAAACAAATAACCTTTCTCCCACTCTTTCATATGAACTAGGGACCACATCACTCTACATTTCTACTTCTTATTTTACAGTAAACAAAGAAAAGAATATCAAATCTGAAGCAAAAGTAAGTCAAGGTTTACAATTCATCCATTTTAACTTCTTTTTTGCACTTTTATTCATTTACACAAGTGTGCAAATGAAATTCACACTACAAACAAATGGAGCCTAAAAGTTTAAAGTTTAAATGAGCTTCTAAAAAAGTCATTTTTTTAAATAGGCCTTTTAAAAGAGTGCTTTTATAGTATTTGGCTAGTCACCAACTTTTTCCCTACTTTTCCAAATCAATACTTTTCACCAATTTTTTCGACTTATTACTATTATTTTTTGCTTTCCAATGTGAAAAAAAAAAAAAAAACACATTAGAAAAAACATTCCCATACAGAGAAAGGATTAAGGAACATCAGGGCTTTTCAGATTCCTTCATGCCCGCCGCGCAAAGGCAAAAGCGCCGGGGGAAAGCACTTCCGATTTCCGAAGGGGCACTCATTCAATAATGGCAGAATATACCTTTAGTTTGGGGCTACAGCCTACAGGGTCTGATTTCAGAGGCGTTAGCACCCTCCACACAGACACTACCTCTAACTCGAGAACGTTGGCAGAGTGAATCATCCACACTCAAGAGGTCGTCTATGCCTAAGATATATATAGCATAATCAGATCATCTAAACCCTGTAATTGGAATATTTTCATTTAGTGGGTCCCCCTAAGAGAGAGATCCAAGAATTCAAAATAATTAGATGGCTAATTAAAGTTATCTGACAATGCCATATTATGGCTCAGCGCCTGAGACGATCAATTACATGGGTTCATGATGTTGTGGGTCCTGGCTAATTCCTACGTGATAGTGTCAAAACTCAATCAAAACATTTTTTGTGGTTGTCTTGGTCTCCTTGGTTTGATCCGCCAATTAGCTATGTTGGCCTAATCTTGCTCTGACCACGTACGGTTGGATCAGTTGAAGTTATTAAATAATTATAAATATGATTTTATTTGGGAAAATTAATATGAATTAAAAAATAAAAAAATAAGCATAACATAAAAAAAAAAAAAAAACGTCTAGAAAATCTAAAAAGACTTGAATTTGATCTCTATGTCCTTGAAACTGAATTTTTATCAGAAATGAAAATTTATGAAGACCGGTTTAATATAATCTCTGTTTGATTAAATGTGAATGGAATGTGGGTTTGTATTTGACCTTTAGCCATTTCCTATTGTTTGAAGGGAAAATCTATGATGCCGAAAAAACATAATACCAATCACAATCCGCTCATGAAAATCCACCTAATTGGTTATTACCTTTATGATGCAAAAATTGATTGGTTGTAAGTATTTTCATGTCTTCCGGGCATCATAGTCAAACCCTTGTTTTAATCACAAAGAGCTCACGTAATTAATGCCCACAGCTCATTGAATCCTACACTTTATCAGGCTCGTGTACTTCAGCTCTTCAATTCTTATTCATGGCAGTTATCTTGAAAATTCATTTATGCATAGAGGGTTTAAAATCTTCTGCAACCCCAACCTTATAAGCCCGTGTTTGGTTTGAAGGGAAAAAGTAGGGAATGCGTTATATAGGTTTCCTTTGCTTTTCCTACCTTTTCCTTCACCCAAACACGTACAACCTATCATCTCCTCTAAATAAATCTCATCTTTTCATTGAGTCCTTTAGATAAAAATCGACTCTTTTCCCATTAGCTAGTTGAGGGGTATTGATTGATAAGACTAAAGACAGGCTGAATAATGTAAAGCTGGAATATATAATTAATGGAGATATGCTTTAGAATAAGAAGGAATTGAAAAGATGTTGCCCAGATGGTTGAAGTAGAAACGTGCATCAGGTGTGTTTATGCGATCGATTGACATGCATGGATGAGTGAAAAAAGAAAAGTTTATAAAACAGTTACAAGACCAGCACCATTATTGTATAGCATGACCATGATGAGGGAAAGTTGACCGAACTGATTTGCTCATGTTTATAGTTGACCAATGGTGATATAAGAGAGAGAGTGTGTGTGTGTGCAAGTAGAAGATTATGTACAAACAAGGATAAGAGAGATCGGATCTATTCCTTACACCGACCTCATAGATACATCTCATCATGTATTAGAAACATCTTCCTATACTTATGTATTATTATTTACGGTAAATGTTTTTAATGCACGGTGGAATGTGTCTATAAAATCATTGTGAAGTGATGTTTTTAATTTTAAGACTTACAATTTGATATTTGATAGAAAACATGCATGCATGGCTCTTAATCTAGAGAAATGGCCGCATAGAATTTGTGTGGTTAATACCAAGTAGTTGGGAATAAGGCAGAGGTAAATAACTTTTCTTTTTTCTTTTTAATTTATCAAATGTTTCATTGGTGGAGAAGAGATGTCAGGGAAGCAACAACCCACTGAAGAGAGGAACGTATTTGTATTATTCTTCCCATTTCCAAACCCACCTAAGCACCCTTGATTCCAAATCTGTTTAACCTTTTCTCCTAATTTTCCAAATCTGTTAGATCTGTCATGACCTATCCCTCTCAATTATCTATCAAATTTGCCAAAAATTGGACTATTTTAATTAAGGTTTTAAAATTTGGAAATTTCATCCATCATAATCCTAGGATTTGATATAATGTTTTCAAAAAAAAAAAAATTAAAGAAAAAATTGGACAGATTTTGTTAAGTTCATTCAAAACTTTTGGATTACCATACCTGAAACCAAAATTAACCATTTTTTTTTTGAAATTTTGTTAAAATATAAAACCATAACTCTCATATAGTGGCAAGGGTTTATCTATCTCAACTTTGGAACGAGGAATGTAAAATGGACACGTGTACCTTTTTTTAGCCCAAACCAAATTTACGTATGGAGCATTTGCCATGGGACATAAGGGGAAGGGTTCGGATCCTCTCTCAACCCTTTTCTTATAAAATCTATAAGATATATTATATATGGGTATTAGGTACCTTATCGTCAAAACCCAAACTCATCTTGAACTCCATAGGATTTCGATAGAACAGGTCCTATTGTGGTTGGGTACCTGAAAATTCCTGATGAAATATGATTCTTGTAGCCAATCCCATATGGTTGGGACAAGGCCTAAACGATTATGATGATGACATAGTTTAAAAAAAAAAAGAAGAAAAAAATGAAAAGGACAATGATTTAGCAGGCTTTTTTCTTTTTATAAAATGATTTCTTGGTGGAGTCAAATGGGAAGCTTCCCTACCCAACCTGTCATATATCTTTTTAAGTGGAGGGACAGTGTGGCTGATTCAAACCATCAGCCCTCATCAGCCCTTTTGTACCGAGCAATATAGGTTGTTCAAACCATGGTTTTCAAAATCGGATCGGATTAGATGGTTAGACCGGAAAAATTAGAAACTGGTCAAATGATTGGTTCTGTTTTTCCCAAAAACCAAAATTGCCCTCAAAATCGTTGATTTTGGTCAGCGAACCGCTGAATTGAGCGATTAACTGTTTGAATGGTTTTATACCGTTTTTAATTTTTAATTTTTTTGTTAAAACAGGCGAACATTCAATTCAAACAGTTGGACCATTCAATTCGATAACCAGACCCCTGACCGATTCAGTCACTAGTCAGTTTTAAAAACCATGGTTCAAACTTGAAAGTTTTAACAAACTTGTTTAGAAAGATGGGTTTAGCATTCACATTGTAAAACACCCCCTTAGTAATTTGTCTGTTTATTTAAAAGCCTTTGTTTACAAATTATTGTAAAATCGTAAATAAATTAAAAGGTTGAGTTTTTAACTACAAAAAGAAGATAAATGCTTAAAATAAGAAATATCAAATGCAACTTAATTATTTCTTTTCCTTTCTAAGAAGTAGTTATTACCCAATTATCCATAAAGAATAGATGTATTAATCTATGCAGCGGTCTGGCACCACAAAATATCACCAATTTTTGTTCGTGATAAACTGACATTTTTTTTTATATTTGCTGATAACCTAAACACATATACCAGTTATAGAATACGTATAACTCATGAAGTGTAGCATGATTCGAACCATGTGGTTTCAGTTATACCACAGTGGGGTTGAGATTCAACCCCATCACGCTTAAACCATACCATGCACAGTACCAAACAACCCCCTAAATGGTTGAGAAATAGTCGTCCATATTTAATGCTACCATCTTCAAAATAAGCCAAAAGCAGCAATTTAAGAACTCTTCCAAACAGGTATACTAATCGAATCATTTTCATCCCGGAGCATTTAGGTAGTACTTGTTATAATGGATCAATTTGCTTTGAGCCCGGATCTCCTGAAACCAAAAACAGTGTGTAGAATTTAGCCACAGGGATGGAACCAGCTGCTTGTCGCTTTTAGGGAAAATTTCTAATACATGTATATTAAATTTATGGAGAGATATTCTCAATATGCAGCTGATGGATGCTCCTTTGGACGTATGTACGATTTGAGTTTTTGCTTTTAGGGGTTCAGGCACTTTGTTTCACCGTGACAGGGGAAGTAAATTTTGGATATATCCTTTTCACATGCATGGAACCAAATGCTAAATCTGATTAGTTGAACGTCTTTTATTATTAATATTAATATTATTATTATTATTGATATGTAAAGCTGTGTTTGATTGTAATGCAAATAAATTTGTACTGATGTAAAATCATGACAGTGCAAATGGTTTGAATATAAATTCTGATCTATTTTTGTTTCAAATCTTAATTTATTTTGTTTAACTGTAGTACAAATGAAATAAATTAAGATAAAAAGTAGAATAAAATAATTAAAATTCAAAGCAAAATTAAACAAGAATTTGCGTTTTTCTTTTCATTTGCACTCTAATGCATTTATGTTGTTGCAAATAAAATTGCACTGCAACCAAATACAACCAAAAAAAAAAAAAATTAACACTGAACAGGAGGATATTCATCTTTTGAGCCACTTGATGAGCTTTTCTAGTATAGCTCCTGGATGTATACAGAATTTTAAGATTATCAAAAAATAAGATAAGAGAATTATCCATAATGGGGTAATAATTCATAATGAGACGAAAAGTACATATGGCCTACAACCATATTGGTAAATTACGGTTTGAGAAGTTTCTAAATCAAACCAAATCATTTTGATATAGAAACTAAACCAAACCAAATCAAACCGTTTTATTACAGTTCAGTGTGATTTCTAACACGGTTTAAGGACATTGGACCATTCTATGATTTTGTTGGGCTTAACTCAATTAGAAAGCCCAAATAACTCCCCTAAAAATTAATACTTAAAACATTTATTTATTATTTTATTATAAAATAAGAATTCATTATATATTTATAATTATATAAATTCTATTTGATATATTATATATAATATTTTGATTTACGATTTATGGTTTAATTCGGTTTTGCAGTTTGAACCGCATAATGAACACCCTTGCTTACGTTAGTAATATTCAAATTGCACCGAATCCAACACTGCATTAGGATAGAACATTTAGGCATATAAGCAATCCCCCAGAGTTAATGCAGCTTACTGTTATCTGAGCAACACTGCTTACGGAGGTTATATACAGTAATTTGATTAGGTTCAGAAAATATACCATGCCTTAGCCTTATTGGTGCTTACTTAATTATGCCTTGTTTGGATGCCATCCAAACGAAAGGATTAATTTGATTGTGGATTTAGATTTACTTTAATTGGTTGCCTCAGACCAAATTAGATTTACTCAGGGACTTCCATTGGCCCCCACTTGACCAGGTCTCGGGGATAGGATTAATTGATTAATAATCTTCCCACTTAATTATCCAAAAAACGAAAATAGAAAAGAAGGAAATAAATTATTGATTAACTAATGATGGGTCCATGCGTTTCTTGAGTTCTAACAGATCGTTTCTCCATATATTGCTGCATGTACTCACTCTTTTACTACTTATTAAATCAGTCACCAGTCACCACTGATCAAGCAAAAGAAAAACAGTAAGTTAAGAAAGGGGATTGTCCTTGTAAGGGCACACATGTGGTGAAGCACGTGAGCATAAATAAAATCAGATGCCTTTTGTCTTTGCGTAGAGCATTTAAGAATTCAGATCTGTCATCTGTGGAGAAATGGTTTTATTTATTATATTTACCTTGAACACAGGAGCCAGGAGGGGAAGTACTTTTTCGGTGCTTATTTAATTTATTCTGACTTTTTGTTTATCCAAATGATTTTTATCTTTTATGACTTGGATTTCGATAATCGTGGCATTGGTAATTAGTAAATTAGGACCAAAACCTAAGCCATTTGTTCGGAGGAACCTTGACGTCACACTCTACTCAAGGCCTCAGGCAGGGGGTGATCGTGGGTTGGGCCGGGTCGGGCTTTGATCTGGCCTAGACAAAACCCTGGCCCAAGGCAGAAGATTTGTGTGGCCAGGCTGTAAATCACCACCCCTAACCTCAGCTCTTCTGTTTATCGACGGGTGTTGGGCAATCAACAATTGGTTTGTTTCATTTCCCTTTTACTTTGTCCACTCCCCATGAATAAAGCAACAGAACCCGTTCACGAACCATTGTCTTTTTTGGTTTTTAATTTTCAGAAAATAGGAATATGACAGAAATGCAAATGCTAAAATGGATGAATGGAAAAATTAGAAAAAATAGGATTATGAATGAAGTTATTTGTAGAAACCTATCAGTGATATCTCTAATAGGTGATAAAATGAGATAATAGACTAAAATGATTTGTGCACATGCATAGAAGACCACTGACTACACTAATTAAAAGTGATTTGTTACACATTGAGGGAGATAAAAGAGTTTGGAAAAAATCAAATAAGACATGGATAGAAGTTATAAGAAATGATTTAAGCACTAATAATTTAACGGTGGATATAGCTTTAAATAGATACAATAGATTGGTAGAACAGGACTCGTGTAACCAACTCCAAATGATTGGGATAAGGCATGGATGATGATGATGAGTTTTTGAAATAATGGGAAGGAATCATTTAAAAAAATAATCCCATTTTTTATATTGGGAAATATATTTTTAAGTAAAACAAAACACTTTTCTCATAAAGTGCTAATGTGACAATAAAAAAGGTACAAAATATTCAAATGTCTTCAAAAGCTAAACATTTCCTTTCTTTAAAAAATGATTTTTTTTCCAACAAGTGAGACCCCAGTTTTGAGGATTCTGATGTGGCCCTCACACGTCCTCATAGCCTTCTTCAGCTTGTATCTTTTTATTCATGGGGAGACAGGAATTGCAATGGGGTGGGTTCGGGGCAGGGATCATATTCTCCACCCTCGCCCTTAATTCTGAAATTAACCCCCATCCTCGTCTCCGATCCCTGACGGGGATGGGTTCCTTGTGGGGACTCAAATCCCCAAATTTTTTTAGATAATAGTATTTTTTTTGAAAAATAAATTTACTTAAAAGAAATAAAAATTTTAAATTATAAATAATGTTTTAAATATATTTTGTATATATAATCGGGGTCGGGGCGGGGTGGGACGAGGACCTCAATCCCCATCCCCGACCCTGATCGGGGGTTCCTATTAATCCCCATCTGGTTGGAAAAGTTGGGTCCCCGTTGGAGATGGAGAAAATTGCCATCCCCATGTGGAGATATTCTCAATATACGGCTGCAAGGGGATGCGTGCTAGGATGGTTTTGTGAAGGACCAAATCTGATTTCCAAATTTGATATTTTTATTTTTGGTCGAAACCCATTTTTTATGGTAATTAGCATGATAGTACAGAGTTTTAAGTGGTTACACACACTAACTAGCACCTGCCTATCAGCCTATGAACTGTGTTTATGCCTTTTTCTCCCCTTATGTTAACTTTTAAGCCGAATGACTCAGGTGTCAGGTCCAGTGACAGAGGACCAATAGTTGGGGCATGGGCCCCCATACCACCACGCGACTCGTGAGTTTGATCAAGATATGGGCTTATGATCAGATTTTCATGCACCTCTTTTGAAGTTTTCAAAGAGTTTTAAATAGAACATTTGACCACCATCCGATTCATATTTTGGATTATATTTTATTCGACGGGCAAGTTTAATCTGTATTTGGTTGGATTGAATATAAGAGAGAAACAGGAGCAGGAAAGCTCAGCTCGTAAGATCTTACCCACAACTTTCTAAGTTTCTCTTCTCCTCTTTTATATATTTTCTTGGGTTCGACAATGATGCCGGAAAGGCATCTCATATCTGGTATTTTGATTGTTCAGTCGGTGTATCAATGTTAGATTAACCATAACAACGAATTCAGGAATATCCTAAAAACAAACCAAGTATTAGTGATGTGATGTAGCTAGATATCAGATCATAAATAATAAAATATCAATAAAGGGTTTCCATGAATAGAAAAGGACTTATGAGTAATTGAAAGCAGATTGGGAGATGAAAAGATAAAACTAAATTGAAAATTCTTAAAGAATCAGTGGGAAGAAGTTTTGCTCTTGCTCTCAAGAAACATGGGAGAGATAATGACAAAGAAATATTACTTTCCTTTTGGCCTCAAATTCACTGCAGGTGGAAGGGAAAGATTATGCAATCTCGTTTGCGTTGTACAAAAAGGTTTACATAAATAAAGAAAAGAGTAAAAACAAAGCTTTTGATAAGAATTTTCTATTTACATTCGGAAACAAAGGACAAGAAAAGAACAAGAAAGAAATTAGGACACATGCATGGTGTATTTGGTTGGCTAGAGACATGAGGAAATTGCAACTCAATTACATTTTTGGGTTAGGATTTGTTCACACTGGTTCAAACCTTCTTCATATCATCAATTCGCCCTCAAGTTGATGAGTGATATGGAGAGGAATTGTAGTCTAACCCTGTCGTGCATGGAATTGATCTTGTATATCACCCGACATGGAGCAAGGAATGGGCTATCCCCCCACCCAACCCAGAAATACCCCCTCCCCCAAAATAAATAAATAAAAATCCCAAATCTGCAGTTTTTTATTTTGGTATTCAGTGCCACACACCATTAATAACTTCCCCTTGACCCCTTTTCTCAATGTGCTGGTTGCAGGATTCGTTTTTGTGTCAACGCTGGAACAAACCAGTGAATACGTACACCAATAAGCCAGCCCTTGGTTGGTTTTGTCCTGCAGGTTTGGCAGTCTCAGAGAACCATTGAACCTAAAAACTTAAGCTGTTAAGTAAAGTCCTTGAATAGGTTTTATTCTTTAACAGGGAGACTGCAGGAATTCACAATTAATAGTGATATATCTCTACTTCATTTTTTTTTTTTTTTTTGCAAATTCTATGCCAATACCATGCAAAATTCTTGGAAGTAGAGTTACACTTCAAGTTAATACAATGCCATTTACACAGAGCTATAGAAGAATGGTACATTTAGGGGATAGTGTAAAATGAACAACATCATGTAAATTACAAAAGAAGTCTAACTAGCTTACTTATAACAAATGAGTAGAAAATCTTGGAAACCAAGATTTGGAGTTTTTGTATATGTTTGGCACAATTTGCAAATACAAGGAAACCAAGTCTAACTAGCTTACTTTCAATTTCATTTTGGCATACATACACTACCAACAGTATTCTTGTCAGAAAGTACAAGGAACCATGTCTAAGTAGATTAATCATTTAAAATCTGTAACTTATCTTTCATTGCTGCTAGAAAATTTGAATGTTTAAGAGCTGACCTAACTGTTTTAAATTCAACAAAAAAGGTTGGCTATTGGAACTAGGAATTCTGTTTTCAAATGGTGGTATCCATCCACTGCCACCATTTTTGGTGGATTGAACAAGTCTGCAACAGAAAAGATACCTCCTGCCACTCTATTACAATGTTGTAGTTATTCTGTTTTCTTATACTCTCTCTGATAACATCACATAGGAAAACCTTGTAGATATCATTTTATTGTCTTGGATCAACTTCTCAAATTTAGAAAGCCTTTGTAAATTTTAAAATTGTCATTCATGTAGAGCTTCCATAATACCCTTTCCCAACCTGATGAAATTTTGGCAATAGAAAGTAAGGTGAAAAGTTATTTTTGTAAATTCAGAAAACACATTGAAAACAAGATCTACTAACAGTCTAATGCCTTAGATGATTATTTAGAAAGAAGTAGATTGGGGAGATGCCTTACCTCATTGCTGTACTTTGAATTCTTTTATATACTTCTCCTTCTAAGTTTGTTCGGTTCATTTAGCTATTTTATTCCCCAGCTTTTAGTCTTGATTACATAACAGGAGCTCCCCTTGATATTAAATAAAATCTAATAATTACTGATAGAAAAGCAATGAAGTTAAAGAAAGAGTAACCATTTGGATCGATATTCCACTGCAAATTCCTAGATTTCACAAACTTCAAGGAATATGGATGGCTAAAGTGGAGGTTGTTCAGCTACTTGCTCTCATCTCAATTTTCTTTTTTAGCTTTGGACCAACTCTATGTTTTTACTTTAAAACATTCCATATAAGACAAAAGTGTCCTTTTCGTTCTTTTATCAAATATCATTCCTTCTGTACCTTTCTTATTGACAAAATCACCCTAGTGCTCATGGAGTACTGTTTTCAACTACTAATCCTCATATGGTATATATTTTGAAGCAGCTCATCCTAAGCTTAAGATCTCCCAAATGGGGCCTAATATGTAGCAATGCTAAAAGAAGTAGAACTCACAAGGTTGAAGATTTGGTATCTCTCATGTGCTGTGTTTGGTTTGAAGAAAAGGTAGGGAATTTCAAACCATACACAACCAAAGGGTTAACTGCCTACCTATCCATTCAACTATAAGTATGTCCTGCTCCAACTAGCCATGATATTACATGAGGGAATGTTTTATAAATAGCATTTACAGTGGCATTCCATTGTGTTCTACTCCTCTTAACATCTTCAAGTATTGTCATGGTTCATTTTGACCCATTTTTATATCAGAATTCATCCAAGGTTCCAAGGTGGACTCCTATGTTCTATTATAGAGACACATATTTTAATGATCTGTCATCTTCATTTGAGAAATCGCCATTTACATTCTCTTTCCAAACAAATCTGTCATCTTCATCATTCAAAGAAATCTTACTAGCTTGAGCCATATTAATAATGTGTTGAGGGATCTGATCAAAAGAATCAAAACAACAAACACCATTAGGGTAATAAGACTTGATTCACAGAGAAACTCTGGATATTTATGCTGTCAATTTCAAATATCAACGGACCAGAACCCATCCAATTATCATACCATAAAGAAATATCTCCTTTACCAATCAACAACCATTGACATTGAGAGAGTGCAATGTGCAATTAATGTGTCTACTGTATATAGCTCATGCTAACTTTCAAGTAAAATATCTAGCTCTTGCTTCTACTGCTGATGTTATTAGATTTTAATTTATTTCATGAGATTGGAATCCAATTATTTTAACCTACCACTCTATTTTATAACAATCTCGATGCATTGTTATAAAATTCTTTAAGCTCTCACCAAAAATATTGAAATTGACTACCATTTGGTATGAGAAATGGTGCCTTGTGGTTCTCCTTTAACCAAGTTTGTTTCCTCCCGTGATCAACTGCCAATGTTTTTACTAAGCCTCTTGATAAAATTATTTTCATAGTCTTTGGTAGTCCGAGCTGGGAGTGAGAGTACTCAGCCCTGCTGATTTAAATGACATAATCCTGAATATCAAGTAGCTGAAGTAGTAATCAATAATAAATCAAGTGTGTGTAACACAATTTATAAATGTTCTTCCAGTACAAATCTCTATTCATCTACGGATAACTAATCATTTTTCTATAGAATAGGAATAAATTTGCACATGAGATATAACAACAGAGGTGAAACCAAAGAAAACACAGTAGAAGAGTTTGATGATGAGAGCGGTTGGAATTAATGAGTGTGGCATGTGAGTTAAACTACCACCAAATTGAAAACCATTCATGGAATAAACCTTGAAAAGAAATTTCTGGTTAACAGAACATTATGAAGTATTTTAACATTAAGCTTATTTCAAATAGTTTATGATACAATTATACTAACAAATTAAACTTGTTTCAAATTGTTCATGTTATAATTATAATAACAAAACTGAGGATGTGAATCATTTACATTGTAAGCCTGTAAAGGAAGACTGGTGATGTGTCTGCCTTTTTTTAATGTAAGGTACTTTGGCTATCCAATTTTAGAAGCAAGAACTCTATCTTGGTACATGAATGAAGACAAAAAGTTAAACCAATTCATAGTACTATTAGTTGGTAGTACACCCATACTTATTATGTCGGAGATTTAATTTATCTAAAAATAAATTTAGATTTTATCATGTGTCCTGGTATCAACTCACCTTTTGTGGTTAAATGTATCTTAAGTGGGGCTCTTAATCTAGCTATTAGATAAAATCAAGAATATACCCTCTTGCAGAAAACTGTCAGAGTTAGATCGAGAGAGAGAAAACAGCAGTTTAGTGGGTGTTTCGACAGTAACAATCAACACCTAGGAAATTGGTATTCATATTAAAAATATAAAAGGACCCATCTGTCCTTAATATATAGATAATAGCGTATATAAGAATCTAATGTACAAGAAAGAGTAAAAGTACAAAAAAAAAAAAACCTACGCTAACTCATCTCTTTATCTCTACACTCCCCTACAAACCAATGCCCAGGAATAAGTATCGGTTTGTCCATGAGAAATATATGTTGTGCTTGAACCATTGCCTTTGTCAATAGATCATCAAGTTGGAGGTCGAAGGACACATGTGGAAGAGAAACAGTGTCAGCAAGAAGGAGATTGCAAATGAAGTGGCAATCAACTTCGATATGCTTTATGCACTCACAGAATGCAGGGTTGGATGCAATTTTGATTGCACTAACATTATCTACAAAGAGAGGAACAAAGGGTGGTGGCTCATATTGTAATGTCATGTAGGAGAGCTCAAAGCCATATAATTTCACTACACATCGAGGAGATGGCTCTGTATTCGTCTTTAGTGGAAGATTTTGATACTGTTGATTGTTTCTTGCACTTCTATGAAATGAGAGAATTACCTGAGAAAACACACCAATCCGTAGTGGATTGTCGAGTGTCTAGGCAGACAGCCCAATCAGCATCTGCATAGGCAGTGAGACTAATGGAGGATGAGGAGGAGAAGAATAAGCCATGGGATAAAGTTCCCCACACATATCTAATAATCCGACAGACTGTAGACAAATGTGGTTGTCTTGGAGATGGCATAAACTAGCTCACAAGTTGGAATGCATAAGATATATCAGGCTGAGTCATAGTAAGATGGCACTGCCTACCAGTTGGTGATAGAGAGTAAGGTCTTTAAGAGGGAAACCATCATCCTTGCAGAGTTTTAGATTAATCTCCAAGGGAGTATCAACAGTCTTGGAGTCATTGAGGTTGGCCACTCTAACAAGATCCACCACATATTTATGTTAGTTGAAAAAATAACCATGAGAATTACTGCTTACCTCTAGCCCCAAAAAGCAAGTCAAGGGACCCGAGTCCTTCATCTTGAAGGATTCACTAAGGAGTCATTTCAAATCAACAACTCCTACTGCATCATTCCTTGTAATGATTATATCAACATAGTGGAGAAGGACATTCAAGTGGCAAAGTTCCTAGGTTTGCAAATCTGGGGTGGGGAGGAGTTCACTAGAGTGGCTTTCCGAAAATTTGAGGAAGAAGCTGAGAGGGCAAGAGAGAGAAGAAAAGTGGATAGTGATGAAGAAGATTTTTATGCAGGGAGTGAAGACTTTTGGTATGGGGGTCTCCCCAGGAGTAGAAAGTTGTGAAGACTTGTAGATTTTTATGTTGATGTGGCAGTGGCAACAAATTTGAGAGGGAAGAAGTTGGTAAGGGGCATAGGGAGAGGAGGAAAGGGAAATGTCAGCTTCTAGTAGTGCATGGGCTTGGTTGTTGTTTGAATCCTTTAGTTGATGAGGTCCTAGGTTGTTGAGAGTTTTGCTCTTGAGTTTGGCTAATGTTCACCCCAATTTGGGGTATCTAATTGTTCTCTTGTTTTGATTTAGGTTGGAAGTAGTGTTGTCTTCCTGTATGGCTATAGAGCTTTTTGAGTTTTTAGTTTTTACCTCCATTGTAGATCTTTATGAGCCATTCCGTTAGCTAATTTCATTGTAATTTCTACCTTTTTTTTTGTTTTAATAATTTGCTTTCCTTCTATTCTTTAAAAAAAGAACTGCCTCACCCTACTACTCTTGATGTAAAGTAAAAAGGGAAATGATCTATGATAAAGGCAGTATTACTGATAACAGATCAGAATCTCTCAAACCAGGCCCTAAGAGCTTGTTTGAGGTCATATAGAGACTTCTTGATTTGATGGAGAATATGTGGATCTATACAATATATAGGAGGAGGACACTATCTCTTTTAATTCCCCATGTAGGATTGCATTCTTCACGTCCATCTAATGAATTCTCCATATTTTTTTTGCTGTAGAGATAGCTAAGAGAAGTCAAACTATAGTCATCTTTGCCACAAGAGCAAAGGTCTCATAATCTATCCCGTATACCTATTTATAGGATTGAGAAACAAGCCTAGCCTTGTACCTATCTTGGCTCCCATCTAATTCCAACTTCACAGATGTGGCTCCCAATGAGAGAGGCTTTAGGAGGAGTTTTAACTATGTCCCAAGTGTCATTCTCAAGAAGGGCTTGGATCTCAATGTTTACGACATCTTTTCAATGTGGAATTATTACAACCTATTAGTAAGACTTGGGTATGTCTATGGTGGATAAAATAGAAAAAAAGGAGCTATGGTCTGAGAAATTCCATATGATCAGAAGGACGGAAAATTCTAGAAGAATGGTGCAAAGTGGGTGCAATGGGTTCATGTGGAGGGTCAAATGAACTTATAGGGGTAGATGGAGTGATTGAATTAGCACTGGTGATAGAGAGGAAAGGGGCATTGAGACTAATGTAGATTATTGCTTCCTGAAGTAAGTTTGAAGTTGTCACAAGGGTGATGTTAGTGCATTTTGAGGATCTATAAAATCAAAGCTGTGCAACAAAGAGGTAGATCGAGTCATAAATTTAATAATATGTTCAAAGAAAGATACATTCTCAAGAAAGATTATGTTACAAGAAATCCAAATGAGGTGAGCTGTGGAATCACAACAAAGCAATCCCTTGTAGTCAGTAATGTACCCCACAAAGGAACACAAAGCTACCTGTGTAGTTAGTTTAGTATGTTCTTGGGCGGAAGATGAACAAAATAGACACAACCCAATACTCTGAGCGTAGATAGGTCTAGAGGTTTGTGACAAACGGACTGAAAAGGAAAAGTATTGTTTGGGGATGGGAGAAGGTTTATGACATACACAATTGTGCCAACCGCCTCCACCCAAAACTAAGAGGATACATAAGAATCTTTCAAGAGGGTTCTGTGTACATTCAAAAGGTGCCTATTATTTCTTTCTACTACTCCATTTTGTTGTGGAATATCAGGATATGATTTTTGGGATTGGATGCCTTGTTGTTTCAAATAGGTTTGAAAATCCCCATCAAAGTACTCTCCCCCTGAATCTAACCATAGAACACATCTTGCCTTCAAACTAGGCTGCAACATGTGCCTGAAATAGTTCAAATGTAGGGTAGACCTTAGATTTCTTGCAAAGAAAGTAAATCCAAGTCAACCGAGTACAATCATCAATAAAAGTTAGAAATTACTTGTATCTCAATCTATAAATAACTGGAGACAACCACACATCACTATGTATTAAATAAAAAGAAATTGTAGCATATTCAAAATGATAAGGAAAGGGTAAAACATTATTCTTGTACAAACCATAAGTAATGTAGGCTTTATTAACATTCTTAAGAGAACTAATAGAAATTGGTAAACTATCAAAAGCAAACAACTGATCAAGTTTCTTAGAACAAGGGTGACCAAGGCATTTATGCCACAAGTGCCAGTCATTGTTACAATTAAAGTAGAAACAGAGTCAACCTTTTTTCTTCTCAAACTCTAGTGCAAACAATCAATCCAATCTAAGCCCCTTTCTCTGCCCTTTCACCATCAGAGGAAAATAAGACAGTCTTACCATCTTCCACAAGTTGGCCAATGGAAATCAAGTTAGTGATTAACTTGAATACATACAAGGTTTTGAGTAGGTGAAAGTAAGATGAATTAGAGTTAGATAAGTGTAAATCATTACAATCGGCTAGGTATATCTAATTTTTCACAATTTATAGAAACAATGTGTTTATTTGGGTGATAGAATTTGGGTACTAACCAAAGGTGGTCCCCATCATGTGGTTAGAGGCACCTGATTCAATGATCCAAAGGTGATTTGATGAAGGAAAGTAGGTAAGAGACATACTAGATAGATCGATAGTAGAAAAGGTAGAAGAGATAGCCGAGGACATGAGCTACCCGATTGTTTTTTCAGATATACCACCAAAAGTATTATTTTGTGAAGCCACTGAAGTAATAAAGGATAAGGCATATGAACTCTCTATGAAAGTCTAATAAGCTTTATATGATCCTTTCTTCTGATTTGACCCACCACCTTTTGGAGGTCGAGTGAGGCATTCTGTAATGATATGTCCTAATTGCTTGCAATAGGTACATTTGTTCTTTTTGCAATGTGAGACAACATGCCCAAACTCCTTGCATTCATAACATTGTACTTGGGAAAAATCTTTCTTCCCCTTAGACTTTTTTGGTCTTATAGATGATCTTCCTAAGCTGAATTTTACCAAGGATAAGGTTTGTGAACCATGTTGACGGGATAAGTAAGTGAAAATGGGGTAATTACAAGAAAAAATAGAACTTTACAAGAAATGACAAAAGCAATGTTAAACGAATATAAATTACCAAAGTACTTTAGGGCTGAAGCAATGAATATAGTTTTTTTAACCCCAAACTTTACTCTTGATGAAGGGTATGCCATTGTTGGATTTTATTAAAAGGACCAAATAAAAAGCCTAGGGGGGGGATATTGTTGACCCTATGTATTTTGATGATAACAAACTCATTGGGAGTACTAATGTTATGACTAAGTATGATATTGTCTAAGGAGAAGCTTCTTTGAGCTTAAAATGTATTAAAGATAGAATTCTAACAAAGATGAAGAAGGGAAAGCTTTGTTGAGTTTGTTGTCTGACCATAATGATTTTATCACCATCATCAATACTGTCTAACAAAGGAAGCTCTAGCAAATCAAGCATGAAAAAACTACTAAAGAACTCAAAGATATGAAGTTGCTTTAATTGATCATCTACTAATAACAACTCATCTAGGAGACTACATCAAGGTATGTTCAAAATGTGTCAATCTCTTTAGGAACTTGATGCAACTAGTTATTTAAATACACCCTTTCAATGCTCAACAAGACTGAATTCGGGCTAAGCAACCTTAGAGACCAAATGGATAAAATATTTTTGGTTCCTAGGCTTTTCTAGTCTTAAAAAGAGTTTTACAATCTTAAAAAATCATTTTGAAAGCCATGAAAGTGGTCCCCAAGCCTTTGGATTGAAATTTTCAAAGTCTCTAAGTGTTGGACTATCTAGCAATCAGGATTGCCAAGTTCTGAAGCTTTCCTAGTCTTAAAACGAATTTTACAATCTAAAAAAATCATTTTGAAAGCCAATGGAAGTGGTCCCCAAGCCTTTGGATTGAAATTTTCAAAGTCTCTAGGGGTTTGTTTGGTTTGAGGGAATAGGACCCTTGAATCGGAATTGAAATGGGTCATTCCGTTTCCAGATGTTTGGTTGACTGGAATGGGAATGAGTAGGCGGAATGCTATTCCCTCATATGGGGGAATAGCCATTCTGGATCCCCTCCCATGACCAAATAAAAGGCCTAAGGTTCCTATTCCAAGGCTTGATGAACCAAACAACATCAACTACTTTGAAGAAAATTGACCATTTGAAGGCTCTAATGAATACTACCATCTTTGGAAAGCCTTCTATCCAATTGGAGAAATTTTGAATCACTACCAAGCAAGAACAGAAAAAACCTCCACAATGATTGTAAAATGGTCAGTTGCTCTTAAATCTTCTATAAATAGAAAAGTTTAGCTTGATTCAAAATGAAGCAAGAGGAATTAAGAGACAACATATGCTTTTCATGTACGTAGTGTATAATTGATTTTTAGAGAGCAAGTTAGCCAAAAGTCATTTTTGTTGAAGAGAATCTTGAGCTTCAAAAATTTTATAGGTGAGAAAAGATGAGAAACCTTTAAGATTGTACAATCTCACTCATCTATTGCTGATTCACTAAGCTGAGAATTTGTAGAGAAATTCTGGCAACTAAAATAGTTTTGTGTTTGTATTGTTACATCTACTTGGGAAAGAGGTCTCTTGTTGTAAACTTGCAACTGTGCTAAAAAATAAATATTTGTAAGCAAGTAGATGTTCAAGTTGTGAATACCATTAAGGTGTTGTTGGCACCTCTATTTGTCCTCTCTCTCCAACTACTATTCTAGACACACTCAACTAGTGCAGTTTCCATTTACATTTATGTCAATTAACTTTCAACTACCCATTTACTTTCTATAGTTATTTACTTTCAGTATTTATATTTATTTGTTTAACTATGATACCACTAACTTGATGGCAGGTTGCAATACTTGATTGTCATATTTCATTTCAGCTACTATCCACTTGTTATCAATCATTTGTTTTAATTTCATTTCAGCTACTATCCATGCAACTCCTACTATCATACTGCTAATTTGTTTCTTGCAGCTACAACTTTTGATTCATTAGTGAAGTTAACCATTAAGAGTTAAGTCTTGGTTAACTGTTGAATCCTTGTTTAAGCCCTATTCCACTACATCTTTCTAACTCAGCAAGAAAACTTTGGTTCAATTTTTGTGGAATTAGGACCAAATTGAATTGGTGTGAGTCTTGCATGCCTAATTCACCAAACCATCTCCCACTTGTTACCTTCCCGAAAGTTATGAGCAAAGGAAATAGATTGTTGGTGTGCTTTAGAGAGGGTCTTGGATGTCCAACCAATACCAAATCTGCCATGAGCCTGCACTACATCTCTTAGTCAATTAGAACTTTAGGCCCCGTTCGCTTTTTAGTAAGTTACTTACCCGGATAAATGGAACTACCTGTGTAAGTTTTTCTTGGGAAACACTTATGTAGGTAAGTGCATTTACCCATGTTCTTTTATTTCTCATGTAAATAAGGCAATGACCATTTTAACCATAAAAATCTATTATTAAAAGGGCATTTTTGTCCCATTTAAGTGCTGGCAACTTTCCCCCTAGGTGGGAAATTATTTACCCACCTAGGAGATGGGTATCACTTACTCGGGTAAGTTATACCCAGGAAAATAAACTTTCCCTGGTCCCCACATAAATATGAAAAAAGAACATGGGATTATTGGTCAATGGGAACCAAAATCCCATTGACCAACTTTCCCCCTCTCAAAATCCAAAAAAAGAATGCCCCCTTAGAATAAAAAACCACAACAACCGACTGAAAAGCTAGCTACTTATCCAAAATAATGCCATCCAAAAGAGCCCGAAATTCAGCTAGCACGTTATTACCAAAACCGTAATAATAAGCAAAGTCTATGAGTATATTATTGCCATAATTTTTAATACATCCTCCACAACAAATTCTTTGAGCTTGCCTCTACAAGCACCACCAACGTTGAGCCCCAAACCATTTCTGAGTGGACAAATATAGTAGGTAATGGTTGAGATATACACCTACTATGTATAGGCACTTGGATACCAACACTGTCTATCTGAGCAATACACTGTTTGGAGATTTCATGAAGGATTTAGGTATCCTCAAGTCAAAAGGCTAAGCTATGATATTATGAGAAATAAAAGCCACACACTTAGATTTACCCTCCATCCTATGGCTTCACCTCTCATTCCATATTTTCCAAATTATAAAAATTTGGAGAGAACCAAAATATCAGCCCCACACATCCTTATGGGCATCACCAATGGTCACCCATCTCAAAGCTCGTTAGGGAAGGGATTCAGTGTCTACAAATTGAATATGGAACATTACAATGAAATGACACCATACTTTTTAGGCAAGAACACTTTTGATGACGACATGGTTAAGACTTTCTACCGATACTCTATTACAACAACACATTTGTAACATATGGACACCCCTAGACATTGCACATTGTTATCTAAGGGAATCTAGTTCCAAAGAATTCTCCACACACCAAAGGAAATCTTAGGAGGAATACAATTTTTCCATAACCATTGATGACAATCGAATAACTAATCATGGTGATGAAAACTCTCCTATACTATTGTAAGACAAAATCTACCATCGTAACTGTTATAAGGATGATGGTTGAGCTGGCCAAAGACACCACGTGGTTATCTCCACAGCCGCCCCCCCTCTTAGGCCATGTCAATGCCACACATAACAGAACAACGGAACTAAGGAGTGTCCCACACGGACAAGGAAGCAAACTCTGCCAGGGAGGAAGAAACCTCCCGAAAACCTTAGTCGACACCTTCATCTCAACAACCCCAGAAGCCCTATCCATCTGGGACACAGACACCCAACTATAAGTAGGTATTCCCCACTCAAGGTAAGGGACTTTTAGAACTACACCCTTTGGATACTTCTTTGCATTATCTCTTCAACTCAGACCAATGTTGTTTCAACCTACTTGTCTTGACCACTTCTTTATCTATCCCACTGACTTGGGCATTAGAGTACCTACACGGGAAACAACTCCCCAGGCCTCTGACCTTTCTCCTAGTTGCAGATCTCGGTGTGTGTCTTTGTCCTTCCACCTCGGCCTCATCCAATTGGAATGACTATCTGATTGTGTACTCAATTCGGAACACCTCGGGTTGGACAACATCAACTATCTTGCCAAATAGGTCTATTAGGTTTGTAGGACAAATGTATATCCATGGAAGAAGAAACTACAACACCCATTGGTTAGTTTGGCAATCAGCCAGCTGAAAATTCAAATTGTTAGCAATGTTTAAGACATCAATAGTCAAACCAAAAAGAAATATTACCAAAACCAACAAGCCAAGATTTTTATTTAAGAGCCTATCAACATAAGAATGGTTCCTCTTCCAAGTCTTCAGACCTTTTGGATTAGCCACTAATGATAAATGACCATTGTAAACATCAGAAATCAGCTATTCATTTTATGGCTAAGAAGATGGAGTCACCACCCATCAAAGCAAATTGCTAGGAGTGATGGGTCTCCCAGATTTGGATTTGTGAAACATTCCTTAATAATGGTGACTCCCAATTATTTGATTAGGATAAGGTTAGTATAGGTAAGTTGAGAGAGAGAGAGAGAGAGAGAGAGAGAGAGAAAGAAGGGGTTAGGCACCCGTCTCTCGAATCAATATAGGTGCTGAAATTCAATCCTTAATTGTCAAGCAACAGTTGCTGTTGGATTAGACAGTGAGAAGCTATTTTCCCCTGTAGCTTGGAAGAGTCCCATGATTGGAACTGTTTCTTCCTTCTCTTCCAATCCTATCCCTTTTGGATGAACAAACTTGAGCAAAAGGGTGGAAAAATACATCCTCACCCCTTTTCTATGGAATCCCCACCCTTGGACTTAGTTGGTTGATTGGTAGAGCTGAAAGAGTAGGATCACCACCCCAAGTGTGAGAACACAACAACTCTTACACTTGTAGAAGCAAATAAGAACAAAACAAATTGATAGAAAAAAGAACAAAACAAATTGATAGCAAATAAGAAGCAAATAAGACTTCCTAAAATAAGCTAATCCAACTACCTATCTAGCAAAAACGTAAGCCTTCAATCAAAATGAGGGAATGTGAGATAAGGGCATTACCTCTATGTATCCTTTGCTCCATCCCTCTCTCCATTTGCAATTTATGAGTTTCCCTCTTCCCCTTCTTTCCAAATCAGTCAAGCTCGTTCTCTTGGGAATAATGCATCCCTCTTTGATAATGGAAGGAGGAAGGCACTAGAACTTGGAATATTCCCATCAAAGGGACTAAGGTTAAGGAGGAAGGGTTCGGAAGATTAGGATTATTAGCCTAGAGGTTTTAGGGAGATTATGTGGGTTTAAGAGAGATGGAGGGATCTTATGAGGGGGTTTATTTTGTAAACTCTTAAAATGAGAGGGGCCAAGGCAAAAGAAGGGTTTTGTAACTTTGGGTAAGGGTGTTATGCCAATTTGGGCAAATATAAATAATCAATTAGTACTTGGAGAACAAAAGAGGGGGGTACTTGGGTAATTCGGGCTTGGGATAACTTAGGATTAAAGGGGTATTTGTTAGTTTAGAGAGTGAAGGGTACTTTGTTAATGAAGCCTATTTTGGTAATTTAAGGGATGAGGAGTATTTTGGTAATTTTAGGGTTAAGAGAAATTTGGTAATCTAGGGTTTAGAAGGTAATTTTGTTATTTGGGGTTGAAAGGGTATTTTGGTAATTTGATGTTGAATGGGTAATTTAGTAATTTAGGATTTAAAGGGAATTTTGGTAATTTAGGTTTAAAAGGGTAATTTGGTAACTTGGGACCCAAAGTGTGTTGATAATTTGAAGGGCATTTGGTAATTTGGGGAATGAAGGGTATTTCAGTAATTTAGGGAATGAAAGGTATTTTGGTAATTTAGGTAATGAAGGGTACTTTCATAATTTTGGAAGTAAAGGGTATTTTGGTAAATTGGAGGGAAGTGAAGGGTATTTTGGTATTTTAGAGGGAAGCAAAGAGTATTTTGGTAATGTGGAGAATGAAGGGTGCTATGGTAATTTGGGTAATAGGGAGTATATTGGTAATTATTTTGGGAATGAGGTATTTTGGTAATTTGGGGATTAAAGGGTATTTTGGTAATTTGGAAGGTACTTTGGCATTTTTGAGAGATTAGAATGGTCTGATCAGGTGCTTGGTGATGAGTTGGGGTTTAGGTGAAGGATCGAGTAAAAATCGGGTGTTGACAACCATCAACTAGAAACTTTTCTTTAAAAAAAATTGACCAAAGTGAATCTCTTATTAATGAATTCCAAAGAGTCTTTAGTCTAAAACCATTGTCCACATTGTCCAGACATCTAAGATTAAGCCCTTCCACTTTGAAAGGCAAACAATATGATTTCTAAGAGATCCAGTGAACCTTACTATCGCCATCCACACCAGCCCAAAGAAAATTGGCATAAGGCTTTTCAATCTTCATAAGAATAGATTTTAGGGTGGCCGCGACCTCTAAAAGATGGGTAACCATATTGGAGTGAACATTTCTAATAAGACTAATTTTACTTCCAAAGGAGAGAAGTTTCCCTCTCCAACCAGAATTTTTGTTGTATACTCTGATCAGCTCAACAAGAACAAGTCTATGGTCTAAGTGTCACATATTTTAGGATTCTCGATGCAATCAATTTCTTGAGAAGCACAACATATGATGCTCAACGTGACCAAACTTGGGGAAATCAACCTTAGAGACGAGTAGCTAGAATAAGTTTGGTTCATAGGCTTTGGATTACTTTTTCCCTGGTTTCTAAGTGTTGGGCAACAAGTAGTTGACTACCCAAAATCATATAGTCAACTGCCCTTAACAATAGAGGCCACTGCCAAGTAGTTGTTGATTACCCAAAAATTTATAGTTAACTATTCTTGACATTCGAGGCATGAAATGCCCTAGCACTATGTTGTAGTCGACTACCAAGAAATGTATAGTCGACTACCCTTGACAGCCAAGGCATGAAGTGCACTGGCAACCGGACCGATGAAATCAAACCAAAAAACTGGCTAACCGATGGTTTCAATTTAGTGTTTTGAAAAAGCGAAGCTACCAGTCTGGTTAGAGTTAACCCATATGAAAAACAAATGCTTAACATATATATATATATATATATATATATATATATATATATATATATATATGTGTGTGTGTGTGTGTGTGTGTGTGTGTAAGAGAGAGAGAGAGAGGGAGAGATCATTTGAGGCTTTATCCTATTATTTGATTGAGTGCAAGGTGTTCTAGGGTTAAACACCATTAGAGGTTAAAATGAGACTGGTAAGGCCAATCAAGACTTGGTAGAGACCTTGAAGAGTTTCTACTTTAGGTTTGGCAGGCACCCGTGAAGTTTTACTTAATAAAGGTAGAACTCGTAAGTTTATCCAATGTTGTAGGAGATTTATCAAACTTCTATAAAAATCGTGTGTACACTTTTCTTTTGCTTTTCTTTTTCTTTATTTTCTTCCATTAATCCTTTATTTTCTGCTTTACTTTCAATGAGGACATTGGAGAGAAAGATTATCTAAGTGATGTTCTCTACACTTTAGCTTGTAGTAAGGGTGCAGAGAGGAGGAATGAAAGGGGAAGTTTTGTTGAGGGAAAGCGGTTTGGCTGGTTTGGATAAAGTGGCATTGGAGGCCTCGCATAGCGCCTCACCTAATGTTGGAATTGGAGATTTGGATAGATCATGACGCTAACCTTGTTGGATTCTTGAATAGATCATGACGCTCAAATGGATAAGAGTCTTGGGTTCTCATTTTTGGGAGGTGAAAGAGTTGCTAGACTTATGCTTTTGCATTTACAAAAATACCAGAGCCTCCAAAAGGTGGTTCAGGATGATTGTCTCTAATGTAGCTTCAAAGGCTCACAACCTAGAGGAGGAATCCTTTGAGGGGCCACACCTAGGGATGGTAATGGGGTGGGTTCAGGGAGGAATTTATAAATTCTAGATTCTACCCGCTTTCCTAAACCATCCAACCCGTATCTGCCCAAAATCTGTACATAGTAGGTTGGATTTTGAGAATCCAAACCCTCCCCGTACATGAAAATGAAACCCCTCTCCCCTGACTCTACCCTCCCCGCATTCAAGGGTAGGTGCAGGTTGGGTTTAGAACCCACATCTAATTTTTTATTATTTCTTGTCATATATAAGTAATAAATAAGTAAAAAGCAAAAGTGAACAACAAAATTTCCAATTATTTGATTAAGACATGTAGAAAACTGAAAACACATAAACCATCAATTATCCTTCACATAAAATTCAAAATATTATTAACTTCAACACCTAGTACATAAGGTTTATATGCTTTCCAATAATATGCAGGTCGGGGAGGGCTGGGTTTAGCCTAATACCGTACTTTACCCATACTTGCATGGGTTGTAGAAATTGCCTTCACTAACCTCACTAGTTAACTAAAAATTGGATGGTGGTTTCTAAATTCTATAAAGATGTGGTAGCAGCTCCTAAGCCTACTACAAGAGGCTCTCTAAGCTCAAGGGGTAGGGGCAAGAGGGGAAGAGGTAGGTAGCTCACCTCCTGGGGTTTATCGTGTTTTAGTTTGGTGGGGCATGTGAGGCTCCTCTGGTGGTTTTCTTTTTTTCTCCGAGATCCTGGATTTGGATAGTGGTTCTCTTGGGTTGGGCCCACTGAATTTCAAACCATGTTTTTAAACTTTCAAAATTTTTTTATGGTTTGAAACAAGCTCCATGATATTGGTATGAAAGATAAGAGTTTTTTTTATTGAAAAATGTCTTTTTAATAAGAAAATGTGGATACAATCTTGTTCATCAAGCGTAGTGGAAATGATGCCTATACTTCAAACTTAAGTTGATGATGATATTATATTTGGTGCCACTAATGATTTGTTGTTTGAGGAATTTTCTAAATTAATGCAAGGCGAATTTGAAATGAGCAATAAAGTTACATTTACAAATCAAATGAAATATACAAAAGAGCTATTAAAGGAATTCGTCATGGAACAAGTCAAAGCAACAAGCAATCCAATGAGTACTACAAAATTGGACAAAAATCAAAAAGGTAAACCAATGAACGTAAAGTTGTATTGAGGTATGATTGGGAGTTTGATCTTATTTGACTGCTAGTAAACCTAACGTAATGTTTATTGTGGGTTTATGTGCTTGATTCCAAAAAAATCCCAAGGAAAGTCGCTTATGATTAGTAAAAAAGGAATTTTTAAGTACCTAAAAGGAACATCTCATTTAGGTCTCTGTTATCCAAATGATTCAGACTTTAACTTAATAGGATACTTAGGTGTAGACTCTGTAGTTTTATATGGTTTATAGGAAAAACACTAGTAGTACTTCTCAGTTCTTAATTAGGGCATTCACTTTTTTCATGGCATAGTAAGAAACAAACATGTGTAGCTCTCTCTACTGCAGAAGCTGAATATATAGCAACAACTAGCTATGTTGCATAAGTTTTATGGATGAGACAATTAGACAAATACTGGAATACTTTGGGCTAAAATTTGATCATATAGTTGTTAGATGTTACGTTAAGGCCATTGCTATCAACTTAACCAAGAATCCTATCAAGCATTGTAGAACCACATAGAGAGATGAAACATCAATTAGGAGAGAACTTGGTATGATTGATCCAAATTGAATGAATTAAATGGAAATTTTACGTCTTTGAGTTAACACTTGATCAATTAATTAATTGGGTTTGCATTGAAGTTGGTGATAACTTGAATACTCTTCTGCTTGACTTTTAAGTTAAAACCTTTTTATGAACTATTAGAGTCATCCAATAGTGGCATTAGAGACAATCCCCTGTGTTGTTACCTAAAATTTTGCATTGTGATTGTTGAAGACTTGGAATGATCGATCCCAAAAAGGGACA
This sequence comes from Nelumbo lutea, assembly GCF_056320005.1. NCBI lineage: Eukaryota > Viridiplantae > Streptophyta > Magnoliopsida > Proteales > Nelumbonaceae > Nelumbo > Nelumbo lutea. Next base: position 21,865,636 of record NC_142686.1, on the reverse strand, counting down.
AGAGATCAAGGTTTTAGAAGGCTAAAGGCATAGTTGAGGTTTAATGGCCCAATAAGGTGAGGTGTAAGTCTCAAAGATTAAGAATAAAATTAATTAAAGTTTATAAATTGGTAAAATTAACATATAATATGCCAAAAGTTATAATGATAGAAGTCATTAATATCCATAAAATAAAAGTTTATAAACAATAACTTTCAACATTTAAGTATTAAATAAAATAATAACTAATCAATAAAAATTATAAACATTTTACATTTCATGTTTCAAAATGCAAATTTCTCAAATAATTCAAATAAACAATTTACTCTTTTTGCATTGGATTCTCCTAAAACACTAATAGAATTTTATAGAACTTGATTTTAATTATTGGTTTTTCATTTTGTTCTTTTTATTTATTTGGCCCATAATTATTGAAGTGCTTTTTCTATACATTTTGAACTATAAAAATTTTTAAAATATATTTTTTCATTAAATCACTAAATAATCATTGAGACTTGAGGCTTAAGGCTTGAGTCTTACGCCTCATTCTGACAAAGGCTTAAGCCTCACATTAAAATTGTAAGGCTTAAGCCTTGAGGCAAAATCTGTGCACCTCACGTCAAGGTGTAAGCTTCATGCCTCAAGGCTTAAGGCTTAAGCCTTTTAAAACAATGCAGGAGATGCCCCCAAAATCTATAAAGGAGCCAATTCACCCACACTACTTCAATGAGGTGTACCCTATTCTGAAATCCCCGAAAATTAAAAGTTAGGGCTTGCTTCGTGAATCGGAGTCATCCTCATTTGAATAAGAGACATCACCTAGGCGTAGGATTTAAGTTCAACTATGCCCTAACTCTTACAAATTGTCTTGTATTCAATAGTCCTATTTGCATTTCACTCTTCGGCCCCAAAGTTTGAAACCAACTCACTAAACTAGCAAAAACCATCTCTAATCATCCAATAATCCCTTGAATCACTCCCATTTGATTTCTATGGCACGTAAGCAAGTACCCAAAGCATGAGAAGAACAACTCGATTGCATATTGGAGCCATTGTTGGTTCTAGAATATGTTTCATTAAAGAACATTGATAATTGTGAGAGGCTCATTCTTAACCTTACGCAGGAAGAAATTGGAATCATTTTGTAATGTTCTGAACATTGGAAAGACATAAAAGCTTTATTTTCTAAATGTTGGTGCATGGACGGGACTGTTTGGAGATTAGCCATGCTTCCTCAAGAAAAGCTTTCTAAAGTTCTTTGTCTTTGTGAGACACCTCCAAGTGGATTAGGAGGCATTCGGTGGTTGATATGTTGAAATCAATAAAGTGTCTGTAATGTCGGTAGAGACAACCCCTTGAAATTAAGGAGACATCCCTCAGAAGTCTTTTTTTTTATAAGTAAATTAAAAAAAAAAAAAGAAAAAACTAAAACGAAAAAGAAAGGAGGAGATATACAACAGGGGCTAGCTTTCTTCCCCGGAGCAGAGGAAAACTCTGAGATATCCAAACTAGACTAGGCAAACAGAGACTTAATAGCTCAACCAACTCCACAAAACAAGAACAAAAAGGCACAACAAATTTCTCACCAAGAAAACAAAGCTTAACTCTCCCTAAAATTGATATTCTAACCTGCACACATTGCAACAAAGACAAAACTCAACTTGGTTTGAACTTAGGGTTTGTTTGTTTGCTCTGACATCTAACGTCTAAAAGTGCAATAATTACATTAAGAGGTGTATTGATATTGGTGAAAATTTTTTCCCTCTGCATTTTGAATGCAGAGAATGTTGTTTTGAATTCTGAATTTTGAAAATTATCAAATATCCATTTTAACCCTATATATGAGAATTTTGTTTGTGATTTGGGGGTATTCTTGGAAAATAACAAATTGTACGATTTATCTTTAAAAGATAAGAGATAAGAGGAAACAAAACCCATTTTCCTTTTAAAGTTGTAAGATTCCTCTTAAGAGATAAAAGTTACGAGAAAACAAATAGACCATTAGTGTCTTTTGAAAAGTTGGAATCGAATCTTATCCAAGCAGACATCCCATTGTAGAAAAAAATTTAATGATTGTTTTCTTAAATGGCAAACAACTACTTTGAAAAAAATTTAACGATTGTTTTTTTAAATGGCAAACAATCTTATCCAAGATTCCTCTAATGACATCTATTATAATACTACAAACATTAGTTGAAAAAGAAGAAGAGCTTAAGAGGGAAATCAATTTGAAATTTGAAAAAAAAAACATTGTTATTGAGTTAGCCTTGGAGGGAGGGGAGGAAGAAACCGGTGAGGGTAGAAGAAGAGGAGGAAGAGGAAAAGTCAGTTGCTAGGCCTGCTTGGGTTTGGTAGAAGTTTGACCCCTTGGCTTATCGGCTCATAGAATATTCAGGATGCTGTTTTTTTAGCCTTGTGGGTGGTGATTGTCCGCCTGGTTTGGGGTCACCAGTCTGACCTTGGGTTGCAGCCACAGGTTGGAAGGAGTGAAGAGTTTCTGTGTGGATTTATATTTTTTTTCTGTGGTTTTTGTGGGGTTTCTTTGTTTGTAGAGTTTTTTTAGCCCTGTTGTTGGCTAACTTCGCTGTAAATTCTTTCTTTTCGTTTTTAATAATTTTTTTTTCTTGATTTTTCAAAAAAAGGCCTTAGCAACCATATTTTGTTTTTAATCTTTGAGTTGGTATGGCTAGCACCGATTTAACAAGTAGAGAGTTGTAAGGTATGGCTCACACCAATCAACTAGCTGGTATAATTTTGATTGAAGTACATGAAAAAAATTCTCAAGGGGTCCCTTGAGGAAAGGAAGTAGGCCAGGCATACCAAACCTCTATAAATCGTTTGAGTCCTTTCTTTCTCTTCCTACTTTCTTTTGCATTTAATTTTCTATAAGCATTCATTACATCTTACTCATTGCAATACTAAGAGGAATGCAATACTATGTTGTGAGAAAATAGTTGCATTAATTAACTTGAGCAATGACTTGCATTGTTTAAAGAAAACTCAATTCATCCCCTTCTTCATATATAGCTACAAGTAAAACTTTTGAGCTAGGTATTAACATTCTTCATTGTACTGTTTTCTATGTTTTACTAGGATATGCTTTGATACCTTTTAATATGGCTCTAAAACAAAACTAATGTAGGATGGGGTAGGGGGCCTTTTAATTTAAGATGAAGGGAATATTGTGGGTTTTTTGAAAATGAAGGACTCCTGAATAGATAAATGGGCCTAATTAAGGATATGTATGAGGGTAAAAAAAGCAGTGTTTGAACATTTGTTGGAAAAACATCAGATTGCAATTACAATAGGTCTTTACTAAGGCTTATCACTTTCTCCTTATTTATTTGCACTAGTCATAAATTAATTGACTAAACGTATTTAAGAGGTCCTATATATAGTGCTTTATTTATTTTTTGTTGTCATAGTATTAATTGATGAAACTAGTAAAGGATTAAATGCAAAATTCGGTTCATGGACAATTATATTAAAAACAAGAAGTTTAAAATATGTAGGACTAAAATTAGAGTAGGATGGGCAAAATGAAAGGATCCATCCAAAGTCTTAATGTGATAGGCAAATACCACTTTAGTTAAAGAAATCTATAAAATAGTTGTAAAGCAAGTTATGTTGAATGGAGCAGAGTGTTGAAAGTTAAAAGTCAACATGCCTAAAAAAATGATGGTGGAAAAAATGAAAATGCTGAGATAAATAAGTAGTAAATTCAAAAAATACATGGTTAGAAATAAAGTCATACAAAAGAACCTTGGAGTAGTTTGAATAGGTGATAAAATGAGAGAAAGTAAATTGAGATGGTTTGGTCATGTGCATAGAAGACTATCTACAACACCTATTGGAAAAAAAATGATCTATTACAAGTTGAAGGGGCTAGAAGAGCTATGGGCAGATAAAAAATGACTTGGGTGGAAGTATTAAGTAATGATTTAAGCACCCACAATTTAACTACAGATATAGCACTAAATAAAATGGAATTGTGAAACAAGATTCATGTAGTTGGGAATAAGTCCTAGATAATGACGCTTTATTTTACTAGAGTGCACTTGACTCTTTACTAGGTGAATGAAACTTTTACCATCATAGAATAGAATTGATTTATCATTTTATCCTGTTGCAAGCCTAAGTCACTAACAAACCCCACTAGCCAAATAGCTTCCCTTGGCACTCTCTATTGTTTTGTAGTGGACAAAACAACAAACTAGTTTAACATTTCTTTCCAATTAATAACTCCTCCTACTAGATGAAAAATATACCTTATCATTGAACTAAAATTGTCTAAATCACCACTATAATCAACGTCAGCAAACCCAATCCACTTATCTATATGAGCACTTTTTTCAAATAGAAAGCCCATATCAAATGTGCCCCTCAACTATCAAATAATCCATTTTTGCTATACCACAATGCTGTCTCCCTAGATTTTTCATGTACTCAATCATAACATTGATGGCATGAGCAATATCAAGCCTAACACATGCCATTACATATGTTCCTCCCAACAACACTATTATATATGGTATAATTGTCATGTAGTCTCTATCTTTATTAGTTCTTCATGAAAACTCTATTGATAACTTGAAATGCTATGCAAGTGGTGTTTGAATTGATTTAGCATTTTTTAAGCCTTTCTAATTTTTTTTTTAAATATTTCTTTCGAGAAACCCATAGCTTGCCTACTTTTCTATCGTTGGTGATTTCCATCCCAAGGATCTTCTTAGTGCCCCAATATCCTTTTATATCAAACTTAGTGTTGTGCTTGGTCTTTTACTTTACAACTTTCTTCATGCACTTATCAAAAAATTATTATACAAAACCCATGATTGCTAGTTTGTGATTGTGGTTAATCTCCTATACTCCCCCTCAAGTCGGAGTGTGTATGTCAAAGAACACCCAACTTGTGAATAATGAATTAGAATTGAGTCATGCAAAGGGGCATCATGAAGAAGACATGACCAAGTTGTTCATTGGATGGATGATGAGCAGTTTTAATAATCCCTTTTTGTAATTTCTCATGAACCATATGGGAGTCAATCCCAACCTGTTTCATATTTTCATGAAACAATGGATTTTCTGCAATGTGGAGTGCAGCTTTATTGTCACAAAACATATTGACAAGGTGACCATGTGACACATACAAATCCCTAACAGTTGTTGTAGCCAAGTGATTTCAAAGCAAGTGGATGCCCATGGCATGGTATTCCACTTCAGTGGATGAACATGCTACAGTATTTTGTTTCTCAGACCTCCATGATATGGGAGAATTACCTAATAAAATGCATTATCTAGTGACGAAGTGTTTAATATCTTTACAACTAGCCTAATATGAATCATAGAAAGCTTGCAATTGTATGGTGCAATTTGAAGACAAAAGTATTCCTTGCCCTAGAGATTGCTTGATATAGCAAAGAAGACAAGTAGTATCTATATGGGGTTGGTGAGGATAATCAACCATAAATTGAGAAAGAACCTGAACAGAGAATGCAATATCTGATCAAGTGTTGGTGAGATAGAACAATCATCCAACTAGGCGATGAAATTGAGAAGGATCTGGAAGAGCAACCCCGTAATTCTTGGAGAGCTTGAGATGATGCTCCATGGGTGTAGTGGTTGGGAAAGAGGCAAGAAGACCTTCATAAGCTATTCAAGAGATAAATGTCCTTTTTTGGAACGGGCAATTTCAATTCTCAATAAATATTTGAGTGGACCAAGATATTTGAGTGTGAACTTGGAATTAAGTTGATCCTTTAGAGAAGATATGGTAGACATGTAGCAATGATGCTGTCATCCACATAGACCCATATTATGGTGGCAATGGATCTAATGCAATGCACAAAAAGAGAGTAGTCAGATTTGGATGGACAAAACTAACTTGGATGGAAACATGGGAGATAGTGATGATAAACTATTGTTAGGCTGCTTCTTTCAAATCATACAAGGAATTCTTCAGCTCGTACATAGAATGAGAGTATTCTTCCTCCAAATATCCACAAAGGCAGTCATTGTTGACATTAAGTTGATGTAAATGCCAATTGTTAGTTGCTGCCACATCCAATAGAACTGATATAGTAGTGAGTTTTGCGACAAGATCAAAGGTATCATGATAATCAACACCTCCTTTCCAGTTGTACCCTTTTCTACCAATTGTGCCTTGTAGTGCTCTATTGTTGCATCTAGAGTGCATTTCACCTTACACCTTATAGACTCATTTTCATTTGGTAGCTCATTTACCTGGAGGGATAGTGGCAAGAGTCCATGTGTTATTCTCCTCAAGTGCTTGTATTTCTCTAGACATGACATCATACCATTTTAGATCCTGAGCAGTTTGCTTGCATGTCCTAGGCTCAAAACAAATAAGATGGCTATGGGAAAATTTTGAGCGTTGAGAAGGTGATAGCTGATCATATGATTAAACATTAGAGAGAGAATATTTAATTACTTAGAATGGATGAATATGGTATAGGAGTGGATGAATCACTCATGGTCATACCACTAAGATATGCCTCAAGGTAACGAGGAAGATGAGAAACATTGGTGGTATTGTGAGGCTGTGGTGAAGGAGATAGTGGCTGTGAAAGGTTTGCCTAATTAATGAGCTTGTTGAGTGCAGGGTTCAAGGGTAAGTTGTTAGGTGGTTCTGCAATAGGAATTGGAAAACAGGATATGTAGCTGGGTTAAGTGTTTTAATCTCCATTCTTGTGCTAAGTTTAGTAGTTGATAATGCAATCAATAGTTGTTTCACCTAGTTTAAGTAGTGAACTCATTAGACACTCCACCTCCAAATTAAATCATCGAAGTTAACTATAAGTTACCTTAATTAAGGTAATGGTGATTGATCAAGCATTCTGGAATCTCTAAGACCAAAACAACATAGTAGTTTGAAGATGCTAGCTATAGTTCAAATATAAAATGGTAAACCCGGCTAAAAAAAAGCACCAAGCATTGAAGATTAGTTTTTGGTTCCAAATAGTTTTAACATGAAAATTTGATGCAACTGAATCATTTTAGATGCAAGAACAATGGCAGATGACAACATACATCCTGTTGAAACTAAATCTAGCCTTATATTTGACAAAGTTTTTAAAGACCTCATGAATGAGTTACATTTGTATCTTGTCTCTACAGGTTATCATTTTGATTACTGTGCCATCAATTTGGAGGTTGACAGCATTATTATTATGTGTGGAAAAATGGTTGATGGTATCTTGCATGTGAAAGACGTATGTAGGAGGCCACAGGAAAGGTGCACGTACATTAATGTTAGGCGGCTCATCAGCTTGAAAGCAATCAAACCCAACTAGCGGTTTATACCCCAGATGAGTGTTTTTTTATGGATACCACCAGATTAACTTGACAGCAATCAAACCCAGCAACATTAATTTCCCACAGATGTTCATGATAAGACCAACGTAGACCTGTTAACCCATCTTCACATCTTGCTAGAAAATTAGGACCTAGAAGGCAGACTTTCCCCAGGTGTACAAGGTGTCATTGAAGTCCGAGTTTTATACTTTTTCCCCTCTTTCTTAAACAGGGCAGTTTACCAAATAAAGCTTCAGAACCCGGAAAGCCAGGAGCAGCTGTGCAACTGTTGTAGAAGTGACTCAAATACTTACTGTGGACAATGGTTCAACCCCCAATGCCAATCCTGATTCCGATGCAATCTGACGATGACTAAAACACATGAAGAAACAGTAGAATAAATGCGTCCCCGAATAGTGATTATACCTATTGGAGCTAGATAGGATTTTTACTTGGGTGGGGGAGTGGGGTGAGGGAGAGTAGATAAAGAGAAATCAAATAAATTTATCTCTTTTATCTAGTGAAATGAAAGCCATTATCCGATGGATACAAACGTAGACCATGACTATTTGTCGAAGCTATCTTGTTCATATTATGCCCCTCTAAGCGTATAAGTAGTGCAGGAGAGAGAGATGTAGAAAGACAAGTCAGAAAAGAATGGCATGCATAAATGTAAAGGGGTTCTGTAAGAGGGCATTCGTTTGTGGCCAGGACTATTGGCATTTTCATACAAAAGTTGCAAGTGTTGAGCTTTGTGGAATACGGTGCTCGAATAGGATTTGGAGATGGTCTCGTGAATATCAATGGCAAGGACGAGCCTAAGCCAAACCTTTCTCGAATCTTCTTTATACAAGAGAGAGAAAGAGAGAGAGAGGGAGGCAGCTTTTTAACTTTTTGGCTAAGCTAGTAAAGAAAAGATAGAACCCGATAAGCACGCGTCAGTGGGGGAACTCAAACACGAAAGAAATTAATGAGGAATCTCAAGGTTATTCCAACATAGGGTTAGATACAGGCAGGACAGGAGAAAAACAGAGATGAGAAGAAATACTTTCAGTGGAGCGACTGCGATGGGGTTCTCTTTTTAACGAAAGCGATTGCCGACTGGGACTGGCCCAGTCAAAGCTCCAAAAAGAGTTGTTGCCTTCTACCAACTATACGTGTGCGCCCCTCGATTGGGAGTGAAATAATTGTCCTCATATGGGGTAGGGTCCTAGATATAGAAATGGACACGATTGACCCCCAAAATAAAATTCAGGCTATTGGGATCATCTCCCCTTCTCTCTCTGCATTCATTCCGCAGTACAACTCCGTTTCTCTCTCTCCCTCTCTTTCTTCTAAATACATGGAGCCCATGCAAAGTTGCAAACATACTCTTTTACCCACCTTCACCTTGTTAACGAACTTGAAAAGTAAAAAACTTAAAACGGTTTCTACACAAATATCTACACACTGCTCCCACGTGAAGTGGCATCCAACCAAGTGTTTACATCCACTCACTTCCCACAACGTGGCTTCCTCTCTCTCTCTCTCTCTCTCTCACATGGTCCAGTATTAATGAGCACTATAACTTGCCCACCTGAGAAAAAAGATGGCGAAAAAAGATAACTCTTTGTCCGCAATAAACACCAGTATATCTGGCCGGGCATGAATCCTGATGATCACTCGCCATATCAAACCCCACCCTACCTTCTCTCTATATATGGAGATGGAGGGCTTATCTTTCTCAACCTCCATCGGCCCCAACTCGGCAGAGAAGGGACAAGGCACTCTCTATGCAATGGGTTATGGTGCAAGAGATGAGATGCCACACCCAAGTGGTTTTGTTTTATAGGATTAATCTACTTGAAACAGAGAGAAATCCTTAGCCACGTTCGTCCGTACAAACTGGAGGAGGTGCAGATGTTTCCTGCTTCCTTCAACAGTGTTACTGGTAACTCCGTTTCGTTCACCGACTATGCCATGTTGGGGGAGTGGAGAAACTTGACCGGTGACTTCAACTCCAAACAGGAGACTACTCCCTCATCTTTCTTCAACTTTCCTCCTTTCTTTATTGACTGCTGCAACAACATCCAAGACGATGACAACGATGGTGGCATGTTTTTTCAACGCCACTACGAGCTGCCTTTTTGTCAATTGCTACCACAGCAAATATTGAGCACGAAGCTCAGTCCGAACACCATCGTAGCTGATCCAGCCGCAGCCACCCACAAGTACGACAACCATAATGTCAACAACAAACCGATCGGTGATGTCAATGCCTCGAACACAAACAACTGCGCTGGTCGCATCTCCCCTGAGCGGCAGATACTGCGGAAGAGATCAAGCAGAAAGAAAGATCGTCACAGTAAGATTTTTACTTCTCAGGGCCCGAGAGACCGGAGAGTGAGATTGTCCCTACAAATTGCTCGTAAGTTCTTCGATCTTCAGGACATGCTCGGCTTCGACAAAGCAAGTAAAACTGTGGAGTGGCTTCTGAGAAAGTCAAAGGCTGCTATCAGGGAGCTTGCCCAAGGCCTGCCAGAGATGAAACCCAGCTACAGCGGTGCTTCCAAGTGTGTTTCTTCGACGTCTCAATGTGAAGCCGTGTCAGGAGTTGATGAGGCCGCCAACGCCGGAGACTGGCAGGGGACCATGCCTGCCGCGAAGAAATCATCAGTGAAAGACAAAAATAGATTTCATCCTGTGGCAAGAGAGTCCAGGGCAAGGGCAAGAGAAAGGGCGAGGGAAAGGACAAGAAAGAAGATATGGAGCAGAAGCCTTGAAGAATCAAAAAGATGTCCTGCTGAAGCGATCCCCGGAGAATATGGATATGATGAATGGATGGGTTCCCACAGCCATGAAAGGAGGTCTTCCGCGAACATGGTAGCTGCTGAGGTTGAAGGAGCAACCTCTTACTCAGTAGAGCATCAGGGGCCTACAAATGACATTGTTGTGGAACCTTTCATGGCTGCCACCAACAAGTCGAGCCCGTGTTCGATCTTCAACCAGCACGAAAATGCAGTATCACAAGGATTGTTCTGCGACAACAGCAACAATAACGACTTCCCTAATTTTTCTGAAAATTGGGAGCTCGACTATCTCGATCAAATACATTCTACCTACTGTGCTATGAGCAACTTGCAATTATCATCAGAAGACGTACAAGAACGAATGCCTATCTCCATTTCCTATCTACCTTAGACAGTCGTTTTGAGTCTCAATTTTCAGATTGACAAATCTATGGCAAGCTTTGAGAGGCCTGCAACAATTAAGCATCTATGCTGTTAGCATTACTCGTGTCGGTGTTGTCTTTCCTTTAGCGTACGTACGTATCTGAACACTAGACAATGTAAGCCATGCTTTTCCATTTATTTTTTCATTTCCCTTTTATATTTTCCTATGTAATTCAAAGTGTATTTTTCTTTTTTCAGATTATGAATTATTATTATTATTATTATTATTATTATCGTAATTCATAGGTGGGGTATACAAAAAGCAAAAAGTTACAGAAAACGAAAGTTTAGCGAGTTACGCAATAATATTAATCCTCAGCATTTCTTTGTGGCATTTAACTCATTTGATATGTGGGAGTATAAAGTTCATGGAAATATTTTCAACATACGTAAGGTATTTGCTTCAGTTCTTTTAAATCATCTTTAAAAAAGTTACTAGAATCATGCGAAGATAAAAATAATTGTTAACAGAAAAAGATATAGTTTATATTGTTTTTCTCTTTGCTCTTTAAAAGCCCAAAGGGTCATTTATACCAGCTGTTGAGCTATCCACTTGCAGTAAATGTCCACAATTAGTACACAAGCAACTAGAAGTGGGGAATCTCTCAAACAAAATTAATAATAATAATAATTATTATTATTACATTATTATTACCTTTTGAAAGTAAGAAATCTTATTCTCAAACATTAGTAATATTTATTATTATTTTTGAATTTAAATAACAAACGTTGGATTGTTGTTATTGTTATTATTATTAGTGTAAAAAATGTTTGATAATAGATATAATATTATCAAACAATAGTATTATTATTCACTAAATCTAACATTTTTTTTAATTAAAAGTTGAAACAAAGGTAATTATAGCGGTTTATATATGGGAGTTCCTTCAGAAACGTTTGTGTGGAAATTATGTTCTAGAAAATCACATGGATCATAGTGTTGAGAAATTATTTGTGTATCAGCAATACGTTTGTTGTAAATAGATACTGTAGATTTAATGTGCTGAAGATGAATATCAAGGTATTCAGCAATGGAGAAAATCGTGTCCACTGTTGTTCGATAATATAAGCAAGGTAATTACTCCCCTATTGGATTTCAGTTGGTTATTATGTTTTTGTTACAGATATCTGGGCTTTTGGTGAACTCATTTTTACAGGTTTGGTCACACTTTTCTGATGGAGTTGGTGGGTTCATAAGTGATCATGTAAGGCTATATGGAATGGTGGATAAGCCCCAATGTGGAATATTAGTATTTTACATTCTGTAAGATGTTAAAATATGAAAAAGTACCGACTTAGTAATATCAGCATGTACTTCAAGGAGTCTAAATAGGTAAAAAAAACTTTCTTTGCTCCAGGTATAGAAATATATGGTTATGCCCTAAACAAAATCTATGGAAGAATAGTAGAAAACCAAAGTCTTTTACATCTTGAGAATGATTCTAGAAGAGCAACTAACTTATAAAAGATGAGGAAATAGTTGAGGAAATCCAATAATCTAAACTGCTTTCATATCTTAATGGGATATTAGAAAACAAGGTTATATCATAATTTAAAATCTATCATGTCAAAATTCCTATCATAGTTAATTTTTTTCTTTTTATTTTTTTTGAAGGGGTAATATTAAAGCCTACGAGTCATAGTGTTGTGAAGATTTCTACTACTATCCCCTTTTCCCTTTCTTTATTTCAAGTGAAATTATTTAGTTTTGGAAGTGATTACTTATTCCCAAGGTTTTCACAAATCAGAAGCTGGTGTTATCATTATTTAGTATATGCTAACAGAATTAGGCAATGAAGATAACGCATGAAGGACACAAATCCAAAATTTTCTTTCTTAAAGAATGCGCTTTCTTTAAGAGATCATGGAAAAGGTTCCTACCATGATGGAAAAGATGGATGATATCTTTTCTTATTTACTTATCAAAAGAAAATGATGACTGAGAACAACTATTTTCTTGATTCATTAATGATGAATCTATATTGTTACTTACTGTCTTTATTTGTGACATCCCATTACCTTCTCCTACTGGATAATGCATGACAGGTTACTAATGACAACATGCTGAAGATGCCTGCATTCAAAAATATTCTGATAAAAGAATCCCCTTTACCCAGTTTCAATTCATACCCTCTCCACGAGTTCCAGAAGCAACAGGAGCTTCTCTGAGCAAAAAGTGAAAATACCATTTCTGTTAACTATCGTATTGAGTGGAAGGGATAGAACAGACCATATATGCTAGTTATGTTTATGCTAATTCTTAGAGAATCATTCAACCTAAAAGCTTAAGCTGTTAAGTGAGGTTCTTGAATAGGTTTTTTTCTCTAACACTAATACTTCTCATAAACCATTCTCGGAGTACGATCAGTCCATCAAAAAGCATAGAAAGAATAATTCTCTCAATTTTGGATAATGATGTTGATAAATGATAGTTAATATTTGAAAGAACATTAATATAAAAAATTCAAAACAAGTGAAAGGAAGCTCGAATTGCATGGTGACAACAGTCAAATGAATCTGGTTGGAAAAAAGGCATGTCAAAGAGCAAGCATGAGATAATCAATACTATATTCATTCTGTTCATATTTCCTAAGAAGTCAACAGTTACCATTGATATTTTGGAATGGAGATTAGGTTCTATCACTGTTGTTTAAACCTTACTGTTATTGATCCATGCACATTCTAATTGAGATCAAGTCTTTAGGTGTATGTTGAGTAATGTAGATTACCTACTGAAACTTCAAAAAATATGTCAGTTCCCTTTGATATGAGCATTAGTATCTAAACTGCTGTAAGATGCTGCTATAAGTATACTGTTCTTCATTCTGTATCCGATCATGTAACATGTGACATTAATAGTCTCAATGAGTTAATTAAGACAGAATCATGTCAAGGGTTATCATCAACAGCAAGATCCACTTTAAGGTCATTAATTGGAATTAGTTTGATATCAATGAATCCACTAACCAAATTTGTTGAATCCACCAACCATATTTGTTGAATTTATAATAAGATGAAGATTATAATAAGCAAAATAAGCGAAGACAGAAAAGAAAGCAAGAGTCAAATTAGTTAGTTTCATCATTGTTGAGATGACCTTTTTCTCAAAGAAAGCTAGGATTTGATGATGAAGACATCAAACAAAAGCTACAATTCATAGTAACAAATCATGTCTAATGTGGCCACCAAAAGTGGTTAGTTTTCTATTAGCATCTTTTAGGCTTATTTTATAAGAAAATGCTGGATTCTAGAAATCCTGCATTGATCAAGGAAATACTTTGGTATTGCAAGAGTGTAATGATCAGAGTAATTATTGACTGCATTGAAAGGAGTATACTCCATTTATCAATACTTGAGTAAAGGGATTATTGAGGTAAAATTGACTACTATTTTGTGTAAGTTTTATTTCAGTTCTTAGTATTCTCATCCCTGGATTTGCTCTTAAAAATAATATTGCCTAGAAAGAGTTGTAATTTGATACTTGTGTTATTCCTTCTCACCATGCTGCATTATCTCCTTTTTTCTTGCAAGGATAGGTCAGAATAGGCTTTTGATACCCAGTTTTTCAGACCTTATGTCCTCCATGAATTGGTTAACCCAGTTTTTCAGAACATAAATCCTCCCCTACCTCTTCCTACACAGGTTAAAGCTAATAAGTAAATCGGGCATCACAAGGCTCCCTTTAAACGAGACTACCTCCCACACCCTCCTCAGTTATACCAGTAATACATTAATATCCTGAAAAAGGAAACAAAACAGTTGGGACATGAACCTACCCCCTAAAAAATTAAGGCTATGGGCCAAATCAGATTATAAATGGAATACAATAGGATCACTAACCCACAAATTATGCAAATAAAAAGGGATATCTCAATTTTTTTAGGCAAGATATCAAGATGTTATATTAATATAATGACGGGAAAATGGGAAGAACAACAAGCCAAAACAGCCAAAAACACAGCCTATAATCAAGGAATAGAGGTGCCACTATACAGGTTTTCTCTGTAAACGCTTGATTTTGCTAAACTATCTGCAGTTGAGTTAAATTCCCTAGAAATCCACCTGACTACAGGAGATAAAGAAGCCACTAAGTCTCTGGCCTTGTTCGGGAGGTGCTCCAGCCTCCATGGACCACCTGTATTTTCATTAATCCAGCTATCTCAAATTAATACTTGAATATGAGGCAGCATTTATGATGGTGACCAGAAAGTGCGGTTTTAATTTGTTTTTCACAACAAGCAAGGTAATGTTTACTTCCATGTTCTTGTTCCTTGTATGTGTAAACGTAAGCCACACACTATAATCGAGGGGTTCTCTCTCTCAATGGTCTTTGAGAGACCCAAGGCATAAATTTATATTGACGAGTGACTGTTATAAAGGGAGTACAAAGAGAGTCAATCTGTTACAATGGAACCAAACCGTTACAAGTTGCACACAGACAGGCATTATCAAGACATGTCGTGTATCTCTTGAGTGCTATCATTAACAGGCCCCCTCAAACTAAACGGGCATTGAAGCACGTTGAGTTTGTCTCGAATGAATGAGAACTTGGCAGGTGATTATGGCTTTGTAAACACATCAGCTAATTGATCATCAATGGAATGTACTGAACCTGAAGCTCATGCTTGATAACCATGTCACCGACAAACTGAAAATCGACCTTGACATGTTCTGTGTGGGCTTTGAACATAGGATTCACTGCCAAATATGTTGCACCTATATTATCACACCAGATCAAAGGAGAAGCAATGGACTTAAAACCAAGTTCGGCGAGAAGGTGTGGAATCCAAATGATCTCTATAGCAGTATTTGCCAATGAACGAAACTCAGACTCCGTAATAGATCGTGCAACAGTGGGCTGTTTACAGGCACTCCCAGATATTAAATTGAGGTCAAGATAAATGCCATAGCCACTAGTGGATCAACAATCATCTAGGCAATTGGCCCAATCCGTGTCAGAATAGGCAATAAGAGAAAAATTGTTGGTGGAAGAGTAACTAAGACCGAGAGAGAGTGTGCTCTTGAGATAACTCAATATTTATGGCCATCCAATATTGAGATGTGGGAGAATGCAAGAATTGACAAACTTTGTTGACTGCAAAAGTAATATCTAGTCGAATGAGGGTAACATATTATAGAGAACCAACAACACTCCAATATTCCACAGAACCAGCAAGAGAAAGAAGATGCCATAGAAGTTGAAACTAGCTTGGCACCCAACATGTTGGTGCGGTTAAGCAGCTCCATGATATATCTGGTTTGACATATGATCGATGAATCTCAATTCCAAGGAAGTAATGAATGGGTCCCAAGTATTTTAACACAAAGGCCTTTTGAAGATCAACAAGGAGAGTGGAAATTGCAGCCTCATCATTACTAGTGACTAGTATGTCATCCACAAACACCAAGAAAAATAGAATAGTAGTACCTCTCCGAAGAATAAACAAAGAGCTGTCACAAGTAGAGGATGTGAAACCAAGAGCAAGAAGATGAGAATATAACTAGCAGAACTACATGGCCGCGGGGCCCAAAAATAGCCTTGTGAGGACGACATACATGATTGGGGAGTCGGGGGTCAACAAATCCTTGTGGTTGTTCAATGAAAACCTCTTCATTAAGCACACCATGAAGGAAGGCATTTTGAATGTCCAATTGACAAACCGGCCATCGAAGAGTTAGCAATAGCAAGAAATGTATGATTGGTTGTGATCTTAACAACAAGGTTGAAAGTATTAGTGTAATCAGTGCCATATTATTAAGTGAACCCTCTTGCAACAAGACGCGCTTTATAGCACTCTAGAGATCAGCTTTCCTTTTTATTTTGTAGATCCATTTGCAGCTTATAATATTGTCATTAGAGGGAGGAGGGATCAACATCCATGTGCCATTCTGAACAAGAGTGTTAAACTCTGTAATCATAGCCTCTCACCATTTAAGATCTTTATTAGCCATGTAAAAGATGAAGGCTCCAGCTCTAAGTCCAACGATGTAAGGAGAGCAATGGGCACCGGATATTTGGTACCACATAAGGCACGTGGACAAATGATAGGCAAAGAAGAGGAATTAGCAACAGGATTACTGGTAGTTGACGATGAGGATGGAAAAATATTACCAAAGGGGAGTTCAGAGGCCATTTGATATATGGATCTAATACCATGTAAGCATGAGTCACACACTATAATTGAGGGGTTCTCTCTCTCAATGATTTTTGAGAGACCCAAGTGGTGCAGTACAAAAATGAAAAACGTGAGAAAAGCTTTAAAGAAAAGAGCAGAAGTCAAATTTTAGGAAAAAGAATTCTTCACTAAATAATTAAGAGAAAATTGATAACAAGAGAACTGCCTTAACCTTCCCCTTGCTATTCTTTATATAGGCATACACCATTGTGGCTCATTTTCCTAATCTAAAAACACTCCAAAATAGAATCTTACTAAAATCCTTCAAAAGGAAAGTCCTAATTGAATATAGATTTGGAATAACTTCAAAAGGAAAGTCCTAATTGAAGATTAATTCAAAATAATGCTAACTTGGTAAAAATGAACTAAGATAGAAATCTTGTGACGATGCTATATCGGTAAATATTTACTAACCTGGGTTGGGGAGAATTCGTCCTCGGATTCAATTCATCATCTGATTGATCGCCAACATAAGGTACCAATTGTTTGACATTGAAAACAACATGGGTACGTATATGGCTAGGTAGCTTTAGTCTATACACATTCTCATTGATGACTCTGACTATCTTGCATGGTACAACCTTCCTTGGCACTAACTTTCCACGTTGCCCAATCGTTAGGCGATCCTCTATTAAATTGGCCCACACATAGTCTCCCGTATCAAATGCTGCATTCCACCTTTTTCCATCAATATATTGTTTGTACTTAACATTGGCAACCTCTAGCTTGTTGTGGACTTCTTCTTGGAGGTTCTTAAGCTTCTGTACCATATCATCAGCCTTGTCATGAATTAAGCCTAGTTAAGTATAGTAGCAAGGTCAAGGACGCTACGAGTGTTGGCTCCATATACTACCTCAAAAGGGTTGTATCTGGTACTCCTATTTTTGAACCTATTGAAGGCGAACTCAGCTTGTGCTAATAAGAGATTCCATTGTCATTCATGACTAGCTTCAAAGGTTCTTAAAAGATTCCCCAAACTCCTATTGACTACTTCGGTTTGGTCATTCGTTTGAGGATGATATGAACTGTTGAATTGTAATAAGGTACCCATTAGCCTCCAAAGACTTCTCCAAAAGTGTGATATGAACTTGAAGTCTCTATCTGAAGTAATCGAAGATGGTAAGCCATGGAGTTTGACAATCTCCTTGAAGAATAAACCAACAATAAGTGAGGCATCCATTGTTTTCCTACATGCCATGAAGTGAGCCATTTTTGAAAATCGGTCTATGACCACCATTATAGAATCTACCTATTGTTGGGTATATGGCAACCCAAGAACAAAGTCCATAGATATATCTACCCAATGTCCTTTAAGAACTGGGAGGGGCATGTATAATCCAGCATTGGTTACCGTTCCCTTAGAAACTTGGCATATGTGACAACGCTCTACAAACCTTGTGATGTCTCTCATCATCTTGGGCCAAAAGCAACTTGCTGAGATGAGATGAATTGTTTTGTCTCGCCCAAAATGACCTTCATTGTAAAGCTCTTTGACAATTTTCAGTCGTCATGAGCAATCAAGTATACATAGGCCCCTTAAATAAGAAGCCATCATATATCACAAAGTCTGTCGTACTACCTACTTGCACTTCCTTTATGATACCGACAAAATAAGGGTTAGTGAAAAACAATTCACGAAAAGTATCACACCCTAGTACATGTGCTCGAAACGTGGATAGCATGGCTCTCCTTCGGCTGAGCGCATCTGCTACTTGATTGTGCACACCTGACTTGTGTTTTAGCACAAACGAATATTCTTGGAGGTATGCAGCCCATTTAGCATGCCTTGCATTCAACTTATGTTGGGCCCCAATATGCTTAAGTGCCTCATGATCTGAATATAGAATGAACTCTTTATAGATGAGATAATGTCGTCAACACTGGAGCTCTTGTACCACAATATAGAATTCCACATCATACGTTGAGTAGTTGATGCGTGATCCATTCCATTTCTCACTATAGTAGGCTATGGGCCGGCAACCTTGGTTGAGAACAGCACTAATTCCATCTTTAAAGGCATCACAATCACCCCTCTACCGTGCCTTAATCACAATGAATGTTCTCTCTACTTTAGTGATGAACACAAAATTGGTTGTAGCCTTTATACAATCTGTATATGGTGCCATAACAGTGCTGAAGTTGCTAATGAATCACTAGTAGAAGCGCCTACTGCATAAAGTTGCTCTCTACGCAAAGCCACAAGTATATCTCAAAGGTGCGATAACCAAGAGTTCATATTAGCGCTATAAATGAGATTATCATCAAAGTATACTACACACTAACCAATAAAAGGTTTGAGAACCTATTTCGTGACCCTCATGAATGTGCTTGGTGCATTGGACAAACCAAATGGCATTACTAGTCATTCATTCAAACCATCCCACGTCTTGAATGCTATCTTCCACTCATCATCGAGATGAATTCTGATTTGATGATAGCCTAATTTCAAATCCAACTTAGTGAACACCTTGGCCCTAGAGAGCTAATCCAACATGTCATCCAAGCGTGGAATCAGAAATCGGTATTTGACGGTTATCTTATTAATTTCCTGACTACCAACACACATCCTCCAACTACCATCCTTTTTGGGTACTAACAAAGTGGGAACCGTGCATGGACTCATACTATCTCATATGAACCCTTTAGCAATCAGTTCATCTACTTGCTTTTGCAACTCCTTTTGTAATGGGCCTTGTTGGGGAGACTGGAACCCGACGTTAAATCTATGCAGTGCTGGATATCCCTTAATGGTGGTAATCTTGCCGATAAGTCCTAAGGAAACACATTATTAAGTTCATCAAGCAAAGGCCTCACCTCCTCTAGAGCCTCCACACCTTTCAGCTCAAGCCCCTTGTTAATTAAAGCATACATAACACCGCTCTCTTTTAAGGCACTTGTGAATTCAGTCATGGCAAAAATGCTAAAACCCTCATCGGGTTTCGGTTTAGTCTCTTGTGATGGGCATAAGGTCAGTCTTTTCCCTTTAAACTCAAAAGAGTACGCATTCTTTTGCCCGTTATGGACTACGTAATGGTCAAATTGCCACAACCGCCTAAGTAGCAAATGACAGGCATCCATGGATACAACATCACACCACACACAACCACTATAATTGTTGCCAATAGAAAAGCTCACTAGACATCATTGTGTGACAGAAACATCATTCTTTCTTTTTAGCCATGCAAGCTTGTAGGGGTGAGGGTGTTGTTGAGTTTTTAGGTTCAACTTGTGGATGGCTACTTCCGCTATAACATTCTCACAACTCCCGCTATCAATTACAAGGCTTGCAACTTTTCCACCCATAGTACACGTGGTGTAGAAAATATTATTTATAAGCCAATCCAATGATTCATCCCTAGGAGTTAGGAATGATCGCTGCAACACCAAGGCCTCTCCCACATCCCCATACACCATTTTCCCCTCAAAGGTTTCTTCATTATAAGAGTCAAACACGGGTGGGGATGAACAATCAAATGCTTCTAATTGGATTTTACTCTCATCTTCTATAAACATCGCCCCTTTTCTTTTATCACCCCTCACACATTCAACAAAATTATGGCATGGTTCACCACACTTAAAACACTTCAATCCAGGTGGACCCACCCGGTCTTGATTAGGTCCACGCCCTTGGGTTTGGTTTAGCCCATGGGGTTGTGGCTAATTTAGAGGCGGGTTAGGATTATTACATGGGTGTAGTATAGCCACATTAGTTTGGGTTCAACCCAATTGGTTAGGTTGAACATGTTGATGTGCAATAGAAACATCATAACAGTCAAATAGGTCTAATATGTCCCTTATACTTGGTCTTAGCCCACCTATATACCTAGCCACCGATTGGTCTTCAATTTTAGCTAACTCATTCCTGGCCACTAACAGATGAAACTTCTTTGTATATTCATCTACTGTATCAGTTCCTTCCTTTAGATTTTGCAATTCTTGATAAAGTAAATGAATATAATTATGGGTTGGAAATTCTAACATCATCTTTGCCTTAAGTTTCCCTCATGCCTTAATATTTTCCTTGCCTCTTCTCTATTGCATGATTTTCAACTGATGCCACCACGCTGATGCTCGTCCTCTAAACCGAGTGGTTATTAAGGACACAATTTTATTTTTCGAAACTTCCTTGAATTTAAGGACTTCTTCTACTACGAAGAGACAATCCATGAATTCTCCTAGAGTCATGTCTCCCTAAAATTTTGGGATCTTAACCTTGAGACCTGCTTCCCATCATCTTTGATCACCACCCGCAACTACAATCAATCTGGTCACTAGCGTTGAATCGGAGTCACTATCCCCTATTTCCGACCGAGAACGCAATGATTTCACCTCCTGAGCAAGTGCAT
This sequence comes from Nelumbo lutea, assembly GCF_056320005.1. Lineage (NCBI taxonomy): Eukaryota > Viridiplantae > Streptophyta > Magnoliopsida > Proteales > Nelumbonaceae > Nelumbo > Nelumbo lutea. The sequence continues at coordinate 21,844,609 of NC_142686.1, read as the reverse complement.
CAACTTGTCTTCTCAGCTCTACCATCTCTTCTTGCGTTTTGTTGTTGAGTTCCTGCTCCATGATATGAGGTATTATTTTCTTCTTAGGAGCCATAATCCGAAGAATGATCAACTTGAGCTCTGATACCAACTGGCACAATACGGAAACAAAACACGTGAGATAAAAGCTTCAAAAAAAAGAGCAAAAGTTGAATTTTAGGAAGAAGAATTAATTACTAAATAATTAAGAGAAATTTGATAACAAGAGAACTGCCTTAGCCTTCCCCTAGCTACTTTTTATATAGGCATACACCCTTATGGCTCTTATTCCTAATCTAAAAACACTCCATAATAGAATCCTACTAAAACTCCTTAAAAAGAAAATCCTAATTTAAGAAAACACTCTAAAATAGAACCTTACTAAAATTCTTCAAAACAAAATTACTAATTGAATATAAATTCAAAATAATGCTAACTTGGTAAAAACGAACTAAGATGGAAGCTTTGTGATGGCACCAACTTGGTAAAAATGGACTAAGATAGAAATCATGTGATGATGCTATATCAGTAAATATTTACTAAGTTGGGTCGGTAGCGTCATCTCTGCTTCTTATATGTCTTAGAATGGTCCCAACTTGCACAAAACATATCGGCCTTCTCCTATACTGCATCACCAAGGCATTAATTTTTATTGACAAGGGACTGTTACAAAGGGAGTACACAGAGATTCAATATGTTACAATGGAACCAAACCACTACAAGTTGCATACAGACATGCATTATCAAGACGCGTCATGTGTCTCTTGATTGCTATCATTAACTGTATGTATGGCCAAATAAGTTCTTAAGAAATCTGGATGTTTCAGTACCACAGAACCATGAAGTTTTAACACTGCCATTAATGAAGCTCAAGTGATTGGGAGTCAGAATTTTTTTTTATAAGTAAAATAAAAAATTTTCTGGGAGTCAAATGCTATGAACCAATAAAAAGAGTGAGCCCAAATCTTTGCAATATCTGATCTCATCTGAAAGGACAATTGCCTCAGCTTCCATAATAGAGCCAACACCATAGTATGAGCAAATGCAAATGAGGTCTTCACCCCTATTGTTGCAGATAACACTGCCTGCTGCACTCTCTATGGTTGCTTCCTGAAGCTCCTTCTAATTTTTTGTGATGGAAGCTCCATCTAACTATGCTTCAATTGGTTCACATGAGAAGCATGACAGTAAATTAACTTTATCGTTCATTAATGGCTTGAATATGTTAGTTCTGACCAATTGAATTAATTTCACCTTCTATGAAGTCTTGGGGAAAGTTTTCAAGTATGGGATTTCACAGATCCAATTTTCTAGTTTAGAATGAAAATGGATGAGCATTTATACCCATCCTCCATACTTCGATCATTTTTTTTTCTTTCCATAAGTTTCTCAAACAATGAGACTATGGCCAAGGAAAATCAATTTCCTCAGATATTTCAATTAACTTCATCCAATGGTAAAATTTTTCAATTCTGGTGCACTTTGCAAATACAATTAATTGAACAAAATTAATAGGTCCATTAAAAGTAACAAAAGTTGTTAGAAATTGACTTGAAGTTCTGATGACATCCACACAAAATTTTCATTGTTCCAAAGCAGACAGATCTTTGGATTCACCGGTGCATTAATTGCAGAACCAAACCTATTAACTAAATTGTTGATATCATTCAACTAGATTCATTGGTAAAATAAATTCTAGAATTTCAAAGTTTATGAGTCTGAGGCAGTTCTTTTACCTATTTGATTATAAGGTTTTTATTTACATCCCTCACAATCAATATCAAAGCATATTTAAAACTAGGAAAAGATAAGTTTGTACCTGGGTCCAGTTGAAACCTCAGAAACCTTTTTTGACCTATTTAATTGTGAGTTGTCTTTATGCGGGGTTTCTTCTATGACTTGGCTGCTATACTTTCTCCTTGCAGTAGTTGAAATTCAACCTCTTCATTCTCCTCATTGCTTTTGGATTCTGAATCTGGCATGTCATAGATTTGCTGGTTTTCCAACTTAAACAAATTTTGAAATAATTCATCTTAAAAACTTATTATCAATAAGCATTTTTAATTGCTCTTCCCATGATTCCTCAAATGTTATTTGAGAGTTAGGTATAAAAGGATAAAAAGCATTGCTGGTTAGCATTCCCCTCTTGTTTTGTTTTTACTTTTGTCAATGATACCTGTATTTTGACAGCCCAAAGAAGAATCATTAGAATACCTCCTTGCTAGAGCTGCAATCAAATTGAGATTTGAGCTCTAATCGAATAGTTCAGGCTTGAGTTCAATTCGAGTTTGATTCTAATTGAGTTCAAATCTTGAGGTAAGCTCAATTAGATAATCGAACACAAGCTCAACCAATAAAAAGTTTGGCTTGAAAGCTCGGGAGCCTGGTTCGATTAACGTACATATATAAAAATATATTTTATAATATATTATAAAAATATATTTTTCTGTAAGTATTTTTACATTCTATACATAATATAAGAACACACTATATACATTATAAAAAATAATATCATTTACATTTATAAAATATAAAAAAAAATTATTCATTTTCAAGATTTCTAGTTGAATTTGAACTCAACAAATATTTAATCAAACCGAGCTTAAACCAAGAAATAGAGTTCGAATCAAACTCGAGCTCAAACTTGAGCCTACTATAGCATATTAGTCGAACTGAGAAAAGACTTGCAAAAGTTTGGTTCGGCTTGACTCGACTGCACCCCTGCTCCTTGCGTTAATGGTATTGTTATTAAATAGTTCCTCTCTAACATTAATATCTAGATAGAGTTTACCCAATTTGTATACATGGGAAATATTCAATTGTTCAAGATCTGCATTCATAGTATTAGTTGCAAATCTTATCATGTTCTCCCATTTCTGATCACCATTATGTGTTGCTACTTATCTTTGGGATCTTCAAATCTCTTTCTAAGGCTTATTTTCAACCTTGATTTTCCACTAATCGGCCCTATTTAATACAAAGAGTACAATAAAGTTCCATGTTTTCTTAATCTATTTTTTTTTTAAATACATATGTTTCCTATTTTGATCCTGAGATTTTTTTTTTTTTTGGATGTTTCAATTATTTGACTTTGGTGCAAACTATAGCAACTGTGATGCAAGTTAGCCTTAAAATAGCAACATTGATAACATTATTTGCTGATCTAGATAGTCTTTTTTATAAAAACTAATTAATTGGGAGAAAGGGTTGGTTGTTCCAATAAAATCATCAAAAGTTTCCATCTAAACGACCTAAAAACATATTTATTGACTTCATAACTTTCATTAATGAAGTGCATTAGAATATGCCAAGGATCTGAGGATACAAGATATTATATTTGATTTTAAATCATTGGGATATAAACCCCTAATCTTGATGATGGCATGGTGACCATAGACCACAGTATTCAAAGTATCAATATGAATTGGATGACGTGAACCAATATATATTAATTGGTTTTGGATCTAGGTGGCACAATAGAGATAATGGAATCAAATTCCACCATGCCATCAGAATCAGAGAAAAGAAAAGGAGACAAGAAAAAGAATGGCCTAATAAATAAAAACCAGATGACTGAAAACAAGATAGCCTGTACGCTGACTATATAAACCACCCGGCCTCAAGAAAAAAAAAAAAAAAAAAAAGCCTCAAGCAAAACAAAGCCTGAAATTCACTTGACCAGGGTCAACTTTGACTAAAATAACAACCAAACTCAAAGCATCCAAGAACCTTTATGCTCACCACCACCCAAACAACTACAAAAAGCAACTTGGCCTACTACAACCAAAACCCATCCTGTCAATCCTACTCATCACAAACTTCTCTCAAATTGCAGCTCTCCCTCAACCGCTTCTTCCTCTTCCTCTTCCTCAAATTGATTTTCTTTTCTCTTAAACTTATTCACTTTAACTGCACAACATCTTTCTCAGTGTTCTACTCCCTAATAAACCACCAAATATAAAACTTTCATCTGCTTCATCCAGTGAACTATTGCCATCTTGCACTACCTCTGTCTCCTAATCTTTCCAAGCCAAGATCTCAACTATGCAGACCTCCTTCTCATGTCTTCGAAATGTTCTCTTACGAATTCTTCACCTTTCAAAAAAGACAGGCCCAATGTATCTGCCACTTGAACATGGACAACTTTTTAAAAGGCACTTGAACATGAATAAGAATCGATATAACATCCTATACAAATTGATACTATAGGAACTAACACATTGATATTCTATGATACTAAAGAAGACTCATCTGGGAACAACTCTTTGGATGAGGTTGGTGATATATTCCTTTATATTCGGAGGCCTCCCAAGGATCCAAAATTTGAGAATCTTGGTTGACTTCTATGTGGACATTGTGATTCAAGAAGGGAAGAGAAATTCAAAAGTTGTTAAGAAGTCTAAGAGCATTCCTAGAAAGGGCAAAGGGGGGCATGGAAGGGCTCATGCTTAAGATGGTTCAGTGTTTTGCTGGTTCCTCGGGTTTTACTTTGGTAGCTTGATGAGGTTTATTAGTTTTTGTGGGCATGTGTTTTTCATGAGGTTTTTGTCTTATGTTTTCATCTGGTATATGGTCCTCTATGGGTGTCTGGGTGGTTTTCTGTATAGTTTGGATCCTAGAGGTGGTGATTGGTTTTTTCTTTTGTTGTGACCAGCTTTTTTTAAGCCCCAAACTTTACTCCAGGTGGAGGGGTGACCACCTAAAAATTTTATTAACCTTGTCAAAAGACAAGAAAATAGATACAGGGGACGACGTAGCCTGCCTTGCCCTAAACCCAAAGAGTACAAAGCTCTCCCTCGCACACTCAACCCTACCCAACAAGGAAATAAGCATTACAAACAAACAAACACAAAACAACAGAGAATAAACCAATATGAAGAGTAGGTATTCCCATGTAATTCTCCATAAACAACCCAGAGAACATTCTCGGTAGATGAGAACCTCCTTCACATACGCCAAACCTGCCTTGCATTTACCTTCTTTTATTTTTATTTTCGAAAAAAAAAAAAAGCACACGGTAGACCAGGGGGTTCAGTCGTGACCAACTAAAAAAAGCAGCTCTATACAGCTTCTTAAGAAGTCCATATGGCTCATTAATTTGTTTCTCCTCATTGCCTTTATTTGGTGGGGAAACTATGGTTGCATCATTTGGCCATCGTTCAAATTCATAGACTACATAGGTGAAAACACAAGAAAAATGTCTAGACTTACTACAAAAACTAGATAAAAATTATTGAAATAATCTAATTAGATAGAAAAGGATAAAACAGTAAAGGGTAAATACTAAGTCGATTGGCCAACGTTTAGCTACTACCAGCATCTAGGACATCTTAATTAGTATGCCTCAGGATTTTTTAGTTTTTAGACACAGGAATCCTGAGGTATATTTTCAATGGTTTAAAACCTAGAAACGAAGCAACATGATGGTTGTGGAAACTGTCCTAGCACTGCTCAAAATATGAAAGACAAAATGATTATGAAGATTCCAAAAATGATCAAGACAAGCTTTATCTACTGACAAAATATTTCTCATGGTGGAGAGTCAGAAAAGCTGTCTAATCACACCATTTGAAAGCCCATTAAAGTTGAAATCAAGCTAGCTGTTATATCATCAACTATCTTCTTGCCACTGAAGTAGAGGAATCTTTTTTTCTTTTTCATGCCACTAGAATAGAAAGCATATATGATTTGATAACTAAATGCAAGATAAGAATAAATAATTAGATTTGCAGTTCAATGCATGGTTCAGAAATTTGAAAGCCATTTAGTTTGGATTTGTTTTGTTCCCAAAAGTTTACATTTTAGATCCTAGCTAAATGGATTTATTAATTCAAGTTATACCTAAAGGATCATATAATAGTTGAGACTATCTAAGGAAAAAGTTTTCTTTAGAATTTAAAAGTTACTGCAAAGGAATCTAAAGATCTCCAATTCTATTTACCTTAAGGCTCACAGCTTCTGAATCTAAAGATCTGACATTTCCTTCTAAAGAAGAGTGGTCTTATGCACCGCAGCAGTGAGTTTCATTTTTTACTAAATTTATCTCCAATTCTACTGTACTAGTTTAGCAGATCAAGACAAATACCAAAGATTAGTCCCCTTCAAGTTTTGTTGCTAGGTGGGTCTCCAAAAAGTGGAGGGGACAATTTTGTCATGTTTCATAACCTAGTAACTGTATGTGAATATATTATTTGGTACTTGGAATCTTTTGGATGATTTTTTATCATGTGCTTGCTTTTTTCTATTATTTCATGGTATCCACAGAGATCTTCTCTGTCCTGTATGAACCACAGTATGAGCTAAGACTTGGATGGCTCAGGCACTGGATCCTCGTCCTCTTTCAGATTCAGTGTTGCAAGCCTGCAATAACCAGACTAGAATCATCAGCATTCATCTCCCCAGAGAACCTTGGTCTGAATTTTGTCTTGTTTTCCCTGGCCATGGACTTTTCATTGGATTGGAACTTGTCGTTTAATTTATCCTGTCGAGGTAACACACACTTCACTGCACAAGAAATACACAGGAGCCCATGGATTTGATCCGTCTATGTACATAAACAAGTTCCTGTTTCTTATTTTTAGTGTTTTCTCTTTCTTGCAGCCCAAGCCCCTGACTACATGATGGTTCGTACTACACTCTGTTTGGTTTGTAGTTCCCTAAGAACAACAGGGGTTTAGGAAGTGAAAAAAAAAAAAAAAAAAAACATTGCTGGATAATCTTCTATCTTCCACTATTAGGAGAGAGAGAGAGAGAGAGAGAGAAAGAAAGAGACTGCCCAAGTGGACTAATGAACATAAATGCAGCATGTACGGCGGTTTTTTTCTGAGTTTTTCTAAAATCTGTCGCTAATTTCTCAGGTACGATATTTTTTATACAAAGGGAGACAACTTATTTAGAGTTGGTTTGACAGACACACTGACAGATCATTGTAAACATCTCAACAAATAGTGTTTCTGAAACACATGACTTCAACCAAAAATGAGAAACATATGAATTCTGATTCTCATCACTTAAATTACGCCTTTCATCAACTCTACAATTGAAACTATAAGTCTATATCCTAGTTTGTTCCTCCAAGAGAGAGATGGTAATGAAGGTGAAAAGAGAAGCTCGTATCTGCATTTAACAGATTGTGTAAAGACAATAATAACTAGAAACTTGATTGTTCATTCCAAACAGGCAAACATGTTAATTATTCTATGTTTCCAATTGTACTCATTCAATATCTGATCGATTACTTCCATTAATATCATACCTTAGACCAAATGGAGCTTAGATAGTATACAGTTTCTTGGCATAGAAGACTCACCAAATGCTTTTTACAATGTGAGTTTAACAATCAAGTACCTTGCCAAATATAATAAATAAATGTAATCCAAAACTTTGAGACCACATAGTTTGAGGAAACATATCACATTCAAAAGGCAAACCACAGCAATTTTTTCTTTCTTTCTATAATTTTCTGCCTTATCGTCGAATATTATAACCTGCACGCATGCGTTGATGCGTGTGTCATCTTGTTTATGAAGGAAAAACTCTTCCTAACCCAGTCAAGCAGAGAGCTTAATTTCCTACCCAGTCCCAGTATTTTTACCATATGAAGCTAACTTGTAGCTAATCCAAACTAACAATCGTCTAGCTAGCCCATATCATCAGTTCCATATCCTACCTACTAATTGATGGTGATTTCCCAACAAATATAAACTACCACAAGAAGAATTAATGTTCATTGTGAAAATTCAACAAGGTCTTTTGCTCTCCTCAGCAGCTGAATCTGAAGCCTGGGAAATCATCCGAGGCTTGAGGAAACTTCTTTCTCTTAGCTATTAATTCGGTTCTGTTTTCTGATGCTATGGAAATTCTCTATATGCTGAAGGGAACTTTGGGAGACATCAATTGGTGTGGAAGACCTCTTATCGTGCACATGAGTCTTTTGTCTCTTTTGTTAATATTGAACTAGTTTATGTAAATACCCATGTCTAATTACAGCTCATGTTTTGGCCTAGAAGGCCAGAAGTACTAAATCTTTTGTTATATATGCCCCCCCTCCCTTGAACACCAGGAATCAGGTGTCTCCCTGTAGGAGGGATGTAATTATGTATCCTTAATGTTTGTCTAGTGGTTTTTTTTTTTTTTTTTGCCAAAAAACAAAAAAAAAAAATTAAGGTAGCGAAATGAAAAGGTGAAATCATTTTTGGCTCCAAAGTCTAAATGATTTTGCTACTGAGGATTAAATTTATTTTAATCTCTAAACTGTATGTATACATGTATGTAGAATTAGTACTCTTTCAACCAAAACTAAAATATAAATAAAGCATACATGTGTGTAGTAAGATTTCCTACTCAAGTAGGAGCGGAGCATCCATACAAAACGTTGAGGAACCCTGTGGCCATTCCAGAGTTCATGTAAATTTAATAGGCGACTCTATGGATTGACCAATGTTTGAACCTTGTACTTTTCATCAATTTCCACTGAACCACTGGGGACTGCTAATTGTGATAATGCATGATGATACTTTGTACGCTTTTCTTTTTTCTCTCAAAGCATCTTTACACCTTACCCTTCAAAAAAAAAATTCCTCTAGTTATTTGAGCAAGTGATTGAAAGACCTTTTGTGCACGAATCTAATGTACCTGGTTGCTAAAGCTGTGATTGAAAGACTTATGTGCACGAATCTAACGTACCATGATGATAAAGTTTGAGTGCTAGCTAGTGGATTTGGCTATCAATGATCTTTGATTGTTACCACCCTAGTTCCAAGAGCAGTTGTATTTAGTTGTTGAAAGGCATCTTCAAAAGATTATTCAAAGCATCTTTATTGGCATGAGAAGTATCGCTACCGGCATGATGGACTACTGAGGTGTGTAGATTGAGATGGACTACCGAGGTGCTGGTGAATATAATTGTGAACGGAGTGGTGTAGATGCCTTGGCCATTGATATGTGATAACTATATGGGGAGAAATTGCTTATCTATAAAGAAAGGTAGCTAGCCACAAGAATCACTCAGAGTAATCAAGTTTCCGAAACCCTTGCTAACCATGCTTGCAACTCGAGGGTCAGTAACTTCTTTTGGTGGAGTGATGGTTTGCCATCATGGGTTCATAAATGCATTACAGAAGACAAGGTAGGTGTATGTCTTGGGTCCAAGTCAAATGAGTGAAGTAAAAATTTATATTAATTTTGAGTTGGGGATGGAGTGATTAGAGTATTAGAGAGATGTTAATCGGGTTTGAGGCAAGGAGGGCTATGTCCTCCCCTGTAAAGTTAAATTTTAATTTTGATAATGTTAATAAAAATTCAAGGTGGCCACCCTCTATCTTTAATAAAGTTTGTGGTTTAAAAAAGTTATAATTGCTCAAGCTAATTAATGATGTTTTCTTTTTTTCTTCGTATAAGAGATAGGACGGTGGACTATAAGTATTACGACATCAAAACACGTGTTTGCCGAGCATATTAGGATTTCTGACTTGGAGTAATATCTGCGTTTCCGAGATTGCGATAAAGTTACGTTGGAAGCTCTGCGTTCTCAAACTTGTGATAGTCTCCGCCACTTTATCGCAGGTTGCGCTGAGTTCATCGTGATCCCTTTTCATCGTAATTTCATTTTTGTCATGGTATCCGAGCAATAGTCTCATCAACCGCTGCATCTTGAAAGTTTTCTCTTGATCAATTTCTTGGTCTCCACCACAACTCTGTTCCTCATCAAGATCACAAAATAGCTTTTAGAGGCAATGGGCACAGAGACGTGGACCTCTGAGATGCAGACTACTCTGGTCCCGCATCTCTATACTATCTTGGCACCACGAACAATCCCAGCATGGTGCTAGTCACCACGTTACTGAACGGTGACAACTATCTGACTTGGAAAAGAGCAATGACGAATGCTCTTTGGGCAAAGAACAAGATTGGTTTCATTGATGGAACAATCTTGAAGCCGGATCAGACAAGACCAACAGAGCTCTTCACGTGGAAAAAATGCAATTTGATGGTCATATCCTGGATCTACAATGCTTTGACCAAGGAATTGCATGACAGTGTTGCATGCATGGATGACTCTCGGGCAATCTGGTTGGATCTTGAAGAAAGGTTCTCGCAGGGAAACGTTCCCCGCATCTTCCACTTAAAACAAGAATTAGCTCTGCTTAGGCAAGACAATCTCTCTGTTTCAATGTATTACATGAAGATGAAAGGAATTTGGGATGAACTCTCATTTATGTCTCAACGCCAGTCTGTACTAGTTGTACATGTGGTGTGATGAAAGATCTGGCGTCGGAGCACAAAAAAGATCGCATCTACCAAATCCTCATGGGTCTTAATGATCAATTCAGTACTATTCGTTCCAACATTCTTGGAATGGAGCCACTCCCATCTGTGAGCAAGGCATATGCCTTAATTACACAGGAAGAGAAACATCAATCAGTAGTTGGACAATTGAGCCCTACGATTGAGGCAGAGAAACATCAATCAGTAGCTGGACAACTGAGCCCTACAATTGAAGCAGCGACATACCATGAAATTGATCAAACCAAAGGAGGTTCCAAGAACACCAAAGATCGACCAAGGCTTCGCTGTGATCACTGCAAGAAGACGGAACACAGCAAAGATTGTTGCTATGAGCTCGTTGGTTACCCTCCCGGTTGGGATGCAAAAGGAAAATCTGGGATGAAGAAAACCATTATCAAGAAAAGAAAAATGCCAACCCTCCGAGACCAAATTCACATGCCTCAAATGCTGCAGACTCACCAATAGCAAGCCTCATAATGGAGCAGTACTAATAACTTCTAAATCTCCTCAAGTCTGATAACCTAGTGGTCTAGTCAAATTTTGTTGGTAAGGCTTCTAGCTTACATTGGCTATTTGAATCTGGACCTTGGTTGTTGGACAGTGGCGCATTTGACCACATGGCACCATCAACCATGAGTCCAAATGATCGCATTATTCCCGCACCCAACAAGCCAATCCACTTGCCAAACAGATATGTAATGTCGGCTCAATCACAAGACGATTTGGCACTATCCCCGGATTTGTTCCTATAGGATGTCCTATTCGTACCAAAATTCAAATGCAAGTTATTATTCATTAGCAAATTGACCTCACAGCTTAATTGTGTTGTCTTGTTTTTCCCAATTTTCTGTGTAATATAGGACCTGAACTCCAAGAAGGTGATTGGACTAGGTCTGATGCATGATGGCCTGTTTTTCCCAACTGACATTCTAGATAATCTGTTTACATTTTCTAGAGGCTTAGAGATTTAATTTCTAGAGTCATACATGCTAATTAATTCAAGAAGTTTGAACTTCTACAAAATTTCTAGAAAGTGGATTATTTTTTAACACTCCTCCTTAATACACTTTCTTGTAACTCTTAGTTGCTCACATAACAACTCAAACTTTGAACACGATAATGCCTTTGTGAAAATGTTTGCTAATTGTTCTTTGGAGTTGTAGTGCTTGATCTCAATTTCTCCTTTGTCAGTTGTCTCTCATAAAAAATGGTACTTGATTGCAATGTGTTTCGTTCTGTTGTGGTAAACTCGATTTTTTATCATTGCTATAGTAGACTGTCACAATAGATCATTGTCGATTCCTTTTTCCACTTACCCATGTCTTTAAGTATTATTCTTAGCCATATAGCTTGACTTGTTGTTGTTGCCACTGCTATGTATTCAGCTTCTGCTAATGATTGTGCTACTGTGTCTTGCTTCTTTGATGTCCAAGAGAATATTACAGATCTTTGTGAGAAGGCATAGCCTGAGGTACTCTTCATGTCATCCACTAACCCTGCCCAATCACTATCAGTATAGCCGATTAGTCTTGAATTAGTGAACTTGACTTAGGCTTTGCATGAACCTCAAGAGTAAACTTGTTGCATACATAATGTTTGGCCATGTAGTTGTGAGATAGAGTAAACTCCCAATAAGACTTCTATAGATTGAGGCATTAGCCTTCTTTGAACCATCTTCTTTCTTAAACCTCTCGTTTGTAATGAGTGGTGTAGTGGCCGTCTTGCATCATTGCATCTTGAACTTCTTCAGTAGATTCTCTATATATTTCTTCTATGATATAAAGATACCTTATTCTTCTTGATTGATCTCAATGCCAAGAAAGTAGTGCATTAATCCAAGATCACTCATCTTGAACATCTTCATCATATCTTCTTTGTTGAACTCCTTGATCATTGTCTCATTGTTTCCTATATAGATGAAATCGTCTACGTATAAAGAAATAATGGGATTGTTAGAGTTACCTTGGGTCTTGATGTATAGAGTCGGTTCACTTTGACTCCTCCTGAATCATTGATTGATAAAGTAACCATCAATTTGACTATACCACACTCGTGGTGTTTGCTTTAATCCATAGAGTGCTTTCTTCAATCATAGTACCTTGTCTTCTCCTCCTTTTACCACAAACCCTTGAGGTTGCTTTACATATATTTCTTCCTTGAACACTCAATTTAGAAATGCCGACTTGACATTGTAGTGTCTAAGCATGTTGCTAATGCTACGAGTGCTCTTATAGTGTCTAAGCATGCCACCAAAGCAAAGGTTTCATTGTAGTTTGTCCCAGACAATTGTGCATAGCCTTTAGCAAATAGCATTGCCTTGTATTTTCGTATTGAGCCAATAGGGTTGAACTTTGTCTTGTAGACCCACTTGACTCCAATCACTTATTTGTCTTGAGGATAATCCACTAATTCCCATGTCTTGTTTTTCTCAATCATTTCGATTTATTCGTTCATCGCCTTTACACATACTTCTTGTTTTACTGCTACTTCAAAGCTTTCAAGTTCCATAGTTACAAAGTTGCATGTCTCATGTATCTCATTGAGTGGCCTCATCCTTCTTGGTGGCGATTCTAGAGATGACTCTTCTTGTTCTTCTTCTATCGTGGTTGATGATGGAGTTTATGGTGAAATTATAGCTTGAGGAGTTTTTTATTCATCTTCTCATTCATTACTGAGCAACCTTACTTTCTACAATTTTGGTACCATAATACTACATTTCTCCACTTTTTCTTCTTTTTACTTCCATGTAGCATTCTCGTCAAACTCTACATCTTGACTAATAATTAACTTATTGCTCTTTAGACTATAAATTCTATAACCTTTTGATTGCATACTATATCCTAGGAATATTCCCTTTTTCTATCTTCTCTTATAGCTTGTGCTTTTTTTTCTACTAGAATGTGAACATAGCAAATACATCCAAAAACTCTCAAGTGTTGTGCCGACGGTTTCCTTCCGCTCCAAACTTCTATAGAAGTCTTGTCTTCCACTGCTCTTGTTGGACATCTATTAAGTAGATAGATTTTAGTATATACTACTTTTGCCCAAAACATCTTAGACATGCCTTGTTTCAATAGCATTGATCTTGCCATCTCCATCATTGTTCCGTTCTTCCTTTTTGAAACTCCATTCTGCTTTGGAGTGTAGCCAACGATCAACTAATGCTCCAAGCCTTCATCTTTGCAAAACTTGTCGAACTCATTAGAAGTATATTCTTTCTCTATCACTTCTGATCACTTTTATGCTTTGTCCACTTTGTTTTTCAATGATATTCTTAAATCTTTTAAAAAATCTTAAAGACTTCCGACCTTTCACACATAAAATAAATCCAAGTCATTCTTGTATAATCATCAATGAAGAGAATGAAGTACCTTCTTCGTTCGAAATATGTCGTTCTCATTGGTCCACAAACATTTGTATGTACGAGCTCTAGGATTGCCTTGGCTCTCCATGCATCACTTGATAGAAATGGTTTTCGATGTTGCTTACCAAGCAATCATCCTCCGAATATGTCACTCATCACTTGAATGGATGGCAAATCCTTCATCATGATTTTTTGATGAAGTATTTTTAATCTGTGTAAATTGAAATGGCCAAATCTTTGATGCCAAAGCCATGATTCATCTTCCTAAGCCTTCATCATTGCCACGGTGTATTGCCATATGATTGGAAAATTCCTTTGGTGTTGCATTTTTACTTTAGCAATCTCCAAGCTTTTATTTTTGTTACCGTATATCGTGCATGAATCTCCTTTTAAGAGTCAAGAATATCTTATTTCCACCATTTGCCCAACACTTAATAAATTTGTCTCCAATCTTGGGATTAACAACGTATCTTGTATGAGTTATCTCCCATTCCTTGTCTTAACAATGATAGTTCCTTTACTTTCGACCTCCACTAATTCTCCATTGCCAAGGCTGACTTGTGACTTGACTTACTTGTCATGTGATTACTACAGCCGCTATCCAAATACCAAGTATCATCATTCTCTTCTAAAACAACATGACGAGCATAGAATAGATAATTATTTTTATCCTTCTCTTTAGAGTTAACTTGATGTCTTTCCTTAAGACAAAAATCCTTCTCTACATGCCCACATTTTTTACAATTTTGACATCATGGTTTTCCTTTTTTATCTCCTCCATTCTCATCGTTTCTACAACTTTCTTCTTTTCTAGAATTTTCTTTGAATTTTCTTTCACCTCTTTTGGATTTTTGAGACCCTATAGCTTAGACTGAAAGGTGTTCTTCATAGGTCTTTCATCACGCCTACTCAATCTTTTTTCGTAAACTTCTAGAGAACCTACCAACTCTGTCGCTGATAGAGTGGTGATATCTTTTGTCTCCTCAATGATAGTTACTATTGGATCATATTTTTCTACCACACTAATTAATATTTCTTTCGACCACCATTTTTTTCAGTAATATCTTCTCCATAGACTCTTAATTGATTGACAATTTCTCTTAATCTAGAATAATAATCTTTAATGGTCTCAGAACCCTTCATCTTCATATTCTCCAAATCCCTTCTAAGAGTTTAAAGTTCAATAGTATACCTTGACACCGCCTTGAAACTCCTTCAAAGTATCCCATACACCTTGGGAAAGATTATCATTCTCCATATTCTTCTATAATTTATCTTGCTCTATTGCAAACAAAGTAGAACTACTTTCATGGATAGTGAATCCTTTATCCACAATTTTCCATAGACCTTGGGACATGAAAATGTCATCATTTTAATGGCCCAATAGTCATAATTTTCTCAAAAAAAAAATGGGGATTGGCTATTAGCTAAAATGGTGGTCATGATAAGGTTTGGAAAAATAAGGAATTTTAGCTAAAAGAAAATAACGCTCAAAAATAATCAAGCAAGTTCTGATACCACTGTTAGGAGTTGGAGAGTGGAATTGTTAGGACTTGGGATGTGAGAGAGAGTAAAGTAGTAAACTAAGTTAGAATGATGGTAAATGATAAAAGCTAAAGATGTTGGGAAAATTAGAGCTTGTATTGATTGTTCTCAAATGTACAAGCTTAATCCTATTTATAGTGGAGCCAAGTCGGTGGAGCAAAAGCCAACAGACATTCTAAATAGTTTGTTTACATTTTCTACAGGCTTAGAGATTTAATTTCTAAAGTTATACATGCTAATTAATTCTAAAAGTTTGAACTTTTAGAAAACTTCATACCTGGCGCCTGGAGATTTTTCGAGAGAAGGGAAACGCCGCCGGAGGATTTGCTAGAGTTGTAGAAGAGAATCTGCGTCAAGAAGATCTAGAGGCGGTAAGAATTCTGGTGGATGGGAGCGCCTTTTGAAATTTCTAAAGCTATTCGCGGTTAGGTTGGTCGTTGAGGGACCGGAATCCCTAGAATAAAGTCCAACAAGGATGCGTTAGTGGATTCTGGCGGCGGAATAGGACGACAATTCGATGGAGGGCCAGAGGGGGGCAGTTTGACTGGGTACAGAGTCGAGTCGGGAAGAATAGGGGCTTCCCGACCAGATCTCAGGGGACGGGATTCCACTACAAGGTGACAATTGGTAGCGTAGTGGATTCCATGCACTCAGAGTTTATGTGAAACAGCACCTTCACTGTGACATTTAGGAAACACGGACAACAGACTAACGGATTCCTACCAATTATTACTACAGTATTCAGACTTCTTAACACGTCCCTGCACGCTGCATGAATTACTCCTGCCTGTAAATCTGAATCAGTAAGTTATAGTTGCGGGTGTGGTAGCATTCAGTAGATCCACATCTCATCAAACAGCATGCTTATGCTTGGGTAGATTTATATTAACTGTGGGTGCTATAGATCTAGTAGTCTCAGAGAGAGAGAGAGAGAGAGAGAGAGAGAGATTAGACTGGTTATTTTTTAATTGATTACCTTGCACTCCGTAACAGTTCTAAGCATTCAAATTTGTTTTTCGTTTTATACCTTGCAAATGCACAGTACACCACATAACTGCAACATCGTACTCTTTTTAACGTGGTGCCATGTCATGTGCCATGCTATAGATGCTTTGTGGTGTAAGAACTAAGAAGTAAGAAGAAATTGTATCGTTTACCAAAAAAAAAAAAAAGAATAAATTGTAAAGCATACCAAAATAGAAGGCTACTTCTCTCTCCTTCCTACATTTATTAATATCCAGAAAAAAGCGAAGCTGTGGAAAGATGGGATTTGCTTGTCCGTCTATCTTGTCTCAGCGGGAATGGACGCAAGATTGATGGATCAAAAGAGCCCACCAAGAGAAGGGCCAAGACCTACCACATGTTAATGGCTACATATCATACAGAACCGAGCAAGATCGATACAACCGGCTTTCTCATTTATAACCGGAAATCTTCTGTGAAAGTTTTGACGCATCAATTTGCGAGAAGATGGATATAGCATTGAACAGAATGGAATGACGAAACAGGATTCATGTGGCCGATGTTTCTTCGGACAAAGCTTAGATGATGATCATGTTGAGTTTTTAAGAAGAATGATTTTCTTTCCTTGATGTTCATCGATCAGAGTTTGTAAATCTCTAGTGGATTTTTAAGTCACTCCTCTCGATTTTTTTCCATATTCATATAAATAATAAATTAAAGATAACAGAGACAAGAGGGTTACTCATCCCCTTTTTAACTGTAGAACAGTAGAAGTAAACCCTTGAGAGGGGAGAGACAGAGAGATGCTGCGAGCACCGCGTAGAACACCCGTAATTTCAAACCCTAGAAAGGACGAAATTCTCTAAGTAACTCTTCTCGGTTATTGTTGCATATCTGATATAAAAAAATAAATTCAAGATAAGAGAGGATTCTTCAGAAAATCGCAGCCAGAAGTAACATAAACCGACATGACCGACCTACACTTCAAAATGAATATCCGTTCTATCATCCTTCCTCTAGTAAGAAAAAGAGACAGCGGGTTACTCCGTTTCTGCAACTATGAAGGGGAGAGAGAGAGAGAGAGAGAGAGCTAGAACCGCACAGCACCACTGTAAAATCAAACCCTTATACTCCAAAATGAATCTCCGTTCTATCATATTTTCTCTAGTAAGAAAAAGAGGCAGCGGGTTACTCCGCTTCTGCAACTATAGAAGGAGAGAGAGAGAGAGAGAGAGAGAGAGAGAGAGAGAGAGAGAGAGAGAGAGCTTCCAGAACTGCACATAACCTCTGTAAAATCAAACCCTAGAAAGGAAGACATTGTTCTGTACGCACGCACCTGCAAAACAAAACCCTAGAGAGAGACAGCTCCTTGTTACCCACATTCACCTGAACAACCAAACCCAAACCCTGCAGACAAAGGGACATATAAAACCCAGTTTTACCTGCATAGGTTTTGAAAGGAGATAGTAAGAGTTGAGATTTAGAAAGTTCCGATATAAAACACATAAATAAAATTTTCTAATCTCTCCTCGACACTGTGCTTAGCTTGCACATTTTTCTTTGTACGCAGCTACGTCAAAGTAAGCCGAGCAATCGCTGGCCAAAGAAAGGAAATAAAAATTCCCTGAGATCGTAGGAACAGCACTGTTTGCGGGCGGGCTGCAAACGATATCGGAATTGCCAAAAAAAAAAAAGGATCTCTCTGTCTCATGAACGAATGAAAAGATATTGATTTTCTTTCTTACTTCAGCAATTGTGGACTCCCTGGATAAGTTCAATCACGAAGCTGCACATTCTTAATGGGATAAAACATTAGAGAGAGAGAGAGAGAGAGAGAGTACACGCTTCTGGAAATGGAAGTGATACTTACTGAGACAACGCAGAAAGCACTGGACACAAGGTTTCTCTCTAATGACTAGTCAGACCCGGATCTTCTATGGTCATCACTCTGCCACAACCCCCACCCACCGTTGCCTCTTCTCCCACTGCTACAGTCTACCTTTCCCGGCAGCTTGTATTCCGCCTTTTCCCATCATGCAACAAGATCTGCAATAGCGGCATCTGGCTAGAAGTCATCCTACAAGCAACTCGCATGGAGATTTACTAGTTTCTGGGTTCATCCTCCTCTCTCTCAATGCATATAGTTTCCAGTATTTCATAGTTGTAAGTATAGCCGCTCGGTTAGCGGCTACTTCATTAATTACACACTATTGGGATTGGGAAAAAAACAATGGGAAAGTCCCGTTGCACTGAATCTGGACTGGTTTATGGCGAAATACGGGGGGAGCGGCCGCTCGGCGCTCACATTAAAAGTCGTATAAGAATTCATGACTGGTTTTTATGGGGTTCACTGTGATGACCCAAGCATGGAGATCACAGCAGATTCCGACACGTTGATGGGCCGGAAATGGGGACCCTGATTGTGTGTAATTTTGCTTCTGTGGTTGTATCAGAAATCAAACCAAAGATTTCACTTTCACATGCACCCAGATACTAGTATTTACTCCCTCTTTTGGTAAGTATACCATTTACTTCCGAACCAGCCAACAACATTTGCATATGCTCGTCTCCGGTTGGCATCATTTGATTCCTTTCAGTCAGGTGATCGACATGAGCAATTAAGGGTGTTTTATGGTAATAAAACAGAATCTGTTGTCATTAAACAGCATTACCATTATCAGCCGGCATTTCCGTAATTGACCTCTGCAACAAAGACCGGCCCCCTGAACTTTGGACGTTTGACAAAAGTCCCCCTCCGTCAGTTAACTTCCAAAAAGATTCTTATCTGAATATTTAAAACTTTCTAAATACCCAAATTACCCTTTTCTTTTTTTATACTTAAACACGCTGCTGGTTTTCAGCCGATAGTGAACCGGGGGTGGAGACGGATCTGGTCGGGTGAGGTGTGGAGGAGATAAGGAAGGAAGTAGTGGGGGAATGAAAAGAAACTCAAAAATGGTGACAAATCACCGGATATGTGAAGAATGATTTAGGTTACTGTCGCCACTGGTTGAGGCACCTTTCTCGTCGAAGAAGACGATGAACAGAAGCATGAATAGTGCATTACCTTTATGGGAGTACAGGGCTTTTGAGTTCAACGACGTATTCACATCATTTTTTCGTGTCAAACGGTGACTGCATTCCGTTTAATGAATCAAGTTTCGGGGAGTTCTCCGACACGTTCACCACCAAGAAACCAATGAGGCAATGATGGTGTTGAGGCCCATTTATTACGTCTTTGTTCTTCACCCACCTACTGACATTCAGTTTGGAGATTATGCTACGACACTTCACAAGCATCAACACAGTAGCCAACGAGAGACGAGTAAGTTTTGGCCTGAAATGTTCATATATCAGCACAATTTCAAACTTTCAAAGATCAGGTAGGTGTACTCCGATCACTTGTAAAGTTGTACAGGCAGACTGCAAAGTTTTGTAAACGGCAAGCAGAATTTCTTGATAATTTAATAGAAAAGGGAGAAGACTCAGTGTAAAAAATAATAATAATTAAAGAATTCAGGATGGAATTCCATTCCGGCTGTTAAAGAATATATATTCAACGACTTCACCTAACAGCTTAAGCTTTTAGGTTTAATTATTCTTGGAGATGGGATCAAAGTCACTTTGTTCGATTCCCTTCACCTCATTACAATTAATCAAGTTTCCCTTTACTGTCCTCTTTTCAAGTGAATGGGATTTTGCTTGAGGGCGTGCTAGAAAATATCAACCTATCAAGTACCTCACCTAACAACTGAAGTATTTTCCGTTGATACCTACTAACTATTTTGTAAGACAGACAATGGCCACTAGTGAAACGATCAAGTATTTTCTATTGAGAAGCAATAAAAAGTATTTTGGGAGAATGACCGATTCAGCCCAGGGTCAGATTTGTAGGCCCAAAGTACAGTTGGACCTCGGAACTGATGCCAATAGACGGGCATTGATGTATAGAATAGGGAATTTTTACCTTTTGGATGTTTATAACGCTATAATGCAAATAAAAAATGTACATTGAGTTTATCCCTACTTTTCCAAAGTATTTTGGGTTGGTTAAGTTTTATGAGAAAATAATAAAAAAATAAAATAAATTTAACAAGATATTTTGATAATTTAACGTTTTCTATCGGCTAAGGAGATACATATCGCAGCATAAAAGTCATATCGCAAATTAAAGTATAGGGTCTTTGTCACATACCCCAAATCAGGGGTCTGTATAATTTATCTTTTTTATTTCTTTATGGTAAATTCTGTATAATAATATGACTCAAGTCCAGTCATAATACTGTTTTGCCAAAAAAGGGTCACATCAACAATACTTTTAGGTTTTGGATAAGGATTCTTATTTATCCAGAAAAAACGTATTCTATCATCCTTTTGTCTTGTGAGTCATTCATTGAATTTCATCTGCAAATATATCCTCTAGATGTTCATTGCTAAAATTAAAGTAGAATAGAAGGACGTTTGCACCTACAGATACAAACAGTACATATATCAAACAGACAAACACGTATCAGAAAACCACCCAGAAAATCTAATTACGTTGATGTGATTCCTTGAATAATACCTGCTGACTCAAAACTCAAAATTACCCACGTAGACAACAGATGATTATGATATGTAATCAGTTCTATAGTATCTTAATATGAGCATAAAGGTTTCAAAATCAGCTTTGCCTTTTTGGGATAAATAGACTGCAACCTATCTCATATCTGAAATTACAGCTCCCACCTAATTTATTAATAATAGCCCCTCCTATAAATCGCATCTTATCTGTAAATTAGCATCAATCCATGGTCAGAATTCATTTAACCTGTATGATTGAGCTCAGATTTTTGAGATGGACTAAATTATAAAAACCCCTTGTATAGTTAATAATTTCTACTTATTAATGAAAAATGCTTTTCTTACTTTTCTTTTCTTTTTTTTGCAAAAAAAAAATTATGTATATTAGCATGATAACCCATGCATCTGCAGGTGCAAGGACATGTATAGAAGAAAAAAAAAAGAAAAAAAAAGGAAAGGAATGGAAAGAAATACAATAGGAAATGCTAGGTTTAACCACCAAAGAGACTTTAGAGATAGGAGAGAGTATATTTGGAAGGGAAAATTGGTTTGGTAAAGCAGGAGAGTTAGCATTTGTAGATTTTGTTTCTTCTGAGACTCTAGTGACAGGAGAGAGTATTTCTGTATTTTGGCCTTCTCAGCTTTCCTCTCTCTGATTCTATATTTCCTTTCTTTTTTGTTGGTAAAGTGATTCTATATTTCTTTGTTCAGGTGGTATTGTAGAAGAAATGGAAGAAAATATTGAGGCATATGTGGAAGAAATAGCAAAAGACTCCTTTAGACCCTTCCCTAAGATGTTCTTTTCCAACTCTATGAAGATCCAGTTGAAAATAAGTATGGACATATCTACTCGTGCTTTAAGCATTTTTTTCGACTCTTTCTTTTAATCATATAAGTTTTATTTTTATAGAACTGTTGTGTTCGCAAGAGAGAAAAGAGTACCTTAGGCTCAGTTTGGTAAGAGTATGAATACAAATATGTACAATGTAAATGTATGTAAAATAATACAAAATACAAGGTTTTATACTCTACATATTTGTATTTGTACTCTTTCCAAACTAAGCCTTAGTTTTGCAAAGTGAGAAAAAAGAAAATGGTTCACTATATACTTTTATGTAGACTTACTCCTATGATCTTTTTTTACGCCAACTAATTCAAATAATCGAGAGATGGCCCCTATGAAATGGTTCACTACTTTATAATATTTTTTTATATTTTGATTTTTGATCATTATTCAAAGTACATACTGTGATTAATTTATTTTTTAGTTGGAAATTATAGATGGTGTGGGCTTTTGAGTGTTTAGGATGTACCTGTTATGGATGTCTTAATAGACTTTCAATGGTCCAATCAGTAAGTCCAACTATATGGTCATGACACCATGGATCTTGAATAACTCTAATTAAACTCGTTTCTGGATTTTTATAATTAGACTAAGTACGACATTCTTGCATTTTTACATCTTATATTAATTCTCAAATATAATACTAATTTTCTTCTTACCTTTTGCTTCACTTGGCAAATACCATTTTCTGATTCACAGTGCTCAATCACTTCCTAATAGATATGATTTCTATCACCAAAAAAAACCCTTTTCTGCATGCACAGCCTCTTTTGTTAATGTATAAAAAAAAAAGAAAAAAGAAAAAGAAAAAAGAAAGGAAAGGAATCCATATGAAATGGTAGTTTTAACCACAAAAGAGAGTTTAGAGAGAGGAGAGAGTATTTTATAAGAGGAAAAATTGGTTTTGGTAACGCAGGTGGAAAAGAATGGATTTTATTGGTTTTCATCTCCATATGATAGAAAAAAGATAAAAAAATGAAATAAAAATAGGAGAGGGGTACACATGCATGATCTCATGTATGAATTAAATTTTATAATCATTTAAAATTATAAAAAATCATAGCAGGGAACACCACGCAAGTTTCTCCCTCATATAAAATACAATATAGATTTTTTCAAGGTAAAATAAAAATTTTTATTATTAGGGGGAGAGGTGTTTAGGGAGACTCGTATAGGGTTGTGTGTCATAGTATAACTATTTTTTGGGAAAGTTTCCTGTTTGGGTGATAGAGATTAAGAGAGTGGGTATGGTTGTTGTTGGTTGTGTTCTGTGTAAGGTTTGGGTTGTTTTGGTTGATGGGTGAAATTGCAGAATTTCTTCTTCGTTTTTCTTTTTATAAAATGTTTTATTTATATTCAAAAAATAATAAATAAAATTGAAAAAACAGGACGACGTTTTTCTTTTCCATTTAATGTACTAGGGGAAGCAACCCAGGTTCTTACCTAAAGGGAAAGACGTCATGGGAGATGAACTGCTCTTGCCAACTACTCAACCATGGGAAAGACAGCAAAGTCATGGGGGTCTATCAAAACTAGAGGGCTCATACATGCACGTAAAACTTACATAGAAGAAATAAGCACCACTTACAACCCAAAAGCGTAGGTTATTAGGTTATGGACCACTCTTGTACATAAGTCCTTTGCAGCTCTTACTCCTTTCCAATATCAGACCCTTTTCATATATTATTAACTAGTGTTTTCAAAATCAGACCAGACCGGATGATCAGATTAGAAAAACCGGAAACCAGTCACCTGACCAGTTTCGTTTAACCCCAAAATTGTCTTTTGGTCAAAAACTATTGATTTGGTCAGTGAACCACGGACCCAGGCAGTCAAACTGCTGAACCGAACAACGGTTTTTTGCCTTTTTTTGTGTCAAAGCAAGCCATCTGTTCAGAACAGATGATCGAATCGTTCAACCTGAGAACTGGAATTCACGGGTCGGGTTGGTCAGGTTACCTAAAGATGAAATCGAAACCGATCTTACACTAAGCAAAAACGACTTAGTCGGTTTGGGTTTTCTGGAAATATATTTAAAAACCAATATATATATATATATATATAACTGAAATATACATATTATATATAATATTTCAGTGAGAATATATTTACTGGAAATACATTTAAAACTAAAATATATATTTCAGAAATATATATATATATATTTAAAACAAATATGTTGGAATATATATTTTCTGAAAATATATATTTGATATATTTCAGAATATATATTTTTTCAGATATTTTGGTTTTTATGCAAAACCGAAATATCTATATTTAACAGTTTTAGATATAAAATATATATTTAAATTATAACCAAAATATATATTTAAATAGATTAGGTTTTTCATACAAAACTGAAGTTTTTTGTGCAAATATATCATAAATAACTGGATTTTTTCAAAGCTTAAACAAAACACAAATAAAATATATAAACTTTTAACATGCATGAAATTTTAAAAATATTAAATAAAAAAATACCAACCCGTGAATGATTGAATGTGATGCTTGAGTCTTGAGAAGTTGAGACTTGAGACTTGAGTAGAGAGAATGAGAGTTGAGATTTGAGAAGATGGGAGAGCCAAGTTGAGATTCGAGTGATGTTGAACAATGAACTTGAAATTTGAAAATTTTGATTTTTGAGAGTTGAGAGAATGAGAGTGCTTGAGTTGAGCCTTAGGGAGGCGGACCAAGAAAAGAAGAGTCAAAGAGAAAGAAGAATGAAATTTGGAAATTGGAAAAAGACTTCTAATCTAGGAAATAAAGGGCACCTATTTGGCATTGCCTGGTGTAAAGGTCATTAGAGAGTAGGGATCATTTCTTTAAATCTTTCCAAAAAAATACAAGAAGCTATTCAAACTAATCTTTCTAAAGGAGTAAAGGTGTAGGGATTAGGGATTTTGCTTGTCTTGCAATGCTTGCCATTAATGCCAATCATAAAGAGAAGACTATAAAGAATAGATAAGTAACTAGAAAGAATCAAAGAAGTAAAAAACTTAGTAAGTAAATAGAATAGAGACAACCTAGTTAAGTAGTTAGATAACTCAGTTCGGTTTCGGTTTTCACACATGAAAACCGAAACTGAACTAAACCGTCAGTTTACCCATCTTTACAATCCAAAACCGACCGGTGGTGAAGAAAAACCAGCCGACTCGGGTTGGGTCGGACTAGGTTGGTCGGTTTGAATTTTTTTATGAACAACCCCAGAAACTATATATGTTCTTTGGGGGGTAGAGTTTATCCTTTTTTGGGGTTGGTGAGGAGAGAGGAGGGAAGGACAGGTTTAATAGGATGGTTAGCATGTCTTATAGTTATTTTGTCACATTAAAACTAGATGAAAATAAGTGATGTCAAATGAGTTACCATCATTCTTGTGATCTAGAAACTATTTATGCACCAAGTTCCCTTTTGCTAGGGGTGGATTTGAGCTGAGTCGAGCCGAATAGCTAGCTATTCAAGCTCGGCTTGCCAAGGCAATACGAGGCTCGAGCTTGAGTTCAAATTCGATTCGAGCTAGAACCTTGAGTTCGAGTTCGACTTGAATCAAAAGTTCATAAGCTGGAGCTCGGTTCGTCTCAAACTCGACTCGAGAAAAATGTTTTATAAAATTAAAATATATATATATATGTATAATATTTTATTTGATATTTAAAAATTAAGAATTATAATAATTAGTATTATTATATATAAAAATAAAAATATTATATACAATATTTTTATTATATATTATTTTCTATTATTATTATTTTAACTCAGTTTACAAACCTCATGAACTGAACTTTATTAGGCTCAAGCTCGACTCTAAACTCGGTTGAAGCCGAGCTCAAATAACTCATCAAGAACTCAGCTCGTGGCCACCCATACCTTCTGCTATACATGGCTCATAAAACCTTCTGATGGATAAGGGTTCCTTGGAGGTACCTAAAAGTTGGGATAAGCTTTAGATATTGCCACTAAGTCATGGGAATTTTTGGTTATTTTCCTAATTGTTAAATAGAGTACTCGAAAATCTCATGGGAAACTTTTATTGGGAAATGTTGAGACGGGTCTAACATACCACTCGATTGAATTTGAACAAATTGTGCAGACCTATCATTGAAGGTGGCTTCCGAATATAGCATGTTAAAATTGAAAAAAAAAAAAAGCAATGATGATGAGTCTTTAAATGAAAAGTGCTTGTCAGAATAATGACGAAAAATTCTGTGGTTAAGAATGATGAGACGATTAAACCATGTTTGACAAGGTGGAGGATTATTACCAAGGCACTAGACATGAATATAAAGCATTCCAGATGGATGTCCGGAGAGTACACAGAAACACAACTTTTTGGTGAGATAAATGGAATTCACATGGCCCATTATATTAAATGGTATAAATCTGAATGACGTACCAACTCCAAAAGCAAGATTTAGTTCCTTCTTGGGGGGACTCAATGTTAGGCGGAGCTACATCACAGTGACAGCTAAGGAGTAGCAGATAGACTCAAGTAATGTTTAGTGAGCACTTGGGTTGCAATTTGTCAAAATGAAATAATGCTGGTGGCATAAAATGAATGGCGTTTACTATTGCAAATGATCAGTGAAAGGACACTTTTTTTTCTTATATGGAGTCTTAAAAAGGAAAAAACACAGAGTTGGCCCAAATTTTAAAAAAAGAAGCTTGAGATGAGAACCATTCTCTCTGAATGACCTTCAAGTTGCTCTATATATGTATTTTTCACCAAAATTGTTTTTTAGCTTTTCACTCCTTAGATATAGGAACCAATTTGAAGAAGTGACTATTCCAAATAATCTACAAAATCAATAATTTCTACTTTATTATCCACCTATAAATTAATGAAAACCATATACTTTGATTTCGAGTCCAAACTCAAGCATAGATTTTTCGGTAAAATTAGCTGGGGAGAGACACATGACAGAGTTGTTGGAGATGTGTACATGGGGACTTTCCCACTAAGGATAGCATTAAAGTTCTTATTTTGCAACAAAAACTTCAATTGTAAAAATGTGGATCATATATACTAGCTAGAAGCAAACTAATAGATGATTTTTGACAGAGAATGAGTGCTTAAATGGGAATAACATTATGGTGTCACCAGGAGTAGTCCACGATAGATCGATCCAAGAGACCAGTCCAAATCACAGTTGAGCTGGGAAACCACCCACCGTTGTCATCAGGGTTCAAAGTATATATCAGTAAATTACACGAAAGGAATACTATTGAAAAGGCAATTTTAAAAGGTATATAAAGGACCTAAATCTAGCCTTTTTCAATCTCAATTTGTTCAGACAAGAGAGGTGGAGCAACCTTCAAATGAGACTAACTAATAACTAAGTCTTCTCTTAGAGGCTCCTTGATGAGTTATAGTGAGATAGGTAATTGTTTGGTTCTGTGTTGAGTAGGCGGTTTGGGGTTTTGTTCTTGCATGCTTGGGTTAATGCTGTTTGTTTTTGGGGTAGTTTTTCAACTTGTCTGAGTAGGCTGGCTACAGAGTTTAGGTCGGTCTTAGGTGTCCATCTCGTGATTTTCAAGCGATCTTTTTTTTGGTTGGTTGGTTGTCTTTTTGTATTGGCACTGGTTTGGGCCTTTGAGTTGGTTTAGGCCCTCTGTATCTTCTCTGATCTCTTTCTTTTTTTCTTTTTATAAAAAAAAAAAAAAAAAAGATTTACTAAATAAAAAAATAAGAAAGAAAAAACGGGAATATAAGAAGCGCAGAACGACCATTACTAAGGCCAGCCAGCCCAAACCTTCTTAGAGCAAAAATATATAGAGGCCAAAAAGAAGCGCTCAACCCAACCAACAGAACCTTGAGAGTTGACACTACTCATCTATCTCCTCGGAAGCCTAACAACCAAGCAAAAAGCAACTAGAAAACCAGAGCCCTAATTGCAAAAAGAAACAAGAAAACCAAGCCTAACAACCTTGAAACCAATCATCCCTCAGCCTATGGATTCAGGCCCATGGAGTGCAAACTCTTTTGATGCCTCCCCTAATTGCAGGGGCAGAATGTTGAGTTTGTTTAGAAGTTGAGGAGGTGGTGAGATTGGGAGAGTCATCTTCGAGCAAGGTCGTGTGCAATTCTAAGAATGAAAATGTTAATCCTACAAGTGGGGAAGGGTGTTTGCACATTCAATATCTCTTGACCAGAATGTTGAGTTTGGGATCTGATACTGCACAATCTTGGCACTCCTAGCTGGCTGAGACTTGGCTCCTAACTGTAACGGACGGCACCTGAGAGGATGAAGAGAGTGAAGGGTTCTCGGGAAGCTCTCCCGGCAAGAACACTCCGATGGCTAAGTTAGAACTTCGGAGAAATCTCAAAGGAAAACAGAGAGTAAGAGTGCTAAGAGTGCTAGCTTCAATACCTTCGCTTCGTGAGGGTTGGGGTTCTTTTATATCGGAGCTCGGTCACATCTGTCATAACCGCCACTGCCCTAACCGTTATTGTCAGGGCAGGCGTGGCAGGTGCAGGTTGCTGCTACAGGCTGCTATTGCAAGGTACAGACTTGCCAGGCGTGCCATGCTTTTCAGAGATGGCAAGCAGAGAGCCACCTGGCTAGTAGAACACCGCCTGGCAAGGGACCAAAGCCCTGCCACCGGCTTCGGCAGGTACAGATGTCAGGCAAGTCTCCCTGTAGCCTACCAAGCTATGATACACCAAACCACCTGGGGCAGGTTTGCCTTGCACCGAGGTGCCGAGGTAACTGCACTAGAGGCGAGCTTTAAGCAAGTTTAAACAGGAGTCTCGATGGTGCTGCCCCGAGGTGTCTTTCCCTCAAGACACTTAGCCAAAAACCGGGGTGCTACCTTCTTAGGAAGGGAGAGCTCGGGGCCTCTCAGGGGGAGCTCGGGTCTTAAGGGGAGCTCGGAACTTGAGGGGAGTTCAGGGTCTCCCATACTTGGTGGGAGTCAAGGTTGGTCGGTCGCTAGTCCCCGGTGAGTCGCTTAACCCACCGAGTGGCCATCATGGGACTCGACAGGTCCCTCCCGTCGAATCACAGTTGTGCTGTTAGGCTGAGCTGTTCGTTGAGCTAGGTCACGAATACGTGTCCCTATGCTACGAGGTCGGGACAAATCACCCTCCATCAATTGCCCCCCCCCCTCCTCGTGCTGGGGGTGCTGACCCAGCATGGGGAGTTCACAGTGCGCCAGATGGATTTGGCTCGGCACTTATACCACCCTGCCAGGTAACCCGTTGGCCGGACCAGTCTGGTTTTCGGTTCACTTGGAGGGAAAACTCGGGCTGCGTACAACTCAAGCGCGGACATCACGCTATATGGACTTCGCGGATGCCAAAAAACACACTAAATTGATTTTGCCTCGGGAGCCTCGCAACCGGTTTTCTTGAGAACCGTCAGATTACTTCGATCTTGACCATTGGGGCCCAGGCCTAGCGGCTATAAATAGTGGGGGGGCCCGGGCCATTTTCTTCCGCCACTAAGTATCCTTCGTCTAGCTTAAGCTCGTGTCTAGAGCTTCAGCTCGGGTCTTTTAACACGTCCAATTCTAGTTCGGTTGCGTTTTTTCTCGATGAGTCCCCGAGCTTTCCTTTCTTTCTTTTTCAGTTCATTTTATTCAATGCCTAGCAGGGATAGTCTTTTAGATGAGCCCGAGGTGGGCACCTCGGGTCAGGGTGACCCCGTTGTTGCCCAGCCTCCCCACGAGGCATGAGTGACCTCAGGTAGGCGGGCGTCCACCTCCCGTTGAGGTCAGGTGCCGGATCAGTCCAATCCATCCACTACGATGTTGGAAAGAATTCAGCATCTCATCCAGCACTTCAACCTACCTTAGGAATATACCTATAGTCTTCCTACCGACAACTTCCCTTGGGAGCACGGTCTAGATGAGATCATGGTCTTTAGGGAGCAACTCGTCAGTGGACTTCGTCTCCCTCTTCACCCTCTTATCCCCAAGGTGTTGAGACGCTTTAACGTCACGCTAGACCAGCTTCATCCAAACTCTATCCGAAACGTCGTCGGGACTATCTCCCTTTGTTTCGAATACAACCTTCCCTTAAACATAGACATCCTTTGTTCCATTTTGTCAATAAAGAAGAGCGCCTCGGACGTTCTCCTCGAGCACAGGCGGACTTACTATCTGTGCCCTCACCCGGGCTTCAAATTCTTACATAAACTCCCAAGTAAGGTCCTAACCTAGAAGCAGGACTACTTTGTAGTCCGAAGCAGCACGGGGTGGCCCTTCCTCACTAGCTGGAGGGTGGCTACCCAAGACCCCTGCATTATTCTCGATTGGAAGACGAGGGAGACACTCCACTCATGGGCTTGGGTCGAGTTCGATCACAAAGATTACATTGCCGAAGAGAAGCTCATTTAGGCCAGTTTGAGCCCGGGTAGGTCTATTTTTACCTTAGTGTATCGCTTAATCAGGTAAGTGTTTTCAAGTTTACTGACGCCGAGCTCTATCGTAGGTCCCATGGAGGAAGAGAGGATTACCAGTCAGAGGCTCCTTCGTCAAATAAAGAAGAGGAAGAAGCGAGCCGCCAAGAAGGCGCGTATAGAGCCTCCGAGTACCCCCACCCCAGAGCCTGACCTCCCGTAGGCTCCCATCTCGGAGCTCGAGCTCCCACAAGCTCCCGTCCCGGAACCCGAGCTCCCTCAGGCTCCCATTTCGGAACCCGAGATCCCTAAGGCCCCTCCAGTGATAGATTTGGAGGGGGACTTGCCATCTCAGGAGCCTAAGGTGGTGGCAGAGCTGGTCGCTGAGCCAGTTGGGGCTACTGTTGAGGCTTCCGAAGAATCAGCTCATCGTGCTTCTAAGACGACGGTGTCCAGCTCGGGGAGCCAGGAGGAGGAGGAGAGCATCTTTATTCCCCATTGTAGCATTGAAAAAAGTAAAGGGGTTGTCTATCCCGTAAAGGTTGTGAACTGGATTAATCTCACTCCTGGTCAACTCGGGGCCCGTGCTGAAACCCACGCTATGGTGGTGAGTTCACACTCTAAGAATCGCCATTTTCCCATTCTTTCGTTCTTCTCTTTGGTACTGACCTACCTCCTTTTGTCAGGTGAACACTATCATGCACTCGCTGACCCTTCAGTCTGACAGACATCTACATCGGGCCTTGGCTGCTGAGGAATCACCTCGCGCAACTTATACTGATCTGAGAGCAGCTCGGTGCAAGATCCATCAGCTGGAAGGTGACGCTGCAGCTCAGAAGAGCTTCATCGAAGCTCTGTTGTTAGAGAAAGAGGAGCTAGCCCGCGAGAGGGACATGCTGAAGGCTGAGGTGAACGGGCTCAGAGTAGGCCAGGAGGCCCTAAAGCGCGAGGTGGAGAGCCTCAAGGCGAGTCAGAGGGCTTCGCAGCTCGAGGCGCAGGCGCTTAAGGAAGCCAAGGGGGCCTTGGAGCATGAGGTGGAGTACCTCAAGGCTGACATTAAGGAGAAGACCGAGATCTTCAATCAAGCTCTCGAAGAGACGAAGGTCCAGGCCGTCATCGACTATGTAAATCATCTAAGTTTGATGATGTGATGTCGTTGGTCTACCGTAGAGGGTTTAAGCTCAGCAGGTGGTTGATAAGGCATACATACCCCGACCTCGACACAAGTGCCATCACCACCTGGAGGATCACAGACGACATGGCCCGTCAGGCCATGGATGACCCAAACTCCGAAGAGGAGGGCGGAAATGAGGAGGCTGGTGCTACCGACCTGGATGACACCCACGAAGAGGCTTCAAGTGAGGTCGAAAAGCCCTCGAAGTAGTTGTGTGTTCCTTGTACCCCGAGCCTGCGATCTCAGTTTTACTTTCTCCTTCTCTTGATCCCTTGTACTGAGGTTTTTGCAATGGAAACGCATGTTATGTAATGAGAGTGCATATTTTGTTAAGTGTTTGTGTAATTCTCTTCTTCCGAAGTGTTTGTCTTATCCCGAGCTATCAAGCTATCGAGTTTAGTTCTCGAGGCGGGCATCCTTTTACCGCTGTCACCCCGAACTGTTTCCTTGTACTTGGTAGGGGTGACCATAAGATTTTACAACATACCTTGAGGGGGACATACTAAGGCATGTGCCTAACATGGCTATATCGAGGTAGGCTAAGTGTTAGGGAGTTCGTACCCAAGACTCATTTTGTCCTTGGCATACTGAGCCTATGCTGGCAAGACGGTTAAGTCATGCATAGCGTCGAGGTCCTCAGTTAACTCGGTGCGTTGGCCCTATCGAGGTGGTGATTGGGTCTCGTGTTGCCGAGGTCGTCGCTAGCTCGGCGAATTGGCCCTTTGGCTCTAGGAGCGACTCGTGGTCTACTCAATTCGGTAATTTATGGGTAATGTTGTCGTAGTAAGACACAGTAAGGCAAAGTAAGGCACAGTAGTGCATATGCCCGAATTGTCTTCTGGTTGTATGCCGAGGTGAGCTAAGCATCGCGGGATCCGTTGGTCTTCTTGCGCCCTCGATTCGTCATGTACTGTGGTAGCCCCTTAAAATTTATCTGCGTCATAGAGGTGGTCCGTTCTCGGGGTTTTATTACACCGAGGTCTTTGTTAGCTCGGCATTTTGGCCCTTTAGCCTTGAGAGTGACTCGTGGTCTACTCAGTTATAGGTAATATTGCCTTAGGATTGATAATATTCCATGCCCAAGGTACTTGTTCCCCTTCCAGGGTTTCGAGTTCGTACGTTCCTTCCCGAGTACCCACTTTACTTGGTAGGGTCCTTCCCAGTTCGGACCGAGCTTGCCAACACCGGGCTCAGGCACCATAACCTTACAGAGGACCAGGTCGCCAACGCAGAGAGTCCGCTTTTTTACCTTGGCGTTATAGTACCGAGCTACCCTATGTTGGTAGGCCGCGGTCCTGATGTATGCGAGGTTTTGTACTTCTTCAAGCAAGTCGAGGTTGGTGCGTAGCTCGTCTTCATTCGCCCTGTCATCATGCGCTTCTACTCTCAGTGAGGGTACTTCGATCTCGGCTGGAATGACTGCTTTTGTGCCATAGGTGAGTTAAAGGGGGTTTCTCCTGTGGCGGTCTTTTCTGTGGTACGATAGGCCCATAATACACTGGGCAGCTCGTTTTCCCATAGTCCCTTAGCTTGGTCTAGTCGCACCTTTAGTCCATGGAGGATAGCTCTGTTTGTGACTTCCGTCTGACCATTTTCCTGAGGATGCGCCACTGAGGTGAAGTTCTGTTGAATTCCCACGTCTCGACACTAGTTTTAGAATTTGATGTCTTCGAACTGCTTACCATTGTCTGAGATCAGTACCCGAGGTACTCCGAAATGACACACTATGTTCATCCAAAAGAAGTTCTGCACATTCCGAACTGTGATTGTTGCGAGAGGTTCGGCTTCGAACCACTTTGTGAAATAGTCAACTACCACCACTAGGAACTTCCTTTGTCCTATAGCCGGTGGGAATGGTCCAAGTAAGTCAATCCCCCATTGTGCAAATGGCCACGGGCTAGTGAGGTACTTTAGGTCGGTGGTGGATGTTAACGTGCTTCTGACACTTGTCGCATTTTTTAACAAGCTCGGTTGCATCTGCCTTCATTGTTGGCCAGTAATACCCTTGTCGTAGTGCTTTCTGAGCGAGGGCTCTACCCCCCAGGTGTCCGCCGCACAGGCCCTCATGGGTATCACGGAGGACGAGCTCGGCTTTAGAGGGTCGTAGGCAACGCAGGTAGGGGAGTGTGTAGGATATTCGGTACAGTCGTCCATCTATCATGGAGTATTTGGCTGTCTGGCGCTCTACCCTCCTGGCGGCATTATGATCTATGGGGAGGGCCCTATGTAGCAGAAAGCTCGTGAGCGGATCAATCCAGCTCGGCTCTGCTTGAATGACGGGAGCGACCTCCTCCACCCCCTTGAGAATGCTAGGCCGAGGTAAGTTTTCTATATACACAGTCCTCATGGTGTTATCTCCCGTGCTGGCTAACCGCGATAGGGCATCAGCCCCAGCGTTCTCTAATCTCGGGATTTGCTAGATGAAGTGTGACCGGAAATTGAGTAGAGTCCCTCTTACTTTGGCTAAGTATGCTACCATGGTTGGTTCGCAAGCTTCGTACTCACCCAGAACCTGATTGACCATGAGTGGGGAGTCACTGTAGATGACGATGTGCTTGGCATTCACTTCCTTTGCAAGATCCAGCCCGGCTAGCAGTGCCTCGTACTCTACTTCGTTGTTGGATGCCATGAACTCAAAGCGTTGCGTGTACTCCAGTTTCACACCGTTTGGTCCGTACAGAACGATCCCAGTTCCGCTACCCTGCTGATTTAACGAGCCATCTATGTGAAGGATCCAGGGTTCTTCATCCCAGTTCGGGCTCGGCCTAACAAGGAGAGATGTCGCGCTGGTTGCTACTAAACGGCGCTCGGGTTCAACCAGCCCGAGAACTCCGAGCTCTCCCATACTAGGGGCCTCGTGTTCCACTAGCCTGGGAACTTCGGAGCTAGAGGTGCATTCAGCGACGAAATCTGCCAAGGCTTGGGCCTTGATAGCAATTCGCGGTTTATATTGGAGTTCGTACTCGCTGAGCTCAATGGCCCACTTTATCAACCTTCCCGAGACCTCGGGCTTGAGCAAAACTTGCCTCAGAGGTTTATTGGTAACGACAACGATGGTGTGAACTTGGAAGTATGGGCGGAGCTTTCGAGCTGCTATAACCAGTGCGTAGGCTAACTTTTCTATCTCTGGATACCTTGTCTCTACTCCCTACAACACTTTACAAACATAATAGACGGATCATTGAACCCGATCTACTTCTCTTATTAGTACCGAGCTGACCACCTCGTCACTCGCCAAGAGGTATAGCTCTAAAACATCACCCACTTTAGATCGGGTTAAGACTGGGATGCTGGCGAGGTGCCTTTTGAGCTCGTCGAACGTGAGCTGTCACTCTTTGTTCTATTTAAAGCCTTTGCTTTTTATGGCCTGAAAGAAAGGTAGACAGCGACTTGCTGACTTGGACAAAAAGCGACTTAAGGCGGCCAACCGACAGTTCAGCTTCTGAACCTCCTTTAATTTTCGGGGTGGTCTCATTTCTAAGACAGCCTTGATTTTGTCCGGGTTGGCCTCAATGCCTCGCCGGTTAACGATGTACACTAGAAATTTACCCGAGGTGACGCCGAAGACACATTTGTTTGAATTCAACTTTATATTAAATTTACGTAGAATTTCAAAAATTGAATGTAAATCTTGCACTAATTCATGTGAAAATTGGGTTTTGACGACCATATCGTCTACATAACATTCTACTTTTTTGCCAACCAGTGGCTCAAACAGCTTATTTACAAGTCTTTGAAAAGTGGCCCCAACGTTCTTCAGCCCGAAGGGCATGACTTTGTAGCAGTACAGGCCGAACTCGGTTATGATGGCAGTTTTCTCCTCATCAGTTGGGTCCATTTTGATTTGGTTATAGCCTGAATAGGCATCCAAGAAGCTCAGCAACTCGTGCCCCAAGGTCGCGTCCACTAGACAGTCGATCCTGGGAAGGGGAAAGCAATCCTTTGGGCAAGCTCGGTTCAAGTCAGTGTAGTCGACGCACATGCGCCACTTACCATTAACCTTTTTCACCAGAACGGGGTTGGCCACCCAGCTCAGGTAATGGGCTTCCCTGATAAAATCAGCTGCAAGGAGTTTCTCGACCTCCTCGTCGACTGCCCTCCAGCGCTCCGGGGCTAGGTTGCGTTTCTTCTGTCTAACGGGCCTAGCTACAGGATCAATGTTAAGTCTATGAGTGATAATGTTGGGGTCTATGCCGAGCATTTCTGCCACTAACCATGCAAAAATATCTAAATTTTCAAGTAAGAAGCTTACCAATTGAGACCGCAGGGGCTCTTCGAGCAAGGTCGTGTGCAATTGCAGGGGCAGAATGTTGAGTTTGTCTAATTGCAGGGGCAGAATGTTGAGTTTGTTTAGAAGTTGAGGAGGTGGTGAGATTGGGAGAGTCATCTTCGAGCAAGGTCGTGTGCAATTCTAAGAATGAAAATGTTAATCCTACAAGTGGGGAAGGGTGTTTGGACATTCAATATCTCTTGACCAGAATGTTGAATTTGGGATCTGATTCTGCACAATCTGAGCACTCCTAGCTGGCTGAGAGTTGGCTCCTAACTGTGACGGACGGCACCGGAGAGGATGAAGAAAGTGAAGGGTTCCCGGGAAGCTCTCCCGACAAGAACACTCCAATGGCTAAGTTAGAACTTTGGAGAAATCTCAAAGGAAAACAAAGAGTAAGAGTGCTGAGAGTGCTAGTTTCAATACCTTCGCTTCATGAGGGTTGGGGTTCTTTTATATCGGAGCTCGGTCACATCTGGCATAACCGCCACTGCCCTAGCCGTTACTGCCAGGGCAGGCGTGGCAGGTGCAGGTTGCTGCTACAGGCTGCTATTGCAAGGTACGAACTTGTCGGGCATGCCATGCTTTTCAGAGACAGCAAGTAGAGCGCCGCCTGGCCAGTAGAACGCCGCTTGGCAAGGGGCCAGAGCCCTGCCACCGGCTTCGATAGGTACGGATGCCAGGCAGGTCTCCCTACAGCCTGCCAAGCTATGGTACACCAAACCACCTGGGGCAGGTTTGCCTTGCACCGAGGTGCCAAGGTGCCTGCACTAGAGGCGGGCTTTAAGCAAGTTTAAACAGGAGTCTCGACAATGCTGCCCCGAGGTGTCTTTCCCTCAGGACACTTAGCCAAAAACTGGGGTGCTCCCTTCTTAGAAAGGGAGAGCTCGAGGCCTCTTAGGGGGAGCTCAGGTCTTAAGGGGAGCTCGAGCCCTGAGGGGAGTTCGGGGTCTCCCATACTTGGCGGGAGTCAAGGTTGGTCGAGCGCTAGTCCCCGACGAGTTGCTTAACCCGCCAAGTGGCCATCGTTGGACTCGACGGATCCCTCCCTTCGAGTCACGGTTGTGTTGTTAGGCTGAGCTGCTCATTGAGCCAGGTCACGGACACGTGTCCCTATGCTATGAGGTCAGGCCAAATCACCCCCCATTAGGATCAATTTTGGAAAATTCCTTGGTGTTATGTTTCTAATTGGTGAGATTTTGAATGCTAGTATCATCAGGAAGCTCATGCTTAGTAGTAGAAGTAGAAGGTGGTTCAAGTGGATGATCAACTCGAAGGAGCTAGTTATGATATATATATTGCCGATCCGTAACCTACCTCTAGAGACACACCAAGCTTCAGAGGGAAGGGTAGAATAGGTAGAGGCTCTCGAAGCACCACAGAGAGGAGGAAAGTTTTTATGGAAAAGTACGGACAGGCCTAATGCAGATTTCTGAATCCCACTGCAAATCTATAAACATTCAAAATGTCAAAAACCCACTCTATGCACCCATACCCGCCCGTGAATTGTCATCAATTCCAAGCTGGCACCTACCCCAAATGTACTTTGAGCCTATAAATTCTGACCCTGGGCTGAACCGTCATTCTCCCAAGTTTTGATTGGTTCGTGGGTAAAGAGAGCTGACCATGCTGACCTACCCTTCGTTGATGTTTGTCTATGTCCTGGTGGGCTGTGTGGTGAAGCCTAGTGGATTATGGGCCCTTTCTTTGTCTATCATCGACTGTTTAGTTAGTATGGTGTTGGATAGTGTGGGCTTGACCCTCCCATAGTGTGGGTTGGGCAATTAAGAAACAACATGCTCAAAAAATGAGTGTGCTTGAAATGTAAATACTAAGATGAATGAGTGGAACACCTAAAGAATAGGAACGGAGACAAAGTCATCCATAGAAACCAAGGTATAGCTCCAATATATTATAAAATGAAAGAGAGTAACCTAAGATATAAATTGGTGGCGTGCATAAAAGACTACTAACAGCTCCAACCAGAAGTGATTGTTACAATTGGAAGGGGCTCAAAGAGCTAGTGGTAAACCAAAAAGGACAATCAGGATTCATGTAACCTAAGATGTAGTTTGCTCTCCCTCTCTCTCAAGAATTCCCAACTTCTAGATGAATTGCCTTCTGAAACTAGCTCTATACCATCTTTTGGTTATCTTTCTTGAATCTTTTGATGTGGCCCCATCAGTCTATATATTATAGAACTAGCATTAATTACATGATCCTCTTGCATTATGAAGTTCTGTCATTCCTCAATTTTACAAGTAACCCTTTTTGAGAAGTGACTTTCGAACCGGTAAAACTCCTCCGAAGTACAATGAACTTTTATCCAGATTCATTCTTGCTTATTTTCCAGATTCTTCCACACAATGTCTACATCTTCAGAAGGGATCATAAGAAAATTGATCCAGCATTTTCATTAACATACAAAGGTGCTAAACAACTGTTTCAGTCACCTTGTGATCTTTCCATGAGTGATATCTATATCAACAGCATTTCACAAGCTTCAAGCAATATATGCTGGTTCAGACATATCTTATCAACTAAAAATTTTTCAAATCATAAAAGGAAATTCTCATATTGCCAATGTTCCCACGCGGCTCACTTTGATACAACTATACAACTCATCCACAAGAGAGGACTTCTACTCTAGCTAGATAGAGGCCATCAGGTCCCTACACTCTTCCCTTATTTGCTTGACATTTAGGGGGCATTCGTTTTTTGGATTTTGAGAGGGGGAAAGCTGGTCAATGGGATTTTGATTCCCATTGACCAAAAAATTCATGTTCATTTTTCATATTTATGTGGGGATCAATGAAAGTTTTATTTTCCTGGGCAGCACTTACCAGTGTAAGTGATATCCATCTCCTAGGTGGATAAATTAACTTTCCCATTTAGGGGAAATTTCCAATACTTGGATGGGACAAAAAATGCCCTTTTTAATAATGTAATTTGTGGCTAAGACGGTCATTACCTTATTTACATGAGAAATAAAATGCTAAAATATTTGACGATACACCCCCCATTAACTTTACCTTGTGTTATGATGTAAATAAACTGCAATATCCCAAATATATTGAATTTAAACTGTATATATCTGAAATATCAAAATATTCGGTACTCATTGAGGGGAGAGAGAGAGAACCTATATGTCTCTTATTTTGAAACATTAGACATGTCCAAGTTTTCTACAAGTGATGGCTAATTAAGGTGCATGGAAATGAAAAGGAATATAAGATGCATCTTTAAAATTTTCAGATTTATAGCTATAACGCTAAATTTTTCAATTGTTCAAAGATGATTAGATTTCATAGTAGTGGGATGCCAAATGAGAATGAAATACGACTTGGCACACCATCTAGTCTTATATGTATATGTTCAAGCACGCCGGGGTTTTGGTTTTCAGGCGACGGCAAAGTTATAGCTAGTTCCGTCGTCTGTAGTTGATCGAGAAGACAATGGTCAGGCGGGACCATAGAAGTAGAGAGTCGATCAGTTGTGTGTCTTCTAGGGAGTCAGGCGGATAGGAAGGATCACTTGCAGTAGAGGAAGGGTGCAAAGACCCCGAGGTTGGTGGAGAATCTCATCGAGCGGGAAATCCAAGTGGCGGAATCGTGTGGCCTTTCTTTTCTGGGAGGGGGAGAGTCTGGTTAGAGAAGCTTTGATATGGAGTCGCAGAAAGAAAGGGAAAGAGAACAACAAGGAAGTGAGGAAGAGGATGGGTGGGAAAGCAACATCTCTCCTGATGAGGCTGATGAAGATTTTAGATTTCGAGATCTTCAAGGGAGTGTACTGGTTTAGATTGTTAAAGTTTTCAGTGGTTGTGCTTGTGGGCAGGAATATCTCTTTCCCGCCCCCGATCGAGGATTTTGTTGGTTTCTTTCCTGACAAAGAAAACACTTGGATCTGATATCGTTCCTTTTAACAAAGTTATTTGATGTTGCTTTCAAAATCTTTAATGGACAATCCATGGTTGTTGTAGAAGTTTAAAAACGGAAACCCCTGGTTTACAAGAAATTAACTTAGGCTTTATGGAATGCATCTATTTTCCATCAACTTCAAGATGATTTTGTAGCTGAAGTTACAAAAAACTACTACCTTACCTTTTTTTTCTTTTCTTTTTAATAGCTGAACTTACCTAAAGCTTCTATTATCCTTTTTTTTTCTTTTATTTTTAATAAAGCTGCTACCTTACCCATCCGAAAAAATTAATGGTTTTATGAATAAGTGTGATAAAGGAAGATGAGTAGTTGTGGGTTATAATACCTTCTTCACAGAACATAATCATTGCATTGAGCATATCTTCCTTTAAAATGTCCTGATACTCAATGAAAGAAAAAAAAAAAAAAAAAAGGCCAGTGAAGGATGAGAAAAAGATAATATTTCAAAAATATTTCCTTTTATTTGATTTGAGGGAAATAGAGGAATGGGATGAGAAAAATGTCGGGTGCCAGATCTCAAAATCATGGAATCGGGGTGGCACCAAAACAGTGTGACCCCGGTAGAAAAACTTGAGAAACTACTGTTACCACTTACCGTCGATCACGAATAAAGGAGGGATGGGCCAAGAAAAACGAATTAGCAACGAACAACGAATAGAGGAGGGAGAGAAACAGTGCGACTCCGTCTTCCTCCTTTTCTCCCTTTCTTAGCGATCTCGTCTCCCTCACCTTTCTCAATGATCTCTCGTCTCCCTCATCTTCTTCATCCTATTCTTCCCGTCTTCCCACTCCTATCTCTCTACCATTCCTTCATTTTCCCTCTCGCTCTCTCTAATCGCCACTACTTTCACCGTTTGTTATAGAGAAAGTGCGAAGAAGGGGGGACCACTACACAGTGGTCGATTAAGCACCGGCGGAAGAGGGGGGACTATCGGTGCTGAAGGACCTCTTCGGAGCTTCAGTCATGGAATTCTCTGTCTTTCCCTCCATCTTCCTCTTCTCTCTTCTCCCTCACCTTCTTCTCTCTTCTCCCTCATAACAGTGTTTTCCTATTATTTTCCCATATATAAAACCAAACAATGAAAAGGTAAATTTTTACACTTTCCCATCCCATCCCACCCAAATCTTCCCACAAACCAAACGGAGCCTATAGTGATAGTTGCAACCAGATTTTCATTGTCCCATTTAGTTATTACTTGGAATTATGTTCTCAGTAAAGTGAATTCCTTCCAAAGATGGCATTCTTTCATAAAAATATATTGCTTCCTGATGGGGCCATATGCATAGCCCAGGCTTGTGCCACCACGTGTCCAAAATGAAGAGATCTCTTGATGACCCAAACCAGCCCAACTGCCTATCGACATGGCATGTATCCTATACGGCCTCCTCAGGTAAAAGGTACGTAACACATAGACTTCCTAGCTCCCTCCTTACTTGCTTTCCTACCAACCAACCTTTTTTTCGCTCAGCCCAACAATCCCTTGCTCACCAACTTAGGCATCGAAGAGCTCACCCTGCGAATATACCTAGGAATTCTACCCTTTTGTAGTTATATGGAAGCAACTTGGTTTGACCGCTCAACTAATTTCATTTTCTTTCCTCCTCTTTATCTGTTGGCCAGATTTTGACTACAATGCTTCTTGTTTAATCGAGTTATTATCCTCCCACTTCCCATTACTATGTTGTTTATATTCTATTAATATTTTATCTCTTTCTATTGGCTTTTAGAATTGTGTGCGAAAACTTGGTGTTTTTGTCTCCTTCCACCAATCACTTTACTCTAGGTTTCTACCTCCAGAAAATTTATTCATGAAGTAGAACATTAAGGTTTACCAAAAAAATAAGAACATTATGAAGCTCATTCTCAATTCTTAATTTCCTTGAGTTCCCCTTTATTTGCTTCACAATTGTTTTTTCTACACCTCCATTCTTGCCTCTCTCACCTTTGGTGAATACCACTAAATACATTCTTATTCCATTCCATAGTCTTCTACTTCGACCTCTTAAATCATATGTTTCTATTCTCTCCTCTTCCCAAACTTACTGAACTTTTTAAATTTGCATGTTTTGTCCACATCTTTTCAAATTGGAATGGCTTGGGACCACCAAAACTATCCTCCCATAAGAAAAAAAATAATAGTGGGGATGATCATAATATTTTCTATTGATATGATGTAGTGCTTTTATCAGCATTGTCCTCAACCATTCAATGTTTAACATTGCTCAATCCAATGTGACCCGAATAACTGCTTGTCCTTCTCTGTTATTACACCAAGTAAATTTGCATGTTTTGTCCACATCTTTTCAAATTGGAATGGCTTGGGACCACATCCTCCATAAAAAAAAATAATAGTGGGGATGATCATAATATTTTCTATTGATATGATGTAGTGCTTTTATCAGCATTGTCCTCAACCATTCAGTGTTTAACATTGCTCAATCCAATGTAACCCAAATAACTGTTTGTCCTTCTCTGTTATTACACCAAGTAAATTAGTTACCTACAAACCAAATCAGGAAGTCTGAACATGCATACCATGTTCTAGAAATCATTCATCGATTCTACATATGGTAAACAACCTTCCACCTTTTCATTAGTGATTAATATTGCATTAAAATCACCCACAATTAGTCAACGATCTGAGAACATGAATTCAAGCACAAGAGCAGTCACTTTGTGCAAAAACTTCCTAAGGTTAGATCTGTATTCAATCCACCCATCTCAACATTTTCCATGTATTCATGTGTACA
This sequence comes from Nelumbo lutea, assembly GCF_056320005.1. Taxonomy (NCBI): domain Eukaryota; kingdom Viridiplantae; phylum Streptophyta; class Magnoliopsida; order Proteales; family Nelumbonaceae; genus Nelumbo; species Nelumbo lutea. The sequence continues at coordinate 21,802,556 of NC_142686.1, read as the reverse complement.
TAAAAAGAAAAAAAAATAAAATAAAATAAAATACACATTGAGGCTTATGCCTCAAACCACCTTGAGGCTTATGCCTTGCTCCTTGACTCACAACTATGCCTCACCTTTGCCATTAGCCTTTGAAAACCTTTAGTTTGCTAGGAAAGAAAATTTTATTAAGAAAGAAAAGGAAGGATATGCAGAATTAGCCACCACCCTAGTTCAAAAGGATGGTCTACAACGATAACCAAAAAAGGATCCCCCAAAAAACATCTCTCCAGAAAAAAACAATAAGCTCAATAAACCTTATACCCTTTTGTAAAAAAATAATAATAATAAACCTTATACCCCTTTGCAACCTCAAATACATAAAAACAAAACCTGGTATCATCAACCGTCAATATGTGAGGAGAACAGAAAAATACCCAAAACCAAAACACAGCTAACAGCTCGCTTTGCCTCTTCCTCCTCTCCCTCTTCCCCTAACCGCCTTCTTTCCTCTTAAGTATGTTGACATTGTTGCATCCACGTATAGGTCTACAAGTCTTTGTAGTTTCCTGCTTCCGGGTAGCACCTCCGTATCTGAAAGCCTCGTTACCCGCATAGAAATCTTCTCCTCCGATCCATCGCCTTTTGAGCTTCTTCCTCTATCAGTCGAAACGCCTCTCTGGCAAATTCTCCCCACACCAAATTTGCAGTCCTAAAAACTTTGCCACCTGAATGTTCCTCTCCGCTCGTGTATCGATAATTCTAGGCACCTCTACAACTAGATCCCTCTCTGTTTGCGAGTTTTGACCCAAACTATCTCCCTCAGTCTCCGAAGCCACCTGGGTCGGAGATTTTTTCTTTCTCATCGTTGTCCAGCGATTACTTGAGGACCAAGTCCCTTACTAAAACCACCGAATACCGAACCTTCCTGTCAGCGCTCTTTTAGCAAGCTATTCTCAAGTCTAACTTTCTTTACACTTTTTTGCTCGTAGTAAATTTTTCAGAATTCTAGCCAGGGTGACCGGTAGCTTGGCTCTTCTATGAGCAGTGGCATCTTTCAGCCGGTCCCACACTGAAGCAATCGGGACTAAGTAGGGCCCAATCCGACCAAACCGATCAATCCGGACTGACCCAACTCGAGCTGACCGGGTTTTCATCAGCACAGGTCAGTTTTGGGTTGTGCAAATTCCTAAACCGGTGGTTCGGGTCATTTTCGGGTTGTGCAATTTCCTAAACTGATTATTCGGGTCTATTTCGGGTTGTGTAAATTCCTAAATCGATTGTTCGGGTCGGTTTCGTTTTTTACACAAGAAAACCGAAATCGACCCAAACTGAACCGACTTAGTTCCTAGTTCAAACATGAAGCTCCAAAACCCATTAGGCCACCTAGTTTTTGAATGGTTGCAAGAAACTTTGGATTAGTGAATAATGATTAATGAACAACTTTTGTGATTAACTTTTCATTTAAATTTTATCATAGGAGATGGCTGAAATGATGTTAAGTTTATGACTGTTTTTAAAATTAGCAAGATTTTATCACAGGGATGAACTTAGAACCAAAACCGACCCAACCCGACTCAAACCAACCAGGTCGGTTTTACTTAACACTGGGTCGGTTTCGGTTTCTATGTTAGGTAACCTGACCAGGTCGGGTTAGTTGGAAAAACCGCAGTAAACCAACCCAACCCGACCCGTGAACAGCCGTAGGACTAAGTGCCCCACCGCCACCGAGCTCTTCTTTTTTTCTACCTTCGCATCTTCTAAGCCCAGACCAATAATTTTGCAAGAGTTAATAAGACGCCCAATTTCGGTGACCCTCAGCCCAATGGCCCTATTTACCTGATGCACCTTCACCATACAGGCTGCATTTGGATGCAATGTAAATCAAACCGGTTCAGTTTTGTATGTGTTTGAAAATTATATTTCAGTTCAGTTTTTCATGTATTTGGATGGAGTATAGTTTTATGTCGATAATCGATGTAAAACCTCATCAACTCTAAATTTTTACATCTATAATTGATGTAAAAATTACATCAATTTTATCGGTGTAAAACTTTACATTCTTTCACCAATCACTATTTTCAAAATAGCAACAATCACTTTCTTGTTCAGTGTAAAACGTCATCAATGTATTTTTACACTATTTCCAAATGCAGTTTAAGTTCAAATTTGAACAACTGGAAGGGGGTAAGGGCAGGCTGGAAGTGGGTCCCATCTCCTCCCTCATTTTCCCCTCCTCCAGGAAGAGCAGCGGCGTCTCACCCATTACCGGTGACTGAGCCAACCATCTAACCTCTGGGTCAGTTCTCCAATTCCATAGCCCTGCTACTTGTTTCTGCAGATCTGGAGATCATGACCTCTCACCTTCAAGTTCCCCTACCAAACAGCTACGTAACCAGGCTTCCCTCTCCCTAACCCCCAAATCCCGAACTCGCACTCTTACACCCAACGGAGTTACCTAGACCGAAGCTTTACCTTTTTCTAAAAAACCAATCAGCGGCTTCATCTCTAAACTCCCAACGGCTTCTCCTGTAGAGACCTCAGTTATCTGCTTGGAGTAACTTGCTCATGGCATGTTAGCATGCCATGGCTTGAGAAGGAGATGAGAGCACAATAATGTTAGATTGACTGAGAGCACAGTAATCGATTTATGGAAATTATATAAATTTCCCATGTATTTTGTCAATAAAATAATGGTTCTTAAAACGAAAACAAATTTTCTAGTATAAAAATTATATGATTTATGGAATATGATGTTGAATAATTAGATGAATACATATTTTTGAAATCAGATTCAAGAACATGTTTTTAGTTTCAGTGTTGTAAATAAAAAACACACAGCTAAGAACATGTTTTTTGTGTTTTGTTTTAAGAAACAAACTATTTTCAAATCAGATGTTTTAATTGATTTGTTTTTGGAACCGGCAACAAGAAAAACAATTCCTATTGTAGAATGCCCTCTTAAATTGCCAATTCCTTTTGAAATGGCTGGCAATTCTGCCTTTGCATGCTTTTTTCTTTCAAAATCTTATTTAACTCTAAAATATTCTTTTCATCCATGTCTACAATTGAAGACTTATTGTGCTCTTTCTCACTCCGATGATGAATGTCTTTATAAGGAGGCTGGTGAGGTGAATAATCTCATCCCGGTTAAGCAATTGGTAGAGAATGAGGTTTGGGCAGCCAAAAAGAATGGCTTGTGTTTATTAGGTGGAGAGGAGTGGGCAAAGTAAACGTTCAGAAGGCTAGAGGAGAGGCGGAATAAATCTCAGACAAATAGGGGGAAGGGGGGAAGAAATAGGTTGCAATATGGAAGGGGAGATAGCATCTATTGGCATAGAGGTTATAAGTGTGATTTTGGGTAATGACAAGTTAAAAAGGTTTTGAATTTGTACAAGGATGTTGTTTTTCCAATGAAAGTTGCATCTTTAGGCAACTCTAAGGCCCCGTTTGTTTTTCGGTAAGTTACTTATCCAAGTAAATGCAATTACCTGGGTAAGTTTTTCCTGGGAAACACTTACCCGGGTAAATACATTTACCTATGTTCTTTTATTTCCTAGGTAAATAAGGTAATGATCATTTTAGCCATAAAAATCCATTATTAAAAGGGGCATTTTTGTCCTATTCAAATATTAGCAACTTTCCCTCTAAGTGGAAAAATTATTTACCCACCTTGGAGATGGGCATACCCAGGAAAATAAACTTTCCCTGGTCCCCACATAAATCTGAAAAAATGAACATGGGATTCTTGGTCAATGGTAACCAAAATCCCATTGACCAACTTTCCCCCCTCTCAAAATCTAAAAAAAGAATGCCCCCTAAAAGTATTAGGAGGTAGAGGCAAATAAGGAGGAGGAAAATAGACTAACTGATATGTTGGTCTACCTAGATTATTCATTGTGCACTTGGTGTCTTTTGCTAGAAGGTGATAAGGTGGTGGGTGAAGTGAAGATGGTACATACATGCATACACATACATGATATTTTTATTTATTTTTATATATTATAATAATAACTAATTATTATAGTTATTAATTTTTAAATATCAAATAAAAAAATATTTTTATATATAATTTTTTACTTTTATAAAGCAGTTGACTTGCAGTCAAGCTCGAGCCAAGCCAAGCCAAGCTCGAGTTATAAGCTTTTGACTCAAGTCGAACTTGAGCTCAGGTCTCTAGCTCGGACCAAGCTCAAGCCTCATATTGCCTTGGCGAGTCGAGCTTGAATAGCTAGCTTTTCGGCTCGGATTGAATCGAATCCACCCCTATACAATATTACAAAGCAATACGACTAATATTATACTTTCATTTAAAAGAATCTTTAAATCTCCAAATAAATACACATGGCTTTGAAAATATAACTACCTTTACTCTAATATTTAGTGGTAATAATCATTATCTTTTTAAGATTTTGAGCAATTGAGATAGTGACAAATGAAGAATCTTCCCACAAGAGCAAAATATAGTATCAATTGCATTGTTTTATTCAATATTACTTTTAAAAATTTAATTAACTATAGCTTTAAAGATTAAATTACTTTTATCCCAACATTTAGTAGGGAAGATATATTTCCTTCCTAAGATGCTATGAGAAGTAGGAATAATTATAAATGGATAATGACTATGATGGAAGCAATGGAGTCATAAGAAGAACATTGGAAGGTTTGAAAATACTAATTAAGGTGAGAAAATTGACTAGTTCTAAATAGGTGTTCATAAGAAAAAAAAATTAACTTAAAATAGAGAAGAGAGAGAGAGAGGGAGAGGAGGAGGAGGAGGAGGAGGTTCTTTACCATAGTTGTTTTATTTGACTTAGATTTGAAGAACTAGCTCAATACATCAATACATAAAGATAATTTTTGTGCATAGGAAGCTGGAGGAACAAATCCATATGAAGCAGGTAGAGGGTTTGAACTTACCTAGTAAAGATAATTTTATTAGTTAACTTTTTCTTATATTTTCTTTGCATGGATGAACTTTTTTAAAGAGAAAAAGAATTTATTAATGAACAAAAGGGAAGGGGCATGAGACCTTACCCTTGAAACAACATTAGGAACTAAAGCTCGAAACAAGAAGTGGTTAACTACTTCGATTCTTGCATGAAGTGGATCGGATATGTATGGGTAAACAAATTAACAATTAACAAGTAACCCCTCATAAGGTGTCAACCAACTGGTTGGTTGGGTCGTAGTGGAAACTTGGGATCGAATCCCACCTACACCTAGGTTGGGGGATGGGCTACCCTTGTTGTGTAGCCCTACAAAAAGAAATAAAAAAAAAGTAATTCCTCTAACAAATCACTTCAAATATTGTAGATTTAATTTTCCATTCCATGATGAGGGTTCTTTTTTTTCTTTTTTCTTTTTTTGTTGATAGATTGAGTCGTACATAAATCACACAAATATTGTTTTGTTAAGATGGTTGTTGGGTTCCTCACATAAGCTCAAGTGATAATTACATGTAGATTATAGGATGCCTAGTTTTGGAATCCAAAACCGAGTGAAAAAGAAAGAATGGAAGGATGGAGGTCATTGTTATCTCCTAAATAACACTTCCATTATTTTTTCCCTATGATCCTTTGATTTGATACAATAAGAGAGAAAGTTGAACCAAGGTTCAAAGTATTGATACAATACACTCTTTATTTAGTGTATCATATCTAAACCTGTTCACGGGCCGGCCGGGCCGACCTTGGGCCGGGCTTTCACTCTGTATTAACAGAATTTTCTAAGGCTCGAGCCCGAGCCCAGCCCGACCATCGGGCCTACAACTTGGGCCCGAAGCCCGAGCGAGCCCGAAATTTAGCCCATACTGTTAGTGGCTAAATAGAGAGAGAGAGAGAGAGAGAGAGAGAGATTATAAAGAAAAGAATAAAAAATATATATATTAAATTATAAATAAATAAATATATATATATATTAATAAATATTATATTATTTATATATTTTATATAATATATAAAATACATATATATTTTATGAAATATATAATGCTGAGTCGGGCCGGGCCGGGCCATCAAGCTACCCGGCCCATGAACAGGTTTAATCATATCATATTTTGAGGGTTTCAATACACCAATTTAAAGGTGCTTTTAGGAAACCATTTATTTATAAATAGTATAAAAATTTTATAAAAATAAAATTTTGAAAAAAGAAACAAAAAATAAATAAAAACGTGCATAGTTTAAAATATAAATAACCTTAAGTTGAACCATGCAATTTTACTTCTTTTTGTTATTAATTTCTTTGCAATCAAAAGTGCAGGTCTTAAGGCGGTGTTTGGAACCATGGGCGTTTTTTCAATAAACATTGCCACATAGTGCCACTTTAGCTTTTAGCCCATCATGCTGATCCATACGCATAGAGACTCGCAAAAGCTGGCCTCGATTTATGTGCACGCCTACCGTTGGGGAAGCGCGGTTAGGCATTTATTCACCGTTATGCTGATGTGGTGCCTAATGGTGCCTAGTTGTCAATAAACAATTTTATTATTACTTTTTTCTGTTTTGCAAATAAACCAAATACAAACGTTTAGTGAATAAACAGAAGCTATACCAAACACATATTAAAAGTTTTTCGGTAGAATAAGTCTATAAATTTACATAAAATTCTAATTATAAAATTGGCATGTGATTAAAAAAATGCATATTCCATGTTTCTCTATTCCAAATTAGAAGATTAATTAGGCATTTGGAGAGATTAATATTGGTAAAACTTTCATTATTAACCATTGACATATATGCAAACACAACAAGCACAAACGGTTCAACTCAAATGGATTCTATGCCTCCATACAAATGGTCATATCTAATTTCGGCTGTTGGCTTCAGTGAACAGGAATTAGAAGGAAAAAACTGTGAAGATATCCAGCAACACATCCGCCCACCCCTCCAACAACAAAAAATAAAAAAATAAATAACAGAATATAAGAAAAAGAAATGATAATCACCACTAATTATAGACAGTTTTGACCCTTATAGTATCAATATATACATCTAAAACCGAATAATTGGGAAGTCATTATGTGTATTTTATGGGAAAGAAAATTTTATCATAAGCCTCGTATTACTCATTCAAATGTAAAATTATATAATTTATGTAAATTAAAATCCTTTATTAGATTAAAATTAAACTAACTGAAATATTAATTTCTGAAAAAAAAGGTCGGTTTTGAAATATTCTTCTCCCCTAGTCCAATGCTTCCTTTTACATTTCAATCTTGTAAAAGAGAAGCCCAGTGGCTAACTGATCAGTATGCTATCAGGCAAAATAATTACATGACATGGCCAAATGCTCCAGATTTTGTTAGGTCATTGGTAGTTGATGAGATATAATATTTGTGGGTGAATGGAATTTGCTTTAGGGATTAAAAGAAAATCATTCCAAGACTAGAATAATTCAATAAGTGGTGTGACTCATTGAAAGAAGAAATTTATTACCACCAACCCAAGCACACAGCGTATCAGTGACTCGCGGGGATAATATTTCTTTTCACAGAGCCATCAACCTTCCAAGAAAAAGCAGTGGCTCTTCCTAAGATTCTAAACTTAATTAAAACCAGCGGTTAGTCATAAGACTAGGACGTACTAATTAAATCAAAGGAACGCTGAGAAAGAGGTTCACTAGATATAGATATATAGCAAAAGTACGTACCAGTAGTTGTTGTCTCATAATGGTTTGCATCAAAGTCACTATGCTTGGTTTGGTAGAAATTAATAAGAGATGAACAGAAAGTTGAGTCTGTTTGTCTCTAATTATTTTCTGTCAAATCAAACGTAGCCTAAGCACTAAAGAGAAGCCTATTTTTTCTAGTTTTCTTTGTGGAAGTGTAAAATAGTTTTTAATGATTACAGGCATTTTAAGATATTAATTTTCTGGTTTTTAGTTTTTTTGGGTGAAGCAAATCAACGACGTCCTTTCCATCTTTCTTTCACTTCTCTTCTCTCAAGCCTAAAACAAATAACAGGTGACGACCCTCATTTAAACATCATCATCATCTAAGCCTCGTCCATGACTGAAAGCCATACTAAATAAGTGTTTACTATGTTGAGCTGGGAAGAGAAAGTTGTTGTTTAGAATGGGAAGACAAGTCGCAGTAATTAACTAATAGACTCAACTTGGGGACAAAGTGTTGTATACTGAAACTAGAACTTAAGATATTGGTCTTCCACCATCCAAACTAATTATACTCCAATAAGATGCGTTGGAAACAACCAGACATTACAGCCTAGCCTCTACAATAGAAAATTATTTTCTGAAAGGATAAATTAATTAGAATACCATGGACCCATTTAATTACTGATTGGAATTTCGATATCAACCTCCTCCTCCTCCTCCTCCTCCTCCTCCTCCTCCTTCTTCTTCCGTGCAGAAACCAGGTTAGTCTACGCCCTAACCCTATACTTTTGCAGATTTTCTATCCATCACGTCATGCCCATAAAGAAAGAACACACCCACACACGATTACAATCATTTAATGACCAGCGTTTCTAAATGAGTAAAATCTGCCTTATGGGTCCCATGGGCCGGTGCAGGTAGCTCGATTGCAGAAGTACCATTGACAAATAACAACTACCATAGTTCCAGCTTTCAAGAACATAATAAACAGATATATGTATATATGGAAAAAGGTTTACTTTCTTAAAATAACAATAGCTAATGAATAGAAATTCCCAAGAGAAAATCAATGCAAAAGAAGATTCAGAGAAAATGTGAGTTCAGTTTACTTACCTGGAACGCTTCATCTCCCTATTCCGTTAGTTGCTTTCCTTTCGAGTTTCGAACCCTTGCTTCCTGCTTTGCCACATTTGGGACAGAAGCTTTTTGAAGGTCCAAACAAATGGATGAACAGAACCAGAAGAACAAACCATTGAAGAAGCAGAAAACCCACAACGGTGGCAGTGGTGATCGAGATGAAGAAGATGAGGTGTCAAACCCCCGGAATGAGAGACGCAGAAGATGGTCTCGTCGAAGGACCCCAGTTAGGTTTATAGGCTGAAAAGAAACACAGATTGCTCGATCGTCGGGAGCAGCGAACAGTAGAAACAGTGACATTTTCATGGTTAGTTACTTCGTGGGTTGTGACTTGATTTGACGAGTGAGGTGACAATGTACGTAACTTTCTAATATCGGTGAGTCCTACGATGGAGTATCATTAAAAAATTTCCGAAATTACGTACGCAGACACCCAAACAGGAAGACAAAATCTACTCTGATATATTATCTTTTCATTCTCATTTCTCAAGCAGTCGCAACTAATGAAGTTCCATCGTTCGTACCAGCTTGTAGCTTTGACTGATGAGCCCATCAGACCAACTTGGCGGGTTCGCATCTGCCCCGCACAGATTTGCCCCCCAAAAGCGACCCACACAATCAGAACGCGACGCGTGTCATGAGACACGTGCGTTAGGCACACGCATGCGAAATCAACTTTGACGCCGTTTCTTCTCTCGCCCGTTAATTCCTCTCTCGCCCAAAGGCTTTCCTTCTCCATTCACTTCGAACCCTGAAACCCTTGCCCTTGCGTAACCCGCCCACCGGAGATCAACCCGGTCAAATTCCGCCGGCCGACGCTGACGGTAAGTAGTCTGTAATGTAAGTTTTTCTCATTTCTTCCTTTTTGTTTTTTCTCATTCGTTTTTCAACATTTACAGATCTGAACCCGCCGGAGTGGGAGCCCCCTGACGCCGCTTTACACCCCCTTCGGTTAATCAGCAAATTAACAAAGTGCCAATGCCCTCACTGCTGCTGTTGAAGAACTTTTTTGTTTCCTTGTGGTTTATCTAATCATTTCTACTGTTTGGGTTGGGTGATTTCTACCTTACAGAAGACTTATCTCCTGCCGGTATCGTCGTCTGCGTCGACCGGTGGGTCACCAAAGGGGGTGTAAAGCGGCGTCAGGGGGCTTCCACTCCGGCGGGTTCAGATCTGTAAATGTTAGAAAACGAATGAGAAAAAATTAAAAAAAAATGAGAAAAACTTACCTTGCAGACTACTTACCGTCGGCATCGGCCGGCGGAACTCAACCGGGTTAATCTCCGATGGGTGGTTTACGCAAGGGCAAGGGTTTCAGGGTTTCAGGGTTCGAAGTGAATGGAGAAAACTGGAGAAGAAAGCCTTTGGGCGAGAGAAGAAACGGCGTCAAAGTTGATTTCGCATGTATCTGCCTAGTGCGCGTGTCTCATGACACGCGTCGCGTTCCGGTTGTGTGGGACGTTTTTAGGGGACAAATCTGTGGGGGTCAGATGCGAACCCCCAACTTGCCTCCTTTTTAGTACTGGCCAATACGAGAGCGAGAGGGAGAGATCTAGTATTCCTTCATTGCTTGAATGGAGGAGAAGCAGATCAAAAACCATTTCAAGGGTTTCATTAATGAGGAACAAAGGCGTGTACAAGAGGTTACGTTACCAATCAAGACTAAACACGCCAGTGTTTCCTTACGTAACATTAATCTAGAAGGCTCTGCATTACTGGATTAGATTTTCTTCTTCTGCTTAATTACTAGTTTTGACCTCGATTATTCAATGGCTAGATATCTGGTTTGATGAATAATAAGGATAGTTTTGACTCATCAAGCTATATCATGGGATATTACCCAAAACGCCAAAGCTAATAAGCTACAAAGGGGAGAGATCTACCAAATATTGGTGGGCACCACACCACTCTGATAAAGGTCTAACCCTCAGACTCAGAGGACAGTAGATCAACCATCCTTTGGGTCACCCAGGAAAACCAGGATTTATTTATCATTCACGGCTTCACGCATTCATTTTCTTTTTTCACATCTCCTCTTTCATGGATTTTTCTTCTTCCATCTCGATATGCAGGAATTCTTTTCTCTCTTTTTGAATATCATACTTATGTTACATCCAAATTGAAAAAAAAAAAAGGAAAAAATCTTCTCTTAATCCGGAATAACATTTCAAAAAGCAAACAAAATTAACAAACATACAAACGATACTAAACCCAAATCAGATTTCCTGCCCACTACTCTCTACACATATTCTATCCGCCGTGAATTGTAGCCCCACATCGCCATTTTTTTTAAGATAAATAAAAAGAATTTTATAAAATAAAAAAAACCTATGAATTTATAAAGGGTTCAATCAGAATTGTCACCCTAAGCCAAAGCGCAAAACACCAACAACTGCTACACACTGAGACACTACCCAAAAAACAACAAGACTCTGCCTCATCCACATAAACATGAGAAAACAAACAAATCAGACATTTCCAATTCACTCCCTTACAATTCTCTTCGAAATCGCTTGAATTGTGAGATGTGTGGCTACAATTCATAGGGGTCTGAGTGTGGGTAGAAAAAAGTGAGTAGGTTAAGAAGGAAGGTATGCTACTTTGCTTTTATTTTCTTTTAATTTTGTAACATGGATAAGTCCATCTATTATATTTAACTACTTTTCCTTTTATCCACTCTATCTCAAATTCTGCATGTTTTGCCTAACATTCCAAATAAATAAAAAAAAAGTAGTATGTATTGGACCCCCAACCAGACCATGGGGCATCCAGCAGCTAAGGCTACATTTGGATGGGGTGTAAAATCCGGTTCGGTGTATTTTTACATTATGGTCCACACACAACACACTACCCACGTGCATTGGAAACATCTCCCCATGCATAATACTATGTAGGAGGATGAGATGTTCTCCATGTGTGACTACAATGTTATGTGGGTAGACATGGGTAGAGTTCTTGTGGGCAGGAGATCCAGACTTTGCTCAACTTGGCCTAGCCCACTCAAATTGCACCCCTACTAAAAACCAACTAGGCATTCATATTAGCAATGAGATAACTATTAGATAATCAGTAGATTTAATGTTTTGTTGGTAAATTGCAAATATAGGTACCTTGTACTTTGGAGGTAATCTCACTTTAAAGTCTAAGCGTTCAAATGTGGCACACTACTACATGAACTTCCATAAATATGTATTTAAGTCTAATCTATTAAATTAACGTTATAATAAGGGATAAAATTATGAAATGCCCATGTTTTGGTTCTCTTTTTTCTTTAAAAATCATCAGTCTTTTGCCTTTAGACTTTAGATACAAACCAATGGCAACAAAGTAAGCACTTGAAAGTGAGCCCACCCCTAATGAATAGACCAAAGTGATCTTACTTTGTCATCATTGATTTGCATTGATCCTATGTGTTTTGATGATAATAAACTCATTATGAGTACAAATAGTTTGAAAGATAAATGTGCAACTGCAATGAAGCATACCTTGATTGAGCTTAAAAGAATTGAATGAACATTTGTTTCCTACTCACTTTTTTATCTGCTATAAATTGCAGCCACACATCTCACAATTCAAGATGGCAATGTGCGGTTGCAATTCACTGCGGGTAGAGAGTAGTGTTTAGAAAATCCAGTTTGGTTGATTTGATGCAAGAATATGTAGCTAATTCAAATAAACTATCCAAATAAGATGATAATTCAAATGATAAATTAAAGACTCTAAGAATAAAATTTGATACTAAGAAGAAAGGAGAAAAAAGAAGACATCAAGCTCTAAAGGTCTTTACTTGTTTTTATCTTCTTATGACTTGACGTAACCAAATAACTGGATACAAGATACGTTACATGGATTTAAATGAGAGTAAACTTGGTTGACCAAACTTTAAAGACTAATGGTTAATATTAAATCTTATTCTTAGGAGTAGGGGTGGAAAATTTTCACCTAACCTGCTGAACCCACCCAACCCACCCAGTATCTAACTCGCCCAGTTACTTGGAAGGTTGTGTGGTCAACCCATCATCCAACCTGCCCATTTAAATGGGTTGGGTTGTGGATAACCGTTGGGTTATCCATTGCAAACATTAGTATCAATTCCTTAGCCCTTTTTTTTTATTTTCTTCATTTGAATTAAATAATTTATAATTAATGCACTAATTTTTTATTAATTATTGATTAAATTTAGTTTTGTCTTGAATCAACACATTTCACCCAACATAAATCCAAATCAATTTGACCAAAGTCTTGAATCAACCCGATCTAACATATACCGATCCAAGTGAACCCGAATCCGAAATAGACCATTATTCACACAGCCCGACTCGATCGATACATTGATCTGGTCGACCCGAATTCGAAAATGGGTAGGACCGGGTGGGGATCAAAACCTAAACCACCTTGGTTGCTTTGTCCGGTTTGGATCATCTAGTTTGGTTCATATCCATTCAACCGACCCGAATCAGGCACAGTCTGATTTACTTCTTTTGACCGCTTTGAGCCAATCAGTTTGGCCCCAAACCCGTGCACAAACCTACTATGAGTTGACCCAAATCAATCCACCGTTTACTGAACCAATTCGGTCTAATCCGACCAGATTGAACCGGCCCGGTCGGGTCTAGCCCAACCCAACTGAACCAGTACTGGTCTGATTGGGTTTTGTCCAACCAGACTTAATCGGTTCGGGCGGGGTCTAGTCCGACCGGACTGATCTGGATCTAAATGGTTCAACCACTCTTGAACTTGGTGTAATTACCTCGAAGACAATCCAATTAGATAGTTCAAGTTGATCTGACCGGTTTGAACCTATGTGGTTTGTCAAATCCGAAACCCAAACATAGTTAAATGGCTTTACTGCTTGTATAAAAATAACATGCATGTAATGTGATTTGAACATTCACTTGTGTAAATAGCAACTACTATTACCAATTTACCACTAAGCCATGACTAACTTATTTGTTAAAAAGGAGTTAGTTTTTTGTTTTAAGTACATAAATATAAGATTAATAGGTTTGGGTGGGTTGGGTTAGGTTAAAGCGGGTTTGGGTTGAACCCAACCCATTTAATTTTATATAACTGGGTCATTAACGGGTTGACGGATTAAATGGGTTGGGTTGAAACTCAACCCAATCCGCCCAAATTGCCACCACTACTTAAAAATTTCTTGAACTCATTCACGGGTTTAAATCAAAATTAATCAAAGTCTCTAATGTTGTAAATAATGATTAGTCTATTACCCATAGTCAATAGTTACTACTTCATAAACTACCTAGAAGTAGTAGTCAACTAACCATGGCAGCATTGTCTAAGTAAGTTAAGTAGTCGACTACTACACAAAGAAAAGTTTTTCAAAAGACTTGAGCTCCGTCTTTGGAAATGTTTGAAACAGTTTATAAATATTTTTAAATTATTCAAATAGGTAATTAACTAGCCCCTAACGTTCAAATAACGGTTATATTGTTTTTGCCTATAAAAATGTGTGAGAATAAGAAGAAAACGTGGGCAATCATGTAAGAAAAAAGGGTTTAGCAAGAAAAGCAAGAGTCATTCGTGAGCTATCAAAAGAAGTTAATCTATTGAATTCCCTAATAGCTGAAAAAGTGAAAAAGTGAAAACCCTTGAGCTAAAAGAGTTGAGAGCACCATTTAAGCCCAAAGTCTTCATGGTGTTATTTTACATATTGGGCTAATTTACTTATATCTGTTCTATCAACTTATTGAGATGTATTTTCTTGTATTTGAGCTTTCAATGTAAAAGATGTAAAAGGTTTAGATATGACTGGTAAGACTATCCAAGGGCCTTGAGTCTTTAAAGTGTAAAGATGGAGGTGTAGTGTAAAGATTGGCAATCACCCGAAAGCCTAACTAGTTTTAGTCGATAAGCTTAGATAGGGTACGTAGGGAGATGACATAGGTCAGTTTTGGTTGAACCTCTATAATAAATTTTTTTTGCATGCTATATATTATTGTTTTCGCTCTTTATCTTTGTTCTACACACTTGCAAATTGGTCAATTAATTTTCTACATCAAGGATTCTCCAAAACAATTGATTCACATTCAAAAGTTCTAAAAGGAGATCAATTGGTATATAAAAATCAACGAGAATCCATTTCACCCCTATTGGGCTTCGCTAACCAATCTATAGTTTGTATCCGATGTCCAAATATAGCAGAAGATGAATAATGAAAAAGAGAATCAAACATGGGGCATTTTTGTAATTTTACCCTTTATTGTAGCTTTAGTATAATGGAATTGAACTTGAATACATATTTCTTGAAGTTCAAGTACTAAAGTGACACATTTGAAAGTTTAGGGCCTAAAATTAGACTACCCCAAAGTATAGGGTACCTATTTGCAATTTACCTTTACTTGTTGAGGATAAGGGAAGATTTTTGGTGTGGTGGGATGAAAAAGGGAGAGTGGGTGGAAAATTTTCGTGTTTCATTGTTTGGTTGAAAAGGGAAAATAATGGGAAAATCAACCCTTATAACAATAATTAATTAATTAATTATTAGTAATATTTTATTATTTTATATTTTACTATTAATTAATTAATAATTAATAATTAATCATATTTTTATTAATTAATTATTATCTATAAAGGGTTAATTAATTTTTAATGAAGATTGATGTTTTATCTTTTATTTTAGTTGTGGTTATTATGAATTAATTAATACCTTTTATTTTGTATTATTAATTGTTTTAATTATTTATTTATTCAATAGTTACTTAATTATTACCAATAATTAATATTTTAATTTTATTATTTTATATTTTATTTTATTAATTCTTATGACTTAACTAATAATTATAATATTTCATTATAAAATTTTAATTAATCAATTAATATTTATGTTTAATTTATTTATTTTATTAATATCTTCTTATATAATTAATATTTTATTAATGAGTGTTAAAAATACTATAAGGAAGGTGTTTCTTTGTTAACCAAGTATCCCCCTCAATTCCCACTAAAAAATGGTGGAATTTCACATCCTATGAATTTGATCTATAATCTCACATTTTCATACATATATATGTGTATAGGTATGTATAAACATGTATTTTATCAATAAATAATATAATGTATTATTTAATATTTAATTTATTTTATTTTTTTATTTGTAAAAAATATTAAAAAATGTAATTTCAGGCCAAAAAAGTTTTTTTGACAAAAATACCGGGGCAAGGCACCTACATTTGGGACACATAGATCTCGAAAAGTTATAAAAAAAAAATCACTTCAATCAGACATCAAAGTGCAAACTTATGGCCTCTTGAAGTTTGCATATGCATATAGTATGCAACCTGTGACTTGGTAACTAGGTTGAATGTATCAATGGTCCAACCGTTTGGGTCGAACACTTTTTTACCAAGACAATGGTTTTGACTATCCTTTGGTTTTTACTAAAACTAAACCTAAAACCTTGATTGGATAATGGTTCAAACGGTTCAACCCGCTGGATCAACGATGAATTGAAAAGATCTATACTACTTTAAAAAGCACGAATGGCCTCAATAATATTTTTGGAATTTTTTAAGGACAAAATTTACCCCTCTATATTTAAATTTATTGATAAAAAATGATGGAAAATAGGGTAATTGGTTATTGATATTAAATGAGTTGAAAAGAGGTAATTTTAAGATATTCAAGCATTCAATTCCCTCTCATTAAATCCAACATTTAAGTTATTAACTTGCATTCATGTTCATTGGATCATATATTTAATTCATTTTTGTTTCTTCTCATCATTAAGTTCAATTAATTAAATCCATACTTAATAAATTAATTCCAATAGCATAAAAGCTTATACTTTTAAAATCTAACTAGAAAAAAAAATAGTGTTTTCATCTAGGTGGTGGTAAGAAATTAAACCATTTTGGGTCAAATGGGTCAATTCATGTTGCCATGATTAAATAATAAAATGAAAAAAAAATAAAAAACATTTTTAACATGCATATTAAACAATAATAAGTATGATAAATAAGAAATGTTTTTATTAATAATGGAAATGGAATTTAAAATTTAAAACCAATTAGAAACAAAAGTATTTTTCTATTATCTCTCATTGAATCCTATATTTAAGATATATTTTTCTCATAATTAAATCCACGATATTAATTTTAATAGTATAAAAATAAATATTTTTAAAAGTAATTTGAAAAAAAATTAATTTTCTTCCCTTCCGGTGGTGGACAAGCAATTTGACCATTTGAGGTCAAATGAATTAATAAATAATGCTAATAGTGTGCAATCTGGCAACTCCCTAATGGAAGGTGATTCGGATGCCGAGCTAGACAATTCCTTACTAGAAGGTGACTCAGATGGCAAGCTGAATAATGACAGTTTGTATAGTTTATTGGGGCAACCTATAGGGAGACAATATTAGAGTGCCCACGTTACTTTACCTAGGGTAGGCATTCCGATGCTTAAGTCAGTGAATTAGAGATTTTATAGAGAGCTAGAGAGTTGCGAGAGCTAAATTGTGCATACCTTTTTCTCAGGGGAAGTGATGCCTTTATATAGGCGTAAGGAAGTGAAGGCTCCTTGTAATGAGTATGAGATTCCCGAGGAACTACTTCCGCTAAGTTTGAAGAGGATCCCTCAGTCAGTTACATGATCCACGCAGAGGACTAAGGTCCATTTGATTAACTCTGATGCAAAAAATGCAGGTGGGCGAGCTTAAAGGTTGAGCATTATTGCCTCGAAGAAGTCAGAAAGCAGTAACTTGCTTAAGGAATAGGTTGGCGAGCACATCTCATAGGTTGCCACCTAGACCTCAGTCAAGTCTGAAAGTCCTCGAGGAGGTTGCTCCTCATGCAAAGGTCCCATTGTACCGATAACGACGAGGCACTACAGGTTGGCCCTAAATGATGTGCCACTAGCCGCCCTACTGAGGTGCTCGTATGAGGTCACCAGTTGGGTCTCTATCAAGTCAGTGGAGGTAGGTTGTCAATTTGCAGAAGTAGGTCCAGGTCGATGGAGGTAATACCCCTGGATGGTGGAGGTAGGTTGCCAACTAGGTCTTCAATAGGTTGGTAGAAGTAGATTGCCAGCTAGGTCTTCAGTAGGTTGGTAGAAGTAGATTGCCAGCTAGGTCTCCATTAGGTCGGTGGAGGTAGGTCGCCAACTGGGTCTCCATTAGGTCACCAAGTCACCAGGTTGGCGTAAGTAGGTCACTAGGCCAGTGGAGGTAGGTTGTTAGGTCGGTGGAGGTAGGTCGCCAACTAGGTCTCCATTAGGTTAGTGGAGGTAGGTCATCAGTTGGGTCTCCATTAGGTTGCCAAAGGTAGGTTGCTAGGTCGTCGGAGGTAGGTTGCCAAGTCGACGGAGGTAGGTCGCCAGCTAGGTCTCCAGTAGGTCGATAGATGGGTCTCTATCATTTTGGCTAAGGCAAGTCATCACCTATGTGGTGTCAAGGTGTCATGCGATAATTATAGGATTTCCATATGGCACACTATCATTAGAGGGCCAAATCTGCCCTCATCAAAAGCCATAATTAAATAATAAAAAACTAAAATAAATAAATATGAAATGTGAGAATTATTTTTATTAATGATGAAAATGGAATGTCAAATTTAAAATCTACCTAGAAATGAAATGATGTCATAGTCAAATAATAAAATTAAAAAAATAGAAAATACAAAGAATCACAAAAATAAAAAAATAGGGAAATTTTTTGGTGCATATCTAATATTATATATTTATAAAAATAAAATATTAGGTACATCTCTAATATTATGCATTCATTATATTGAACAAAAATAAGTATTATACATAAGAAATAATTTTACCAATGATGGAAATGTAATACAAAATTTAATGTCTACATAGAAATCAAATTATTTTTCTTTTTAGGTGGTGGTTAGTGGTTTGGGTCAAATGATATCATAGACAAACAAAAATTGTGTAATAAGTAAAAAATGTTTATATAATGTACATTAAATATATAGTTTAAAGTAGGGGTGATCATTTTAGCTCGGCTTGGTCTAGCCCAGAAATTCTAGGCTTTGGCCTGTGTTTTGTGTTCAGGCCCGCCCGGGCCCAGGCTGACACCAGGTCCACAATTTTTAGGGCTGTGGTTGGGCTTAATACCTTGCACATTTTGTGTATAATGTATACATATGTATACATGTTGTTTTACATTATATTATATATTTTATATATAAATATTATAACATGACATGTATAATTTATATTATATGTAATATTTTATATTATATAATGTATAAAATAAGTTTATATGCATGTTATGTCATTTAATATATAGATATATAATGTTTTATGTATGAGTGACATTGGCCTGGAATTAGGCCCGGCTTGGCCCGGACCCGTATAGACTTGGGCTAGGGCTTATGTTTCATGCCCGAAACCCCAGGCCAGGCCCGAGCCTCAGCTATAGCCCTTATCATAAGTGCAAAGCCTGGTTCAGGCCTGGCCGCCCAACCCATGATCACCCCTAGTTTAAAGGGAAAATTATAGTCAAAGCTAGTTGTACATTTACAATTAGGTTGTAGGATGGCCCAAAAACCAACCAAACTTTGACAATTGGCTTTACATTTCAAATTATAAAAACCCTCGCCATGTCATCGGAGGGTTATGTGGTTGTTGCCAACATGGGACTCTTTATCCATGTTGGACACAACAAAAAGCCTATACCGAAAATATGTTTTTAGTTTCTTTCATGCTTCCTCCATCTCTTGGTCTTCCTCCCTTCTCTCTCACTTTCATAGTCATGTTCCAATCTATCTCTCCCTTTTTCTCTCTCACTCTCTCAGCTTTGATCTGTAACCAAATCAAAACCTTTATTTCTGTTCCCCCCATTTTCTCTCTAATCTATCATTCTCTCTCAATCTCTCTCATTATTCTCCCTCACTCTTCCTCTCGATCAGTATGTCATTCTCCCTCAATCTCTGTCGTTTTCCCTCAGTCTTTCTCCCATTCCCTCTCTTGTTATTTTTTATTATTTTTTTCTTATAAACTTATATTATATTAATATGGCCATATAAAAGAACTAAAGGGACCAACCACTTATACAATCAAGTTAAAAATTTCTATCAAGTTAGTGTAAACATAACAACCAAGAGTTTCTTGTGAATTTTTATCAAATTGGTGTAATGATACCAATTTGATAAGAATTGGTATTAATCGTCCATTTTTTTTTTCTTACACACTTATACCACTAGTACAATCAAGCTACTTTCTTATCTAGACAATGGGTCAATGATCAATTTAAAAAATGATAGAGCACCAAAAATGAAAATGTACAAAATTTTGTCTAAAACTTTTGAGAGCATTTATAATATTATATATTCATCATATTAAATAAAAATAATTGTTAAAATAAAACTATTTTTATTTATGATAAAAATAAAATACAAATATAATGATAATAAATTAAAGTTTATTTTTAATCATATTACTTTTGTTAGTTTTTAATTTCTATCTTAATTATAATATATCTAAAATTCAATTAATTAATATAAAGAAAAAAATTTCACATTACTTATTACACTAAACAAAAAAAAAGGAAGAATGTTCTATATTTTCTCTTCCCATTCCATAAGCCTAACTTTAGCTCATTAACGAGTGGTGGCCGGAGCCTCGAAGTTCTCTGCGGATTGGAATTCAGCTATTACCACGTACCTTCGTCAGTTATTAATGTGTTGTAATTTGTAACTTGTGTTAAATTGAAGATTAAAAAAAATTGTTGTGTTAAGTTAAATACCAAAAAAAAAAAAAAAGACCTTAAGGATCTTGGTGAAATTTCACTTAAACGAGAGGGACTTTTACATATTCTAAAATATGAGGAGGGCTTATTTGATATTATGGAAATTGCTTCTTTGCATAAAGTATTTCGATTAGGATACAGAAGGGATTTAACCACAGTTCCCCAATCTCCCGTTCTCTCCCACCACTGCAACATGAATCGATATCGAATAGTGGAAGGCTTCAAAGAAAAAAAGATATCGAAGTAGCGGACTCACCTTCTCTTTGATTCCACGAACTACTATAAACAAGAGAATTCGAATTTTATGATCAGAAATCACAGGTTAATCTGTCGAGAATGAGCGTGGAGCCCTTCAACAGGTACCTTCTCAAAATTTCGCAACTCCCATTTATGATTTGACCATCTTTATTGTTAACAATTCCGCCGATGGTTTTGATCAGACTGGTGAAGCTAGCGGCGCGGGCGTTTTACGATGACATAACTATGAAAGGCGATAACCAGCCGAAGACTGGGAGGAGCGATAACAGAGGAATGGCGGTGGTCATCCTTGATGCCCTCACAAGGTGCCCCCCTTTCTCTTTATCATATCTCTCTTTCTATTTTTTTTTAACGATTTCATTTCATTCAAGCCAAACAATTTTAGTTGGCGGGTCGAGCAATAGAATGATAGAACACACTAAGCTGAAGTAAATAAACGGAAAAACTTTCTTGTTCTTTAATTTGATATCTAAAATTTCTGTATGCCACTGTGGAGCGTTGTTCTTTGTCTATTCACGATGTTTGTGCTCGAAAAAGACTACAACTTATGATTGTGATTAATACCCAATGGGTAGTGTGTAACACACTATAAAGTGAAGGTTCTGCCCTTAGGGGAAGGGGGAATAAGCAAATCTAAAGAATAGCTGATTTGGGGTGAGCAGTCGTTAAGAGTGCTACACCATAAAGACATTTAAATTAATGGAAACTGTACAACTATGGAAAATTTGTAACTGCTTAGTTGCTTACTAGTGGCTCGATTTAGGTAAACAATGCTTCATTCTGGGAATAATAGATCTAGTGCTGCACTGTTATAGCTGCTCCTTTTGATTGATATTGACTTGATATATTCATGAGAGCATAATATCTTCCTACTGCTGTATGAATGTGATCGATCACAGATGCAAAAATGTTACAATTCATTGCAGTGGACACTCGCAAATGTTTTGTCTACATAGCCAGTATATCTAACAAGGAAAGGATCTCTCCCCTTGCATTGAATAGGCTTGGTTGGCATTTTTACTTTAATGAGTAATCAAAAGTTTTATTGAAGGAATTATATCTCCTTCAGTGGTAGAATGACTCCTATTGAATTCACATTGAATAATCTCCCTTTGTATTACATTCAGTTTTTAGAATCCCATGGATTAGCTAAGAAATTGGAGAAGGTAATGAGGGGTTTTTTATGGGAGACAAGTTGAGACAAAAAAAGATCATCTTGTTAAATGGAAAATGGCAAGTAGGAGAAAAGATCAAGGAGGTGTGGCCTGTGTGGGTTAGGAAACTTGGGGAAAAAGAACATGGCTTTGCATGAGAAGTGCTTATGGAGATTGCCCCTTGAAATAGACAGATGTGGCATGAAGTGGTGGCTAGTATTTATGGATTGATGGCTAATGGATAGGATGTCGACTTGTCTACTAGAGCTAGGGGTGATCATTTTTATCCATAAGCACTTCTCATGCAATTGCAAACAGGTATGGAAAGTCATCCTTTAACAAGTTGTTTCCACACCAGCAATCCATCCAAAATCAAACACTGGTTCCTCTTCCTACTACAAACTTGATATCCTTGCTAAATGAACTGTAACTCTTTTCTTGGGGAAAAAGAACATGGCTTTGCATGAGAAGTGCTTATGGAGATTGCCCCTTGAAATAGACAGATGTGGCATAAAGTGGTGGCTAGTATTTATGGATTGATGGCTAATGGATAGGATGTCGACTTGTCTACTAGAGCTAGGGGTGATCATTTTTATCCCATCTTGGTTCAACCTGCAGATTTCTGGGCTTTATCTTAGGTTTTATGGAGCAGAATGTTGGGCAATCAAGAAACATGTCCAGAAAACGAATGTGGTAGAAATGCGAATTCTGAGATGGATGAGTGGAAAAACTAGAAAGGATGGGATTAGGAATGAAGTTATCTATGGAAATGAGGGATGGGATCCAGGAGAGACAAATCAGTCTTTTGGTTGCTTGATTTGGAAAGGGGTTGAAAAGAGTTACAGTTCATTTAGCAAGGAAATCAAGTTTGTAGTAGGAAGAGGAACCAGGGTTTGATTTTGGATGGATTGCTGGTGTGGAAACAACTTGTTAAAGGATGACTTTCCAGACCTGTTTGCAATTGCAGTGGATAAGGAAGCAAAAGCGGCTGATTATGTGCATGTTCAAAATGGTGATCATGTTTGGAGCCCACAGTTTAGAAGAGCTCTAATTGATTGGGAAATTGAACCTCTTGGGCAACTACTTCAGAAATTGTACAGCATGCAAATAGATTTTAATTCAGAGGACAGAAGGGTGTGGACAGCAGATCGAAAGGGTCAGTTTACAGTAAAATCTTTTTATTATGAACCGACACAAGAGGATGAGCAGGATGTCCCGTGGCAGGTAATCTGGAGTAAGTTTATCCCTTCAAAGGTAGCTTTCTTTGTTTGGTCTGCTTATCTGAACAAAATTCCTACAAAAGACAACCTGATTAGGAGGGGAATGGTGATCGACTCACCTGTTTGTGCGTTATGTAACGGAATAGAAGAGTCAGCTGACCACCTGTTGTTGCATTTGCAGTTTTATATACAACATATGGGTGAAAATATTTAGAAATTTTGCCATTAAAAGATGCTGCCCTGTATCAGTGGAAGCTTTTGTAAAAGGTTGGTGGACACATGGTCTGAGTAAGAGAGGGAAATGCTATGGCATTTTCCTGGTCATCTGCGCATCTATCAAGAAACATCGTTCCCCTTAGTTATCTCTTTCTTTTTGCAGGCCTTTTTGTAATGACAAATGGGATAGTGGTCTTACGTTTTATTCAGTGTTTTAAAAGGTGTGGGAGGCGTGCGCCTGGAGGCGCTCCCAAAATGCCCTGAGGCGTATGCCAGAGGCGCTGATACCTCTGAGGCATATGCCTCTTGCGCCTCATGCACACCTGATATGAAAATAGGAAAAAAAAGAAAAAAGAAAAAAAGGAAAGGAAAGGAAAGGAAAGGAAAGAAAAGAAAAAGGAGAAAAGGAAAGAAAAGAAAAGGAAAGGGAAGGGAAGAAAAGATAAGGGGAAAGAAAATGGTTTGCCCCCTGCCCCTTTGAACTACTGTTATGCATCTTTATTCTTCTTAATATAAAAGATTTTTATTAAAAATAAAGAAAAAAAATGAGATCCCCCCTTCCTCTTCATCCTCCTCCTAACCCCCTTCCTCTTAAGAAGGCTTACGCCTCCTTGTGTTCGGGAGGCTTATGCCTCTTGCGTTCTGAATTACGCCTCATGCCTCGCGTCATGCCTCCGCGTTTTAAAACATTGGTTTATTTTGTATTCCCCATTGTATAGGCTTTGGTTGTACATGGGTTTCCTTTTTTATTTTTTAACGAATCAATACTTCACCTCTTCTCAAAAAAAAAAAAAAGGAATGAAGTTATGCATTGGGTAGCTTCAATAGGTGATGAAATGGGAGAGTAGACTATGATGGTTTGGGCATGTGCATAGAAGACCACGAACTGCATCAGTTAGAAGAAGTGATTTGCTATTGATTGGAGGTGTTAGAAGAGCTTGGGGTAGACCTAAAAGGACATGGGTAAAAGTAGTAAGAAATGATTTAAGCACTAATAATTTAACAATGGATATGGCTTTAAATAGAATGGATTGGTGAAACAGGATTCTTGTAGCTGACCCCAAATGGTTGGGATAAGGCATGGATGATGATGATGGTGATGTAATATAAATTTTATAATGTTTTATATTACATGAAGTATAACATATATTTCATACATATATTATATGTCATATAATATAAAATATTATATAATTTAATATAACATATTTAATCATAGGTCCAAAAGCTCAGCCTGGCCCGGCCCCTAACTAGAGCAATGTTGGTTTCTCTATGGAAAGCAATCCACAGCAATCTTTCATTCTTCTTGAACCTAATTAAGTATATACTTGCTCAAGAGGCAATATTCTCTTTTGGAAAGACTTATGGGTGAGGGATTCTCACCTAAAAGTCCAATTCTGACTTGTGTTTTCCCTTTTTTTTTTTGTAAAAGGAATCTGTGGTGTCTAAGCTGAATAGCCGATATTTGATAAATTAGCTCATCAGGAAGAGGGCTCTTTGGCTGGAATCTGGTAGTCAGAATACATCGTATTTTAATTAGATAGCAAATGCTAGAAGATTTGAGTGCTGATCAGGCAGCAGAGTTGGAAAAGGAATTCTCAGAGGAATAAATATTTCAGTTCATTTGCAATTTGGAAGGGGACAAATCCCCAGGACCCAATGGCTTCACCATGGGCTTGGTGAGGTGTTTGAACTCCACCTTTACATTTTAATTCCAAAAAAGAGAGGGGCTTCCAATGGTAAGGACTTTAGGTCAATAAGCTTAGTTGGTGTATTAGATTCTGGCCAAGGTTCTTGCTAAGAGAATGAGGCAAGTTACGGGGCAAATTATCTCTCAATGTCAATGTGCCTTCTTAGAAGGAGGGACAAATCTTGGATGGGGTTTTAATTGCAAATGAATTGATTGATGCAAGTGTAAAAAGTGGTGTGTGAGGGATTCTGTGCAAAATGGTTATAGAGAAGGCCTATGACAATGTGAACTGAAACTTTCTTGATTACATCCTTCAGTGTATGAATTTTGGTAGTAAATGGAGGAAATGAATGAAAGCTGTATCACAACTCCTTTCTCCATTTTGGTTAATGGGTCTTCTCATGGAGGATTTAAGAGCTCCAAGGGTGTGTGGCAAGGTGATCTGTTGCATTGTTGCTTTTCATTTGTGTGGCTGGGCCCTAAACAAAATGACAGATAGAGCTCTAAATAGTAGCTTTTTGAGGGGTTCTCAGGGAGGTGATGGTGTTGGGGTCCTCAGGAAGGAAGAGCTTAAGTTCGATTTAGTGGATTGGAAGAAGGTAGCCAAGCCCTTAAAATAAGGTGGTTTAGGGGTCAGAAGTGTAAAACACTTCAACATTACTCTATTAGGAAAATTATGCTGGTGTTTAGTGTGGAAATCAACAGCTTATGGAGAAAGGTGGTCAAAGCAATTTTTTTTAGTAGTAAAAGAAAAAAAGGAAAAAATAAAATACAAAAAGAATGGCCTAGCAAAAAAAAAAAAATACATCATATATAAACCACCCAAAAAATAGCCAAGCCCCAAAATAGCAAGCAAACCCAGAGTAATAACTACCAAAGCACTAAACAAAATCCTTTAACACCAAGAACCTCCAACGAGGACCAAAGGAGCACCCATAGGCCCCACCAAACCTACCATAGCACTGAAGAAATACCACCATAACAAATCCTCAAAGAACTGAATTATTTCCTCTCCCTCCCTTTACTCTGCCCTTGGAAGCAATATACAGATCTATGGGACCTCTAGTTGGAAGGGTATTGAAAGGATTTATCCAGTTCTCTCAAAGGGTATCCAGTACAAGGTAGGTGGGGGATAAAGGATTAGATTCTTGTATGGAAGGTGGTGTGGGCAACAGCCTCTAATGGATGTGTTTCTGTTCCCTTTTCTTGGTGGCACAGAATAGGGAGGTGATTGTTAAGGATTTGTACTCAGCCACAAAGGGCTTAGTTTCCAGGAATCCCATTTTAATAGGAATGTTAATGATTGGGAGGTGGAGCAGTTGATGCATCTCCTCCAAACAATTCAGGAATTCACCCTCCAAAGAATGGGATATTTTCAGTAAGATCTTTCTATAAGAATCTATAGGAAGCTGCTTGTGATTTTCCTGCTAGAAAAATTTGGAAATCTTGTGCTTCTTCAAAAATTAAAATTTTGTACGGACTGCAGCCCTAGAAAAGGGTTTTGGCTCGGGACAAACTATCGAATGGGTATGCTACTTGATTTGGTGGAGTGTGTTCCGTTTGGAGGTCTTGGAATCTGCAGATCCTTCAGCATATTCAAGACCTCTGGTAGTTCTGATCCTTCTCCCCTCTTCTGAGACCCAAATCCCAGTTCCAACCATCGGAAGAGGTAGAAGCAAATTTGGAAACTCTTTCCCCTTTGAAAGTTGTTGCCCAGATAATTCCATGATGAGCAATAGAAGACTTGTGGATGATATTTGCTTGTGGCTGTTCTGTCCTACCTATGTGGAGCATCACCTCATTTTATTATTGGGGGAGGAGGTAGGGCCAAAACTGAGATTAATCAGGCCATGTTTGGATTGTGTGAGCCTTAACTGATTCTGACATATTGCCATCCTTAAGCTCAAAGGGTGATTGGTTAAGCTTTTATTCACTTTCAAGGGCAAGGAAGGCAATATTCATTTTATATAACCACACCCCAATATTTGGAGTGAGTCATTTTGTCTCTCATACATGCATATGCATTACTGGCATAATTTATTTCCCAATAGTGACAGTTGATTCTTGTTTTGTTTTGTTTCAGACGTCAGTGGGTTAGAGAAGAAGATCTGGCAAAGGATTTGAAATTGCACTCGAAACAACTACGCCGCACTTTACGATTTTTTGAAGAAGAAAAGCTTGTCACCAGGGATCACAGGAGAGAGGTCAATAATTTTAGTAATTTCTAGTATTTTTATTTACATATGTTGTTTGATATATTCATGTAACAGCAATTCTGTCACTTCCATTCTGTTCTGTGTTTTGTTTCTCTTGTTTTCAGTATTTGACCACCTAATTTTCTTTTATAGAAATCCTGTTTATTACCATTATCCTGAAAATGGTGTAGATTCAAACAGTAATAATTACATGGAAAAATTATGCATGCATTCCAAAATTTAGTAGAAACTGCACTTGTTAATGTTTGATGTCAAGAATTAACCGGTCATTCTGATATTTTCTGTTTTGGGTATTTGGTGAGTCTGTATCACTTAAATTGTGTCCTTTGATACTTTGAGGATGCTTCAGGTCTTGTTATAAATTTGTATGGTAAGATCAAGGTTATTGGAATAGGGAAAGACAAATTAGATAGTGTGCTAGAAGAATAGGATGCTACTTGGAATGGTAGGGGTTGTGGTGTGGGACAATTGACAAAAGATTAGTATTTTTTTTTGGTAGTAAAATAAACATTTTATTGAAATAAAAAAAGAAGACTTTAATGAAGGTGACAAGAAGTTGAAAGGGCTAATACTAAATATGGTGAAAAATTTCAACCCAAAGCAAGTTTGAAGTTTAAAAATTTTATATCAAGAAAATTGCTCAAAGCTGAATTTGCTGAAACATCTCAGATCTCACTTGGGAGAAACAATTTATTCATTTTAAGATCAAACATAGAGTTGAATCACATTATTTCATACCCAAAGAGGGTTAGAATAATACCTCAATGTGATGGAGAATGGTCACAGCAAATGCAACACCAACTGTGAAGTACATGCCCATGTCTTCTAGTGCTTCTCGCCAATTAGATGTGAAGGTTAAAGATGGCACCACCTCCACTCAATCCAACTGTTGTCTCCTCTTGATTTCAACAACAAATTGCAATAAGAGTTTCTTCTTTTAGTGTTGATTTGATCAGCAAAAACCCAACAACTCAATCGTCTAGGATTGATTGCAAAGGTAGAAGAAGATGGAGACCAAAAGTCTAGATCGAATCTAGAGAGATAGGAGAGTTCCTTTGGCTGGATAATAGAGAATGTGTAAGCTCTTGTAAGAGTACTAAGTCTGGACAATTCCATCTTATAACCTTTAAGAGAGTCTAGCTTAATTACTTAAAGACTTCTCTAATCCAAATAGGAGAGGTCTCTTAATTAGCAAGACTCCTATTCAGCATATTCCTTGACTAGTCAAACTAGACAACTTCTAATTTAATTAGAAACTCTCCAAAATAGTAACTAGCAATCCTAGACACTTTCTAATTGTTTCAAGAGAAGAGTAAGAAGGAAAGACTTGTGTGGTGTAGGACCCACAAGCTATCTATTTGGACCAAATAAGATCCACTCTTGTCTAAGAGAAGATGGGACCCACCTAGGCTGATTTAACTCCCTTCATAAAGGAGAAATTGTCCAAAGTGATTGACTGATTGGGCCTTAAATTCGGCCAATTTATGTCTAATATAAATCACCCAAGTCTACCGCTCTAAGAACTTGGGCCCAAAGGCCCATAATGAAATACATTCATTAGGTAAATGAGACTAAGTGAATAATTGCAATGTACTCTCTCCAGTCTCTACCAATAGTATCTTAACATTGGGAATTAGGAAAGGACCTCTTCCCGTAATCTTAAAGCCCAACGTCACACTCTTTTTAATGATGGAACCCGGAAAAACACTTTGCAAACAGTTTTCAAAATAAACTATTTATTTATACAATAGTTATTTTGCAAATCAATTTCAAAACAATTTGAAATCCACTTCTGGAAGTTTTGCAGTTTCCATCAAAGAGAGCATGTTGGGGATATTCTCTGTCTGACAAAGTGGTAGATCCTATCACAATGATCACCAGCCCAAACAACTTACAGGTATTGGCCCTAGAAGGACCCCATTGGTTGGCATATTAAAAGTAGATAAGTCTGATGCCCAACATAGTATCTTTATTGAGTCTAGGGACTATGTGTGGCAATCCAAATTTGCCACTAATCAGTAGGTCCAAGAGTGTATTGGAAATGGCCCAGTTCAGAGTTTCATAAACACTTATTGTTTATGGGTTCAGTGGATAGTTTTGATCTTTGACGTAAAAGTTTGAAATAGTTGTTTTCTTCTTTGTTTTTGTTCTAAGGTGATTCCTCTTTTTTTTTTTTTTTTAAAGGTAAAGTAATAAATTTATTGAATCAGAAAGAACTCAGTACAATAGAAGAGCAAGCCACAAGTTACAGATCCCAAATGGATATAGACCTAACTAATTCAGGAACATTCAGTTCTTTAAAATCAGGTGTAACAGACACCCAAGAAATCAGCTTGCTGACAGCCTGCTGCACTATCTCCTCAGTACTCTTAGCTTTATTGCTGAAGATTCTTCTATTCCTTTCAGACCAAATTACCGACATCACTGCTGCAGGAATAGTTCTCCAAATTAAACTTCCTTTTTTCTTCAAACCTTGGAGATTCCAGCAAAGCAGCAGGTCTTTCACAGAATTAGGCATGACCCAATTAAGACCAGCTGCACCTATGAAATGGTACCAGACTTTCGAAGAGATAGGACACTGTAAGCACAGATGGTCTGTGGACTCAGGCAATAAGCCACACAACCCACACATCAGAGAAAGGAGCTGAATACCCCTTCTGTCCAGGTTGAGTCTTGAGAGACATTTGTTCAGCACCATAGTCCAAACAAGGAATATAGACTTCGAGGGAGCACAAGACTTTTTTTTTTTTTTGATCAATAGGGAGCACAAGACTTCCATACCTGCTGGTAGGGGAACTCAGTAACCCTCGTACTACTAAGCTTCAAAGTAAGGGATTTGACTGAGAAACAGCCATCCTTACTCCAGGACCAGCCCTATTCATCTTCACCTGCAATGTCTATTGTCTGCTCCTGTAAAATCTGCAGAAGCTGCATCACACCTTCTATTTCCCAATCAAATACTTCTCTTCTGAACTGAGGATTCCAGATCACTGAGTTAGAAATCACATAAGACTCTGCCACTGATATTTCTTGATTAACTGTACATTGGAACAGAAGGGAAAACGCCTCAACTAAAGGTCTGTCCATGCACCAGGGATCTTTCCAGAATTTCAGCCTATTTTCACTTCCCACCTTAAACCTCACTCCCTCATACATCACAGGAAGAGATTTTAGAATCCCTTTCCAAACCGAACAACCCATGTTGTATGGATCCTGAGACTTCCAATTACCCCAATCCACACCAAATTTTGTTGCAATTAGGGACCTCCACCAAGGCGATTCCTCATTATCCATTGTTCTTTGATGTAATCTTCTTCTTCTTAATAATTTTTTGTTTTATTTATTTACTACAACAAAAAAGTGTTTCATAAACATCCATACTTATACCATGGGTCTAATCCTAGCAGTTGAGACCCCTGACAAAGCATAAAATGCCCCTTGCACTTTTTTTTTTTTGCACTTTGTGCATTTAAAACATTGGGGGAAATTATGTTGCTCAAGGCTTTCCTTAGTCTGTTGGCTAATACCTTTGCTATGATTTTGTAAATGCTGCCGATTAGGTTCATAGGTTGATAGGCCTATAGTCTTCGTCTCTTGCCCCTTGAATCTTTGTGATTAGAAGGATGGAGATTGAATTTGCTGCATTTGAGATAGAGACCTCATGAAATTTCTTCGTAACCTCCAAAAAGAACCTGTTTTAGAAAATACCAATATCTCTCTTCTAGTAATCAATTAGGAACCCGTCGGGGTTGGGATCTTTGTCTCCCACTAGATCATTCATTCGTTGCAATAAATATCTTCTTAAAAGGCTATGGAAGTTGTAAAATCATTATTTTTTATGTGAGAAATAAGAATTTCAGACCCTAACATAGATTTGTTCGGGCTTGCCTTGAGGGGTGTGCTACAAAGGCGACTCATAGAATCAAGAATGCAATATGTTTTACATCACATTAACCACTTGAAGCAATGCAATTAAGGAAAAAAAAGAGATTGTGGGTTTTACATGCTTGAAAATGCTTTATACGTTTGTTTTTATTTTTAAATTTTCATTTGAATACACTTTACATGTTATGTTTATATATTTTAATTTTAGATAATAGGTTTTTTAAATCATTTATTTTAAAATATAAGTTTATATTTTTATTAACATTATGTTTAACATTTTTAAATTTTTTTGCATTTTTTAATTTTTTTTTGGAATTTTCTGACTTTTTTTGATTTTTTAGCTTTTTCTTTTTAATTTTATGCTTTTCTTAAAAAGGCATGCGCCATTAATATTGCAGCCAATCCAATTCTTCATGACAGGATCAAGCACATTGAAGTCGACAAGCACTTCATAAGGGAGAAAGTTGAAAAGGGGGAAGTTTGTACTCCTTACATCAGTTCCAAGGAACAACTAGCTGATGTCCTTACTAAGGGTCTTCACTATTTGTGACATAATGAACTGTGTGACAAGTTGGGCATAATTGACATATATGCTCCAACTTGAGGGGGGAGTGTTGTAATGTGTATGTAGAGGCCTGCGGCCTACTAAGGGGTTTTTTGTCTTTTTCTCAGTGTATTAGTTATGAACTGTTGCCCTAAGTATAAATATTAACTTAGGCACCGCCAGCTACAGTACTTTTGAATAGATTTTTCTTTTCTCTCTTCTCTCTTCTCTTCTCCCTTCTCTCTTCTAGGTCTGCCGAACTACAGAATCATTTGCCATTACAACCTGCATGACTGCACCTGAACTGGGTCTTTTCTAGTACCCTTTCTAACTTCTTAAATAGCTGGCATATTGAAGGTCTATCTAGCAATGGCACACTTATTTGGGCCCGGGGGAGTATGCTTCCTGCAGATGTGTTCTGGACTACTTGGATGGAGAGGAACAGCAGGATTTTTGAAGGAAAATCCTCTCAAATAGATTAAATCATACACAACATGTTAGCAAAGATTTTCTCTTGGTTGTGGGAGACTCTGAGAGCTGAAATTATGGCTCTACTACAAGGCTTGAGATTGGCTAAGCAATGGGGATTTCAGAACTTTGAGGTGGAGGGAGATTCTCAACTGTTAATAGGATGGCTGCAGACAAAAAGTCTGGGTGTAAGGACTTTCAGACAACAGATAAGGGAAATACTGTGCTTAGCAAGGGAGGCTGGGGTAATATTCAAATGGGTAAGGAGATCAGCCAACTCTGTGGCTGATGGTTTGGCAAAACAGGGGACCTTCAGGGAGAACTTTTTCTGGGCTGTATTGTAACTTTCTAGTTTGATTGGGGTCAACACTCATTTTCTGAGTGGTTGACAATGTATAGTGATGAATTACTAATTTTAATGAAAGTTGCTGTTTCCAATCATTAGAAAAAGATTTTCTCTTGGGCAAAGGCCTCAAAATCACAAGTCACAACCAGTGCCCTCTTTTGTAATTACTATGTTTTCTGTTTTTTGGCTATTCTCACCTCTTGTAGAGCGACTCACTGTAATGGGTTTACCCATTCTATACTTTTTTTTTGTAGGCACATTTTATACAATTAGTACAATATACTTTTTCTCAAAAAATGCATATTTTTTTGAATTTTTTGAATAGGAAATTATTGGAATGTTGCAGTCTGTACATTGGTTGCCATGCTTAATAGTTTACTAAAGAAGTTCATGGTCATACACATATTGCTTGCTCCATGTTATTTATACTAATTCATCTTTTGGTTTATTTTCTGTTTGATTTCATTGCAGACAGCTAAAGGTGCAAAAATTTTTAGTGCTGCAGTAGCTGCTACCAGTGAAGGCCAACAAACTGGGAAGGAGGGAGAAGAAAAGCAGAAGCTGCACACACACTCTTATTGTTGTTTAGATTATGCACAGGTTGCTCTTTTTTATAAATCTACTCATATATCTCTTAATGGAGCTTAGTTTTTATTTGATAACAAGGCTCCATGGCGAAGATTATATATACTTTTGCCTTTTCTTTCTTTAATATCAGATAAATAGTTAAAAAAATATTGGATAAAGTTAGCTTTTCAGATAGGCATGCGGCAAGTGGGGGAATGATTGAAACTACTGTGTTGAAAGTACCTAAATTAGCTTGCTTTTGTTTTTTTAAATTTTAGATAACAAATTTCCATCAATAATCTTAATTTGCTACCATTTATGGGAGTTTCATTTTCATATCCCATGTTCTGTGTAAGTCTTGGTTCAACTTTTGGGCCTTTGTTTCTCTAGGTTGTATCCACATATTTAGATGGACATTGATATCATCAAGACCATGGGGAATATTTGGAATAATACATTTGTGTTATTGTCCTGGACAGTTAGCACCATTATGAACCCACTATTACCTATATTGTTTTTTTATATACTAATTGATAAAAGAATGTTGAAAGATTTGGGCTACTGTATCTGTTGAAAGGCCTAATAGTGAATATGTTGCAGATATATGATGTTGTGAGGTACAGGTTGCACCGTATGAAGAAAAAATTAAAAGATGAATTGGAGGACAGAAACACAGTTCAGGAATATATATGCCCTGATTGTGGGAGAAGGTCTTAATCACTTCTTTCTTTGCTTCTACTTTCCATTTATGTATTGTTGTATCGGCATATTTCCTTAATACTCCAGAATTATGCGGTATTCTTGTGTTCAGGTATAATGCTTTTGATGCAATGCGGCTGGTTTCCCCCAATGATGAATATTTTCATTGTGAAAATTGCAATGCTGAACTTGTTGCTGAGAGTGACAAATTGGCTGCAGAAGAAATGGGAGATGGGGATGATAATGCGAGGAGGAGAAAGCGTGAAAAGTTGAGGGATATGCTTCAAAAGATGGAGGCTAGTATAGTCGTTCATTATAAGATATATACTGTTTTGTTCTCGAGACTGTTTCAATGTAAAGGGGATGTGGAGCTTTTCAAATTGAAATGTTTCAGCTATTATTTCCACCCCCTTTTTAGTTAAAATGTTGTTCTGTCTTAAGCTGTTAGTCTTTCAATCTTGTTATCTGAATAATCAGGTCTTTAGGAAGTATTGGAATTAATAATTCCCGATCTTTCTTCATAGTCCAATATGCCATGTTCTATGTTGATTTTGATGTTTATTTGGAATAAATACGTTGCATTTCCTACCAGTTGATTGCTTCAATACCTTTAACAGTTTATTTAATTGGAAATCATTTCTATTTTAATCAATTTGCTTCAATATGATAGATACTTGTAGTTAATTTTTTTGACCAGTAACTGTTAGTATATTGATATGTTAAAAGGAACAGTTAACAGTGTAATAATTATGTGCCAAAAACATCCCTTCATTTTGACTTCATGTAATTTTGAGTTTTTCTTAATGGTGAAACTGGATTCATGTAGCCGACCCCATATAGTTGGGACAAAACTTGGATGATGCTGATACCTCTTTACTAGTAGTTGAATACTTATCATTTTATCTCTGAAGTTTCACAGTAAATGAAATATTGCCCTTTTCCTTCCTAAATTGGACAAGCTGGAAATCAGTGCAGGTACAACTAAAGCCATTGATGGATCAACTTGCCAGAGTGAAGGACTTGCCTGTTCCTGAATTTGGAAGTCTCCAGGCATGGGAAGCTCGAGCAAATGCTGCTGGACGTGCAGCTAATGGTGATTCTGGTGCTAATGATTCATCTAAATCATCTCAAGGACAAGGTTATGGTGGTACACCAATGCCATTTCTTGGTGAAACAAGGGTGCTCCCCCTCTCCCTATCTAAAATTTAATAGCTTTAGGATTTGCATGAAATGGTTTTCTGTTTTGATACTTGTATGCCACGCACATGCAAGTGGTCTGATATTTAGGATGAAAACAAATTCTTAAGCACTTCATTCAATCTTTTATAGAGAAACCATTCCAGGGCATTCAGTTTTAACTTTTTCTTTGGTTTTTTTGTACTGAATCCTTATTTCTATGATTTCTCACAAGAAATACTCTTGTATATTTCCACTATAAAACTTTTTAATGTATATGAGCTGATGCATCTTTTTGGCTATACTAATACAACTTTTTCAAAAGAAATTATTAGTTTCAGTCAACTACTCCTTTTATTTATTTTTTGGTAAAATCAATTACTCTTTTTATATGTTTATATTTCTTGAGTTTCTATGCCTAGGAGTTTTTAGGATCCTAATTAGGAGTGAGCTGCAGTTTTTGTAATTGCTAAATTTCTATTTTAGTCAAAGCTTTGAGGAGTTTGTTATATATCCATCCAGAATAATAGAATTGAATGAGAACTAAGCTAGTTTTATTCTTCCTTGTAGAGCCGCTTTTCTTCTCTTCATGAAATAAGTCTTGGAGAAGCACATAATTTCTTCTTTTCTCTTTTCCATTTTCTAGTAGTTATTTTCTCGTAGAAGAACAGAGCCTACTTTTGGGATTTTGAAGCAAGGCTACTCATCGACCTTGTCTTTTTTTTTTTTTTTCTGTAAAAGATAAGGTATTGTATTAAAACGCAAAAAGAAAGAAGATATACAATCAGCCCCAATTACCTGTACAATGAGAAGCTGTATTGGAGGAAACCCCAAAACTAAGCCTTTAGGCATTTACAGATAAAACTATCCAAAACTAAACTCTTTGTCAAAAAAAGTAACTGTATGTCTAGATTTAAAAAGTGAGTGATCAGGCAACCATAATACAGCACGCCCATTATATTTTTAAGAACTTCCTCCTTTGAAATGCGATGCCCTTCGAAGATTCTCTGATTCCTTTCACGCCAAGCTACCCAGAATACAGCTGCAGGAACAGTGTTGCAAGCAACTCTTCCAGCCTCAGTTAGACCCTTTAGCCACCAAGCAAGCAAAAAACTCTTCACATCAGAAGGAAAACACACCTTAACCCTGAACAATTAGAGGTTTCTGTGCTTTTATTGCACAAGACACAACTTTCATCCTGCACTTGAATGTCCCTTCTAACTAGGTTTTCTCTATTCTGAATTCTGTCTAACACTGCTGACCTCACAAAAAAAGACACTACTGAAGGGACATTCCTTATCCAAATCTTCTTGTCCTGGAAAACAGAAAACTCCTCCCTTGTCAGGCTGTTATAGAAAGATTTGACAGAGAATTCCTGAGTTTTCAAATCTCCATTTAATCTGACACTGTATAAAGTCTGCAGCAAACTTAGGAGAGAGTTTACCTCCCAATCACTAGGCTAGTTCATATCAGAGCTAATATGCCTCCTAAAAAGGCCTTTGAAGTTTGAACTTTGATCTTATTTCCAATGGAAAAACCAGCAAAGTTACTATGAAGACAAATAAAGGAATTATTGTTGCGGCAACAAGAGATGGCAGGGCAACGAGAAGAGAGACACAAACAACACAAACAAGACCTGTTACAACATGAACAAGAGTTTAAGGTAGAGTTGATCACACAATTAAGAAGTTGAATCAAGCAGCAGGCACAACCCTAAAAAACCACATTCTAGTCAGTCAAAAGAGTTTGTTGGGGAACCCAGCCTCAGAAATCTATTTCAGATGCTTTACTAGCTTAGCAGGCCTATCTCAACTTTCATAGTGTTAGTCTTGGTCAAGGCCTTCTTCAGTCCACAAAATTTAAAAAATAACTTTTCTATCTACTATTAAACAAGCCAATTTGCGCAAACCAATAACTAATAAGGTTGGTGTGAAGCGCTTTTTCTATGGAGAATGGAGTCATGTTGTAGCAGACTGCATGCATACCCAATACGCACTATTTGTGCAAGAAGTTAGAGAGATTGAAAATCAATTACCGCTAGAAGAAACTGAAGGTCCTAATAAAGAAAAAGCAAAGGATACAAATCATGCTCTCTATGAAGACTTCTGTGGTCCTAGTTTAATTAATAGACGATTATATTATGTTCCAAAGGGTAACAGTGAATGTTTGTTGAAGCATAATACCTTTCCCATTAAGTACACTATTCCTGGTCATTGTGCCACACTTGATATTAGACCCAGGTAGGTGTGAGAATGTAATTTCCCAACTCCCAATAAGTTCAACTTGAAGAAAGAGCTTCATCCACAATTTTACATGCTTGTATAATTGGATAAAGACCATGAGGTAAATGTTATTAAATATTGTCTCGTGTCATTTACCATTTATGATGCATATAAGAATACTTTGTGCTGTGATGTGCCCATGGATGCACACCATCTTTTCCTCGGTAGACCTTGAGAGTTTGATAGAAAACTTAAGCATGATGCTAGACCAAGAGCTATACCTTTTATAAGGATGGTAACAAGTTTACCTTTATGCCTTCTAAAGGTGAACAAGAACTTGAAAAAGGGGAAGAACATAGTATGTCTTTCTAGACCTGAATTTGAGAATGGGCTTAAACAATAGAAGATTGTATTTGCTCTTCTCATACTAACAAGGTAGTGATGGTGTTCCAGAACAAGTACAACCCCTATTAGAAGAGTTTAAGGATGTTTTGACTGACGAATTGCTACCTAAATCGCCTCCTATGTATAGTGTGCAACATCTTATTGATCTTATACTTGGTGCATTCCTTTTCAACAAGCCTCGTTACAGGACGCCACTAAAAGAGCAAGCTGGTCAACATTGTTATAAACTTGTCTTTGAAGTTGGAGATGAAGCGTAGGTGCATCTTTCTAAAGAGTGGTATCATAGTGGAGAGCATCATAAGCCCCTTAAAAGATTGGTCCTTGTGAGGTTCTAGCAAGGATTATTGATAATGTCTACAAAGTAAAGTTGCCACTAGATTTGCAATAGTTGTCATTTCCAATGTATGACATTTTTTACTTTATATTATGGGGGGACCATGATAGTGAGAATTAGAGGGCAAGTTCTTTTCAGGGGGATGGGGGATGTGACTGATGTAATTCAGCCATCTATAGAAATAGAGGATACATCGAATCAATTTCTAGAGAGGTTTGAGCATCCTGAAGTTACTAAAACATATGAGAGGAGGAATAATTGCCTACATCCAGATTTGGATGTTGATGGCAGTTTCTAAATTTAAACTTTCTATTTTTATGTTTTCAAACCATCTATTGTTTTCTTTTTGAGTGTCCAATTTTTTTTGAAGGTCTGCAATTAGTATTTTCCTATTTTCTTTAGGAAATTATTAGTTTAAGCGAAATACTATTTTGTGAGTTTTTATTCTTAGAAGTTCTTAGGACCCTAATTAGGAGTCAGCTGTAACTTTAGTAATTGCTAAATTTTTGAATGATGTAATTCAGCCATCTATAGAAATAGAGGATACAACGAATCAATTTCTAGAGAGGTTTGAGCATCCTGAAGTTACTAAAATATATGAGAGGAGGAATAATTGCCTAAATCCAGATTTGAATGTTGATGGCAGTTTCTAAATTCAAACTTTCTATTTTTATGTTTTCAAACCATCTATTGTTTTCTTTTTGAGTGTCCAATTCTTTTTTGAAGGTCTGCAATTAGTATTTTCCTATTTTCTTTAGGAAATTATTAGTTTAAGCGAAATACTATTTTTTGAGTTTTTATTCTTAGAAGTTCTTAGGACCCTAATTAGGAGTCAGCTGTAACTTTAGTAATTGCTAAATTTTTTACTTAATCAAAGCTTTGAAGGGTTCTATAGATACATGTAAATATATCTAGAACAGAGGATTGTAAATTTGTATATATGTTCCTCATCTTAATGAATTTCATATTAATTATCACACACACACACACGCCCACACAAAAGTGAAGGCAAGCTTTGCTTGGTATAGATCAACAGAAGTGCTTGGCTGCTTGCCTGCTTGCTGATGCGATGTCTAGGAAAGGGTTGAGCAGGGCACAAATGTTATGGGTCCATTTGATATAAAAAGCAAAGTATAGGGTAAGGAATATGCCTCAATAGGGTGATTGACACTTACTTCTTGGGGGATGCTCAGCATTTGCATATACTCATTCTTTTAGGCTGCATTTGGCATTCCTTATTTAAAAGACTTTTCTCCTCAAAAGGGGCAAGTCCTTAAACTAAGAAATGCCAAATGCAGCCTTAACATAATTAATAAAATTATCAGTTCCCAATCAAAGAAAATGAGTGATTTAATTTTTATTTTTCCTTGTAGCTACCTTTCTTCTCCTCTTGAAATCAGTGTTGGAGAAACATGTG
Source organism: Nelumbo lutea (assembly GCF_056320005.1). Lineage (NCBI taxonomy): Eukaryota > Viridiplantae > Streptophyta > Magnoliopsida > Proteales > Nelumbonaceae > Nelumbo > Nelumbo lutea. Next base: position 21,763,293 of record NC_142686.1, on the reverse strand, counting down.
ACTTCTTTTCTCTTTGTTATTTTATGATAGTTCTTTGCTACTGGAAGAAAGCCTGCAAGGCAGCAACTACTGTATGGATTTTTCCCTATATTCAGAGCCTACTTCGTGGAATTTTGACTCAAGGCTATACACGTTGCCTTCTACCTACCAGCCCATATGATTGTTTCTATGGCAACTTCACTTCTTATCCCTGTAACCAACCAGTTGGTCTTCAGCTAGTTTCTATAATATTTTCCATCAAGGAAGTAATTGAATAAAATATTTGAGCTAATAGTTATTCAGCTAAGATTATAATAAATTTGCAATATCTATAAACAGTTTTATGACTGTCTCTTGGCAGGTTGAAGTTGCTTTATCTGGTGTTGAGGTCAAGGAAGAAGATAGCAAGCCCGATGCTGCATCTACATCTATGAAAGTTTTGCCTCCTTGGATGATTAAGCAAGGAATGAACCTTACAAAAGAACAACGTGGGGAGGTGAAGCAGGAACCAAAAGTTGATCATAATTTAACATCTTCAGGATTGTCTGATGACAAGAAGTCAAAAGTTAATGACAAAGAGGATGAAAAGGACATACAGGTTGTTACAGAGAGATGAATGCTGGAGTATTTTTTCTGGTTTTTTATATATGTACCTTTTATCAGTAAGTTCAAGGAAAGCCATTTTTATATCTGTTATTTCTAATCATCGTCATCATCATCTAAGCCTTGTCCCAACTATATGGTGTTGGCTACATGAATCCTGTTTTGAAATTCCTTTCTACTCAGTGCCATACCATTGTTAAGTTATGGGTGCTTAAATCTTTTTTTTTTCATTTTTTTTTTATTTTTTACTTTCAATTTCTTTTTGGTCTGCTACTAGCTTTTCTAGCCCCTTCAACTTGTAACAGATCACTTTTCCTAACAAGCACTGTAGGTTGCCTTTTATGGACATGACTAAACCATCTCAATCTATTCTCATTTTATCACCACCTATTGGAGTTACTCCTTGGTTCATTTGAATTCGTTTCTAGCCCTGTTCTTTCAAGTATTAGCATTCATCTATCTGAGCATAAACATTTCTGCCACACTATTTTTGGACACCTGTTTCTTAACTGCCCAACACACACTCTGCTCCATACAAAATAGTTGGCTTTACATCTATTTTATAGAATTTTCTTTTCAGTTGAAGTGGTATTTGCCTATCACATAAGACTGAGTGCACCCCTCTATTTTGTCCATCCTCTAATTCTATGGGTGATGTTCTCCCCATTTTCTCCTTTGTTATGAATTATTGAACCAAGGTAATGGAAGAGGTCACATTGAGTTATCTCTTGATCTCCAATCCTAAGTGTACTCTGGCTTGCACTCCTATTATTATTAAATTTATATTGCATGTATTCTATTTTAGTCCTAATTATTTTAAACCTCTTATTTCTAATGCAACTGTCCTTAAACCTAATTTTGCATTTAATCCTTCACTAGTTTCATCAATTAATACTGTTTCAGCAGCAAACATCATACACCATGGGACCTCCTCTTGAATATGTTTAGGTAATTCATCCATGACTTGTGCAAATAGACAAAGACTAAGTGCTGAACCTTGGTGAAAATCCATTGTAACTGCAAAATCAGATGTCTCTACTACAGGTGCCCTAACATTTGATTTTGTACCGTCATACATATCATTAAATAGGTGCACATTATACCTATTTGAGACTCCTTTGTTTTCCAAAACCCATCATATTGCCTCTCTAGGTATCTATAGTATGCTTTCTGTAGACCAGTGAAAAACCATATGAAGATCTCTGTTTTTCTCTCTGAACTTTTCTATCAATCATCCTAGTAGAAAGATTCCTTCCATGGTTGATCTCCCTATGATTTTTAACTTTTTCTTTAAGCTCAGTTCGTTGGTATTTTCTGACTTTTTACAGGATGCATACATTCAAGCTTATTATGCTGCATTTATCAAGAGGCAACAGGAGCAAGAAGCCGAAAAGAAGAAACAACAAGAATCGGAGAATGCAAGTAATGCTCCTAATGACATATCTTCTGATCGTAAGGTTGGAATGAAATCAAAACGTCAAGAGGATGAGAGGGATGATGATGTTGAGTGGGAAGAGGCTCCAACTACAGGTATTCATCAATAAACTCTATCCACACTTTCAAATAGCTCTCTCTAGAGGAAATCTTATTCTGCATAGAACACTACAAGCATTATCTTTATGCACCATATGAATTCAATATTCTTTTCTGGGAAGATGTGATTGCTATTAAAATGACTTGTTTCTGTATGCAAGAAGTAATTGGATGGGCTCTAAATGGTGTCAAGTTTCATGGTCTAAAACTCATGATTAGGATGGGCGCTTGTATATCAATTGGGTTCCTCTTAAAATTGAAGAAAATTCATTCTTGTTATAAGATGAAACATTCTTATTTGTCATCTACATCTAGTTCATTATTTTTATTACTCTAAGGGTCCATTTGGTTTGTTGTCGGAATCGGAATGGTTTATTCCCATAGTCCGTTTAGTTCAAAAGGAATGGGAATGAAAATTGGAATCAGCAGGAATGGGATTTCATTTCCGAGGGGGAGGGAATGGCCATTCCCTCAAATGGGAGAAGGCCATGCCACCAGGAATGGGAATGGGATTCCAATTCCGCCCAACCAAACAGTTGGAATAAGAATAGCCATTCCGATTCCAATTCCAGACCCCTATTTCTGCAAACCAAATGGGGCCTGATTCAATTTCAAGTGTCTTAGTTTATCTCTGGTATCTCATTATTTGCATGAGAAATGTTTTCTTTTGGTCAATTTGTTTTGTTCAAGTGGCTTAGTATCCATTTTCCTTGTTTCTTTTAAGAAGATCAAGAGTATACTTCCTTTGAAATATAGACGATCCCCTCATGGACCTTGTCACTTTAATGCCCAAGAAATATTTAAGATCTCCACAAATCTTCATTTGCAAACTTAGAGGCCAAAAAAATCTTAAGCTTCTCAATCTTCACATGATGATCACTAATAACAACTATTATCAACATATACAATAATAGCAGATGTAGGACCATTTTCAAGCTTAACAAAAAATGTATGATCTGTCCAGCTTTGAGTGCACCCAAATTGCTTGATAACAATACTAAATCATTCAAACCAAGCTCTTGGAGTTCAACCTGCAAACCTTCCTTGAAGGTATCACAACACCAAGAGGAGGAAGCATCTACACTTCTTTTTTCAGTTCACCATGGAGAAATCTAACTAATGCAGAGGCCAAGATTTATTAGTAACCAAAGCCAATAGAACCCTTATTGAATTGTCTTAGCAATAGGAACAAAAGTTTCTATATAAGCAATACCATAAGTTTTGGTATAACCATTTGCAACAAGTCAAACCTTGTACCTCTCCATAGACCTGCTTGATTTGTATTTAAATATAAAGACCCTTCTACACCCAACTGGTTCCTTCCCTTTCATAAGATCCACCATTTGCTAGGCTTCATTTTTAATTAGAAGCCCCATTTCATTATTTGTGGTAGCTTTCCATTTTGGTTTAGGAAGGGCTTTAGATACACTTTTAGGAATAGGAATGGATGATATGGCTGTAAGGAAGGTTTTATAAGACATGGATAAATGAGAGTAGGAAATAAATCTTGACATAGAATGTAAGGTACACTAACTCCTTTTCTTTGGGCAATAGGAAGATTGGGGCCATCAACATGAGATTCAATGTGAATAGGAGAGTCATCAATAGGAATATTGAGTAAAGAACCATCAATAGACATTGAAAATGGAATAACTTGGGAAGGTACTACAAGGAAAATGGAACATGAGAGTTTTCTTCGAATATGTCTGGTTCTTCATTTCTCTGGTGCATCCCTTCAAACAAAGAGGTTGAACCTGCTCTGCCTTTGCGATGGAGGAACCTGCAGAAACTGACGGTGAGAAAGATGGAAGGGAATAAGTGGCTCATCGTCTTTGCGTCGTAGGAAGAAGCTAGCGGGTCCCTCTTGTCTGGCTTGTCATCGTTAAATGGCCTGCAAGTCTCACTGTCGTGTTGGTCTCTTCGAGGTTGCTCGGAGAGGGGCTTGCGAAAGGCTTTGGAAATGGTAGATTAGAATATTCGACATACCTCTCTCAGCCTGGTGCCCTATGGTGTTCAAGGAGATCGGAAATGCGACTGGTATTGCAGTAGATCCGAGTAACTCGGCATGGAGAAACCTCGAAGCCCTTTATCTGCTGGTCTGGAGCAGGTCAGTGAAAGATATCCCTAAATCCTTAGAGCTGGTGGTGGGGGGCTTGAGATACCTCCTACTGATCGCAGTAGAGGACTTTGAATAATTTGATAAAAAATTCTTTACAATTCTTGGCACTTCATCCCTGGAGAGAAAAGCACATAACCAGACATATCTTGTGCAATCATTCACAAATATGATAAAATATCGTATGGCACCCATAGCAGAAATAGGAAAAGGTCCACGAGCATTAAAATGAACAATATCAAAAGGAGCTAAACTTCTTTTATTAGTATGGTACAATGATGTTCTACATTGCTTTGAATACTGATACACTTCACAACAAAGACTACACACTGACACAAACAAATAATTCAGGATTAAAGACAATCAGCAACTGAAATTAAGATGACCCAATCTAGAATGCCATGGAGATATGCTAGACTTATTTGGATGCTGACTGATGTATTCCAAGGCAGATGACTGACAAGAGTCTAGAAGAATTTGAGGCTCTAGTGGTCTGTGCGTATAGTAAATTGCCACCCTAGAGGGTAGGATCTCCACTGTTGGACAACTAACACCATGGCTATTAACTCCTTTTTGTAGGCTGATTTGGACATGGTGGAATTTTAGAAAGCTTTGCTAAGAAGGCCAGAGGTTTCCCATCCTGCATAGGTACAGCTCCCACCCCTGAATTGGAAGCAGCACACTTGATGACGCTTTAGAGAAATCTGGTAGGGCTAAGGTGGACAGTGAGGACACAACTGACTTGAAATTTTGAAGGCCTGCTGGGCTGTTTGCTGTTGGAACCTAGTTGAATGAGCCTTTCTTCAACAACTGAGTTAGCGGGCCTGCTCTCCTTCCATAATCTTTATTAAACTGCTGGTAGTAGCTGGTGAGTCCAAGGAATCCCCTGAGGTCCCTAACTGATCTAGGCTCGGGCCATTGAACCATTGCTTCTATCTTTTCTGGGTCTGCTGCCACACTTCCGTTCCCCACAACATGTCCCAAATACTATATCTGAGTTATCCCAAAGGCACATTTGCTTTCTTTAGCATACAAGTTGTTTTCATTGAGAGTTTTAAGAGCAATCAGAAAATGGACCAAGTGTTGTTCACTTGTTCCCACTTTGGGCTGTACACAAGAATGTCATAAAAGAAACCAAGATAAATTTACTAAGTAGGGCCTGAAGGCATCATTCATAAGAGCCTGGAAAGTTGGGGCATTTGTTAGCTCGAAGGACATGACTAGAAACTCGTAATGACTGTCATGGGTGCGGAAAGCAGTCTTATGTACATCATCTTCATGGACCTGGATTTGATGATAACCAGCCCGTAGGTCAACTATGGAAAATGCCCTAGTCATATGCAACTCGTCCAAAAGATCATCAATGATGGAATGGGAAAACTGGCCTTTAATAGTTACATGATTCAAGGCCCTATAATCCATGCTGAACCATCAAGTTCAATCTCTCCTTTTAACTAGAAATGCGGGTGAGGAGAATGGATATGGCTGGGTTGTATCAGCTTCTTGTCAAGTAATTCCTGGACCATCCTCTTGATGGTAGTGGGGCTAATGGTATGGTTTCACATTAGTTGGAACAGTTCCAAGTAAGAGGGGAATCCGGTGTTCATGCATGCGACTAGGTGGTATGCCTGGTGGCTCCTAGAACACTTCAGTGAACTCAGTGAGTACGTCCTGTAGTTGAGAAAAATATGGGTGGTCTTCATTGGGCCCAAGGGGCTGTGATATTGTTGGGCTAAGTGTTACAGTCCCCAAGTGCATGAAAATGGGCTGCCCTGGGTCCCAAATTGAGGCAATACTCTCCCTCATTGATCCCCCACCAAAGTGGCCTTGTATTATGGATCACACTCCCTTCTTTCATAAAATCCATTGTTAATCGGGCCCAATCACAAAATACTGGCCCAAGCTGATCCAGCCACTGCACCCCAAGACAATATTGGCCCTACTGAATTCCAATGGGTGAAGATCCATAGAAAATTGGTGAGCCTGAATCTTCAGTGTCAGCTTAGTGTAAATCCCATCACACTTCAGTTGGCTGCCATTGGCCATGTGCACCATGAAGGCAAGAGTGGGCTACACCACCGGGCCTAGTTACCTCACAAGGGGATGGGTTATAAAGTTCATTGTAGTCTCATTGTCAATCAGAATTGCCATGTGGCACCCTTCCAAAAGCCTTGTAACCCTCATAGTTTGGGGGGAAGTTAGCCCAATAAGGGCCTGTAGAGAGATCAAGGGTTTTAGTCTCCTGAGGGTCGGTCATGGAAGTTGGTTATATCTCCTGGTCACCCCCTTCCTCCTCATAGTCTGGCCCTTTGGTTTGTAACAAGAAAGCTTGTTGGGCCTTGCATCGATGCCCAAGCCCAATCTTCTTCTTACAATTGTAACATAACCATTTCTCCCTCTTTTCTTGCATCTTAGCCCATGTTAGCCTCTTAAAGGGAATTTTAGGTCGAACTAAGTTGTTATTGGGTTTCCCCAAAAGCCAATTTGTTTAATAACTACACCCAGGTTCTAGTTGATTGGCTCACTTGGCTAGCCCAGTTGCCTGACCCGACTCAAATTCTCTTTCTATAACTGGGCCAGCCTAGCCGTTTCCATCACCATGATAGGTTGCATGGCCTTCAACCCCAACCTTATCTCCTCCTTCAACTCCCTAATAAAACAACCAACTAAAACCTTGTCCGGTGACTCCAACCACCCTTGTGGGTAGCTAGGCATTCAAACTTCACCTAATATTCCCTAACAGGTCCCATCTGACTTAGTTTTGATAAGGTTTCGTCGTAGCCTACGAATCCTGTCGGCCTAAATCAAGCTGTGACTGTGTCAGTTAGGTCAAGCTAGGTCATCCGAGAATGGGAGCGGTGGTACCATTGGTACCAGAGAACTGCCTTTTCCTTCGAAGTATAGTGAGGCTAAGGGCACCCTATTAGGTTCAGGTACTTTATTATAATCAAAATATCGCTCAACTTGGAAGATCTAGGGAATTGGGTCATCGCCAGTAAAAGTAGGGAAAACCAGTTTAATAGATTTATCAGCCATTGCCCCAGGTCACTGCTCACTACTGGTACTCGATCCTTCTAGCTCACTTTCCTTGCTCCCACCTTGAGACATCTGGTTGACCATGGACAACACCGCCAATAGACACTCTTGTGTTTGCCATTGTGCCTTGCTCTGATACTAGATGATAAGTTCTGCCTATCACAAGGTTCCTTCAATGGGAACCCACCTCTAGAGAAAAAGAGAAGAAGGAGAATTGGAATGTGTAGAAGATCAAGACTGTAATCAGTCTTGAATCCTAAAAGGTTTTAGGTTTGTAAAACATAAGAGAAGATGAGAGAAAAGGAGAGAATAGAAGAGAAGCAAGAGAACACAAGTTGCTGAAAGGAGGGACAGATTCTAACAGATCTGCCGCCGCCACTCTCTTAATATTTATAGGTTTATGTTTAGTACATGATGAAAGGACACATCTGCCCTTGGTACTTACATAATAAAGAAAGTAAATAAAACTGAAATAAATAACAGCTGAATTAGCAAACTGACACTACTATAACTGAAACAAATACTGCTGTCCTACGAACACAGTGGGGACCACTGCAGTGGGGCCCACATTAGTGTTCTCTACACTCCCCCTCAAGTTGGGAGTAGATGTCTATCATGCCCAACTTGGATAGGTCTGTCTCTAACTTCTTCCTTGGTACAACCTTGGTGAGGATATCCGCGAGCTGCATATTGGATGTGATGTACGGAAGACACACTTCTTGTGATATAACTCTTTCTCGCACAAAATGTCGATCAACTTCGATATGTTTGGTTCCGTCATGCTGCACTGGATTATGTGCTATATTAATGGCTGCTTGATTATCACAATATAGCATCAGAGGCTTCTCATACTCAATACCCAACTCAAGTAGAGATCTTAGCCATAGGATTTCAGCCACTCCATTGGCCATGGACCTGTATTCTGCTTCAACACTCAACCGGGAGACAACACTCTGCTTCTTACTTCTCCAGGAGACAAGGTTTCCTCCCACAAGGGCACAATATCCTGAGGTAGACCGTCTGTCATCAAAACTCCTAGCCCAATCGGCATTCGTATAGACCTCCACCTTCATGTGGTTATTGTTCTTGAACAGTATACCTCTACCTGGGCATCTCTTCAAGTATGCTAGTATTCTTTCTGCTGCTAGAAGGTGCGTGGTTCTAGGAGAATGCATGTACTGACTGACAACACTAACTGCATAACTAATATCTGGCCGAGTGAGGCACAGATATAAGAGCTTTCCCACTAACCGTTGGAACATGACTTTGTCTTCAAGCAGCTCTCCACTCTCTGCACTAATCATGTGGTTCTGTTCAATGGGTGTATCTGCAGGTTTAACACCCAGCTTTCCAGTTTTAGCCAACAGATCTAAAACATATTTCCTCTGTGAGACAAAGATCCCCTGTTTAGATCTAGCAACCTCAATACCCAAAAAATACCGTAGTGGACCCAGATCTTTCACCTCAAACTTTTGATGAAGGAGCTGTTTGAGGGACTCAATCTCATGGCTGTCATTTCCTATCACCACAATATCATCAACATATACTGCAAGTAGTGTCAATGAAGACTCCACCCTCTTGATGAACAGTGTATGATCTGATTGGGCCTGTACATAACCGAACTTCCCAAGAGCTAGTTTGAATCTGTCGAACCAAGCTCTAGGTGACTGCTTCAAACCATACAATGCCTTATTGAATCGGCAGACCTTCTTACCTGTCTCTGTATCATAGTATCTAGGAGGCAACTGCATGTAAACCTCTTCCTGCAAGTCCCCATTCAGGAAGGCATTTTTAACATTCATTTGGTACAAAGGCCAAGTGTGGCTTGCTGCAAGAGATAATAAAACCCGAATGGTGGTCATCTTGGCTACCGGGGCAAACGCCTCCAAGTGATCTATACCATAAGTCTGAGTGAACCCTTTTGCAACTAGCCGAGCTTTGTACCTCTCAATGGAACCATCTGCATTGTGCTTTACAGTAAATACCCATCTGCATCCAACTGGTTTCTTTCCTTTGGGTAAGTCAACTAGCTCCTAGGTATTATTTTTCAACAGGGCATCCATTTCAACTTGCATTGCACTTCTCCACTCCGGGACTGATAGAGCCTCTTGCACTGTTCTTGGAATAGGGACATTGGAAATGGAACTAAGGTAGGACCTGTAGGTAGGTGATAGGCGCTCATAGGATAAAAAAATGGAAAATACAGTGGGCTGTAGATGTGGTACAATGTCGTTTCCCTTTACGGACTGCAATCGGAAGATCAAGGTCATCTGTAGGAGGTGAAATGGCAACAATAGAAGAAGTCTCTGTGGGTCCTGGGACTGTAATGCCTGGACCTGGAGCCGCATATGAGATTGGAGCTGGCCTGGACTACTGATGATCGGGATCAACCTGCCTGCACTGCCTGTGATAGACCCTCAACTCCTGATCCCTCTGGCCACCCTCACCATTGCAGCTCCCCCTCAACTCCCGATCCCTCTGGCCACCCTCACCATTGCAGCTCCCATCACCCAATGGAATAGGTAAAGGAACTACCCCACTCTCACTGCTCTCCCCCTGAAGACATGGACCTAAACCCCTACTCTCACTGCTCTCCCCCTGGAGACAAGGACTTAAACCCCTACTCTCACTGCTCTCCCCTTGAGGAGAAACCCGAGGATAATAGGGTGTCTCCTCAAAGAAAGTGACATCCATGGAGATGAACTTCCTCCCTGAGACAGGATCATAGCAGCAATACCCCTTTTGAATTCGTGCATAACCAAGGAAAATGCATTTGGAGGCCTTGGGTTCAAACTTGGAGTGATGGGGTCCGAGAAGCTGAACAAAGCAGGTACAACCGAATGTCTTAAGGGGAATAGAAAACAACTCCTCATGTGGGTATAGAAGGGAAAAAGGAGATCGCAAATCAAGAACCCGGGAAGGAATCCGATTAATAAGATAGACCGCTGTGAGGATAGCATCACCCCAGAAGCGAATAGGGACATTGGAGGTAAACATAAGACTTCTAGCCACCTCCAAGATGTGCCTATTCTTCCTTTCGGCAACCCCATTCTGTTATGGTGTATGAGGGCAAGAGCTCTGATGGATAACCCTATGAGTAAGAAGGTAAGATGCCAATGACTTAGCAAAGTACTCCTTTGCATTATCAGATCTAAGAACTTTAATCTTGGCATCAAACTTGGTTAGGATCATTTGGTGAAAGTTTTGGGTCAGGGCGGGAACCTCATCTCGTGAACGCATAAGATAAACCCAAGAAAAGCGGGTATGGTCATCAACAAATAACAAAAAATATTTGTATCCACCCATAGAAGGAATGTGATATGCCCCCCAAACATCCGTATGCACGAGATCAAAAGGACGATTACTCCTTTTATTACTCAATGAATAAGAGTTTCTACAATGTTTAGCAAACTCACAGCTTTCACATTGCAACTGGGACAACTCAATAGACTCAAACAAAGTAGGAAACAAACTCTTTAAGGATCGAAAAGACAAATGACCCAATCGGTTATGCCAAAGCATAACCGAACTCACACTCTGGGAAACAAGTGACCTCTTACCCACTGACTCTTCCTGACGAGAACTCTCTCCGAGCAGATAGATCCCATTCGTCTCACGGCCAGTCCCAATCACCTTTTTCGTCTCCAGGTCCTGAAAAACACACCGGTCAGGGAAGAAAGTTACTGAGCAGTTCATGTGTTTGGTAATACTACTGACTGAAAGGAGGTTAGTATCAAGCTTAGGAACATGTAAGATATAAGACAAGGAGATCGTATCTGATAACTTAATGTCCCCCTTCCCAGAAATAGGAACCAGGGAGCCATCAGCAATAGATACTCTATCCTTACCATATGACAAATGGTAAGAGGTAAACAATGAAGGCAAGCTAGTCATGTGGTCGGATGCACCTGAATCTATTACCAAACAAGGTTCAGTAGTACCTGGAGCTGAGGCATGGTAGGCTGAAGCTAGAGTACCTGAATTTACGGTTGTAAGCTGACAACCCATCTCAGAAAAACTACCATAACTGATGCTCCCAAAGCTGCCTTCTGCCTGATTTTTAAATTCAATCTCGGTCAAGTCTTAAAACAGCACTTGGACTACCAATCACAACCAAAAACAGTATAGGCCTGATTTGTATTCACAGTGTATGTGCACAATTGGGATAACTCTGATATGAAACCAACAAACAAACACAACAGTGGCTGTCCATAGAGCTCTAACCCCTTTAAGAGAGTTCGAAAACCCCCCAAAAAAACTCTGAAAAACAGCTTAGAAGGAGGTCTGATTTGCCTTTGCAGAATTAGGGTTTTAATCAGTCCTTAAAGTGATCAATTCAGTTGCATAATCTAATCAGTACTGTATAGATAGACTTGCAGTAGGGTTAATATGAAACCCTAGAATCTGATCAATGCCAACAATAAACCTGAGGACAGCTCTAGGTAGATCACAAGGTTCAGTCCAGCACTAGGGCTTGCTGCAAGATCACTTTAACCTATCTTTTCTTAGAAAAGTAAATGACTTACAAGAAAAGAATTGATCTGAAAGCTGAAGGCTGATCCGAAACTGATCTGATCTGAAAAGACAATTACTTTTCAAACAGAGTAAGTTTGAAAGCTGATCCGAAACTGATCTGATCCGATCAGAAATACCAACACAAAACCGATGTGATCTGAAACTGGTCTGATCCGATCAGGAATACCAACACAAAACTGATCTGAAATCAATCGCCTATCAATCTGAGATGCTGTTATCTGAAATCACTACTGTGGGGCCCACTACCGTGAGAGCAAAAATAGGGTTGTAATTGTAGGTTTGAGGAAAACTAGTGATCTGAAATCACTAAAGTTCTCAGCTGCACTCTCCAAGCAGTCCGCACCAGTGGGACTTGTCGTAAGGCACTGTGAAACCCTAAAAACTAATCCCCTTTGAAGAGGAGGATTCGACCCAACAATCAAACCATAGACACAAACTTAATCACAGTTCGGCAAGCCAAACCCTAGAGCAAACTTGAACACAGTTCGGCCCCTCTTTCTAGATAGGTCCAACCTATCTCGGCTGATTGCAATCTCTAAAAATCAGTAACGAAACAAACTTACTTACTGATTACCTGCCTTCGGTGTACTGTCTTTTAGGGTTACCTGAACCCTAACCTTTGCTGCCTCTTCCTGATTACCAACTCTCTGCAGGCTGCGGCAAGTCTTCAACTACTGCGAACCTCTCCTGGTAATCTCCAAGATTCAGCCGCCGAAAAACTTCTTCAAGACTTCCAGCCCTAGCTAGTTCTCATGTGGTCGGCTGGACTAGATACACATGAGAAGCCCTAGATAGGCTGTGATACCATGTAGAAGATCAAGACTGTAATCAGTCTTGAATCCTAAAAGGTTTTAGGTTTGTAAAACAGAAGAGAAGATGAGAGAAAAGGAGAGAATAGAAGAGAAGCAAGAGAACACAAGTTGCTGAAAGGAGGGACAGATTCTAACAGATCTGCCACCACCACTCTCTTAATATTTATAGGTTTATGTTTAGTACATGATGAAAGGACACATCTGCCCTTGGTACTTACATAATAAAGAAAGTAAATAAAACTGAAATAAATAAAAGCTGAATTAGCAAACTGACTCAAACTGACACTACTATAACTAAAACAAATACTGCTGTCCTACGAACACAGTGGGGACCACTGCGTGGGGCCCACATCAGTGTTCTCTACAGAATGATTTGATTGATATACCTTATTTATATGCTCTATTCAGGCAATTAGAAGTGCTCTACTCAGGCAATTACATGGGATTTTCTATCTTATGTCTGGAATCATTCCTGGGAAGCTAGTGCATGTGGCCTTTGATGGTAGACTTGTTTAGTGGTAGGCAAATTGCATGTGATAGGTGAACGGGGTGTGGATGTAGTTGTGGGCCTTGTATGAGTCCTAAGAGGTTGCTTTTCTTGTCCACCCTTCTTTAGGTCTTAAGGACTCATCCTAGGCTTTTCCTATGTGTTTGGGTGGGACCACTCCTACCCAAGATTAGAGCATTTTGTTGGGCAATATACTAGTTGAAGACCAATTCCTACGAAACCTTACAAAAAGGAGGTTTAACTGGTGATATATCCCCACAAAAGCAATATACTAGTTGGGCAATATACTAGTTGAGGGCAATATACTAATCCCTCGCACATTTTCCTTCAGTATTTGGAATTGGTTTCTTTATTTGGTTGCAAGTAGACCCCATATAAAGATATTGAAAGTCTTATTCAATTGTCATATTCTATCCCATCTAAAAGAAGACAAAAAATCATGTTGAAACGGATGGGAGCAGCTATTGTTTGGACATTTCTATGAGGATGGTGTTAGGGTAGTACCATGTGTCAAACTCCTCTACTACAAAGGTGGTTTTAGGGAAAACCAATGTTTTAAAACTAGATTAGCCCGAAAAGTTAGTCATGGGCCTGTGAATTTATTACTCTACAGGACAGTTCAACAGTTAACCAGGATGGAACAAAAAACTGAATGAGCCATTAGATCTGGGTGTTTTGTGGAGAAGTGCAACAACAGGTTGCATGCAATCCTGTCGCTTAGTCAACTAATCTTCAATAAATAAGACAAGAACAAACGAAATAAAGAGACGTAACTTGGGTCTAATGTTTATGATTTCTTGAAATAATAAAACAAAGAGAAAATGAATTAGAAGAGAATGATGCTCAATCTCTCTCTCTTTCTCTCTTGTTGAGCTGTGAAAACTATATGTAAGTCAAGACCATTGGTGAAAAGCAATACATAAAAAAAAATATATATATATATATATGTGTGTGTGTGTGTGTGTGTGTGTGTGTATGTATATATATCCTATTATATTAGTTCATCAATTGTTTTTAACCCTTATTGAAAGGTAAAAGAGCAAACAGACCTATGGCGGAAAGGAAGCTTTTGAAATTCGATGGTGAAAAGAAGTTTTTTGAAAAGACTTACATCTTGGAAGGGAAATTATCTCTCTCTTGGGGGGAGGATTACACTGATTAGGTCTACCCTAGCTAATCTACTTGTCTGCTTTTTGTCAGTGTTCAAGATCCCTACAAAGGTCTCTAAAAAATTGGAAAGCTGATGAGGGATTTTTTGGGGGAGCCTGGAGAGGAAAAGAGGAACCATTGGGTGGGTTGGGAGGTGCTAACTAGAACTAAGGAGCAAGGAGGTCTTGGGATTGGGAATATTAAGAAAAGAAATATGGCTTTAATGGGCAAGTGGCTGTGGAGGTTTCCTTTAGAAAAGGACAAGTTGTGGACTAAGATAGTGGCTACCATTCATGGGCTGGAGGCAAAGGCTGAGATCTTAGAATTTTGGCAAGGACTACAAGTGCTTCTCCATGGAAAGCAATCCATGACCTTCTACCGGCTTTCTCCCCTTATTAAGTATGATTTGAATTTAGGTAACCTCTCTCTAACCTGAAAAATGAGCCTATTTCTTCTTTCCTAGTCCCTTAAGAATCGACCTTTGGCTTTGGGTGGAATCTGGGCCTGAGAAGGGCTGTCAGAGATACAGACTTGGGTAGCACCCTGACCCTCTTGGCCACCCTTGAAAATGGTTTTTTTTTGTTCTCTTCAAAGGAAGACTTCAGATTTTGGAGGCCCTCTCCCTCGGGATCCTTCTCTTGTGTATCGTTTTTTTAAACCTTAACTCAACAACCTACTGCCCTTGGTTTGCCTTTCCTTGTTAAAGAGGTTTGTGCAAGCCCATTCCTCCTCAGGTTGGGAGTTTTTGTTGGGAAGCTTTCCTGGAAAGAATCAACACAAGTGATCTGTTTGAAAGAAAAAGATCCATGACTTGTTTATCCCCACATAGATGCACTCTCTGAAAGTTGATGAGGAAATTGGATACCACCTATTGGTGTCTTGCCTTTTTGGCTAAAGCTATTTGGGAATGGGTTTTCTCACTTTTTGGGTGTAATTGGAACCCCCCCATTGAATGTACAAAGCCTGTTTTCTCTATCCTTCTTCAGCTGGCCAATGAAAAGAGGTATGATCATGTGTAGGTGTATTAGGGCTGCTGTATGCTGGACTTTATGGGAGGAAAGAAATTCAAGAATTTTCTCAGAAAAGGAGAGAAACATTGAGAACTTAATAGAGTTGATCCATATATGGGTGTGACACAATGGCTGGAATTCTTTGACTTATTCACAAGATTTGTCCTTGGATGACCTGTTGAGAAACTAGAAAGAGATAGCAAGTTCTGCCCAGACTAAGAGGGTTCCAAGTCCCTCATGGATATCACCCCCTTTGGAGAATATGGTAGCAGCATGTAAATCATCCAGTAGCTCATAAATGATTGGAATGGGGAACCGGTCCTTTACTATGATCTGATTTAGAGCCCGATAGTCTACACAGCCTCCATGTTCCATCTTTTTTCTTGACTAAAAGGATGGGTGCTGAATATGGGCTTGAACTGGGCTGTATGATGTTTTTCTCTAGTAATTCTTGAACAATTTTCTCCATCTCTTCTCTGAAATCTGGGGTAGTGATAAGGTCTAACATTTAATGGAGCTTTCCCCGGGATGATCTCAATTCTGTGGTCCATGGATCTGGAAGGAGGTCTAACATTTGAGTAACCGCTGGAGTGCTTGTTGGTTTTCCAGTAGCGTGGCTGCTTCCTTTGGACTTGTTAAAACCAGTCTGGTATTCAATCCCATATGCAATAGGAGGGGTTGCTCTTCACTGCAACTAGTCTTGAGGATGGATCTCAATCCTTCCTGTTGTGGTGCACCCTTAGCCACCTTGTTCAGATGATACTTTTGTCCATTAATGGAGAAATCCATTGTTAGTCTTGACCAATCACATACAACCGGTCCCAACTATTGTAGCCACTGCACACCTAATACCACATCTGCTCTGCTCATGTCTAATGGATGGAGGTCTACTAGAAATGAATGTTGCTGTAACTTCAGGTGGACCCCTCTACATATGCTATCACAGCTGATGTTGTTGCCATCCGCTACATGTACATTGAATGGTAACACTTGTTCTTGTGTTAGGTCCAATTGTTTTGCTGCCATTTAGGTCACAAAGTTGAGAGATGACCCGCTGTCAATTAGAACTGAAATTGCTCAGCCCTGTATTGACCCAGCCACTCTCATTGTCTGGGTGGAGGTCAGTCTTGTTAATGCATGAAAGGATATCTCGGGTGGGTCTGGCCCATCCGAACTTTCTAATTCAGTAGGTATCGCAATGGGTGTGTAAGGGATTTCCTCCTGAGGTTCAGCTTCATTTGTCTGTAGTAAGAATAGTTGGGGATTCTTGCATTTATGGCCTAGACTGAACTTATCGCCACAGTTATAACAAAGACTGTGATCTCTTCGGGCTTGCATCTCGGCCCAAGATAATCTTCTTAATGGCACTGGGGCGGGTACAATGGCTTGGTCCTTAGGTTGAGGATTTTCAGCCTGCCCATGTGTCTGATTTCTTGTGACTGCTAGGCTGGATCCCAGGATAGAAGGATTACCTGGTCAGTTTAGTTGTCGGTTCCAAGACTGGTCTAGAGTTGAATGCGTCTGGTCAACCCAATCTTTTCAGTCGATTAAACCATTCTTGTCAAACCCATTGTCGCCGATAGGGTGGGTTGGAGCCTTGGAGGGACTTCATTTCTATTCTTATTTCTTCCTTCAGGCCGCCGATGAAGTAACCAAGCAATGCAGTTTCAGGCCACCCATGAACCCTTGTCGACAGCCTTTCGAACTCAACTTAGGCATTGCCTTAACAACTAGGAGGAGTCATTGTGAAATTGTGATAGAGTCATAAGATATTACTACTCTTTGTAGCTCATTTAACATAAAGCGTGCTCATCATCTAACTCATATGCAGTGTTATGCAACTCCATCAGTTCTTTAACATCAATAATTTTTATTTGTTATTGTTGGCTATCAACATGATTAAAGTTGACTTCAATATCTTTGTTTTAAAGAATGGCCATGCATTTTTAAGTCCGATAAGATTAAGTTGTGAATTGTGACACAGACTTCCTCTGGGAATTGGGTCCTTGTAATTCAAATAACAATGACCTTATTTTCATCTTCACTACAGGCACAAGTGAAACTCATAAATTAAATGACTTGAACGTTCAAGCTGATGCATCTGGAGATGATGAGGATGACATACACTGGGAGGAAGGTTAACATGCTATTGATTATTATTCCAACAAGCTTTGTTATGGAAGATGGATGTGAGGAGGTCTAGTTTTCTACAACTTGCAGTTTTGTGCTCTCAAAATCTTCTAATATATGCAGCTGTTGTAGCATTAGAAGCTTTTCAGCCTGCCATACATTTGTGAACAGTGATATTTTGTCCTTGTCGCACGAGTTGCTTATTTGTTGCTGATCTGGGAAGAACTGAAACAGCAAGATATTGATAATGGACCTCCCAATTTATTTAAGAACAGCAAGAAACGAATCCTGTACACCACATGAACATGGTACCAAGTTTTGCAAGGTCTATTCTGAATCTCTGATGAGTTAATACAATTGGGCCTTCCAAGAGATGTATAGGCCTCTGAGGAGGCACTTGATCAGGGTTTGGTTCCCTTTGTGGTGCTTGGTTTGTAGTTGAGGTTTTAATCGTTCCAGTCAGCTTACTTTAGACTATTTTGGAAACAGAAATATACTTAGAAAATATATGAACATACTCCAAATTGGGGAAAGCATTTACTAAAATAAAATCGGTGACGTTTTCCCTGCCACATTATCTCCTTGATTCTTTTCGTTCGTCATTTGGTGCCTGTGGTAGGGATTGCCTTGGCACATGGCTGGCAGGCTGGAGATATGTACCGGAGATTGGAGAGCAGAATAATGAAGAGCCTTTCTGGGCCGAGTCATATGGTAATCCTCAAATAGTAAGCATTTTATCTTTATCTTTGTTGAATGAATCATCGTCCTTTCTAAAATAAATCCCAGTATTTCCCTATATATTCTATTTATAAACTTATCGTTTTGTCTTAATTCTTGAAGACTCAGTCTAACTATCCAAAAAATCTTAACATTGTACTTTTCATCATTGTAGAAATTAAAATATAATTTGTACATCTATTTTTCTTTGTTAAAATCTGATGAACTTAATCTGACGGCATGTGCTTGCACTATCAAAGTTTACATTTTACATTTTACAGACAAAAAAAAGGATGCAGTTAAAATCTCTCCCGGTTGTTTCCTGCATGTCATAGTTATAGAACTCGTAGCACGCATTCATATGGATGAAACCATGACCAGGCAAGTTCAACTCAATAGCATCTGCTGCCTCTCAGCACTCTTTAACGAGACAGGAACAACAACAATTACAAATTGCAAATCAATGAATCAATCATCTCATCGTCCCATAAGCTTAAGGGCTAAGGCCTATCTTAGAATTTGATCACAAGTGCAGTAGTGCACAGCCGCACCAAGAGACATTTTGACGCTCACGAATGTCTCATTGCTGCCAGCCTTCCCTTTTGCGAGTTTGATACTGTAGAACTGACCCTCAGACCATGATGAAGGATTGAGTTCCACCAGTTGGATGCTGTAGAACTTGCTGATCAGCAAGTTGGATGCTACAATTGCCTTTATTCATGGAAATCACCCCACAGCTTGAGCTTTATGTTTGAATGGTTCCTTAAGATTAGACCTGTTCATGGGCCGGGCCAGGCCGGGCTCAGGTTGGGCTTTTATTCTTCATTAATGGAAATATGTTAGGCCCGAGCCCAAGCCCGGCCCGACCAATGGGCCTATAACTTGGGCCTGAGCCCGGCCCGACCAACGGGCCTACAATTTGGGCTCAAACCCCGCCTTGATAAAAAGCCCGAAGCCCAAGCCTGAGCCCAAAGCCCGACCTAATAAAAAAATTAGAATTTTTCCCTATTCAATAATCAATATAAATCAGAATTTATTTACATTAAAAAAAAAGAATATAAATTCAATATAATTTCTGAATTCAATAATCAATATAAATCGGAATTTATTTACATTAAAAAAAAGAATATAAATTCAATATAAATTCTGAACTCAATAATCAATATAAATCAGAATTTATTTACATTAAAAAAAGAATATAAATTTTGGATTCAATAATCAATATAAATCAGAATTTATTTACACTAAAAAAAGAATATAAAGAAGGGAAAGAGGATGTGGAGAAGGGTTCGGTTGGAAAAAGAAGGAAAAGAGGCAAAGAGGTGAAAAAAAGAGGGGTGTTCAATTAGGGTTTTTAGATTTAATTATAGGTCAAGCCGGGCTATTTTGGCAAATCCCGAGCCTAGCTCGAATTTATTGTGGGTTGGGTTTTTTGGCCTGAGGTTAATCCTGTGGGCCCATATACCTGTTCAAGCCCATCCCGGGTTGGACCGGCCCATGAGCAAGCCTACTTAAGATGATGGTATAAAAGCTTGGATGTTGCAATTGCCTTTATTCATGGACATCACCCAACAACTTAAGCTTTTATGTTGAACTTGAGATGGTATTAAAGCCTGTTTAACCAAGTGGTCTAGTGTTTAATCCCTGTCACTCTCATTGTTTTAGTGCAATATATGGATGGGCCCGTGCATGTCCACACTTCATGCACAATAGGTTTCCACATGGGAAGCATTTTAGAAAATAAAAATCTATTTAGGGACCTTATCATTTAATAGCTTAAGCTTTTAGGTTGAACAGTTCTTTGAGAGTTTTACCTCTTGTTAGTTTAGGTTGTCCTACTTTGAGCCAGACGTGGTATGACCCTTAAGATTTGATTCAGGGGTTAGGTCTAATCTTGATTTGGCTCATGCGCGCTCTATTCTAAAATGTGGTTCTGTGGAACTAAAAATTTGACTTTGGCTCAAAACTCATTATACAAATATTGATCCTTTTGATTAGATTTTTTTTACATCACTTTCAATTAGAAATTTAACCAAACACAACGAAAGGAGATTGGCTTCCATCAGGGCAAGCCCGTGCCCACACCATTCCAACCACCTTTTGCAACCTTGCATTTTGAATATCTACCCATGAAATAAAGTATATAAGCAGGAAGATATTCTCGATGCAAGGCCGTAAAGGCTGCTCAAACAGTCTTTTCCCTTACTGAAGCTGAATTCCAACGAAAGATGGTAGAACGTACTGAATTTTTTAATGATAAGAGAAGGGAGGACTGATGGATTGTTTAACAATGGCTGAAGTGGCTGAACAGAATGACTTTCATATTTTAATGATGAATAAGTTTATGTAGGCTGTGAACTCTTTAATGACTGAATGACATAAATAAGTTTGAGTATTTTCATTAAGTTCAGCCATTTCAGTTGTTATCAAACAGCATTTGACTGTTTTCTAGAATGGACATTATCTACCCAATATCTTTAAGGCCTTGCTCGTTTATCGGTACCTGGGTAACACACTTACCCAGGTAAGTGAATCTTGGGCAAAAGTTGCTCGAGTAACTTTCGGTGCTAGTGTTCAGTTGTGCTTTCGTTTATTCAAGTAAAGGTGGATGTAGGAGAGGATTAACGTTTTCATTGGTGAATAAGCAACTTACCCTCCATGAGAGTATCGATCGATTACCCAGGTAAATAATACTCTCCAAAAAATCCATTTTTCATGGAAGCCATTATAGCGGCATGCAAGGTTCAAAATGTTACTCATGTATTTAAGTCTAATTTCTTTTTCATTAATTAGTCAATTACTTCAAAGTAAACTTAAACTTAAATTTGAATTTTAGCACCTAATTCAAATTCTCTCATTAATTCCTTTAATTAATGATCCTCTCTCATTAATTTTGTTTTGTTAGTGTAAAAAAACTTTAAAGTTTAGCTATACCAAGATTTGAACCTTGGTCACTTGATTTTAATAACCACAAGTTTGCCAATGAGCCACACATAGTTATTTGTTATGATTATATGTATTTTTAATTTTAAGTAAATTTTCACTTTTCTTAATCAAGGTTCAAATTATCGATACGTACCGGCCCGTATCATGCTGATGGCTTCCCGATATGTATCGTGTCAGTGGCTTCTCGATACGCCCCTACAGGGGGTGTATAGGGGTTCTGACTGGTTCAGGGTGTGGAGAAGCCTTAAACTGGCCCCTAAACCGGTTTTGAAAAAAAACAAAAAAGGCAAAAAAACACTACCGATATTGCCCAATACGCCGGGTGTATCAAGCGTATCGATATTTTGAACATTGTTCTTAATGAGTGACAAGTGTTTACTAATAAATGCTAGAATAAATTATTAAAATTTATATACTAATAAATATTAAGATTAATTATATTGGTTTTTTTTTGAAAATTGACATTCACATTTTAGTTTTTTAGCTTCTTTTTTTTTTTACATTTTAGTTATTCCATTTTTTCAATGGTTACTAATTGTGTTCCGATATGTCAAACTTTATATAAATTATTAAATTATGGTTTTTTTACATTTAAATGACTTATTTGCAATCATATAAAATTTGTAAATATTGTTAATAATATAATTTTTAGGGTTTATTTGAATTTTCTACTATATTTATGCGTGCCTTGATTTTTTGTCCGTATCCATACGTATCCAAAACATATCCCGATACATCTCTTAAAATTATCTTTCCAGTACACCTTGCATTTCTGATACTTTGAACCTTGGTGTCATGAGAATGCATGGGAGTTGGTCAATTACCCAATTGACCAACTTACCCCCTACAAGATACCAACAAACAAACAAAGTCCAAGAGAAAACAAGAAAAGCAGATTTTTTGAAGACAACTTAGGCAATAGCACCTTGAATTTTGAATCTACAATGAAAAGCAAGGGCCGGTTCCTTCTGGTGTCTAAGAAAAGCTTTTGAACTCATACAGGAAATAACTTATTTTGGATTTGCTAGTGGAGTTCTAGAGAAATTGTTATTAAGTATTGCATGTTCAATATGCTCACAATTTTACTTTGGACATTTGAATGACTTTATTTTTATATTTTGGCTCATATAGGATGTTAGCTTCTACAAAACAGTCATAAGGCCAACTATGTTGTATGAATCATAGTGTTAGGTAATTAAGAAATAGTGTATCTAAAAAATGAGTGAAAAGTATACACTGAGAAGGTTTTTTATGTGCATAGAAGACTTTTTACAACATCCATTAGAAAAAAAAAAATTGATCTATTACAAGTTTAAGGAACTAGAAGTAATAACAAATGATTTTTTTTTATTCGATAGCCATTAACAAATGATTTAAGCACCTATAGCTTAACAATGGATATGACACTGAATGAGCAAAATGGAATAGAATTCATGTAGGCACCTTCATATAGCTGGGACAAGGCTTTGATGATGATGATGAATGTAGCATGTAAAATTGTATTGTAGAAGAATCTTATATTTTACGAACTTTTACATTTAAGTACTTAAAATTCTCATATCCTAGTTTTAGGGCTATTGTTGTCTTTTTCTGAAAATGAAGGGTATAGATTTATTAGCAGAATCCTCCAGTGGGTGATCTGATGTTTATAAATTTACCCAAAAAAAATATTAATTTTATCATAACGCATGTGTTTGGTTTTCTAGAAAATAAGAGAGAAGCAGAAAGTTCTGATTTTACCCTTGTAATTTATTTCGATTACAAGCTTTCGTTGTAAAGGAGGGAGAATTTACCTCAAATATTTCAACATAAAGAAAAATATTCTTCCATTTTACGTTATGTTGACAATGTTTATTAAATCAAATTCACTAATGGTCGGTCATGGTTTAAATGTTTGACTTTTTCTTTTGAACTTAGCCCATAGCTAGCTAGCTAGGTTGTGATATTTTTGAGATTAGCAAGAACATTTTGTATATATGCCAACCATGGATGCAACTAGTTCTTGAGAATTGATCTTCAACGGAATTAGGTTTCTTTCAACCAATCCAATTGCATCAACATTTCTTTTATATAAAGCTTTACACTGTTTCTTAGATGCTCATACACGGAGCTCACATATCAAGCAGTGAATTTGACTTACCACACCTTCTATATATATGAAGTACTTTCTAGTTTCTAGCACACATCTAAAGAACCAAAGCTCATAGGGGCTCGTATGGCACATCTATTATTTATTGATGTAAATAGAAAAGTGCTTCCAAGAAAGCACTTCAAGGAAGGTTTTGCATGGAGGAAATGGTGTTTGGCAATGCAAAACAATCTTTTAAGTCACAAACAGAAGTTCATGGAATAGTTTGATTGGTCAACAAATGTACTATAGAAGGACACTAGGGGACAGTTTGGCTATTTAAAGTTAAAAGGAATCATATAAAAGCAATATAAAACTCAAACTACTTGTGTAATTAATGGCTGAAATCAACTCCGAACCCATATGCTTCTGCAACATTTTGGATTAATCGAGAAAAGAAAACTTTACTAGCACGTTAATTTGTTAACCTCTCTCTCTCTCTAACCTACGTGGCTACATGCTGTTAATGAACAGTGGTTGCACTAACTAGTAAATGAATTTGGCTTCGATTAACCATGGCCAGACCTTGTGGATTGTGGGTGAGTTGGGCTTTCTCATAACATGGTTGATGAACAGTTTAAAAGGTTTACACTGTTTGCTTATGAACAAAAAACCAAAGTCTATATAGATGGATTGAAGATACCCATTTGCCTTGGTAAGTTTTACGAATAAACAAATGATGAGATGGTTATTTTAATACAATAATAAAGCTTTCAATTAAGGCGGATTTTTAATTAACTGTAGCATTCGTTTTATGATATAATAATAGTTTAGACTTTTCAGCTAAAAATATTTTATTAATTTATGCATATTATCTCAGCTAAGACAAAAAAAAGGAAAAGAAATAACTATTATATTTATGGCATTAAATTTGTAGTTTGTGAATTAAATAATTATGCATGGATAGAATCATAGAACATTTTTTATTGAAATTAACCAATAAAAATACCATTTGACATAATTCTTAATTTATAAAAAAAAAATTACAAGGAACCAGCTGGGCCCCCCACCTCCACCTCCCCCATTAGAGTGGTGAAGTCAACTCGCTTTTCCATGTGCTTCATGGATTATGTAAAGGTACAAAAAGGGTACACCATCCCTTGGGTCTACCCGACAAGAACCCCATATTTCGCCCAATTTCATTCCCTTAAGCAATGGTTAATGTCTAAGTGAGAGAGAGGGAGAGAGAGGACATGTTTGGCATTTTCTTGTACCAAGTATATTTCCAGTTTGACAGGTATGAATTATCAAACGTATATAATTCAAATTTAAAGGTTTGACAATTGATTCTAATGACCCTTTTGTTCCTTAAACGCAAAGGAAGCTTTATTGGAAATGGGTCGATTACTCCTACCTCCTTTCTCCGCATCAACTGGACCGAGAACTCTCTCTCTCCATCTGGTTTTCTTATTAAATTAATATAGAAACGTTGTCACATGGAAGCAAGAGCGCCAACATGCATTTCATCTCTAGGTTAATCCATCGGATTTAAGCTGTCAAACTCCCAAAACAGCCCACCTGCACCTGCTAAGATCTCTCTAGCTTCCTCACATTTTCTTTCTTTTCTCTCACTTTCTTCACAATTTCATTCCTCCTCCATGCTTCCTCTTCTCATCATTTTTCTCCTCCACCACCATATCTATGAGGATACCACATTTATTAGGCGTCATTCTCTGGCTCTCTCTCCTTCTGTTGTTGGTCCATGAATTCAATAATTTCATGCTCCATAACTACTCCATCACCCATCTATCTGTGTCTCATCATCATCATCACACCGGCTCCACGATCAACAGGAAGATGTTGTCCAGTAAATTCGACTTCACCCCGTTCCAGAGGCGTCTTCGCCAAAGACACCACCGGAGACACTCGCCGCAGTCATCCTCATACGTCGTGGTGCAGCCGGAACCAACAGGAAGCGAGATTGATCCGCTTTACGGTGTTGAGAAGCGCCGAGTCCCAACTGGTCCAAACCCATTGCACCATTGAGATTGAGGCCCCCTAGTGATCAAAATCATACTCTTGTCTTGTATATGCATCGTCTCAATCCTCTGTCTGACCGGCGAGAACAATGGTTGGTGCATGAGAGTTCTCATATTGCTTGTATGATGATATGTTGACTTCATTCTTTTCTTCTTCTTCTTCTTCTTCTTCTTCTTCTTCTTCTTCTTCTTCTTCTTCTTCTTCTTCTTCTTCTTCTTTCTCAGCGCACGATTTGAAAAGAAAAAGCTCTAATTCAGATCAGATCAAATAACAGCGCGCGATTGGATCAAAATGAGTTCTAGAAAGTATTAACTGTTTAATACTTAATTTCTTGGGATTAAACAAGAGTAGCTACGACGCCACGGCAAAGAGCAAGCTGAGAGGAAATAAAGCAGCACGAAATGATAAATAGATGGATGAAGTCGGTCATGGTGAAAGATTTATAACTTCATATTCAGTATGATTATATATATGTGCATGACATTATTATGGTTTATACGTACAAGCAGCGAGGAACCAGATCTATTAAAGAGTTGATGATCATCTTATCAATTTTTTTTCCTACTGAAATCCCTGAGCTTCACATTAAGTCCCTGAGTCCAGACCCATATTCTCTTGCTTATTGATTTCCACATTGACAAATAGATGACAGAATTTCATCCATGGCGTCGTTATAGCTTATCACTAATGTTAGGCCTATAGTGACGGTTACGTTCATCACTATAGGGTTGTGTTATGGTAATAAACAACATATGACTGCCACTATAGTTATTTACCTATGTCACTAATGTTAGGCCTATAGTAACGGTTATGTTCGTCACTATAGTGTCGTGTTATAGTAACAAACAATATATGACTGTCACTATAACTATTTACCTATGGTGACAGATTTCAAAATCTGCCACTAATGTTAGGCTATAATTTTATTATAGTAACAAACAACATATGGCCATTACTATAGGTATTTAGCTATAGTGATAGGTTTCAAAACCTAATGTTAGACTTATAGTAAGGGTTGCATTTGTCACTATAGAATCTTGCTATAGTAACAAACATGACTTGACAATACTCTCTGTCACTATATTGGATTTTGGATCTCTTTAGTAATAATCTTGTCCATCACTATATCAAGTTTTGAGTTTTGTCGGTCACTATATTCGATTTTGATCATCTACAATGATGACTTTTCTACCACTACAAGTTTTTATTTCTCCAACCTGCAATATATTTATGTGAAAAATCACCTGTCCTCTTTTCACATCATATTAAATTTATTTATTTACAAATAAATTTCTACAAAAAATTAATATATTAATTAAAATAAAATACATGACAATTTGTCTTGTTACATATAATGAACCACAATAAAAATAAAAGTATAGATCTCAAATCTCTTTATCCATGTATGTTGTTATTCTTTTCATATGCATTCAACCTGAAAAACAAAATCAAACAAAAATTAGATTTTTGAATTCGTATACATGAAAAATTAAACATAAATTGGAACACATTGGATGAGTGTGACATAGTGTAATACCAAAAGGGGGAATAACACAAAGGAACTCTAACTAATCTGCCACATTTGAAAGAGCTTTGCATAGTCCCATCCAAACAGGTATTGTAGCAATAGTGGGTAGGCATCCTGTCACAAGCAGTAAAGTAAGAGAGATGATAAGTACACAATTTATCTTCAAAAGATCCCTTATCTAAATAAACCATTTATCTTGAAAAACTCTGTAAATTGATTAGAGCATCTAGTTCACCCATCCAAGACCAATGTACTAAACACTTGTAAACACCTCAATACTGGCCACCCACACCAAGATACTTAGATTAAGAGTGGAGATATCTGCTTAGAGTAAGCAATAAGCTGTTGGAAAAGCTTGATTTGATACTGCTTGGTGCATGATTTTCAAAAATAAAATAAAATAAAATAAATGCTGATAAAATTGACAATTTTCGAAGACCCTTGTAAGAGATGACAGAACAACATAGGCAAGATGATGCAACCCATTATACGATTTCCTATCTTCCACAAAAATTTCTTAAATGATGGCTATACTTTCTTTATGGTGTTTGGTTCAAGGAATGGAGGCTATAACTTGGAACTGGAATTCCAATTCTAGAGCTGTTTCTGTTTAGCAAATTAAGACTAAAAATTAGAAAACAAACTAATCCATGTAACTGTATTTTTACATACAGGAATTCAAAAAGAACAAAAAGAATTTGTTTTTCCAATTCCATGGTTGGGAGAGTTTAGGAACCATAGTAAACACATGTCATTGCCATAAGGTTTCATAAGGTTTGGCTCCTTTGCAAACCACTCTCCTGCAAATCACTCAAATTATCAAGGATGAAGTAGCTAATAATCATGCATGTTTTTTTGTTAACATCAACACACCTAAGTTTGTAATCTGAAA
Source organism: Nelumbo lutea (assembly GCF_056320005.1). Classification (NCBI taxonomy): domain Eukaryota; kingdom Viridiplantae; phylum Streptophyta; class Magnoliopsida; order Proteales; family Nelumbonaceae; genus Nelumbo; species Nelumbo lutea. The sequence goes on along the minus strand of NC_142686.1, from coordinate 21,735,690 downwards.
ATGGAATACACCACTACCTTCCCATGATACAGAAAGGTAGATACCAATTAGCTGTAGGCTATTGCGGCTACGGTTTTCTGTCCATAGCTAAACTGTACCTATATATCTATAGCTACGGTTTTTCTGACATTTAACTACGCTTTTGTCCATAGAAAGTCATATTTCTGGTAGTGGGACTTCCCACATTTGATAGAACCTGCCGATGCCCAATTATCAATCATCTTTTATCACCATCCCAACACCAACCTGCATCAGTTGTTCTTCAAACCTTCCGGTGTTGAATTTTACCAAACATAGAAGAAACCCCAGAAATGTCTGAATGTTAGAAGTTGAAGGCAAGATGCCATAGGAGACATGTACCTTGAAACTGAGAAACTATTCAACAATCCCATGGATTAGAAGATTAGTTGATTAATTGTACGCAAACAACTAGCTGTGCCATTTATGGAAGATCCTGATTGGTGAAGAAAGGTTTATTACTTGTTTATGGATTATTTAAAAATTTATTAAAATGATTCAAGAATGAAATATATACAACATACATAGCATCCCTTCTGATGTAATCGTTTTCGGCCACGTACCAATGTTTTGTGATGTAAAATTTTTTGGCTAAGTATCTCGTTATTTGACCCGGTGGTGGCGTGCCTTAGTGATGAGCTACTTGGTGGTGAATTGCCTAGTGGCGAACTGCTCGGTGGGGAACTACCTCGGGGCGAACTGCTTGGCGGCAAACTGCCCGGTGGCAAACTGTCTGGTGGCGAACTGCCTGGTGGCGAGCTCCCTGGTGGCGAACTGCCTGGTGGCGAACTGCCTGGTGGCAAACTGCCCGGTGGCGAGCTGTTCGGTGGTGAACTGCCTAGTGGCGAATTGCCTGATGGTGAACTGCCTGGTAGCGAACTGCCTACTAGGCGGCCGGTGACTTAGAGAATGCTAGAGCTCCCTGGTGCGGCGCAATCCGACTGCCCTTAGCATGAGGTGATCTTCTTTCCTTTGTAGGCAGCGGGAGCTGAGGGACCTGTGAGAACTTCATCTTTTCCTCCTCTTTGTAGGTGGCAGGAGTTGAGGGACCTGCGAGAACTCCATCTTTTCCTCCTCTTTGTAGGTGGCGGGAGCTGAGGGACCTCCGAGAACTCCATCTTTTCCTCCTCTTCGTAGGCGGCGGGAGCTGAACGACCTGTGAGAACTGAATCAGAGGTCCCAGGGGTATTTTCCCGGTGGGGGCTCTCCGACGCTTAAGTTAGCACTCTTATTGTAGAGAGCTTTGAAGATAATATGAGAGAGCTAGAGAGCATGGTTACTTCCCTTTTTTCATCCCCCTCCCCTTTGGGGGGTGAGGTCTTTATATACCGGAGTCCTCGCGGGTTAGGTGGGTGAAAAGCCTCCAAACGGTAAGACTCGTCGCATCCTGTCAGAACCGGGGTACGGTGGTGAACTCCTCGAGGTCGTCAGGCTGGCGCTTGTGTCAGACGGCCAGGTCAGCGCCTGGGCCGGGTTGTTCGGGGAGCGCATGCGTCAGTCGGCGGGTCAGTGTCTAGGCTAGGTCGTCAGGTCGGCGCCTGTGTCAGTCAGCGGGTCAGTGTCTAGACCAGGTCGTCAAGCTGGCGCATGTGTTAGTCGGCGGGTCAGTGTCTAGGTCAGGTTTGTCGGTGGGCACCTTATGGGTGGCTTGGCCGGATCATGCGCTAGGCTAGTCCAGGTCGGCCAGGTCGCGCAGGCCGCAGGCCGCACGCCGCACGTAGCTCGCACAGGCCGTGCGCAGTTCGCGCAGGCCGCGCACTAGGCCGCGCGCAGTTCGCACAGGTCGCGCGTGCCGCGCGCAGTTCGCGCAGGCTGCGCGCGCACGCCGCGCAGGTCGCGTGTGCCGCGCGCAGACGCGTGTCAAGCCACACGCAGGTCACGCTAGGCCGGCCAGACTGGTGCCCGGGTGGGTCACCAACTTCGTAAATTTGTTGGCTGGGTATTTTCCTAGTTGTCACGAGGTGCCACATGTCACAATTTCACTGGAGGGCCAAATCTGCCCTCATCACCTTCTATAAGTATGCGTACCCCATATTCAGTTTAGGCATTCTACATGTAAAGGACCCATAAGTTCCCTATTCACTCCTTGCTTCCTAAGTATCAATCAAGCAACTTGCAGATCTATTAGTCCAATCAAAAGTACGTAACATTTGTCTCCCTTAGATATGTAATCTCTTCCACGATCTGCCTAGAGCATGAGTGTCCTTGTTTTTAGTTTTATAACCAACCCACCACCATCTTAGCATTTCTTTCTATTTGTAGATTGATGTAGTTCAAATATTTATCCATTCTCAGGTCTTGTAATGCTGCCATGAGTTCTTCCCTTACTGAACTTTGAGGCTTTATTGACCCTGAGTAGCATGCTAGCCCATACCGGAGAAAGATGCTCTCAACAAGGCCAAGGCCTTTGATGATCGGTAGGTTATGTTTCCAATCAGCCAATTATGCAAATACAAATAGGGTTCAATTACTGAAACATTTTACAAGTCTACAAAGAATCCAAAGATTTATACAATAATTTTTGTAGAGAATCGAAGAACAAGGAATAGGGATTCAGAGTTCACCAACAACAAAGTGAAAGATTAGAAGCAATACCTTTACAAAAGAAAACCAGAACGGTAGCACTGCGGTGATGGCTTTGCTTTGGTTGCAGCAGTCCAAAATGATAGCACTAATGTGATGGATTGCTTTGGCGGTACAAGAATCGTAAAGGATCGAACTTGAAGGGTTTGGTAGATTGAGAAGGAGCCGTCCACAACGATACTACTGCGGTGGTGAGCTGCTTTGGTGGCAGCAGGAATCGTGGAGTAAAGGCCCGAACTTGAAGGTTTGGGTAGATTGAGAGGGAGAATGAAGGGTTTCTCACTATGAAGGACAGAACTTTGAAGCGCTTCTATTTTCCCTGCATATCATGAAGGAAAGTGAAGGGTCTTTTTGTTCGTTGCATATTCAAACCGAACTCTATATTTTCATTGCATATCAAGAGGGAAAGTGAAAGGTGTTTTGTTTGTTGCATATTGAAAGTCAGAGGCGGGAGATTTTGAATGTTTTAACAATAAAAGTTTTTTATTAATTAATCTTACATATTATGCAATCATTTTTTGAATAGAATTAAGTGGCTTTTAAATTATAGTTAAATTTTACTTTAAATTTTAATAAGATAAATATTAACTAATAATTGTTAATTAATAATTAAATAACTATTTATTAATATTAACCAATTAGCTAATTATTTAACTAGATAATTAAATAATAAAATATTAATAATTAATAATTAAAAAATAATTAATTAAAGATTAATAATTAAATATACAATAAAATAAAAGCTATTGGTTAAAATAACATTTAATTAAGTTATTTACTAAATCATGAGAGTACTTGACATGAAGCCAGGGATGGGGATAGCTTTGGTGAGGTGGGGATGGGTATGGGGATTAATAGGGATCCCCAATCAAGGTTGGGGTTGGGATGTGGAATGAAGTCCCTGCCCCGCCCTGACCCCAGTTATATATATTAAATTGTATTCATATTAAATATATATATATATATTATTTATATTGTATATATATCAAAATATATTTAAAATATTATTTATATTTAAAAATTTTATTTTATTTTAGTACATTTATTTTTCAAAAAATATTGTTGATTAAAAAATTTTGGGGATTCGGGTCTCCATGGGGAACCCATCTCTGTTAGGGATCGGGGATGGAGGACAACTTTTATCTCCAATAGGAAATGGGGGTCAATGGTGGAGATTTATTTCAAAATTGAGGTTGGGGACAGGGAATACGATCCCCGCCTGAACCCACCTCATTGCCATTCTTAAGATTAGGGATACAAGCTAGGCTCGATAGTAGGGGTGGAAACGATCAAGCTTTTGATAAGCTATTGAGCTCGACCCGTAAAAAGCTTGATTCAGAATGATCAAAATCAAGCTTCGATCCAAGATCAAGCCCAAAATATAGGCTTGTTTGCTAATCGAGCTAAACTCATGAGGCTCACCAATGATTTACATATATCTATATATATATATATGTATCATAATACTTTTATTTTTTTATATATATGATAATAAATGATTTTTATAATTCTTAAATATTTGTATGTAAAATAAAAAAATAGTTTTTATATGTATGATTTTTATTTTTATAAGAAGCTTGGCTCACATTCAAACTTGAACATATAAGCTTTTGAGCCAAGTTGAATTCGAGCCCAAATCTCAACCTTGAATCGAGCTTGAGCCTAATGGATTTTTGGCAAGCCAAGCTCAAATAGCCAAATATTCGGCTCGAGTCCACCCCTACTAGGTAGCCTAGATTAGGTTAGGGATTGAAGTTAAGGCCAGGTTTAAACATTTCAACTCGAGTCTGATGGATTTTTGGCAAGCCAAGTTAGGAATGGCAATGGGGCGGGGCGGGAATGGGGAGCCTCTCCCCATCCTCATCCCCACAAAAATCCCCATCCCCGCTAACGGGGACAAAGTTATTTCCATTCCCATCCCTACGGGGATCCCCATTTCTCATGATTTTTTATAATATTAACCATTTTGTTTTTTATTTTTTATTTTATTTAAAAAATAAAAAAAAATAATTAAAATTTATAATCCTATTAGAAAAGGTTCAAGCATATTCAACCATATTTTTAAAAATATTAATATATAGATGTATGTGCACATATATACATATATATTAGTGGGGATCCCATTGGGCGGGGATCGGGGTCCCCATGGGGCGGGGAGTGCTCTCCCCATCCTCGCGTCGCCTCCCCAACAGGGATCGGGGAAATGGGGAAAATTACCATCCCTAAGCCAAGCTCAAATAGTCAAATATTCAGCTTGAGTCCACCTCTACTGATTGGAGTTAGGGTTGAGTAAAAAATTTTCAACATCTATCTATCTATCTATCTATCTATATAACAAGACGGTCTACGTCACTATGCCTCTTTTTGCTCCATTATCCCCATCTTGCATTCTCCTTGACTCTCTCTCCCCTCCTTTCCACCACTCTCATTTTGCCAATTCAGCACCCTTTCTCTCAATTCCTTAATTAACTCAATATATTACCTATAACATCTTCCCCATTCTTGGGTTGTATAAAACCAATGATTTACATAAATAACACTAATTAATTTAAGTAGATTTATTTACATAATTAATAATAAAATGGTTAATTATATGTTTATGTAGTAATTACTTAATTTACACTAATTAATTTATTGAATCTTTAACACTTTAAACCTTTACTTTATTAGGTTGCTTAATGAAACTTAGTTAATTACTTAATTTACACCAATTAATTTATTGAATCTTTAACACTTTAAACCATTACTTTATTAGGTTGCTTAATGAAACTTAGTTAGATTGTTTAATTAACAAAATTATTTAGGGATGTCAATTTTCCCCATCCTTTCTAGGTACTCAACCTCCTCGACCTAATGGGGATTAATAGGGTGGGGATAGAGCAAGGGCGGGGATGGGGATTAATAAGGATCCCTAATTGAGGATGGGGATGGGTATGGAGAGTGAAGTCCCTACCTTGCCCTGCCCCCCGATTATATATATTTAAATATTATTTACATTATATATAAATATAGTAAAAATGTTTTCTAAATTTTCTCTAGTTTAAGTAAATCTTTTTTCCAAAATAAATTTAAATTTTTAATTAGCTTTAATTACATAGTTAATAGTGAATTGGTTAATTTTGTTATCTTACTTAATTATAAGAAATGAAGAGAAAGGGTGTTGAGTTGGAAAAATGGGAGTGGTGGGAAGGGGAAAGGAGAGAGAGTTAAGGAGCAAGGGGATTTGGAGAAAGGAAAAGGTAGCTGACATGGACCGCTTTGCTTTACATATAATATAGATTTTTTACATTATATATAAATATATTTACGATATTATTTATATTTTAAATTATTCTTTATTTTAAGTAAATTTATTTTCCAAAAATTTATTTTAATTAAAAAATTTTGGGGATTCAGATCCCCGCAGGAAATTCATACTCATCAAGGATTGGGGATGGAGGGTAACTTTTGTCCCTAACAGTGGTTGAGGTTGAGGTGGGGATTTGTTTCAAAATCGAGGTTGGGGATGGGGAATATGGTCTTTGCCTCAAACCCGCTCCATCACCATTCAATTACTTATCATAAAACAATATTTTACTTGTTTTACTATTAACTAACAACTATTATTTATATTTAATTACAAAATTAAAATAATTCATTAACAATAATTATGGTTTAATTAACCTTAAATTAAAGGTAATTATGCATTTATTATTTTACTGTGATTTACCTTCCTTATATATATATATATATATATATATATATACGAGAGAGAGAGAGTATACTTTGATTATGAATTTAGAAAAAAAAATTGCATATTTTTCTATAATTTTAATTATAAAAATAAATTAACATTTTATATTTCTTTTTCATATAATTTATTAATTCATTGGCTAGCAAGGTCGAATGCCAACCCCTAGACATATTATCAAGCATAATGTATGGACCAATCAAGCCTCCACAAAATTAAAACCTATATATTAATGATCTATAAAAACTTGATTACTTAAATGGAATTTTACCAAAACTTTTTTTAAATATCTAATGTTTAACCAATTTCTCATTGTTTAAATATATCAATTTAACAATTCAAATGTCCAATTCATTATATTATTTTAAACAAAATATCCTTTAAACAATGATTATGAGAATTGTCACTACAAAAAATGTCCCAAAATGAAGATGTTGTGATTTTAAATTGTGAAAAAACATTAATTGTCTGTTATTAAAGATAAAATATTTGTAATAAATACACACATCACTATAAATAAAAATTTTGTGATTGATATTAATTGTTCGCCACTACGACTCGACAATTAGTGATGATGATTTAATTATACGCCACTATAAATCATTATTTAGTGGCGATGATTAAATTGTCCATCACTATAAGTCAATCAGTTGTGACGGATTTATGCTTTTGTGATGGACATTCAATTATCTGTCACTATAATTTACCATTTAGTGATGATGATTCAATTGTTCGTCACTATAACTCAATATTTAGTGACAAATGGTTAAGTGGCTCGCCACTATTAAGTGACAATGATATTTAGTGGCAATATCCATCATTATATATCAAGATTTTATTTTTGTGATGAACATTTAGTTTTCTGTCACTATAAATTACAATTTGTGATGAAGCTTCAACTGTCAGTTACTATAATTTCTTTATGGTGATTCGTCACTAAATAATGTATTTTTAATGATGGAACTTTAAATTCGTCACTAAATTATTTAAAGTGACGAGCATCACTCTACCTCCGTCACTAAAACCCATTTTTCTTGTAGTGTTATAATGTAACTAAATTCAAAGTTGATTTGTTTAATTACATTCAAAATTGAAAAGTTGAATGGCAATGGTTTGTAATATATAAATAAGTTGAAGGGAAAATTCCAAAATAATACTTAGTATCACTTTGACCCCTGAACTTTAAAATGTGCCAATTAATTAGAACTTTCAAAACATATTAATTTAGTACACAGCCATTAACCGCTGCTAAGTGCATATGAAAAATCACAAATATCCTTCCATCATATCATCTAATTATCTTTATCAACCATCGAAATTAGTTTTCCTCCTTTCTCCTACCAATCTACCACTCAATTTCAGCCCTCTCACCTACAAAATCTTGACCCACCCCAAGAAGCAATACAACCTTGTGTTTAGAGACGACGGCGGTTGTGGCTCAGTCGTCACCATCAAGGTTTTTAAAACCAAATCGGACAGCAAACCATTTTAGGTTAGGTTCCCGGGTCAAACAATCTGATGGTTTGGTCCGAAATGGATGGCCTGTTCTAACAAAAAATTAAAAGAAAACCAAAAAGTGACAAAATACCATTTCTGGGTCAAATGGTTCGATCGCTCGGGTCAGAAATTCACTAACGAAATCAACGGTTTTTGGCCAAATAGTGATTTTAGAGTAAAACAGAACCAGTCAGGTAACTGGTTCCCAGATTTTCTGATCCAATCATTCAGTCTGGTCCAGTTTTAAAAACATTGGTCTCCATTGAATTTGGTAGCCTTAAGGTTCCAGAATACATCCACCGCCTTGCCCTCCACTATAAACTGCTTGTGATGTAACCGGTTCTGGTCACGTACCAATTTTTTGTGGTGTATGAATTTTTTTTGGCTAAGTACCTTGTCATTTGACCTGCTCCCAGGAGAGGATGGTGGAGCTCCCTGGTGGTGAGCTACTTGGTGACGAGCTCCCTGGTGGTGAGCTACCTGGTGACGAGCTCCTTGGTGGTGAGATACTTGGTGACGAGCTCCCTGGTGGTGAGATACTTGGTGACGAGCTCCCTGGTGGTGAGCTACCTGGTGACGAGCTCCCTAGTGGTGAGCTACTTGGTGACGAGCTCCCTGGTGGTGACAAGCTCCCTGGTGGTGAGCTACCTGGTGACGAGCTCCCTGGTGGTGAGCTACTTGCCAACGAGCTCCCTGGGTGAACTCGTCATTTGACCTGCTCCTAAGCGGCCTGTAACTCAGGGGATGGTAGAGCTCCCTGGTGTAGCACAACCCGACTACCTTCTGCATGAGGTGATCTCCTCTCCTTTGTAGGCGGTAGGAGCTGAGGGACCTACGAGAACTCCATCTTTTCCTCCTCTTTGTAGGCGATTGGAGCTGAGGACCTACAAGAACTGAATCAGAGGACCCGGGGGTATTTTCCCGGCGAGGACTCTCCGATGCCTAAGTTAGTAATCTAATTGTAGGGAGCTTGGAGAGAAATGAGAGAGCTAGAGAGCAGGGATTACCTTCATTTTTTCATTATCTCCCTCTTGTCTTTGGGGGTCAGAGTCCTTATATAGTGGTGTCCTATCAAATCAGGCATAACAGTCCTTATATTGTGATAAATAACTTTTAAGCACGGACAAAGATCTCTTTAGCCGCAGACAAAATAGTCAATGTCTGCTTTTGTAACTTAATTAAGATAAGTATAGAGAAGTAATTATTAACTATTAGTTAATTAATTAAGATAAGTATTTATTTAATAAATTAACACTTCATTAATTATTAAATACTTTTATAAGTAATTGATAAATTAATACTTATTTAATAACTTATTTCAACCATTATATTTTACCAAAAAAACACATTTTCCCTCTAAACATAATATTTAAGTTTTTCATTTATAAAAAAGGATGAAAAACTTAAATAATATATATATATATATATATTTATTTATTTATTCTATATATATATATATAATAAAAACACATATATGCACTAACCAATGTTTAGGAAGTTGGACCGATTCACCAAACCGATTGACCAATCAGACTATCATTAAACCATGACCCAACCCTTAGCCAATTTGATCAATACCCTTATCCTTGTTTTCAAAAAAAAAAAAAAAAAAACATTGGGCAAAACCATATCCTCCTATCAAGTTTGATCCGATCGATAATTTTTTCAAATTATATAATTTTTAATGTATTTATGAACTGGTACCTTCGGCTTTTTTAAAACACTGAACCAAAACCAAACTGATTGGTTCAATAAACTGATTTTTACATTCAATTTTAGTGGGTTTTTCGGTTTTTTTTTTGCTCACCCGTAGTAAAGCCAAAAATTTTAGGTTCGGGCCTAGGGCTACTTTAAGCCTACTTTGGGCCCGACTTAACCCACGTGTATTTAAATAAATGTATATTATAGATAATATATATATATATATATTATTTTATATTACATATATAAATATAATTGGCTTGAGAAAGCTAACCCACCTGGACTTGCCTTAAGCCATAGACCATAGTTCTAAAACCCGGTCCATTGTCACCCCTAACCCTATTGTATCCAATGTTTCCCTCTTGCCGCCCCTTCGAATTTCCCCCTCCCTTCCTCTTTCACGCAATCAAATCTCCTGTGCTCTGCAAGACTGCAACACTTTCACTGTAGCTTGCACCTTTCACTAACGAACCGTAGGTATTTCTCTACCTCCCCTTCTCTCTCGCGGTCTCTATCTCTCAATCTCTCAATCTCTTAGTCGAAATTTTTGCCTTGCTGCATATCTCCACCCCTCATTCTTTTAGTCGAATGGTGCAACCAGAATCGGGTTTCTCTGTGAAGCAAAAAAGAGGGGCATTCCAATGACGCAAAAGGAGTTGTGGTAAGATGACAGCCGCAAATCATTTCTAAGGTTATTATTGAGAGCATTTTTTCTAGTTTGATATGCCAATGGATATCCAAAATACGTCAATGGTTAAATTTCCTTTTTTAATGTTTTGTATTTAAAATAAATTAATTGTGTCATTGTGCTTGAACAGACTTGGTTGAAAGTGGATTTAAGTGTTGTCTTTGTCTGTAGTAACGGAAAAAGCAAGTAATCTGTTTTATTAATTTAATTGACTAGTTTTGTGTGTTTTCTATACTATTTTAATTGTTTTGACAGAGAGAATCTGTTTTGATTCTTGTTAGAGTGGTCCTCTATCATGCAATTGTTGATTTTATTTATTAATGCTTTAGGTTCAGTCTGGCAGTAGTGGGGGAGACAGTCCCACCATGTCTCCATTTCCAAGTCACCATTACCATTGGAAATGTTGACATTGTTTATTGTTTTCCTTAGGTGGTTGTGGTACTTGACATCTGCACAAAAACTCACTATAGTCAGGCTTGAGTTCAAGTCATAATATTTGAAAATTGAAACTTTTAGAGAAGAATAGTCTCATGTTTGATGATTGGAAAAGAAAAGAATGCACTAGTTTTAATGATAAAACTAATACACAGAAGTATCTTTATCATTTAAAACACGTACTATTTGACTACTATCACTACAAGAAAAATGACCTTTGCAACAGTCAAAAATTGTTTCTAATATAGAAAAAAGTGTTGCCAAATGTTTTACTTATAACTGAATGAGCTGTTGCTAGCGAAGCCGTTGTCAACAGTGTTTTGCAACAATCAAGTGCTGCAAAATATGTTTTTTCACAACAATCGATTCAATTGTTGGCAAATGTAATGTTTTGCAAAAACCATTTGTAACCATCACCAAAAAAAAATTGTTTTAGCAACAACGCATAAAAACTGTTACTCATAGTTTTTTAACAACAACCGGTTACTTGTTTCCTAATGGTATTATCCCTAACAACTTGTTAGCTGTTGCTAATTGTAAATTTGCAACATTTGAAGAGTTGTATCTAACAATCATCTTAAGCAACAATATGTATAAAAGTTCCTTATACAACGACCAAATTAATTGTTGCCAATTGTAGATTAGCAACAACTGAACAATTGTTTCTTATAAATATTTATGGCAACAATTATTATGAACTGTTGTTGAATTAAGAACAATCAAGCACTTGTTGCCTTCAGCTTCTATACACAACAATCAAGTCAATTTGCTAATTGTAAAGTGACCACAATTGAATAAATGTTTCTCATAAATATTTTAAGCAAAAAATCTTGTGAACTGATGTTAAATTACATCCCAATTGTATTTATAAAAAAATGTGTTAAAAATATATTACAATTTTCAAATTGCTTTCATAAATAATACAATTAACACATAGAAATTTGGTCCAATGAATCCACCCATATATCTAAAGTTATGTCTTGGGCTAAATAACCATGGTAATGAATTGGTTGAAAATGATGAATAATTCATGAAAGGTTGATTCTACATCTTAAAGAACTCCAATTTTACTTTACATGTAACTATCTTGTGATGGAATACTTGGAGCATGTCTCATTCCTTCAAAAAATAAGATATAATAAGTCAAAAAAATAAAACAAAATGAATGAACATCAAGTGACCCTTCTTGCAACTTGTATACAAATTAAGTTACATGAATCAAGCACCAAGCCTCATCATTATTTTATAATGTAAAGGTATTTCCATCAAAGCCGCTAGAGCAAACTCTACCTCTTTTTTGTAAGCTGGTATATTCCTCCACATGCTTTCTATATAAAATTAAAATTACCACCGAATTGCATGCCATAGCAAGTTAGTAATGAATGAACAATGTTTGGATTATACTTCAGAGAGCTTTTCTTATGATATAAAAGAAAAGACCTCTACAGCAAATGTGGTATCAATAGTAAAGGAGATAAGCAAATGAAGCATCACATTAGAGAAGTGGAAGCTCTTGCATTTAGGGTGAACATCTCATTTACATGAATCAAGAGATCAGAAAATGCTTTGGATGATAGTTTAGCTAGATCAAAGGTGGATAGAACAGAATTGTGTTAAGGGTATTCTGTTCCATATTAATAGATTGCAAATGTATTTTTCAGGGGAGTATTGTTTTTCGGTTTGTCTTCTTTGAGAGTAAAGAGGGGTCTACTGATTAGACCATGCTTGTGCTTTCTATCTTTTCATTTTTTTAACTTATTAACAAAGTACTTATGTGCTTTGCTACTGATCAAGATAAAATCAACACTAGATGACAATATACTAACCTCAAGTAGGGTCAACAGTAAAACTTGTTTCTAATTAGCAAGGGTGGCAATTTTCATCGCAACTTCATTTATGGGTTGATTGGACAGTTGAGATTGGTTTTTCATTTGACAAACGGTTAACATTATATATATGGGTTTGGAATATGATATGAAAAAGATATGATATCTGAGCTCTTTTGATACTATATCTTTCCTGCATCATAGATTTTATAACATACGAGACGTTGTTCTTAGGAAATCCAAAAAGTGAGGGCCCTATGAGAGTATGACCCTATAGCTGCAGCTATGAAAGTAAGAAATTAAACAAAATTCTAAAGTTTGTTTTGTTGTACAATGTATTTCATTTAATTTGGCAGAGTTCATATTGGCATTCTATATAAACAACTCAACGTGTATAGGAAACACTTTTTATACTTGTCAATGAGAACAAGGTTCAAAATATCGATATAAGTCAATAATCTGGTAAAGCCCATTCTTTAAGGTCTATCAACTTGTATTAGTTTTTTTTTTTTTTTTTTTTTTGTATTTTTTAGTTTTTTTTAATCTGATTCAAAGGGATCGGTTTAAGGCTCATATACCTGTCCTAAGCCCATTGGTTGTGGATCCCCACGTAGCAGTTCACCATAGCCCAAGATATATATCACTTTGCAAAATAACAACTGGATTGGATCATGCATGGATGGACCGGTATAGGTCAGGTTTCGGTCATGCCGGATGGATTGAAATTCAACCGAAACCCAACCCACCCAGTCGCCACCGCTACGTATATCTTTTCCAAAAATCTAGGCATAAATCTTTTCCAAAAATAAAACAAATATCTATTTTATTTCAGCACGTATATCTATTTTGTTTATATTCTCTTCCCTTTTTCCATTACCTATTTTTTTCTGAAACTTTAATCTCTTTTTTTCCATTTTCTTTTCTCCTTGTACAACCAGACAACCACTGAGACGTCAGAATCAAGAAATAAAAAATCTCCCGACACCTTAATTTTAGAACCGAACTAAGGAGCGGAAGAATTTGGCTTATTATAAAATTTTCATTATATAACTCGACCCCAAAAGAAAATTCCTAGCTCCACGTCTCCACCCCTGATTGATCCATTAAAAAGGAAAAGAAACAAGGTACAGCTTGCTAGCAATCTGTTGGGCCACTTGATGGGCCTCCCGCCTTACAAGAAAAAACAAGGTTCTGAATTCTTCTTATGTCCTCAAAACTCTCAAAGATGCAACCGATGGAAGATAGCTTATTTTTTTGAAACATACCTAAATCTTGGAATTTTGTAGCCCATACATTGGCTCAATTTGCTATTACCCATTTTCCTTGTTTTTCTTGAGAGGATGCCCTCTTCTTGTTTTTCACCGTTATCAGATGATTTGTAAATCGAACTTTACATGAAAGGATTTGCCTTTAGGTTTCAAAAATAAATAAATAAAATAAAAGTTAAAAAAAAAAGAAAAAGGTAAATTTCTGAAACTCCCCTAAAGTTTTTGACCGTTCTTGAAACCTCCTTTGAATTTTCTGACATAGTTGCAAGTGGACTTTCTTGGTTAAAATCCTCTAATAAGAAACACAAAATGTCCAAAATACCTTTGTAGTTACTACTAAAGCCGATTTTTATGGAAAAATACAATACAAACTTTATGACCAAAAAAAGGGAGTTTAAAGTTGTAGTTTTACACTTGTGCCATTGATATGAATGACAAATGTGGCTTGAGAGTTTGGATAGCTAGTGATTGATATGAAGAAAAGAAATTGGAAAATAAACATTTTGACCAAAAGTAATTCCATTGGTATTTCGGACATTTTCATGCCTCTTATTAGAGGACTCTAACAAATGAGGTCTACTTGCAACTATGTCAAAAAGTTTAGTGAAGGTTGCTGAAATTACCAAACTTCATGGGAGGTTTCAGCAATTTACCCAATGCATTTATTGTGACGGTAGGGGTGCAATGCTTGAGTTAACACTTTACACTGTTTCAGACTTTAGCATTCAAGCAAGGCCCGTTTTAAATTTTGACAAGAGCCCAATCTGAGCCTGTCCAAGTTGCACCCCTAAACGATAGCAATTGGATGTTTTGGTTCAGTTTCAATGCATCTATTCGTTTTGTCAATCCATTTATAACCCATTTAAATAAAAACCAAATAAATGAAACCTAGACATACATAGCAAAATGAAAGATATTGGGTTGCAACAACCCCCTCTACTATGGGGTTAGTGAAAATTATCTCTTGAACTTTAATTGTGACAAATACCCCCCTAAACTTTCACTGTGCAACAAATGCCTTATGTCGTTAAGTCAAATGATTGAATGCATTAATTTACTAAAATATCCACCTAAACATTCCTTATTTTTTTCCTTACACTTTTCTCTTAAACACTAAATGACCAAAAAATAACCCATTTTCTTCAAACAAAGTCGACTAAAATAACAAGAATCATTCCATTAACATAGAAAAACAAATTTCTTTAAATTCTCGTTTTATTTCATGGAGATGATGTCTCTCTTCATCTTAAAATATAAAAATTATCTACTCCTTTCTCCAATAAATCAATAAAAACCAAATGAAGCCTTAAATTTATACCTAACTATCAAAAAAGAAACCTCTACCATTTCATTTGAATATTGAATCCAGATTTTTAAAGATCTATTGGAATAATTGAGAGGACTTCGATATTATATTTAGAAAACTAATTGAATCATAAACCATCCAAATAAATAAGAAAATGATAACTTTAAAATTTAAAAATATTAAACAATTGAATGAAAATCTTTCTGGAAGTTAATTGTCAATGGCCCCATAGTACAGGGATGTCTCTATAATTTACCCACTGTTTTATTTTAACTTTCATATCTGTAATGAAGCCCACAAGCAAGGATAAAAAAATTGACAATTAGACATATCCTTAGAAAGGTCAAAGGTCTCCGTTTACATGATCGGTAATACAATTAATGAATGAATCAACTAAAATATTAAAGAATGAAATATACTCTTCTGTGAAACGCCCATACATGAGTGAAGTAAGAAGGTTGCTAATTGTTAAAAAACTAGATCGAAAGGCCAACAGCCGAAGGCCTCATCCTCTTTATCGAATTGGTGGCCTGTCAGTATGTATACAAAATAATATAGGTCTTGGCTTGGCGTCAACTAAAAAAGAAAAAATATATATAAATGTGTGCGGTCAAAGTACCGATACACCCCTCCCACTGTATCAAGGTGTACGATACTTTGAGCATTGCCCAAAAGGAGTATGCTCGCATTATTTCCACGCCATTAGATTTCCCATGAATCTCATTGTCTCATGAATTGTATCTTGCATCAGTAGTCTAGGAGGTACAAATCTCAAAAGGAAAATTTTTATAGGAAGCATAAAATGTTGGGAGTTTTCAAATGAAACCTAATCAGGACTAGCCATTATTTCACTTTTTGTATGATTTTAATTATACTTAAAATGCATTAAATAACCAATCAAAACCCACCCACGAATTTTGATAAAGAATACCTGATTGGCTATTACATTTATAATTTCAGTTAATTGGTCAAATGCTTTTTGGATATCATATCTTTCTAATACTAGTTTAACCCTATTAAAAATGTAAGCAGGTATGCTAGGAATGGAACTCAGATCACACAATGGCAAGGATCGATACAGCAATTTTGTCTTTAGGGATGAAATACTATATAACGATCACAAGTGGTTATGTCCATATTTTTCTATTCTAACTGACTACCACATAAAGAGATGGCATTCAGTCCTCACATCACTTTACAGCCATGAATTTGGAACATCTTCATACTTTTATATATATATATATATATATTTTATTCATGGGAAGATATCCTCAATGCAGGGATGCAACTGTTGTGAGGTCAGTGTAAGGACAAAAATTGACACCACTACACACTAGAAACAAGTATCCAAAAATATCTTCATTCGCCCTACTCAAAGGTTGGTAGATAGAGTACTTCGTTCTCCCTTCAACATTAAAAAGAGGAAGACGATGAAGATGAAAATGATAAGCAAGTGCAAAAACCAAAATATTGGGCTTAATTTGTCTTATATATATTCCTTCTTATTCAAACCCAATAATATTATAAACATTCAGACAAAGGGGAATTCAATCAACATAGACAGTGACAGAAATGCAAATTGCGCATTCTTTTGCAAAATCCTCCCTTACTATTTTGACTACAATTTTGATTGCATATTTCGTTCTTGCAATTAGGGGTATGATAATCGGTACAAGCTTTGTACTTTGCATCTTGACCAACGACACCATTTCCTGAAGGAAATACAAAATCTCAAAGACAGTCGATCCCTATATATGCTTTGTTTTGTTTGCTTATGTCTTAGAAATTCATGCATTGTCTTCCCTCTTATATATATACAGATATCAATGGGTTGTTTGCTGATTTTATAGATTCAAGATTCGAGCGGATTTTCTTCTTTTTTCACTAAAAGCAATTTACCACCAAATTAGCATGTCAATCTTCTCAAATTTCTTCTCCAAAAATATTAGATTGCCTAATATTTACTTCCACTTTTGTCAGACTGCAGATTTGTTTCAAGTTATTTGAATATTTTATCTAGTAATGTTATTACATGTATTGCAATTTATTGAAATTACGATAATCATGTACATCGTACCTAGATAGAAGTGTTTAGTTAAGCTAAAATATAGAATCAGGTGAATTTAAGTCAAATATCAGTTCACTTGTTATTAATTTGTCAGGTACCATAGCGAGAACTCAAAATGAAAACATGATGCAAAAGTTACAAAGAATGTTTTTGCAAATATGAGAAAGCCAAGGTAATGGGTTCTTCAATCAAATAAAATTATGGGTTTAAAATTCAAAGAAAAAAAAATAACTTAATTAATGTTGTCTATGTTTAAAAAAAATGTTGTCATTTGCATTAGCATAAATGCATTGCGGTGCAAATCGGTTAAGTTGTAAATTCTGATTCATTTTTTCTTATACCTAAATCAATGAATATCACTTGCATAACCCAACTGGCTAACGAGATCAGAATAACATACCGCAAGAAGCTGACCAATCTCACTAACATATTACAATAACCAACAGCTATTGGTTATTGAGTCCGAATTGGCCGGAGACAATCCAGCAGGTTGGGCAATCTATCACGACTCCACGAGTGAACACATCAGTGGTCCGTATGCATAAGGTAGGTACCATATGGGTTTCATGTCTGAATTGGGATTTGCTCTTCTAGAGACGGAATATGCTCTTTAGAGAGCCCATCTCACACCGATTTCATACTACATCTCACCATGTATGAAAAACATCTTTCATAATTTATGTGTTATTATTCATGGGAGATGTTTTTAGAGGGATGTATTAATGAGGTGCAAGTGAGGTGCACTTTGTGAGAAACATATCTTAATTCGCTACTCACACACATTCCATTGTGTATATAGGAAATATCTTCCGTGGATAATAACTTAAAGTTTGGGAAGTATTTCCGATGTGTAAGTGGGACATGCTGTAAGGTTGGTGTGAGTAGCAGGCCCAGACTCCCCTTGTGCGAGTGGGACATGCTGTGAGGTTGCCCCCAGTACATGATTGTGTCCAGCCCATCTGATTTCATGATTGCAGCCAAGACAAAACCACCTGACCTGATCATGGTTGTGTTACAACCATCAATTCTACCCTTATAATTTGTTTGCTTTCCACAACCCAGATGAAAAAAATAGGAATATTCATCCAAGATCCATATTTTCCATTTGTTTTGGGCGAAAGAGTGAAATGCCATGATAACTCACTTCTCAACTTTAGGATGCGGGGTCTCACCAAATAGGTGAATGACTCCACTCATAAACGAAAAATCTAAGACGTGAATGAAAAAAAAAAAACTATCGAGAGCGTCAGAGCTGGTCTCCTAAATCCTAACCGAGCATCACACCCCTGAAATGGTCAAAACTCAGGCCATTGAAGTCTTCATCTACAGCAAAGGTAGGACCTCCGGTCATCACCTTCATCTCCGTTTAACAACATTTAAACCTTTTTTTTTTTTGTATTTTCTTTGCTTGGAATCTCATTCTCTTTCTTTCTCCAGTTGAGCTTCAAATCCCCAATGTTAAGGAGTCAAATCATTGTTTTCTTCATCTCTGGCGAAGGTAGGACCTCCGATCATCATCTTCATCTCCGTTTCACAACATTTAAACTTTTTTTTTGTTTGTATTCTCTTTGCCTAGAACCTCATTCTCTTTCTATCACCTTCTTCTTCATCTCCGGCGAAGGTAACAATGTAAATGTATTTTGTTTGCCTCATTGATCTTTCTTTTGTTTTTTTTTTTTTTCTCAAAACCTCATTTTTCTTCCCATGTGTTTCGGTCCCTAACAGCCAAGGAATCCGAAGTTGTCTTCGAAGTAATCTTCTTCATCTCCAACGAAGGTCAGATCCTTTGTCTTCAAAGTTATCTTCTTCCCATGTCTTCTTCATCTGCTAACAACCCCCCGTTATTGTCATTGTAGATCTAAACCCCTGTAGAATAATGGGTCTGAGCAAACAAACACAGGATACCAAAAATGAAAAAATAAATTTTCCTTTCTAATCTCATCCCTTCTCATCCCATTGTTTTTTAGCAACCAAATGAACCATTAGAGAGTTTCCTGACCCAGGAGGACTAGAAAAACTGAATCTTAATTATTTAGCCTTCTCCGTCCCTAAACACCCCACAATGTTGGAAGAAATGCACTGCCAAGAATGCATGTGAGACAAAAAGTATAAATTTTGCATCAGGTATAGGAGTGAAGATCATGATCACAAAGAAAAAGGATGTGAAAGTGAACCAGCTGGTGAGAAACTGTCGACAAAGGTATTAGTATTACGATCATGAAACCATCAGCTTATGCTGATTCAGCCTCTTCCAATGGTAAGAAGCTGTCGACAAAGGTCCAAAGTTACCAGTTAAAGTTTAGGCTGATGAGTGATGTCTATCCATCAGCTACACTACCGTCGGGATAGGTCCGACGGCGGGTATGGCTTCATAATACATCAAGACAAAGTGGGCTAGGACTGATAAGCCACGAAGGTCGCTGAAAACACCCGTGAGGAATCCCAAATACGTACCATGCATGGCACATGCATGGCGTGACATGGCATCAGGAGAAGCGCAGCGGATTTCCTCCTTTTCTGCTTCATTTTCTTATTAGTCTATTTCTGTTATATTTCCTTGTTAATCAATACATAGGAGTAGGTCAATAAAGCCAAGGGATCGGCTAGCTAATAGAGAAGCTAATCCCTTAATCAATGGCTATGTTAGTGGAAGGAATTTGAGATTTTTCTTGTATTTAAACACCCCCAACCAGCATGGGAGGGTAGTTGAAAGTTTAATAAAATCTTATGGTTTGTTCTCACCCTAAGCAGAATACTTTATCAGCTCTAGTTTTGACTGGGACCTAACATTTGGTATCAGAGCTAGGCACCATGGCTACTAACAAGGAGAAAATTGAGAGCTTAGAGACTGGACTTGGAGAACTCCAAGATAGCTTTAGTCGTATGGAGGTGGGCATATCTGATAAGTTTCATCAGTTAGAAGATGCCATCAACAAATTATCAGAAGTCCTACTCTTCAACCGAGCTGCATCGACTAACAACAGCTTTGAACTTAAGGCAAACTCTCCTACGGGACGTTCTCGCAACATGAGAGAAGAATCTCGAGACAACTCCGAAGTCGGACGATAGTTGTTCTCTACCAAATTAGCTAAGTTGGAGTTTCCTCGGTTCACAAGAGTGGATCAATTTTTTGAATATCAAGGCACCCTTGACTTTCACAATGTGTCCTTGGCCTCCTTCCATTTGGAAGGTGATGCTAACCAATGGTGGCAATGGTTGCGCAGATCCTATAAGGAAGAAGGCAAGGAGGTGACATGGGAGATGTTTCAAGAGGAACTTTGGGCAAGGTTTGGTCCTACCGATTGTGAGGACTTTGACGAAGCTTTGTCAAAAATCCAACAGGTAGGCTCCTTACGTGACTATCAAAAAGAGTTCGAGTGGCTAGGTAACCGGGTACAAGGTTGGACGCAAAACGCCTTAGTCGGGACGTTCATGGGAGGCCTCAAACCAGACATAGCTAACGACATCCGGATGTTCAAACCAAGGTCGCTGAAAGAAGCTATCAACCTTGCACGGATGAGAGACGAGCAACTGATTCGCCAATGGAAAGCCACTCGGTCTTTCAACCGACCCATCGCTGACTCCCCTTCCCCAACGAAGTTCAAGGCGACTCTACCTATGAAGAGGCTCACTTGGGACGAGATGCAGAAATGAAGGGCGCAAGGGCTATGCTTCAACTGTAATGAGAAGTTTACACCGACTCACCAGTGTAAAGGACCATAACTCCTGCTGTTAGAAGGCAGCGACGACTATTCGGAGGAAGAGGAAACTGATGGCCTAATGGAACCACAACCTGAGATATCGCTCCATGCACTCTCAGGATGGACAACCAATAAAACAATGCGGGTAATGGCAAAAATTGGACCCTATGAGGTGGTTGTATTAATTGATAGTAGATCTACTCATAACTTCATTAGTGAAAGAGTGGCCAATATGTTGCAACTGCCCGTAGTACCAACCGAACCGTTCAATGTCAAGGTGGCGAGTGGGAGGTTGTTAAAATGCCAAGGTAGATTCGAAAATGTCCAAGTTCTCCTTCAAGGTATCCCTTTTATCCTCACTTTATACGCTTTACCGCTAATGGGATTGGATTTGGTCTTAGGTGTCCATTGGTTGGAACAACTGGGAACGGTAGTGTGCAACTGGAAGCAACTAACGATGGAGTTCCAGTGGAGCAACCAAACTCAGAAACTACAAGGGATCGATGCGCAATCAATTCAACCCGCATCAGTCAAAGCTATCTCCAAAGACATACAGAAAGGGAGTTCAATGTTTGCTATTTGCCTTCAAGCCGCAACCGAGCCTACATCACAAGATGTCAACCCGGAGATGCAACAACTACTAGAGAAATTCGAAGATGTGTTCCAAGAACCGGCGCACCTCCCGCCCACACGGGAAATCGACCATCATATCAATTTCAATGAAGGAACTGAGCACATCAATGTGAGACCATACGGGTACGCCCATTTCCAAAAAGCCAAAATTGAAAAGCAAGTTCATGATATGTTAAAGTTGGGGCTTATAAGGTCTAGCACTAGTCCTTTTTCATCTCCTGTTTTGTTGGTTAAAAAGAATGATGGTTCATGGCATTTTTGCACTGATTATAAAGCGTTTAATGCCGTAACCATCAAAGATAGATTTCCAATTGCCACAATAGATGACATGTTTGATGAGCTCCATAGAGCTACTTATTTCACTAAACTGGACTTACAAGCAAGATACCTCCAGGTTCGAGTGCATCCCCTAGACATTCATAAAACTACTTTTCGCACTCATAATGGTCATTATGAATACTTAGTTATGCCCTTTGGACTTTGTAATGCTCCACCTACCTTTCAAACAATCATGAATTCAATATTTCGCCCGTACCTCCGTAAATTTATGCTTATTTTCTTTGATGACATTTTGATCTATAGCCCCAACTGAAACATGCACCTTGAACATATTCAAAAGGCTTTAGAAATACTAAGGCAGCATCAATTTTTTGTCAAATTTAGTAAATGTGCCTTTGGGTACAAGAACTTGAATACTTAGGCCATATTGTAACTCCTCAAGGGGTTAAAGTAGATCAAGGAAAAATCCAAACTATGCTGAATTGGCCTAAGCCTACTAATATCTCTGAATTGCGTGGGTTTTTAGGACTTATAGGTTATTATCATAAATTTGTCTATAACTATAGCATCATAGCACGTCCTCTCACCAATCTCCTAAAAAAGGGGCAATTCGGGTGGCTAGATGAGGCAGAAAATGCTTTCCAGGAACTCAAGAAAGCCATGACCACTACCCCAACACTCGCAATGCCAAACTTCAATGAGCCATTTATCATTGAGTCAGATGCTTCGGGGGACGGCATAGGGGCAGTTTTGTCACAACAAGGAAGGCCTATTGCGTTCATGAGTCGAGCCTTGGGCGCCACCAAACGCTCATGGTCTATTTATGCAAAAGAAATGCTAGCAATCATTCACACAATTCAGACATGGAGACCATATTTGTTGGGCCGGAAATTCTACATCCAAATAGATCAGCGCCGTCTCAAATACTTGTTGGAGCAACGAGTAGCCACACCCGAGCAACAAAAATGGGTAGCTAAACTGATTGGCTATGATTATGAGATCCAATACAAGCTAGGCCAGGAGAACAATGCACCTGATGCACTATCACAGGTGGCGGGCAGCCCTAGTTTGGATGCTTTGTTTGTGTCTCAAACTCCATTATGGGATACAATCAAAGCCGAAGCCAGTGACCACCCTTACATGAAAAAAATTAGCCAACAAGCAACCGAAAACCCGGGTGTTCCTTACAGCTGGTGCAATGGGTTAGTTTGCTACAAAAACCGAGTAGTGGTGCCTCCTCATTCCCACATCACCCAACAACTCTTGCAACAATACCACGACTCTCCAATGGGTGGACATTCAAGTGTATTGCGGACATACAAGAGACTAGCGCGGCAATTTTATTGGTCATCCATGCACCAAGCGGTGAAGAATTATGTTGCTTCTTGTGAAGTGTGCCAACGCACTAAAAATGAGACATTGTCACCTGTTGGACTCCTACAACCACTTCCAATCCCTTGTCAAGTATGGGATGATGTCACTATGGACTTCATCGATGGCCTCCCACCTTCAAATGGTAAGAATTCAATTCTTGTTGTGGTTGACAGGTTGAGCAAATCAGCACACTTTCTGGCTCTCGCCCACCCGTATACAATAAAATTGGTGGCCGAAAAATTCACTGAAGGAGTTGTGAAACTTCATGGTATGCCGCGATCCATCATAAGCGATCGAGACCTGGTATTCATCAGTCATTTTTGGCAAGAGTTCTTCAGATTATCAGGCACACAATTGAAGATGAGCTCCGCATACCATCTACAGACGGATGGACAAACGAAGGTGGTCAATCGTTGTCTTGAACAATACCTCCGGTGCTTTGCGTACCAGCAGCCCCATAAATGGCACTCCTTCCTTCCATGGGCTGAATTTTGGTACAATACTACCTATCATGTATCTACCAGAATGTCCCCCTTCCAAGCTCTATATGGAAGCTCTTCACCGACAATCCCACATTACGACAAAGGTTCTTGTCCAGTAAATGAAGTGGACCATAGCTTAGCATCTCGGGATGCCTTGCTACGACAACTTAAGGAGAATTTGCATGCAACAAACAATCGAATGAAGCAACTTGCAGATTCCAAACGACGGGACGTTGAATATCAAGTGGGCGATTTTGTGTTTCTGAAACTTCATCCCTATCGTCAGGACTCTGTGTTTAAACATGCCTATCAAAAGCTTGCATGTAAGTTCTATGGACCATATCAAATTGAAGAAAAACTTGGGAAGATGACCTACAAACTCAAGCTTCCTCAAGGTTCACGCATTCACCCAGTATTCCATGTGTCCCTTCTCAAGAAAAAATGGTGAGACACAATTGCTGCTAGTAACGAAATACATCACTAACCGAAGATGGTGACTTGACTATTGAACCGGAGGAAATAATGGACATCCGTTGGATCAAAAGGGGGTCTAGAATTATAGAGGAAAGCTTGATCAAATGGAGACAACTTCCAATAGAGGACACTACATGGGAGAACACATAAGAAATAAAGGACAGATTCATGAACCTTGAGGACAAGGTTCTAACCAAAGGGGGGGTATTGATAAGCCACGAAGGTCACTGAGAACACCCGTGAGGAATCCCAAATACGTCAACTAACGTACCATGCATGGCCCACGCATGGTGTGACGTGGCATCAGGAGAAGCGCTGCGGATTTCCTCCCTTTTCTGCTTCATTTTCTTGTTAATCTATTTCTGTTCTATTTCCTTGTTAATCAATACGTAGGAATAGGTCAATAAAGCCAAGATATTGGCCCCTTAGAAAGCGGTCAATTTGGTTAAACAGTTATTACTTAAGAATAAGTCAGGTTGTTAGTGGTTAAGTGGTTATATTCCTATGGCTACAGGCACTGGTCTTTCTCTAGTCCATGCCGTTATATATGACTGCTGGGATAGCTTTCATTATAGGTCTAGAAAGAATCAAGGTTGAACTCTCGACTCTTCATCAGTAAAAGGAACCACAAGTTATGACGATATGATCTAGCTAGGTCAACTGAGACAACAATCCTCTATCAATGATTAAGTTACAGTTTCAAATCAAGCGAAGAATTGATTAATTAATGATTATTCTCACTGTCTTGATGGCTCAATTGCTCAATTGCTAGGATGGCTGAAAGCGTTGTAAAGTTGGTATGAGATGTGATTTGTGAGGAACAAATCTGTTTCTGTCGTATATAAGCCATTTTTTTAATCAAAGCCCAACCATATTAAGTTAAAACCGAAATAATCAAATAAAAATTTTCAGTTATCTTCTCAGTTAACTAAATTTTTAAATCTAAAAACCAAAATTGAAACCAAATTAACCCAAAAGCTGAAATGATCAAACCAAGAAAACTGAAACCAAAATTTTAGTTAAAGAGGCTAGTGTTCACATACATGTGCATAGGATTTGCACACAAGAGAGAGACACCATATACAACCCAAAAGCTTAAGCTATTGGGTTATGATCCACTCTCCTTGTATATAAGTTTATTATACCTCTCATTCCTTTCCAACGTGGGATTCTCTTCAACTATTCATACATGACTCCCAACATATTTTATGTTTACAAGATAAATTTTATAAACAGTAATTGAGATAACTTTGGTTAAAAACACTTATTTAGATTATATTATCAAAAATGAAGTTCCAAATTATTACTATCATAGGCAATTATAAATATCAAGTATAATGAGGCCTAATTGGTCCAGACCCTTATCCTAATTAATAGGTTCGATTCTGTCTATTTTATGAAACCGACTAATTCAGTTCAGGACTGGTCCAGGCCTGATCCAGTTCTAAGTATATTGTGTGTAGCCAAAGGCAAAACTTCAAATATAGTTTTTCCAACAGAAGTCGCTACCATATAGTCATCTAACAACCTTATAGGATATCTTGGGTATGCAAAAAATTTTCCTATTTTCCAGGTTATTCTCTGAAACTATAGCGTATTAATTGAACTTAATTTTAAACAGAATTTAGCGTATTAACATGAAGTTAGTGTCATAATCTTGTAAAACCACGGATGGTACACGATCTTGATTTCTAGCAATGCATCCTCCACCCCTTGGAAAGAATTGGACTTTTTTTTACTAAAATATTTTTTATTTATTAATTTGGTCATTCTCTATTTTAAGTTCTTCTATTCCCTCTCATTAAGGTTTATATTTATTAATTATTAATTCTCATTCCCTCCAGTTAAATCCTATTTTTAAAATATATTTGTAATATCAACCAAAAAATAAATATAATAAATAGGCAGATATGAAATATAAACTTAAAAACTACTCATACACGATACTCTGATTACTTAATTCTAATATAACTATATTAATATAAGTTTATGTCATAATTAATCTTGTGAAACTGTGGATGGTACACAAGATATTGATTCGTATCAATGCCTCTTCCTCCACCCCTTGGAAGAGAGAAATTTGGTTGAAAGATCTGTCACTCTGTTAGGTTGGACTGTCTAAGAGTCAAAAAACCAAATAAGAGAATAACATATCACAAGTCTTGAGTTTGTGTCAAATGGGTGAACGACTCGCCGCCAATACATAAATATAAGGCGTTTCTGACTTGAGGGAAACACAGAGACACAAGTTGCTTTATTCTGAGACAAATTTTGGTAAACGAACTAGAATTCCACAACCATTAATTTTAAGGTATCTGGGCTTTTGAAGCTTATCCGAGTTAGTTGACCTAAAATTTGAAATTGCTACTGTGTAAGGCTACCTTCCAAATTCCATCAACCCAGAGAGAGAGAGAGACAATAGCTTTCATTGACATTTTGGAGCTGTCGGCTCCTGGCCCAATTCTCTCAATTACCCTGCTGGACAGGGTTGGCTTTTTGGCTTTAAGCACCCAATGAGTTGGGCCAAACTCGCATGGACCATACCCAGAAAACCCGGCACAGCCAATGTTGATAAGAACCTAAAAACCAACATTAGTAGAAAACAAGAAAAAAAAAAAAAAAGAGATTTTGAAAAAAGTGGTTGACGCACCACCCTGCCGCTATCATCTTGGACCAATACATATCCCCAACTGTATGGGGTTGGATTTTTTTTTGGTAAAATATATGGGGTTTATTATATCAATATTTTCACTCTTCTATTTTTGTTTAATGCTATATCCATTTTTAAATTGTTCAACTCATCACGCCCTAACATGCGTGTCTCATGGTTTCCAAATCGGAACTAATCCAATAAGAAATATCAAATAACCAGAATCGAATCAGACCTTATAGGATCTATAATTTCAGACTCAGTATTGAATCAATTAGTTTTCGAGACAATTGGTTTTAATTCGATAGACCCTAATGAATCAATCAGGTCTGAATCGATTCGGGACTGGATAAAACCAATTAGGAATCGAAACAAATCCATCAGTACATAAGGCCAGAGTCAGACCCGACCCATTGACATCACTGCCTAATACAACCTTCCTCCTTTATCCGGGGTTAAAAACCGAAGGTATAAGATTAGCTGACGCTGGTGCAATTGACAGTTGCCACCCATAGAGGATAAACATCCACTGGCTAAAATAAATCACACATCACAGTCGTCCGATCAGATCAGCATTTTGAGTGAACCCATTTTTAAGCTGGGATATGGACTTGTATGATGTGTTACGATGAGCAGGTGACATGTGTTCATATAAAGCAGAGTGATTAGCTAATCAAATAATAAATACGTTTCTGGGGGAAGACGAAAGGAGAAGGAAGTGGTGGACCCTCTTCTTAAGTGAGTTGTGGTGGGCGGTGGGCTCCCGACAAAAAAAGCAAGCACCCAAGTTGAGTTGCAAATCTAAAAATAATCAGGTTAAAAATTATTAATAAACTAATGATAATGATAATAATAAATACCCAAGTTGGTCTTGCGTGTCGACCTCCAAAGTCCATCACATTTCACACCCTTTGCGTTGACATACCATTTTTCAACTCTCCCTCGTTGAACATGTGTAGGTGGGCCCTGGGGATTCATCTTAAACACCCAATCAGAATTATACTTGAAAACGAGTATCAATCCTGACCATCCAGTTGAGTTACTGGTTCATGGATTTGACCGTAGATGGATGATCTTCTGTGGTCCCACCAGGGGCCACCGCCTTTGTCCGTTTACAGTCCAACCAGAGCGAGTTTCACTTGGCTCTTTGGTCCTCTATAAATAGACAAATAAATGTTCGGCTTTCCAAACAAAACAATCGAATTGCCATTGAGACAGGAAAGCCATGGCCGGAGAAGGCGAAGCAGCCCAAGCTCCAAGAAACCGCTTGCTCGTCTCTGTATCGGCCCTCATAGCTCTCTGCGCCAAGCAGATCAGCAGGGTTTCGAGGAAGTTTAGAACGGAGATTAGCAGTCCAAGAACACCGCCCAAGTCGCCGTTAGCAACGCCGAAGCAGCTTCTCACGACTCTCAGCAACAAGGCGATCGCGTTCCGCCACAAGAAGAGAATCAGTGAAGAATCCGAAACCGGCGGTGGAGAGAAGGACGAAGGATTCGGAGACGGTGGGCTGTGGCAGAAGACGATCTTGATGGGGGAGAAGTGTCAACCGCCGGATTTCTCGGGTGTCATCTATTACGATAGCAACGGGAAGCTGATTAACGAGATTCCGCTGAGATCTCCGCGTGCAAGTCCTTTGCCGAGCTTTGCTTTTCCCGCGACCAAGGATGCTGCTTACTGATTCCTTAGTTTTTTCATGTACAAAAGGCTTTTGTGGCACTGGCAGGAAGGGAAGACTTTTCTATTCGAACATATATAGCTTTTAATTTTTGTTGAATTTTCTTTAGTTCATTTAGTATATAGCGTTTATGTTTTGAGCTGTCAGCTTGATTGTGTTTTCGCTGCAGTTTTGGCTTTTCCGTTACAGCTGCTTTAGTTAAACTTACAGAGTTATATCCATATCCTTGACCATGTAACCAACTAACCATATAGGAGAGTGGAGGGTTATTTTTTTGGCTAATCAGATTTTAAATGAAATGGGCGGATGGTAGTTGAAAGGGAGATTGAGCTGAATGAATAATTCTCGGTTTCAGCAGCTGTCACGTTCATAGAACAATTCTCTTTGATTGTTTTTTATGAGAGTGGATTTAACCTTATAATGACATTATGACACCTAGCACCTTGTGACAACTAGACAGTTCGTCACTTTCAGGCAGCTCGTCATTTATAGGCAGTTCGTTATTATGTAGCACTTACAGGTAGCTCGCCGCCACTAGGCAATTCGGCACCATGCAACACTTATAGGCAGCTCACCACCATGCAACACTTATAGGCAGTTCGCCACTAGGCAGCTCGCCACCATGCAGCCTAGCACCTCACAGACAGTTTGCTTCCAAGTCAAACCAACCACCACATAACAACCCCGAGGAGCTCACCACTGTACCCCGCATTTTATGGGATTGTGACTTGTAACGGCTATATTAACTCACTCACTCCCCGATTTAAGCAGAAATGGGCAACCTCACCAGTTGGTGGCATTATCCCTACCTAACACGAAAACAGGTCCTATCACAACGGGAATCCAAGAATTGCTCCACCAAACCCACGAGGACTCCAGTATATAAAGACCTCACCCCCCAGGGGCGAAGAAGGGGGGAAAAAGAAGAAGAAATGGGGGAAAAATGAAGGGTGATCTCTGCTCTCTAGCTCTTTCATTCTCTAATATCATTTTCAGCTCATTACTTAGCCATCGAAGTGTCCCCGCCGGGTAAGCCACCCCGGGTTTTCTGATTCAGTTCTTGCAGGCAACTAGTTCCCGCCATCTACAAAGATGAGCAGATCATCTCCTGCAGGGAGCAGCCGGGTTGCACTACACTAGGGAGCTCCACATCGGCCTCTGAGTCATCAGCCAAGTGGCCAATGACATAGAGGCCGATGTGGAGCTCCCTAGTGTAGCGCAGCTAGGATGCTCCCTGTAAGAGATGATCTACTCATCTTTGTAGATGGCAGGAACTGGTTGCCTGCAAGAACTGAATCAGAGAACCCGAAGTGGCTTACCCGACGGGGACACTCCGATGGCTAAGTCAACACTTAATAATGAGTTGAAAATGATATTAGAGAATGAGAGAGCTAGAGAGCAGAGATAACCCTTCATTTTTCTCCCATTTCTTCTTTTTCCTCCCTTCTTCGCCTCTGGGGGGTGAGGTCTTTATATACTAGAGTCCTCACGGCTTTGGTGGAGCAGTTCCTGGATTCCCACTGTGATGGGACCTATTTTCATGTTAGGTGGGGATAATGCCACCAACTGGTGAGGTTGTCCATTTCCGCCTAAATTGAGGAGTGAGTGAGCTAATATAGCCGTTACAAGTCACAATCCCATAAAATGCAAATACAATGGTGAGTTCCTCGGGATTGTCATGCGGTGGTCGGTCTGACTTAGAAACGAGCTGTTTGTGAGGTGCCAGGCTGCATGGTGGCGAACTGTCTATAAGTGCTGCATGATATAGAATTGACTAGTGACGAACTGCCTAATTGTCACGAGGTGTCATTGCGATCAGTATATAGCGAGGAGGCTATTACTAGACCGGTTTGTTGTATATAATTCAAGGGTCTGAGGTCCACTTTTGAATGGGTCCAGACTGCAGATGATCGACTTTTATTTGTATATAATTCAGTGATCTGGAATTCCCTGTTGAACGAGTCCACTAGCTTAGACCGTGCTTACACCAACAAAAATCTGCATGACAATATGCTAATATTCCATTATCTTATTATTTCAAATTTTCAATCTTGATTTGATGATTTCAGATATCAATGTTTTGAAAGCTAGATCAGACCGACCGGTTGAACCAAATTCAATCAAAAGTGATAACAGGTAACCCTTTCTAGTTGTAAACATGAACCGCTTTTTAGATATCCAAAAAAAAAACATGATCCGCTTTTTTTTTTTTTTAATTTATGATCATGTACTAACGTGACGTGACAACTAAACATGTTAAATTTGTCGACCCATGAACCAGAGGCCTTCCCCCGGTCCAGCTAATTAAATTAGAGCTACGGGTCCACTCTGTTGATGAATAATTTTATATTAAATCACTGCTATAAACTGTGTATATACAAATTTCAATTAATTTTCCAAAAACACTGAACAAGTACAATGGCCGATGGACCTACTCCACACAGGAAACAAATAAATTCTGTATCAGACCCTGTAAATTCATGCATACCCAGAATGGGAGATGGTGTGTTGTTGGACTTGCTTGCCTCGTTATGATTTGTTTTTTCTCTTATAAACAGGCACAGACGCACAGTCATGAAGAATATATATATATATATATATATATATATATATATATATATATAATATCCATGTACACATATAAACCCACGTAGTGACTAACATTCTTAGATGGTTCAACAAATTTGATTATTGAAATAATCGTGGAACAATAAGATGATTCCTCCTTAATCTAATACTAAGACTAGCTAATCGGTGATTTCTTCCATTAGTGGAGATATAATAATTTATTAATGTTGGATAGCTGAGCCTATAATACACGTACGTACGAGAGTTCTTCCTTAACCTACTCATTCAATCCCCTTTACTCGTTCATCACAAGTTCACAACCATACTCTCTATAGATCGATCCATCAAAAAAAAAATTCTCTAAGATCAGTCTCGCTCATGAGCTTATCCACTTAATTCCGCCTCCCCCTTCCAAAGAGGGATTAAAAAGAAGAAATAAAAACCTCAGGAAACCAAGAAGTCCAAAGATGTAAAAAAATAATACATATAAGAAAAGGAAAGAGTTTTGATGCAACAACAAAAAACAACAGAACCACCAAAAGCAAAGAAACAAAACCCGATCACGATCACCCTGTATCCTCATCGGAGGGTCTGGTCAATCGAGGACTCAAGCCCCAGGAGCGGCATCTCTAACCTTACTCTGCAAGTACCCACCATACTCCCTGGCGTAATCCTTCATGTGGTTGGCCGTGTCGGCGATCCTACTTCGCGCATAGTCGACGCGGTCGGAGCCCGGCGGGTGCCACCCACGGAAGTACTTGTACAACCAGGACGCTCCGGCCAAGACGGCGACACCAAACCCACACATAGACAAAAGCCCTGCGATGGACACGAACAGTATCGTCCCTGCCGGGACCCATATGGGGCTTGATATTACAATCAACGGCGTGAAGAAGATCAGGCCCAACACGGTTGCCGTCAGCGTTAGCCCCGTCAGGAGAAGCAAGATTCCCCCTGAAATTACCAGCGTTAAGAAACCGACTAGTTGGGTTGAATTGGGTGCATGGTCTTGGAATCTCCTCAGAAACGTTTCACAACCGCTGCTAGTTCTTAACACATTTCTCTGGCCTTGGCCTTGGCCTGGGCCGGTTTGGCGATCTGCCATTGTTGGCTTCCCAGCTAACCTTCAATAATATGTTCCACCTGTAAACAGCTCTTACCAAACAGACAGACAGAGAAAGAGAGAAAAGGAGAGAGAGAGAGAGAGAGAGTGGAGTATGGGAATGTGTTTGTGCTGATTCTTTTGAAGGTGGAGGGATTTGAGAAGTGTGATGACAGATGTGAGGAAGTTCGCTTTGAGTGGCATGCAAAGCTACACATGGTAGTTGTTCCGAAGTAGTCCCAGATTAGCTTTTGGGATGACTGTTTCTTCTTGCAGACGGATTCGGGTCTTGTGAATTATCCAGTGTGGCGCCACATTCAGCCATGGTCTATGATTAAGCTTTTGATACGCCCAACTGAATGTAGTTACGCCTCTCATCATCTTTGATTGGCCTCGACCATCAGATGGCCCACCAAATCATCCAACAGTTGAGCAAGAAATTAAGAACCAGACCAGCCAAATTAAGACAAACGGCAGATTCACAGGAGGATCGGACCTTCCGATCCATTCGTTCAAAAGTTCCAGCAGTAGGCCCGACTTTAATGACGCTCTGTAATACTGCAATCCACGCTACGTGCCCACTTGGGTACGCTTCCGTTCAGTGGTTTCTGTCTTTGCGAGGTGGGCTTCACATGGATATCGTTATGATGTTATGTTGGTGAAGAATCCGGAAGAAGCTTATATGTAACAATGGCAACGGGGCGGATTCGGGGCGTTGATATTTCCGTCCCTAACCTAAATATACACAGAAATATATACACATATATGTCAAATTTCAGTATGGATTAATCGCCCAACTCAGGCCCAAACCCAACCGGAGTGCATCAAATGTCACTTTGGACGGGCCTGAATTGGATAGATTAAAATTGACCTCTAAATTGGACCTTAGGGCCAAATCTTAAGATTGAGTCTGGATCGAACCAAAACCTGGCCCAGCCCACTCAACTTACACCCGTATTGGTGAAAACATTAAACACAACCAATGATTCATTGTATAACACCTGTCTTGCAAATGTGCCTTCAGCCTACCTCTTTAATGCCTTAACCAAATATGTCAAATACGTATCTAACAATGATTGTGTGATTATTCACTTTGAAATAATGACACCCAACATCATCCATCCATAAGTTGTGTATTCCTCACAACCACTTTAATTTCTCACTTTCATGATTAATGACTAATGGAACATTATTATTGTTTAAACAGCTTCTAACACAACCATCAACTGCTCCTAGTCTATACACAAAATTGAGAAAGTAGGGTGTTCATGAAAAACAAAAAAAAAAAAATCCAATCCGAAATTAATAATCCGAACCGAAAAAAAAATGGCTAACCAAATCAAATGGTTTGGTTTCAATTTGGCTTTTTCTTAAAGATTCGGTTTTTGGTCCGACTTCATCAATCTAGGAAAAAACCTACAGCTAACCAAACTGACCAGGGCTGGGCGAGCCCCTATGTCTCGAAAATCCTCACAATACTCATCTAAACCTCATCTATATTTTGGGCATCCATCCATGTTTACTAGTTTTTTGTCCCCAAAGAAAATCCTGCTTCATATGAAAATTGATATGTTTTTATAATAATTGTTAGTGGTTTGATTTATTCGATTGTATTTAGATAAATATTGTTGAAATGTTATATTTTTGTGTATTGGTGATAAAATATTAGTTGGTTGTTTTCTTTAATTTAGGGAAATATGAGATTTTTTTTTGTTTGCATGAAACTTACAATAAAACAGAAAAAACAACCAACTGAACCGATTAATTGATTTACCCATTAATTCGATTCGGTTTCGATTCAATGTGAAAAATATATAAAAACTTTAGAGAAAGGATGCAATGAGAATACAATGTGAAGAGGTGTAGATTTAAAATTAAAAGGTCTTTGGCTGGTCATAGCTAGTGGTGTCAGTTGGGAGGATTGGATTGGGTTGAGTTTCAACTCAATTCATTTAACCCGTAATGACCCAATTATGTAAAATTAAATGGGTTGGTTTCAAACTAAATCCGCTTTAACCCAATTTAATCCGTCCAAACCCATTGATATTATATTATACAAGTGATGAAAGTTCAAATTACATTACATGTATTGATGGTGCACAATCCGGTCGGTCCTATATGCCGGTGACTACGCCTCTAACGAAACTGGAGGTGCCTAAAACAAGGAGGAAAATGGGGACTTCCGAGGAGGAACCCGGTTGGAACACTTCGAAGCTCAAGTTAGTGCTCTTCAGAAGGCAAGGGAAATGAGGAACTTTAAGACCAGAAAGCGTAAGAATCACATACCTTCTTCTTTGGGAGATGGGGGCCTTTTATAATGGCCCTGTACTCTCACTCCCAAACCTCTGCCAAATCGGGCATCATCACCTCCGCCAGATCGGGTGTCATCATTTTCTATTGAACACCAGTTTGGGTGTCATAGTCTCTGCCAATTGCCAGTTCGGGTGTCATAGCCTCTGCCAGTTGCCAGTTCGGGTGTCATAACCGCCACTGTCCTTATCAAGGTCGTCTCTGCTACGTCTGAGATAGCGGTGGCAGGTGGCCGTTGGAGGGCGGCTGTCATGTGTCGGACCTCTAATCAGTCAGGTGCGCCGCCTCCGTGTACGGGCTTCCTGGGCATCAGGTATGGTTGTTTAGTCATGCGACTTGGAGCCGAAGTGGTGTGCGAGGTGAAGTGTGGCCCGAACTGCCTCGGGGTGGGTCAACTCGGGTTTTTGCCCTTTGCGCTCCTTGTAAGGCTCAGGACCTCCAAGGGAGAGCTCGGGTTCTTCCTTGGGGAGCTCGGGTCGCTGGTTCCTTTCTTGGGGGAGCTCAGGATTCCCTTTCTCAGAGCTCGAGTTGTGGGCCCGCTGTCGTGTCGAGCTGGCACTTCTGCCAGGTCACTCTCGGTTGCCTCCACATGTCGTGTGGCCAAGGGGTCGGGCCAAATATTCCTCCATCAATTGCCCCCCACTCCCCGTGCCCGGGGTCCTGACGGGTGGATTTGCCTTGCGACGCATTGGCCTTGGTTTGGAGCTTCTTTCGGTCTGACCTGCTTGTGTTTTTGGACCGATCAGGGTCGGATTGGTTTGACTAGGGGCCAATCCCGGGTTGTGTGCAGCTCACGCACGGGCGCCAAACGATTTTAAATTTTCAAACGTCGAAAGCGCGCGCTAAACTGACTTCTCCTCGGGGGGGGGGGGTGCAGCCGGTTTTGCAGGGAGTCGTCGAATGGTTTTGATCTTGGCCGTTGATGCGTCAGTACGATGACTATAAATAGTGGGGGGCCTTGGTCACTTTCCTTCGCCATTCTTCAGTATTCGTTTCTTGAGCTCGCGTCCAAGGCTATCAGCTCACATCCTTTTTCGTAGTCCGGTAGCTTTTCTTGGTGAGTCCACAGCCTTCCTTTTAATTCAATGTCTAGCTTGGGTGGTTTAGATAGTCTCCTGGGGGTGTCTGATGTTGGTTCTACGAATCGAGCTACTGCCCCCGATAGCCTTAGTGAGTCCGAGGTGGGGCCCAAAGTAGAGCTTGAGTTCAAGCCCGTAGGCCAAGTCACCTCGGGTAGTTTGGCATCCACCTCCCATCAAGGTCAGGTGTCAGACAAGTTCAGACCTTCCACTATGACGCCCGAGAGGCTTTGGTCCCTTATCGCCCAATACAACTTGCCCGAGGAGAATACTTATATTTTACCCTCGGGCAACTTTCCTTGGGAGCACGGTCCATACGAGATCGTGATATTCCAGGAGGAGCTTGTTGTCGGGCTGCGTCTTCCCTTCCATCCCCTTATCGTCAATGTCATGAACCACTTCGGCGCCACTGTAGGTCAGCTTCACTCGAACTCTATCCGTAACCTTGTCGGGGCCATCTCCCTTTGCCGTGAACACTGCCTTCCTTTGGACCTGGAAATTTTTTCCGCTATTCTCATGCTTAAGAAACAAGCATGTCCCCTGCCCAGGCGTAGGAGGGGCGTACTACTTGTCACCTCGTCCGAGCTTCACACTCTTACACGATCTCCCAAATAAGGTCCCAGCATGGAAGCGGGACTACTTCGTGGTTCGAAGTGCTACGGGGTGGTCGTTTCCTATTGAGTGGGGGTTGGCCATTCCTGACCTTGGTATCGCATTAGACGAAGATACAGTGAAGGGCCTCCAGGACTGGGCCCGATTTGGGCTTAAATGTGAAGTCTACCTGATGGAGGACAAGCTTATTTAGGCCGGTCTGAGTTCGGGTAGGTTTCTTGCTCAGATGATACTTTTGCTTTTGTTTTTATTCTCGTCTTTTTACGCCGAGCTCCTTTTTGTAGGTGTTATGGAGGCAGAGAAGATCTGAGGTGCAAGTCTGTTCAAAGGCATGAAAATGAGGAAACGAGCTGCTAAGCGGGTCCATGCTGATCTTTCCCGGGTTATGGAGCCCGAGGCACCGAGAATAGAGCCTCCTAGGAAGCCCGAGGTGCCCCCTCCAGTTCAGGAAGCGGCAGGGGTTCCCTATGCTGACACTTCTTATACCCGAGTTGTGCCTTCAGGCTCGGGAAGTCACGATGAGGTTGGGAACGTGTTGATGCCGAGCTACGTGCTTTGAAAAAGCAAGAAGGCCATTTGTCCCGAGGAGGTCACGGCATGGGTCGATCTTCCTACAAATCTTATAGGCACTCGGGCTGCCTCTCACTCCATGGTGGCAAGTCAAATTAGTGTTTGTCCCCCGTGATTTTTTTTTTACCGAGCTGATTTGTCCTCGTTCTGGTAGGTGAACTCCTCTATCCACACTTTGGCAATCTGGGCGGAGAGAGGCTTGAAGCGTGCACAAGCTGCCGAAGTGGCTTCCCGTGCTGCGTGAGCTGAGCTATCGAGGTCTCGGAGGGACAAAGAGGCCTTAGGAATGGTGGTGAGACACATGGCAGACCTGAAGTTGGACCTGGAGCATCAGGTCGAGTACCTTCAGGATGATATCAAGGAGAAGACTCAGATCTTCTCTCAGGCCATTGAGGAGGCAAAGGTGAAAGCCGTCGAGGATTACATCGCTTCGCCGCGCTTTGACGATATGATGGTGGGCTCGTATAGGAGGGGTTTCAAGTTGAGCCGATGGAGGATAAGGAACACGTACCCCAAGCTCGACATTAGTGCCATAACCACTTTGCGCATCACTCCGAAAATGGCTGCTGCAGCTAATGATGATGCGGATTCCGAAGACGAAGCGAGACCTTCGGGTATTGTCGAAGTCCCTTCTGAAGGCGAGGAAGATGTACCTCCAGACTTATGAGCTCGTTTGTGTTTTTGTTTTTTGTTTTTTGGATGAAGTGTAAACAAGTTTATTTTGCAATGAATAGTTCCCCTTTTTGGCAAAGTGTTGGGCAGTTATTTTCTTTTTTTTTTTTTTTTCGCCGAGCTGACGATGTTGCCGAACTGCTAGACTTAGGCCCTGAGGTGAGCTAACGTAGTAAGGCTATGTGCCTGATCTGTTCTCCGCCCGAGTTAGTTAACATGGCTGAATTGGGCCCTGGGCTATGCACCTCGGGATCCATTAATGTGCAGATTGCCTTCGTTGATGAGGTGTTGAGGTCCTCTTTAGCTTGGTATTCTGGCCCTTACGGTGCCGAAGTCTTTGTTAGCTCGGCATTCTGGCCCTTAGGCTCTGGTAGTGGATCATGGCCTAATTAGTTTGATCATCTATAAGTAAAATCGTCTTAAGTTGATGATGTTCAATGCCCGGGGTATCTGTTTGCCCTCCAGGGTCTCAAGCTCGTATGCTCCCTCGAGTACTCTCTTTACTCGATAGGATCCTTCCCAGTTCGGCTCGAGTTTTCCAACGTCGGGCTCAGGTACCATGACCTTGCGGAGAATCGGGTCACCGACGTGGAGGTTTCATCTCTTAACTCTGGCATTGTAGTACCGAGCTACCCTTTGTTGGTACACCACGGTCCTAATGTACGCAAGGTCCCTCACCTTGTCAAGTAGGTCGAGGTTGGCATGTAGCTCGTCGTTATTAGTATTGTCATTGTATGCTTCCAACCGAAGTGAGGAAATTTTGATTTCGGCTGGGATGACTACCTCCGTGCCATAGGTGAGGTTGAAGGGGGTCTCTCTGGTGGCGGTCTTTTCTGTAGTTCAGTATGCCCATAGGACGCTGGGTAGCTCATCTACCCATAACCCCTTAGCTCGATCTAGCCTGGCTTTCAGTCCGCGGATGATAGATCTGATCGTAACTTCCTCGAACTGCTTGCCATTGTCGGAAATCAACACCCGAGGTAGCCCGAAGCGGCATACTATGTTCTTCCAGAAAAAGTTTTGGACGTTTCGAGCTGTGATGGTTACGAGAGTTTCACTTCAACCCACTTGGTGAAGTAGTATGCTGCCACTACTAGGAACTTCCTTCCTCCTGTTGCTGGCGAGAATGGCCCGACTAGGTCGATACCCCATTGTGCGAAGGGTCACGAGCTAGTGAGGTACTTGAGGTCGGCGGCGGGCTGGTGGTGAATGTTGGCGTGCTTTTGGCACTTCTCACACTTCCTGACCAGCCCGATGGCGTCTGCTTTCATTATTGGCCAATAGTACCCCTGTCGTAGTGTTTTCTGGGTGACGGCCCTGCCCCCCAGGTGTCTGCCACATAGGCCTTCATGAATGTCGTGGAGTACAAGCTCGACTTCGGGAGGTTGCAAGCAGCGCAAGTAGGGGAGCGTGTAGGATCTTCGGTACATCCGTCTGTCTATCATGACGTACTTAGCTGCCTGGCGCTCTACCCTCCTGGCGGCGTTGCGGTCTGCGGGGAGGGTTCCATGTAGCAAGAAGCTCGCGAGTGGATCAATCCAACTCGATTCTGCTTGGGCGACAGGAGCGACCTCCTCTACCCCCTAGAGAATGCTAGGCCGAGGTAAGTCCTCTATGTACATAGTTTTCATGGCGTTGTCACTGGTGCTGGCTAGCCGAGACAGGGTGTTGGCCTTGGTGTTCTCTGACCTTGGGATTTTCTTGATGAAGTGTGACTGGAAGCTAAGCAGAGCCTCTTTTACCTTTTCGAAGTAAGCGATCATAGTTGGCTCGCGAGCTTCGTATTCCCCTGTAACTTGGTTTACCACGAGCAGGGAATCGCGGTAGATAACTATGTGTTTTGCCTTTACCTCTTGCGCTAGAGCTAGCCCGACTATCAATGCCTCGTATTCTGCCTCATTGTTGGATTCCACGAACTCGAAGCGTAGCGCATACTCCAGTTTCGTGCCACTCGGACCGTGGAGAACTACATCGACTCCACTGCCCTGCTGATTTGTGGAGCCATCTACGTGAAGGATCCAAGGCTCTTCATCCCAGTTCGCGCTCGCCCTAACCAAGAGAGATACCGAACTGGGTGCGACCTCACGGGGCTTGGACTCAACCGGCCTGGGAGCATCGATCTCACCCGAACTGGGAGCCTCATGTTCAACCGAACTGAGGACCTCGGAGTTGAACGTGCATTCTATGACAAAATCCGCCAAGGCTTGAGCTTTGATAGCGATTCGTGGCTTGTACTGGAGGTCATACTCACTGAGCTCAATGACCCACTTCGTCAATCGACCAGAGACCTCGGGCCTGAGTAATACTTGTCTCAAGGGTTTGTCGGTGAGGACGATGATGGTATGGGCTTGGAAATACGGATGGAGTTTGCGGGCCGCAATGACCAGTGCATAGGCTAGCTTTCCATCTCCAGGTATCTTGTTTCTGCTCAATGCAATGTCTTACTAACAAAGTAGATGGGTTGTTGGACCCGATCTGCTTCCTTTATCAGTACCGAACTGACCACTTCGTCGCTTGCCGAGAGGTACAGTTCTAAAACATCACTCTCTTTGGGTCGGGTCAACATTGGGATACTTGTGAGATATTTCTTGAGTTTGTCAAATGCAAGCTAGCACTTCGGGTTCCACTCGAACCCTTTGTCTTTTATTGCCTTGAAAAAGGGTAGGCAGCGGTCTGCTGATTTAGACATGAAACGACTCAGAGCGGCTATTATGTCGTTTAGCCTTTGAATCTCTTTCACTTTTCGGGGCGGTCTCATATCTAGGATGACTTTTATCTTGTCCGGGTTGGCCTCAATACCACGCCGGTTGACGATGTACCACAGAAACTTACTCAAGGTGACACCGAAAACACACTTGTTTGGGTTTAGTTTCATGCTAAATTGACGCAGAATTTGAAAGACAGAATGCAAGTCTTGTATTAATTCATGCGAAAACTGTGTCTTGACGACCATGTCATCTACATAACACTCTATCTTTGTGCCAATTAAGGGTTGAAACAGTTTATTCACAAGCCTTTGAAAGGTTTCCCTAGCATTTTTCAGTCCGAAGGGCATAACCTTGTAGCAGTACAGGCCGAACTCGATTAGGAAGACAGTTTTTCTTCGTCGACTGGGTCCATTTTGATTTAGTTGTAGCCCGAGTAGGCATCCAAGAAGCTTAGCAACTCGTGTCTCGAGGTCGCATCGAATAGGCGGTCAATCCTAGGGAGGGGGAAGCAGTCCTTTGGGCAAGCTCGATTCAGGTCGGTGTAGTTGACGCACATGCGCCACTTGTCGTTTGCCTTTTTTACTAGAATAGGGTTGGCTACCCAGCTCGGGTAATGAACTTCCCTAATGAAGTATGCTGCAAGGAGCTTCTCGACCTCCTCATCGACCGCCCTCCAGCGTTCTGGGGCTAAGTTGCGTTTCTTCTGTCTAATGGGCCTAACTATAGGGTCAGTATTCAGCTTGTGAGTTATGAGCTTAGGGTCTATGCCGGGCACTTCTGCCGCGGACCAAGCGAAAACATCTAAGTTATTGAGTAAGAAGCGTGCTATTTCGGACAGCAAGGGTTCTTCCAGGGATGCTCCGACCTGAAGTAATCTGGCAGGGTCTTCTGTCGAGACAGAGATGGGAACAGTTTCCTCTGTTGGTGCAACTCGCTCCTTGTTTTGTTCCATAGGTCGCTCCAGTTTGAGGTCGCCAGTTACCTTGGCTTTTCCCTTGAGGGTAGCGACGTAGCACTTACGGGACTCGAGCTGGTCGCCCCGCACTACCCCGATGACGAAGTCCGTTGGGAACTTCATCGCCAAATAGTAAGTGGACACCACGGCCTTTAAAGCATGGGTGATTGGCTGGCCTACTATGGCATTATAGGGGAAGGGGGCTGCAACCACTAAGAAGTCGTGCCTGAGTCTTACCGTGCTAGGCCACATGCCGACTTCCACAGGTATCGTGACCTTTCCCAAGGGTCTGACCTCCTCTCCGCTG
Organism: Nelumbo lutea; assembly: GCF_056320005.1. Lineage (NCBI taxonomy): Eukaryota > Viridiplantae > Streptophyta > Magnoliopsida > Proteales > Nelumbonaceae > Nelumbo > Nelumbo lutea. The sequence goes on along the minus strand of NC_142686.1, from coordinate 21,694,419 downwards.
AAACCAACCAGTGGGGTGTTCACGGGCTTCAAATCACTCTCTCGAAATTGGAGTTTGTCGAAGGCCGCTTTAAAAAGGATGTCTGTCGAACTGTCGAAGTCAACGAGTACGTGTCAGACTTCGAAGTCGTTGATCTTCACCTTTATGACAAGTGCATCATCGTGGGGGTAGTGAACCCCGTGTGCATCGTCTTCGGTGAAGAATATGGGGTCTTCCGTCCTAAGCCGCTTTGGGGGGTTTTGTTCTTCTCTGGTGGCCTCCCGGGTTGATGCCCGAGCTACTGCTGAGGTGCATCTTGCTACGATCAATCCTCCAACGATCACGTGGATTGTTCCCCGAACTGGTCTTTCCTCCAAGGGCTGCTTTTGCGGTTCAGCTAGTCGACTGCTAGACTCGGGAGCATCTCTGTTGTGCTCCCCCTGCCAACATGTCTTACTACTATTATTATTATTATGTTGTACAAAATTTCTCAAGTACTCGCGACGGATAAGTTCTTCTATCTCGTCGCAGAGATTATTACAATGTTCGGTGCTATGACCGTGGTCTCTATGGAAACTGCAGTACAAGTTTTTATTCCTCTCGTTCGGTTTTTCCCTTCAGACGAGGTGGCCACTTCACATACAGGGCATCTTTGATCATCATTAAGATCTCGGCCACTTCACATACCGTCCGACCTGCTAAGGGAGCTCAGAACGGTTGGCTTGGCTTCCTCCCCTGAGGTGAGTCTTTCTTTCTCCTATCATCTGGGTTGGAAGGCTCGCCTTCCCTCTTCCTTTTTTCGATCCTGCTTTCAGTCCTTAGGTTGATCTCTCCCTCTGTTCTTATAAATTTGTCCGCGAGCTTGAGTAATTCAGCCACGGTCGCGGGCTGGTTAACTACCACGTGCCACCTGAACTCCTTGTGTGTCACACCCCTCTTGGCTGCCGCGAGCTGTACCGCAGGATCTAAACGCGGTATCTGCAAGCACACATCATTGAACCATTTGACATAGCCCCGGATGGACTCTCCTTCCCTCTGGACAAATTCCGAGGAGGCTCTCCTCGGTTCGGGGGCACCGCTTGCTAGTAACGAAGTGCGCGGTGAAGACTTGCATGAACTGGGTCCAACTTCTTATTGACCCAGGGGCCAGGTTCCTATACCAAGTGTGGGCCACTCCCCTGAAGGTTGTAGTGAACGCCACACACATGCTGGATTCACTGGCCCTGGCCAGGTGCATTTGGGACTGAAAAGCATCGAAGTGGTCATTGGGGTCAAAGGACTCATCATACTTGTCTAGGGGAGGGAGTTTGAAATCTTTGGGCATGGGAACCGCAAGGAGTTCCGATGACAAGGGGGAAGGGACTGAAAGAACAGGGGCAACTTTCACCTCGTCCGAGCTTGTTTCTTCTTTTCCTCGGAGCTCGGGCAGGACGCGGGTGGTAGTTTGGTGACCTCGCTGGCGTCTTCGCTGCTGCTTAGAAGGCTTGGTATTGGCGTTGCTTGCCTCGGTGTTGCCGAGCACGATGGACTTAGACTGTTGATAGTTTGCAGTCAGGACGCCGAACTGATTCTCTGTGAGTGAGAGCTCGAACTTGGAGTGCCGAGGTGCTGACTTGGTCGGCAAGGAAGTTCCTGATCCGCCGGCGAGCTGCAAGGCGGGGGAAATCAATCTTTCCCTCTTGCCTGGGGATGAAGCTTGGCTCCTGGAGGGGTGTTGGAGTTGGGAAGCTTCCCCCCGGTGAAGGCGCCAGCCCTGAGGGGAGGGCTTGATCGGCTTGGCAACAGGGTGCCGAGGTGGGAGTTGTGGTTGATTCACAGGCAGTTGGGGGAACTGCTACTGGTAGTGACACTGAGAAATGTGGTGTAGTACTTGCTACTGATGAAACTTGCATTGCCCGCATGCACTGCATCAAGTCATCAAGTTGGTTCTGGCCAGTCTTCAGAGGGACAGCGGCCGGTTCGGCGAAGGTTGTCTCGATAGGGAGGGGAAGGGGAACATTCACAGGTGCCACCATGCTTGGTGCATTGGGGCTAGGGATTCCGTCCGTCGAGAGGGGGACGGTGAATTGTTCGATACATACAGTGGCGGGCTGAGGGTGTTCCCCTACAACATTCAAGTCGGCGTTGTGCCTGTTGTTGCTGGATGAAGCCATGGAAGCTAAGGTTTCTTTGAGAGAGAGAGAGAGAGTTAAAGGTTAAGGGAGGCTTTTTGAAGTCTTCCCATAGACGGCACCAAATGATGGTGCACAATTCGGTCAGTCCTAGCTACCGGTGACCTTGCCTCTGACGAAACTGGAGGTGCCTGAAACAAGGAGGAAAATGGGGACTTTCGGGGAGGAACCTGGTTGGAACACTCTGAAGCTCAAGTTAGTGCTCTTCAGAAGGCAAGGAAAATGAGGAACTTTAAGACCAGAAAGCGCAAGAATCACATACCTCCTTCTTTGGGAGATGGGGGCCTTTTATAATCGCCCTGTACACTCACTCCCATACCTCTACTAGATCGGGCATCATCACCTCCACTGGATCAGGTGTCATCATTTCTGTCGGACGCCAGTTCGGGTGTCATAGCCTCTGCTAGTTGCCAGTTCGGGTGTCATAACTGCCACTATCCTTGTCAGGGCCATCTCTGCTACGTCTGAGATGGCGGTGGCAGGTGGCCGTTGGAGGGCGGCTGTCATGTGTCGGACCTCTAATCCATCAGGCGTGCCGCCTCCGTGTACAGGCTTCCTGGGCATCAGGTATGGTTGTTCAGTCGGGCGACTTGGAGCCGAAGTGGTGTGCAAGGTGAAGTGTGGCCGAGGTGGGTCAGCTCGGGTTTTTGCCCTTCGCGTTCCTTGTAAGGCTCAGGAACTCCAAGGGAGAGCTTGGGTTCTTCCTTGGGGAACTCGGGTCACTGGTTCCTTTCTTGGGGGAGCTCGAGTTGTGGACCCGTTGTCGTACCAAGTTGGCGCTTCTGCCAGGTCACTCTCGGTTGCTTCCACGTGTCGCGTGGCCAAGGGGTCGGGCCAAATCTTCCTCCATCATGCATCATTTTTACACTAGCAGCAAAGCCATTTAACTATGTTCGAGCTTTGGATTAGACAAACCACTTAGGTTCAAACCGATCAGACCAACTTGAACTATCTAATTGGATTGTCTTTGAACAAATCACATCAAGAGTGATTGAACCGTTTAGATCTAGACCAGGTCCTGACTAAACCTGTTTGGACCACACCAGATTGGGCCGGTTCAGCTCGGTCGTGCCAGACCCCGCTGGACTGGTTCACTTCGGTTGGACCGGACCGAGCCGGACTCGTGCCGGTCCCTGGTCAGGGGCTCCAAAGGATCTAGGTCATCTAGCATTGTTGACCCGTGTAAGATTCGATTTGGGTTGTATGGATACGTGCCAAACCAGGCAAAGCAAGTGGGGTGGTTTAGGATCTGGACTTCACCCGATCCGACCTACTTTGGATTTGGGTCAAACTAGATCAGCTTGTGTCGGGTCGGGCCGAGCTGTGTGAATAATGGTTGGACCGGGCAATCCAAACTGGGCAAAGCAAGCGATATTGAGCCATCCCATCTGAGGTCTATTTCAAATTCGAGTTGACCCCAATCGGTATATGTTGGATCGGGTGCGTTGAACTGATCCGGACTTGGGTGAAATTGATTTGGATTTATGTTAGGTGAAGTGTGTTGATTCAAGACAAAACTAAATTTAGTCAACAATTAATAGAAAATTAATGCATTAATTATAAGTTATTTAATTTAAACGAAGAAAATAAAAAAAAGGCTAAGAAATTAATACTTATGTTTGTAATGGTTAACCCAATGGTTATCCAAATGGGTTGGGTTGGGCGATGGGTTGATCACACAACCCGCCAAGTAAATGGGCGGGTTAGATTTTGGGTGAGTTAGGCGGGTTCAGCGGGTTGGGTGAAAAATTGCCACCCCTAATCATAGCGAAGACTTGGGATCAAATCATGCCTGCACCTAGGTTGGGGGATGAACTACCTCCCATTATAGCCCTTCCAAAAAGAAATTAAAAGAAAAAAAAATAACTTTTAAATTACCTTCATAAATTGTCTTAATAGAATTAATTTATTCCTATTCTTAGTACAAATACATATAAAATAATACAAAATATGAGATTTTACATTCTACATATTTATATTTGTACTCCTTCGAATCTGACCCTTCCTAATTCGAGTTTGTGAAAAATCAATGTAGACAATTGACATCACATCACTTATTCGCATAGATAGAGAGAAGGAAATCAAGCAACCAACTGGCTAAGTAAATGCTAACTAATCCAAACTCTTTAGATTTTAATAGACAATTTTCCTTTGGCCTAATCCTACATATGTACAATGGACTTATGGTGTAGGGCGTTGCTTCGTTAGGTTCCTGCTTCCTGATCTTATTAAGAAAGGTTTTTTCAATTCAAAACAAAATGTTGAAAATTCACTTAATTTGAAACGAAAAGCCACAAAAAGTTAAATTCAAAATGAAACAATAATAAAAAGAATGGATACACCCACGCCCATGCTCGGCCCAAAACTAGTTCTCTTGGTCGGTTTGGATACGACAAATCTCCAAACCCTAGAATTGGTCTGAGTGGTGATCGATTTCCAGAATTTGAATCCAAATCCAATGTAAAGTTGATTTCGATTCGGGCTACATCCGATTCATTTGTTATCTCTTATTATTTATTAGGGAAAATCTATGATGTGAAATGTAAAAGAAGTTTTGACCAATCAAAATTCATAAATACATTCGATTGCCTAACACGTTCACTATTCCAATTGATTGATCAGAAATTTTTCAGATATCATATTTTTTCCGTAGGCGAACCCTATTTATTATTCTCTCGAATTTTTCATATTGATAATATTGCGTTATTCCATCAATCTAAATGGTTAAACCGCCGACACATTGACCGGAACCGGGTTTTAATACGGGTAATGCTTGTACTACGGACCTACGGTCTAGGACTAGGAGCTCTGCTTTCATGGCTCGTAGCAATGGGACTTCTCTAGTTACCAACGCGCACGGTTAAAAACACCGGTGAAATTGTGAACGGAACCGCGAAATGGCATCTGTTGCTTCTCCAATTCTCCTCTCATCGTCGCTGATCCAACGAAACCCTAATTGTAGTTCCCTTGTCCAGACTCATGTGAGATTCCACAGAAATGCTCGAGCCTTAATAATAGCGGCTAAGCCGGAGGAGGATCCTTCTCAGAGATCCACTAAATTGGTCACTTTCCTAGGTAAAGGAGGTTCTGGCAAGACTGCCTCTTCTGTTCTTGCCGCTCAGGTACTTCTCCTCATCTTCATTGGAAATTTAAAGCTGGTCAACTAGGACTGAAGTCTTTGAGCTTCGTATTCTTGATAATTCGATCTGGTTCACTTACTTTTGCTTGAATTGTGAGAGTTATATTTATATTCAAGATTTTATCAAGCTACATTTTGAGCTCTCTTTATTTGATTTTATTGAAAGCAGCACTTTAGTTGTTTGATCAGTTTCAATGTTGGGAATCTCCACTACTTTTTAACCAATTCCTTAGCTGCAGTGATGACTTTCTGTTGGATAATCTGGGACGGATTTTCCTTTCTAGGAAAGTGGATAATAATTGTTTCCTTCTTCTAATGTTCAGTACTACGCGAACGCTGGGCTCAAGACATGTTTGGTAATACATTCTCAGGACCCTACTGCAGAACATCTTTTGGGCTGTAAGATTGGAACTTCTCCTACTACTTGCAATAACAACCTTTCAGCCATTAGATTAGAAACCACTAAAGTAAGTTTTGTTCTTATCTTCGTTTGTCTTCTATCCGATACTGCCATTATTTTTCAAATGGTGGATTGAATAGGGAATAATTTTCAAATAACTGCAGATGCTTCTTGAACCTCTTAACCGTCTGAAGCAAGCAGATGCACGTCTTAATTTAACCCAGGGGGTTCTCGAAGGGGTAGGTATGTAATAATTCCCTTCCGCTATTAGGCATCATGCCTTATAAAGAGCCACCTAAGCCTGACTTTTTTCTGATAGAGTATTGTCCTTAACGCATCTGGTTTATGTGTGCTAGATTGTGGGTGAAGAGCTTGGGGTTCTACCTGGAATGGATTCCATTTTTTCAGCTTTGGCAGTTGACAAATTGGTTGAATTCCTCAGGACTGCATCTCCAAGAAAGCAACCAGAAGAAAATTTTGACATAATTATATATGATGGCATCAGCACTGAGGAGATGCTACGGATGATAGGTGCGACTGACAGAGCAAGGTTAGGGAATTTCTTCTACCAACACTCCTTCCTAATCTTCCTTAGGGATCTCCATCTGGACTCAGGTATATATGCCTTTGAACAGGTGGTATTTGAAACACCTGAGGAACATTGCTGAGAACACCGATGTTGGGAGATTAATAACACCTTCAATCTTGAGACTAGCAGAGGAAGCCATGAAGTTAAGTGGTGGTAGGATGCGTTTTGATGGGAGAATGAGTGCAGAGATATGGGAGGATTTTGAATTGATTCTAGAGGTCCGGCTTGGTTGTATATCTCTTACTTATTTCTAAAGGAACAATGTCAGTTTGTTGGTTTTTAAAGGAAACTATTCTTCTCAAAAAGCCTCTTTCTTGGTGATGTGGACTGCAGAGAGCATCTGTTTCATTTACTGAACCATCAAAGTTTGGCTGCTTCCTCACAATGAACCCAAGTTGTCCACTATCAGTCAATGCTGCATTACATTATTGGGGTTGTGCAATCCAAGCTGGTGCACAGATTTCTGGAGCATTTTGTTTCACTCCTTCACAATCTTCTGCAGGATTAGTGGACATGCTTGAGAAGAACTTCTCACCCATGCCTTTTGCATTCATGCCTTTTCTTTCTATAGGCTCTGTAGATTGGGATGAGGTGCTCAAAGTTCTGAACGAAGATGCAAAGAATCTCCTTTCTGTGGCATCAGGCAGGAGCATCAGCAGTGGCAATTGGTTTCAACCATCAGTTCAATTTGATCCAACAAAAAAGTCAGTGACACTTTTCATGCCGGGTTTTGATAAATCGGAAATTAAGTTGTTCCAGGTATTTCCAGTGGCTCTGTCAATGCTTCATTACAGCTGTTCATTCATGATAATGTTTGAAAAATCTGTTTTCCTAAGTGAAAATTGCTCAATACATTTGTAAATTGTCCATTCATGATTCATTACAGCTGTTCATTCATGATAGTTGTTCCAGGTATTCAGCATTTAAGTGAAAATTGCTCAATACATTGTTTTGAATTTTGTAACATCCATCCTGCTATTGAATCTGAAAGTTCCAAAAGGACCAATCCATTACAGGTAATGATGCCATTCTGGCTATATTACATGCATTTAGGCTGTCAGCAACTCCTTGTCTGATGATGGTTGGAAGTTGGAGCTGATGCTTATTTATTGTTAACTGTGTGATCTGTGACCGTTGCAGTATAGGGGAGGATCTGAATTGTTGGTCGAAGCAGGGGACCAAAGGCGTGTCATTCGTTTGCCTTCTAAAATTCAAGGGAAGGTGGGAGGTGCTAAGTTTACAGACAGAAATCTTGTAGTTACTATGAAATAGTTGTGTGGACCCTATTGAATTCTTGTTTCTTACAAAAGAAGATAATAAGAAAAGAGCACACAGATGACAGGTTGCTATTAAGGCCCCGTTTGCTTTACGGTAAATTATTTACCCATGCTTTTTTATTTCCCATGTCAATAAGGCAATAACCATTTTAACCATAAAAATCCATTACTAAAAGGGGCATTTCTGTCCCATTCAAGTATTGGCAATTTTCCGCTAAGTGGGAAAGTTATTTACTCACCTAGGAGATGGGTATCACTAGCCCAAGTAAGTGATACCCAGGAAAATAAACATTCCCTACTCCCCACATAAATCTGAAAAAAAAAAAAAAAAACATGAGATTCTTGGTCAATGGGAATCAAACTTCCCCCCTCTCAAAATCCAGAAAAAGAACACCCCCTAAGAGTTCATCTTGTTTTGTTTAAAATTTTACCTTTTTTCGGCATTTGGAAACTCATTTACCCGTATCAACGTAAGTAGAAAATATTTGGCCATGCCAGGGTTTCAAGAAAATGTATGAATTTCTGAAGTTTCATCACCCTTCCAGTTCCAGTGATGAATGCATTTTGTTTAATTATTTATTTATTATTTTTTTATCCATGTGACGAATGCAATTTAGGTGAACTAATGCAGCTTATGTTAAGAAAAACTAGAGAAGTGATATGATTTTATTGCATTTGGCTTTTAATGTATTCCATATGTGATTTGAAATAACAGTGGAATAAGTTGGAATTGAGCCAAATGGTTATCCATAGCTCTCAGCATTCCTACTAATGCATCCAAGCATCTTGCTATTTGTTTCTGGGTAGATATCAAGTTTGTTCGCTTCGCATTGACCTTACGCATGGGCAGTGAACTACACAATCTTTGAAACAATTTCAAAAATACTTACAAGCATTCTTTATCACTAATCAGATAACTTTTAAAGGTTTGGATGATTACAAGTATAACTAAATGAGATTAGTGTGTAATATGTAATACCTAAAAAAATATTCATATTAATATATATTTGGGATTTATAGTTACAAGTATAACTAAAAGTTTGGATGATTACAAGTATATATATTTGGGATTTTGCATATTAATATATATTTGGGATTTATTTGAATTTTTCAGCATGTACATATATTTTTATTTTTTGCACTCTATCCATGCATTTCCAAAGTGTGTCAAGACTCCTAAAATTGCCTTTCAAAACATACTGATAATTGGAACTCTGATCAGATCTATGCGACTTCTATTTTGCCCAACCGGTGGTTGTTACACGCTGTAACTTACACCGTCCAATACAATGGCGATCAAAATTCAATATACAACAAAAAGATACAAAATTGGGAAGAACAAATCTCATATTTCTGGCTTACCAGCCTCTCCTGTTTGTGTATGAACTCGGCTTCTTAGTTCTTCAAAAGCTCGCATGCTCTCTGCATCAAAACCTCCAGCAAACTGGAAACAATTTTATGTCAGAAATTCATCCATACTCTTGAAATAACGTTCAGCTTGACAATCTCAATGTTAATAATGGTATTTATTCTAGGTGGAAATTTTGCAAATAATAAAAATTTGTTGACAGAAGCAGTAATTAAGAACTGGCATGTCTGTTCATTTTGTGTCAGATAAGATTGATTCTTAGAGTTCCTAGCGAGTTTGGCTTCCCTCAGGGAAAAGCCCATTCAAGCAGACTTTACAGCCTTGCATTGAAAATATCTCAATACTTATGTACTTTATTTTACGAGGAGATATTTCCAATGCAATGTTGCAAAAACGGTGTGAGCACTGGCTTGCCCTAATAGAAGCTGATCTCCATCATAGCATGCTAAAAGTTTGATTTAAATTGGAAGGGTAAATCTATTATGCCGGAAAGAAAAAATGATACCAAAAGGGCTTTTGACCAATCAACCCCACCCCCCACCCCCAGTGATTTTATAATATTGGTTGATATTCAGAATTTTTTTGGAAGTAGTAAGAGTTCTACAAAAAAAAAACTACTCTCTTTCCTACTTAGCTACAAAATGGTTTTCAGATATCCTTAAATACTATGGCAATATAGCTGCTTATTGCATCCAATGGAATGGTTAAACCTTCAAAATCAGGTTTTTGATATACTAGAGGAAATGAGTGCAAAACCATAATTTCTGACCTGATGAACACGGAAGGCAAAGCGTACACCTTGCAGAAGCAAAAATTCTCTGTTTGGCTCCTCAGGTCTATCCATGGCATCAAGCTCCGATGCCACCCGTTTCATGTATTTCCTCGCTAACTGTACAGATGAGAGCTTGACCTGCAGTAGGGAATAAAGGTTTCTGATTATAATTTAATTCACTGTTTCTGTTAGATGATGTATGCCAAAACACTGGAGTTTTCTCTCACTTCCATTTCTTTTTGAAGTTTCCTTCTTTTTATTGTTCAAAGCATACTGTCCATAACTATAATGATTTTAAACCAATTCATGGCAAAAAGAAGAATCTCTAGCTAGTATACGGTACACTTCCTCTATTTCAACCTTCAGAAAAGAAAAGCAAAAGAGAAAGAGAGGAAACCCGAGAGTCTATATGTTTCTTCGAGTAAACTTAAAAATCCAAACAAGTTCTTTGCAAAAACCCTGCATGGGTACCGTCAAACCTTTCTTCTTTTTCTTCACTTTCCTTTGTTTCCTTAATAGCTTAAACAATACTATTAGCCTTCACAGATTGTTGACTCTTAGATTTTTGAGAAATGTATAGCATAATCAGAAATGAAACACACCTTGCCCACTGCACCAGAATCTAACAACCAATCAACTGGAATTCCAAACTCCTTGTATCGAGAAATGGCCATGTCCCGTGTCCGTAGGAGTGCATAGACACTTTGTTCCATCCTGAAGAAAAGAAGAAATGAAAGCTCACTTATTTGAGTTGATAATTATTGTATCATAGTAAAAAATGAATAGCAGGCCAAGTTTTATAACATGATCGGAAATTTTCTAGACCTACTAACGTTAAATGACAACAGAAAATGTGCCCATTCATTAATAGAAACTCCTTACTTTTCGAGCAACGAATACATCTTTTTCAGTGCAGCTTCACAGGAGAGCTTGGGATCATAAACAAAAGAGGAAACTTGCTTCTCCAACTTCATTAGGTCCTGATACTCAAAAGCTGCCTCCCGCAATGCATCTGCTTTCCCTTCAGGCCAGTTAAAGTGCTTGAGAACTGCACGCTCATCAACCTATGAGAAAATAAAGGTAAAATTTACAGAAGTAATCCCTAAAAATATATGAGTGGATCCCTGATTAAACATTTAAAAAAAATATACATGCACCTTTCATAAACAACTATATTACCTCTTAACTAGTGAAATTGAAATATGTACTAACCAGTGTTGCATGGACTCTCTTAAATGGACAACATGTCATGTCGGGCATGTGTCCAAGTCCAAAACTCCATGGATTCTTGAGGGCACTTCAACATAACATTTTTTTTTATCTCCTAGTTTATTTGATATAAATAAAAAGCTAATCTATGAATCTACTTTTGGTGTCAAATGTCACTCAGTAACAAAGGAAACAATTTTTATAGGTAAATAATGTCGGAATTCAAAATATATGAATTATTTTAATAGTATATACTTTTCCATAGACATTTGAGAGTCCATGTTTTCTCATCTTGCCGAGTCAGACCCTAGGACACAATCAGATTCCAACTCCCATGTTCATGCCCATGCAACTTTGCACTAACTACTAAGTACCAAGTAAGCAGCATCTAGAAGGATTTTTAGATTTTTGAAGCCTCTTTGCTCTTTGTATTGTGTTGACAGCAATTTTCTTTTATTTATTTATTTATTTTCCGTTGTCTTTTTATTATTATGCAATCTGCCCCAGATTTGATCTCAAATTCACACTTATCCAATACCTGACCTAGTGTAACATTATGAAAGCTGAACCTCAGAATGCATACCAAGAAAGAGAGCTCCTCATCAAGCCAGTTTACAAATAACATTAGATCTTCTATATTAGTAAAAGAAGCCGCTTGGACTTCAGTGGCCAAGGACTGGACAAAATCACCTTGTGTCTCCACGTCAGCTCTCACCTGCTTCCAGCCAAACACGTTTTTTTCTTTGTTAAATTTAAAGCCAAATCAATGGCACAAAGTATGTTTCCAAAGAAAAGTGAGAAAACAAAAGATCTCAAGCAAAAAGGAAAAAAAAAAAAAAGGTTTACTTACAGATAAAAGAAATGCTGATCTATTTTCAATCTCCCCAATCATATTGCTCCTAGTATCTGATGCATCGGATGTAAATAAAGTCAAAGAAGAGATATCCTTCTTTGCCTCACGTTTCATCAAAGTCTGATAGAACTCAACTATCTCAGGAGCCCGGTGAACTTTATCACCAGTACTGGATCCTCCTGGCAGACTTCCTGGTGGAGGAGGTGGGCAAGGTGGTTCACCAGGAGGAGATAGTGGTGGTGGGGCTGGTATTCCATTTGACAGATTAATGTTTGTACGAGAAGCATTAGAAGCACTACCTGAAGGTTTAGGGGGCAGCCTAGGAACCCTTGAAGCCCTCTTTTCAATGTGGGCAAGTTTCATCTTGCTCACCACTTGGGAATCAACTTTTTCACCATCACTAGGTTGCTCACTTGAATCATTAGCAAAAACAACCCTCTCCTTTATCTGAGCTAGTTTAGGTGGCAATGTGCTTGAATTCAAACTTATACCATTTCCAAATCTCTCTGCTCTTGCTTGTTCAGCTTTTTCCTTGATTGTCTTCTCCCTTTCTAAGGCCAACTTGTGCCGGTCCTTGTATGCAGGATATTTGTCATCAAGCACCCCTTCAACTGACTTAGACATCAGTTGAAAAGAAGATGCCACAGTGTTCAAGGAATCAGCAGAAGAAACTTGTGTTCGAAGGGGAGGAAGATTCAGTGTTTCTGGAGATTCAGTAGGATCCGGTTCTTTCTTTCCAAATGTAGTTATGGACAAACTGTCACCAGCATTCCTTAGCATCAGGGTTTCTAATGGACCCCTTGACATGGATGATCTATGGCCCATGCCATTCCCATTAGGTGAGCCTCCCCCCAAAGACCTGGCAGATGATGAAAGAGAACTTGAATCACCCTTTCTTTTTCCCCACCTCTTCAGTTTCTGGATTAAACTAGGCTTCTTACCGAGGCTGCTATATCTACTAGTGGAACTATCTGTAGAAGTGTTGTCAAAGTCATCGCTACGAGGAGAAGATGGGTGAGAAGAAATTCTGTCCAGATCAGTGTCTCCCTGCCCGTGTTCTGATCCGGCATACTCTAACATCAGTTGCTTAGCTTTCTCACGAGATCTTGGGCTCAGACTCTCACTGAGCTCATGAGCAGACATCTTTCCAGCTGGTGTCTGGTAATTCCGGAGTTCATACCTCAAGCATGCATTGACCCAACGTAGGTATACTAGCTCTTCAACTTCACAGAACCTATTCATTTGAAGTCCTTCCACCTGCTTCAGTAGGTCTTCATTTGCATGCCTTAAACTACTGACCTCCTCCCTTGCTTTGGCAACCATTTCACTCTGACGTAACATGAAATGGACTTCAGTATGGACAAGCTAACAAAAAGCATTCACATAGTTAATCACAATTCATACATGAAGTATTATTTGAGGACAGTAACCACCTCCACCACATACTGATCTCATGGATCAAAGAAACTACATCAAGACTGCTTATTATAGACTCCGGGATACTTTATCTTCAGCAATAATGGCACTCAATCTTAAATGGCATTATGTTGGACAAACATTTGCAAGCATCTCTCCTTACTCTCACAGCAGTGGCATAGCAACAACATTAGGAATTTACTTAGCAATGAATGTTTCAGTAATTTCTCTTGGAATATTTGTTATTTTGTCCATAAAAGTTCCCCCATGCCTGCCAATACATTTTACACTGGAGCACTGTGAATTCCAGCATTATCTGACACCAGTTCAGACAACCTCTAAGTTGCATAGCTTTACTCCAGTTGGATAGATTAGTAGCAAAAGAGTAAAAACTATGCAAAATGCATACTCTTTACTATTACAAGTATTTAAACCACAACCACATTGAAGTTCCTGGTTTTGAACCTTCCGATCTAGGGAAAGTTCCTCAAGATCTTATGATAAAGTCAACCTGATAGTTTCTTTGAAATTAAAATGACAGCGATGGCATTTAAATACATGCCAAAATATAGAGAAAAAGGTGGTTTTCCAATTTTTAGAAATCTGCATATTCAAAAATTCAAATTTGCATAAGCAATTATGTTAAAATTCCAAAGAATAAATCCTAGACACCAGAATATGAGAAACACAAAGAGGTTAATATGTTCCCCAACACACAAATATGATAAGCATGCTTCTCCTAGTTATTCGTATTCATGTTTATATGAATTTGTAGACAGAAAAAAAAAAAGAACATAAAAGTACATGTAAGCATCTTACCTCTGTCATATTGGAAAGAACTGTTATTCTAGCTTCAGCAGCATCCAGTTTAATAGTCAACTCTCTCTTCTCATGTTGAAGTTCTTTATTCATTCTCATAAGCTCCACAACTTCCAGCTCTAATTCCTTCACAGCTTTCAGCTTCTTCTCAACCTCTGTATCTTTCTTGAAGGCTTCCTCCTCCTTTCCCTTAATAGTAATAACCTGCTGTTTAGGCATCAGTAATTGACCCCTGGTCCGGTTTGCATCAAGTTCAATCTGTCTCTGCAATTCCTTGATCTTGTTCCTTGCCACCTCCAACTCCTCCCTTGCTGACACTCCCTGCAAAATCTCTTCTTGAAGTCTTTTCCTCTCAGCCTGCAAGGAATTAATGGTTATATTCAGCATGTCAATCTCAACTGTCTTGATCTTCAGCTGCTTTTGTAACTCAGCAATATCTGACTCCTGTTCCTTCAGGCCATAGTACTCAAGCAATTCACCTTCAAGTTTTACTTCCCTCTCTTCCAATTCCTTTACCAGGTTCTGCAATCTTTCCAGTTCATTTGTATTGTTCACCGTCTCAGTTTCATACCTTCTGTCATTTTCAGATTGGTAACCATTCTTGACATGAAACTTATCACCGGGTAGTGGAAATTCAATTTTCCCAGAAAGAAGATCTTCAAATTCTGATAAAATCTCGTCTTCTTCAAGAGCAGGAACGTTACACAAGGTAGGGCTGATTACACTACTAATTCTTTTAACCTCTTCCTCTTCTTCATCATTCTCCCCCTGAAACAGATAGAATGTATAGTATTAAACTCAACTTTATGCTAAGGTTAACAGAAAGGACATTTGAAGCTCTGTCGAATTCAGAGGGGGAAAAAGAATAGTTCTGGAGGGCACGTAATGGTACTCACATGTTCCTTTTGCATGTCAATACTAAAATCTTTGAACAGTTCCTTCTCTGCTTCTTCCTCTTCATTCTGCTGTTCAAAGCTAGCTTCACCATTTTCTGAATTCAGAGTTTATATGGCAGAAATGAGGAAAGTGCAACAAAATTCAAAAAAAAAAATCAAATATTAGCCACTGACGTAATACATAGAAACTGGATTTCTCAGAGACGCTTTGTCAATTATCCACAAGCAGAACTTTTCTTTTTCTGATTCCAGCTTTTACCAAGAAAAATTATAATGAAATATCAATAATAAGGTTTGCTAAAAAAGAAAGGCATAGTATCATTACCTGGAACATTGACTAAAGAAGTTTGCGGCTTTGGAGATTTAACGTTGATTTGCTTAACTGCATAGGCTGCAATTGAAGCAGCAACCAAGAAGCCTAACCTGACTACCATGGGGATTTTGCTAACGGGTAGTTCTTAACTTTTGTCTCATCTTTGTAAACTGCAGAGTGCAGAAACAACCAATAACCCATTTCTCCCTACCTCCATCGATGAATCAGACCATCAGGCCACCATAAACACAAAAGTAAGACAACACAGTCACTGCAACAGCCAAAAAAAAAGTTCTTAAGTACACAGTTGTTGCTCAATCCTAGAAACTAAAAAGAACCCAGGTTCCAGAATTGGCAATTAAGTACAGACAAGAAAAATCCTGTTCAAAACATTCTCGTGGTTGCATCACCATTATATTGTCAAATTCTATTCAATACCAGTCTCTGATGCCATGAGCTACAGCAACCACCAATAGCTAGTAACCAACCTTTATCCAGACGAGACAGCTTGAAGGTTTTACTCTGAGTGGGTTCATCATATTAAACTACCAAACCTGAATTAACTGACAGAGAGACCAATAACTATAAATCTGAGTCAAGACAATCTCTAGATTTCTTCCTTCTTCGCTGAGATAGATCTGTTGTCATCTTTGTTCTTTGTACATGTTATGGTGGTATCCACTGTCAACACAAATTTCATGTATTTGATTAACACAAAATATGGAGACAAATTACAAAAATAAAATTGTAATAAAGAAAGATACAAGGGATTTGAACTCTCTTTGGTTCTCGCTCGATGGCGTGAGCAACCTCTAATTAATGGTCGAATTCGGTGAAGACAAGGGTCGCTAGCATGTTTCTC
Organism: Nelumbo lutea; assembly: GCF_056320005.1. Lineage (NCBI taxonomy): Eukaryota > Viridiplantae > Streptophyta > Magnoliopsida > Proteales > Nelumbonaceae > Nelumbo > Nelumbo lutea. The sequence goes on along the minus strand of NC_142686.1, from coordinate 21,678,355 downwards.
GTACTTCTTGAAGTGCTGATGTAGATTTCCTTAATTTTTCTGAAGAGTTGATGTAAATTTCTTCACTCCTGGCTTCACGCTTGATCGGTTGTAAAGGATACTTCTCTAAGAAGGACATTTTCGTAGTGGCTTGATCTTTTTGGGTGAGCTTGAATCCAAGTTGTTTTAGAGAACTAAGAAGCTTTTTCCCTTCTTTCTTCTCTCTTGATCTTGAAGTAGTTGGAGTTTGCAAGAGCTTGTGGTTGCTTGCAATCCTCAAGTGTTGGTGTGTGAGAGCTTCTTGTAATGTGATTGTGAAAAAAAAGAAGCTCTTTCTCCCTAGGCAAGGGTATTTATAGCCTAGGATTAGGGCTGCCACCTCAGCCCACTTTGCTAACCAATCCCATGTGAGTGAGGTGTTGGGTTAGGGTTAACTCCCATACATGCACCATTATGTAGGAGTTAGTAGTCTTGCCAATGGAACCACCCTATTACAATAGGAGATGGGCCTAACTGGACTTAGTACACTTGGATTCTTGGGTCAAGGGTTATATTTATGTAGACTTGGGCCTTGAGCCCATAGAAGCCCATATTATTTTAGAGGTTGACATGTAAATTAAGCCCATTTATTTGGCTTTGAAATTCACATGTCTACATCCATATACACCAATTAACAAATGATATATACAGTTGGCTACTTGGCCGCTCTTCACCACCCATCTATTTTGTATGCCATTGATCAAATCAAATACCTATAGGCACAGTCGTGATAGAGATAAGACTTACATCCGAATATCACACTAATCAAACAAGGACCTTCTAGTAGCACCTGCTCAAATGGCTACCATTTCCATGCAGATGGAGCCCACATATGATAGTTCAAGATTCTTGTAGGACCAAGAGCAATTAAATGATCTGGTTCAATGACCTAGATTTTGGGTCTTGTATGGTAATTGCATATTTTAGAGGGTGATAATCATGTTATTTACAAGAGAGAGTGTGATACAGCCCTGTAATCAATGAAAGGGTCCCACAACATATTCCCATCTGCCTCATTAATGGCTGCTTGCACGGCTGATCACATGCCATCAGCGTCACAGAAATAAGCGGATGAAAAAGGTATATTTTTCATCCAGCTCCAGTCTCCAATAGCCTCTTGTTTGCTCGTATGCTCAGATTATACAAATATGCAAGCATAAGAAGAAAAGCAAACCGAAGTTTGGTCCTCACATTTAAGATTAAAGACTTTTGGTGTCTCTTTGTTTTAGGTTTCCATTCATATAGGGGAACGGACCTTTCCAAAGGCCTTGGAAGCTTTCATATGGCAAGAGCATGGATAGCTCTAAAGAAGCTATGACTTGTGAATTGTTGTGTGCTTGACCAATACGCCAAAAGCCTTAAGATTGATGGAACACATCAAGCAAAGCACTTTAACCATTTAGGACCGTACCATACCACCATGCTTCCATAACCGACGTCTCGACAGCTTCACTCTAGGCAGCTCTCACTCTCGCAGTAGGGCTTCATGACGGCTCTCACTCTGGCAGTATGTGGCCCTTTTCACGATAGCTCAAACTCTGGCAGCAGACAGCCCTTTCCCTTTGGCGGCTTTCACTTTGCTCCAAGTATCCCTTTCCATGACGGCTTTCACTCTAGTCTAGGTAGCTCTTTCCATGACAGCTTTCACTCTACTCTAGGTAGCCCTTTTCCCAAGTAGCCCTCTCTGTGATTTGAACTGGAGTATACGCCAAAAGGCTTAAGACTGATGGAATGCATCAAGACAAGCACTTTAACCATTTAGAACCACAACATAAATCGCTATGTATGCCCCACAAACTAACATTCATAGAAGGCCAGCTCTAATCTAAACTTATCTCAAATTTCTTCTCTGAGTTCCGGCCATGTAAGGATCATGAGGTAATGCTTTAACAACACAACAGGAGAAAGAAGTCAAAGAAAGAAAAGAATAAGGGGGAGGGGGGGAGGGGGGAGGGGTCCACTTCCACTGCTTCCAGTAGCAGCCAAAATTTTATCCCAAGCACCAGTGGCCCATATAATTTGGTCCTACACGAATGTAACCAATGAGGATCATAATCAACATCCAAGTCATTGGATTCCTCTACAGTATGTCTATAGAATCAGAGTAAAGATGAATGAAATAAAAGGGGAATCCATATGTGGACCCAATAGGTAATAGAGGAAGAAAACTTGTAATCTACCCAGTGAACTAATCTAGTGAAAAAACTAGCTGATTTAGAAAAATTCCTCTGAATTCTACACGAGTAAAAAGGAAGATGAGGATTGGCATGCTGGAGACATTTGGTACCCACAAAACAATGAAAAGAAAGAAAAAAAAGGCTTTGAACAATGTAGATAACTTGAGAGAGATCTTTACAAGTGGAGGTTAAGTGATTCTGGATTACCATAATTTAGACTATTTGGGAAACTACTATTACAGCTTGTCTAACAAAAAACTGCAAAACATAATATTGTTCACATAGTCTTAGAATCTAGGACAAAAAGGGCATCTTAGCAGCAATAATAAAATATAATGAGCAAGGTTAACCCATAGAAATAATGAAGTGCTAGCTTAGCACCATGAATGGAAGTTTCAAAATTTATAGTGTTAATGGCTTCAATTGCAAAGAGTAAAAATAGGTTAAACATTGCCCTAGCTAAACCTGTTGCTTGCCCTTCTTGGACATTAAAAAGGTTCAAAGGGATGTCTTATTAGTTTGTGCTCCCTACTGCTCCATTTGGCAATTCCTTTACTTTCAATTTGTATGTAAGAAATTGATCTTCAAATTAAACAACCTTACCCATTTTGTTTAAAATTCTAATTCAATTTTAACTTTCTCATTTAAGTGATCAAAGTCTCTTGGACAGTATATCCATGAAAATTTTATTAATATGAGGAAAATGATCAATTATAATGTACAAGTGAAAAGTGCCAAAGCACCCCTTCTATAGAGGGGACAAGCCCCCATCCCCGCCCCTCATTAAACTAGTACTTGAATTACATCATTGTGCAGCACCTCACTTGTGGAACCCCATAAAAGCTGCCAAAAGCATACCAACCATGAGATGAACTTGAAGGTTCAATTCCAGCTTATTCACCAAAAAAGAAATATTTGGTCCCACCTAATATAGATGGCATCCTCAATTGGTGATTTGTCTCGACATCTAATCATCAGCTGTTTAACTGAACAAATGTTGTGGCACCCACAAGAGGGGAAATGCATAAAATTCACACCATGTCAGAGTCAAGCCGGAAAAGATAATATATGCAGATCAGATCATGACCTACTCTGATACCATGTCAGAGTCAAGCCGGAAAGACAAAGATAGAAGAGAGAAAAGAACAAACAGTTTGGTGTGTGTCTCACCTTATGATTGTCAACACCCTAAAAGAGATATTTATATTAAAGAAAGTAAAAGGACAAATCTGCCCTTAGTGTACAAAAGAAAGAGTACAAAAAATAGATGTACAACAAAAGAAGTACAAAAATAGCCCTGCGACTAAATCTTCTCACTGTCTCTACAAGAGGAAGAAGAAGAAGCAGAAGGCCGGAACTCGCTGCCGCTAGTTCAACGGAGGAGTCACTTGCCACCGTTGATTCGCCATTGCGTCAAGTGGAGAAGATGAACGGTGAGAGGGAGAAACACGAGCATGTTTCTAAGGGTATTTTGGACTTTCAGCCAGGTCTAAAATGCTTCTAAACACGTTCAACGCCTGGCCCAAGTCTTATTATTTCAGATCTGAAAATAATTTTCAGACCCAAATTCAGATACATTTCCATACACCTCTGACGTCTGAAAAGCAACATTTTTCAGAATTCAAAGGTCTGAAAAGTGTAACGCCACCTTACTATCCTTCAGAGGATGAGAAACATGCTAAGGGTGGAGGTAAATTTTGCTCAACTTAGTGACCAAAGAAGAAAAATAGATTCAGTGGATTCCAATTTATTATAATTTTGATGCAAGAGGACTGGACCCTTCCACAATAGAGAAAATGGAGCAGAGTGTTTGGCAGTCTAGGAACAATAGTATAAAAAATGAGTGTGGATGAGATGCGAATTTTAAGAGTTGAAAAACTTTTTAAAGGATAGGATCAGAGAAAAACTTACTCAAAGGATCATGTCATCATGGGAGTAGCTCCAATAGGTAATAAAATTAGTTAGACTGAGATGGTTTGGGCACGTACAGAGAAGACCATCTACAGAAGCAATTAGAAGTGATACAAGAAGTTGAAGGGGCTAGAAGAGATAGGGGCAGACAAAAAAGGACAAAGGACATGGGTTGAAGTATTGAGAAATGATTTAAGGGCCAATAGTTTAAGAATGCATATGGCACTGCCAACCCCATGTAGCTAGGACAAGGCTTAGATGAAGATGAAGATTATGAAAAACAATGTTAAGAAATGAGAGAGAAGGGAAACTTAATTTTTCCCAAAGGAATTATCCAACTCAGTTTTGCAACTCACAATATTTTGCCCCTTTGAAGAATGTTCTTCCACAAAAGAGCAAGTGCTACCTTTCTTAAAGCTACTTGGAGCTCGAATTAGGCATAAGTCCATCCCACACCTCAGGGAAAAAACAAGTTTATATTTTATTCCATCTCTATGGTCTGGTAATGGGTAGGTGGTTATTGATAATAAAACCAACTGAATGATCTGGGATCAGCAGAAACCCTCTTCTTTGATAAGAAAAAAATCATGCACTGTCCTTTTTTATCAAATAGTTAAGGTGCTGAGAAACTCGAAACATTAGTATAATCCTACCAAATAGTATACAAGAATGCTTCATTTATCACCAATCCAGAGATTCTGGTTTTATTTATGGGTATATTGAAATTGAACAGTCTAACAACAAAATCATTTCTTTTTTTATCCCTTCTAACAAGAACTCACCTCTTTCCCCTAGTCATAAATCCATCTTTCCAAACCTAGAAGTTAGTTAATTTCTTGATCTATTTGAAACACTTCAAATTAATAAGGGCTACATCAAAGCCTCAGATATCTTGCCATGTGACAAAAATACAATCACCCAAAAAGTCAAAAGTGCCAATTATACTAACCTCTAAACAGGCCATGGTTGTTCATGCTTATATTATACACAATTGCAAGCACTCAGAAATACATAAACAAGGTATAGTAATAGTGATGATCAAGTTATTCATATCATTTCTTCCTAAGCTACATTAGATATAGTTACCTGTAACTTAAAAATATCATGGAAATATTACAGTTACTCCAGAACCTGGTTATTTATTATTTTTTTTATAAATACCTGGTTATTTATTATCTAAGAGCATTGATTATCAATCTAGGATTGAGATGTGTGAAGTGTCAAATCTTAACATTTCAAAAAGAGTGTTGCCTGACCCAGTGAATCTTCCAAACCAGGAATCATAATGAAAATGGTATTTGTTTGTTTCTCTAAGAAAACGCATAGCTCGATTTTAAATCTACAGTTGAATAAACCAGGATATCCCTCTCAAGGACTGCTGGATGCAAATACAGGACCCTTCATTTAACCCTTGATTATGCACAAGAATTGAGGTAATGCAAGTAATAAGCAAGCTAACACGAAAACCCCATGAACTCAATGTTACAGAAAAGAATACAATCTAATGGGATCATCACAACTTATGAAGTATGCCTTAATTTCAGCTCCTTCTTTTCCTTACCTTGTGAGAATCTCTATAGACAATGCACTCGAATGAGTTCTTGAGTAACTCTAGCTCTGCTTGAACAAAATTTTGGATTTGATATCCCAACTTGGTCGGATAATTGGGTTTTGTGCAGCATGAATAAAACGAAAAAATACCAGAGGAATGTGAAGGAGAAAAGAACTCGCCATGACGGCAGCACGGGAGAGCTGAAACCCAAAAGCGACGCGGCAAAAATTTTTGAACCGTCTTACGCTCTTCGAAATGACCTAGTTACCCCCACAAACTGTCGAATTCCGCCACATGATCAAGCAATCTCCCCCGGTCCCCCGGGTTGGATCAGTGTCATTATTAAGCCCATAATAGAGTGAATTTGGGGCTGACGTAGGCCCAATTAAAATTGGAACCCGTCAAGACAGGGGTAAAAATGTAATTATGTACACCATATAATAACTCTCCGTCTCGAATCGAGCTATTGTGTTGTTTTTGGCTTGATAGCTTGGGCATAAAGTTTTTGCACTTGGTGCTCAGAAAAAATCTTTTCTTCTGCGAAGAAGAAGAAGAAAGAGAAAAAATGGAAGGCTCGAAGACGATTGCTCACGAAATTGGAGGAGTCCAAAACGATGCTCTTCGTTTCGGATTACAAGGTGTTAAGAGTGAGATTGTTGGCGCTCATCCTCTCCAATCCGCCCTGGAATCGGTAAAATCTGATATTACTTTCTCTTCTCTTTAACATTTCTTCCTGGCGATTTTTTTCTCTGTTCCTCTACTCATGGGTTTTTTTTTCCTTCTCTAACTTTTTTTTTGTTTTTTTTATTCGATTTATTGATCAGACGATGAATACCCAATCGGAGATGAAACGAAAAATCCTGGCAAACACTTACGGGTCAGCTTTTACTCTGAAGATGGATCTGGACAAACAAATTCTTTCCAGGTATGGACTTACAGCAAATTTTTGCGAAAAGAAGGCGCAGAAGGATATTGCTTTTTCTATCAATTCATGTTCTGAGGGTTTCGTGATTCGAATGCTTGATGAAATGTTTTTACCGGTATGCTTGTTATAGTTGGTTTGTTTAGTTCTGTGAAATAATCTTCTTTTTATTTCATCCCTAGGGATGTCGATAGTTGGTCGAACTATTTAGTTTCAGCCACATTGGGAGAAATCAAGATTATTGGAGATTTAGGTTGTTTATCTATGTTGCTTTTAGTTTAATCTTCCGATCATTGAAATTGAAAAGATCATTCGGTATTCATAACTCGGGGAAGAGTTAGGGGATATTTGCAGGCTTGAATATTAAATGTGAAGAGAACGATGCTCAGGGGCCATAAGAGAGATGCATTCAAATTGATTTTTCAAGGTTAAGGTGTTGCATAATATTTCTGAAGGTGAGTAATAACCATTAATAAGATAGGTAAGTAAAGGCAGAGGAAGTAGGCATTCCATCAAAGTTTATTGGGAGATTACATGTTGAAACTTGATTGTCTGCTAGAGTAACTTATACGAGTATAAAGATATACAGTTCAAGGTTGTTCCTTTAAAATGGGCGGTTATCTTCTTTCTCAACCAAATTGTTCCAGACTTCCAGTAGAAAGGGCATCAATAAGGAGATTGCTATTTTTGTGAAACATCTAAAAACTTCACTCATCTATCATTGCAACAGAACAATGTTGCAGCACGTTTATGAAGAATTCCCTAATGGTGAACCCTTTTTCATTTATAACCGCACCTAAGTGTCCATGGAATGCAGCATCATACATAAAATGCCCTAACATAGCACAAAACAATTCAGAATTAGTTTTCATATTGGATTAGCTGAAGGCTTTTATGCCTGATCCCAATCTGACAGAGACCTCCTTTATGCGGGCTTGGGAGTTGGGACCAATAGTGTATGACAAGTTAACAGTGTTGAAATAAACAGAAAAAGTAGGAGACTTATAGACTGAACTGAAAATGAACTGGATGCTTTTTCTCTTCTTTTGAGTATTTAGAATCCAGAAAATGAAGAGACTTCATTTCGAAAATGAAGTTTTTGCATTTTCTGTTCTTTCTGTTTTTGAAATTGAAGAAAAAAGAGAACATCCTTGGAAAATGAATCCAATGCCTTTGCTGTTCTATTTTGGAATTGTGGGACTGAAATTCTTCACAAAGCATTTAACAAATTCCTGGAAGGAGTCTTGCCTTTATCAAACATACCTAGCTTTTTCTTTTGGTAACAGAAGAATATATGTAACTGTAGAACTTGAATTGTTCCATGTGATGTCATTATTGTATATGACAACTTGGTTTTCCATTCATAATATGAAAAGTAAGGATGTGATGTAATATAAGGCATGCTTCCTTGTTTGGTTAGAAAACGAATCCAATGCTACTATTAACTTGGTCTAATCATGTTTAATCCTTTTTGTTTGTTTCCATTGCAGATTCCAGAGGCCTCCAGGTGCATTGCCATCTTCAATGCTAGGTTTGGAGGCTATTACTGGAAGCTTGGATGACTTTGGTTTTGAAGATTATCTAAACGGTAATAATGCAACCTCCCCCCCCCCCCAGCACAGGAATCCTTAATCAGTATATTAGCACAATATTCTCCTGATAATGAAATAGCTAGAAATCTACTTAACATATTATATTAGAACTCTCCAGAAAATCGATTTAAGAGGTGCATCTCAGGCATATGTAGGCTCACTTGCCTAGGCCCAGGCAAAGCTCCTCTGAAAAGGTGCACACCAGGTGTGCCTTGCACCTAAAGCTTGAGCCCAAGCATGTTCCTTGCTTGCTCATCCTCACTGAAGTAGCCCTCCTTTTGTTAGTATTGTTCTCTCATTCTTCTTAATAGAAGACATTTTCCATCAAACCATTTGATGGAAAATCCTAAAATATAATGATTTGCCATTAAAATCATAAAACCAATCTCATTATACACTTTAAGATCTTCACATGAATTTGTCTAGGCTTGTCTCAAGGAGCTTGGTATAGAGGTGGATGTCTGATCTCGTATATATAGGAATGCAATTGAGAGAGAAATAAACAAATTGAAAATTTGTGATTCTTGAATTGTTGAGTGCTTGAATATTTTTATATGTTATGTTTGACTATTTTAATTTGATCCAATGAGCTTTTTAAAATGTTTAATTTCTTTCAAAATTTAATCTTGCATCTTGTATTAATATTATTTTTAATTTTATGGTTTTTTATAATTTTTGAAGAAAAAATGCATGCTGTTTTAAAAAGGTTCATGTCTTAGGTGCAAAAAGCCAGTTTTCTGTTTTTTGAACACTGTTCCAGAAGCTTTCTGTAAACAATATCCTAAAATGTAAAGGATTAAAATCTACGAAGAATATTGCTGACTAAAAAAGACTGAGGAATATCTATCAGGCAAAATTCTTAGGATGGTTAGTTTTTATGAGGTTTGCATGGCTTAGGTGTTCTCAAAAAGTGACTGCAGATTTCCTTGTGAGTTTCTTTTTAACATTTTTCTATGTTTGGTTCCTGGCGTACATATTTGTTTGGTTGTCCAGAAAATGGATGCAAATAAAAGAAAATTTTACTAGATTTCCAAGAAATTCCTAAAACAAATGTACTGTTGACTTATGAAAGTTCCAAAAGTTTTCTTTTAAAAAGTATTTCAAGACCATTAGAAAATGCAAGAAAAATGTGTGCAAAGTACAAAACCGGGTGGATGTTGCCCATTACATATCTGTTTTAATATTCTCTTTGCTGCCACTTCCAGATCCACGTGACTCAGAAACTTTCCGGCCAGCAGACATGCATCATGGAATGGAAGTTCGTCTTGGTCTTTCTAAGGGTCCCGTCTGCCCCAGTTTCATCTGATCGTGGCCTCTTTCAGGATAAAAAATCTATCTTCTGTTTCTATTTTGGCTGTTTGTGGTGGTGGTGGTGATGGTGATGGTGATTTTAACCTTCACTTCTGTGATTTGTTATATGCATTAAAATTTGAATATACAGTAACTAGACTCATGCAATTGAACATATAGCTAGTAGGATCGCAGTTCAAATCATTTACTGATCTCCCCTGCCTAGTCATGCATACAATTCCAGATGACCAAATATTCAGGACAGAACAAATAGAGAGGCACGACCAAGGTTCTGTTGATGGGCCTGGCTCGGGCTTGGGTTTTGCCAAAATTCTAATGGGCCCAGCCTGAAGGCTAAGCCGTGTAAACTGTAAAGTTGGGCCAAAGCCTGGCCTATGAACAGGTCATGTCTATACAGACAAATACTCCGGATGGGGCATATTCTTCTATATCTGTATTTATGTCCTTTTTACTTTTTTGTCAAAATCAAATCTATACAGGGGGGTCAGTATAAGGTATGTCTATCCTTTGAAACAGGTCAAACTCTAAAATGGGTGGATCAATGATATAATACATATTGGCCGATACATCTTTACAGTGCATAGTTATAGTGTAAAAAATTTACAAATGGTTGCCAAAATTCTCCAAACCTACACCACCTTGTGAGAGTGACATCTTCAAATTCATAATTAAACAAACGAGAAAAAAAAGTTACTGATATTAATGATGAATCTTCTAAACCTTTTCAATGGACAAGCTATATGAACACCGCCCAGAAAACGAAACAAGGGAAAACACTTAAATACCTATTACTCTTATCCAATCAGACCAACCGAATTGGTCTTGCCCTAATCCCATGGTTTGGACCTAATGGGATAGGGAGGAAATCCACCTGCCATTTCAAAGCCCCCACTCTGGTGAAAACCACTGTCACCAACATATCCACAATCAGCGCATCCCCCACGCCACTTTGTTGGGTTGTAATAACAGCTCTGGCAAGGACCCAACTGTCTTCTTCCAAGCTCATTTGGGCCGCCTGATAGCCTTCTGTGTCCACCACCACCACCCTTAAATGGGGTTGGTAATCTTGAGGTTGAGGGGGGGTAGCAGGGGTGGAATTGTTTCTGGTGTTGTTGACTGGGATTAGGGTAGCTAGTGTTGGCATTGGCAAGACTGGACAGGTTGGGTGAACTATGGACCCTCTGCATAAAACGCCTTTGACCAAGATGTTGATCACTCGAGTGCTCAATTGATACATTATGGTCGGTGGAAACGCTCTCTGGGGCTACTGATTTAGGGGATGAGCCACTAGATGAAATCGAATAGCTGGTGCTGGGATGGCTTATGCTACCGGAGGTTCGTTTTGTATTGATGGGGGTGCTGCGTACAACTCCATTGATGGCATCAATATAGCGCTGCTCGAGTCCTTGGTTGTCCATGGTGTTGTTAGTGGTCGCTGCTGGGCTTTCAACTACAACTGGGTTGGGGGAAAACAAGAATGCTCGCAATCTCGGTAATCCACTGCATTCAGTCGACTTTGTGTCACGACGATCGTGTTCATCGAGCATGTGTTGGAGGTCCTCATCACTTGTTACAGACACTAAGATATCCATTTCTTCAGGTATCAACTGGTATTTGAGGACTACGTCTCCGTTGTATATTGCTCGTATTTTCTTCATCAACTCTGGCAATGCAATTCGCCACCAAATTTTCAAATAACCAACTCACATCAATCAATTTATAATCTGAAATTAAAATGACAACAAAAAATCGGTTGTTTGGTGATAACTTAGTTTTCGGTTTCAATGGGAATAATATGGATTACATTTAGATGTCTAAAAAAATAGAAAAATTGCTGCTGACTTAAATTTTGGCCATCTTTCCAAAATTTGAAACTACTGAAATGCCTGAAATTGAAAAACTTATAAAAAAAAAAGTATTACTTCTGAGATTTTAAAATAATACGATTTCAGATATCCTAGAAGAAGCTCCTTAAACTGCACTTGCTCCGTCTGTGTAAGGTTCAAAGTATTAGAAATGTAGTGAGTATTAGAAAGACAGTTTTAAAAGATGTATCAGATACGCTTTGGATACGTATGTATATGGTGGAAAAAATAAGACACACATGGATATCAAGGAAACTAAAATAAATCCTAAAAATTATATTAATAGCAATAAATATACGTTTTAGATGACTTTAAATAAATTATTTACACAAAATATATATATATATATATATATATATAATTTAATGATTTCTCAATAAAAATAACACAATTTGTGCTAACATTAATCATAAACATAGAGAAAATTTAAAGCTAAGAATCAAAAGGAACATTCATCATTCTCTTAGGGTTTTTTAAGAGCTAAATGCAACAAGGACCAAAAGGAACATTCATCATTCTCTCTTTCATTCTTGATCAGATCAAATGGGAATTTTTTTCTAATTATTCTACACTTTCAAGTGATTTTCTTTTAAAGTATTGATTGGTAATTTGAACAATTTGAAATTTTTTTATGTTGAAACTTGAAATATAAAGGTTTATGGTTGCTTGTTGATTAGTTATTATTTTGTTGAATGCTAAAAGCCTAAAATTTGTTGCTTAGTCTCAGCTTGAGAAGAGTACATTACAAATATGTACAGTACAAGTACATACAAAATACAAGGTTTTGCACTCTACATATTTATTTGTATTTGTACTCTTCCCAAAATGAGCCTTATAGATTTCTATTGTATGAATGCTTGTATGTTCTATTATTATCTTCTATCATTGTTCTTTTATTTTTATAAATTTTAGTAAATCGTTTTTATAAAGTTTTGAAGTTTACTTGCTATGCTTCAGGCTTACACCTCTTCTTTTTGGGCTGTTAAGCCTCAATGCACCTTTGGAAACCTTGATTACTAACTAAGAAAGCTTAAATGACATATCAAAACGTGTCAAAAAGTCAAATAGACAAATTCAGATTTTAATATTACCTTAATAATGCTAATTTGAATTTGAATGGTTGCCTTAAAAAGGAGCTAATTAGAAGTTAATGCATAAATTTAGAAATTAATGAGAAAAATTAATAGACAATTTTGAATTTGAAAAGTTGCCTTAAATGTAATAGTTAATGGGAGAGAGAGAGATTATAAAGGTTATTAATAAGAGCATGTAGAGCGGACTCATATGGACCTGAAACAGGCAGAGACGCAGAGTGCCTGAATTGACCGAATGTCTGTATGAGAGAGAGAGAGAGAGAGAGAGAGAGAGAGAGAGACCTGAGAAGTTAATGTCACGAGAAACTGCGACAACACGGGTTTCACCACCAACATATTTGAGCTGACCATCTGTTGGTCTCGGTAATATCTTCCCACCATAGCTGCATAAAAATTTCACCTTGTTATCTGATGATAGCGCGACAGCCTCTTCATTCTCACCTACTGCCATCACACTTGTTGAATAATTGCCAGATGCTTGGCACAAACTACCTAATCAGATTTCTTATTGCCAAGGAAACACCTTCCGAAGCTCACACCAATTAACAAGGCTGTGAAGTTTGTAGGAGCAGTTTGATTCAGATTAACGTTAATGGCTTCTCCAATCTCCAAATTGTATGGACCCTTGATTCCAATATACAAGCAAAATATTCTAAACCAAACTTATACAGAAAGCTATTAGATATTAAACAATTGCAGAGCCTCTTGGGATGTAAATGTGACAAATCTTGCTTCCTTTTCTTCTACACCCTGATTCAAATAGATAACTGTTTCATTAACTAAATAAATGTTAAACCTAATTATCCTCAATAAGGAAATTAAATAGTATATCAGAGAATCTATACTGTAAATACTCAAACTAATTTTTAATGAAGTTAATTAGGTTAACCATGAGAAATTGGAAATTCCTTCTTAACACACACACACACACCCAAAAAACAACCACCATGATAAATTTGGTTAGATAGCTAAACATGTACAGTACAAATCTATATAGGAGAAAATTCAATAAAAAGGCCAATTTTTCTTGATTAGTTTTACATATTCTTATTTGTTCACCCCTGTAGTTACTATAGGGAAATCCAATTAGTTCAGTACTTATAACCTTCTAGCTGATTGCAAGATCTCATATATAGACCACAAAGAAATGGGAGGATAACAATGCCTATAGAAAATATATTCAGATAACAAACACAGGGACAGTATAAGGCTAATGAGAGAATTCTGAATATTGATGCAATATAAGAACAGAAAAGCAAAGCATTGACTCAAGTCTTACCTGTTGGGACAAAGTCTTAAACTCCTCACCAACACTAAGACTCTTCTGAAGATGATCATCAAATATTTAAATCTGTCAAGGAGAAAATCATTGTGACTAAAGTGATTTCTAATGTATATCAGAATAACCATATAAAGTATCTCGATTGTGATTTATGTTAAGGAAGGATAAATAAACCACTATGAACACCAATGGTGAAACAGGATTCATGTAGCCGACCCCATATAGTTGGACAAGGCTTAGATGATGATGATGCTCTCGATTTATCAAACCATAAACTGATTTACTGATTTATGGACAACAGTTTCTAATTACATTTCTGCAACTGCAGTTGAGTTAGATTAATCTATCTAGACTTTGGGACTAATGGGTAAGCATACTCTTAATTGATCTAATTACCTACAAACAAATTTCTGTTGCTTCTCCTCGACCTCCTCCTCCTACACATGGACATATAAGACAGAAGACAGCAAATTCTTGGCTTGCTTTGGTAGAATGTAATGACTAGTTTTGTCGAATAATTGGTTTAAGTTGAATCTGGGCCCAAGTTACCTGCGAGAAGAAAGAAACAATATTTTGATATAGATATAAAGCGGGTCATTCTCATGAAACCTTAGCATCTTAACCAAGCGTATAATAATAGTGGGAAGCAACTCCTTCAAAGCTTTCTTCTCGTCAACCCTAAAAATGCCTATACAATCGATACGACAGAAAACAAAAGAAATAACGAAAGGAAAGTGAAGAAAAAAGAAAAAGACAGATAGGAGTAGTAGTGTATTACAGATACACGAAGAGAGAGAGAGAGAGAGCAGAATTAATCAATCGTCCTTCTCTACACGTCTCCGTCGTGTCTGCAATATTGTTGTTGATAATTCGCGCGAAGAGGAAATGAAACTTTCCTTGATCTTTTCTGGTGATTAATAGGTGAACTTCTCCGTAAGAAAAGGATTGAAGACGATGAAAAGTGGAGAGAGCCCGCTTTCATTGGATGGTAGATGGAGAGAGAAAGAGATTTTAAGTAGAGAGAGAAGAGACGGTTCAGAGAGGTTGGGAGAGATTCTAGGGACGTGATTGAGATGATGTTGTACGTCTCTCCATCTCCTCTACCACCCACAAACCGATATTCCAATTTTAATACTACCCACAAACTGTACCCGCACCCTACCCATACAACACCACTGTCCTGTATTAGAAACATATTGGCAACGGGGCGGGGACATATGCCCCGACCCCGATCTCGTTAGTGAATAAAAGTTGTCCAATTGTCCCCCATCCCCGATCCCCGATGGGATCCTTGCAGGGACTTAAATTTCTAGGATATTTTAGTTAAAAGTATTTTTTGAAAAATAAATTTATTTAAAATAAATAAAATTTTTAAACATAAATAATATCATATATATAATATTTAATATATATAGTCGGGGTCAAGGTGGATCAGGGACCTCATTTCCCATTCCCAATCTCGACCCCTAATGAGGTATCCCTATTAATCCCCGTCCTCATTCTTGCCCCATCAAAGCAATTCGCATGACCTATTCCTACGGGTGGAAACAAATTGTGCTTTTCAAGAACTATTTGAGTTTAGTTTGTGAAAAGTTTAAACGGAGCTTCGAGCCAAACTTGAGCCCAATATATAGGTTCATTTTCTATTTGAGCCCAATGAAGCTCAACTCGCCAGGCTTGTGAGCCTAATGCATGCATGCATACATACATACATACATATAATAATTTTTATTATAATCTATTAATAATATTTTATTTTTTATATGTACGATAATAAATATTTTTTTATGTCTTAATTTTTTGTATGTAAAATAAAAAATATTTTTTATAGAAAGCTTCGCATGCAATTGAGCTCGAGCCGAGTTGACCTCAAACTTTCAAGCTTTTGAGTCGAGCCAAATTTGAGTTTAAGTCTTTAGCTTGAATCAAGCTCAAGCCTAAAACTGTTTTGGTGAGTCAAGCTCAAATAACTAGGTATTCGACTCAACTCAACTCAAATCCATCCATAGATGCAAACGGATCAGATCATATTTGAATTTGATCCAACACTATTCATATCCGATCAGTTTTGATAGGCCTCGATTTGAATTAATCATATTGGTAAGTTGGATCTTTGTATATGATCTGATCTGACTTTGTTTTCTTTCAAAATTAATAAATTATTAAAAGAAAGATAAAATATATCAATTTAAATAAAGAAAAAAACAAAAAAGTACAAGTATTTTTAAATTATTTTCACCATATGCATACATGTTTTTATAAAAATAAATAATACAACAAATTTATAAAAACATAATATAAATAATATATTTATAAAAATATAACATATACATAATCGGATGTTATCATATTGGATAGGGGTGATCCGAATCCGATCCAATTTTTTATCGGATCCTATTATATGATCGGAAGACCCCGAACATGGGTGATCCAAATTCCACCAAGTGTGATCAGATCTCAGATTGGATCAGATCATGATCCAATCCATTTTGCATACCTATCCATCCATACCCATTGTTGACCCATTGGATCGGAACGTCAAGTACCCATCAAGGATGAGGAAAATTGTCATCCCTATTCCCTAATCCCTATGTGCATCTCTAATGTCCTATGGTAAAGATGTGGGTAGTAGATAAGAGTGGTTGGGCATAGCATATCACCTTCAAGGGTGCAGATTGGGATGGGTTGTATAGGGTTGGAGACCAATCCATATCCAATCCTGAAGGTACAAATCTTGGGAGGTTAAGCCTAAGTTAATCAATTCAAGTCCAATCCAAGCCAAGGTTAAGCTTAAGTTAATTAATTCAGACCCAACTGATGCTTAATTCAATACTTGTAAGTGTGCACGTGACAAATTTTAATGATGATGAATTGATGATGATAGTAAATAATATATTTATGTTTTTTATGTCTATACAAATTATTCTTATTTGTCACACTTATTCTTGTTTAATATGACAAATATATAATATGAGATGTGCCCAAATAATTGCTACATTTTTTTCATTGTTTTATACTTTTGTGTATTATTCATCTTTTTATTTGTTTTATTACTACTTAATTATGAAATCAAGAGTTGACACATTTTGATGCAAAATATTGAATTGTTGATTCACCACCAAACAGAAAAATAAATCCATTTTTGGGTAATTACCAAAACAACACTCCGTTTTGGGTTGATTTTAAATTTGTGTACCAATTCATGGGTAGCTAAGATGGTTTTTGGCTGACTTGTTCCAATAGAGACTTGAGATTGATTTGGTTGGGGGGTAATGGGTATGGGGGATGGATTGCTCCTTATTGTGTAACTCAATGAACCAAATAAAAAAACTGTATTTTATTTTTATCAATAAAAACAATTATTCATTGTCAAATTTAATAGGGGACTCAATGAAAGAACGAGGGTTAATGCTTAAATATAATATTTAATAGGAAGAAATGTAGTAGTTACAATTTGTGCCCTTACAGTTAAAGAAATATCAAATTTACAAAGAGGGGTATTCTAGTTAGATACAATGAATGTTAATAGACATAAATACATTAAATACAAAACTTAACGAGAGGAGTTTAAATGAGGAAAAAAATTGGTTGTTCAGGACTTCAAAATCTCATACTATCATTCACAATTTTCATAATAGTATGGACATATGAATATAGATATGCATAACCTTGGTTGAGTTGGTGGGGCGGGTCACACGTGGGTTCAACTTTTCCATTCCTTTATTTGGATGGGTCATATTAGGTTAGGGTCAAGTTGAGCCCAAGTTGGGCTTAGTACCTTAAATCGGAGTTCGGGCCCGAGCAAGGCCTGGCCCGAACCTAATTACCAACTTATCTGTACTTTCGCCGTCACATAAATAAAGGTTATACTTTGATCCAATTCCTTTGTGGGTCCTTAATCTCTCAGCAACACCCACGTGGTTCCCTGATCCTTCAATTGGCCCCACCCCCAGCCAGAATATCTCATCTCATCCTTAAAATTTAACATAACATCATACTCCTTGAACTTTCTCTTTCACAGCAATTATATATCCTAATTGATACCAATCTGACGGTTATAAAACTCAATGTCACGTGAGTAGGGTGAGGCTCGTAATAGTTAGGGAGAGAAAAGGCGTTGGCATCAATCCCGTAAGTGCCAAAGAATAAATAATTAAAGAAGAAAAAGAAAAAAAAAGATTCTGGTTTCTGGACGGGACGGACGCTTGTTTTCTTCCTATCCTATGCAACAGGGGCAGAGCCATGATCACTCTTCTCTTTTCTCTCTGCAACCTGTCGACGTCGAATTCGAACCCTTCGTCTTTTCAATAGAAGCAGCACTCCTGCAACTCAATCAACAAACCCTGCATTTTTACTTGTAAGAAGTTTTAATGGAAGAAAAGTTACGACGATTAGAATGCATTAACCTTTCGAAATCCTAACATCAAGTATTTTCTCATCCATGGATTCCCGTCGAGCTTCGAGGATGGTGATTGATCCTAAACCTAAAGTACGTCAGGTCGGCTTCTTTACCCCTGGGGCGCCGCCCGAACGCACAAAGTCCAGCCCGGCTGAGTCCTTGTCGTCGCCTCCCACATCTGACATGTCGCCGGCCGGGAACTGTCTCTCTCCTGTCATGATTCCTCCTCCCCGTCACGCCTCCGATAACCTCTTGTCTTCGTTGGGTCTTAATTCGTCTCGTGTGCTTCCGGTTCCAGTTCCGATGTCGCCAATCCGGCGGCCTTCGACTGGGGACAATCTCAACTTGCCACTTGGGAGCTACAATCCTTCGGAGTCGCTCTTGGGGACCTCTCTTTCTCCTTCGAGTGGGTTTGACGACGAGGGACTCTCGGAGGATACGTCGACTTCGGGCTGGTTTGTCAGGGGAAATCCTGGCAAAGTTGCTTCGTCGTTTCCGAGTGGTGGATTCGATACAACGGCAATGAAATCGCGTAACATTCCGGTGGTGAGCAATCTGACAACTGTTTCCGTGGTGAAAATGCCTCCTGGATTGTCTGGTGAGCAAAAACTCCTTTTTATCTTAACTTTTATTTTATTGTTATGGGTGTATTTATTTATTTATTGTTGGAAGTTGGAACAAGTAAAGTACCAGGTAGAGTTGCTTATGATGATACGAGGATGCCAAAATGCAATATTGCGGTATTTAAAATCAACAACCAACACAAGCAGTGTCATTTTGTTCAAAAGTTTGAATTGCTCGGTAAATTACCCCTTGCATGTATCAAAGTTGGATCGCTTGTCCTATCATTAGTATTATCTTATCCGTACAGATGGGGGATTAACGCATCAATTGGAGGCGAAAGTTTAGTTTTCAATTGGATAGAGTGCAAATTGGGTGCAGAAATGAAATTGATTGCCAAATTATTTGATGAACTTTAACACCATGGGTTGAATTTGGAAATTTGTGACGTCTGGCACTTTGATCCATATACCATGTGGATGGGGGTTAGGGGACTGTTAATAACAAAAGAAAACACACCTAAACATGGGTTCGGAGGTGCTTATTATCCAAACACCCCATCTTTTTAATTGTTTTATTTTTTAGTTTCATTCACACAAGGGACCATACTGGCATTCTTACCAACTATTTATCTTTTCTTACTTTTCTACAATGAGTTTCAGCATTTGTTAACTAAGAGGAAGAAAGGTGGCATTGCAGAAAAAGGTGGAACATTGGTAGAGGTGCAACATGAACAGGTGAGAGATTCAAAACTGAAGGAGAAAACATCAAAAGCTGAAAGACGTGCTCTTCAAGAGGCTCAACGATCTGCAAAAGCTGCTTCTAGAGGTGATCTAGTCTTTTTTTTTTTTCCTGGATCAATTTGAGCTGGTCTTCTTCCATTTCCTTTTAAGATATTAAAATTTTCCCTTATTATGTGAGTCTGTTATTTGATAGTGTAGATGCTTCATATTACTGTGGTAACTAAAGTTTTTGTTCTATATTTAACTTATCTGAAAAAGTAATTCTTTTTTATTCAAATACAAGGCTAGATACATATTATGTACAGATTGCAGACATTAATTATTCATGTAGATAGAGGAATAGACATAAATGCATTTATTATATATTAGTGCAATATAATAGAAGAGAATGCAATGTAATAAATTATTTCAATTTTGTTAAGGTTTTTTTGGCTTTGGAGGTGTATGGCCAAATTTTAATTTGGCCCCATAGTTGGAAGTCATATAGGCAATTGAGTGTGGCTAGTCAGCTTGGTGATTGAATTCAGCAATGAGATTCTAATTCTGGGTGAACCAGTCAAGTTCCCTTGAAAAATTGAGGCATAATTGGAGTGGATTTCTAGGTGAAGGGCACTACTGTTAGGAAGAATACTGATGGGGATATCCTGAAAGATGCAGGGCAAAGCAAAGAATGTAGTTGGACATAAGAAATGTAATCCATGCAAAGCAGAGAGTGCAATTATTTGATATATGGGTCTAAGGGAGTTGGTTTGGTAAGTAGAAGTCATTTGGAACCCAAACCACGATGTATGGTTTGGAAAAATAAGAGCTTTTGAGAAATTAGGGTTTAGCTCAGGTTTTACATGGCATTAACAATTCTTCCCTAACAAAGTTTATGTGCATCAAATAATGGTCAACTATATCAATGCCTTATGCACAAAGACAGACAGTTATCAATGTTTTTGAATTTTTTTTTCCTACTTGGTTGGTAAGAACATGTGGTAGTGAAAATCAACAATTCTTCCCCAGCGAAGATTCTGTGCCTTGGAAGATGGTCAGCTGTCTGCCTGTCTCAATGATTTCTGTACAAAGATGAAGTGGAATAAGTTATTTAGAGATTTGTTATTCTTTTTTTTACTTGCCTTGGTTGGTAAGAACCTGTGTTGTTAACAGGTTTTGAGTTTATGTGTCAACACCAAACATTTTATTTTGCATGTTTTCCTTCCTAATGTTGTTTAGCCTATGAGTTCTGTTGGCACAAATTTGGATCTCTCTACATCACATATTCTGAATAGGGACATTTAATGGTTCATATAAAAAGAGGTGCATTTAGTGTGCCACTTCAAAGCATGTTACTAGTTTAAAGAGTTGATGAGATGGAGGATATAAGAAATCTATGAAGGGGAGAGATCATAAAATTGTATCCCATGAGATAGATTAAATTTTGCATGTTTCTTGATAGCCTTGAGCTTATTATGTTGTCTTCTCTAACCTTGAATGGTAGAAGCTTTTTCCATATTTCACATTAGTACAATTCAAGATTAATGATAAAAAGGGTGGAGATAATTATAATCCTTTAAGTTGATAATATCATTTTGGTATCCTTATAATGGTTATTATTCTTGTAGGTGAGATTAGGTCACAAATTTGGTGAGAGGTGAGAGGTGAGATAGATGAGAGCAAAATGAAACAATCAAACATAAAAATACAATGTGAGCAAAATTAAATTGCAATATAAACAAAAAACATAGCAACTTGGTTGTTATCTCCAATGCAATGGAGATACAGAGTGTGTGCATGTATATGTTAATTACAGAGAAAATTGGAGAAAATCAAGGGCTGAAACAGATGCAGGGAGAAGAGACTTAGGATAGTAAGTAGAAGAAGATGGTTATTATGAAGAATTCCATGGTGAAGGCTGAAGCCCTGTCTCATTTTATAGTTGTTTTGATCTTTTACAATATTTGTCAAAAAAAGGTAGGTCTTTTACTGTATAATTTGTAAATTCCTATGTAAAAAGAATACCAAGGCAAGGCACAGCATGATCCAAAAGAACACCTTATTGTCTATGAGATGCTTTGACGACCATGATGAGTTTGTACCTGGTGAAGATACACAAACTTATTTTTTGTTTTTATTGGCATTGTAATTATTTTCCTTTTGCTATGTGAATAGGCCAGACAACTGGGGGGTGGGTATGGGGGGTTGTAACCCTCCCCTAAATCCTGTACCCCCAAACCCTAGTAAAGGTGGAATTTGATCCCAGGTTTCTGCTACAACCAGCCAGAGACTTTACCAGTAATTGTAACTAAGGATGTGTATGTTTTTTTCTAGGTTTGGGTTTTTTTCTTTTCAGCATTCTGATTAATCTTAGAGTGTGTTTCTACATTCTTTTCATTCTTTTTTCTTCTTTATGACTGTCTTACCTTTTAATCTATTTTCTTTTTCATTTTATTATTAAGAAAAGTGTGTTATCACTGTCTTGAAGGTTATTGGATACACCAGATATTTTCTTTTGATTGATATTGTAGTCCAGTACCTTGAACTAATGCATTGCAACCATGATGTGCCAGTCTGGTTTACTCACCAAAGAGGGACAAAGAAGTTGGTTTCATTTTGTCATACCTTACTTCCTCTGAAAACAAATTAGGAGACAATTCGAATCATGAACTTGGAGATCAGAGAGAAAATCTCACTAAATAGCACCATGGGCTGCCACAGGGGTACGATACAATACCTGATATCACATCAATACTTTTAGATGTACTCTATCTGTCTAGAATTAACACTTTTAAAATATGTAAAATGGTATGTTTTAACAAATTGTAGTATAAAAGTTGGCAGGAAGTAAGTCTTGAAAATGACATTTAGTTTAAAAAATCAGGTATAAATGCATGGAGGGTGGAATATCTAGAAAAAAATAAAGGGGTGGGATGAGAAAGGAGGAGAAGAGAATTATCAAAAAAGAAAAAAAAAAAAGAAAGGAGGAGAAGAGGAGAGGTTGGACGAGATTGAGTGAATTGGGGGGAGAAGTAAGACAGGGAGAAGGGGAGGAAGTTCAGGATTCTCTGTTGGAACAGTAGCAGTTTGAAGGATAAAAGGGGGGAGATAGTAGGGACATGCTTCGAAGTGTCTGAACAGAGGTAGTTCTATTCTAAGAAACAAATTTGGAAAACTTATGATGTTTAATTGAAAATAAGTATGGGGTGAAGAGGGAGGTGACTGGGTGGAAGTGGAACTTAAAGCTAGAGGTTGTCAAGGGGAGCTGTATTTTATGAAATTCAGGGGTCTTTGGAGCACTTTGGAAAAGAATCATTGTAATTTTGTTTCTTTCAGTGTATTTCTGTTATGTTGTTGGTTTGTCAACTTGACAACCAGCATTTTGAGATCTACTGATTTTTTCAAGCTTAATGGATTTTCTTTTTATCCTTAAAAAAAGCACGGAGAGTCATATCCCCATTTTCAAAATATAAGCAGCAGTCTCATGTATTATAAGCATATTACATGAGATACCTATATCCATATGCGTCCAGGATCTTAAGAAATGGAGAGTCGTATCCCCACTTATGATATTCATGTCCACACTGGCATGCTCGCACCCATGTTGGCCATCATAGTTAGTATTTTGTCCTCCCTCCTCCCTCTCCCTCCCTCACCCTTCTCTTAGCACAAATAAATCTGTTGTCTTTTGCATTTTGTTGAGCATTGCTTTGATGTGTTATACTTGGTACTAATCATGTCTACAAGTCATTATTTTCTGGTCTCTGTCATATTTGTACATGGTCTGCATATATAAAGTCTGACCTTTATGTGCACGTATCTCATAATTGTGACCATAGCTGAGGGAAGTAAGACTGCTGCTACTTCTGGAGGAGTGACTGCAGCAAATGCAAAACCAGCTAAAGCTAAGGCTTCACAAAAGAAAGAGGGTTCTTCAGTGGCATCTTCTGATAGGAAGGGACCAGAAAAAGATAGGAAGAAGGATGTTCCTCATCCACGCATGCAATTTGATGATAAGCAAAGGGTTGAAAAGGCTAAAAGGCGTGCAGTGGTTAAACAAACTGAAGCCAGAAATAGAGTTGAGTTATTTAGACATTTGCCCCAATATGAGCATGGAACTCAGCTTCCTGACCTTGAATCAAGGTTTTTCCAACTTGAGCCAATGCATCCTTCTGTTTACAAGGTACTTGTTATCTAAATGATGGATGACTAGACAATCAGAAAGCCTGCAATTTTTTTTTTTTTATCAATAAAATTAAAGCCTGCAAATTTAGACACGTAAACCTGCTTATCTGAAGGGTTTCTATCTTAGATTTTTAATTCATTATGCCCTTCTTCCTTCCTAGTTTCCAAAAGGATACTTCGTTCTTCAGCATCATGGAATGACGTCATAAATAACCAATCTCTATATCTGGAAGCAATCAAAATCAGCTGCTGTCATGATGTGAATGATATTCAACATTTTTACCATTTACTCTTCTCTAATGTATTGTTTATCAATTATTATCAGGTTGGGTTGCAATATTTGTCTGGAGATACATCTGGCAGTAATGCACGTTGCATTGCAATGCTGCAAGCTTTCAAAGAGGCCATCAAGGACTACACTACACCACCAGAAAAAGCTCTTGGTAGAGACCTGACTGCGAAAATTAGTAGCTACGTTTCATTTCTGATTGAATGCAGGCCCCTTTCAATCAGCATGGGATATGCAATTAGATTCTTAAAGAATCGAATTGCAAAACTACCTTTGACATTTTCTGAGACAGAAGCAAAAGCAACTCTTTGTTCAGATATAGATCGTTTTATAAATGAGAAGATAATACTTGCTGACAAAGCTATAGTCAAGCATGCTGTTACAAAGATAAGGGATGGAGATGTACTTCTCATATATGGGTCATCCTGTGTTATTGAAATGATACTTATACATGCTCATGAGCTTGGGAGACAGTTTCGTGTTGTGGTAGTAGACTCACGGCCAAAGCTTGAAGGGAAGGCCTTGCTACGGCGATTGGTGTCAAAGGGCCTCTGTTGTACATATACACATATAAATGCTCTATCTTATATAATGCATGAAGTGACATTGGTTTTTCTAGGGGCTTCATCAGTTCTGTGTAATGGAACAGTTTATTCAAGGGTTGGGACTGCATGTGTAGCTATGGTTGCTCATGCATTCCGTCTCCCAGTCTTAATATGCTGTGAAGCATACAAGTTTCATGAAAGGGTGCAGCTGGATTCAATTTGCTCTAATGAACTTGGTATGTCTGTTCTGAAACATGCTGATGTTTGGGGTGGATTTTGTTACTTGATTTTGAGTGTCATATTCCCTTGGGTGCTCATCTTCTGTATTACCTTGCAGGTGATCCTGATGTCATTGCAAAGGTTCCTGGAAGGGAAGATGTTGATCATTTGGAGAATTGGGCTAATAATGAAAATCTGCAACTTCTGAATCTTATGTGAGTGGTTGGAACCAAACAATAGGAGGCTTTAAAAGTTTTATCTCTGTCCAGCTGCTTTTTTAAGCCCTAATATTTGTCTGATGTTCTGACAGGTATGATGTAACACCTTCAGATTATGTGTCCATGATTATCACAGATTATGGCATGGTGAGTTGTATTTTAATTTTAAAATTGCGCCCTTTGAGCCTCTTTCGATTCTCAAAATGCTTTGCAGAAGTCTATATATAATATATTACTTTTATGTTTGTTGCATTGCACTTTCCTTCTTTCTTATGTTCACAATCATGATCATGATCCATGAGCACTGGATTCCAAGTTCTGGTGGTAGGATGCACATAGAAGATTAATGACTGCACTATTGGGTTTAGTGAGATCAAAGGGTAAAGGTGGCATTTCGGGAATGCCTCTTAACAACCAGCCAACTAGGCCATCATGAAATGGCTAACGAAACTGTTTATTAGGGCTCCTACCTCAACATGATTAATCTTTCTAGTTATTAAATTACGCCAAACAAGTTAAGGGAAGAGAATGGAAATACAAAACTGTTCCTCAACAATTTCAGAAACTGATGTCTATTTGATATAGACACTCCCATCTTTTTTGGAGTTTATCTAATATTCAGGGTTCTTACAATCTTACTCTTGAAACAAATGACCAGATGTGAGATGTCCTTGGGGTTTTCTAATTTCTGTCTTAGTTTCTCTAGTTTCCTTAGCATACAAGTTATTGAAGAAACAAATACTGAATTGGTTGGTTATAATTATATTTTGTGATTTTTGCTTCGTCCAGATCCCTCCGACAAGCGTGCCAGTCATTGTGCGGGAATACCGAAGAGAACACTCATGGATGTAGAGGGGCCGACATGGTCATTTTCCATTATTGAAGCATGAAACCTTGTCTGTTTTCACTCCTGCTTTTACAAAAAAGAAGGAAAAAAAAAAAAACTCTACTGGCCTTTGTTCATGTGGCTGGGATAATAAGACCCTGAGTTATTCTAGCTCACTTGGACTTGGGAGCTCTTTCCCCTTTCGGAATTGGATTTTCTACTCCCCATCCCCCCTTATTTTTCTCATAACCTGACTCGGTGAAGA
Organism: Nelumbo lutea; assembly: GCF_056320005.1. NCBI lineage: Eukaryota > Viridiplantae > Streptophyta > Magnoliopsida > Proteales > Nelumbonaceae > Nelumbo > Nelumbo lutea. The sequence goes on along the minus strand of NC_142686.1, from coordinate 21,652,402 downwards.
GTGCGATTTCTTCGCCTCTCCTAGCAGTTTTTTGGGTATGCATCCATTTCAGTTGCAGTGAGTTCTTTTCCCTTATTAAGTTTTCCCTCAATGTTGCATTTTACGGGTTGTTTTACTTTTACACGGTATTACCATTACCATATACAGATTATCTGGAAATGGAGTCTAAGATCATTTGTTTACGGAGTTTTATTTTGTTGGATGGGGTTTATTTGGGTAAAAAAATATTAGGGGGTGTTTAAAACAAACATAAGCGTCAATGGTGTTGGTTTCAGCTTCCCTAATTTGAATAGTGTTCCAACTTCAAGTTGATACCTTGTTTGACAATGTTTGTAGCTGCATGTCGGCTCCCTGCTTCCCCAAAGCATCGACACTTAAATTCAAAGGGGCTATGCTCATGGAATAAAATTGTTTCAAGTTTCAAGCTTTGAACCAGCCAGCTCATCTCTATGGGTTATCCATTACACAAAAAAATGATCATTTGTCTTAAATCCTATCCTAGTATTTCGCATTTTGGTGGGTCTGAGCTATGTATGGGTACTTAGAAGGTTGAACCATGCCTCAAACGAGATATTGGGATATGCTTTGAATTGAAATTGGATCTGCTCCTTACACCTGGCGTCTCACATGCACATTCTACCATGCATTGGGAACATCTCGTGATCATTTTCAGCCCGACACAAATTCCAAATTTGAGTCCAATACTTCATGTCTCACTTGCTCATATTTACATGTTTATGTATGTTATTTTATATTATATGTTATAATTTATATAAAAATATTATAATTTGATATATGCATAAAGCTCGCAGGCCTTGGCCTGGACCTGGGCTGGCCGATGAGACCGGATCTATTCCTCACACAGGGTGCCTCACACCGATTTTGCATGCACATCCTATCATGCATTGGGAACATTTTCCTTACTTATAAGTTATTATTCACGGGAGATGATTACAATGCACGGTGGATGTGTCTGTGAGGTGCCTATGTGTGAGAAGCAGATCCCGTTCCCTGGCCAATAACCCTTGCCACATGTGCTAAGCCCAACCCAACCTATGATCGCCCCTACTTTGGATACACCGATGTGGAAAAATTAAGATACATACCCAATAAAAATTTAATAAATTTCAAAAAATACATTTTTTTTTTTTGGCTTCATGGACCTATACAATGGAGGGGGTCCCAACATTGGTGGCAGAGGAATTTGATCAACAGGCCTCTGCTACAAGGAGTTGGAGATCCTACAATTTCCAAATTTACATTAATAATACCAAATTTTAGTCATACATGACAAAAACAAAGTATATATGCTTGATGGTTTATTTTAAGATAAGAGGACCCCACGCTCCCCTTGCTCAGTCCCCACTTTTCAAAATATCTAAAACTTACCATAGATAAAGGTGATTTGATTAACAGGCATTGTTAATTTACCATTTTACCCTTCATCATCCACTGCTTCCCCCCTCGTTTGAGAACTTGAAGAACAGGAAAAATCAAAGTCCAGCTGATTATTATATAGATAGATTGACGTTGCTGTTGCATTCTCCCTGAACAAAATCGATGCGTCCCCGACGAGATTGTTATACGACAGATCGATTCTTGACACGTTAAATTGTCCCAGAGAGCTGGTTGTGAGACAGAAACATGGAGAAACCACCATTGAATCCCCCAAACGAGTTGGGTATGTTTCCGGTGAGTCTGTTCCATCCCAGGCTAAGAAGCTTCAGTTCATTGAGGTTGACGAGGGAAGGCGCGATCGAGGAGGAAAGCTGGTTGTAGGGCAACTCCAGCTGCCGGAGATTTTTGAGTTGGCTGAGGAACTCTGGAATGGGGCCGGAGAGAGTGGTGCTACGTATGGTGAGGGATACCAGATTCTGAAGCTTTGTGATTGATGAAGGGATGGAGCCAGTGAGGTTGGGGATGTCATAGAATGCAAGGGCCAAGAGGTGGGAGAGGTCGCCAATGGCTGCTGGAAATTTGAAGGAGATTTGATAGAATCAAAGACCATATTCTGACTCAACGACTTGACTCTTGCTCCCAACATTATTTATCAAGGGAGGGCTGAGGCGGCGAATTTATATCCTGCAATTACTAAACGATTGATCTGCAGAGAGAGAGAGAGAGAACGGAGAAACGTTTTCACGCAGCAGCTTCGGAAGGGAATGTATCTTCCTTGCTTGAATTGCTTCGAGAAGACCCACTTATTCTCGATAGGGTGATTGTATCTTGCGTCAGCAAGACTCCTTTGCACGTAGCGGTGTTGCTCGGTCACCTCAATTTTGTGCGAGAGTTTCTACGGCGCAAGCCGGAGCTTGCTCTCGAAGCTGACTTAAAAAGATGGCAGTCACCTCTTCACTTGGCAGCAGCCAAAGGGTATGTTGATATTTGTTGTTGGTTGGCCCCAACACTTGCTTTGCTCGTGACAAAGATGGGAATACCCCGCTTCATCTAGCAGCAGTGAAAGGCCGAGTTGAAGTCCTGAAAGAATTGGTTCAAGCAAAACCACAAGCAGCTTGACTACAATTGGATCGTGGAGGGACCATTCTACACCTCTGTGTGAAGTATGACCGCCTGGAGGCATGGAAGTTGTTGTTGGAGTCGGTGGGTGATAATGATTTTGTAAAGCTGAGGGATGATGATGGGAACACAGTTCTTCATCTCGCTGTAACTAAATTGAGGTATATATATGTCTGGTTCACCTCTTTGTGTCAAAGAGACGTCATTCTAACAAATACTAAATAGGATTAACACTTCTAGTTTTTTTTTTCTAACCTTCAATTTCCAGAAATATGCATTTAGGGGCAGTTTAGTCATGAAATATGCATTTAGGTTGACGTGAACAACTTGGGTAATTCAACTTTAATGGTGTTGTAACGGATGATGAGTTTTAGAAAATAAAATCTCACTGACATTTTGAAAAGTTGTGGTGAGTTTTAAGAGAATTCAGAAAAAGTGATGGTGGGTTTTAGACAATTACCCAAAAATATAATATATTTTAATTCCTTGATAAATCAATATAATTCTTGTTAATTTTATAAATATATAAATTTGAATAACCATTTTTTTTAATAATTGTTGATAGATATACTCTAATTTCTAAAAGAAAATATCTAAGGTTAAAATTTGGAGCCCATGCGATTATAACTTGGGAAAATATAGTGTATGGTGGAACTTTAGCCCTTGGGGACCTTTTGGTGGAACATTGAAACCTTGATACGTAATATATGCAACAATTGAAATTGACAGTCTCATTGTTTAGCGTTTGGAGGACCCTGAATACGAATATAATACAATACTTTGAACCTTGTTTCAGTCATTTTGTTTGCACTTTTTACACCATAGCAAGTCACGAAGTATTTGAAAGAGACGATAAAAAGATAGAAAAACATTGGAAGCAAGAACCAATTCGTTTACAGTTTTGAAAACAACACATGCACATCCAACATGTTCTCGAACCAGATGGCTCTCGTTTGTTTTTGGAACTCACAATAAGAAAAATAATTCACTATACGAGAATACCCCCTTCATCTTTTTCTTTCAGTATTTTGAGAATCATCTCTAGTTGTTTTTAGACGCAATCATACAATGGAATGACAAGATGGCACATAAATTTCCAAAAACGAAAAACTATGAATTTTATTCTGTTACAATCTCTCACTAAAAGAGCAAACCCTCTGATTTTTTCAGATAAAAATGCATCTGTTACTGGTCTGTCAACTGCAAAAAATGGATGTATTTCCTATTCCATTGGCCGGTAAGCATCGCCTTTGCTAATTGTGGGAGTAATAACCGCAAGAACAACAAAACCACCCTTGACAACGATCAAGATGCCGAGGGTATTTACCAACAAAGCCTCAGTTGAGTAGCGTGTGATTACTTGGTTGGTTTGAAGGAAAGTGGCCTTCTCTAAGATACCAGTGGTAGCAGTAGCAACAGCTAGGGCATAAATATAAACCCCAAAGAATACGTGCCATGGGAGTAAAGCAGCTCTGCTGCTTCTTCCACCACCAGGATACCAAAAGGTTGCAAATCCAGCAGCCCACTGTGCACACGTAGTTTAGAAAACTCAATCAATGGAACTTCTAGAAGCAAATCATCCATGACTAATTTATGTAAAAAACTGCTGCATGATAGTTAAGAAAAGACCTGGGTGCCAAATAGGAATAGGCAAGCTAGACCCAGCCATGAATGCAAACTGTAGAAATTGTCAATGCCCTTTTCATTGTGGAATTTCAAAGCAGCCCAAACTCCAATAACACTCAAACAGAGCGCAAGAAATTGTACTGCAAGATGTACCGCCTTTTTGAAAGTTTTGGTTCCCATGACTGTCTTGTATGCTAGCATGGCTGTGGTGAACCCATTGTTAGAATTTAGGACCAAGAATTGTAAGGAATTTTCTTTAGACAAGTTTACAAACTCTTTTCAGAATACACCAAAACCTTACATATTTTATGAACTTCTGGTTCAAGGATACCCTACTTATATAGTTAAATTGCTACTCCTGTAAAGCCACAAAGATTGCGATAAAACTGAAGCAGTTTTATTAAGCTTTAGGATTTTTCTTGCATAAATATTAGAAAATAAAAGTTAAAGAAAACAAGTCCATAAAAATAAAAGTTTAAGATCACAGAGATGATTCAAGTCCATAAAGAACAAGACATGACCACAAAAAACTGACATCATTCTTCTGATACGTTAAATAACAATAGCATCACAGATGGATAAAGAAGCAGCAGACTATGATTTATGGGTCTGTGTCAGAGGCATGTCATGTCAACTTCCTCTCAGTTTAATCTTCATGGAGTTTTATCATATATAATGGAGATTGTCTACAGCTTAATGTTGCTTTAGTGATGGATCTGCAAAGATATTAGCAAGTGTTGAGAGTGACACAGCCAATAATATAATGTGTATGTGCAAAGGAGAAAGAAAAGTGAAAGAGCAAAAGGCCAAAGAAGAGAGAGTATGGGTTGACAATACATCGTCTAGCAAAGGATGAGGCTGGGACATTCAAGATAATATAATGTGTCATGTCAACCATCCTTAGTAGTCGTCCCTCTCCACATTCAGGATGTACATCGTAACACATCATTCGACACCTCCAAACCCCATCAAAACCTCCATCAACCTCCCGATCGAAGATCCATCAAATTTTAGATCTTAAAATGGCGTTTTAACCTTTATTCAAAAAGATTCCAAATAAACCATCCTCATTGACCGTCTCTCTTCATATTCTATGTCGTAACACATCATTCGACACCTCCAAACCCCATCAAAACCTCCATCGACCTCCAGATTGACGAGCTATCAAATTTCATATCTTAAAATGACTGTTTTACCCTTCATTAAAAAATATTCCAAATAGACTACCCTTATTGGACACTGCACTCCAAACTCAAGATTTGCATCGTGATAGGTCATCCAAGACTCCCAAACTTTTCCAAGACCTCTGTGAACCCCCCACTCCGATCAACAATCCACTAAATTCCAAACTGAAAATACCCATTTTACCTTTCTATCAAGAAAGATTCTGATTCAACGACTCTTATTACCCCACATCCCTTTGATCACAAAATCTCACCTCAACACACCCTCCAAGATTGTTGATGCCCCATCTAAACCACACGCAGCCCCACGTCAAGTTTTGTCACAAAATTTCCCATTTTGCCCTTCTATCTAGGAAGGTTCCAATTCTCACAATCTCATTGGCCGAAACACTTGGGCTATGTTTGGTTTAAAGGAAAAGGTAGGGAAAGGAAGGGAAAGGCAAGGAAACCTACACAAGATTTGTAAAGGTTTCCTTACCTTTCCCTTCCTTTCCCTACTTTTTCCTTCAAACCAAACACAGCCTTAAGGTTCGCTTTCCCTTTGATCCCAACACTTCCAACACCTCTGACACTTCCCAAATGACCTGACCCCACTAAATTTCCTTTCATAAAAAATTCATATAAAAATACCCTTCCAACCAATATCAAAACTTGAGATTCCATTTCCTTGAATCCCGTTTGTTCTGCCCCATAGTCCAATGCACTTTTGACCACGTGGGCTTAATTTCCCACCATTAGATCTCTTTGGGAGAGAATCATGCAATCTTGGGCATTCATTTGTGCTTAGGACCCCTATATTTCCAAAAATCATCCTTGGACCTTTCTCCTTTAAATCCCCCCTAAACTTGAGTTTTTTATTTTTTTGTTTTTTTTTTCCAAAAGGTCCCCTGACACTTGGCAGCCCCCTAGCCATTAGATTTCCTTGAAAGCTTCAAGATCAATCTAGGATGTCCAAAAGGATCATTGTCCTTCCTTTTTTATGAAAATTACAACATAAGCCCTCCCCTTGATCCCTTGACTTCAAAATATTTGCCAAGGGGTCCCAACACTTGTCAAAGGTCAAAACCCTAGCCCTTGGATTTCATTTTTTAAACCCCTTTGAACCCCAAGAATAGATAGAACCTCTCTCCTTTTAGCAACTCCTAGGTGCCCCCCTCTTTTTTAGGAAATTCCAACACACCCTACTCCCTTCCCATAAAAGGCCATGCAGCCTTGCCTTTTTCAACAAGAAAGAGATTAGAAAGAAAACTCTCTCTTTGACTTGGAAAAGGAGAAACATTAGGCACGAAAATGGAAAGCGAGTCTTACACTCCATTCCATTCGAACCTAGAGAGAAGGAAGGCCCTCACAATGTCCAAAAGACTCCCAAGGAAGGGTGGCCCCCTATTGGGGTATCTCCCTAACTACGGGACAATAAATGAAGAAGAAGTTGTAAGTGATTATATTGACAAGGAGAGAGGGGTTTGGATGGAGGAAAAAAATTCGAAATGTAGTCCCAGTGAACTGCTGGAACAAAATTAAAGTCATCTTCATTCCGATGGATGGTGAACAAGATAGATTAGTCTGGGGTTTAACAACGAGAGGTTCCTTCACCATGAGGTTGGCTTACGAGCTGTTAGGCAATAGTAACTTCCTTTGCAAGTCTCCTTTGAACCGGTTTTCGATGGTGTGGAATGTTAGTTTCCCCCCAAAGTTAAAGGTTTATTTTTGTATCTTTTGCTTAACAACATGCTCCTCTCTAAGGTCAACCTTCGTAAGAGGAGTACTAATATTGTTGAGGACTGCGTTTGGTGTGGGATTAGGGAGGATGTTAAGCATATTTTCTTGGACTGCATCATTGCTAAGCAAGTTTGGGGTTGGGCTGAGGTCAATCCTGTTAATTTTAATGGGGAGAGTAATCGAATGGTTAATTGGTGGACTACTATTCACAAGAGGGACATGACGGAGAAAAAAATTCCAAAGGAAAAGTGTGTGTTCATTCTATGGCAGATATGGAAGAACAGGAATAGGAAAATATTTGAAAACAAAGAGGATGATCCCATGCTTATTGCCGAGAAGGCGGGCAAGGCGTTTGCAGAATTTCAGGAGCTTATAGACAAGTTGGATCACGTTATAGAAAAGAAAAAATGTAATCGTATTACTTGGATCCCCCCCAAGTATGGTGAAATTAAGATCAACTTTGATGCCTCTCGTTTGAGAGATGGTTTTTGTTCTGTTGTGGCAATTGTAAGAGACCATTTGGGCAGGGTCTTGGATTCCAAATGTTTCACTCTTGGCACCACTTCTATTAATGTGGCTGAGGCTTGGGCTGCGCGGGAAGCTCACAATCTGACCCTTAACTTTAATGACCGCCCAACTACGATTGAGGGGGACTTGAAGATTGTCATTGGCTGCTTAAAAGAACAGATTTCTTTACCGTGGAATCTTAGGAACATCATCTTGGGTTGCTTTAAGTTGAAGGAGTTGCTAGAGCAAGATGTTTGATACAGACATGTGTTTAGAGAGGCAAACCAGGCGGCGGATTGGCTCACTCACAAGGTGATGTCTTCTACTCCTATTTTTTTCGCTTAACTCTTGTAATCTTCTGAGGGATCTTTATTTTATTTTCTTTAGTGACTTTTGGGGTCGTGCTTCCCCCTAGCTTGTGTAGCACATTTTATTTCATATAAAAAAAACAAAAAGAATAGCTCTTCCTCCCACCTCTTCCTAGTATCTGAAAAATTATTCCAACCGAAATCCTTCTCCCTACTCCCTCTCCTTGCCTGTTCCTCCCTCCATACACTTTGTCACAAGAAAAAAGAGAAAAACACAACTAGCAAGAGCTCTTGTACGGTAATACATGGTTTGGAGTTAGAAGGAAGAAGATTAGAAAAAGAAGCAAGGAGGAGGTTCGGTTTTGGTTTGCAGCCCCCTCATCTCAATGAGTTCAGCATAGCCTCTTCATTCTTTCTACTGTCAGTCAAGCATAAGGCATTCCCCACTGGTTCATTCATCAAAATCCTTCTCACCATGATCCTAACACCTTGAAGGAAAAGCCACACATAGAAATACTCAGGTCCAACCCTTCTAAACGATTTACAGCAGCATTCCCTATCCCCTTCATGATTGTTTTTACTTTCTTCTCTATATGTTTCTCATAAAAAAAAAATGTTTTAGGTTGGATGTCTCTAGTTTATTTTTCCATTACTTTAAGGATTTGATGCTTTTTGATTTAGTTTGATGATGATTGAAGAAGACTAGGCCAGATATTAGTAGTACATGTATCATTATCTCCTTGTTCTTTTTTGGACTATTTTTTGTTTAACAATGGAGAGAGAGGGCTAGGACGAATGTCTATGGTTGTGTTGTTTATCTTGTTTGACCTTATGAAGTTGATCCTCCTAGTAGTTAGGCTAGAAATTGTGTTTGTTTAATAGGTGTTTTGGGTATTTTGATTTTTTTGCTTTCATTCAAAGTTTAAAATAGTTTTTTTCTCTCCCTCTCACCATTAGCTTGTTGTTTGCATCTTGCATTTGTTTTTACTTTGTTGGACTCATGATTCCAATTCGAAGAGAAATTCATGAGGAATATGCTCCTCATGCTTTAATCTCCCTTCCCCTCAAGTAGGAATGTGGGAAGCCTTGGATAAAGAAGGGATGGGTGTGTCCCTTTGCTCCTCTAAGGGCTTCCCGCACCCGGAAAGAGGAAGAAGAGAGGACTGAAGCATGGGAGAAGACATTCCATCAATGGTAAAGCCTTCATAAGATTGGGGGAAGTCTCTTTTAGAATTAACTTTGGCATTCACAAGATAAGAAAGAGAGAGGGGTGCCTAGTACCTTCCCTTGAGTGCCTAGAATCTTGCCTTGTTTTCAGCTTGGGAGTCATTCTTGCCTTCAGATTTTTTTTCTTCCTCACAAGGGAGGCCCATCATTCCCTTGTTAACAATTGATGAGTGGCAGCTCCTCTCACTTAGCCTTTGAGGTGGAACCCCAAATTCATTGGGATGTCCACAATGGCCAAAATGCTCTTTATCCAAGATGCTAACATCAATATTTGTACATTTAGGGAGGCCGGGTTCATGAAGATGGGGGAACAGGAATCAAAAGTGTCCTGAACATGATATGGAGGAGAAACTTTATTCTATTTCCCTCATTATAGTGATCCATTAGATAGTTAAGAAAATAAAGTAACTGGGCACACACACACACACACAAAAAAAAAAAAGTACATTGAAACAACAATAAAAACCAATATAGGGGAAATTATGATGGGTAGAGTTAATGCAAGTTGACATGATGAGGTACACAACCTGCTTTGCAACCTACTTCTCAGTTTTATATAGCAACCTATGACCATAAAGGTATGCAACTTCCTAATGTAGCTGACTGATTTCATTCACAACAATTAGTGATTAATGGTTTTGCCAGTCTACTTCTTTGAAAACTTCTAATATGTTTTGATAATAAATTTCAGCTTTTATTGCTATCTACTTCAAAGCCTATACAAGGCATGCTTACCTTCACCATTCAGGAGTATGAGACCAATTACCATTAGTACAGGATGGACCTACAAGAACACAAACAAATTCACCAAGATAAGTTATTATACGTTCCTGCAAACCACTCCACGTTAGTATTTAGTAAATATACTGAATATTATGACCTTATTAGTCAAGGCATATGTATAAGAAAAAACTTTGAAACGAAAATTTCAATATTACAAAAAAAAAAAGTAAAACCAAACAAACAAAACAGAACAAATAAATAGATGATCAAAATATAGATTCAGTAAAGATTGTCATGGTATAAGAATTTAATAATTCATTTAAAGTCAAACATCTAAATGCCATCCAACTATTTTGATCAAGTGTATAATCTATTGGGACTGTCAGGAAATATCTTTGTAATCCAAAAGTAGTCCATTTTAGAAATTAACAAGGATCCCATGTATCAAATTTTAAATGTTAGTGTAAGTGCGTAACAACACCTTTTCATTCTTAAGCAGATATGTAAATTTATAAGTTGAACATCCTTTAGTAATTTATAAATTCTTGATCACAGATTGGAACAGGAAATATGAAGAATAGGAGCTATTATGTTTGAATTCAATCACGCCACAGTTTCCTTCCTCTTCCCTTTCAATCACGCCACACTGTTTCAGCGAACATAGTTGTGAGAAAAGACTTGAGGACTTCTAATTTGACAGAAGAGAAATCCCTTGATAGGAATGGAAGAATAAGATACAACGTAGCTGATACAAAGTAGTTCTAATAAGGCTTAGAGTACCCCTTATCATCAAGAATACATCCTACGAACCCCACACATGACAACAATTATATTGCCCCTATTCAGCTAAGATGGTACCCTTAAAAATATACTTACTTCATATTCACGACTTCAATAGGCATACATCATTTTTCTATTGGGAAGAAGATGAATAATGATTTAGTTGGAGAACACCTGGCACACTTGCATGAACTTCAATATCACTAGAGAAACTTGACTCAGTAGTCAGTGCTACCTGAAACTACGGCAACTCAGTCCACTAAAAGTCCCTGGTCACATTGGAAGTTCAACTTGTAGGACTAAGCAAAATGTGATTTCTATGTTAACCGCCTAGGATGCTACACGCTCCATGGTTGAAAGAAGACGATAGTACTAGAACACCCATGCAGCACCATTCACTTCAGCTTTCTGAAGAAGAGCACGGTGTATTTCTCTTTGTCCACTCTCACATTGTCCCGGCGTTTCAAATCCATGACCAAATAATTGTGGCGCCATAAAACACTTTATTGTTTTTAAAAAGTTAAAAATTAATCATATTGGCACCAAAATCAAGCTCTAACTGAAAAGCGCCGCTATGGTGGAAATATAACTATATACGACAACTAAGACCTAATTTTACCACTTTATCATCTCGAATAAAGGCGCTAGTAGATTTAGTTGTGAATGAAGAGGGAAGAGGACTTTTCCTCTTCAAACAGGTCAAGAAAACCCTTGAATGAAAAGGAAAAAAATGTGAAATCAAACAGAAGTAATCGGATCGAAGCATTGAGGGCATATGGAAGACTTACATTAAAGATGAGATCTTTGTTTTCGGAGATTAGAGCCAATCCTCCCCTGTAACGCAAGGCCCATGTAAGAACCAGAATGGAGATCACGATCCCCATTACCCGCACCAGAAGAATGATCGGGAACCGAACGACAGGAACCGCCATTTTTTACGTTGATCTCAGGACAGGAGGTGCAGATGATCCTTCAACGGATACCAAATAGTTGCAGGGATCGGGTCGAATAAGCTGACTTTAAGGAGATTTGCGGAGTAGGGGTTTAGACTTTAGATCATCTTCGGATCCATGGGGAGGAGCTTCAGTTCTTCTACTATTCAAATTTCAACGTGGAGAATCTCCTATGAGAATCCACGTCGGAAAGAGCCTCGGAAGTGGTAATATCGTGTTTATTTTTCTTTTTTTTTTCGAAAAAAGTGGTGATGTAGTGAACACGCTCTCATTTGGTCCCCCTACGTGTTTGCTGATCATTGGCTAAAAAAATAAAAAGTTTGCAAATTTATTTTTACCTGAATTCTCTTTCTCTAGTTAATAAGTGATATAAAATACGATAGGGCGCTCATAACTTACACAATGAGAGCACTTTCATTGGATCATTACTTGCTTCTGGTCAGACTGACCTTGGTTCATTTTATACTGGGCCATTGGGACGAGGGAGGCATGTGATGAGGTGACGGAATCTGCACCTCACAGAGACATCCACCCTGCATCGGAACATTTTCCGTGAATCTATACTATTTTAAAAATTACAAATAATCTCAATAATATTTTATTAAATCCAACATTTCATCTTCGTTGAATAATATATTTAAGGCTTGTTTGTTTCTCCTTATCATTAAATTCTATAATTAAATACATACCGATGAAGGAAGATTTGGTCCAACCTCGTAATTACGCAACACGTGGCAAAGGCAACAGCTCGGTACAAACAGCGCGCCTAAGGCAAGAGCACTAAAGGAACCAGCGGTCCGAACTCCCTACTAGGAGCCCGAACTCACTACTAGGAACTCGAATTCTCCCTTAGGCCCCAAGCAAAACCCGAACTGACTTGCCCTATGGCAGTTCGGAGCATACCTCACCGAATTGACCTGCCTTATAGCAGTTCGGGACGCCTCACCGAACTGGCCCACCTTAAAACAGTTCGAGACACACCTCACTGAACTGTTTGCCCTATGGCAGTTCAGGACATATCTCCGAACTCGAGACTTGACCTCGCTCGCCACTCCAGCACTTCGCCTCCACGACACCAAACTGAACAAACCGTACCATGCCTGACACCGAGAAAGTTCGTACCCAGGGGCGGCGCACCTGATTAACTTGGGATCTGATGCCTGACGGCCGCACTTCAAACGACCACCTGCCACCGCCACCTAACATCGCCATCTCCAGTTACAGAGACGGTTCTGACAAGAAGCAGTGGCGGTTCTGTCCCAACAGAAAGGGTGACACCTGAACTGGCAGAAACAGAGATAATCATACCCGACCTGACAGAGGCCTCGGAGCGAGTGTGCGAAGTGGTTATAAAAAGCCCCCTACCCTCAACAACAAGGTATGTGAACTTTGCGCCATCTGGTCTTTACTTTGCCTTTGAGAGAATACTAACTTGAGTTTCGGAGTTATCTCACCGGGTTCCCCCCCGGAGTTCCCTCATCTTCTTCGTTTCAGGCTCCTCGTTGCTCCAATCAGAGGCAAAATCGTTGACAGTTAAGACCGGTCGGATTGCGCTCCATCAATTGGCGCCGTATGTGGGAACGCTTCTAAAAGCCTCCCTCTAAATCTCTCTTACCTACTCTTCCAAAAAACTCCAACACCCATGGCTTCCTCCAACAATGCCGAATGTGGCACAGAAACGACCACCACCGGAGAGCAACTCCAAGTTCCCGTGGTGTGCATTGGGCAGTTCACCATCCCTCTTTCAGTGGATGGGATCCCCAGTTTGAATGTGTCACAAGCAGTGGCACCCCTGAACCTTCCTTCATTAAACACCCCTCTTCCACTCCCTATTGAAACAAACTTCATTGAACCAACTGTTGTCCCACTAGCGACCCACCAGAACTATCTGGACGATCTAATGCAATGCATGCGGGCAATGCAAGCCCAAATGTAGCAATTCTAGCAGCATCAACTCTAGCAACACCAGGTACTACACCACCTCTCCCAACACCATTATCAATAGCAGTTCCCTCAGCTGCCCCTAAACCAGTCACTTCTTCCCCCCCGGCACCTTGTTTCGAAACCGGTTAAGGCCTCCCCTCAAGGTGGACGCCCTCACCGAGGAGAAGCATCCCAACTCCAGAACCCCCCTAATAGCCATGCCTCATCCCCAGGCTGAAAGCAAAAGAAAATTACCCCCGCCTCGCAGCTCGTAGGTGGGTCGAGAACCTCGCCCACAAAGTCACCTCGGCGCTCCAAGCATGAGTTCCCACTCACGGAGAACTGGTTCAGCGCCCTAGCAACAGACCAACATTCTGGGCCCATCGAGCTTGGCAACACGGAGGCCAGCAGCGCCAGCACAAGGTCTGCTCAACGAAGGCGCCAACGAAGTCGCCGAACTGCTATTCGTGTCCTACCCGAGCTCAGATGCAAGGAAGAGACGAGCTCGGACAAGGTAAAAATTATCCCAATTCTCTCGGTTCCTTCCCCCCTCGCATCAGAACTTCTGGCAGTCCCCATGCCCAGAGACTTCAAACTTCCATCTCTGGACAAGTATGATGGGTCTTTTGACCCCAACGACCACGTCGACGCTTTCCAATCACAAATGCACCTCGCTAGGGCCAATGAGTCATGCATGTGCGTGGCCTTCACCACCACCTTCAGGGGGGTGCCCCGCACCTGGTATCGGAACCTAGCTCCTGGGTCAATAAGAAGCTGGGCCCAGTTCGTGCAGATCTTCACCGCACACTTTGTTACCAGCAAGCGATGCCCCAGAACCGAGGAAAGTATCTTCGGAGTAACCCAGAGGGAAGGAGAATCAATTCGGAGCTACCTCAAGCGGTTCAATGAAGCATGCTTGCAGATACCGTGATTAGACCCCGCGGTACAGCTCGCGGCGGCCAAAAGAGGGGTAACGCACAAAGAGTTCAAATGGCATACGGTGGCCAGCCAGCCAACAACCGTGGCCGATTTCCTCAAGCTCGCGGACAAGTTCATGAGAACAGAGGAAGAAATCAACCAAAGAACCGAAGGCGGGGTCGAGAAAAGAAAAAGAGAAGGCGAGCCCTCCAACCCAAACGACAGAAGAAACCAGGCCCGAGAGATGAAGCCAAGCCAACCGTCCCGAGCTCCCTTAGCAGTTTGAACGGATTACACGCCGTTGAACACAAGGCGGACCGAGATCTTGATGACGATCAAGGACGCCCCCTACATAAAGTGGCCACATCGCCTAAAGAGTAATCCAAACGAGAGAAATAAAAATCTATTGTAGTTTTCATAAAGATCATGGTCATAGTACCGAACAAAGTAATAATCTCCGGGACGAGATAGAGGGACTCATCCGTTACGGATACTTGAGAAATTTTGTACATAATGACAATAATAATAAAGCAGGTCGGCAAGGGGAGCACGGAAATGATGCCCCCGAGTCCAGCAGCAGACCGGTCTAAGCCTTGTAGCGACCTCCTCTAGAAGAGAGGCCAGTTTGTGGAACCATCCACGTGATCGTGGGTGGTTCGGTGGTAGCAGGTTGCACTTCGGCTGTAGCACGAACGTCAGTTCGCGAGGCGGCCCGAGGAGAGCAGAACCCTTCAAAGAGGCCGAAGACGGAAGAACCGATCTTTTTCACCAAAGACGACGCGCGAGGTGTTCACTATCCCCACGATGACGCGCTCGTCATAAAGCTAAGGATCAGCGACTTCGAATTCCGGCGCGTACTTGTGGACTCAGGCAGTTCGACGGACATCCTCTTCAAATCGGCGTTCAACCAACTACAGTTGCAGAGAAGCGAGTTGAAGCCCGCACACACTCCTCTGGTGGGCTTCAGCGGAGAGGAAGTCAGGCCCCTGGGGAAGATAATAGTACCTGTGGAAGTCGGCACATGGCCTTGTGCGGTAAGACTCAACCACGATTTCCTGGTGGTCGCGACCCCCTCCCCATACAGCCATAATAGGGCAGCCAATTACGCATATTCTACGGGCAGTGGTCTCCACCTACTATCTGACAATGAAGTTCCCCACGGACTTCGGTGTGGGGGTAGCACGGGACGACCAGCTTGCAGTCCTGCAAATGTATGTGTGTAAAATTATATATTTTATCAATAAATAGTATAATTATGTTTTAGTTATATCATAGTTATGTTTTACATATATTACATAAAATATATGTATTATGTTACATTTATTTATTTTTTTAATTCTATTTTAAATTTTTTATTTATAAAAAATATTAAAAATAGTAATTTAGGGCCAAATAAGGGTTTTTTTTTGCAAAAATAGCAAGGCAAGTCACATTGGGACATATAGATCTTTAAAAGTTAATCAAAATAAAAAAAATGTAAATTTCTTAAACTTGGTTTAGCTAATTTATTAACTCTACCATACAGTTTCAAAATTGACTAAATGTAACCTTATTCAATTGACTAAGTGTACCCTTAACCGTTAATTTTAGAAAAAGGTAAAATGCCCATTATACCCCTATGCGAAATTACATTTTTATCCATGTTTTTAACTTAACTTCCCTCCCAGATAGATTGCCATCGCTATCGTCACCGACGGCGGTCACTGCAAATACCGAACGGCGGAGGTCCGGCGGAAGTTGACTCAAGTCGACGACGAACGGCGTTGGAACCACCACGGACTTCTACCGAATGGCGGTCATGCCCGTCTAAGAGAGTGCAACAAGCGACGGGATCCCACCTTCTCTCACCAACAATCCTTTGTTCCGTACACTATCTGCGCATAGTTGCAGAAGCGTCAGTACCGCGAACTCTTTCCCTTTCATCAACCCATCTTCGATCGCTTCAACCAAAACTGCAATCCCTCCTTCAACTATGGCAGTTCTGTCCCCTGGAATTGCAACTAAGCTGTTCAGAACCACCATCGCCTTCTCCGTCAAACCGCTTCCTTGCTCTGAAATCAAAGTCCACCAGCGGTTTCACGGTTCCTGCATTAACGACCCTCTTTGTTTTGTTTCATAGAACAGAGCTTGTAAAGCGTTGTAAGCGCATTCTGCCCTCGATTTGATCCGTTCTGGAGCAAAGAGACCAACGGCAAGATCACTCCGCAAGCACCGATTAAAACCTTGTTGTCTTCAATTAACGAGAGGCTGAATAGAGCACATGCGGTGTTCTGCTTCGACACCTTTGTACCAGTTTTCAAAATGTAAACGAGAGGCTTTATGGCTCCGACATTCGTGATGGGGGACTTGTTCCCTTAGTGGAGAGAGAGGTTTAACAAAGCAGTTACTGCGTGCTCTTGTGTCCAGGGATCGATACAACAAAGGAGAAGTATCAATGCTGGGATGGCACCGGATTCACCGATCAGTGCTCGATTTTCGGATCTATTCTTCGCCAAGAGACGCAATTTTGCTGGTTAAGCGTTTTACGGCAATTGACGGCGATTGAAGACCGTCCACGCAGATCTTCACTGCAGGTTCAAGATTTTTCGAAGAAATGTTCACGAAGATCTCCGATGAGAGATTCTTCCGTTGCAAAAATCCTAACCATGGCTCAGGCTCCAGATTCGAGGATTCGCATTTGTGTTGATCTTCAGACGATGGAAGAGAAGCCAACCTTTGCAGCTCCCCTGAAATGTTGCTACTACAGGCCGAGAGGGAATAAGTTAAAAAACAAGGATAAAAATGCAATTTCGCATACGGGGGTATAACGGGCATTTTACCTTTTCCATCTATATTTAACGGTTAAGGTACACTTAGTCAATTTTTAAATAGTAAGGATAGAGTTAGCGAATTAGCTAAATCATAAGGGTAGTTTAAGAAATTTATCCTAAAAAAAAGGATAACCTTAATCGGAAATCGGAGTGTAAAGTTATGGCTTTCAAAAGTTTGCACATAATTAAGTGTGCAACCTGTGACTTGGTTATTGGGTCAAACAGGTCAATGGTTGAATCGTCTAAGTTAGACATTTTTTAACCAAAATGGAGAGTTTCAACGAAAACCAAACCTAGAATCACAGTCGAGTGACGGATTGAATGGTTCAACTGACCAAGTCAACAGCAAGTTGAAAACATTGATGATAAATAAGAAATGTTTTTATTAATGATGGAAATAAAATGTAAAATTTAAAACAAATTAGAAGTAAAGCTATTTTCCTACTATCTCTTATTAAATCTCATATCTAAGGTATATTCTCTTATTAAATCCTATGTATAAGATATATTTTTCTCATCACTAAATTGTACTAATTAAATCCACAACATTAACTTTAATACTATAAAAATAAATATTTTAAAAATAATTAAAAAAATTATTTTATTCCCTCTCGGTGGTGAGTAAGCAATTAAAATATTTGGGGTCAAACCCAATAATAAATAATACCATAATTAAATAATAAAAATTTAAAATATATAAAATATATAATACAAAAGAATTGGGCATGTCATTAATATTATATAATCACTATACTAAACAAAAATAAGTATGAAATGTAAAAAGTATTTTTGTAAATGATGAAAATGGAATGGAAAAATTAAAATCAACCTACAAATGAAATTATGGTATAGTCAAGTAATAAAATTTATAAAAATAGATAGTGCAAAGAATCACAAAACTAAATATTATACATAAGATATAATGTTATATATTTATAAAAATAAAATTTTGGATATATACATATATATATATAATATTATACATTCATTATATTAAACAAAAATAAATTTTATACATAAGATATAATTTTATCAATGATGGAAATGTATTACAAAATTTAATGTCAACCTAAAAATCAAACTATTTTCCTTTTTGGGTCATGGGTTAGTGGTTTAGGTCCAATGGATTAATCGGTAATATAGTAACTAAATAATATATATTTAAAAAATAGTAAAAAAGTACAAGTAATCAAAATAATATATAAAAAATTATATATTAATTGTGTCAAACAAAAATTAAGTGTGATAAGTAAAAATTATGTATATAATGTAGATGAAATATATAATTTAAAATTGATCCGATAGAAAAAAACTATTTTCTTATTTAAATGGTGGGTCAATAATTCAACTTTTTAAAAAAATTCATAATGTCATAATTGAATAATAAATATTTAAGAAAAAAGATAGAACACAAAAGATAAAAGTTATAGAGTTTTGTCAAAGACATTTTGGAACATTTCTAATGTTATATAATCATCATATTAAATAAAAATTATTTTTATTTAAGACAGAAATGGAATACAAAATTTAGTAGTAGTAATAGTAGTAATTGTTATTGTAATTTAATTTTTTTGCAACTTCACATTTAGTACAACTTTTTTAGTTTATTTTTAACCATATTGTTACTTTTATTAATTTTCAATTTCTATCTATGATATATCTAAAACTCAAGTAATTAATATGAAAAAAAATTCATACGTGCAAACGCACGTGCTTAATTACTAGTAATAACTAATAAGTACGGGAGATGTTTCCATAGGATGTGCGTGTGAGGCGCTAGGTGTGAGAGTAGATCCGGTCTCTATGATGAGACATCTTGACTAGATTCGCTCACCTTGCAGATACTTTGGTCGGAGGTTATTTCGGTAATTCTATGTTTCACTTAGTTCCTATTTCATTCCTTATACTACCCTAAAACCCTGTTTGCCTTCAGTCCAGGCACCCTCAGGGCATCGTTCGCGCAATTGGAGGATGCTTCATGCCGTTAGTTAACGGCGTTAATTAACCAAAACTAAGATGCTTCACGCCATTAGTTAACCAAAATGAGATATCGTTCTATTCTACTCATCTCTCCCTTGAATGTCATTGATGAGACACTCGTTCTCTTCTCCCTTTCTCTCCCCCCCATCCACTTGGCGGTGACTTAACATTCATTACCACCAGCGACAAACAACCATTACCGGTGGTTATGGTTGTTAAGTCGCCACAAGGTGGATGGCTACCATCACCTAACTGAGGGTGCTTGGACTGAAGCCAAACTCGTTTCTATAACCCACCTTCACCCATCCGCTTTTTAGTTTTTCACTACTCGCTTGTTTATGCAATATCTCTCCTCTCTCTACCAACTTTACAACTTTAGTAAGAGAAAAGAGAGATTAAAAAAAATCTGTAAGCTATTTCATTATATGGTTATAGAAGATGAAGCTTTAAAGGTAGAATCAGTAGAATCTGATCCTGGGTTTGCTTCTTCCATCAAAGTTGCAAAGTTGTAGATTGCATTCCTGGAACTCATTTTTGAAGTTCTGTTTAGAGTTGTTACCCAGAAGCAAGAAGGGTTTTTTTTTTTTTTTTTTGTATGGGTCTTGTAGAAGAAGAGCATCGGGGGAGTTTGATATCACATAAGCTTCTTTTGGATGGAGTATTTGGCATTTTGATCTTATGATTTGTCTAAGTAGCACTCAGGTCTGACTTCTAGTCCTTCACTGTTGTTCAAACATGGAATTTCCTTGTCTTTGTCTTTAGTGGTTTTTCTTCCAACATCAGAAAACAGAATGATGAAGGGTGATTTGGCCCGACCTTGTAGCTCGGGGACACGTGTATTTGACCTGGCCCAGCGTACAACTCAGCCTGACAACACGACCGCAACTCGATGGGAGAAAAACGCCGAGTCCAACGCTGGCCACTCGACGAGTTGAGCAACTCGCCGGGGACTGACGCCTAGCCAATTTTGACTTACACCAAGTAGGGAAGGTCCCGAGCTCTCCTAGGGGCCCGACCTCTCCCTTCCCGAAAGGGGAGCACCCTGGCTCGTGGTTAAGTGTCCTGACTGCACCTCGGGGCAGCATCGTCCTCCCTCCCCCCAATGTAGGCACCTCGGCACCTCAGTACAAGGACAAACCTGCCCCAGACAATCCGGTGCGCAGTAGCTCGGTAGGCTGTGGGGAACCCTGTCTGACATCCGTACCTACCGAACCCAGTGGCAGGGCTCTGATCCCTCGCCAGGCGGCGTTCTATTTGCCTCCTCTAGAAGGCATGGCACATCTATCAAGCCCATACCTGGCAATGGCAGTTTGTGGCGGCAACCTGCGCCTGCCACACCTACCCTGGTAGTAACGACAAGGGCGATGACGGTTTCCAGGTATGACTTGATTCCAACATAAAAGAACCCAAACCCACACAGAAAAGAGGTATTGAAGCTTAATCACTTTGAGTACTCTTACTCACTGCTCTCTTTGAGGTTTCCTTCAGTTCTAACTTAGCCATCGGAGTGTTCCCACCGGGACGACTCCCCGAGAACCCTTCACTTTCTCCTTCCTCTCAGGTGCCGTTCGTTCCAGTCAAAAGCCAGGTCACAGCTAGCTAGGAGTGCCCAAATCATGCAGCATCACAAAACAAGAAGAGGAATTTCAAAAGTCAGGACATATATTCCTTTTGAACATAATTTCTGCTATGTTTTGTTTTTTAGTTATCTTGTTATGTTTCTTTGTAAAGAGTCGTTCAATATAGAAGACTTTCCCATTTGGGCCTGAAATTGGATGTCAGAAGTGGTAGATTCTTATTCGGGTTGTAATGTTGGTCAGAGTTTCAGATAACTATTGCAACTTTCAGGTTTTGTTTAAATAATTGGTTGGATTTATTGGCAAAAAATTCCTGGAGTTTGATCACAAGTTTCTCATCTGGATTTTGAAGATGGACACTCGGAAAGCAGGTTTTCTTCTCCAAGCTGTAGTGTTGTTGATGGCCATTGCAAATTCATGGTTGCAGGTGTCTGTTCTGGGCTCCATGTCCTCAATCGTTGTCCTATGGTGAGAATGGTCCTGTTTCTGTGAGCAGGCTCAGATGTAATGTTCAGAAACTCCTTCTCGATTTCCAATGTAGGCCTAACCGTCAGTGGTGGACTTGTGTGTGTGCTTCTAATGGAGTCCAACTAGCCTTACTGTTGGGGGAGTAGAATTTACATCAAAATGGGTGTTCCACAACCGATGATTGAAGGAGCTGCTTATTCACCACCGCTAGTGATGGTTGTTTATCGCCGGCAATAATGGTTGTTAAGTCGCCTCTAGGTGGATGGCGGCCATCTAAAATGATCAGTGTTAGTTTTCATGGAAGAAGAAGAGATGCAAAGTAGATAATACCTAAGGTTGATCCGTTTGCTGATGATGGTTGTTTGTCGCCAGCGGTAATGGATATTAAGTCGCCACAGGGTGGATGGGGGAGAGAGGGAGAAGAGAACGAGTGTCTCGTCTGTGACACTCAAGGGAGAGGAGAGGAGAATTAAACAACGTCTGGTTTTGGTTAACTAACAGCGTGAAGCATCTTTGCATGCTTTAACCGTTTACACGATGTCTCAGATCGGATCACGATCCAATCTCTATTTTTGGTGAGAAACAACCCACCAAAGTTTCATATTGAGAGTTTGGCAAAATCTATGGTGCAAAATTTACATCGTGAAATATAATAGTTGACATCTTTAACGTTATTAAAGTTAGGTGATCGTAGGTGCAACTTGTAAATGTGAACCAATGAAAAGTAGGTAAACATGTATTTTGATTCAAGACTCACATCGATCTACATAATTCATCATGCAATATAGCATGATATTTCAATTTTATTTTAAAATAGCGGGGACCCATGCAATGTACGGGAAAATCTGAAAGATTGAATAATTTTATTTACTATTAATTAATTGATAAATTAATAATCAAAATTTATTGTTAGTTAAATAAAAATATTTAAAATTGTTGTTAATATTTAAAATTTTAAAAATTGTATTTTTCATTTAATGTTGGTTTACAAAAAATTATTATTGTTAATTTTATGAACAAATATTTTTAATAAGTTTAATTTTATTAATCATTTGTAGTAATTTTAATAATTGTTATTAATGGTGTATGATTTAGTAACTCTCTGCTAGAGGACAACTCGGATGACAGACTCAATAGGTTGGCTAACCAAGCTGCAAGGAAACAATGGTCAGAGTACCCAGGGTGGGCACTTCGATTCTTAAGTTAGCAAAGAGTTTAAGAATGCTTGAAAGCGAAAGAGCAAGAGAGTTGAGTGCTAAATCGCGTGTACCTTTTCTAATCAATGGGATGCATCGTGGGCTTCATGTAGCATGTTTGAGATCATGAACCCGCCTCGTTCGGAGGTGGTTTCACGCTCAAAGGCTGATTCCGCGTAAGGCGATAGATCTGATTGCCTTCGAAGCAAGTAGGGCGGGAGTTAGCTCCGTCAATGTAGTGATGTGATCCCGGAGGATTTGTAGACAATAACCTACTCGCAGAGGAGGTCAACTACCACATCTTGCAAACCGCCAATCGGGTCTTAGTTAGGTTGACAGAAATAGGTCACCTCTTACGCCAACTCGACCTTGCTGAGATGTCCGCAAGTCGGCCCTGTTGAGGTGGTGTTGGGATAGCTAAGGTAGGCGAGGTGTGCCTGGAGTGTTTCTGAAATCAATGCTTACATAGCACTGAGGTGTTATGAGATAGTTCTAGGTGCCATGTGTCATGATATCACTGGAAGGAAAAACCACCCTCATCATTTATTATTTTCATTATTTTTAAATGGAATTTTGATTGACTTTAAATAAATAAAAATAATTACAAAAGCTAACATTTTTATTAATTTCACTAATAATTAACAATTCTGTAGGAATAGCAACGGGACGGGTTCGGGACAAGGCACCTCATCCCTACCCCCGCCTCGTAGACCATAAGTCAAAACACTCTACCCCATCCCCACCCTGTTCCCAGTGTTAAGCGGGTTCAGGGCAAGGAACCACTCCTCGTTAGGAATGGGGAATCCTCAAATTTCCCCACCTCGTCCCCAGTGTTAGGCGAGTTTAAGGCAAGACACCCACTCCTCATTAAGGATGGAGAATCCTCGAACTTTCCCCACCTTGTCCTTAGTGTCGGGCTGGTTCAAGGCAAGGCACCCACTCCCCGTCAACCCAATATTCAATTTGATGATAAAAATGAGAAAAAAAGTATATAGCCACATGGTAAATTTCTAAAAGTACACTAAATTGTAATTAATTTTCAAAAATGTAATTTCATTAAAATTTTGGAAAATTTATTATATTTGTGTAATTTTTAAAATTTATTCAAATTTATTTTTAAATTGTTATTAAATAATTTATTTTATTTTTAAATGGTTTACTTATAGAATTATACTAATTTATCTTATATTTTCTAATATAAACTAATCAATAATTTATTTTTTCCAATATTATACTAATTTATCTTAATAATTTGTTTAATTATTGGTTTAAATTACAGTTTCCCTTTCCCATACTCATTTATCTTTAATAATTTACAATGAAAATTACACAATTTTGAACATTTTTCCAAAATCTATCAAATGTAATAAAATTTCCTAAAATTTTCAAAATATTCCAATAAATTTCAATAATTATTTAATACATTTTAAATAATCTTTCAAATTTTCCAAAAGTACAATATTATATCTTTTAATTTCCAAAATGTTATTTTTTGATAATGTAGTTTTATGAAAATTTTTGAAAATTTTATTACATTTGTATAATTATGGAGATTTATTGAAAATTATTTTAAATTTTTATTAAGTAGTTTACTAACAAAATTACACTAATTTATCTTTTATTTTATAGTATAAGTTAATTAATAATTTTGTTTTCCAACATTATAATATTTTATTCCCTCACCTGCATTCGGTTATTAACTATAATAATAGTAATGACTAAAATTTTATACTTTTTGATAATTATTAAATATAATTCTCAATTTTATAGGAATTAGTTAAAGAGTTTTCAATTTCTATAAAATATTGTTAATTAACATGAATATAAAAGTATTTATCCAAAATACTTTAAAAAGTCATGATGAGTTAATTAATAACAATATTTATAATTTTTGGTATTTTACTAACCGTACTAATAAGAATATTTAATTTTTGGTATTTTACTAACTGTATTTATTAATTTTTAGTAATAACACTATTTAAAACTCATTGAATATGGGTTTTATTAAACATTACCTGTATTTATCTATTTATTAATCAATATGAATATTTTAAATGAGAGAGTGTGAATATGGAATGGGGGAGAGATTTTAGGAATTGAATGGGGAATGGAGTAACATGATATGTTTCCTAATGACTTAAAGGAGATATCATACGAGAGAAATTCCAGAATTATTTTTAGGTAGTTGGGTTGGGAATGGTGACATGGCTTAATGCATGGGAGTGGTGAAAAGGGGAGAGGAGGGAGAGACAAGGAGAATGCACGGTGAAGGTAATGGAGCAATGAGAGGCATGCTGGTGTGAACCATCTTGTTATATATATAGATATAGATTAACTCTTTTCCCTAAGAAGTAAAAAGGGGTATAATAATATAACAAAATTTCCCTCTTAATATTTGTTTACAAAAGTTAATTTTCAAGTGGATCACAAATATTGAGGCTCAGAGAGTAGACCTGTTCATGGATTGGACTCAGGCTTGGTTTTTGCCAAAATTTGAATGGCCCGTCCCAAAGCCCATGCCCAAATAGTGAGAAGCTGAGCCCTAAGCCCAGCCCATGAACAGATCTACTCGAGAGTAGCACACTGTTATTGGTGCTACGTGCAAAATGTTGAAGACATTACCACTTAGAATTTTAAGGCTCAGTTTAGAAAGAGTATAAATACAAATATGTATAGTGCAAATACAAGGCTTAGATATACAAAATACTAGGTTTTCCACTGTAAATATTACTCTTCCCAAACTTTACAGTATGGCCCTAAGTGGTTTACCTTCTTTGCTAATATCCAAATAAGCATCGGGAAAAATGAAAAAGATATATTAACGTTACAATGTTCTTATACCAGAATACCCCATCCTTGAAATCTGTTTAATCAATAATAAGACTTTGTTTGGATAAGCTTTTATTTTTTATATGTGGGAACCAAAAAAGTGTCTTGAGTTTCTTGTAAAAATTGTTTTTTAAAAATATTATAATCTGACCAAACACTTTTAAGCGCAATTGGAGTTTGTTCTTTTGGGCTATAAAAATACAGATCATGAAGCATATCCCAACACAATCTAAATATATATAGGATGAAAATTCCTGCATTTAAAGACTTTAATGCTAGAAGTTACAATGGGTAAAGAAGATTACAAGTACACACGAAAAAAGATATTTCAGTTATCAATACATCAACTATATATATAATTCATAAATATCCAGGGCCCCAACTCCCAACTTCCAACCATTTCGTTAAATTCTGGGCTGAGATAAAGGAAATGATCTGATTCTGAGCACATCTAGTTCTAATTAAGTGGGGCAAACCTCTACTTACTGGTCAAAAGTAGATGTTCTAGGAGATAATAACACACCCCTACGTACTGATGTGTGTGTGAGAGAGAGAGAGAATTTTCAATCTAAAATAGTAGAGTTGCAGTAGTGATGGTTGGACAGAACTAAACTTCAAGACAACCTCAATGAAACAACAAGCATCACAAGAAAGCTGTAAGTCAAACCAAACCACAACAACCAGAAATAAACCAAGTTGAAAATTAGAAGCTGCACCTAAGCTAAACGGCTGAGCAGTGGAATATTTCTGTGGGAGGACAGTACACAAGCCACAAAACCTGACCATTCAAAACTCGAACCAATAGTCTATCAAGCCAAATACCTTTGTTTGAATTATAAACCTGAGACTCCTCGTGTATATATTTTATTCAATTTCAAACGTCCACTCTTCAAAGTATCAGAGTTGTTTGAAAAGCGGCCTCGCTCATCTCAGTTCTATTTCCAAGAGTGGTGGTAAGTGGAACATGTCATTTTGTCTTAGTCTTCTGCTCAATGGACCGACCTCACCTAGTAAGAAAAGGAAACGAAAAGCAATAAAGCCAAGGAAAGAAGGCCACTCGGTCATTCAGCATAGATATCTGTAAAGCACAAAAAAAGGCACCTCAGTAGTATTCACGTATGTACAAAGAAAGTGACATGGCCGGATCTTCAACAAACAACTTCGCAAGCGCAGACGGCACTGTGATGTCAACACCCACCCCACTTTGTTTCATCGCAAGGATTTGTTCTTCTTCTACTCTGTACTGTTAGGGGCCCGAGCCAGGCCCAACCCAAGAATACCATTAACAACAATGGTTTGGTATGTGATTGGATGGTTTAGAGCTTCCTGTATATACTTTCATGTGCTTTCCTTTTTTCTCCTTGATCTTCTCCATATTATGTGAAATGGGCTTGGAAGGATTCGGTATGGAATCTTCTGGGGGACTTGAGGAGGGACACTGTAAGTAAATTGCATTAAATAAATTAAAATGAACAAGCATTAACCAAGGAGAGAATGAAATTAAAGCATAGTTTTTCTTTTTCTTTTTTATTTTGATCAGTAATATTAAAAACCAGATTAACCCAATATTCTTTTGTGCTCTATGGGCTGTAACTTTATTAGAGAATTGCTGTCATTAGGGCTGTCAATGAGTCGGGTCTGGTTCGGAACACCAATCCCAAAATAATTATTAATCTGCTTTTATAAAATAAACCCAAAACAGAACCAATTATCACTCGGGTTAATTGGGTTGGCATCCATAATTACCTATCAAGATAACAAATTGGAATTTCATTTTTGTTAATATAACCTAAAATGACCATAAATAGTAAACCGTTTATATGTTAATAAAAGAAATGTTCTTAATAAAATTATTTTATATACTGTCTATTAAATTTACTGTTTAAAAAAAAAAAAGAAACCTTTAGGTCCTAATCGGTTCGAAATAACAAAGAACCAATCTCAATCCAATTAATTGTAAACTGGAACACAAACCATATAACCAAAACTGCCATAATCTGTTTAATCGATCTGATAATTCGACCCATTGACAGTTCTAGATGTACCTATAGACCTGTAGGAAAATTGGGTAAGTCTAATCAGCCCATGTGATCATGTCATCTTGTTGAAATACGAAACCATTAAACTAACCAGGTCCTTTAAGTCGGTGTCACTGTTCAGGTAGGGATGTCGACGTATCGGGTTCGGTATGGGCTTTGCTCAACCTGAACCCCAATATGGACCCGATCAAATAAAGAGGAAATAGTAAACCCACCCCAACCAGTCCCACAAGTACACTTATATTCAGTCAAGCTACCCAACCCAATCAAGGCTGACCCGACCCAAACAGGAAAAGGTCGGTGACGGTGACTGCAGATTTACCACCCTGACCCAATGGCATCCCTAGTCCCAGGTTAGTAAAATTATTCCGGATTCCTTCTTTACAAAATTACAACTATGAAAGTCTTTATGAGTCCTGTGGGGAGGAGGAAGTTTACCACAATCTACCAATTTCAATCTGTGAGAACTCCAAACCCGTCGAACTGTCTGCTGCTGTCGGCCGTTTTGTCGTCGTCGGCGTAGATGATAATGGTTGTTGAATAGCAAGAATTCTGCAATTGAGGTTGTTTGTTATGTTGCCTTGGGCCATTGCCATCCTGGACAAAATGTAAAAAGGATTCTACTTTGAGACAGAGAGTGTGAGAGGAACAAATTAGCCCTCGGGCTTGGGCTTGTATAGTCAAAACCTAAGTTTAAAAGACCAAAATACCCTCATATTTTGACTTTTTGCCTTAACCAACGGCGGGTGTTTTTATCCTTTTATTAAGGATCTGTCGGATTTTTCAAAAAGGGATGTGCCCAACCCAAATCACACCCTTTTTTTTTACTTTCCGACTCTGGAAACCAAACAACATGCATCTTTATCAAACTGGAGCAGAGTGGACCGAGGTGGTCGAATTTGTGGGTCCCACTGAGAACGAATAGAGACAGTCCAGATAAGTGGAGCCATTTTCTTTTGACCATCGACAGTCGTCCACAGCCTCTACAGGCTATAGCCTCTTCTGGTATCGTTCCATCAAATAAGCTCATCTGATCAAGCTGACGAGGGAAGCATGGTACCTTGAAAATATCCTAACACTTCTGAAGAAGAAGCTAGAAAAATGTAAAAACCCACCAAAATTGACTTGAGGATTGAGGTTCAGGAAGCAATAATGAACCAATCAATCCGACTGTAGTTTAGGGTCTGCTTGGCAATTAGAATCGAAAGCGTACTCCTGTAATCTGAAAAGGGTCTAAAATCCCTAGAGTAGATGTGCTTTAACTCTTCAAAGAAGATTGAATACCAGAGACTCTAGAATGTGGCAGTGGCACTCAACAAGTTTCAGATTGACTTACCTGTACAGAAAACTCTGGTCATGGAGTCCGATGACCAAGGCCGAAGCTCCAACCTCCCTAACCGTCGACACGATCGTCCGGCCCTCTAAATCACCTTCACGTACGACGATCTCCACCTTTGCCTGCAAATTGTTGAGTCAACGAGATACTACGACGTCGTCAAACTAACAAGAAAGAAGAAAGGAGAAAAGTATCAAAGACGACGGAATACATCGAGGACGGTGTTGCAGATGTCGTTGAAGGAAAGAGCCAATTGAAAGCCTCTCAATCTCAGGACTCTCCGTTTCTTCTTGCTTTTCGATCTCGTGGGAGTGAAGACGTGAAGAAGTATAATGATGTCGCCGTAGCGAAGCAAGTTCTGGAGCGCCCATCGGAGAGCTGTTCGTGCCGCGTCTACATCTTCCACCACCACAACTATTTTTCCCATTTACGACTTCAGCAGACTTCTTAGGGTTCGGAAATTCTCATTCTCATTTATTTCTGGATGGTAAATTTTGAGGTACACTGAGGTAATGAGATTCCGTTGATTTATCTTGGAATTATGAAGGACATTATAAAGGGACAACTACTTACCGCAATACATTTGCACTGGACTCTTGCCACCTGGCAAATTAAAGTGTAAAGATTAATTATATCGATCCACGTGGCTAAGTTGGGGATTCGTAGAGAGAGTCATGTTGCAACGCGTTATGCTGTTACGCTTAGAGTTTAGATTGTATAATCAAACAAACATCAATCAGGCACCCTGCACCGTCCGATCTAGTTGTTTAGAATTTAAGATAGAACAGTGTTGAGCAATAATTCGTGCGGTGATGGTACTGGCAGAACGGAGAATTGTACGCCACGTTTATGGCGGAGAACCAAGTTTGATTATAATTACAGTTGGACGAATCAGTGGCTGTCGCGGCGTTTGTAAATTTTTTTCCTCCGGAAACAGCGAGACTCTACAGCCTAGACCGCGGGGAGCATGTCAGCGTGTCCTTTTGGACCTTTGTGGTCGGTTGGTCTGTCGTTCTTGTTGTTCTGGCACTTAAAGCTTCCAATTTTCAAGCAATTTTAACCCCGGTTCAGATTTTCAGTGTTGATAAAATAGCATATTAAAATTAAAAATGTACAATATTCTCCTTGTGGCTGCAAACAGTATCCGACTGTGAAGAATCGAAAATTCGATCCCTGTCAAGGGTAATTCAAATTCAATTTAATTATATTCGATTCTGTTCAACTCAATTTAACTTCATAAATATTTAAATTTTGTATTTTATTTTATGTATCAATAAAATTGGCTTAAATGTTGTAACTCTGTTAAATTATTATAAGTTTAAGTTTTATACAAGTTGTTTTTTATTCATTTTATTAAAGAAATACAATATTAAAGTGAAGTTTAATTAATTTTATTAATGATATATAATACTTTAATCACTTTTTGTTTAATTTTTTAATACTATTCAATACCGATTGCAGTCCAAGTTCAATTTAAATATGATGAATAACATCTTATTCGAATTTGAATATAAACGAATCAAATTTGGATATCACTAGATTCCGATTTTGCAGCCCTATATTTAATAATACATCCTCTACCATGCATCTTTCTGGTATTAGCACCATTAATAACTTCCCTCTACTCATTTATTTCTCAAAGTGTTCATTGCGAGGTTTGATTTCAGATCAATGCTGGAACAAACAAGTTAATACATTTATATAATACATTTGGTATCATTTTAAATTGACTCGTATTAAAAACAATGCAAACCATTATGTCGATTTATAATTGTACTAGTACAATCTGGCACATTGTAGTTGTACTAATACAATCCAGTGTTCCCACCCAAAATATTCCAATTGTATGTAAGATACTTTTGTAATGGCTACAATGCTATTCTTATATGTTGGAAGAATTAGGGGTGTTTAATCGATCTATGGGCTTATTTTTGAAATCGAACCAAGGTTATCACTTTTTGGAAAATCAGTAACTGAAATCATCAGTTAACCGGTTGACTAGTTCTATAAATCATTGATTTGGTTTGTCGGTTCATCAATTTTTATTATTTATAATATTATAAATAATATATAAATATATAATAAAACACTATAAATATATATAAACTATTATATTTTAAATAATGAATAATATATTACATTATATATAATGCATATTTATTAATTTATAATGTATAGAAAATATAATATAATAATATATATATAGATATATGTATACCAGTTGGTTCGATTAATTGTCGATTTCTATTTTGGTTAACTGAAACTGAATAGACCGGTTTGGTTAATCGAATTCTTTGTTCGGTTTTTCAATTTTCTTACTCACCCTAGTAGGTTTTTCTTTTATCAGGAAAATCGTAGAAAAATAATTAAAGAATCTCATTTCATAGAGGACAAAAAAGGGGGAATAGTTTGCTTTCTGTAATTTTTTTTCCCTTGACCCAGGTCCAAGAACATAAATCCAATAAAAATACGAAGCAGTGATGGGTACCAGTGTAATCTGATCCGAATGTGCAAATACACAAGATAAGATTCACCCAACTACAAGTTCTAGCTAGGATCTGAATCCACTTCCGAACCCATTTTAGCTTTTAGAAGCAGGACCTGAATTGGACTGGACCACTCAAAGTCTTACCCGTATATTCAGTATAGACAATATCCTCATCAGAGTTGTGTAATAAAATTTGGGATGATGAGTCCATCCAAGAACAGTGCAATAAAGAACAGGGTCCAATATTGGCAAGTCACAACTGCATCTATTTTTTGACGTTACTCTTTCAATGGTACTTGAGAAACTTCCTTGGTGAGGGAGGAGTTGATTGACAGTGAGGTCACCTTCGGATCCACATGGAGGTATATTGAATGAAGAGTGGGCTCGGAAGGCCCAAGCTTCATGGGTTGGAACAGTAGCAAATGAAAGAGGGAAACAGTACCTCAACTCAAATCCTCTGAACAACTGTGAATTGCAGGATCAAGAAGGTAGAAACAAGAACTTTCTTAAAGATGTAGGGTCAGGATCTATTGAATGTTTTCGTTTGAGGAATTGGTTGCGACAGAAATACAGTTGATAACTCTTGACCCGCTAAATTGAATGCCACATGACCACATATACATATGTTACTAACCTAGGTGGAAATCTAGGAGTCTAATTGGAATCTAGGTGATTAGATCTGCTGAATTTGTTTGTGCTATTACATGAATCTGATACAAGTGTTCTATTACATGAGTTCACTTTTGCTATGATACTGTTGTAGCGCAAGACTAAAACAGAAAATCATAGCCTTAGATGTACTGCAATGGCCCCACCAAGAATTCACTTCAAAGTAGGCCTAAGGTTTTGATTTAATTGTTTCAGTGCAGGGCTAGTGACACCGTCATAGCAAATGTGGGTTGATTACACATACAGTCTTTTATGCATTGGTGTGGGTGTTTACACACGTGTAATGAAACACCTCACAGTTTGACAAGAAGTTTATGCTCAAGTTTAGGGTAGATCCTTCCTACATGGTTTCAAATGTTGCCAGATTTTCTCAAGTTTATGCTCAAGTTCAGGGTAAATCCTTCCTACATGGTTTCACTCATTGGGACCATTGGGACAAATGAAAAGAACAGGTTGGATTTATTTATTTAACCTGAATTTTCAGAATTTAATCTTAATTTTCTTTTCAAAAGTTACTTTTAGGTAGAAGATGATCTAAGAGTTCACAATTGGTCAAAGGATATGAACCTTGATTGATCAGATTGGTGAAATAGGATTCATGTAACCAATCCCCACATGTTTAGTTGGATGAGGTTTATAGATTGGGCTTTAGGCTGCGTTTGGTTGCGATATAAACTTCATTTGAACTGATGTAAATGCAGGAGAGTGCAAAAGGCATTTTGGTTTACTTTTGTTCAGATTTGATTTTGTACTATTTGTTTGTGAGAAGTATAATATAAAATAAAATAAAGTGACCTCCACTTTAAATGAAATAGAATAGAGATAGGAGGTTGGTTATTTGTCCTGGAATAAGGTAGGATGCAAGATGATGTGGTCCCCACTTTATCTGAGAAAGAATTGAGGTGCCCAGGTGGGAAGAAGATGGTGCAAATTTTGTACAGTAAATGCAAAAGAAATTACAAAATTTTGTATCAGGTAAGGATGCAAATTTACAAACAACCAAAAGCAAAATTGAGCACGTACAAATTTTGTACTAGATCAAGATTTGAACTGCAACCAAACACAGCCTTATATACATATTAAATTTGTTTTGGGAATATTTTATAGAAGTATTACCCTGTTTAGGCTCAGTTTGAAAAGAGTACAAATACAAATATATACAGATGTACAGTACAAATATATAAAAAATAATACAAAATATAAGGTTTTATACTCTATATATTTGTATTTATACTCCTTCCAAATTGAGCCTTAAATACAGATTTTGGATAATTTTTTTAGATTATTTCAAACAGTGTCCTAGTACTTCTCAAGGCTCCATTTCTTTGAAGTACAAATCCAAAGGAGATATAAATTTTCACCTGCTTCAGATTTGCATGTTTTCTTGTAACCATAAATGCTCTCCTATCTGATGCAAAATTTTCAATTTTATTAAATTTACATCCATGGACAATGCAAACCTTGCATCCCAAAAGCTGGTGCAAATTTTGCACCATCTTCATGCTACTTCAATTCTCTCTCATATAAAAGTTTATCTTTATCTTTATCTTTTTTTTCTTTTTGATAACCCTGTTGGATCACAATATCACATCATTCTGAGATTGGAATGATGTGATATTGTGATTCAACATTATGTGAAAGGATTATCAAAAAACAAAAAAGGAAAAAGAAAAAAAACTTTATAAGAGAGAGAATTGAAGTAGCATGATGTTTACTCCTCCCAAATGAAAATCCTTCCTCTTACCCTCATTATCTTTCATATAAAGTGGATATTGCATTATTTTACTCTTATCTGACAAACAAAACAAGGTCAAACCTGAAACAAAGTAAGAAATTTAAACACCAGCTTATTTGCATTCTTATGCATTCACACCAGTACAAATCATTTGTACTGCACTACAAAGGCCAAAAGAAATACATTTGAAGAAATTAACTTAGGATCCGTTTGGCTTGCAGGAATAGGGGTCAGGAATCGGAATCTCATTCCCATTCCTGCTGGAATGGTATTCTCCTATTTGAGGGAATGGTCATTTCTGCCGGAATGGTATTCTCCTATTTGAGGGAATGGTCATTCCTGTCGATTTTAATTCCCATTCTCATTCCTGTCTGAATCAAACAGACTGTGGGAATGGATCAACTCCTATTTCGATTCCGACTATGAACCAAATGGACCTTTAATTTTAATCAACTATGATACTAAAAAGACATGATACCAGAAAAACTTACATCCAATCAACTGGTATCATAAAAGAGATGATTAATTGCATGGTATTCATCACAATTCATCAGGGTGTTTTGATTGGTCAAAATTATTTTAATACCATGTCTTTCCAGTATCATAGATTTTCTCTTTTTACTAATAATTATAGCCTTATAGAGAGCATAATGAATGAACAGGATTTATGTTGCCATTCACACTTGTGTTTGCGGGTGGGGCGGAGCGGGGCGGGGACGGGGAGTCTCTCCCCATCCCCGTCCTTGCGAAAATCCCCATTCCCCGTAATTTTTTTTAATGTTAATAATTTTGTTTTTGTTTTTTATTTTATTTAAAAAATAAAAATAAAATAATTAAAATTTGCAATCTATTAAAAAAGATTCAAACATATTCAACCATATTTTTAAAACATTAATATATAGGCGTATGTGTACATACATAATGTATACATACATATATGCATATATATTAGTGGGAATTCTACAAGCGGAGATTGGGGTCCCCGCGGGGCGGGGAGTGCTCTCCCCGTCCCTGATAACGGGGATGAAAATTTCCCCATCCCCATCCCCGCCTCATTCGGGGTGGATCCCTATGGGGATCGGGGAAATGAGGAAAATTGCCATCCCTACTTGTGTTGGGTGAGGATCATTTTAATTTTTTAACCCCCTAAACTACACACACAAAATGAATTTTAAAAACATATATTTTCCAAAAAGAAAGAAGCACTAATTATGAGAAAACGACATTCCTTCCAAGTTTCCTCAAGTCATTTTCCAAACAGAGAGATTGGTCCTCTCAGTTTACATCTTGCAATCCTCGCATTTCTCAATTATTGAGGCTTGTTTTCCAATTCAAGTGAAACGCCCTCAAAATTGGGAATCTGATTTTCCTTTTCTTTTCCTATTGAATGTCATTTATCGAGAAAATCATTCATTCACCTTTCTTTTGCATGTAACCATCAGAAAATCACACACAACTTTCAGAAGATACGATACTACAAATTACTGGGCTAATTGTACGTTGACATTGAGGTAGAAACCATGAAAACAATACAACATGGAGGGGCGTAAATGGGCCTTACTCCAGCTACCCAGTAGCAGACAAAGACGTTAACTTCTAAGATGGAGCAGGCCCACCTTATCTACAAGTGAGGCCAATGACACGGTGCTTAATGAGTTGTGTTGATCATTGCTGTATCACATCCAACAGTAACAAGTTCAATGAATACTTTAGAAAGGGTTCGAGTCGTTCGACTATGATGCCTGAAAGACATTATACCGTCAAAATTTATATCCAATCAACCAACATCATAAAAATTGTAACAAATGAGGTGGATTTTCATCACAATTCATGGGGTTTGATTAG
The DNA here is from genome assembly GCF_056320005.1 of Nelumbo lutea. NCBI lineage: Eukaryota > Viridiplantae > Streptophyta > Magnoliopsida > Proteales > Nelumbonaceae > Nelumbo > Nelumbo lutea. Next base: position 21,617,045 of record NC_142686.1, on the reverse strand, counting down.
TCAAAGTTTTTATTTTATCTTTATATTTTTACTTTATTTATTCTCTCATTTTCATTACAAATTACAACCATAGTGTCAACTGTTTTCCCAAAAACATTCCTTATATTTGTGGAACCCCTTTTTTTATAAGAAAGTAGGGCTACTTTGGCTTTCTATCACATTCCAATCTGCATTCTTTACCTCTAGTTTCTCTTATTTTTCTAAAAGAAAACAAAACTGGTCAAAAAGAAAACTTACTTTTCTATCTTGTGTTAACTATGTCTTCTCTTTTGGTTTAACTAAGAAAAGTCACTTTCTTAGATTTCTTTTCCTTTTTCCAATGCAACCCAAAACAGTATATTTAAAAAAAAAATGAAAATTAGATATTTTTGGACCCTTTTTTGTGACTTCAACATTAAAAAGTTAAAAACCATGACTAGCGAATCAACCATATTGGACCATTAGTGAAGATACCCCAAATTGTTTAGATGTTTTAACAAGTAGATTGTAGAGATGAGAAAAAAAAAAAACTGTATTATTGGGTTAAGGTCAAATTTTAAAGTTGCCAATCCCAAAGCACACTAATTAACCTTAAGGCTATGTTTGGTTTGAAGGAAAAGGTAGGGAAAGGAAGGAAAGGGTAAGGAAACTTATACAAGATTTGTGAAGATTCCCCTACATTTCTCTTCCTTTCCCTACTTTTTCCTTCACACAAACATAGCCTAAATTTAAGTTACCCTAATCCAATAAATATCTGGTTGAGAATCCAGAAAAACCAGAAATATTTACATATCGGAGTAGACTAATATTGGCTGCATTTGTTAAAATGGGTTTAAAACTTTTTTGGACTGAATATTTGCACCCTTTCTCATTTCTTTTGATGCAAATGGCAAGCAAAACAAAATTTGCATCATAAAAATTGTAGAAGTATATTTAAAATTTAAAATAATTCTGTTGAAACAAACACAAGTACAATGTCTGACTTCAAATTAAGATAGTATTATATTTATTATTTGGGATTGGTTAAGCAAATTATCACTTTTTGGGGGTAAATTGCTGAAACCTCCCCTAAAATTTGTTAATTATAATCACCTCCCATGAACTTTCTGGCACAGTTGCAAGTAAACCCCCTTCTCTTAGAATTCTCTAAAAAGAGGCATGAAAATGACCAAAATACCATGCAGTTACCTTTGAAGTTTGAACATATTTATTTTTTAATTTTTTTCTTCATATCAATTGCTAGTTTGCTACCCCCCTCAATCCATCCATTCTCTTTTCCAGTGTTGACTTTATTTCCCAAAATTTCCCTTCATATCAATCACTGAGATAAAATTGCAACTTTAAACTTTGTTTGTTTTCCATAAAGTTTGTATTGTTTTTTTATAGAAACTAACATCAATAATAATTGTATGGGTATTTTGGACATTTTCATGCCTCTTAACAAAAAAATTTAATAAAGGGCATTTAATTGCAATTGTGTGAGAAAGTTCAAGAGAGGTAATTGCAATTAACAAACTTTATGAGAAGTTTCAGCAACTGTTCAAATCTTCAGGGGAGAAAGTTTCAACAATTTACCCATTTTTTTACCTAGGTATTAATTGGTGATTCCTTGTCTGGCTTTCTTCTTACAAATCATTAAAGGATATTGATGTTAATTACCTTTTTCTCACATTTACAGGGAAAAAAAAGAACAAGATTTAGGGTAAAACTATGATGCCGGAAAGTCAAACCTTAAGGCTATGCTTGGTTTGAAGGAAAATATAAGGAAAGGAAGGAAAAGGTAGGAAAACCTTCAACTAAGAGCAGTTTGGCTACCCAATGTTGGTCCCAGTAATATGGAGCCGTCAGAGGGGTGGTCCTATCCCATCTATCAATTTGGCTTTCAATGATTGAAAAAAAAAAAAAACAAATAAGCTAATCAACTATAACATTGGACACCAAACACAGTGAGTATCTTTTGTTTTCCCCTTCTTAACAATACCGTAAAGCAATTTTAAATGGTCTAATGTGTTTCCACAATATGGTCCAGCATCTTCTTTCTCAACAATATTTGGTAAACCACTCCAGCATGTCCCGATGAGCCTTCTCAGCAGACTTCACGACTGCCTTGTCTTCAGCACTGTACCTAACTGTCCATCCATGTGCAACCCCAGGAAAAATCTTCACAAAACCATCAACCTGAGGAAAACCACCAACCTTTGTTAGTAATTGAAAACAGCATGCCTCAGTTCTTTTCTGGGGCAGAAATTCAAAAACATGAAACTGGGGTCCTTGAAGAACATATAGTAGATAGGATAATTAAACCCTAATTTACTTATGGCCTTCAGAAAACAAAAGCATTTATGTCAATGTCCATGTACACATCCATGCGAATTCTAGATTGTCTGTGCACATGGACCACTTTTTTTTTTTTTGTCTAGATTTCATTACTCTTCAAAACCTATTTCGAGCCCCACTTTGGATACTAGTTTGAATGTGGAATTTTGTGATGTGATGGTCTTTCAGATTTATTAAACTAATATGTTGAATGGAGGGCACAAAGAGAATGCCAACCAATATTTACCTCTAAAGAGGTAAGAAAGTAGCATGAGAAAAGGATCCTCTGTCACAAGTGGGGTTGTACAAAGAATCATGGACCAACATTTGCAAGTTCATCAGCAAAGCCTTGTCAAGTACCCAAGAAGAATTGTGCATCCAGATACTTTTCCACCACATCTATGAGAAACGATCAAAGAATAGAATCTACTTAAGGCTTAGTTTGGGAAGAATACAAATACTAATATGTACAGTGCAAAACCTTATATATGGTATTTTGAATCCTTGTATTTGCACTGCATATATTTGTATTTGCACTCTTCCCAAACTAAACCTAAGGAACAACTGATATAACTGCATTTCTTTTTTTCACCTTTCTTGGATAAATTTCTTTTAATTTCTGGGTCATGTTTCCATTGGGTTACACAAATTCCAGGAATTAATGTAGAAGAATAGACATTGATAACTTCTTAATTGTACAGCTCTGGAAATCCCTCACCTCAGATTTAGAAGATAAAACCTCCTCAAACTGTTTCAAGAGTTCCGGTGGAGACATCTTATCAATCTCAGCTCCAAGCACAGCAATGGGAACCTTAACCTCTGAAAAGGAAAACAAGAAAATCATACTATTAATTAGATCTAAATGAATAATAATTTATTTTCTTCATCAGTAAACCAATAAAGATTAGTTAGTGGATCATTCTAAAACCATGGGATGCAACCAGAAGGCAGAAATTAGATGAAATAATATGTAATAAGCAACATATAATCTGAAAGTCTTTGGCTACGAAAATTCATACCCTTGATATCATCAACCGTGACAAATGAAGGATGTAAAAGCACTGCAGCTTGAATCTGATCAAACCTTGCTAGTTGCACAACCACTTTCGCTGAGAAGAATTTAAAAAGTGGACAACTAATGAGAGACAGTATGAGTAAATTAGTAGGCCAATCTCCCCCACCTACCAATATACATGCATATGCATGTGCAACAAAAAACGTTCCAAATATCACTAACCAAAAGCTGAAAAGCCGAAAAGATATCTTACCACCCCAGCAAAATCCTGCAGCTCCAATTGCAGTTATGCCTTTAACTTTTAGAGCATCAATAACAGGTTTTGCATCTTCAAATGCTTTGTCCTAAAGGAAACATACAATAGTGTTGGTAACTTATTAGCATGCTTCTGTAGTTAAAGATCTTGACAAACACCATTTAAATGGTAATACAACAGCCATGCAAAACTAGTAAACTAAAACATGAAATGACATGAAAAATGGTACTTGGAAGCAAATAAAAGAGACAATTATGATATAGTTTGTTGTACATTATGCAAGGTAGCACCACCATTCACATACAACCAAAAGAAATAGATCTGTTAGGTCTAGGGACAATGACTACGAAAAAGTCCATAGTCATGAAAAGATCAGCATACCATAAATTAGAAATTTCCATCAACTCTAGAAATACAACTTAGATGGTTACAAAAAAAAATTGAGCATATAGTATTATTAAATACAACAGAAAAATAAATTGGCCCAAGTGCAATGGATTACACAACGTGGCTCACCAAGAGGTAAAGCACAAGTTGGACAAGAATATTACATGATTTCTTTCGAATGGATTTTATTTAGCCAGATGCATCATTATAGCTTCTCTTACAATAATATTACATTTATTATCAGAATACACGTATGCAATCCAAAGGAAATGATATTAATTATAAGAAAATGATTTCTGCTTTCCAAAAATTAAATTAAGCAACAAAATTCAAGTTTATATCAATATCCAAGATGGTCAAGAAGCTAACTGGTCCATGAGATTTTATCCAGACTTGTAAAGGCCTTTCAGCATTATCAGGTACATAGGGATCTCCATAAAGGAAGTCAGGAACTACCACATAGAACCCAGCAGCTGCGATTTTATCTGCAAGCTTCCTTCACAGTTGAATGTTGTTCACATTAGTTTCCCAACACATTTTTTTCACATGCCAGGCAATAAAAATGCTTCATGCTCACGGAATGAAGATTGGTTAAATAAGTAACAAATTCACATCAACATTAAGCTTTGAGGTCTATATAAATGGTGTCCCCAGTGCCTTCAGTTTAGAACCAATAATCCAATACAAGCTTCCCAACTACAAGATCTTTCTAACAGAACATTAAATCTAATGATGGTACCAGCAACTCAATCTCCATTCTTTTTTTCCCATAACAATTAACAAAGTTTACTAGAGGAAGAACATATTGGATGATAATAGAATTAAAAAGATAAAAATCAAGTGCAATGATAAAGTAACACCAATACATTTGACTCCTCCAGCATTATAAATTTATCAATGAAAAAGCATGAGTTCCATCTTTCTCAAAACATGAGCAGGAAGACAAGAATCAGTATACGCTATCTACTAGGAAAACATTTCTATTATCATGTTATGTCTAAATTTGTGGCACCACCGAAAATACCAAAGATCTCAAGGTTACTAGTTGAGTTGTCATAGAAATATGTTTGGGGAGAGCATCATCTTAGGTACTTTGGGAACTTGTTCTCATATCTATCCTTTCACTTTTTCTGTCACAAACCTTATTTACTTAGAAGAACAGGATCAGGAATTCAGAAGCACTCTGAAAACAGAAGTGTAAGTAGACAACCATATCGCTTTACTGCTGTTGATTTCCCCCATGGTTTAGAACATATCTCTACTTAGAATACTAGCTTTCATATACATAACGCTGTATGTGTTGTTTACGAAACTTTGAATAATGGAATAAGCCTTCACCATGAACCTTGACTAAATACACCATAAGTTCATAAAGTCAAGCTTTTATACAATGTTCAGTAAATTATAAATCTGTATTCATAATTTTTACAAGTTCAAAATTAACATCATTTACGTGATTTGAAGGCGAACTATGGAAAACAATGGAAGAGATGAAAATAAAATAAAAGATAGGTTAAAACCACCAACAATCTGAAAGCAACGTAAAACTCAACCCCTTAAATCCAATTTTTTATTGGTGAGATATTATTGAAATTGGTAATGAAGAGTGCAAAAAGCACCACTACTCTGGGATGCCAGCTTTATAAAGCTTTTATTTCCTGATTAATAAAATTGTTTTGTTGCCCATAAAAAAAAATTAATGAAGAATACAAAGAGTTGAACCGGCATATTTGTAGATTAAATGTGGAAGTAGTCTGGAAAAGATCCAAACAGATTTCCTCTGGAAAGGGTGGAAATATGATAAGAAAATCCACCTTGTTGATTGGGCAAAAATCTGCTTCACCAAGAAAATGGGTGGCTTGGCATCTATTGGGTAATGAACTTGAACACAGTGCTTCTTAATAAGGGGCATTGGAGATTGAATTCCTAGAAGGCATTGTCACAAAGCTGGGCAATGGCTGACATCTAAGATTTTGGTTGTACTTGTGCTGTGGAGATAGGCCCTTGATGAAATCTACCCTAGCCTCTTTAATGCAGCCACAAACAAAGAGGCAACAGTTTTCAGAAGAAACCTGTTTGACTGGGAGATTGAAAATCTATAAGATGTGCTCCTCCATCTGCAGCAATTTCAGCCTATCGACACAGAAGAGGACAGCAGAATTTGGAAAGGGGATAAGAAGGGAACCTACTGAGCTAAATTCATGATGCAGCACCTCAGTTTGAATAGACACACTTTCCCTCATAAGGTTGTTTGGGCACAGAAAGTGCCTTCAAAAGTTGCATTCCTAGTTTGGCGTTTGGACTGTATCCCAGGGCAAATGCCTCACCAAAGATAAGCTAAGCAAGGTATTCCCATGAACTCCCCCAACTGTCCTCTTTGAAATGCTTCTCAGGAGACTGTAGACCACCTTTCTCTGCACTTCCCACTCAGAAAAATCATTTGGAACCATCTTTTGGCTAACCTGCACCTATGTTGGGTCTTTCCTAATACAGTCTTGAACTTCCTACACAGCTGGAGAGTTGAAGGGCCTCTCGGCTAATGGAAGAATTATTTGGAATATGATACCTGAAGCAGCATTTTGGACAATTTGGATGGAGAAGAACAGCAGTGCTTTTACATCCTAGCAAAAATTCTACAGACTACAGAGAATCTTAGCAAAAATTCTCTTGGGCAAAGGCACACAATATCTCAACCAATTCCCTCTTATTGTAATTACATTTCTTAAAAGTTCTCTTAGGGAAGTTTCACCCCATGTACAGCCATCCATTTTCACTTCTACAAACAAAAAAAAGAAAAAGAAAAAACCCTACAATTAGCCGCACAAAGGTCAAACCCCTAATAAATCTCAGAAATTGATTTGAGTGATCTGTAGACCTATTTGAACAAGATGTTCATCCATGATGCTACCAATCTGTCTTTCCTAATAAACTCTTGAAGCAACCATAGGCCCTTTCTATCCTTAGTTATCTATCTTTTAACCATTTGAAAAATACCTTACACCTACAGAGAGTAGCAATAATATGTGACAGACAACCTTAAGCCCTGTAAAAGCGATAAGATCTAACCCTTACAAAATTCCAGATGCCAATTGAATATAGAACAATATCCTAAAGAGCATCCATTGAAAGTATTTTCTTTATTACCAAAGGTACCATTAATTTTTTTTACAATAAAAAAAAAATACTTTATGGTACCTTTATGTCTGGTGTGGGGGAAGGAACGTTGCTGAATAACCTCTCTATCAGTATATTTAACTTGACATATTTTATAAACAGGACAACCATCAAACCCCTTTTTCTAATCTCTGGCTCTTCTTTTGCTTGCTTTGTCATGTCAAAACATTGAATGGATGAATTCTTATCCTTTTGTTGTTGGCTAAATCAATTCATTGTGTAAATATGGATTTCTATACATCCTTTGCTGCTAATAAATCTTTAATCCATTTTATATTCTTTCTTTTTTTCTTCTTCTTCTTCTATTTTAGTATATTTTGTCATATAAAAACTTATATTCATCACTATCATCTAAGCCTTGTCCCAACTATATGGGGTCAACTACATGAATCCTGTTCTGCTATTCTATCCTGTTCAGTAATTATAGATAGAAATTTGAAACAGAACAACCACTGCCATCTACTGGTGCTAAAGAAACAACTTAGGCAAGAAAATAGCTAACAATAAAATGGAAAGACTTTGACTCAACTATGAACCCTCAGAAGTCCGAAGAGGAGATGCTTCTCTACTGTCAGAATGGAACCTAATAGTCAGTCATAAACTGGGTTGGGCAAGGACATGCTTAATGATAAAATGGAAATGATTTGACTCAATCATGAGCCCTCAGAAGACAGATGCTTCTCTGATGTCAGATTGGAACTTAATCACCATCGCTTGTAGAACTTGTAACAGCACAGTTCACAACTGAAACCAATATAATGGTGGTTAAAAGGGGCCTTGTTGAATTGCACGTGAAAAGAACAATTATGACAATCAAAGCAAGCTACCAAATATATATATATAATGGTGGTTAAAAGGGGCCCTGTTGAATTGCACATGAAAAGAACAATTATGACAGTCGAAGCAAGCTACCAAATATATATATATATTCTCAATGATTGTCTCCTTATATCCAACACTTTGAAAACTTGGTATATAAATTTGTACCAAAAGGTTCTGATAATAAAATACTGAAGCAAACCCCTTTTACTTTTCCTCTTAAGTCTTAACTGTACCAATATGTTTCAATAGCATAACCCAGGAAGCTACCATTCTTACCATGGAGCAAATAGACTAACAACAATTTAATATTTTAATGCTGCACAAGAAGATGGATGCAAGGTAAAATTCAGCTTTTAATGCCTTGGAATTAATAGGAAAAACATCACTAAGTTCTAATAGCAGAAAAAAAATTTCACGTACCTCAAGTTTGGTGCTTCATATCCTGAAAAGGTGGTAACATCCGTGTAAGACTAACGATAATAACCAAGAGAAAGACAAGTCACAAACAGTACAAGTACTCATTTTTATGACACCAAAATCACCCTTTTATAGCTAATTTCCAATTCAATCTAAAATCGCTTTTTACTATGGAAAAGAAATACAATCTTAAACCAAAAAAAAAAAAAATCAATAATGATCATTAGGACATATAAAACCAAAATACCATAGCTAATATCCTATCATTGTCACTTACCAATATATATATATATATATATCCTATCATTGATGGCATAATCCCCAAATAGAGGCTTATAAACTAAGCATGGGAATAGAATATAACTGCAACCAGTTCATGGAAACATCTAAAAACATGAGGTTCTGCTAAAGAATAAGCATGACAACAACCAGAGCTTACCCATTATTTTGATTAAGGTTGGTAAAGGCCTTTAGAAGAAAATTCTGAACTGAAGTTTGGTGGGGCAAGCAATTTATGAGTTCTTTTCCTCATATTTTCCAGGTTCATTTCTGGAAGGATGCCATTATTTCTGGTTATTGGTCTATGGATGACAGTGGCCAATCTTGGAACCTACACCTCCAATGCCTACCTTGGAACGCTGAGATCAAGAAAACCTCTTCTCCTCTACATTTTCCTCTCTCCCCCTACTCTACAATCCAGTACCATGATACTGCTGATAATTTTACGAGTAAATCATTTTTTGGATTCTAAGTGTATCTACAATAAAATATGGAATTCTATCTAATCACTTTAAAATTCTGATGAAACTTTCTGTGTATTAGGAAGGAAGAGGAAACAACACCAGCAGGGGGTGTCTCTTGGAGCCCCTGCCCTAGACACTGCAAAATTTGTCCATGTAATGTCCTACAGGGGACTTTGGGAACACTTCGATTTCAACTGTAACCAGATTAGGGTACTGAAAAGAAACCTTTGTTCAATGATATAACACTAGCATTCTTGCTAGGTTGTAACTGTTGACAAAGAAATAGTAAAAATTCTGCAAGGATCCTGTGGACATAAGATCAATACACTGAACCACGTAAATCTGTGTATTCTCTGGTTCTTCTTGTATTTTCTTTGCTATTTTTTGTTCTCTTCACAACAAGTTTAAATTGAATATCAGCTTCTCACGTTTAATTGTTAGGGTTGGAATGTGAAAAAGAAGTGCTGTGGACCTGTTCTAAAAGTCCTTATTTCAAAACCAACTACTGAAGTGTTTTGGGCTTTAAGGATTTTGCTTCCTTATATCCCCTTAAATTATTCTTGTTCATGTGGTGAAGCAGCAAATGGCAAGAACAACACATATGGCCTATTGCTAAAAAAGAATAAACCAACCTGCAGCTTTTCTCATTTCTTCCAAGCATGCATTATCATGTTTGAAAGACAAGGAGTCATGTTGCTGCATGGTAAAATAATAATGAGTCTTTGGTCTTTTTTGTTTGGCCTGATTTGTTTTGAATGGGTGGCCCTTGGCAGCATGAAAAATGGATATACTTGTTTAATGGAGATGAGTAGACCTTAGATCTGAGGAAAGCTCTAACCAAAGGCTTTAATGCATTCTATCTCCTGATGAGTTTCGTTTGGAGGGAAAGAAACAATTGGGACTTTTTAAAGGTAAAGTAGCATCTTTCTAAGTGCTTCCAAGTTAGACTCCTTTCATGTTCAGTTCTTGGATGTTAGCAACCAAGTAATTTAAAGGTATCTCACTCTGCTCCATCCAAGGGAATCTAGTGGAAATTCTCCAATCTTCCCCTCACAGCCCTCCTTCAATCGTTCCCTCATCCCTAGTCAATGGCCTGGTTCCTCTCCTCAACAGAAGCTCTTCAAGCAGTCCGGTCCGACCCAGAAGGATCCTTCTGGTATTTCAGTGACCTAATTGTATACTCAGCCTACAGTCCTTAACTGGGTCCAAGGTCGTGGCTCTGCTAATCTGGTCAAGAATCACTGAGAATCTAAGACCACGAGACTTCCTTAAGACCTTTCCCTCAACTTTCTGATTCTCTCTTATTTCCTGTCAAGCCAAACATAACCTTAGTTCATATAGACTCGCTGAATGTAATCAGATAAAAATGAAAAGCTAGTTCAAGTCCATAGAGAATTGGCACTTAATGAGATCTGAGATAATATGAACTCCTTTATCTCCCACTTACATTTAGTGGTTGATAGCTTAGCTAGGAGGGGAAGGGTCCGGAAAGGATCATTCTGTACAGCCATAGCTTGAGCTCTACCTTTTAAGGATGGAACCCTGATGCATCCTCTCATTTACAATCTTTTACAATGAATATTTTACTTTTTTTCCCGAAAAAAACAAAAGATTGATGGAAAGGAATATGATAACTAAAGGCGAGCATAATGGTGGTGATGATAACTAATAAAGACAAGGTTGATCAATGAATGCCAATTTGTTTAAAACCTCTCCCTGCCCATTCTGTCATCACATTACCAATAAAATAAAGAAGAAAAAGAAGAAGAATTTATTCGAGCTGCATTCGTTTATCCCTGGGATGAAAAATTTTCAGACTGAAATATTTTCAGCTATTGGTTTCACCTCTTTTGCAGGGAAAACTTTGCCTTCCACCCCTTTTAACTTGTTTTGATGTAAACGACAAGAACATAAGGCTTTAACCATAAAAGAGGCGAAAATACTCAAAAGTTACAGCATATATAATTTTCATCCATTTTAGGTTGAAACAAATACAACCTTGGGAATTTCATTTCCTAACTTCATCAACGATGTGAAGAGTGCAATGCATAATATCTTCAAAACTCAGCCAAATTAAACTCTCTACCAAACACTAAAGCAAACAAAAATAGAAGAAAAAAAAAAGGAAAAAAGACGAAAAGCAAGCAGGAGCCCCACTTATTGGAAAAACACCTCAAGCGTGAATCCATGATCAATTGGAATGTAACAGCACTGTAAGAGTAAATACAAATTAAAGATAAGAGGGTAGTCACCAAATATATCAGATACGAGAAGGACTCCACGTTTAGAATCTTGGGAGCCAGCAACGTAAGCCTTGAGGCCTCCTAGTTCCAGAACGGACCCTTCCCCGCAGCTTGAGCAAAGGGTGGGTGGATTATCACAGCACTGAGGACCTGACATCTTTCTTCACCAAGAATCCAATCAACACAACAAGAGAGAGAACCAAAGCTTGGTGTTGCGGGAATCGTATCCGCGTCTTTTTGGACCTGTATAGTTGTATATCTACTACCTCACCTGCATACTGCATTATTCATAAGCCATCCAATAAGAAAGGAAGAAAGAAAGCGACCCATCCGCCCAATCATCTCGTGCTCCAAGTCGTCTGTAGGCGCCACGTCATCTCAATATACGTTGGTCCCACAAGGGGATCTAACGTCCGCAGCCCACAGCTCACCCTATCCGTGTGACACGTGGCTAAAAAGCAACCAGAAAAATCGTGTGGACAGCACAGGCTAGCAAACGCTTTATAAATGGTCCGACGAGTCAGGTTGACGCCACGAATGATGCTAGACATCGCGAATTCACATCAGCAGTCCACAGTGCCTTTAGCACATCTCGACCTTGTACTGGTAACATCTTCCGATGATATTTCATCATTTTTCGTACTATCATAGAGATATTTCCAATATAAGGTCGGGATGTTCCGTAGGGCATTGTGGGGGCGCTGATGCGAAATCTAATATCACCTCACCTGCTTTCCCTAGAAAAAGTCAACACTAGTGCTGTCAATGGGTCGGCTGACGCCACGAATAATGCAAATTGAGGGCTATCAATGGATCAAGTCAGACCCGATGGACCGAACGATTGTTTTGATTCCGATCATGATATTTTGTCCCAATTTATTGAACTGGATCAGACCCGGCATATATATATATATATATATATATATATATATATATATATATATATATATAGGGTCAGCCTGGTTGTCTTGAGAATCAATCAATTCCGTTCTGGGCCTAAAAATTATAGACGTAATCAGCTTTGGTTTTGCTTTGAATCCTTAATATTTCTTGTCAGGTCGGTTTCAGTTCTACATGGACCCGACCTAGACAATCTTATGCAAATTACCTCAATTTTCATGCTTGACGGTTTGTATACCTTGTATATTTGGGAAATTATTTATATAATATATATAGATATATAAAATGTATATCTAAATAAAATATAAAAGACAAAAATGACTTTAGCTATTCAATAAATCTCCAAAACATGCAATTTTCTTTATTTTTCTCTTTCCGTTCTTTCTTCCATGTTGCAAGCACCACACCACTATAATATATACATAGTTTGGCCGTTTGTGATATGTGTTTTTGAAAAATCCCCAAATGCATAGACCGGAATTCACAAGATTAAAATTGTCTTATGTAAAACCTAAAGGCCCGTTTACTTTTCAGTAAGTTATTTACCTGGGTAAATGCAATTATTTGGGTAAGTTTTTTCTTGGGAAATACTTATTCGTGTAAATGCATTTACCCATGTTCTTTTATTTCTTAGGTAAATAAGATAATTACCATTTTAGCCATAAAAATCCATTATTAAAAGTGACATTTTTGTCCCATTTAAGCGATACCCAGGAAAATAAATTATGTACCCACCTAGGAGATGGGTAGATAAGCGATACCCAGGAAAATAAATTTTCCCTGATCCCCACATAAATATGAAAAATAAACATGGGATTCTTGGTCAATGAGAACTAAAATCCCATTGACCAACTTTCCCCTCCCAAAATCCAAAAAAGAACACCCCCCAAATGTACTCGACCTGAATTTGATTAGAGAGAAACACGTGTCTTAAAGAATCCCCAAATGTTTGAAGCACAATATTTTATACCCAATTTGTATTCCGGTGACATGTGCATTGGACAAAGACACATGTGTGCGAAAAATCCCCAAAAAGAAATCTCATAACTCAAACCCCCCAAATTAATATCTCCTCGAAAAGAAACCGGATCTGCTCCTCACACAGGGCGCCTCACACGCATATCATACCATGCATTGGAAACATCTCTTGTACTTATAAATTAGTATTCACATAAGATGTTCCCAATGCACAGTGGATGTGCATGTAAGGCACCCCCATGTGAGGAGCAGATCCCATTCCCCTTTGAAAAGCCTAAAATTTCAGTATTCAAAGTGTCTCCTCCAAAAACCCTAAACTTTCAAAAAGTCGTGATATTTTTGGCACCTCCACTGAGATAAGGGGTTTAACTTGGGAACGAGAATCAAGGAAGCCAGGTTGGGCTCTGGTAGACAAAAAAATTGGAAGATATGAAAATGAGAAAAGATTAAGAAGGTTTCAATGACAAAACATATGGTTATCCACCCATTGCTTCTCATGTTCTCGTACTTAAAACTAGGTTTATCTTCTTGTTTAATTAAATAAGGATTTCAGTTGGAAATTTCAAGATTTTGGATATGGGCAAAATTGATATTATAAAAGCATTTGAAGTGAGTTGTTAATGGTCCTAAGGTTGCGTTTGAAATTAGTGTAAAATATCATCAGTGTAAAAATACACTCATGACATTTTATACTGAACTAGAAAATAATCGTTGCTTTTTTTAAAATAGTGATAGGTGGAAGAGTATCGATGTAAAACTACACTCCATCCAAATGCACATAAGACTGAACCAGATTGTTGGTGTACATTGATAATAATTACACCCCCTTTCCAAACTTTAGAGCCAATGAGGTTTTACATAGATTTATCGACATAAAACTACAATCCATCCAAACGCACGCAAAACTAAAGTGGAGTGTAGTTTTACGTCGATAATAATTACACCCTCTTTCCAAACGCATACAAAACCGAACCGATGTAAAATTTACATCACATCCAAGTGTAGCCTAAATGATTCATTTACTAAGGGTGTGTTTTATAGTGTGGGTGAGAAATTGGTGGGTGTAGACTAGTCCACACCACACCCTATGGCAGGGACCAATCTACACCACACCACAGTCTACAACTGTTTTGAACTGTGGATAAATTGTGTGGATTAGACAAATCCACATCCACAGTGGTGTTTTTGATTCCATGAATCTCATATACATTTTTGAATGATCTACACCAACATTTTAAAAAACGACCCAAAAATGGAACCGTTCTGGCCACCGATTTTCGGGTCGATAGTCTGACCGTCTGATTCGAACAGACGACACATTCTAACAAACAAATTAAAAAAAATAATTAAAAATAAAAAATGGTAAAACACCATTGAACGGGTCGATGGTTTGATTGCCTGTGTCAACGGGTTGTTGACTTTTTCAATAGTTTTTTGCCAAAAACCGGGTTTGGGGTAGAATGGAACCACTTGCTTGGATGGTTCCCGAGCTGAACGGTCTGGCTGTCCGAGTCAATGGTGGTTCGAAAACCTTGATCTATACAGTTAATCATAAATATCTAATTTTTGCATTTTATATGATAAACATATTGAAAAATGCATCAATGAATTAATATTAACCAAGAAATATTAATTTTTTATAAAAATAATAGTAAAATAATTAAATTTTTTAAAAATATATTTAAAATATTTAAAATATAATTTTATTGATAAAACATTAAAATAAAAAAAATAAGTAAAATAATTAGTATTTATTAACAAAAATATTAAAATATAAAACAAACAATAGAGTAGCCTTTCAAGGAAAGTGTGAAGTAGGGGATCAAAAATCAAGTATGGACGGTCCCCAACCACAAGATTTTATCGTGGATGAGAAATTTGGGTATGGACGGGACCTGCCCACGCTATATTGGTGTGTGGAAAAGACTAGTCCTGTCCACACCCAACCAAGCATGACCAAATCCCAGACGAGATATACGTAGTTCCAAACATAGCCTAAGTTCTATTTGTATTGTGTGGGGTCAGTCAACAAGTCACATTTAGTTTGTTTTTAAAAATTGAGAGTATATACAAATAGTTTCTCAAATGTAAATGGTATATATAAATAATTAACCTTTTTGTAATAAATAAAAAAAATTTATAGCTACCTAAACGGCCAAATCCTCAATCCTCCATGGAAAGGAGCGGGATGATAGATAAACATGCCATGTCAGCATATTTATATGAAACCTATGTTTTCACATCTCCACCCCACAAGGGGTCGCCCCATAATATCCCACCTCACATCCCGCGGTGCATTGGAAATATTTTCCGATGATGACATAAATTACATTCCCAAAAATAATATTATCATTAGAAGATGTTTCCAATACACAGCCAGGATGTACTGTGGGACGCCTTGTAGGACGGAGATTTGAACTCAGGAGATCTGGACAACTCGTCTCAATATCGGAGAAACGAAGATATGAATCATATGACTGTTCAAAGCTCAAAACAAGCAATTGGGTGTGCACCCAACATTTGAAACGTATAAATGAAAATTGCAAAGTTTATTATCAACCCTACATTAAAATGAGACAAATGATCAATATCCACCATTTAGTGGGTCCCACCAAGTGATGTATGTACAAAAAATGAGTACATATTGAGCATGTAGCTCTCAAATGGAACTTGGAAGCCTCGCACATTTTCTTTGGTAAACAGAAGCCTCTAATATTTGGATATGGAAAAAATCGGATTAATGAAATTATATATTTTGTTTTTATGGAATTCTAAGTCAAGTATTTAATTGTGTCAAATTTTTAACATGAACATGAGCTGTATATTATAAGTGAACATTACATGACCTTTGTAAATCTGAATTGACATGATTAATTTGTTTTATTTTATATTGAATAATACGTACGTATCGCCTGAAATAAAACAAAATCAATATGATTAACATGTTTAAATTAAAAAATAAATAGATTTAAATAGTAAAATAAACATTAATTATCCATTACCTAAACAAATTCATTAAAAAAATTTCAAAGTCATCATCACCTATCATAATGGGGACCTAGAAACATGAAATTGACACGTTTATTAATCACGTTAAATGGGTAGTCACGATTTTGACACAAACGCGATTATTAAACCAAGCCCACTAACTTTGTGTCATTTAAGTCATGTTCATATATCGTGTCAAATATTGCAAACCCTAATATTAGGGACCTAGAAACAGAGGTGCTAAAGGATGAGATAATTATAGCTCTATTAGTCTATTTCAAATGGAGCCAAGGAAGGCCCTAGGTCTGAATGGTTTCTCAAATATGTTCTTCCAAAAATTTTAGAATATAGTGGAGAAAATGATAAAGTATGATGAAACTCTTTTTTGGTGGAAGAGAAGATCCTAAGGAACATGAATCTCATATTCATATCCCTTATTCCCAAGTTAACCACCCTAATAAACCTAATAAATTCAAGCCTATTAATTTATGCAACACAATGTCCAAGATTATTACCAAAATTCTAACAAATAGACTGAAATTTAAATTGGTCAAAACCACCTCACCAAACCACAGTGCCCTCCTTTATAGGCTGTTTGGTTTGAAGGAAAAAGTAGGGAAAGTTTCCTTCAAACCAAACACAACATAACGAAGATGCATAGGTGATATTTATCTTAATTGGTCATAAGATATTTTTCCATATGAAAAAAAAAATCAAAAGCAAATAAAGAGATCATGGATGTTAAATTGGATATGGAAAATGCATATGATAGAATAGAGATTATGGATGATAGAGTTCTGGTAGAAGTGGATTGGATAAGATCATGAAGTGTGAAACTTTAGTTTCATTTCAAATCCTCATAAATGGATCCCTAGTAAATTTTTTTTTCCAAAGCAAGAGGCAAGGAAACCAAGGTTAAAAGTATCAATACGATACGCATTTCGATCGTATCGTATCAGTACTTAGAAACAACCAATACATACTTATTTTTAGTTATTTTTTTTTTGAAGTTTGGTTTTTTGGAAAGCTTATAAGATGTTTTTTATTATTTAAAAAAATTGGGGGTCAGAAACTCCTGGAAACAGGCGTTTGTCGCATTTTAAAATTCAGGGACCAAAGTGGCACTAGGCCCAAAGTACAGGGTATAAATCGGAAATTTTACCTTAATTTTTTGTCAATATTTGGATGGTTGATAAAGAAAATTAGATAACACTCAAAGAGCATTTATATCTTTTTTAAAGACATTTAATAGCTAATTGACAACTAACTAACAGTAGGTACTAGATTGAGACGTTTTGAAAATTCAGATACTGAACCGTTTCGTTATATTTTAAAATTTAAGACCAAATTAACACAAGGCCCAAAGTACCGGTACCAATCGGGAATCTTCTTTTTTTTTTAAGGGGTTATAATCGATAGAAGTAACTTTTCACTCTTAATGTCATTCAAAGGTATGATCTAATTTTAAGGCATCTTTTTGATAAAAATTTCAAATAGGGGCACTGATATATGACGTGTATTCACCGTATGACATATACCTTGAATTTATATCATACAAGACAAAATTACCCTCTCCGTTAAAAACCTTCTGGACTGTTAGAAATTAGGAAATATATTTTGCTCTGTTCATTGATCAAGGTGGTAATCGCCTGTTGCTTTCATGGCTTCCCGACATGGGTCTCTGTTGCAAATCGGAACATTTTTCAATCACCCAATGCAGCTTTACGAGCTGGTGTTGTGGTGGCCGCAGATCGGTCTAGTAATAACAAGACCATCTCTCAGGCGGTGGCTTCTGCTCCAAGGAGATCTTAGACAAGTACCCAGAACTGATAATAGAGGGCTCACCAACGATCAAGCAAAGGCTCGAAATAGAGGAGACCAGTACTGGAGATGGCGCTGGAAGCAAGCCTTGCCTGCATCAAGGAATGGAGGAGACCAGTAGGATACATCACCCTCATCGTCTATGTCTCCTCCAGCGAAATCAGATTACCAGGAGGAGACCTCTACCTGGCGAGCGAGCGAGCCCTGCGCAGTGACGTCGGTCGCGTAATGCTATACTTTCTTGGCTGTTACGGCAGCATAACCGGCCTTCGCGTGGCCAAGGCTGATGCCACGAGCAACAAAAACCGGGCAAGTTTTTACGTCATGAGCAAGGCTAACGCCCAAAAATTCACCGTCAGGAGCTTCTTGGGAAGAAGCTCTTGGATAGAAGCTGCCAGAGTTTATTAGCAACAAAAAGATGAACAGGTTTCATACGAAGAATGAAGGCTATAATAGGGTTTATCTTCAATTTTGGAGAGAGGACTAACATTTTTTATAGTTTTTCATTTCTTTAGGAAGAACAATGAGGTTTTCGATACATTTTGCGAAAAAAGAGGAAGAGGGGCAGTTTTGTCATAAAAAATGCATCAAAGGCATTTCCCATACAGCGGATGCACCTGATGTTTTACTGCCCTTTTGTGATATTACCTTGCAAAAGATGCCTTGTCTATGATATTTTACAAAAGAGCTACCTTTTGTTGCTAATGGAGGTCAAAATTACCTCTTTGTGCTAGAATCCCTTTTTTTTAATTGCAGAACATGTTTAATGCTGGAACAGACACTACGGGGACAACTTTGGAATGGGCAATGGCAGAGCTCATCAAGAACCCAACAGTGATGAAGAGAGCACAGTTTGAGGTAAGAAGAAAGAGTAGTGGGAGAGAAACCGAGAGTGGAGGAAGACCTTCGACAGATGGAGTACTTGCATTCTGTAAAGAAAGAAACCATGAGACTCCATCCTCTTCTTCCATTTGCTGCTTCCTCATGAATCAACAGCAGCCATTGAACTGCATGGTTATCACATTCCTAAAGGAACAAGGATCTTGATCAATTCATGGGCAATTGGAAGAGACCCAAAATCGTGGACAAGTCCAGAGTTGTTCTGGCCAGAGAGATTTACCGATAGTTCCATCAATTTCATGGGGCGCCATTTTCAGTTTAATTCCTTTTGAAGCAGGAAGAAGGATATGCCCGGGGATCAAATTTGGCATGGTTATGGTAGAGATTGCTCTAGCCAACCTTTTACATAGGTTCGATTGGGACCTGGCTGATGGTGGAAAAAAAGAAGCCCTAGACATGACAGAAGGCTGTGGAATAGGAACCCACAAGAATTTCCCTCTTGTTCCCATAAAACCCCTACCTTGATTTAAAGGTGGAAGTAGTAGAGCACGTCCTACTGGTCCGCTTCTGCTGGTGAATAATTTCATTCTTTTCAAACTTGGAAAAGCACAAAGAGAAACAACTGAAGCATGACAACCCTGTAATAAGATTTAAGCACAGCACTTTGGAGAATAATAATACAATTAAGGTTATGTTTGGATAGAATTTTACTTTGTACAGAAGTAAAAGCATCAGAGTATTATACGTACTGAAGTAAAAGTACAACACTTTAGAGAATAATGATACAATAAACTTGATCAAATGATTTGATGTCGTGCTAATTTATTATGTTAATTTGTAAGTCAAACTTTATTCGATCAGCCCCAGAGGGATTGTTCCTAATTGAAGACAAGATTCAAGACAAACATAAAAAGCAAAAAAAAAAAAATGCAGAACATAATTTTAAGAGCATGTTCATATAAACGGTATCCTAAGGTATATGCTTATCTCGCCTTCCTATGGAAATCACTCCTTAGAAAATAAGCAGGGAAACAACATTACAAACATAGCCCTCCATTGGTCATCTACTTCAATGGTCACTACCTAGGATCCCCCGTGGGCGATGACAAAACAAATCAAATTCTAAAGTTTTGCAGTGACATACAGCGTTGCATGACAATCCACAATTAGGTGGCATGACTTGAGATAACATGGCCCCGGCCCCTTCCAACATAACCATAACCTCTTCCATGGTAAGAACCCCGGCCTCGACCACCACGACCACCACGGCCACCACGATGCCTTGTAAAAGCACCAAAAGTCTGCAGACCAAACAAGGAACCCAATGAACAAAAAACCCAAACTTTGAATGGTTAAAGACTGACGATAAAACAAAACTGCACATTACCTCGGTATCTATTTTCATCTGCTCTGAGAACTTGGTCCTTCCATTTCGTGCCCCTCGATCAAGTGCATTGCAAGAAAGAGAATCAAAAAAGTCATCCTTACAATAAACAGGTTACCCCATTTCCTCTTCCTCTTTCACGCCCCCTACTTGCGAGCCAAGTTCTTGGGTTACCATTATGCTACAATGAGAGAAATAAAGGCATATTTCAGATTTCTCATAAGCACGAAAGATTTTTTTAAGATATGATGAAATATGGAAATTGCAGAAACAATTTTTTTTTTGGTTATTGCAGAAGCAATTACAGTTTCCTCCAACAACATGGATGTGAATGATGCAAGTGATTCAAATACAGAAGTAGTTCATACATGAAATTATTTCTCATTACAAAATAAAAAAGGTTAATAGCAAGATAAAGAATGCACAAGAATCTAAAATCTAAAATGTATTAAAAATATGTTAGCACATATATCCAATTCATTTTATGGGCTTGAAGGAGTGATAAGACACATCTTCTGCCAAACAGAAATACATGAAATGCTTCCCATTGCTCCCTTCATTGTGATTTATTCCTTTGATAAGAAGCAATACCATTCCAATCTCTTTATAACCCATTCACTGATACTCCTTTGAACTCATCGCAAACCATTACCCCTCATCACTTTGAGTTTAATGAAAGTGTCCACCTGCATACCTTTTTTCCTCAGAAAACCTTGCATTTCTTTCCCCCCATAGGCACTAAGACTCACTGCAACTCTTATAGAATCTTCCTCCCTGTTTATGTGACAATACAATCTGTTGTCAAACACTCCATAACTTTAGCTGGAGCTGCCCGCACACTACCAAGGCAGGAAGTAAAATAATTCCACACCTGAGTTGCATAGAGGCAATTTAATAGAAGATGAGTTGCATTTTCCCCACTCCTCAAGAAAAGAAGACACATGAGGATAGAGACACCAGGTTTTCCTTTTACCTTGAAGCCTGTCGCAAGTCTTTATGACTTGCTCCTTCCTTATCTTTTCAACTATTTCCTTCCTTACCTTTTCAACTATTAGGCATAAAATTCCAATGATCAGTTAATTTGCCAATGCTTCTTAGAGAGAGAGATAACTTAATTTGTTCAAATATGGTCAAACGAGCATGAAAGATTCATTCTTAAGAAAACTAAAAGATCCCTCAGTTAACCCTGGCAAGCACAAGAAATCAAGGTTCAAAGTATCGGAAAAACAATTTTAAGAAGCGTATAGGGATACGCTTTGGATACGCATAGATACAGACAAAAAATTAAGATACGCATAAATATGTTAGGAAATTCAAATATATCCTAAAAAATATATTACTAACAATAATTACAAGTTTTAAATGATTGTAAATAAGTCATTTAAGATGTAAAAAAACCATATTTACAATCATTTAATTCAATTAAACGATTGTACACAATTACAATTAATAACCACTGAAAAATGATGGAATAAATAAAATGTGAGAAAACAAAAAAATAATAAAATATGAATGTGCATAAATCAATTTTCAAATAACCAATATAAATGTTATGTGTGTACATCAATTTATCTTAATATTTATTAGTATATAAATTTTAATAATTAATTCTAGCATTTATTAATAAATATCCATTAAGAAAAGAGAAAATTTACTTAAAAATAATAATGCATACGACCATAACAAACAAATGGGCATGGCCTAGTGGTGACTTACTATTGTTAAAACCTAGTGACTAAGGTATGAATCTTGCCATTGTTTAAGGTCTATAGTTTTTATACTAACAAAACGAAATTAATGAGACAGGACCATTAATTAGCAGAGTTAATAAGATAATTCAAATTAGGCGCTAAAATTCAAATTTAAATTTATAAGTATGAGTAATTGATTAATTAATGAAAGAAAGTTAGAATTAAATATAGAAGTAATTAAAGAGATTAATGAATGAAGGGCACACCCGGAAAAAAATCAAGTGTACCAAGCTGTATCAGACTGTTTCAGGCCCGTATCAGCCGATACAGAGCTGAAACAGCCCAATACGGGCCTGTATTGGTGTGATTCATACAAAAAGAAACGGAACAGATGATTTCTACACGTTCCACATATCAGGCTCTTGTTGGAATGATACGTATCAGCTGATACGGCCCGATACGTTGTGAAATTTTGAACCTTGCAAGAAATATTAAAGAATAATTATCTGAAACAGATTTTCTGATCCAAAAAAGATTCCACATTAGATAACAAATGGAGTTTCCCCCAAAAAAAAGACAGATGTGAGAGTAACACCTTTTGATCAGATGGTGAAGGTAGCGGCAATATTGGTTCCTGAATTTCTGCTGGGGCCTGGACTGGGGCTGGCACTGGTGTTGATGCTGATGCTGGAACTGGAGCTGAAGCTGCAGCCAGAGTTGGTGGTGGTGGTTCTGATAATGATACTTGAACCACCTCTACATCTTTTTGTGTCACTTGTGAAGACTGAGATGAAGAAATTGCAGTTGGGCCAGGATGCAGCAGTTGACCTGGGGTTACCAGAGAAGGTGTTGATGTTTCAGAGTGACTTGAACTGGATATCCCAACAACAGAGGAAACAGACTGAGAAATAGTTTGATATGGCAAGGTTGGGCCGGGAGCGGCCTTAGGCTTGTTGGAGTTCGGTGGTACAATGGCATTTATATCCAAACTAGAAGTAGTCAAAGGAGAAACCAACGGCAAGCTAGCATTCAGATTTAATGTAGGAAGAGCAGGTGAAGGAGCTTTATTTGACGTCAGACTTGATGCTGCTTCAGAAGCTATGGCAGCAGACTGGGCAGGAGGCAGAGATGATGGCAAAGTAGTGGAGTTTAAATTCACAGAGCCAGAACCAACCGGTGGAAGCAAAGGAGGAGGGAGTTCAGGCAAATTTGAAGCTCCTGTTGGTAATGGAGTGTTTAATCCAGGATATGGCATTGGTTGCTGCAGGGAAGGAGGCATTGACAAGCCAGGTGGAGGTCTTAGCAAAGGTTGCTGTTGCATATGGGGAAGCCCACTTGAAGGTCCATAAAATCCTTGCCAATACATAGGCATAGCTAACCCACTACCATTTGCACTTGGAGGAGCAGGTGAAGACCCCCATGATGCCAAACTCCCTCCAGGTTGATATAAAGGCAGACCACCTTGGAATGTTGACCTGGGAAGACCGACCTGTGTTGTGTGGGAACTAAGATCCGTCACAGACCCACTACCAGCAGAAGGCATGCTTGTTGAAATAGATGCTGGATAAGGAAAATGAGACTGCAGAATAAATTCCAAAAAAATATTAATGAATATATCGACATGATTTGAGTCATCTGAAACATCACATGAGGAAAAAAATCATCTACTTCTATTGAACCTGTATAATAGCAGGATCATTTATAGGTTGTGTACTCTGAACAGGTGGAGAAGATTTAACTTGTAAATCCTGCAACCATATGGAAATTTTCAGTCCCTATCACATGCCATCAGTAAAAATGGTAGTTAAACAGGAAAAAAACAGCATTTATTTGCTATGCAAGTTAAGCTAGCATTCCTAATTGAAGAAGTCAAGGAAATTCGTTTAAGCAAAGGATAGTCAAGAAGATAATTGCACCCTGCTTGCTACCGCAGTTTCTTTTTAAGAATCCTTTAATGGAATGCATGCACTACCAACAAGGGTTTGAGATGAAACTGACTGCCAGAAAAAGAATAGCAGTGTCCAAGAGTTTCACATTTTTAATTCTAGCTTTTTCTGTCAGTCAAAGAAAAGAGGAAGGGTAATGTGGAGAGCAATGAGGGCAGCAGTTATTTGGGCAGTGTGGGAAGAGAGAAATAACAGAATCTTTCAAGGAAAAGAAAAATCAGCACATGAAGTCATAGAAGGGATCACCATCAAGGTTATACATTGGCTAAAATCACTGGACCTGTTCAAGGACTTCTCTGTAGACGACTTAATTAGAGGGTGGAACACAGTAGCAGTTTCTTCCTGCCCCTCTTTAGCTATCCAAGAGGACTGGTCGCCCCCGTTATCTGAGGCTGTTAAGCTAAACTTTGATGGCAGTTCTCTGGGTAACCCAGGCCCCTCTGGAATGGGGGTGTCTTTAGAGATGGGGAAGGAAAAGTCCTGGCCCTTTATTCTGCACCGATAGGATTGGGGGACTCTCTTAGAGCAGAAGTTCTGGCACTCCTACAGGGGCTCAAGCTGGCTAAACAGCTGGATTTTCAGCAGTTAGAAGTGGAGGGAGATTTGAAACTGGTAATAGGTTGGATGCAAACAAACAGCTTAGGTGCATAGCCCCTTAGACAACATGTAAGGGAGATTATGCAACTAATAAGGGAGCTTGAAGTCAGATTTAAATGGACTAGGAGATCAGTCGATGCAATGGCCGATACTTTAGCAAAGCAAGGTGTTAGTAGGCAGAACCTTTTTTAGGCCTGTTTGTAATTTGATGAGGGGTCACCTTGTTTTTGAAGGTGACAGTTTGTACTATGTTTCTTAAAGAATTAATGAAAGTTACTGTTTCCAATCAAACAAAAAAAAAAAAAGAGTTTCAAATTTTAGACATTCTGACAGTAAGAAGAAAGTGCAACTTGTTTGAGCATCAGGGATAGTGAAACAGCGTTTAGATCAAGATATGATTTTCCTCAATGCATACCTTGACAAAAGAATAAAAAGGGATAAATCAAATATCTAAATAAGCTGGCATCAGGAGATACAGGTTCAAGTTGATAAAAAGGATAAGGTTGTAATGCATCTCCATAGCCATTCACCCGTGGAACAAATTAATTAGATTAAGGACATATAGGGGAACAATTCGACACCACTGCCTCTGAAGATGAGAAGTGAACCATCAAAAGTTTGCCATTTAAAGAGACTTTGGTTTGAATACTAGTATTCATAGAATATCATAATAACAGCAAGCCATGGAAATTTTCATGGGATTCCCCAACTTAATTATTCAGGCTATTCATAATGCCATGACTTCCATTCTATCTTAGCATATTAGAAATTTAGAATATCTCAAACCAAACTGGGACTAGATCCCCAAAGGAGCCACTTTAGGACACTAATGCAAAACGTTTCTTAGCTTAATAGAGATCAAAGGAAGGACAAAAAATTCATTTGCAGTTTCCTCCATATTTCCATTTAAAAATAAAAGATGCAGATGCATAAATTAACAGTGATGGGAAATGGAACATACCAACAAACGTTTCTTACTGAAGTATCATTTGTAATTATAGAAAAAGATATGTTTCAAAGAACACGGACAATAAAGGAGTGGGAAGGGAAAGTTTATTTTGGGCTATGTTGTAATTGAACCCTTACTTTGGGAGGGTTAAGAGAGCTTACCTCTCCCCATGCTTTCTTGTATCTGTTTCTAATCTTTAATAAATTCAGTTATTGATTAAAAAAATAACAAAGACAATAAACCTAGACATAATCACATTTGACTATTAAATGTTTCTCTTGACCAGTTTTCTCTTTCGATGAAATTGTTAGCCGGTAACAGAAAGAACTATATGCTGAAATACACAAACAACAAATTTAATCCAGATATAGTCATGTTTTACTTCCAAAATATCCCTTTTTCAAGCCATTTAGGAACAATAGTAGTTGCTAGGGGCTATCTACTATATTGATTGAGTTCGGTGGATTTCAGATGCATACTTGCTGAGAGCTTCAGTTCTTTGCAGTCATTAAATTTCAATAAATAAAAATAAAAAAATAACTGGACACTTCTGAAACAGATTACATTGGTTCTATAATCGCAAAAAAAAAATGCAATACCAGTCAATGAGTCAATCCATAATTCCATATGTGGAACATAACATGCATGTATGTGTCTTGTACCTTGATGTCACTTCCACGGAATAAAATGTACTCATAAACTTTATCACTTGGAGGGACTTGTGGGCCATCCTTTTTTCGTCCTTCAGTTCCAAATGACCTTACTGTCAAGACAGAAGGGACCAATCAGAACCAAATTTCATATTAGTAGTAAGATATTTAACATCATGTGAAAATAAAGTAAAAACAAGAAGAAAACTACTGACAGAAGAGCAACACTGCAACAATGTGAACTTTATCCTCTTAAAACATATGGGCATAGCAAGTAACAAAAAATACAAGAAACATATAATCATCTTAAAAATGGCATATATTAATATGCTTACTTTCCCTATTAATGTTAGATTCCATAATTGTAGTAGCCTTATGATTGTTAGGAGTTAGCCTTATCATTATCAAAAATTGCATGTTCCATTAAAACCCCTAAACCTAACGGCTTTCCAATTAGGCACAAAAATGGCATAACTACTAATTTCAAGAATGGCTTAACACAAACCCCATAATAATTAAGAAGATATCTAGTTTGTTAAATCAAAAAGTATGAGCTAATACTTAGAGCAGCTGTCAATGAGTCAAGTCCGGACTGGACTGAGTATACCCAGAAGCCAGAACCTATCAAATGAGAAAATAGACAGATCCAGAACCAACCTTGACCCTATGGTATTTGGAAATAACAATTGCATAACCAACCTTGAGTAGATATGTCCTTTCTCATTATTAAAATGTGGATTCCTTATTGGGTGCATCCTTTTTCATGATATCGTGTTAATGACAGCTATTTGCCAAAGTTTTATGTTGACTTCAGCTTGATGAATCACCAATATGCTAAAAGAAGTATCAATCTGGGCACCAAGTTTTGGCATGGTCTTCAACTGTCCCACACAACTAGACACATAAAGTTCATTGTTTCCTGGTAAAACCTATGGCAATGAAACACAGGTCTAACATTTTTTTATTCAGTTCTCAAGAAATTGTTTGGTCTAATGGATAATGTGTGGAAAGGAATAAGAAACTGTAAGAAGACAACAAAAAATCTCTTAATTTTCAAGGTAAGAAAAGAGATTGGATTAAAGCATAATTTTTACATGATGTGTGGCATGGTATACAGCTCTCCCATTCCAATCTTTTCCAACTGTAATGGATATTACTATTTACTAATTAGTGATTATTAGTTGGCTAGTTGCAATAAACAACCATTTAGCAATGTGGTTAGAGTTCCAAGATTAAAAAGGAATGTTGATGCCTTGGGGGTTGATTCTTCATTGATCTTTCTTACAAGCTTTAGCTAGATTATTCCATCAATATCAAGAAAAATGGGTATGGTACGCAGACCCAAGATGTACTGTCTCTGCAGAATCTTTTGCCCTTGCTCTTAAAGAGGCAAGGAAAGCTCATGGGAGCATAGGTTTAATGGGAGAATTTGCACCCAAACGTAAGACAATCTTCTTTGAGAAAAAATTACCTACGACCAAGGTCGCAGATGTGATGCGTTGAATTTATTGCAAACACTGGTGTGTTCGCATTTCACGGGGTCGCTGAATTGTTCTGCAAATCTGCAGCCATAGTCACAGCCTCACAGGTAATGCGAGCCCATCTTCTTCATATGACAGCTTACCTTTTTCCTTCCATATATCTCTTTTGTACATGTGTGTGTGGTGGGGAGTGTGGGTATCACCTTATCTTCTAAAATCTTTACCTCCAAAATGACTGTGCTTTGTGTGAACGGAGTAGAAAGACAGTCTCACATTTGCTCCTGCACTTTCAATAGTCTGTCCACATTACTTAGGTGCATTTAGCATCTGTTGTGCCAGCAGGGGCAATTTTCCAGCTTGATCCCTGAATGGTCTTTCAGGAGATTAATAAGTTGCCCACATTCTTAGGAACTGCTTCCCTTTTCCAACAAGTTGGCTAACATTCAGGGAGCAAAACCAGTATAGTTATCAACAGAAAATATCTTCTAGAATATTACCATCAAAAAATATTTTATTCTTGTCCCTTTTTATTTCAGATTTTAGAGGGCTCCAGCTCCCAGGTTATGGGATTTAATGGTAGCATATAATCACAGACCATCTTTTTTTATGTATGGCATAATTTTACACAAATGATCTCATATACTGGAACTGGATAGATATACAGGATTTTTATGTTTAATGAATACAACAATATTTTACTTACCAAAAATAACAAATAAGAAGGATCTTTCAACAAGCTTACCTAAAATGCCTATTCAATAAAATGTGCTTCTCTTAAACTGATGTGGAACCATTAGCAAGGTCCTCATACAGAAGTCCACAGAAAAGGCTTTTAAAAAAATTCCTTACTAGCATTCTTAGCTTCTAGTTTGACAACTTTCCCAGTGGCTCTTATTACTGTATCTCAGATTATTGTCCAGCTCGGAAGTCACAATTAAGACACATTGGTCTGATTAAATGGATAACCATGCTACTTCAAAAGTACAAACCAATTCAGCAGGTCAAAGTAAGAGTCTTTGCATTGGATTTAGCCTCCTGTGAATTACAAAAGATAACCCAGGATGCCCTTGTTCTACAAAAATAACAAATTTTAATTGGATCACGGTTTAACTGAATTCAAAAATTTCAACTCAGATCAATATATTCCATGTCCAAACCTGATCCAATGACATGTCATTCTTGAAAAAGTTGCATTTGAATTCATAAAATTTTTGAAGATTTAGAAAAGAAAGTATGTGAAAAAGGAACGCTTTTTTTATTTTTTATTTTTCACCAAACAATGATAAAAACTTCTAGAAACAAGTTTAGAATTTTTTTCATGTTTTCAAGAAGACTGAAACTGTGCCATGATTCTTTGCCAACTACCATAAACCAATTTAATTCCCAACTTTCTATTCCACCTACCACTAGCATCATGCTCTTTGAAGCACCAATGTGCATTCCAATGAGATGTAAAATTGCCAAATAAAATTTCCTTGATCAGAATGTCAAGAACAAATATCAAGTTGAGAGTTCTAGACATGACAGAGGCATGATGAACCAAACATATATAAAAAAAATATACAAAACAAATATGCCAACTTGCATTGCACATTGCACATATGCAAAGCAGACCTAAGCAACTCTATTGTGATATGATCCGACCATAGAGCAGTAGCTTCCACTACATAGGATAATGGTAATCAAAAAGGAATCTATCAAAAAAACAGGTAATCAAAAAGGACTAAAAAACCAAACTTCAATATTATACCCAAAATAGAATCGGTTTTAGTATAAAGCCTCAGCATGTATGGGTGTGTAGAACATAGATAGAAACATGTAGGCGCTACTAAAAGTCTTCGTTCCATCTTAGCGAAGCACACATTGAAAAACGCTCAGAAAGTGACTGCAATCTCCACCAAGTACCAAAAAAGCAGCAGTAGTAGTAAACAATGGTTCAAAATATTTTCTTTTTTACTCTTCATCTACATATGTTTATTCAAGAGAGGAGATAATTATTCAAAGCACACTAAATCCATAAAGAATTTCCAGAAATAAAACCAAAACAACACAGAAGATAAAAATAAACAAAATCCCCTAAAAGCAACTTCAATCTATCTTGTGGTAAACAAACCCGGGAAAAAAAAAAAGGTCCCGCTTCAGATTACGAAAGAAAGACGACCCCAGAACCAATAAAATTAAAGCCCCGGAACGCAAAACTGCACAATAGTGGCTACAGAAAAAAAGAGACAAGCAAACACCCCATAAATCAGAAGGGTACCGTTTCTCAATCCGATGCTGGATTCTTCAGTGTTAATGTTGTAGAGAACACCTTCGTAACGGATTTCGCTCTTCGATGTCAAGCTAATCAGGCTGCCGATGTAGGAATCGGCTGACCCACCAGATCTTGATGCCTCTGCTGCCATGATTTTAGCAGTAGAAGCAGATACAAGGCAGAGTACAGAGAGCAATTCTTTGTAGAGAATAGAGAGAACCCTGGCGTTTTCCTTCCCTTTTTTTTTCTTTTCCCCTTTGTTTTGCTCAGTGTATTTCGTATTTGTTGTTATACAGTATGTCAAGAAAACTACATGCGAACTCTTGTTTGTACACAAACATGATTTTGGCTTTTAAATACGAAATCCCGAAATTTTGGGGTGGATTTATGGGGGACGAAATTTCGGGGGATTCGGATTTCATCGTAATATTTTGTTTTTTGTTTTTTTTTTTTTTTTGTGGGGGGGGGGGGGGGGGGGGGGGGGGGGGAAATATCAGAGAAAATTCGGATTTCATCGTAATATTTTGTTTTTTGTTTTTTTTTTTTTTTTTGTTGGGGGGGGGGGGGGGGGGGAGGGGGGGGATAATCACTAATCAATCGTAATATTTAGTCGGTTTATTGATTTACTATATTTTTAGTATTTAATATCTATCTCTTGGTGTTTTATTATGTCATGTTCATGCAGGGTTAATACTCATGTTTTAACGCTTTTATCTTTATTAGCAAATTTAAATGTGCTTTGTATATGTTAATCTTAAATTAAGATGATGATGATAATAATAATATGTTTTCAGTTTTTTTATATTTTTGTGTATAAAAATATTTTTTATTTATTATAATTATTTTATTTGAAATAATGAATATGATATTACAAATGTGCCTATGTGTTTTTTTACAAGAAAGCATTTGTTATAATTTTTTGTATGTTTATTTTTTTATTTTTATTTTTAATTATGACATTAAGGTTTTCCACATATGACCCAAAAATGATGAATTGTTTATTTGCCACTGAACAAGAAAATAATTCCATATTTTTTTGTCAGTTTTAAATTTTGTATTTTATTTCCTTCATCAATAAAAATGATTTTTCATTATTATGTTTATTTCCTTTAACGTGATTAATATAAACAATTAGAGAGATGTGCCCACTTTTTTTTACACTTTTTATTTTTCATTAATATAAACAATTAGGTCAAATATTTGAGATGTTTCCAGTTTTTCTACATTCTTTTATGAAATTTTATTTATTTATATTTTAAAAATATTTTATTTTATTATTTGACTATAACACCATGGATTTACCTATTTGACCTATGTGATTGCTTACGTGATGAAAATAACAGTATTGTCGATTAAAAAAAACAAGTTCTATTCTTTACAAATATAGGATATATATCTAATTGATTGAATTTATTAACATACTTAATACCTTAAATATAAGACTTAATGAAAATGAATTGAATAAGATGAAAAGTAATAATTCAAATTGCATATCCAAATATTACTACTACTACTATTATAGCCAAATATTTAGGCAATTTTGCATTTAGAGTAAAATAACAAACTTTGACTATTCAAACCATGAAAACACATTAGATATGTTTTGCTCTCTTAGACATCACAAGTCAATTTTACCAAGCACTACCTAAATCTCAAAGTTCCAAACTTGCAAGATCTCTCTTCCTCTTCAACTCATATCTCCATTTTTCAAGGCCTATAAGAGTATGTCTATTTATTTCCTTGTTCACATTTCATTCGAATGAGGGGTGATTTGGCTCTTTAGTGACATCGTGACACGGGACACCCTAGAACTGTCATACGATACCTCAGTGCCATATAGGCAATGACTTCGGAAGCACTTCAGACACACTACACATGCTTTAACTGCCTCAACCCCACCTCAGCAAGTCGACTTGCGAACACCCCAAAAAGGGTTAGATTGGCATAAGAAGTGACATGCTTCCGCCGACCTGACTGATACCCAACTGGCAACCTACACGACGTGATACGCGACCTCCTTCACGAGTGGGTTATCATCGCTGACTTCTCCAGGGTAATGGTGCAACGTTGAAAGAACTAACTTCCATCACACCTGCTTCAAAGGTAATCGAATAACTCTATCGCTTTACATGGAGGCCGTCTCCAAGCATGAAACCACATCTGAACGAGATGGACCAGTGATCTCAAACACGCTATGTGAAGCCCACGACCACGAGAACGAGAATGAAACCACCAAAGGCATTCCTTTGGTCAGAGAAGGTACTTGCGATTTAGCATTTCACAGCTCTCTTGCATTATCGCTTTCTAAGCATCCAGATACTCTTCGTTGACTTAAGCATCGGAGTGCCCATCTCGAGTAAAGCAATCCGGGTACTCTAATATTGTTTCCTTGCAGTTTGACCAAAGGATCTCACCAGCTCGACAATCAAGTTGTCATCCAACAGGGAGCTACCAGATCGTGCAACATCAATTGGCGTCGTATGTGGGAACCGCTACACCAAATCTAAGCTATCACCAATCCACAGAATAATTTGCAATGGCATATTCGAGCAACGCCAACGTTAACAACACTGACAACATGCAGGTTGATAGCATTACAACTAGGGGCAGAACCAACCTGTGCAACAAGTATAGAACTCATCTATCATAATCGGGCAGATCACCGTCCCCCTAAAGTTATTATGCATTATAGCTGCCCCATGACTCAACCTTCCTCCCCTGCCCACTTTGACTATGCCTGTTTTGACAGTTGAGCCCTTGGTGGTCCCTATTGGGATTAACAGCCACCAATTTTACGAGCAATGCAGTACATCCACAGTATCGAGCTGTGGATGAAAAACTGGGAGGGTCATTTCACAATGATGACTGGAATGCAACCATACTTCATGCCCTGCACTCCAATATTCAATTGGGGTGATTTTTTTGTAACTTTTCGAGATCTATGCGTCCCAAGGCATCATAGGTGCATTGCCCCACTATTTTTGTGAAAAAATAAAATCCTTTTTTGGCCTCAAATTGTATTTTTTAATAATTTTTATAAATAAAAAAATTAAGAACTAAATTAAAAAGCATAAATTAAATATACAATAATACATATAACATATCTAAAATATATTTATACATTATTTATTGCTAAAATATATATTTATACACATATGTACACACAGACACACACACACACACACACACACATATATATATATATATATATATATATATATAGCCAGTATATATTGATGGCACGATCTGAACCGTTCGACCTAGCTAGTCAAATTGGTAACCTGCGCTCCAAAGGAAAAAATGGTTCGGCCTCCGGGCAACCAACCAAATATATTGATGTGCCATTGTGAGTTTATAACCTATGTAATTTCACTGTAAATGACCTGCTACATGATACTATCATTCATGGTTTTCAAAATCGGATCGGATCGGATGGTTGGACTAGAAAACCGGGAATTGGTCACTGTTTTACCCTAAAATTGTTTTTGGCCAAAAACCGTTGATTTGGTTAGTGAACCATTGACCCAGGCTATCAAACCATCGATTCAAACAACGATTTTTTGACCTTTTAAAAATCTTTTATTTTTTATGTTAGAGCGGGCCATCTGTTTGGACCAAATGGTTGAACCATTTGACCTAAGAATCGGACCCCATAACGGTTGCTGTCTGGTCCAGTTTTAAAAACATTGCCATCATTTATTTTAAGCCAAAGTTTAATCTTCATTGAAAATGCACATGATACATGATACAAGGAGCAGATTAACAACACACCAACAAACTCAAAGACACACCAACAAACTCAAGACTTAAACCAAAACAAACAAACAAACAAGAACCCAATGATGCAACAACCAAACAAGTATAATCGAGCAAGGTCTTTGCAACCATCGTCAAAAAGTTGAACAAACACTAGGGCTCAATTTGGAAAGAATACAAATACAAATATGTACAGTGCAAATACATACAAAATAATACAAAATATGAGATTTTGCACTATACAAATTTGTATTTATAGTCTTTCCAAACTAAGCCTAGAGAACAAAGGTCAACAAGCCTCCAACAAATACCATATAACCAACGAAGACCCCGGAACCAACACAAAGCCAATAAAAACATTGAAAAAACCTAACTACCCTAACCAAACCAATGGTCTTAGAGAAAAAAAATTGCCAAGGAAAACCCTTGTCCTTGACAAATCCAAAATCCACTTCATAACAGACGTAGGTACAAGAGGAGATCTTCTACCTCTTTTTAAGGAGTCATCATTTTTTTAAATTCCCAATGCCACCCAAACAATGTGTGCTCAACAATGCATAAATCCAAATGTAAAAGTTTTGCCAATCAAGAAATAGGGACTAACACCAAACTCTTTCACAAACCCATCATCAACAAATGCAAAAAAAAAAAAAAAAAAAAAAAGAAAAAGCCTCCCAAATTGAGAGGGGTGAGGGAGGTTTAGGTTCACATATGCAAGAGGGAAATTCATACTAATGAGCTCAGTTGAAATAGGCACGAAGTTGTAAGCACATTCAATGAGCATTTGAATTTTTTTTGACACCTGTCCCTTAGAATACCCTCACCCCACCCTTGAAAAAGATTAATACTAACTTTTGAAAGTTGTCAAAATATTTATTAAATGCTCATTTAACATGCTTAATTTGATGTACCTATTAGATCCGGTCCCCATACTAGCATAGATGTGCTAGAGCGAACTTCACACACACATGCATAGGTGCAAGAGGAAAAGCCATTGCCAAAGATTGCCATTGGCTATAAATTGACCGAACTAATTATATTAGTTCTAGTTCAGAGTTTTATATCCCAATTATAATTGGATTAGGACTAATTTTAATGATCCAGACTCGGATTGATTTATGTTATCATTCATGATATTCATGTTTTTTGTGTAATTGATAGTGCGTAAGGATCGCTTGGTTTTCTTCTAGTTTTTGTTATCATTCATGTGATGCATGGACTGATGTGTGGTGTCAAAAAGATATTTATGTTTTTGTGATTAAACTGAATTGATTGCGGATGAATTTAATTAGATGATATTTATTTTTGTATTTTTAAAAATTCGAAAAAAGGCCACAATTTCTTTTTTTTTTCGTGGAATTACACAACGGGGATAACCCACCCCCGGCCGAACCCATAACCCCCAACCCTATTCAATCTCCTTAGAAGTAATAAGAGGAGGAGAGAGAATAAACTGATATAAACACTTAAGTTTAAAGCATATATAGAATAAAAAGAGTAAATTTCATAGCCACCATATAAGATAACTTTTGGTTACAAATACTTGTTTTATCAACATATAAATATTTCACCATTTTGCTATCATTATTTTGATTAAGGTAGAATTTTTAAGTTGCTATATCATAGGTTTTTTGGGAGTTATCGAATCGATAAATAGTCTACCAATAAAAAAGTGATAAATAATCGATTTTTAAATGGTTCGCCGTTTCGAACCAGGCCTGACCCATTGACAGTTCAACCGAAATAGTTCCGGTCCCACAGTTACTGGTCGGACCGGATCGTATACGTTGATTTGAAGTCGACCCATTCTCAGCTGGAAGCCTGGAATTGGAAAAATAGGTTGCAACTTGGGCTAAGGATTTGTTAAATTTTGAATGGGCCCGGCCTGAAACACCGGGCCGATGCAGTGTAAATTGTTCAAATCGGAGACCCGACCCCGACTAGCTGTAAGCCTGTAACTCATTCTTGACCCAAATCAGTATTGGTTTTCCACTCTTTTTTTGGTCCGGCGGGAGTGTGCTCTCTCCTTCGTTCCGCACAAGGGTTTTGCTGATTAAGGGTTTAAGACAGAAGTGAGAACGAGCGAGCGAGCGTGAGCGAGAGAGCAACTAGCTCTAATCCAGCTTCAGCCTTCAATGGCGTCCGCCATGACTTCCCTATCGAGAAGGCTGTCTCGTTCTTTATTATCCACCGCAAGACCCGCTCATGTTTCGTTGAGTTTCTGCACAAATATTACATCCAACGATGAATCTGATTCAGATGATTCCAGGCTCGGATTTGATAGAAACTCCTCCTCTTCCACCACCACCACCACCTCCTCCTCCTCCTCGTCACCGTCGTCGTCTACGAACTCGAACCAACGAAGGCCCATCTACCAGAGGCCCCTTGAAAACGGTATCGATGTCGGGGTTTACAAGGTACATTCACGTGGATGCGTTTAGGGTTTTGCTCTCGTTAATTTAGGCTCTCTTTCTCTGTTATAAATTTACTGACGGTGTTTTCTTTCCAGGCGATTTTGATTGGACAGGTTGGGCAGAGTCCGGTTCAGAAGCAGTTGAAGAGCGGTCGGCTCGTTACCCTGTTTTCTTTGGGGACGGGAGGAATCCGGAACAACCGGAAGCCGTTCGAGAACGAACAGCCGAGGGAATACGCTGATCGATGTGCTGTTCAATGGCACAGAGTTGCTGTCTACCCGGAGAGATTGGGTGGACTCGCCTTGAAGAACGTCAAACCC
This sequence comes from Nelumbo lutea, assembly GCF_056320005.1. Classification (NCBI taxonomy): domain Eukaryota; kingdom Viridiplantae; phylum Streptophyta; class Magnoliopsida; order Proteales; family Nelumbonaceae; genus Nelumbo; species Nelumbo lutea. The sequence continues at coordinate 21,580,724 of NC_142686.1, read as the reverse complement.
GGGTGAGATTTGGTTCTTTTAGTTTCACTTCCAACTATATCTTAGTTGCGGTTATGGTTGAGTTAAGTTTGACAATCGCTTTTAGTTGATTGAGGTTTATTGTAATCATTTCTTCAATTGATGTTCGAGGTGCTGTTGCTTCACTTAAATAATGCATAGTGGTGGTCTACGTTGTCAATTTACTTGCTCAACCGTGTGCACAAAATAATTTGGTTGTCTAGGCTGTTTTCTTCCATTTTCAGCTAAAACGTTAGATTGGCAATGCATAAGGTCCTAGTAGAAAAGTTATTATTATATGAAGAACAGTTCATTATCTTGTATCTCATGCTCATGGGTTATGAACTTCACTGGAAGTCCTAGTAAAAAATAATGAGTAGTGCATAATTTTGCAGAGAAGGTAATTGACCACCTATGCTTCTCTCCGATCCGGTCAATTCTATTGTGTTTCAAATCCCAACTCAACTCAATAGGCCTTAATTTCTACGGAATTCCAACTCAAGTCAGCCTTAGTTCCAGCTATTTGAGGTTGGCTACACAACCCCTGCATTGCCATTATCCCTATCACGAGTCATGTTTTCTGTCAGTTTGTTAATCCTTAAATCATTCTTTGCCACTCCAAACCACTGTAATTGATTTCCCCTCACCTTGTCACAAATTAGGCCTACCCCTTAGTCCTCTCTAATGCACTTATTTATAATTCCCTCCTTTCTAGTCTTACTTACCACACATCCACCTCAACACCCTCATCTTAACTGGTCTTTTAACTGTCTTATTGAACCATACTTCTAATTCTACACGATGTTTTAAATGTTTTTGAAAAGAGTACACAAAGTTCATGTGTTGTGAGTCAGTTGTCTAAGTCTAACTAGAGTTTTGGAAGTGCAAGACCTTGACAATGCATAACATATGCATCCTACTTATATAGATTTGTTCTCTGTATATATGATTTTGCTCCAATTATTAACCTTTCCCTTGAAATAGGCTTTCAAACCATAATTGACATTTATGCTATGTTAGATTTGTTCCTAATGCTGGTTATCATCTTTAAGGACTTCAGTTGATTCTTTTGTTGCTCTTTTATTATGTATGGGCTGTAGGTCAATGCTATATGTCGAGGGGAACTTGGAGACAAAAATCTTTAGTGATTCAATGACTGGTCTTGTTAGGCGCATAAGAGAAATTGCAGTTCGTCGAGATGGTAACTATGCCACCATATTCCTGCTTTTGCTTATTCTTTTATCAAACTTGTATAAATTTAATGCTCTAAGATACCTGTCCAACATATGGATTGATGTAATCTTCATAGTCAGTTGTTTTTGCTATTGCTTTTTTGAACTCTACATATTTCTCTTCTGGAATTTCAAAGCTCCTGAGCATTTTGTTAATGTTGTTTATTTCAAGCTGTTATAGTTGTAGTCTTGGATCAATATCTGTCCTTTCTCAGCCCACTATGGCCCTAATCAGTAAATTTCCGAGCTTCCTATAATGAAGGACTGATTGAAAGGTCATGATCTCTATTACAAATGAAGTCCCATCGAAATTCAGCAAGGGAGCTGAATACCATGGTAGATTGGACATGAAGATCAGCAGTGCGGCTGATACCCTAGCAAGACAGGGCAGCAGTAGAACCAAATTGTTTTGGGGGAACTATTGATAGGGAACAGGAGGGTAAAGTGATCATCATCCAAGCCTTATCCCAACTATATGGGGTCGGCTACATGAGTCCTCTTTCACCATTCTGTTCAGAAGGGTAAAGTGATGCAGAGAAATTTGAAAAAATGGGCTGATTATAGGGAAGAGCGAAGATTGTAGGAGTATCGGGCACTGTTTGTATAAACTATTCTGTATATATCTTCTATTCTTTTCATATCTACCAATCAAAAAGAAGTCCCATCTGAATTCACTGGCTGGTTAAATCAACCTTCCCGAACAAAGCCCTCAGTCACACTCATATTTGTATTGGGCACTCATTATAGGGAAGATCAAAGATTGTAGGAGTATTGGGCACTGTTTGTATAAACTATTCTGTATATATCTTCTATTCTTTTCATATCTACCAATCAAAAAGAAGTCCCATCTGAATTCACTGGCTAGTTAAATCAACCTTCCCGAACAAAGCCCTCAGTCACACTCATATTTGTGGGACATATGAATCTCTAGTTTTCTTTATTCTGCTGGGGTGAGAAATTGAAGTCTAATATAGAAGAGATAACCATAAAATGAAAAGAAGTGTGCTGTTATGTTGGGATGCTTGATTGATGAGTTCCCTTTCACATATTTGTGACTTTCAATTGGGGTAAGGGCGGTAGCTTCATCTGCTTGGCAACCAGTATTGGATAGAATAGAACAAAGGTTGGCGGGCTGGGATAGGAAGTATGTCTTTTGCGGGAAGGATCACAGTCATAAAAAGTGTAATATCCAAATTTACTGATATATTATTTGCATATCCTCAAGGCTTTGACATCTATGGTAGAAGAAATTGAGAGGCTTCAAAGAAATTCTTGTGGAAAAGGTGGAACAAAAAGAGATTTCATTTGATAAGTGTAATTGGGTTTGTAGGGAAAGGAAAGAAGCGGGTTTGGGAATAAGGGGGGTTGGAACTTTTGACAAAGCTTTATTGGGCAAATGGGTTTGGAAGTTTGGGAGGGAGAGGGAGAGGGAGGCTATGTGGAGGAAGGTGGTGGCATGCAAATATGGTATGGTGAATTTTGGGTGGGACTCAAGGGAAGTGAATTATGAGATACCACTCCTTGTCGCAGCTTTTCATGTTATGGAGGGTGAGGAATGAGTCATGTTTCAGATTTTGGGAGGATGAATGGTTAGAGGTGGGTAAGCTTTATGGTTTCTGCGCAAGGTTGTATAGTTTGAGCAGGAAGGGGTTGACGATCTCTCAATTTAATGAGGCAAGGCAGGGGATGGTGGTCTGGTGTCCTACTTATAGATAGGGGTGCAAGTCGGGTTGGCCCGAGTTAACAGTTTACACTGTTTCGGGCTCGGGCTTCAGGTTGGGCCTATTGAAATTTTGACAAAATCCCAACCCTAACCCAGAAAAGTTGCACCCCTACTTAAAGAAGACCTTTGTTGGATTGGGAAATGGAGGAATGCATGGTGCTATTAGCTAAGTTACAAGAGGTGGGGATTGGTGCAGATGCCAAGTGGTGGAAGGAGTGCATGAATAGAAAATACTCAGTTAGGTCTTTACAAAGCATTGGCAAGAAATCAGGTGGGATGTAATTCAAGCAAAGTTGTTTGAGGGAATTCAATCCCTCCGAGAGTGGAAACTTTCTTGTGTTTGGTGGCAATGAACATCATTCTTACTCAAGATAAGCCAAAGTAAAGAGGTGAGCTGTAGTTTCTCAAAAAGATAAGCTGAAGAAAAGAGGTTTTCACATGACAAACAGATGCATGATGTCTCTTTCTGTGGAAGAAAACATATTACATTTGTTGGTGAGCTGTAGTTTCTTAAAAGGCGTATAGGGCTATTTTTTTCATCTCTTTAAATTGGAAGGTGGGTCTTCTAGTGTATCAAAGGGGATTTTTGAGCATTGGTCGGTGTTCAACGGAGACATTAAATTAAGGCAATGATCTTATGGAGCTGTGTCCCATTTGTGGTTTGTTGAGAAGTGTGGAAAGAAAGAAACATAAGAATTTTTCAAGGAAAGATGAAGAGTAAGGAAAGGTTAGGTGCAGTCAATAGGGCAAAGCTGATGGATTTGGGTGCTGATTCTTCCAAAATTTGAAGGCTTAAAAAGTGAAGATTTCAGCTTGAATTTTTGGCACTCAACGAATATTACTTGATGTAATTTATTTGAAAAGCTGAGATGATATGTTTTGTTTTTTGTTTTGTTGTGGTGGCTCCTGGTCACTAGATTCTCTTGTAATCTTTTTTTAAAGTTAATAAAATTTTCTTCTTTATTTATCTTAAAAAAAAACCAGGAGAATTTTACTTAATTTGGTCACACCAACAACTTGCTAACATATGAAAAAAATGAGATTGCCTCTAGGGTCTACTATCTTACTATGACAATTTAGAAATATCAAGGTAGCCTATCACGTTGAATGGTTAGTTCAACACAAGCATGCTATAAATAAAAAAGGCCATTGCCTAGCTCCTGTCGCCTAACCTCACCTTGATGCCTTGAAAAGTATACCTCTAGGGACCACTCCTTTACTTTGACAATCGGGAAATAGAAAGATAGATTAATTTGTGGAGAAATGTATTCACATGATCACAACACTTTCTTTTGAGCCTCCAATAAAACATGAAATGCTATCAACCAGATGAATAACCAAATCACCTAGTGAGTGTTTGCTTAGGTGATTTTGTTTCAAACTTGCTTGCCACTCTCTAATAAAACACAAACATGCTATTAATCAAATAAAAAACCATATTATTCGGTGAGTACATCCTGCTCTTACCACCCTAAATGACATATTAATAACCCACTAACATATGAAAAAATAAAGATTGCCTTGAGGGTGGTACCTTATTATGATAACTTAGAAAGGCCAAGGTAGCCTGACATGCTGAACGGTGAGTTTACACAATTACAACACTTTTATGCAACCCTCCAATAAAACACAAGCATGCTATCAATCAAATGAAAAACCAAATCATTGAACACATGCTTAGGGGATGTTGGTATGAAACCCCTTCCTTGAGAATTATAAGTTTGACCTCTACCTTGTCTCTCCATTACTGTTGCTACGATCTCCTCCTTGTCCTCTTTAAATAAAGAAGACATATGATGAGTGCTGAGTTAAAAGTTCTTTCAACTAAGGATGTGATGCTGGAGTGAAGAAGAGAGAGACAGAAAAAAGGAGGAGGAAAAGAAGAAGAAGAGAGAGATAGAAAAAAGGAGGAGGAGGAAAAGAAGAAGAAGAGAGAGAGAAGGATGTGATGAGAGGAGAGATGGGGGAGTTTGTGGAGGTAGGCCGTTGGAGAAAAGCTTTGAAAATTGAAACTAAGGAGCTTCTATTTGAGGAGCTGAGATTAAATGGTCAGCTGAGCTTGAAAATCAGGGAAGCAAAGAGAGGGATGGTGCTGTTAGAAGGTTTGGGGGTGATTGAAGGGTTCAAGGAGTTTGTAGAAGGTGCAAGTAACAAAGGCAAACAAAATAGTTGGAAAGAGTTTCTCTCAGAAACTGGAAGAAGGTCTGTTGTAGAGTGTAAGAGAAACCTTAAAGGTTATTTTATTTCTTTGACAGAATTTTTTTGGCAAGGATAGAAAGCAGATGGTCTACCTCCCAGAAGGAAGGAAAAGTCGGGGCTGGAAGGCAGTTCATGGGGTCTTATGTGAACTGCTGCAACGCTTGGGTGCTAAAAGAGAAGTAATAGTAAAAAGGAAGATAAACAGTTCTACTAGTCTGGTGAGCAATAATAAGCAAGAGACTTTTTTAGTGACAGCTGGGGCAGGCAAATACAGAATGGGAGTAAACTTACAGAGAGGAGATTGGGAAAGTAAGCTGATAGTTAAAGCCTCAGCTCATATACTAGACTGGAGGAAAGTTACAGATCAGTTAACAACAAGTTTAAAGTTGAAGAGCACATTTATTTTAACACCCTTTGAGAGGGACAAGGCTGTGTTGGATCTGCTTGAGAATAGAGTAGAAGTTGAGGCATTAAATATCCAAGCTGATCTTGGAAATCTCACAGTATCAAGATGGTGTCCGGGATCAAACTCCAAAGATTTCTTTGTTGAAGATGGAGTACTGGTGTGCATCTTAGGACTTCCCTTTAACTTGTGGAAGCAAGAAGTTGCTGAAGCCATTGCTTTGATGTGTGGAGGATCATTAGGAGGTGCCTTTTGGGAGACCTTTGTTCAGCTTCCATTTTATTGAATGCTGTAAAACCTGAGGAGATTCCTTGGAAGATAGAGGTGCTAGTTGAAGGGTTCTGTTACTCAGTATGGCTGGCTTCATCCATTGAATCAGTGTTCTAGAAAGAGGCTCGTAGGGAGGGAGATGAGAAGGTTGAAGAAGAAGAACTGTGTGGCAAGAAAGTATTGGATGATTCAAACAAGAATATAACTTTCACTAAAATGGAAAAACAAAGACTGGAGAAACAAAAGGGTAGCATTCAGGGGATGGGATTTAGGCGTGTGGGAGCAGCGAAAAGTCTGGAGGGTGGCAGGTCTTTTGCACAGGTCGTAATTGGTGCCAATCCGCCTTTTTTGAACAAGGAAAAGGGGCTGGTCCAGGGAAGAATTGAAACTAGACCGGTTAAAACCAAACCGAGCCAGGGGTTGTACGCGTGTGACCCTTTTAAAAATCACGTGAGGTCGCGGTGGTTTAGGAACGGGCCAAAGCCCATGCGGAATGTTTTGGGTGCGATAAAAGGCCCAAATGGGTCAGCGGGCCCGACCCAGTTTTTTAAAAGGCACGTGAGCCTTTAGTGAACCACGTGACTGGGGACATGACTTTGATAGACGAGGTCAACGGTCTATCATCGTCCCCAGTCGTGAGATAGGGGTAGGAACACGCGAAGCGCCGGGAAGTGGAGAAGAAGCCTGATCTGCAGTGGGTTTCGCGACGAAGGCTGAAGGAGCTTAGCCCCCTACGACGCCCCTCAGAGAGGCCGAAGCCAAGATACGCTAGGGGAAGAACTGAAGAGAACGAAGAGAAGAATGAAGGCTGGGTGCAGTGCAGTGAAGGTGATGAAGAATTAGAGGACTTTTCTGTTGATGGTACTAGCGTGGCCAATGTAAATGACGAAGGCAGTTGTGCTGGAGGTGACATGGATGGGTGGAATATTGCAAGTTTATTCCAGGGTGAAGATTGTAAGCGGCTCAACTTAGTCCCAAGACCACAGAGTGTGCAAGGATTATCAGAAGGGGTAGATCGGGAGAACCGGAAGTAGAGCAGGAACACACCATCTAGGGGTGAACCAGCGGTAGAATGGAAAGATCACCAGGGTGACCAAAGGATGGAAGTACTTCCCAACCAACTCAAGGAGAGACGTTTACCAACCTCTGGAACAAGAGAGGGAGGCGGGGAGTAGTCCTCTTCTAGCTTGTCCATCAGTCCCAGGTAACCAAGTGATTTCGGTTTGTGTTACTAATGTGTCTCCTGTGTCTTTGGTTCCAGATTCCATTCCTGTTCCATGTTCTGTAGCCCATGAATATGTAGCTGAGCCAGCAGACGGGCTCTCCAAGGAGGGGGAGAGGGGAAGGAAGGATTGTGGGAAGGTGTCAGAAGGAAGGTATAGGAGTGAAAAAGTATGGGAAATCATTGAAAGAGTGTTCAAGGAAGTGGAAGGAAAGCTGATCTGGAGGAGGGAAGGGGAGGAAGGAAGAGGGGAGGGGATAGTGGAGAGGAGGGAAAGGAATGAGGGTAGAGATGGAGAGGACTACGGGGGGAGAGCAAGGAAGGAGGGAGGTAATAGGAAAGGGAGGGAGGATGGAGAGGAAAAAAAGAGGTGGGACCAGAGGAGAGGAAGAAGGGCATGTGGACAGAGTTGGAGGAGATTCTGTAGGAAGGGTAGGGTTGGTGGACTCGGTGAGAGAAGACATGATAGCAGAATTTGTAGGGAAGTTGGGCTGCAGGCTGGAAGATTTGAATGTATTGAAAGAAGGCTTATAGAAGAGGAAGGAGAAGATTAGAATAAAGAAGAGGAGATTGAGTGAAGTAGAGAGATTGAAGAGAGATGTAGAAGGAGACAAGAGGCTCGAGGTAAAAGGAGATAGAAGGAAAGGGGATAGTAGTGGTAGGTGGCAAGGGGTGTAAAATGAAGCGGAATGAAGATTCTTAGTTGGAATGTGAGGGGAATTGGGAGTGCAAGAAAGAGAGCGACAATAAAAAAGGTAATAAGACGGTGTGACCCACACATTGTGCTGCTGCAAGAATTCAAGAGAATGGAGTTTAATGATAATTGGGCAAGGAGTGTATGGAAAGCCAGGGGAATTAGCTGGGTGGCTGCTCCCTCGTGGGGTGCTTCCGTAGGGAGTTGATCGGAAAGTACTCAATGTCTATGAAGTTTAAGCAGCAAGAGGATAACTATTTGTGGGTGCTCATAAATGTTTACGGACCAAGTGACTAGAGAGAGAGAGGAGTTGTGGGAGGAATTGGCTGATGTTAGAGGGTTGTGGGACGGACCTTGGTGCATGGGTGGGGATTTCAATGCGATTAAATTCTCGGAGGAGTCCAATAAGGTTAATCAGAGGGTGACAAAAAGCATGAGGAAGTTTAACAGTTTTGTGGATGCCTTTGAGCTCAAAGAGATTTCCATAGCCCATAAGACATTTACGTGGTCAAATCTCCAATCTAGACCCATTTGCTCTAAGCTTGATAGATTCCTGTTCTCTTTGGATTGGGAAGAACATTGGGGAACCTTGGCTTCTACAGCTCTCCCAAGGGTGACCTCAGATCACTGGCCCATAGTGTTATGTAAGGAGGAAAGAAGGTGTGGAGGTCCTACCCCCTTTAGATTTGAAAATATGTGGTTACTTCACCCAGGGTTTACTAACAAAGTGAGGGAGTGGTGGCATGACTGTAACCCACTGGTGGAATGGGAGGGATGAGATTCCATAAGAAACTACAATTCTTGAAAGCAAGAATCAAGGAGTGGAATTTGATAGAGTTCGGGAGGATAGAAGAAAGAAAGGGAGATCTGATGGATAAGATTGAAAGCCTTGACTATATAGAAGAAAGGGGATAATTTGGAAAGGAAGACAATGATCTCAGAAGAGCTTTGAGAAGACAACTAGAGGAATGCCTGCACAAGGAGGAAACTAGTTGGAGGCAAAAATCTCGGTGTAAGTGGTTGCAAGAGGGAGACAGGAACACTAGGTATTTCCATTCTCTAGCAGATGGCAGGAGAAGGAAGAACTTTATCTCCAAATTGGTAGTAGATGGAGTTGAGTTAGTACAACAAGAGGAGATTGCCAGGGCCTGTGTGGAGCACTTCAAATCTATTCTAAGAAGGCCTGTGAGTAGAAGGGTGTGGGTAGAAGGTTTGGACTGGCCAGATGTAGGGGTGGAGAATAGGAGAAGGTTGGAAAGAAGCTTTAATCTAGAAGAGATCAAGGAGGTTGTGTTTTCTATGGATAGAACAAAAGCTCTAGGGCCGGACGGGTTCACAATGGCTTTTTATCAGGACTGTTGGGATATCTTGAAAGATGATCTCTTGTGGGTGTTTGAGGAGTTTTTCAGGAGAGGAATTGTCAATCTTTCCAAAAAAGAAAGATGCACCCACCCGAAGGATTTTAGGCCAATTAGCTTGGTTAATAGCTTGTACAAGTTCATTGCAAAAGTGTTGTCTTTGAGGCTAAAGAAGGTACTGCCAGATATCATTGCACACTACCAAGGAGCCTTTGTGAGTGGAAGACAAATTACTGATAAGATCTTAATTGTTAATGAGAGTGTGGAGAACCTTAAGAGGGATAAGAAGGGAGTAGTCTGTAAGTTGGACTTGGAAAAGGCTTATGACTTGGTGGACTGGGACTTCTTGAGGAAAGTTCTGACTAAATTTGGGTTTGGGGTTAGATGGTGTAATTGGATCATGGGCTGTGTCCGGAGTTGTCATTATTCAGTGCTAGTGAATGGGGCAGTGGTAGACTTCTTCCAGCCAGTAGGGGTATAAGACAAGGAGACCCCCTATCTCATTTCTTGTTCATTCTAATTGCGGAGGTTTTGGGGAAACTGATTCACAGAGCAGATTCTAGGGGGCTCATTAGAGGCTGGAGAGTTGGGAGGGTGGAAACCCCCCTCGCTCACCTACAGTTTGTTGATGACACGATTCTGTTTTGTGAAGGCGGTAATGTGAGCTTTATCAGAAACTTGAAGTTGGTGATACAACTGTTTGAGCAAATGTCTAACTTGAAGATTAACCTTGGGAAAAGCTGTGTAGTGGGGGTGAATTTGGAGGAGGGAGAGATCAGGGAGAGTGCTGAAGTGCTAGGGTGTGAAGTTTCGGGGTGGCCTTTGAATTACTTAGGGTTGCCATTAGGTGATAATCCCATGAGAGAGAGCTTTTGGAACCCGGTGGTGGAAAGGTTTGAAAAAAGACTGGTATCTTGGAAAAAAGAACTACCTCTCTCTCGGTGGGAGAATTACATTAATTAAGGCCACGCTTGCTAATTTACCCATCTTTTTCCTGTTAGTGTTTAAAATCCCAGTGAAGGTTGCTAACAGATTAGAGAAGCTAATGAGAGATTTCCTGTGGGAGCCGGGAGAGGAGAAGATGGATCATAGAGTTAGCTGGGGGATAGTATGTAGGAGTAAGTCTTGTGGTGGCTTGGGGCTTGGGAGTATTAGGAGAAGGAATATGACTCTGTTGGGGAAGTGGTTGTGGAGGTTCCCTATGGAGAAGGAGAAGCTATGGGCTAGAATAGTGGCAAGTATACATGGGCTGGAGCACAATGGATGGGACGCTGGAATCAGAGCTAGGACTACAAGCAATTCTCCTTGGAAAGCCATTCATGACTTGCTACCAGTTTTCTCCCCTAATATCAAGTATGACTTGAATTGCGGTAACTCCATAAAATTTTGGGAACAAACCTGGGTGGGGAGTGCCCCTTTAAAGGATCAATTTCCTTCTTTGTTTGCTCTTTCTGATTTGAAAAATGAGCCGATCTCGTCATTCACCACCCTGTCCTCTTCCACTTCTGGGATTGGGTGGAACTTGGGTCTAAGAAGGGATTTGAGGGACTCAGACCTCGACAGTATTTCAAGCCTTATTGCTCTTCTTGATAACGTTGTCTTAGACCCCACTAGGGCGGATTCTAGAATTTGGACACCTACCCCCAGTGACATCTCTTGTGCTTCGTTCTTCAAAGTCTTAAGTCAGTCCACCAGTCCTACCTTCCCCCCTTTCCCTGTTGGTGATGTTTGGTGCAGAGCAATACCTCCTAGGGTTGGTAGTTTTTGTTGGGAAGCCTATCTGGAAAGAATCAACACTGGTGATCTACTCCAAAAGAAGAGACCCAATACTTGCTTGTCACCTCAATGGTGTGTTCTGTGCAAAGCGGATGGGGAGACTGGTTTTCACCTACTGGTGTCTTGCCACTTTGCAAGGTCAATTTGGGATTGGGCTTACTCCTTATTTGGATGCAGCTGGAATCCCCCATCAGATTTACAAGGCCTTTTCTCCCCTTCCTTCTTCAGGTGGCGGATAAAAAGGGGAAGGATAATGTGGAGAGGACTAAGGGCTGCAGTATGTTGGACATAGTGGGAAGAAAGAAACTCCAGGGTATTCTCAGAAACCCAGAGAGGAGCAGCAGATCTGAGGGCTATCATATATATTAGGGTGGTACAGTGGCTGAAATCTTTGGAACTATTCATAGATTACATTGTGGATGACATGTTGAGGAAGTGGGAAGAAAGAAACTCCAGGATATTCTCAGAAACCTAGAGAGTTGCAGCAGATCTGAGACCAAGTCAGAAATGAATGTGGTTTGGACTCCCCCACCTGGTGGATTATTGAAATTAAACTTTGATGGGTGTAGTAGGGGAAATCTGGGACAATCGGGGATTGAGGATGTTTTTAGGGACGAAAATTGGGTCATCTCTGCCATGTTCTCAGGCCCAATTGGAGTGGGTGACTCCCTTAGAGCTGAGATCTTTGCAGTTTGGAAGGAGTCTGGAAAGCTGAGGAGTTGAACATCAAGAAACTCATAATTGAAGGGGATTCAGAGGTGGTGATAGGGTGGCTGACTAAAGATCAAAATGGTTTATGGAAGTACGGTAATGAGAGGAGGAAATTCAAGTGGCTGGTGCGGGAGATGGAAGTTAAGACATGTTGGGTTAAAAGATCGGCTAATTCCCTAGCTGACGGTTTAGCTAAACAAGGGGCAGAAAGGGATTCACTGTTTTGGGCTAAGCTGTAACTTTAGTGTCCTCTTTTCTTTTTTCCTTTCATGTGGCTCTTGGAAGATAAGTAAGTGTGTTTGTCTTCCTCTTGTAAATTCTTTATTGATGATTTACTGATGATTTAATGAAAGTGTTATTGATAAAAAAAAAACACATGCTTAGGTGATTTCTTTTCTACGAGTTCACATTGGTCATAACACTTTGTTGCAAGTTGCAACTCTACAATAAAACAGACATGCTAACAATTGAAAGAAAAATCAAGTGGCCTCATGAGTGCATGCTCTTTTCCTACCTCAAATAATACAAAAATAGCCCATTTAACATATGAAAAAAATAGAGACCACCTTTAAGGTCTACTACCTTGCTATGACAAACAAGAAATGCCAAGGTAGCTCAATATGTGTTGTGATGTGTTCACATGGTCACAATACTTTCTTGTAGCCTTCCAATACAACATTAACATGCTATCAATCAAAAGAAATACCAAATCACCCAGTGAGAGCATGCCTGGGTGATTTGATTTCGATGAGTTCACATGGTTACAACACTTTCTTGTGACCTTCCAATAAGTCATGAACATGCCAATAATCAAATTTAACCAAATCACCCTGCGAATGCATGGCTAGGTGATTACAACTTCTTCTTCTTCTTCTTCCTCTCTCTCTCTCTCTCTCTCTCTACCATCTAATAAAACATAGATATTCTGTCAATCAAATGAAAGACAAAATTACCTAGTGAGTGCATGCTTTTTGTTGCTACCCCAAGTATAGTACATGAACCACCCACTATCATATGATAAAATGAAGACTACCTCTAGGATCCACTACCTTACTAGGGATATCAAGAAATACAAAGATAGCCTAACATGTGGAACGGTGAGCTCACATAATCATAACACTTTCTTGTGGCCTCTAAAAAAACCTGGACATGCTATAAGTAAAAGGTTAAACCAATTCACCCAGGGGGTGAATGCCTGGGTGATTTGGTAATCTAGAATAATTGCTTTCCTTAATGTAGTTGCCTTAAATATAGATAACCAATTATTTTGCAGTTTGACATGGTTTTGATCAATACTTGATCTGGGTGTGGTTAGTGTCAATGAAATTTGGATGTACCTTCCTTACATTGTAGGGAAAATTGGGTCTGAGTTGCATGTTTCAGTATCGTTTTCATGCTCATCTTTTTGATAGAAAAAAGATCATAGATGTCGGAGTAAATGCCCTTGCATTGATAGTTCATGCATATTATGTTTATATCTGCGAACAATGTAAACATATTGCTATAATTTAAGAAAAGTGTTATTTTTCTATAGCATTTTTTTTAATAAAAGTGGGCTTTGAAATTGATTGAGAGGGCAGATTGTATGGTAGAAATAATTTGTTCGAGTGTTACTCATTGGCATTAATATGTTGCAGGGCGTATTGTGTTTCTCAGTAATGATGGTGATGCCACACAAGTGACACCGCCGACACAAATGGAATTGAAAGGTGTTGGCTATTACTGAGAGCATGCGGTGGAAAATGAGTCACTGGTAAAGAGATAAAGACGGAAATTGTGGAAGCCCATAAATGAACATCATAAAACTCACATATGGAAACATGATTGTGAAAATGGAGGCATGAAGTAGTGCCTGGCTGCCTGCTACACATTCATTGATTAATTCTTTCTGAGGCCTTTCCATGATCTTTCTTTTTTTGTTATTTCATTTCTTTGAAAGAAAAGAGATGTATTTTAGATTTGGTTCAAGTCTATAAAATGAAATCCTTGTCGGGAACATCCGAGAGAAACATGTTTTAGATAGAAAGTTTGCTGAAATAATCTCTAGGGAAAATTTTGGATTAGTATCCTGTACTTGAGTGTACTAAATTGGGTTTTGAAAGTGCTGATACTGAATTTTCGAATTTTAAAGTTTGGGAACCAATGCCCCAAAGAACAGGATGCTGGCCGGTAGAGAATTTTCTCTAATTTTTACATATTCAGCAATCCATCTCATCTTCGGATTGATTTGGTTTGTTGGCCTGTGGCCATTCGACTTCTTTTACTTGTTTTACCTAATGCACAACTGGAAGTTAGCCCATTGAATAACCTGAAACCAAATGATTTCGTTTTTAACCTTTCATTTTATATAAACCCTAATGTTATCATCTAATAAGTCATTATAAGAATAAAATGGAAAAAGTGGCGTGGTATATTTAGATACAAAGATTTCAGATGTAAATGAATCAATCTTAACACGTTTCGGTAATGATGGCATTGGTCTAGTTGGATGATGTTTCCAATGATTCAAGCGCTATTGAAACCCAAGATGGAAGTGATTTCTCTGCCAAAGTGATCCTAGTCCTAGAATCTGTTCTTATCTCTGATTCAATATTAACGTTCCACCAATTAAGATGGCCGACTTACAACGAAGCAGTTTTATTGTTTTACTCTGCGTGTTCATGGAACATCTATAACTGAATCTCTTTTTTTTTTACGTTGGACAGGCAGCAACCCTTTTGTCTTAGGTCGGGCCGTGATACTCTGGGTTGGGGCGGGGGGGGGGGGTGACTGTTGAGAGCTCCTGCACAATTGACTTGCTGATGATGAAGGGATCTGCTGCTGCCAGTAAAAGCATCGATTCTACAAGCCATGTCTCAGCTGCTTGCTGGTATTTCACGTTACCAAATTTGAAAACTATGCACTCAGTCAGGCTGAGGGCAGAGGGCCCGAGCCTCTGTGGTGGAGATGTTCTGATTGCAAACAGAATGCACCCTTTCAATGTCGGTGTGGTGAGTGGTGACACAAGGCTGAAAAAATGTCGTGAAGATTAGGGGTGGCAAAATTTTCATCTAACTCATCCAACCTTTCCACTTATTTAGCGGGTTGTGATCAATCTATCATTCAATCCGCTTTAAATGAATTGGGTTGTCGATAATCATTACAAACATAAATATTAATTCCTTAGCTTTTTTTTTTTTTTAATTTTTTTCATTTGAATTAAATAATTTATAATTAATACATTAATTTTCTATTAATTATTAACTAAATTTAGTTTTGTCTTAAATCAACACACTTCACCCAACATAATCCAATCAATTTGACCTGAGTTCGGATCAGTCCAACGCGGTGTGACCCGATCCAGCATATACTGATCCAGGTCGACTTGAATCCGAATTAGACTCGGGCGGGATGGTTCAGTACTGCTTGCTCTACCTACCTGGGTCATCCGGTTCTGCTAGTATCCACATATCCCAATCCGACCCATTACAAGCCGATTTGGGTCGACCCTCGAATCCAAAACGGTTTTGAGCGGGATAGTTTGGTGTCCGCATGCTTTGCCCAATTTGGACAGTCCGAACGACCAATATCTACACATCTCGACCCAAATCCGGTTCGACCCAATTTACTTATATTGACCCACTTCGAGTCAGTCGGTTCGGTCCCAAACCCATGCACAAACCTAATATGGTATGGTCCAAGCCAATCCACCATTGACTGAACCAGTCCAGTCCAATTCGACTAGACCGATCCAGATCTAAATGGTTCAACCACCATTGATGTGATTAGCTTGAAGATAATCCAATTAAATAGTTCAAGATGGTCTGACCGGTTTGAACCTAAGTGGTTCGGTTAAACCCAAAATCCGAACATAGTCAAATGGCTTTGCCGCTTGTAAAAATAACATGCATGTAATGTGATTTGAACATTCACCACTTATGTAAATAGTAACTATAGTTACCACCAAACTATGACCAACTTATTTGTTAAGAGAGAGAGAATTTTTTAAGTCCATAAATATAAAGATTAATGGATTTTGGTAGGTTGGATTGGGTTAAAGTGGGTTTGGGTTGAACCCAACCCATTTAATTTTATATAACTGGGTCATTAATAGGTTGGCGAGTTAGATGGATTGAGTTGAAGCTCAACCAAAACCAAACCTAACCCAACCCAACCCAACCCGCCCAATTGCTACCACTAGTAAAGATCTTATTTAAGGCTGATTTTTGGCCAAACTTAATCTCCACAGAAGGGGCCAATCCAATTGTCAGTTTAGTCCCGAATCCGACACTCACCATTAGCCATGTGGCTAGTTATGGGCTTGGACCACCCATATCAAAACTGTATCGATATCATCCAACAACTCGTTGTCTACTAGCATTCCTCTCTCTCTCTCTCTCTCTCTCTCTCTCTCTCTCTCTCCGCTGCACACAAAGCTATTCTAAGGCTAAAAATAAATGCTTATTTGAGTCATTAAGCACTTATTGGTATTTAGAAAATAAGCTTGAAATAAGTGCTTATTTTTAAGTCTAAATTTCTAGTTTTTTTAATTGCTTAAAAATAAGGGTTTTTTTTTTAAAAGGCTTATTCAATTTTTTTTTTTCTAAAATCATTCCCTAGTTGAACTTTAAAATACCACATATAAAATTATCCCCAGTTGAATTTTATAAAAGTACTTTTATGAAAGCACTTTTACGAAATCACTTCTATAAAGGTATTTTTATATAAGTACTTTTATGAAAGCACATTTATAAAAGTACTTTTATAAAAGCATTTTTATGAAAGTATTTTTATAAAAGTACTTTTACAAAAGCACTTTTATGTTAGGAAAGTACTTTTACAAAAGGACTATAAAAGTACTCTTATCAAAGTATTTTTACGGAAGAACTTTTATGAAAACACTTTTATAAGATCACTTTATAAAAGCACTTTTTTAAAAATATTTTTATAAAAGCGATTTCGTAAAAATGCTTTCTGAAAAGTGCTTTCAAATGGTATATTTTGAAAAGGCCTATTTACTTAAGTACTTATTAGAGAAAAAAACTACAAGCGCCCAATTTAAAAAAAAATAAACACTTGAAAAAGTTGAATAAATGATTATTTGAATAAACACTTATTTTTTACTTAAACACTCCCAAATATCACGTAATTGTGAAGAAATGTGGCATAACCCGCAAAACTTGCAGTAGCAGTCGCCGTTGGCTCATCCTTCAACCTGAAAAAGCTGACCAGCAAAAGGAGAGTTCTAAAGCAAACCGCTGCGAAGACAAAACCCGACAAAGAAATGCCTTTCTTGGTATCTCCATTAGTGGGGAATCACCAGTTGGCCGAATTATCGTTGGCTTCTACGAAGATGTTCCAAATGGCTCTGCTAGGTTTCGAGTAAGTGGAGCAGCAGGGATTCGTATTGGCTACAGAAAAAGGAGTTACAACATGGAGGAGTTAGATGATATGGATTGGACGTTGACAATCTCGTCGGAGAATGGAAAAAGGTGGGTGTGAAATGTTCAGGGACCAAGATTAGGCATGAGACAGCCTCCAAAGTTGAAGCTTCTCGCACGCAAAGGGAAGCTGGAGATTGACGAGGAAGAAGTGGGTATAACCCAAATGGAACAGAGTTTTTGATTGCCATCACTCCAGAGATTCTTTGGATCTGGATGTGGTGCGGCCGGTATTCCCCAACGGAGGAGGAGGTTCTCAACATCAGATCAGAGAATAACTAGCAACATCAAGAAGCTGTATCGCAACAGTTGAAGATGGAACCACGGAAGCAGCCATATAACGCTTAGCCTCTTGGCTTTGCAGCTGATCAAGACCAGCGATCTTAGCCTGTGTATGTAGACGATGGTAAGGATTTTGGGGCGTCTCCATGGCTCTAGAGCGAGACCAAAAATTCCTTGACGCAAAATACCAAATTATATTCAATAATCGATATTTAGGTTACATAACTAGGTTGGCTTTATATAATGCAGAGAGAAAAGATTACGAACGTTTGATGGACAAAACATTTTACTAAAATGGCTAAACAAAAAAGGTGGTTGGAACTTAGAAGCTGTAAGGCGATTGTTCAGCGAGATATCTGCTTAGTTGGTCGGTTCTTCGTTACGTGGTTTGATCGTCACAGTAATCTAGGTGAGAAGTCAGGGCTAGGTATTCCTTTGCTCATCGCCCTTGGGCATTTTTTTTTAATCAATAACAAAAATTCATTGAATTCAATTATGAAAGGATTACAGGTAAACTGTTTTATCACAACTGGGTTCCATCTCATTGCAACTATGAGAACCTTGAGCTCATCAATGGTTGTAGGAAGAGTCATGTTCGGGATAGACGTGGTTGAGAAGATATAGGTAAAAACAGCACAAGAGAATACAAGCTCTCCCTCTTTACGGTTGTAGGAAGTCACAAATTTGTTCCTTCACCCCCTCTTTAGCGTGCCAGTATGCCACACTCTCACATTCATTTTTGTTGCGCGCGCGCGCGAGAGAGAGAGAGAGAGAGAGAGAGAGAGAGAGAGATCAAATGGGATCGGATTTATTGTTTCATGTAAATCCACTGATCTCTCGTGCAAACACCGTACACTGTTCAGGGCATTTCAAGTAACTTGACTTGGGTCCAGTTCAACGCGGTTGAGTGCTCTGGTACAACAACCGTGAATACTCCATCAATCATTCTATATCCCAAAATTTGGTTCTCCAACCTTCAATTCTCAAAGACAAATAAGTCTAAGAGATGTTCAGGTTGGATATTGCAAACCCTCTTTTTCTAGATGAGAATGCAACAAAAGAGAAGTACTTAATTTTGTTATTTCTCTATTACATACCAGTAGAGGTGCTTCATCTCTCAGAATGCATGAGCCATTTTTTATATGAAGATTCCATTGGTTAAACATGTTCATTTTAATCTTCAAATCCCACAGAAACTCCATTACTAGTGCTTGATGATCTTTTAGCTTGGTTCAAGAGTATGCTTCATCCTTTTCGTGGAGGGAGACATGAAAAGCTTTCGAACTGAAGCAATGGGATCATCCAACTGTGGAAAAGGTCAAAGTGCAGAGCTGAGAAACCCTACTTGAAATAATTGTTCTTGAATATAAAGATAGAATGAAGACAGTAATAAATTAACATGCCTCAGACATGGATGAAGATGAAGCAGAGTCCGCTAGTAAAGGATGAGAGCACTCCTTCCTGCGATCTAAGGCATAAAGTGCTTGCTTCCATCCAGGCAATGAATTGGCTGTTGAGGATATCCAAGGGCAGAAATGTCTGTGTTGTTTGATTGGATCGAACTTCATAGTTTGGTCAAGTTCATCCTTCTTTTGATCCTTCCCTGCAATTACAGGAATGCTCTTATAAAAACTTGCAAAACTAACGTGTCATGGCAATTGGCAAAACGAAAAGACTGACCAAAGTTTGAGCATACACAAATGTTTATAAGATGAGCACTAACATGAGAGTATGTAAATAACAACCAGAGTATACAGGATTTCGTGATCATGAAAGCAATTGAAGTTTAAAAACAAATCAGGAAGAAAAGACAGATTAAAGTACATCATCACCATCTAAGCCTTGTCTGAAGTTGGCTAACAAACAGATTTTAATAGAGGAAGAAAAATCAAGGGCTTCATCAATAGAATTAAGTGGAACGAATGAAGAAATTACTATATATGTGCTTCATATCATGCATGAAACTAGAAAACTGTACATGAGAATTTTATTCACATAAATAAACTTACCTTCAGTCATGTCAAAGATCAAAATGAAAAATAGAAAACTGCAGAGTTCTCTCTAATTTTCTATGTACCATTAATCCTAGAAGCACGTTCCAATGTGAATGTGAGAGTTGCATAAAATGCATTTACTAAAGTTGCGCATCAATAAATCAGTGTATCAAAGGGCCCAAGGCATTAGGCAACACACCTTGTCTCTGTGGCAATGTCAAGGTGTATTGCACCTAAGAATGGCTGTCAAAATTAGAAATAGGGGTGCAAATGAATCGGATCATGATCCAATCCGACCCCATTTGGTCGAATTCGGATCCCCCCCCCCCAATCCGATCCGATATATTATATATTTATAAATATTTTATATTATTTATTTTTTATAAAAAACCATGTATATATATGATGAGAATAATTAAAAAAAATACTTTTATTATTTGTTTTTACTTTATTTAAATTAATATATTTTATTTTTCTTTTAGAAATTTATTAATTTTTAAAGAAAACAAGTTGGATCGGATCAGATCCAATCTGAAGATACGACTTACCGATAGGATTCAAATTCAAATTGAGTCCTATCAGATCTGATCGGATCCGACATGAACAGTGTCAGATCGGATTCGAATATACCCTGATTCGAATCCAATCCGATCTGTTTGCATCCCTAATTAGAAATATCTGTTACATAATAAATATATCTAATTACCAAGTAATTGCATATATAACTGGTAGAAACAACTCCAAAACTCCTTTAAAGGAAATAATGTTAACTTCAATCTCTCTAATTTCTATCTTCTCCCTATCCCTCCAAGGAAAAAAAGAACTCACCAGACCTAAACTACTGCAAATTTACCTATTAAAATGTTAATAATGTTACATACTACAATCTTAATTTATTATATTTTTAATATAAAAAAGCTACATATTGAGATCTTTTCTGCAATATATCCAAGTGCCATGATTGCCTTAATGGCAACCATGCTAGGCAAGTCAACTGCCTAGTGCCTAGGCAACACTGAGTATATTTCTGCATACACGTGTTTATCACACCAAAGCCATTCGAATAGGCCTTAAGCTTGTAAACAAAATCCCAATTACATAGGAAAAAGGGAATTTGTTCTAATGCCCTGGAAATTCTTTAACCACCTCTGAAATCTGCATTCCAATTTCAACGGAAAAAGTATGGTACTAGAAAGGTGCGAGTGAGGGACATGAAGGCAGACAGCCAACTCTGCACCTATAACTGCAAGCAGTCTACTGGATCCCAACCACATGCTTTGAAACTGTGCCAATCTGGACATTTTGGACCTTCAACCAAACATATCTATATATGTATGTATTTACTAAACCTGGAAGCTATAGTTAGACTAAGGGGATAAGGCTTTGTTGAATTGTTGAGTGCGTGTGTGTTAAATTGAATTGGGACTACACCAAGAATGAGACTAAACCTGGAAGCATACTTTTGATAGATACATTAAAATGCTGGGATATGTTAAATTGAATGAGACTACACCAAGAATGCGCAAGATCTATTGTTGAGTAATTGAAGTTCTAACTGAGCAAAACCCTTCATTGCCGGGGATAGGGGTCTCCATGAAAAACCGAAAAACCGAAAAAATGAACCGAACCAAGAAAACCAAACAGGAAAATGCGGTTAACTGAACCAATCGGTTCGGTTTTGTATTTTTGAAAAACTGAAGGACCGGTTCAGTTTTTGGTTACCCTAGAAAAAACTGACGGCTAACCGAACCGACCGGTATATATATTTATATGTATATTTTATATATATCTTAAATATATGTCACATATTTTCTATATATTATATATAAATATATATGCATTATATATATAAATATATACATATATTATATATCATTATTATTTATAGTATAATATTATACATATATTTATATAATATATATTATAAATATAAAAAACCGAACAACCGAAACCGACAAACCGGTTAACTGGTGGTACTGGTTCGGTTTCGGTTTGGAGAAATTGAAAAACCGATAGGACCGGTTCGGTTTGCAAAACTTGTCCATGACACCCCTAGCCAGGGAGACTATAAAACCTTAGCAATACTTCAATCACAAGATCTCCCTTCATATTGAATAATTGCTAATGTGGTTAGTCCTTCTAATGATTACTCACTTTACTGAGTAGTCACTCTCTAACCAAATGCTGCATCACTGTGTATATGCATTACCACTTGCTAGATCAAATGCAAGACCATGCTATTTAACAGAATAAATTTATTAAGATATATTTGCAAGGAAAAATACACATGAAGATCTATGGATTAAACCCAGAAGAAAATGCTCACCACTGAGAAAAGAAACAAAGGAATATAAGAAATTTTGAGAGTTTAAACTAAAAGAATATATTCA
This sequence comes from Nelumbo lutea, assembly GCF_056320005.1. NCBI lineage: Eukaryota > Viridiplantae > Streptophyta > Magnoliopsida > Proteales > Nelumbonaceae > Nelumbo > Nelumbo lutea. The sequence goes on along the minus strand of NC_142686.1, from coordinate 21,559,053 downwards.
TTGTTCCAAGAATGTCTAGAAATTGCGGTTTTCACTAAAGAAAATAAAATAGAGAAGTATGAATATGTTATAATCTTGGGAAATGATGGCTTATGGCATGCATATAATCAAGTTGAGGATTTACAAAAAGCAAGAATACTAAACGAAGGCAATAAAAGCACACTCGAAGTCATTAAATGTGATAATATGAAAACAAAACTAAAAAAAAAAAAAAAAAAAACATAGGTTTACCAAACCCATATTCCACAACAACTCGTTAATGACAGAAGAGTGCAGCCTACCTTTCGCTTCCTCTACTTTCTCTTTGTCAACTGCTAGGTCCATGGAGATATGGAAATCAGGACAACCCCTTCCCAGATTTATCTTACTGGACAAATCCTCATTTGCATTGGCTTCCAGATGAGATGCAGCATGTAAAGATTCATGAGTGTTATCCTCTTGATGATTGCAACAATCAGCTTCAATCATCAAAGATGAGTTGTTCTTACTAATTTGCTTGTTCCAATCTGGGCCATTAGCATCTTCAGTTGTTTCAGGAATTGAATCTTTAACTTCAATGGTAAGGCTAACTTGTTTTTCTGCATTCATATTTCTAGCATCTTCTGCATCTTCATGCAATGTATCATTTTGATCTTCCGAGTCTTTGCATGCACCAATTGCCTTGTCGGAAGGAAGTCCTACTATACTGGTATCTTCTGGAGAGATGTCATGATCATATGCAACTGTGTTTATCATTCCACTCAAGTTATGGTTCAAACAAGATACCTGGCCATCATTTCTAGAAAGAGAATGTCCATCATTTGTTTTGTTTTTTGAACTCTCCATACCTTCTGGCTGAATACCTTGTTCATTACGAGTGTCAGCGTCATCTTTTTCTTGCTGCGGAAAATTGTTTTTCTGCGACTGGAATTGTACATTTTCTTCATTCATGCACGATGTAGTAGACAAGATATGACATCTAGCATCATAGTTAGAAGATAATCCAGCTCTCAAATGTCGGCTGATAATGGGCAAAGAAACTCTTGCTCTGTAGTCCTGTTTTGTTGGTGGAGGCCCCCTTGCAATTGTCAAATTTAATTTCAGTGATTTTTCTTTTGATGATGTTGCACCATTGCAGCCAGTATCATTGGTGCACCCCCTATTATCAACATGATTTTCCTTGTCTGCATTGTGAGCTACTGGATTCCCCAAGGCATAGCTAACTGCATTTTCACCAGGATTATTTGAAACACTTTTACCATTGACCTCAGAAAATCCAACAAATCTGAATAGTTCCAAAGGCTGTGGAACAGTAGCAAAGGCCCATAATCCAACACTGGCTCCACAAAGCCCACAATCTAGAACAACAGAACCTGGATCAGATTGATGCCCAAGAGTTGGGGGGTCATTATCCACCTGAGTAACCTCATCGTCACTGGAATGCGGATAGATAACAATACCAGAACCATGTCCATTAACAATCTGTGGAGAATACTGTGAAAGCTGAGCATCTTTTGCAGATTGACTTGCTAGATCTTTGCATTCAACCACATAAGGTAATAAACGAGGTTCCCATCCACATAAACTGATGAGCTTTTGAGCCTGCAAAATGCTTCAGCTTTCAGCTAGCAATTAGAAGGTGCAGTTACAAACAATTGGGAACTGTTTAATTGAGGAAAATAATAATGAATTGTGTGCAAAAATTATCAGCAGCAGACATTATTAACACTTTAAACTGAGACAAAAATACAAAATGAAGCAATCTAGAAATGCAGCAATGTTACTATTGATGTTTACAAGGGATATACAACACAGAATTATCAACAGCATGCACAAGAAACTGTATAACTGAAACAAGGATTTGGAACATTTTTTGACTTATTAGGGATTTATGCTTTTTCCTTTGATGGATAGGAATTTGATACGTCTTTTTCTATAAATATAGGAATCTAAAACTTCTTAATTTATAAATTGATTTAAATGGAAGAAAATGACAAGGAAGTATGGAAGGAAGGATTACTTAATCCTAGCCAGAAAGGAAAGCTATTTAACCCCAAGAAAACAAAAAAGGGTAACTAGATAACTAGTGAAAATCATCTGAGGGATCTCTTTTGGTCTTGTATGACCTATCATGAAAAGCCCTCTCCACAAAACAGGTAACTAGTTAAAGTTGATCATCAACTTAACTTTGTCAACTACAGGGCTTGGAGTTGCAGGAATAATAGATCTAGCAACTTCCAGACCTGACTGCATTACATGCCAAACAGGTTAAATGGATGTTAATGACTGCAAACAGACACTGAGAGGACATTAATTTTCTTGTCCATTAATAAAAATCACTTATAAAATTTACCTCATGAAATATCAGTAACAGCAAAACATTGACATGATATATTCCCAAAAAAGAGAGCTTATCTAGAACATGTGGGAAGGTCTGTAGGGCTAAAATTTTTTCCATGATTAGGAGAGGAATTCAGAGACTCCTGTCCGGTGCCAAACTAATTTTCCGTGTAGTTTCCTGTATAGTTTAGATTCCTTAACTAAATGGCCTGACTAGCAAACTCATTCCCGAAACAACCCAGGAATCTTTTCATGTGGCAGGTCAAGTTAGTTTGGAGCTTAAGAGGAGTCTCCATATTCCTTCCTACATCCTATACCTATAGAAAAAATCTGGCCCAAGAAACCATGCTACATTTTCAACTCATTTTCATAGCTAACTTTAAAATAAAAAAATTAAAAATTTAAACTTAGAATGTAGGGAAAAATCCTATACAAGGTTCCATATTAAGCTGATGTGAACAGGGGGAATGAACACATTGCCAATCCAGAGGGTCCTCTATCTGATAGACCATAGAATTTATCCACATTGCAAACATAGATTGGGGAGACATATACAGCTTCTGCTAGTAGAATTAAACCTGATAATACAAGTTGGAAGACCCTGTATCCAATTGATTGCCTAGGTACTCAGTTGTAGAAGCATCAGCAGATTCAAAGCCATAGTCTAGCAGTGGAGATTGTTTCAGAAAGTGTTCCAACTGAGGGCTCCTCATAGAATCAATAGCTGAAGATGAAATTACAGGAAGAGCTGAAAGTCCCAAAAGTGCACGAGAGCGCTTTCTGTATCCATCAACCAAAGCGGGAGCAGCTGTTGGTGGAAATTGTGCTACTGCTTCATCACAAGCATTGTTGATCCATGGACAAAGTAGTTTGTGCCCATTATCCAGTTTTAAGCTGAATACTGTTGCTGCCTTTTCAACTGAAAGAACACATTATGGAATTGTCATATCAAGTCAATGGACTAGAATATTGCTGACAGTTTGCCAAACCAAGTCATATTGGTTGCAATAGCAAGTAGCATTACCATACCTTGCTGCTGTGTCCAAGAAGAAGGAGTGGAGAAGAGGAGGCGTGCTCCACATGCCTCACAAGCAATGATGTCCGTTTCTACATTGATCCATCCTCTCCTGGAACAGTTTACAGCACTCACTACCTGAATAAGATGAAAGACACTATCATTTCCAGTTTCATAACATAAAAGTAATGCACCACAACTTAACCATGGAGAAAAAAAGAAATATGAAATTGTTCATTAACAATGTTATTTATATACACCATACCAAATTTTGGCTTCTTCACCACTAATATTAAAAAGTATAGAAAGCAGATCAGGTGACTTATAAATACCTACATAATGAACTACAAACTAAAGCACACAACCAATAAACCAAAGCAGGCACCATAAATAATAAATAATATAAATCTTCAGCTAATGTATTATCTAAATCACTGAGACCATGAACGTAATCAGAATAATTTTCAGCTAAATCTGTCACTACAAGCACTATACTAAAATGTTCCCTATGATAAATATCAACGAACACATTGCATGAACAAAGACAGCAACACCTACAGAGAATAGGAAAGGAAGCATCAGTCCTCATAAAACTGCTTGGAAGTGGCAATATCAAAATTTCTAATGATTCTATTTTTTGGTCAATCTGAGTTTCTTTTGAGTTATATTATAAGGCCTTTATTTCAAGCAGGTTGAATGGAATAATAGCAGAAAGCAATGTTTTAAAAAGATGGAGGCAGGCATTCCACTATCCTAATGTGTGAGGTGTAAACCAGAATACAAGAGGCTCAAGCCTCCTGGGCATAGATTTGTTAATTGATAAATAAAAAATATGGTAAATATCCAAAAAAGGAAAAACAAATATGAGAATTTAAAATTTTTCACGTTTTCAGTTTATAATAATAAGATCATTACATATAAATATAAAACTGAAGTATCATCAATCATAATCATGTATACTGAGCTATCAGCACATCACTTGCAAAGTTGCAAATCACAATTTCAGAATTAACAATTCACATAAATTGCATAAGATTAACATAAACTAGTGTGCAAATTCATATTTAGATGAATGTAAATCATTGAAAGCAATTAACAGCAAGCATTTTTTACAATTTCAGGTGAAGCGTGTATTACTGGTTACTAACCTTTTTTGGTAAATACTGGTGGGTAGAGAGAACTAAGATGTAAAAACATAAATGCAAGAAGCATCTTTACAGCTAAAGCTTATGCCTTGTCCTTTACAGCTACAACTCGAAGCTTCTTTTGCTTTAAGGCAACCAGAAAACATAAGATGTCTGCTTGTTTTCTCTATCTTAAATGAGATGGATTTGTCATTTGGCAGATTTTTCTCATTTATGTTATGTTAATATGTAAAGGGGAACATGATTAAATGGTACCCTAATTTTTCCCATTTGGCAGATGCCTGCTTGTTTACACCTTTTTACATGCCTGGAGCATGCCTCAAGGTGTACACTTCCAGCACTATTTACAATGCTGGTAGAAAGCTTCAACCATAGTTTTTTATTTGAAATATGCTGTTCATCATTGCTGAAGTTTGTAGTTTTCTTCCCATGTGGATCTAAAAACAGGAAGGGAATCCAAAATACCAAATCAGGAGTTGGATCAAATGTCGGGTAGGAAAAACAACTCAAACTATTGCTTACGCATCATAGCGTAGTTTATTTAGCTCGTTTCTAGCTGACTGATAAATAAAAGCATTGACAATAATTAAAACAAATAATGATGTTTTTAGATTGTTGATAAAGAGGGGAAGAGGGGCGAGAGTGATGCCAAAACCGAACCTTGGGCTTGCCGAACCATGTCATTGACTTGAATGTGGCTAACCTCCTCATAAGATCCCCTCGATCCCACGGTCTGCAAAGCAGAGCCTGCGCCGACCCAACCTGGACGGCGGAACGATTCAGCCCTCCGACGGTGTCCCTTCCCGAGCTTGGTTCAGCCATCGACGTACTTAATGTAAAGTTCCCGCCCTTTTTACCCCTTGAAGACTGTATTTCAGGTGAACTAGCAAAATCGAAACAAAACAAGATTAATTAAAAACGTTGCATCTTCAGCTGCTAAAAACGATTAGAATCATCTATACGATCCAAAGGGGTACGCATCCAGGTGAGAAAAAAGAACCTGGGGGCACTTCTGGGTCTGGGAGCACGGAAGAGCTTGTCCATGATAGAATTGAACCTCTTCTCTGAATCTTCAGCCATGGCTTCTGGACGATCCAACGCGGCAGTTGAGCTTTTTATTCTGGAATCTTCACCCTGCCACTGAAACCATGTCTATCTACCTCGGTCTCTGTCTCTGTCTCTGTCTCCCTGGATATCGATAACGAACGAACTCCCTTTTGCTGATACTCGGAAGGGTTCGGACTTGGGAGCGTGAGCCTAGTCCTCAAGCCGTCGAGACTCAAAGAGTTCCTTGAACACAAAGCTGGCGTGCAGGTGCCGCCCAACACCGCTAGCCCCAGTTTCGGGCTTCTTCTAACCGTGAGCTAGACAAGCTATGAAGCTGATGAGTAGATGAGTAGTTGGGCTACATACACCATTCGGGCCTTATGAGCCACCATACATCTTTCCCTTGTTCAGAGGCCCATCACAAAACCTTATGGGCCTTCCCATCTACATTTCCTTTTTTATTTAAAAATTAATATATATATATATACATACATGTACTATTATGGTAAAAAGGGAGTGAAACTTCTTTTAACCAAAATACTCTTATTTTAGAATTTATTCCCTCATTTTGAATTACTATTTTTCACCTCATTTAACTGTCGTTCTCTATTATTATACCCTACATATATTTAATCATTATTTTTTCACAAATAGATTTTGATAATTGGCCCAATACTTTTAACAAAATAAAAGCCATGTTTTTAAACTGACCCAAACATGAAACCTTCTTCTATCCACATAGCAGGTAAGAAATTCAACCATCCAAGTCAAATGGGTTGAACTCATGATGTCATATTTAAATAATAATAAGATAAAAACACAAAAATATGATAAAATATATAAACTTTGTAAATAAACATTGGGTTACATCTATAATTCATCATAACAAATTGAAGTAAGTTTGACAAACAATAATGATTTTTATATGCAAATAAATAGAAAAAAAATGGACACATATTATTCCATCCTCATCTAAATTTGTTATGTGCAAAGAATGTGCACATTTTCTAGCTTAAAAAAAAAAAGCGACAAAATTCATTTTAAGTATGGATCTCAATGAGTTGGTTAAAATGATAAACCCAGCTTGACCTAACCATATAGGGTCGGGTTAGGGTGAGGTCTATTCAAGTACAAGGTTGAGTTAGGGTTTTTATTCCTTGACCAAGGTTGGGTTTGGATTTTGCCTAGGGTGCCCAATAAAAATCGAAATGAAGAACCAAATCAAACAAAAAAAATTGGTTAACCAAGCTGAAGTCGATCAATTCGGTTTTAGTTCAATATTTTTCAAAAGCTAGTAGTACCAATTCAGTTTTTGGTTATGGTTTAAAGGAAAAGGTAGGGAAAGGAAGGAAAAGGTAAGGAAACCTATACAATGCTTGTAAAGGTTTCCCTACATTTCCCTACTTTTTCCTTCAAACCAAACACAACCTAAAAGAAAAAAATAAACAGTTAACCAAATTTACTGGTATATATATTTATATATTATATGTATTTTTAATATATTATATATAGAGATCTATATGCATTATATATATAATTATCTATTTATAATAAAGCATGTATAATATAATATACATATTTATAATACATTATATTATATATTTATAAATTTATTTATAATATATATTGCAATATAATAAATCAAGAAATCACAGAACCAAATCGGTCAAAAACCAAACTGATCAACCAGTTAAGCGATTGGTTTTGATTTGCAGTTTTTAAAAAACCGATGGTACTGGTTTGGTTTCAAAAGAATCCCATGAGCACCTCTAGTTTTGGATGATCCAAATCCATAAAGTCATGATACTCCTACATATTTTACATTCATGGGTTTCAAGGTCTTTTTGATGAAATCTAGGTACAAATCAAGGCTAGTTACCAAAAAAAAAGCTAGAAATTAAGGTTGAAAGTATTACTGCACGTGTTTTACATTCCATTTTTTATGTGGGCTTTATAATCCTATATTAGAAATACAGTAAAAATAATAATATATTGGGTAAAAGACTTAAACATACCCTCATGTTTCATAAATTGACTTAAAACACACCTTAAGTTTTTAAATTTCAATTATAAACTCTTTTACCTTTCATTGTTTTTCAAATTTTCAAAAGAGAACCATAAAACAAAAACCAAAGAGAAAAATCAAAACCTATTGTTCAGGTTTAACTTATGAATTGGCACACCAAGTGTTAGAGAATAAAACTTATTCAAGGACCTCACTTAACGTCTTAAGCTTTTATGTTGAATGACTCTTTGAGACTGAAAAAGACATATAGTCATCCACTCCAAATCATCTACATTTGGAGTCAAAAAAAGAAGGGAATTTTTCTTTCAAAAGTCGTTACATTAGATGAAACCCACCATCAACCAAGTACACATTTAGTATGGGAATTTTTTTCACATATTTCAGGAAAATTAATTGCAATAGAAAACCAAAACAAAAGACATCAAGTGTTCTCTAAAATAACAACCCATGCTGGTTGGCGAGAAAAGTATAACGAACAACGACCCTTATCAATCAGCGGGGAGACGGTTAAAAGAGTTCAGGTTCCAATTTTCATCATAAATCTCAAGTTTTATGCGGAAAGAATAAAGGAAGAAGTCAGAATGGTGGATGTATGATCCTGATGCCTTGTAGGAAGAATTAATAATTAATTGAGAGTACCCCAACCCACATCCTTGTCTTGTGTTATGCAGTTGCTTTGTTTTTAGTACTCTTAGTCTTATTGGCACAATATAGTAAGCATATACGTAATAAATATTCTGACAACTGTTGAAAGTGATTTTTAATCTTTTTCAAAGATAGACTGGGGTATTTTAAGAAGCAGGTGTAAAAAATTTTTCTATGTGCTCACAACATTGTGCCTACCTGACTTCTTCAACTTCTACACGTCATAATTCCAATTACCCAAAGTCCCCACCTTGATATTGCTGGCATGGTCACAGATCCATAGAGGATTTACCATTCAAGGGTTAAAACCTAGTGGTAGAAAAGCTATTGTTATTTGTTAGTATTATTTTATATTCTATAGCTGAATGAAGCTCTGATTTTATAGTGCAAAGCAAATAGGTATCAAGTAGTGGTACGTTCTTGTATGTAAAAGCCCAATAGAACCAAGCAGACAGAGAGATGTCCATGTTGAACTTAGAAGCATTTCAATTGGCATAAATAGGGTCTTTGAAATATTAAAGAGATCATTTAAGTCACATGCATGCTAACCTTTCCTTAGCACAGGGTATTTTTAAGTTTAGTTGGGTCAACCTATAAGGTATACTTAAGTCCACCTTAAAAACTTATGGTATATTTTAATAATTTTTTGAAATCTTAGGGTATGTTTAAGTCTTTTACCCTAAAATATATAAAGATGCTAGAAAATACATGCATGATGCCTATTTTAGGCTATATTTAGGAGTGTCCAGTGGGGCTTTTTGTTCTTTTCATGTCGGAGAAGTCAAAAGTCAATAAAAATGGTTTGGTGAAAAGCTCCAAACAGTCTTTTTGCATAATTGGTGACCAACCAATAAAAAGTTCTATTTCAGGAAAGCTCGTTTTATAAAGTGGCTTTAGGAAGAATTTGGGTATGTGCATACTGCATAGCATGCATAATATTTGGATTTGCCCATAGATATATACACATAAAAACATACATACATAAATATATAATTAAATATGTGCCTGTTTATACAAATCAAAATGATGTAGTCCCCCCTTTATATGCGATAGAATTGAGGTAGGGAGATGGTGGAAAAAAGTTCTGCAACAAAACTTATTGCCAATTGGTGCATTAAATGAAACAAAAAGTGCAAGTTTGTATCAGGTAGGGATGCAAATCAAAGTCACAAACGAATGCATACAAAACTGAATCGGGTGCAAAATTTTTATGTAGTTCATATTTGTATAACAAACAAAGCCTTAAAATCATATTTCCGGCCTTTCTACACATATCATTGGTTAATATACACTCTCTATCTTTGTATGTATCCTGTTATCAAATTTCTTTTATTGTTTTTGGTAAAAAATATATTAAACGAAAAAAAAGGAAAAAAAAAAAAACAAATAGCTTAGGACCAACAAAAGATACCACAAGCAACAGATTCAAAACAAACACCAAAGTGGGGAACTAAATGGGTCAACTAAACAAAGAGAAACAAACAAACAAGGAAAAACAAGAAACAAAGACCTCCACCAACACAATGCAAAGGCCATAAAAATACAGTTAGCTTGTTTATTCAATGTAGACAGCATGGTCATCAGTTGTGGTAGATTTCGACACTACGAGCTCCACCAACCAACTTAGGGGCACCAAAAGACCTTCCCTGATTCTACGTAGCCTCTTGCTGTTAGAAATTATTAATGGGCTGGGCTTTGGGCTCAACTTTATACTGTATTGGGTTCGGGTTTTGGGTTGGGCCCATTAGAATTTTGACAAAATCCAAGCCCAAGCCTGGCCCATGAATAGGTTAATACTTGCTTGAACTGCATGAGCAGCACCATTTCCCTTGTGTTAGGTAAAGTTGAACCAGCCTTCCAAATTTTGACATATATGAAGAATACCTTAAAGCAATAAAATGAATTCTTTTAGGGAATGTTCTACCATATAGATGTTCTTGTTTTCATTTGTTTTTAGAAGTGTACATCAATCAAAAAGGCAAAAAATAAAATAAAATCTTAAACTATACTTTTTTTTTTTTTATTTTGAAAAGGAAAAACAATTTTGTTTTATGTTTTTTGATTAAAAAACAATAATAAAGTTATATAGTTCTGGAACATGATATTCAATTAAAATAAGATGAAAAACATTCTTTAAACTGGGAATTTAAGAACACAATTTTGGTTTCAGTTTTGAAAACAAAAGGCTGCATTTATGACCAACAACATGTTTTATGTTTTTATTGTTTTAAGAATCAATTTGTTTTCAAATTAGTTGGCATTATTTTATTTTTGAAACTTATCAGCAGAAAAAAAACAATTCACATTGGAGAACCACTCTTTAACAATGTTGACCAATGAGAGGCAATCAAATTCCAAGCAAACTCGGTTACACTCCTTTAAAATAAGGGCTCAAACATTCTTTAACATTAATGATCTATGCTTGATGAGCCAAAGTTACTCTTGGCCTTCTCATTCATTAAAATTCCTATCTATGATCATTTTAAGCTACACAAATTTCTTCAACTATCTCTATGGTTTAACTAATTAACTAATTCTATTCTTACTGTTTATATATTGTTTTAAAGTATTCTTATTATTTGTAACAATTGGTACATCGATAAACACTAAAAAAATAATGAAATACCAAATTTACCCTCTACTATTTTCAAAATTTCAAAATAAAACATATCTGATGAAAATTTTGAGGAAGCTGAGGAAACACCACAAGTTAACGCCTCAAATGGCGATCTTTGTCTGCAACTCTGCAAATATGATCTCTATCAAATCTGATCAATCCAAATTTGGATCAGACTTGACACTAATGGCGGACAGAGTGGAAAGACAGACGATTCTATCCCAAGTTCTCTGTAGTCGTTATGCAACAGCTAATGAGATTTTTCAGTAAATTTTCTGTTTCGTGAAAAAATAAATAAAAAACATTACCTGGGTTTTCCATTGCGTCTCTGGTTTGATTCATCAGTCATAAGAGGCTTTAATCCATACACTCCATGATGATTTCTTTTGTATCGAGACACTGTATTTGATCACTCTCCTTCATATAGGTATTTCTTCTTCTCCTATAGGTTCAGTCTTTTTGATAGATATTAGATTTGCAGGTTAGATAGAATTTGATCTCTGTCAACTCGGAGGAGAACAGTCCAAATTCCGATCTCTGTCAAATTTGATCCACCAATTCGGGTAAAAATTAAAATTAAGCAAAAACTAGAGAAAATCACCCCTGGTATTAGACGTATGGATCTCTCAGCCTAGCTCCACAACCATTGACACCAGCGTTTTCCTTTTTTCATATGGTCATCCTCATCGACCTTCTCTTCTTTTCCTCTGCCATGGCTTTGAGCTTCGACCTAGGCCAGACCAGAGATTGTGTTTGCAGGTTGAGAGAAGCAGACAAAGAGCGTTGACAATCATTAGTTTTTTTTTTTCCTCTTATTTTGGAGAAAGGGTATTACTGCCATTTTTTTGAAAGTATAATAGTCACATGGTGTGGCATGTGAGCGAATTGTAACGAAATTCTAACGGTAAAAGAGTAATTAATCAATTATTATAAAACTTAAGGATACTTTAAGACAATATGTAAACAATAAAGATAGAATTAGTCAATTAACTAAATCATAAGGATAGTTTAAGAATTTTACCCTTTTAAAATTTGCTTTACTACGATTTTCAAATTTCAAATTGATTTGTCAATGGAATGGAAGGCAGGACAAATCTTTTGTTTGGATTAGTATCATTTTTTTTGGATAAATATTGGGTTAAATTCATTAAAATAAGGAAAAAAAACTATGCACTGGAAAAACATGATACCGGAAGCGTTTTGAGCAATCAAATTCCCCATGAATTTTAATAAATAGCGGTTACCACTTTATGACACCAGTTATTTGGTTAAAAGTTTATCCAGTGTAATCAAACCCTTAATCTTGTTTTCCAGATGATGAAAGAGTTGTTGCAATTGCAACTTGCAAGGATTAAAATGTCCTTTTCTTTTCAACCGAATTAATTTTCAAGTTAACAATTATTATGGCCCTCCAATTATTGAAAGGACGCATTTTCCACTCTACAGCTTAAATTGCTGCCAAACCAGATACTTCTAACCAAATTGCACGTGACTAGAGCACACATGATAATTTCTTTGTCCACATTAAAGATTTCATGTTTCATTTGATTTTACACCTCTCCTAACCCAAGCATTACTAGTGAAAAACATCCTCAAAGGGCTCTTGCGGTGCAAATTAAATCTGAATGGAATACAAATTTTGAGTCCGGTTCAACTATGCATATAATTTGTACTCTAATGTGATACCAAATTTATATTAAAAAATAATGCAAAAAATTACACCACCTTCCTCCAATCTCAATTCTCCCTCATCTAAAGTGGGCGCCACATCATTTAGCATCTTATTTTATGTCTCAATTTTCACAATTAAATTAAATTAGATTAAATATAAAACAAAAATAAATCAAAATTCACATTCAACTTTCGAACCATGAAACCACAAGAATGGTCAGGGGAGACTATTATTGCATTCATGGCAAACTTGCAGTGAATGAGAAATAAGCAGAATTAAGCCTTTCCATAATCAGATATAAAAGCAAAACCTGAAGATTCCTAAAGTGCCAAATATAATATTATACCTCGACGTTTGTGCTACCCAAATGGATGAAATGAATGAAGCAGGAAAATAGTTGGATCCAGCTACAAGTAATTGAGCCTTTACAACCAAAATTACGTTTTTTGTATGTGGTCAAGAGATTCTATTGGCGGTAGGTTCAATGAGCCTCTCTCTCCTCATCTCATCTCATGTTGAAACTTAAAACATCAAAACAAAGTTGTTGGCTCAACTTGCGTCATCATTGGGATTTGAGGGTGATCATTTCTAGTCCGGCCCAGCTCAGACCACGAATGGGGCTAAGTGTTAGGTCCGGCCCATGATCACCCGTAAAAGGGTAAAGTAGTAAATTCGTAGCAAAGAGCAAGGAAGCTTTGACACGTCAATCGTCAGTCGTCGGGGGGAGACCAGGAATGGTATGGAAATGGAAAGTGTGGGCCCACAGTCCATAGAAACAAAAACTTGTGCGTTGTCATTTAAAGGCTTATCTTCAATAATAATAAAACTCAAAACTCCGCTGGCGTTAATGGCAAGCAATAATAATCACCCACTATAAACACTTACACCGTGGCATTTCAGTACTGTAGATTCCAGTTCGATCTGTATGCCATTTCTTTTACCAAAATATCCCTAACAATCCCCCTTATTTACTGTCACCACCAGTACTCCGCCGCCTCTCTCTCCTCCTCCCCCAGGCCCCCCAAAACCCAAATCCAATCATGACGCAAGAAAAACAACGGACAAAACACTATCCGCTTTGACTAAGGGCACTTTTGTCAACAAAAGTCCACATTCGAAGCGCACGTGCTGTACCGAAAGTTCTTCCTGTGAAGTGACTGAAATGCCCTCCATGATACTGAAGCCAATGTTCCAAACGAAGGATAACATCGTAAAAGGAAAAATCGAATTCCAGTTCCAACAGATAAAAAAGAAAGAGGATCGGCGCAGAGCATGGAGCAAAAAGGCTGCGGTCGCAGAAAAAAGCGTGAGAGTTAGTTCGGTTGTGTGAGTTTCGGATTTCTGCACTCCGACTTGACGGAATTTGGGAATTCCGTTCACGTCCGATCGGGGTCTCCGTTTCTTGCTCGTTCTATTTTTCTCTAATTCGTGAAATTAGGGTTTCGGACTTTTGAGCTAAAATAACCGAGCGAATTCTTGCCCGTTAGGGTCTAATTGGTCTTCAATTTCTTGCTTATGAAGTGGAACCCGAGATCCGGGGCTACGGGTTTCCTGGAAGATTTATTGCAGTGCAATCTCTGATGTTCTCGCCGCAGAGGAAGGTGTGGTCGGGCTGGTCACCTACTCCGAGTGACGCACAGAAAAATGGTGGTGCGTCTGTTTCAAACCCTAGGAACGGTGGAGGTGGTGATGGAAGTGTTGCGAAGGGAAAAGGTGTTGCTTTTCTTGAAGGGCCCTCGCCTCCGCTGGGTTCTCTAGGTGAGAATGGGAGAAGTGCGGTGGTAAGGTTGGAAAGTGGTACTGACAAGGAGGACTGGCAACGGTTTAAAGAGGCTGGGTTGTTGGACGAGGCGTTACTCGAGAAGAAGGACCGGTTAGCGTTTGTCGAGAAGGTCTCCAAGCTTGAAAATGAGGTGCCGTGTTCTTATATTCCATTCTTCTCCGCCATTTGTTCTTCCTGTTGTCTTATGTTCTTCACCTTTTTCCTTCAACTCTGATGGGTTTTTTAGTGCATTTGATTTTTCTTCTTTTATTTATGTTTAAGTGGAAAAGTTTGTTTTGCACTTTAGAAAGGTGTGGTTTTTTTTTATTGAAGTGTTTCTTATACTCCATAACTGTTTATAGCGATTAAAACCGAATTAGTGTGATGCAAACAAATTGTTAATGGAAAATGAACGAGTTCAATATACACAAGTCAACAATCAATATGTTTCTCATGGACAGTGTTACACTATTGTCAAAATAATACAGAAACCAATCTTAGTGTTGTAAATAAAATATTTGGACTTTTGGTCTCTTGAAGAGGGTTACTATGTGGTTCTTCTGTTCTGTTACTCGATGGAGTTGTCCAACTATTTCAATTTGTAGGACTATTTGTTTTTTCCTTAGTCCTTAATCTTTCTGGCATGATATGTTTAAATAAAATAGGTTTGACAATCAGTAAGTGGATACCATCAGTGAGTTTTTTTGGATGAATTTTTTTCTATATGACCACAACCATATTTTTTTCTCATTCCATGTCTCTTGATTCATTGTCAATGTTGTTAAAATCTTACAATTTATGATACAATTCATGATTTGAATCATGAATCCCAAGGGTTTCAATTCAAATCTTAATATCTTTTGTCTTAATTCTTTTCTGCAAAAATCCTATGGTTTGATTCATAATCTTACTATTTATATGATTCCTATGATTCATTATCATTCAAATCAATTCAATTAAGAATTAGTTCTCTACTTTGTCTTTTTCTTTTGATTATATTTAGTTTTGTCAAGGGTGTCTTGTTTTAAAGACCTTACTGAAAATTGATTGATTTATTTTATTGAAGTCCTTACGTTGAGTTTATTTTCTATCATATGTTGGATAAAGAGCCATTGTATGTGGATTATTTTTCAAGTCAAACATGATTATATCATCTTAGACTTCTATTGTTTAAGTGGTAAATTTTATCATTTTAGGTACATATATGATAGATATGACTTAAAAATAGGGTAAAACACTTCTTCATATATATTTATCCTTTTAGCATATCTATATTTAAAATTTTGACAAGTTTGTAAAAAATAGAAATAATCTTACGATTTACAATACGATTCACGATTCAATTTTCTCTATGATTTATGATACAATTCCAATTTTCAGAGCATTGTTCACTGTATTATAACGAAATATGTTTTAAAAGTGACAAATATGGTTGGGCGGCAGGACCAAAGCTAGGGTATATTGACTTAAATCTTGGAGCCTGATAGATTCTCTACTATTGATTGCCTTTTTTTTGGGTTTTGGGTTTGGCAATAGAATGAGTGAAGATTATAAAAGAAGTGTTACTAATTAGCGGCATCAAAAGTTAGTACCTCAGTGGGCATAGTTACAAATTATGTTGTTGTCAGGTATATTACAATGTTTAGTATCTTGCATCTGATATATGATGAGGTCAGCACCAATATTAATGCATTTCTAGTACTGAAGTAATCGAATTATTTGCATTTGAAAGGGCATGCCCAGGCCATTGTTGAATTACTTGTACCAGGGTGTTGACTGTTTCTTTCTTTGACAGTAGAAATGGATCAATAAAACAGGCTCTATTTCATGTAATGGTTGCACAATTTGAGGCCAATTTTTGACTATTGGTGTCTTCTGTACAGCCTCTTTTTTTTTCTTGGTTTTCTAATGGTATCTATTGACATTAAAAGAGTAGAACTGCAGAACAGGATCCATATTGTTGAGCCAACTATACATATAGTTGGGACAAGGCTTAGTTGAGTTGAGTCAAAGTGTCAGACTGTCAGTGTTAGCAGCTACTTCATTTGGTTTGAACTGCTGCCTATTGTGTCTAACCGGGTATTTGAAGAAAACAATGTCTTGAGAACTGGATTCAATTGGATATTTGAACCCGAAAAATTGGAAATGTGACAGCATTAAAAATCCGTATGTTGGGTTATTTTGATAGTTTGGGCTAGGTGAAACACTGGTTAAAATAGGGAAAACTATATGTTTGCCTTTCCTGTTTGACCTGTACTCAGGTTTCACAACATTGGCAAAAGAGAGGCTGCCTAGCCTGCCTGGCAAGGAAAGGAGTTATTCAATTCTTATGTGATAAAATAAATTTAATGGTCATTATTAGCAAATGCATCTTTAGTGAAGGATCACACATTTGAATATCAAAATTTGGTTTTTGCATAACTCTCCTTTCAACCAAGGGATTTGTCTAACAGCTGTTTCAGGGGAATAATATATTAATAACCTACCATATTGCCACAACCAAGCATCTTCCTACCTTACTGGTTGTATGCATGCATTGGATTTGACATGATTCTTGAGGGTTTCCAACTACTGACATTGTTGAGTGGACTCTCCTAAATGGATACGTTAGAAACACATCAGACTCCAGAACTCCATGGATTCTTGAGGGATACTTCTATATGCCATTTTTCCTTTTTCTCATTGCTTATTTGACATAAATGAATAGTTAATGTACACATTGAATGTTGTTTCCCCATAAAATGTTATTAAGTAGCAAAGATAATCTTTTAAAAGCTTTTTCTGTTGGTTTATAATGTTAAGTTCATTAAAATATAGAGTATTTTAATAGTTTATGCAACTATACTTGTCTATAGATGTCTCTGCAACTCCCTTTTTTTCTTTCTGAGTCAGGCTCCAGGACAAGCATTGAATTCTGATTTGTGTCTGTGTCTATACAACACTGGCTATCAACCTTGAAAAAGCATGGGAATCATAAATAAATGTTATTTACAAAAATACTTCACAAATATAGAACATAGGAATTAAGAGACTGGAATGTTTACTCTTTGTCTTAGAATGCCAAGTGCCAGGATTTTGTCGTTGACTTCAGCTTGGGGTATCATCAGGATATTACAAGAAATGTCTTGCTGATTGCCAAGTTTTGGCATGTCTACTAGACCCATTAATTATAAGTTTTATTGATAACACTGAAGCTGATAGGTTTTGTGTTTGTTCAGGTTTATCCTTAATTTTTAAATAATGTCATGACAACAACAACTAGGTTATTTAACTGCAAAGTGGACGAGTATTGATTGAAACACTGACTCAATATTACATATGCATAACATTGCCCCTCTTTTTATTTGATGATAATAATTATGGTTTTATCAAGCTGAATGACTATATCTCCTTCAAGCCATTATGATTTTCTCATCTGGATAGTTGCTATTTATGTATTTATATTGCTATATCTGTTCTTGAAGTAAGTTAATTTTATAAACTTCCAAATAGTGTATCAAAATAGTCTCTATTTCCCATTGTCATTATTTAATAGTAGCACTTGCTTTTTTGGCTTGATTTGGTATTCATCTAAAGGTGTTCTTTTCCATCAATAGAATTCATATTGTGTATGTTTTTCTTTATACATGAGCTGATTTACCTTCTGCTTTCAACATATTTTCCTCGTATTTTCTTTCAGTTCAAATTTGGCATGCTCTTCTTGCCTGACCAACTCATTTTGTGAGCAGCTTTTTGAATACCAATACAATATGGGACTTCTTCTGATTGAGAAGAAGGAGTGGACTTCTAAATATGAAGAAACCAGGCAAGCATTATTGGAAGCACAGGAGATCATTAAGCGTGAACAAGTAGCACACTTAATTGCACTATCTGAAGTAGAGAAGCGAGAAGAAAATTTGAAGAAGGCTTTGGGTGTTGAGAAGCAGTGTGTGGCTGATGTATGATATCTGCCTGCTATTGTTTTCTTTTTTCGTTACTTTACTTTGTCTAAAGAATGTTACAGCTTTAAATGATTTTGGGATAGTTACTTATAACTTTCAAATATCCCTTGGCAAAGAATCTATAAAAAAAAACCCCTTGGCAAAGAGAGTTCATGGATTTAATCTTGTTTTCTTGTGGTTGACATTTTCTCTAATTCCCATCTTGTAGAGCATTGCTGTTTGCTTATTTAGTTATTTGTTTTTCCTTACTTGGTGGGATTAGGGGAGGCGGTGACATGGAGATATGGTGAGTTGCCTCATGGTTGGGATTAATAATGGAGCTTCTCTTCAAAGATGAAGACTTTGGGAGGGGAAAGAAATGATGAAAAACAGTGACAAGGGAGAAAATTTATTTCATTTTTTGCTATTTTATGAAAGCCGAGTGAATGACAAAAAGTAAAAAAGCTATTTTTTGAACCGATAATATATGAGAGGAATGGTAGAGGTTCTAGAGTAATTATTTTGGAGTTTAGCAATCATATCTTATCTATGACATTTGCTAAATTTAAAAAGGTAGAAAAGCATAAAGGTTGGAGGTTCTTCCTTCAATCCTGTTGCCTTTATTAGTTCTATTTCTCGACTTATGACATGGTTGAATTGATTATGGCTTATTTTTAGGGGTGTTCAAATTCGGTTGATAAACTGAAATCCAAACTGAACCAAACCGAATAAAGAACGGTTCGGGTAATTCGGATATCGGTTCTGTTCAGTTTTTGTTTTTAAAAAAATCGGTTTTTGGTTTCGGTTCGGTTTGGTTGAGATTTTCAACTGAACCGAACCAAAAACAAATTAGTGTTTATTTAATGAAGTATATTAAATATTTAATGTGATCTATTTAATACTTTATGCTAATTAATTATTATATTTCCCAATGACCAATTTGGCAATTTCCCATTGGGCTTTAATTGTTTGTGAATAACTTTTAAATTAATAATTGTTAATTAAAACCTAGATTAATCATTAATTGCTCATTAATTATTAATTGTTTTTGAAAATTACCCAATTCGCCAATTCCCCATTGGCATAGGGCTTTGGGCATAGCTTTTAATTAATAATAGCTAATTTATTAAAACCATTGGGCTTTGGGGCATTCTAACTTTTAGTTAATAATAATAGTCAATTAATTAAAACCATTAGGTTTTGGGGCCATTTTAACTTTTAATTAATAGCACTTATTAATTATAAATTATTTATTAGTTGTTGATCAATGTTTATCATTTATGTGGAGTTGGAGCCTAACTGAACTGAAAACCGAACTGAATTCAGTTAGGGTCAGTTCGGTTCAATTGGAGAAAATGGTCAAACCGAATAGTCGGTTGGGTCCTCGGTTCTAACCAAACTGAACTGACTGATTGTACACCCCTACTTCTTTTGGCCAGGATTTTGAGAGGTCCCTGGGTTTATTTTAAGTATTTAGTTGTGCTTAGTGTAAACTCAACTCGACTCAAAGAAGCTTTCCTATTTGGAGTTACATGATCCTGTCTTGCTGTGCACTCTATAAAGGGTTGAGTGATTGCACCAGTCATTGACCAGCTATGCACATGGACAACCCATCTCAGTTGACATTCTCTCATCTTGTCACCCATTGGGCAACTCTTAAGTTGTTGCTGATGTGTTAATTCCTCATTCTATCATTTCCAGTATTTCCACCTGTGCATTTTATCATCTTCATCTCAGCAACACTCATCTTTTCCAAATCAATTTCGCAGCCACACTTGATATATATATATATATATATATATATATATATATATATATAACTCTTCTTTAGTTTGAATAATAATAATGCTCTTGAGGCATTTTTTAACTTCCTATTTGTAGGTTTCTCTATTAGTTTCCTTATCTCTTTCTCTACACCCACCACTTATGTGCACTGTTCTGGTAAAAGATATCTGGTTCATTTATAACAAATATAAATGGACATTCTGCCAGACTATTATGTTGTCATTCACTCTCCTTGTTTCCTGAACATGTGGGGTCCTGCAGCTTGAGAAGGCTTTACGCGAGATGCGTGCAGAGTATGCAGAAATTAAATTCACATCTGATACAAAGTTGTCTGAAGCAAATGCATTGGTTGCGAACATTGAGGATAAGTCATTGGAGGTAGAAGCAAAATTGCGTGCTGCAGAGGCCAAGGGTGCTGAGGCAAATAGAAAGATTTCAGAGATAGAAAGGAAGTTGCAAGAGGTGGAGGCTCGTGAGTGTGTCCTTCGAAGAGAGCGCCTGTCCCTAAATGCAGAGTATGCACTATTATGTCCAGACCAATTTATTTTTCATATCCATTGGATAATATCATTTTCCATCTTTATCTTGTAAAATCTGTCCATTTTTTTCTTAGGCGAGAAGTGCAGGAGACAGCTTTGTCTAAGCAAAGAGAGGACTTGAGAGAGTGGGAACAGAAACTGCAGGAGGGAGAAGAGAGGCTGTGTGAGGGTCGGAGGATTCTGAACCAGAGAGAGGAGAAGGCAAATGAAAAAGATAGGATTCTTAAGCAGAGAGAGAAAGACCTCGAAGATGCTGAAAAGAAGATTGAGATTACTAATGTAACTCTAAAAAAGAAAGAAGATGACATAAATGTCATACTAGCAAATCTAGCTGTGAAGGAGGAGGCATGTTTCTGTCCTTGTTGAGATACTCCAAAATTCTTGTTAATCCATACCCATGGATCTGACACTTTTCTTTTGTTTCTTTTGGTGCAGGAAGCTGATACTGTCAAAAAGAACCTGGAGATGAAAGAGAAGGAATTGCTTATGCTTGAAGAGAAGCTAATTGCTAGAGAAAAAGTGGGTTCTTATCCCTATAACACTGTTATACCAGTTTTGAGTTATTAGATTTCCGAATTTCTTCTTTAGCTGTGGTTGACACTTCACACTATTTGTTTCCCTGCAGATGGAGATCCAGAAGCTCCTTGATGAGCACAACTCCATTCTGGAGAAGAAAAAGCATGAGTTTGAGTTGGAATTGGAGCAAAAGAGGAGATCTCTGGATGAAGAGTTGAAAAACAAGGTAGTTGCATTGGAGCAGAAAGAAGTCGAAATTAACCACAAAGAGGAAAAACTTGGCAAGTGGGAGCAGGCATTGGAAAAAAGGTTGGAGAAATCCAAGGAGAAAGAGAAGGACCTTGAGTCAAAATTGAAAGCCTTGAAAGAAAGGGAGAAATCTCTAAAAGCAGGGGAGAAGGACTTGGAGATGGAGAAGAAACAAATGCTTTCTGATAGAGAAAACTTGCAGATAAGTAAGGCCGAAGTTGAGAAGATAAGAGCTGACATTGAGGAGCAGCAGTTGAAGATATGTGAAGAGAGGGAAAAGCTCAAAGTAACTGAAGATGAGAGGGCTGATCATGTTCAGCAGCAATCACAGTTGAAGCAAGAGATGGATAAATACAGGTTTGAGAAGGAATTGTTTTTGAAGGAAGTTGAGGATCTGAAGCAGGAAAGGGAGCATTTTGAGAGAGAGTGGGAAGTGTTGGATGAGAAGAGAACTAAAGTTATGGAAGAGCTAAAAGAGGTGAATGAAGAGAGAGAACGGCTGGAGAAGCTGAAAACCTCTGAAGAGGAAAAATTGAAAAATGAAAGGCTGGCAATTCAGGATTCAATCCAGAGGAAGGAGGAAGCTCTCAAACTGGAGAAAGAATCATTTGCTGCCAGCATGGAGCATGAGCGATTAGTGATTTCTGAAAGAGCACGGAGTGAGCATGATAAAATGCTTCGTGACTTTGAGCTGCAGAAAAGGGAGCTTGAGGCTGATTTTCATAAAAGGCAGGACGAAATGGAAAAACACCTGCAGGAAAGAGAAAGGGAATTTGAAGAGAAAAGGGAAAGAGAACAGAATAATATTGATTTCCTAAAGGAAGTGGCACGAAGAGAAATGGAAGAACTGAAGTTGGAAAGGCTTAGAATCGAAAAAGAAAAAGAAGAAGTTGCTGCAAACAAAAAGCATCTTGAAGAATACCAGATTGAAATGCAGAAAGACATTGATGAACTTGGTATCTGTAGCAGGAAGCTTAAGGACCAGAGGGAACAATTTATGAAGGAGAGGGAACGCTTCCTTGCATTTGTAGAGAAGCACAAGAATTGCAACAGCTGTGGAGAATTAACAAGTGAATTTGTTCTCTCTGATCTCTGGACCCTTGATGAAATTGATGATGCAGAGGCACTTCCTCTGCCAAGACTGGCCACAGATTATCTAAAGGAGTCTATTCAAGGTAGTGGTGCTAGTGCTGAGAGGACAAAAATTGAAGTGTCTCCTGGAGGGTCAGTTTTGGCTTCTCCTCCTGGTGGACGCATGTCTTGGCTGCGGAAATGCACATCGAGGATATTTAACCTGTCCCCGATCAAGAGGAATGAGCAAGTTGCTGGTCAAGGACTGCATATGGAATCCCCATTTCTTGTTCCAGAAGTTAATGTAGAAAAAGAGACATCAAAAAGATTAGTTGTCACTGAAGATGAACCAGAACCAGAACCATCATTTGTGGTACCTAGTGATTCTTTTGATGCCCAGAAGATCCAGACAGATAATGGCATCAGAGACTTGCAAGCTGAACCTACTTTGTCTGTAGGTGAACAGAGTAACATGGATAACATGGCACAAGAATTTCCAGAAGATTCCCAACAATCAGAGCTGAAGAGTGGAAAGCGCAAATATGTGAAGAAACACAAGCCTGCTCAAAGAAGACATTCTGTAAAGGCAGTTGAGGATGCAAAGACCATTCTTGGGGAAAACCGAGAGGAGGATAAGAATGCACAACCAAATGGTAATGCACAGCCAAATGGTAATACCGAAGATATTTCCAACCTTAATGAGGAAAGCCAAGGAGATTATGGTGTTGCAAGCATGGGGCGGAAGCGTAACCATGATCATGTTTCTGTAACCACTGTGAGTGAGCAGGATGCAAATGTTAGTGAAGTGCACTCTGATAGTGTTACAACAGGTGGACGGAGGAAGAGGCGGCAAATAGTTGCACCAGCCATGCAAACACCAGGTGAAAAGCGGTACAACCTAAGGCGGCATAGAGCGTAAGTATCTATTTTGGTATTACATATACAAGTTATGCTGATGATGGTCAATCTTCTGCCATATTTTTGAATTTGTTTTGGAAGTATTCGTTTTTTTTTTCTTTTTTTGATGTTTCCTAGTCATTATCACTTTGGTTACTCCACATCTAGTTGGCCATTGCCAATATTCTCTGTATTTCCTTAGTCAGTATATAGTTGGTTGTTCTCAACATTGCATCATCTAATTTGGTGATTAGTGCGGGTAGAGCTGTATCAGCAGCCCAAGAAACATCCAATCTGACGAAAGGAACGAAGAAGGTGACTGATGCAACTAGCGAAGAAGCTTCTAAACCGGAAGCTGCTATTACACCTCCACAAGTTAGCGAGAATGGACAAAATGCACATGTGGTGCCGGTGACAACAATAGAAAGTATAGTGGAAGTTCATGAGTTCTCAGCAGATAGGGTTGTCAGAGTAATCTCTCTCTCTCTCTCTCTATATATGTGTGTGTTTACATCTGCACTCTTGTGACTTGGCTGACTCGTACCTATTTTGTTATTTTTTTTCTCAATAGCAGTTTGAGGCAGCAACTGATGGTGAAGTGAACGGAATAACAGAAGGGGCTACTGAGTATGGTTATGAGGAAGAGTATGCGAGTGAAGTCGGCGAAGATGAGGGTGAGGTGGAAGATGAGGATGGCGACGAGTCCGAGCATCCTGGTGAAGTGTCAATCGGGAAGAAGCTATGGAAATTTTTCACGACATGATTAAATTCCACTTGCATTTTTAGCAATACCGGAGATGATGAGTCTTGACTGCATCAAGTTTTTAGAGCTTGCTGTTAAGAGCGCTCTCTGGTGTAATGTGTATTAACATTTGGAATATACTGTAACTAGAGATCTTCATTTCAAGTTGGGGTAGGATGATAGGACTCTCATTGTCTCTTTTTTTTTTTCATTTTTCTTTGTCTTGTTTTGGTTTCCTTTAGGATATTGGGCTGTTCTATTATTTACGACACGCCTGGTTGATTGGATATGGTAACCATGGTCCAGTCCACAACATTGACACTGGGAACCTGCCTTGTCCATTGCCTAAATTGTTTGTCACAACTACTGTATTTTACCTTTTTTTTTTCTTTTTATTTGAAGCATATTTATTTTCCAGGGTTCAGTGATCTCTCGATGAGTCGATTCTTTTAGTTTTTTTTTTTTTTTTTTTTTTTTGGGAAAACGAATCTTTAATTTCATTTGAAGCATTTATTTGTCTTAAAGTTGGTTCAGTTTATGATATTAATAAATTACCTGATCTGACTCATCTGAGCGTAGGTATTGTTGTCTTAATTTCTACTGTACTGTATTAATCTCCTCTGTTTCATCTTCATGCCGAAAGATGCACCTCCTATTAATCTTCTTGTCTTTTCCCGTTTCATCTTCAGAAAGATGCACCTCCAACCAAACAATCTGAGCTACCAAGATCATTACATAAAAATTCACTAGTCTTGTGGTAAAAAGACTTGCCAAACAGTAATATAGCACCTTAGTCTTTTTTATTGGAATGTAGATTTTCGGTAGATAGATATTTCTCCAATCAAACAGAAAAAGATGAAAATATGGGTTATTAGGTTTTTAAACAGTTGATAGTCTGCAAAAAAATGCACCAAACAGGGCCTAAATCAAGCCGGAGCTGTTATTTGATTTGTTTAATGTTCTTTTGATCTATTATGTATATTAAAACGGGAAGGATTGGGGTCTGGGCGACGTGGTCATTTTTACATGTCCGACATAAATTTGATTAAACCGTGCCAGTTTTGCTCAAATGAAGGCACGTAGTGGATGGTCACACGTTGTATATTCGTATTGTGAACACCGTTTGAGGCATGTGTGAGGAGATGTTTATTGAATCTTCTCCATTTCATCTTTCACTTTTGCCTTAAACAATCTAATTACGTGTTGCCTAATCTTTCATCTATTAGTACTTATTGCCCATTCAAAGTTCTACCACTTTATCAAATTAGTGTCAGTTAAGGAGTATCAGAACGTGTTGCCGGCCTTCACCCACAAATTTACCACCCAAGCGATGCCCTTCTATGATGATGGGAGGATAGCTTCGTGTACAGTAGACCCAGCAGTGTGTAAATCCACTTCAACTGCCACCATTGCTTGTACTGCCTTCAGCCACAGTTACGAGAGCATTGCTTCTGAGCTCTATGCCAACGGATGACAATACTACAATATGTTGTTGAATCAGAATTTATGGATTGATGCGGAGAATTCAGTGGCTCCGATGCCTCCACTTGCGATGGACTCATTGCTGGCCGAGTTGTTTGTGCCGACACCAACTGTTGGTTCGGATGGACAAAATCAAGGGATCCTGTTGGTCTTCAACTTGGATTCAGAAATTTCAGCAAGTTTAAAGAAATTTCCAAAGCTTTTGGTATGAATTGCCAATGAATAACCAAATATCTACCCTTAGTATTTACTTGAAATTGACATATTGATGATATAATTTTCTGGGTTTTGATTGATTTAATGTTCTCTTTCTCTGAATGTTTTAATATATCTTTTTCAGTGGAAAAGCAAAGCAAAAGTGAATCTTTTTCGTTATTGGTTGATGGTGATAGGATGGCTTATCTATTTATTTATTTTTAATTCACAGCTTTCTTATTGATGATTTTGTAATAATTTAGGGGCTGGAAGTGGAAGGAATTGAAAGAGAGATGCCATCCAAACAGTTCGTGGAATTGTTTGATGTTAGAGATGCAGTTAAAGCTCCTTCGTGTTGCTGGTCATGGAAAAAGGTTATTGAACACTACTACTACCAGCGCCACCAGGAACACCAACAAAATTACCACCTCTTCTGATATTAAACAAGAATCTCCTACCACACAAGGAGTAAGGAGTAGGAATTACTTCCACCATTGCCCCCTAGATTTTTGGGTCAATCAACCTCTCCAGAAGTCTTAGCTGGTTGCATGGGTCCATAGACTGATTCAATTTCTGAGAATCTTAGACAGATAAGGATTTCAAACAACCAGCTCAGCTTACGGGTTCTCTTCTACAGTCCATTGACAATTTTTTCTGTCATTCAGAATCTCCTCTTGGATGGGAATTGGTTCTCCAATAACATTTCGGCTAAGATAGATAAGTAGGAACAGTTTTATGTTAGAGTTGGGTCCAGGGACGCTTATTCCTTGTAGTCCTTGAGATAGGCAACGAGAAAATTTCAGCAGGCAGTGCCACTCCGGTGCTCAGCACGGGTTACTTTGCTAGTGTTGTATTACCAGGAGAAAGATTGGATGGAACAATTGTAAATAACAAAACTTTGAGGATAGAGAGGGCATAAATGGAAGGGAAAGAAAGAGTGAATGGAGAATGCCACGCGTCGGTCTCTCCGTTCTCCCCTAGCCTCTTGCTATGAGATGACCGAAAACATTGAGAGAGAGAGAAAGGAAAAAGACTATCCGATTTAGAGAAGAGAGAGAATGGAGAGCGCCATGTGTCAGTCTCTCCCTTGAGAGAGAGAGAGATAGGGTATATGTTTGGCATTGTCGCATCGATGCTATCAGCACCCTTTTGTAGAGAGAGAAATAAGGTATATGTTTGGCATGGATGATACATCGTGATGTGTGGGTTGGAAATACCGTTTTCAGATTTTTTTGTTTGAAAACGTTACTGTCAGGTAGATTATTTTTTGAAGTAATAATAATACTTTCTATTTGGAATCAATGCTTTATATTTGTTTTCAGCATTGGTTACATATTATAAGAAGTCCATATCACTGTTACATCATGTTCTCGTTGGTAGCAACGAGCTTCAATATGAGAAAATGTTGATTCGGTATTGTTCTAAACCACGCTTTTTCGATTTCTAAGGCATAACTTGGAGCACTGTTTTTTATGAAAAAACGGTTCCAAACATATTGACATTTCTTGGAGCATCGTTTTTTCCAACGTGGCAATGATGTATCACCGTTTTTTGGAGCAACGACATCGATGCCAAACAAACACAAGACTAACCGAGATTAAATGGCAATAAATGTAATTTACACCAGCTTCAACACGATACTCTGCTGTTTACTATGTAATTCCAAATACCAAACCCATAGGCTACCACACGTTGGTTTTTTCCGTTCTCATGTTTTGCTATAAGAATATACTAGCGGAGGGGCCCTTGTGTTGCAAGGGCTTGCAAAAGCTAAATTATTGTATAAGAAAAAATGAATTTGCAACAAGTAAATTTTTTAATTAATAGTTTTTAGGAAAAATGATTTACTTAAAATAAATAGAAATTTGTGGATAATAATATATTTAATTTAATTTAATTTAATAAAATAATAAATAAATAAATAAAATTTTCAATTTTGAAGTCAATTTAATATAAATAAATAAATCATTTTTGTTGTTAAATAAAGAATACAAATCTTTTTTTTCTCAATTTCTTCGCTGGGCTTTGGGCTTTATATGGGGGGTTGAGAATGGGCTCAAGATCTAGGCCTGATGGTCCGGTTATGCTCAGGCTTGGGAATGAATATGTTCCGTTGATATAAAGGCAAAGCTTAGTGTGACTTATGAATATGTTTAATCCCAACCCTTGGGCGAAGACAAGGGGATCCCAGGAGCCATGGTCCCCCTATGGCCCAACAAATCCCCATCATCATGTATATTTTTCCACTCCCCCCACTCCCCACTTTTGGTTGCCCCCCCTAATGGCCATCCATATTTATTCTCCTTACCCCCAAATCCATTGGCACCTCTCATAAAAAATTTCTAGCTCTCCTCCTGTCCAACCCAAACCTAACATATTTGATAGTCCTAAATTACCCCCCAATCCACTTAGATTTTAGCCCCCTCAAAAAATTCTTAGCTCCATCCCTACCCAAAGAAGACCTAACCTAATGATAGCCCTAAATTATTAGGCTTGGTGAGAAAGAGAAATAATTTGTTAGTAAAATAAATTAACTAATTGAATAATTTAGTAAATTAAATAAATAGAAATATATAGATAATAATTTACTTAATTTTGTAAAATAAATAAATCAATTATTTATTATAATAAAATAAATAACTATTCATTTATTATTGGGACATGACTGGTCCAAGTTATGTAGAACCAAACCCGACCCATTGACAACCCTAAATATTGGGTGTATGTTGAATTAAATAAATAAAAAATATGAATAATAATATATTTAATTTAATAAAATAAAATAATAAATAACTACTTAAAATTTTCACTTTTTAATTCAATTTAATATAAATAAATCATTTTTGTTGTCAAATAAAGAATACAAATTTTTTTCTCAATTACAAGCTTTATATGGGGGTCGGGCTTAGGCTCAAAATCTAGGCCCGATGGTCCGTCATGCTCAAACTTAGCTTTACGTTCTATTGATATAAACTTACATTCCCCCCTCATATATATTGGGCTCAAACCTACCTATTGATAGCCCTAAATATAGGACTGTCAACGAGTCGGGTCTGGGTTAGAATTAGTTGGAAAACCGACCCAACATGATATGTTGAGGACCTGGATCTGGATCCAACCGAACCGACTGGTTCTCGAGACAATCGGGTTTGACTAGACAAAGCCATATATAATAAATAAAAAAATAAATATTTATGTATAATATATATTAAATATTATATATATATATGATTTATTTATTTATTTAATATATTATACATTATATACATATATTCTAAATCGATAGTAATTGGGACACTATATTAGGACCCGAAATCAATATGTTGGTTCTAGTTCTCGGAACTAGAACTGGCCCAATCAGTTTGGGTCCATCGGGTCCGTTGAGTCGAACTCGACCCATTGACAATCCTGCTTAAATATTGGGCTCAAAGGGAGAGAATAATTTGTTAGTAAATTATTTCTAAATAAATAAATAATTTAATAAATAAATGAATAAATGTCTGTTAAAATATTTCTCTCAATGTTAACTCGCCTTTATTTTATTGATAAGTAAATAATTTATTTACTTTTATTAGCTAAATAAATGCTGAGACCCCCGTACTAAGTATATGGCCATTGATTTGAACTATTTAAATTAAAAAAAAACCATCTATATTAGAAATTTAGGTTAGGTTTTTATTTGATTTAAAAGACCTACCATAGTTTAGAGTAATGGGCTTACACTATTTATTATTTCATTTGAGATTCACAACTTATGCTTATATGATAAATTCGATTTAAGTTTCTTGTTTAATTTAAAAAAAATTAAATTAGTTTTAATTTGTAATCAACATCCTATTTATAAAAGACCAACACCATATAAAGTATTTATAATGACTCTTTCTTTAAGATGGTCTCATATATTGCTTTTATCCATTCATTAATCATTTAATTAATTATTTTCTAATTGTTTAATCATTTATATAATATTTATTCATGCTTTATTATTTAACTGTTTCATTAATTATTCAATCATTTTCTTATAATTTAAATAGCCATATTAAATTTAAGCAATTTTAGTCCTTTTATCAAGTTATTCCATGTATTAAATATTTAATAATGTTGTTATTTTATTAATAATTTTTATTTTAATTATTGTTTACTTGATCAATCATTTTTTAATGATTTTATTATTTTAAACTTTGTCGCTATGGTGGTAAAATTTGAATCTAAAATATATTCATGAGAAAATATGAAAAACTAGGGATTTCTTATTGAATATGAGAGATTGAGAGAGGAATATGTGCAGCATCATATCATGTTGGAACGTTAATTTTCTTAATTAACATGTGTTTAAAAATAGTAAATTTGAATTGAATATAATACAGTTGGGTTGGTTTTTTAATAAGTGGGTCGAATTAAATATTAATAAAGCTGGGCCGCTCGGGCGGGTGTGGATGTGGAGTTTATTTTCTCATGAATTCTCACTACCACACTGAGCTAATATTTAATGGAAGGTAATAGGTAAGGTTGACACTCGTATGATATGAAGCGTAACAGCTTATGGTAGTCTTCGATGGGCCAAGCACCAAAGAGAGCAACATCACCGAACTCTCACTCACTCTCTCGTCTTTAGTTTGAACTATAAACTGCCCTGTAGATCTGATTAATGAAGTTTCTCAGTTTTTGCAACTTAATTTCAAATCCAAACAACAATAAGAATAGATTAAAGATAATTCACTGAAACACACCATGCTCCCACCTGGGCGGAGGGAAGACAAAATCACTTTCACTCACAGCCATCGAGATCCTCTCCGAAGACCAGTCCCGAGTCGACTTCTTCTAGTCTAAAGAAATTTTAATTATTAAAAAATTTCAAATATTAAAAAAAATAAAAAAAAATCAATTATTTAGAAGAAATTTTAATTGATCTATGTCTATGAGCATGGTAGATCATCCATAAATCTACAACATAATCAATTTTTAGAGGTAGATTACAAGAAAAATCTAAAATTTTCATTTTTTTCAGACTTTTTAATATTATGAAATTTTTTCAAATATTCATAAAGATCTACATATAAGAACAAAATAAATAGGAATTTTTTTTTGCACAAGAATAACATATCAACATACACAAATATGCTTCTAAGCATCCAAATTAAAAAAAAAAAAACGCAAAAATATTGGCTGAGACTAAAAAAATTGAAAAAACATACATATTTTCGCTCATTTTTTAACAATCTTGAAAAACTTGTTGGATCTTGCAAATATATGGATGTTTTGGTGGATTTTGGTTTGATTTAATATCTAGGAATGGTATGAAGGTTTCTAGAGAGTTTGGGGAATCAAAAGCCCTCTTTCTAATGAAATTTTATTTTTATTTTCGTTTTCCGCAACAATAAATCGCATTGTATCGACTGATACATTATGTATCAACCAATACAGCACCGAAACATTATTGATATGGACATGATATACTTCCGGCATGATGAAAATGAACGGTATACCGAAACCTCAAAAATATAATATGTATCATCCGATACGTAATGAAAATTTCAACCTTAAGTGTCATGTGTCTAGGTGTGGGTGGCGTCATGTGGTAGCAGTGAATTCAGGTTTTTTATCATAGAATCCATCTCATAGATTGAAAAGTATTTTAGGAGGGGTTTAATGATTAAAGATAGGGATTCTTCTGAATCCCTTTAAATTAGGGGTGCTCAGGTTCGGTTAATCGAACCATGGGCCTTTTTTTTAATCGAATCGGTACAGTCAGTTTTTAGAAAACCAGTAACCGAAACCAATTGGTTAACTAGTTGATCAGTTTGGTTCATCAAATTTTTAGTTTTTTTATTTTATTTTTACAATATATATTATAAAAAAATATATAAATATATAATAGAAAATTATATATATATAAAATATTATGTTTTAAATAATAAATACTATATCATATATTATAAATATATATAATACATATTTATTAGTTTATAATATATAAAAAATATTAAATATATATAATATATATACATAAATATATAAAATATGTAGAAATATATGATACCGGTTGGTTTAGTTAATCGCCGATTTTCTATATTAGTTAACCGAAACCAAATCGATACCTTTGGTTTTTTAAAACACCGAACCGACTGATTCGATTAACTGATTTTTCAGTTCGGTTTCGGTTGATTCGATTTTCAGTTTTTTTTTTTTTTTTTTCTCACCCCTACATTAAATAGTGTGTTATAAGGTTCAAAAGATTGATATATTATAATATATAATTATATATTATAATTGTACAACAGACATTGCATATTTTGAATTTAAAGGAAAATTTTCAATATGTTTAAAAATACACAAAATCTTAAGTTGCTGGAAGAGTGGAAGCGGAAGGATGTGAAACCGGAACAACTTTGACCAACCAAAACTTAAATGACTTTCCCTAAAAAATAATGATAATGAGCAGCTAGATTTGAGCTGGTGGATAACTAAATAATGATGTGAGTTGGTGGAGGATGATTGATTTGGCACTGACAACTGGCACCTTTATTGTGGTGAGTTGGATTGTGAGTCGAATTGTGAATATTATCGTCGGGACGAGCCTGTTAGGAATTTGGATGGGCTCTCCACAGCAGAGTACGCTTCACGAGGGTGAGTGCTGTGGGGAGCACTCTGTGGGAAGCCCATCTGAAATGATCTGTCAGTAGATCTTTTACTTGGCTCAGTTTGAAAAGAGTATAAATGTAAATATATACAGTATAAATATATATAAAATAATATAAAATATAAGGTTTGAAAGGAATAGCGTACATGATAGTGGGATCATTTCCAGCCCGGGCCTGCATCAGGTCCAGATATTTTAATACCGGGCCTGGGCCCAGTACTTCAAGCCTAGCTCAGTATTTATATTCTTAAACATGTTAGACTAGCTGGTACGTGGGCATTGCCGTCCAAATTGAGAAATACAGTTCCACGCCAAATCCATCCTAGGGTTGATAATAGATGGAATGATGCA
The DNA here is from genome assembly GCF_056320005.1 of Nelumbo lutea. Lineage (NCBI taxonomy): Eukaryota > Viridiplantae > Streptophyta > Magnoliopsida > Proteales > Nelumbonaceae > Nelumbo > Nelumbo lutea. The sequence goes on along the minus strand of NC_142686.1, from coordinate 21,526,418 downwards.
AAAGAAGGCACATAGCAAGCCCATAGGGAACACTTCATTCATTGGTTTGACGGTACTCCTACACCCCCATAAACAAAAGACAATCCAAATTCGGTTGCCATTAGACCTGTTCACGGGCCAGGTTTTGGGCCCAACTTTACACTATCTTGGGCTTGGGCTTCGGATCAGGTCCATTAGAATTTTGACAAAAGTCAAGTCCAAGCCCAGCCCATGAATAGGTCTAGTTGCCATGTCTTGCCTAAGGTACACAAACAGGACCCTATAATTTAGAATGAGTGAAGTTGCTAATCTAGTTTTACCAAGTGTCTGTTTGATTCATTTTTGGAATTGGAACCAACATCCTTTGGAATCGGAATCAGAATGGTCTATTTGCATATCCTGTTTGGTTTGGATAGGAGTCGGAATCAAAATTGGAATAAGCTGGACTGAGATCTCATTCTCTAAGGGGAGGAGGGAATGATTATTCATTCAAATTGGATAATGCTATTCCACCATGAATGAGAATGGAATTCCAATTCCACCCAATCAAACAGTTGGAATCGAAATGGGCCCTGATATTTATTGGTGCATGATGACGGACCAAAAGCAAGAGTTCAAGAATATACCTTATTTAAGGTTTCCCCAAACCCAAATCACTTGTCTGTTCTAGTAAATTTCAAACTTTCATGAAAGAATAGACCCTGTTTTTAATACTCCCCTTCAGGTATCTTTAGTTTAAAGGAAGGTCACAGAGGCTTTCTGCCTTTCCATCTGACAGGTTCTACTCAAATCCTATAACCCCTGATCATCAGATCCTATATGAGATTGTAATTTTCACATGATCGAAAGACTACCCACAAAGCAAAAGCAATAAAGTATGAAAGAAAGTGACTTATCAGCTGATTAGGTCTGCTAAGAAGAAACAGTAGGGCGGCTTCTCTCTCTCTTTTAGCGTTCTTCGCTCATGGGAGATACAAGTTTATTGATAGAGTGGTCCAAACTCCAAAGACTCCAAAATCCTTCTTAATTACCCTACACTTCCTACTGACCTTGTTAGTGAATGGTGGTCCTTGCTCTGCTCCTCTACATCATCATTCATCCCCCTTTCTCTCTCAATTATGTAGGGTTGATATCGATCTAATGGGTACTGGTATAAAGGATCGGATCCTACAATAAGTCTGCAGATTAGCCATGATTTGATAATGGGTCTTTGTTGTATTCAGTAATCAGAGTACACAGGAGTGGTTGATTGGGCGGTGGTGCCCAGTGGTAACAGATGACATGTTCCCTAAATCTAATTTCTAGGCCGTTGAACCCATCCTTGTCCATGGGTGTTGGGTTTATTCACTGTTGAGGCACATTTGGTACTGAGAAAGTGAGAATTGTTTGGACCCATGTGCTTTCTTCTGATATGGACCTAAATTGAACATAGAAGAGGTGAAACAAGTCTTGGACTCCTCCAAACCCTAGTATTTTGTTTATAAATATGCCTATGGAACCCATTTTGGACTTTTGTCTGAGCTCACCCTTCAAAATGAGCCAGCAGTCACGACAAAATTTCATTGTTCAGGGTTACAACTTACAAGATATGTTGTTGCAGGGTGAACTGGTAAGATTTATAGACATAATTGGTAAAAAGGGTTGGTCCATCATGATGCTATCAGCCTTGGTTCTTCAATCCAATCTAAATGGTTGAAATCTCCATTTCAGACATGCATTATTGGATGTTTACACTATGGGTTCTATTGAAAATTTTCTTTCTTTTTTCTCCTTTTGCAAGTGATGATATGTCATCATCATCATCAAAACTTTATTCCAACCATATGGGTCAGCTACATGAATCCTGTTTTACAAATTTCTAAACCTTTCTACACGTGTATAATGTTAGAATTCAAAATTTGATTCGGTTGAGAAGCCCGAGAACTGATTCTGAATCTACAAAAGTTATGAGCTTCTATGGCCAATACATAAATGAGCTGGACCTAATGCTAATGGATTTTAATCCAAACCCATTTCACCCTGTCTAGCTGTTTCAAATCCTCCAACGTCATTGGCTTCTTTGTTACTCTTGTCCTTCATTCATCAAAGTTCAAACCATTAAAAGCATCTACCAGCTCAGAAATAAAGAGAGTAGGAAAGAAGAGAGAAAATCTAACTTTGTCTTGCATGCATATGCGTGCATGGAAATGGTCCCCTCCAAGTCTAGAACCTGATTTCCTGATCGTAACCCTAACTAATCCCACCCCTTTAACCGCCATTACTGACTCCTGATCTCCCTACAAAGCTTAAGCCCTCGAAGCCTTAACCATCTCTAAGAATTAATAAAGCCTTCAATAAATTAACAAGGACAAAACCCACAATTGCTTTCTCCCTTGCTTATCTCTACTACTGTTCTGATTTCTGCTCTTATTGTTGTTATTGCTATTATTTCTTTACATCTTGAAAGGCGTGTCATGCTTGCTCTAAGTGCAAAGGGGATCGTAGTGCAAAGGACCTCATAGATATTGAGTCCTCTTTCCCTACTCTCTCCCTAGTCTGAATTCTGATCCCACTTCTGCTTTTCATATAAATGCAAGGATACCCGTCTGCATCCCGTCTCTTCTTTATTTTCAATCTCTTTTGGATGGATAAAGACAACCCATCTCTTCATTATTCTCCTCTTCGTTTCAATCTCTCTGGCTCTTTAATCTAACACTCTCTCTGTTTATTTATTCACTAGTCGAAACATGGATCTAAGCAGGAGCCATTTTCCTTCTTGTCAACATCTCTATATTTGCTTTGGTGGGTTCTGTTTCTCTCTTGCTTATTGACACTCGCCTATGTTGTATGTTGCGAAAATCCTGTTGAATTCTTTTTACCAGTCATGATGAAATCTTCAGTTTCTTGTTGTTATCTCCTTTCCTTACCTTTAAGGGGATATAACATGACTCCAAGATCTTCTCTTTTTGTTCATGAGAGACTGTAGCAGACCCTTGTGGAATAATCATGATGAGATAGTTAACCTGCATTCAAGCTTAGTCCATTTCTCTTCTTGGGCTCTCTTTTTGTGCCTTGAATCATGAAGAGGTTCGTCGTCAACATAGAACCCGTTTTTCTTCTTCTCCTTCTCCTACTATTGGATGTTTCAGGTTCAGACGAAGCGGACATGTCGATAGCTCCAATGGAGCAAAGAGAGCGAGAAGCTTTGTATTCTGCTATTCAAGGTTTCGTGGGGAGGTGGTGGAATGGCTCGGAGCTCTATCCCGATCCTTGCGGCTGGACCCCGATACAGGTGCTGCAGAACCCCACCCTACCAAAAAGACCAAGAAAAACTAAGAAAAGATACGAGCAAAAATAAAAGAAAAACAAATGGAAATGGAAATTAAAAAGTAATAATCAAGTCATACAACTGTTCATAAACTTTGTTTTCTATATATTTTTTTTTTTCTGAAAGCTTTCCTCTAGCTCTGAAAGTCTGAAACTTGTCTACACGTAAGATATTATAATATTGTAAAAGAAAGAGGTCGATTATAGTATTTGTTAAGCGTATTTGTTTGATAATTCATACTCAACAAATCCATTTATGATACAAAAGTTCAGTTATTTTTTTACTTGTTAATGCAGTTTCAAGTACATTAGTTGGTCTGCTTACCAAAAAAAAAGGACGTTAGTTCGGCATTTCTTACCCGTTATTTGGTTGGAAACTGATTTGATATTTCCTTTATTATTTAAGTAATGTTCTCACTAGTCGAGTAATATCTTTTTTTTTTTTTCACTTTCAGTCGCAGAAGGCTCTAGTTTTCAAGCACTAATATGCATGATATCTCACTGTTCATCCTTTACTGTCTCGTTATTACCTTTTATATACTCTGGACTCTGGAGTTTCCTACATTGGATCTCAAAATAAAGAAAATGTTTTGGCTCTAGATCGATTTCCTTGGAAGGTTTACCAAGTTTAATCAGTATATAACTATATATACTTGTTTACAGGGAGTCTCTTGTGATTTCATCGATGGGTTCTGGTATGTCACGGACATAAACATCGGGCCAGTCCACGACAATTCATTACAGTGCACCCATAATGCAGAATTCAGGCCGGAGCTATTTGAGTTCAAGCATCTAAAGACCCTTTCCTTCTTCAATTGCTTTGTCTTTCCTCTCCAGCACCCAAAGTCCATCCCTACTAAAAACTGGGAGAGACTAGCAGGAAGCCTAGAATCCTTGGAGTTCCGATCAAACCGAGGTCTGATCGGACAAATTCCAGCCATTCTCGGCAGTCTTTCAAAGCTCCAATCTCTAGTGCTCCTAGAAAATGGATTAACTGGAAAATTACCGATGAATCTTGGCAATCTGCATAGCTTGAGGAGACTTGTTGTTTCCGGGAACCGGTTTTCTGGTCAAATACCGCCAAGTTTGGGAGGGCTAACTCAGCTGCTGATCTTTGACTCAAGCAGGAATTCTCTATCTGGGCCTTTGCCACTGACTTTTGGAGGTTTGACTTCACTCCTGAAGCTTGACTTGAGCAACAATCTCCTGGAGGAAAAGCTTCCAGGTGAGCTGGGGAACCTGAAGAATCTTACTTTGTTGGATCTTAGGAACAACTTATTTTCAGGTGGGTTGACTCGGTCACTTAAAGAGATGATTTCGTTAGAGGAGATGGTCTTATCTAACAACCCGATAGGTGGAGATCTAATGGGTTTTGAGTGGAAGAATATGCAAAGCTTGATCATTCTAGATCTCTCTAACACGGGTTTGACAGGAGAGATCCCAGAAACAATGGCAGAACTGAAGAGACTAAGATTTCTTGGTCTGAACGACAACAATCTCTCAGGCAGTATCCCTGCGAAGCTTTCAGCCATGCCTTGTGTTAGTGCTCTCTATCTGTACAGAAACAATCTGACAGGAGAACTTAAATTCTCTGAGTGGTTCTATGGTAAGATGGGAAGACGTTTTGGTGCTTGGAGCAACCCAAATCTCTGCTATCCAGTTGAGTTGATGGCAACAGGTCGTATTCCTTTTGGGGTAAAACCATGTCAGCAGGAGGCCATCATTTCTGATGCAAGACCGAGAACCAAGTTGGGGTTGGGAATTGAGAACATGAACCAGAGTTACTATTTAGTGGCTTCTTTGGGATTCTCAAGTGGTGTTATTCGTGGGTGTTGGTGGGTTTTTTTGGTTAAAGAGATGGTGCCTGTGTTTCTTCTCTTGAGTACATTCATATAGAAGAGATGAATGTACAGCTATAGTTTTCTTTCTTTTTCGGTAAACAGCTATAGTTCTCTTGAACTCTTCTGTTTTCCCTTAAAAACTATTTGTTTTTTTTTTTTTTAATATTGTTTTTCGTCTACCTACTAACATGAAATGGATTAGCTTATACCAATTTCCTCTTCAGCTTCCATTTTGTTATGTTCTCTTCTGCAATAGTCCATCGTTTATAAATGAATGCTGGAAGCAATCAAGTTTTTTCTGTTATTTCAAAATTCAAACCAGCAAGCAAGTTAAGACATTGGGCCGGGTGGAACAAAAGCCCAACCCAATATAAGTGGGAAGCATTCCCAGACCCCAGTATATCATATAAATCAAATTCATAGTTTTATATCATATAATGGGGTTGGGCTGAATGTAAAAATCAGGAAAGATCAGGGCCCACCCAAGCAAACTCTGTTGGGGTTTGAAACGATCATACAGGCCAAGCATGTCGGAACTCTAGGCCCGACCCAACAACCCATTGCTTCCAGTTCCCCCAAAGCCCCAAACCAACCAGATAATGCTTCAAACAACGGTCTCGTCTTTTTTCGTGTTCCTGTTTTGATTCTAATCTCTGTCAACCGACAACACTAATGGGAACTTTTGCGAAGGGAAGGAATGAATTAAATTTGGGTTATTGGGATCTGGGTCTTTGATGTTTTCCCAAATGTTATCCATCTTTGATTAGTAACAGAGGAAGCATCTTATTAAAGGAAGAAAGTGAAGGGTGTGGAGAGAGTAGAGTAGAGTCATTACTCATCAGTAAGCAGCTGGCAAGGCTGTACTCGTATTCAAGGGTGACAGTACACCTAATGGCAGGCTAGACTCTGGCTTTTCCTTAAATCCGTAGACTCCAGCACTTTTATGAACCCTCTTGGTTAATGCTTCAAGGTGATGATGAGGTAGCAACCGATAAACGAATTGGCAGATCTGTCAGCTTATATCTGGGTTATTTGCTCTTGGAACTGTCAAAGAGGGAAAAGAAAATAAATAAAAAAAAGGGATAACCATGCATCATGCTTGGTTGGCTGCTGCTAAGGGCTGGCATTTAAGAGGTACGGAGATAGAATTGAATGTTCTTTGGCCTTTATGATGTTTCCTTCTTTATTTGTTTTGTTTCCTACTGAGCATCTTTGCTTGCTTTGATCCTGCCCACATTACATCCTACATCAACTCAAGGGGTTTAACCAGGGAAAGTTGGTGGTCGGCCAGGTCTCTCAATTTATTTCGTGATTTTTGGCGCTGTTTGGAACCAATGTCATTTGGGCCTCGAGAGGTGTTTTATGAGAAAATGGTACTGCATTGGCACAAACCGGATTTCCTGCCCGCTATTCTCTACTCATAATTTTTTATCCGTCCTGAATTGCAATCACACGTGGCCATTTTGAATTGTGAGATGTGTGGCTGCAATAGAAAAACTGGGTTGTCATTGGCATGCTTTTTCTATTTGATACCATTGATTTTGCTTGTATATAGGTATTTTTCGATGCCATGTTAGCATACTTTTGCTATCGATAGTAAAAAAAAAAACGAGAAAACATCAAAAGTGTTTTTTTTAGACCATATCTTTCTCGATTTTCAATGCATGGTCTGAAAAAAACCACACTTGACCAAATATCAGGGAGAAAAAAATGGATTTCAGATTTGGTGCTACTTTTTAAAGAAAATAGCATCCATTCCAAACATCAGCTTTATTTTGTGCTTTTCTTCTTGGGCCAAGTCTACGGTGCAAAGACTACAAGAAATTTATAAAAAAAAAAATGAACCAATGATTAAATGATGCTTTTAACACGATTGGTTATTATTTTAATCTATACAATTTATGATATACCATGGTTGATAATTCTTTAATTTTATAATTAATATCTATTAATCTCATATGTAATCCTTCTCTCTCTAACTCTCTCAAACAAAATGGCGAACACCTATAAGTTAACTAAGATTCATGGTTTCATTAACATGGGAGATAATGTGAAAAGGGGAGATGATCTCTCATTATGGGGGGATGTAACCAAAGTAAATTCGTTCTTCTAGTGCAAGTTTTAGACAAGCACCCCTCTGCCACTAGCAAAACATAACATTTCAAAAACCTTATTTTTTTGGACAAAGAATTTATGGAACCCAAGACCGCAAGGGATCATCTTCACAAGGAAAAATGCGAATAAAATGGGTTAATGTGGAGCTGAGATGGATACGGAAACCAAATTTCCAATTCAGATTTATTATATCATGGATGCATTTGGTCGAGTAAAATGAAAGAAAAGAAATGGGGTTTCCTGAAAATTGTTATTATACATTTTGTTGTCTCTGATTTTTTGTAAATCATCTACCCGACAAAGATGGTAGAGCTCTTCTTTTACACATCAAATCTAACATAAAAAAATGATTTATTTTCATATTGAATACCATTTTGTAGGAAAAGTATTTATTTCCCCTTCTTTCAAGTCCAAACAAACACTATAGCAACTGACCAGTGCTAAATGTGTCTTGGCATTTCTATTACAAGAATATTAGGACTTCAAATGATCAGATTTAATTTGATTTAAATTCAAATCAACATACAAAATATAATCCGTTTTTTACCAGAATCCAATCCAATCAACATACAAAAAACTATTCTTTTTTACTATGAAATTTCTTTTAAAATAACTGAATAAGGTGGTTTCACTTGTTTTGAGATGGTCAACTCATTAGGTAGAAAGGGTGTCTTCTGGTTGGCATGGAGACATGGGGGTAGAAGTAGAACTGTTATTTGCAAAGCAAACAATGATAGGGACAGCGATGATGTATTTAGGCCCCATTTGATTTGCGTGAATAGGGGTTTGGAATTGGAATCGGAATGGGTTATTCCTATTCCAATTGTTTAGTTGGACGGAATCGAAATTCCATTTCTATTCTTGTTGGGATGGCATTTCCCATTTGTAAGAATGATCATTTCCTACCTTTTTTTTGGGAATCAAATCTCATTCCAGTTTATTCAAATTCCTATTTTTATTCTTAACTGAAACAAACAGATTATGGGAATACACCACTCTGATTCCGATTCCAATTCTGATTCTAATTCCATCTACAAGCCAAATAGACCCTTATTTTTTGGTTGCAAAAAGTCAGGAGGTGTGGTTGCGTCAAAGTGACCATAACACACATTTTTTTCACCTTTCACCAATTCAAATTTGGGATTAATTGAAAGTGATGCCTGTGTATCAGGATGTGGAACCAATAGTAATGCCCCACACTAACCGTTAATTCTAAATCAATATTGTCTTAATTTCTAAAGATTTCCAGCCTTGTATGTTCATCAATACCAACCTATTAGGCTAAGCAATGTGCTTTATAAGGTTTTTTCGGAGCTATTAGAATATAGATTATGGATGGTATTGGACAAGACCATATTTCCTTGGTAGAGTGCTCTTGTACGGGGTTTCTAAATCATGCAAATACTATTGTTGCACATGAAGGTCTAGGGCTGGCAATCTTGACCCCAATTCATCCACCTTGGAATAAAGGTTCAAAATATCGATATGCCTGATATATCGGTAGGGGCGTATCGGGCGAATCAATACTATTTTCCTTTTACTTTTTATTTTTTTATTTTTTTTTTCTGAAACCGGTTCAGGGGGGTCAGTTTAGGGCTCCTCCACCCCCTAAACCGGTTAGACCCCCAATACACCCACTATAGGGGCATACCAGAGGGGACCCAGAACGATACGTATCGATCGAGTAACCCATTAGGGTCAATGGAAAAGGGTCAGGGTGGATTGAATCGAGAGTACCCATTAGGGACAGGATGGATTGGGTCTCACAGGTCAGGATGGGTTGGGTCAAAGTCAGTTCTATCTATACTTGTCGAATCTAAAAAAAATTACAACAATTGAAGTAACTTGAACTTAAGTCTCTTAGTGCATTCACATCTCATTACAATTCCAAACCACCACGCCACATGTCATTTTAGTATTAAAAGTGAAACAAAATAGATTTTATTAACTTTCGTGCTCACATGCAATTTTACACAAAAGCAATTTTGTAAAGTAACTTTACGAAAATGACTTTTACGAAAACACTTTTTCAAAAATACTTTTACATGAAAGAACTTTTATAAAAGTACTTTTACACGAAAGCACTTCTACAAAAGCACTTTTACAAAAACACTTTTATGAAGGAATAAAAGCAATTTCACAGAAGTACTTTTACATTAAAGCACTTTTATGAAGTACCTTTACAAAAGCACTTTTATGAAAGCATAAAAGCACTTTTACAGAAGTGCTTTTGCAAAAGCACTTTTACGAAAGCACTTTTATGGAAGTACTTTTATAGAACTACTTTTGTGATGGTACTTATGAAAGCATTTTTATAAAAGTTATACATTTTTTGCAATTTTTTTGTTATTTTTGTAATTTTTGGTAATTTTCTGCATTTTATGCAATTTTCTGGTATTTTTCTACATTTTTCGAAAATTTATGGTATTTTTTTCTGCATTTTCTACAATATTTTGATGCTTTTCTACATAATTTTGGCATTTTTCTGGTATTTTCATGCATTTCTTGCATTTTCTAGTATTTTTTGCATATCTTCTGAATTTTCTACAAAAGTTCTGAATTTTTTGCAATTTTTTAGTTTTTTTTTGCTTTTTTTTTTTTAATTTTCTGAACTTCTTTTGCATTTTTCTACTATTTTCTACATCTATCTACAATTTTTGCATTTCCGGGTATACAGGTTGACCTAACTTGGCTTTGTCACCTGACTTGGTTTTGTCACGTCCCAACCCATTTTTGTATTTATAGGTGATGGTAGGTGGGTTAGTATGGATGAGGGTGATTAAAGGCTAATATAGATGGATCAAGTGGGTCAATATGGGTGGGTCACGATGGGTTAGGGTTAGGGTGGGTTGTGACCCTTTAACAAGGATTAATGATGGGTTATGGTGGGTTGGTGGGTCAATATGGGTGGGTTGGTACCCTTGCCCAACCAACCCATTTACCACCTCTAAATGCCATTCTTTTTTTTGGAAAGTTACATGCTTGGGTAAATGTAGTGGTATTTACCCATGTTTTTTAGGGTCTGTTTGGTTCGCACTTGAAATCGAAATCAAAATATTCTAGAACTGGATTCGGAATGGTCCATTCCCATAGTTTGTTTTGTTCAATCAAGAATGAAAATGGGAATTAGAATCAAGAGGAACGAGATTTCATTCCCGAGGGAGGGGCAGGGAATGGCCATTCCCCCAAATGGGATTCCGATTCCGTCCAACCAAACAGTTGGAACCGGAATAGCCCATTCTGATTCCAAACCCTTATTCGCGAACCAAATGTGGCCTTAATTTCTTAGGTAAATAAGATAATGACCATTTTAGCCATAAACAACCATTAGTAGAAGGGGCAATTTTGTCCCATGCAAGTGTTGGCAACTTTCCCCTACTTACCCACCTAAGAGATGGATATGATACCTAAGGAAAATAAATTATTCATGAACCCCACATAAATATGAAAATAGAACATGAGTATCTTGGTCAATGGGGGACCAAAATTCAATTGACCAACTTTCCCCTTCTCAAGTAATTGTGCTTGGACAGATAAGTATTTCCCAAGTAAAACTTATCCAACTAAGTAAACTTATCTAGGTAAATAGATTTCTGAAAAACAAAGGGGCCTTAGGGATTCCCATATTTGCACCTCTTGATGTCATAATGAGAGATTGAGCTTGATAGCAACAAGCCAGTCACATCTATTGCAGGTCAAAATGGCTTGAACATCATCAGTACTCAAGCAACTTTGGGAAGGAAGAAGAACAAGTAAAGAGGAGAGAGAGAGAGTTAAAGCGTTTGTTTGGAACCGTTGCTGTTGCTCCAGAAAATGGCGCTACATCAGCGCCATGTAGGAAAAAACAGTGCTCCAGGAAATAACCTTATGTTTAGAACCATTTTTCCACAGAAAACGGTGCTCCAAGCCATGCCTTGGAAATCGGGAAGGCATGGCTTGGAGCAACGTCAAATTTGTCGTTTCTTGGAGCTACAGCTCGTTGCTATCAACAGGGCAGTGGATAATGGGTAGAAGTGCAAAAAACATTTCTTGGAGCATTGGTACCAAATAGAAAAAGTTGTTGTTGCTCCAGGAAATGTCCTAACTGGCAGCAACAATTCCAAACTAAAAAAAGGCACCGTGCTCTAAGCCACACATCAACAGCACCGTTATCTGAGATAACATTTTTTGATGTAGTGCTGCTATTGCAGCATCGATGTACAAAATCAAGGGATCAATAGAAAAGTTAATACAATTTGGTCTTCACTCACCTTCTCGAAGATTAGATTTGTTTTTCTTTTTTTTTTGTGAAGATTATATTTGGGTGTTTGTGCACTTCTATTTATATTTTTCTATCATTTTCTTAAAACACCTCAAATTTCAAACCCAATTTCCCTCTCTTTCAACTCTAATATTTGCATTTGTATCGTTGACATCGCATGGCCTAAGGTGGGTGTTGCTGCTAAATATGGAACCGAGGGCAATAACATAATTTCTAGTGTTTGAGGCCGACGAGTCCAACCTACTGAGAGAAAGAAGATGTCAGAGACTCCGAGAGTTATTCCAAGGTGAAGGCTTTGACTGTCAAGTTAACAGAGTGCTCTGAGGGGTCAGACCAAGCAAGAGAGGAGACTTAGAGTTTGAGTTCCGATTTGTATTTACCTCAATGTGGGAGCCCCTTTTTATAGTTAGAGTTTCCAGAGATGAGTAGTTAGGAGCAGGTGACGGCAGTTGGTAGTGGTTAGTGATGGATGGTCAGGGTGCGTCTGGCCGATGCCCCGTGTCAGGACCCATAGGATGGCTGGGATGGATCTGACTGATGCCACATGTCAAGATCTGCATATCGGCCAAATACACTTACATTAGTGGGGTTTTTATTAGATTTGGGTGTTATCTATTCTTCTTTTCTTTTCTTTTTCATTTGCACTTTTTCTTTTCTTTTATGGGTTTTGGAGACTTGATCCGTTCCATGCAATTCTTGCAATCATAATTCATTCTATTTCTCTGGTTTTGGTGTGAAAAGCAATTTTCCATTGTAGAGAAGAAGGAAATTTAACGGTTTCATTCGTTTAGGGGTAGAGGGACTATTCAACTTCAGTCATTTAGGTTTCCTTGATCTTTCTTTTAGGGTCCATTTGGTTGTTGAAAGGAAATATGTGAGGGAATTCACTTTCCAGTGTTTGATTAATTGTTCAGAAGATTAAATTGGATAAGATGAAACTAAGTCTATTAAAACTAGGGGTGAGCATGGGTCGGTTTGGTTCGGTTTGGTTTCATGGAAGAATTTAGTGTAGGGGTCGATTCCAAGTTTTTGGAATCGGAACCTACCCTATGAAGGTCGATTCCAAGATCGGTTCTAGCCTTGGTGGTTCTAGGTTTTTTTATATCGGAGCCTACCCTATGAAGGTCTGTTCTAGCCTTGGTAGTTCCAAGGTCGGCTCCAGGGTCTACCAATGAAACCTGTTCTTTTTTTACTCCCCCCTCTTCAAAAAGAAAAAAAAAAAAAAGAAACATGTTCTTTAAAAACTTGATTTTCAATAAATATAATATATAGTTTAAAACTTATATTAATTTTATTGATTAAATTGAGTAACTTAATATGTAGATTATCATTATATGGTTCAAAACTTATAATTTAAATTTAAATTTTGTAAACATTAAGTATATTTTACATTACTTATTTTACACATTCAAATATTAAAATGAAAACAAATGATGAAATCACTTAAGTAACTCAATGGTCAGGTGAGACCATAAGTGCTTGGGTTCAAATCTTCACATCCCCAAAAGTATTTTGGGGTTTATTTCAAGGCAAGTTCAGCTCCAAGACAGGTTCCACCAAAGCCAACCGAGGTTGATTTATCGGGTTGGTTCAGATAGTCAAACTGTTTGACCTAGAAGCCAATTGTGTTTATGGGTCCATTTTTAAATTGGACTGATTTTTTTGAAAAAAAACATCAAATTGGTCAGAGAACCATTGGCCTAGATGGTTGAACCGCCAAACCATTCAATCCAGACATTGGTTTGTGGTTTATTAAAAATATTTAATTTTTTAAGATTATTAATAGAGAACAAATGAGATTAGGAGATGGGGGAGAGATTGAGACAAGACCTCAAATCTAAGATGACTGAGATTTGAGAGAGAGGGAGGCGAGATCTGAGAAAGAAAGAAAAAGCTCTGAGATAAGAGAAAGAGAGAGTCATTGCCGTCATCATCGATTCATCGCCAGTGAACGGCGCCTCCTCCTTGTTTTTCTTTCTTTCCTTTCTTTCTTATTTTTCTTATCGGACATCCAATTACCATATATATAGCAACGCAATTTGTTTAATCGACTGAGCTCTCATTGTGTCTGCATCCTTGGTGACTGGCGTAATGCAATTGAGAGTATTAATTTCAAGTGTTGTTGTGCGTAGTCTTTAAGGGTCTGGTTCCTGGGTCGAATGGTCCGATCGTCTGGTCCAAACAGACTGTTTGCTTTGACAAAAAATAAAAAAAAAATTAAAAAATAAAAAGGCCAAAAATTGTTTTCATATCAAACAGTTTGATGGTTTGACCGCCTGAGTCAGTGATTCACTGATCAAATCAATAGTTTCTGGCCAAATAATGATTTAAGGGTAAAATGGAACCGATCATGTGATTGATTCCTGGTTTTTCCAGTTTGACTGTCGAGTCCGATCCGGTTTTGAAAACATTGTATTCATTACACTTAGGCCTCGTTCATTTTGGGGATTTTGGAGGGAGGAGTCGGTCAATGGAATTTGATTCCCATTTATCAACTCTCCTATGTTCTTTTTCAAAATTTAGGTGGAACCCATGGTAAATGTCTTCCCTTGGGTATCATTTACCCGAGAAAGTATTACCCTTCTCCCACTTGGAAAAGATAAGAGTAAATGCTCAAAATATAATATATCAAAAATGCCCATTAAAAAATATAATTCAAAAAGTGTGGACATGGACCAAGGGTAAAAATGACAAAAGATAGAAAAAATAACCACTTACTTGAAAAAGTGGGTGAGGCAAAAGAACATGGGGAAATTGAAAACTCTCATTTACTCGAATAAATTTAACAAAAAAAAATATAAATAAAAACATTTACCCGATAAATGTTTCCTAGAAAACACTAATTACCGGGGCAATTGGCCTCTTTCTAAACGAACAAGGCCTTAGTATTAATTGCTTCTTTTTTTATTATCTTTCTTCTTTGTTAAACATTTGAGTTGCGGCCCTTGTTTTGGTCCGATCACATGTTAGTTGTCCTGATTGTCTAGAGTGGAAGGACAACCTGCCAAATTTATTGATGTTCTATTCAAATCAGACATTGGGATATGTATGTTTTGGATATCAAAGATTAACATATCTCTCATCTTTGTAAGATTGGGTTTGGATATACACCTATCCCAATTCGGTTTTGATCCATTTGCAGGCCTACAGAATATCCATTATCCATGGTATCTTAGGCATGTCATGCATTATCCTTGCAGGTTTGAACAATATTCCTATGAAGTAGGATTTAAAGGTTTATAATAATGGATAAGCTTTCAAAAGTAAAATTAATTAATTTAGGCGTGTATTGGACGACATACTTGGTTTTGTTTTGAAAAAAAGAAAAAAATAACAAAAATTATATTATTTTGGTGATGTGGCATTTTTTTTTTAATTTTAAAAGCAAAATCAACCATATTGTTAAACATCCCCTCAATTATTTCCTTTGCATTGTCCTTACAATAACTACTTGAGTCATGAGTGGCTCGGCAATCAAATGCATTGCATCCTTATTAATTTAATGGTTATCTCTCAATCTATTTTCTACCAAAATGAAAAAAGTCAAGTGATTTGCAAATGCAGTCTGGAACTGTTACCGATGGAGTCAAATTTGCTCTTTGGCTGTGTTTAGTTGCAATGCAAATAAATTTGCACTGCTGCAAAACTATGACAATACAAATAATTTGAGTATAAATTCTGACCTATTTTTATTTTAAATTTTAGTTTATTTTGTTTGATTTCAGTACAAATGAAATAAATTAAGACATGGAACAGAATAAAGTAAAACCCAAAACAAAATTAAATGAGAACTTACATTTTTTTTTATTTGCACTCCTATGCATTTATACTAGTGTAACTAAATTTACACTGCAACAAAATACAGCATTAACAGCACACTTTGCACCAATCTCACAGCAAATCACAGCCGTATATTGAGTTAAGAATATGGATACCAATATCAATTATGAGAGGTGTTCTCGATGAACGGCTAAAAGAAGTAAAGAACTGTGAGATTAGTCCATTCTATGAAGAGTAAATCTGGATTCGTTACCAACATACAAGAATATGCGACCAACATATAGCTTACAAATGACGCATAGACATACATCTCAAACTTGATTGCCGTATACCCCATCAATGTCAATATATAAATATGAAACATGTCAGATGTAAAATTGTATATATAAATAATTATAAAATTATAATAAAAATGTAAGGTCGTATGAACAAAAAGTACATTTTGTGGCATTATATTATTTAGGTGTAACCATGTAAAAGGGAAATTCCGGCCTTTTTGGACCTTTTTGTTGGTTCCACGGGGCTACACTACACACCATGACGATGAGTAGCCCTAGTCCATCCCCATCCCTGTTGAAGGTGGTATTCGATCCCAAGTCTTCGTTGCAACCAGTCAACAACTGAGTTAGTTGGTACTTTTTTTTTTTTTTTGGTAAATTGTTGAAATCTCCCTTCAAGTAACTACATGGATATATATTTTGGACATTTTCATGCCTCTTATTAGAGGATTCTAACAAGGGGATCTACTTGCACCTATATTAAAAAGTCCAGAGGATGTGATTGCAATACAAAACTTCAGGGGAGGTTATAGCAATTTACCCTTATTTTTTGGCCAAATATAAGTCCTTAGATATTTTGTCCCTAAAGGTGGGCGATGTCGTGTTGGCCCGTGGGTTGCCACGGGCCATGCTATCCTCCCCGGTGGAAATTTTGGGGGTCGGCTCGACACGGCCCAGGCCCAAGCGGGCCCGTGTCGTGCCATGCTGGCACACAGACTTGGGCCAGGCCGTGTTGTAAGCCATGCCGTGGGCTTGGACCGTGCCGGGCTGGGCCACAGGGCAGGCCTTAGGCCTAGGCCGAACCGGGCTGCACTATTTTTTTATTTTTATTTTTTTTTGAAAATTTTGATTTCTTTTCTAAATAAAATTGTAAAACTAAAATATTTAACTTTCCTATGAACTTTGGAAATTAGGGACTATTTAAAAAATTAAGAAATGTGGAATCTAAGTTATTTAATACATAAATGAAAAAAAAAATACTTAACCAAATTGAAATAAGAATGACGGAATAACAAATTGGAAGAAAAATATGAATTTTATTTCATTTAAATTTGAATGGTACAATTAGTGAATTACAAATACAATGATTGGATCATTGCATACTTGGATGAATGAAATATAAAAATAGAATAAATTAATAAAATATAAAAAATACAATATGGTTACAAATTAAAAATATAAAATTACATTGTTAAAAAAATTAAAAAAAAAATCAAATAAATTAAATAAAATTTAAAAATTTTATAATAATTTGACAAAATCAAAAATTCTACAAGTAGTCAAATTCATGAATCATCATTTATGACTTTCATCATCTGCTTTGGGTGAAATGTCCGGTGTTGTATCATGCCCTCCCTTGTCTTGTAATCTATCTTCTGCATCTAGCCAATCCTTGAAACAGATGCACATCTCTATGCTCTCATCGTTCGCGCAGTTTCTTTTGTCATCCAACACCTTGGTACTCGCACTAAAACAAGATTCCGATGCAACTGTAGACACCGGAGGGGTTTGTAGATCATGTGCCATGGCGGCAAGAACTGGATACTTTTTCGAGTGTTCACTCTACCAGGCTAAAATATCAAAATTATTTGATACTTCACTTAAATTAGAAAAAAATTGCTTCCAAATAAAATTTAAGTTCAATAAATAAACTTGTTATAGAACTAGTAGATTTCTGCCTTCTACTTATTAAATAAAAAAGCTTTTCTCTTCTACTAATGGGCTCAAAGTCAGAAGGAGAAGAAGAAGAAGATGGATAAGTTGTAGGAATATTTCCAACAACTTCAGATTCATACAAACTGTACATTTCAAATAATAAATTATTAATTTCTTTTTTTATTTCCTATATCAATATTCATATTTTCATAATATGTTTCAAGTAAAATATCTAAACCATCTTTCCTAACCCTAGGGTCTAATATTGTAGCTAAACAATAAAGGGAAGAAATGTTCTCCCAATATTTTTTAAATTTATTTTCCATAATTTCAATAATACATTAAAATTGTGGATTATTTCTATAATTGGAAAAACAATCACTAATTACCATTAATTGATATGGTAAATTACAACTAGTTGGATAATAAATTCCAGATAATTCATTTGTTGTATCATAAAAATGTTTTAAAAAATCTCTTGTATAGACTGGCATTTCCCTGTCTTCCTCAAATATCATATCATTAGGCATTTTTAAATTATAAAAATCAGAAAGATTTTTTTATGAGATATACAAGTTTCTAACATAGCATAGGTAGAATTCCACCTATGCTTTACATTTAATATAAAATGTTTATATTTTAAACCATAATTTTGGCATAAATATTTAAATTCTTGTTTTCTTGCCTTTGAACTTTATATATATATATAAAATACAATTTCTAATTTTTGAAATATGATTTGAAATAATATTCAAGGCATCTTGAATACATAAATTTAAGATGTGACCTGCACATCTAATATGAAATAATTTACCATTTAAGCATGGTTTTAATTGAGATTTTAAAATATTTATTGCAGAATCATTATTGCTAGCATTATCAAAACTAATAGAAACCAATTTGCTTTCTATTCCATAAGCATGCAAAGTATTTAAAATACTTGCAGCAATAGTTGGACCACTATGTGGCCATTCAAGCCTAGTAAAACTTAAAATTCATTTATTCAAAAGCCAATTTTCATCAATGAAATGGCTAGTAAAAAAATATAACTAATATTAAATTTGGATGTCCAAACATCCGAAGTAATTGCAACTTTAGAATTAAGATTGGCTAACAAAGAAATTAAATTTTGTTTATATGAATAAAAATTTTTTAAAGCATCAGTTCTTATAGTATTCCTATAAACTTTTTTATATTGTGGGTTTACAAAACTATGCAACCATTTTTCTAGCTTTGGATCTTCAGCTAACATAAATGGTTATTCTGCATGTAGAATATACATAGCAAGTTCTTGTCTCATTTTTTCTTGTGAGTATCTAAAAGTACCAAAACTAGTCCCCCTCTCAATTTGTGTTTGGGTTGTTTCTCTCTCTTGATCTTCCTTTCGCTCATGTGTGAGAAAATGTCTGCTCAGATAACCCATACCACCTTTGCTACAATAACTAAAATCTTTCCTACATTTTTGGCAAATGGCCCTTTTCCCCTTCCCCCCGATATCCTCTACTTTGAAAACTTTTCAAACCGGGCTATTCAGCTTAGAAGCCCTCATTTTTCCCCTAGTATCACTACTACTGGGGGTGAAAGTTCCACTTCCATCAAACACATCAGTGTTAACACTAATACTATCGTGATGCGATTGAATGTCATCCATGGTGAACATGTTGGGGAATCAGTTTTGAGAAGGGCCGGCCATTTTATTTAATTATAAAAAGATAAAAATTAATATAATTCGACTTGCCCGGATTGCTAGTTCAAAATCCCAACTTGATTTCAACGATTGAAGCCTTTCAACGTCCAAGCCTCCCAAATTGAGATACTTGAGTTGGTTGAGCAAGCCTTGTTCTTGTTGAAAGTCAAATCTTCGATAAAGTTGAGACTTGAGAATTAGAGAATGCAGAATCAGACAATCAGCTAATCAAAATTTCTCAGATTGTAGATAATTGAGAATGTATGAGTATGAGAGAGAGAGAGAGAGAGAGAGAGAGAGAATTAAGAGAAATGTTGAATTGGTGTGATGAGAATGGTGGAGGATAGGGCTATTTTATAGAAATTGAACATAATTCAATTGCGCAAAATACCCAAAAAAACTATCTGTTATTTAGTTGTTGGAATGGGTATTTTGGTCATTATAAAGCTACTTATAACTTTACCCAAATGCCCCCTAAACTAGTTGTTATATAAATGTTGGGTGGCATTTATGTCATTTTTTCAACCTCCCATAAGCAAAAAATAGAAATACCCCCCTAATATGGCTGTTTATAGCTGTTGGGGGGTATTTTTGTAAACCCCCTCCCCCAAAAGCTGAAACTAGCCGTTGAGCTCCTTTGGGAGAGGGGGGCCCAATGGCTATATTCCCGAGTAGGCCAAGCGTGGCCCATTACGGGCCTAGCGGGCCGCGCTGGCTCATGGGCCTCAAACCCCCAACCCAACGAGGCACAGACATCCATGTCGGGCCTGGCACGGCCTGTTAGCCATTGTACCGTGCTAGGCCCAGCCAGTCGAAAATCATGCCGGGCCGTGGGCGGCCCGGCCCAATTTACACCTTTACATTTACATTTAGCCCATGTTTTATTCTTTTATTGTTTTATCTTTCCCTCATCAAGAGCCTTCTACTCGCATCAAATCACTCAATAGTTTTAGTTGTCCGTATTCTATGACCGTCTCAGTCATCTACAATGCAACAAATCATAGAATTTCTTAAAGCCACATAGAAAAAATCATGAAATTTTATGTAATTTTAAAAATTTATACTATTTAATTGTTGTTATTCATTTTAATCTGAAATTTTAAGATTTTGAACAAAATAAGTGTCAAAATCCGAGCATTTAATCACAGAAAATTCAAACCCATGAACTATAGAAGTATCAACTTGACACGCCAAATGGTGCCAAATGCTTCAATAATGGACTATGGTTGCATCATAAACAGTGCCACTAGGGCACTCATTAATCTACATGAGGCAAACCTTAGGCTTGAGAATGGTTTGTATCCCTCAAACAATACATATCTCATCCATTATCCACAAAAACAAAAATCTTATCTTAGCTATCTGTTATTATAATAACATATTCGGTGTAAGGAGTAAATCCATCCGGACTTTTTACAGGTTGAGCTCTCGAGATAACCCCACTTAACCCCACTTGGCCTTTTAGATCATTACCAGTTTTGCATAGTGCAAGCTGCATGCTGCATGCATGCTATTGGCTAAAGAGCCATTGCCCTTTTATGGTCTCAGCTATATCCATGTTCCCGGGAAAGGTAGACTGGATAAGGATTGATGTATATAAATATCTTGCGTTCCAAGTGATTTATCCTAAAATACTCCCAATATGAATTTGTCTTATATGGCTGGTCCCAAAAGGTTGCATTCAAATTGGTAGTCGGTATTAGAACTTTTGTCAAACTCTTATGATTATAATCCCTCTAATTTGTTCTTGAAAAATAGAATGGTGAAAAAGGATTTATACAAGTAGTTTATTCATATAATTGGATTAAGACTTGAATGATGATGATTAGGTATGGCAACGAGGTGGGTTTGGGGAGTGCTTTATAAATTATAAATCTTACCCGTCTTCTTAAACCTTCAAATTTATACCCATCTTAAAACCCATAGCGAGTTAGATTTTGAGGATCCAAACTCTTTTTATACATGAAAAATGCAAAACTCTCCCTGTCTCTGACCCTATTCTTTTCACATTTAGGGATAGGGAAGATTGGGTTCAATTTCTTATTATTTCTTGCTATATATAGACAATAAATAAGTAAAATAATATAGATAAATAGAAAATTTTCCAATTATTTGATTAAAACATGGAAAAAACATATAAACTATCAATTATACTTTATATAAAATTCAAAACATTATTAAATTCAATACCTAATATATAAAGTTCATATGATTTTCAATAATATACAGGTCAGGGAGGGTTGGGTTTAGTCTAATACCATACCTGTACCTGTACCCATATAGGTTATAAAATCTCAAAATCTGTCATATTCCAATATTTATACTTCTGGGTAAAAATTGCCATCCCTAATGGCGATAATTTCAAATATAAATTGAAATAATGCAAATTTTCAAACTACTAAAAATAGCAACTTCCAAGAGCAAACATGGGTTGCATTCATGAGTGGTAGCTCTATACAACCTAACATGGTACTTTCCCTGAATGTACCACCTTTTCTATTGGCCGTATCATGTTTTCCACACTTCAGTGGAATAAAAATAAAAAGAAAAAAAACAGGATAACAACAAAAGATTTGTAGAGGACCAACAAGGCCTATATATTGTAAAGCATAACAAGAATACATTAAGCTAATTGATCTATATAATTCTTTCAGACTTCTTTAATTATACACAAATGCAAGCTTCAAATGGATGTTCAACCTTAGATTATACCTTTTTTCCTTCAATAATTGAGCTCCAGCATCTGGTTTTGGACACCCAGATGGTTATATCCTGTTAATAAAGTAGAGGCTCAGCCTATGCCTAGGCATTTATCTAATAGCAAATAAAGATATATATTAGCTTATAATAGACTAGACTTGGGTTAGGCATGGTTAGCAATAGTCTGGCCGAGGGCCAAAGATGGGACAAGACTGCAAGCACAAGTTCAGCGCAATAATAAGAAATTCAAGAAAGCTTGACTCCATTTTACATTAACAGGGCCAAGTTTGTAACTGGCTTGTGTGGACACCCACCAACCTCATTAGTTCCTTACAGGCAGGCTTGACAAGTGGTGACACCTACCCTCAACAATACAGAACAAGACAATCAATTAGATGACAAGGAATTAATTAACAAGATCAAGAACCAGTTCTAAAAAAAAACTATATCATTCTCTTTCACATTTCCATTTCATGTTTTGCGTATGGTTACTGATTATATAGTGGCCAAAATCGGCCAATCTCTCTCTCTCTCTCTCTCTCTCTCTCTCTCTCATTTGGCTTTGCGTATGGATTCAATGCACATCTCTGGAAAGGTTGGAAGAACTCCTTCTCACTGCACTATTACCACACAACATGACAACACCAGACAAACCCAGGCAGGCTGGTGAACGTATAGTTTTCTTATGAGAGAATGAGATAAGCGCTGCTGAGTTCATCTCATGCATCCCCACCAACTTCTTGAGCCGTCGACGTCGGCGGCTGCTCTGGACGGGCCACCGGTATTTGGGATTCGCAAATGGGTATTGAAAAAATCACCCGTTTTTTCCGGCACTATTTCTTGTAAGATAAACAGAAGGACCCCACTTACCCAAGAAGAAGGCCGAGATCCATGGTGATGAAATTGTAACCTCAGTAATCCCGTCCCGCCATTGCCGGAGTGTCACAACTCACAACCGTTCATAACGGTAAAGGGCCCCAACTACTTCACTTCTAAACGTTGAAAGTGCTCAGATAAGCTTCCAAAGTGCATTCAATTCAGATAATTTGTTATTGAGTTGGTTTGTTCCAAACTGTAGGCAAAGGATCAAACCCGGCCCCTGCCCTTCGGCCATGGTTCATGGTTGCAGAATTAATGCAGAGAACTCTACGCCAACCCAGTAACCCTAAACGCACCCAATCAGCCCCAGCTCTACGAAATTCGAGGACGCACGACGCAGATCATAGAAAGATGTGAAAAAAAATGCTAAATACTCATTAAAATAAGACCAACAAGTTAAAATATATTAAAGCTTTATAATTAATCTGCATGGAGCTTCAATACAGGCAATTTGAGAATTTGTTCTTATTAATTATTATAGGGTTCTAAACCATTATAACTTTATAGCAAGCTCTGATGGTTATTAACCATGATCTCCTCACTGCTTTTTCAAATTAATTCTGATAAAAAATTATATATATACTTTACACATTTCTAAAACATCTGGGCATTGTTGTTGTGTGTCTTTCATTGATTGTAAAAATAAATTGCGTAAATGAAACTCTGATGGGATCCATAGATTTGCAGACTAAACCACCTAGGAAATCTCTTAAATCAATTTAATTAGTGTTAATTTTGACACTTGGAAGATCTCTGTATTACTGATCAAACTGTATATCAGAATGGTCTTCATTGCTGCGATCCAAATGTATTGCGATATCGAATGATTAGCATCCAATATAATAAGCGTGTCAATCAAAGCTTGAAATCTGTTATTTTTAAGCAAAGCATAGTGATCTCGTATACCAAGTCAGCCTACCTTGGTAGTTGGTACACTTAAAAAGGCGATTATTAGTTGAATATATCTGAAGTATCCATCACTCCATTGATTTGTTTTTTACAAAGAGATAATAAGGATTGGAGAGGAAGAAAGAAGAAACATTCAAAGCACAAAAACTCAAGAGAGAGTTGTTCTCAAGACAACGATGTAGACCTTCCAAGAGCTGTTTCATATTATTAGATTTTTTCTGGTATAAAGTATTATTGACTGTGCAGCTGTAATTCCTTCAAATCAGCTACTTGGCCCTCCCCAGTCCCCACACCTCAACATCCTTCCCAAGCACCCGTTGCTTGTGTTTCCTTGTTTCCCACAAATCCCTCTCTCTCTCTCTCTCTCTCTCTCTCTCTCTCTCTCTCTCTCTCTCTCTCTCTCTATATATATATATATATATATATATATATATATATATATATATCAATCTATCTAAGACTACATATTAAAGTTTCAATATCGTATGAACCACACTCTTGACCACTGTAAAGGGAACTTAATTACCTTATATGTATATATTCAAAATTTCAGAGAGGATGACGAAATGGCCTAATAATTATCTAAGAATTTGCCTAATTCCTAGACTAATCAAGGGAATTAGGTATTTATGACCAGGACCCATCATCCAATTAAGTCCATTTAGGGGAACTATAGCATGATAGAACAAATGGGATGAATCATCTCTCCTTAAGGAATCTCACGTGGGGCCTAGTAAATGGTTGGGTTGGATTGCTCCATCCACACCAGAAACCACACAACTTGCTCTTTACGTGGTAGGTTGTATCATTCATGTGTGGGGACCCTAAACCACAACAGTCTGATGAGGAAAAAAACGTGCAAGATTTTTATCTTGATCATCATCTTGTCTTGAGATAAACCAAGCATAATTAATGTATTGTGAAATCCATGCTCTATGAGTTCAGTGGGCTCTCCTTGACTTTGTTTCTTTTCATTTTAAACTATTCCTATGCCCCCAGACTTTGACTGAAGTTGGGCTTCTTTCACGCACAGAGAGACATTCGCCCTTGGCAAGTGAAACATGTATATATGAAGGAATGAAGGGTGCGTGCACATTGATCTCAAAGCAAGGACACCCTAATTATGGTCTATGAATTGCCACCAGTGACGTTGAAGGTGCACCTAAATGATCAGGTGGTTGAGGCCCACCTAGTCACCTCTACCATGTTAAATTCTTTATGGTCCAGAAGACTTTTCTATATGCTTCCATTACTCTTTCAGACCATAACCATAATCACTTATCATATATAGTCCTTGTACGTATGACCCCAAGAGAAATTAGACTGTAATTGGGTTGATTTCATAACTAAACTCCTCTTTATAACCACCCATAATACTATTTCTGAGATCAAATCAACACATCCAAACAAGTTTCATTTTTTGCACCATAACTATTAACAAGAGAAAAGCTTGGATGTTTGGAAAAATACATGGCTGGCTTGCTGTGGTGTGGGGTAAAAGAGTAATTGCAATGTACGTGGGCTAGACTGCCCAGAAATTTCGTAGAAAATTCCCTTGGCAAGTGCTGGATGAACTTAGGCGGCACCCAACCTTTCTCTTTTCCTACCGTTGACATATATATATATATATATAATATTCATATTTCTTATTATCCGTTGGCGTGTGTTTCACTTTTCTAGCTTTCTTCTTTTCCTGACAATCTCTCTCTTTTTTCCTTCCCCATGCACATATAAAGCCTCTCCTCTTCTTAAGATCAAAAAGTTCCAACTCCACCCAAAACAAGCTCTCTATCATATGGCTTCTTCTGTCTCTTCTACTTCTTCTTCTCAACCTGCATATCTGATCTCATGCTGTCTTCTACTTCTTCTGCTCCTTTCTGGGTTCTGCACTGCAAGTCGACTAGGAAGAATGATGAACTTAGATGGGCCGTCGACGAATCCAGAGAATTCAGTTCCTCGCCGTCAGACTTACCAACGAAGCTTTCACTTCCAAGGAGAGTTTTTCAACTTCTTCCCCAAAGGAACCAGGGTTCCTCCTTCTGGTCCATCTAAGAGGCATAATTCAGCGGTTGCTTCTACTCGTAACTGAGTAGTTAACCAATCTGTGCCACAACCTTTTCTTTCTTCTTTCTTCTTTCTTCCTAGTTATTTTATGGGTTTGTCTTGACATATCAATGAGGGATTGTTTGATCCGATGGAAAGCTAACGAATTCGGATCACAAAAGGAGCAGAGTCCTGGGTTTGGTACGTGATTCTTCTTTGTATATATATGTAGAACAGAAATATATTTATTTGTTCAAGCATTACAAGTGTAATCGATCAAACCTGTAATATTAAGATATATCATATAATATACTCATTTAAGCTTTTCGTTTGTGCTGATCAGTTTCTGAACATTATTTGGTTATGGGTCTGCAGTCTGCTATATGATCTTGATTAGTTGACTAACCACCAAGCTAACTCTCTGCTATCTCTATTTTCTTGAGTTTGAATTTAGAAATAGAAATCCTGGTTTTAATCAATATTGAACAGCTAGCTACCTTATTGTCATTGATATCTACTACAAAGACACGTTGTTTCTTCTCTGATGAAATCAAGGACGAACATTTCAACGATATTTCAATGATGTTGATCTCGATCAGTTTTTGGGGCAAAGAGGTGGGGACTGGGGAGGGGGGGGGCGGTCTTTGTCAGTGTCTTGGTTAGAAACTCTGTTGCACCCATCAGCAGCTACTGTGGCACCATGACAAGCTCAAGATCTCGTTCCCATAACTAATAAGTGGGAAACGAAAGATAAAACAAGGCTATCCATCCACCTAATTAATTAGCTTTTCTCCATTAACTATTGCTGAAGTAGGATAGTTGCTGAAAGCATTTTAAACAAGTAACTTACTTTGTTTATTAATATATTCAATAATCAGTCTAATCCTTAATTTGACACTGTTGGCATGTGATTCATATATCTTCTTCTTTACTATAATCTTTGACACGGTTGAGCACTCGAAGAAGAAAATAATCTAAGCTGACAACCGTTGGATCAGAACCCAAGGGGGTTGGTTCATGAAACACATGGTTTGGCTACAACAATCATATAGGTAAATCATGCAGTGTTCATCTGTGATGGTGCGGAGACCGTTTGGTTGATGGGTCCCCGTTCGGTTTTGATGTAACCATAATTATATCATGTGCCGTAGAGTTGATGATGACTTTGGCCAAAATATGTCTACGTACGTGATAGCAGTTGGATCACATGGCTGACCTATGGATGAGATAGGAATGGAATATCCTATGTATGTATCTCATCCTTTTCATATGTGCATCATAATATGATGCTCGCACTCCTCTTTTCTTAAGAAGTGGTGTTTGCTTTTTGCTTCTCCCTCTAGATTTGCAAACGATTTGCACGTGGTAATTTTAATGGTATGGACTGAAAGCGCCCACGTACCCACTTAGGCGCAACAGCCCTTTCACATGGCAAAAGAAGGATCCTTTGTTTTAGGAAGAAAGCTAATGAAATTTCAAAATTGAAAAACTTCAACGTTGTACTAATCAGATTGAAGAAGTCAAACAAAATTATTTCTTCAACTACAGAAGTTCAACCTGCAGATAGATTGAACCAAATTGGATCATCATTTACGATTCCTTCTCGGTTCTGTCCTTGAACCATTGATCTAGACAGAAAACCTCAGTCTTTGTAAGTTGTAAAGAAAACAAGAAGAAACCCACTATTAATTTCAATTCGAAGCTGTTGCTTACTGCAGAGTGAGTGAGTCACAACTCAACCAACAATGACTCGCTAAATTATAGTAACACCCCTATCTTTGTTGGGAAGTCGGTGAGACCAAGTCAGACATAAGAAACCCACTGCCTCCACATCAAATCTCCCCATTTTCTACGCCCCAACAAACCCACTGCCTCCACATCAAATCTCTCAGTAACTAACTCGTAACTGCATGAGAAATCCTTCAACTTTAAATCTCTCAGGTCAGCTCTGATAAGTACTAACATTCCACTATCATACCCATCTCCCACCACAGTTCAGACTTTAGAGCTCACTAAAGACCGATTAAATACGGACTCTCTCTTCATGGGTTCTTACAAAATCTTGCTCTTCCTAGTTCTCTTCCCTTGTTCTGATCTATTCCTCTCTGTGAACTCCATCGAGTTCGAGGTTGGTGATGACAAAGGCTGGGAAGTTCCCCCATCAAAGAACCAGCAAATGTACAACGAATGGGCATCACAAAACAGGTTCCAAGTCGACGACACCGTCCGTAAGTTCCTTCATTCAATTCACTCAATCCTTTATGCTGCCTTTAATTTGTTCTCTGCTCGAGGTATGCATTTGATATGCAAAGTGTGTTGATTTTCAGGTTTCAAGTACAAGAAAGATTCAGTTATGGCGGTGAGTGAATCAGACTACGACAAATGCCACTCCACCCAACCTATGTTCTTCTCCAACAATGGAGACACAACCTTCACATTGAACCGCTCGGGCCTATTTTATTTCATCAGTGGAGTCGTCGGGCATTGTGAGAAGGGACAGAAGATGATCATAAAGGTGCTGCAGGAGACTAAAAATAGCCCTCCACCTAGTGTCCAGAATGGGACGACGAACAGTTCGCCTACGGAGAGTGGTGCAGCAGCAATGAGAACTGGGGTTTCTGCTTCAACTCTTGTGCTGTTTATCATGTCAGTCATTGGGTTCATCTTCGTTTAGCAGTATTTGTAGTAGGAATTAATGAGGTCTTCAAATTTTATTTGTTAAAAATTCAGCTTTTGTTTTCTTTTTCTTTTTTTTAGGATTGATTTAATCAGGTAGCTCGGTGTTCCTTGTGATTAATAGATTGGTTCGTATTAGTTTTTTTGTTGGTTTTGAATTTGGAAGGGGAAATCAGAAATGTTTACTAAGATATATGATTGATTGGGTTCCACCTCTATTTGGATAAACTTTTGGTTGAGTAATAATTTAAAACGAAAACACCTTTAAAACTTAAAACACAAAGCCTAATATATGTGATTGTGAAGGCATTTGAAACTTATCCAAACGCAACTAGCTTATTATTATTATTAGTGGTCTATTCTTTGATCATCCAAGTTGATCACTGATCAGAAGGGCTAAAACACGACTTAGCTACTGTGAAATGTGACAGGGTGGGGTGGGTACAATAAGTTTAATTCTTCCATGTTCACCGCCAGAATAATTAATTTTTAGATCAAACGTCAATGTCCCATCAATGAGGTGGCCAGCCCATCCGGATCATCAACAGATTGATGTGCCAATGTGTTGTTCCTGCAGCCATTATGGATGCTTCATGCTTGAGTTTCACATGTGATTCATTCATATATCTTGCCTAAAAGTTCATAAAGTAATGGGTCATCCTTCTAATAAAACATGCAATGACAAGAAAAGTGGACTCTTATCAGATGCTTTCAACTTCCACGCTTTTGTTACTCTAATTAACCAAAAAGACCTGTTTGGCATCATCTAGTCACCCATTAATAGAGAATGGTACAGCTTTAGATTTAGAGAATGGTACAGCTTTAGATTTAGATTTAGGGATGTGTAGTAAAAAATTTGGATTTATAGCAGAAAATGGCAATAAAAAGTAATATTTTTATAAAATAAATAAAATAAGAGAACTTTTTTAGAAAAAAATATCAAAAAAGGGCAGTAGCACTGTTCATCGTCTTCCTCTGCCTTCCTTTGTATTCATGCCAGCCATTTCAACTGGTCAATGGGTCCTGACAGTCCATCTCGCGTGCCGGAGGTACGATGGGCTCTATGCGAGACTGGTTCTTCCAGCAGAAGAAGTAGAGCAGCTCCTTGGAAGAGTTGGCAAAAGGAACCCCGGTGAAGTCAGGTTCGCCCGTGGAGTTTTGTTGCAGGGAATGAAGCCAATGCAGGCTGGTCAAACACGGGGGGAGAATGCTGCATGTTTGTTCTATTAGGCCTTGTCACTGCAACTTTAAAGCTCAAAAGCTACCGGGAAAAATGCTGCGAATCAAAAGTTTGGAAACTGACCCTGTTCCAGAAGCTCGATTTCAAGGTAGAAGACGAGGTCGAATGCTTGAAGGAAGAGAACATCATTGGAAAATGTGGCACCGGAATCGTCTATCGTGGGTCCACGGACGGTGTGGACGTGGCCAACGTTTCCCAGAAAAACTGAAAATCCCTTTATTGTGTCCGGAGCTGATTACCGGTTGGGAATGAAGCCAACGCGGGAATGACCCCATTCCAGAAGCTCAATTTCAAGGTAAAAGACGTGGTCGAATGCTTGAAGGAAGAGAACATGCAGCATTCCTTTTGCCAGCCCTTCCAAGGAGCTGCTCTACTTCTTCTGCTGGAAGAACCAGTCTCACATAGAGCCCATCGTATTTCGACTTCTGAAACCTCCGGCACGCGGGATGGACTGTCGCAACCCGTTGACCCGTTGAAATGGCTGGCATGAATACAAATGAATAACGCAGAGGAAGACGATGAATATTATTCTAAAAAAGTTTTCTTATTTTAGTTATTTTATAAAAATATTCTTTTTTTATTGATATTCAGGGCAAAAAGTTGCCTTTTATCCGCTAGAAACCCTTTAAATTTTTGAGGTTGTTGATATAAAAATTAGGGTTGAGGTAGATTTTCAAAAGGTTAATATCCTTTCTTAGTGTCTTTTTTTTACTGCTGGGAGTATCCATGCTTTGGCACACTCACTACGTTAAAATCAATGTCAAGCGTGTCAATACTTTGATCATGGCTGGAACTATAGCTTCAACTTGGACCGGATTAGCCTCAATACATCCCAAAACCCAGCCGAAAATAGTTGGGTTAGGTTAAAGTTCATGTCAGGGTTAGGGTTTAAAATTGGATCAACCTGAACCCTTCATACTTTTAAAAGTATTCATTTGACCTAACACTTCATGTTGGATTAGGGTTGGAGCTTCAACAGCTAGAATTGGGTTAGGGTTGACCTAAACCCGACCTACCCTGATCCGACTTGCACCCCTACACCCCTAGCCGGAACTTTTCAGCTTGAATAAGCTGAATAGGAACAAGAAAGACGTTTTAGCAGGAAACAAGTAACACTTAGAAAGGAATATGAAGTGGGAAAACCCTTCCATTATTTTGAAATTAAGGCTGTGTTTGGAAACAATGCAAATAAGTATGAATGTAAATTTGTAGAGTGTAGAAGGGTTCATATAAATTACAAAATTGTGTTATTTTTGCATCGACAAGTTTACCTTCTTATCAAACAAACTTTTAGATGTAATGGATGCAAGCACGAATTCCAATAAAACATATATATTTTTTTATCAAAAACTCACTTGAATAAAAATTTACTTCTTTTTTATTGATATACTTTTACATCTTATAATTAATGTAACTATGCATTGGTCTGTCATTTGTCGATGCATAAATATAATGTTGCCGAACACAACAAAAGTGAACCAAAGTGTAAATTTTCCTTGAACCGGGATATACACTCCATTTGTATCGTTTCCAAACACAACCTAAGATTCAGTTTAGAAAGAATACAAATACAAATTATATACAATACAAATACATACAAAACAATATTTTTTAAAATAATATAAAATAATATATAGAAAATAATAT
Organism: Nelumbo lutea; assembly: GCF_056320005.1. Classification (NCBI taxonomy): domain Eukaryota; kingdom Viridiplantae; phylum Streptophyta; class Magnoliopsida; order Proteales; family Nelumbonaceae; genus Nelumbo; species Nelumbo lutea. The sequence goes on along the minus strand of NC_142686.1, from coordinate 21,495,421 downwards.
AAAACACAAGGTTTTACACTCTACATATTTGCATCCGTAGTCCTTCCAAACTGAGCCTAATTTCCTCCTAGGTCCCGGCCCCAATGTGCAACACCCAACACAAACTATGGTGTTTCTCGAACCATAAACTTGAATTGTCAATGCGGCATTAAGGTGGCTACTTAGGGACACTACCAAACAATTAACAAACTCTTGGTCAGCACATGTATTGCATAATGGGGTTGTACGTTTTTTCACAAGTGGGCCCAATAAGCAAGCAAGTGAGAAGTGGACGGCTTTGAAAAGAAAATGGTGAAACAGACATGAAGCCCACATTGACAATTCAAAGTTCCAGCCTACTGAAATCTCATCACCAGATATGAGATGTGAGCTTTCACCATCATCTAATAGCCTTAAAGAATTTATGAATGGGCCATTATCTATAGCAGAGGGAGACGCCGAAAATGGTGGCAGAAACTGATAAATTGTATTCATCATAGAGCAAAGATTCAAGAAAGCAGAGAGATGGCTTATATTTTGCAAATTGCAGTCGAGGCTTGAAGAAGGGTTTTTCTCTGCAACATCAACGACTTATATGTCTATGCATTAATTGTTTATCCTTTGCTCAAAATTTAATCATCTTCTTCTTAACTTAGATGTTTAGCTGTGTACGTTCGGATTTTTCTTTGAAGCAACTATCTATCAACCTTAAACTACTCACATTTAATCTAGTTATTAAACAATTAATATTCAACCTCATCATCTATCTAAGCCTTATCCCAACCAAAGTTCGAAGTACTGATGCTCTTGATACGCATATGCAGAGTTTCAATCGTAGATGCAAGAGTTCAATTGAAACTTCATATATTAGCATTTAAAACAAAAGTATCAGTGGGTTGAAAAACTGCAATATTTTGAAATCTATTTACTTTCACTCAAGTCTTAGCCTTTTCACTTACACCTATTCGAGCTACTTCTAAGTTATTTTATTTTTATATGATTTCATTTCTAACCCTATTCTTTTCAGTTTCATGACTCGTTCATTTAAGCATTTGCATTTCTATCACACCCTTTTTCTGGACATGCTATTACTGTCACACGCATTTTTACTACTCTCATTTTTCAACAACATTCAAAATAAAAATAAAAATAAAATGTAAACCTAAATATATATGCTTGAAGAGCAGTGGTATGTTCAATTTACTTGATCTCTTTCCTGGACAGCCAACAATCATAAATTGCACAAGTAACAAGCTTTAGAGGCATAGATTCATGAAGCAGAAAATTTGTAAACATATAAGAGATATTTTTTATATAAAGGGAGAAATTAAACAAGATGCAGCAGGAATGGACCCGTAATTAATGTCGAACAAGGAGATAAAGCTAAGACCCCACGGGACGTCCTAATGATAGACCTACCTTTGTTGGCAAGCCAATCAGATGCCCCCATTACATTGTCTGAAAGTATGAAGAAAAGAGGCTTGAAGCAGCTGCATGAATTGGGTGAACACCTTCTTGAAGAGCCTTGACTTGATGGTAATCAGCAAGCCTCCATATATAAAAAATGACAGGCATGTCCTGAAATTGAAGATCTAATTTATGGGCTTCAAAGCAGCCCATATTTCAGCAACAGTAATGGTCATGTCCCCTATTGGCTAGGAGAATTTGGCCCTTAAAATTTCTTACCATACATCCAAAGGCACAACTTCCATCCTATAGAATTGATGCATCAAAGAGTTTATTCATTAGAGGCGGGGTCCAAGACCTGAGAGTTTTCACCCTTTCAGGAGGATGATTTGAAAGAAATCTATTCAAATCTAAAAATTCATTTAGACTGGCCTAAGCTTTTATAACTCTCTCTTGTGGGGAGTAGGATTTGTTATTAAAGATCGTATTACTTATTTTCTTCCATAAATACGAATGTATCGATGGCTCTCATTCTATTTATTATTTCCATAAGAAGGTTTTCTCTAAGTTTAACAAGATCCCAAGTTTTTCGTTGAAGGACTAGGCAGTCCACTGTTGAATTGAGATCTTCCCCCCCGACCATGAGGCTGATTTTGGGGCTTTGTGCTCAAGAAAATTATTTTGTCTTAAGTATTTCCTCTTCACAACTTGAACCCAAATAATGGATTCCTTCATTAAGCACCTTCTAGCCTAGTTCATCATGTTAGTTTGATCTACCTGGTTCATTTTTCGAAATTCCAAGCCCTCATTCAGATTATCTCATGTTGTGAGCAAAATCCTTATTATTTTGTCCCCCCGCCCCACACACCACCATTTGAGTAAAGATGAAAAGCTCATGCCTCAAGTCACTTTCAATATCTAGCTCAAGGTTCAAAGTATCGGAAAGACAATTTTAAGAAACGTATTAGAATTCATCTTGAATACACATGCGTATTGGAGAAAAACTAAGATACGCTTGGAAACACAATAAATACTTTAATTAATCATAAAAATACATCAATAACACTAAATATAAGACCTCAATGAGGTGTATATACGTTAAATTAATATATTTTAGTTTTATGAAGAAATATATTGTAATTAATTATAATTTCATTAAAAATCTTATGATTAACTATAATTTATAAATTATAATTCTTAAGTTTTAATGTTTTATAGGATGGGAAAAACCCAACTCTCCTATTCAACCATAAAACATGCATTGGCACAACTTCTAAGTGAAAATATAATCAATAATTATTTATTATTTATTTCCAAAAATTATAAAAAATAAATAAACATTATATAATTATTCCAAAAATGGTTATTAAAGAATAAATTTCAATTGCTTTGTGGATACAATAGATCATTCATAGAATTATAATATATTAAATCATTGTGATCAAATGATAAAATATAATTAATTAATTATGTATTTATTTTTTAATTCTAAAAATATAAAAAAAAATTATTAAATAAGATATTTCAATTGATTTGTGGATATGATAGATCATCCATAGAATTATAATATATTCAATTGTTGTGATCAAATGATAAAATATAATTAATTATTATTTATTTTTTAATTCAAAATATATTAAAAATCAAAAAATACTAAAGAATAAATTTCAATTGCTCTATGGATATGATAGATAAATCCATAGATTTAAAAGATATTACATTTTCAAATTTTTTATCAATTTATATTTTTCCCAAATATCTTCTGAAATTTCCATAAATTTATTAATAACACAAAAAAAAATATTTTGAATGTAAGTAATGTAGATCAACATAATTTGAAAAATAGAAATCACAAGATATTATAAAAATTTTGAAAGAACTAACTTACTTTTGCCATACTTTTTCAAATTTTGAAAAAAATTCAAAAACAAAAAAAAAAAAACAATTCACTTGTTTCTTGCAAAATTTTGCAAATATAACACTCTACAAATGAGGTTTGGAATTTTAGACTCATTTGACTCATTTAGAGGTGAAAGAATGCTTATTTCAGGGAAAAAAAACTTGTTTTTCCCTTTTTTTTCAATTTTTTGCCACATCTTTTTCATCGATACACTACCGATACACCCCCCAATACGATCCGATACAGGTCCGATACGCATGAAAAAATTACATACGTACCCCATATCTATTTTTCAAAAATACGATACATCCAACGTATCATATCGAAATTTTAAACCTTGAACTAGCTTGCCCATTCATTATATTTTTTTGTAAAAAAGAGCAGGACAACACAAAACACCATGGAGCTAAGGAACATTCTCGTCCATCCATGACCCTTCAGCTGATTAGGTCTGTCAAGTGGTTGGATTTGGTTCGGGACAGCACTGATTATTATACTCGATTATACTGACAGATACAATTATTTAAATAAATAACAATCTAAAAATTAGCTTTTGATAACATATTTTTAATAAACATGACAGTCAAATAAATAAATTATTTATATATTAATAAATCTAGTGTTTTTACTCAAAATTATCTTATATATTACCTCTCAAATTCATACTATTACACAAAATGCAATAAAAATTACAAAAAAACTAGGAAACCTGTTCAAAACCAACCAACCCAATTATTAATCAAGACAAAATCACAGAATCAGAACTGCTAATAATCTGTTCAGTCAGCCCGGGTCTGTTGGGTAGAACCAACCCATTGACAGCCCTACAGCCGATACCATATTTTGCAAACTAATACGGTTGGAGGCGTGTTGCGCAGAATCTGGGTGGGAGAATTTTCCTTTTCTTTTTTGGACTAGTACATTTTCGCCGAGTCAAGGAACAGATGCCTTTCTCCAGGTGCCTGTTACCACTTACCACTCTTCTTCGGCCAAGTTTATCCAGGGGAAAAAAGGTACATGTCAAGGAAAAGAAGCTTTGGAGAAGGGTGAACAAAAAGAGATAGAGGAGAAGGGGTGCAAGAATAGAAATGGGCTTGGCAGAATGCAATTGTGCTGGTAGAAAATTTTCAAATTGCAGGAAAAGTTAGTTGCAGAATTCAGTTGAGAGTTGAGCATTAAAAGCAAGTCTAAAAGCAAATGTAATTGTAGGATTTACAGGATATAATACATATTATCAAATTGGACAAAATATTGAAATTTTATTAGCTTAGTATTCAGATACTTTGTAGGGTTTACAAGATGACTATTTCAAATCACGCTTATAAGAGGATTTAAAAACAATAGCTTACAAATTTTAGTAATAAATAAAATTGGAAGAGAATTTTTTAGCAACTCATTAGGAACCTTAACCATCATACAAAATTGGAATAGAACAATGCATTGTTTAATAATGCTGACCACTAATACCTTGTGAATTGTCGCTTATCATCTTCATCCTTCTGTCTTCCATAAGGGTTTGTTTTCGCTGAACCCATTTCAGCTTGCTTCAATTTTACGTACATCTTTCTAAACTTGGATGCACTACTGCCTATGTTTAGTTGTAACTTTTGGAGGACAACAAAAGAAAAATGCAGCAGCAACATTGCAACAGCTTGTCAGCCATGATTCTATAGCAGTCAGGATATTTTAGTTTTTTTTTTACTGCTCAAATTCATTAGAAGATATATTGTTAAATAGGCACCTGAAGATCATGTCGGTAAACATTGAAGACGTCCTTCATAGAATGTGAATTGTCTGCTGATATATATGATCTGTATGCGTCCTTAGCAGACTGGTTCAGATAGTAGTTGTCTGCCACCAGATCCTCCTGCATAAATTCCAAGATCAACTTCAGCGTCTTGATTAATTGCTAATGAACAAAATTTATTAAATTGGCAGAACCAAGAAAATACCAGGACTGACTGCACATTCACAACCTTCTTTTTATCACACTCGTATTCTTAAACAGGTACTTTGGCTGCCTCCAAGTAAACCAAAAGAGGGAAAAAAAATCACATTAAGATCATACAAGACATTAAGATCACATTAAGATCAATGAAAATACAAGACCTTAAGACAGCGAAGAAATTGGTGATCTGCTCTGGAAAGAATCAACACTGGTGATCTGCTCCAAAAGAAGAGACCCAAGACATGTTTATCTCCTCACAGGTGTGTTGTTTGTAAAGCTGATGGGGAGACTGGTTTTCACCCATTGGTGTTATGCTAGTTTGCAAAGTCTATTTGAGAATGGGTTTTCTCTCTCTTTGGATGTAGTTGGAACCCTCCGCCAAACTTGCAGTGTCTTTTTTCCCCTTCTTTCTTTAGGTGGCGTATGAAAAGGGGAAGGACCATGTGGAGATGTCTGAGGGCTGCAGTATGCTGGTCTTTATGGGAAGAAAGAAACTCCAAGATCTTCTCTGAAGTAGAGAGAGGTGCAGAAGAACTGAGAGAAATGATCCAATATAAGAGTTGTACAGTGGCTGAAATCCTCAGAGCTGTTCACAGATTACACAGTAGATGACATGTTGAGGAAGTGGGGTGAGATTGCTAATTGCACCTAGACCAAAACAGTAATGAGTGTCTTGGACCCCCCTCCCCCACACACACCTGCTGGTTTCTTAAAACTAAACTTTGATGGGAGTAGTAGAGGGAATCCTGGACACTCGGTGATTTGGGGTGTGTTTAGGGATGAGAATGGGATTGTTTCAGCCCTATTCTCAGGCCTAATTGGAGTGGATGACTCTCTCAGAGCCGAGATCCATGTAAGTATGCAGTTATGGAAGGAGTCCAGAGAGCTAAGGAAATGAATATAAGAAAACTCATAATTGAAGGGGACTCGGAGGTGGTGGTAGGGTAGCTGAATAAAGACAACAGTGGGATATGGAATTACAGCAATGAGAGGAGGAAATTTAGGTGACTGGTTCAAGAGATGGAAGTCAAGATCAGTTGGGTGAAAAGATCAGCCAACTCTTTTACTGATGGATTAGCTAAACAAGGGGTGGAGAGGGAGTCAATGTTTTGGGCCCGGGTGTACCTCTTTTTCTTTTTTTTTTTCTTTTTTTCCTTTCTTGGGGGCTCAAGCTTCAGTTGGAAGATAAGAAAGTTTATCTTCCCTTTGTAATCATTTCTGTGATTAATTAATGAAATGTGTTATTGATCAAAAAAAAGACGGCGAAGAAATTGTAACTCTATAGTATCAGGAATAGCAAGGCATGGCCTTCTGCACCAGAGTGGAGGATCATACTGCACAATCCAGTCCTGGGAACATGTTAACAGAGAATGAATGGTAGGTACCGGAGGATCATACTGCACAATCCAGTCCTAGGAATGGAAAAATGGATAATGAAGATAGGAAAGGGGAAGGAAATCAAAGTGAGCATTCTTAACTCAAACAGAAGAATGGAAATAACAGAACTTCACAAACAAATTGTTCAACTAAGAAATATACCACACCACGAATATCAAGCCCACGGGCGGCAACATTGGTGCACAATAATATCCCATTCTCTACATTGCAGAAATCAAAGAAAGTAGATGTCCATTTTTGTTGGTTTTGTTGTCCATGGATTTGAAAGCAATTCATCTTTAATGTATTTGAAGAGGTCTGCATGAAATTTGACAGAGCTACATGAAGAGAAGAAAACTATCACTTTCTTTGACAGATTCCTCTTCAAGAAAGAATATAGACCAAGAAATCTTTTGGCACTTGGCACAATGCAGTAGCTTTGCTGCAGCCCTTCATTAAATCATTAGTGACCTACAATTCCCAACATCATTAGCTTCTATTTAACATATCAGATCAAGGACCCAACACTGTATTGTCATGAACATGTATTTACCTTTGACCTCCCATCATCCACACCAATGTATACCAGAGTTGTCTGCAATGACAAATGCACGAGATCTTCAACCTGCAGTTTATATTCTTAACTTGTGAGACTACTATGCCAAGCAGAACAAGTGGTATATTTTTCAAATGAGAAATACAAACCATGGTAGTCTGGGTAGCAGAAAACAGAGCTGTTTGCCTCTCAAGAAGGTCAAGATATAAATAAGAATACAATTCTATGTTACTGTACTCAAACGAAACACAATTCACAGAACAATCATAAATATTGCTGGGTAGCATAACATCATTCTTTTACATGAAATTTTTTTTTGGTAGACTGGACATATTGGAAGCTTCTTTTTTGCCATCATCCAAAGGTTAGAGCCACCAAAACCACAGAAACTTGATATGGAAAAGCATAATCTCAAGAACAGAGGAAAAGATCCCCAAGATTGAAAAAGAACAAAGAAAAACTACAATCATGAAAGAAAAGAAAGAAGTAAAATGGACTCCTCCAATGTTTTGCACACCGGACACCTATTAGATTTAAGAAGGGGACCTAATGATTCAGATGATCAACTATAAAACCTTAACCAAGAAATAGGGAAAACAAAAAGTCTCCGGTCTATTAATGACACTTGAAGGGATTCCTCTTTGTCAAATCTGTAATATGTTCGTAAAAAATCTCAAACTTTATCAGAGATTGGCACTTCTATGTAACAAAGTGACCAGTGTCAAATACTACCATCATCTTTTTGATAAAGAAACAAATAGAAGGATCTCCAACAAAAAAAAAAAAATCCTTTTGCATTCACTCTTAAAGCAACAGCAAAATGTAATATTAGTAACCATTTGGCAGAGGGAACCAAGGTTGGAGAATGTAGTAAGTAATCATTAAAATGAAAAGATTATGTTACTTAGCATTGAAAATATTTAGCACAAATTAAAAAGGAAAGAACCCAAATACAAGGCAAACAAATAAGTTGGGAAAGTCAATGACTACTTGAGTTTTTAAGAGATATTAATGCCAGCACAGTTAAGTCCTAAAAGACAGCATACTCTTTATAAGATGTAAATTATTTTTTCAGTCCTAGATTGGTCAAAGTTAACAAGGGAAGGCAACTGGGAAAACCAGTTTCAAGGTTTGTTCCTCAATGGAAGCTGGTTAAGAACTTAAGGTTCCAAAATAAGTGATTAAGCAATTGTTTACCTTTGGTAGAATTTTAATAATTTGCCTTGTGCCATCCTCAAAGTTTGCTTCCAATATTCTGTCAGCTTCATCATCATGAGGCACTGCACATCAAATAGAGTATAAGAAAAATACTAATACTATGGATTAGTATTTCTAGCCTATAACATGTGATGCATGTTATGTAATGCATTATTTTTTTGTATTTTAATATGTAATGCATATTCAAATATTTCTAGCCTTCCAATATTTTTCACTGCATATGTAATGCATTATGTAAGAATGGAGATGGATGGTGTTTTTCTAGCCTATAACATGTGATGTAAAACACTTTATTTGTATTTGATTTTTCTTCTTAATTATTAAAGTTTTCAGTTACCTATAAAAAAAAAATCTAACACTGTGCAATCACACATAGTAAACAATGAACTTCAGAGTCAGCAAGCAAAATGAAAAGCTCGAGTAAATAAGTTCTGTGCACATAATGATAAGAAGTGAAAAATGAAGTTGCAGGTTAAAGCAGCTTATATGCCATGCAGAATCAAATGTCTATATGAGTTTGTTAATTGGGTCATTCAGAAAAAATAACTCTATATGACACAGGAAAATACCAATAAATGGTGGACTATAGGGTTGACATGGACTATAAGAGCAAATACATGGTCAATCCAGGAAGGGGCCGTCTGATGGATGACGTTGATTAGCCACATCATCCTTCCACATGGAGGAATAGGTTGGATTGTCAAGAGAGGATTTAACTTGATCAAAAACAGAAAAAGAGGAAGGTGGAATACAATAAAAGGAGATCCTTGGACCATAGACAGGCCTGGGAGCCCATGAATCGCCACATGTCCCACGTTCATAGGATTAGAAGGCAGCCAAAACGCCCTAAGATATTTTCTATTCAAACTAAGAATGGTTACTTGATTTATAAGTTATAACTATCTTATCTGTATATTAGCATCAGAATTTTGACCTCTGATAGAACAAAAAGCATCCATATAATTCACCAAAAATTCTTAGTTGTGGGCATCTAAACTGCTGACTTTTGGGGAAGATAATCTCTTAGATAATACCCATTCAATAGTGATTTCTGAACCACTGCTAAATATCCAAATATATTACAATAGGGGCTTCTGGGTTGATCATATGGCTATATTTGAAATGATACATTTTGAAATGGATCAATGTGCTGTGCTTAAACTAGGTTTCATAACTTTTTTTTTATGAATTAGGTTTTATAACTCTTTTCAGTAATAAAAGCAAAAATAACAGTAGTAGTAGTGGTTGTGAACTTGTGATATCTTGATGAAAAGAGGTTATCAATTTGCCTAGGCCTTAGCAAGATAATAGCTTGGAGAATCATCCTTTTGGCTTTCACTTTAGTCATTTTGTTTGCAAGGCATTATGAGACTATAAGTAGAAGTGTGTTGACCCATGACTTCAGTTATTAGTCTTAGTCATTGTTTTGATGTTGTTTTGTGTCATTGGCAGATGGTAGTACTTTTGTAGTTTTCTGCTGTTTTTGAAGAGTCATATAAATAGTAATGAAAGAGTCATGCCACTCTATGTTCCCTTCTCCATCCTTTCTCTTTCTGTTCAGAAACTATATTCTGTATTGTTTCACACTTAATTTACTCATTTTTCTGGCATTATATGCAACAAGTTAATACTCATGTCTTTGCTTGCTGCTCTATCTGAGGAAGTGGTTCTTAAGAAGGAAATGGCATTGATGAACTCTCAGTTATCATCAGAAATCAGGTTGGATGGTTTCCTTTGAAAGGAATTTTGACAATCTAATCCCTCCTACAGTGGAATTTTTTGCATGGTTGCTGTCTTTGCACAGTTTTATGGAAGTAAATCATTTAAAATCTAAGAGTTTCCATCTAATAAAACAGTGCTTAATGTGCAAGAGATGTGAAAAAAAGATGTGGTCTGTCTGTTTATTAAATTTAATGATGGGGCTTAGTCGGTTTTGAATAAAATTTCAGTTGTTATTGTGGTTTTATTTTCATTCCATAGGGTGAAACATGTTTGTATTCTTTAAACGTCATAATTTAAGCCATATCCATTAATATTCAATTTTCGTTTTAATAAAACTTAATCTTATTATCAAAAAAAAATGAAAACCAGCCTACAAACATTTCAGGGAAGTAAAGCACCCCTCCTCTTCTTGTCACGTTTCTATTTATGCGAAAAGGAGATCATCTTTATTTTTGTGTTTGGGGATCATATAGATCATATATTTATTTTTGAAGATCCTAATCTAGACTCAATGTATTGCTACTCACTGAAATTATACACATTTCAGAGACTCATATATTATTGCAACAAAATAATTATATTAATAACTTCAATTGGATTACAGAGTTTGCTAAAGAAAATCCATCTATTTTGCAAGCCATTTGACAGTAGGATTGGTTGTAAGGTTGGGTTTGTTTATATTTTGATGATTTCCCTGTTTATGCACTGCCTTTATAAAACGGCTAGGGTTCAGATCAAGTTAATACCAATAATATCACTAAATATGTCATACACTTTTTGATGTAGTTTTTGTGTTTTCTGTAATGGAGAGGCAGCACCTCGCACCTCTCTAAGGGGATTTTCATGTAACCAATCTTTGAATTAATGAAATATGATTCTTTACTTATCAAAAAAATAATATCACTAAATATGCTTAATGTAAATTTTTTATTTGTTTATAATTTTGCTCAAGCATTAAGCTTTTAACCAAAAGGACTGTAAGCTCAAGCATCATAGAAATGACTTTTAGTTGACTGTATTAAGGTCATTATAAAGTTTTTCATTTGAATCCAAATACGAATTACATAAAAGTTAGATACAGGATTATCCAGTCCAAATAGCACCTTACTATAAAGCTTCTGCAGTTTTTTTTTTATGAGTGCTTCTGCAGTTGATATTAACATATCCAGCAATGATACAGCAACTATCTTACAGAGTTATAGTATTTGGGCATAACTCAGTAATGGTAACTACAATTTCCTAGATAATGAGAAGGCTTCCTATGAAACCTGGGAAATATTTTCTGTTATTCATGAAAAGATAATATGTCTCTCTATGAATCCTATTCCATTTTTTTTCTGGACTAGATTGGCATTCATACTCCATAAATTTAATTAAATGGACAAACTGGCCATATAAAAGGAGTTTGAAGTTAATTTAGTGCGTATTTGTGTCTTCATCAACATCCTAATAACCAACTTTGAATATTCTCTCTTGGCAATCCATTCATAACATTGCCAATTTTTATCAACTAATTGGTTGAGTTACCTATGAATATGATGATGATGATGATGATAATAAAAATCACAGAGGCTGAAGCGGCCAGGCTGGTATAGGTGGCAGAATTTTCACGTCTCTAGGCACTCAAGTTTGGGCCTACAATGGTCCCATTGGAGAGGTTGAAGCGGTTGAAGCTGAGGTACAGACATTGCTGACGGGGCTGAGGTGTGTAAAATCCTTGAACATCTCTTCAGCAGGAGGGGCCTTGGAGATTCTCTCATCAGATTAATGAAATCAGGGTTATTCAATCTCAGATCCATTGTGTCTTCAGGTGGATTCCAAGGAATTTGAACTCAGTAGCAGATGCTCTTGTGAAAGCAGGGGTGGGCAGAGACTTCTTGTACAGCAATATAGAGCTTCCTCTTTAATGGGTTGAGAAGGCTTTTTTTTTATTTTTGCCTCTGTTTGATCTTTATCATATTCATCTTGTATATCCTTCCCTTCTCTCAATGAAAGTTTCCTTTTCTCAAATAATAATAATAATAAGTGAAAAGACAATGTGTAGTGTAGAGGCCTTAGGCAAGGTGACCCCCTCTCTCCTTTTCTCTTCACCTTAGTTGCAGATGCTTTTAGTAGATTAATCTCTAAGGCAGACAGGGAAGAAGTGAGAAGCTGAAGGGTAGGAAGGAACAATGTCTGGGTGACCCACCTACAGTTTGCCGATGACATTATAATTTTCTGTGAAGGGGATGACAGGTGAAAAGTGAGGAATCTCATAACTCTGCTAAAGCACTTTGAGAATGTTTCCAATTTAAAGATAAACCTGGACAAGAGTTGTGTGGTGGGTGTTAACATGGATAAGAGGGATATTGAGTATGTGGCAGATGTCTAGGTTGTCCCATTTCTTCTTAGCCCTTGCAGTACCTAGGTCTCCCTCTAGGTGCCGACCCTAACGAGAGTAATTTTGGACCCCAATTTTGGAAAAGTTTGAGAAAATATTAGCTTCTTGAAAAAAGAACTATATCTCATTAGGGGGTAGAGTAACTTTACTAAGAGCCACCTTAGAAAAATTGTCAATTTATTACTTCTCTATTTTTAGGATTCCTGTTAGGGAGGCTAAGAAGTTGGAGAGATTAATGAGAAATTTTCTTTGGGAGCCAGGGGAGGAAAAAAAAGATCATTTAATTAATTAGGAAATAGTTTGTAGGAGTAAAGAGGAGGGCAAACTGGGTTTAGGAAGGCTAGTTCTCAAGAATAAAACTCTCTTAGGAAAATGGTTGTGGAGGTGGCCCATAGAAAGGGAGAGGTTGTGGCATGAAGTGATAGACAGTATACATGGCAGGTTGGAAAATGGATGGGATGCTGGTATATCATGTCAAGCTGCGTTGGCAACTCCTTTGAAAGCAATTCAAAGTGTTCTCCCTCAATTCCTCAGTTTTGTTAGGTATGATGTCTGCTCTGGTAACTCTGTTTTATTTTGTGAAGACATTTGGGTGGGTAGCTCTGCTCTTAGGCTATGTTTGGTTTGAAGGAAAAGGTAGGGAAAGGAAGGGAATGGTAGGGAAACATATACAAAGTTTGTAAAGGTTTCCTTAGTTTTCCTTTCCTTTCCGTACTTTTTCCTTCAAACCAAATGTAGCTTTAAGAATTGGTTTCCATCCCTCTATTCCCTTTCCCTCTACAAGGAAAAAGCTATCTCTCATTTTCTTCCAAATCCTGTCACACCTTCCTCCATGAGCTAGGACTTTGGATATCGTAGGGGCTTGAAGGATAATGAACTTATTTGTGTTTCAAACCTCTTGTCGCTTCTTGGTAGTGTTTTGTTTTTTAGGACCCTCTTAGATCGGATGTGAGATTATGGCCCCCTCATCCAAAAGGTTACTTCACATCTGCCTCCTTTTTTTAAGTTTGCTCTTCCCCGGGACAGTGGGGTTTTCTGACTAAGGAGATATGGTCTAGACCTATTCCACCTAAAATTATTATTTCCTGTTGGGAGGTGTTTTATAGAAAGACCAATACCTTGGACTGCTTTCAGAAGAAAAGGCCTTTCATGTGTTTGTCCCCTAACTGGTGTGTACTTTGCAAGGCTAGTGGCAACTCCCACTTACTTTTATCCTATTCTTTTTCTGTTGCTATTTGGGGTTGGATCTTTGCTTTGTTTGGGTGCAGGTGGAATCTGACCACAGATGTAAGTCAGCTATTTGATCCTTCCTTTTTTGTGTGGCCTACGAAAAAAGGTAGAACTATGTGGAGATGTATTAGAGCAGATGCCTTGTGGACAATTTGGGAAGAAAGAAATGCGAGGTTATACCAAGAGAAGGAAAGAAGCATTCAAGCTATAGAGGAATGCATTTTGACTAGGGCAATCCACTAGCTGAGAACTCTGGACTCCTTTCACACCTTTTCTTTTGATGATATTTGGATAAACTGGATAGTTGTGGCTAACAGTCATACTAGGAAGGACAGGATACCAACAGTGTGGATGCCTCTTTCTGAGGGTTGGGTAAAGCTAAATTTTGATGGTAGTAGCCAAGGAAATCCAGGCTCATCGGGGATAGGAGGGATTCTGAGAGATAAGGACAGCAACATCTTACCCTTGTTTTCAGGCCCTGTGGGAATAGGAGACTCTAACAGAGCTGAGTTATTAGCAGTTGTTCAAGGTATTCAGATTGCAGACCAATTAGGAGTTCAGAATCTGGTAATTGAAGGAGACTCCAAAGTTGTTGTGGGATGGTTGACAAATCCAGGCTCAGTTATATGGCAATACAGGGACCTGTTGAGAAAAGTTAATTAACTCTCAAAGAATATGACTATTACCTCTCTTTGGGTGGGCAGAACAGCAAATACCTTAGTGGATGGGTTGGCTAGGCAAGGGACCTTAAGGGAACAATTATTTTGGGCAGCACTGTAATTTTTTGTTTTAGCTTGATGTAGTACTTTGTTAGGAGAAGTAACAGCTCGTGCCTCTCCATGGCTAGCCTGTAATGATTTAACCTCTTGATCTGTTCATTAATAAAATCATCTTCATTTATCAAAAAAAAAAAAGACAATAGTGTAGCATTAATACAAAACCCACAAGGAGAGACTTGTTTTTCAATCACTTCAAGTAACCAGTGGATCACTTCTATCCTGACTTCTAATTCACAGCAAAAGCCTAATAGAATAAATATATGGGAATTGCAAAACATATTTCAATTCCAATAGCCTAGGCCTAGGTTGCAGGGATAGTCAGACTGCATTGTACAGGCACCAATAAAGATGAGACCCCATATCTCTTACTGAATTGTTCACTCAATGCACCATTTCAGTGTAAAAAGACCATTAATCAGAAGGAAGATGAGCTTCAAGACAATGATTCTATCTAGAGTTGAGAAATTAGAAGATTACCAATACCATCATCATCATCATCTAAGCCTTGTCCTGAATATATGGGGTTGGCTACATCAATCCTACTTTTCCATTCCATTCTGTTCAGTGTCATACCTATTGTTAAATTGTGAGTGTGTAAATCATTTTTTACAAGTTCAACCCATGTCCTTTATGGCCTGCCCCTAGCCCTTCTAGCCCCTTCAATTTGCAATAGACAACTTCTTATGGGTAATGTAGATGGTCTTCTATGCACATGACCGAACCATCGTAGTCTACTTTCTCTCATTTTATCACCTATTGGAGCTATTCCTAGGTCCCCAATGACTTCATTTCTGATCCTATCCTTTCTAGTTTTTCCACTCATCCATCTCAGTATATGCATTTCTACCACAAATATTTTTTGGACATGATGTTTCTCAACTGCCTTACACTTTACTCCATGCAACATTGCTGGCGCTACAACTGTTTTATAGAATTTTCCTTTTAACCAAGGGTGTCGTTAACTGTGCAGAGAACACCACTTATATATGAAAACTTACCTTTTTCAGTAATAGGAGCATTTCATTTCATGAAGCTCCTATTGCTGGTTTCACTTTCACCCTTGAAATTCAGACCCACTTCAATAAGAGCCATTCAATAAAAATAACTAAGAAAATGATTAATAATTTGTTAATAATTAATTATTTAACTATTTAGTATGATAATTCTAATAGTATTATTAAATGAATATCATTTAATATTTCGTAATTATGTCATATAATATTAAATAATTAGTTAATAATAACTAATTATTGATATATAATAAATAATTAACCATTTATTATTAACACCCCATACCATTCTATTATAATTTATAAAAGCCATTCAACAAAAAATACCTAAGAAAATTATTAATAATCAATTATTTAACTATTTAGTATGATAATTGTAAATATAATATTATTAAATAAATAATTAGTTATTAATAACTAATTATTGATATAATAAATAATTAATCATTTATTATTAACACCCCATACCATCCTATTATAAAATCCATTCAACAAAAAAAATATCTAAGAAAGTGATTAATAATTAATTATTTAACTATTTTATATGATAATTCTAAATATAATACTATTAAATAAATATCATTTAATATTTTATAATTATGAATTTATGTCATATAATATTAATTAAATAATTAGTTAATAATAAATCATTATTGATATATAATAAATAATTAATCGTTTATTATTAATTTAAGTAATTAAAAATATCATATAATAAAAAAGTAGTTAACAATATATTATAATATTATTTATGTAAAGAATAATAATTAATTAATTAATTGTAAATAATTAAAGTAAGAACTATTTAATTTTTAGTTATTAAGGGGCCATTACTTAGTGTAATGTTACAATCTTAGGCTGGCAAGCATGAGAATGCAAGTTCAAGTCTAAGATCAGCCACCTTGTGCAAGAAAAATGCCAAAGGGTAGGACCATATGGTCCATATCTAATCTACCTCTTCCAAAACCTCAAATAGGTGGGAGAAACATTAGGTAATGTCCTTTAATTTATTTTAATTTTTAGTTAGTAATTAATAATTATTAATATTATTGATTAATTAATGATAGTAATGACAAATACTATTGAGCTTTTTACCAAAAAAGCCTAGGGGTATCATCGTTGTTAACAAAGGGAAGTCTGAAAACCGTGAGAAGAAAATGTTCTGAGCAACAGTGAGAAGAGTGCTTTGATGAGACAGGGTGAGAGAGAATGGATGTGGCTTTTAATCAGGGGCAATTTGGTCCCAAGATGGACTTTTCCCTCCCGCTCACCATTTTTACAATTTATTTCTAAACATATATGCTTTTGTCAATTCATCAAATTTTATTAATTTTTCTGTAAAAATCCCAATAATATTTATATTATTTTATAGTTATTTAATTAGTAATTACTTAATATTGATTAATCAGTTAATTTCATTAATTGTTTCATAAGAATTATCAATTAAGTAAACTGTTAAAAATTAATTATCTTTATTAATTTAAACAACTAAGAATAATATTATTAAATAGTTATTAATAATTATTAATCTATAATAAATAAAAAATACTAATAAATAATTAATAAATAATAATGATAACTAATTATATTAGTTAATTAATAATAGTTATGAAAATTAGTGTATTAATGTTAATAATTAATAATTATAAATTATTAAATTGCTTTAGTTATTTATTTAATTAATCATTAAATATTACATAATTATTTATTATCTTATTATTAATTTTTAATCATTTCATGACCTTCTAATCAGTTTATTAAATTGTTATGATGGGTAAAATTATAAAATAGCCATTTCTTTCATTGTGCCACTCCATTTTGCCTATCTTAATAGCCATTTCTTACATTGTGCCACTCCATTTTGCCTATGTAATAGCCATTTCTTACATTGTGCCACTCCATTTTGCCTATCTTGCTCTATTTCAATAGGCTACATCCTACAGTACTCAATCTCTTCCTTTTATAAATTATTGAACTTGCACTACTATTATATTATTAAATTTACACAATTGTCTTACAAGATTTCTGTTAAAAACCAGCGAAACGACACAAATGTAGCAAATGAATTTTTTTTAAACTCTACAATACCGTTCAAACATCTTGAAACTTGTAGCCCCTATGGGGGAGACAGAATCTCATTAACTGTAAACAAGAAGAGCTGAATAAGAAGCGTGATAACCTCTCTGTTCACCAAAAGGTTTCAACTACCAAGTCAATTAAATCGCCATAAACTTTATAACAATTAATAGAATTAGTTCTCCAAATAAACTCCCTTCCCTTACTTTTGTCATCTCTACGACTTAATTTTCACAAACAAAGGAAAGAAAGGTGCCGGTTCGATATGAACCTGTGGTGAGATTTCCTAGAGCACCGAACCACAACGAAGTTGGATAAAAAAGAAATAGTTACCTCAGCCATTTTGTCAAAGCCCATGTCTTGAATTGCCTTCATGGTGATGGTGGGTTTAGAGAGGCCCAACCGAGAGAAAGACTCAGTGCTCATGATTCCCGATCCACTCTGCAACTTCTTCTTCTGCTTCTTCTCCGTGGCATCGATGGAGCATCATCCTGGTCATCACCATCCTCATTCAAATCCTGATTACTCTTGTCTGCAAGCTCCACTTCTTCATTTGCTTCTGCTCTTGCCTCTTCTTCGTCTTCGTTTTCGAGTTCTCAATTAATTTCCTCAGCGTCGGAGTCTGCATGTGCACTCTTCTTAGACCTCTTTCTCTTTCTCTTGTTCTTCTCTTCTTCGTGTTTACCGTGAAGTTTTGCTTCTGTTTCAGCCATGTTGTCCTCTGCGTTTGTTCTGTTTCAGCCATGTTGACCAATGGAGAGAGGACGAGCGGCTCGTTTGGTTTTTCTAGGGTTTTCGTTTCCTTTCCCGCGTTTTAATTTGCTAGGGTGATGATGGATCGACCAGACCGGGCTTCCTGGCCTAGGATTTTCATTGCAAAATATTAATCATTTATTATTTATTATTTAATTGTTTGTTTTAATTTAATCGTTTTTCATATTTTAACTAATTTTTCCTTTTAATAGTTTAATCACTATTATTTATTAATGATAAATATTTTATGAACTGATTAATAAGTTAATACATGTATTATATTCATTACTTTTTAAGTTTTTTTTCTTTTTCTTTTGTGCTTGTTTTTTTTTTCTTTTTTTCTAATTTATATTCATTACTAGCATATAGAATGACCGAATTCGAATTTGCTCTTGACATAACGCACCTTACACTGACCTCACAATCACATCTCCCCATAAATAATAAATTCAAGACGAGAGATGTTCCGATATACAGCCAAAACATGTTGTAAGATTGGTGTGAGGAGTGCACAATGAGAGCAAATCCTTACTATAATGACCACCCCGTACTTGGTCTTACATTTGTTACTCATATTAGTTAGTTACTTTTTGTTAATTAATTTAATTAATTAATATTGTTGGCTCATAATTAAGGGCTCGTTTGACTTGTCTTTCTGCATGGTCTTTCGGCTGTTTACAAGCCAGAAAGACCAATTTTTGGTCTATTCCTGTTTAGCTCGTGAAAAATCTAGCTGCCAAAAAACAGTGCATCGGAAAAATGCAAAAAGCCTATTTTGAGCTGATTTCAAGAAACTTCAAATGAAGTTTTTAATCTCACCTGTAAAGACACTAGCATGTAGGGGAAGATGCACATTTGTCAAACTGTCTTTGGGCTGCCCAAATCTTATGTCAAAAGTTCAATCTTTTAACTGTTAGATCTATAAGAAGATTTTCTCAAAAAGACATGCCAAATAGACCCTGATTAAGTTGCTACTTAACTTATTACTTTAAGTTAATTTAGTTTTATTAATTAATTAAATTGACATGCGGGCTATAAATTAAAATGCTCTATATTTTATAATACTCATGTATTGATTAGGTGGCAATAATGAATTGGGTCTACCCTCGTTTAATTATTTAACCGGGTCATAAAAACGAGTGGCGTTTTCAAAATTGAATGTCCTTTGCAGATATTCCACGAGTTATTTTCTCCCGGTGTTCAGTATCTCAGCATTGCTTAATAGATTTTGCCTGGTTAGGCTTTTGAAAAAAAAAAAAAAAAAAAGTTAGGTTAAATGGAGATAGCAGCAATCAACTCTTTATACCATGGGGGATTCATAGTGTAAGGCAATATGAATCCCTTAGGCTATGGTTGGTTTGAAGGAAAAAGGTTTGTTAAAAGTTTCTCTGCCTTTCCTTTTCTTTGTCTACTATTTCCTTCAAACTAAATACAGCCTTAAAGTTAGTCAATGTAAAGGAAGGCAGATTCTAATCTAGGATTTGTATTTGCACCTATTATAATTAAAAGGGAAAACTCCTGATTAGTACTATGTACTTTGGTATTCGAACTTTAAAAGCAATAATTGAGCATCCAAACTTTCAAAATGTGTCAATCCAGTACTTACAATTAAGTGGTATTTGAAAAAACACAAATACCAGTGTCATTTAATTTTCTTTATCAATCATCCAAATGTTAACAAAAAATTAACAATCCCAAATCCTTAATTCTTCTATTCAATAAAGTTAGGGGCATGTCTCATTGGGCAATTTGGACCCCATCTTTCTTGAATAAAAGAGGCAAAGATTTAGGACTATTATATTTTTGTAACACTTGAAAGGCATTTGTGTCTTTTTCAAAGGCATTTAATGGCAGGTTAACAATAGGTAATACATTGACACGTTTTGAAAGTTTGGGTATTGAATTGTCGCATTTTAAAGTTTAGGAACCAAAGTGATACCAGGCCCAAAGTATAAGGTACTAATAAGGAATTTTCCCAAACTAAAAGCGTTTCATAAGAAAGTAAACTTATCAATACAAAATTAAACCAACTTTGCATATTCGTGGTTAAATTATTAGCATTTAGATCATTTCTAGATTTGTATAATTCACACTTCCCATATTAGGACTTTCTCTCCAAGATTCATGTATAATATTAAGGGAAATTTCCAAATTAATACCCTGTACTTAGGGTCTAGTGCCACTTTGGTTCTCAAACTTTAAAACGCAACAATTTAGTATCTAAACTTTTAAAACATGCCAATCTAAAATCTACCATTTACTAGCATGTTAATCATCTATTAAGTGTCATTTGAAAAGACACAAAATACCTTTCAAGTGTCATCTAATTCTCTTTATCAAGCACCCAAATGTTGATAAAAAATGATCCCAACTTTCTTGAGCAGAAGAGGCAAGGATTTGGGACTGTTCATTTTTTATCAACATATGAATGGTTGATAAAGAAAATTAGATGACACTCAAAGGGCATTTGTATCTTTTCAAATGTCACCTAACGACTGGTTAACGAATTGGTTAATGACAAGTACCAGATTGATACACTTTGAAAGTTTGGGTATTGGATTATCACGTTTTAAAGTTCGGGGACCAAAGTGGCAAAAGGCCCAAAGTATAGGATACTAATCAGGAATCCTCCATAATATTAAGGCTCAATTTGGAAAAATTACAAATGCAAATATATATGGTACAAATGCATACAAAATATAAGGTTTTATACTCTACATATTTGTATTAGTATTCCTTTCAAACTCAACCCAAAAAAAAATTCTTAATCAGGTAATCCCCAAACTTTAAAATGTCTTTTACAGTACTGAACTTTGTATCTAATAGGTCCTCACTGTTAACGGTCCGTCAGTTATTTGTATCACATGCTGATTGATTACACGCACCACTTTACCTTGAAGACACTGTTCATTCTTCTACGCCATAACTACGACAATGCCGGGAACTGATCAAGTTCCAGCGACAGCTGAAAATAAATAATTGACGTGTATGCTTGTTTACTTAGAAAAAGAAATGGACCACCATCAAAGAAATAATTTTGACATGCTTTATACGCCGCAAGTGACCATAATTTTCTGAATTTTGACATATATTACTAAATATGAAAAAAGAATGTCGGAATGGAGATGTCAAAGCTCTTCCTCTCACTCCCTTTTGACATTTAATTTTCCGCTTCCGGTACTCTCATCTCACTGGAAACCAGCCGTATATGCCTACCTAGACCCCAGAAAATGGTGAATTCATCGAAGCATCATGGATTTTGTTTTGCTTGAGCTTTTGGGTATGTTCCAACTCCTTCTTTTCTTGATTTTTCTTATGTTTTTCTGTATTTTTCTGATATTGGTTTATACTTACCACCATTTGAACTTCTGGGTATGCTGTAAGTTTCTCTTGTTATTGTTATTTAGTTTTTGGGTAATTATTTGATTTAGATGGTGCCAATATCCAATATTATTAATTTATACCTTCTTTCTCTGAAAACTCAATACTGAAGTCTTTTCAAGTTTTGGGCTTTCGGAGTTCTGGGTGTGTTCATTTTTGGTTTGAGATCGTTGATTGTTTTTTCTCATTCTTTTACCTTCATACTAGTAATGTTGCTCTCCCTTGCCATGATTTTTTTCTTCTTGTTTAGTGGTATATGCTAAATCAAACCAGAGATGAATCATAGAATCTGCATTGCTTGGGATCCTCCATTCACTCTCGAACTTAAACTGGAAATCATTCTATCTTGTGATTTCTTGCCTTGATTTTTGATAATGCCTCGAATTCTGAGCGTTTTCCTTTTATTCCTTCTTGGGTTTGCCTTGCTTGGTAGTTCGCATTTCTGAAGGTGTGCTTTCAGAGTTGGTGGTAGATCTGTTCAAATGATCATCCATGACGAAGTGATGTCGCATTATGACCTTATTGTTCAGTTTAATTTGTAAAGTTCTGAGCAATGCCATATCAATCTAATGTGTTTTTCACTTCTGTACAATTAATAGTTCGACTTCGACTGATACTTGAGATTTGAATTATTTCTTTGATGGCGATCCATTTCTTTAGTTCGGTGACGAGTGAAACCGCCATTTCTTTAGTTTATGTATATTTTTTAATAATTGATGAAATTTTTTATATATTTTTAAATCTTAATTTTTTTATAGTTTTTTAACTTATTGTGTATTTTTTTTTAACTTTTCCTGTTAACATGTTTGAGATAAATTAAGTTTCTTGTATTTGAATCACTTAATGTTTCCAATAATGAAGCTGGTTAAATTTGAATATAGAGGAAATTTTAGTCCATTTCAATTCATTCCGCATCTTCTATGAACGCGACGATTCTCTGCCACAGTGGCCGCATCTGAAGCGCTATGATTTATGTAAAAATTATAAATAAAAAAAATTAGATGACACCGCAAAAGACACGATCCCTGAATATTAATTCCATGAGAAAAATGCCTAAAAACAACTAGGAAATTGGTCATCTCACCTCAATATCAATTCCAATAAACTGAAACTCCGTTCAAGACCCAAAACTAAGCTCACGCATTCCTTTTGCAAGCAAACAAAATTTAAAAAACAAAAAATTCCAATCCCTCACCCATTGCACTAAACATATCTGTATTTACAATCTTCCCAAATAAATCCTCACTATCAATTCTAATGATAAAGAATTTCTTGTACAAGGGGATTCAACAATTAATGGAAGAAATGGGAACCGGAAGCAAATGACAAACTGAAATTCCCTTGATGCAAAATGATTAGGTTTTCTGATCCATTTTTATCTAATTAATATGAACATTAAGAAGTATTCTTGACATGGTAAACGCTAATGGCTGACATAGACAAGATAACTTTCCACGTGGCAAGTGCAGATTTTTCCAGTTTCGACTGGATTCTTGTCCACATTCTCCACATGGAAGGATAATGCAGACTCCAGCCCATCTGTCATACAGGGTATCATCTAGATTAGCCATCTGTTCAGCTCCCCAGTCATTGTCAACGTTATTCCTATTATGTGGACCCCTAATCAACTGATTCCTGCAGCTGTAGTCCCAGAAAATGGGCTTTTTTGTTTTGCCCTTCTCTTTTTTTATTGATTTTTTTTTTTTTTCTTCTGTGGGTGCATGTGAGATGTGACTATGACTTGAAGTGAAACTTGACCCAGGAATAGAGGGTGGAGTAGGGAACATGTAGAGCCCTTTGGGCTGCCACCTGAACTGCCACAAGGAAGATTCTGAGGTTGTCAAAATTCCTTTTGCTGGATTGACACTGCCCACTAGCAAAGATGTCGCCTCTGTAGTCTGTGTATAGGGAGACAGGTTTTGGCCGGTTCTGCTCTAACCCAGGTTGATGGAATATGTCACTCAAATTTGGGCCAACAACTGAGCCTGGCCGGCTGACCCGGCTCTCCTCACAGAATCCCTTGGTCAGGTGGTCCTCAGAGATGACGAACTACCGACGTTGACAGTGTTTGGCATAGCTAGGCAATAACCAATAAGCTGAGAGGAATAGTTTATTGAATTGATAATTTCCTTTTAACATTGAGGAAATGCTAGCATGAAGCTGTAAATTAGATGCTAATTCCACCAAATTAAAAGTTTAAAACTAGTCAACAATGGGAGAGAATGGAGAACTCTTTCCGCTATAACCATAAGGTGGCTTAATCTTTATCGTGGTTTGATTAACCCTACTGAGAATTGGAGTACTATTCCCTGAATAGATTCAGTCACAGACATTTCAAATTTTGTTTGGAATAAGTCGGAAAGAAAAACAGCTATAACCAAAACCTGGAGAAATCTCTGCCCTTATATATAATTGCCAGGATTGTCACATCTCACGCCAACTTAGAGTTAGGGCAATACATGATGGAGAGTGGAGAATAATCAAGACAAATTAAACCCTTCTCAAAACTTTAGGGGGGCTTTTTTTCTAGATTTTCAGAGGGAAAAAGTTAGTCAATGGGATTTTGATTCTTATTGACTAAGAAACCTCTGTTTTTTTTTTTCATATTTATATAAGGATCCGGGAAAGTTTGTTTTACTGGGTATCACTTGCCCACTCTTAAGTGGATAAATAATTTTCCCACTTGGGGGGGAAGTTGCCAACAATTGAATGGGAAAAAATGCCCCTTTAATATTGGATTTTAATGGATAAAATGGTCATTGTCTTATTTACATAGGAAACTAAAGAACACAAGTAAATGCACTTACCCAGATAAATAACTTACCAAAAAGCAAACGGAGCCTAGATGGGAATGCTTCAATGGTGGAAACCCATAAGTAGATGTTTGGACCCGCTAGTCCACAAGCCACTAAGCCAGGAATAACACGGTATGACTCAAGGGTTTCAGCATCCACTAGTGTTCTAAAACCTGGCCCAAAGATTGAACCATTTTCCTTGCAGCTTAATGGGTCATTGGTTCAACCATTTGCATCAAGTTAAATGGTAAACTCAGATTAATCCAACCCTGTTAGATCAGGTTTGTTCATGTGTAGGCTTGGGTTAGGGTTTTTTTGATTCTTTAATCCAGTCGGATTTGGGTTGGGTTTGATTCTTGTAATTTGCTAGAACTTCTAACTTCTTAGTCTTAAAGTTTAAACTTTTTTTTTTTTTGGTTTTTCTTCTTTCACTATGAAGGAAGTGACACCTTAGAAATTAAGGTTTTTAGGTTTTCAAAATGTATTAAAAAATGTAATTAAAAGGCTTTAGGTCAATATTGGGTTGAACCCTATTGGATCAGGGTGGGTTCAAAATTTGCATGCTACTAAGGTCGGATCAGGTTCAGGTAGGAACATTGGAGCGTCGGGTTAAGATAGAGGCAAATCCATACCAAACACGACCCATTGACACCCCTATCAGATCAATCGTGACAGTATAGATATAAAAAAATTTAAAAACAAAACCTATTAGCCTGTTGAACGGGCTAAACAGATAAACAGCTAAACAGCCCGACTCAATTGGTTTTTGAAACATAGTGTGGTTTAGAGATTGGCCCAAACCAAGATTGTGAACAAGTTTCAGTCCAACCGGCGGGGTTGAAATGTGACATCAACATTGAAATAGGGACCTAGATGTTATTAGTCACAGTTAAGGATCCTCTTTTCTAATACCCATTTGCTGGGGTCTTCATGTTAAGGAAAATTTAGATGGTAAGTAGCTAAAAACCAAACAGATAACACCAAAGATGTACTTTTCCCGGGATGTATCAATTATCAATCCAAGACGGTTTGGAAGAACAAAAGGAGAAAATAAAATAAAAAATCACGTATACCAACAAAAGCTTACAATCACCACAGGGGTACCAGTACCTCATTAACAAGAATTTACCAACAAGCATTCTTTTGGGTCAGAGAGTAACCATAAACAATGTAACCCTTACAGCCCTCACAAGCTCAGTGGAAACTTTGATTGGTTAACATCTTAGATCAACCATGGCCCACAGCTCACGCCAATCTGACGTCTTACCTTCTAATCCGCTTTATATAGGGTTATGGTCCTGGCCTGTTCAATCTAGCTGGTTTTGGACAAAGACTGAAAGACACATCTCGGAGTTGAGTCCCATACTGCATTCTTAGATGGGCCCATGAAGTTCATGGTGTAGTCTAGAAAATGGAGATGATATAGAACTACTGGTACTGGAGCATTATATGGTGTATGATGTCTGTGGGGTCTTCAGTCTTGCACTTTGAATTGAAAGGGATCCATCCTCATACTCTTGGCACAAATGGATTCTGTGGGCCGATCAAAATCAAAAGAAGGGGTCTCATTTTGGCAACATATGAGCCAAAGTTTTTTAATTTGGTGCCTTCTGATCCATGATCCAATGCAGCATTCGGATCTGCTCAGGCCCGAATCCAAAATTCAATTTAAAAAATGGATCAGATTAAAAAAAAACCCAGTTCATGCAAGACCCATTTCTAATTCCTTTTGTTCAATGATTAGAGGATTATTCTAGCTCAACTAAAAGTATTGGGCTATGAGCTCTATGAGAATGCTATCGAGTATGAAATGGTGATCCCCACTTCATTGCGCAATGATTTGTTAAGTACCTGAAATTTGCTCTTCAGCAAATGGTTATCAGGGTTTCATATTTTCATTGACGTGTGTGTGACTGTGTGAAGTCCTAATAACAATAATAATTATAGAAAGCAGGAGATTAACTTTTTTCTAAATTCTAAAGCAATGCTTTTGAAAATTATGAGTCCTATCACAGCCTTGAACATCGTGTAAGGTAATCCCAATCCGATTTGTTTGTCCTCGCTGTAACCAACAACTTCTGCTGTTCTGCAATACTCTGCCTTCTTTTTTTTTCAATTCTACAGAGCAAAAGGAACAGATGATCAAAGGCGTGATGGGAGGGGTGGAAAAGGAGAGAGAGAGAGATGACATTTGACCGTGATATCCCAGACCTGAGATTTCTTTGGATTTAGTAAAACTCCCCTTCTTATAAAAAAAAAGGAAAAAAATGGTAAAACTCCCCTTAAAAATAAATGGGTAAAGCAGACAAGTCCAGAGTTAGAGTCGAGACAAACTTAAAGGATGCATTAACAGCAGTTTTGGGCTAATGTTGCTTTTTTACATTAAATCCTGACTCTTTCCAGAAGCAGGTTCTGATTGGGGTTTGGGAATTGATTATTGATAGGTCCATCTGGAGCATACATTGGATGATTCTACCATCTCTCATCTTCAGTTTGCTTAGTGAAGAAAAAGAAGGATCATCTTTCAATTAATTGAGGGCAAACAAGCGCGGATATGGATACCATGAACCCAAATGTCATATTTGTAATTTTTGGAGTCTGAAACACATCAGTTACGACCCATTTGAGAGATCTGTAAAAAAGTTAAAAACCCATCAAACATTTGACAAATGCACTCCAAATTTCCAACCAATTCAAAATTTCAAAAGAATGCAAGACATCATGTAGTTGTTTTCATCTATCAATTCCTACCCATTTTTGACCAAGTTAAGAAGAAATTAGATAATATATCCCAAGTGGGACCCACCATCTATCAACAGGTGGGCAACCCTGTTACAAAGAACAAACCTTGCACTCGCAGTCTATTACTTAGACGTTAAAATAAGAGACATGGGTCATATTAGTTCATAAATCCATGGTTTACCAAGCAGAGACCAATTAATCATAAGGGGAGTTTTGGCAAGTAACAAGTGGAAGGGAAATGATGAGTGCATTTGCTTATATGCCACTGATAATCCTTCTTCTTTGAGGAAAATGAAAAGAGAAAACCTATACATAGATATACCCCACACCCCAATCTATCATCAGGATATAATGCCACTACTACAGTACCTAAGAGGCTAAGAATTACAGATGGAAGAACAGATTCCATTTTCCCAAAAATAACGATTGGAGACCATCAAATCTCCACTTTCATGGTTCTGCAACTCAAGAGCTACATGTTTCTTGTTGATGATTAAGCTCAGGAGCCACAGCTAGTACTGTTACACTAAACTCTCGCCAAAGCAAAATTAGTACCAAGTAAGCAAGTAGTTGAATCGAGACTTTCCAATGGCTACCTCAGACTCTAAGCAGATAGATGCTAAGCTCAGGACCTCCGGTACCATCAGGGTTCATCATGTAGAAAGCCTCAGAGTCTCTAGAGCCCACAACCCGCTCAAACTTGGCCCTCATGTACATGAGTTCACCGTCGGACCCGGCTCCATTCCCCGGCAGTACACCAGCTCCCATTGAGATTGGCTCCACCGCTTTCAACACCTTCCACTCCTCGGGTCCGCATTCTCGCTTCGTTGCATACCCACACTTCTTCCCATTACAGTAAGTCCTCCACAGGGGCTCTTGTAGCAATCTCGCGCCCTTCTTGTCCACCACCTTCTCGCACTCTAAAGCTATACGAACCAACCCAGATGCCATCTCTCGAACCAATCCGCTCGTCGGGGTGGCAAGCTCGATCAGAAACGCTGGATATGACTTGGGATCCTCTTGAAATGCAAAATGAACGTGCCCACGCCGATTGCCGAAAAGGGTGCCTACCACTCGGGTGCCAAGGCCTGAAGACAAGTGTGCCCGGTTCCTACCGAAGACTGTAAGAACTGATCGGAGCCTTGCAACGGCCACAATGGGCAGCCTCTTCCTTCGGCCGGCTACCGAGGCCGCGGCTGTAGGGCCTGTACCTGTAGCTGTAGGCACCGAGGTCTTAGCCGCCGTCTCTCCTTCTTTCTCCTCCTCGTAAATATGCGTCGCGTTAAAGGAGGAGTTGAAGGTCATTGTTTCATCTTCATCATCATCACCTTCAGTCTTCCTTCGCCAAGGAAAGTGCCGCTTAGAGAAGGAGAAGGAAGAGTCGTAAGGGGTCTTGGCCATGATTGTCTTCATCTGACGTGAATTAAGAAGAGGCTCAACTCCTTAAAGATGTGTGTGAGAGAGAGAGAGAAATAAAGATGGAGATTGATGAGATTCTGTTTTCTTCTCTTTTGCTTTGTTGATGTGTGGGCTCATTTATTCTTGCTTCTAGTCCTTCTTGTCAGGCTGTGGTACTGGGAGGTGCAAGAGAGAATCCTGAAAAGAAAAAGGGTGAGCAGCCCCACCTACATGAATTTGGAAAACAGAAAAGAAACAAAGAAAAAAAAACAGGGAGAGAGAAAGAGAAAGAAAGAGGGAGATATGGAGGAGGAGCAGGAGGCGCTCTGATTGAAGGAAGAGAGAGAAACCAATGGAATCTAAGGGGACAATATTTTTGTTATTTCCTTTTCTTGTGGGAATGGAGACGAATACGGAAAGAGGTGGGGCAGGGTGAGCAAGGGAGGCTTGACTACTGACTTGCGTTGGAAACAGTTAAGGGCAGACAACGCCACACCAAAATCGTACCCACCAAGAGCCAAGGGGCCAAGGGGCCACCCCCTTCTCCCTGCCCCCACCGCCCCCTCTCTTTTATTTAGACCCTTTACTCTTTTACTATACCTCTACTGCACGTTTAACCCCTTCTTCCCAGCCCCACCCCTTAGCTCCGCTGTTTTGTTTTCTTCTAGGTATCCATGTCTTTCATTTTTCTTTTGTTCGTTTGCTTTTTATTATACAGTTGCATGAAGGAAGATTCAAGATTGATCTCTCATCATTGGAGCTAACGTGCACATTACACAATCCTTGTTTGTTTATTACTGGTGGATTTAAAGTAATGTTGCAGTTGCAGATTCTGGTCCTGCTTCTCCTCTACAATCTAAATACTGTTGCTTGTTACTGCACACTGGTCATTCTTTAGTCTTCACATCCCCAACCAGTCTGTCCATCCACAGGCTCAGAAATTCCTCAATCCTCCTATCGCCCACTCCATTGTAGGGACCATCCAGTGCTCGTTTGTTTAATGGGTCTCATCAGTGTGATCTCTTTCTCAAACAGAATATTTTGCCCTGCTTAGATGATCTTTAGCTTCATTCTGTAGGATTACCACGTCCAAGATCAGAAGAATGTGTGAGATTCCATAGCTATAGCTAGCTATAAATGATCATCAATATTGTCTTGCACCTAGTTCTAGGGGAATCTAATCTGGTGCATGGACCCACTCAACGGTTGGTCTCATTGGCATGCATGTTCATCACATGTGCTGCGGCCTGTAGCCTCACGTCATGGTCAACCTAAATGGATTTTGTGGTTAATGATTTGGCACATGGAGCAAGTTAGGCACACCCACAATATTATAATCCTTTCTTGTCTCACCCACCTTAATTTGCGGATCAACCAACTAAGATTCTGAATTTTGAAGTGCAAATTAACTGAAGCTGAGTTTAGGACACGTCTGGAGAATCCAACATTCTGTTAAATAACCAGTGGGATGGTTGTGGCTGAAGAGACTTAAGTTTTTCCCATTAATTAATAGTATCAATTCTCAAGTTTGGCATCCACCCAATTTTTGAGTTAAATTACCATGTGTGATCATGGGTTTTTAGTCTGTCTTCTGTATACATTTAGAACGTCCATTCAAACAAGCTAAAGTATAAAATAACTACGCTACAATCAATTGAGTCCAGAGCTTCATCAAACTCAAACCCACCCAATTAATTAAAAAAACAAAAAACTAACTCAGATTTCAAGGCTGAGTAAGGGGGTTGAGTTGGGATGAACTTTAGACTAAACTGCACGTCTGCAGTTTGTCCCCCTCCCCCGCCCCACACAAGGAAATAAATAAAAGAGCGAAAATTTATAACTCCTGAGAACAAAGGGACAGACATAGGTATTGGCTACAAGAAATTGATTCTCTTTACTAGCGTAACCCTTTTTCTGTAAAAGTGCAAATCAAAATGCATATTTCCAAAAATAGTTCCTAATAAATGGTTGTTCCCTATATGAACTTATGATGCCCATCCACGTCTGCAGTAGTGGTCATTTCCTATGTACTCTTAACAGATGCCATGATTACAAGCTCGCCTTCCCACATAACTTTTCACAATAATGAGAAGCAAAATGTAAAATAGATTCCTTCTGCGTTGGCAACCTATTCATGACGATGACAACAAGAATGTTAAATGAAACTAAAGCATAAAGATGGAAATCACAAGCAGGGGGCACAACATCTTCAGAAGCTCATTTGCTTTTATCAAGACTTGGAAGAGTGATATAATATGGTTTTTGTTTATTTTGTGACAATCTAGTAATGTTAAGAACAAAGAGATATCATATAAATTGCTAATAAGATCTGCAACTCAACCCATTGCAAGGCGGAAATTACTTGGTGAGGCAATACACCTCCTGTCATGATGATGATGTAATTCCTGCCTGCTCTCTTAAGCTCAGTTCTCGAAGCCAAACAAGCTGAAACTCTGCTGCCACTGGCATGCATTAGTGAAGGGATATGATGTAGGCTATAGAGCATATAACTAGGGGTTTTTTTTCTTGGTACTTGGTGCCAAGCACCACTACTAACCCCCCCCCCCCCTCCACAAATAGATGGTTGCGGGAATCGGTTCCGCTTCAATGGTGGAGCAAACCAGCTAACTTACCAACAAGTCACCCCTCGGTTGGTACTAGGGGGTTGGGTAACTCAGGTCATGACACTTCATATGAAGTTTTTCATGGATCATACCAAAGAAGAAAAAATTGTTGAGCATCACACCTGGCCAACACTAAGTAAGATTTAACTTCGTCCTCAACAATCAACATTGTCAACTACAAAGTATTCTAATATTTATAAATCACAAAGGGGAAACTCTTTTTACCCTCCAAGAAATCAAATTAGAAACTCATTCGCTGCTTTCTAATTCCTAGATGCTAGATAGAAAATTGGAAAAAAAAATAAAAAATAAAAAAGACTAACTATTGAAACCAATACCTACCAAAAAAATACTGAAATTAATGACATTCTAATTAAAAACTTAGATGACCCAAAAATAGAAAATCCCATCACAAACTCGTTTGTTATATGTGAATCAGCAATAAGATTTTTTGGTAATCTAGATCAGCAATAAGTTGCTTAATTTTTTCCAAGACTCTTAAAATCTTGGGTTTGCTGGATTAGCCTATCTAATGACACCCATATCAAGCCAAAGGAGCAAGTTTTAGCCCCTCAACTTTAGTCCAAAAGTTGAGTGCCAGTCTTGAGCCAATTTGGTTGAGGTCCAAAACAATTCACGAACTATAGACATTTACTTCCTGTCATGTCCTGCATCAGGAACCTTTATAGGCAAAAGGGCTCCTATACCAGATAGACTTTCCTAGACTTGGATTATTGGTACCAGAACATTACTTCTTGGACTTTGAAAGTTAAATAATAGACATTATCACCATTATACCTCCATGTATACTACGGGGACCATCATTTCAGTAGTCCTTGGCCCACGTCTGATCATTATATTGCTATTCACCAGTAACTTATTAAAATTTTACCTATGGTATAGCCAGTTCTTGAATGGATCAAAACATAAAGTCTTCCATTAAGCCGTTAATCATCTTTGATCTGCAACTCAAAGGGTTATAGCATTTATTCCTGGAAACTGAACAGTTATCTACTTAGGCTCAGTTTGGAAGGAGTACAAATACAAATATGTACAGTATAAATACATGCAAAATACATAGTTTTGCACTCTACATATATTTGTATTTATACTCCTTCCAAACTGAGCCTCAAGGAGTCGACAGCTTCAAAGTGTCTAAAATCTGCAATAAGGTAAAAGAGAAACCTTTATTTCAAAATCTGTAATTCCTTTAACAGATGCATCATAGACCTCATGCATACTTAAATATGCAGATCCAAAAATGCCTAGATCCCATATATATTTCTTTATCAACAATTAACAAAATCTATGTGGCTTTAAATAGAATGGATTAGCAAAACAGGATTCATGTAGCCCACACCAAATAGTTGGGATAAGGCATAGATTATGATGATGATGAATAAATAACAAAATCTTATGAAAAGGAAACAAAGAAAGTTAAAGTAATACTGACTGAAAAAACGAAACATGGAAAAAACAAAAGCACTTTTCCCTCTAAAGGAGCAAAACAAATAGATTTAACCCTACAACCCCAGAAAGCAGAAACTCAACCCAAACCCAAATAACCCTTTAACTCCAACTGACCCTCAAACCCAAAATAAGAACTCTAACCATCACAACTGCCATTATAGGTGCAAGAAATCCCACCTATAGGGAAACAAAACCCAAACCCAACTATCACCAGCACATAAAAAATGCGACCAGGCTAGAGTCAAACATGATCCACTCACAACTCAAAACAGGACCAACTGCAAGAAAATTTGAACTTCCTAGCAGATTTTCCACACCTTTAATATCACAAGGAGATTTATATATCCATGGAGACCTTAGGAATCTCAGATTCCCTCAATTCACAGTTTTCACCCCCATCCATATTAGCATATATAATCCCAGTATATAAATCTCAACCCCTTGGCATCGAAAATACTCCTTACAAGTGATGCAGCCCTCAAGGGATGGTGGAAATTGTTTTATCTCGTGTGTTTGCTCCATCAAGGTCTTCTCTATTTGCACCAGGATAGATGGAATTATCCTCAGGAACCTCATATATGGTGCCCTCTTGGCAGTTCTCCCACTTTTTCCTATCATTACCTTCTCCTGCACACCTTGTAAACATTCCCTCTATTATCATTTCCCAAGGCCACAGTCAAGTAGGAGTACCAAGCATTAGAGAATTCTTAGAAATCTCTATAACTCATTCCTCCTCCAAACTAAATTATGAAAATCAGACATCAGCATCTCACTGGCACCTTGCTTTCCTGGCATTTAATAACTGGGCTCTGCCCTGCTGTGCAGCTACTTCAGATAAACTGTTATTGGAGTAAAATTGCTCCAAAAGTAGCAGAAACCTTCTCCCTAAACAGTCACACAGGCAGCCAGAGGGGGAAGTATAGCTGCATTAAATGTCAAGATAAATGACCAGCTTTGTTTTTGAGTAATATGAAACAATGAAAGTATGATCGGTTAAAATAGGGGACTGCAAAAAATAGAGGATCCCCAAAAACTATACAGTAAGGATCTATTCACCACTATACAAATGCTATCCTTATACAGTACAAGGACAAAAAGCTCTATCCCTCAACCCAATAACATATCCAGAGAAAACAGATTACAAAAATAAACATTTCTAACCATCTTCCTTATGATTAGCCATGAGTAAACCATTGATGCAACTTTCTAATCATTTTGTCTTCTTGATAAAGGGACAATGAAGAAAGAAATGGTCAGATGTTTCAATGGGATTATCAGAAAACAAACAGTACATAGTAGGTAGATTCATCCTTCTCATACCTAGGTTCTGAATCAAATACTTGTTTAGGACTATTATCATACCAGAAATGCAATCTTGGAAGGCACCCAGTGGTTCCACACTATGGAAGGAAAGTTGCTACTTTCCACACTTGCCAGCCTGTTTGACACAAGATGCCTGACTTCTCCCATTTACATGTCCTACCATCCATCAGATCATAACAAGGATTATGCTGTGGATTTCAATAACAAGGCCACCATTTCTTGAAACTCCTAGCCAAACAAGTTCCTGTAGAATTTGGGCACCCACATCACATTTTTATTGCAGATTTCATAGGAATGTTGCATGATTATCTCTTTATCCTTGGCCACCATTCAGTTTCTCTTTCAGAGGTCTCTTGCCACACCAAATGTCCTGCCAGAATTTGATTTTAGAGCCACCATCAATCTTGTAACTGATTCTAGAACTGAGTTACTGAAATGTCAAATGTTTTTTCAATCTCCTTTACACTGAGCAACTATAAGAAGATTGAGTCATGTTCCTGTGGAATTTGGGCACCCACATCACATTTTTGTTGCAGATTTCATAGGAATGTTGCACGATTATCTCTTTATCCTTGGCCACCATTCAGTTTCTCTTTTGGAGGTCTCTTGTCACACCAATTGTCCTGCCAGAATTTGATTTTAGAGCCATCATCAATCTTGTAACTGATGCCAGAACTGAGTTACTGAAATGTCAAATGTTTTTCAATCTCCTTTACACTGAGCAACTATAAGAGGATTGAGCCATGTTAAGGACTCACCCACTGTTATGGACACATTCCTCGGGAAAAAGTAACATCGCCACCGGCAGCAACAGGAACCTGACCCACCGCCAGCAGCAGCAGTGATTCAATGATCCTCGTCCTACCCAGTTCGGCAATAGCAGATTAGATTAGATCATCTTGCTTGTTCTTATCGTATTGTTCTTATCTTATTCTATTGCTCTTATCTTATCTTATTAGTGGATTATCAGATTAGGATTAATTTATCTTATCCTTAGCAAGATAGAACTGGAAGTCTCCCTATTCAGCAAGGAGACTCCCTAAGATTAGGACTCTTGTAATCTCATTTAAGGAGACACCATTATTGAATGAGATATCGAATATTCAGTTAAAGAAGTGAGTTAGGAGAGTTGGTGATCTCTTGAACAAATCACCAAGGTGCCAAGATAGGTTCATCAAGAGCAGGAAGGAACAAGGGAAAACAGGAGGTTTTCCCCGTGGACCGACCCGTGACGAGACCCTATTCTCGGGCCCTAAACAACTTGGTATTAGAGCAGGGCGTCATGGGAGATCTGGAGCAGCTACCATCCAGGGTCCACAACCTCGAGCACCAACTCGTGGAGACCAGTTCAGAAGTACGTGAGATCAAAGACGAGGTAAGGGAGCTACGATGTCTGATGGAGTTGTTCCTTTCTAACAAGGAAAGGAACACTGAGGAGGGACAGCCACTAGCGGCTGCCGACCAGATCTGCCGGAGTCTTCCGGCGAACAGAAGTCTGTTAGCCAAGGAGCTGCAATCATCCCCAAGTACAGCAGGTTGGAATTTCCGTCGTACAACGGCAACGGAGACCCCTTGGACTGGCTGTATCGGTGCGAGCAGTTCTTTCAGAATCAGCGGACAGATGACCGGGATAAGGTAAGTCTCGCCGCCTTTCATTTAACAGAGGAAGAACAACTTTGGTTCTATCAGTTAGAGCAAGAAGAACCCGGGCTCGGTTGGCCCCAATTTAAGTCCTATTGCCTCCTTCGATTCGGACCCCCCACTAACCAGCAACCCCCTAGGTGAGCTGATTGACCTTAAACAGACCGGAACGGTGGCAGAATACCAATGCTAGTTCCAAACCCTCCTCGCGAGGGCATCCTCCGTGCGACCGGACCAACAGGTGGACACGTTCACAGCAGGGTTAGCATAACCCCTGCGGGTGGATGTCGAAATGCAGAATCCCACAAATTTGGTTACAGCCATGAACTTAGCCCGCGCGTTCGAGCGCAAGCTGCAGCTCAGCCACGGGACCTACAATGTGGGTCGTCCACCAAACTCATGGGCACCTCCCAAATCAACGACAACGACCCCCTCTTCAGCAGCCAGCCAGGAACCGAGATCTCACACAACCGCCACCTCTAGATCGGTGACAAGTGCAGGTAGCAACATGGCCGCTCCACCCATTAAGCGATTGACCAGGGCATAAATGGCAGAACGCCAAGCGAGAGGCCAATGTTTCAACTGCGATGACCTCTACTCAGCAGGACATAGGTGCAAGAGGCTTTTTTGCCTCCTAGTCAATGAAGAAGAGGAGGAGGAAGAAGAACCCGTGCGATCACCAGTATTAAAATCTCTCAGACCATGCAGTTACAGGCACAGATAGCAGGTCAGCTGGTGCGCATTCTTGTCGATTCAGGGAGCACACACAACTTCATAAGTGAACATTCCGCCCTTCAGTTAAAACTACCAATGTAACTCCGGCCACGACTACAGGTAGCCGTCGCGAACGATGAAAGAGTTCACAATCCGGGAATCTATAAGAGCGTCCCGATACAGGTCAATTTTGAACTATTTTTTGCTGATTTATTTGTACTCTCCTTGGATGGGTTCAATGTTGTTCTTGGGGTCAAATGGTTAATTACCCTAGGCCCGATTTTATGGGACTTCAGTGCACTCACAATGACATTCCACCTAAACGGGAAGCAAGTTTCATGGCACGGTTGCAGGGTTAAAGAGAGGACACCACAGGTCCATGCACTTCAGACAGAACCGGCGTCCATGGAAAGACTCCTCGCCGAGTTTTCAGATATATTCCAGGAACCCAAGAGGCTCCCTCCTCCCCGAGCATGTGACCGTCGAATTCCTTTGGTGGCGGGTTCAAAACCAGTCATTGTCCGGCCTTATCGCTACCCTCACCTACAGAAGGACGAGATAGAAAAGCAATGTACAAAGATGCTGAAACAAGGGATCATACGCAAGAGTCACTCTCCTTTCTCTTCGTCGGTTCTGTTGGTGGAGAAGCAGGATGGAACTTGAAGGTTCTGTGTTGACTATAGAGAACTCAATGGCCAGACGATCAAGGATAAGTTCCCCATTCCTGTTGTGGACGAGCTGCTGAACAAGCTGCATGGTGTTCAGTACTTCTCTAAGTTGGACCTCAGGTCCGGATACTTCCAGGTTCGCATGGCTCCGGTGCCGTGAAAAAGACTGCCTTTCGAACCCACCATGGCCACTTCGAATTTTTAGTCATGCCATTCGGTCTCTCCAATGCCCCATCCACATTCCAGTCATTGATGAATGAGGTATTTCAGCCCCATCTGCACAAATTTGTTTTAGTATTCTTTGATGACATCCTCGTTTATAGCAAATCATGGGTAGAGCATGTGCACCATCTGTGGACCGTTTTTGAGCTCCTGCGCCAACACAAACTCTTCCTCAAACGGTCCAAGTGCTCCTTCGGGGAGCAACAGGTTCTTTATCTCGGCCACGTCATCCACGGGCAGGGTGCGACAGTTGATAGTTCCAAAATTCAGGCTATCAGAGAATGGCCCAAGCCTCAATCAGCCAAGGCCATACGCGGGTTCCTTGGATTAATGGGTTACTACCGCAAATTTGTACAGAATTATGGACTGTTGGCAGCCCCGTTAACCAACCCGTTAAAGAAAAATTCCTTCCGGTAGGATGACACAGCCGATGCAGCTTTTCTAACACTGAGAAATGCCCTATCTTCCACCCCAGTCCTGCAATTACCAAATTTCGCTCTCGAATTTACAGTCGAGTGCGATGCCTCTGGAATGGGTATCGGGGCCGTGTTACAGTAGCAAGGGCACCCGATTGCTTTCTTCAGCCGCAGACTGGCCAATCGGCACCTGAAGCTTCCGGCCTATGAGCGCGAACTAATCAGCCTAGCCCGAGCCGTCCAGCACTGGAGGCCGTATTTGTGGAGGCGGTCGTTCGTCGTCAAAACTGATTATTACAGCCTCAAATACCTATTGAAGCAACGTCTCACCACTTCCCCTCAGTAGCATTGGGTTAGCAAACTACTCGGGTTCGATTTCCGAGTGGAATACAAGGCGGGTTCCTCAAATCGCGCAGCTAATGCCTTGTCTAGGCGAGATGAAGACGCGATGGCTCTGTGTGCAATTTCCCAACCCCGGATCTCCTTGTTAGACGACATTAAGAAGGCAACGCCACAGTCTCCGGAATGGTCGCTCCTGGTCCAGAAGATCCAGTCCGGCGCTGCCAACTCCAATTGGTCGCTTCACGACGGGTTGGTACTATATAAAGGTCGGGTACATCTTCTGCCTGACTCCCCGTTGATTTCCACCATCATCACCGGCGTCCAAAACTCCACACATGAAGGCGTTCAGAAGACACTACACCGCGTCGGGGCTGATTTCCATTGGCGGGGTATGAAGACTTCTATTCGGGATTTTGTCCAGAATTGCTCCACGTGTCAACAACATAAATGGGAAAACCTACACCCGGCAGGCCTCCTTTAGCCCCTTTCGATACCGACACAAATCTGGGCCGACATTTCCATGGACTTCATTGAGGGACTACCCAATGTAGGTGGCAAATCGGTCCTCTTCGTGGTAGTAGATCACTTCTCTAAGTATGCCCACTTCATCCATCTATCACATACGTACAGTGCCACTTCAATTGCCCTCGCCTTCTTTACACATGTTTTCTGCTTACATGGGTTACCAGAATCCATCGTCAGCGATAGGGATCCGGTTTTCACTAGTGCCTTCTAGAAGGAGTTATTCAGACTGCACAGCACCACCCTGGCCTTCTCCTCAGCTTATCATCCACAGAACGATGGTCAGACGGAGGTGGTCAACCGCACGATCGAGATGTATCTTCGTTGCTTCGTAGGGGATCAACCGCAACGGTGGGTGGATTGGCTTCCTTGGGCCGAGTATTGTTACAACACGGCCTACCATTCTTCCCTTGGCATGACCCCCTTTCGCGTCGTTTATGGCCGGGACCCTCCTCGCTTGCTGTCCTATGAGCCCGGTTCTACTCGTTTGGAAGAAATTGATCACTCCTTACAAGAACGTGACGCCCTCCTAGCCGACATCCACCTTTGCTTACAACAGGCCCAGCTCCTCGGGATTCTTTGTCCAGGAGGGGAGTAATGCTATGGATGCATTCCTCGGGAGAAAGTATCATCGCCGCCAGTAGCAACAGGAACCTGACCCACCGCCAGCAGCAGCAGTGGTTCAGTGATCCTCGTCCTACCCAGTTCGGCAACAACAGATTAACTTAGATCATCTTGCTTGTTTATCTTATTGTTCTTATCTTATTCTATTGCTCTTATCTTATCTTATTAGTGGATTATCAGATTAGGATTAACTTATCTTATCCTTAGCAAGATAGAACTAGAAGTCTCCCTATTTAGCAAGGAGACTCCCTAAGATTAGGACTCTTGTAATCTCCTATTTAAGGAGACACCATTATTGAATGAGATATCGAATATTCAGTTAAAGAAGTGAGTTAGGAGAGTTGGTGATCTCTTGAACAAATCACCAAGGTGCCAAGATAGGTTCATCAAGAGCAGGAAGGAACAAGGGAAAACAAGAGGTTTTCCCCGTGGACCGACCCGTGACGAGATCCTCTTCTCGGGCCCTCAACACCCACCCTGTCTAAAACCTTTGTAACTTATGAAAAATCCAGCTGGCATTCCATTAATGAACGGAGAATTTTGGAGTGGATAAACAAACTTTCATCCAGCATTACTATTTCCTTCCATCTTGACCTGGGGCCTAGTCCCCATCCATCCTAAAATTGCTTCCCAAATTTCTTCCTCCACAAACAATTTTCCAACTCCTTTTGGACTTCAAATTGTTTAAACTGCGACCCATCAAGGGTTGGTCTTGACCTACATTTGCACCCTATACAATTCTTACAAGAATAAATAATTTCCTTCTTGATCACCCTTGTTTCTTCTACCTCCTTACCATTCACCTTTATTCTTCTGATTGTATTCTCTCTGCATCTCGCATTTGCCATCTTGTGGAAAAAAAGAAGAAGTGCATATTACAATCTCCCTCTAACCAATTCATGTGCGTCCACTTCACCTCCTCTTGGTATGCAATTTTGTCAAACAATTTTTAAGTTTCTGATCTTGTCCTCTTGTTAGGGTGCCCTTTTCTTCCTCACTGTCAATCTCAGCAGTGGCTTTCAGGAATTCCTATTTTTCTACTTCTATAAATTTGAAACAGCTCTAATGTCATTCCTTTATTTTCTTCTTCACATAACAACTTTGCCAGCATGTAGAACCAGATCCCTCCACCTCATAAGACTATCACCAAAGCTAAATCAGATCTAAGAATTTGCCCTCGACAAACCAACAGTTTTTGAAGCGGAAATGCGAATCTGTCCAGTTTTACTAGGATTGTGTTCGCTTGATTATTGGTCCAGGTAAAAGCCACCCTAGTTAGTGGGAAACGATCAACTTAATTC
The DNA here is from genome assembly GCF_056320005.1 of Nelumbo lutea. Lineage (NCBI taxonomy): Eukaryota > Viridiplantae > Streptophyta > Magnoliopsida > Proteales > Nelumbonaceae > Nelumbo > Nelumbo lutea. The sequence goes on along the minus strand of NC_142686.1, from coordinate 21,454,903 downwards.
TATTAACCCAATCCACAATTCCCCTTATTCCTGCAGTTATTCTTGTTCCCTCTTTCTTCTTGAATGAAAATTTGATTAAATTGAAGTCTCCACCAATACACCACCGATGGTTCCACCTAAACTTGACTCCTTCCACATATTTACCCCATTTTCGTCCACATTTGGACCATATAATATCGTGAGTTTGTAATAGTGGCATCTCATTCCACCATTAACAGTCACATTAAAGAAATAGAGAACTCCCCAATCCAGCAGTCAAGGGCCAATAGTTTCAAGCTATCACAGATAAGAAGGATTCCCCCCATCTTCCCTACTCCAGTTTATAAGGCCATTTACAGTTTGAATTCCCCCAGAGGCTTCTCACCACACTCCTCCCAACTGTCTAGAGTTTAGTTTCTTGTAGCATAATCACGTTGCACCTTTGCTTCAGATAAAAATCTACCACCATTTTACACTGACAAAGCAAAGTTCCTATACATTTCAAGAGAACATTTTCAATGCCATCTTTAAAACTAAAAGTTTAGTACCCTTCCCTCCATTGTGAGCCACCGCCAAAGCTTACCTCCTTTTTCACCCCACATTATCCTCAATACCTGTTTATTTTGCTTACTTTTGCTTTTAGTTCATCTAGCATTTTCTTTCAATCTAGCTTCCAAAGTCTGGTCCTTCTTGCTTTTGCTTTTAGTTCATTTTACCTTTCAAAAAAATATTGGCTAGAAAATTCTTCATTTCTTCCTCCATCCTAGTAACCAACTGTAGAGAACATTGATGTGGGCCCCACAACGGTGGTCTCACTCTGTCCATAGGGTAGAATGTATCTAGTCACAGCTGTGGTTATTTTTCTATTCTGTTATTTCTAGTTTCAGTTCTATATTGTTTCTTATTTGTTAGCAGTTATGATGTAAACACCAAGGGCAGACATGTCCTTTCATGTAACTAGCATTACCTATATATATTAACTTAAAGTGGCGGCGGCAGAATAATTGACATTCTGTTCTTCTCCTCAAAAACTGTGTTCTATTGCTCTTTCACCACTCTTTCTTCTACTTCTTCACTTTCTCTTCTCATCGAACCTGAAATCTCTTAGTGGTCAAGACTGAATAGCAGTCTTGAAAACCTACATGGTATCAAAGCCAAGTTAGGGTTTTTCATGTGAGTCTGATACCAACCGACCACATGAGAATCTCCTAGGACTGAAAGCTGAAAATGAGGAGTTCGCAAACTGATTCTTGGAGATCGCCAGAGGTGCTAGCAGCTGTTGGAAACTTGCTAGGGTTGCAGAGTGTTGGTGGTCAAGAAGGATCAGAGAAGACTAGGGTTCAGGTAACCCTAGAAGGCAGCGAACTATTTTTCCTTGTAAGTTGTTTACTTTTAAGAGAAGTTCTTTCAGAGAAGATAGGTTGGACCTATCTGGAGGGGAAGGCCGAACCATTCTAGCTCTTTCTCTCTTTGATTCACTAGGGTTTTACAGCAAACCCTGGACCGAACTGTGTTTCTCTCTACTCTAGGGTTTGGAAGTGATCTGCGGCAAGCCCTAGTGTTTGACTGAACCCTATGATCTACCTAGAGATACCCTTAAGTTGATTGGTAGATCCAATCAAATTCTAGGGTTTCTTATTAACCCTACTGCAAGCTCATCTATACAGTTTGGACTATGCGACTGAATTGCTTCTTTTCAGGACTGATTAAAACCCTACTGCAAGCTCATCTATATAGTTTGGACTGTGCGACTGAATTGCTTCCTTTCAGGACTGATTAAAACCCTAGCATATCAGTTTTTTTTAAAGCAGTTCTCAGAGTTCTAAGGGGGTTAGAGATCTATAGACAGCTACTGCTGTGTTGGCTAGTTGGTTTCAAATCAGAATTATTTCGGTTTTGTGCACATACACTGAGAATACAGATCAGGCCTATACTGTTTTTGATTGTGATTGGTGCTTCAAGTGTTGTTTTGAGACTTGACAGAAATGGAGTCTAAAACTCAGGCAGAAGACCGTCTTGGGAACATCAATTATGGTGGTATTTCTGATATGGGTGGTCAGATTACGACCGTAAAGTTTGATGGATCAAACCATTTGGAATGGGACCAATCAGCCAAGATGGCTATTGGTGAAAGAGGTAAATTAGGGTACCTCCTGGGAGATATGAAAGAACCTTCCAAGGGAGACCTGACATATACCAAGTGGATGCAAGAAAACTACTTGGTTATGGCATGGCTATGTAATTCTATGCAGCCTCATATTAGCCGGAATTATTTGTGGGCAAAGACAGCTAAGGAGATATGGGATGTTATGAAAGAAACTTACTCCCAACCCCTTAATGTTGCCGGAGCATATGAATTGAAATGTGAAGTGAACACCCTTAAACAAGGAGAGAAACCGGTGTCGGTCTACTTCTCTACCTTGAAGTCCCTGTGGCATGAGATTGATCACTTAGAGACTCTTGAGTGGGAGAGTCCCAAAGATGCTCAGACCCATAGAAAGCACATCGAGACAAACAGAATGTTTGTGTTCCTGGCTGGAATGAACTCAAAATATGATATTGTGAGGCAACAGATTTTGACTAGAGACAGTGTGACTCTCTCTCAGGCTTACTCATTTGTACACAGTGAAGAAACCAGAAGGAAGATTATGATGCAACCCGCATCTGCCTTTGTAGCGGCTACACCCAAATCAGGGGGTGATTCAGAGAAGGACAGGAGGAAGGAAGACAAGAAGGATGTAGTATGTGAACATTGTAAGAAACCCAAACATACAAAAGAGACATGTTGGAAACTGCATCCCCACTTGGTTCCTGCAAAGTTAAGGAACAAGAAGGGCACTGCTCATGTAGCCTTGAACACTGATTCAGCATCTTCATCTGGCACAAAAGGAACATCTTTGGAGACCTTAGTTGCAGTTCGGGCTGCCCTAATACAGCTAGAGAAATTCAGCTCAGCCACCGCAACCTCCATCAGCTCCTATCACATCTACCTTTGCCCATTCAGGTACTCGAGCTTCAGCCTATCATGCCTCAGCTCCAGGTACTATTGAACCTTGTTGGGTAATAGACTCAGGTGCATCTGATCACATGACTAGCTTGCCTTCATTATTTACTACTTACCATTTGTCTTCTGGTAGGGATAAGGTATCTATGGCTGATGGCTCCCTGGTTCCTATTTTTGGGAAGGGTGACATCAAGCTTTCAGATACTATCTCCCTATCATCTGTTTTGCATGTTCCTAAGCTTGATACTAACCTTCTTTCGGTCAGTAGTATTACCAAGCATATGAACTGCTCAGTAACCTTCTTCCCTGATCGATATGTTTTTCAGGACTTGGAGACGCAGAAGATGATTGGGACTGGTCGTGAGACAATGGGATCTATCTGCTCGATGAGCGGTTCCGTCAGGGAGAGTCAGTAGAGAAGTTGTCTTTTGTTTCTCAGAGTGTGAGTCCAGTTTTGCTTTGGCATAACCGATTAGGTCATTTGTCTTTTCGACCTTTACAGAGACTGTTTCCTACTTTATTTGAGTCTATTAAGTTGTCTCAGCTACAGTGTGAAAATTGTGAGTTTGCTAAGCATTGTAGAAAGCCTTATTTATTGAGTAATAAAAGGAGTGATAATTCTTTTGATATTGTGCATACTAACGTTTGGGGGCCTTATCATATCCCTTCCATGGGTGGGTACAGATACTTTTTGTTATTTGTTGATGACCATACCCGTTTTTCTTGGGTTTATCTCATGCGTTCACGAGATGAGGTACCTTCCCTGACCCAAAATTTTCACCAAATGATCCTAACCCAGTTTGATGCCAAGATCAAAGTTTTCCGATCTGATAACGCCAAGGAATACTTTACTAAATCATTGACATCTTATCTTCTTCATCATGGGGTTATCCACCAGAGCTCTTGCCCTCATACACTTCAGCAGAATAGAGTTGCCGAGAGGAAGAATAGGCACATTTTGGAAGTGGCTAGAAGCCTCATGTTTACTTCCAATGTCCCTATTCGCTTCTGGGGGGATGCTATCCTCACGGTGGTATACCTTATTAATCGGGTCCCTTCCAAGGTCCTTGATATGCGATCTCCTTTTTCGCTTCTACACCCACGTGAGGACTTGTTTTCTATTCCCCTTAAGACATTCGGTTGCACTTGCTTTGTTCAGCTTCTCGGATCCCATCCCTCCAAGTTCGAATCCAAAGCCTCCAAATGCATCTTCCTTGGTTATGCACAAACTCAAAAGGGTTATTGTTGTTATGATCCTGTCTCCGGGAGGAAGTTTGTCTCCATGGATGTCACTTTCTTTGAGGGGACACCCTATTATCCTCGGGTTGCCCCTCAGGGGGAGAGTAGTGAGAGTGGGGGTTTGAGCTCGTCTTCAGGGGGAGAGCAGTGAGAGTGGGGCAGTTCCTTTACCTATTCCATTGGGTGATGAGAGCTGCAATGGTGAGGGTGGCCAGAGGGATCAGGAATTGAGGGAAAGCTGCAATGGTGAGGGGGTCAGAGGGATCAAGAGTTGAGGGTTTATCATAGGTGGTGCAGGCAAGTTGATCCTGATCATCAACAGTCCAGAATAGCTCCAATCTCATCTGCAGCTCCAGGTCCAAATACTTCAGTCCCAGAGCCCACAGCGATTTCCCCTACAGATGAACTTGACCTTCCAATTGCAGTCCGTAAAGGGAAACGACATTGTACCACATCCACAGCCCACTGTATTTCCCATTTTTTATTCTATGATCGCCTATCTCCTACCTACAGGTCCTACCTTAGCTCCATTTCCAATGTCCCTATTCCAAGAACAATGCAAGAAGCCCTATCCGTCCCTGAATGGAAAGATGCAATGCAAATTGAGATGGATGCCCTGTTGAAAAACAACACCTGGGAGGTAAGTTGATTTGCCAAAAGGAAAGAAACCAGTTGGATGCAGATGGGTATTTACGGTGAAGCATAATGCAAATGGATCTATTGAGAGGTATAAAGCTCGGTTAGTTGCAAGAGGGTTTACACAGACTTATGGCATAGATTACTTGGAGACATTTGCACCAGTGGCCAAGATGACTACTATTCAAGTTCTATTGTCCTTGCAGCAAATCACACTTGGCCTTTATACCAAATGGACGTGAAAAATGCCTTTCTGAATGGAGATCTGCAGGAAGAAGTTTACATGCGTTTGCCTCCTGGATTCTATGATGTAGAAATAGGTAAGAAGGTCTGCCGGCTCAACAAGGCTTTGTATGGTTTGAAACAGTCACCTATGGTTTGGTTCGATAGATTTAGACTAGCACTTGTGAAGTTTGGATATGTACAGGCACAGACAGATCATACCCTAATCATCAAGAGGGTGGAGGCCTCTTTGACACTATTGGCAGTATATGTTGATGATATTGTGGTCACAGGGAATGATGGCCATGAGATTGAGTCTCTTAAACAGCTTCTTCACCAAGAATTTGAGGTGAATGACCTTGGTGTACTCCGGTATTTTTTGGGTATTGAGGTTGCTAGATCCAAACAGGGGATCTTTATATCTCAAAGAAAATATGTCCTAGTCCTGTTGGCAGAAACTAGAAAGTTAGGTGTCAAGCCTGCAGATACACCAATTGAACAGAATTATAGGATTAGTGCCGAGAGTGGGGAGCTTCTTGAAGACAAGGTTATGTTCCAGCAACTGGTAGGAAAGCTCCTATATCTCTGCCTCACTTGGCCAGATATTACTTATGTTGTTAGTGTTGTCAGTCAGTACATGCATTCTCCTAGTACCACACATCTTCTTGCGGTAGAAAGAATCTTAGCCTACTTGAAGAGATGCCCAGGTAGGGGTATACTTTTCAAGTACAACAATCACATGAAAGTGGAGGTCTATACTGATGCAGATTGGGTTGGGAGTGTTGATGACAAAAGGTCCACCTCAGGATATTGTGCCCTTGTGGGAGGAAACCTTGTCTCCTGGAGAAGTAAGAAACAAAGTGTTGTCTCCCGGTCAAGTGCTGAAGCAGAATACAAGTCCATGGCCAATGGAGTGGCTGAAATCCTATGGCTAAGATCTCTACTTAAGGAGTTGGGTATTGAGTATGAGAAGCCCCTGACGCTATACTGTGATAATCAAGCCGCCATTGATATAGCACATAATCCAGTACAGCATGACAGAACCAAACACATTGAAGTTGACCGCCATTTTGTGCGAGAGAGGGTCTCATCTCAAGAAGTATGCCTCCCTTACATCACATCCAGTATGCAACTAGCAGACATCCTCACTAAAGCCGTATCAAGAAAGAAGCTAGAGGCGGATCTGTCCAAGTTGGGAATGATGAACATATACTCCCAACTTGAGGGGGAGTGTAGAGAACATTGATGTGGGCCCCATAGTTGTGGTCCCACTCTGTCCGTAGGGTAGAATGTATCTAGTCACAGCTGTGGTTATTTTTCTATTCTGTTATTTCTAGTTTCAGTTCTATATTGTTTCTTATTTGTTAGCAGTTATGATGTAAACACCAAGGGCAAACATGTCCTTTCATGTAACTAGCATAACCTATATATATTAACTTAAAGTGGCGGTGGCAGAATAATTGGCATTCTGTTCTTCTCCTCAAAAACTGTGTTCTATTGCTCTTTCACCACTCTTTCTTCTACTTCCTCTTCACTTTCTCTTCTCATCGAACCTGAAATCTCTTAGTGATCAAGACTGAATAGCAGTCTTGAAAACCTACATGGTATCAAAGCCAAGTTAGGGTTTTTCATGTGAGTCTAATACCAGCCGACCACATGAGAATCTCCTAGGACTGAAAGCTGAAAATGAGGAGTTCGCAGACTGATTCTTGGAGATCGCCATAGGTGCTAGCAGTTGTTGGAAACTTGCTAGGGTTGCAGAGTGTTGGTGGTCAAGAAGGATCAGAGAAGACTAGGGTTCAGGTAACCCTAGAAGACAGGGAACTATTTTTCCTTGTAAGTTGTTTACTTTTAAGAGAAGTTCTTTCAGAGAAGATAGGTTGGACCTATCTGGAGGGGAAGGCTGAACCATTCTAGCTCTTTCTCTCTTCGATTCACTAGGGTTTTACAGCAAACCCTAGACCGAACTGTGTTTCTCTCTACTCTAGGGTTTGGAAGTGATCTGCGGCAAGCCCTAGTGTTTGACTGAACCCTGTGATCTACCTAGAGCAACCCTTAAGTTGATTGGTAGGTCCAATCAGATTCTAGGGTTTCTTATTAACCCTACTGCAAGCTCATCTATACAGTTTGGACTGTGCGACTGAATTGCTTCCTTTCAGGACTGATTAAAACCCTACTGCAAGGCGACTGAATTGCTTCCTTTCAGGACTGATTAAAACCCTAGCATATCAGTTTTTTTTAAAGCTGTTCTCAGAGTACTAAGGGGGTTAGAAATCTACGGACAATGGATGATCTCAATAATGGACGAAGATTGTTTTTCCTTTCCCTTCTACCTCCTCATCCCTAGGTCTCAATCTAGGGGGCATGCTTTTTGTTTCCCACTCCTTGATTTGTACCCTTTTGTATATATTCTGACCTACCGGTTCAACCGTGAGAAATTTGCCTTGGGCTAACCGGGTTTTCAGGTTCTGGCATGCTCAGAGCAATTTGTGTGTTTGGTTAGCCTCTCATTTCTTAAGACTGTATCTCCTCAAGTATATGTCATTCCTTTGAAGGAATCACATTTCTTTCTGTTGGCACCACATCTCTCCTCTATTGGCCTTCATTAGACATCAAATGGTTGGGATCCAATGTTGGTTCCACTTCACCACACATTGCACACAGATACTCGTACATTGAGCTCTTAATCCAATCTCTGGACTAATTTCTTGCACCACCTGAAACGTGTTTTGAAATCTGAATTTGTTATGTTTTGCTATTTCTTGGCATCCTTTACCCTTGTCAGTAGGTTGATGGCTAGCTTCTACTCTTGAAGTGTCCTCACATTTCCACTGTCCCCAAGGTCACTATAAGAGGCCACATTAGCTTCTTGGAATGAAGTGCCCTCTTCTGCCATCACCTAGGCTCTGCCTTTCTCTCCATCATTTATTTGATGACGGTAGGATTGCTTCAGTTAGGAAGCCATCTCCACCCACAAATAACTCGAAAACTCAGTCATGTTGCAAAATGATCCTCACAACCTCAAAGCCCTTAGGTTTAGTCTCCGATATTGATCTTTGACCAGATCGATATTGTGTACAATACTTCCCCAACTACAATGTAGACTTTTTTTTTTTTGAAAAAGAAAAAAAATTATTGCTAAAGATAAAAGCAAATACAACTTAAATAGGTGACAAGAGGTCACTCCCATCAATAAAACTGCAACAATACAAGGGAAAACAAACAACAGACTTCAAAGCATCTGCTAAGACCAAGAGCTGCGGCAACCAAGACCCATGCACGGGATCAGCCAGCCTACATATCAAGTTTATAAGAAAAGGGAGAAGCCACGTCAGCAAGGGGTTAATCCAAGTGGCAGACTGTTAGAACAAAGTAACAGTCCTACAACAAACTGTAAGTCTTGTAACAAACTATAAACTGTAAACAACTTACCTGGGCTATAAAGACCAGAGGAAGAAAAGATGAAGGCAAGAATTTCATTCGAACATCTCTCTTTCTCTGTTCCCCCTTCAGTTTTTCCTCTCTCCTTAGGAGCTCGGTTCACTATACGAACCCAGAGTTAGGCAGCACCTAACAGTTTGGTATCAGAGCATGACCAATACGCGATCTACAGCCAAGGAGGCACGGGTTGATCAGGTGGAAGTCGAGCTCCACCGAATCTCAGGGGAGATGTGAGGTATCAAGGATACACTAACAGAGATCTTGCAAAGACTAGAACGGAGCCCGTCTGTTGAAGATAGAGAAATCTGACCAAGATCGGTTTAGCCAAGGAAGTAACTGAAGAAGCAGCTCCATCTTGGAAAGAAACACCAAACTATGCTTCCCAGTCTTCTCAGGAGGAGACCCCATCCCTTGGATATACAAGGCAGAAAGATTCTTTGAATACAACGAAACGTCTGAACCAGATAGGGTGGCGTTGGCAGCAACGCATCTAGATGGAGATGCAATCCTCTGGTATCAGTGGTATCATTGAGGGAACCCCCGTATTTCATGGCTCGACTTCACGGATGCCCTGTGTGTCTGACTCAAGGCTTCCGCTTATGAAGATTTTGACAAGAGTCTTGCGAAGATAAAGCAAGTATGAAGTGTTTGTGACTACCAGTTGGAGTTTGAATGTCTATCGTTAAGAGTCCAAGGGTGCCGGAGAAAGCTCTGGTCGGAGCTTTTGTGGGAGGACTCAAGGAAGAAATTCGGTTAGAGGTCAAGGCAATGCATCCATCAACTGTGATGGTCGCGGCATCCCTAACCAGCATCCAAGAAGAAAAGATAGCTCGAGCCTGACATCTAAACCGCCCATGGCAGCAGACGAACAAATCATTTACAGCACCCAGATCGGAAAAAACGGGACCCAATAAAGAAGGCAGCATCTTATGCAAACCACCAGGTAACTTAGGCCCGAGCCCCGTTATTCCATTCAAGAAATTAACGCGGGCAGAGATGCAAAATCGCCGAGAGAAAGGTCTCTGCTACAATTGCGAAGAAAAGTTCGGCCCCGGCCATAGATGCAAATCTCAACAAGCCTTCTCATTACAGACTGAGGAGGAAGAAGAGGATCAACAACTGGAAGAAAGATCGTCAACTGACAAACACTGGGCTGAGGCCATACAACCAGAAATCGCATTACAGGTCCTAGCAGGGTTTTCATCACCCCAAACCATGAGGGTGACAGGTCTAGTTCGGGGTCGCCAAGTGTCTATCCTCATTGACAGTGGTAGCACTCTAAACTTTGTAACCACTGTACTAGTCAAACGATTGGGATTACCAGTTCAGCCCACAACCTCATTTAAGGTCCATGTGGCAAATGGGACCTCACTCCAATGCGATGGAATTGGAACAAACATTGGGTTATGCATCCAAGAGCAACAATTTCTAGTTGATCTTTACCCACTGGTAATCAAATAAAAAATCAACTAGTTGTGTAGACATTATCTCCAAAAAACAAAGTAGCTATAGGTCTATATGATGGCTAAAGACTTCAATAGTTGATGCGACAGGAAGATGTTGATAATTGAAAAAGATAGAACCAAGAAAAAAAACTGGGCAATGCTGACATGTTATATTTCTGCAATGCGACTTGAAGAAATGTCCTGTCCAAAAGCACATTAAGACGAGAATTCAAAAACCAATTTTATATACCTTGTAATAGGAGCAAAAAGACCCTACACGCATAGTCATGAGTGCATGAACCTGGCTGTAACTTACTAGACACTAACAGGCAGTAATGTTGGATGTTACAAATATTTCCCATTTTCATATCCTGCCATCAAACTGAAAATTTATATTTATAGAACATGAAAAGTGCATGTTGATCCCTTTTTTGTCATATCATTCATTACATGATAATAGAAATTATCATGCAGTTAGAGACTAAAGGAAAGCAATTACCTTTGCAAATAAGTCTAACCTTCCATGAGTCAAAATCAATTTATATCCAAAATCATAAAAAGGTATGTAATCATTCAATGGGATGAACTCTTCATTTTACATTTTTACTGTTTCTTTTCTTGGCTTTCCATCCAGAAATTTACATGTAAACAGAAATTGAAAGGACAACAGTTGCCAAGTGATACATCATCCAATGAGAAATTTGCCAACCTACTTTTCTGCAGTTCTCATGATTAAACCCATAGTTATAAAGAAACCATAGGTATTCAACAAATTTTATATACTACAAAAGACGATGACATAATCAGAAGAAGCTAATTGATAAGTCATGCTCATAAAACAGAATTCACTATCACAGAAGTAATGAAATAATAGGCAATAACCAGGGATAATGAACAATAACCAGGTTCAGTCATTAAACCATCACATTAGTATTAGGGTCAACCTCCAGAATGGCATTTGCTAGTCTTTTCTAGTTAGTCGAAGAAAGGGTCCTACTCCTCTTGAACAATATACCCTTACTACTTCCTTGATGCATGGGCTCCATCACCTCTTCCTCATGCATATGTGTTTCCTTTAACTCACCTGAAGTGTGCTCAACAAACAATGGGTTGGTGAATCCTTTTGAACTTAATGCTTTCCCTGGAAAACTTTCTTGATACTCTTCCCCACATATACTAATATTCCTAGAAGTCCCAGCTTCCACAGGTGCCTTTGCCTTATATGCAGATTCCTTATCTCCACGATAATACCAGGTCATCTCTCCATCACCGCTGCTACTATTTCCATTACTACCACTACTGCTGCTGCTGCTGGTTTCGTCTGAAGTATCACTTAGCGTGTGAAAAATGGTAAAACTCTCTCTTTTAGTACCTCGAAAAGAGTAGCTCTTTGTGCTCCCATCATACAGGGGAAGGGCATGCTGTGGCTGTAATCCAACTCCATCCCTACCCAAACTATAGGTTGTTGAAAGCTTCCTTTCTATGCCCTTGCGCTCTCTTACCAAACCTCCCAAATTTTCTAGTACTTCATTGGCCACTGCTTCCTCTGCTGCCTTTTGCTCAAGCTCTGTAATTGTCCTATCAAAAGCTTTCTTCCTGACTCGAAGAGAACGCTGAATGCAAACAATGTCAGAAAAGCACTGAGATAGCATTTTCCATGAAATGCCATCATTAAAGGTTTCCAATCTTACTCACCCTCTTCTCTAGGAATTTCCCAAGGTCTCTCCCTTGAAGTTTCTTTTTCCTCCAAAATATACAACAAAAACGGACAAAACAAGCCAGAACTATCAAAATGGAAGACTGGAATAATAGAAATAATAGTATTTCCCCTTCATTTCCTGTAAAAGGGAGCAATAAGAGCAGGTCGTGCTTCTATTTGTTAGTATTTAGACAGAGTTCTGTTTCACCTGTATAGATGCTAAGGTGCTTGGACCTTGCTTGGGCACAACTTGAAGCAAGCTTCTGTCCTGGAAACCAAAAGACAAGTCATAATATTAAATACATATTTCAGTTATAGAAATAGAGAGGTGATTATGCTTCTTTTTTACGTGTGGTACGGCATGGCAGCGGATTTCCGGTCTCTGCATCAAAGAGAACAAATTCAATATTAACCCAGAGATGAAAATCAATTGCAAAAGTAAACAATGCATAGTAGTTCTAGAAGGCACTTTTTTAGAAAGGGCAAATATGAATTTATAACTCAAAGAGGTATGTCATGAGGCTCCTGTACAACCAAAAGCAATGGGGCCAAAGACCAACAGCATGTGAAATTGTATATTATCTATGCTGCATATACAAAGAGTTCGAGCCACAAGACAAACCACTTCATTTGAGAATTTTCCTTTTTTCTGTTGCTTCCCCTGTGGATTGAATCATAAGTACTTGTTAAATCCTGAGTTTTATTGTAAGAGAATTCTAGTAAAATTTCAGCCTCAGTCTGGAGTGAAACAAAATTAACACATATCAAATAGTCAAGTTTAAGACAGCATGTAGACATCATTATCTTCATATGATAATTTGACTATTGAATCATACTTATACATCATTATCTATTAACAGCTTAGGGGTGATTGCTTGGTGGAATGGTAATATCATGAGTGAGAGAACATGAGATCTAGCCCAAGAGTGGTCGCTTCATGCAAAAGATGCTAGAGGCTAGGTCCTTATCCAGCCCACCCCTCCCAAGATCCCAGATAGCTGGGACCAGAATTGGGTAATGGCCTTCCTTTATAAATCTAGCTACATCATTGTTTATTTTAAGCAACTTTACAAAAAATGATTTTATTAGGGATCATCCCCCCAAGCTTAGACCCTAAATTCCTCATTCCAAGAGATTAAAAGTTCCCATTAATTCTGTTAATACATGGATGGCGAAGAATATTTTCAAGAGAAATGCTAGCCTTACTCATGATTGAGAGATCCTTATTCTTAGCTAACTGGCCTTTAGAAAAGGATTAGGGATCCACTCTCACCTTTGGCTTTATACTTGTCCTTGTAAATTGTCATAATTACTTAAATACCTTCTATCAAGCCCATGGAAAAAGGCACTAACACCTCCATTCATACAAATACATGCAAATCCAACAAAGCAAGTAGATCCCAATCACTACCCTTGAGAGCTTAGAGTTCCTTTATTGTCAACACTATCTATAGGATTTCAGGTGCCGAATAATACAAGCTTCATTGGAGGGGATCTAATAATTACAAGAAGTCACATATAAGAAAACTGTAGATCTCACTTGTTGCAGCTACAAAAGCAAGAAGAATCCTCTCATCCAATGCAAAGTGGTGAAGATCACTCCCCAACAACAAAGACGATAATTGACCTAACGGAACACCAAGTAATGCTACAATCAAGAAAGTTTCATGTTTTCAAAGTTAATTCCAAGAAAAAATAGCAAAAGATTGTAAATACCAGGATAATTTCCTTTCCAATAGATGGCCCCAATAGCTGGAACCAGCATGGTAAAAACTGCATTTATTGGTTTCATGGCAGAGACATATGTATATTCACCAATTATTCGACTTATCTTTCCATCCATCTCCACCTGAGAGAAATAGACAGCATATCCAGAACAATCAAGAAGAGGACTAACTTGAATCACTGAATCTAGTGAAGTTTCTTTTGGGAACTTCTTGAGAACCCCAGTTGGTGAATAAGAGTACAGGAATCCATCCAATGAACCAATAGATATCCAACCTGTTACATCAGTAAAAGCATTTAAGCAACAGATATCCAGAGGGCCCAATTCACATATCTATCAACATAAAGCCATATGTAGAATAAACAACTTGATTGGTAAAATAGAAAATATATTTACCATTGGAATCAACAACTGGTGAGCATTCTGCAGTACTTAATGGACCAACACCATTTTGCCACAGGATATTTCCGGTAGAAGCATCTAGTGCAAACACAAGGGCCCTCACTGGGATAGTAACATATACACGGCCATTGTTACCAGGAGTGATTACGAGTTGCTTGTCAAATGCACTAAAATCTTGGATCCACTTGAAATGAGGATTGAAAAGAGATAAGGAATATATCTCTCCTTCAGAGTTTGAGATCTGAAAATGTCAAAAAATACAGTTCAATAAATCCAAAATAAAGAGATACTGGAATATAAAGTAGATGAAGTACCATACATAAAATTCCTTGTAATTAAGAGCACTAACAGCAACAAAATCTGAAGTTCTCAAAAAAGATCAGGGTTTAAGTTTACAACTACAACAGCAATTAAGTAAACTCATATCTCTCATTTGAAGTTTGAATATGAGAAAAGAATATTGCTTAGTTCGGATGTGATCCTCATTGCCTGACAGTTTAAAATAGTTAAGAGTCTAAAGAGGAATTATAGGGGCATAAGGGGACCTTACATAAATACTAGCTTCACACTGATCAATGACAGGGCCTGATGTAAAATAACAATCTGTGACACTTCTCTTACAACCCTGACGGTAACCAAATCGATAGAGCACAGGTCCAGCACTCCAGAGAAGTTGTCCATGCAACAAGTAGGCAAAGAGGCCCCGATTTTTTATGTTGATGAATATAGATGAACTCAACATGCTTATGGAGAGACCAACAATTTCATCTGATCCTCCCATGGTTGATTCTGGACCAAAGAAAACTTCTGCAGCAGATTCAGAATTTCCAATGTTTTGGAGTTTGATTTTCAGTACTCTATTTTCCGCAATTAAATACATCTGGCAGTAGTAGGTATCACATGCATTATTAGCTAAAGAAAGTTCAAGGTAGTAAGAAAAGACTTTTGGAAGGCAATAACCAAGTAAATTTTCCTGGACCTGTAAATTTTATAAGGCAGAATAAACATAAACAATGAACAACCAAGAAACTATTTGAAGAATCACTAGAATGCTGTGCTCAAGGTTGTCAAGGATATGCGAGAAGTACATTTATGAGAGTTCACCAATTCATTCTCCAGCACTGGCAAGCCAAACTTTAACTAGTTATATGGCATGCTTGTTACAGATTAAGCCCATCAAGCATCAAAAATCAAAGATCAAGAAAATGGTGAAACAGGTGTCACATTTCATTTCGAGTGAGAGATTAAATTCATTCTGTTGTATGTCATTTAGTCCTTAAGCAAGTGACTTCTTTTATAACAATAAGTTGGCACTGAAGTCTGAAGTATTTAAATCATGGATAATAGGTCCTCAAAAATTTGAGAATAATAAATAATTGGGATTTTCCTTATACTACAAGGATCATGCCATTTCACAAGCTCATCATTAATTTGGTCTTCATGCATATACCTTCAAAGAAAATATTATCCACCCAACAATCAAAAAGTTTAAGACCACTTGGACAATGCTATATTCTTTTTTTCTTTCTTTTTCCTGGAAATGTGTATTTGCATAGCTTTATCATATCCTATAATACATTTTACATTTTTGTGGACATCAAACTTTACAAAAAT
Organism: Nelumbo lutea; assembly: GCF_056320005.1. NCBI lineage: Eukaryota > Viridiplantae > Streptophyta > Magnoliopsida > Proteales > Nelumbonaceae > Nelumbo > Nelumbo lutea. The sequence goes on along the minus strand of NC_142686.1, from coordinate 21,439,496 downwards.
CAACAGTGGTTAGTGGCTACAAATGATATGTCTATCAATATATTAACCAGTCAAGCTTCCCAAGGGCTCTGTGTTTTATACCTCATATACAATATACATACTGAAAATGGTTACCTATTTCTTTCAATCTTCAATTATGTAAAACTTCAGGAGTAAAGTGTATAGTTATCTTTGGCTTTTACTCTCTACAGCAGATTAGCCACCTTAAAGAAGTCAGGTTATAGCAATTCAAGCAGGTTCGGAAGAACTCCAATTATCCACCAAGCTACCTAGGCATATTTTATTTAACCAAAACCTTTGTAGCCAATGAACTAAAGGATGTCATTACCTTGCCTTTATCATCACAAACTGGAGCTATCTCCATATTACATGTATAATTCAGAGGTATAACCCATGCAATAGAACCATTGCTTTCAAATGCAAAAAGATTCCTTTCAAAACACGTGTATATCCTCCCATCATCTCCAATAAGAGGTTTAGAAAGCCTGTAAGCAGTCTTTCTGACAAACTCTTGAGCTGAAACAGAAAAAAAGGTTACAATATAAGATATGACAAATTATAGTCAAGTGAATCCAACAAGTGTATAAAGGCACCCATCACAAGAAGAGTAGGAATGAAGTGCACTTTTTTTTATCAGTAGGAATGAAGTGCACTTGCACAGGCAAAGACAAACAAAATCAACAAGAGTATTTCTTAGGGCTCTTGAGCTCAAACAAAATAAGAGTGTGCAGTTGAATGCATAGAACAAAGATGTAAAATAACTCAAATAACTCATGGCAAGAGAAATATTTACAAAACATGCACATGCACACAAATACAAGGGGGGGGGGGGAGAAAGAGTACTCTTAATGGCTTATGGCTAATAGGAAACATATGCGCTAGAAAAGCCATTCAAAACACTCTTTAAATATTTACCTGATCTAAACAGTCCAAAGTTGCAGCTAGATTAGGCGCTGTTTGGTAAGACTTTTTTTAAAGTATTTTTGTACTTTTGAAAGTATGAACATACAAAAAACACGAAAAGCACAAAACCAACTTTTGATAATTCGTGCTTTTTAGCCCTCTAGCATACTTTATACTTTCTTTTTCTTTGTTAAATAAATGGGCATACTTTATACTTTCTAAAACACATGCAACAACACATGTATGGTACTTATACACCCCACAAAATGATAACATATATAAATGCCACATGGCATCATAGGTACATCAATGCATTCAGTGACATGCTTGTGCCACATGGCAGCATATATGTGTGCAACATGGCATTTGAGCATGTGATGGCATTTTGGATGCCATGTGGCATCAATGGCATTTGAAGTAGTCAATGATGTGTATGTCACACAGCAACATATATGGATACCAAGTGTCATTTGAGCATAGTTAATGACAAGTGTATGCCATGTGGAAGTCTACATGGCTGTCATGTGGCATTTGAGCATAGTTAGTAACAAATGTATACCACATGACGGCATATATGGATGCCACATGGCATTGGAACGTAAGTCAATAATAATGTATGCTATGTGGCAATCTACATGGATGCTACATGACATTTGAGCATAGTTAGTGACAAATGTATACCACATGGCGGCATATATGGATGCCACATGGCATTCAATGGCACATAACAGCATATATGGATGTCATGTGGCATTTAAACATATTTGGTCGCACATATAACACATGATGGCATATGTGCATGCCATGTGACACGTGCATGTGTAAAATATCTTGCTGTATCCAAATGCCATTATTTACTTCTACTTTAAAAAGTACGTCCTTCAAAATTTTTCATCCAAACAATTTTCGAAGTAAAAGTATTACACGTGCTCTGTACTTTTGTATTGTCGAGAGTACAAAGCATTAAGTATTACCAAACAAGGCCTTAATTGCTTTTAACTACTTCATATTTGTGGCCACCTTAAATAGGAGTGATCATTTCAGCCCAGCCAGGCCCAGCCTGGAAATTATGGGCTTGAGCCTGGGTTTTGTGTGTAGGGCCGGCTTGGGCCTGGGCCTGATACTTCAAGCCCAGCCCAGCGGGCATATATTTAAATATAAATGTTTTGTACATAATGTATACATGTGTATATATGTTACTTTATCTTATATTATATTATATTTTATATATATACACTACAATATGACAGTTATAATATATATTATATATAGCATTTTATATTGTATAATGTATAAAATAAATTTACGTGCATATTGTATACCAAGCATAGGTGCAAAGCCCGATCCGGCCCATGATCACCCCTACCTTCAATGTAATCGCTGATATCCTTTTTTACTACCTGGACCTTTTTATCATATTTCCCCAGTTTCCATTACTTCTAATCATACCGTGTGTAATGCTAAGTAAATTTCCTCTTAAATGGACGAAGCTAGCCACTTTACCAGTTTAACGTTCGGCTTAATTTTTAAAGCATTCTTCTAGAGAGCACGGGAAAAAACAAATTACCATGTTCAAATGAATGATCTCTTGTCCAACTAAGCTGAACTGGATTTAGTCCCAACTCCCAAACCACGCAAGTATGCCTAGAACTTATTTATAGAAGTTAATACCCCGTTAAATATAACCATAATGCAGGCAGCTTTATTCCTGAATCTGTTCCAACAGCATTTTGTGATTCAAGGTTGATTGGCTGGCACCCATTTTTAAGCATGTATCTGACAAAGAGCCTCCTTTCTTTAAACAAAAATGACTTTGCTTTCATTTTATTTATTAATTCCCCCGCTTCCAATTTTCTTTTGAGGGATCCTAAAAGGTAAAATGAGTCTAAATGCTTTCTTCGCACTTTCGTTCTTTTTTTTTTTTTTTTGTCTTTTCCTTTTCAATGTTATGATCAAGTATATGAACCCAAAAATTGGGTCCAAAATCCATTTCACATTAACGCAATCCTCTTTTGGAAAACAGAGATAAAAGTCTTTTAAGTACATAAAAAACTCCATGAATCTTTAAACAATAAGATTTCATGCATGCGTAAATAAATAAATAAATAAGTAAAAAATGCATTCAAACTAAACAAGAATGCGGTTACAAATTTAAATGATTGAGAAGGTTGGAGAGAAATACCGATGAATGGACGCATGTAGCCAGGAAATTTTTGGAAATCCGGCGACTGGGAGACAGCGGCGGATTCTTGCAGGAGGAGAATAATAATGACGGGAAGGGATTGGATCGACATAGAGAAAAATCGACTGTAGAGTTGTCAAGTTGAAAGCCATTATAAGATTGACAATCCATAAACGGTTATTTAACCGCTCTGTTTCTGGCGGAAGAATTCGAATTCCAACTTATAGCTCAGACGGCTGAGAGCAGTTGGCCAGTAGCTTCGAACCTTCGGGCTGCAGCACTCCGGATAGGCGGACGGCCCTTCAAATGACCGACTAGAGCGCGTTTGGTATGGCTTCAGCAGTAGTCACGTTATAAATCAATTGAGGGCCAATTTGGTTTAGCGGGAACAAGGGTCTGGAATTGGAATCAGAATGTTCCGATCGTTTGATTGGGCCTAATCGGAATCCAATTCCCATTCCAAGTAGAAGGCCATTTTTACGTTTAAAGGAATGGTCATTCCTCCCTCTCCATGGGAATTCATTCAAGCACATTCTGATTCATGTTTGAACCAAATAGACCAAATAAGCAAGAGGAATGGACTATTTCGATTTTATTTCTCAAAGATTTTGATTTCAACTGCAAAGCCAAACAGACCCTAAAATTACCAAAAAAGTTGATTTAATTGCTAAAATTCTTAATCAAAGTGGGTTTTTAAATTTGGGGTTTTTACCATTCAGTACACCTCTAAGTGGAGCTACTAGTAGACTAGGGATGGACTGAATCTGCCTGCGGATTGACGTCAAATTCATGAACAGGATGCGATTTATAGGGGGACTACTAATAGACTAAGAGAGAGCTGCAAATTAGATTTATGATGAGGATTGCAGTCCAAAAATCCATTCAAATTTTAGTTGTTAGCGTGGGACCTACCTCGGAAAGCCATAAGCCACTGCATGGGAGCATTGGTCCATTTGGTTTTGTTTAGAAGGGAAAAACCTGGAACTTATCTTATAAGAGTTCTTTCTAGGTGTTTAGAACCAAAACTTACCCTGTCAATATTGATTTCAATGTCGATTTTGGCCTCGGCAGTTTCTAGGCTCTATCCATGAAACTTATTATTTCCTTCTATTTAAAAACAACAAACGTGTGTGTATCTTTGAGTATGTTATGTTTTTTAACACTAAAAATTATAAATGTGAAATAATTACATAATCGTTGACTGTATATATTGATAATGTTACTATTAATACGCATGATTGATTAAAAAACACAATAAACTTGATTTTAAGCAAATTATCATAATATATTAACTTATAGTTCAAATCATTATAATTTAAATTTTATAAATATTACTTTTTGCATTATTTATTATATCTATATCTATCATATCATACTATTAAAAGTATGAATGGGGGTGATGAACTTTTCTTCCTAACTAAAATACCCCTATTTTTAAATTTATCCCCTCTCTAATTTGAGGGCTGAAGATGTAACTTGAACTATTACTTTCACCTCATTTAATTCATTCTCGTTAAGCAATCTATATTTATGGTATTAACTCTCTTTCTCTCTTTGAGTCATATATTTAAGGTGTTTTCTCATTAATAAATTATACTAATTAGATCTATATAAGACTTAATGAATCTTATATATATTTATAATCCACATTTTTTTAAACCAGACCCCCCAAAAAAAAAATTCTTCAACGTAGGTAGTGGGTGAGAAATCCAACCATCTAATTCAAATGTCATAGTTAAATAATCTTTTTTAAATAAAAATAAATATAAAAAGTTGTAAAGAAATTGAGCATATCATTGACATTTTATGTTAATCATGTCACATGAAAATAACTAGGCTAAACAAAAAGATAAACACACAATAAAAAAAAAAGGAAAGAAAAGAAAGGTTACATGAATTTTGTAGAAAACATTTAGGTACATCTCTAATATTTTATATTCATTCTATTAAACAACTGTGTGATATGTAGGAATTATTTTTATATGTAAAAATATAAAAATAACTATGGAAAAAATGACACACATATATCTATACTATGCTACTATTAGAAGTACAAATTAGCTTATGGAACTTTTTTTTGCTAAAGTACCCTAGTTTTGAATTTAGTCTCTTTCTAATTGTAAAGGTAGAAAATGTAATTTGAAATACTAGTATTTGGTTTATTCAAATCCCTCTCATAAATTGCGTTAAGGTATTGACTTGTATTATCTCTTGTTAAATCATATTTAAGATGCTTTTTCTCACCAATAAACTATAGTAATTAGATCTATATCTAAAACATAACAATAAAACCATATTCTTTTAAAATTGATCCAAAAAAAAACATTCTACTATCTAAGTGGCAAGTAAGCAACTTATCCGTATTAGTCAAATAAGTCAACCCATGATGTCATGATTAAAAGTAAAAAACCTACATAAAGTTTGTAGAAAACTTTTTGGGCACATCTATGATCTTATATAAGTGTGTTAGATAATCATTATTTTTTATCAATGAAATACAAAAAAAAAATGTAGAGAAATTTGCACACGTATTATTTTATCATCATCATTTAAAATTCCCACATGCAAAACACATGCATATTTTCTAGTACATTTAAAAATTAAATTGAAGAAGAAATTTTAGTGAATTGGCTTTGTGGTCAAATGAGACCATGGTCTTTGTAACCATGAGTGATTGGGTTCAAACCTTTACATCTCCAAAGTATTTTGGGATTTATTTTAAAGTAAGGGTGTAAATGGATCGGATTCATGATCCGATATCTGATCTTGTTTAGTCAAATTCAGATCACACATGTTTGGACATTCGGATCGGATAATATGATTCAACCATAAATCATATTCGGATTTGGATCACCCCTATCCGGTACGAGAAGATCCGACCTGATCCGATATATTATATATTTATAAATATAAATATATATGTCATTTATTTATTTATAAATACATTTTTAATATTATATTTTTATAAATTTGTTATATTAATTATTTTTATAAAAACATGTATATATGATGAAAATAATTAAAAAATACTTGTATTTATTGTTTTTACTTTGTTTAAATTAATATATTTTATTTTTATTTCATTAATTTATTAATTTTTAAAGAAAACAAGTTGGACTGGATCATATCTGAAGATTCGACTTACCGATAGGATTAGAATTCAAATAAAGTCGTACCAAATCCGGTTGGGTCTTCGGATCGGATCTGACATGAATAGTGCTAGATCATATTCGAATATACCCTGGTTCGAATTCGATCCGATCTATTTGCATCCCTATTTTAAAGCAAGTCCAGTTCCACGAAAGTCAATTAAGGTTGCTTCTTCAAGTCAATTTAGGTAGGGTAAGCCCTCAAACCCTAATACCTGCCTAGGTATGGTAAATTTAAGGCTATTTCAAGGTTGGTTCCATGTAGAATCTACATATTTGCTCACTCTAGATAATGGATCGTACTTATCCAAAGGACATGTGTCTGATTAGATGCATTTCTCTTAAAATTTAGGGGTTTGGGGTTTTATTAGGCTTTAAGGTTAAAATTTATAGGTTTAGGGTTTAGAGTTTATGAGTTAAGGGTTTAAGTTTAGGAAATGGGAAAAAAGTTTAAGATGGGGCTTTAAGGGTTTAACGGTTTAGAGTTTAAGTTTGTAGGTTTTAGGGTTTGGGCTTATAAGTTTAGGGTTTAGAGTTTATAATTTAAAGGCCTGAAGTTTATCCCACATTTGGGAGCACTTATTTTAAGTGATGGGACAAAAGCCCTGTTTGATGATTAAGTACTTATTTCACAAGTACTTCTTAGAAGTACTCATTTTAACAACCACTTAAGGATGTTTGGTAACCCACTTTTTAAATCACTTATTATGTTTTTAAGCACTTATTCGGGTGAGAATATTTGGTAAGCTACCTTTCCCATAAGTGCTTATATTGACACAAATGATAATTTTAGCCCTCACTTCACTCATTTTCAACATCATTATTTGCATAAAAAACAATTCAAACAATGTCAAAAAAATATACAAGAATGAAGAAAAAATAGGGGAGTTTCAAGTTAAAAAAAAAAAAAAAACCCAAGAAGAATGATGTATTTCTTCATAAGAAACAACTTGTATTTGTCACTAATTTACCCACTTTTTTTGTCGGGGTATCTTCTTTCCCTGTTTCTCGGTTCCAATTAAAGTTTTCCGAGCTTCAATTTCAGCTTCTCTTTTTGGGTACCAGTATTTCATCCCTTTTTCTTTCATTTGTTTTCGACAGTAGAATAGTATTCCAATTGAACAGTTTCTTCAATCACCAAAAAAGAAAAGAAGGGAGTTGTTCTCTTCTTGATGCATAGAGTATAGAGATGGAACCCACCTCATGCTCACCGCATTCTCTTTTACGGAGTGCCACTGCACACATGGAGTACAGAGACGTTCAAAGCTACAGGAAATGCAATACGCAAATTCATAAGTTTTGATGATAGGAACCGCCGCTAGGAGCAGTTATAGTTCACTAGAATCCTAATTGAAACTGACAATGCGATGAAGATTGTGATGCTGCTGGACCTGTTCTACATAAAAGAAAAGTTCCAACTAAGAATTGCTGTAGCAGGGAGAGATCAGGAGAGGAACTTACAAAGAGGGGCCAAGATTTGGCAACTAGAAGAAAAGAAAGACGAAAGGTTTCCAATGGCAGAATTGGTTGACATGGAGGTGAGGTAGATGAAGGGACAGAGCAAGGAAGGGAGGGGTTGAAGGAAGATGACGAAGCTGAAGCCATGAAGCGTCAGATTGGGGAGTGGGGACAAGTCAGGGAAGAAGATGATGAACATTGCTTTTTGGGTGGGGTATTTTAGGTATTATAAAAATTTATTAGGGATTGGGTCATCCTATTTTTTTGGAGAAGTATTTTTTTAAGAAGTACATAAAAAAAATCAACTTGAAGTCACTTTTTTAAAGAAGTACTTCTTCACCACTTTTTTACCAAACACCCATATGTACTTAAAAAACACTTGGTCTCGTGTCTTAAAGGAAGTACTTCTTTTAAGTGGTCTCAAATAGGGCCAAAGTTCTCATTATTGTTTAGCAAGAAAAGCCCAAAATAAGTGCTTATCTTGAAAACAAGCACTTAACAAAAGAAGCAGGGTATGGGTGGCTTTTATTAAGTGCTTATTTAATAAGCATTTACTTATTTTTTTGGACAAAACTATCCCCAAATATTTATATAATTTGCAAGGATTATCCCCCTTTTTAAAGGACTTTGGAACCCTATTATCTTCTCCATTTGGATGTCCAAGAGTAGTGATGGCGACTTTACTAGTACTCTTACATCTTTAGGCGTGCAAAACCCCATCATTTAGCCCTATTTTCTCCATATTATTTGCTTCATTTTTTTCATTTATACACATCATTTTCCTTCTCCCGTGTTATTTTGGATCTTAATGCCCTAAGGCTGCGTTTGCAAATGATACAAATAAGTGTGAATGCAAATATGTAGAGTGTAAAACTTGGTTAGTTTTGCACTGACAAATTTATCTTCTTACCAAACAAACTTTTAGCTGTAATGGATGCAAACATTAATGCCAATAAAGCATATGCTTTTTTTTATCAAAAGCCCAATTGAATGCAAATTTACTTATTTTTTATTGACGTACTTTTACATCTTATTATCAATGTAAATATGCATTATTCTGTCATTTGTCAATGCATAAATGTAATGTTGCCAAACACAGACAAAAATGAACTAGAGTGCAAATTTACCCTGAACTGAGATTTACATTCCATTTGCATTATTTCCAAACGCAGCCTAAGTTGCAATGGACTTTCAAATGCAATACCTAATCTACAGTAGCCAACAAAGTCCTCTTTAACACCTTCATTTTTCTATGTTTTTTCATCAAAATGTGTTGATATAATAATAAAAAATGTTAAGTATATGATTTTATTAAGTTAGGGCTATAATTATAATTACAACAAAAATAAGTATTGTAGAATAAGTGGCTCACCAAAAACTGCAACACAAATAAGTGTTTAAAATGAGTAGAAGTGATTTGGAAAAAAAAAAAACTTCTAAAACACTAATAAATACTTAAACTAAGTAATTATTTTAGATATAAAAATCATGAAATGGTCAAACTCTTTTGCTTTTGTTTAACTATGGCAGGAGTCGATTAAAACCTTATACAAAAGCTATGTAGTTTGGTGAAAATTCGAAGAACCTAAATCAACTATATATCAACTAATCATTTGAAGGGGTGTATGCATGTAGTTTGAATTATGAAATGGTGAAATGAAGTACAAAATAGATTAGGGGTGATCATAGCCCAAGAAGGGTTTGGCCTAAGTCTGAGCCTATAACTTTTATTTATAAATACGTTAAACATATAATATTTCATAATATATGTATACAATTAGACTTGTTCATGCGTTCGGTAGCCCGATGGTTTGGCCCATTATTTTTTGGGCTTGGACAAAACTTAAGGCCCATGGGCTCAGGTTTGGACTTTAAATACCAAGCCCGGTCATTTTTTTGGCTAGGTTCAGACTTTCTCAAATAAACTCGGCCCGATACTATTACATGTAATAAAAAAGCATTTATGTTATATATAATAAATATCTATAATATATATTTGTTTATTAAATTATTAATAAACATTAATTTACTATTAGGAAATAAAAATTAATTTAATAAATTATTACTAAACTAATATAATATTAATTTAAAAAATACACTGAAAATAAGACATTTTGTATAAAGGTTGAGCTTCGGGCTTTATATAAGGACTAGGCTTGGGCTCGGACCTGCACATTTTCTATTGATAAAGAGGTAAAACCCGGCCCAGCCATGAACATATATACATATATATACATATATATATATATATATATATACAAAAATGCATTATACATTTTATAATATTATACAAAAGCTTGCTAGAATTTGTAAGCCTGATGCAATAGCTTGATAGGATGAACATTCAACTCATGAAACAAGAGCTTATTCATGGAATGCCAAATCTTCCATAGAATAATCATCACGTATATGCACTGCACCTACACAATCACGAACCAAGGGCTCGAGGAGTAATACCAAAATAAATTCTCATTAGTCTCAGTCGCATTGCAACCAAACGGACAAATAAGAAGTGACCATGCAATAATTTCCGCATAACTAATTGAATCATCCAGAAAGCAATAGCATTTTTAGAATCATTGACAGGCCTGTAAGTGCCCTAAATTCTGATTTAACTTTAAATACACACAATAGTGGACCAAGTTATGTGGACATTTTTTTTGTTTATGGCAACAAAAACAGTTATATTAAGCCAATTACATTAAATTATAAAGATTTGCAACATAAATACCACAAATATTGTTATAGAAAGTCTAAAATGCATAAGTGATAATAGAAGTGAGAGGCTTTGTGGCAACTCCCAGATCCAGTATGTATTATTTAATTATTCTCAATGTAGTTGACTTACATTTTTGCAAAAACAAGAAAATGAGGGAGTAAAAGATGATGTAAGTTTCAGTGTTCACACGAACGGTCTTCACACCGTTTTCGTAATGTTTTACAGAGAATATTTCCATACTTGTATATTTTTTTTCATAGGTAGATATTCTCAATGCAAGGCTGTTAGGACTGTACGAACTATGTAAACATAGTATTGTGAGGATTAAATCCAATTTCGTAAAAGCCAAAAAGATTGGACTTTGGAGAGAAATAGGGTAGGAGGTTTTGGGTTTATTATAGCTTATTTTGAAAGAAAAACACATTTTCTTTCTTGACACGGAAACTTGTCAAGACAAATAAAACCTATGTTAACGTGGTTTTTTATTTTATATATATATATATATATATATATATATATTCTATTTCAAATTCATATGATTGAAGCATTTTGATTTTCATATAGTTTTATTTTTTTTTTCCGTTTCCATTTCTTCTAGACATTTAAGCTATGTTTGGTTTGAAGGAAAAAAGTAGGGAAACGAAGGAAAATGTAAAGAAACATATAAAATGTCTTTACATTTTTCTTCCTTTCCCTACTTTTTCCTTCAAACCAAATACAACTTTAAGTGCATGGAATTCAGGCTAGGTGTTGAGATGAAAAAAAAAAAAACCTGTTTTTTCTTTTAGTAAAATAGTGTTGAATCTCTTGATTGTAAAGCAACATGCAAGTGTATAGGACCACCAATGCAATCAAATACATCAAATACAGCCCAATAGATAAAATATATTTTTGGTATTAATCACCGCCCAACACCGCATAGGAGTCTTTTAAGTAAACAATACAACCTCACATCAATAACTCTTTTCTTATAAAAATGATAATAACAGAATCATCACTGTGGAGATAATTCATCCTGTGCACCAGCTGAGTTACCCTCGATAAAGGGTAAAATATATGATGCATGAATTTTATCGTAAAACAAAAATCGTAAACTAGTAATAAACTGATGCATAACAATTGGCATCTTTAACATTTGTTGAAGTCTTGAATATCAGGTTACTATCACCTTGTGAGATGTAAACCATCCATTTGCTCTCACTCTTGGTCTAACCATAAGAAAAGCGCTCGCTATTGGCACGCTAAGATAAAACCAAACTAGAAGTTCAATCAATGAAAAGAAATCCGAGTTGTTAAAATTCTAGTGCTTTTGCATTGAATTTCTCAATGAATTCAAGCTGGATATCTCCATTTCTATCCGAGTCTCTACTGTCATGGAAATCCTTTCATTGATACCGCTTTATTGGAAGTTGCAATTTCTATTTATGAGCCAGGTTTTGGCAAAAGTCAAGCGCAAGCTTGCTCTAAGAACAGGTCTAGTTGCAATGATGGGCCCAAACTTTAGGCTTTGAATCTAAATAGATGATATAAATTGGGGGAAGAGAAAGAAAGAGAGAAGGTAAAATTGATACCTAGTACCAAAATCCTATTGTCAAAATCCAAATGAACTCTAATTCATTTATCAAATTATAGGGGTACTTTATTTTTGCTACAAAGCCTATGGTACTAAACCCTTCAATCATGTATGCCCACGAGGAGATCGACTTCTATCAGGGCAAACTTGTGCCCATACCATTCTAACAGCATTTTACAATCTTTTATTGGGAATATCTCTCCACGAAATAAAGCATATAAGCACGAAGATATTCTCAATGCAAGACAGTAAAGGCTGCTTGAACAGGCTTTTCCCTGACGGAAGACAAACTCGCCCATGAGATGAGTGTTTGGTGAGATGGAGCTGATCTAAGCTGACCGAACGCAACCTTGCTCGTCTTTTTGGAGTGTTGAACTCTCAAAGACCAAATCCAATCCAATCGATGTTGTCCGAAAGCTCTTCCAGGTCATAGCAAATTCATTGTCCAACCACCAGGAGCCTTGGAAGAATTCAGATATTCTAACGCCAACAAAACATGTTTCAATCCTCTACCAATTTGATCTAACACCACACATCTTACCATGAGACTGGAACCCACCATAAAAGTAGGACAATCCATCGTATATGAGATGAATTGTGCGGTGTGAGATTATGTTGGTAAAGGGTTGAAAGGTGTTTTGTTGTGTGGCAGGTGATCCAGACTCGCCTTGGAAAGCTTGGATTGCGTGTTTTGAATATGCCAATCTTAAACCAATATGTTGAATACTGAACACTTGTTCAATTCAAAGCAATGTTTGAACTATCAAAATTGTTCAACTTGAATGTCAATGTAGGCGTTCCCACTTCCCACATGTTTGCAATGTATTATATAGAGGTGTAAAGTGGACACCCGGCCTATGGGCGGCCCGAGCAAAGTGCAGGCCGTGCCATGCTGGCCCGTGGTCCGTCATGGGTTGTGCCGCCCTCCCTTGTAAAAATTCTAGGGTCGGCCCGGCATGACCCACGGCCCAAGCTCATGCGGGCCCATGTTGTACCGCGGGGCTGGGCCGTGCCATGGGCTTGGGTCGTGCTAGGCTAGGCCATAGGACAGGCCTTGGGCCTGGGCCGAACCTGGCTAGACTTAACGGATTACGAATTTATGATTACCCAAAAAATAAATAAATAAAACAATTCAAATATAATTTTTTTTTCATTTAAATTTGAATGAATAATGATACAAATTACAAAGCATACAAATATTGAAATATACAATGGTTGGATATTTCATACTTCATACTTGGATGAATGAAATATGAAAATGGAATAAATTAATAAAATATAAAAAATACAATATAGTTACAAATTGAAAATACAAAATTACATTAATAGTTAATAATTAAATAAAATTAAAACAAAATTTATAATAATTTGAAAGAATAAAAAATTCTATACAACTAGTCAACTATTGTTCATAAATCATGACTTTCACCATTTGCTTTAAGTGAAATATCCGTTGTATGTAATAATATCATGCCCTCCTTTGTCTTGTAATTGTAAAGTTGTAATCTATATTTCGTATCATGACTGCATCTAGCCAACCCTGGTTCATTGGTACCTACACTAAAACAACTAAACAAGACTCCGATGGAACTGTAGCCTGTAGTCCTTAAACACTGGAGGGGTTAATAGATCACGAATCATGTGCCATTGCGGCAATAAATGTTCTCTGACTTCTCCCAATATTTTTAATGTTTATTTTCCATTATTTCAACAATTCATTTAAATTGTGGGTTATTTTTTATTCCTTCTCATGTGTGAGAAAATGTCTGCTCAAATGGCCAGTACCACCCTTCTTACAATAGCTAAAGTCTTTTTTACATTTTTGACAAACTACTCTTTTCCCCTTCCCCTCAACATCTTCTATTTTAAATATTTTCCAAATCGGGCTACTAAGCTTGGGGTTTTAGGAAGAGTCGGCCTTTTTCTTTTAATTCTAAAAAAAATAAAATCAATTTAATTGGACTTACCCTGGATTGCCGGTTCAGAATCCAAACTTCATTTCAACGATTAAAGCCTTTCAACGTCCAAGGCTCCAAACCTCCCAAATTGCTAACTTGGAGAATCAGACAATCAACCAATCAGATTATCAGAGTTCACTCATATTGCATAGAGAATGTATGAGAGAGACTAAGAGAAGGAAGATATTAAGAGAATAAGAGAATTGTTGAATTTGTGTGATGAGAATAATGGTGGAGAATATGGCTATTTATAGGAATTGAAAATAATTCAATTGACCAAAATACCCTAAAAATTAACTATTTTTTAGTTATTGAGAGATATATTTTGGTCATTGTAAAGTTATTTCCCCTATATCGCTGTTTATAGCTGTTAGGGGGAGATTTATTTATCCTCCCCCCCAAAAGTTAAAACTAATCGTTGGGGGGACTTGGGGCTTGAGCAGAGGACGACTAATTTTCAAACAGGTGGAGCGCAGCCTGCCTGTGGACTACAAACTCCTGGCCCAACACAGCATGGACCATCAGGCCAGGCTGGGCCACCATGCGGCCCAATTTACACCTCTAAGCCTATATATCACATTCAAAGTGTTTGTATGATTTTTTATCTTTTTGCAAAAACGTGTTTCCTCATATGTTCAGGACAGACAATTTCGAACTGAGTATTAATTGGGATAATCATGTCTGACCCCATTAGAAAGACATCTATAATTATATATACAATAACAATTTAAAACTCCATTTTTCATAATATAACTAAAATAAAGTATTTTTAACCAAAATTATCTTATATATTGTTTATTAAATGTGTTCTTTAGACATAAAATATAATAAAATTTACTAGAAACCTTTATATATTATTAATAATTTTAATCTACTGAAAACAGCCAAACTGGCTCTGACTCCGTAATTAATTGGGATAAAATCACAAAACCAAAACCAATATAATCGGTGACTCATTTACAGGGTTTAATGATTGAACTCGTATTCTTTCTGCTCTCCTCCCTACTAAACCAATTAAAATACACCACCTGTCACTACCCATGTTGCAACAAATTTAACCTTCCAACAACTGATCAAACCTTAACCTCCGCTAAAATAAATTCCTACTCTTTAATTACCCAAAACATTTCTTTCTCCTTTCTCTCTTGCACGCTAACGACAAGTTTCAGAAATGCAAATTTCAAATCAAGTTAAATAGATACACACCAAATACTAAACATTCGGTAGCTTCCAATTTCATATAGTACTATCAAATCATTGTTGCTTTTATTTATTTGGTGGTTTTGTGACCTTTCTTCTTTTCTAGCTTGACATAATCAAATAGTCATTTGCCAATTAAGTAAAGATTGCTTGGTTAAATAGGAATTTATTATTGATTTTCCTAAAAGACTTTTAATCACGTTTTAAAAAATGACTTGGAAATGAAATCGTTTTGGCCACTAGTTTTTGGGTTGATGGTTCGATCACCCAGGTCAGCGAGTTGTTGACTTTTTCAACAACTTTTTATCAAAACTGGGTTCGGGGTACCCGGAATGAACGGTCCAACCATGTAGGTCAATGACAGTTCGAAAACCTTGCTTTCAATTGAACTGAAAGGCATATATTATCACAATAAGCAACATGTTCATCTCTGTTTGAATTAAGAATATTGAACGTCGTCACTGTTATAGGTTTGAGGAGCCTCGAACTAGAACCTCATAGAGCTTATTTTGAACATTTCACTTAGTATCATCCACAAAAAAAGAGTTATTCTGATCGTTTATCATATTATGTTGTCAAATTTATCAATTTTTGGGTTGAGAAATGGAAGTGGGGAGTAAATTCCTCAACTGGGTCAAATAGACTTATATAGTGCGGATAATTCAATTAGGGGTCTGTAATAGTTTGTTGTAGAACATTACCAAAAACATGGGAAGAATATCAGATGCAATCAACTGGAGTTCGTATCCTCAATAGATAGTTTTTACCTTGAGAATCCAAAACTGAAGAAAGACGTAAAAATTGATAAAATTTTAAGATGCAGGATGCTAGTTAGTTTGGTCTGAAATTTGTCATTTCTGGAAATTCCTACTAAAGGAAAGGAGAGGAGAGTACATATTTATGCATAAAAAATATATATTTTGTTTTTAAAAGTAGTATGTAACGGAAGTTAAGGTTTAGTTAGTTATTAGAAGGCTAAATCTCTTGTAACATGGGTAGGGACAAGTGGTGTATTTTAATTGGGTTAGTAGAGAGGAGAGTAGATTAAGTTAGTAGGAAATCCGAACACTTAATAATTAGTACCACATTTCTCAAAAGACTAGTTTAATAATCTTTTGAGACAATTATATGGTTTAATAATTTATAAATTAGTACCACTTTTCTAGAAGATTGTAAAATTTAATCCACATGTGAGATTAGGTATGAAGGTATGAATATGTATTCCCTTTTTTTTCAGCAAACACCAATCACTACAGGCCATTCCCTCAAAACTTGCTTCAAATTCCCAAACTCCTACTTCTTCTACTCCATTTTTCATTTCTAAGGCCCTATGTATATATATACCAGTCGGTTCGATTAACCGTTGGTTTTTTAAAAGGTTAATTGAAACCAAATTGAAACTTGTCGTTTTTTAAGAATACTAAATCGACTAATTCAATTAACCGGATTTTCAGTTCAGTTTTAGTCGATTTTTTTGTTTAATTTGGTTTTTTGGGCTTTCTTGCTCACCCCTATGACCAACTAACCCAATGCAAATATCAATAAAAATATAAATATTTCATCCATACAAAACTAAGAAAAATACATAATTTGACATAAAATTGCAGAAAAAACAATGAAAATGATAAAAATTCACAACAAAAAAAAAGTAGAAATTGCATTAATTACATAAATTGATAAACACCCAAAGTGACAATATACTTCAACCGGTGTTTTCAAAATTGGACTAGACCGGATGCTCGGATCGAAAAACTTGATTTGGTCAACGAACCACTTACTCGAGCAATCGGACCATCAAGTCGGGCAACACTTTTTGGCCATTGTTTATTTTTTATTTTTTATCAAAATGGGCCATCCATTCAGACTAGATGATTGGACCATTCAACCCAGGAACCGGACCATAACGGTTCCCTGCCTGGTCTAAATTTAAAAGCCTTGATTTCAACCCATGAATCATAGAAATTTTGAAGGAAAGGTTGTTGCTATGTGGGACATTAGGCTAGAAGATTAAGAACCCTAATAGAAGAAACTAGTTTCAAAAGAAGATACAAAACCGACCTCATACGTTGAGAGATCTCCTTAATCACTTTCAATAGAAAAAGCTAAAATACCACCATAGGTCATCAGAACTCTGAATTTATAGATTTTTGGAAGAAAACTTGCGAACATTAGGCAGATTTTGCAACATCTATTATCCTATAAAACAAGGTTTTTAAAACCGGACTAGACAAGGAACTGTTATGGGGACTGGTTTCCGGGTCGAATGGTCTCACTATCTGATTTGAATGGATGGCCTGTTTTAACTTAAAAAATGGCCAAAAAATGTTGTCTAGATTGACGGTTCGATGGAACTAGTTCCCACTTTTCTGGTCTGACCATCCAACCCGGTCCAATTTTGAAAACTATGCTAGAAAGACCAGAGAAGTGGAAATGGATGGCATGTCAATAGTGAGTGCCATGTGAATATTTTCAACATTGCCTAAGAAATCATTCCCTATTTAGTAGATCCTCTTCCTCTACCACATATATTTTTGATGGCCTAATCATCTTTACTGATGCTGCTAAAAGTTTAGGAAAACCAAGCTTTTCCATCTCTTAATAGAAACAATCCATCCATTTAGGTGGTGTTTGGTAGTCTATAAGTATTGTGAACGAGACCATTTGGGTCCTATCCAATGTAAAATATGGTGTTCTGTTACCTATGGATGGTCTTCATTCACAAAATAGCATGGACTCGGGCCACACCCCAATTTATCATCTATAGTATTTTCTTGTGAATGCTCCACACTATGGTGTGGACAATTTGTGTGAATGTTTCAGTGAAACACACTTGTTCTACATTGGTCCAATTACTCTCATTTTATTTAATCTTTTAATAATTTTAAAATTTAAATATTTTATCAATCAAATAAATTTTTAATGTTAATTATAGCATAAGTTCAATGATTAGCTTTTTCAACTATATTTTCATTATTTAAATATTGTTTTTAAAATTTTTATCAATAAAATCATATTTAAAATATTAATTTCTTATTTTTTAATATTTAAAATAATATTTTTTAATTATTTAAAAAATACAATTATTACTTACATGATATTGATTTTTTTTTTTCAATTTATTTACCATATAAAATGAAAAAATTAAACATTTATAATCGACTATGTAGATCTCCCATAAAATATATATGAGATACATGAAATAAAAAAATGTGGCACCACAATCACAGAATGCCATTGTAAGTGTGGATTAGTTCGATTTACACTGACGTAATGTGAATTGATCCATACCACAGGATGTGGTGTAAGTTAATTTATACCCACTGATTTCTCGTTCACATTACAAAACACCCATTAAATTTGTGGAACGAACGGAGATAAGTGGAGAGAAGATGCAAAAATGTGGAGGCGGAATTCGGATCTAGTCCCAACGGTGACTGTTGGACTTCGTTTGAGCCGGAGGCAAAATGGTGTTATTGTTCAATTTTGGGAACTGCAATGGATGTGGGTACCCATGACCTATCATAATCCAACCTACTCAAATAGGTGAATTGGCTGGGACCAAAATTGATGAAACCCTTGATCGGATAAAAGCCCAATAGCCCAAACCCACACAAGCCTAGAAAGCTGTTAAACCCTTTCGAATTTGAATGGAACCCTTGCTCGGCCCCAAAATGTCCATAACCCAAATTGATACTCCGGAGTCCAAACTTTGTTGAGGTCGTGGAACCTTTACTCGATCCGATATCAGTTCGGATCTGCTGACCACACTTATCCAGCCGCACACCGAGAATATCGGTGACCACAGTGTTCTATATGTACGGTTGAGTGAATGTGGCCAGTGATCTGCATATCCGGACTCATCAGATATTGATATTCATTTGTGATAAGACCTCATTTAATGATTTCAAGAAGGCAAAATGACAAACATTCGATCAACCCGAGATATTTATGGCCCCCACCGAAGTAAATGTAAATGCTTTTAATAGGCCCCGATCCAATACTTATGTTACATGTATGTGGTTCTGACATGATGCTGTCTTGTTGTCCCTCGAAAGTCCCAACGCCAGCACCATCGGGGCGAAGTCATTTCTGCCCCTACAGCACATTTCAACCGTGTATTCGGAGCATTTTCCGATTACAAGTGAAAGTGAGAGATGTTATTAATACACGATGATATATACATGTGGGGCGTTTTTGAGGCGCGTATAGTAGGGGCAGATGTGAACTCCATCGAGGCATCGAAGGTCGCCAGTAGAATCAAGCGGAAGATCCAATTCAGTGGGCCCGCTCCGTAAATGGATTCACTATTCATCTCGGTGATCGAACGATTGGCAAATGATAATTGATGAGTGCGGATTTGGCCAAACCTCAAAGTGACTTCGGGTACTTTATTATTCTGAATTAAAGTTACTTCGAGCCAAGATCATCCCAAACTAAGATCACTTCGGCACCAGATTGTGATCAGGATAGCGGTGTCAGGTCTGCTATAGATCGAACTCGGATAATTGAGCCACCTCGGAAAGAATTCACCTCGGGACAAGCCTACCTCGGTGCAAGATCACCCTGGTACTAAAGCACTTCGACATTCACAACATGTCGAATTTGAAGAATACGAGCTCAGGTGATACCAACCACAACATGATAATTCCAAGGATCTCACCATCGTACCCTGCATCTTACGGGATCATGCCTTGTAACGGCTATATTAACTCACCCACTTTCCGATTCAAGCGGAAATGGGCAACCTTACCGATTAGTGGCGTTATCCCCAACTAACATGGAAGCATGTTCCATCACAACAGGGATCCCATAATTACTCCACCAAATCTACGAGGACTTTAATATATAAAAACCTCACCCCCAGGGACGAAGGAGAGCCATAATCTCTGCTCTCTAGCTCTCTCACAATCTAATATCATCTTTAAACTCGCAATTAAGTATTAACTTAAGCATCGGAACGACCCTATTAGATAAACACCCCCAAGTCTCTGGTTGATCGAACCCGTCATTGCTGATAGCCAGATCATTGCGCTACATTAATAATCAAATTTGGCCATCTATTATTTATGACATCTTAGCATTATCTAAAGAAGTAAGGTAAGATTACGGAACCTGAAAATGGAGACAGGCAGAATCTCACTTGTTTTATAGGCAGGCCCCATGTCATAAATCTTGAAATCTCATCTGATCCATCAACTTCTCCTCCTTGAAAAGTTTATTGGCCTGGTGGACGACTTTACACGATAAAATGTTTACTATGATTCCCAATATATTTATTCTTTTTTTATAGAACAAAAATATTTATTTTATACCTATCATCCATTTATTCTTTAATATGGATATAATAGAAATTCCGGAATATCCTGATCTTATCTCGGACCCACGAATATAGGAAGATTGCCACGTGTCAACAAATCCTTCATTGATGATAAGTAAAAACCTCACTGTATAAATGGAAACATCATTTTAGAGACGTAGCGAAGAGACAACCTGTAAGCTATAACTCTATGACGTTTCTACCTCTGCTCTACTTTGGCCTCCGTCTTTCCCCCTCCCCTCTGTCGCATCTGCTGCTTTCTTTGTTTCTCTCCTCGTTGATCCTGTAACTACTTCGCTAGTTCGCTACAATGACTGATACAACAGATGATATTGCAGAAGAAATCTCGTTTCAGGGCTTTGAAGACGACTGCAGGTTACTTGGAAGCTTACTCAATGATGTCCTTCAGCGAGAAGTTGGGACTGAATTCATGGAGAAAGTAGAAAGGAATCGAGTCCTCGCTCAGGTATCCAATAGGACGCTCCTCTTCTTATCTACCACTGTTCACGCTGAAAATTATCTATAAACAGCTGCGAAGTTGTGAAGTGCGAACTTGAGCTTTAGCTCTTCCTGTGGTGGTCTTTTAGCACTTCATCTTCAACTCATCGAGACTGAAGTTATTTAGTGTTGCTTCTTTTGATCTTGGTTTATTTACTATTTTTGGTTCTAGATTTTTCTTGTTTTCACTCTTTTCATCATCTTATTTGAGGATTCATTGCATTGAATGCGTGTTTAGAGCGCTTGTAATATGAGGATGGCGGGGATCGAGGACACGGCTGAGTTGATCGAGAAGCAGATGGCATCGCAGATATCAAATATGACTCTTGAAGAAGCATTTTCACTGGCTCGGGCTTTCAGCCACTTTCTCAACTTGATGGGTATTGCTGAGACCCATCATAGGTGATTTAGCGTTCCTGTTCCTCTCTTATCCATTAAAAGTCATTTTGATTAGTTCTTTACTCCAATGGTTCCTAATGTCTTTCACCTGACATCTTCCAATAGTCAGATTGTTTACTTTCATGAAACAATTTCTTCATGCAGTGTGCGTAAGGCTCGTAATATAGCCCATTTGTCAAAATCTTGTGATGACATTTTTAATCAGTTGATACAGGGAGGGGTTCCTCCCGACGAGCTCTATAATACAGTTTGCAAGCAGGTTTGATGTTGATTTTGAGGGTATTTAATTTGGTCCAGGAGTTAAACTCCTACTGAATGTGCTTTCTGTGTGATGTTCATTGGTTGCTACCACAGGAGGTTGAGATTGTTCTTACTGCACATCCCACCCAAATAAACCGACGTACCTTACAATACAAACACATTAGAATTGCTGTGAGTGGTTTATTTGTAACTCTCTTGAGGCAACTCCACAAACATAATTTTTTAAAGCATTGTTTAATAAGTTTTTTTTTTTTTTTTTCCTGAGCTTCTTGCAGCATCTTCTCGAGTATAATGATCGCCCAGATCTCAGCCATGAAGACAGGGAGATGTTGATTGAAGATCTGGTACGTATCTTTTCCTGGAAAGCTTGGAAACTTTTTCCTTTATCTTGTGGCGCAAATGTCCCCACCTCATTTGGAATTTTTTTGCTAGGTGAGAGAGATAACTGCAATATGGCAGACAGATGAGCTAAGGCGCCACAAACCTACACCTGTAGATGAAGCTAGGGCTGGTTAACTACTTGACTCGTTATTATTATTATTATTGTTGTTGTTGTTGCCATTATTATTGTTGTTGTTATTGACTCAAAAAATAACATAGCTATTATTTACTAAGATATCTCTTTCAGTGTTTTTCTGTAATGGCTGTGTTTCTTTGTTTTCAGGTTTGCACATAGTGGAGCAGTCTCTTTGGAAAGCTGTACCTCATTATTTACGCCGTGTCAGCAATGCCCTGAAGAAGGTTTGTCTCTTCAATCCATGGTTCCAGATTCTTGTTAATTTTCAATACTTATGCCTGGGCCCTGGGGTGGTTATCATTAGAGCTTTTCAAGTTGTTAATTCTTTCTCTCTCTCTCTCTCTCTATATATATATATATATATATTGGTTGCTATCCAACTGTACACTTCTCCAATCTGGGGTTTCTGCTGGAATATTTGAAAGGATATAATCTATCTTATAAGTTCTCATTCTTATGAAGTTTTGTTGTGCTTTACTCTCACAGCATACAGGAAGACCACTGCCATTAACTTGCACACCCATAAAGTTTGGCTCTTGGATGGGAGGTGACAGAGATGGAAATCCAAATGTAACAGCAAAGGTAAGACTTGTACCATTGATTGCTTTGAAAACTTAAACTTCTTATTTCTGCTGAAAAGTAGCTTCTTCCACATGGTTAGATAGAAGTATTTGTAGAAACAAAAAGGCCATTCCCTAATGCTGGTCCATGCAAGCCAGGATCTTGAGAAGGGTTGATTGGGTGTGGACCTAAACTCTGGAATTTTAACACAAAGTGGCTACCCTGAGAAACCCACATTCTGATGCTTTTTCAACCTCAGATTTTTCTTTACCATTGCATCAAGCAATGGTGCCTAAGCTTTGGAGTTTATCACAAAGTGGCAACCCTGAGAAACCCACATTCTTATACTTTTCAGCGTGAGATTTTACCATTGCATCAAGCAATGGTCTCTTGTGTGCACGTGAATACAATTAATCAAGATTTGATCCCTGCTTTCTCAAATGATTTGAGAAGTAGAAAATAAAAAATCCATGTTACATATTTGTCTTCTCTGAAATTTTGCCATTAAATTTGGAATGCTTTGATATATTTCATAACAAATGTGTATTTTTTTTTTCTAGCATACTGTTTTCTCTAAGTGATATAGTGAGAAATAAAATGAACAGATGGTGGTCTCATCATAAATTTTGTATGAATATTAGATATCAAAATGGATTTTATTTGAGTTTTCTTTTGATAAGAGAAGAATAACACACTCACCTTCTTGTGATCATAACTTGATAGTCAAAAGTCCATTGATGGTTGCTCTTTGGATCTAAGGGGACATTCTCTATACCTCTTTTAAATTCCAAACTTGGAGTGGCTATGTAATTTTGGGAGTTTATAGTTTTTTCAGAATATAATTAAGTTACCTTGTATGATAAACTGAAATTAGTTAGAGGTTTGGCCTTTTTGTGCGACTGTTATTAAATATTCTATTTTTTCCGATCATTTGAACTTTCTGGATTTAGTTTCTATTGAAACATTTGGATTTCTTGGATTAGCATGTAGTTTTTCATTTTTTAGGTCCCCTTAAAAAAGCCTTGGGATCATCAGTGTAGTTTATAACCTTGCTACCTACCACTCTGGTAAGTTCCACGAATAAATTCATTTACCTCTTGTTCAGTCATTCCAAATACATTACCATGTTCTGAAACAATTAAATATTTTACCACCACAGGGTTTTCATGATCTTGACCTTGACCAAACTTGAATTAGCCATGTTTAGAACGTTCTGTGAGTTCAGTAGTAACTAATTTACCACTAGAAGGCACTTGTCTGAAGATGTGAATGCATAGCATATTTGGATTCAAATGGTACTTAGTCACTGATTCATGAGTATGCTATCACAGCCCAAACAAGTAGAGCAGGAAGTTATTCTTTTGGAGTAAGACACTTATAGTTCACAATTAGTAGGTTGAACACTTTGGTATGCTCATAGAAATCAAACTTTTATCCATGCAACTTTCATAATCGTCCTTGAAACTAGTTTGAGGGTAAGTAGTTCTTTCTCTGCACTTTTCATCTGTTTTTGTATTGATATTTAGCCTTACATTTTCTTTCTGATCATTCCCACCAGGCTAAAGTGATGCTGTCTTGTAAGCAAGGAAAAATCCATAGAGAAAGAATTCAGTTTTCAACCAATTCATTTCATAATTTTTGGTTGTTTTGGATTTTAGTACTTTTCGAGTCTATAAAATTTATTTTTCTGTTTTTTTGGCATCTTAGGAACAGGGATTTTAAGTCTTCTAAAAATTTAATATTCTTGGTCAAAATTGAAATTACTATTTATGGCAACTTTCTGACTTTATTCCTGCAATACTATTTATAATAAAATCTTTATTTCCTATTTTTGATAACTTTTGTTTTTTTTATAATAAGTTAGTTTTTATTAGGATTAGAAAGTATTAAAGTTATTTCAGGAGTTAGAATCCTTATTTGAAGTCCATATGGGTTACTTATTAGGTTGCCTTAGTTTTAAAGTAGTTGGAATTTGTTTTGGGTTAGCTTCCTAGTTGAAGTTGGAGCATGTAAGGGATATCCGAGCACTCATGATTATTCTATAAATATAACTGTTCAGTTGAAATGTTTGGGTTGATTTTTTTTTTTTTAATTTAAAGTTAATTGAAATGTTAGAGTTGATTTATTGGAACAAAAGGTTTATTTTTGAAGTTACTGCAGGTAATAGTGTGGTCTTCTTTCACTCCTTTTCCACAATGTTCATCCCATTGGACTTTCTCCTTCCCATCCTACTTAATCTTAATAGCAGTGACCTTTATTTTATGATGATCTGAATTCTGAAACATGCTTGTATTAAAAACCTGTTCTGCCTATTTATTCAATTAATGCATGAAGTTGAATGATACTTATTTTTTGATTGTAAAAGGAAATAGTTCATTAAATAAAATAGAAAAAAGATTACAAGTTTACAATCTAATAAGGTGTTAAGGCAACACCTTCAGGAAAAGAAACAAGACTACTGAAAGATACAATCAGAAACATAATTTTGCAATTCCATCACTTCCCAAAACCTATCCCCCAAATCTGATTTATTAACTTGTGCAGAGTCTGGATGGACCAACATCCACTCTAAAACAAATTTTCCTATGTCCGCCTGGTCAGTCTTTCTATGCCCCTGATCTTGTTTTCAAGCAATCTTTTGTTCCTCTCCTTTCAAATGCCCCGGCAGACTGCAAAAGGGATGCAGCTCCAAATCGATCTAGCACTTTTACTACCTCTAATCATTGGCTAAGAAGAGAAGATTTCTGCATGAGTCCTTGGCTGAAAACCTCTAACTCTGAACAGGGAAGAGAAGAAACGCCAAGTGAAATTGGCAACCTTACAGGAGATAAAGAAATGGCACACTGTCTCTTGCTCACGGCATATGTAGCAAATACTGCCCATGCCAGAACCTTATTCTTAAAATTTAGTTTTGGAGAGAGAATAGGTTTCATCTCTCATTGACTGTTCACTGTAATTATACTCCTTGTACTTTTACCACCTTTTCATTTTATAAATGAGATTTGCAGCTATCAATCAAAAAAGAAAAGAAAAAGATCCACTTTAGAATGATGCCCATTGCAACGAGGCACACAAATGCTTCTATTCTCAGTGGAACAGGATTACCCCATACACCACCAACCTGTGATGGGTCCAAGTGGCTTTAATCAAGATTGCATAGAAGGGTTTCACAGAGGACCTCTCATTATTTGCACTCTTTCCACCATAATTCATCCCTTAAAGAGCTTGAGATCTTCAATTTTTCAAGTTTATTTTCCAGCAGCATAACACTCTTCTGCCTCCCAATCCAAAAGCAGCATAATACACTCTTGTTAAGTTTTTGAATTCTTGGTTAAAAGACATCATTCCTTTCCAAACACTCACCCCATATGAAGTGGAGACCTCCCTCGGTTCCCACACAAACCTCACAACCCCATATTTCCTCACCACCACTCTCCTACAAAGTGACTCCTTTTTCTTATTGAACCTGAATCTCCAAAGTCATTTCTCAAGCAATGTCTTATTAAAGATTCTTACCTTCTTATCCTCAACCCATCTCCACTCTTTGGACTACAAACCTTGTCCCACTTAACAAGATGGCATTTCTTAACTCCCCTGAAACCTTTCTGTAAGAAATCTCTTTGAATCTTCTCCACACTCTTTGCCACCTTTGCTGGTACTTCTAATAAATACAGGTAAGTTGGTAAGCTTGAAAGAGTGCTTCTTATGGGTGTAATCCTTTCCCCCAAAGATAGATATTTGGCCTTCCAGCTATCTGGTCTCCTCTCCACTATTTCAGTAATGGTTGGCCACCACAAAGATGCTGAATATGATTTAGAACTAACCGGAAAGCCGAAATAGGTAAATGGGAGTTCCCCAATTTTACAATCAAACATTGCAGAACGTTTAGATAGCACTTAATTTCTAATACATCCAGTTCCTATCACAACACTCCTGGACACATTCACTCCCAAACCTGTCAACATTTCAAAGCTCACCAAAATAGCCCTCAAATTTAGAACCTACTCCATTGATGCTTCCAAGGAGATTAATGTGTCATCACTCATCAGCATATTGCAAGTGAGATATACATGAGCCATTTGGCCCTATTTTAAAGCCACCAACCAAACCTAGGCGCACACAGAGTAAAGGGGAGATGGGGTCCCCTTGATGAATGCCCCTTAGATGCTTGGAAAAATTCTGGCGGGACACCATTAATAAGGATCGAGATGGATGCCAAAGATACACATGTCAACATCCAGCTTCTCCACCTTTCTCCAAAACCCATCAATCTTTGTACCTTCTCCAAGAAACTTTGCTCCACATGATCATATGCTTTTTCAACATCAATCTTACACACCAATCCCATTTTCCCACTTCATGTCCTTGAATCTGTACATTCACTTGCCACCAACACCCCATCCAAAATATGCCTCCCTTGCACAAACGCCATCTGTGTTTCACCCACTACCTCATGAATCACTTGTCTTAATCTCTTTGGCAACACCTTTGCTAGCAGCTTGTAGGGATTACAGATCAGGTTCGTTGGTCTGAAATATTTTGTCTACCACCCGCTTCTTTTTCGGAACTAGAGAGACAAAAGCAGCATTACCCATTTTTCCAACAAAATTTCATCATAAAACTCCTTGAATATCAGCAAGAAATATTCCTCCAAAACAGTCAAGTTTGCTTTGATGAAAGTAAAATTAAAAGCATCCTGTTCCATTACTTTATCACTGATTATTTCCTTTAAAGCTTCCTTGATTTCTGCCACCTCAAACTCTCTTTCAATCCAATTTACCAAAAGCTCACTAACTTTTTTAGGTGCAGTCTCTCCAAAGAAAACCAGTGCCAAGGTCTTGTGGTATAAGGCTTCTTATAGAAATTCACACCTTCTCCTGTATCCCCAAGTACCCACCACTTCATCTCCTACTTGAATCCTTGAAATTAAGTTTCTCCTGCTAGCATTAGCATAAGCATGGAAAGTAGCCATGTTTTTTATCTCCAGCTTTAAGCCAAATTGCCCTTGATTTCTGCCCCCAACTAACCTCTTCTCTATAAACTATTCTCTCCAATTCACTTTCTAACCCTTCCCTTTCTTGCTTAGCTGTCCTAGACAGATTCCCTCCTCTTCCAATCTGTACGGATTGTGTTCATGCATCTGGTTAATTGGGGTCTTGTGTTTGCACTGGTACATATGTCTAAGTGGTGTAGCTATAGTTGTATTGAGGTCCTTAGGCTGGATTCTTTTATTATTATCCTTGGCTTAGTTTTGTAGGAATGAAATCTAGATATCCTACAATTTATGTCATAAAGTCATAATTTGGTTATGCTTTTAGATTCCTTTACTTTTTCTAGGAGTTTGAAGTTTGGATGCAAGAAAATTATAAGACTAAGAAAATAAACAAATGAAATCAGTTCTACTACACTCACCTCTACCTTTCTTGGAAGCGAGTGTCAAAATGTAAAATTGGTTGTTTTGGTTTACTTTTCCTATATGATTCCTCAGTCATTAACTGTCATGTCATAAACTTATTTTACTGCTTTTATTGTTGTTACAGGTAACAAGAGATGTCTCTTTGTTATCTCAGTGGATGGCAATTGATCTCTACATTCGGGAGGTTGACAGCCTTAGGTTTGAGCTTTCCATGAAGGGATGCAGTGAGAGATTGTCAAGACTTGCTCATGAGATCCTACATAAAGGTTTGGCACATCCTTAATATGATTGAATGGAATTAAAACTATTTTTATTATATCCTAATTTTATGGTTTATTTGTTGAAACCCACCAAGCAAGTTAATGAAACAAAAGTAGGTGAGAAGTTGGTGGTTTAACAGCCTAGGAAGTGAGTGAGCCATTTTTCTGATAAAGGTTACAAATCCATGGCATTAGGTGCCATAAATCATGAATTTTGTAATATGGAATATTTAAATACTAATACCCCATAAGCATAATTAATATAGGCCCAAGTGACGTGACAATCGAACATGGGCATATATAATATCCTTTATAAATTTTGAATCCATGATTTAATGACAAGAATCTACAGATCATAAACCATACTAAAATATTAAGAATCATTGACTAGTAATCGTAGTACATATGTTGCATGAACAATTTATGGTTTTGAACAAGTATATGAGAACAACAAATACTCAAGCTAACATCTGGAGAAGGCTAAATACATGAGACGTTTCAATGCAGTAATTAACTATGCATCACATATGAAATGCCTATAAAAAATCATTGCATATGAATCTCCTTGGTGACTTGGGTTTGCTTAGTTGTCTAAGTGGTAAGTGCTTACATGGTTATGCCAAAGTTTAGTACCCAAAAACCTAGCTTTTTACTTTGCCTGATTTTCTAGGGACTGTTATCTAGGATCATCAGGTAAGAAGGTCCAGAAGCAATAATATGGTGCTTTTACATTTTGTAAATGTTTTCTTGGTAAACCCATGTGAGAATTCAAAACTATGAGGGAAGAGAAGGGAGAAGAGAGAAAAGGAGAAAAGAGGTTTGGAGTCAAAAACATAAGCTGGCGGCACCAACCTTTTTGTTTTTTATATTAGGGCGGCCCACTCTAATAATAAAAAGATAAAATTACATATGTGCCCCTGTGACACTAAACTCAAGAAAAGACTAACATATTCAACACTCCCCCTCAAGTTGGGACATAGATGTCAATCATGCCCAACTTGTCACATAAATCATTGTGACCTGAGTGGGGTAAGCCTTTTGTAAATATGTTTGCAAGTTGCTCCTTAGAACTAACATATAGGGTGCACACTTCCCCATTAACATTCTTCTCTCTTTGTCAACCTTAATATGTTTAGTTCTATCATGAAGAATTGGGTTGGCTGCAATGTTGATGGTAGCCTTGTTATCAAAATACAAGGACATGGGGCTATCAATTTGAAAACCCAGTTTGCTCAACAAATTCTTTGTCCGCATAGCTTCAGCCACCCCATGGGACATTGCCCTATACTCAACTTCAGCACTAGACCTAGCCACCACACTTTGTTTATTTCTTCTCCATGTGACTAGGTTTCTTCCCACAAAAGAACAATACCACTAGTGGATTTTCTGCCAACAACTGATCCAGCCCAATCAACATCTGTATATACTTTAACCTTCAAATGCCCATACTTTTGGAATGGCAAACCAACTCCTAGAAATTTCTTTAGATATCTGAGGATCCTCTCGGCTGCCTCTAAGTGTGTGGTCTTAGGAGCATGCATGAACTGACTAAGAATACCTACGACATAAGCAATGTTTGGCCGGGTCATGGACAAATACAGGAGCCTTTTCACAAGTCTCTGGAATTGCTTTACATCCTTGATAATCTCACCGCAACAATCACCCGGTCTATGATTTGGATCAATGGGAGAGTCAGCTGGCTTAACCCCTAGTTTTCCTGAATCCTGTAATAGATCAAGGATGTATTTCCTTTGAGAAATGAAGATCCCCTTTTGTGAGCGGGCCACTTCAATTCCAAGGAAATACCGTAGGGACCTAGATCCTTCACCTCAAATTGAGTGGCTAAGAGGTTCTTTAGCCTTTGAGTTTCAACTTTTCAATCACTTGTGATCACTATGTCATCAACATACACAATCAATAATGTATTGGTTAGTCTGACATTATTTGTAGCCAATCTGCTGCATAGCGAAATGAAACTTGTTGAACCAAGCCCTAGGTGATTGTTTTAGACCATACAAGGACTTCTTTAACTTGCACACTCTTTGCTCCTTGCCTTGGAAACTAAAGCCAGGGGGTTGTACCATGTATACCTCTTCCTCAAGGTCTCCATTTAGGAAGGCATTTTTGATGTCTAGTTGATGAATATCTCAATCAAGATTTGCAGCAAGAGAGAAAAGAACTCTGATGAAATTCATCTTAGCTACTGGAGCAAAAGTCTCTACATAATCTACCCCATATTACCTGGGTAAACCCTTTTGCCATTATCCTGGCCTTGTACCTTTCTATAGTGCCATCAGCCTTGTGCTTCACTGTAAACACCCACTTACATCCTACCGGTTCCTTACCCTCAAGAAGATCCACCAACTCCCACGTACCATTTTTATATAAGGCATTTATCTATTCTTTCATTGCATCTGTCCATTCAGGTACTAAGAGAGCTTCTACAACATTTTTAGGGATAGAGACTATCAATGGAAGAAAGGAAAGCACAAAAAGAGGGTGAGATTTCTCATTGGAAACAAAATGGGAAATATGATGCTTGGTGGTATAAGACCTAACTCTCTTCCTTTTTGCAATAGGAATGTCTAGGTCATTAGTAGATGGAGTATCAATAGCAAGAGGATCAAAAACATCAATAGGAATAAGAGTACCTGGTTGGGTAGGATTTGTTCTCGGTGAATCCGGTGGTGTTGGTGGTACAACTTCAAGTTGCTCCACAACTCTTGAACTCGGCTGGCCCTTGTGATGATGAGTAAAAACATGGAACAAAGGAGGGTCAGGCAAAGGTGGAAGAACCTGAACTCATTTCTCCTCCACCTTACTCTCCCCCTGAGGAGAAACAGGGAAAAAAGGGTCACTCTCAAAGAAGGACACATCCATAGACAAAATATTTTCTGGAAACGGGGTCAAAACGCCGATAGCCTTTTTGAGAAGAAGGATAACTTAAGAATACACATGGAATGGTACGGGGATCAAGTTTACCATGAGTAGGAGATAGGTTTTGAACAAAATAACGACAACCAAAGACACTGATAGAAATGGAGAAGAGTGGAGCCTTGGGAAATAGGAGCTAATGAGGGGCCTTGTACCCTAACAAGCGAGATGACATATGCCATATGGTTGATAAGATAGGCAGCACATAACACTACATCCAACCAAAAACGTTTAGGAACATTCATGTGTATGAGTAATCCACAAGCAACTTCAAGGAGATGGTGGTTTTTTTCTTTCGGCAACACCATTTTGTTGGGAGGTTCTGGCACAAGAGCTACGATGGATGGATCCACACGAAGCAAAAAACTCCATGAGATCACTATGAAAGTACTCTTTGGCATTATCTGATTGGAAAATTTGGATCTCCGTTTGAAATTGAGTGAATATAAGGCATTGGAAATCTTTGATAATTTTGGGTACTTCATCTCTGGACCTCATAGGATACACCCATGTATATCAGGAGTAGTCAACAATAAGTGCAGTGAAATACTTATAGCCAGTATCGGGTGTTAAAGTAACAAGGCCCCAAACATCAGAATAAACAATATGGAAAGGAAAATTAGATTTATTATTCCTTGAAGTAAAATGATTTCTACAATGTTTATTCAACTGACAAGTTTGACATGTGAGTTCAAACACTGACACTGACTTGAACAACAATTCAAAAGATAAATGACCCAAACGACTATTCCATAAATAGACTTGACTCTTACTAAACAAACTCTTGGACTCAATAGCCGCAAGACTAGCTTTATTCTCTAGCATGTAAAGACCATTCACCATACGACCTCTACCAATCATCTTCCCCGAGGTCAAATCCTGTATCACACAAGAAGGGAAAAAGGTTACTGAGCAGTTTAACGAATTTGCTATACTACTAACAGAGAACAAATTTATAGGTAGTTTTGGAACATGTAGAACACCATAAAGGGTGAGTCTAAGAGGAATGGAGATGGTTCATTGACCAGTTATTGTGGAGAAAGAACCATCAACAAGTCTCACCTTGTCCCGACCAAATAACAAATGATAAGATTGAAAACAATTGAACTTACTCATCATATGGTTCGAGTCTCCAGAATCTATTATCCAAGGCGAGTTTGAGGGATGAGAGGACACATGGAAAGCTGTGGAAGAATTACCATTACTTGATGTAGACGCAAAGGAAGTCGAGGGGGGAGAAGTAGAATCCATCTGGCGGATTGCCCTCTCATATAGTTCCAAATTGTCACGGAAAGAATTAGGGATATCTTCCCTAGGATCAGTCACGGAAGGGCTCATGGAAGTGGTAGATGATTGAGGCTCCTGAGAGGCCAAGTTTGCTGTATTAAACTTCTTTTGACCTTGCTGTCCCAGTTTATTATTCTAGTCTGGTTTTTTACTCACCTCCTGGGCCCACTTTGGCTTCCCATGAAGTTCCCAACATGTATCCCGAATGTGTCTAGACTTCTAACAATGAGTGCACCGTAGTTTATCCTTGTCATCACCTTTCTTCTGGAAGTCACTCTTCTTAAAGGAAGTACTACTTCTTGTAACAACACTCCCTTTTGCTACTAATGCAATTTGGTCCCCCTCAAAATTATTTATCACATTCCGTCTGCTCTCTTCTAACTGTACTAGGGCATACACTTCTTGCACTGATGGGAGATCTTTACTCCCCAATATCTGAACCCTGGTAGACTCATATGTAGAATTCAGCCCTAAGAGGAAAGCAAAAACCCGTTGCTAGGAAACCATAGACTTCTTGGCTTTAGCATTTGCATCACATTTCCAGTCTATGTTCTGATAATGATCTAGTTCTTTCCAAATAGAGGTCAAATCTGAATAGTAGATGGAGACTCCTCTCCCCTTGCTTACAAGTTGAGGATACAGCCTACAACTGATATATTTTGTCATAATGCCGTTCTGAATATGTAGTGGCTGGCTTCATCCACTGAATCGGTGTTCTGGAAAGAGGCTCGTAGGGAGGGAGATGAGAAGGTTGAAGAAGAAGAGCTGCGTGGCAAGAAAGGGTTGGAGGATTCAAACAAGAAAAACACTTTCACTAAAATGGAAAAATAAATGCTGGAGAAACAAAAGGGTAGCATTCAGGGGGTGGAATTTTCGCGTGTGGAAGCAGTGAACAGTCTGGAGGGTGGCAGGTCCTTTGCACAGGCTGTAACCGGTGCTAATCTGACTTGTTTGAACAAGGAAAAGGGGTTGCTCCAAGGAAGAACCGAACCGAGACCTATTAAAACCAAACTGAGCCCGGGGTTGGACGTGCGTGACCTTCTTAAAAGTCACGTGAGCTTGCAGGTGGTTAAGAATGGGCCAAAGCAAAAGCCCATGTGGACTGCTAGTGGTATTTTTAAAGGCCCAAATAGGTCAGCGGGCCCGACCCAGCTTGTTAAAAAGGCGCGTGAGCCTTTAGTGAAACACGTGACTGGGGTTTCGACTAAGATAGACAATGGTTACGGTCTATCATCGTCCCTAGTTGCGAGGCAAAAGGGGGAATGCGCGCAGCGCCGGAAACCAGAAAAGAAGCGGGCTTTACAGTGGGTCTCCCGACGAAGTCTGAAGGAGCTTAGCCCCTTGCGAGGCTTCTTAGAGAGGCCGAAGCCAAGTTTCACTAGGGGAAGAACTGAAGAGAAGAAAGAGAAGATAGAAGGATGTGTGCAGTGCAGTGAAGGCGATGATGAATCGGAGGACCTTTTTGTTGATGGCTCTAGCGTGGGTAGTGTAAACGATGAAGGCAACTGTGCTGGAGATGACATGGAAGGGTGGAATATTGTAAGATTATTTCAGGGTGAAGACTGCAATCGGCTTATCTCATTCCCAAGACCACAGAGTGTGCAAGGTTTATCAGAAGGGGAAAACCGGGAGAACCGGAAGCACAACAGGAATACACCATCTAGGGGTGACCCAGGGGTAGAGTGGAAAGATCACCAGGTTGACCAAAGGACAAAAGTACTTCCCAACCAACTCAAGAAGATAAATGTTTACCAACCTCCGGAACAAGAGAGGGAGGCTGGGAGCAGTCCTTTTCTAGCTTGTCCATCAGTCCCGGGTAACCTTGTGATTTCGGTTTGTGCTACTAATGTGTCTCCTGTGTCTTTGGTTCCAGATTCCGTTCCTGTACCATGTCCTGTAGCCCATGAATATGTAGTCGAGCTAGTAGGCGGGCTCTCTGAGGAGGGGGAGAGGGGAAGGAAGGAATGTGGGAAGGTGCGTGAAGAAAGGTATAGGAGTGGAAAAGTGTGGGAAATCATTGAAATAGTGTTTAAGGAAGTGGAAGGGAAGCTGATCTGGAAGAGGGAAGAGGAGGAAGGAAGAGAGGAGGGGTTAGTGGAGAGGAGGGAAAGGAATGAGGGTAGAGATGGAGAGGATTACGGGGAGAAAGCAGGGAAGGAGGGAGGTAACATTAAAGGGAGGAAGGTTGGAGAGGAAAGAACTGAGGTGGGACTAGAGGAGAGAAAGGAAAGGCAGGTGGACAGAGATGAAGGGGATTCTGTAGGAAGGGTAGGGGTGGTGGAATTGGTGAGAGAAGACAAAATAGCAGAATTTGTAGGGAAGTTGGGCTGTAGGCTGGAAGATTTGAACGAGTTGAAAGAAAGTTTACAGAAGAGGAAGATGCAGATCATAACAAAGAAGAGGAGGTTGAGTGAAGTAGAGAGATTAAAGAGAGATGTAGAAGGAGACAAGAAGCTCGAGGTAAAAGGAGATAGAAGGAAAGGGGGAAAGTAGTGGGTAGGTGGCAAGGGGTTTTTAAAAAGAAGCGGAATGAAGATTCTTAGTTGGAATTTGAGGGGAATTGGGAGTGCAAAGAAGAGAGCAACAATAAAAGAGGTAATAAGACAGTATGACTCAGACATTGTGCTGTTGCAAGAGTCTAAGAGAATGTAGTTTAATGACAAGTGGGCAAGGAGTGTATGGAAAGCCGTGGGGATTATTAGCTGGGTAGTGGCTCCATCGTGGGGTGCTTCCGGGGGGATTGTAACAATGTGGAAGAGGGATGTGGTTGAAGGTCCGAAGGAGTTGATCGGAAAGTACTCGGTTTCCATGAAGTTTAAGCAGCAAGAGGATGATTATATGTGGGTGCTCACAAATGTTTATGGACCGAAGGACTACAGAGAGAGAAAGGAGCTGTGGGAGGAACTGTCTGATGTTAGAGGGTTGTGGTATGGGCCTTGGTGCATGGGTGGGGATTTCAATGTGATTAGATTCTCGGAGGTATCCAATACGGTTAACCAGAGGGTGACAAAAAGCATGAGGAAGTTTAACAGTTTTGTGGATGCCTTTGAGCTTAAAGAGATTCCCCTAGCACATAAGGCATTTACATGGTCAAATCTCCAATCTAGACCCATTTGCTCTAAGCTGGATAGATTCCTGTTCTCTTTGGATTAGGAAGAACATTGGGGGAACCTTGGATTCTAGAGCTCTCCCAAGGGTGACCTCCGATCACTGGCCCATAGTGTTATGTAAGGAGGAAAGAAGGTGTGGAGGTCCTACCCCCTTTAGATTTGAAAATATGTGGTTACTTCATCCAGGGTTTCCTAACAAAGTGAGGGAGTGGTGGCATGAGTGTAACCCGCTGGTGGAGTGGGAGGGGATGAGATTCCATAAGAAACTACAATTCTTGAAAGCAAGAATCAGGGAGTGGAATTTGATGGAGTTCGAGAGGTTAGAAGAAAGAAAGGGAGACTTGATGAAGAAGATTGAAGGCCTTGACTTTAAAGAGGAAAGGGGAGAATTTGGAGAGGAAGACAACGGCCTCAGGAGAGAATTGAGAAGACAGTTAGAGGACTGTCTGCACAAGGAGGAAATTAGTTGGAGGCAAAGATCTCGGTGTAAATGGTTGCAAGAGGGAGATAGAAACACTAGGTATTTCCACTCTCTAGCAGATGGCAGGAGAAGGAAGAACTTTATCTCCAAATTGGTAGTAGATGGAGTTGAGTTAGTACAACAAGAGGAGATTGCCAGGGCCTGTGTGGAGCACTTCAAATCTATTCTAAGAAGGCCCGTGAGTAGAAGGTTTGGATTGGCCAGATGTAGGGGTGGAGGACAGGAGAAGGATGGAAAGAAGCTTTAATATAGAAGAGATCAAGGAGGCTGTGTTTTCTATGGATAGAACGAAAGCTCCGGGGTCGGATGGGTTTACAATGGCTTTTTATTAGGACTGTTGGGATATCTTGAAAGATGATCTCTTGTGGGTGTTTGAGGAGTTTTTCAGGAGAGGAATTGTCAATCCGGGTGTGAACTCTACATTTATAGCCTTAATTCCAAAAAAGAAAGATGCATCCCACCCGAAGGATTTTAGGCCAATAAGCTTGGTTAATAGCTTGTATAAGATCATTTCTAAAGTGTTGTCTTTGAGGCTGAAGAAGGTATTGCCAGATATCATTGCACACTATCAAGGAGCTTTTGTGAGTGGAAGACAAATTACAGACCAGATTTTAATTGCTAATGAGAGTGTGGAGAACTTTAAGAGGGATAAGAAGAAGGGAGTGTTCTGTAAGCTGGACTTGGAAAAGGCTTATGACTTGGTGGACTAGGAGTTCTTGAGGAAAGTTTTAACTAAATTCGGGTTTGGGGCTAGATGGTGTAAGTGGATCATGGGCTGTGTCCGGAATTGTCATTATTTAGTGCTAGTGAATGGGACCGTGGTAGATTTCTTTCCAGCCAGTAGGGGTATAAGATAAGGAGACCCTTTTTCTCATTTCTTGTTCATTTTAATTGCGGAGGTTTTGGGGAAACTGATTCACAGAGCAGATTATAGGGGGCTCATTAGAGGCTGGAGGGTCGGGAGGGTGGAAACCCCCCTCACTCACTTACAGATTGCTGATGACACGATTTTGTTTTGTGAAGGCGGTGATGTGAGGTTTATCAGGAACTTAAAGCCGGTGATACAACTGTTTGAGCAAATGTCCAATTTGAAGGTTAACCTTGGGAAAAACTGTGTAGTGGGGGTGAATTTGGAGGAGGGAGAGATTGGGGAGAGTGCTGAAGTGCTGGGGTGTGAAGTTTCAGGGTGGCCTTTGAACTACTTAGGATTACCATTAGGTGATAATCCCAAGAGAGAGTTTTTGGAACTCGGTGATGGAAAGGTTTGAAAAAAGATTGGTATCCTGGAAAAAGAACTACCTCTCTCTTGGTGGGAGAATTACACTAATTAAGGCCACGCTTGCTAACTTACCCATCTTTTTCAAGTCGGTGTTTAAAATCCCAGTGAAGATTGCTAACATATTAGAGAAGATAATGAGAGATTTCCTGTGGGAGCCAGGAGAGGAGAAGAGGGATCATAGAGTTAGCTGGGAAATAGTGTGTAGGAGTAAGTCGTGTGATGGTTTGGGGCTTGGGAGTATTAGGAGAAGGAATATGACTCTGTTGAGGAAGTGGTTGTGGAGGTTTCCTATGGAGAAGGAGAAGCTATGGGCTAGAATAGTGGCAAGTATACATGGGCTGGAGCACAATGGATGGGACGTTGGAATCAGAGCTAGGATCACAAGCAATTCTCCTTGGAAAGCCATTCATGACCTGCTACCAGTTTTCTTCCCTAATATTAGGTATGACTTGAATTCCGGTAACTCCATAAAATTTTGGGAACAAACCTAGGTGGGGAGCGCCCCTCTAAAGGATCAATTTCCGTCTTTGTATGCTCTTTCTGATTTGAAAAATGAGGCGATATCGTCTTTCACCACCCCGTCTTCTTCCACTTTTGGGATTGGGTGGAACTTGGGTCTAAGAAGGGATTTGAGGGACTTAGACTTCGACTGTATTTTGAGCCTTCTTGCACTTCTTGATAACGTTGTCATAGACCCCACTAGGGCGGATTCTAGAATTTGGACACCTACCCCCAATGGCATTTTTTCTTGTGCTTCGTTCTTCAAAGTCTTAAGTCAGTCCACTAGTCCTACTTTGTCCCCTTTCCCTGTTGGTGAGGTTTGGTGCAGAGCTATACTTCCTAGGGTTGGTAGTTTTTGTTGGGAAGCCTATCTGGAAAGAATCAACACTGGTGATCTACTCCAAAAGAAGAAACCCAATACTTGCTTGTCACCTTAGTGGTGTGTTTTGTGTAAAGCAGTTGGGGAGACTGGTTTTCACCTAATGGTGTTTTGCCACTTCGCGAGGTCATTGTGGGATTGGGCTTTCTCCTTATTTGGATGCAGCTGGAATCCCCATTCAGACATGCAGGGCCTTTTCTCCCCTTCCTTTTTCAGGTGGCGGTTAAAAAGGGGAAGGACAATGTGGAGAGGACTAAGGGCTGCAGTATGTTGGACACTATGGGAAGAAAGAAACTCCAGGATATTCTTAGAAACTCAGAGAGGAATAGCATATCTGAGGGCTATCATACATTTTAGGGTGGTACAGTGGCTGAAATCTTTGGAAATATTCACAGATTACACTATGGATGACATGCTGAGGAAGTGGGGTGAAATTGCAAATTGCACGCAGACCAAGTCAATAATGAGTGTGGTTTGGACCCCCCCCCCCCACCTAGTGGATTCTTGAAATTAAACTTTGATGGATGTAGTAGGGGAAACCCGGGACAATCCAGGACTGGGGGTGTTTTTAGGGATGAAAATGGGGTCATCTCTGCTATGTTCTCAGGCTCAATTGGAGTGGGTGACTCCCTTAGAGCTGAGATCTGTGCAGTTATGGAAGGAGTTCGGAAAGCTAAGGATTTGAACATTAAGAAACTTATAATTGAAGGGGATTCAGAGGTGGTGATAGGGTGGTTGACTAAAGATAAAAATGATTTATGGAAGTATAATAATGAGAAGAGGAAATTCAAGTGGTTGGTGCGGGAGATGGAAGTTAAGACATGTTGGATTAAAAAGATTTGCTAATTCCCTAGCTGACGGTTTAGCTAAACAAGGGGCAGAAAGGGATTCATTGTTTTGGTTTCTTTTTTCCTTTCTTGAAGCTCTTTGTGACTCTTGGAAGATAAGTGTGTTTGTCTTCCACTTGTAAATTGTTACTGATGAATTAATGAAAGTGTTATTGATCAAAAAAAACAAATGTAGATTTAGCCTGCTCCCATATCTGATAAGTTGTTTATGCCCACATGAAGGTCTTTCTCACTTGTGGCAGCATGGACAATAACATCCATGACATCACCATGCTATTTTCTTGGTCCCACCTATCTTGTTCTACACCTCTAGACTGTGGTTCCTTAATTCTATCATTGATATACCCCACTTTCCCCCTTGCAGTTATATAAAGCTTGATTCCCCTTGACCATTCTAGGTAGTTGAGGCCATCAAAGGGAATCATAACCATGGGGAAATTCGTGTCAAAACCTCCACTAGTTCCATGTTGACTTGAGGTCACTCCAGACATACTGGAATCTTCAAAAGACATGGAACTTGTTCTCAGTTCAGTCACAATTCAGTCAAGGTATTAGTTCTCAGTTCAATCACAGACTCACAATTCAGTCAAGATATTGTTGAAATAATTTAGTTATTTGTGTTAGGGTTTGTTTGGCTAGTTAAAGCGCTTTTTTTTTAATTTTTTGTTATTTTTGTTATTGTACTCACAACAGGGGCACAATGGTCTTTTTCCTTCTTATTTTTGCCGCCCTATATAATATAATAGAAGCTGGCGCCGCCAACACTGTTCTATTTTTCCAAACCTTTTCTTCTTACTTTCTTCCTTCTCCTTTTCTCTCTTCTTCCCTTCTCTTCTCTACTTCCTCATATTTCAATATGATTTATTGCCAAGATGGTATCAAAGCAAGGCTGTTGAATCTGTGCGACTAAGTTTTTTCTCTTCAAGTTGCTGAATTTGGGTGGAACAGAGGACTGAATCTGGGTTGATCAAATCAGATTTGCAACTGGTACAACCTTAAAGTTTTCTTTCGTCTTTTATTTCTTTCCTTGGTCATGTACCAAGTGGAGAGCAAATGAATTCAAACCACTGAATGTCGGCAGACTTTTGTGAGGGTTATATTTTTTATTTGTTGGATCGTGTGATCCTGTACCTATGAAAAGGTGACTGTAGGTCATAGATGATCTGTTTTCTCTGCTCGTTAGTCTGATTTCATGTGTGTTAGGATCTCTCTTATTGATTAATGCTGTGGTGGAACTTACACGTTATTGATTAATGCTGTGGTGAAAATCAGTATCGTCATAGTTCTTCTTTGGAAATTGGTATTGTTTTTTGTGCTCAGATTAAGTCCAGAATTGAATTGTTGTGTGTGGAGCTTTTGTCGATATAAGGAGGGATCCTAAGTTGAGAGTTTAGATAAAAAAATCTTGTGCTTACCATGTCGTTTGAGAATTCTGCTACTTCAGAGATTTCAGGGAGCCACAATGGAGCGAGTGGGGGAATGGATATGAATTTCCCCATGGCTGTTATTCCCTTTGATGGTTTGAACTACCTTGAGTGGTCTAGGGGAATAAAACTCTACATCATTGTTAGGGGGAAAATATGATACATCAATGGGAAAGTATGGTGATGTCATGGCTCTTGGTTTCCATGCTGCCACAGGTAAGGAAGACTTTTATGTGGGTTGAAACTGCTTGTGAGATACGGGAACAAGCAAAGTCCACCTATTCAGAGCAGAGACACTATGCCAAGATATATCAATTGCAAGTTGAATCCTCTACTTGCAAGCAGGGGGAGAGGAGTCTCTCGATGTACTATTCTGATTTGACATCGATATGGAAAGAACTCGATCACTATCAGAATGTGAATTGGAAGTGTGATGAAGATGCAAAGGCGTATAAGTCACTTGTATCTAAGCAACGGGTCTTTGCCTTCCTCTTAGGGTTGAATCCTTCATATGAGTCCACCAGGGTGCAGATCTTGGGTAGTAAAGACTTGCCATCAGTTCAGGAGGTGTATGCCTTAGTGTAGTCAGAAGAGAGTAGAAGAAGTGTGATGAATTGTGTAGAGGGGGAGTCATTTGCCCTAGCTGTCTGGGGAAATTCAGATACAAATGTTGGAGGTGCTTTTAAGAAAGGTGACTCTCAGAAGAGAACAGATGATGAGAGTAAACTTTGGTGCACTCAATGCTAGAAGACAAGACACACGAGAGATACATGTTGGGATCTCCATGGAAAACCTAAATGGGCACAAGATTTGGGTAAGAAGTCAACACCTGATCAGGGCAAGAAACCAAGTCAGCAGAATAAAAAAAAAGTATAACTCAGGTAATATGGTGTTGCCAGAGACTAGTCCATTGGTAACTCAGGAGAGGCATCCCAGTTCTGACCCTAAGGAAAAAATTATCAACTCCTTTCATGACCATTTGGAATTGTATGGTAGGACTCTCCGCCAAATGGATTCTGGTCCTACTCCCTCTACGTCTTTCGTGTCTACATCAGGTAACGTTGCCACTGCCTTCCATGTGTCATCTCATACCACTGATTCTCCTTGGGTTATTGACTCTGGAGCCTCAAACCACATGACTGGTAAGTCAAATTTATTCAAACATATAACCTTATCTCTAGGAGAGATAAGGTGAGACTAGCTGATGGTTCTTTCTCTACCATAGCTGGCCAAGGTACCATACCTCTCCCACTTGGCCTTGCCCTTTCTAATGTACTACATGTTTCGAAATTACATATAAATTTGTTGTCCATTAGTAGTATAACTCACTCATTGAACTGTTCAGTCACTTTTTTTTCGTCTTCATGTGTGTTTCAGGATTTGGCCTCGAGGAAGACGATTGGTAGAGGAAGCATGGTGGATGGTCTCTACGTGTTGGAAAATAAAGCTGGTCCTGTGGCTACAGAGTCCATGAGTTTGTTTAGTGAGAGTCAAACCTATTTATGGCATAGTCGTCTTGGTCATCTTTCTTTTGAGTCATTAAAAGTTATGCTCCCAAAGTTGTTTGAGTCCTTGTCAGTGAGTCAGTTACAGTGTCAGACATGTCAATTGAGTAAACATTGTAGAAGTTCCTTACCTTTGAGAAATAAAAGATCTGAATTTCCATTTCATATTGCTTATTCTAATGTTTGGGGCCCTGTTACTCTACCCATTGAGGTTGGATATAAGTACTTCATTACCTTGATTGATGATTACTCTAGATACACTTGGGTTTACCCTATGTGATCTAGAGATGAAGTGCCAAAAATTGTGAAAGACTTTCAACGCATGGTGTTCACTCAGTTCCAAACTGAAATCCATATCTTCCAGTCGGACAATGCGAAGGAATACTTCCATAGTGATCTCACGGAGTTTTTTGCTTCGAGTGGGTTACTTCAGCGAAGCTCTTGTGCTAGGGCACCCCAACAAAATGGTGTTGCTGAACGGAAGAACCGTCACCTTCTCGAAGTAGCTCGTGGCTTATTTATTCATATGAATGTGCCAAAACGTTTTTGGATGGGTGCAGTTTTGTGTGCTATATACATCATCAATCGTATGCCATCTCGGTTACTAGAGTACAAGGCCCCACATCAGCTTCTGTTTCCTGTCGTTGCCTTGTCCATTACTTGTCCCCTACTCGAGGTAAGCTTGATCCTTGGGCTATTCCTTGTGTTTTCCTTGGTTACCCTTTATCTCAAAAGGGGTATCGCTACTATGATTCTACCTTTCGCAAGTACTATGTCTCCATTGATGTATCATTCTTTGAGAATCAACATTTCTTCTCGATTTCTCCTCAGGGGGAGAGTAGGGTTGAGGAGAAACAGGCGGCACAAACTCAACTACCTCCTTTACCCGATCCTCCATTCCGGGTCTTTCATCGTTGCCATAAAAGCCAGTAGAGTTCAACAGCCGTGGAACCTGACACTAAGCAACCAACATCATCGGATTCACTAGAGGCAAATCTGTCTCATCAGCCAGGTACACTTGCTCCTATTGATATGGCTGTTCCTCTCAATGTTGATTCCCCTGTCATCAATGATCTTGATGTTCCTATTTGCTAAGAGAGAGGGTGTTAGATCTTGTACCACTAATCATCCTATCTCTAATTTTGTGTCTTATGATCACATTTCACCTTCATTCCGTGCATTCATCTCTTCTGTGGACAATGTCCCCGTTCCTAAGAATGTGGCAAAAGCTTTATCTAAACCTAAATGGACAGATACAATACAGGAAGAAATTGATGCATTACACAAAAATGGCACTTGGGAGTTGGTGGATCTTCCTGAAGGGAAAGAACCAGTGGGTTGCAAGTGGGTGTTCACAATGAAACACATGGCTGATGGAACTGTTGAAAGGTACAAGGCTAGACTGGTAGCAAGAGGTTTTACACAGGTATATGGAGTGGACTATGCAGAGACTTTTGCTCCAGTAGCCAAGATGAACTCTATCAGGATTCTTCTTTCATTGATTGCAAATCTTGACTAGGAACTTCACCAATTGGACATAAAAAATGCTTTCTTGAATGGTGACTTGGAAGAGGAAGTGTACATGACCCAACCTCTAGGTTTTTGTGCCAAAGGTAGTGAACAAAATGTGTGCAGGTTAAAAAAATCTTTATATGGGTTGAAACAATCACCTCGGGCTTGGTTTAGTAAGTTCCATTTAATAATTCAATAGATGGGGTTCAAACAATGCCAGTCAGATCACACTCTATTTGTGAAAAGAGGTGAAGGGAAAATTGCAGCTCTAATTGTGTATGTGGATGACATAGTTATCACAGGAGATTGGGAGGCTGAAATACGAAGACTAAAAAAATTCTTAGCCACTCAATTTGAGGTGAAAGATCTAGGCCCCTTACGTTATTTCCTTGGAATTGAAGTTGCCAACTCTCACAAGGGCATCTTTATTTCCCAACGGAAATATGTATTAGATCTACTAGAAGATACAGGCAAGTTGGGGGTAAAACCAATTGACTCACCAATTGAATTTAATCATCAGTTGGGAGACAGTCAAGGAGAGTTTTTGAAAGAGGTG
The DNA here is from genome assembly GCF_056320005.1 of Nelumbo lutea. Classification (NCBI taxonomy): domain Eukaryota; kingdom Viridiplantae; phylum Streptophyta; class Magnoliopsida; order Proteales; family Nelumbonaceae; genus Nelumbo; species Nelumbo lutea. The sequence goes on along the minus strand of NC_142686.1, from coordinate 21,395,309 downwards.
AAGAAGTTCCAGAGACTCGTAGGGGACTCTTGTATTTGTCTATGACCAGTCCTAATATTGCTTATGTAGTGGGTGTCCTTAGTCAGTTCATGCACAATCCTAGGACAACTCACTTTGAAGCTACAGAGAGGATCCTTAGATACCTCAAGAAGTTTCTCGGAGCTGACTTGCTGTTTTAGAAACATGGTCACTTGAAGGTGGACGTATATACTGATGCTGATTAGGCAGGAGTAGTTGATGACTGAAAGTCTACCAGTGGGTATTGTGCTTTTCACGTGGAGAAGTAAAAAACAAAGTGTGGTGGCTAGATCTAGTGCTGAAGTAGAATATAGAGCGATGTCTCATGGGGTTGCTGAAATCACGTGGATAAGAAATCTATTAGGTGAACTGGGTTTTGCAGTGAGCAATCCTATGCCACTCTACTGTGATAATAAAGCTGCCATTAGTATTGCTGCTAATCTAGTCCTGCGAGAGAAACTTGTAAATGGAGAAGTGTTTACTCCATATGTCAGCTCAGAAGAACAACTTGCAGATATCTTTACCAAAGATCTTCATCATGTGCGGCACAATGATTTGTGTGACAAGTTGGGCATGATTGACATCTATGCTCCAACTCGAGGGGGAGTGTTGAAATAATTTAGTTATTTGTGTTAGGGTTTGTTTGGCTAGTTAAAGCGTTTTTTTTAATTTTCTGTTATTTCTCTTATTGTACTCACTTACAGCAGGGGCACAAGGGTCTTTTCCCTTCTTATTTTTGCCGCCCTATATAATTCAATAGAAGCTGGCGCCACCAACACTGTTCTATTGCTCCAAACCTTTTCTTCTTCCTTTCTTCCTTCTCCTTTTCTCTCTTCTTCCCTTCTCTGCTCTACTTCCTCATATTTCAATCGGATTTATTTCCAAGAGATATTAAATCTCAGTCTAGTCATAGTTCTAGGCACAAATTAGTTCTTGTTCTCACACAGCATAATCAAATCTGATCACACATCACTTGTTCTCAGATTACCACACTACTAAACCAGTTCAAATGTAAAAAAATATCAATATCAGGTCTGACCAGTCCCTTCAAGCAATAATTAACCGATCTTTTTGCCACCCGACCATTGTAGTTTTAATAGTAATTGATGAAGGAAGATTTGGCCCGACCTCGTAACCACTCAACACGTGGAAAGACAACAGCTCGGCACAACAGTACGACCAAGGCGCGAGCTCCGAAAAGAGGAACCCGTGGTCCGAACTCCCCACAAGGAGCCCGAGCCTTACAAACACAAAAGGCAACAACCCGAACTGGCCCGCCTCATGGCAGTTCGGGCCACACCTCTATCCGAACTCAAGACTTCACCTTGCACACCACTCCAGCACTTCGCCTCTAGGACGTTGAACTGGACAACCGCACCGTACCTGACACCGAACGAGTCCGTATCTCAAGGCAGCGCACCTGGCTGACTTGAGACCTGGCGCTTGACAGCCGCATTCCAACGACCACCTGCCATCGCCATCTCCAGTCACAAAGACGGCTCCGACAAAGAGAGCAGTGACGGTTCTGCCCCAGCAGAGGTGAGGACACCCGAGCTGGCAGAAGTATAGATAATCATACCCGACCTGGTAGAAGCTTAGGAGTGAGTGCGCGAAGTGGTTATAAAAGGCTCTCTACCCCCAAGAGCAAGGTATGTGAACTTTGCGCCATCTGGTTTATCATCTTGCCTTTGAGGATACTAACTTGAGCTTCAGAGCATTCTCACCGGGTCCTTCCCCAGAGATACTCGCTTTCTTCCCCGTTTCAGGCACCTTCTGCTCTAGCCAGAGGCAAGATCGTTGACAGCTAGGACCGGCCGGATTGCGCACCACCAGTAATCAAGAAAAAACTGCTGTCACAGAAGTTACCTGAACAGCCCACCTTTCAGGGAACAAAGAGGGATCACTCGATCCACATAGGCTGAGAGGAAACACTTTCACAGTAGCCACATGTCATTAGACCTGCATACCCCACTGACCTGGGTACAGAAGGATCAATCGATCCACAGAAAAGAGAAAAAAAATCGGGAACACCCTTCAGTCCTTCACAACATTTGGCTTCCCTTCCCTTGGTGTTTTCTGGGCCCACGACCAAGAAGGAAGAGGAAGAACTACACAGTAAGTCTCCTCACACCAACCAGATGTACCTTTTCTTTGAATTTGATCCACAATAGACAAAAGAAGAAACTGGAGGAAGAAAAGTACTAATCACACTGCTCCTAAGCACAGATTTGTCGCTCTGATACCATGTTTTCTTGGTAAACCCACGTGAGAATGTCAGGACAGTGAGGGAAGAGAAGGGAGAAGAGAGAAGGTAGAAGAGAGAAAAGGAGAAAGGAGGTTTGGAGTAAAAAACATAAGATGACGTCGCCAGCCTTTTTGTTATTTATATTAGGGCAACCCACTCTAATAATAAAAAAGATAAAATTACACATGTGCCCCTGCGGCACTAAACTCAAGAAAAGACTAACATATTCAACATTAAAGATGATGGCATTTTGTTCTCTCAGTTCAGAAAAAAAGGTGAATGATCTCTTGAAATTCTCTCGTTCCATGTTTTGGAGGTTTTGATTAATATTAACGAGGAGGCAGAAGAGATAAGTGAGAGGTTTGAGACAAAAATCTTAGTTAAAGTTGACCGACTCCTATATTAAATATTCAGGGAGAATTATAATACCCCTTGTATTGAGAAAATATGTTTATTTAACAATATCTCTACATGGTCATATCTCATATATGAGTCATTTCTGGTTTAAACTAACCTACAAATCATATAAAAATGTTCGTGTTTACATACTTACATTCATAATATGATAGCATTTTATGTAGTGAATCCATTTTGACATCCCTTGTAGCATCCAAGGAAGAACTAACAAATTTTTGTTTGTAAGGCTCAGTTTGGGAAGAGTGCAAATACAACTATGTACAGTGTAAAACCTTGTATGTTGTATTTCTAAAACCTTGTATTTACATACTACATATTTGTATTTATACTTTTCCCAAACTGAGTCTAAAAGAAAAATTTGTATTCTGTACTTTTTGTCCTTCCATATTATAGAAGAGTTTGGTGCATAACTAGTATTGTGTCTTTAAATAGTGCTTTTAAACTAAAATATTGTCTCTGCTTGTAAAAGAGGGGTGAACTATTGGTTCAGTATATCTACTTCCCCTACATAAAAAAGGGAGTATTAAGTAGTGCTTTTTAAAGAGGGGTAAACTTTTGCTGCATTCAATATGAATTTTTTTTATATCATTTAAAAGAAAAATAGATGATACTGAATGCAGCTAAAATTTAGATTTTGAGTCTGAATCCTGAAGTGCTTACCTTTGGCATTACTTTCTATGCTGGCGTTTTTTTGATTGTCTTTAGTTCATAGGAACCGTTTTTTAAATTTTGAGATTACTCATTGGATTATGTACCTTTGTTGCCATATACCTCCCACTACAACATGATATATATCAAGATTTTGAACAATTCCTATGCAGAAACTGCATCTGAGGACCGGAATGAGAGTTGGAACCAAACACTAAACAGAAACCAGTTGAAGCATCACAATCAGCAAGTTCCTGCTTTGCCCACACAACTTCCGGTTGGTGCAGATCTGCCATCCTGCACGGGTACCCCTCTTTGTTCTTTTTTGTTTTAATTTGAAGATGTGTTTTTTAGTAATTTTAAGTTAAAATATGCAATTTTTGTTTGCATAGGTACAAAGAGTGATTCCTTCCTTCTTTACTTTTTTCCCTTTTTTATTAATATATTCTGTCTCACTAAGAATTCCACTTATTACTAATGCCAGTCACTCCCTTTCTCCTGCAAACAATGTTCATCCACCCTATATCACCACTTGGTTGTCTGTGGTTGTGATGCTTTTTATATGCATATTTCTTTTTTTATTATTACTTTCTGTTTTTGTTTTATCCCTTTGGTGGGTCAACCTGATTTCTCTTCATGATTTGAAAGCTATCATTCATTAGTTATATATTGAGCAGTTAAGCATCTCTTTCTTCTGTGATTTTGACTGCTTATCAGAAAGCTCTATTTGTTTAGAGGTGGTTGTTCTATTCATATGTTATCCATATCTATGCTGTACTGTATGGCCATGGGTATTCTGGTCGTTTTCTCTATAATTTTAGGTCAAGTTGTCATATGCATTATTAAATTATGGACGCTTAAATCATTCTTATTACTTTTGATCCATGTTCTTTTTGTTCCACCCCTAACCTTCTAGCCCCTTCAGATTGTAACAGATTGCTTCTTCTTATGGGATGTCTTCTATGTATGTGACGAAAACATCTTAGTCTACTTTTTCTCATTTTATTACTTATTGGATGGCTGGAGCTACTCCTAGCCTCCTAGTAGGTTTCTCTCAGTGACTTCATTTCTGACCAAAACATCTTAGTCTACTTTTTCTCATTTTATTACTTATTGGATTTCTGACCCTATCCTTGGTAGTTTTTCCACTCACACATCTCAGCATACACATTTCTACCACTCAGTTTTTTTGGACATGTTTCTTAACTGCCTAGCACTCGGCTCCATACAATATAGCTGGGCTTACAACTGTTTTATAGAATTTCCCTTTTAACTCAAGTAGCATCCACCTTTCACATAAGAATCCAGTGCACCCCTCCATTTTACCCATCCTGCTCTAATTTTATAGGTTACATCCTCCTCAATCTATCCCTTGTTATAAAATATTGAATCAGGGTACTGGAAAAAGTCACATTGAGTTATCTCTTAGTCTCCAATCCAAAATGTATCCTGATTTGCATTACTATAGTTGTTAAATTTATGTAGTATATATTCTATTTTAGTCCTACTAATTTTAAAATCTCTTGTTTTTGAGATATTTGTTCAAAAACTTAATTTTGCATTTAATTCTTCATTAGTTTTATGAATTAAAACAATATCATCAGCAAATGACAAGCACCATTGGCCTCCTCTTGGGTATGTTTAGTAAATTCATCCATGATCAATGCAAATAAATAAGGGGTAAGTGCTGAACCTTGGTGAAGACCCATGGTAACTGTAAAATCTGATGTCTCCCACTGGTGCTCTAACATTGTTTGTTGCACCCTCCGATATGCCCCTACACTGAGTGTTTTGGGCTCCCACCTGTTTCAGGGGGTAGACAGGCCTTAAATGGACCTCCCTGAACCAAAAAAAAAAAAACTAAAAATAAAAAGAAAATAAAAAGGCAGCCAAAGATACAGGGCAATACGCCCCATCCAGTGTGTTGACCTGTTTTGATATTTTGATCCTTACCTTCATACATATCCTTAATTCAGTCTACATACCTATTTGGAACCCCTTTCTTTTCTAAGACTCACCATATGATATCTCTAGTGACTCTATCATATGCTTTCTCTAGATCAATGAACACCATATGAAGATCTATCTTCTTCTCTCTAGACTTTTCTATCAATTGTCTCAAAAGAAAGATAGCTTCCATTGTTTATTCCCAGATATAAACCCAAATTGGTTATCTGATATACTTGCTCATGAGTTTAATCCCATATTCCCATTATAGTAATTGCATTTTTGTATATCACCTTTATTCTTAAATATATGCAGCACAATACTCTTTCTCCATTCATCAGATACCTTTTTGTTTCATTATCTTGTTAAATAATTTAATTAGCCAATAATAAGCCTACCTCTCCTATACCTTTCCACACTTTTTTTGCAATTTTAATTCAAGCATATATAAAGGCAGATGCCTCATACTTTTGTTCCTCTCTCAAACTGAACTCTCTTCTTTTCTACCATCTCCCTTTCTTCTCTTCTATCCTTCTCTTCAATTGCTGAACTTATTTGTTGATTAGCCAAGTTCATTTGATACTTGTAATATTCAAAGGGCGTGTTTGTCTAAGCTGTCCTGTTAATTTTCAAATAGATATGTTTGTATTTATTTTTATTTGCTCCCAAAATGGCAAGATTGGTTTAACTAGTTATTCTGTATCTTCGTAAAAAGGAATGATTTGCCACTTGGTTTCTTGTTTTGGGTGGTATACTGGTATGAATTGCTTCAGTCTGATGACTTTTAATTTGGATAGGAGGGTTCAAACTCTGATGCTAGCCAGTATTTCCTCATTTTTCAGCAGTTATACGTGTGCAATTCTTCCAATCGCTTCCTGATTTTCCTTAGCTCTGGACTGGTTATTTGTTTGCTAGACTGGGGGTTTAATGTATCCATCATAGGACATCTTTGATTATTTTTATTTTTGATGGGTTTTATTTCATGTAGAATGCAATGATGGGGACTCCCAATATCCTAGACTGGAACTCCCAGGCACTAATTTCATGCCAACAAATCATCAGGTAAGCTTATCTGCATGATGGTTTTAACTTTAACTGTCTATGCCACACACACACACACACATTATTTGATCAGTAACTGATAACTATGTGATGTCTGACATTTATATTTGCACAATTTAAAACTATAATAATATTGATATTTGCATAGTTTAATTTATATGGTTTTAAAATTCTAGGATGATCAGGCTTCAAGTTCAGATGTTTCATCTACTCAAAATATGCAAAAAGCATTTGAAAATGAAAATGTAGCTTCAGGAAGCACCTTGACTTCTTCTAGTACTCTTCAGTCAGCTGTGACTCCAAGGGCTGCTTCTTTTAGCTCTATTCAACTCCATTCTCAGACGAAACGATTTGCAGAATCTCAGATAGGGAGGTCCAGCTTCCAGAAACTTCTAGAGCCAAGCCTACCTCAACGTCCTGGAATAGCTCCTTATAGAATTGTGCTTGGGAATGTAAAAGATAAGGTAACAATATCTTTGATCAGCCTCAATAATGACATTGTAGCTACTAGCTAGATTTCAGTTAAATAGATAGCAGCAAGTTTCAAAATTTCGACACAATATGCTCCATGTCGTTCGTATCATATTGTATCTTTTCATTTGAGGTGCTTATTTTAATAGATCTTAAGAAAATTGTTTTTTAATAGTTAGATAACATAAAAATGGCCAACTTCCGAAATTTTGAAAATAAACTAAAAAAAGTAAAAAGCGGTAGGTTAAAAGTACCAATGCACCCCTTTCACCATATCGGGGTGTATCGATATTTTGAACCTTGGATAGCAGAGCAGGTAACCAGATTCCATACATACTGATTTGAGATAATAACCTTATTGTCTTTGACCAGATAAAATAAAAGGTAAAAGACTTAAACCTCCCTTTTCTCATAAATACTGAAACCTTCCCTCACTTTTGAAATTGGACTCCTGTGGGATGACGTCATCAGACAAAGACCTCCCCTCCTTTAACAATCCATCCAAATCCATTACTATGTGATATCACATGTTGCTAATTTTTTTGAACACCCAAATTTGCCCTTTTGTGTTCCTTTGACAATGACTCAGAAAATAACTGATAAATTTCAATATGATTTGTTTTTCCATAAGAAATTTCAATATGGTTTATGTTTCGTTTGTCACTATATTGAAGTAAAGTTCATAATTGTTGGATATTTGGTTTTTGTTTTGTATCTGTTTTTGTTTTTCTTCTCTCGGTCTCCTGCTCTTAGTTTTCTTCACAGAATCAGATTAGGTTTTTTGAATATTTTCTTGTTTTTATGTGACCTTCTGATTCAAACTTAACAAAAAGGTTCTATTTTCTTATTCTCCTTTATGCTCACTTAAAAGTTTGGTCTGATTTTCTATAAGCGGGCTTTGCTTAGAACTGGCTTTTGAATCTAGTCATCTAGGCTGTATTTTCTCATGTTTAAACTAAATATAATTTTGATACTTATTCTAGAAGGGAGATGTTTTTTCCTTTACTATTTATCTTTCTATTTTGATAGTTGATACGTTATTTCTTTCTGATTACTTTCCAGAAAAGCAGTGAATTATGTGTTGATCCATTGATTGCATTCTCTTACAATGAGATAAAGATAATAACAGAGAATTTCAGGCTGGATCATGTGTTGGGTGAAGGAGGATTTGGAAGTATTTATTAAGTAACTGATAATCACAAATAATGGGGATGACACTTTTCAGGGCCATAGAGAATGGTTGATAACTTCTTTGTCTTGATTTCTATTTTTGGGTTGTTCTATTTTCTCTACTTCTCTTTAATGATTCCTTCTCTCTTTCAGTTTTCAGAGAACATGGTGGGTCTATATATGGGCAGAGGTTATACTTCTGGGACAGCTTTCTCATACAAGCAAGCAAGAAAACAATGAATCTATTTCGTCTCTAGTGACCATTTTTTCTCAGAGGAGTCAACGATAATCACTGCTGTTGGGTTTCACTATTTTGAAAATTTAAAAGCTTAGTAAGGGAAAAAAAGACTTTTTGTTGATCCCATTAGACATAACTATAGCAGGGGAGGCCTTAGTCCAATTTGAAAAGTGAGGGGAGGTTTCAGTATTTACCAGAAACCTCAAGGGAGGTTTAAGTCTTTTACCGCAAAATAATTACCTATAATATAGATGGTTCAAGTTCTATTTATTTTCAGTTAAATCTCATCTACTGATTTATCTACTGCTATTTTAACTTAGAAATAAATTATTTCTGTATATGATATGTTTATAAACATGTAATGTACCTTCTGAGTTTAGCTTATGAGAACAAGAAGACGGCTAGAGCTTCTCCTTGAGGATCTTCCCTGTGACCATGATCATTGGGATTACTATCAGACGACAGATCAACTTTTGGAACCACTGCTTCTCTGCTATGAGTCCCTGGTATTTAGATGGACTATTGGCCTTCTTTACCTTTTTTTAACTGCTTTTTTTCTTCTAAATTTACAATCTATATAATTCTATACTGATGTATGTAATCAATCTTTTGCAGCAATCATGTGGCTCTGGAGTCCTTGCTGATGGGCGTCTTTCAGACTTGATCCGAAGGGTTGCTACCTTTGGGATGGTATTAATGAAGCTTGATTTGCGTCAGGTGTGTTTTATTTTGGTTTCTAAGTTGCATGAGTTACTTTTTTAATTAGCTACACTAAGTTTTTCTTTTTCGTTTATCAGGAATCTGGAAGACACACTGAAACTTTGGATGCTATTGCTAAATACTTGGACATGGGTGTCTATGGTGAGTGGGACGAAGAAAGAAAACTGGAATTTTTGACTAGGGAACTCAAGGGAAAGAGACCTCTAGTTCCTCCAACCATACATGTGAGTTGAATTTGATTGTCCAACTCTATGCTTTATATTTGCTTTATGGGATTGGAAGAAAAGACGATGTTTCTTTGCAATTATCTTATTCATTCCTGAGAAATAACAAGATTATGTGCTTAGGCTTCTCTATCAGGAACTTGTTTGTACTATTTAGCTCTACAAAGTAGATTGCCTGACACTTCATTAGTTTCATTTACGTACTCTGAATTGGCAGCCAGTCTCCTCTATGAATGCATAAAGCCAGAGGATGAGAGTACGAGACATCCATTACATGATACTAACATTTTCTTTTGCTACTGAAAGATAGGATTAATAATAAACCGAAATCAGATTGAAAATACAATCCGGGGCTGACTCAGTACTAACATTTTACTACAGAAAACTTTGAGGTTATGATAATATTTTGTGAACTTAGGGCTGTATCATACCCAAACATTTTTAACTCACCTGTTTATTGTTTCCCAATGCATTTAAACCCTTATCTATTACATTTTGTGGTTCAGTTGAAAGGCATGAGTTCTAAGTGTATACAAGATATGAGAAAAAGAAATATGGATGCGTTTGCAATTGAACTGAACATCACCAAATTGGTCATAGAGGGTGACTCCAAACTGGTAGTGGGTTGGCTGAAAAATGATACTGCTAATTTTTGGAACTACAGAAATGAGAGGAGGAAATTCAATTGGTTTTAACTAAGAATATTGAGGTGAAGATGGGTTGGGTTAAAAGAAGTGGCAACTCCTTTGCTGATGGGTTAGCTAAACAAGGGGCGACTAGGGACTCTTTATTCTGGGCTATCTTGTAATTTTTTCTCGTCTTTTTGTTTTGGATAGGTGAGATAAGAGAGTTTATCTCCCTTTTCTTGTACCATTGTATCTTTTCTCTCTAATTTTAATGAAATCTGTGAGTTATTGATAAAAAAATATAATGCCAACCTGACCATGTTTACAGGTTACAACTTAGAGATGACACTCCTAAGAGCAGAAGGGTTGCCATGATTTTGCTCTTGGGACTTACCATAGTCAAATAACAAGAATGTATTGTTTTGATTATTTGAGTGCAGGGAAATTTAGACCAAATACACTTATCACTCTAAAGCTATCCTCAACAGTTATTGTAAAAAAATTATTGTGCATATATATAACTATATCTAGAGTCCCTTGTTTCCTTTGATTATCCAGCTCTGTACTACTGGTTTTTCTCGATGTTTTAAGTGTCATTGTCCAGGAATTTCTTTATGAAGAAAGTACTTTTGGAGTTTTCACCTTTCAGTATGCTGATTAAGTTGGAACTTTATTGAAAGATAGGATAGACTGATAGTGCGATCTCCTGCCTGGAACTACACTTTATTACATAAAGAACAGTTTCCATAATATGGAGTTGGAAACTTGGACCTCATTAGTCAATTTACTCCTACTTTTTGATTTTTTTTCAGGTTGCTCCAGATGTGAAAGAAGTATTGGACACCTTCCGTGTTGCAGCTGAACTAGGAAGTGATTCTCTTGGAGCATATGTGATTTCCATGGCCTCTAATGTATGTGTTGACCATTGATGTTAAATTTTTGGTTTTGTGGCTGTAAGAAAACTAACAGATACGTGTAACAGCAAGGTTTTTCTTTTTCTTTTCTTTTTTTGTAGTTAAGCTAATTCCTAGGTAGGGATGTTAGTGGTAAACCTGCACTGACCCAAATATAGGGTCAGGTAAGTCTTAACTAGGTTTCATATTGAGGTAAACCCATGCTGGGCCCAACCTGTATATAGGCTTGTTTGAGTATAGATGTACTATATATGGGACAGGTTGCATAGGATTCGATAGTCTCTCTCTCTCTCTCTCTCTCTCTCTCTCTCTCTCTCCCTCTCTCTCTCTCTCCCTCTCTCTCCCTCTCTCCATTTAGTCGGATCAGGTTGGGTCTGAGTTAATGTGACTTTGGTCAGGTTTGGCTTGACCCAAACCCATGTCGAACCCGACTGTTGAGGTAAACCAATTGTCGGGGTATATCAGTGGTTGTTTTTTACCTTTAATCTCTTTCCTACAGAAACTTACATTGACTCATAGTTAAATTTGACAGGCAAGTGATGTCCTTGCTGTGGAGCTCTTACAGAAAGATGCTCGGCTTGCCCTTAGTGGGGAGCTTGGAAGACCATGCCCTGAGGGAACGTAAGATTCTGCCCCCATTACCCAAGCATTTTTTTTTACTTTGATGAATGAGCTTTGTAGTTATTGAGCCCCATATTCTCTTTCCAGAAAGCATTGGAATACAAGAATTAGCCACCTATCTACTGATCTTGGCCTACATCCAAGATGCAGGGCATCCTTTGATCTATGAGTTGCATTACTTTGATACATCTGATAATATCTTTAGATGCTTTTGAGGAAATACAAAAGGGAAAACCAATGAATTTTTCCCTCAAATCAATTGTACAATATGTTAGATTGCTGAAATCTAACATGTACTCACTCTCATGTTATCCCTGGTTTGTGTTGCATATACAGTCATGCATAGAGTATTAATACATTCTGGTTAATTAAATCATTCTTGAAAGTTGGAACAGGTTGCGAGTGGTCCCCTTATTTGAAACAGTAAAAGACTTGAGAGCAGCTGGTTCAGTGATCAGGAAGTTGTTATCAATTGATTGGTACCGGGAGCACATAATAAAAAACCATAGTGGGCACCAAGAGGTTTGTATTGCATTGAGCATGGCATGGTGATTCTTTTGTTGAGTTTCCATGGGGTTTGTGGAACTTACAATGTAGTTGTGGACAGGTGATGGTTGGGTACTCAGATTCTGGTAAAGATGCTGGGCGCTTTACTGCAGCGTGGGAGCTCTACAAAGCCCAAGAAGATGTTATAGCTGCCTGTAAAGAATATGGAATTAAAATTACATTGTTCCATGGGCGTGGTGGCAGTATTGGTCGTGGTGGTGGACCCACTTATCTTGCCATACAATCCCAACCTCCTGGTTCTGTGATGGTAAGTCTGCCTATTCAGTTAAGAAACTTCAATTGTGCTTGTTTCTTTCTTTTACACCAATATAAAAGAATACTTGATATCCACATAAAGCACTTAATATCTATATAAAATGCTTTAAATACTTAATGTCATATTGGCATGATAATTTAGTACTGTCATGATGGTTGGCATTCTACTACTTAAGCTTGACCTGAACCTAGTTAGATTCATACCAAAGCCATCCCAATAGGAATGAGGTGGATTATCTAGGGTCTTGAGAGGGGTGGACTGGACACAGTCCTAACCTTCATTTTTTTTAGTTTTTTTAAGTGGCTGCTCTCAGATTTGAACCCACGTTCTCATGCTTGTCAGCTTGAGATTAGGGGCGATCATGGGTTCATGGGCCTGAACCAGGCTAGGCATTTCAAGTTTGAAATATTAAATATATTATAAAACATTAAATATATACAATATATTACAACAAATATATGTATGAAATTTATGTTATACTTTATGTAGTGTAATATATTATATATAATTATATTGTGTATCATATTATAATATTTATATATAATATTAAATATAAAATAAAATGGCACATCATCATCCAAGCCTTATCCTAGCTATATGCAGTCAGCTACATGAATCATGTTTCGCCAGTCTGTTCTGTTTAATGCCATATCCATCGTTATACTATTGGCATTTAATCATTTCTAACCACTTCTACCCATGTCCTTCTTGGTACATCCCTTGCCCTTTTAGCCCCTTAAACTTGTAATAAATCACTTCTTACAGGTTCTGTTGATAGTCTCCTATGCACATGACCAAACCATATTAGTCTACATCCTCTCATTTTATCACCTATTGGAGCTTCTCCCATGTTCCTATGAATGATTATGGGCTGGGCCTAAAGTACTGGGCTCAGGCCTGGCACAAAATTTTTGGGTTGGACTGGGCTGAAAATGATCACTCCTGCTTGAACTTTTACTATTACACCAAGCAATTACCCCTAACCTGCTCCGTTGATATCCCCATCATTAAGCATTAATACCTCAAGCCTCATTATCTCTCTCCCATTCTCTCTTATATTTTCTCCATCTCTAAAATCTGGTTTTTGTAAGACACTAAACTGTTTCCACCTGTATCTAGTGTCTAGCTGGAAAATATGAAAACACATGACTATTGGCTAACAATCTATTGTTCAGGGAGAAGTGCTACAATGAAGAATCCTCGTCATAAAAGCCATGAGGTGCACTCCTATGAATAACATGTGCCCCATGCATAGAGAACTCAGATCCATAAAATATGGGTTTACATTAAAAATATTGGGATATTCTTTACAAAGATTATTCCCGAGTTGAAACTGTACATTTAGCAATACTAGATGACATATCATCATTATCATCATCCAAGACTTATCCCAACTATATAGGGCTGGCACAATATTAGACAACATGCAAGGTTCAAATTCTTGGATTATTCTCAAGTGCTACCTGTGTGGATTGCACCCAGTCATTCAGATTTGAAGATCTTTAGCAAGATTATTCTTCAGTTGAAAATATATAGCCGGCAATTTTAGATTATATACGAGTCAAATTCTTGATTTATTCTCAAGTCCTAATAAAAATTACTCGCACCATCTGATAGAGTCTGAATTTTAACTTGATAATGTACATAAATCATCTGATCATGTTGATTTCTAATATGGGAGATCTTTGAAGTGGGACCTGTCTGATGGTGGGTCCCAATTCTCTATACTTAGGCACCCAATGGCAGAGGGAAGGCACCCATAACTGTTATGATGAAGGAATCTCATTGTAGGATCGCTCGTTGTAGAGGCTTTGATCTTATGTGGTAATAATTTGGGTGTTTCTTTTGAATTGGCAGGGAACACTCCGCTCAACAGAACAAGGTGAGATGGTGCAAGCGAAGTTTGGACTGCCCCAAACAGCTGTTAGGCAGCTGGAAATATATACTACAGCTGTACTGCTTGCCACTCTTCGTCCTCCAACCTCACCTCGAGAAGATAAATGGCGCAATCTTATGGAAGAGATCTCCAAAATAAGTAGCAATAATTACCGAAACACTGTGTATGACAACCCAGAATTCCTCTCCTACTTTAACGAGGCTACACCACAGGCTGAGCTAGGTTTTCTTAATATTGGAAGTCGACCAACAAGGAGAAGAAGCTCAACAGGAATTGGGCATCTTCGTGCCATACCATGGGTGTTTGCATGGACCCAAACACGCTTTGTGCTTCCTGCTTGGCTTGGGGTTGGTGCTGGCCTCAAGGGTGCATGCGAGAAGGGACACACAGAGGACTTAAAAGCAATGTACAAAGAATGGCCTCTCTTTCAATCCACCATTGACCTTATAGAGATGGTATTGGCAAAGGCTGACATCCCTATAGCCAAGCACTATGATGAAGTTCTTGTATCAAAGAGCAGGAAGGAACTTGGTATAGAGCTAAGGAGGGAACTCTTGACAACAGAGAAGTATGTGTTGCTTGTCAGTGGCCATGAGAAGCTGTATGAGAACAACAGGAGCTTGAGACGACTAATAGAGAGTAGGCTCCCATATCTCAACCCAATTAACATGTTACAGGTGGAAATATTGAGGAGGTTGCGATGTGATGAAGATAACAATAAACTTAGAGATGCACTTCTTATCACCATCAATGGAATAGCTGCTGGCATGAGAAACACAGGTTAAGCGAATATAGGAGCTTCAGTTGTAAAGTAACTCATTACGGTATCAAAGGTAAGCTGTCTGGTGTTTTGTTTTCCCTTTCTTATTTGGTTATTAAGTACCATGGGATTTGTATTTGGCATAAGATACTCCTAAAGTTGGAATTTGGAAATGCTGAAAGGTTACAGATGCTCACATGCAAACGTGCTGCCATGAAATAGCATGTTACTGAATAACCTACTCTGTTCTAATTTCATATATTAAAATCATAAACAATTTAAAAGATTGGAACCTTATTCGCCCATTTAATAACTATTTTTTTAATCTATTAAAAATAATTTTGTTTTTTTTTAAATCACATCTTATAAAATTTCACTTGGCTACCACCATATCAACTTAAATGGTTAATTAATTAATTAAATCAGTGTAATGAATACCACTGAGATTTATAAAAAATAAAAACAATTAAACTAGTATATTAAATTAGTATTGTCTTAATAAGATTTATTTCGGTTTCTAAATGTACACATGAATTTTTCATTACTTGCACAATTTTCCAACACTTTATAAACATAACATGGTAATATCCTAATCATATATTGTATTGGGTGTAGATATTTATTTTGGTTTCTATATGTATTGCGGTATGCTTTGGATATGCATGAATACAGTGGAAAGATATTGTTAGGCTTGGATATATTGAGAAAACTTATACAAATTTTACAAATTAAATTTAAGATTGAAATAAAGAATAATCTTAATGCATTTGAAACATAGAAAGTGTAATATTGAAAGTTACCTTAAATTACAAATTTGAAGATAACCCAGGCTCAAGCTCGACTGGTACCCATGGCCTAAAGAATAATATTGTGGCAAAAAAAATGAAAATTTAAATTATATGATGTATAATATTGAAAAAAATATTGCATGTGCCCAAACCGATTAATCAAGAAGGTGCTAAAAAAATCTCTTGCAACTAAGGATGAGTGTGCAAACACTCCAAGGAGATGTATAATTCTCTAACAAGAGATCAATCAGAACTTCCGCATCACTTTCAATAATAGCCCAAGTGGTCTCAAGAGAAGTAGTATACTGAAAGCTTTCTAGAAAAGTTGTGGCTTCAATATTCTGAACCCGGTGGGCTTCAATAGGATAGCATGAGCAAAGAAAAAAGCTCAGCGGTCATCATGTATGACAATGCTGACTTCAGAACTGATATTTTTCAGCCGCTTCAGTTAGTAACAAGTAGTGGAGATGGACCTTGTGGATGATTATTTATGGACTCAAGTGCACGAGGGTCCTAGTGCTACCAATGTGGGGTCGGGAGGGGGGAGGAGGCTGTTTCTAAGATTTGAAATGACCCCAACGGTTGAAATGCAAGTTTGAATCCAACCTGAATTTGATTTGAGTAATAGTTAAAATTAAGAGTGGAAATTCTTGTTCTTGTATTATGGTTGTGTCGTGTTAAGGTGAGGGCATTCAAATATATGGGTCGAATACAATATGATTAATTAATCGTATCAAATTTTCAAACATGAAGATAACTTATTACACATATCATAACACTACCTATGTAACCCTCAAAATCAACACGATTAACTTGTATAAATTAAACAAGAAGTAAACTTAAATAGTAAATACACATTCAATCATCCATAAACTAAACAAATTCATAAAATCCATTCAATGTTATATTTATCTGCTATTTACCATAATAGCATTTCATCTAAAGATACAATACATGTGATCTAAAAACGTTGGGTCAAATAGGTCATTTTCAAGTTAAGTGGTTAATTTGAAATCAACATGCTTATTAATTGTATTAAAAACGGGGTCAATACAATTTTGTCAAATTGTATGATTAAGGTAAACCCGAAATCACATGTGTTCAAATTGTATTCACATATCGTGTCCAATATTGTCAATCCTATTTAAAATTCATTCAAATCCAAATATTAACGGTTCAAATTTGGACACTATATATAATTCTAATCCTATACTTTTTTTTTTCCCATGTTGTCAATGACCCGAATCCTATATGAATAAAAAAAAAGATCCAAATCCTGTACATTTGCAGCATTGTTTAAGCAGAGAGAGAGAGAGAGATCTATTTTTTATTTTTCTCTCTATTTTTATTTTTATTTTCCTCTTGAACTCTTTATTCACTTTGGGATTTTTTTTTTTTACTTTTTTGCTGTTAAGTTATTCAATTTCTTCTTAGTTTGAGATGATTAGTAATTCTTTCCTTTAGTTATATAATCTCCCGAATGTAACAACTCAATGTACAACTTCAACTTTTAATTTTGCCACTACTATTCAATTTCTTCCATTCTTAATATTTTTGCAACTATTTAATGTCTCTATTTATTGTTACACAAACTATTAATGCCTATTCTATTCATCAGTTGTTCAATGGATTTTGCAAATTCATCGAAGTAGGGGGCTTTTAAATCAGGGGTATTTTAGTCTTAATTTTTTTCCTTCGTGCTCAACATTTTTGCAATTTTTTTTTTTTTTTTTTTTTTTTTGTAAATGTATCCAATTTTGCAAATATATAAAACTTAATTAATTTTTATGCAAAAAGACTAAACCATGAACAAACACACAATAAACGCACATTTTAATAATTCACAGCTTAATGCATGATTAATTTTGGACCCAATTGAAACTTGTGGGGGCAAATCCTATGAAGGCGTGCCCCGCCCCTTGGGGGCATGTATCTATACCATCATACATAGATGATGCGCTTCCTTTTACTTCAACTGAAGCCTGAAGGTGAAAGTTGAAACGGGCAATGGAACATAATGAAATTTTTGATAGAGCTCTAGACGGGTTAAATTAAGGAAAGGAGACACGACCCGGTTCTTCTTCTACCAAAGTACCAAGTACCAGCTTTACTAACAAGCATATCTAAACTTGGAAGCAACTTAGATGGACGAAATTGCCCTTGTCAACTCTGTGAAGCTAGAGCGATTTCGTCACAACTCAACTTATTTGAAGGATTCGTCTACAAAAAAAAAAAAAAAAAACAAACTTGAAGGATTCAACACAATTTCATGATAATAAAATGGTCAACTTTTACTTCATCTAACGGCTCTGACAAAGTTAGAAAATCTGCATGACCAAACGAGCAAAAAGAAGTTTTCTTGTTACAGAAGGCGAATCTATTGCTTCTTGAATTCTTTCCAGGCCATTTTTCTGGCAGAAAGCAAATTGGAACAAACTCTTTAAACTTTTGGAGGTGAAGGAAAACCTTGTATGGTGACATTTGTGTTGCATTAGTTGCCTAAGTGAACTATATAGCCTATAGGTATGGCATTATGGCAAGAGGAAACGATGGTTTCGACCTTCAACCGAACTCTGTAACTTTTCAAATTAAGGGGCATATAAACATAAACATAGAAACATGTTTGCCATTTTCTTTTTTTACATAATTCAGGGGTAGATACAGAAAAGAGTGCAAATCTACTAACGGCTGCTGCATCTCCAAAGGCCTTATGTACAGAAGACTACAGGAGAAGCAAAATCCACATGAAACCATGAAGGATATCCAATAGAAATCCCTAACTCTCCAAGCCCCGCTCTGATTCTGATTGCTTGGGGATGGTCATCCCACCATTCATTCTAGCACGTGCCTCTGCAAACATTCTTTGTTGCTCTGCCAAAGCTTCTTCCTCGGTCATCTCGGCTCCACTGCCCCATTTACCACCTTTGGGTGAGTCCTGTCCAGAGAAAAAAACACGGGTAATGGTGTATGTTATTCACAAAACTAACTGCAACTGAGTAAAGAAGAAAAGGAATAGCTATTATTAAGACACTTACCAAAGTCTCAAGCTTATGCTGCTCGTATGCAGCGTAAACTTCCTCAATGTAGTCGTGAAACCCAAGTACCTGATACAAGTTTTATAAACAGATCACAAGTCAAACTAATGACAATCTGTCTGTAAACCTGGTAAACTGTAATCTGCCAAAATTGATTTTTTTTTTAATACAGAACTGGGCAGTAGTGCTGTAATGACAAATATAATCATGAGTAAGGAAATTATGGACGAACTAGTGTCATAGACTCCTAACATCTGATGGCAGATAACCAAAGCAAGAAGTTCAGAGTTCTCTGCATGGGGAAAGCTCAAGATGCAAATGGCTGTTGGCCAATTCAGGACTGCCTTCGAGTTGCTTCATTTTAGCCCCATCTTTTCTTAATTCTAAAACAGTATAGTCACATTTATACCAGCTTTATCCCTTTTCTGTACTCATTCTATTTCTTTTCTTAAAAGCCTTGTCTCTACAACCCTTTAAAATCTTACTTTATAGCTCTTTGCATAAGCAGCTCTTTTTGAGTACATTGAAGGTAATCAACAAAGATGCATACAACAATTACTATTTATCAAATACTGCAACTTAACATTGAAGGGCTAAAATGCAAGGTGCCAATCAGCTGGTTGGTAAGGTCTCCTGCTGGTCATAGCAGAGACTTGGGATCGAATCCCGCCTGCACCTGGGTTGGAAGGGGGGGGGGGGTTATGGGCTGGGGGATAGGCTGCCCCTGTAGTGTAGCCCTTCACAAGATATCAAAATAAATAAATAAATAAATAAAGGGCTAAAATATGAATTTTAGGTGGATACATCAGAAGAAACATGAAAGAGTAACATGAGCGCGAAAGGGAAAACTTAAATTTACACATGAAAATGAAGTGGGTAAGAACCTCTAAAGCCTTCAGAACATGCTCAGGTGCAATTGTTCTTTTCTCTTCTTGGCTACATACTTCATTTGATTCGGAGGAAATGAGGTTGATAAATTCTGCAGAAAGCATATAAGGTCAATAATTTTACAAGGATTCACAATGCATAACAAAGTACAGAGCAAAGATAGAAACAAACATATCGTGATACTGAACAGCATAGGGGTAAAAGAAAAAGCATATTGTGATACCGCATAGAAGAAATTGCAGGGTATCTTTTTTTGGCAGTGCATGGTATCTTGTGTTTTAGATGACTCTTCAGCAGTTGTAGGTTTCTTTTGATGTGGATAGCTGACAAGGGAGATCGAAGCTACCCTTATGATGGGGGATCCTCTAGATTAGCTATGTGTCTTAGTGATCTTATCACATAAACCCATATATCCATTACCACATTGTGTATTGCACTTTTCCCTACAAATAGTATTCATAATTTTTAATTTTTCCATTAAACAAGGGTAAATAAATTATCCCTTCTGCCATATTGCATAATGAAACTAAAGTGACCTCAGAATAAGAAGATGAATTATGAGTTCCAATATGTAAAAACTAAAGACTGTGTATATGCACTATCCCAAATCAGATTTTTCTAAATAGTAGATAATAGGCATATACTAATTATGTTTCAGCTCTCTGATTCTGTCACAGACACAAATGTTACTGACTATTAAGTTTCAAGTTTGTTTATTTCAGAACTGCAGAGTCCAGCTCCATGCAGTTGGAGCTTATATGAATATTTTTATAGCTCTATGAGACTGCCCTACCCTTTTACCTAGTAGCAGAGCCAACACATCTGTCTGGTTTCGATCTAAGAATACCCAAAAGCCAAGACAGAACTTGAGTTATACATTGATTCCAGGTCCACATCAGCATCGGGGACTCAGAAACCAATGAACCTAGTAATTGAAACCCTATTTGGTAGATGTTGCTTGATTCAATAAACATAAAACTAAAATTTGAACCCTATAATAGCTGTAGGTGAAAAAATTGAAGGGAAATAACAATCTTCTAATACAAATAAATATTTAGCTGCAATAAATTCCAAAATTTATAGTAGACCAATAAAAAAACTTTCTTAAAGTGTTGTGTAGACTATCCTAAGTGGACGAAGTGTCCATGTTGGACGTGTCGGATTCCAACACTCCATGGATTCTTGATGGACCTTTCAATACAATATTTCCTTTATCTACTTTCTTATTTGACATAAATAAATAACCAATATACACAATGAATGTCATTTTTCTAGAAACCATTATTAAGTAACAAATATAAAGTTCTAGACCACTTATATAGGTATATAACATTAAAATAAAAAAAAAGGACTATTTTAATAGTTTATACTGTTCTATAGATATGCCTGCAAGTCCTTGTTTTTTCTTGTTGAGTCAGATTCCTGGATACATATGAAATTCTGATTTCCATGTTTGTGTCCATGAGACTCTTAAGTGGGTACTTACATAGGAGCCCGAGTCCTACCAATGTTATCAATTGAAGTCATCATCATCTGAGCTTTGTTCCAACCATATGGGATCAGCTACATGAATCCTGTCCCACCATTCCATTCTATTCAATGCCATATAGATTATTGAACTATGGCCATTAATCATTTCTCATTACTTCAACCCATGTCTTTCTTGGTCTCCCCCCAGCTTATCTAGCCCTTTCAACTTGTAACGGATCACTTCTTACTGGTTTAACTATTTATTTTTTATTGGAATCATGAAAATATTTAACTACCTGCTGTGAAAGTAGTAGGCCCTATAGGACGTCAAACAACACTACTCTCTTGTGCCTAGAAATGGATGGTGTTTTTTATGTTTTTGCCAAGCCTAGGCCATATTTCTTAATTCAGAAATTGATTTAGATTTGTAAGCTCATAGAACAGCCCTTGGAGAAGTGCGAGCTGCAGCCTCCCCCAACAGATTATAAGGAAAATAAAAATAAAATGCAGAACTTATAACTGAGCCCAGAACAAATCTTCCCTATCAGCCCCTTGCTTGGCTAACACATAAGCCAAAGCATTTGCTGATCTCCCTACCCACTGTAATAGAGACTGATATATTCCTTATTAGCCAATTGAACTTCTTAATTTCATTCTTGTGGCACCACACAGCACTCTTGGGTTTTTTCAACCAGCCTACCACCACCTTAGAATCCCCTTCAATAATTAGTTGTTTTTTTTCCCAATTGATTTGCAAATTGCACCCCTTGTACAGCAGCTAGTAGTTCTGCCATAATACAATCTCCAAATCCCAAAGGACCCGAGTAAAGAAGAACAACCTCTCCAAACTGATTTCTCAGATCCCCCCCCCCCCCAGTTGCAGAGGGTCCTGGATTGCCCAGGCTACTCCCATCAAAGTTCATTTTCAAAGATCCTTCAGACGGAGGAAGCCACCTTGTAACTGCCCTATTCTTAATGAAGGAGCACCTTGCTACTGCTGACCAGTTTCTCCATAAATCATTAAAGGAGAATTGCTGAAAAACTAAATAGAATTTTTCTTTATAACCTTTTCTATGAATGCAAAAACTAAATAGAATATTTCAATCCCCTTACATATAACTTTCATCTCAAAGTTACAAGGTTATATCCACCAAATGAAACAAAATGGAGAATTTGCTTCTTGTACCATTGCAGTCCTAGGAAACACTCGTTATATTTAAGTGAAACTATGGCCATCTCATGGTTCCATATGGAAATTGCAAGCAAAATATAGATGGTGTTAAATAAGCAGGTCTTCTTTTATGTACATCAAATCAAGCCAAATGTTCTGTTTCTCCAATTGTTAAATTTAAGATGCATTGCATCTCATTACCCCGAGATCCAGCTCAACAAAACCTGATCTTAGATATCTGATAAATGTTGTCAGCTAAACGTGAATTCCACTAAATATCATCATGATATATAATTATAATGGCATGATTACTTTTTTTCTTTAATTTGCATCAATATAAAGATAAAGGAATGTAATGTCAAAGTAGAATACTGCTAGTATGAACTGATGAATATCAGAATATTCTAGAAGAAACTAGTCAAAATAAAGGGGTTCAGAAGGACAAATAATCATGAAGATTTATATTTACTCCAATCCATAAAACATCTCCCTGCTGGGCAACAGTTAGTTACATGTGTTAAGAAAGAATCACATGGCATGGTTATATATCAGTCCATCTATAATTCTGCAGATGTTTACTCACCTACACAACACTCAACAAGAAGATCTTGAGCATCTCTTGCAACACGAACATCTGGTGGCAGCATCTCCTTGATGATCTTAAACATAGTTGCTGGAAGGAATAACAAGTTCGCATAAATACATCACTAACAAAAATCTTGACTTCGTTCCATATTGTCTAAGATAATTTTTTTATTATTAATGTCTAAAATAGTTGCATTTGATTTTAACAATATCGGAAGTGAGGTTGAATCAAATAAGAGGTTCCCATTCACTAGTATGTTGCTTCTGCAAGACTGAATACACAAAGAATTTTTATGAAAACTACTTATATTTGTATAAAAAGTAGCTGCCCATCCAGTCTCTCTGTGATACATACTCTATTGCAAGAGGGGGTACAGTTGGGAGGTTCAATATCTCATCCAATTGCATTGTTCTAATGCCACTTTTTTTGATAATTAAGAAGAATGTAAAGTCATGTAGATAACAATTTTAGGAAGAGAAAAAAAAATGTAAAGATAAAAACAAAACCAAGTTTCAAGATGGACATTTATGCTTTATCATGTTCCATTAACAATCAATAAGAAACAGAACATCCCTACTAGACTTGTAATAGTTGAAGTACCTCATGGCACAGACATCAGATCCGAGGCAAGGCAAAGACAATAACACCCCAAAATATAACTTCTTTTCAGTCAGAAAATCGGAACATTAAGAATTTTGGTTCACAGAAAATAATGAGGCTCGTGCATATATACAGATTTCCTTAGAAATAGCCCAATAAGTGATATTTATTAATCATCTCTGCATTGATGTACACAAATAGCTAGAAATAAGGTTGCGATTTGACAAAACCTAATAATTCTGTCTAATCAAAATAGAGGATAAAGAACACAAAAGAAACAGCATATTGATGTCGAGATCAATCTCATCCAAAGACACCACAAACTTCGGAGATGTACCAACCTGGTTAAATAAGTCTCGAGGCAGTTTCCCAGTGAACTGGGCAGGTCAAAATTACAATAGGAGAAATAGATTCTTGGAATGCAATTGAAGAATATTTGTCTGTTTTTTGGAGGAGAGACTTATCACTGTTTACATGAAAAATACTAAGCATACAAATTTGTTCTCTTGTAAGCCATACAAATCTTACACCATATATCAAGAATATTATGTAGAACCTAGCTGTACAGATAGTGCATAGACCCACTTAAAATGACACAATATTTCATAGATATGGTCTGCAGTGCATTCTAAAGCACAGAGAAAACTTGTATGCTTAGCATTGCTAACATACAAGGCAAAGTTATGACAAACTCTAAGATAAAATCATTTATGTGTATTTTTATGCTATATATTTACTATAACATTTAGTAAAATTCTTACACAGACTGTTATTGATTAAAAATATAAAACTCTTACAAAGATTAGAATACACAGTTAAACATGGTATTCCATTCCAAAATACTAGCTCAGTGGTAGATTGAAAACCCAAACAAATGTTTAACTAGGTAAGTTATGCTTACTTTCTCCTAGCCTAGATCCCCCAAAATAACAGCAAGACATAAAATTTAAGTTAAGAGCACAAACACTTGCCTAGTTATCTGACATGGAACTTTTGCAACTCTAATGATAGAATAACACTGATAAAGGAGTCATGTCATCCATAAAAAACACTTCTACAAATTTGGAAACTAAAAGAAACCGTGCACAGAAACCATATAACCATATAGTTTATGTAGCAAAAAGAAAGGAAGGGAAATGAAATCAGAGATAAAGAGATAGTTTGTTTCTAGTTTCCAGTCTACTGTCACGTTAAAAAAAAGCGCATCTACACAACAAATTCCCGTTGATAGTGTCACCCAGCAACCAAGATTAGAATGCTATTAAAACAAACTTTTTTTCTTTTCAAATTTTCTCCTTAGTGAGGAAGTCATCCCTGACTCTAAGTATCAAATAACCTCAGAAGTAAGGCTAGAACTGGAGATTGCTATGAACTAGTCTTAAGACATTCGTGAAATTTTCTTCGGAAATGTAAATCAAAGTGGATTAACAGATGAAAATATGAATTATAAGGCTCACAAATGCAATTATAAATAGAACTTATAAAGAGGAGGACAACCTAAAAATTAATTCTTCAGATTTTCAAGTTAATCTACAGAAAGATATAAAGAAATTACCTTTTGGTAGCGAAACATCCTCTTTCGATTTTCCAACGATGTCCATTGGTTCCATCCAGCGATAACCTTCAACCAGAGAAAAAGTAACCATGAATCCAGAAACAAACCCAAAATCACAGATGAAGGGCTTATAATAGGATGCAAAGTAGATTAAAATCCATCTTACCTAGTTGCTGAAAAATATCAATAATGAATAGTGTCGCCAACGGCCCACGACAAAAAGAAAAAGGAAATCAAAACCGATCAATCGAAGAAGAACCAATTCGAAACAAATAAGAAGAAACCAGTTGCAAAAAAACCAGAAAAACGAGGAAGAATCATAGCTCACTGATACATATTAGAAGGGCGGGAGATTTGGGGAACGAGGGAGGAGAAGAAGATTGCAGGCGATTAGGGCACAGACAGGAGAGATCGATTTCTTTTATTAAATTACAGGAATACCCTCGAATCTCTGTTAAATTATATTTTGTAAGAAATTGCGTTTGTAAATTGTAAGAGCCAATTATCCAATGGCAAAAGAAAGCGTTAAGATCGAAGCATTTATGATATTTAAATCACTTTAATTTTATTCTTTATCAATGGTTAGATGTTTCGAGGAAACTAGGAATTGTCATATTACAGGACCACCTAATCTTTGTTTGTGTAAACTCTTTCGTCAACACGGCGACATCCAACGGCTGGGTTTATGTCATCATCATCATCCAACGGCTGGGATTATGTCCGTTAATAAAATATCAGTTTAAAGGGATGAACAGGACCACCTATTCTTTATTTGTGTAAACTCTTTCGTCAACACGGCAACATCCAACGGCTGGGATCATGCCCGTTAATAAAATATCAGTTTAAAGGGATGAACATGGGCCGAGCCCTCGTAGGCCTTTATGATGTTCATTGGGTCCATTATAGCCCAAGGAAATACCCCGTGAATTTTCTCCGCCCACTCCAGCAGTTTCATGTACAATTCCACAAAAAGTCATGGGCCCTCGAACCCGATATGGGTCCTCTCGCCCCATATCCAATCTTATAACCTGTAACCACTTAACCAGGATGGGCAACCTCGGATCCAGCCCAAGATGTTTTGAAGATTTGAGCTCCCAGAATGGTCTGATCTATTGGGCCTGTAAATTTGGCCCGTATCTAACTGAGCATTCCATGGTTGCTGATGTTTCCATTACTCTTGTTTCTAATAATAATTTCATTGATTGCACATCTTCTGCTTTCTATGGATATTATGTTTGGTTTGAAGGAAAATGTAGAGAAAGAAAGGGAAAAATAGGAAAACCTATATAAGATTTGTAAAGGTTTTACTATTTTTCCCTTCCTTTCCTTATTTTTTCCTTCAAACCAAACACAACATTAAAGGGTAAATAGAGAATGGAACAGAACAGGGTGCATGTGACATTCATTGACCTTACCACATAGAGGCTACCACCTAAATTGAGTGAAAATTGTTCGGGCATTGGCTCATGATTGTTTGTTTCAAAAGTATCTCTAATACTTATTGTACAAAGAACAAAATTGATAAAATAAAACCAAATAGAGTGATTCTTAGTGTGTTATTATTATTAGGAGCAAAACGGCATTAGTGTCAAAACAATCATTTTCCACTATTATCTAATAAAAAGTTGATTAAGTAAATCAATTGCTAACTATAGGCGATATTTTAATAAAATGCAAATTATAGGATAGGTTTTAGTACATTCATTAAACTATAGCCGTGTTTTAATAAATGATCCTATTTTTTACCTTGATATATCAGTAAACTAAATACAGTAACAAAAATTCCTAATCGAATCAAGAGAAAAAAAAAGAAAGAATCAATATAATCTTTTTGCTCTAACGATTTTATGCCAAGAATACGTGGAACAAATTTGAGTATCTGGATGGTTTCAACTTTCAAGTAAGGCGCATCAAAAGGTTGGGTGGGTAGAGCCAGCCCTATAACCGACTGGGCATTTTCGGATCTGATCTAAGATCCGATCACGATTGTCATCACCTCACTCCTCACAAAATTTGTTCTCGCAACACTTAAGCCGTTCATTTATAAAGTCTTGTAAGGAAAATGTGAGAAGTAAATCTGGACTTCATTATCTTTTAACCTGACATATATATATATATATATATATATATATATGTATATATTAATATATTTAAGAATTAGAACACTAAAACCATCCCAACTCTATTACAATTGAGACTCAAAATTAATGCAGACCCGTAACTTGGTATAATAGGGTCAAATTCATTCAGGCCCATTGAATGGAGCCAATCCATTGATAGCCCTAGTCTCAAGGACTGAATGTCATGTCCATAACCGCTAATTTTTGTAAATATCAGCCCTAGTTTCAACTGTGGAACATGATTCGTGTTCCATTCATGATATAATCAATATCTAAATTATCTTTGTTTTAGAATCCCTTTTCCTTTCTCAAAATTCTTCAGTCAGGGCAGGAATCGATTCTACCAATGGATATTTGTGAAACAAACCAACCTTATTTCCTAATCCACTGAAATCCAATAGGTGGATCAATCTTCTGTCGGACCCATGGGCTCTTAACACTCCTCTGGTTTAAAGAAGGCAGAATCCAATATATCTTGGTTCTTGCGTGGGAATTTAGAGAGATCGGTTTCTATTTTATGAACTGGTGAAACCGAATTGAAGGGTTGATTCCAAGGAAAGAACACTTTATTCCAGGGAAACCGTGAGCTCTTGAAACAGTCTTGGATCAATGTATATTAAGACAACAGTTTTCATGGATACTGAGCTGCAGAACATGCTTAAGCATATTTGGAGGTGAAGAATTAATGCAGGATTCAATCTGAGTTCTTGTGTATTGATGGATCAGGAATATGAAGAGAGCAGCAGTTTTTGTTCTTTTTTTTTCTTTATTTGGTTTCAAGATGGGGTGAAGTGAAATACAACGGGTAGGTTAATTGATTGATTCGATAGTAGAGCCCTCTGTTCAAAGAAAACCAGGAGCTCTTGAAACAGTTCTGGTTCACTGTATGTTAGACCATAGTTTCAACGATACTGGTTGAACCAGGTTTGACTGATGGTGCATGAAAACATACTTAAGCATATTAATTTGGATATGAACAAGACAGGATCCATTCTTGGTTCTTGGGTTCGATGCATGGAGAGTTGGAGACTTCATAAATGAGACACGATTGCATCTCCAGGCTGGACGGTCCAAATTCCAATTGGAGAGAATACGTGGCAATGGAGTTTGGAGACCTCAATGGTCAAAGTTGGGTTGACTAGTGCAAACTATATCCGAGACAGTCCGACTAGCTCCTTAAATCTCGCAACGATATTGTCATGCTCAACTATTTAGTATTTAGATTAACTAGTTAATGACCCCCGCACTAATTAAGGGGCCACTAATCCCGCTTTATTTGTATAAACTTTTGCTTTTTAGGAAATATAAATGAGCCAAAATAGTATTTTGAACATTTTGTATGAGAATTGATTTTAAAATATAATAAACTAAAGGCAAAACACAAAGTATGGGGCTAGTATTCTCATTTTTTTTTTGCTTGATACCCATTTTTGTGTTGTAAATTTAGTTTATGTTTTATTTGATATTTTTGATATATTTAATTTAAGAGAATAAATCAGGTTTTATTTCTAAACAATAAATTGCTTTATGGATTCTAAACCATTTGAAATGATTTTTTTTTTTTTTGTTTAGTGGAGTTAATTACCATATTAAGTTTATTTATCTTCTGAGAGAGTGAGCAGGTACATGTTTGAGCTACCGAGCTCCTTAGAGGTAACCGTCATGCACGTTGACCAACTTTCAGAACGTGGGCCGGCTTCCACGGATCGTGGGGTATGCATGCCGAGTTTGTCGGTGGCCACGTCTTATGGGTCGCCAGGTCGGTCAGGTCGGGTCATGTGTCAGGTTGATCTAGGTCAGCTAGGTCGGCCAGGTTGGATCATGTGCCAGGCTGATCCAGGTCGGCTAGGTCGGCCAGGTCGCGCAGGCTGCGCACAGGCCGCACGCTGGCCGCGCCAGGCCGGTGCCCGGGTGGGACACCAACTTAGTAAGTTGTTGCCTGGGTGTCGCCTAGTTGTCACGAGGTGCCACATGTCACAATTTTACTGGAGGGCCAAATCTACCCTCATCACTTTCGATGCTCTTTTTTTTAAAATATATTATGCCATTTGTCTAAAAGTTAGACAGAAACCCTCCAAATTTGATGTCCAACATTTGTCTTGCTCAACTGTTTAGATTGATTAACATATATAGGGCATTTTAACTAGGCATCAAATGGAGCGAATAATCTATGATTCAACCGTATGAACCCATTTATTTTCAGGTAAATCAATTTACATGTGTTATTTTTTGTTGAGGTAAGATTTTCATGTTTACATTTTTCTTCTTATGCCTTTTTTATTTTTTATTTTTTGAATTTCTTTTGAAGGGCTATACAACGGGGTAACCTATCCTCCAACTCATAAGACCATAATCTCCCACCCCAGGTGCAGGCAAGATTCGATCCCAAGTCTCAGCTGAGAGGACATTTTTGGTCAATTCACCCCTGACTTATGTAAAATGAACAGGGCCTTTATGATATCCGTATTTTACTTTTTTTTTTTTGGCAAAATAAAAAAAAAGACCTATTAAAAAACATCAAAGATACATGATTAAGCCCCTAAAAATATGTTGAATGTGAGTTTATATACAAGGATTTTATTTGGATCCGAGATGGGTATGGGCTTGGGTGTATGCCCAATTTGGATCCTATACCTCTTTAAGATCGAGCACTTCCTATCCACCTGTCGAGTAAATTTTGGGATAAAAAAGAATTTACATATCATATATTACTCAGGTAGTAAGGTTTTATCTATAGTTAGAATCAACTTTGGCTGCTGTGGAGCTTAGGAATTACCATGATGGCATGGAAATGAATGAAACCCCAAACCAAGAAGAGATGAATAATTGGGTGGGTATGTGGATATGAATCAATTGCCCACAACTTTGTCTGCTATATATGGAGCTTAGTTAACATCACCGATTAACACAATCACCATGGTCCATGGGCGCGCATGTGGACATGAATCAAATGTGGCATCCTATGTTCAAAAGAAAGCTAAATAGAATTAAGAATATTGGCGACTGTTGGGGCTGCATTGCCTCACGATCTTGCTAGTGCCTTATTTATTTATTTTTTCTAAGGAATAAAAGCCAAGACACAAGTCTAAAAATATTATAGATTATAAAATATGGCGTCAAGAAAAAATATTATAGAATAGTATCAAATATTAATTGATTAGTGGTCATTTACTTAAATACGCCTATAGGTTCATATATTTACTAAAACCCATTTTCCACTTTACTTAAATACCCCTATAGGTTGAGTGTAGACTCCATTGATGTAATTCAATGCCGATGGGTTTAAATTTTTTTGAACCGTTGCAGCTTTTTTAAATGTGATAATTGATGTAAAAGTATAGCGATTATCAATGGAAAATTCAACCGATGTGGAGGTTTACATTGATTTTCAATGTAAATCTTACACTGTAAACAAATGCATGAAAATATGGATTGATAGTGGAATTTTACACTGAAAATAAACACGAACAAATGCAAACTGACGGTGGAGTTTTACTTCGTTTTACATTTATACCAAAAACAAATGCAGCAAGTGACCTCTTAAAACAAGTTAAAAGTGTAAAAACATATATTGGTCCACATTTTTTTGTTTAAAAAATAACCATGGCAAACGTAGTATCATGTGCACTCCTTGCCTGCTTCTGATTCTAAATTGGGGGGAGGGTTTTGTTTCGTAAAAGGTTGATATGAGAATTAGGTATTTTTGAAGTAAAAAACCGTGGAGGCCCCGAACAATTCCTAAATAGGGTGTTTTAATAATTAAAATGTAAATTAGAGGTTAGGTTTTAATAAATACGTGAAACTATAAGAGGTGTCTAACGTAAATAATCCCTAATTAATTAAACTGTTTTTTGAATAAAAATTACAGAAAATTTAAACCAGGCCCCGCTCAGTATGTGGTTGTTTCTTCTTGTACATATATCCTGATATATATTCTTTTAATTGTGGTTGTTCATCCATGATGCATTGATGCTCAAAGTTACTATTAACCTCGAAACAGAATAATACCAAAAAACTTTGGCTATTAGGGGGTCAACAGCCTTATACTATTGAGAACATTTCTGGAAATGCCACGTTATCATGAGAATAGGGTAAAATAGTAATTGCCCTATATTTCCTTTTTGATCAAAATGATAGACATGGCATGAATGGGTGAACGTGTCTAGCCCATAAAGATTCTTAACGAGTTCACATCTGCGCCCCACAATGCCCTGCAGAATATTCCCACCTTGTATTGGAAACATCTCCCAATAACAAGTACTGGAGATAATAAGACATCACTGGAAGATGTTTCCAATACAAGGTGGAGCTGGGCGCAAATGTGAACTCCCAACAGCCAAAGTTATCCCCAATAATCCTACTTGAGGTAGGCATGAGAAAAGAGATTTGATCTAAATGTTACAAGCAGCCTCGATCAGAGGCTATACATATATGCAATATATGCCAGCAAAACCTCCATTAACTATGACTAAAGAAGAGTCTAATGAGTGAGATAGGCACTTAGGTCGCCATTAATGGCTACTTCTTGGTTCCCTACTTCACTAAGAATCTACTGATGAGCCGGCCGACGTTTCTTTAACCAACGTCACAAAATGGGTGTTAGTGCTGCTTTTACGGCTTTCCTTGGGAATTGGCCAATATCTGAGAATGAAAAGAGAAGAAGTGAATGTATGAAGCTAGCAAAAGAGAGATTTGACGTTTGGTATTGTTTTGTTCCCTCAAAGTTTATCTTACAGAAGAGTCCCGTCAAGTTTCTCAACTCATACCACACAATGGACATTCGTGCTTGCTGCTGCCTTTACGTCTTTCATGGCTTGGCCATCCTTATGAGATGAAAGAGAGAATAGGACGTTTGCGTGCACACTTTGATCTCTTTCACAAGCACTTTTAATTGTTGCTTTTCTTTTTTGTTTTTGTTTTACTGTTCAGTGTATTTTACAGCCATAAGATGTGGGCCTTTTGTTTTTTTCTTAAGCATTAAGGCCTTAATAGGCAAAAGACGTGGGTCTCTTTGCCACCATGCACACCCTAGGCCACCTGAAGAGTTCATCTTTCTCATCCTTCTATATTTGCAAAATAGCCAATAGGGTTGCAAGGCTTAGATGATGATGTGGAAATTGCCTTTTGGCGTCCCCCAAAAAAAGATGATAATGATGTGCAAACTGGATTATTTATGTGGCCGATCCCATATAGTTGAGACAAGGCTTAGATGATGATGATGATGAGGGCTGCATGCAAATTAGGAGGGTTCAGGTTGATTTGCCCACTGTTGATGTGCGAATTTTTCAAATCGACTGGTATGCAATTAATTTGCAGCCCTACCAAGAAAAAAAAGACAATATCTATAATACGAAAAAGGTAGATACTGAAAGAATGAACATCCACAAATCACATGCAAACCCATGAATTTTAATGAATACCAACTGATTGATTACCACTTTTATAATACAGATTGATTGGCTATACAATTTTCAGATATCATGTCTTTCCAATATCATGGTAGATTATTGAAAAAAGAAAAAAAATTGACGTCCTATCTGATAGATTTGATAGAAATTCAAAATGGATATGACATTATTTAGAAGGATTCGACTATAATACCGAAAAAACTTAAAGGTATATAAGCGTCCCTTTCATTATTAAAAGTTCAAATGAAAGGTCCTAATTGAGAGACCTCCTGCTTTCTTCTTCAGTTAACAATGCCATTAAAGGCTTCTATTTCATGTACCCCAAGCAAATCCCATTCCCCTCTTGTATTTGTATTTTGTATCATAAATTTGAGCTTAGTCAGAACATTGCCTAAGTTGACAAAACAATGCAATGATATATATATAGTCACTAGCATCCTGCATACACTCATCCTAATGAATTATGCAGGTGAATTAACATGGATTTTCTTTCTTTCTTTCTTTGGTAACCAGGCAGGCTTTATATTCAAATTATCTCCAGCAATAAAGAAGACCATGGCAGGGCAGAGTCTAGAAAAGATATATTGTGATTTGTCCTTTTCAACTTTTGACCATATTATAAGCTGCATGATTTCTTGATCCGAGAGATCCAACAATGTCATGCTTCAAATATAAGGTTATGGAAATGAAAAAAAAAAACTAGTTAGCAACTAATGCAATTATTCATCATAGTTCCAAGTTCCGCTCAATTATTAAAGACTAAATCCATTGTTGTTAGGTCTATTTTTTTCCAGTTAATCTATACCATTTGATTAGTGAACCACATTTTTGGAGGGGTCATGATCCAAAACCATCTCTCTTAACATGGCCATACATCAATCTCTACCCAATACTCTAGAGAGATATTTACTATTTGGGATGGGGAAATTATAAATCATTTGGATAGGGGAAGTGGCGCTAAAAGATTATGAGAAATGCTCTGAAGTCTGAACTAGTGTTTTAAAAAATTAATCCAGACGTTGAATCGTTTTTGTTTTTGATATATATGTATGTATGTGTATATAATATAATATAGGTTTATATTAGGTCTAATTTATATTTTTATTTTAGTTTTTAATTTTTATAAATAAAAAGCTAAAATTTAAAAAAGGGGTAGAAAAAATAATGGACAACACATACATCTCAAAAAGTTTACCCAAAAATATAAAAAAAAAACCCAATCAGACAATTAAACACACAATTATGGCCTCTGGAAGTTTGCATATACATAGTGCATAACCTATGACCCGATGGATGAGTCAAATTGGTACACTTCAATTACCCAAGTCGAATGAGGTTTTGACCAAGTCAATGGCTTTTGGTCAAAACTTAACTAGTAGAAAGACTACACACAAAATAGGGTGAGGTGTCACCTGTGAAAGTCCAAATGATTTGACCATCTGGGTCAACGGTGGGTTGAAAGCACTGCTATGACCTATGAACATACTTTTGGTTGGATGCTGATGTGGCGCAATCCGATTGCTCCCTGTTGGAGATGATTTGGCTACCAGCAACGATGGGCTCGATGAACCTGCAAGAGATGAATCAGAGAGCCCGGGGTGGCTTACTCGGCGAGGTCACTCCGATGCTTAAGTTATCTCTTAGTTGGGAGCTGAAAATGATATCAGATTATGAGAGAGCTAGAGAGTAGAGATTACACATCATATCTTTTGCCCCTGGGGGTGGGGCCTTTATATATTGGAGTCCTCGCGGGTTTGGTGGAGTAGTTCCTAGATCCCCGATGTGATGGGATCCGTTCGTGTTAGGTGGGGATAACGCCACCAACCGGTAAGGTTGCCAATTTCCACCTGAATCGGGGAGTGGGTGAGCTAATATAGCCGTTACAAGGCACGATCCCATAAGACACGGAGTACGGTGATGAGATCTCCAAGGTTGCCATGTGGTGGTTGGTCATTATTGCCCGAGCTCGTGCTCATTAGATCCAACCTGATATGAATGTCGAAGTGCCTTGGGACCGAGGTGGTCCTGATGTAACCTTGTGCCGAGGTAAACTTGTCTCGAGGTGGTCTGGTTATCTGAGCTCGATCCGTTGCGGACTTGGCATGCCAGAGTGAGCTTATGAATGTCAAAGTGCCTTGGGACTGAGGTGGTCCTGATGTAACCTTGTGCCGAGGTAAACTTGTCCCGAGGTGGTCTGGTTATTCGAGCTCGATACGTTGCGGACTTAGCGTGTCAGAGTGAGCTATCGGATTGCTAGTTTAGGTCGTGTCCACGTGTCCCCCTATTACTAGGTCGGGCCAAATTACCCTTCATCAATTTCCCCCCACTCCCCGAGCCAGGGGTCCTAATCCGGTGCGGGGAGTTCATGACGAGCCAAGTGGATTTGGTCCGAGGTCTAGGTAGCTAGCCAGATGATTCACGGGTCGGACTTGTTCGGCCACCCGGCTTAACTAGGAAAACCCGGGTCACGTCTGGCCTACGTGCGGACATCACACAATTTATAAACTCTGCGGACGTCAAAAAATGTGCTAAATCGAATTTATCCTCGGGGGTTGCACAATTGGTTTTCCTAGGAGCCGTTGGATCGCTTCGATCTCGACCGTTAGTTCTCGGACATAGCGGCTATAAATAGGTGGTCCGCGACTCATTTTTCTCGCTACAAATTCACAAGTCTGTTCTGAGGTCACGTCGGAATCCTTCAGCTCACTCTTCTCTTTGTTTTTCGAGGTCATCCTTCTTTTCGGTGAGTTTATGTTTTCCTGTTCTTCCTTTGTTTTTTAATCATGTCCAGTTCTAGAGTAGACAAGCTTTTAGGTAGTTTTAGCAGGTTGAGGGTGCCATGGTGTAATCCGCAGCCCCTGCTGGGGAGGTCACCTCACCGTAGGGTGACTCCCCTCTTCAGTCTTTAGTGGAAGCTTCTGCTCCCGAAGTTGAGCCATCTCGGCTTGGGGAGACCAAGGTTCAGGAAGAGGGTCCGTCCTCTAGGACGGAGGCCCTATCTTCTTCCTGGGCTTGGGATCCAGATGACTTTGGTCCTTCTAATCTAACTTCTGATAGGCTAATGTACCTTGTAGCTCTCTATCGTCTTCCCGATAGCTTGGTTTTTATCCTTCCCTTAGGTCAATATCCTTGGGCTCATGATCACCATGAGCTCACAGTCTTTGAGGAGCAGCACGCGGCCGGGCTGCGCTTCCCGCTTCACCCTTTCATTATAAAGGTAGTTAAGTTTTTTAACATTACCATTGTCCAACTACATTCGAACTCTATTCGAAATATAGTTGGTACTATCTCTTTGTTCCACACATACAACCGACCTCTGTCCTTAGACACCTTCAGCTCAATCTGTGCGATCAAGCGAAACTCTGCTTGTCTGTGCGGGGGCGTCAAACAAAGCTATTATATCTCACCTTGGCCTGGTTTCAAAATCCTGTTCGGCTGCCTGAACAAGGTTCCATCCTGGAAAAGGAGGTATTTTATTGTCCGAAATCCTGAAGGGTGGTCTTTTCCAACTCATTGGAGGGTAGCTATCAAGGATCCCGAGGTGAGCTTGGATGTAGAAACTAGGGCAGTCATCAACTTGTGGAGGGTCCTCGGCCTTGAGATGAAAGATTTCTTAGCCAAGGAGAAGCTTGTAAGAGCTGGTTTGAGCCCTCCTGGAAGGTTTTCACTTTGGTTTTTTATTTTAAAGTTTTTTTTTTTAATTCGTAGCTAACCTTTTGTTCTTGCAGTTACCATGTTGGAGGTCGATGCCGAGAACCTTCTCAAGAATTCTCAGAGAGGGAAGAAGAGGAAGGCTTCGAAGAGGCTTCGTCGGGAGGCTGGTCCTTTAGCCCCTGCCCCATCTGAGGTCCTAGCTATGGAACTGATCTCTGCTGAGCTCCCTGAGGAGGAGGTTCGTCCTCAAACCCTCGTTGTGGACCTGGATGACGACCAGGAGGAGGGTGCTCAGTCTCATGAACCGGGGAGCACTTTTATACCTGAGCGGGAAAGTCTCCAACCTCGCAGGCTGGAGAGCACTTTTGCACCGAGACCCAGGCCTTCCAATCATAGCATAATGACTCTCAAGCTTGCAATGCACAAGAGCAGGGATGCCGCCTTCCTTGACGAGGTCGCGGAATGGGATGACGTGTCCACAGCCTTCGGTTTTGTTTGCTAGGTGAACTCCGCCATTCAATTGTTGATGTACTAGTTTGAGAGCCATTTGAAGCGGGCTCTGGAAGTCGAAGAAAAGGCACGTGAGCTTCACTGTGAACTGGACCTAGCTCGAGGTGAGATACTTAGGGCCAAGAATGGAGCTCGATGCCAGCAGGAGATAATTTTGGCCATGATCGAGGCGAAGGAGAAGTAGCAGGAACTAATCTTCGCACTGACTGAGGAGAAAATGAAGCAATAGGTGCAGATCTCGATGCTGACCGAGGAGAAGGAGAAGCTTCAACGAGAAAATGAGAGTCTCGAAGCGATGATTCAGGAGCGGACTGAGATCTTCGAGACCGTTATCCAAGAGGCGCGAGCTGAGGAAAGAAGCCACGTTGTCGAATGCTTCATGGAATCCTTGGAGTTCCACAATCTCCAGGTCGAGTATGGATCGAGCTCCTATCATTCCGGGTTCAAGCTGTGTAGATACTTGGTGCGGTAGAAGTTTCCCGACCTCAATCTTGGAGTCCTTACTATGTCGGGCCTTACCCCTGAGGTGGCGAAGGCGGCAAGCGAAGAGCCCAGCTCATCCGAGGAGGAAAGTGACGATGAAGCCGAAGAGGCGGGTCCCTCGGTCAGGAGGACATGGAGACCGACCCAGCTGGCAATCTTCCTAAGTGACTCTGGCTCTTTCTTTTTCCTGTATTTTGGATGTATGCCCCGAAGCCACCGAGCTTGGGTTACAACAAAGTTTCTGTACTCACACCTTTTCAATCAATGAAATATAAATTTTTCTGAGCAATCCTTGTGCGAAAATATTCTAAATATGAGTGACTCTCGATCTGGGCAACGAATGTATAGGTTACTTGAGTTGTCGAGCTACTGAGCTGGACAACAAGTAAGGATAACCAAAGTAAAAAAATTTCTAAGTGTTTGTTACCCCGAACGGTCTTCTTGCACTATTAGTAGGGGCAAGTTTACATAATGTACGCTAAGGTGAGTGACATTGCGGGGTACATACTCGTCCCATCCACGCACGGGCTATTCATCTAAATGCTGGTTGTCCTTAATGGGCCCAACTTGTTGATATATGCCGAAGTGGGCTAGACATTGTAGGGCTCACACCCGAGCTGTCTACACTTTAGGCCTTAGAAGTAACTTGCCTATGCCAAAGAGGCGACTAGGACTTATCTGCCTATGCCGAAGAGGTGACTAGGACTTGTCTACCCATGCCAAGGAGGCGACTAAGACCTATATGCCCATGCCGAAGAGGCGACGGGGACTTATCTTCCCATGCCGAAGAGGCGACTAGGACTTATCTGCCCATGCCGAAGAGGCAACTGGGACCTGTGAAGTGCCGAGCTGCCTGTGAGGTGCTAGGTTGATAAGGAGCCGAGCTGCCTGTGAGGTGCTAGGCTGACTAGGTGTTGAGTTGCCTGTGAGGTGCCGGGCTGACCAGGTGCCGATCTGCACCTAGTTATCATGAAGTGCCATGTGTCACAATATCATTGGAGGGCCAAATCCACCCTCATCATTTTTTGCCCCCCACTCCCGAGCTGAAAGTAACTCGGCGAAGGTAGTAGATTTCTCCTTTTGGCCTGAAATTCGATGAGCTCATAGGCGTTGATTCAATTCCTTAGGCTCTAGGAGTGACTTGCGGTCCACTCCTGGATTTTCCCCATGTCGAAGAGGCGACTGGGTCTTATGCAATGAGGAAGTCTTTTATCAGTTCGTCAGTTCGCGCTTGGGCCAGGCCGCCAGGTCGGTGCCCATGCCAGGCTGCCGGGTGGGCGCCTTGGAGCTATGATTGCACTGCATCAGTCTTGTGATGCCGGTCACCTACTCCTACAAGAAGCTACTAGGAGCTCAACCTTCAGGGGCAACACTACTAACTTTAGGTCGCCAGCTGGCACGGGAGCCTTGGAAGGCTCAACCAGCAAGGGCGCCCATGTAGTTTGTTGGCCGTCAACTCCCGTGGAAGCCATGAAGAGCTCATCTTTGTAGAGGGGACCTCGCGAAGAGGACTGATGAGGTTTTATCTGAATTGAAAGTAAAGTTGGTAGAGCTGCTTAGTTTGTTAGCTTTCTGCATAGTCTTTGAGTTCATAAAAAATAAAAACTATAAAGCGAGAACTTTAGTTTCTAAAAAGTGAGGACTTAGCTTTATAGGAGAAGAGGACTTAGCTTTAGTTTCTAAAAAGTGAGGACTTAGCTTTAGTTTTTGTAGCGTTTCCCACAGAACCATAGAGGGTTTAGTGAATGTTGCGCCAACTACAGGAGGGAGTGGCGCGTTCACTTGTGCAGTCGCTTGGGGCATTATCAACGCTGAGACCCTATCCACAGTAAGCAGTATGGTGAACTGACTTATGCAAATAGATGAGAACTGAGGTTGCTCCCCAAAGACGTTTGCTTCGTTGTTTTGTCCAGCGTTGCTGGAGGAAGCCATGGGTTTGATTCTGAGTTTGAGATTTTTGAAATTTAGGCAAATGCTTTTAATAGCGATTTCCCACAGACGACGCCAAGTGATGTGGCACAATCCGGCTGCTCCCTGCTGGAGATGATCTGGCTACCAGCAACGACGGGCTCGATGAACCTGCAAGAGATGAATCAGAGAACCCGAGGTGGCTTACTCGATGAGGTCACTCCGATGCTTAAGTTAGCTCTTAGTTGGGAGATGAAAATGATATTAGATTATGAGAGAGATAGAGAGCAGAGATTACGCATCATATCCTTTCCCCCTAGGGGGTGAGGCCTTTATATACTGGAGTCCTTGCGGGTTTGGTGGAGCAGTTCCTGGATCCCCACTGTGATGGGATCCGTTTCCGTGTTAGGTGGGGATAATGCCACCAACCGGTAAGGTTTTCCATTTTCGCCTGAATCGGGGAGTGGGTGAGCTAATATAGCCGTTACAAGGCATGATCTCGTAAGATGCGGAGTACGGTGATGAGATCTC
Organism: Nelumbo lutea; assembly: GCF_056320005.1. NCBI lineage: Eukaryota > Viridiplantae > Streptophyta > Magnoliopsida > Proteales > Nelumbonaceae > Nelumbo > Nelumbo lutea. Next base: position 21,355,801 of record NC_142686.1, on the reverse strand, counting down.
TGGGGTTGCCATGTGGTGGCTAGTCATCATTGCCTCAGCTCATGCTCATTAGATCCGACCTGATATGAATGTCGAAGCGCCTTGGGACCGAGGTGGTCCTGATGTAACCTTGCGCCGACATAGACTTGTCTCAAGGTGGTCTGGTTATCCGAGCTTGATCCATTGCGGACTTGGCATGATAGAGTGAATTGTCGGCCTGCTAGTTTAGGTCGTTTCCACGTGTCCCCCTATTATTAGGTCGGACCAAATTACCCTTCATCATATGCAATTGGCATGCTTTCAAAGAATCAATTTTGATGAATTTTGCGATTCTTATGAAGTGAGAACCATTATTAAGTATTGATTATGAAAATCATTGTAGCTCATTCTGTTATAGGGCTCAAAATTCATTCTAAGAAACTGATTCTTTGGAACTGCAAAATTTAGCTTCAGAACATCACTTTTGGCTCAGAAGTCATTCTTCAAAAAATAATTCTTCCGAAAAGAAGTTCAACCAAACATACCCAAACTCTCTTCATTTAGCAAATGGGTTTCCTTCTACAATATGGTTCTAAACCTTCTAGAATATTAGCAAAGAGGCCCTATGTTTTCTTCCCAAGTCCAATTGCATGCAAATAGTATATTCTCTTTTTGCTCCACCATGGGATACCCAAGGCACTGCAAAGCTTGTCTGACACATTGTTTCCTTCTACATGAATGTAAGAGACAATCTTTTGTTTAAAAGGAGATGCTCTGCCTACAGATATGGGAATGAAAGAAAATTAGGGGGGGGGGGGGGGTCATGGTTCTGTGTTTAAGGTTTCAGATGTTCATGTCTAGATACAGGCTATAATTGAGGTTTAGATGAGCATGAAATCTTCTTTCATTCTTGCCAGTGGCCTTCACTCTTTGAATCTTCACCTCTGCACTCAAAATAGAATGGTGGGACTCATTAAGATATGTACTAAAAGCAAGGTTCAACATATCAATACGCTTGATACGTCGGTAGTGGCGTATCCGGCAGTATTGTTAGCTTTTTTTGCTTTTCTTAGTTTTATTTTATTTTATTTTTATTTTTTTAATTTGGTTCAGAATGAACAGTTTAAGGTCCGCCCACCCTCTTAACCAGTTGAGACCCCAAAACACGCTTTATAGGGGGTATTGGAAAACCTCGTTACGGCCCGATATATATTGATACTTTGAACTTGAAGTATCACCTCAATTTCGTTTCTTGGGTTCTGCTTAACTTCAATCAGAGCTAGCTTCATTCCAATTAAAAGCCAAATAGCCAATCCCATCTAAATAAAATGATCTTACAATGGCTTCAACTGTGCAGTGCAAATTGCAGAAATGGGCACTCCACCAGAAATTAATGCATGGTGGTTGGACCATCCAAGGACCAGGGAAGTGGACTGGTTCATGGAAGAGGCGGTTGAACCAATCACTGGGCTAGGAATCAAATGAAACCTTTTCAAACAATTGGATGGGTATCACGTTGGAGAGAACCCACCAGCAGTGTTGACTTGAGAGATTTGTTTAGAGAATCCAAGAATATTAGAACAATTCTAAATTCTAAATGGATTCACTGTGAGCAAAGTTATATCGAGAGAGAATCTGATTGACCATTGAGTGTTTTCAGCCTCTTGATTGCAATCATTAGGCTTTATTCCAAGTGTTGCATTGATTGGACAAATATTTTGGGCAAGCATATAGATTAGTAATTCAATGGTGCATCAAATCAAGAATCAGTGGACTGGAGTAGGGTTCAGTCATGTTAGTATGTTTCTCTCCCAACTTCTTTTACATAGATTTTATTCTGCTATTCTCTGGTTTCTGTGTAGCTCTTTTTTGTGGAGCCAAACATGGAGAGTAGTAAGCTAGTGGATTCCTTAGAGAAGAATTTTTGGGAAGGTTATATATCTCATCATTCATGCAGTTTACTTGAGAGCTTACCTTGTTTAAGTTAAGGTTGTGTTTAGTAAGGTTGCTGTTTCTGCCTAAAATGTTTTGGACATTCAATATAAAATGCTGACAGAGAGTTTGGGGTTCGTCAATTAAAATTGTTTTTCCTACTTGAAACGTCAATTTAAGATTTGAACTATAAACACTAATGATCAGTACTACACATGCTTTTTTGTCTAGTTGAAGTGACTCTTATGGAATGTGAATATATATTTCATAGTAATTTACTTTAATCAATCCAAAACACTTAACAATCATATTATACACAACCTAAATGTTTTCATCTAAATGTCTCCATTTAGGTTGGTGCCCCTTCCACCTAGGCCCTGTTTGTTTTTCGGTAAGTTATTTATCCGAGTAAATATAATTGTCTACATAAATTTTATATGGAAAACACTTAATTGGATAAGTGCATTTATTCATGTTCTTTTATTTCTTAGGTAAATAAGGTAATGCTTATTTTATCCATAAAAATCCATTATTAAAAGAGGCATTTTTGTCCCATTCAAGTGTTAGCAAATTTTCCCTAGGTGGGAAAATGGGTATCATTAAACTTTCCCTGGTTCCCACATAAATCTGAAAAATGAATATGAGATTCTTGGTCAATGGGAACCAAAATAATCCTATTGATCAATTTTCCCCCTCTCAAAATCCAAAAAAGGAATACCCCCCCTAAAATAAACTTAAGGCTCTTAAAAACCCTAAATGGACCCATTTTAATTTGATGAGAGAAAAATTAAATATATGTTTAGTTTGGTAGGCATTTATAGATGGGGTGTTTATTACTTTAAACATTTATTTGAAAAATGTTACTTTAATGTTTATTGCTTTTGCTGTTTGATTGAACACCCCATAAAGTTACTTTACACCTCATATTAAACTTTCCCTGGTTCCCACATAAATCTGAAAAATGAATATGAGATTCTTGGTCAATGGGAACCAAAATAATCCTATTGATCAACTTTTCCCCTCTCAAAATCCAAAAAAAAGAATACCCCCTAAAATAAACTTAAGGGTCTTAAAAACCCTAAATGAACCCATTTTAATTTGATGAGAGAAAAGTTAAATATATGTTTGGTTTGGTGAGCATTTATAGATGGGGTGTTTATTACTTTAAACATTTATTTGAAAAATGTTACTTTAATGTTTATTGCTTTTGCTGTTTGATTGAACACCCCATAAATTTACTTTACACCTCATATTAACACCCTATAAAGTACCCACATAAGCATTTCATTTCAACAAATGCTAGGGCAATGCGAAAAATAAAAAATTGGCATTTCTCCTAATGCATCATACACATAAGTCCATGCATTTATATTTTCTAGTGTTTATTTAATAAACATTGAAACCAAACAAAACAATAGCTCCATACAACACCAACGCTTACATGGCGATGATATACTGGCATTTTTTCCATAAATGCCCACGAATCAAACATAGCCTAAATCAGTTCAATACTTAAATCCTTCCATTTTCTATTTTTTTTTTTACTCCTTGACAACAAAGGAAATGATTGTAACTCCATTTTGGATGACATTACTGGTATCAAATATCAACAAAACTGAAATGACATGATTTGATTTTAGAAGCATCCAAACATATTTTGTAATTTCTCTGCACGGAGTCTCTAACATAAAAGGATGAAAGTATGATAACTCATAAGGACAGTATTTATGGGTATTTTTTACGGAGAAGTATGGATGCATCCGATGCAGAATTCTAAATTTCAGCCCCCGCTACTGATGAAGGAAGATTTGGCCCGACCTCTTTATTATGAGACACGTGGCAGAAACGACAGCTTGGCAAAAGGGGTCAAGCCCAGGCGGGAACAAGGGAACACTTCGCCGAACTAACCCACCTTGTAATAGCTCGGGACAGACTTCGCCGAACTAACCCACCTTGTAACAGCTCGGGATAGACTTCACCGAACTGCCACATTGTAACAGCTCGGGACAGACTTCGCCGAACTAACCCACCTTGTAACAGCTCGGGATAGACTTCGTCGAACTGCCACCTTGTAACAGCTCGGGATAGACTTCGCCGAACTGCCACCTTGTAACAGCTCGGGACAGACTTCACCGAACTACCTTGTAACAGCTCGGGATACACTTCGCCGAATTGACCCACCTTGTAACAGTTCGAGATACCTCCGAGCTCAAGACCGCCTCGCTCAGCGCTTCGCATCATCTTCTGGGCACCAAAGCCAAACAAGCCGTACCATGCCTGACACCAGGGAAGTCCGTGCCCGAGGGTGCCACGCCTGACGGACTTGGGATCTGACGTTTGGCAGCAGCACTCTAAACGGCCACCTGCCACCACCACTGACGCCACCATCTCCAGTTAGACAGTTAGGCAGTGACGGTTCTGTCTCAGCAGAAGGGACGACGGCCGAGTTAACAAGCGCAAGGGTAATCATACCCGATCTGACAAGGGCCTCGGGACGAGTACACGAAGTGACTATAAGAGCCCCCTGCCCCCGGACAACGGAGGTATGCAAACTTTGCGCTATATGGTATTACCTTGCTTTTGAAGGATTCTAACTTGAGCTTCGGAGCCTCTACACCGGGTTCCCCCCGGAGCTTTCCCATCTCTTCCGTTTCAGGATCCCTGCTACCCCGTTCGGAAGCAAGGCAGGGGACAGCTAAGACCAGCCGGATCGCGCTCCATCAATTGGCGCCGTCTGTGGGAAAATGCTTCAAAAAGCCTCCCTCCAAACTTCGATCCCCCCTTTTTTCTTCAAAAAAACCCAACACTCATGGCCTCCTCCAACAACACCGGACGTGGCACGGAGACAAACGCCACCAGGGAGCAACTTCAGGTCCCCGTAGTGTGCGTTGGACAGTTCACCATCCCCCTTTCGGCGGATGGGATCCCCATCCTGAACACGCCACAAGCAGTGGCACCCGTAAACCCCCCTACCACAAACGTCCCCTTTCCTCTCCCCATTGAGACAACCTTCATTGAACCAACTGCCGTCCCCCTGGCAGCTAGCCAAGACCGATTGGAGGACCTGATGCAGTGCATGCGGGCAATGCAAGCCCAAATGCAACAGTTCCAGCAACACCAGCTTCACCAGCACCAAGTGCTGCACAACATCTCCCAGTATCACTATCAACAGCAGTTCCCCCAACTGCCACTGAACCAACCACTACTTCCACCTCGCCACCCCGCTTCGAGGCCGGTCAAGGCCTCCCCGCAGGATGGACGCCCCCGCCAGGCGAAGGCCTCCCGGCCCCAGAACCACCCCAACAGCCAGGTCTCATCCCTAGGCCGAAGAGAGAAAAATGTCATCCCCACCTCGCAACTCGTGGGTGGGTCAGGAACCTCGCCCGCGAGGTCGGCTCCCCGGCGCTCGAAGCCCGTGCTCCCGCTCACCGAAAACTGATTCAGTGCCCTGGTGGCAGACTACCAGCACTCCGGGCCCATCGAGCTCGGTAACACGGAGGCCAGTAGCGCCAACACAAGGCCCGCTCAACGGCGAAGGCACCGGCGAAGTCGCCAAATCGCCACCTGCGCCTTGTCGGAATTCAGAGGCAAAGCCACGAGCTCGGACGAGGTAGGGGCTACCCCGGCTCTCTCCGTTGCTTACCCCCTCGCATCGGAACTCCTGGCGGTCCCCTTACCCAAAGACTTCAAGCTCCCACCTCTGGACAAGTACGACGGGTCCTTCGACCCCAACGACCACGTTGACGCCTTTCAGTCGCAAATGCACCTCGCCAGGGCTAGCAAATCGTGCATGTGCGTGGCCTTTACCACCACCCTCAGGGGGGTAGCCCGCACTTGGTACAGGAACCTGGCCCCCGGGTCGATAAAGTGCTGGGCCCAGTTCGTGCAAGTCTTCACCACACACTTCGTCACCAGCCGACGGTGCCCCAGAACAGAGGAAAGCATCTTCGGAGTGGTCCAAAGAGAAGGAGAATCTATTCGGGGCTACATCAAGCGGTTCAACGAGGCATGCTTGCAAATACCGCGGTTGGACCCCGCAATGCAGCTCGCGGCGGCCAAAAGAGGGGTGACACACAAAGAGTTCAAATGGCACATGGTGGCCAACCAGCCCGCGACCGTGGCCGAATTCCTCAAACTCGCGGATAAGTTCATGAGGACAGAGGAAGAGATCAACCAACGAACCGAAGGTGGAAACGAGAAAAGAAAGAGAGAAGGCGAGCTCTCCAACCCGGTGAGTAGAAAAAACCCGACCCGGGATCCGAAGCTGAACCAGTCCTTCCGGGCCCCCCTAGCAGTTCAGACGGACTACACGCCATTGAACACGAGGCGGACAGAGATCTTAATGACGATCAAAGACGCTCCGTACGTCAAGTGGCCACCTCGCCTGAAGGGAAATCCAAACGATAGAAACAAGAATTTGTATTGTAGTTTCCATAGAGACCATGGTCATAGCACCGAACAGTGCAATAACCTCCGGGACGAGATAGAGGGACTCATCCATCGCGGATACTTGAGAAACTTTGTACAACACAATTACAATAAAGCAGGTCGGCAAGGGGAGCGCGAAAAGGATGCACCCGAGTCTAGCAACAGACCTGCCGAACTGTTGCAGAAGCAGCCTCCGGAAGAGAGGCCAGTTCGGGGTAGTGGGAGGATCGGTGGTAGTGGGGTGTACCGTGGCAACAGCCCGGACTTCAGTTCGCAAAGCGGCCCTCGAAGAAAGGAACCCCCCAAAGAGACCAAAGACCGAAGAGCCAATCTTTTTCACGGAGGACGACGCGCGAGGAGTCCACTACCCCCATGATGACGCGCTTGTCATTAAGCTAAGGATCAGCGATTTCGAGGTCAGGCGCGTACTCGTAGATTCGGGCAGCTCAGCGGACATCCTCTTCAAATTAGCATTTGACCAGCTGTAATTAAAGAGGAGCGAGTTGAAGCCCGCGAACACCCCCTTGGTAGGTTTCAGCGGAGAGGAAGTTAGGCCCCTCGGAAAAATAACTGTCCCTGTGGAAGTCGGCACATGGCCTTGTGCGGTCAGACTCAACCATGATTTACTGGTAGTCGCGACCCCCACCCCATACAATGCCATAATAGGGCGGCCGATCACGCATGTCCTACGGGCGGCGGTCTCCACCTACTATTTGGCCATGAAGTTCCCTACGGACTTCGGTATAGAGGTAGTGTGGGGCGACCAGCTCGAGTCCCGCAAGTGCTACGTTGCTGCCCTAAAGGGAAAAACCAAGGCGGCCGACGACCTCGAACTGGAGCGGCCGATGGAGCAAGGTGAGGAGCGAGCTTCGCCCACGGAGGAAACAGTCGCAATCCCGACTTCAGCTACGGACCCAGCTCGCACACTAAGCATCGGAGTTTCCATCGAAGACCCCCTACGAGCCGAACTGGTGAGTTTTTTACTTCAAAATTTAGATATTTTTGCCTGGTCCGCAGTCGACATGCCCAGCATTAGCCCCGGACTGATAACTCACAAACTTAATACTGACCCTGTAGTCAGACCCGTTAGAGAGAAGAAACGCAACTTAGCCCCAGAACGCTGGAGAGCGGTCGACGAGGAGGTTGAAAAGCTCATCGCAGCAAACTTCACATGGGAAGTCCACTACCCGAGCTGGGTGGCCAACCCGGTGTTGGTAAAAAAGGCAAGCGGCAAGTGGCGCATGTGCGTTGACTATACCGACCTGAACCGAACTTGCCCGAAAGATTGCTTCCCCCTCCCCAGAATTGACCGCCTAGTGGATGCAACCTCGGGAAACGAGTTGCTAAGCTTCCTGGACGCCTACTCGGGCTACAACCAAGTTAGGATGGACCCATCCGATGAGGAAAAAACCAGCTTCATAACCGAGTTCGGCCTGTATTGCTACAAAGTCATGCCCTTCGGACTAAAAAACGTCGGGGCAACTTTCCAAAGACTTGTAAATAAGCTATTTCGGCCCCTGATTGGTACGAAGATAGAGTGCTATGTAGACGACATGGTCGTCAAGACTCAGTTTTCACAAGAGTTAATACAAAACTTAGATTCTATTTTCCAAATCCTGCGTCAGTTTAGCATGAAGTTGAATCCCAACAAGTGTGTCTTCGGCGTCACCTCGGGCAAGTTCCTAGGCTACATTGTCAATCGGCGCGGTATTGAGGCCAACCCGGACAAAATAAAAGCCATTCTAGATATGAAACCACCTCGGAAAGTAAAAGAGGTTCAGAGGCTAAACGGCTGCATAGCCGCTCTAAGCCGCTTCTTATCTAAGTCAGCAGACCGCTGCCTACCCTTCTTCAAGGCAGTCAAAGGCAAAGGGTTTGAATGGACCCAGGACTGCCAGTTCGCGTTCAATGAACTAAAAGGTTACCTCGCTAGTGTACCAACCTTAGCCCGGCCCGAGGTGGGCGAGGTCATACAACTGTACCTCTCGGCGAGCGACGAGGCGGTCAGTTCGGTACTAATAAAGGAAACAGACCGGGTCCAACGAGCCATATATTATGTTAGTAAAATTTTGCAGGGAGCAGAGGTAAGGTACCCAGAGATAGAAAAACTAGCATACGCCCTAGTAATAGCAGCTCGGAAACTCCACCCGTACTTCCAGGCTCACACCATCGTCGTCCTAACTGACAAACCTCTTAGACAAGTTTTACTCAAACCCAAAGTCTCCGGTCGACTGACGAAATGGGCCATCGAACTCAGCGAGTACGACCTCCAGTACAAACCGAGAACCGCTATCAAGGCCCAAGCTTTGGCAGATTTTATCGCCGAGTGCACTTTCAGCCACGAAGCCCCACAGGTCGAGCCCGAGGTCCCCATTTGCGGTGAACCCAGAGCTCCTGAGCCCATAGAGTTCGAACCCCGTGAAGTAGCACCCAGTGTGGCATCTTTCCTGATCAGGCGAAGAGCGAATTGGGATGGGGAGCCCTGGATCCTTCACGTGGATGGTTCCTCGAACTGGCAGGGCAGAGGAGCTGGAATAGTCTTGTGCGGCCCGAGCAGCACAAAAGTAGAGTACATGCTACGCTTTGAGTTCGCGGCATCCAACAACGAGGCAGAGTACGAAGCACTAATTGCCGGGCTGGACCTAGCGCGAAAGGTTAAGGCAAAACACCTGGTCATCTGTAGCGATTCTCAGCTCGTGGTAAACCAAGTTACCGGAGAATACGAAGAACGCGATCTCTCCATGATCGCATATTTGGCCAAAGTAAAAGAAGCCCTGCTCAACTTCCGGTCACACATCATCAGGCAAATCCCGAGGTCCGAAAACACTGAGGCCGATGCCCTGTCCCGGTTAGCCAGCACGAGCCACAACAATATGAGAACTGTGTACATAGAGGACTTACCTCGGCCTAGTATTCTCGGGGGGACAGAGGAGGTCGCTCCCATCTTAGAAGCAGAGCCGAGCTGGATTGATCCACTCGCGAGCTTCCTGATAGACGGAACCCTCCCTGCAGAACGCAATGCGGCCATGAGGGTGCAGCGCCAGGCGGCCAAATATGTCTTAATAGACGAACGGTTATACCGACGGTCGTACTTGGGGGGCCTGCGACCTACCGAAGCCGAGTTTGTACTTCGCGACACTCATGAAGGCCTGTGCGGCGGACACTTGGGGGGCAGAGCACTCGCCCAAAAAGCACTTCAACAAGGATACTACTGGCCAACGATGAAGGTAGAAGCTGTCGAGCTCGTCAGAAAATGTGACAAGTGTCAGAAGCACGCTAACATCCACCATCAACCTGCCTCCGACCTCAAATACCTCGCCAGCCTGTGGCCCTTTGCACAATGGGGCATCGACCTCCTAGGGCCATTCCCACCAGCAACAGGCAGAAGAAAATTCTTAGTTGTTGCAGTAGATTACTTTACGAAGTGGATAGAAGCCGAACCTCTAGCAACTGTTACGGCCCGAAACATACAGAACTTCTTTTGGAAGAACATAGTATGTCGGTTCGGATTACCTCGGGTTCTAATCTCCGACAACGGCAAACAGTTCGAGGATATCAAGTTCCAAGAGTGGTGCCAGGACATGGGGATTTGGCAAAATTTCACGTCAGTCGCGCAGCCACAGGCAAACGGCCAGATGGAAGTGATGAATAGAGCCATCTTGCGCGGACTAAAAGCACGTCTGGATCATGCTAAGGGATTGTAGGCCGAAGAGCTACCAAGTGTCTTATGGGCTCACCGAACGACCGAAAAAGCAGCCACGGGAGAAACCCTCTTCAACCTCACCTACGGCACTGAAGCGGTGATCCCGACAGAAATCGAAATACCAACGTTGCGATTAGAAACATACGACGATCAGACGAACGGAGACGAGTTACGCACCAACCTCGACCTACTGGACGAGGTAAGGGACCTCGCGCACATCCGAACAGCGGCATACCAGCAGCAGGTAGCTTGCTACTACAATAGCAGAGTAAAGCAACGAAGCTTCCGAGTTGGCGACCTGGTCCTCCGTAAGATTATGGTGCCCGAACCCGGCGTCGGCACGCTTAGACCTAATTGGGAAGGGCCCTATAAAGTAAAAACAACGCTCGGGGGCGCATACGAACTCGAAACCTTGGAAGGCAAACGAGTACCCCGAACGTGGAACATCGTGAACTTGAGGCGATACTACCTATAAACCACCAAGCGAAGTGGACGAAATCAGGCCATGTGCCACAAGGCAAGCCGAGGAACTTCAGCACATTATCAGCTCGGCAAAAATCAGTTCGCGGCATAAAAGGCCATGGAAATTTAAAAACCCGGCAAAGAAACAGCTCGGGGAAGATGAGCAAGGGGAAAAGACACTCCATTGCAAGAAACAGTACACTGGAAAAAAAAATTTACATGCCCGGAGCCACTTCTTCGCCACCGGAAGGCACTTCAACAACACCCGAAGGCCCTGCCTCTCCTTCAGAGTCCGGCTCGCCATCGGCAGCATTGGCCATCTCCTGAGTTATACGCGAAGTGGTTATGGCACTTACATCGAGGTCGGGGTATGTATTCCGGATCATCCACCGACTCAACTTGAACCCCCTCCTGTAAGAGTCCACCATCAGATCGTCAAAACGCGGGGAGGCAATGTAGTCTTCAACTGCCTTCTTCTTGGCGTCTTCAATGCCTTGGGAAAAAATCTGTGTTCTCTCCCTAATTTCCTCCTAAAGATACTCGACTTGATGCTGTAAATCCAACTTCAAGTCCGCCATATGCTTGACAACTACCCCCATGGCCTCGGCGTCACGCTGAGACCTCGCCTGTCTAGCCGCCGCGACGCGAGCAACCTTTTCAGCAGCATAAGTAGCCGCCTCAGCAGCCCGGGTATTTGCCTCTACAGCCCGGAAGGCTTCTTCAGCAGCATGAGCGGCAGCCTCAGCAGCTCGCGCCTGTTGCGAGCTCCTCTCCACTTGGGCCGCCAAGGCATGAATCGAAGAATTCACCTACCAAAAGAAACAAGTGAGCAAAATGACAGCAGAAGCAACGACATAAATAAGAGAATCTAACTTACCACCATGGCATGTGTTACGGCGCAGCAAGCGACCTGATTCAAGGGAAGATCGGTCCACGCCGTGACATCCTCGGGGAAAGTAGCGTCCCTACTCTTCTAAAGAGCGTAGTTCAGCGTCAACACGCTCCTAAACTCCCCTTGAGCTCCCGAGCCTGAGGGCCCAGCCCGCGTATGAGCAGACCCAGAGTGAGCAGGAGCACTTGAGTACGCAGGAGCGCCCGTATGAGTGGTTTCAGCGTAAGGCGCCCCGACAGTCTCGTGCACCGGTGGAGTCACTTCGGGCTGCCCGGGCAGATCCTCTGGCGTATGGTCTGGGGCTTGGGGCACCTCATCCAGGGGCAGCTTGTTACGAGTTCGTTTGGCGACCCGCTTCCTCCTCTTCATACCTTTGAACAAACGCCCCCTACGAGTTCTCTCCGCATCCATCACACCTACAGAAACGAGTTCGACATCAAAAAAAAGGGTGGGGGGGAAGAGCCGCATAGCCAGAAACCTACCCGAACTCAGGCCGACTGCAAAAAGCTTAGCCTCCGTTAAGTAGTGGTGGCACTTTAAGCCTTGCCGTGCCCATTGCCGGAGGCCCTTCACCGTCTCTATATCAAGAGTTACGCCCAAATCGGGAGCGGCCTCACCCCACCCGGTCTGAAAGGGCCATCCTTGTGCACTTCGCACGCCGAAGTAGTCCCGCTTCCACGCCGGGACCTTGTTAGGAAGATCGTGCAGAAGCTTAAAACCCTGGCGAGGAGTAAGGTAATACGCCCGTCTCCCCCCAGGAAGAGGACCCGCCTGTCTCTTGAGCATCAAGATAGAGGAGAATATCTCTAAGTCTAAGGGGAAGTTCTGCTCACAAAAAAGGGATATTGTCCCCACCAGGTTCCGAATAGAGTTCAGATGAAACTGGCCAATGGTGACACTGAAGTGGTTTATGACTTCGACGAGAAGGGGATGGAAAGGAAGTCGCAACCCTGCAGCGAGCTGCTCTCGAAAAATCACGATCTCGTTGGGACTGTGTTCCCAAGGAAAGCTACCCGAAGGAATGAAGTATGTGTACCCCCCAGGAAGATTGTAGGACAGAAGTATGGATTGAAGCCCCTCAGGCGTCATGGTCGAAGGACCAAACCTGTCTAGCATCTGACCTCGGCGGGAGGTAGACGCCAAACTGCCCGAAGCGACTCGGCCCACTGGTTCATAGTCTTCAAGCTCCACCTCAGGATCACTGAGGCAGTCTGGGGACACGGCTCGGTTGGTGGAACCTACGTCGGCCCTACTCGAAGAATCGTCTGAGCTATCAAAGCTAGACATTGGGGAAAAGATAGATTCAAGAAAGTACTTACCGGAAAGTTTGAAGAACAAGCCAAAGAACCGTGAAGACTGTATAACCAGCCTTGACGGGAGCTGGAAAAGACTTGGACGTGAGTTGAAAGGTTGGACGCGAGCTCAGTAGACAAACCACAGAAGTGACAAACCAACCGGGGTCCCCCACTATTTATAGCTACAGTAACCAAGAATCGATCGTGCAGACTGAAGACGATCCGACGACCCACGTTCTTACCGACCGCACAACCCTTAAAGTCGAGACGTGATTGGCGCACATCTTTCCGAAAAAAGCGAAACGTTAGCACGTCTTTCTGAAACCGACGTCGCTTCGACACGCGTCTTTTCGAAACTGACGCGCCGCATGTCTCCCTGACAGTCGACCGCGCACGTACAGCAGTGGCGTGCCTTTTTGAAATAACCCGCTGTCACGTCCCAGCGGCGCGAGTTGGTTTGAAATTTAAAACGCATGGTCACAACCACAAGCGTTCTTGAGTAAGCACGTTTCCAGCCTTCTCGAAAACCGAAAAAACCCTAGCAAAAGCGTCTCATAGAGTGAAGGTTTGAAGGACGGGACAAATCTACAACTACCTCGTGAAAACTCCCCGCATCATGGCAAGACCCTAGCGCAAGGAGTGGGGGGCAATTGATGAAGGAAGATTTGGCCCGACCTCTTTATTATGAGACACGTGGCAGAAACGACAGTTCGGCAAAAGGGGCCAAGCCTAGGCGGGAAGAAGGGCACACTTCGCCGAACTAACCCACCTTGTAACAGCTCGGGATAGACTTCGCCGAACTAACCCACCTTGTAACAGCTCGGGACAGACTTCGCCGAACTAACCCACCTTGTAACAGCTCGGGATAGACTTCGCCGAACTGCCACCTTGTAACAGCTCGGGACAGACTTCGCCGAACTAACCCACCTTGTAACAGCTCGGGATAGACTTCGCCGAACTGCCACCTTGTAACAGCTCGGGATAGACTTCGCCGAACTGCCACCTTGTAACAGCTCGGGACAGACTTCGCCGAACTACCTTGTAACAGCTCGGGATACACTTCGCCGAACTGACCCACCTTGTAACAGTTCGGGATACCTCCGAGCTCAAGACCGCCTCGCCCAGCACTTCGCATCATCTTCTGGGCACCAAATCCAAACAAGTCGTACCATGCCTGACACCAGGGAAGTCCGTGCCCGAGGGCGCCACGCCTGACTGACTTGGGATCTGACGTTTGGCAGCAGCACTCTAAACGGCCACCTGCCACCGCCACTGACGCTGTCATCTCCAGTTAGACGGTTAGGCAGTGACGGTTCTGTCTCAGCAGAAGGGACGACGGCCGAGTTGACAAGCGCAAGGGTAATCATACCCGATCTGACAAGGGCCTCGGGACGAGTACACGAAGTGACTATAAGAGCCCCCTGCCCCCCGACAACGGAGGTATGCAAACTTTGCGCTATATGGTATTGCCTTGCTTTTGAAGGATTCTAACTTGAGCTTCGGAGCCTCTACACCGGGTTCCCCCCGGAGCTTTCCCATCTCTTCCGTTTCAGTATCCCTACTACCCCGTTCGGAAGCAAGGCAACGGACAGCTAAGACCAGCCGGATCGCGCTCCATCAGCTACTATTAACCCTTTCCCCCTATAAATCACATTTTGTACATAGATTTGGCATCAATTCACGGTCAGGAATCATTCCCCCTATATTATGGGAATATAAAATTCTGATGTGGGCTGATCGGTCATTCTCCCTATTTTCTGTGGAATTCATCGGATCTTCAAAAAAGTTATAGGGTCGACCCGATTGGTATCTCAAGAATGGTTTGATGAAAAAGTGGCCGCCTCATTCTCTTATAACTGTAAAAGTATTTTACGGGTACCAGCTACAGCTAGTTAGGGGAAAGCATTTACTTGCAGGCTCCACTGCCAAACACCACAAATTCAAAAGAATCCGAAGAGAAATATTTCTCAAAGATTGGGGCCGTACTAGGCCTAATGCCACCGAATGGGTGAACTCAGGTTCATAGAATTAACGTACTACGCCTAGGCCTGAAAAGTAAAAAACTTTGGGAGGATATGATCCACTGCACATCATGAATATCTGGTGTATATGTACGTTAAATCTATACTATTATAAAACCAATCAGTGAATTGGTTAATCAGTTCAGTTCTTCAATTTCTTATATTTCTTATATATTATATAATTATATTAACATATATTATAAATAATATATATTTTATTGGTTAGTTCGATTTTTCATATTGATTAATTGAAGTCACACTGGTATCTTCGGTTTTTCAAAAGTATGGAATCAAAATCAAATCAACTAGTTAAGTTAAATCAGATTTTTCAGTTTGGTTTCATTATTTGGGTTTGGTTTTTCGGTTTTTGATAAATACTCCTACCCACATGAATGACAAGGAAAACAATCCCAATGTGCACCTATAATGTCGTATGGATAGGGACGTGGGAAGAATTTGAGGATAGAAGATCTTTTAGGTCTAAAAGACTAAAATAACTGACTTTTACTTTTGAACCTCTAAATTAATTGGGGCAGCCACTTTAAATTAAATCCCTAAAGTTTATCGATCCATGATCAGAATTCATCCGCTCAGATTTTTAAGGTGTATTGAATAATAAAAAATCCACAATTTTATTGGTTAACCATTATATTAACTGACTTGACAGTTAATTCTCTCATTAACTAGACAGTTTTGTCTTCTTTCTTTAATTTTTTTTTGGGGAATAGGCTGTTATAAAAGGAGTCTAAATCACCTGCCTACAAAATACGTTCCAACACCCTACCACACACTATGTATGTGATGTGCGATGTCAAGATCATGGTAGGGTGTTGGAACGCGTATTCTTAGTAAGAAATCCCAACTCCTACAAAAGATGATTCACTGTAGACTAATATGGACCTTAATGGAATCTTGCTTATTTGAATGAAAAAGAAATTATGCTTACTTGAATGAAAAAGAAGGGCTGTGGGGCAATGGAGCACAATCATCCACTAAATGGGATTGGTCCACCATCCCATCTCTTTTTATTATTATTGAGTGCAAGAGTGTATTGCTGTGTCTCCCCAAATTTGTGCAAAATTAATTCTCTTCCGTTTGGATCTGTTCGTAATAAGCTAAACAAAGCTTTACTTTTCTTAAACCCCATTTGATTTCTTTAATTTAAATGAATGCTGACAATTAATATTTGGCTTTCTAATTAGGTGCTTCTTTTGTCAGGTGCTATTTTAATTTAAATGAATGATGCCAATTAATATTTGGCTTTCTAATTAGGTGCTTCTTTTGTTAGGTGTTATTTCACATGGTATGTCCCATATATACTCACTTTGGTTTGATACAAGTGATTTAAACCTAATATGTCTTGGTGAATTGGCCTAGAAGTAGATACCGCTTTTGTATCATGGTGGCTGTCAATAGTGCCAATTTGTCGAAGATTATCTATTATATATAATATGTTAATGGGTGTTATAATATTCATTAGTTGATAAAATGAGAGAAAGTAGACTGCGATAGTTTAATCAGTACATAGAAAGAAATTATAATCTATCATAGTTTTGAAAACCAGATTGAACTTGATGGTTAGACTGGTTGACCCAGGAATTGGTTAGGCAACTAAGTCCGTTTCACCCTAAAACTATTCTTGGGCCAAAAACTATTGAATTGATTAACAACCTGCTGACCCAGGTGCTTGAACTGTCGACCTGTTGACTTGGACAATGATTTTTGATCTTTTTATTTTTTAAATCAGAATAGGCCATCTATTTGAACCGGATGATCAGATCATTTGACCTAGGAACCGGTGGCCAAAACAATTTCATGTCCAATCTAATTTTTAAAACCTTGTAATCTATTACAACAAGTTGGAGGAGCCAAAAGAGCTAACTAGGGGCAGACTGATCATTGGGTGAAAGTGGCAAGGAATGATTTAAGTGTTTATAATTTAATAATGGATATAACACTACATAAACAAGATTCATTTATCTGATCCCATGTAGTTGGGACACCGCTTAGATGACTATAATGAATGGGTATTCCATCCAATCATTGAAGTAGGATTGTCCATCTATTCCAACTTAGACGTTGTCTAAGCTTATCAACTATTAATTTCGATTGGATTTGGCTTACCCAATTAAGATGGTGTTTTTAGGAGCACAAATGCCATCTCAACACCATAGATGTGTTCAATATAAAAATGTTGAAAAAGCTAAGACATGTGTCCTTCTCATTTTCTAGAAAGATAAGGCATGTGGCAATTTCTGAGAAATTTCTAATAAAGCCCACAACCCACTATGAGGCTACAGCTCCCCACCATTTAGACACATGGCCTTCTCATTTTTCTAGAAAGCTAGACATGTGGCATTTTTTGAAAAGTTGCTACTAAAGCCCATAACCCACTACCACCATTTTCAATCCATATTCTAATAATTATTGAAAAGCTATTTTTTGAAATTTTAATAATTATTTAAAATATTAATAAATATAAATTTAACATTATTGATTCTATAATGTAAATTTAACATTACCAATTTCCCATACTCCTCGTGCTTAGTAAGGGGTCATTCACTAGTTTATCAGATAAACATGTCTCTTGATTTTCGTGAGAGCCGTTTATCAAAAAACGCCAAATCTACATGGTATTTGGAAGCGTGGGTACTTTTTGGGACCGATTTTCAAGAAAAATGCCTATGCTTCTAAGACCCATTTTTCACAAAAAAACGCTTCTTCCATGTAGGTAGTGAGCAACACTATGCTGTTTGGTAAGGTGATTTTCATCATCGTTTTTCATGTATGTGTTGATAGGTAAGCACCACATAAGGTACACATCAGTCAACCGTTGGGGGAAATGGTTCACCGATGCATGAAACACCAAATTTGGCGTTTCATGCATCGATTGGGTCCCAATTTTCGAGGCATGCCCGATTTTTTAATAATCGGTTGAACCAAACAATAAGATACATGGGCGTTTGTCGAAACACCTATGTGGATCCGACGTGACACCGTTTTTATGAAAAACATCCATGGTTCCAAACATCCCCCTAATGCTTATCATTTTCAAGGCCGTATTTTTACTGTTTGGCTTATATGGCGTTGAGGTGTCATGTCTAATTTTTTAGGACAAAATCATACAAAACATTTATAAAATAAACACCATCGGTACCAAACATCCATGGTTGGTATAAATTGGTTTAATAGGTTCATGGGTCAATCTGCATGCTGCCTGATAAGGTTATTGATGCTGCACAATTTGGGCACTCCTAGCTAGCTGCGACCTGGCTTCTGACTGGAACGAACGACACCTGAGAGGAAGGAGGAAGTACCTGAGAGGAAGGAGGAAGTGAAGGGTTCCCGGGGAGATATCCCGGTGGGAACACTCTGATGGCTAAGTTAGAACTGAAGGAAATCTCAAAGAGAGTAGAGAGTAAGAGTGCTCTAAGTGCTTAAGCTTCAATACCTTTTCTCTACGCGGGTTCGGGTTCTTTTATGTTGGAGTCAAGTCATACCTGGCATAACTGCCACCGTTCTGACCGTTATCGCCAGGGCAGGCGGGGCAGGCGCAGGTGGCCGCCACACGCTACCATCGTCGGGTACGGGCTTGACAGACATGTCAGGCTTCCTAGAGGTGGCAAACAGAACGCCGCCTGGTATGCGGAAAGCCACTTGGCAAGGGATCAGAGCCCCACCACCTAGTCCGGCGGGTACGGATGTTAGGCAGTGCTCCCCACAGCCCACTGGGTTGTCGGGCACCAGACTATTTTAGGGCAGACCTGTCCCGATACCGAGGTGCCGAGGTACTGGCGCCGGGGGCGGGGCTGCCCCGAGGTGCTCGAGGTACTTAGCCAAGACCAGGGGCGCCTCTTCCTCAGGAGGGAAGAGCCCGAACTCCTCCTTAGGCGGAGCTCGGGCCCTTGGGGTGGCTCGGGACCTTCCACACTTGGTGGGAGTCAAAGAAGGGACCAGGTTCAGTACTCGGCGAGTCGCTTAACCCCCCGAGTGGCCAGCGTTGGATTCGGTGTATCTTTCTCGTTGAATCGCGATTGTATTGTCAAGCTAAGCTGTTCACTAGGCCAGGTTATGTACACGTATCCCCAGACTATGAAATCGGGCCAAATCACCCTTCATCAGTTATGGTTTTCTCCTTCTAAAATGCACTGGCTATGAAGTTGAAATAAAAGAGTCTCGATCAGAATCATCCAAGCAAGAATTAGCATTATTAAGGATAAAGTCAAAAGTTTTGTGATATAGCATATCGCTAATCAAGTCAAAAGTTTTGTGACAAAAAAAAGAGATTGATGGGTTTGAATGTTCATTGTAACCTGACATTGAAGAAGGTTTTTTGCTTTAAAAGGAAAAGATCGTCAAAATGCCCACTTTAGAATTTAGATGGTCGGCAGGTTCTATAAGATGGACCCCCCATTCTTAATTTGAGATGTTCTTCTTTGTAAATATTTTTTTCTTTAATCAGTTGTAATTGTTCCATGTAGACATTAGTGTGGGTACAATGTTGTGCAAGTTATGATCTTTCCTAGTTTTTGTGCTAAGGCAATTAATCCAGTTTGATGGCGAACAAATACCAGACCCACATGTCAAGTGATATTGTAGAAGACTCGTCATAGATAAAGGATGCGTTTGGATAAGCTTCATTATTTGTGATCTCAATGTAGTTTTTGTGCTTTGGAGCTTTAAAAGTGTTTTGATTTTAGGGTTCATTTTGAGGGTTGAATTGAAAATTTAGGTGTCATTTGACAAGTCATTTTAAAAAGATCTTTTGATAGCTCTAATAGTTAAAAGATACATTAAACTTTTGCATTAAGATTTGAGCAGCCTGAAGCCTATTTGGTTAAGACATGTCTTTCCAAACGCCTTTCTATGCAAAGACAAATAATAATTTTACACTATACATTGTTTATAGGCTGTTCATGTGTGCCCACCTTAGAAGCTAAAAACCACTGCACTTCAATTCTTCCAAATGGGCACTTAGATTATTATGTTTTTAAAAGCAATTCTTACTTCTTACTTTTTGCTTCTTACCAAACGTCCACAACAATCTTTCCGCTCATTTTGTTTCTCACATCCCAAAACTGAAAAGCAAGAACATATTCTTAGATATTACTTAGTTCACACATTAAATTCAAATTTTATTAATTTGATCAAATTAACAATTTGTTAAGCCCCCCCCCCCCCCCCCCCCCGAATCTCTGACCTTACTACTCTGACACAATCAATTGCATACCCTAAAATTTACATGCACAATCAGTTTTTTAACATGGCTTAATCTCTTGGAAATGTATTGTGTCCAGTGTATTAAATCCGGCCCAGAGATTGAACAGTTTCCCTCTCGGAGTCAATGGGTTAAATCTGTGATGTGATCATTACAAAAAATTACAGGCTGATACGAAAATTCAGATGGCCTATTGAACAGGTCAGGTCATACAACTCAACAGTAGTGCAATTAACTGTGTAGGTTGATGAAAACTGGGATTATGACTGAACCATCTGGTCACTGATGCACCCGGGTCGGGTCGGACTCTACCCGTTTTCTTGGGTGATCAGTTTTGGATGCAATGGACATATGATACGATGTGATGTGATGTGATGTGATGTCCATGCATGCATGAACATCATCATGGAATTGAGTTTACCTAGTAATTGAGAGCAAGCTTAATGGTTTTACCGGGGGCGCGAGGGGGGGATAATTCCGGCTTCCATACTACAAAGGAGCGAGCACAAGGTGCCCAATGATTCCACGATCGAATATATCTTTTGGAGCATGAACTTTCTTTGATGCTGACACCACCTTCAACCTAGCCTTTTCAGGAAACACGACACAATCTCGGCCACTATCTCCCTATTGAATTTCCACACGACACGTAGAAAGGATATGAGAGAACCAGCACTTTCACTTTGGACACCTCAGAAAGGAGATACCACCTCTCCAATCAAAATATATAAACATTAAGCTTTCCAGGGTCTAAGAGTGGCCCGACCGGGTCGGGTCTTATGTGAACATGCATGTTCATGGATGGATGCAAGGCAGAACCCAGCTTCCATTTTACAGCCCAGCTAGTACATGCCCACTTGAAATGCTTCCTAGGTACACCGGGTCCGGCTGGGTGGCCACCTAAGGCTAAGATTGATACATTAAAGTAAATTGGTTTAACCACCAAAACCCGAATAAATCAATCGGGTATTCGGGTTTGTTAAATCAGTACTGTATTCATTAGTTAGAGTATTATGTTACCAAGAAAATGGGAAAAAAGACATTAATTTCCTAAAACTCTTGTTGGGTTTAATTTTGTTATATGACTTGAGTCACACATGATCTGTTTCTCGTGCCTTTGTTCACTTTCGGAATCACATGTTCTGTTTGTGCATGTGATCTCTCTAATTTCTACTATTTGAGCATTTAAGTTTTGGTTTCTCTCTCCTCCTCTTCTTTTTCTCTCCCTCTGTCTGTGTGCATATATAAAGGGTTGGAACCTTACTTCATCTTTGCCTTCAAAACCCATTTAATTTGTTTTCTCTGTCACCTCTATAGACTACTCTAGACAAGATGATGCGTCCCCCTGAGCAAGAGCTTGGAATCAGTATTAATGCGTCTAACAATAATGTCCCCGCTGTGAATCGCAGCTCGGACAATATCATGGGCATGCCACGCTCTGAGCTGCCTGCTTTGTCCAGTAACGTCAGCCCGTCTTTGGAGGATCAGATGCCTGAGCAGCTGCAGGCAGCCATGGGCGGCCAGTGCTCACTACTACGTGGGTCGTTGCGCCCTATCACCCTCAAGGTAATCAGATGAGGCTTATGCTCTTCATGCTCTCAAGTTAAATATGGATCGTTGAATTTTAACTTCGTCGTACATGCATTCGTTCTTTGCAGTTTGAAGACGTGAGTTACAGTATAAAGATTAAAAAGTCCGGCGGATGTTGGTTTTCTGCACCGGAACCCAAGCCTTCTGAGCGCACCATACTCAACGGCGTTACTGGGGTTGTCCGACCGGGCGACCTCCTAGCAATGCTCGGCCCATCTGGCAGCGGGAAAACGACGCTCTTGACGGCCCTGGCAGGCAGGCTTCCAGGGAAGTTCTCCGGCAGCATCACCTACAATGGGCATACCTTCTCTGGCTCCATAAAGCGCAAGATCGGGTTTGTGTCACAAGATGACGTACTGTATCCCCACCTCACCGTACTAGAAACGCTAACCTACGCCGCTTTGTTGAGGTTACCCAACAAACTTACAAGAGAAGAGAAGGTTGAGCAGGCTGAGCTAGTCATCGTGGAACTTGGATTAACCAGATGTCGTAACAGTGTCGTGGGTGGACCGCTTTTGCGTGGCGTATCTGGTGGTGAGCGCAAGCGGGTCAGTATCGGGCAAGAGATGCTGGTGAACCCGAGTCTGTTGTTGCTGGATGAACCCACGTCGGGGCTCGACTCCACCACCGCTCAGCGTATCGTGACAACATTGCAAGGGCTCGCAAGAAGCGGAAGAACGGTGGTGACGACGATACATCAGCCATCGAGTCGGCTGTACCGGATGTTCGATAAGTTGGTGGTGTTATCGGATGGGTGCCCGATATACAGCGGCAGCGCGTCTCGGGCACTCGAATATTTCGTTTCTATTGGTTACATGCCGGGGGTTAATGTCGTCAATCCAGCTGATTTTCTGCTAGATCTAGCCAATGGTACGAGTATAACAATCTTATCTCTTCTTCATTTATTGGAAAGAAATAAAAAAACGAAAATCAATCAATGCGGGGTTCAAACCAAGCTGACAGGCAAGCTGACAGCGCTTTCAGCCGCACATCGGGAACATCTCTCGTCCTTCTTTCTTATCATCCAAGCAAATGTGGGCTGCTGTGAAAGAGCGATGTGTGAAGAGAGTTCACATCATGTATTATGAGATGACTCTCTCTACCAAACTTGCATGAATTTCTGGTCTTCACCGCAACTTTCCATACGGTCGTGTATTTATTGTTTTAGTTATTCTGATCGTGACCTTCATTCTCAGGCCCATTTCCTGAGGACTGGGCTGTCAAAATTTAGTGTACGACCAGGTCCAATAGTTGGAAGAAGACCTTGTTGACTCGAGTATGGTCCTGCTGGATTGGCTGAACTGAATTTATATAAGTCCTTCAATTCAGTTCATCCACTTCAGCAGTACTTATTACGTGGCCCATTGGTATAAATGCCTACAATGTGAGCCATTGGATTGGGAGCTTTTGTGTATGGTAGCATCACTGATCTGATTCTTCGTTTGCAGTGTTGTTTTTATTTTGTATTTCAATTCTGATTACTGTTGGAGATGCAGGCGTGGCTCCTGAAACAAGGCAACGTGATCAACAGAATAATAATGGCCAGTTGGAACATGAGGATCAGAGTTCTATGAAGCAGCATCTGATATCATCATACAAAAGGAATCTATACAATGTATTAAAGGCTGAGCTGTGCCAAACTCCTCAGGCTCCAGAAGCTTTTGTTGCAGGGAAAACATCCTCCCGGTGTATGTGTAATCTCTCTCTCTCTCTCTAAAACATACTCTGCCCGGTCCATCATGGCCCATGGGCCATTTGACCTTTGTTACGCTCATGGGCTAAATTCCGCATAATGCAGAACAAGGCCTGTATCTGAGCGTCCCCACTTCTACTCTGCTCATTCCGACATGTACAAAGATCACACTACTTACTCTGTGGTGTATAACCGCTGCCATCTTAGAATTATCTCGTTTTTGTCTCAGTTGGATAGAATTTGGACCTAAAGAGAACAAGCTCACGTAGTTGGATTTGGGCCAAGCAAGGCTCAAGCTGATTCCCCACTAAGGCGTCTAAAACAATTTAGGTCATGTGCACTCCTATATTGCCATGTGCTGTATACAGAAGATCAGGATTCGTCATTGGCTGGGTCCCGCCAACGAGATTAGCTTTCAACCGTGTGATTAATCAATTTTACTTAATTTTCTTAGTGTTTTAATAATTAGTAGTAACTTCTCTTGCTGTCCAAAAATATGAACCAAAAACATCTAGTTTTGAATCTTTTGATGATGCTTCCCTCTAATTTTCTTCCCAATAAATATCCATGATGGGCCCATTGAATTGTGGCTCGCGATCCTCTGAATATACAACACGTGGCAAATTGTGGGCCACGCAACCCAAGATTTTACCATAAGGCGTTGTTTGACGAGGAACTGATGCAAAATATGACAAAGTCAAACCAACAAGCATGCTTGTAAAGAAACCACTCTTTCATCCTTCCTCCCTTTTTACAAGAATAAAACCTCTGTCGGTATGACAAAAAGGCCCATTAGGCCCACATTGACAGAGATGAGATAAAATAATAGTTTCTATTCTAACTGCAGAATCTAAATTCAATTGGGCCTTGCCGCCTTGGTTTTGATCCAGATACCCAATGATTGTAGCCTTGTAGAATCGAGGCTTGAAAAAAATGGTTTTATATTCAAAAGGAAAAAAAAAAGAAAACCCTTAATTCTAACCAAGTGGGAGTTCTCTCAGGTCCTGAGGAACAGTGGATGACGAGTTGGTGGGAGCAATTCAGGGTGCTGTTGAGTAGAGGTCTGAAGGAGAGAAAACATGAATCCTACTCGGGGCTGAGGATTTTTCAGGTCATGTCTGTTTCAATTCTTTCGGGTCTGCTGTGGTGGCATTCTGATATCTCACACGTTCAGGATCAGGTATTCTTTTGAAATTTCAGAAAAGTTGCAGAGTTCCTCTTCTTTCAAGACTAATCCAGAATTTAATTTGCTAAAACTATTCTTTTTTTATTTAATTTTTAAATCATGAGCTTATGGGTTGTATATTTGACACAGGGTGCCAATTCTTGACCCGCTCCACCAACCAGCCCATTTTGAGCTTGGGTTGGCCATTCTCAATGCAATTTGAACCTGACTAGACCTGGTTGACCTGATCAACCTCAACCCCACCCCCACCCCCTTTCAACAGAACCAGGGTGACCCATGTCTTAACTATGAAGTTGTTTCACTGCCGTGCTAACTTCATCTTATTCAAATTTCCCAATATTTTCTTTAGAAAGAAATACAAATCACAACAAGGATATTTGTATTTTGAACTAGAAAAAGTGCAATTTAATTCCTCATATATGGAAGAGACAGACCATCTTTGGTGTTTGGTACAGAGCTAAGCCCTGCTGAATTACTTTATTATCTTTTATTTTCATTTCCTCACATTGCATCTCATCTATGTAATACATTGAGAGCCATTCAGTTGTCCTTTTAGCTACAAATTTGTTCTACTTGTCAAGTCAATATATATAGGATACTAATTCAACCAAGCTCCATGGTCATCAAGCTTCTTTTCAATGGCAGGTGGGACTCCTGTTCTTCTTTTCCATATTTTGGGGTTTCTTTCCCATGTTCAATGCCATATTCACTTTCCCTCAAGAGCGACCGATGCTGATCAAGGAACGCTCCTCGGGAATGTACCGTTTATCATCCTACTACTTTGCACGAATGGCTGGGGATTTACCAATGGAGCTTGTGCTCCCAACCATCTTTGTTGCTGTGACATACTGGATGGGTGGTCTGAGGCCCTCCCCTGTCAACTTTATGCTAACCCTCTTAATAATTCTTTACAATGTGCTAGTTTCTCAAGGACTAGGCCTTGCCCTTGGGGCCATTGTAATGGAAGTGAAGCAGGCAACAACCTTAGCTTCGGTTACTATGCTTGTGTTCCTCCTAGCTGGTGGGTATTACATTCAACACATTCCACCATTCATAGCTTGGTTGAAGTATTCTTCCTTTAGCCACTACTGTTACAAGCTTCTAGTCAGAGCACAATACACAGAAGATGATTACTACAACTGTGGAACTGGGGTCCATTGCAAGATAATGGACTTTCCTTCTGTAAAGAGTTTAGGTCTTGATAACAAGAGACTGGATGTGGCTGCTTTAACAGTGATGCTGGTGGGATATAGGCTTATGGCTTATGTAGCCCTGAGAATCGGACAACCTCATTAATCATGATAACCAGGACAAGAGACTGAAGGTGAACTTGATGCTACCGAAAATGAGACAAAGTGTTCCAAAAAATTGACTAGAATGTCATGAGTTCTAAGGCTGAGTGAGATTCATGTTCATGGAAGCTGACAAATCTTGACAAACATAATTTCTATCAAGTTGGGAAAAATATGTTTTGTGATGTTGCCTTTAATGTCATTTAAGATCTGTTTTGGGACTCTTCTTTCTTCCTTAGGCCTCTTTATTGATGTCATTTTGTTTTGTCTGTGAAGCTTTTCCTTTTCTACTAAAGACAAGAATGAAAAGGTTAATAATAAAGTAAAAATATAAAATAAATCTTAATTAGGAAAAGATGATAGTTATCCATTTTATCAAAGAATCACCAAGATTCTCTTTCTTTACTGTTAATCACACTTTTGTGATGTAAAAGTACTGGCTTAGAGAAGAGAATCCATACAGAGAAAGATATTAAAAAAAAAGTATTGGCTTGGATTGAAGAACTGCCTCCCTTTAATTTTCAACCAACCCAGATATTGCTTTATTTGTCAGGTGAAGCGGTTAACTTTCAAAATTCCTGGTACAACCATAAATTCAAGTGATATGAACCAAAAGAAAATTTATGTTATAACATTAATACCCTTCTCAGCTCTCCTCTTCCATGGTGTGACTTGGATGCACAAAAGTATATCATTTCATATTTATAAGGTGCAACAATGTGTTCGAAGAATGTTAATCATGCTCAACTGGTGATCGTTAAAGGAATAGAAATTAACCTCAATAGTTCTTTTTCCCATATTATCAAGTGAGTTCGGCTTCGGTCAGTGCAATGCCCGTTCGAACAGCCTTTACATCCTTGCATTTGGGAATATCTCCATACTTATGTGCTTTATTTCATGGGGGAATTTTCCCAATGCAAGGTTTCAAGAGGCTGTTTGAATAGGCGTTGCACTAACCGAAGCTGAACTCATATCAAATTATCAAATAGATGCTTTTATAAAACCGAAATGCTGACTCTTGGAAGAGGAAGACCATAGGCGATTTCAAGTTAAAATAAGGAAATTCCACAATCAAGAAAAAGGTAACTGATTAGTGATTACCCAACTAGTTAAAGTATGTTTGAAGAATGTTGGAGAATGCTGCTAAGGGATGGTTTAGATAACAAAGTTTGTAATTGTTCCATTTTTTTGGGTGTGTGCAGAAAGCAATTCACTAAATCCCATTATTTATCCATAAGTAAACAGAGGCCTTATTTTTCATTTCAATTTATAAATAATTCCATGTGATTCATAATATGGTAACATAAATAATTACTAAAATTCAATGTTATTATACAAATATGGGAGCATCAAAAGACATTTCTTTAAATAATGTTCACAAAATAAAATGAGAAATATTACTCTCTTATTTCCTTTTATTGTGCATTGCCAGAATGAAATCAATAGATTCAAAAACACTTGTAAATTTATGAGCTCATAATACACTAGTAATCAATCTTAATTGTTAACCATAACTAGTTTGGGTTTGTAGTACCTCTTTCTTCCATTATCCTTCATCTGTGTATGATATGCTTTAACCTCCCCAAGCTTGTTTAGATCTTGATCCTGAAATCCGAACAGCCTCATGCTTTTCATTCCTCCAAAGATTACAGGCTGGGTTTGTTTACAAATTGGAACTGATAATAGAGTCCTAGCTTGAACTAGCTGTTAATTTGCTATTACATATATATTAAGTTCCTTATGACTTTTAGGCTGTAAATTGCTGTCTAAAATTCTGAAACTGTCTTGGTACTTCCAAAGATGATGCACTGATGCACATGTCAGGGTTGCATATTGTACCAATCCTCATTTTGATTAGTGACATTCACCATGGAACTTCATTCAAAAATCTCTTCAAACTGTTAATCCAAAAATTCTTATCAAAAGAGAAAAGAAATAGTTAAGTGGTGTCTCTCGCCTTTGAATCAGTACTTAATCAATTGTCCTGTTGGCCAGTTGTTGCATCTCATGCATTGGACCTCACCTCCCCAGTTGGAAATGAAAGGTCTTCCTTTCTTCTTTAATAGAGCATTATCATCACACGGAAGGAATGAGCTGCCCTGGCCTGGGATGCTATAGGCTTATCCATTTTGTCAATCAATTTTGGTTCTCTTTAACCATATCTTGGAATGAACTATTGGTTTTTTAACAATTGGATGAGTCTTGGGCTCCCAGTGTTAATACATCTACTGTGGTGGATTTAGATTTGTGGAAAGAGATATCCAGTTCAAGAATAATGTTTTAACATATCAACTTCATGACCAAGTGTAAACAGTGGGCGATGACACTCAAAACTTTTGAAAATTTTGACTGGTAGAGGCCCCTCTCTTGTGGAAGGTAATGCTAAATTCCGAGGAAAGGAATGCATGGTCCAGCTTTAGGTTTTTACTCCCCTTTCCCTTCATCAGAGCAAACCCATAAAGCAGGAATTAAACTCAATTTGGTCAGCCTAACTCTATTATTGTTAACATCATGTGTAAGCTAATTCTCTAGGTGAATTAACTAAATCTTTGGCCGACTTCAGAAGTTAACATCATGTATGAGTATGTAACAGAATATGAATTCAGTCATTTCCTGTTTCACTTTGAAATGATTAACTATTACATAATAGAATCCTAGAAACAGAGTAAATAACCTGTATTTACAAGACTTGATCTTTCACCTTCAATCAAAGTACTTTCATGTCAAAACTACAATAATGACTCCAATGGTTGTTAATCATGATGAAAATGGGCTTAAATTTTCAGAGTTTTATTTGGGCTTTCGGGAATTCCTAGATGACTAAGCAAGTTTATTTGCTTTACTTTATTGTGGGTCTTCTGATATAATCATCCAGTATAGCCTCTGCTAACCTTACCTGGAAGACTTGAGTAGTGTAAGGTTTAAGTAAATCAAACTGAGGTTAGACCTGGTTGAGCATATTGTTTAGATTCTCCATTGATTGATTGCAGGTGTAATTCTTTAGTAAATATTCAGGATAAGCATGCCTTTGATTG
The DNA here is from genome assembly GCF_056320005.1 of Nelumbo lutea. Classification (NCBI taxonomy): domain Eukaryota; kingdom Viridiplantae; phylum Streptophyta; class Magnoliopsida; order Proteales; family Nelumbonaceae; genus Nelumbo; species Nelumbo lutea. Next base: position 21,327,096 of record NC_142686.1, on the reverse strand, counting down.
ATTGTGGGTCTTCTGATGTATGGTCCAGCTTTGGACTCGAATAAACAGATCCTGCAATTAATGCATTCTCGCAGGAAGATCTATCCGTAGAGATATCTATCTACACAGACATCACTATAGATGCCTTAAGAGTTAAGATAGACTTTCTGAGGAGATGTGAATGGAGCATCTTATACCATACCATTCATCTTCCCTCCATTTCATATTATTCCATTCTCTTTCGTCCCATCCTTTTCTAATCATCTTTCTTGTTAGTGATTCTAATTCCATGTCATAACGGTGTAGGCAACCATAAATAGAGCTTGACCTGGAGAAGGCAATACTCGAGACCAACAAGGTAGCCAACCTTCTTCACTCCTGATTGTGTAAGAGTGTGTTGTGCGCTTGACCCTTGAGAAGAATGGCATCGATGAAGGCTGAGAGACCTCCTGTAAAGACTAATGAGGGTGCACCCAAAGCTCCGGCCTCCAAGCCGGCCCCGAAGAAGGCAGAGCAGAAGCCTCGGGAGCCTAAGAAGAAGGTATATACATACGTGCATGCAATGCATGGCTATGATGGTTGTGACTTTAGTCTTCAGATTGCTGATGTAGTTGTGTTATTCTTCTTTGTTTTGCTGTTAATCTACGCTAACTTCTTTTTGAGACTTGAGACAGAAGACTGTAATAGCAGCTTAGGCCAACTGGTTCAAACTGGGAGTCTGGGATGGTTCTGGTCTTTATAGTTCCAGTCGTTACTTGGGTTGTGTTTGGTTTGACAGGAAGTAAAAGAGAAACAGGAAGTTGAGGAAAGTACCTAGAGGTGTAAATTGGGCTGTGCTGGGCGGAACGTTACGACCCGTGGGCTGAGTCAGGCTGTGCTTTTCTCCCTTGGGCATATTTTGGGGAATCAGCCCGGCATGGACCATGGCCCGAGCCCATGTGGGCCCGTTCCATGCCATGGGCAGGGCTGGTTTGTGGGCTGAGCCTTGGGCCAGACCGGGCCAAACCATGTTTTTTAATTTTTTGAAAAAATAATAAAAAAATTAACATAAATAAAAATATATACAAAAAAGGATCTTAAAATTTTATTTTATATGAATTTTGATGTATACAATTGTTTATATATATAATGATAAAATGAAATAATACAATAAATTTAAAAATAACATATATATATATATATATCTATTATATAATATATACATATACATATTATATATTATATATAATTTATAAATATGTATATAGGCCATGCTGGCATGCAGGCCGTGGGCGACATGGCCTGCTCAGTCATGTCATACCGTACCGGCCCATGGATCTGAAATCCTAGGCCAAACACAGCCCAAATGATCATGTCATGCCTGACATGACTCACAATCCATCGTGTCAAGGTCATGTTAGGCCGGTTCAAAATCATGTCCCAATGGCACGACCTGATTTAGACCTCTAAAAGTACCTGAGACATTTCACAAATCTTGTTAAGAACTTTCCCTCAGTTTTTTGTTTCTCTCTTTAGTTTCTTTAGAAACAAACATAGCCTTTGAGGGTAGTGTTCTCTAAACCTCCTTAGAAACTTTATTAGTCTAATTATGAATCTATAATCCGATCCAACTGAGCTGGATTTGGATCTCAAAAACACGATATCTTTTTACAATCGGATCTTATAACTAGCATATGTTGGTTTTATTTGAAACTAATTAACATATGTTTGTTAGAAATGTTATTTCAAGTATTGTATTTTTCACTGGGGCTCTGTTTTTTGATGGGTTCTAGCTAGGGTCTGTTTGCTCCTCAATAAGGTGGACTTAAAATTTTCAGGCAAAATATTTCTGCCATTATTTTCACCTATTTTACAGTGAAAACTTTGAGGGTGGGGGTGTTCTCCTGAATTGTCTTTCTTGTTGTGGGTTTTCAAAAAGAAAAGGCAAATCAAAATTATCCTGTTTAAAAACAAATCGGTTCTCAAAACTGAAAACAAACAAAAAAATAAGTATTGTTTTTCTAAAACTGAAAACAAAAAAATAAGTATTGTTTTTCTAAAACTGAAAAAAAAAAAAAAAAAAGTATTATTTTTCTAGCTTGAAGAATATGTTTTCATCTGTGATTTGACACCATGTTTCACAAATGAAATATTATTTGTACTCCAAATCCAACCCCTTTACAGCTCTTACCCAAAAGTTATGGAGTCTGTGTATTGGCAAAATGTGTTGGTTCAGCTCCATAGTCCATAGCGGGTGAATCAGCCCAGGATTGAAGTTGAACAAAGGCTGAATTTGGAACCAGTTTGGATAGTCCAGTACACAAGACTCTAAGAACCCAAACTTGAGAACAGAAAACTGGGCCGGGTTAGTGGATCATGTTAAGAATTATCCCTTCTCACAAGACCCTGTCTACATTTTTTTCTTTTGGGATGATCCTGTTTACATATTTATGGCTTTGCTATTTGATGATTTTGTAGGCAAAAAGTGCCAAACCTGCAGCAAAGAATTAACTAGAGGGATGAACTTATAAGAAGATGGCTAGAGTGCTGAATATGAAGAGTGTTCATCACCAAATGAGTTATGGCCGTCCCTCCTTATTAAATATATTAGTGTGAAAGTTGGATCCTGTATTTCCATGTACTTTGCTTATTAGGCTCAGCCTAATGAAATAAAAAAAGAAGCATATACTTAAAGAGTGAGCTATTATTTGAACATTTCTAATTTCTACCTGCTATTACTGAATTCATCTAATAATGTCAAATAGTGGGTCGGGTTAAGTGGTAAATCCGCATTAACCCGATCTTATCAGGTTAGGGTTGAATTATTCGGGATTTGGGTCAGAGTGGACCAGCGCCGGACCCGAGCCATTTTCATATTGCAGCCTTGAAATCTTTGTTTATATGGGCTTGGTTGAGTACAACTCTACTATATGTGAAACAGGTTGGGTCGGGTTTGGGTTGAACTTGCATCCGGTCAAGTTTGGATTAAGCTAAGCACATACCGAACCCGACCCATCCCTAAATATTTGATCACTCTTGTATGGGGAGTAGTAGGAAGTTGCTGGTTGGGTCAGGTTTAGAACGGCCAGCCCAGCCCAAACCCAACCCATCCCTAAGTGTAGATGGGTAGGGATGAAAATGGATTGGATTAATTGAATTCAAAACGGGATATATCTGAATCCGATCTCACAATGTAAATCCAAAATCCTATATTCGATCCGGATCTATCTGACGATCAGATGGATCTTACAAAAGGCTAATTCAAATTTGAATTCTTTTAGGACATTATTTATGATTAAGCAGTAAAATGGGAATATACATGCCTTATTACAAATCAAATTATAAATATAATATAATATATTTATATTACAAAATTAATTTATAAAAATACACACACACACACATATATATATATATATATATATATATATATATATATATATATATATATATATATTGATCAAATCTAGAAAAATAGGATCAGATTCTAATTCGAGTTGATCAAGATCCGATCTGTTTTAAACCCCTAGATGGGTGGATCTAACTACATCTCAAACCTGATATAACCTGGACCAAAGAAAAGTATGTAAGTAGTTAATGAAGACTCCCCTTTAAAACTAATTAAGATATGAAATTCACTCAAACTAATTTATAGTAATCTTGATTTTATTAAACTATCAAATTATAAATTGATTTATTTGCTTTGTTTTGTTATGAAGTGATTTCATTTTAGATATTGAAAATTGCATTTATTTATTAGAAATAGCTTATTAACAAGATTTAAATTATATATTTATTATTACTTGTACAATTTCTATGTAACTATCTAGTGCCTAAATTCTTTCTTTCTCTTCAATGTGCAAAGTTAAGGGTACACAAATCCCCAAAGGTTAAAGTCAGTTGCCCAGTTGGTCTTGAATTTACTTTCCAAGGGTGCTGCTTTTTTGAATTCACTTCGTTGTGGGTAGCATGCGACCACAGTCGCATCAGATCCTTTCCCCTCCCAACCTCTCTCTCTCTCTCTCTCCCTGGATAACCACCTTAAGATTCAATTCAAAGAAAGAAAAGCAATGAAAATTGTGAATCTGTACATATTTCAGAAGCAATTTGACTAAATCAAAATTGGGTGTCTAGCTTCCAAAATTTGTCATTCACACGTTAGAATTGTATAGAGATTGACTAAAAATCAAAATTAATTGGGTAGCTTCCACAAATTGTCATACATTCGACTCGCATAAGATAATGGAAATTTCTTCCATCGAGCTTTAGCTGCATGAATCTGTTAATCATCTGGTTTGGTACAGATTCACCAAACTAGTTTCACGTAGATCAGCTTAAATTGATCAATGCGCCATTCACTGTGCTGTACAGCCTCTGAATCTTCTCTTTAACAACGATGACAAACTTTCTACTTTTATCTTCTTTAATTCCTCTTCATAAAACTTACAGATTAATAATCAAATTCTGAACAAAACTGGGCTCTCCAGTACTGAACCACAGACCCCACTTTGTAACCAAAAAACAACCAGAAAATATAGGCCAGAGAGTAGACGACTCACTGCCGGTGTTAGCAGTCTCGGCTAATTTCCGAGCGGCGGCGACCTCCATGGGAACGAAAACAATGGAAAGCAAGAGGAAGAAAATGGTAAGAGAAGCTTTGCCTTTGATAGCCATATTGTTATGGTTCTGTGACTGGTTAATTTATATAGAGATGAGAGCTAGGGTGGTGGTGGGACTGGTGGTAATTAAGTTAGAAAATTGAATGATGATATATTAATTCTATCATCAAGATATATAGATAGATTTCGGTCTTTACTTGGTGCCTTACAATCTTTCAAAGTTCTATCCCCCATATTTGACCAGGGTCCCCAACCATGGAGATGAACTTATGGCTAGTGTCATTAGTTGAGGCATGTTATATGATAATACAAAGTGGAGTGTGGATGTGCTGCTAGATTCCAATCTGATGGCAAGAGGACCTCCATCAGATAAGATGTGACCCGCCTATTTGAACCTTTTCTAGTCATTTCCAAATCATACTAATAGCCAATGACACATTTCAAATCCTACTTGATGGCCAACGAAGGTTTTCAACAAAGGCAGCTTCGTGGACAGAATGCTGAATCCACGAGGAAATCAAAAACTTGAAAAAAAAAAGACTTGACTCCTTGGGTCAACCGAGTCAAGTCAATAACAAATAAATACTTATTAAATAATAAATAATAAAATTTTGGATGAATTACAGACTGCCTCCTCCGACTTTAGTGGTTGCAATAGAGACCCACCTTGAACTTTTAAATTTCAGCACTTTGCCCCCACCATTGGCATTGTGTCAATTAACTTTAGAAAAGATTCTTATGTGACTGCCATGTATATGCTTGAATATTTCTGAAGCCATAAAATCCCCTTATATCATTTTATAGAAATTTGATAAAATAAAAAAAAAACAAAAATTGAAGGAAAAGTAGGAACATGTAGGAAATACAAGAAATGGTGGATTTAAAAACAAATTGGTGACCAAATCGGTCAAGGGTCCGGTTACCGGTTCGAATGGTCCGACCGTTCGACTCGAATGGCCGGCTCGTTCTGACAAAAAATTAAAAAATTAAAATATTAAAAAACGGTTAAAACAGTTTGAACAGTTAACCAGCCGGTTCAGCGGTTTGCTGACCAAAATCAACTGTTTTGAGGGAAAAAGCAGTTTTGGAGGAAAACAAAACCGGTCAAGTGACCGGTTCCCGGTTTTTCTGATCCGATCGTCCAGTCCGGTCCGATTTTAAAAACAATGCAAGAAATGCAGTGAAAAGAAATGAAGAAAAATACACAAATAAAACAAAATAAAATGAGGAAATTGCAGAAAATACAAAAAAATATAAAAATACAGAAACACTAAAAATACAACAATTATGACAAAAATACAGAAAAATGTAGATAGAGACAAAAAATAAAGTGTAGAAAGAAAAAAACACAATTTGTGAAAGAGGTTTTGTTGCAAAGAGGAAAAAATTATACTCCTCAATATCGAGTAATTGTAAATTCCATAAATATATAAATATCACTATGCCAAATAAGTAAGAAAAAACCTATAATCTCAGAAAGACATGACACCATAAAGGCTTTGAACAATCAAAACTCCCTATGAATTCTGATGAAAACCTATCTGATTGGTTACCAATTTTACGGTGTTGGTTGATTGGTTATAAGTTTTTCAGTATCATGTCTTTCTTGCATCATAGTTGAACCCCCTCCTAACATGTCTATCATGAAGAAAAGAAAATCAGGCTAAAAAAGTTAAAAAGGGTAAATTATAAATACCCCCTTGTACTATAGGGTCAGTAAAAAATATCCCCTTGAACTTTCATTTGTGACAAAAACCCCATTGAACTTTCACTTTGCAACAAATACCCCCTAACTGTTAAATCAGATGATGGGATGTATTAAATTATCAAAATACCCACTTGAACTTTCCTTATTTTTTTGTCATTGCCCTTTTCTCTTAGACCCTAATTGACAAGAAGTACCTCCATTTTCTCCAAACAAAACCAGCTAAAATAACAAGAATCATTCCACGGGCATAGAAAAAAAAGTTTTTATTTTTGTTACTCTTGATTCATTAATATTTCACTGATATGAATGTATTTCTTCATCTTAGAATATAAAAAATATCCATTCCTTTCTCTAATAAATCAAGAAAAAACAAATGAAACCATAGATCTATATCTATTAGAAAGAAAGAAACCTCTAACATTTCATTTGAATATTGAACCCAACCAGAAATCTACAAGAATCTATTGGAACAAACAGAGGACTTCAATGTTATATTTAAAAAAACTAATCAAATCATAAATCATTCAAATAAGTAAGAAAAGGATAGTTTGGAGATTTAAAAAATGTAAACATCTGAATGAGAATCTTTTTTTTTTTTTGAACTTAATTGACAGAACTCTATCAGAGGGATATTTCACGCAATAGGCAAAACATGTTTATGGTGCCTGTCAATATTTAAAACCTTGACTAGGCAAAGTTAGGAATCCGCTGAGGGGGCCGTTTGGTAACTGCAGCTGAACTTATCGAGCAGAACTAAATAATCAATGCCATACGCTATGCAATTGTAGGGAATCAACTTTCTCATCCTCTCTTTTGCCCAAAAAAAAAAAATAAAAAACAAAGTTTCTCATCCGCTGTTTCAAATTAATTGATTGAAGATTTATATATTTGATCGCTGCCTCTATCAGTCTAGCTCATAAAAAATTAACACAAACTTCTTTTTCTGTATATCTTTTCATTGCTTACTCCACATCTTGTTCCAAATACAAGCTGACTGATGATAAAAAATCCATATATTCAGTAACATTTAGTACTACTTTTTCTACACAGCATTAATACAAACCATATTGCAGCCTCATAATACCCTCCAAATCAACAATTATTCTAAGCCCAGGACCATGCCTGCGGGCACCAAGTTCATTATTCCATTACAAGCTGTTCTACCTTCTGAAGTGGTTAAACCCTAATGGGGTCACCCGGATAATAGACCGTGACCGGAGGGGCTTCGACCGTTCGATGACCGTTATCAGCGTGTCCATGGTTGTGGCTCTTCTCTTCTGCAACAACATATATAATGGAATGAGTATATTAAGAATGTTGTTTGTCAAATGAATCAGTATATAAAACATTATACCAGCAGTTGCATATTGCATGTTAATTTCAAACTGAGAAATTTGAATTGATGACTAATACTCACTGGAGTAAGGAGATGCATGAACTACAACAGGGGTGCTGTGTTCGGTTTTCTTGACTGTGGGTGCTTCAGCCAATTCCCTAGCTGCTGCTGCTAGTTGGGATGGGATGAAAACAGCAGAGAATAGTAGGATGCAAATGACAAGAGAAACCTTCTGAACCATTTTGTTGCAGAGAAAGTTAATAAGATGATGAGATAGAGATTAGATGAGATGAGATGGCAAGAGGGTTAAAGCCATCACCCCTATTTATACACACACGGTTAGAGGGTCTGTTTGTGTACTGTGTGCTTTGGTATGCTTTCAACTCCATCTCCTCGTTAATCAGGTAGACTCATTGACAAGTATATGTCAAACTGAAAACCCACATTCACGTTGTCCAGAAGCTTTGTATCAGTCTTTAAAATAATTAATAAACATCAGGGATTTTCATGAAGAACTTTCCCTCAACTTTCAAGCCAAATATAAAATATAACCTTGATTATTCAATCGCAGTGATGGGTCAAACTTGACTCGCTTGTTATTTCTCAGTGTCTTTCTTGGTAAAAGGAAAACGGGTGTGGTTGGTTTGGTCTTCAGTGGGTCCAATAGTAAAGTTACTGCAGTGCCCATCTCTTATATTTCGGGGGAACCAATACGACTATGGGCTTTATGGTCAATACGCTACAATATTTGGTAAACAACGTGTATATGCAACTCCTGGAATTCTTTCAATGTAGACAAAGAAAGACGGGACCAGTGGATCGAAAAGACTTCCATTTGAAGAAGTTGCGAGAGTTGCCTAAAGACTTGGTTTACTGGTATTCTTCATTTCCTTCATGCAACTCTTGAATTTTCTCCGCCCAATAACGCGAAACCCTTGTGAACATATATATCCAACTTAATTTCTGTCTTATGAATTAAGCCAAGAATACAAGAATTGAACACACAGTAGTCATGCTGTTTGGTATTTATTAGCTAGCCCACCGATCGATGAACATACTTCCAAACCTGAACGTTTCACATTAGAAATTTCTCTTGACCTCATCATATATTATTAATGGTCAATACAAAGTCTTTCTACATCATCATAGTTGCTTTACATCTTATTCAAATACAAACCAATTGATCCATGGGATCGAAAACAGCCACATTCTCATGAACCCCATAACTCAAAACTCCCAGTCTTCATCGGCGACTAACGGGATCATCCGGGCCATAGATTACTACTGATACTGGAGGAGCAGCTAGGGTAGTTCCGTGGCTGTGATCAGCATGCCTGTGTTTGTGTCTTTCCTCTTCTGCACCAAACATGGAGGGTGTATTAAGATCCACTTTCACCAAAAAACACTACCATATCTGTATGACGAGCAATCAAAATTAAGCAAACCATTTTGAGTTAATGACTGCTACTCACTGGAGTGGAGGGACACATGACCCACAAAAGAACTGTGCTCAGTTTTAGTCACTGTGGGCGCTTCTGCTAATTCCCGAGCAGCTATCTCCGAGGGGGCTAAAAGAAGCGAAAATAAGAGAATGCAGATGGTGATGGCAACCTTCTGAAGCATCTTCTTCCTGTTCCTATCAGTTCTCACACCTAAGGACTAAGAAATTAATACTGGTGAGATGAGAAAACCATTAATCTTCAGCACTATTTATGGTTGGAGCTTTTGTCAGCTCTATCCTCTAGGACATGTTGACTCTGAAAACGCCATTCATTCCGAGTCCAAATCAACCTACTTTCACACGTTGCTTATAACTTTGGTAGCCAAAAGATGCATGTAATCTCCCCATTTATGGCTGGTTGGTGGGGGGCGGGGGACTGGTGAGACGGTGAGTTATTGAGCATATTAATGTACAAATCCTGGATAAGAAGTGATGGATTTGGTCTTTAACTCTTAAGTGTTGACCTCTTATATTTAGACAAGACCTCGGAAATAGCCATTGTCCACACTTCAAAGAACCTGCATCAATATGATGGCATATGGCTACACCGTTACGGAACCTCGTGTGGACAGTCATCTGGGTTGAAGACCAAATGCAAAGAGACACCATGAAAAGGAGGAATTTTTAATTTTAAGAGATGAAAAATCAATTATCAAGAAAAAAAGAAAAGGAGACGAAATAGCATATTTGGATTATTTTTTATTTTGGCTAAATCAACGCATCAATTGTAGACGGCACTCTTCACACCACAGAACCAAGAACCTGATGTTGCAGCATCATCAACGTTGGAAAATACGATCCTTAATCCATTTTTTGGCTGAAACTTGTCTCATGAATAGCCCTTGGAAGGTCCAAGGTAAAATACTTGGGTAGGGGTGTCAATGGACTGAGTTTGGGTTGGACCCATGCCAATCAAAATCAATTTGAAGGGACCACCAATAAGACATATTGAATTGGACCGGTCTAGATTTAACGGTCCAAATTATTTATTGGATTAGATTGGGCCTGGTCCATTTGTAATGGATTTATATTGGACTGGGTTGGATTGAAGCAATATTGAGTTCATTGACATTAGATAACAGTATGGATGTTATTGGACCAGGTTTGGGTTGGACCCAATCTAAACTAAACCAATTTGAACAGTTTGGACAAGTCCTCATTGGTCCAAAGTAAGCATTGGATTGTAAGATTGGACTTGATCCATCTGTAATAGACTCGTACTGGACCAGATTGGATTGGACCAATATCCGGTCCATTGATAGAGCCCTACACGTGGGGCCCCTTTGGCCTCTGACAATGTTGCCACATGGACTGATCTTTCTTAGGTCATTTAGCAATTTCCAAACGACCAGACTAAAGGGTCTATTCCCTGGTAATAGAAAGAAAAGGTTCCTAATCGGTTCAATCAAGCTCACTCTCTACAGCATACCCCATTCTGCACATGTGATAACCAGTCAACCACAAAATAAGTAACCAGACAATGTTGGCAGTTCTACTAGCCACTAGGGCTGAGGCTGTATACAAGACTTGAATTGAATAACATTGAAGTGAAGGAGATTCTCAAAACATTGTAAGGTGGATTAGGAAAAACAGTGAAGGGACTTGGCATTGCAGTCACATATTAAGAGAATTTAAGTATCATAGAAAGGTAGATAAGTTATATTAGAGTAAAATGGATACCAAGAAAGCCACCACCTTTGCTGATTCACTTGCAAGACATAGAGAACGAATGTTTTGGGGTCTCACTATCGGGGAGATTTGTAAAATGCTTGAAATGTAAAGGGGCTAGGTAATAGGTAGTGAGGACCAGACTAAGCTAATTCCACATTTCTTGTACATAACATTTTTTATGAAGAGTAACCAGACAAAATGGTAATAAGTCAAAGAATAAATATATCTGTAGACGCTATAAATCATCTAGCACTATGTACAAAGATGGAGAGAAACTAAAAGTAGAACAATACAATTGTGGGCCAATGTGTCAGAATTTTGCAATCATTCTTGAAACTGAGATTCTTAGAAGGGGCTGACCCTACGAGCCAACTGCAACATGCATTCAGGAACAAGGCGTCTCCTTGGAGGTGCAGCTGCATCTTTAGCGATGGCTTCTGCATCACCTGCATGAATGACAGCAACTACATCCTCAAGTAATTGATCTTTACCACCTCTCATGGGATCCTGCATACACACAAGTTCAAGGAACTTAATTTTACCAAAACACCTTTTCCTTTTGCATGAAAAGAAATATGGAAACTTCATGATAGCAAGTATCTACTCTAGTGCATCCGTCTTGTAAATGGAGGTTTTCACTTGTATCTGACTGCTACTACCAAGCACACGGCCAAAATAGGACAATCAAAGAAAAGCACTGCTGATTTGGTTATCCCCTCGGACTTCGAGAAATAGCCCAATTATGTTTTGCACCTTCAGAAATGGGTGCTTCTGCCATACTTCAGTCTGGACTATAGCCATTCAGAAACAGCTAGCAGTTCAGTCAAGTCCTTAAACTATTGGAAGAATAGTAATACAACATCTAGTATGATTATTTAAACTATATCCATCAGGGATTTCCCTTTCCAATTTTATGGTCAAGTTCAATTAATGATATGGTTCATTCCCTAACTCAGAGAAGCTGGGTGAAACTTTTGGACACTTGAATCTTGATGTGAAGGAGAGAAATGTAGCAAGCAAATGTTGCAAAGATATGCACTGCTAATACCATTAAGTTTTTAATAGTACAAGTTTAGTTCAGACTGAAGCCACTTGACTTGTTGATAAAAGAGCAAAAGCTTGAATGCTACAAGACAATGCAAAGGGTCATTACCCAATGCTAGCCCTGACTATCCAGGATCCTTGGATAAAGACCTTACCTTCATCATTTACTTGCACAAAGTGCCTGTTCTCAGACATGAACCCGCTCTCATGCTTGTCAGCCCAAGATTTTACCATTCCACCAAGCAACATTCTGCAATATATGCAGTTATTTTCCCATGGAGCTTAAACCAAAACTGATTCTCTCTTTGGCAGGTTGAGTGCCAGAAGCTTCCTTTGATCATAGATGTTTCCCCTATGATTATTTCATTAAGTTCTTTGGCAGTTATTTTCTCATGAAGCTTAAGCCAAAATTGAGTATCTCTTTGATTATCTCATATGACATTTATTTGCCCTATTATAATATGAACTACTAAGGTCAGAAAACTTCCTATCATTTAATCTACAAAGTTACAGAATCACCTTAAGCAGCACAAGATATAAGAATGCTCCAACAACATTTTGAAACTAAAATTTTAGTTCAGCAATATAGGGGCAAAAACTGGTATTTATCCTGACCTGAAGAAACACATCTGTGTGTGTTTTTCCTGCATACAAAATTACTTCAGCTTGACATCCGGCTCCCCGAAGAGATTCTGCAAAGGATTTACTGCATGGAGGAACATGATACTATCTGGTATTAGCATGTGAATCACTTTATCTGTCAAAATGAAGAAAAACTAAAGATATCTAATTATTTTAATGTCCAAATGCCACTCAAAACAGTCAACATCGAAATGCCTACTGTTACAGACTAAGATATGAGGCAATTACATTACTTTTTCCTTCTAAAATGCATAATGACATGCTGGAACTATCTTTTTTGGTTGGACATGTATTGAACATTTCAATGGTAAAGCATGCAAGCTGTATTCACCAAGCAATCACGATCAACTTAAACTCTACCTAGAATATTGGAAGACAATTGGCTCAAAAGTAAATCATTATCTATTTTATTGGTTATATGCATGGCAAAACTTCTAATGACTGGAGATCAGTAACAATAATGAGTTTTTATAAAAAGCACAGGGTGCCCACTACCCACCTCCACCAGGATCTGCTGATTCAAGAATATGGATGTAGGACAAATCAGAATTTTTGTTGATACCTTTCTTCTAATAGTTGAATTCTTTGGGTTCTGATTCTTTTCTCCACAAGGAGATTTGGGGGCATCCTGTTTCTTTAAGGTGTTGTTTATGGTGTGGAGAACAGTCTTGGGTAAGTACCTTACAAGAGTCAAATTGTTGAGAAGGTATGGAAACTTCTCTGATCAGAACATCTATTTATGCAATTCCCTTTAAGCTCCAAATAATATTTTTTTGAATCCACTACATATTAATTGGTTTCTCTCCATCCACAATCCATTATAGGAAAGACAAAATTAATTGTTTAAGTAAAAGAGGCAAGGTTAACTGGAGAATCCTTCCCTTTGCAATTAAATGGCCAATTTGGCCTGCAAAAAATGTGTGTATATTTGAGAACATTTCTCAGAGAAGATGACGCTTAGAAGGCAGCAGAACAATGTATTCTTGTCTATCTGTGATTAACAGATTCAGGGATATGACACCCAAATCTTACTTCTTTTTCATGCTCTATTCATGTTTAGATGATCTTTATTTTTGTTTTAGCAGTTTTCATTTTGTGTGTTCAATCTACCATATCTATAGCTTCTTGTTGTACATGAACTAGTGTATTTTTTCATTCTTCAAAAAGATGCTTCAGTTTCCCTTTAATAGTCTTCAAGTTGAAATAAGTCAGAAAAACTTAGAATAGGGGTATTAATCAATAGCAATAGGAATGACAGGAAATAACATATTCATGGGAACAGCAGCCATGTAACCTACAAACCTGAATAAACAGTTAATCATATGTGAAATTAACATCAAACTATTTTGTCAATATCAAGAAGTTAATTTCAGGATATTAATAACCTGGAATCTGATGGTATGGAATAATCTGCAGTCCCATGGAAAAGGATAATACAAGGAAGGAGAGAAACTGCAGTTTTAAGGCTTGGGTCCTGCACCATTACTTCAGGTGAAACTCGTCGTAAGGATTGTTCCCCTTCCATTATGCTGTAATGGCATTTCAAAACCATAATTTCTATGAGATCAGCTTACCATAATTGCACAAATATCAACTAGAAAAATAGAAAGTCAGTACCGTAGGAAGATGGAACGGTAAAGTCCTCGTGTATGGAAGTGATCAACGAGATCAAATAAATTATAGCTGTTAAAAAACATGAAAAGAAAAAAAAATTAAAAATATAATAAGTGATTATAAACAAATGATAACTAAGAAAATAGTGGGCACTGAATATTGTTGACCAATATTCAAAAAGTGTATCTAGAATTACATATTGAGGAAGAAGAACTACATTACAAGAACACGGCACTCTTTAGATCATCCAGATTTATGCACCAAGTAGCATTCTCTCATAAACATGTCATGCGTGTTTGAACAATTGAGGATCAATTATTTGTTTGTAATGTACTAGAACCATTAGTAATATGCATAGTTGTCAAGGCAACGCCTAGGCGACAAGGTGCCCTTTGAGGCTCGCCTCGCCTAATCACCTAGCAGTTTTGTACTATGTATTGTAAAATACCTTTTTATTCTTTATTTTTTGACATTATAATTATAAAATAGGCAGTATTAAACTAAAATACTCATTTTGTGTGTTTATATACTAATTTGTTTTTATTATTTTCTTATTTGTTAGGATTTAATCAATACAAACATTGCCAAATGTTGTTGTAGGTACATAGTGGTCGCTAAGACCATCAAATTATAGAGGGTGTCAAACCAACACTACATGGATGCCTGCGATGAATCCATAACCCATCGCACATTTGCGGTAAGCCCATCGCATTTTTGCGATTACGATGAACTCATACTCGAAACTGGTCGTGATGAACATCGTCTAGCACGAATCTGCGTAAACCTTAGACATACATAAACTTGCGATAGAGCTTAGACACGCGCGAATCTACAATGATCTATAAAGAAGCATGCGGATCCGCGATGAACTTCGGACGCGTATACAGTTGCGATGAACCCGAAACCATTACAGAACCATAGAATCACAATAGATCAGGAATAAATGTCGATTACACGTATGTCTTTAAATCACGCATGCGTGTTTAATGAAAGTACGCCCACCAAACTATGACATCACCCGTGCCACGTTAGTATAATAAGGTCACATATGGAGAGAATCCGAAAGGGATAGGATTCTCTAATAATGCTCCCTTAATAGTCAAACAAAAGGAAAGATCTTCTTTCCTAACAGAAAATGAAATCTTTTCTTGATAGCCTTAACTTTTCTCTCTATAAAAGGGGAGAGCAATTCTTCCCCAGAGAGATACAACTTTGACCTAGGGTTTCTAAGAGGGAGGAAACTCCCTTCACTCCTCTCTTCTCCTCTCTTCCCTACATCCTCTGTCTTTCCCGCCACCATCTCCGGACATTCGGAGACCAACCCACCTCCGCCTTACCATGGTGCTTACAGCTGTATTGAACCCTCAAAGACTTTAAAACCTAAACCAATAAGTAAGGAAGAACTTAAAATTTTGTCTAATCAACACATTTTCTACTACTACTGTAAAGAACACTGATGTGGTCCCCACAGTGTTCGTATGGCAGCAACATTTCTGTTAGATATGACAATGTTAGTTGGTAGTTATTTCAGTTAGTTATTTCTTATTCTATTTGCCATGTAAGCAATAAGGGCAACTCAGCCCTTTTACAATTAGCCAATAGTTATAAATACTAAGAGAGGGTCGGTAGAAATTATGACCTCTCTCTTTTCTGAAACTCTCTTCGTGTACTTCTTTTCTTCCTCTCTTCTCTTCTTCTCTTCAATTTTTCATCCTTTTTCTCTTTTAATTCAAGACTGATTGTAGTCTAGATTGACTACTTGGTATCAAAGCCGACCTAGGAGCTCTTATGCTAATCTGATTAGGCCAATTGCATGAGAACCTCCTAGGTTTGGAAGCTTTTCAACAAGGAAGGAGGATTGACTGATTCTTGGAGGTTACTGTTAGTGTGCGACTGCTACTGAAGAGATTGTAGAAGTCTGGGGAGAGTTCCAGTAGTCAGGAAGAATCAGAAGAAGCTTCGGATCCTCAAGATTAGGGTTTTGCATCAACCAGAAGGTGGCGGCCAGAGATTTTTTCATAAAGTAAGCTTTTTCTTGTGATTTTGTTCAGAAAAGATCATCTTGGTTTATTCTGAGAGGTGCGGCTTCAGAATTTTGTGTTTTCTTTAGGGTTTTGAGAGAAAACCCCGAAATTCAGAATCGTTATTTGTTTCAGATCAGAATTTGAACTGGTTTCATTCAGAATTCTGTTTTTTATGTTCTTTGGAAGACCTAGGTCGGCTGTTATCAGTTGTTTGGGTGTTGTTTCTCCCATTACAGTAATTAAAAAAAGGTTTTTTTATTAATTCTTGATCAAGAATAGAGTTCAAGAGTCAAGAGGAAGGTGTTTTTGGAACTAACAATTCTGGTAACATGTCTGAGAATACTTTTCAGATTACAACAGTTAAGTTTGACGGATCAAACTACCTAGAATGGGCTCGATCGGCCATGATGGCCATTGGGGGTAGGGGAAAACTGAGCTACTTGTTGGGAGATGTGAAAGAACCAACTAAGGAGGACCAAACCTATACCAAATGGGTTCAGGAGAACTATTTGGTTATGACATGGTTGTGCAACTCTATGCAGCCACATATCAGCCGGAACTATTTGTGGGCGAAAACAGCTAAGGAAATCTAGGATGTCATGAAAGAGACCTACTCCCAACCCCTTAATGTTGCTAGGGCTTGTGAACTGAAATGTGAGGTTAACAACCTTAAGCAAGGAGAGAAACCAATCTCGTTTTACTTCACTACACTGAAATCTTTGTGGCATGAAATTGACCACCTAGAAACACTTGAGTGGGAAAGCCAGAAGGATGCACAGACTCATAGAAAGCAGGTTGAGACTAATAGGGTTTTTGAGTTCCTAGCTGGTTTGAATCCTGAGTATGATATTGTGAGACAGCAACTACTGACAAGAGACAGTGTGACCCTATCACAAGCCTACTCCTTAGTGCACAGTGAAGAGACTAGGAGAAAGGTTATGATGCAACATCAGCCCTTCCCACCAGCCTTGGCAACAACCAAACCTAAGTCTGGGGGTGATACGGAGAGAGATATAAAGAAGGAAGATGTAGATTTTCAAGACTGTTATTCAGTCTTGATCACTAAGAGATTTTAGGTTCGATGAGAAGAGAAAGTGAAGAAGATTTAGAAGAAAGAGTGATGGAAGAGCAATAGAACACAGATTTTGAGGAGAAGAACAGAATGTCAATCATTCTGCCGCTGCCACTTTAAGTTAATATATATAGGTTATGCTAGTTACATGAAAGGACATATCTGCCCTTGGTGTTTACATCATAACTGTGACTAGATAACAACCAATATAAAACTGAAACTAGAAATAACAAAACAACAAAATAACCACAGCTGTGACTAGATACATTCTACCCTACGGACAGAGTGGTACCACAGTTGTGGGGCCCACATCAATGTTCTCTACACTCCCCCTCAAGTTGGGAGTATATGTTCATCATTCCCAACTTGGATAGATCCGCCTCTAGCTTCTTTCTTGATACGGCTTTAGTAAGAATGTCGGCTAGTTGCATACTGGATGTGATGTAAGGGAGGCATACTTCTTGAGATGAGACCCTCTCTCGCACAAAATGGCGGTCAACTTCAATGTGTTTGGTTCTGTCATGCTGTACTGGATTATGTGTTACATTAATGGCGGCTTGATTATCACAGTACAGCATCAGGGGTTTCTCATACTCAATACCCAACTCCTCAAGTAGAGATCTTAGCCATAGGATTTCAGCCACTCCATTGGCCATGGACCTGTATTCTGCTTCAGCACTTGACCGGGAGACCACACTTTGTTTCTTACTTCTCTAGGAGACAAGGTTTCCTCCCACAAGGGCACAATATCCCAAGGTAGACCTTCTGTCATCAACACTCCCAGCCCAATCTGCATCAGTATAAACCTCCACCTTCATGTGATTGTTGTTCTTGAAAAGTATACCCCTACCTGGGCATCTCTTCAAGTAGGCTAAGATTTTTTCTGCCGCAAGAAGATGTGTGGTTCTAGGAGAATGCATGTACTGGCTGACAACACTAACAGCATAAGTAATATCTGGCTGGGTGAGGCAGAGATATAGGAGCTTTCCTACCAGTTGCTGGAACATAACTTTGTCTTCAAGAAGCTCCCCACTCTCAGCACTAATCCTGTGATTCTGTTCAATTGGTGTATCTGCAGGCTTGACACCTAACTTTCCAGTTTCTGCCAACAGGTCTAAGACATATTTCCTCTGAGATATAAAGATCCCCTGTTTGGATCTAGCAACCTCAATACCCAAAAAATACCGGAGTACACCAAGGTCCTTCACCTCAAATTCTTGGTGAAGAAGCTGTTTAAGAGACTCAATCTCATGGCTATCATTCCCTGTGACCATAATATCATCAACATATGCTGCCAACAGTGTCAAAGAGGACTCCACCCTCTTGATGAATAGGGTATGATCTGACTGGGCCTGTACATATCCAAACTTCACAAGTGCTAGTCTGAATCTATCAAACCAAACCATAGGTGACTGTTTCAAACCATACAAAGCCTTGTTGAGCCGGCAGACCTTCTTACCTACTTCTGCATCATAGAAGCCAGGAGGCAAACGCATGTAAACTTCTTCCTGCAGATCTCCATTCAGAAAGGCATTTTTCACGTCCATTTGGTATAAAGGCCAAGTGTGACTTGCTGCAAGGGACAAGAGAACTCGAATAGTAGTCATCTTGGCTACCGGTGCAAATGTCTCCAAGTAATCTATTCCATAAGTCTGTGTAAACCCTCTTGCAACTAACCGAGCTTTATACCTCTCAATAGATCCATCTGCATTATGCTTCACCGTAAATACCCATCTGCACCCAACTGGTTTCTTTCCTTTTGGCAAATCAACTACCTCCCAGGTGTTGTTCTTCAACAGAGCATCCATCTCAACTTGCATTGCATCTTTCCATTCAGGGACAGATAGGGCTTCTTGCATTGTTCTTGGAATAGGGACATTGGAAATGGAGCGCTAAGGTAGGACCTGTAGGTAGGAGATAGGTGATCATAGGATAAAAAATGGGAAATACAGTGGGCTGTGGATGTGGTACAATGTCGTTTCCCTTTATGGACTGCAATTCGAAGGTCAAGATCATCTGTAGGGGAAGTCTCTGTGGGCTCTGGGACTGAAGTATCTGGACCTGGAGCTGCATATGAGATTGGAGCTGGTCTGGACTGCTGATGATCAGGATCAACCTGCCTGCACCGCCTGTGATAAACCCTCAACTCCTGATCCCTCTGACCACCCTCACCATTGTAGCTTTCCGTCAACTCCTGATCCCTCTGACCACCCTCACCATTGCAGTTCTCATCACCCAATGGAATAGGTAAAGGAACTGCCCCACTCTCACTGCTCTCCCCCTGAAGACAAGAACTCAAACCCCCACTCTCACTACTCTCCCCCTGAGGGGCAACCCGAGGATAAAAGGGTGTCCCCTCAAAGAAAGTGACATCCATGGAGACAAACTTCATCCCGGAGACAGGATCATAACAACAATAACCCTTTTGAGTTTGTGCATAACCAAGGAAGATGCATTTGGAGGCTTTGGGTTCGAACTTGGAGGGATGGGGTCCGAGAAGCTGAACAAAGCAAGTGCAACCGAATGTCTTAAGGGGAATAGAAAACAAGTCCTCACGTGGGTGTAGAAGCGAAAAAGGAGATCGCATATCAAGGACCCTGGAAGGGACCCGATTAATAAGGTATACCACTGTGAGGATAGCGTCCCCCCAGAAGCGAATAGGGACATTAGAAGTAAACATGAGGCTTCTAGCCACTTCCAAAATGTGCCTATTCTTCCTCTCGGCAACTCCATTCTGTTGAGGTGTATGAGGGCAAGAGCTTTGGTGGATAACCCCATGATGAAGAAGATAAGATGTCAATGATTTAGCAAAGTATTCCTTTGCGTTATCAGATCGGAGAACTTTGATCTTGGCATCAAACTGGGTTAGGATCATTTGGTGAAAATTTTGGGTCAGGGAAGGTACCTCATCTCGTGAACGCATGAGATAAACCCAAGAAAAGCGGGTATGGTCATCAACAAATAACAAAAAATATCTGTACCCACCCATGGAAGGGATATGATAAGGCCCCCAAACGTCAGTATGCACAATATCAAAAGAATTATCACTCCTTTTATTACTCAATAAATAAGGCTTTCTACAATGCTTAGCAAACTCACAACTTTCACATTGTAGTTGAGACAACTCAATAGACTCAAATAAAGTAGGAAACAAACTCTGTAAAGATCGAAAAGACAAATGACCTAATCGGTTATGCTTTGGCATAACCGGACTCACACTCTTAGAAACAAAAGACAACTTCTTTACTGACTCTCCCTGACGAAACCGCTTCCCGAGCAGATAGATCCCATTCGTCTCACGGCCAGTCCCAATCACCTTCTGCGTCTCCAAGTCCTGAAAAACACATCGGTCAGGGAAGAAGGTTATTGAGCAGTTCATATGCTTGGTAATACTACTGACTGAAAGAAGGTTAGTATCAAGCTTAGGAACATGCAAAACAGATGATAGGGAGATAGTATCTGAAAGCTTGATGTCACCCTTCCCAGAAATAGGAACCAAGGAGCCATCAGCAATAGATACCTTATCCCTACCAGAAGACAAATGGTAAGTAGTAAACAGTGAAGGCAAGCTAGTCATGTGATCAGATGCACCTGAGTCTATTACCCAACAAGGTTCAGTAGTACCTGGAGCTGAGGCATGATAGGCTGAAGCTCGAGTACCTGAATGGGTGAAGGCAGATGTGACAGGGGCTGATGGAGGCTGCCGTGGCTGAGCTGAATTTCCAACCTCCTTTTCTAGCTGTAATAGGGCAGCCCGAACTGCAGCTAAGGTCTCCAAAGATGTTCCTTTTGTGCCAGATGAGGATGCTGAATCAGTGTTCATGGCTACATGAGCAGTGCCCTTCTTGTTTCTTAACTTCGCAGGAACCAAGTGGGGATGCGGTTTCCAACATGTCTCTTTTGTATGTTTGGGTTTCTTACAATGTTCACATACTACATCCTTCTTGTCTTCCTTCCTCCTGTCGTTCTCTGAATCACCCCCTGATTTGGGTGTAGCCGCTACAAAGGCTGATATGGGTTGCATCATAACCTTCCTTCTGGTTTCTTCACTATGTACAAATGAGTAAGCCTGAGAGAGAGTCACATTGTCTCTAGTCAAAATCTGCTGCCTCACAATATCATATTCTGAATTCAGTCCCGCCAGGAACTCAAACACTCTGTTTGTCTCGATGTGCTTTCTATGGGTCTGAGCATCTTTGGGACTCTCCCACTCAAGAGTCTCTAAGTGATCAATCTCATGCCACAGGGACTTCAAGGTAGAGAAGTAGACCGATACCGGTTTCTCTCCTTGTTTAAGGGTGTTCACTTCACATTTCAATTCATATGCTCTAGCAACATTAAGGGGTTGGGAGTAAGTTTCTTTCATAACATCCCATATCTCCTTAGCTGTTTTTGCCCACAAATAATTCCGGCTAATATGAGGCTGCATAGAATTACACAGCCATGTCATAACCAAGTAGTTTTCTTGCATCCACTTGGTACATGTCGGGTCTCCCTTGGAAGGTTCTTTCATATCTCGTAGGAGGTACCCTAATTTACCTCTTCCACCAATAGCCATCATGGCTGATTGGGCCCATTCCAAATAGTTTGATCCATCAAACTTTACGGTCGTAATCTGACCACCCATCTCAGAAATACCACCATAACTGATGTTCCCAAGACTGCCTTCTGCCTGAATTTTAGACTCCATTTCTGTCAAGTCTCAAAACAGTACTTGAATCACCAATCACAATCAAGACAGTATAGGCCTGATCTGTATTCTCAGTGTATGTGCACAAAACCGAAGTAATTCTGATATGAAACCAACTAGCCAACACAGCAGTAGCTGTCCGTAGATCTCTAACCCCCTTAGAACTCTGAGAACAGCTTTAAAACAAAACTGATATGCTAGGGAAAGTTAGGGTTTTAATCAGTCCTGAAAGGAAGCAATTCAGTCGCACAGTCCAAACTATATAGATGAGCTTGTAGTAGGGCTAATCTAGAATCTGATCGGATCTACCAATCAACTTAAGAGTAGCTCTAGGTAGATCACAGAGTTCAGTCAACCACTAGAGCTTGCCGCAGATCACTTTCAAACCCTAGAGTAGAAATGGACACAGTTCGGTCCAGGTTTTGATGTAAAACCCTAGGAAATCGAAGAGAGAAAGAGCTAGAATGATTCGGCCTTCCCCTCCAGATAGGTCCAACCTATCTTCTCTGAAAGAACTTCTATTAAAAAGTAACAACTTACAAGGAAAAAATAGTTCGCTGCCTTCTAGGGTTACCTGAACCCTAGTCTTCTCTGATCCTTCCTGACCACCAACACTCTGCAACCCTAGCAAATTTCCAACAACTGCTAGTACCTGTGGCGATCTCCAAGAATCAGTCTGCGAACTCCTCCTTTTCAGCTTTCAGTCCTAGGAGATTCTCATGTGGTCGGCTGGTATTAGACTCACATGAAAAACCCTAACTTGGCTCTGATACCATGTAGATTTTCAAGACTGCTATTTAGTCTTGATCACTAAGAGATTTTAGGTTCGATGAGAAGAGAAAGTGAAGAAGATGTAGAAGAAAGAGTGATGGAAGAGCAATAGAACACAGATTTTGAGGAGAAGAACAGAATGTCAATCATTCCGCCGCCGCCACTTTAAGTTAATATATATAGGTTATGCTAGTTACATGAAAGGACATATCTGCCCTTGGTGTTTACATCATAACTGTGACTAGATAACAACCAATATAAAACTGAAACTAGAAATAACAAAACAACAAAATAACCACAGCTGTGACTAGATACATTCTACCCTACGGACAGAGTGGTATTACAGTTGTGGGGCCCACATCAATGTTCTCTACAGAAGACAAGCGGGATCTTGTATGTGAACATTGCAAGAAACCCAAGCATACTAAAGACACCTATTGGAAGTTGCACCCTCATTTAGTCCCAACAAAACTCATGAACAAAAGGGGTAATGCTAATACGGCCGTTAATACTGATCGTGCCTCCACATCAGGTACAAAAGGCACACCCTAGCTGCTGTCCGGGCTGCCCTGACTCAGTTGGAAAAGGAAGTTGGCAATTCAGCTCAATCATCTCAACCACCATCAGCTCCCACATCAGCTTTTGCTCATTCAGATACTCGGGCCTCAGCTTATCATGCTCCAGCTCCATGTAACATTGAACATTGTTGGGTAATAGACTTAGGTGCATCTGACCATATGACCGGCTTGCCATCACTGTTCACTACCTATCACTTGTCTTTTGGCAGAGATAAGTTGCCCATTGTTGATGGTTCCCTTGTTCCCATTTCTGGCAAGGGAGACATCAAGTTGTCTAATGCCATATCCTTATCTTCAATTCTGCATGTTCCTAAGCTTAATACTAATTTGCTTTCAGTCAGTAGCATTACAAAACATCAGAATTGTTCAGTAACATTTTTCCCTGACCGATGTGTTTTTCAGGACTTAGAGACAAGGAAGGTGATTGGGACTGGCCGTGATACGAATGGAATCTATCTGCTTGGAGAGAGTTCACATTGGGAAGATAGTGAAGATAGGAAGTCTTTTGTTTCTCAGTCTATTAGTTAGGTTATGCTTTGGCATAATCGGTTGGGTCATGTACCTTTTCGGTCTTTGAAGAGTTTGTTTCCTGATTTATTTGAGTCTGTTCAGATGTCCAATTTGAGATGTGAGAGTTGTGAGCTTGCAAAGCATTGTAGAACATCTTATTCATTGAGTAATAAAAGAAGTAATAATTCTTTTGATATTGTGCATACTGATGTTTGGGGTCCTTATCACATCACTGCTATGGGGGGGTACAGATATTTCTTGTTGTTTGTTGATGACTATACCCGGTTTTCTTGGGTTTATCTTATGCGTTCTCGAGATGAGGTTCCTACTTTGACCCAAATCTTTCATCAGATGATTTTAACCCAATTTGGGGTCAAAATCAAAATCTTCAGATCCTATAATGCGAAAGAATACTTTGCCAACCAATTAGCCTCTTATTTGCTTGACCATAGGAATATCCACCAAA
The DNA here is from genome assembly GCF_056320005.1 of Nelumbo lutea. Classification (NCBI taxonomy): domain Eukaryota; kingdom Viridiplantae; phylum Streptophyta; class Magnoliopsida; order Proteales; family Nelumbonaceae; genus Nelumbo; species Nelumbo lutea. The sequence goes on along the minus strand of NC_142686.1, from coordinate 21,302,892 downwards.
GTACTTGTCCTCATACACCACAGCAGAATGGGGTTGCTGAGAGGAAGAATAGGCACATATTGGAGGTGGCTAGAAGCATCATGTTTAACTTCAATGTGCCTATTTGTTTATGGGGAGATGTTATTCTTACAGCAGTGTATCTCATTAATCGAGTTTCTTCATGGGTTCTTGACATGAAGCCTCCATTTACCCTCTTATACCCTGATAAAGACTTGTTTACTGTTCCCCTTAAAACCTTTGGTTGTATTTTCTTTGTTCAGATCCTTGGACCTCATTGTTCCAAATTTGATCCAAAGGCCTCCAAATGTATTTTTCTCGATTATGCACAAACTCAAAAGGGATATTGCTGATATGAACCCACTTCTGGGAAAAGATTTGTCTCTATGGATGTTACTTTCTTCGAGGATGTACCCTATTATCCTAGGGCTTCTCCTCAGAGGGAGAGTAGTGAGTGTGGGGTTAACTCATCAGAAGTTCCTTTACCTATTCCATTAAGTGATGAGGGATGTAATGGGGAGGGGTGTCAGAGGTGCAGGGATTTGAGAGTCTATCACGGGCAATGGAGGCAAGTTGATTTCGGTCATCAGCATTCCAAGCCAGCCCCAGTTCCTTCTACAGATCCAGATCCAAGTACTATAGTTCCTTTATCAGATCCAGGTTCCACTGAGATACCTTCCACTGTTGAGCCCTTACCTCCTTTGGATGACCTTGACCTCCCCATTGCAGTCCATAAAGGCAAACGGCATTGCACCACATCCACAGCCCACTGCATTTCCCAATTCTTGTCCTATGATCACTTGCCCCCCTCTTACAGGTCCTTCCTCACATCTATTATTGATATTCCTATCCCCAGAACAGTGCAGGAGGCCTTGTCAGTTCCTGAGTGGAAAGATGCAATGAATGTTGAAATGGATGCTCTTCTGAGGAATAATACTTATGAGCTAGTTGACCAGCCTAAAGGGAAGAAACCAGTTGGATGTAGATGGATATTTACTATAAAACATAATGTTGATGGTTCCAGTGAAAGGTATAAGGCTCGGTTAGTTGCAAAGGGATTTACTCAGACTTATGGTATAGACTACTTGGAAACTTTTGCTCCAGTAGCAAAAATGACTACTATTAGAGTTTTATTGTCCCTTGCAGCCAGTTACTCTTGGCCCTTGTTCCAGATGGATGTTAAAAATGCCTTCCTCAATGGAGACTTGCAGGAAGAAGTCTACATGCAGTTGCCTCTTGGATTTTATGATGCAAACACGGGAAAGAAGGTTTGTCAGTTAAATAAAGCTTTGTATGGATTCAAACAATCCCCTAGAGCTTGGTTTGATAGATTCAAACAAGCCCTTGAAAGGTTCGGCTATGTACAGGCCCAGTCAGACCATACATTGTTCATTAAGAGAGTGGACTCTTCCTTGACCTTGCTTGCTGTATATGTGGATGATATTGTAGTGACAGGGAATGATAATGGTGAGATTGAGTCTCTCAAACAACTCCATCAAAAATTTGAGGTGAAAGATCTATGAGAGCTACAATACTTCTTGGGTATCGAGGTAGCTAGATCTAAACGGGATTTTTGTTTCCCAAAGAAAGTATGTTCTAGATTTGTTGGAAACTGGAAAGTTAAGTGTTAAGCCTGCAGATACACCTATTGAATAGAATCACAAGATCAATGCAGAGGGTGAAGAGCCCTTTGAAGATAAAGCTATGTTCCAGCGGTTAGTTGGAAAACTCCTCTATCTTTGTCTCACACAACCGGACATCAGTTATGTGGTCAGCGTTGCCAATCAGTATATGCACTCTCCTAGGACTACTCACTTACTTGCAGTTGAGAGGATATTAGCATATTAGAAGAGGTGCCCAGGTAGAGGTATACTATTCAAGAATAATAACCACATGAAGATAGAGGTTTATACAGATGTTGATTGGGCTGGGAGTATTGATGATAGAAGGTCTACCTCTGGATATTGTGCTTTTGTAGGAGGTAACCTGGTCTCCTGGAGGAGTAAGAAGCAAAGTGTTGTTTCTCGTTCTAGTGCAGAAGCTGAATATAGGTCCATGGCTAATATTGTGATAATCAGGCTGCTATTAATATAGCTCATAGTCCGATACAGCATGACAGAACTAAGCATATTGAAGTAAACCGACATTTTATTAGAGAAAATGTTTCATCTCAAGAAGTGTCTTCTGTATATCACCTCCAGCATGCAGTTTGTAGATCTTCTCACCAAGGTTGTTCCAAGGAAGAAGTTAGACACAGATCTATGCAAGTTGGGAATGACAAATATCTATTCCCAACTTGAGGGAGAGTGTGAAGAACACTGATGTGGTCCCCATAGTGTTCATATGGCAGCAATATTTCTGTTAGATATGACAGTGTTAGTCAGTAGATATTTCAGCTTTATTATTAGTTATTTCTTATTCTATTTTCCATGTAAGCAATAAGGGCAATTCATCCCTTTTATAGTTAGCCAATAATTATAAATACTAAGAGAGGGTTGGCAGAAATTATGACCTTCTCTCTCTTTTCTGAAACTCTCTTCGTGTACTTCTTTTCTTCCTCTCTTCTCTTCTTCTTCTCTTCAATTTTTCATCCTTTTTTTCTTTTAATTCAAGACTGATTGTAGTCTAGATCGACTACTACTACTATAACAAAAATAAGGGTTCATACCCTATATTTTTTTATTTTCTTTTTTTTATTCTCATGAATATGTTGATTTTCTATACTTTAACATGAACTCTATACTTTTGTTATGAAAATTATGAATAATTATTAAGGAAATATGGCTATGGTACCTAGGGAACTACCCTAGGATCTATTTTTCTATATAAAAAAGTCCATCGCCTAGGCGCCCCCCTGACGCCCAGCCTGCCTTGGCGCCTTGAAAACTATGGTAATATTACATACCAATGGATATGACTACTTCAAAACATTATTGCTAGGTCTTTGGAATGTGATTGTCAACAAAGCAACAAAACCCAAGGTACAAAACTTTGATATGATATGCTTGATATGGGGCATATCATATTGTATTGGCAAGTCACAGGTATGCATGTTTTAAGGTTTTTTTTTATTTTAAAAAACTTATGTTTTCAAATGTTAAATGACATTAATTTGGTTCCCTTTGAAAATATGAGAGTGAAAAAAAAAAAGATTTTGATGCAGCCGAAACACCCGATATGCATGGTTGTGTGTCAGGTGACAAGTGTATCAATATTTTGAACCTTAGCAAAATTAAAAGCAAAGATATGAACATTCTCAAATGCTCTAACCCACAAACCAGAATTCAATTATTGAATGAAAGAGAAATACTTCTACATGAGTTCAGCATACAAAGGGATATTTGAGTATTCTTTCAGTCATATAGCATATACAGGAGAACACGCAGGAGCAAGATCTACAATTAAATGGGTTCTAGTTGAGATATTGTTTGCAAATAATTTTTGTCTGATGATCCTAGTCACCTATTTGCCACATTCAATGTTTGTCTGAACAATTTAAGAACAGAGCAACAACTATTATTCATTTTTAAGATAAGTTGCATGAGTTCTGGTGCAAGTGCCAGGTGAGAGCATGTGAATTGTGACTAGGATTCAGATATGTATGACCCCAAAAATGTTGTTATAAGGGAACGAAAATAAGCCTGATCAAATCTAAAAATTGGTATGAAATTTTGGGCATATCATGCACTGGACAATAAGAATTTAATTTCCAATCATTCACACAAGTCATGTTCAACCTGATACATTCAATTATTGATATCAGAAGAAAAAAATGAAATCTAAACAACCAAAAAAAATGCAACAAATGAACTTATAGCATGGCAATTTAAAACCCTAAAATGAAACAGCAGGCTGAAAATCCACTACATGATGTTAAAAGGAAATTCCTTGTCAGTAATTGAAACATGCTCAAGTTTCAACTGTTAATTGCAACCGTATCTTTAATGATAACCATTGGTAATTTCTACTAGGTGCACATCCAATTAAGTGGATATGTAGCCAATGCATCAAAACCACATTGGAAAAGGGATACAAATTTTGTGAAATTGACATATGTGAGTTCCCATACCCATGTTGGTTCTGTCTGATACAGGTCCTTGTGCAAAATGAGAGGTCTGTACTTTGTCAACTCAGGCTGTACAGTTCTTGTTCAATGACTTGAAAAGAAAAAGAAAGAAAATGGGGTAAATGGATCAAAGGGGGACTTACAAGTTTACAATAATTAGGAAGTAACTTGCATCAGAAAACCAACACCGACAAACACAGAGATTAATGGCAAGAACATCAGTGAATATTTACCCTCCAGACAAACCCAAATAAGCTTTTATCTGTGAAACACTCCAGGATGTGCTCTCTCCTTCACCAGCTTCTTTTATTGCTTGCTCCAGGAGGGCACAAGAAGCAATATGTGCACCAGCTGATTGCCCCATTAAATAAATCCTACATGGTAGCACATAAATAAGATAATGTGGCATTCAGTGAGAAGGAAATTCACATGATAAAGCATGAGAGTGTTTTACCTATTGGGGTCACCTCCATATTCAGAAATATTATTGCACACAAATGAGATCCCTTGAGAAGCATCTGTCACCATGTCACTGATAGTCCCCTGAGGAAAATTTCTGTGGACATAGAAACCATGAGATATGTAGATATGGGTAGGTTGATGTCATGTACATGCAGCATAAGAATTGTAACATTACACAGTTATATGCATGGATACTTACAATGAAAAGGGACAAGTATTTAAGACACCATCCAAATAAAATACAATAAAGATTTATATTTGTTCTTTCTTCATTGTGTTTTGTGAATATGTTTAGGAAATTGCATGTGTATAGAATGAACACGTTTAATTTAAGTACAGCATTTACTCTTTTGTAGGCAGCACCATTGGAGGCTGTCATAGCAGACCTACAGTCACCCATTGGAGGCTGTCATAGCTCCCTATATACATCTTGGAGTTCAAAAAAAAACAAAACCATTTTCTTGGGGTTGGAAGTAGCATACAGTCACCCATGTGATCAAAATACTGATGATTTGTAGGTATATCAAACAAATACAGATCACACAATGCAAAATGGTCATCAGGTGGTGGAATATAGAATTCCAGGATTTGGAAAATTGTGGATACTCTTGGGTTTTCTAATACTGGTAGAACATAGAATTCTAGATGTTATCCAGAAGAGAAGAAGAAAGGAAGAGGGAAGAGAGAGGAGAGGAGAGGAGAGATTGAGAGTCAACAAGTACTGCTGGCGGCACCAGTTTTAACAGACTTTTAACACTCCCCCTCAAGTTGGGACATAGATGTCAATTATGCCCAACTTGTCACATAAATCATGATGTCGCAAGTGATGTTACATTTTGTGAAAATGTCTGCAATTTGGTTTTCAAAACTGACATAGGGGGTACACACTTCACCTGTGACAACCTTTTCTCTTATAAAATGTTTGTCGACTTCGATGTGTTTAGTTCTATCATGCAGCACTGGATTAGCAACAATGTTTATGGCTGCTTTGTTATCACAGTATGGGGTCATAGGTCCATCAACTGTAAATCCCAACTCACTCAACAAATTTTTTTGCCACATAATTTCAGCCGCCCTATGAGACATTGCCCTATATTCAGCTTCAGCACTAGACCTAGCTACTACATTCTACTTTTTGCTTCTCCAGGTAACTAGGTTCCCTCCTACAAAGGTACAGTAGTCGTTGGTTGACTTCCTATTACTCAGGGATCCTGCCCAATTTGCATTGGTACACACTTCAACTTTCAAATGCCCGTGCTTTTGAAACAATAAACCTGCACCTGGAAACTTCTTAAGATATCTGAGAACTCTTTCAGCTGCTTCAAGGTGAGTGGTCTTAGGGGCATGCATGAATTGGCTAAAAACATCCATTGCATAAGCAATGTCTTGTTGGGTCAAAGAAAGATATAAAAATCTTCCTACAAGTCTTTGAAATTGTTTCACATCCTTGATGAATTCACCTTGACAGCAAACTAATTTGTGATTATGATCAATAGGAGAATCAACAGGCTTCACTCCCAATTTTCTTGTATCTTGGAGAAAATCTAGAACATACTTCCTCTAGGAAATGAAGATACCCTTTTGTGAGTGGACAACTTCAATCCCAAGGAAGTACCTTAAAAGACCTAGATCTTTCACTTCAAACTGGGTAGCAAGAAATCTCTTCAGCTTTTGAATTTCATCTTTCCAATCACCAGTGATAACTATATCATCAACATATATGTAGATTTTCAAGACGGCTATTCAGTCTTGATCACTAAGAGATTTTAGGTTCGATGAGAAGAGAAAGTGAAGAAGATGTAGAAGAAAGAGTGATGGAAGAGCAATAGAACACAGATTTTGAGGAGAAGAACAGAATGTCAATCATTCTGCCGCCGCCACTTTAAGTTAATATATATAGGTTATGCTAGTTACATGAAAGGACATATCTGCCCTTGGTGTTTACATCATAACTGTGACTAGATAACAACCAATATAAAACTGAAACTAGAAATAACAAAACAACAAAATAACCACAGCTGTGACTAGATACATTCTACCCTACGGACAGAGTGGTACCACAGTTGTGGGACCCACATCAATGTTCTCTACACTCCCCCTCAAGTTGGGAGTATACGTTCATCATTCCCAACTTGGATAGATCCGCCTCTAGCTTCTTTCTTGATACGGCTTTAGTAAGAATGTCGGCTAGTTGCATACTGGATGTGATGTAAGGGAGGCATACTTCTTGAGATGAGACCTTCTCTCGCACAAAATGGCGGTCAACTTCAATGTGTTTGGTTCTGTCATGCTGTACTGGATTATGTGTTACATTAATGGCGGCTTGATTATCACAGTACAGCATCAGGGGTTTCTCATACTCAATACCCAACTCCTCAAGTAGAGATCTTAGCCATAGGATTTCAGCCACTCCATTGGCCATGGACCTGTATTCTGCTTCAGCACTTGACTGGGAGACCACACTTTGTTTCTTACTTCTCCAGGAGACAAGGTTTCCTCCCACAAGGGCACAATATCCCGAGGTAGACCTTCTGTCATCAACACTCCCAGCCCAATCTGCATCAGTACAAACCTCCACCTTCATGTGATTGTTGTTCTTGAAAAGTATACCCCTACCTGGGCATCTCTTCAAGTAGGCTAAGATTTTTTCTGCAGCAAGAAGATGTGTGGTTCTAGGAGAATGCATGTACTGGCTGACAACACTAACAGCATAAGTAATATCTGGCTGAGTGAGGCAGAGATATAGGAGCTTTCCTACCAGTTGCTGGAACATAACTTTGTCTTCAAGAAGCTCCCCACTCTCAGCACTAATCCTGTGATTCTGTTCAATTGGTGTATCTGCAGGCTTGACACCTAACTTTCCAGTTTCTGCCAACAGGTCTAAGAAATATTTCCTCTGAGATATAAAGATCCCCTGTTTGGATCTAGCAACCTCAATACCCAAAAAATACCGGAGTACACCAAGGTCCTTCACCTCAAATTCTTGGTGAAGAAGCTGTTTAAGAGACTCAATCTCATGGCTATCATTCCCTGTGACCATAATATCATCAACATATGCTGCCAACAGTGTCAAAGAGGACTCCACCCTCTTGATGAATAGGGTATGATCTGACTGGGCCTGTACATATCCAAACTTCACAAGTGCTAGTCTGAATCTATCAAACCAAACCATAGGTGACTGTTTCAAACCATACAAAGCCTTGTTGAGCCGGCAGACCTTCTTACCTACTTCTGCATCATAGAAGCCAGGAGGCAAACGCATGTAAACTTCTTCCTGCAGATCTCCATTCAGAAAGGCATTTTTCACGTCCATTTGGTATAAAGGCCAAGTGTGACTTGCTGCAAGGGACAAGAGAACTCGAATAGTAGTCATCTTGGCTACCGGTGCAAATGTCTCCAAGTAATCTATTCCATAAGTCTGTGTAAACCCTCTTGCAACTAACCGAGCTTTATACCTCTCAATAGATCCATCTGCATTATGCTTCACCGTAAATACCCATCTGCACCCAACTGGTTTCTTTCCTTTTGGCAAATCAACTACCTCCCAGGTGTTGTTCTTCAACAGAGCATCCATCTCAACTTGCATTGTTCTTGGAATAGGGACATTGGAAATGGAGCGCTAAGGTAGGACCTGTAGGTAGGAGATAGGTGATCATAGGATAAAAAATGGGAAATACAGTGGGCTGTGGATGTGGTACAATGTCGTTTCCCTTTATGGACTGCAATTCGAAGGTCAAGATCATCTGTAGGGGAAGTCTCTGTGGGCTCTGGGACTGAAGTATCTGGACCTGGAGCTGCATATGAGATTGGAGCTGGTCTGGACTGCTGATGATCAGGATCAACCTGCCTGCACCGCCTGTGATAAACCCTCAACTCCTGATCCCTCTGACCACCCTCACCATTGTAGCTTTCCGTCAACTCCTGATCCCTCTGACCACCCTCACCATTGCAGTTCTCATCACCCAATGGAATAGGTAAAGGAACTGCCCCACTCTCACTGCTCTCCCCCTGAAGACAAGAACTCAAACCCCCACTCTCACTACTCTCCCCCTGAGGGGCAACCCGAGGATAAAAGGGTGTCCCCTCAAAGAAAGTGACATCCATGGAGACAAACTTCATCCCGGAGACAGGATCATAACAACAATAACCCTTTTGAGTTTGTGCATAACCAAGGAAGATGCATTTGGAGGCTTTGGGTTCGAACTTGGAGGGATGGGGTCCGAGAAGCTGAACAAAGCAAGTGCAACCGAATGTCTTAAGGGGAATAGAAAACAAGTCCTCACGTGGGTGTAGAAGCGAAAAAGGAGATCGCATATCAAGGACCCTGGAAGGGACCCGATTAATAAGGTATACCACTGTGAGGATAGCGTCCCCCCAGAAGCGAATAGGGACATTAGAAGTAAACATGAGGCTTCTAGCCACTTCCAAAATGTGCCTATTCTTCCTCTCGGCAACTCCATTCTGTTGAGGTGTATGAGGGCAAGAGCTTTGGTGGATAACCCCATGATGAAGAAGATAAGATGTCAATGATTTAGCAAAGTATTCCTTTGCGTTATCAGATCGGAGAACTTTGATCTTGGCATCAAACTGGGTTAGGATCATTTGGTGAAAATTTTGGGTCAGGGAAGGTACCTCATCTCGTGAACGCATGAGATAAACCCAAGAAAAGCGGGTATGGTCATCAACAAATAACAAAAAATATCTGTACCCACCCATGGAAGGGATATGATAAGGCCCCCAAACGTCAGTATGCACAATATCAAAAGAATTATCACTCCTTTTATTACTCAATAAATAAGGCTTTCTACAATGCTTAGCAAACTCACAACTTTCACATTGTAGTTGAGACAACTCAATAGACTCAAATAAAGTAGGAAACAAACTCTGTAAAGATCGAAAAGACAAATGACCTAATCGGTTATGCTTTGGCATAACCGGACTCACACTCTTAGAAACAAAAGACAACTTCTTTACTGACTCTCCCTGACGAAACCGCTTCCCGAGCAGATAGATCCCATTCGTCTCACGGCCAGTCCCAATCACCTTCTGCGTCTCCAAGTCCTGAAAAACACATCGGTCAGGGAAGAAGGTTATTGAGCAGTTCATATGCTTGGTAATACTACTGACTGAAAGAAGGTTAGTATCAAGCTTAGGAACATGCAAAACAGATGATAGGGAGATAGTATCTGAAAGCTTGATGTCACCCTTCCCAGAAATAGGAACCAAGGAGCCATCAGCAATAGATACCTTATCCCTACCAGAAGACAAATGGTAAGTAGTAAACAGTGAAGGCAAGCTAGTCATGTGATCAGATGCACCTGAGTCTATTACCCAACAAGGTTCAGTAGTACCTGGAGCTGAGGCATGATAGGCTGAAGCTCGAGTACCTGAATGGGTGAAGGCAGATGTGACAGGGGCTGATGGAGGCTGCAGTGGCTGAGCTGAATTTCCAACCTCCTTTTCTAGCTGTAATAGGGCAGCCCGAACTGCAGCTAAGGTCTCCAAAGATGTTCCTTTTGTGCCAGATGAGGATGCTGAATCAGTGTTCATGGCTACATGAGCAGTGCCCTTCTTGTTTCTTAACTTCGCAGGAACCAAGTGGGGATGCGGTTTCCAACATGTCTCTTTTGTATGTTTGGGTTTCTTACAATGTTCACATACTACATCCTTCTTGTCTTCCTTCCTCCTGTCGTTCTCTGAATCACCCCCTGATTTGGGTGTAGCCGCTACAAAGGCTGATATGGGTTGCATCATAACCTTCCTTCTGGTTTCTTCACTATGTACAAATGAGTAAGCCTGAGAGAGAGTCACATTGTCTCTAGTCAAAATCTGCTGCCTCACAATATCATATTCTGAATTCAGTCCCGCCAGGAACTCAAACACTCTGTTTGTCTCGATGTGCTTTCTATGGGTCTGAGCATCTTTGGGACTCTCCCACTCAAGAGTCTCTAAGTGATCAATCTCATGCCACAGGGACTTCAAGGTAGAGAAGTAGACCGATACTGGTTTCTCTCCTTGTTTAAGGGTGTTCACTTCACATTTCAATTCATATGCTCTAGCAACATTAAGGGGTTGGGAGTAAGTTTCTTTCATAACATCCCATATCTCCTTAGCTGTTTTTGCCCACAAATAATTCCGGCTAATATGAGGCTGCATAGAATTACACAGCCATGTCATAACCAAGTAGTTTTCTTGCATCCACTTGGTACATGTCGGGTCTCCCTTGGAAGGTTCTTTCATATCTCGCAGGAGGTACCCTAATTTACCTCTTCCACCAATAGCCATCATGGCTGATTGGGCCCATTCCAAATAGTTTGATCCATCAAACTTTACGGTCGTAATCTGACCACCCATCTCAGAAATACCACCATAACTGATGTTCCCAAGACTGCCTTCTGCCTGAATTTTAGACTCCATTTCTGTCAAGTCTCAAAACAGTACTTGAATCACCAATCACAATCAAGACAGTATAGGCCTGATCTGTATTCTCAGTGTATGTGCACAAAACCGAAGTAATTCTGATCTGAAACCAACTAGCCAACACAGCAGTAGCTGTCCGTAGATCTCTAACCCCCTTAGAACTCTGAGAACAGCTTTAAAACAAAACTGATATGCTAGGGAAAGTTAGGGTTTTAATCAGTCCTGAAAGGAAGCAATTCAGTCGCACAGTCCAAACTATATAGATGAGCTTGTAGTAGGGCTAATCTAGAATCTGATCAGATCTACCAATCAACTTAAGAGTAGCTCTAGGTAGATCACAGAGTTCAGTCAACCACTAGAGCTTGCCGCAGATCACTTTCAAACCCTAGAGTAGAAATGAACACAGTTCGGTCCAGGGTTTGATGTAAAACCCTAGGAAATCGAAGAGAGAAAGAGCTAGAATGATTCGGCCTTCCCCTCCAGATAGGTCCAACCTATCTTCTCTGAAAGAACTTCTATTAAAAAGTAACAACTTACAAGGAAAAAATAGTTCGCTGCCTTCTAGGGTTACCTGAACCCTAGTCTTCTCTGATCCTTCCTGACCACCAACATTCTGCAACCCTAGCAAGTTTCCAACAGCTGCTAGTACCTGTGGCGATCTCCAAGAATCAGTCTGCGAACTCCTCCTTTTCAGCTTTCAGTCCTAGGAGATTCTCATGTGGTCGGCTGGTATTAGACTCACATGAAAAACCCTAACTTGGCTCTGATACCATGTAGATTTTCAAGACTGCTATTCAGTCTTGATCACTAAGAGATTTTAGGTTCGATGAGAAGAGAAAGTGAAGATGTAGAAGAAAGAGTGATGGAAGAGCAATAGAACACAGATTTTGAGGAGAAGAGCAGAATGTCAATCATTCTGCCGCCGCCACTTTAAGTTAATATATATAGGTTATGCTAGTTACATGAAAGGACATATCTGCCCTTGGTGTTTACATCATAATTGTGACTAGATAACAACCAATATAAAACTGAAACTAGAAATAACAAAACAACAAAATAACCACAGCTGTGACTAGATACATTCTACCCTACGGACAGAGTGGTACCACAGCTGTGGGGCCTACATCAATGTTCTCTACAATATACTATCAGGGCTGCAATTTTTCCTTCCCCTCTTTTCACAAATAATGTGTGATCAGATTGACACTGATTGTATCCTCTTTGTTGAACAGCTACATGAAACCTGCTAACCAAGCTCTTGGTGATTGTTCCAAACCATATAATGATTTTTTTAACCTGCAAACTTTTTGTCATTTACCCTGAGCTCAGAAACCAGGGGGTTGTACCATGTACACTTCCTTTTTAAAGTCACCATTTAGAAAGGCATTCTCGATATCTAGTTGAGGTCCCAATCAAGATTAGCAACTAAAAAAAAGACTCTAATGGAGTTCATCTTAGCAAGAAGTGCAAAAGTTTCTGCATAATCCACTCCATACACTTGTGTAAACCCTTTTTCCACTAAACAAGCTTTATACCGTTCCACAGTGCCATCAGTCCTATGTTTTACTGGGAAAACCCATTTACATCCAAATAGTTCCTTCCCCTCAAGAAGATCTACCAATTCGTATGTGCCATTTTTACGCAAAGCATTAATTTCTTCCTTCATAGAATTTGTCCATTCAGGCACCAATAGAGCTTCTACCACATTCTTAGGAATAGGAGCACTGTCAATGGAAGAAAGGAAGGCCCGAAAGGAAGGTGAAATGTTCTCATAGGAAACAAAATGGGAAATGGGATGTTTAGTGGTGCAAGACCTAACATCATTCTAGTGAGCAATAAGAAGGTCAAGGCCATCAGCAATAGAGGTATCAATAGCAACAGGATCAGGAACATCAATAGGAACCAAGTACTTGGTTGGGTAGGATCCACCCCCAGAGAGTCAGATGGCATTGGTGGTATAGCTTCTAGGTGCTCCACAACTCTTGAACATGGCTAGCCTTTGTGACGATAAAAGAAAACATGAAAGGGAGGAGGATCGGGAAGAGGAGGGAGTTGAACTGGTTTTTCCTCATTTGTACACTGCCCCTGAGGAGAAACAAGGAAGAAAGGTTCACTCTCAAAGAAAGAGACATCCATAGAAACATAATACCTCCGAGAGACGGGATCAAAGCATCGGAATCCATTCTTAGTGGAGTACCCCAAGAAGATGCAAGGAATAGAACGGGGATCCAATTTTCCACGAGTAGGTGACAGGTTTTGAACAAAACAATGGCAACCAAACACACGATGAGGAATAGAAAGAAGAGGAGCCTTACGAAAAAGAAGTTGATGTGGGGCTTTGCATTCTAACCAGCGAGAGGCATATGATTAATGAGATAAGTAGCTCAAAGGATAGCCTCAAGCCAAAAGCGTTTCGAGACATTCATATGAAGTAGTAACCCCCGAGCCACTTCAAGAAGGTGTCGGTTCTTTCTTTCAACAACACCATTTTGTTGTGGTGTTTGGGCACATGGGTTACAATGAAGTGATCCACACGAAGCAAAGAACTCCGTGAGATCATTATGAAAATATTCTTTGGCATTATCGGATTGAAAAACTTAAGATTTCAATTTGAAATTGGGTAAAGATCATTTGGTGGAAATCTTGGATAATTTTTGGTACTTCATCCTTGGTTCACATAGGATACACCCATGTGTATTTGGAGTAATCATCAACAAAGATAATAAAATACTTGTAGCCACTCTTAAATCGTAAAGTAATAGGGCCCCAAACATCAGAATGAACAATATGAAAAGAAAATTCAGATTTATTATTCTCTGAAGAAAAATGGGTTCTATAATGCTTACTCAATGGACAAGTTTGATATGTAAACCTCGACACTGACACTAACTTAAACAACTTTAGAAACACCATTTTTAAGGACTCAAAAGATAAATGACCAAGATGAATGTGCCATAAATAGACATGACTCTTACTAGACTGAATCTTAGACTCTGTGACTGTAAGATCAGCTTATTCTCCGGCATGCAGAGCCTGTAGAGAAGATGGGCCGAATGGCCCATTGGCTGTTTATGTTCTTTTCTGTAATGGGCCTTATTCCGGGCCCATCCTTTCTATGTCTTGTTCTTTGTAATTTCTTGCCCAAATAAGGGCCTCCTTGTAATTATTCAAATTTATCTTAATAAAACAGTGTTAGGGTGCTGAGAGGGAGTACTGTTCGAAACTCTCACTCTCAAAACCCTCATTGCCGAATTCTCAAGGTCTGTTTTCTCAGTTTTCTTCATGGTATCAGAGCAGGCCTGAACTTCAGTATTCTAGGGATGGAAGCTTCAGCTCGTGTTGCCTGATTCTTGGAGGTCATTAGAAGGTGCTCAAGACTCAAATCTCTTGGAGAAGGGGTTCGGTGGCTAGGAAGAATCAGAGAAAAAAGGGAAACAGCTTGGTTTCTGATCTGAAGTTTAAATATTGTAAGTTGTGCTCAGATTTCTGGGTTATTTTTCTTTGTTTGGACTGTTGAAGTGTCCAAAATTTTTGGGTTGTTTTTGTACAGCTATTCGACTGTCTTTTAATCTAGTTTAACCCAGAGATTTCTGGGTTGTTTTCACTCCTTTTTGGACTGTCAAAACTGTCAAAACATCCTTGGTTTCAGTGCCGCAAATCGTTGCTTCTTTTGGTTGTGTTTTGGGGGCCTGTACGGACTGTTCTTGAGACCTTTTTCACCTTTGACAGTGGGGTCTTCTCTATTGTCCACACTGTTTGTAAAAATGCCTCTTCAGCAATAAGGACTGGTATTTAATCTTCTTGATTACTTTTTGGTGATTACCTTGAAGTCCCTGATTAGAAAAGGATCTTCGATTGAATGCTTAGAAGTTTTCCGATTACTTATTGAAGGCCGAACCAAGGTTCTACTTCAGTCTTGGTTCTTGCAACTTCCGGGTGTAGTTTGGCCTTGTGTATTGTTGTCTTGAGGTTGGTTGAACTCAGTCCTTGCACATCCTCATTCGGTACACTTGTAGAAGTCATCTGAAATCATATTTGAAGTATTTACATGATGAACTCTTCTGAATTTGAAAACAAGATTGGTGCTGAATATGGACCGGTTCAGGGGGCTCCAGGTGATTCTTTATTGACTGAGACCACAGTTAAACTAGATGGAAATAATTATCTGGCATGGTCACAATTGGTAAAGATTCATATATGCAGTAGAGGAAAGTGGGGGTTTATTTCCGGGAGCAAGAAGGCTCCCCCAGAAGATGATCCATCCTACGAGAAGTGGATGCAAGAAAATTACATTGTCATTGGGTGGCTTGTGAATTCAATGCAGCTACAAATTAGCCAACACTACCTATGGATGAATTCAGCAAAAGAAATTTGGGATAGTGTTGCAGAAACCTATTCCCAAAAACTAAATGTGGCTAGAGCCTATAAATTGAGAAGTGATGTGAAGAATTTAAGGCAAGGGGAGAAACCTTTAGCTATATACTTCTTGACCCTTAAGTCTATGGCAAGAAATTGACCTAATAGAAGTTGTAACTTGGGACATCACCAATGATGCAGAGACTTACAGAAAACTGGTTGAAAGGAACAGGGTGTTTGAGTTCTTAACCGGACTAAACCCAGAATATGATATCACAAAACAGAATATTCTTTCCAAGGAGAGTGATCATTTTGCAAATATGGGGGTTAAACCCAAAGGTGTTGTTGGGACATCTAGTGGCTCAGGAAAGAAAGAAGTTGTATGTGAGTATTGCAAGAAACCGAAGCACACCAAAGACAAGTGCTGGAAATTACATCTTGATCTTGTTCCCATTCGATTTCAGAAAAAACATGATAGTAAAAGGACAGGAAGCGCAAATGTAGCTACTAGGCCAGATAGTGATAAGTACTATACTGAAGAGATGTCTGCTTGTGCACAGTTGGCAGCCATGAAAGTAGAATATGAAAAGTTTGGGAAGATGATCAGTCATCTAGAGGATGTGACTTCTTCTTCCAACCCTTCAGGAAATTCAGCTTCTTCTGCCTTTGCTCATTCAGGTATAAGGGCCTCTGCCAATCATGCAACCACTTCAGGTAATCTTAAGATCCCTTGGATTATTGACTAGGGTGCTTCTGATCATATAACCAACCTTTCTACCTTGTTTGTTTCATATGACTTGCTTCCTGGACGTGATAAAATCACTTTAGCTGATGGTTCACTTGCCCCTATTTCTGGCAAGGAAACCATCAAGGCTACAGATTCCTTGTTCCTACCTTCTGCCCTTCATGTACCTAGACTAAATACAAATTTGTTGTCTATTAGTAGTTTAACCAAGTCACTAAATTGTTGTGTAACCTTCTTTCCTTCCTACTGTGTTTTTCAGGATCTAGAGTCTCAGAAGGTGATTGGGAGTGGCCATGAGGTGAATGGAATATACCTGCTTGATACTCCGGGACAATGCATTGATCATCCTGGGAATGTTGCTTTCGGGTCTGTTTCTTCAGAGTCTATTAGTCGGATTATGTTGTGTCATCGTCGTTTGAGTCATCTGTCTTTTTCTGCCTTGAGTCATCTATTCCCTGAACTGTTCAAGGGAATTAGTTTGTCCAGTCTTCATTGTGAGCCTTGTGAGTTATCAAAGCATTGTAGAAACAATTATCCTTTGAGCAATAAAAGATCTTCTTTTCCTTTTAATATTGTGCACTCTGATGTGTGGGGGCCTTACCACTTACCCTCCATGGGTGGCTACAAATATTTTATATTGTTTGTTGATGACTTTTCCCAGTTCACTTGGATATTCCTGATGAAATCCCGTGATGAAGTTCCAAGACTTATAAGACAGATCCATGAATTTGTTCTAACCCAATTTGATACCAAGATTAAAATTTTCAGATCTGACAATGCAAAAGAATATTTTGAGAAGAACCTATCCTGCTATCTCTCTGACATGGGGGTTATTCATCAAAGCTCTTGTGTTAGGACCCCAGAACAGAATGGAGTTGTTGAGAGGAAAAATAGACATATTGTTGAAGTTGCAAGGAGTATCTTATTTGCCTCACATGTTCCTACAAGGTTTTGGGGTGATGTCGTTCTCACGGCCACCTACCTTATAAACCGTATGCCATCCAGGGTTTTCGGGTTTAAGTCTCCCTTCAATCTCCTTCATCCGAACGATGATCTTTTTCCTATTCCTCTTCGTGTCTTTGGCAGCACCTGTTATGTACATGTTCCAAGTGTCCAAAGGCATAAATTTGAACCCAAATCCCACAAGTGTATCTTCCTTGGTTATTCCCCCACACAGAAGGGTTATTGTTGTTTTGATCCAAAGATTGGCTCTCGGTATGTCTCAATGGATGTCACTTTTGATGAGCTTTCTCCCTTTTATGGTTCCTCTCCGGATGGACATTGTCCACAGGGGGAGGATTTGCCACAGGTGTTTGCTCTTCCTCTTCCTGTCCCAGTTGAGTCTTTTGATGAGTCTGCTTCTCCTTCAAATGAATCAAGGGCGGACCAGTCGTCCCATTCTCCCTGTCCCAGTGTCCTTCCACCTTTACCTCCTCGTCCTATCCTCAATCCCAAGGTGTATCAAAGGCAAAGATCCAGAAATGTGCAGGTTGTTTCTCCTACAATACATGAGCCTCATACACTTCCAGTCACAGATGAGACAACAGGTACAGTTTCAACACCCTTGGAGTCATCCTTCCCTGACCTTGATATTCCCATTGCTGTTAGGAAAGGAAAACGGAAGTGCGCTGCTCACTGCATTTCCAAGCACCTTTCTTACAAGTTGCTTTCTCCTTCATACTTTGCCCATCTATCTTTTCTTGCTTCTAACCCTATTCCCAGGTTTGTGTCAGAAGCTCTTAATATTTCAGAATGGAGGGATGCTATGAGGTCTGAAATTGATGCCCTACACAAGAATGACACATGGGAAGTGATTGATTTGCCTGAAGGGAGGGATCCAGTCGGTTGCAAGTGAGTCTTTACTATCAAATATTGAGCTGATGGCACCATTGAAAGGTACAAGGCCAGGCTGGTTGCAAAAGACTATACACAGACATATGGGATTGATTATCTGGAGACCTTTGCATTTGTTGCCAAGATGACATCTGTGAGGGTTCTTCTATCTTTAGCTGCTCACTTTGACTGACCCCTTTATCAATTGGATGTGAAGAATGCATTTCTAAATGGTGAATTACATGAGGAGGTTTATATGTCTCTTCCTCCAGGGATGTACGGAACTGATATGAAAGGAAAGGTATGCAGGCTAAAGAAATCTCTCTATGGACTAAAACAGTCCCCTAGAGCATGGTTTGAGAGATTTAGAACAACACTTGTTAACTTTGGTTATGTGCAGATACAGTCTGATCATACTCTTTTTGTGAAGAGGAGTAGACTTCTGGCAGTATACCTTATTGTATATGTAAATGATATTGTAGTGACTGGTAATGATGTTTCAGGAATTCATGATCTAAAATCTTTCCTCCATACAGAGTTTGAGATTAAAGATTTGGGGGAACTGAGATACTTCCTCGGCATAGAAGTTGCTCAATCCAATGATGGGATTCTTATCTCCCAAAGGAAGTATGTTCTTGACTTGCTCTCTGAAAATGGAAAGATGGGCGCTAGACCAGTTGATACTCCTATTGATAAGAGTCATAAACTCTCTGCCTCAAATGGGACATTCTTAGAAGACAAAGGAATCTTCCAGAGACTTCTTGGGAAACTTCTGTACCTATGCATGACTCGGCCAGATATTGCATATGCAGTTGCATTAGCCAATTCATGCATTCTCCCCGAGACACTCATATGGCAGCAGCAGAGCGAATCCTATGTTATTTGAAGGGCTCCCCAGGAAAGGGAATTCTGTTTGCCAAGCATAGTCATATGAAACTTGAAGCCTACACTGATGTTGACTGGGTCGAAAACATTGATGACAGAAGATCTACTTCTGGGTATTGCAGCTTGGTGGCTGGTAATGTTGTTTCCTGGAGAAGCAAGAAACAATCGGTTGTTGCTCGTTCTTCAGCTGAAGCAGAATACAGGGCCATGGCACATGGAGTTTCTGAACTATTATGGCTAAAATCATTGATGAAGGAACTTGGGGTTGAATATGACAAGCCAATGATGTTGTATTGTGATAATCAGGTTGCCATCAACATTGCTCACAATCCAGTGCAACATGATAGAACTACGCATATTGAAGTTGATCGACACTTCATTAGAGAAATGGTCTCTTCCGATGAAGTATGTCTTCCGTTTATCTCATCTGAAGGACAGTTGGCAGTTTTTCTCACCAAAGGCATTCCCAAGGCAAAACTTCAGCATGATACTAGCAAGCTTGGCATGATTGACATCTATGCTTAGCTTGAGGGGGAGTGTAGAGAAGATGGGCCAAATGGCCCATAGGTTGTTTATGTTCTTTTCTGTAATGGGCCTTATTCCGGGCCCATCCTTTCTATGTCTTGTTCTTTGTAATTTCTTGCCCAAATAAGGGCCTCCTTGTAATTATTCAAAATTATCTTAATACAACAATGTTAGGGTGCTGATAGGGAGTAATGTTCGAAACTCTCACTCTCAAAACCCTCATTGCCGAACTCTCAAGGTCTATTTTCTCAGTTTTCTTCAGAGCCCATCCACCACACGTCCTCTACCAATCATCTTCCCCGAAGCCAAATCCTGTATCACACAAAAAGAAGGGAAAAAGGTCACTAAGCAGTTTAGAGAATTAGTGATACTACTAATAGAGAACTAATAGGGAATTTTGAAACATGTGAAACATTAGACAGGGTGAGACCAAAGGGAAGAGAAATGGTTCCTTGACCAGCTAGTTTCACCTTGTTTCTTCCAGAGAAGAGGTGATAGGTCTGAAAATAAGTGGACTTACCAGTCATATGTCTTGATGCTCTAGAATCAATAATCCAAGGAGAGTCAGGGGAATGAGATGATACGTGAAAAGTTGTGGCAGAATTACCTGATGTGGACACAAATGAAGTTGAGGGAAGAGGAGCATCCATCTGACAAATTGACCTACCATAAAGTTCCGAGTGGTCACGGAATGAATTAATAATATCCTCCCTTGGGTCCAGAGGTGTGTGTTTGAGTCATAGTAGTAGTAGGGGGCCGATTCTCCTGAGTAGCCATGTTTGCTATAGTGAGCTTTCTTGGACCTTGCTGTTCTGACTTCTTATTCAGATCTGAACCTTGATTCTTACTCAATTCCTGAGCCCATTTTGGCTTTCCATAAAGCTCCTAGCATGTATAACGGGTGTATCGGGTTTCTAGCAATGGATGCACCAAAGTTTGTCTTTGTCATCCACCCTTTTTTGAAAGTCCCCCTTCTTAAAGAGATTTCCCCCACCTGTAGCAACATTCCCTTTCACTACCAACATGACTGCATCCCCTCTAGAACTATTCATCGAATTTCTTCTACTTTCTTTTGACTGTACTAATGCATAAACCTCCTGGACAGATGGAAGATCATTGCTGCCTAGGATCTGGACTCTGATGGATTCAGACACAGTGTTCAAGCCATGGAAAAATGTAAATACTCGTTGTTGGGAACAAGTTTCTTGTACACTTTTGCATTTTCATCACACTTCAAGTCCACACTCTAATAGTGATCTAACTCTTCCAGACGGAGGTTAAGTCTGAATAGTACATAGAAAGATTCCTCTCCCCCTGTTTACAAGTGGATGATTCCGATTGTAACTGATAGATTTTTGCATAGTGGCACAGTTCAGAATAGGTTGATTTTGCCTATTCCCAAATCTCATAAGCCGTTTCAGCCAACATAAAGTTCCTTATCACCTGAGGTTGCATAGACACTAATAGCCAGGACATAACCATGTTGTTTTCTTGGCTCCATTTGTCATACTTAGCACTCCCAAAATTAAGTTCTTTAATTTTCCCATTTATATATCCTATCTTTCCCCTTGCAGTAATGTATAACCTGATCCCTCTCGACCATTCTAAATAATTTAAGCCATCCAGGGGTATTACAGCCATAGGGAAGGATAAATCCATACCCCCACTCATTCCATTCTGCATTGAGGAAACACCAGATGTGGCAGAATCTTCACCACTCATGATCACAGCTTCAGGTCACACTCAAAGTAGGCACAAAAAACCTTAAAAAAGAGCAGTCTAACACCCCCAAAAAAAAAATTTTGCACCAGGAGACTAGTGACAACCACTCCCCTCCTTTTCTTTTTGAAACTCAGCTCTTCAATCACACAAGGAAAAAAAAAAAAAAAAAAAACAGTTGCTGTTACAGCACTAACAGGTCATCACTGGCCTGCAATAAATCAGATATGGATGCTGTCGCAGCACATACAGGTTATCTCTTGACCTACAAATCAGATATGGCCGCTGTCATCCTCTGACCTACAAATCCATCACAAGGCTGTTGTCGCAGCATATAAAGGTCATCACCGACCTATGGTACATCACAGGGATCGGCTGATCCCACAAAAAAAGGAAAGAAAGAGGTGCTGATCACCTCACATCAAACAAGTGAACCTACTACAGGTTCTGTCCTGGTACACAGCCAGAAAAAAAAGAAAAAGGAGGAAGGGAGAGAAGGTACTTCAGTTCGATGTTGTATTCTGGATCTTCAATAAAACAAACAGTAGCTAATGAAGAGAGAAGATAGGAAAAAAGCTTGCTCGATCTCTCCTTCCAGATCTGATAGTCCCGCTCTGATACCATGTTATCCAGAAGAGAAGAGGAAAGGAAGAGGGAAGAGAGAGGAGAGAGGAGAGGAGAGATTTAGAGTCAAAAGGTACCTCTGGCAGCACCGGCTTTTTGTATTTATACTAGGGCGACATAAAACAAAATAAAAGAGTGGAAAGTACAATAGTACCCCCGTGGTACTAAACTTAAAAAATAACAGACTTTTAACACTAGATGTATGGAACAAACCAACAGGGAGATTTTTTCTGCTGCTTTCCCATTATGTTTCTAGAGATGATAATTTACAGTTTCCACCAGATCTATGCTACTATATTGGTGAATGTGCTATGTCCAGTATAGGTAATCCATCCAAAAGAGGCTAGCATGCAATATAACAAGTCGTTACTCAATTTTGTCATTTCAATTAAAATAAATTACCTGTAATCTATGCATGCCACCATAATGTCTCTTTCTGATAACTGTTTTCCTAAAAGAGAACCCCATGCTTTATACCTGCACAAATGAAATGCATAACAATTTAACAAGGAATAAATGAACTTTAGATGATGCAAGAGAATGATATGATACAAACTACCGAGTAAATAATCAAATATTAAGTTGGAAAGTTCCTTGTGGACAACATAGATGCTTCTGGAATTAGTTGTCTCAGATTTGTATAATTGTGCTGCATCCTATAACTATCACTCAAAACTTATCAAGTTAAAATATATTTTGTAGGATTTCTTAAAGGCCTATATTCAATAAACTTTCACCAATTGTCTAAAGGCTATCAATATGCGCCTTCCCATTAAAATCATTTCATTGCATGAAAGGAACTGCAATTTTGGAAGATCTGTATACTAGATATACAGTTTCATTTGGTTGGACACAAAATAGGGCAGAAAATGGTTCTTTTGGCAAAGAAAAAGTTGACACTAAACACATCAGTAAGACCTTATCTACCTCCAAGTTGAAACAGCATATAATATTGTGCCCCTGTTTGAACATACGTCATTTTACTTGAGTGAGATAGAGGTCTCAACTTCAAGAGACCTTGTAAAGAAAGACATGTAGAACATCCAAATCATGGGTTTAAAACTTTAAAACTATTCATGAAAAATCACACAAACAAAATCCTGATATCCAATTTCTTGACTGTTTCTACGGTTGAGAGCCCAATTCATGGCATCACCAATTCCCCCTTTGCAATTAGCATCCATTACCATTATCACACTCTATCACTGAATAAAATAATCTAAACTCTCTTGTATTTGGAAATTGGAAGCCTTTAGGGACTTGAAGGCCCAGCATTGCTCAACCCACTATTAGTGAGTATAACAAGACAAGATTGCTGGTCTTGATTCTTAAGCTCATAATTAACAAGGTTTTCTCTTCGGATCAAGTTACATCTGGAGCCATCCTCTTGTGGAAGATAAGGATCATTAACAAGGGACCACCAGCACTAAACCAAATTAAAATGAAGATAAGCCTAGAAATAAAATAGCAAACCAAAAATAAAATGCTAGATGACTAATATATACTTCCAAAATATTACAATTTTAATATTGACATTATTCTTCTTCTAAAATTTTACCATTCAGTTGCATGTTATAAATAATAAGTTGCATATATCCATAGACACATGGGTACACAGTCCACTCATGCTCAAAGTTTTTGGACGTTTCCACCTTGGCACTGCAATCATTCTGTTTCACTCCATGCTCTGACTCCATTCTAGGATTTAGTCATTAACTGCTCAATAAATCTTTGATAATTGCTACCCTAATACCTCCTAAAAACCAAAAAAAAGAGAGAGAGAGAGAGAGAGAGAGGGTATACATGCTTTAAAAAGCACTAACCCAATAATCCAGGCTCCACCTGTTACAAATGCCACAACTGGTTTTGGCCCATTGCTATTTTTAGGTAAATACAGATCAAGCCTGCAGAAAAAGAAATGGCATTATGACTTGTGAGCAATCTATGACAGGATCCTTTAAATATAAAAGCACATATAAGTTATTGCATCCAATAAACCAGAAAATAAACATAAACCAGAGAAATAAAGGATACCTATTTCTTGGTTGATCTCCATAAACAATACCTCTACGGACCTGACTTGAGAAGAAATAGTAATATCCAACTGCCAACAACTAAACACATTAGATATACAAAGGCAAATCCTACACAAGAACTATGACCCACATAAGGTCTAATTTTCATTAAAAAAAAAATATTCAATGGCCAATTATAGGGACCAGAAAAGCTGCTACAGACCAACACTGATGAATGAAAAATGTCAAGGCAACCGAGCCTCATAAAAAACACACCTTGAATGAAACCAGGAATAAGTAGCATTGCATAACAACCAAGGGCAAGAAATCTTACAATCCACCGGTAGCCTACCCTGAACAAAAATAAATGATCAGAATATCAAACAACAATCACAACTTAAACAGAATTTCAAGTTATAGAAAACTACTTTATGTTGGTGAAAGAAACACTATAATATATTTCAGAGATTTTCTCTCTTTTCAAGAAATCAAATCCCTAAAAAGTCAATCTCTTATTATCTACTCTCTAAAGTACATCTGGAGAGATTTAATTATCTTAGTTACCACTAAATAGTGCATTGCGAACAGGCAGGATTAGTCATGCTCCCATATGATGAGCAGACAATAATTCCATTTCAAGGTTTTCTCATTGGTAAGAAATTTATCGACTATCAAGACAAAGTTGGAACAAAAAAGTAACTGGGATTCATGGCCAAATAACAAACTACTAAATTCTTCCCTTAGGTCACAAGTCCCAGTTAACTTGGAAAAGAATATGAAATGAAAGAAATCACAAGGAGATCTGCAAATCGGCAATGTTAATGTTACAGATCAGCAATACCTCCACAGGGTCCTGAAATTAGTTCCAATTATCAGAGTTATGTCCAAGAGGAATCAAGAAACAATTTATCTTACAATTCAACATCCAAGGATATTCCACGATGACATCAAATATTAAATTCTTGTTCAAACTCAGTTTTTTCCATAATACTGTCGCAAAAGGACATAAATACCTAGAAAAGAATTCCAAGTTGAGAACTGCAAATGATGCCACATATAGGCCTCTCCAAGTTCATGGCCATGTCACTGCATTGTCAACTTTGCCAGGAGGAAGCGTCATTTATTGATTAAAGAAGGGCAGAAATCTTATGGTGCATTTGCTATCTGGTGGAGCCTTTGGTGGGAGAGAAACTGCAGATTTTTGAAAGGAAAAGCAGCCCCAGGGAGAAAATAGTATCTAGAGCAGAGAATCATTTGGTAAATTGGGCCTGTATCCTCAAGGAATTTCAGGGTTTTCCTTTAGGCTCAGTTTGGGAAGAGTACTGTTAGAGTTAGCCGAATAAGGGTAGATTAGTCATCTCACCTTGGTTAAGTTATGAGCTTATGTGGCAGTCTTATTAGAGGTTCTCTGTCCCATACTTAAGTAGGGGCAGTTTAGTCCTTGTACATTTAATTAGAAGCCTAATCACTATTAAGAGGTCGACTGATAGCGTTTAGCTATCAAGTTCGACAGTTCTTTCATATTCTTCTTCTTCTCTTCTCTTTCTTCTTCTCCTTACTGGTTCGGACTACTGTAGCTACAGTAGCTACAGTGAAAACATGGTATCAGAGCGTGACAACTTCAGTTCGTGACCTGTTTCAGTTCGTGACAACTTCAGTTCGTGCTTCAGTTCTCTCCTTTTCTTCTCTGGGCTGTCAATGGAGAAAAGTGATTCGTCCCAGGCCTGAAACATCACAGTTTTTTTCTGGTGCTCAGAACCTTCTTTCCTAAGAAAACAACTTCAGCAGTGAATGGTTGGCTGAAGCTCTCAAATGAAGGTTGGTTATCTCTCCTCTGTGTGCTGTTGGTATTTCTGGGTTGAAAATCTTCAAGAACTTGAGAGGACTGATCAGAACCTAGAAAACTAAGTTGGTTGTTGCCCTGGTTCTTGGAAAAATTTCCAAGAACAGGTTGTGTTTACAATGACCAAATGGTGTAAGGGCTGCTACTGTAGGTGACCGAATGGTGCAAGGTGTAATGCAATGATACTAGTTGAGTTTTTTTTTGTTGGTCTTGTGGTGCCCTCTTAAAAGCGTTAAAGCAGGTCTGTATTGTGTGTGACAGCTATGGCTGTGTGGTGGTGCTTGTAATGCACGAACTCTTGACAGCAGTAGTGGTGTGACAGCTAGTTGAGTTTTTGCTAAGTAGTTGTGGTGGTGCTTGTAATGCACAAACTCTTGACAGCAGTAGTGGTGTGACATCTAGTTGAGTTTTTGTTGAGTAGTTGTAAATGAGCTTGCATGTGGTTAGTAAGTGCTGAGTTAATGTCGGTGTAGTCTGTGTTTTTTTTTTTTTTGTGAAATCAGTAGTGGTGTGGATAAGAACAAAGGCGTGTGTATCTATCATTGTGTTTAGGGACTGCTGTAGGTTCTGGAACATCAAACTCTTGACAGTAGCACTTAGTTGGTGATTGGGAATTCAGATTAGAGGCAGCATTGAAAGAGTATCATGGCAGCAATGGGAGATGGTTGTAGTGATCAGAAACCTAGTGTGGTGGTTTCCTCTGACTATCTAGGTGTACAGATGACCTCGATTAAACTGAATGGTGAGAACCATGTTCCATGGGCCAAGTCGGTGGAAGTTTTTCTCAAGGCAAAGAGAAAAGTGAAGCATGTGAAAGAAGATAAACCACCGGCTGACTCTCCAGGGTTTGATGATTGGGAACAGGAGGATGCTCAAATCATGACATGGCTATGGAACAGTATGGAACCCAAAATAAGTGCCAACATGTTCTTAGATACAGCTAAGGACATATGAGAACATGCCAAGAAGCTGTATTCTGGGCAAGATAATACTACAAGGGTATATCAGCTCTATCAGGAGTACTTTGGTCTGCAACAAGGAAATAAAACCCTAGAAGAGTACTATGCCAGTATGAAGAACCTCAGAAATGAACTCAATGTCTATCATCCTCTCACTCCAGATGTTAAAGTTCAGCAACAACAGAGGGAACAACTAGATGTCACAAGGTTCTTAGTGGGGTTGAAATCAGAGTATGAACCAGTTAGAGCCCAAATATTGGGGGCTCTACCCTTCCTACACTTGAGGAAGTGTTTGCTCGGCTCCGCAGGATTTCTTTGGGACAGATAGAGAATCCCACACAGTCTGATAGATCAGCTTTTGTAACAGCCAGAGGAGGTGGACGTGGTACGAAAGGGGGAGGACATGCCTCCCGAGGAGGTCGTGGTGGTTCCATATTTGGCCGTGGTGGTGGTCGTGACTCAGGGGGAGGCCGTGGCAAAGAAAAAGGCAGCTCTACAAGGAAGTGTACCCACTGTGGCAGGGAAGGACATTCCGTAAATTTCTGTTATGATCTTCATGGCCGCCCTCCCTCTAAATGGGCCAATCATGCTATTGCTGGTGGGGTTGATGTCAGTGATAATCAACAGGCAGACCTAACTCCTTCCACATCTACATCTGTTTCCGGAAGGGAGATGGTGAGTGTACCGCGTGATGAGTATGAGTGGTTCCTTCAGTCCACTTCACAGTACACTACTGCTACTCTTGCCCACTCAGGTATAGCTTGCCTGTCATCTAAAACCTCTCCTTGGATTATTGACTCTGGGGCCTCTGATCACATGACCGGGACTCCAGGTGTGTTCTCTTCTCTCTCTGAAACTTCCACATCTCAAACTGTTACCCTTGCCAATGGTTCCTCCTCTCCCATTTGTGGTGTTGGCAATGTTGACATGGCTTCTCTTTCTTTATCATCTGTTCTATATGTTCCTAAGTTTCCATTCAATCTTATGTCTGTTAGTAAATTAACCAAGACTCTTAACTGCTCTATTACTTTTTTCCCTTCCTCTTGTGTTTTTCAGGATCTCAGGACGGGGAAGAAGATTGGTGGGGGGCATGAAGCTGGTGGATTGTATTACCTTGACGGTGGTGGATCGTCAGTTGCACTTCAGACTTCACTCACTCCTCTACAGTGGCATTGTCGACTGGGACATCCTTCTCTCAAGGCACTCAAGATACTAGTTCCGTCTTTGAGTCATTTGTCAGTGTTACAGTGTGAGTCGTGTCAGTTTGGGAAACATTGTCGTGTTTCCTTCAGTCCTAGAGTTGAAAGTCGTATGTTGAGTCATTTTGCTTTGGTTCATTCAGATGTTTGGGGCCCGATCAAAATAGAGTCTTATAATGGTTACAAGTATTTTGTCACTTTTATTGATGATTGTTCAGGAATAACATGGATTTATTTAATGAAAGAAATGAGTGAATTATTTTCCATTTTTCAAAAATTCCATGCTGAAATACGTACACAATTTGGTGTTCCAATCAAAGTTTTTCGTTCAGATAATGGTCGTGAATATTTTCTAACTTCCTTTCAACAGTATTTAGAACAGCATGGCATCATTCATCAAACTTCTTGTGCATCCACTCCTCAACAAAATGGGGTGGCTGAACGGAAGAACCGTCATCTCCTTGAAACAGCTCGGTCTATTCTTCATCATATGAGTGTTCCTAAACGGTTTTGGAGTGATGCTGTACTTACTACGTGTTTCCTCATTAATCGGATGCCCTCCTTTATTCTTCATGGTCGGTCTCCCTTCTCTATCTTGTTTCCCACCTTGACTCCCATTTCCATTAACACCTCGTATCTTTGGCTGTGTGTGCTTTGTTCACAATCTGAATCCTGGAATAGACAAATTGGATGCATGCTCCATTAAGTGTGTCTTTCTTGGCTACTCTCGGACTCAAAAAGGGTACAAGTGTTACAATCCCATTACTCGGAAGTGCTATGTTTGTCCTAATGTCACCTTTTTTGAGTTTGTTCCCTTCTTCTCAGGAACTGAAGCATCTTCGTCTCCACCTTTACTTCCTCTTCCTCTTCCGGTCAGTGATCCCGTTCCGGGTGTTCCTGTTGGAGTTGACTCGTCATCTCATCCAGTACAGATCCCTACTGAACGACCACCAATTCGGCAAGTGTATACACGTCGAACGACACCGGCCCCTCCTCCAACTTCTACCTTGTCCGCGGATCCTGTCGTTGCTCCTATTGCTGAACCTTCAGGACTTGACCTACCCATTGCCTTACGGAAAGGTAAACGTAGTTCTACTCTCCATCCCATTTCCAATTTTGTTTCAGTATCTCGCCTTTCCACCTCACATCGCCAGTTTGTTTCACTATTGTCATCTATTTCCATTCCTAACAATGTCCAAGAGGCTCTTAGTTCACCTGGGTGGAGGCAGGCAATGGAGGAGTAACTCTCTGCTCTTCAACATACTCACACGTGGGAACTCACTACTCTTCCCCCTGGTAAGCATGTTGTGGGTTGTAAATGGGTGTATACTGTTAAATACTTGCCAGATGGTAGTGTGGAGCGTCTGAAAGCCAGACTTGTTGCTAAAGGGTATTCACAATTGTATGGAGTGGACTATATGGAGAACTTCTCTCCAGTGGCAAAGATTAGCTCTGTCCGTGTGTTAATTTCCCTGGCAGTTATGTATGATTGGCCCTTATTTCAACTTGACATAAAAAATGCCTTCCTTCATGGTGACCTTATAGAGGAGGTATATATGAAGCAACCACCTGGGTTTGTTGCTCAGGGGGAGGCTGGTAAGGTGTGCAGACTGAAAAAAGGCAATTTATGGGTTGAAACAATCGCCTCGTGCTTGGTTCGGGAAGTTTAGTGAAGTGGTGAAGAATTTTGGAATGAAACAATGCCAGGTTGATCACTCAGTGTTCAGCTATGACTCAGAAGCTGGAAAGATTTTATTAGTGGTCTATGTGGATGATATTGTCATAACTGGCAGTGACAAATTGGGGATCAACAAACTCAAGGTCTTTCTGCAAAATCATTTTCAAACAAAAGACCTTGGGACATTGAAGTATTTCTTGGGTATAGAAGTTGCTAGATCAAGACAAGGTGTAAACCTGTGCCAAAGAAAATATGTTCTCGATCTATTAGACGAAACAGGACTGTTAGGTGCAAAACCGGCTGAGACTCCTATGGAACCAAATGTTAAGTTGAGCGGTGATACAGGGGGAATATTTGATGATCCTGGAAGGTATAGACGACTAGTGGGGAAACTGAACTATTTGACTATCACGAGACCAGACATCTCCTTTGCAGTCAGTGTGGTGAGCCAATTTATGCAGAACCCTCGTATATCTCACTGGGATGCAGTTCTTAGAATTGTAAGATATTTGAAGGGAGCTCCAGGTCGTGGGCTATTGTATAAACCAAGAGGAAAACTTGAAGTAGTTGGGTACACGGATGCAGATTGGGCGGGCTCTGTGTCTGATAGAAGATCTAATACAGGTTACTGCACATTTCTTGGAGGAAATCTTGTGACGTGAAAGAGTAAAAAGCAGACGGTTGTGGCTAGAAGCAGTGCTGAAGCCAAGTACAGAGCCATGGCACACACTACATGTGAATTAGTGTGGTTGAGGAATCTCCTACAAGAAATCGGGTTCCACATGGATAAACCTATGAAGTTGTACTGTGACAATCAAGCTGCGCTCCATATCTCATCCAACCCTGTTTTCCATGAGAGAACAAAGCACATAGAGATTGATTGCCACTTTGTGAGAGAAAAGGTTCTTACTAGAGAGATAAGCACAGAACATGTAAGCTCAGGTGATCAGTGGGCAGATTTGTTTACAAAAGCCTTAAATTCAAGGAGAGTGAACTATATATGTAACAAGCTGGGATTATATGATATATATTCTCTAGCTTGAGGGGGAGTGTTAGAGTTAGCCGAATAAGGGTAGATTAGTCATCTCACCTTGGTTAAGTTATGAACTTATGTGGCAGTCTTATTAGAGGTTCTCTATCCCATACTTAAGTAGGGGCAGTTTAGTCCTTGTACATTTAATTAGAAGCCTAATCACTATTAAGAGGTCGACTGATAGGGTTTAGCTATCAAGTTCAACAGTTCTTTCATCTTCTTCTTCTTCTCTTCTCTTTCTTCTTCTCCTTACTGGTTCGGACTACTGTAGCTACAGTAGCTACGGTAGCTACAGTGAAAACAAGTACAAATACAAATATGTACAGTGGAAATCAAGATTTAGGAATAAAAATGCAAATATGCAAAGTTTTGCACTATACAGGATCCTTGATATTACAGTCTGCTGCTTTGGTTGTAAAAACAATACTTCTTTTTGTATATTCTCTGTACAGATTTTTTGAGGGAATCCCTCCCTCTCTTTTAATAAATTTATTTACCATCTATCAAAATTCAAAAAAAAAAATCTTATGGTGTATTTGGGAAGAGAAGAATGCTGGACGCTTTAAGGACAAGTATCAAAACATAGAGGCCACTATAGAGAATTTCATGATCAAGGTGGCTGATTGGGCTAAGACTTGCGGCCTTTAAAAGTGATGGCATATTAAGAAATTGGCAACAATTGGCTGATTCATGTTCATTAAGGAGTCCTCAGTTATATCACATTCGACTCCTCCCAATCCCAAATATGACCAAGTTGAACTTCTGATTAGGGAATCCAGGAATCTCAGGAGATGGGAATGTTTTGAGAAACTAGGAGGGAAACATCCTAGCTTGATACACAGGCCAGGCTCGTGTTGGTGATGCTATTAGGTCCTGAAGATATGGACTGTTCTACATGGGGGGTTAAAGCTGATTAATCACTGCACTACATGGACATTTTTGTAGAAGGGGATTCACAAGTAACCATAATGCTGGTTAAAAAAATAACAAAGTAGTTCACTGAAGTATAGATAATATTTTAAGGGAAATCACAAAGAAAGCAGTGCTGCGGTAGATCTTTTTCAATAAGTAAAGCTAGCTAGCTAGCTAGTGGTGTTTTTGAGAACAAATTTTATTTTAGAAAGCCTCCAAGATCAGTTAATAGTGGTTGCAGATGGGCTTGCAAAACGAGGAGCAACTAGAAGCCAAATGTATTAAGGTTCAACTCCACAGGGTGGGAACTTGTAACTTAAAGCAAGATATTGGTAATGCAACTAACCAATGCTAGCTACCTTTGAGGAATTCGGATTAGCTGAATGCTTTGGCTGTTCAGCGGGCTGTGGAACCAATGATGAGGTTTCACACCAGTAATAAATTCATGGGCCCCACTGTGAAAGGTTTGGGCCCATGTATTTTATTACTAGCATGGAACCTTATCATTGGTTCCACAGCCCGCTGAACAGCCAAAGCATTCAGCTAAACCTTGCTCACCTTTGAGGGGGTATTTGGCACAGAACTGTGCATCTTACTATATATTTTTATAATTGATTACTTGTTATTGATCAAAAGAAAATGTTTCATTCATTGAGAATGAATGCCAGTTGATAACCTATTTACCCCTTCCAACTGTGTATGGGATGTCTCTATGACATTCTTCCTTCCAGTAGCAAGCAAGCATTGTTTTCTTTAATGAATTCTACAAGGGTGTAGAGTTGGAGGTATAAGAAATGACTAATTGAATTCATGATAATCCTTAGGTTGGAAGTTAATAGCTCAGGAGTGCCACTTTCTGACACCCATGCCTTAGGACTTAGGAGCACCCACAGTGCTCTCAACTCACTAAAAGATGAGGAGTTCATGTTAACCCACACTAACAATATACTACTTGTATCCAGCACAAGGACAGATCTTGTCAGAGAAAGGTAAAGTATTATATTAGACAAAACGCAATCCAGATCTGCACAACAAGGAGCTGTGCAGTGCCCAATCAAAAACTGTACATCTTCTAAAATCCTTAAAATAAATTTTCCTCTGCAACAAACTTATTTTCAAACAGTCTTTTGTTTCTTTCCGTCCATATTATCCAAACCGCTAAATCAATCCCCAAACTGATTCACCAAGTATTTCATCAACGGCATCTAACTTGAAACACTGAATGAAGATTCCTATAGCCTGGAATTCTTGAACCAACAGGCAAAGTACGACACATTTCTCAAGAAGCAAGCCAATGCAACAAACATAATCACGACTCCAGTTATAAATTTGATTTGCCTATCCCAATCGTAAATCAGGTGTATACCCACTATTCCGTTTAATGAAAACCAATCTTCCAATCAATCAAAGGTATAAATTAACATGCTTTTCTGAGGAGACCATCTAGAGTATTAGACAAGATGTCGATTTAAAATTATGCTCTCTCCAGCGACCCAATACGACAATCATCAAGAAAAAAATGTACACAAATCGAAAAATAATTCCTATTAGATTCAGTAATTAAAAAAAAAAAAAAAAAACCATGGGAATTCAATATCGATATCAAAATTTTATCAAAGAAAAAGGGCGGAGGCGGGGGAATTAAAGATAAACATATCAGAGTAACGAATAAGAGAAAGCAGTAGTACCCCAAATAACGCAAGAGCTTGAGACTAAGGCGAGTGAGCAAGAAAGTATTGGAAGCAGCTTGGCTGACGTCCTCCCTGAACGACTGTTGTCGCTCGGTTAAAAGAAAAGGAAGAGATGTTTCGCTGGCACTTCTGCGCCTCCTTTGTTGCTGTTGCTTTTGTTGGCTATTGATGCTATTACCTGTATAGGTAGAAACCCGAGGAAGAAAGTGTCTCTTGTCAACGTCTTTGCCATTTTCAAATGAGGGAGACGAGGAGAAATAAAAACGGCTTGGATCTTCCTCTCCTCTTAAAACCATTGTTGCCGTCGTCGCCGTCGCTGGCATAGTTGGAGAAACCGGAGAAGAAGAGGAGGAGGAGGAATGAAATACAGGAAGGATCTGAGATTGCATAGGGAGATAAAGAGGGGTGAGGACGGATAGAGGTGGGTATAAGTAGTTGATCAGAAAAAAAGGCAAAGTTTGTTTCGTTGTTCTGTTGCTTTGCTTGTTCGACAGTATTTGCTTCCTCCTTGTTTCGTGGGTGTGATCGTTTGAGCATATACTAACATTGGAGAATACTGATCTAAGAGAGAACTGGGCAACTATGACATCGTACAAGATTACAACTACTAATTGTCAAATTGGCTGACATATCCATTTCTTTGAATTTGATTGGAGAGTCAATGTCAATGAGAGAGAGAAAGAGAGGGGAATTGGAGCTCTTGATTGGCCATGGGGAGGACCAAGTGATCCATCCATTTGGTGCCACCTGTTAGCTAGCTTTAGCTTCTCTTTTCTTTTTCAGAGAAAATGGAAAATTTTTGAGAGAGTTTTTGGCGAGAATTGTAGAATTATGCGTTGTAAATTTTCTCATTGGTTCTATGAATCTGTGTGAATGTACGTGGCCCCACGTTTTATTTTTATTTTTTTGGTACAAGTATTTTGGGGCCATAACTCATTAAGCACGAGCCCATGTTCCCTCCCCCACAAAACCCTGCACGACCCTAAAAGTACTGAGATCTTTTCCCACACGTGTGTTAATCATATCCATAAATACACACATTCATACAATCCATGAGAAGTTGTGAACTGTAACTGTGCCAGTTTATTCAGTTAAATGTTGCTGTTTCCTATGCTTCAAGGGGGACAGAATTGTCATGAGACATGAATAGGGAGTGGGATCTGCTCACACCAATAAAAAAGTATACCAGTGTCAACACATCTCACCAAGAGGTTATGATGGTGATGGGATCTGTTCCTCACAATGCATTATAGGATGTACATGTGAGGTGCCAGGTGGGAGGAGCAGATCCAGTCCCGTAACACAGATCATGTTGGAACAATCCTGCCATATGGATGGGCATAGATCTCCTGCAAATGCTTGCGTGTTAAAACATGTTCACTTGTGGTTAGCCAATGTAGCGTGGTTCACGCGTTTGTGTTCACTTGTGATTACTCACGTAACCTGATTCACACATTTGTGTGATTAGTCAAGTAATCTGATTCACACATTTGTGTTCCTAAGGATCCCAATGTGTCGTGAGAGATCGTAGGGAACCATTGCATGAATTCACATCAGCGTCTTACAGCATATCCGACCTTGTATTGGGAACATCTTCCAATTATAAGTACAAGAGATGTGTTGTAGGGCATTGTGGGGCGCTCTACATGATGTGAACCCCCATTGCATCTCCTATCACCAAAAATGGGAGTTCACATTTGTGCCCCACAATACATCTCGCAATGATGTATCATCATTTCCCGTATTTATTATCGAAAATGTTCTCAATACAAGGTGGAAATGTTTTATGGGGCATTGTGGGACGCCCCCTTGTGGGGTGCAATGTGAACTCATAAAATGGACTACATAAGTCATAACTAATCATGCCAATGTTCTCCGTACATAAAACTCATAAGAGACCAGCCCGATATACAATAAGGGCAATCTCTTTCTGTCTTTCAGATTTAATATTTTCATAATTAAACCGCGTAAACCTTCTTCCACAAACATTCTCTACAACATTAATCTTTTTTTTTTCTGTTTAGGTATATGTCACTTTCTTAAATCTTTCCCATTCTATAGTTTTCTCTTACTTCTACGAAAAGATATAATTTAATATATAAAATTAACACTCTTTCAACAAAATATGATATTAAAATCACACTGAGGATAAAAGGCAAAAAAAAAAATAAAGAAAAAACGAGGATAAGATTTCAACATGGCATTATGTCAAATTAGACTTGTTCATGGGTCGGCTGGCCCGATAGGCCGGCCTGGCCCCCGGACGGGCTTGAACATGTTTATAGGCCTGTGGGCTTAAACTCGGGCCAAAAAGCCCGGCCCACAATAAATTCGAGCCGGGCTCGGGTTTTGTCAAAATAGCCTGGCTCGACCCAACCTAAAATTAGACTTAAAAAGGGTTATGTGATTATGTCCATTTGAATAAACTTTTTTATTTAAGAATGTAAAACTGTGTTTTAAAACATAAAAGAAAGGAAAAAAACCATCTTGTAGGCC
Source organism: Nelumbo lutea (assembly GCF_056320005.1). Classification (NCBI taxonomy): domain Eukaryota; kingdom Viridiplantae; phylum Streptophyta; class Magnoliopsida; order Proteales; family Nelumbonaceae; genus Nelumbo; species Nelumbo lutea. The sequence goes on along the minus strand of NC_142686.1, from coordinate 21,267,434 downwards.
CATTGTTCATTTAAATAGGAAAAAAAAAAACATCTGAATTTTTAATTCTAATTTGAATAGGGAAAATTGGAATTTATTTTATTAGGTCAGGCTTCGGGCATTTTATCAGGGCCGGGCTCGGGCCCAAGTTATAGGCCCGTTGGTTGGGTCGGGCTCGGAATCGAGCCTAGTGTATTTCCATTAATGATGAATAAAAGCCCGGCCTGAGCTCTATGCCAAATGCTAGAGTGCAGTCAAAGTTTTTTGTCTTACACTTTTTACCATAAAAGCCCAATTCATAATTTCATATAGTTAGGGACTTTAGGGGTATCAATGGACCCAAAGTTTTGGGTTGGGCACCATCCAAGTCAAATTCAATTCGGATGGATTGGATAGACCAATAAGACATCAAATTGGACTAATCTAAACTTAATGGTTCAAAGTATTTATTGGATTGGTTGGACCCGGTTCATCTGTAATGGATTTATATTGGATTGCATTGGATTAAACTAATCAATGGACTAGGTTTGGGTAGGAACCAACCTAAATTAAAACCAATCTGAATAGACTGAACGGCCCATGTCGAAGAGGCGACTAGGACTTAGGTTCCCATGCCGAAGAGGCGATTGGATCTTAAGTGCCCATATCGAGGAGGCGACTAGGACTAGCTCACCCATGCCGAAGAGGCGACTGGATCTTAAGTACCCATGCCAAGGAGGCGACTGGGACTTAGCTTGCCCATGCCGAAGAGGCGACTAGGACTTAGGTGCCCATGCCGAAGAGGCAACTAGGACTTAGCTTGCCCATGTCAAAGAGGCGGCTGGGACTTAGATGCCTATGTCGAAGAGGCGACTAAATCTTAAGTGATGAGGAAGTTTTTTATCAGTTCGTCTTTTCGCCCCTGGGCTAGGCCGCCAGGTCGACGCATGTGCCAGGCTGTCGAGCCACCGGGTGGACACCTTAGAGTTATGATTCTACTGCATCAGCCTCGTAATGCCGGTCACCCACTCCTACAAGAAGTTACAACCTTTGGGAGCAGTACCACTAACTTTAGGTCGCCAGCTCGCACAGGAGCCTTGGAAGGCTCAACCAGCAAGGGCGCCCATGTAGTCTGTTGACTGCCAACTCCGCGGAAGCCACAAAGAGCTCATCTTTGTAGAGGGGACCTCGTGAAGAGGACTGATGATGTTTTATCTGAATTGAAAGTAAAGTTGGTAGAACTGTTTAGTCTGTTAGCTCCCTACATAGTCTTTGAGTTCATAAAAAATGGAAACTATAAAACGAGAGCTTCAGTTCCTAAAAAGTGAGAACTTAACTTTCTGGGAGAAGCGGGCTTAGCATTTTGTAGGATGAGAACTTATCTTTTGTAGAATGAGAACTTAGCTTTTTGTAGTGTATCCCACAGACGGAGCCAATTGATGTAACGGTTTCTGGTCACGTATCATTTTTTTTTGCTAAGTACCTCATCATCCCATCTACTCCCAGATGGCCGATGACTCAGAGGCTGAAGTGGAGCTCCCTAGTGTAGTGCAACTCGGCTGCTCCCTACAGGAGATGATTTGCTCATCTTTGTAGATGGCGGGAACTGAGGAACCCATCCTCCCTGCAGGAGATGATCGGCTCATCTTTGTAGACGACGGGAGCTGATTGCCTGCAAGAACTGAATTAGAGAACCCGGGGTGGCTTACCCGGCAGGGACACTCTGATGCTTAAGTTAGCACGCAGTAGAGAGCTTGAAGATGATATCGAAGAATTAGAGAGCTAGAGAGCAAAGATTACCCATCATACCTTCACCCTTGGGGTGAGGTCTTTATATACTGGAGTCCCTGCGGGTTTGGTGGAGCAGTTCCTGGATCCTTGTTGTGATGGGGTTCACTTTCGTGTTAGGTGGGGATAATGCCACCAACTAATAAGGTTGCACATCTCCGCCTGAATCGGGGAGTGGGTGAGCTAATATAGCCGTTACAAGTCAATCCCATAAAATGCGGGGTACAGTGGTGAGCTCCTCGGGGTTGTCATGCGGTGGTCGGTCTGACTAAGAAGCAAGCTTCCTGTAAGGTTTCATGCTGCATGGTGGTGAGCTGCCTGTAAGTGTTGCATGGTGGCGAGCTGCTTGTAAGTGCTAAGCTGTTTGAGTGGCGAGCTGTCTGTAAGGTGCTAGGCTACATGATGGCGAGTTGCCTGTGAAGTGCCAAGTTGCTTGGTGGCGAGCTGTCTGTGAGGTGCCAGGCTGCATGATGGCGAGCTATCTGTAAGGTGCCAGGCTGCATGATGGCGGGCTGCCTAGTGGCGAGCTGCCTGATTGTCATGAGGTGCCAGGTGTCAAAATGTCATTGGAGGGCCAAATCCGCCCTCATTAACATCCATTATTTATGAGAGAGGATAACATTTTTTGGATTGATTTCCAAAACCGAAATTGCAGCATGGGTTATTTGGAAAAAACTCGGATAAATAGTAAAATACACACACATAAACAAGTAATTAAGAGTTATTAGTGAGTTTTATTGTCCAAAATTCACCTTTTGTTAAGATTTCCATTAGATCACCGTTAGTGACTATTAATATAAGTTGTCCATACATGTAAAGATTTAAGTAGTTTATACGGCCAAAATTGTCAACCAAATTTATTAAATGTTTTTGTGACAAAATTACCCCAGACCTAGGCTCGGGCCCGTACTAAGCCTACAAATTTTAGAATTAGGCCTAGGCTGCTAGGTGTAATACTTCAAGTCTAGGAATGGCAACAGGGTGGAGGGGGGATGAGGAGACTCTCCCCATCCCCATCCCCACAAAAATCCCCATCCATGTCTCCATCCCCATCCCTGCTAATGGGGACAAAGTTATCCCCATCCCCATTCCCACTCCCTGTGATTCTTTACAATGTCAACCATTATGTTTTTATTTTTTATTTTATTTAAAAAATAAAAATAGAAAAATTAAAATTTACAATCCTATTAGAAAAGATTAAAACACATTCAATTATATTTTAAAAAATATTAACATATAGGTGCATGTGTACATATTATATATATATATATATATATGTTTGTGTGTGTATGTGTTTATATATATATTAGCGGGGACCCCATGAGATAGGGATTAAGATCCCTGTGAGACAAGAAGTGCTCTCCCATCACCATCAGTAGGATGAAAATTTAATAGGAAAAATTACCATCCTTATTCAAGTCTGGGCTAGGCCTAAAGAGCGGATTAGTGTTGACCCAATCATTGGCATGACTCGATTAGATTGAATTTGAATTTTGATTTATTTGAGTTGAGACAGGAAGATACCATTTACAGCCCTAAAGAGCACTAAAGATGGTGGTGTTGATCAACAAGCATGCATTATTAAGCCCAATTAAACATCATATAATAATATTTAATTACCTTATGGGATGATCATAAAACATTCTTATAATAACGCAAAGTGAGGCAATTTTGACAGTGATGATATCAGCTCCTTCAAAGTAGCCACTTATGTCAAGGTCTTAAAGTGACATTCCTCTACCTTTGGCCGACAATTCCAACCCTTTTGACAAAATCATACAAGCAATATATTTGCTGACTTTCAAACAATCCCAGTGCATCATTCAAATTAGAATAATAAAAAAGTTAAAAAAAAAAGTAATTAGTAAAAAAGAGTGAAAAAAAGAAAGCATAATGTCTTTATGTATATTTTTTTACATTTATTTAGCATAAAAAACCAATAATTTTTCATTCCACGGTTCATGTAACTGGGCCTCGGGGGCCAAAGTTCGACCACCAAACTACGGGAGAAGCGAGATAGTTTGGATTCGATTGAAGGAAGGTAGTAGTGACTTAGTGAGTTAATCAGCGTTGTTTTATGAATCGACAAGCAACATTAATACTAACTTGAGCATTCAGTTGTGGGAAGCAAGCATACCACAAAAGAGTTGGTCATGGGCTTACCCCTATATGATTGGTCACACATGGAAGCTATACATACCTGAACTTACATGGCATTAATTGAAACTCCAGGAGTCACTAATGGTCATGGGATGAGGTGTTACTGTACTTTATGACAAATAGTGCGAACCAGGTGTTTGACAAAAAGACAATCAATATCCCCCTATTCTCATGCCAGAACCAATTGTATTGATGAGTACGATAATGCTACGTCCATTAGATACAAAGTGGAGCTCTCTCTCTCTCAACTTGTTCTCTAATTTAATTTTGAAAGCATTGAGCTTTCAAGGGTGCTTGACATTTGAAAGTTCATTTTTCATTTTTGGTTTAATGAAAATCAATAAAATTTCATTGCTAGCTTGTTAATTTGCATTCAGCCATTAAGGTCCGTACAACCTTCAAATTTATTCACTAAAAGATAAAGTAATAAGCTATTTAATTCAGCCGCTTCAGCTGTTATCATAGATGATTTTTGGAGCAAGTGAGCACACGACATGTACGGTAGCTTGAAAAAAAATATATCTGAAGGAACTTGGGTAGCCTTGGAAGGGCATCAGAATAGATTCTCAGTTTTTCATCACATCACCCTCACTCTCATAAGACAAGTTTGAGCTCAATATTCAACACTCAGTAAATCATGTGGCAAAAAAAAAGGAATGTGCTATTGTAGCAAAAAGAAACTGTAACAAGGTTTATATGGAGAGTCATCAGCACACGTGATATGCAAAAATTGTACATAATGCAATTTAAATGGGCGATTCTCATCATGGATAAAAATTGTTTCCCAGTGTCAAGCTTTATATCTCTATGTCCTAATAACTAATTCTGTTTCTGTGGTTATAAGTGAGGAGTCCGTTTTTTAGATTTTGAGAGGGGAAAAGTTGGTCAATGGGATTTTGAATCTTATTGGTCAAGAAATCCATGTCCTTTTTTTAGATTTATAAATATGAGAGCTAGGAAAAATTTATTTTCCTGAATACACTCATCTAGTAGGTGGATAAATAACTTTCCCACATAGAAGAAAGTTGCCAAACATAATGGGCTTTTATGACTAAAACAGTCATTGTCTTATTTACCTAGGATATAAAAGAACATGGATAAACACTTACCCCGGTACCAAAATGCAAATGGGGCCTAAAAATTGATACGTTTCCTATGGCACTTTGAACCGATACAGTATGATACATATTGATACTTTGAACTATGTTCGTCTCCCAAATAAAAGTCCTTGTGTTTACCCAAAATCAGTCCATATTCAGATATTCTTCTAAAAATAATAATAATAAAAATAATAATAAAAAGTCTATATTCAAAGTGTTTCTTTGCCACTTTCAGCCAAACAGTCATAAACCAAAATCACGTAGTTTCTCTTGACACTTTTTCTAAACTACAAATGTAGCACATTAGCATGTAGAGCTGACGTGGGTTAAGCCCCCATGCCATGGCCAATTAATAAGATCCTCTGTCTGTCTGGTACTAAAAGGTTTCACTTATTTAAGCTCTTTTAGGTTCAAGGAATGAGACCAATTGAAAATAGCCTAGCAATCAAGGGTACTTTTTCCTCTTATTCATGAGTTGGAAATGATTTGCAGACATGGCCATGGCCTTAGTGGGGATTTATTAGCTTTGAACAAGGCAACCAGAGGCAGAAACAACTTTCGTCGCTAGCTAGATAAGATATAAAACTAATGTGCTTTAGACTCTCATTATCTCATGCTACAATTTATTTATTGTGTTAGTAGAAAACTAGAAATTACTGTATGTACTATGACTTTATATTTGCTTTATCTTACTTAATTAATGGGAAATAAATCAAAACCATTTAGATTGAATCTTTTGTTTTGTGAAATAAAATCTACCTCAAAATGCTCCATGCAAGACCTAGCTTTACTCCATGTATGTGCATTGAAAATGGCAACAGCTAATAATAATAGCAACAACAACAACAATTTTAGATAGGGCCCATAAGGCCCATACAGAATCCATCATTTTATGGGGCAAGTTTCAGGCAAATTTTATGCATGCTCCATCTAAACTCTTTTTTCCTGGAACTTTTTGAATTGAAGAACTGGTGATTTGAGTGGCTAAATAATATCCAGAGAGTACCGTTTGCAATTCAAGCAAGGGATATATGATTGACATGGAGTTGGGGCAGAGGGAGTGAATAGATTGGGGGCATTATCATGTCATCTTGTGGCAGTTTGATCTTATTAAGACATCATATCCTTCTCATCATCATCATCATCATCATGAGGTGGCCATACAGAGAAGACAGACCAACTCATTAAGGTACTCTTTTCTCCCCACAACTGATTAATCTATCAATTATCAAAGAAAAATTAAAGTATTCCAAAGAAAGATAACCGTGAATGGAGAATGCAAAAGAATTTGTACTTTGAATGATTAATATTTTAATAAAAAAAGTTGGGTGAGATTTGCTGCTTCTATAGGACTTGGTTGATGATTAAAAAGCATTTAGTTGATTAAAGATGTTGAATACTAGTCCGTCTTATTTGTTTACTTCCACCTTAAATGTTTGATGATGTGGCGAGATCAAAAGTTCCCATTGGTCCACCAGATGAAATTAGACTGATTGTTCTGTTGAAGCTTACCATGTAAGAGGGTGATATCTGATATGGGTTTGCCACCTAAGCAGTCAACCTAAAAAATATGAGCTCTTATAGGTCCCTTTCTGCATGCAGAGCTCAATTTGGAACCGATTTCAGGCTTTCTTTCCATAATAGGTGCTGATTTGGGCAAACACAACTCATTTTTTATAAAATATGCATTGAACAAATGCTAAAAGCCTAAAACAAGAGAAGTTACTACAATGCGGTACATTTATCTATTATTATATATAAAGCAGATACCCAACTTCCACAAGAAACAGGGTTCAATACATAATAAAACAGCAATTTTCAGAAAAAAACCATTCATTTTCTTTGGAGCGAAAAACAAAACTCAATGAATATTATCCATAGGAATAAGTATAAACATGGTGTGATTTTGTACCGATGCAGACAAGAGGATAAACAAAAGTACAAAACTCAATGAAGGAGTCAAGGAGAGTGGTTTAGGCTTCCCTCAGTTTTGATAAACAGTGTACCTACTTCTAAGGATATATTCATGGTTGATAGAGTAAGGATGTATTTTATTCATTTTGTTGTTGCCAATGGTATGAAATTATGAAGGTAGTATAGACTATAGAGAAGACAGGAAAGAAAAAAAAGAAAAAAGTAGTAGGTTATAGTTATTAGCTTGTAGACTTTCTCTATAGTGGTATGCGCTATAATTTATATTTCAACTTTGTAGGATTTGAGTAAAAAGTAGCCAATTAAACAATAGAGGAATGGGAGTTCTAAAGTAGTATAGAACTATAAATTAACATAGATTAATATGTATAGATTTATTTGATATAGATAACTTAATTTAAGTTAAAACAATAAAATAAAATGAATAGGAAGAATATTATCAGTAATAATATATCATCTTTGATTCTAAATCTGTAAATTATTATTAAATATTCAACAAAGAAAATAGTAAGAGAAGAGTCTAGAAATGACCGAATATCATTTCCAAGCTAGATTTGTACCTATGCATATTATGATGCTACAAATGACTGAATATCAAAAAGGGTTCAGTTCAAAGAATTAGACCAAAGGGGACCCTATGCCAGAGTAGACTAGAACCAAGTTAAAATGGTTAAGTTAAATTAGTGCCTTCTTTATGAAGGAAAGTTAATCCTTTAAGATGCATCATGTCTTATATTATTCACAATTATTCAATTTAAAAGACAAAGATTTTCACTCTAGTCTTCTGCATAAAAGCACTTGGCCTGCTCATGGTGTCTTTAAAAAGCCCAAACCTGGCCAAATTAATATACAAACTTTAATGTAGCCTGAGCTGACACACCTGTTGGAGATCACATCTCCGCCCCACCAGGAGCCACCCCACAGCACATCCCCGCCGTGTATTAGGAACATCTCCTGATGATGACATCATCGAAACCGGTATTATCATCGGGAGATGTTCTCAATACGCGGGGATGTGCTGTGGGGCGGAGATGTGAACTCTACCTGTTGTGCCCATTGTTGTGGGCTTTGAGCACTTTGAGCCCTTTAGGCCTTGAACTTGCATTCCCTGCAAAAACTGGTCCCCTCCCAACTTGAAACTGAGGCTTAGATGCCAATCAAATTGCATTAATTAAACCCGAACCACGTTAATCTGTTCTTCTCCCTTTGTTTTTAAAAGAGAAAATAACAAGCATCCTACATCAATGAATCGTACTTGGTTTATTCAAATATCCTGCATTTCTTATACCAAGAGACAAAGGAACTTACACGATCAGAATCATTTTCTGGATTAAAGAATGTGCTAGATAGTCATCTTCAAGCCTAGCTCACAAGGTCGTCTTCAGGACTCCCTGAGTGAGCAAAACAACTGATTTTACTTCTGCAACGCTAGGTAATGTTACCGTCTCTTAATACCCAGATAAAAAAAAAGTACTTCCATAAAATTTAACCAACAAGGATGGTACTGATTCTTTCCACCGGACATGACAATAAGATCCTCTCCACAGACTGCATTACCTTTTCTCTCTCTCTCTCTCTCTCTCATATGGAGGTTTAATTTGTGTGGTTCTTGATATGTTGTTTCTGCAATGCTGACACTGTGAGCATCAGAATCCTGTGCAGAGCTTTCCCGTAAACCATGGAATGGAAACACGTGAAAGATGCAAAGTAAGGCATATACTTGAAGAATTAAATCCATGGTGGGTAAGATCTCATGTGCAGATATAGAGAGGACAAAGAAAATTAAGTAACTATGGAAACCTTTTATTTATATACTTAGAAGCAAAATGGAGTTAGCTAGACTAGAGGATAACCCAAATCAAAGAAAGCTGACGAAGTGGATTTGGATATGTTCATTTTGATGAAGTGAATGAGGGTATATATCATGGTTTTTTCTTCACCCAAGTGGGATATTCTTCTTTGATAGATGCATTTAACATCAAATTAGGGCATTCAATAAACTAGAATCCTATGCCCGGAATCATCTTTATCTTACTGTGGGCAAGATATATATATATATATATATATATATATATCTTAGTTTGAAATTGATTAATAACAGGTTATTAGTTTGTTTAATAACTTAGGAATATATATCGAGATCCTTCATTTGATTCTTTCATTGTAACCATCCGATTGACAGCACTCTTGGTTGAATATCACCATATCTGCAGTGACCCCACAAACGTATATATACCTGTGGGCCAAGTATGGTGATCGTACGTACACGTGGCTCTGATGGATTGTTTGTATGTGATCTACAGTAGAGCTTGTTTTGTATTATTTATATGATATGATTGGAAACCATGAAGGGAACAAGAAGTTGGAAAAAGGTTGTTGAGGGGGGAGGAGGGTGCTGAACTGCGAGTGCGCACCAAAAAGAATGGCATCCTACTCAGACCACCATTTATAGAGCTTTCCATTGGTTCAATGGATGAAAAGATTTGAGGATTCCTACGCTCATTGCCCTACTAAAATGCCACATGGAAAAAGCATGTTTCCCAATGTAATAAAAAGAGAAAAAAGATAGTAACATATAAGAAGTTCAAAGCAAACAAACTAGTTTCAACTTTGTGTGATATTATTATTATTATTATTATTATTATTATTATCGGTTTCTTTTAACCTATTGACATATATGTTACCCACCAAATTATGAATCAAACCCACCCACATGAGATTTTCATTGTTAAACAATCAATTAATTTGAACCACCCCATCTAGGAAAAAGATCATTGAGATATTAGTTGCCTTGGGCGATGTTTGGCATTGATGCCATTGCTCCAGAAAACAGTGAAACATTAGTGTCACATTGGAAGAATCGATGCTCCAAAAAAAAGGTAATATGTTTGGAATCATTTTTTTCATAAAAAAAAAGTGCTACAAGCCACACTTTGGAAATCGAGAAGATGTGGTATGGGGAAACGCCGAATTTGACGTTTTCTCAATCTAGAGCTCATTGCTGTCAGCAAAACATGATGTGGCAGTAACGTGGACTTCCTATAATGGGTACCAATGCTGAAAATAGATATGAAGCACTGGTACCAAACAAAAGGTGTTGTTATTGTCCCAGAAAAGTCTTACCTAGTAGCAATGTTTCTAAAAAAAAACATTGTTTTTTTAGAAAACGATGCTTCCAATCCACACAAAACGGTGTTGTATATGCAGCATCAATGCCAAATATATACTTGAATTCCAATCTCATGCATGGTTAGAGCAAATTTGTTCATAATCAAGTGCTTTTTAGGGGTGTTATACAACATGAATGTTTTTTTGAAAATGTTCCACTATAATGCTGGAAAGACATTATATTGGAAAAACTAACAACCAATCAATCGGCATAGAAAAATTAACTAGCAACCAATCAGGTTGGTTTTCACCAAAATACATGGGGAGCTGTGATTGGTCAAAGCTTTTCTGATATCATGTCTTTCCAGTATCATAGATTTTCCCAATTTGAAATGGTTGCATCAGCAAGTGTCTATTTATGTTATTGAACTGCAAATTTGTTTTGGAAAGCTAAAATAAATTTGATAATGTAGAAATTGTATGATTTATAGAACTTGATATTAAATAGTCGAATGAAAAAACAAAACTTAAAAAAAATTCAAGAACATATTATTTGTTTCAATTTTGGAAACGAAAAACATGCATAACCACGAACATGTTTTTTATGCTTTTATTTTAAGAACCAATTTTCAACTCAATTGGTTTTGTCTTGTTTTGTTCTTAGAACCAGCAAAGCAAGAAAAAACAATTTACATTGGAAAATTAATACCCTTTAATCGCTTCAGTTTTTAGTGACAAATTAAGTGAGGCATTTGTGTTGCAAGTTGGAGGAAACCGAATTTGACAAGCCAAAATATAATATACACGTTTTGAACAAAGAATATAACCACCAAATTTAAGATATACTTATATACTACATAGAATATAAATAATTTTAAGACAAGAGAATATTATAAGAGAGAGAGAGAAAGAGAGAGAAAATCGAATCCAATGGGTTCTTGGGTTGAAACAGAAACAAAAACAAAAAACAAAAACGTATCATTGAGTCAGCCACATAAGGGGAAGCACTTGTCAATTTTCCGCAATTATAGTGACGATGTTACAATTCATTAGTGAAGAATTTAAGGGTAAAGGCGGAAAGGGGACGGATCAACGTTCACCCATTTCGAATTTTTCTTTCTAATACATTGATGAGTCATGATGAGTCGAGACCCGAGTTGAGCTGAGTTGTTTTATGTTTGCATACTTTCACACAACTTGGCGGCAAAGTGGAATAACTCGAATAAATGAATCGAACATGGAACCTATCCACTGCTACAGTGATAGTAGGCCAAGTATATATTATTCTTTTATAGAGAGAGATTTCCTAAAATGTGGCTTATAATTATTGAACATTTTAAAGAACAAGAGTCGATAATGTCACAAACAAGGGATTTATGCCTTTCAATAGTCTGAACGAAAACTAGGGCCATGACTGAATATTGGTTGTGGAGGATATGTTTTCAACCCAAGCTCTCTCTGAGTTGGGATTACTTGCTGCATTCATTGTGATTTGTGCCCAATTTGCCAAATGGCTCACTGGGTGGACCACCTCTCTAACAAGTCTTTTGATCAAAGAATCTGATTAATGGAGCCAATCATAGACTCTGTTGCAATACATGGGATGGGCCAGACTGGGCCAATTGGGTACTCTGAGTCATATCTCAAGCACAGCTTGGGACCAGCGTTTTAAAACCTTGGCCTGGAGGCCCTGGAGTCCTGGACCATATGGACCAGATCACCAGTCCAACCACCACCTGGGTCAATGATGAGTTGAAAACATTGATTAGGACAACTTGGGTAATGGGTATTGAGAGAAAGATTTGTTTAAAAGCTAGACCCTATGGACAAGTTAATTCCAACCCCATCTCATCAAGCCCAAAGCTGGTACTGATACCAGTGGGTTGATTGGCCGAACTTAATTGCTTCAATTCACTGATCAGCTAGCTAGCCCTAGCCAATTCAGATTGTAGCAAAATGAGGCTGGTTTACTGGGAGCTGATGCTTGTGTGTTGTGGTGCAATGTGCTAGCCAAAATACACCTTTCCCTGAGTTTACACGAGTTATTTACAAGTCAAATAGCAGCTGGGGAGTGTTCAGTGATTCTCGCTCTCAAATGACCTATCGAACTTTTTCAGATGTCCCAGTAGAGAGCATCTTTGCGGGAAAGTCGCCAGCCGCATGCTGATTGCTGAGTCATTTGTTCCGGCGAACCCAGCCACTGTATCATCCAAGTGGGGGGGGGGGGGGGGGGGGGGGGGGTCCAGAATAATATATATACGTGCAAAGGATATTATAGTATGTGCTGTCAAGCATCTGTACGAGTAACATCAATCACTTTCCTTTTCATCTACCATAAATAACACCATCGTGGGCTTCCATGGAGCACACCCAAACCTTACACCGTTATACAAACCATCTCCAAGGTGCCAAAGCTCTGCACCTCTCTCTCTCTCTCTCAAACATAAGAGAGTAAAGATGGTGAAGTTCTCTAAGCAGTTTGAGGGTCAGCTTGTCCCCGAATGGAAAGAGGCCTTTGTTGATTACTGGCAACTCAAGAAGGATCTCAATAAAATGTATTTCCCTAACGATAACTCCACCCCCTCCAAGCATCAACACAGCTCCTTAGCTCACACCTTCTTCTCCCCTCTAAAGAAGTTCTCTTTTTATGGCCATCGTCACAGAGAGCATGGCCCAATCCAAGTACTCTCTCTCTCTCTCACGCACACACATCTCTATATATAATTATAATTGTATATGATGTTTTATATGTTACGTTCATTAGGTTCATAAGAAGCTGGCTTCTTCGGATAGTAATGGGGACATGTATGAGACTGAACTGCTGGAGCAGTTCGCTGATACAGATGCTGCCAAGGATTTCTTTGCACGCCTAGATCTCCAGCTTAACAAAGTCAATGACTTTTACAAGAGGAAGGAGAAGGAATTCATTAAGAGAGGAGAGTCACTGAAGAAACAGATGGAAATTCTCGTTGAGCTTAAAGTCGCGCTCAAACAACAAAGAGAGAAAGAAAACTCTGCTGAGGACTGGAAAGAGGATCCCTCCATCTCATGCACAATCTCCTGCGGTATATAATATATATATATATATATATATATATTCAAATTCAAACTCTGTACATTCATGGGTTTATTGCATTCATGCATTGTCTAATATCTTCTCTTTTCTATCTCTTGACTGAAGACGATGAGTCTGTTAAGGACATGACAGAGCAGGAACATCTTCAAGACAACTCCATGGCTGAGTTTGAAAGAAATGAAATGCAATTCTCAGAATCTCCAAGATCAGATGAGATTGGAAAATCAATTAGGATGAAGAGAGAGGAAGGAAGGATGAGAACCCTTTCAGGTCGTGTGATCAATTGCCAAGGAAAGAATGTGAAGATAAACATCCCACTAACGACGCCTAGTCGTACCCTCTCAGCGATTACTTACTTGCTTTGGGATGATTTGATTAACCAGTCTAAGAAAGGTGGACCAGAAGGAAATAATAAGTTAAAAATCAATAAAAAGAAGTTACTTCATGCCGAGAAAATGATCAGAGGAGCTTTCACTGAGCTCTATAAAGGGTTGGGTTATCTGAAAACTTACAGGTATATCATGTCAAAGCTTAAGCCTGCTTTCTTAAGCTACAGAATAAGGAAAAAGACAAACAAGTCTAATAGCTTTTCTTATTGTGGTGGTTTTGATGTTGCAGACACTTGAATATGCTTGCTTTTGTAAAGATACTGAAGAAATTTGATAAAGTAGGTCACTGCTACTATAATTATAAATAAAAATAAATAAATTTCTGATTGGGGTTGAAGTTTTGACAGAACTGATGAGATTTATATAAATTCTGTATTGTTCTTGCAGGTTACTGAGAAACAAGTTCTACCCATCTATCTCAAAGTGGTTGAGAGCTCCTATTTCAGCAGCTCAGACAAGGCAAATTTCTTCTTGATCAAACAACTTCTTTGGTGAAACATTTTATGCGTAAATGGATATATAGCCACTTAATGATACCAGAAATTAAGAAAAAGAACTAAAGACAATAACCATGCCTACAACATATAACCATGAATATGTTACTGTTGATTCATACATGACCACCGGAGACATAGTGTTCCTCCGACGGGTCAAGTACCATTTGGACGGCCATAGATTTACACATATCTAACTTGTATATGCATGCTTCACACATGTAATTAGGCTTTGATTTGTAAGTAAATAACCATTTAAACTTGCTAATAAATAAAACTCACTATGGTGCAGGTGGTCAAGTTAGCTGATGAAGTTGAGGAGCTTTTTATTAAGCACTTTGCTGAAGATGACCGAAGAAAGGCCATGAAATATCTTAAGCCACACCAGCATAAAGAATCTCATGCTGTAACCTTCTCCATTGGTAATAATCTTCATCTAGATTTTTTTTTTTTTGTGATAGCTTGAGAATATATTTTGTTATATAATGACTTGACATGAATTAACACAAAAGTAGTTGTAGTTAGAGAAAGAAACTTATAATTAACTCCAAACAACTTTTCTGAATTATTGATTTTAGTGGAGACTGAAGAGGTTTGAAGCTTGTGAGCGATGGTTCACTTTGTAAAACAGGACATGGTAATAGGGACCCACAAGACCTTTGCATTTGAGGCACAAGATGGCAAAATCCTGACCCTACATGGTCTTGAATTTTGAGAGCCCATTAGTGAAAGCCCACTGGAACACCTGATGGGTATTACCATTAAGACCATTGTGCAAATTCGCATATAATGCATGTACTGATGTTCTTTTTAAGAAATTTACCCAAAAATGTTCTTTTAAGAAAACATTTCAAATTACAAATTTCTCAAAGATAAGGAAAATTGTGCAAATAATTCGGGAAAAGCATATAATTCATGAATTGTTTGGATTTTTCAAAGACGTAGACCATAAATTTAGGAACTTCTAATTTTATATATATTTTAAACATTTAAAAGTTATCTATATCTTAATATTATTCATATATTTACTAATATTATATTGCATATAAAATATGTCAAATTATTGGTATTATTCTAGAGAGGGGGAGAGAGAGAGAGAGAGAGAGAGAGAGAGATCAAAGTTTTTCAAACACAATAGTTCTAACTTTGCATTATTACGCCTCATAATCAGGGCTCTTCACTGGATGTTTTATAGCACTCTTGGCTGGATATGTCATCATGGCGCATATCACCAAGATGTACACTCAGGAAACAGATACAGTATACATGGAAACTGTTTATCCTGTTCTGAGGTCAGTATTTTGCTTCAAAAAAACTTTTTAGTATAAGTAGTTTGCCATAATTAATTAATATATATATATATATATATTTTTTTTCTATAGTACGTTTGCTGGTAATACTAACGTGGTCTATGTTATGCATCTGTAACCCCTGTTTGCAGCATGTTCAGCCTTCTATTTCTGCACTTCTTCTTGTATGGTTGCAACATTTTCATGTGGAGAAAGACTCGCATAAACTACAGCTTTATATTTGAACTTGCCCCTACTAAGGAGCTGAAATACAGAGATGTGTTCTTGATCTGTACCACATCAATGACTGTGGTAGTGGGGATCATGTTTGTCCACTTGTCCCTTGTCGCAAGGGGGTACTTGTCGACTGAAGTTCAAGCAATACCTGGCCTTCTGCTACTGGTAATTCTTTTTTGGGAGGTGACCTTTTGTTCCTTGCTGTATTTGTTTGTTTTTTTAGTGCCATAACAAAATAGACCATTCCTTTTTAATTGCACTGCTGCTGAACCACCATGGGAACTGTTTTGATTTTTATTTATGTACATGAAAGGAGAAAAACACAAGGACCATTAAGATTCAAATTATTTGTCTGTGCAGATTTTTTTGATATTGCTTGTGTGTCCTTTCAACATCTTCTATCAAACGACTCGGCTTTGTTTCCTCCGAGTGATGAGGAACATCATCTTATCACCTCTTTACAAGGTATTATCATCTTCAGGAAGTTAATTAATTTTAATTGGAATATCAAATCTATTTAGATTAATCTTTTTCTTTAAGTTTTGTTAATTTTTTGTCAACTGTGTAGGTTGTCATGCTGGACTTTTTCATGGCTGATCAACTCTGTAGTGAGGTAGGCTTTACTTATTAATCCCCTCCCCCCAAAGAATTGTCATTTAATAATTTGAATTATCATTTCCAACCATTTGTATCCAGCCAAAGCTAATTAAATGGTTTACAATTCATGATTGAAACAGGTGCCAATGCTTAGGAATCTAGAGTATGTTGCATGTTACTACATAACTGGAAGTTACAGGACTCAGGACTACGGGTTTTGCATGAGGACCAAGCATTACAGGGATCTGGCTTATGCTGTTTCCTTCCTGCCTTACTACTGGAGAGCAATGCAGGTTTGCAAGAAACATCTCTGTTTAAATTATTTAGTGCAAAATTAGTTCTAGTAGAGAAGACATGCCATATTTCCTTTAGTTCCTTCTGCTAATGTCAGTGAAGGGTTGAACTTGTGCAAGTTACATTGGTGAAAGTGTTCTTCTTAAGTTGCAGTAGAAACTATGAATAAACAAACCAAATAAACTCTAACTGGAACATTGCTTTACTGGGAGTGCAGTGTGCTAGGAGATACTTTGATGAAGGACAGATAAGCCACCTTGTCAATCTAGGCAAATATGTATCAGCAATGTTGGCAGCTGGTGCAAAATTGGCATATGAGAAAGAACAGAGCATTGGATATCTTTGTTTGGTTGTGATCATCTCAAGTGTTGCAACTGTATATCAATTGTACTGGGACTTTGTAAAGGATTGGGGTTTGCTACAGTTCCACTCCAAAAACCCATGGCTAAGGAATGAATTGATGCTCCGACGAAAGATCATTTACTTCGTATCCATGGTATACCTCTCCCTATCCACTACATTCACCTCCAATGCCAATTTAATTGTCTTGATTGATACAAAGCTTCCTTTGGTTATATCTTGGCGCTTTCTCATTCACTCTCACAGCTATAAAATTCTTATACCCTGCACAATTAGCACCATTCATGCTAATTTATGACCCTTGCCTAGAACAGTAGAGATAAAAAGAGAGAACATTAATTATCTAGTAATCTTGTGCTAAGGAAACCAGCTTTTTTGTAAGAAAAATCTACAAATGAGACAAGTAAAAACTGCAAAAAGGGTAGTGCAATGATCAAATTATTTGCGATCAACACCTAATAAAGGGCCATTACCCAATGTTGGTCCCATCTATCTGGAGTTTTGGGAAGGATGGACTTGATACAGACCCAGCCTTTGGCCTCTTTTTTCGCAAAGTGGCACCTCGCAGTCTCGAACCTGCATTCTCATATCTTTTCAGCCTGAGATTTTACCATTACACCAAGCAACACCAACTCTTCTTCTTAATTCAATGACCCTACAGGCAAGCAAGGCAAACTATGAATCATGAAACCAGGCAAAAGTTATGGAGTGTCAACACTCAACAGGGTTATAAAATAAATGGAAATTCAAGATAATATTTTTTTCCTGATTCATATTATATGACTACTATATTGTAAATTTTGAGTAAACTTTGATGTCTCATGTAGGGTCTCAACCTCATTCTAAGGCTTGCTTGGTTACAAACGGTTCTCCATTCCAACCTTGGCAGTGTTGACTATAGAGTAACTGGGCTGTTTTTAGCAGCCCTCGAAGTGATTCGACGTGGCCAATGGAATTTCTACAGGTACAAGGGATTATTCTATTTAATGGAATTAGCACAATAAGATTGACTGTTCTTTATATTCTCCATATAAATGTCTCTTCCTATCTGGTCTCTTAGATTAAATTAAAAAATATATATATTGGGCAGGTTGGAGAATGAGCATTTAAATAATGCTGGGAAGTTCAGAGCTGTCAAGACTGTGCCACTTCCCTTTCATGAAGTGGATGATGAAGATTAAATGCCCTTCTCAGATACCTTCTTTCTTACAAAGAACTCTATGCGCCATGGATATTCCTTGTGTCATTGTACAAGTTGACAAGTCTTGCTCTTGTTGGCATCTTCTTGTTTCATACATGTATACAGAAATCCCTTCAACAAGTGTATGAAAGTGATACAGCATCACCTTGTTAATACCTAGTTAACACCTTTCTGCCTTTTTCTTTTCCTGGGATCCCTTTTGCATTTCTTTTCTGGTTTTCTGGTGTTTTTTCAATATCTGGATTCTCCAAAACAACCACTGGGGCATGAATCAATCCGACATATTGTCCATTTAATCTACTTGTATTCTTTTTGGATAACAACTGGAAGAAGTGGATAAGAGGAAATAAAAAGTCCACAAAAGCTCCTTCTAATTACCAAATCTAAGAGTAAAGACATAACATAAATCCCTATGAGAAATTGCAGAAATGAAACGTTCAATAAGATAACAAGTAGACAGGTTCACAAGAATTGAACCTGATCTGGTCTGTGTTAGCTTTATAAACAAACACTCCGTGTAAAACTAACTAATTTTGGAATTAGTCCCTGAGCAGTGTCTACTATCTAGAATACAACTTGGACTGGGTTAGCTTGAATCCAATCCTGAAAAGTTGGGTTGGGTTGGGCTGGGTCCACTTAAATATGAACCCTACTTAACTTTGGATTAGGTTAGTGTTGAGGCCTTGGCCAAGTGCCAACCCAAACCTGACATATCTATATGCGTAAATATTATATACACTAGCAGGGCCCCGTGTCATGCACAGGATGGGGCAATCCTCCCTGTCCCTCACCTCCGTTCCCCATCCCTGCCTTGTCCTCGGTGGTGGGGCGGGTTCGAGGCAAGGCACCCATTCCCTGTTAGGGATGGGGAATCCCCAAATTTTCCCCACGTCGAGGCAACCACTTAAAAATAATCTAATTTGTGGATATTTTACAAATAGGATTATGAGAATTTTGGGGTATTTTAGGAATTGGATTATGACAATTTGGGGATATTTTATAAATGGAATTGTGGGATCCTAGGATTATAAGAATATGAGAAAATTTTAGAGATATTTTAAAAATTAATATTAAATCAACTAATATTTTACTAATTTACCATCTAGTTTGGGGAATTATATGCAAAACCCCGTCCCTGATTTGGAACAAAAATATTTTCCCCATCCCTATTTCAAATTCGAGAAATTTTTCCCTGTTTGGGGTGGGGCAGGATAGAACCATAGTTTTACAAGGAAAATTGTCATCTCTACAATTCTAATAATTTTCTATAACTAATTAACTAATAGTAAATTAAATAACAATAAATTATAATATTCATGATAATTTCCAAAAAATATCGAAATTGTTGTTGATTAGTAAAAATGCATAGTAAATTATTTATTTACAATAACAATAAATTAATGTGAATTAATGTAAACTATTTACTTTTTAAGCCTAAATTATTTACTATTAATCAAAGTGACATTGGGTTTTGGGGAGGGGGTAAGGATCTGCTACCAACACAACACTCCAAACAGTGTCCCAACAGGCCACTGCAGCCGCACATTGGGAACATCTCTCTTATCATTCATGGGGAGATATTCCTGATGTGTGACTGTAATAACTTCATGTTGGGACAATGTTGGAAGTGATGGTTGGTAGCATATCTGAACCCTTGGGGAGGAGGGATACCACTCTCGTACTCCACTTGTCCAGCAAAAAAAATACAAAAAAAAAAAGCAAAAAGAAGAGAAAATAGAGAAAAAAGTAAACATAAACAATAGGCTTGGCCAAAGACTAAGGTCAAAGCCCAATTTTGCCAACTCAAACCCCAATTTCGTCAATTTTGCTATTTTAAACCCAACACAACTTAGGATGGATTGGATCGTTAGGTTTAGGCAGGTTGTTCAAATTTGAAAATCTCCTCATTAGGATTGATCATTTAGCTTGGTTAAAAGCTTGACCTGGGCCCATATAAGCTTGTATTTTCAGCCTAATTTGTAGGCCAAAATTCTCCTACACTTCTTCATTACTTGTTATTGATGAGCAATATAGGGTTAGAATTGATTTTTGCGGGAATCCCAAAATTTCCCCACCCCAAGGTAATCATTTAAAAGTATATCAAAATTTGGGTGTATTTTAGATGGAACTTTGGATAAAATTCAAGGATATAAAATTATAGGGCTACACAAATTGGGGGGGGGGGGGGGGGGTAGCGCATCCCCCAAACCCAAGTGTAGGTGGGATTCAATCCCAAGTCTCCACCACGACCAATAGAAACTTAACCAACTAGCTAGTTGGTACCTTACTAATTTACTATTAGATTGAGGGTGGATTTAGAAATTATAAGAAAACTAATGTTTTAGAAACTGACTCGAGGCCAAATCGTTTTTGCCTCCAAGTTGCGGGTCACTGGTTCAATCGGTCAGGTCGAACGGTTTAGACTGTGCCACGCCATCGCATATATATACACATATATATGTGTATATATGTGTATACATATATATATTTTAGCAATAAATAATGTATTAATATGTTTTAGATATGTTATATTTATTATTTAAATTCAGTTTTTATTTTTTAGTTTATAAAAAATATTAAAAAATTCAATTTGAGGCCAAAAAAGGGTTATTTTTTGCAAAAATAGGAGGGCAAGGTGCCTATAGTTCCTTGGGACACATAGATATTGAAAAGTTACCCAAAATAAAATAAAAAATCACCCCAATTGGACATCGTAATGCAAAGTTATGGTCTTCAAAAGTTTTGCATGCATTGAGTGTACAACCCACAACCCGATCACCGGATTGAATAGTTCTTGACCAAGTCAATGATTTTTGGCTGTCTGATGGGTCTTGACTGAACCGGACCCAGAATCTTAGTCGGGTGACGGTTCAAATGGTTCAACTAGCCGAACCAATGATGGGTTGAAAACATTGATAAAAAACCTATCTCTCCCTCTTCCTTATTTAAGATTGGGGAAAACCCACCCCAATAGGCCCAGTTTTATGAGTAAAAATACCATCCGTATATGTATTGTAGTTTCCACTATATACAATCATAATCCCTTTGTCTTAATTCTTAAGCCCTAACGTTAATAGTAAGTTATCATTGATGACTTTCATCCCATATTTTTTTTTTATCTTCTATTATTGTTGGTTTCATAATTTTAGTTTTTCAATAACAGATCCATCATAATTAATAATGGACTTTAATAATTTAAAAGCTTTCTTTTTTCGCTCTTTCTACTAAAAAAACAAATAAAACATCAAACAATTAATTCTTTTATAATAAAAAGTATGATCAATATATGACCATAAAAAGTTGAACTTAGGCATCTTAATCCAAAAGATAATTTAAGAGATTTAAGAGGTTGAGGAGAAAGGTCAGTTTAGGGTTTTTTTCTTTCTTTTTGAAGCCAAAACAAGGCAATTTCATTGCATAAAATCAATATCCAATACAGGCTGAGAAAACCTGGAGGGTAAGACCAAGTGATAGTCCTAGAAATAGAACAACCAAATTTATAAGAGACAAAGTGAGCTGCCTGATTGCCTGTACAAGGAGTGAAGGAGACGATATAATGATCAAATGAATTCAGAAGGTCCCTACAATCGGTCACCACTGAGTGGAGCCACCAAGGAGCGTCAAGATTGACGTCCAACAAGAGATTGATTACCTTTTGCGCATCTCCTTTAAGATGAATGTGAGAAGCACATAGTTCACGGGCCACAAGTAACCCAACTCTGAAAGCACAAGCTTCTGTAAATTCAGGGTCCGTGCGCTCCGTCGGGATGGCTCTAGCAAACAAAAACCCACCAACATGATCTCTAATCACAATACCAAGCCCAGAAACAGAATCACCATTTGCTTCATCAGCATTAAGTTTGATAAATGGAGATGAGGGGGTTCCCAATGAGTTGGAATATTGCTACTGGTGAGAGGTGGTGCTGCTGCGGGAAGACTTGGAGAACCAGAATTTTGGGCCTTAAAGAGAACCGGCTCATTTATCTGATAATGTGCTGCATTAATAACTGATTCTGGGCTAACAGAGATTTTCTCCATGGTTCTGCGGCATCTGGCTTTCCAACAATTCCACAAAATAACAATGAACTTGCAAAAAACATTGATATCACTTTCATTGATGGTGTGATCATTTTGCCACCAGTAGGAAAGCCAATATTCAATGCTCCAGTTAGGCTTATCCTGAGTCTTAATGGTGAGACAAAAGCCAAATCAAATAACACGCACTGCACGGCAATAAAGGGAATGTTTGGAACCGTGGCCATGGTGTCATTATGTGCATTTCAACAGATGTTCATATATATGACATTTGGTTCACGCGTTTTTTTGAAAAAATGCTTGAACCATAGACATGCCTAATAAGTCGGTACTCCACCAATGGTTGACTGATTGGCGATGAAAATCACCTTACCAAACAGCATAGTATTGTTCACTATCTACATGACAGAAAACACTCCCAAACAAAATAAAAACGTTTTTTTTATGAAAAATGGATCCGGAAAGCATGAACATTTTTTCTTGAAAATTGGTCCCAAAAAATGCCCACGCTTCCAAATACCATCAAAATAGAGAGACCAAGTCAACCCCCCACAAGATTGCCCCACAACATATCACAATACATCCCCGCTGTGTAGTGGGAACATCTCCCAATGATAATCCCAAAAATGATGATGTCATCATCGGGAAATATTCTCAATACTCGACTGAAATGTGCTATGGGACATGTGGGGAGTTGATTTGAACTCTAAAATAAGGCATGATCAAGATCTCCAACTGAATCAGAACACAATTCACATATGCGATCAAATTTAGGACTGAATCTTGCCAAGGCCACTTTAGTTGGGAGAGCTCCGCTCAAACATCTCCATACAAAGCACAAAATCCTTTGGGGGATGTCTTCAATTTCCTGAAATTATCCCATGTGAGATTTTAAATTGGGTTAGAGTAGGACTGATTGGATTGTTAGGGTTAGAATTAGGAGTTCAAATCAACCCTCTACAAGATTGCCCTCCACAACATCCCACTGCACATCTTCCGTCTGATTTGATGTCTATGATTGGGAGTTCAGAACCTAGGGTTGAGCTCAACCCGATCTAACCCTGCGGAACTTTGCATGCATGGAACAACCTGACTCATGGATGGGCATAGTCATACAAAATAAGATTGACGCCTCATAGAGCAGGCCCCACATACACATCTCAGCATACATTAGGAGCATCTCCTACGGGAGATACTTCATATATTGCAGGGCGCACGCTGTGGGGTGTTGATGCGAATTCAATGTACACGTACTCATAACTTGCGTATTCTATGAAATCATGGTCACCAATGCATCAGAATATTTGGACCCTCTGACCCACGGACGAGATTCGCTTCCGTACTCATCCGTTCGTATAACCTTTTACACCGTGCACCGGAAATATTTCTGTAATTGTATGTTTTTTGTACGAGGGGATATTTTGTGCGAACGATGTAAAGTGTGAACACGGTGTTGTGAGCATCAAAGCCGATTTCCCACGGATCCTTACATTTTTCATATCATATAGGAGAAGTGTAAGGTGCTACACAGTCCTTATGGTGTAGTTATTATTACCCAGGAGGCCAGGACCAGAGAAGCTAGGTTTTCTACTTTTCTTCGACACCCCAACTGAATTTGGTTGTCCGTCATTGTGGAAAGAAAGAGAAGAACCGGGAAAAAAAAATTCTATTATTTGTGCTGCTTCCACGGTTCTACTACCTGAGCCGTGCAAAAACACTCACAGAGTGCAGAAAGAGATGGTGAGGCCTTATGCAGTAAAAGGGATTAAGCGAAAGAAGAAAGCGGAAAGATACGATATAGATGAAGGAGAAATAGAAGAACAACAAGAGGAGATGACAACGAAGAGAGCAAGACAAGAAGAAGAAGAAGAAGAAGAAGAAGAGGAAGAAGAAGAAGAAGAAGAAGAAGAAGAAGAAGAAGAAGAAGAAGAAGAGAAGAAAGCAGAAGAGGCCATAGTTGTGCTTCCGGGAATTCCAGTAGCACCTTCCAATAAGAAGACCAAGGCTGGGGTCATCTTCGTCCTCGAAAAGGCTTGTTTGGAAGTCGCCAAAGTCGGAAAGGTTCACCTTTTCTTTTATATATTTCTAACAGCGCTCCAACTTGTTTATTTATTTAATTTTGGTTCTTCTTCATCATATTATTCTCCTCCTAGGGTTTTGGGTTTAAGAATTAGGGTCATCTCTGGTGCTAATTTGATTTGTTTTGGTTTACTTTTCTACGGAGCTTCTTTGTTCTTGAATGGATCCAAGTTTAGGTTTTGGGGTTTATTCATGGGATGTAGTCCAGCATTTGTTCTTCTCATGCGAATTTAGGATCTAATTTCTAATTTCCCTATTTCAATGTGTTCAGACTTATCATATTTTGAATTCAGACGACCACGCCAATTTTCTGCGGAAGAATAACAGGAATCCTGCAGACTACAGGCCTGACATTATTCACCAGGTTACTTTGAATTTTTCATCACAGGCTCCATCTTTTGGTTCTTACAAATTGTCTTAGAAATTCAACTTTACCTCGTCCATTTGTTTCACTGTTGCATTCTTTCCCTTTTACATGGAGACAAATGTAGCCTTCACTTCATATTTTTTCTAGCGTGTAATCAATCGGAGGAAAACTAAATATCTTAGTCACTTAACCCCCTGAATCTTTTAATGTGTAAAACTCCAAAGAAGAATTTTGATTTACTGACTTAAAATATAGGCCATCCAATTTGTTAACTAGGTTAACTCCCTTCTATTGTACCATGAATACCTACTTGCTTGTTTTTTCTATAAAATGCATGATTTGCCACAAATTGTTAAATGTTCAGGCTCTCCTTGCGGTTTTGGATAGTCCACTTAATAAGGCCGGGATGATAAAAGCTGTCTATGTGAAAACTGGGAAAGGAGTACTTTTTGAAGTAAAACCATATGTTCGCATGCCAAGAACAAGTAAACGATTCTATGGTCTCATGTGTAAGTTAAACAGTTCCATTTATTTCTTTGTGATATTATTCTGTTGTTCAGTTTTTATAGGATCTTATTTTGTTTTATTTTTGTCTCTGACTGTCCTTTATGATCACTGCAGTGCAGCTACTACAAAAGTTGAGTGTGACTGCTACCGGAAAGCGTGAAAAACTTTTGCGTGTTATCAAGAACCCTGTAACCCAGTATTTACCCCCTGATTCTCGTAAAATAGGTGAAGATTTGACATTGTACAAGTGTGTTCATTGGATTGAGTGTTATGTGATATGCCATTAAAAATTTCATTGCATTTCAGGCCTCTCTTTTAGTTCAAATAAGTTGGTTCAGTTACGGGACTATGTTGCTGCAGCTGGCGATGACCAGCAACTTGTTTTTGTGGTACCTTAAAGAGATTTAAATTTTCAACCTCTTTTTTTCTTTGTATTTATTGTTTCTGTTTTGTTCTTAGTTTTTTTTAATGGTTATTGCCTCAGTTTATTCTTACTACTATCTTTATTTATCTCCAGGTTGGTGCAATGGCCCATGGGAAAATAGATCAGGAGTATACTGATGATTTTATATCAGGTAAAATTTTCTTGATTTGCATTATTCTTTGTTGGCTATCTTGTCAAAGGTTAAAGAAAAAAAATTATTCAATTATTTTGCTTTTTTTTATTGGAAACAGTAACCTTCATTAAAATAACAGTTAATACAATGTCAACCACTCAGAGCATGAGTGTTGACCCCAAACATATCTCAAAGCTTACAATACAGACCAAAAAAAATTTTCCCTGAGGGTCCCCTGCTTTTCCCAATTATTTTGCATTTGACAAATCGATACTCTGCAGGGAAGTTTTTTACTGGAATATATTTGTTGGCCAAACTGGCTTCTGTCATTGACTGGTTATTTGTATGCTCATTGTTTAGAATATAAATGGAAATTAGTCATCTAATATAGATGTTTGACTTTTAAGGCTTAAGCTCTTTAATTACTAGTTGACATATTTCAAATGTAGAAGATATGAGCACACAATTGTTATCAAACTGGAGAGCTGGATGCTGGTTTGGTTGCTCCACCTAGCAACTTATCTGCACTATTAGTATTTTGATGAGGAGACCCAGGAACACTGCAAGACCCGGCTAGGCATTTCTGAGATGGTACTTGTTCACAAATCACAATCTTAAGGAAACATAAAAAGGAAGAAAAAAGAATAGAGAGTAAGAGTAAGAGGATGTGAGGAAATAGAGATAGAGGAGTGAGTCGAGTGATGACAAACTAAGGCTGTGATTGGTTGCAGCACAAATTTCATTTGCCTTGGTGTAAATAAATGCTTGGGAGTGCAAAAGGGCTGAGTGTAAATTCTGGTTTGTTTTTGCTTTAGGTTTGACTTTGCCTTGTTTGTGAGAAGTAAAATGAAGTGACCTCCACTTTAAATGAAAGAGAATAGAAGTAGGAGGAGGGTTATCTGTCTAGGGGTAAGGTAGGATGCAAGATAATGCGGTCCCCACTTTATATGAGAAAGAATTGAGATAGGAGGAAGGTGGTGCAAATTTTGCATCAGTTTTTGGGATGTCAAATTTGCACTGCCAGTGAGTGCAAAAGAGACAAAAAGTACAAGTTTTGTATCAGACAGGAATGCAAATCATAATTACAAACAAATGAGAGTAAAACTGAACTGGCTAAAAATTTTGCATCTGGTCAAGTTTGCACTGAAACCAAATGCAACCTAAAGAAGGAAAGGGAAAAGTTCAATTTTAGGGGAGTGACAGAGACAAAGAGACAAGCATTTTGAAAAGAAAGCAATGAGGAACAGCTGGAGGAGTTTTGGAGATATAGAAACAGGAGAACTTCACTTACTCCCCTTGAAATGGGAAAAGGAAGAGCAGGAAATTAAGTAGAAGGTTATTTGCACAAGAAGATACAACACATGTGCATCTCCATGTCAAACTTGTTTAGTCTGTCTGTTGAACTGGGGGGCATGTGTTCTTTTATTGATTGACCTTAGGGTTGGACGTTAAAAGACTGTTATATCATGTTACTCTGAAGATTGTTCCTACTTCCTATTAAAAGTTTATTAAGCCATGCCACAAAGTAAGGTTATGATGGACTAGGTCAGTTGAAAGCCATTCAGATTATGCCTTTACTCTAGGTAGAATAGACCACCATTGGTGCTGGTAAGAATGGAAGGCATGGAACTTTAGATCCTCTTGGACATTTGGGTGAGACATGCAGTCATGAAACCGATTATTAAAGGAAAATTTAGGTTAAGTCTTGGCTTGTTCTTATAATGAACATGTATAAAGATTTTTTGCACCAGTGTAGGAAGTAGTCATACTTCACGTTTCTATCTTTGCCCAATGTGAAGATGGATGTAATGAATCTGATGGTGAGTTTCAGTTTCTCCTATATGGCTTCTGATGCTATTCATTTTCGAATAAACTCATTGGAAACTTCCATCCTCTTAATATAACTAGAAAAGGTTCTTACAATTGACAAGTTGATTAGAGGGAAAAATTGTGCCAATTTCTGTATCCTAGAAGATGTAAGTGGTGCTAAATATTCATTTCTTCATTGTTGATAATTGTTTAGGCTATTTTGTCCCACTCTTTGATCTTCTCTAGTATGCTGTTGGTTTCTAAGATGGTTTAGTCTTGTGTATGTAGAACCAACCGCTGTACTAGTGAGGTGTCACCAGACCTAAATTGTGATTTCTAAAAGTAATAACACAAAACTTGAGTTGAAGTAGTAAGAAAAAGACACGAGGAGACAGAATTTGTTCCTTTACAGAATGGAATTGTGAAACAGGACTCACATAGCCAATTGAAATAGTTGGGATAAGGTTGTGTTCAGTTATTATTTGTGGTTTAGGAGTATTTCTCTAGGTAGATCTGAATGATTCTCTCTGTGGAAGCCAAATCCCCTGCCTGAAAGCTATAAAGGACAAAATAAATGCTGAAAGAGATTGGGTTGCATGGAAATTAATGGTTGGAAAAATTTTGAAGACTCTCAAGTTTAGGAAAAACTTTGTTTCAGGAAGTTAGCTTGGTCATTAAATTAAATAAGTTGGGTTAATTAATCATCATTTCTTGTCTCATTATGTAAAATGATATACCCAACTTCAATCTCTCTTTATACTTTGAAGTTTGAAAATCCTATCAATGTAGTTGGCTAGCTGTGATATAATGGGACAAAGATGAGTTGGAGAACTGCACTTTTTGAAAGCAGAAATGTTTGAGAGTGTATTGTATAATCTTAACATGGGTTGTTTAAGGGATGTCTAACAAAGTTTAGCAACTTCAGTTAGAGGTGACAGAAGACTTTAGAAATTGAATTTAGGGGTTGTTTGATAATGGCTGAAGTTGCTGGGCTGAACAGGTAGTGGATAAATAATAAAATGTTCAAGGTTATAGTAAACTATTTGATTTCAGCTTCTGTAATTCAGGAGCCTTATTCACTAAAAGACAAATCTTTTTAGTTCAAACATTTCAGCTGTTATCAAAGCCCCCTTAGATGATCATTTTTTGAAAGAAAGATAGCCAGATTTCATTAAAGAAAGAACAAGTACATGAGAAGATGTACAAAAGAAGAGGGGAGGATCCCCAAGAGATTTCAGAGGATTTGTTTCAGGGTTGTTTGACGATGGTGAGAAAGAAAGAGAAAGGAGTTAAACTCTCTATTGAGATTATTAATTGAGATTCCTTCGAACAAATCTGAATTGACTGTCCAGAGGTTACAAAGGTATGTTATATCAGAAATTAATTCTTCAAGTGACTCAAATTTATTTTCGAAGAGGCGTTTGTTTCTTTCATCCCAAACTCCCCATGTCACTGCATGAAAAACAGATTGCCAATTAATTTTTTTCCTTTTGCTTAGTCCTATTCCTTGCCACTGCTGCAGGAAGTCTTGAATGTGCTCTTATATAACCCAATTGTAACCTATCTTTCTCAAGAAATGAAGCCAGATGTTTTGGGTGAATTTGCAGTGAAACAGGATGTGATCTGATGATTCTCCTTCATTTAACATAAGATGCAGACATGAGGTGAGATAGAGAGTCTTCCCAAATGTTTCTTCTGCAGGAGATCATTAGTATTTAATTTCTAAAGGCAAGCTTCCCATACAAAAAATAAAAAACAGACTCTGGTTGGGACATGGTTGCACCAAATCTTTTTAAAGGGGAAGGAGGGGTTAAGTTCACCTGCAGTTAGGGCCTTGAACATAGAATTAGAAGAAAAGGCACCATTTGTCTGGAGAGTCCAGACTCGGGTATCAGAGGGGGAGGGGGAGATGTAGGCTTCCTTCAGGGTCTGAAAAAGGGCAGTTAGATCAGAAATCTCTATGTCCCTTAAAGGTCTTCTAAGGCTAAGGTTTAGGAAGTTTTCAGCAGCTTGGTCTGGAAGGCAGGAAGAGACAGTGGCATCTTGGTCAAGGGTGAGGTTAAAAAGTCTAGGGAAAGAGGCAGCTAAGGTTGAATCTCCCCACCAGAGATCTTTCCAGAATTTTATTTTTGAACCATTTCCCACTTCATATCTTATAGAAGGAAAGAACAAGGTGTGAGTGGAGGCTATACCTTTCCAAGGATTTGTTGTCTTTATCCTGTTCAAATGGAGATTGCTATCCCACCCATTGATAATTTGGTATTGGATCCGTACTTTCTTGTGATGACAGCTGTCCATAAAGCATTGGGTTCTTTAGGGAACCTCCAGAGCCATTTCCCTAAAAGAGAGGAGTTTTTTTCTTTCAAGTGCCCAATTCCCAAACTTCCTTCCTCCTTTAGCTTGCAAACTTGTTCCCAGCTAACTAGGTGGCTTCTTTTCTCCCCTCCTTCCCAAAGGAAGTTTCTTTGAAGCTTTTCAATCTGAATTCTGACTTTGGTTGGAATCTGGAAGACTGAAAGGAAGTAGATTGGCAGATTTGCTAAAGAGGCCTTTAAGAGAGTAAGCCTTCCCCCTTTTGAAAGATGGTATTTCTTCCAAGATGCTAACTTCTTCTCACATTTCTCTATTACCGGTCCCCAAAAGTTGAATGTTTTTGGATTCCCTCCAAGGGGCATCCCCAAATAGGAGATACGAAGTTTCTCCTCTTTGCAACCCAAATAAAGATTTAAAATTTTCTAGAAGCTCCTCTTCCACTGCATTTAGTGCTACTAGGCTACTTTTGGAATAGTTAACCCTTAATCATGTGATTGATTCAAAGTATTCAATTACCTTCTTTGTGTTTGTGATGTTGAAAGAGTGGCATCCAAGAACAAGATGATATCATCAGCAAATTGTAAATGGGAAATGTGAATCTTGCTTCTTCCCATTTCAAAACCTTTCACAAGATTAAGCAGGTTGGCCTTTTCGAAAAGATAGTTAAAAGATGTCCATTACCAGGGTGAAGAGAAAGGAGGAAAGTGGGCAACCTTGCCTGAGCCCCCTGCTAGCCTTGAAGTAGCCCTTAGGTTCTCCATTAATCAGCACTGAAAACCAAGAGGAACCAACCAATACAGTCTTTAATCCACCTGATCCATCTTTCACCAAAGCCTCTCATCTTTAAGCAGTCTAGAATACAGTTCCACCCCACCTTGTCATAAGCCTTTTCAAGGTCTAGTTTGACAAGGATCCCTGGTTTCCCTGAGACTTTCCTTTCTTCCACACATTCATTTGCTATTAAAATGCTGTCCACTATCTGTCTTCCTTTTACGAATGCAAATTGATTTGGGGAGATTAGGTCTCCTAGGACTTCTTTGAGTCTTCTTGCCAAAACCTTAGCCAGAATTTTATAGATGTTCCCTATCAAGCTTATTGGTCTAAAGTCTTTGACCTCCAGAACTCCCCTTTTCTTTGGGATGAGGCAGAGAAATGTTGGGAAATTGTAATAACAGATCTGATAGAGTTCTTCAAGGACTTCCATTTCTCTGCCATCATTAATAAAGGTATAAATTCAAAAGCTTATTTCCAACCACTCTTTCTTATCAGCTGATAGAACTGTACCTTCCCACCTGTTCAAAGTAAAATAGTTATTATTTTCCTTTGAGTGCAGGATTTTGAAGGAGAGAAAAGCTTCCTTAATCTCTTCAGGATTCTCCACTTCCCTTTGCTCCACTTTTATCTTGGAGATGAAGTTTTTTCTACGCCTTCCTGAGGCATAAGCGTGAAAGAATCTAGTGTTATTGTCTCCTTTCAGCCATCTCACTCTTGATCTTTGTCTCCAGTAGATTTCTTCTTTTCTAACTATCTTCTCCCACGTCTTCCTCAATTCAGATCTTCTACTCCTGCTTGAGTCATCAAGGATACCATTTTGCTCTCTTCTGTCTAACTCCTCTAAATCTGAGAGAGTTCTTTTCTTCTTTTCTTCATGGGCTTTAAATTCTTCTCTACCCCAAGATTTTAGGTTTCTCTTTAAGTACTCAATTTCTGTAACTGCCTGAATCCCGCCCAACCCTCTACTCCACATTCTTCCCACCAAGCTGCAACCTTCTTTTTGAAGTCTTTGTGAGAAGCCCAGAATTTTGACAGTCTGAAAGGGGGTTTCCTTTTATGATACTGTCAGTATTCAGCAATATTGGCCAATGATCTGAGGTACAACGAGGGCGGAGTTCTTGGGAAAGGTTGGGGAATTTTTCCATCCATTCCTGAGAAAACATAAATCTGTCAAGTCTACAACTTATGGAATTTTCTTGCATATTTGACCAGGTCAAGAGACCATTACTAAGGGGGAGGTCACAAAGGTTGTGTCTGAAATTGAAGTTGGATAAATTCCTCATGCTTCTGGTTGGAGCTCTGCCATTGGAATGCTCTTGATTGAATCTGGTTACATTGAAATCTCCTGCTAAACACCACGGAATGTCTTCAGCCTCATGCAAGGAATCCAGTTCGTCCCAAAATTTTTCTCTAAGGGTGAGTTTGGGCCATAAACTCCGGTTAAAATCCAGTTGAACCCATCCTTTAAATTGGTGAACAAGACTGAGGCTAAGAATTCCCCTTTATCTATCTCCAGACCTGAAATTTCTTCTTCCTTCCAGGCTACAGCAATTCCACCTGCAGAACCTACTGCAAGGACAGAGGTCCATTTCCTTCCCCTTATTCCCCAGATAGCTTTCATAAGTCTTCTGTCGACAATTTCCTTTTTTGATTCCTGTAAGATGATTATATCTGGATTCTCTCTTTCTAGAGTTTCTTTTACTAGACTCCTTTTGAGCTGACCTCCCAAACCCCTGACATTCCAACTTAGAACCTTCTTTGAGCCACTGTTACAGAACTTCCCTTATTCATCCTATTTTCATCTGAGAAGCCGTCCAACAATCACCATTGGAGCCTCTTTTAGTTCTTTTTTGGGACCCTTTTTACCATTTTTCTCCTGAAGTTTCCCATTCTTAAATTATTTTTTCTCAGTTGCTCTCTGTTCCTTCTTTTAGTTCTTTTTTGGGACCCTTTTTACCATTTTTCTCCTGAAGTTTCCCATCCTTAAATTGTTTTTTCTCAGTTGCTCTCTGTTCCTTGCCACTTTCCTCCCTTCTAATTATCCCCAAGGCTCTACTTATATTACCGTCTCCTGTGCTCTCCATGACCTTCTTACCAAACCTTGATGGAGCAGCTCTCTGAAGTGTATCACTCTGTTTAGGGTGGGAAGCTGATCCATTTTGAACCTGGAAAACAACAGGGAGGGGAAACTCGGTGAGAGGCATGAAGGGGGGGGGGGGGCGCTGGGGATGAGGAAAGCCAGAAGAAAGAGGGGTAGGAGAACTCCCTGAAGTCTGCTGAGGTGTTTGGCACGAAAAGGGAGGAGGGGTTGGCGAGTTTCTTCCTTGTCTATGAAGGGACGTCTGAAGCCATAGTTGACCTGTACTCTGGATTGATCAACTGAGTCTGTTCAAGTGTCATATCTCTAGTGATAATTGCTGGTATGATCAAGAGCACAAGGATGGTTTGGAAGCATCCATGCTGGCAGAAGCAAGATGAGCTCTGGACTGGGATGATGCCATGCCAATATTCTTGCTTGTGCATATTGGTGATTATTGTCATTGTAATGTCTTTGCTGCACGTGATAAAATCAAATGCAAACTGGATATCATTTAAAACGAAGATATATTTTGCACCAAAATTTAAAAATTATAACTCTATTAGCTCTCTGTATGCGTGACTGATTATTCAAATTTGAAGATCACTTTAATCCTGTTTCACACAATTTGACTGAAATCATGACTCTCGATGAGGTGCACTAGTCTGACAAGATTTATACCAGATGACCCCAACTAGTTGGATTAAGGATTTGCTGGGTTACGCTTATCCTTTTTCTGGGTACCTGATTTTTTTTTTCAATATTGAGTGTTGGTTAGGCATTCTTAAAATACTTGATTTGAGCATTTTCTAGGTTGATTAGCAATTTCAAAATTCCTGGCTAACAGTATGTTGTGTGTTCTGTTTATGATGCTAGAACTTTTCTTTTGTAATTCCTGGTTATCCATTAAGTAATGCATCTCTGCTAATTTGGTGAATATGAAGTGGATTATATTATCAATTATTTCAAATTCTTAGTTATTTTATTCTATTTTGACATTTTTAATTTTGCTTAGATCAAACATAAGTGTTGAATCCAGTCATAATCCTCTGTTTTCTCACATATTGTAGTTTCTAGTTATCCACTGAGTGCTGCATGTTGCATTGGACGGATATGCAACGCATTGGAGTATAAATGGAAGATCCTCTAGATCCCGGTCTCTCTTCCCTCAGTATCTGAGAATTTAATCATATACATTGGCGGTTATTGTGGTACAATTCATAATAACGGCCTTCATCAAGAAAGAATTACTGCAAGTCAGAGATAGCGAAACGTTGGGGACTTTCTTCTGATGAAGTGGAAGAGTAGTAATTGAAGATTGATGATGTGTGGGATTTTACTCGAGAATTGCATAATTTTGAATCTGATTGCTCCAAATACACTCTCCTCTATGCCTAATCCGTTGTACCAAACATGGAAAAATGGCAATTTGTTTTGACACCTGACAGGGAAGAGGAACGAAATGATTGTGGATAATTGGAGCTTAAGACTACTTTTAACTTTTTTGTTTTTTTGAGAAAGAAAAGCTTCAACTTTTTAGTCATGTTTTGTGCCATCAAACATTTTAAAATTCCTATTGGAAAATGGCTATTTATGAAAATTGACTAGCACTGATTTTGCATAAATCAAACTCTTAAAAATGAGATATGCAATGTGCGGGAAACCGAGCTGTTGGTTGTTATTTTCCTTGGTAGAAACCATCTTTTGAGGCTTGAGCCATCGGAAAAATCCAACCTAACTGAACCAGAAAGTGTGTCGGACTCGGAGTGTCCTGAGTCTTGACTGAATCGCAGCATCATTGGCTGTGGCTGCTCTATCCGTCTATAATCGCTTGGCCGGTATATTCGATCCTTTAACTAAACGGATTCTTATGGGACTCGGATCAGTATGATTTCTTATCATCAGATTAGATCGGATATATCCTTCATCGAGTCCAATCCAAATATCCAATCTGTTCGCAGCCCTAGCAGAGGCATCGTTTTTCTCCTGCGGCTGAGTTTAGGCTGGCTGTTCTCTTTTGCTGACAGCTCAGGGGGGTTGATACTCAGCATCAACAATCAAGCTCAAGGTATATTTGCTTTGCCATGAACACAATCTGAGTCCGTGTGTAGTCCGTCGTCCATGTGGCTGGGGCTTTGGACCGATCACCCATCATACTATCGACCGACCTTATAATAATAAATAAACGTGTAGAATTATCTTGCTGTATCTTTCAATATAGTATATGTTATCTCTATAAATGAACTGTTTCATTACCAAGTAAACCGCCGGGGTTAGCCCATTCCCCAACTCATAACCCCTTCAAAGTCCAACCCCAGGTGTAGGTGGGAATGAGGGATTCGACCCCAAGTCTCCGCTACGACCAGCAGGAGACTTGACTTTACCAACCAGTTGGTTGGCACCTTGCCAATCAATAACCCTTGACGGATTTCTTTCTCTAATCTTCACATTTAATTTCTCATTACGACCTGGTTGCAGAGCTACAGATATATCAATTGTTCTCGCTGCATCTTTCTTCTTAGACTGTCTCAGACGGAATGGAAACGTAGACGTACAGCGCAAACAAGACCCTTGTTTATATCCTGGTTGGTCAATATCAATATGTACAAGTCAACAACTAGGCGTTCTATGGGTCTAGGCCCAAGACATTCCCTAGCGGCCTAGCCCATCAGAAGTAATGGAATCTTTTTGGGCTTGGGCTTTGGGTATTAATTGGACGCCCAGATTGATGTTAAGGTATATAGCCTATAGGACAGATGTGTCCTTTATTAGCATCTCCTCATCTCATGCGTCTATCGAATAGCGTGCAGATGGAGACTGAAGAGTGAAGACGGAGTAGTCTAGTCGACCATTCATTCCTCTCCCTCTCTTTTCTAGTTCCCGCATCAAGGAGGAATGGCTGCAACGGTCACTCCCGCCATTTCTCTTCTGATTCAGCCCAACACTGTCCAGCCTCGTCAAGCTACCATTCTTGCTCCCACCCGCAACTTCCTCAGATTTAACCCTGAATCAAGGAAGATTGTCATCTTCCCTAGGTCTGCAACCTTTCTCACTTCCTGTCTAGGGCTTCAGATTTTGATCCCGAATTCTCTTTTTCTCTCTCTGTATGTGTGTGTGTGTTTTAATTTCTTCTATTTGGGTAAGATAGCACTTTGATGAGCAATGGAATACTTCTGAATAATTTACAGTTCGCGAATTCTTTCTCATCGAGCAGTGTCAGTAGTGCAGAAGCGGCGGCGAGCATTAGAGGACGATATCGCTGAACTACCTCCACCTGAAGAAAACTATATAGATGATACATCTCTAAGGGTATATTTAATGTACATAATATGGTCTTGCAACCTATTTCATACAGATTCATGCTTCTTCCTATCCGTTCTTTTCTTCCTGCTCAAAGGCGTATTTTCTAGGATTTTTAATAGAATCACCTTCCATTAATGTTGCACTCACAGAAGGCATTTCCTATGTAAAAATTGTTTTTTTTTCCCCAGTGCATAGCAGATCAACAGGCGTTTGCTATTCATCTTTCCATCTGAGGCTTCCATGTATTTCCCCCTTTTTCCTTTCGAAAATTCAAGGAACTTGGGCAACCTGAATCGCATATAATTTTTTCCAACTCTTACTTCTTTTTAATATCAACTCTATGCAGGAACCAACCATTGACATAAAGCTCCCCAGGAGAAGTTTGCTTGTACAGTTTACGTGCAACGCCTGTGGTGAAAGATCGCAACGTCTGGTGAACAGATTAGCCTATGAACGAGGAACTGTTTTTGTACAGGTAATATATGTTCTTATTTTATTTATTGCAGTTATACTTCCTTTTTTGTGTCTGTGTTGCGTGGGTGGGGATGTATGATATTTATATCAGGTGACTGGGGTGGGTGGATTTTACGATCTCATGTAACCTACAAGCTATAGCATCCTCTTGAATAGCCTTCAAGAGGTCACGGAGGTATTCGCTTGGGGAACAAACAACCTCCTTAAAAATCTGTTGCAAAATTTTGTTCACGCATGATCTCCATACTTTGGTTTCCTGTGCAAAATAAATATAATCTAAACTAAAACTCATAACCAATGAGTTAATAACAATAGGTTTAGCATGAGCTTCTGATGGCAATGTGATACCATCATTTAGACAATCTGGCAGCCGTGCTATAACATTATTTGAGACAATCATGACATTTAATGAATCTGTCCTCATCACAAACCCATAAGTGCTTCTCATGATCGTGGATCATGATTCATCTTTTCACGCTCAATGGCATTAAATGGAGCAGAATGGTGAAAAAGGATTCATGTAGCCAACCCCATACAGTTGAGGTAAGATTTGGATGATGGATGGATGGAATAGCAACCAACCAAGATTTTAAGAAATACATGAATCTGAATTGATGCTTCATGTTGCCAACCCAAAAAGTGACCCCTTTTAACTCTGAATATGCACCAAGCATGTTTTACAGTCAAAACTGATCAATCAAAAGTAAATCGGTAATGATTTGTTTGGACATAAGATAGGAGTTACTGAAAATCCAATGATTCATTTGGGTTCCTTTCATTCCAAATGTTGTCAATCATGACTATATATATATATATTTTTTCTGATGAATAGCCAATCACGACTATATTGTTACCCCATTCATTGGACTTACTAGAGAAAATTGTTGATATCCCCTCATCTCCTTGCATGATACAAGTCTGGACTTTTACACATGCGGTAGTTCATCTTAACACAAAAAAAAATGTGTAGCATGTATTATATTCTAACTTTTTATTTTTCTGATCTTTTTTTACATATAAGCAAAAGGGGCTACACAAGACCGGGGGGGGGGTGGCATTTTTTTTCTGATCTGTTTCTGTACCTTGGAGTTCCTCTGCAATTCTTGCATCTTTTAAAAATGTCAAGGGGGATGGCAACTTCAATGGATGCTCATACATAAAATGGTTATGTATCTTTCTTTTATATTGATTAAAAGGAAGATACCCTTCTTTTACTGTGCTGGGTCTGAACCATGAACTAACAGGGTTGATGCTGAAACTGAAATTTGATTATTTATGCCCATGCATCTTGTGGAAGGATCCAATCACTTCTACTTCAAGTAATTTCCAAGAACATTTACTTTATTTCAATTCATAAATGTTTGGCCACTTGTGAATATGGATGAATAACTCAGGGTAGGAATGTGCAAGTGTTACACAGCTGTCTAATTAATTATAAATGGTGATTGCAGTGGATTCTGTAGCCATGATTATAGTATTAAATGCCAGTGATAAATTTTTGAAAAAGGAATTTCTGTTAAGTATGTTCATCAACTGGCAGAAAACAGGCGGGGTATTGGTCTTGACCTTAGGGCATCCCGGTCATCTCCTTGGAAAGCTATCCATGGCGTTTTATCCTCATTTCTTCCATTTATCAGACTTGATACTTGTGCAGGGAATAAAGTTTGATTCTGGGAAGATGTCTGGTTTGGGGATGTCTCCCTCAAAGATAGATTCCCGTCCATCTACTCTCTTTCGTTGAATAAAGAAAAAACCATTTCCTCTGTCTATCTGAATGGTAATTCTTGGGATTTGGGTCTGAGGAAGGGGTTGAGGGAGTCCGAAATGGGTATGGTTGATGATCTGATTGCCCTTCTTAATACTCTGTTCCTTGATCAGTCTTGCTTGGATAGTAGAATTTGGTCAGCCTCTCCTTCTGGGTTTTTCACTAGTGTTTCTTTTTACAATGCTCTTCTTCCTTCATCTAACTTGGCAGGAACCTTCCCAACAAAGGAGGTTTGGTGTAACCTTGTACCCAAAAAATAAGGGCCTTTTGCTGGGAGGTAGTACTCCAGAAAATCAACACCTTAGATATGCTGCAAAAAAGGCCAAACTATTGCCTTTCACCCCATGTGTGTAGCCTCTGCTTGGCTTGTGGCGAGACCATTACACATTTATATCCTGTCCTTTTGTAGCCTTTGTTTGGAAGTGGTTTTCCTCTCTCTTTGGATGCAGGTGGACCCCTCCTTCGGATGTAGTAAGACTCTTTGATCCGGACTTCTTTAGACCTCCAAGGAAGAAGGGGAGACCAACAAGAGCAGCTGTTTTGTGGTCAATCTGGGAAGAAAGAAACAATAGGATCTGCCAGGGTTCTGAAAGATCTAAGGAGCAAATCATTGACTGCATATCTTCCAAGGTCATTCATTGGCTTAAAGCATCCCCTTTATTTAAAGATTATTCAGCTGATGATTTGTTTAGAGGATGGTACACTGTGGCAAACTCTTCCTCATTGAGGTCTGTGTTAAAGGAGCAATGGATCCCTCCTGCACATCAATGGGTGAAGCTGAACTTCGATGGGAGTTCCTTTGGAAATCCAGGTCCTTCTGGGGTGGGAGGAGCTTTCAGAGACAGGGAGGGCAGACTGGTTGCACTGTATTCAGGTCCGATAGGTGATGGAGACTCTTTTGAGAGCAGAGATTATGGCCTTGCTACAAGGTCTAAGACTGGCTAAACAATGGGGCTTACACCAGATTGAGGTAGAAGGGGACTCTCAACTATTAATTGGGTGGTTGTGGTCACATAACTTGGGGGCCTGGGTACATCGACAATTCATGAGGGAAATAAACTGCTTAGCAAGGGAGGTTGGGGCACTGTTCAAGTGGACAAGGAGGTCAGCGAATGGACTAGCCGACACCCTTGCAAAGCAAGGAACTTTCAGGAAAAACTTGTTTTGGGCTGTTCTGTAATCAGAAAGTACTTTTCTTGCGGTAAACACCCTTGACTGGGTGGTGACAATGTATTCTCTTAATATGTCTAATGAAAGTTGCCGTTTCTGATAAAATAAAAATTGTCTCAATTTGATAGATTTGATAGTCACATTAGATTGTGTTCTGAAAATTTTGTTATTGTTCCATCTCAATTTTATCAAAATTTGTGCTCTGATCAATTGCATTGCTTGGCATTAGTGTGCAGGGTGTCTCCAGCATCACAAATTAGTTGACAATCTTGGCCTAGTTGTTGAGTATGACTTGCGAGAGGATATAAGCACAGAGACAACTGCTGATCAAGTATGACGTTTGGCATCAGTATTCAGTGTTAAGCATATCATTCTGATCCTTTTTTTTTTGGTGAAACTGAGTATAAAAGTTTCGGTTCTTCAGCAATGGTGATTGTAACTTAAATACATTTTGGCCCTCAACATGCACAGTTCAGCTCAGATCACCTGCTTGTTTTTTGAAAATAAAAAGAATTCGATTTGCAGGGTTGACAGCATTTTTTTTTTATTGGAGCAACGCTAGATTTTGGACATTTCTATTTGTTTCCTTTTGTTCAAATGTCTATTTGCTCATTGAGAATGCAATGGCTGGATCGATTCGTAAGGTTCAGAATTGAAGCTTCTACAGTATGAGAACTAATGCTTTTAGATCCCACAACCTTTTACCAGTGAAGTTTGCCGTATTGGACCTGTGTCATATGTGCTGCATTGATACATAGTCTTTGCATTCAAGGAATCTCTCTCTCTCTCTCTCTCTCTCTCTCTCTCTGGGGGGGTGGGGGTGAGTGAGGTTAGAACTGGACTTCAATTTCATGGCAAGGTTCAAAAGCAAGGTTTAAAGTATCGATACAATATGCATTTTGACCATTTCATATCGGTACTTAGAAATAGTCGATACACACTTTTTTTTTTTTTAATTTCGAAGTTTGGTTTTTTGGGAATCTTATAAGATGTTTTTTATTATTAAAAAAAGTTAGGGGTCTGAAATCCTGAAAACAGGCGTTTCAGACTGTATCTTTTTTAAAAGATACGATACTTTGAATCTCGTTTCATTGTTGTAGTGCAGAAAGTCTGCAAATTGAGCCAAGGGATTAAAACATAAATCTTCACTTTTGCATTCATCTTCGGTAGTAGCAAATTGAAATATGCATATCGTTTTAGTAAATAAATCAATCTTATCAAATATGGGTCGACAAAAATTCTAGGTCATAACTGCCAGAGGAACAAGAATAGCTACTCCAATCCTCACCCACCTAAATTGTCCTCCGTGCTGTAAAGTTTCAATCCCTCCATTCTGCAATTGAATAAAGTGGTCATTGGAATGCATTCGATGCAGTGATATGTTAAAAACTTGTAGTACAAGGTGGTCAAATGGTGAATATTATGCAAAAGATGGCTTGCAAGTTGCAATGATGGAAAATAGGAAAAAGGAAAGCTATATTACCGGATTCGGTTCCGGGGCAGGAGCCAGTTCCATTTGATCATCTGGGTCTGAAGTGACAGGTGGTGCTGGTAGACTAGGTATTTTTGGCACTGGTGCTGGTGCTGGAACTGGTGCATGGTGATGTTTCTTGTGCTTGTGTTTCTTATTCTTTGTGGGAACTGGTGCAGGTGAAGGCACCAGAACTGGTGCAGGTGAAGGCACCAGAACTGGTGCTGGCACTGGTGTCTCCATAGATGGTGCTGGTATTGGCACCAGTATCTCCTTAATTGGTGCTGGTGCAGGCACTGGCAATTCTTTTGATGGTGAAGGCACTGCTGCTGGTTGTGGTGCTTGCTTAGCTGGAGCTGGTGCTGGTGGCTTCCTTGTTGGTGAAGGTGGTACTTCTGATGGCGGCAAGAGTTTTGGTGGTGGTGGTAAAGCAGGTGCTAGATGTGGAGATGTAGCTGGTGTTTTGGAAGGAGCTGAGAAAGGTGGAGACTGATGGAGTGATGGACTTTGAGAAGGTGGAACATTTGGGCTTGAAGCCGGTGGGAGTCCAGGAGATGGTGAAGATATAGGAATTGTGGCAGGAGATGGAGCAGCTGTGTTGACAGAACTAGAAGGTGCTATTTTTGGTGCTTGGGCATTGGCTATGCCGATCCGAATGCAAAGGCAGTACAAGCAGAAAACCCACCACCAGAAACCCTCCATTTTCTTTGGGATGAATGGATGATAGCGCAGAGAGGTAATTGGGTATATATATAAAAGGGAAATGGACTCAGAAACAAAAACGTTTGGTGAATGAGGGAGATGTAGTCTT
Source organism: Nelumbo lutea (assembly GCF_056320005.1). NCBI lineage: Eukaryota > Viridiplantae > Streptophyta > Magnoliopsida > Proteales > Nelumbonaceae > Nelumbo > Nelumbo lutea. Next base: position 21,225,939 of record NC_142686.1, on the reverse strand, counting down.
CAAGCGAATGGACGTCCCTACTACTGATTTGGAGAATAAGACTGTCACCTTGCTTGATGGCCCACAGACCTGGCCAATGAATGAATAATAGTAATCTCTTCCAATATTATTGCTTAATTAATCACGGGTCTGGACTCTAACTCATGTTGGTCCAAATTCCTGAGTTGGATTATTTTGAGATAGAAATTTGTTATGCCATGGCTGGGAATAACAGCCTGGTTGGGTTCTAACTTGCTGACAACCCGAGCTTGAGATAGAAATGTTCTCACTCAAAGACCACCTGAGTATCAAAATTGGATCTTCCTATGTGGGTCGGACTCGGAGCTTCAAACAGCCACCATTACACTTTCAGTGATTGAGATATGCTTCCACCAATTGCATACATTAATGCTAGCAAAACATCTGGCTTTCTTAAATGATGAGGATGGTAATGGTGATGATCCTTGTAGTAGGAAAATTGGAATAAAAGTTAGCCCAGACTGTAGGTACACCATCTGTACCAAAAATGGAAGAAAAAGCAGGACCTTTCGGTAGAACGTATTGTATTTGAGTTATGTTTATATGAAGTTATTAGTAAAAGAGGGAACCCCTGTCATCGGTGCCTGCCTAGCTCAGTCGGTAGAGCGCAAGGCTCTTAACCTTGTGGTCGTAGGTTCGAGCCCCACGATGGGCGCTTTCTTTTCGTTTCTTTTATTTATTTTTATTTTTTTTTATCTGCACTAATGAAGCTTATAGAAGTGTATAGGCGTTTTTCAATGTTTTCCTTTCAGGACTTGACTCTCATAATGAAGTTTCCTGACTTACAGTGAACCCTTCCATCTCTATGTGGAGAGCCTAAACTTTTGTTTTTTTTTTTTTTGAAAATTTTATTCATTGTGTCGTAGTTATTTACTATAAAAGGTGAAGGAAAGAAGATGTTTTAGAACATAAGCAGATGAGACAAACATTATAAATGATGGTATCTAATGTTCATTATTTACTTTAGGAGCCAAATTTAACATAATTGATTCTTTTTTTGGTAAATTAATGCAATATTTAGTTAAATGGCAAAAATGTTGAGAATCAATATTCAATTATTGAATTTTTTTAACATGTTCAAAAAAACAATCATTGAATCAGATAGGAAAAACTGTCCTTAATAGTATCCTCCACCCAAGATTAGTATTATTTTGAGTCTGACCTTGAAAATTAAAATTACCCAAATTCCAAGTCTCTATTTTGGTTTTGTGAATGCAATAAAACTTAATTTTAACAAGTTATTCCTACTGTTTTTTTTTTTTTTTTTTGTTGCTAGGGAATTACATTTATAGCAAGATTCTGTTACGATGCTTGTTATCTCACATATAATATACCATGAACGTTGTGCTTAAATTTGTATTCATATATAAAGAGAAGCTGTAAATATATGGCATCCCAAACAGATAGGATAGGTGGAAAAGATGGACAACCTAAAATCTCCCAACAGGTAAAAACTTATTATGTTTTTCAGCCTTCCATTTGATAATTTGTTCCGAAGTGTTGGTCGGGCTCCTCCACAGAAGGATCACTATGCTTAAAAAGCATACTGCAGCAGTCGACCCTGCAGAGATCTCATGATATCAACATTTGGATTCGATTCGTAAGCTGAGTGCCTTTTTCTTTAGGAAGTATCGGCTATCAAATTGTTGGCCTACAAGGAAAAATCACTGGTGCAAAAGGCAAGGGTATCTGTAACCGAAGAAAATTTTAACTCGAATTAGATTGAGAAGATTATGCTTCATTGTGCCACTTTACAGTCATGACCAAATCAGCAATCTTTCCGACTCTTACAAGCAGAACATGATGCTAAAGATGTCATGCATCTTAGAGAGAAATTTTGATGGGTGATTAGAAATAGGCAGGCATGAAGGTGGTGGAGTTGGGGGCTCAGGCTTCTTCTCCTTCTTCCTCCTCAGCTGGAAGAATTGTTGCATTACATCTGCACACTCTGTTGCCAATATCCCTCTGCGTATCATCATCTTCGGGTGAAAGGGGTGGACTGGGCCAGCAGGTTGATTTGGCACATCTGATCCGCTTCCTTCTGCACCTCCACCAGGGAAAAGCCTGCAATATGATACTCAAGTCAATATAGAAGAATTTTTAAGACCTTTTTAACTCCTTTTACATATCAAGTTTCTTAATTTGCATTGCTAATAGTCTAATACTACATTTTACTCATTTGTTTAATCATCAATGTTATTTTTTGTCCTTTTGCAATTTAAGAGGCTCTATGGGCATGGAACCCATGACACTATAATTTCTCAAAAGATCAAATTTAATCAAGGTGTATCTATGTTATATTTAACTAATATTTAAATCTATGCATCATCAGGTATTCAGGTGATTCAGGTTCACAAGTTGATAGAGCCCAAAAGTGGGCATTAGCTACAGGCCTAGATCTATGGTAGACATGGGAGAAGCAAATGCAGAATGCAGCATCCTTTCCCAGAAATTTCCAATGTTAAAACTCATTCAATGATCACACCACCTGACAAATGCACCTTCCAAGACAGAAGAAAATGGAAATCAAGCCAAAAGAAAGTTGATATGCTTGGATGACAGAGATCACCTAAGCAGATGCAGAATTAGCTAACAATATCTAGGCACTTCCACCAAATGATAGGCCCCTCCCACCTACATCTGACCATACATAATTACATACAGATAGATCACTGGTAGTAGTAGATATTATATGATCCACCTAACTGGGACTAAACTGTTTGGGCCAGGTCCACCTGTTAGATCAAAACTTATCTAACCCTATTACATAGAACCCAGACTGCTCCCAGTCCTGTTGGGTCAGTACCAGGTCTACCCTAATTAGCCTGATAAGGACCAAAACTTATTATATTATATTTTATATTATAATTAGCATATAGTTATAATCAGGTTGGTTCCAGGCTACTGGGTCCAGTCCATCCCTGACAAGTTGACTGCGCAAACTGGGATGCCATTTTCCTCAATAGGCAGATGAGAAATATGTAAATACCCATATGCATATAAAAAATAACATGTAGAGATACAGACATGGATAAATATCATGAATGGAAATCAAGAAGATATTCACATTTATATCCTAACAAACATATCAAGATGTCCTAAAAGTGTGGCACATGGACAATAGAGAGGAAATTATGGGAAGAACTGTCTGGCATAAGGGGACTGTGGGAAGGGCCATGGTGTTTAGGAGGTGACTTCAATGTAATTAGATTCTTGGAAGAAACAAACAGTCCTAGGCAGAGGCCGTCCACGAGCATAAGGAAATTTAATCAATTTGTGGATGCCTATGAACTTAAAGAGATCTCATTTATCACATAATTGTTTTACTTGGTCCAATCTCGAAGTTGGACGGATTCTTATTCTCAAATGACTAGGAAGAACATTGGGGGAATTTGACCTCTAGAGCACTTCCAAGGGTGACCTCTGAACATTGGCCTATTGTAATTTGTAAGGAAGAGGTGAGAAATGCAGGCCCTACTCCATTTAGATTTGAAAATATGTGGTTAGGACACCCGGGATTCATCAAGAAAGTTAAAGAGCGGTGGTTAGAGAGCAATCCAATAGTGGAATGGAGTGGAATGCGGTTTCACAAAAAGCTCCAATATCTAAAAGTTAGAACCAAGGAATGGAATCTTTTAGAGTTCGGGAGATTGGAGGAAAGGAAGCAAACTGTGACAACACAAATTGAAGTCCTAGATAGCAAAGAAGGGAGGGTTGCCTTACATAAGAAGATAAGGAACAAAGATGGAAATTGCGCAAATGGTTAGAGGACTATCTTCTTCAAGAGGAAATAAGTTGGAGACAAAAGTCAAGATTCAAGTGGCTGAAAGAGGGGCATAGGAATACCAAGTTTTTTCATGTTGTGGCAAGTGGAAGACTGGAAGAAGGAGAAAAAATTTTATCTCAAGTCTGGAGATTGAAGGGGTAACAATTTCCAATTAAAGAGAGATTGCAGGGGCCTTTGTGGATCATTTTAGGTCTATAATATATTTTTTTATCAGTAACAAGAAACTTTATCAATGATGTGAAACTATGTGAAACTTTAAGTACAAAAGGGGGGAGGTAAAATGTCTTAACTCGCCACCAACAGAATACATTGGAAGAAGGTTAAAAATTAGCCCAAAATATAGATTCCCTATTCACCCCTTGCTTGGCTAACCCATCAGCAAATAAGTTGGCAGTCCTCTTCACCCAGCTATATTGCATTACAATATCCCTACTCAGCCATTTGAATATTTGCGTCTCATTGTTATTACTCCACAAAACTGTCTTCTTCCTTTAGCCACCTAATCACCACCTCTGAGTCACCTTCAAGGACCAAATATCTGATGTTCAAATCTCTTGCTCTTTGGATACCTTCCAGGGCTGCAAGAATCTCAGCCCTAAGAGTCTCCTTCTCCAATTGGGCCTGAGAACATGGCAGTAATAACCCCATCCTCATTCCTGAGAACATGGCAGTAATAACCCCATCATTTTAGGTCTATATTTAGAAAACCCCTAAACAATAGGGTGTGGATTGAGGGGTTGGAATGGCCAACAGTGAAACTAGAAGACAGGGAGTGGCTGGAAAGGAAATTTGAATTGGAAGAGATAAAGGAGGCAGTGTTCTCTATGGATAGATCAAAGGCACCAAGCCCATATGGTTTTACGATGGATTTTTATTGGGATTGTTGGGAGATATTAAAAGAGGACCTACAACTGGTATTTGATGAATTTCATCGAGTGATTAACCCTGGGCTAAATTCCACTTTCATTGCCTTGGTACCCAAGAAAAGAAATGCAAACCATCCAAAGGACTATAGGCCGATCAGCCTAGTTAACAACCTCTATAAAATCATCACTAAGGTGTTGTCCATTAGAATTAGAAAGGTGCTCCCAACAATCATAGCAAATAACCAAGGAGCTTTTGTGAAAGGGAGGTAGATAATAGATCAGATACTTATAAAAAATGAGAACTTGGAGGATTTCCAGAGATCCAAGAAAAAAGGGGTGGTTTGCAAATTGGACTTGGAAAAGACTTATGACTTGGTTGATTGGTCTTTCCTGCTAGAGGTGATGATCAATTTTGGGTTTGGAGATAATTGGTGCAAGTGGGTGATGGGCTACATTAGGAATTGCCATTACTCCATCTTGGTGAATGGGACAATGGTGGATTTCCTTCTAGCTTTGAGAGGTATTAGACAAGGAGACCCCTGTGTTTGGGAGACAAATTTCCAGAGCAGAATCCGGGGATTTAATAAGAGGATGGAGAGTTGGAAGGGAGAACATACCACTCACACACTTGCAATTTGCAGATGACACAATACTCTTTTGTGAAGGAGGTGATATCAATAGGATCAAAAACCTAAAGCTCACTATACAACTCCTCGAGCAAATGTCAAAACTTAAAGTGAATTTTGAGAAAAGTTGTATAGTTGGAGTTAACAAGGGGAGGGGGAAGTATCTGAGTGTGCAGTAGCTAATTAGCCCTTTAACTACCTTGGTTTTCCATTGGGAGATAATCCTCAGAAAGGTGAGTTTTGGGCTCCGGTTGTGGAGAGGTTTGAAAAGAGACTTGCCAAGTGGAGGAAAAATTATTTGTCTCTTGGAGGGAGAATCACTCTAATTAGGTCTACCTTGGCTAACCTTCCTATCTATTTTTTATGTCTTTAAGATTCCGATTAGAGTGGCTAGTAGGCTAGAAATACTAATGAGAGATTTTCTCTGGGAGCCAAGGGAGGAGAAGAAGAACCATAGGGTTAAGTGGGAGGTGGTGTGTAGGAGTAAGAAGCATAGTTGTCAAGGCGTCGCCTAGGCGTCCTTGGTTGGGCGCCTCGCCCAAACACCTTGACTTTTAGCAACTAGGCGCCCTTCTAGGCGACCTAGGCACGACTGAGCACCCGCCTAGGCGACAAAAATGACAAGACGGGTACCTTTTATAATATCATTTATATTGATGTGTCTTATTAATGTATGTGTTAATACATTTTATTATATGCTATATATATCAATTATACTTTGTTTTAATGTTTTACTATTGAAATTTAAAAGATCAAAGGGTTTTGAGAAGAGAAAAAGAAAGAAAGAAAGAAAGAAAAGAAAGAGGAAAGAAAGAATAGAATAATAAAGTTTTTTTTTCTTCTCTCTCTCTAATTAAATAAAACAGAAACTCCATCCTTGTTTTTTTTTCTATTTTACTTTCCATCTTGAATATTTATCATATAAAGTTGATAACCATCTTTAGCCGCTAATTAATATGAATTTTCTCTATTAAATACTTATTATAGTAGTATTATTTTAGAAAATAATGAAATTAATATATGTAAAAGATTTGTATCTTTTAGATGTGATGATTTGCCACATTTTTAGAGGAAATTTAATGTTCTTAATAAAGAGAATTGCTATTTTTTCAATTAACGTACATGCTGAATGGTATATAAAACTAGGAAACTAGCCAAAAGTCAAATTTTTATATTATAAAATTTTTATCGCCTAGGCGCCCCAGTGTCGCACATAATCGCATAGACGCCTTGAAAACTATGGTAAGAAGGAGGGAGGTCTGGGTATTGGGAACATAAGGAATAGGAACTTGGCACTATTAGGGAAATGGTTGTGGAGATTCTCATTGGAAAAAGAAAAAACTTTGGGTTAATATAGTGGTTAGTATTCATGGGGTTGCTAACAATGGATGGGACTCTAGGTCTGGGATTCTAGCAAGGACTAAAAGAGCAGTTTTTTAAAAGCGAAAAGCACAAAAAAGGTGCAAGGGCCATTTTGCACCTAAGGCGCAAGGCACAAGGCAAGGCGCGCACCTTTTTGAGGCAAGGTGCACAATTAAAAAAAAAGCTAAAAAAAGTCAAAAATGCCAAAATAATTCAAAAAAATCAAAAAATTATAAAACATAATATTAATAAAAATATAAACTTAAATTTTAAAATAAATGTTTAAAAAACCTATTATCTAAAATTAAAATACGTAAACATAATATGTAAAGCATATTCAAATGAGAATTTAAAAATGAAATCAAACATATAAAACCCACAATCTCTTTTTTCTCAATTAAATTAAGTAGCTAATTTGACATATTACATTCCTAATTTTACGAGCCGCCTTTGTGCCATGCCCCTCAAAAAAAAAAGGAAAAAGCGTCAAATTTTCAAAAGGCACACGTCTGGGCTAACCAGGCATGCGCCTTTTGAATGGGTTGCGCCAAGGACCTAGGCGAGGTGCCTACCCTAAAATGCATCTCGCCTGTGTGCCTAGGCACGTCTGAGGCGCGCCTTTTAAATCACTGTACAAGAGCATCTCCCTAGAAATCCATTCAAGCTATTTTGCCCCTGTTCTCTCCCTAGATCAGGTATTTGCACTTAGGCAACCTCGTTAAATTTTGGGAACATGTTTGGGTTGGGGATACCTCTTTAAAAGACCACTTTCCGGCTCTTTTTGCTATCTCTACCCTTAAAAATGAACCGGTTTCCTCCTTCCTTGTACCTTCCAACTCAACTTTTGGGTTCAGCTAGAACTTGGGTTTGAGAAGAGACATCAGGGACACAAAGTTAAGTTGTACTTTGTCCTTGTTATCCATCCTTGAAGGGGTCTTCCTAGAGCCAACAAAGGCAGACAGAAGAATTTGGACACTCACTCCTCAGGTTCCTTCACCTATGCCTCTTTCTTTAAAGCCCTAATACAACCTTCTTCTGCTAGACTATCCCTTCATGTTAAAGAGGTGTGGTGTCAACCTATACCTCCAAAGGTTGGGAGTTTCTGTTGGGAAGCCTTTCTGGAAAGAGTTAGTACAAGCGATTTATTTAAAAGAAAAAGTCCTAATAGTTGTTTATCTCCTCACTGGTGTGTCCTCTATAAATCTAATGATGAGTATGGATACCATTTACTAATTTCCTGTCAGTTTGCTAAAGTCATTTGGGAATGGTTTACTTCTCTGTTTGGGTGCAAGTGGACTCCCCCTTTGAATGTGCAAAGCTTATTCACTTCCATGCCTAATTGGTCAAAAAAAAGGGCTAAGATTATGTGGAGATGTGTTAGGGCCACAGTTTGTTGAACTGTTTGGGAGGAGAGGAATTCACGGATTTTTTCAGATAAGGGAAGAAACTTGGAAGTAATTTTGGAGGTTATTCATATTATGATGATACATTGGTTGAAAACTTTGGACTTGTTTGCAGATTTCTCAGTTGTTGAGTTGCTAAGGAATTGGAAGGAGATTGCGGAATCATCTTTAGCTAAAAAGGCTTCAAGTTCCTACTGGACCCCTACACCTCATGGTTTTACTAAACTGAATTTCGATGGCAACAGTATGGGCAATCCAGGGCCCTCCGGAATAGGGGGAGTGGTAAGAGATGAAAAAGGGAATCTGTTAGCTATATATTCTGGTCCAATTGGGGTGGGAGATTCTTTGAGGGCTGAGATACTAGCAGCCCTTGAAGGGGTACAAAGGGTAAAGGACATGAATATTAAAAAAGTGACCATAAAAGGAGATTCTGAAATTGTGGTGAACTGGCTAAAAGAGGACAACTCTAGGCCCTGGAATTACAGCAATGAAAAGAGGAAATTTAAGTGGCTGACTAAGGACATTGAAATTCAATGTACAGGGATAAAGAGAAGTGCAAATTCATTGGCATATGGTCTAGCAAGGCAAGGGGTGAACAGAAACTCTATGTTTTGGGCTGTTCCGTAATTGCTTTACATTTTGGGTATACACTGTTATTGATACAAAAAAAAAAAGGTTGTGGCACATGGACACATTAAACAGGGATATTTTTGAAAAGCTGGACTTTTCATTGTTCATGGACAGAAAGTTGAAACCAGATTCTCAGCATAATGTACTTCAAGAACTGACCAATGAAAAGGAATAAAATAAAGAAAAATTACAGAGAAGGTACCAAATTGCATACCTAACCCAGCTGCCATCTGCTCCTAAAAGCTTATTGGGAGCACCCCATACCAAAGTATCGATTCTAGCTTGAAGAATTGCTCCAGCACACATGGGGCATGGCTCAAGTGTTACGTAAAGTGTTGTCTCCTGAAGTATACAAATGATAAATATGTGAATTGAAGTATAAATAATCAAGAGACCATCGCATAACCAAGAGAATTGCAGGAAAACACTAGACATTTATCTGTTATATTGCATCTTAGTAACCAGAAGCATGCCAAAGGGCAGGGCAGGATCTAAGTATAAGCTACTGGATCTATATACTTGGAGTGGAATTGGCCTAGAAGCTAGAATTACTCTCGTAGAAACTCTTAACTCAGAACACTGTTCCAAAATTTGAATCTTGTGCATGCAGACCAATACAACAGATTACAGCTCACAAGTTTCCTAATGTTGGTTGGGACAAGAGACTTTGGACTGCTGATTCTAAAGGGATGTTCTCTTGTGTCCTTTTCTAAAACTCGTCTCAGTTTACCCTTTGTTCCCCAATTCTGGGAGGTGTACCATATGAAGATTATGACCTATACCACCCAGATATAGCAATGACACTGCCAGATATGAAATTTACACTAAAACTTGAAGTATCTGACATGATATGACACCCTTGTATCTAGGTATCATAGATTATGACCTGTGATTATTGTCAAAAAAGATGGTGCTCTTGTCATTGTGTTTTCTTCATGGGTGTAGTGGACAGATTATTTCTCACCTCTTTTGCTCTTTTGTTTATGATACTAAAGAACGACCCCTGTACTAAGTATGTGTGTATTCTGATAAGTTTTGTTTGACACCCATTTTTTATGTTGTAAATTTAAGTTATTTTTTTATATATAAACTTGGTGTTTAATTTAAGATATCAAATCAAGTTTATTTTTAAATAATAATCTACTTTATGGATCCTACATTGTTTTTTTGATGAGTAATGGATCCTACATTATTTGAAATGAGTTTTTGTTTTTATTTTCTTTTTAGTGGAGGTAACTACCACTAAACTTTTAGTGGAAATAACTACTATTTGAAGCTCATACTTTTTTTTTTTGAGTGGGTAGACACATGCCTGAGGAAGGAAGGTTTTGTTTGAAAGTTGGGGTAACCACTTTTGAGATGATGCCACTTGTTTGAGCCTTTGAGGGAGAAGCTCTCTAGTCTAAGGGGCTTTAGGAGATTCTTCTTCTCTCTTTGGTATTTAATGGCAGGTGCAGAGGATCTTCATTCTTTGTTTCCATTCCTGTTCTCCTCTCCATCACAAAGAGCAACTGCTGCAATTTGCGGGTGATATGGGTAGAAAGAAATTCTAGAGTTTTTCAAGAAAAAGAGGAGCAGGTCAGAACCCTAATAAATATGATTCACCTAATGGGTTTCTCACTGGGTATGCTCAAAGGAAGACTTTACAGGTTTTAGTGTTTTTTTTTATCAGAAACGGTAACTTTCATTAGAAAAATTAAGAGAATAAACTGTCACCACCCAGTTAAGCATGTTTACTCCTAGAAAAATGCTTTACAGGTTTTAGTGTTGATATCTGCACCAGTGACTTGGCATACTTGTTGGCAAAGAACATGTGCAAATACAACCAAGTCTTGGTTTCTTACAATAAAATTACATCATCAGTCAATGGAAGAGCATACTGATGAGAAGTGTCTTGCAGAATTAGAAAAATCTATTTATTAAGATCTTGTTTAGGGATAAAACTTTCAAGTTTTTCAGTGCAAGTCATAGACACATCCTAGTCATCTCCTTAAAATTTTCAATAACAACTTAACAAGCATTTCCCCATTATCATCTGAATTCGCATTGCCTTTTGCCTACAATTCATCAGCAAAGTAAAGAAGCTCCACAGTAAATAATATCCCTGTAAAAACCTTGCAATGGATACAGTTGCAGAAGTGGATAAAGTGGGTGTTGATTAAAACTTTCCCTATCTGTTAAGCTAGGCAAAGAGATTAAAACCTAGCCCTCCCTTGACCTAAAAAGATATTACTGGGTTATATTACATTTTCAAGTGAAAGCAATGGGTGCCAGGATGTGTAGCACTTGTTGGACTTGATAATTTATTAGGTTATTGTCCACATCAACAGCAAAAATTTCCTCAGTCAAAGCCTCAAGCTAGGCAAAATAAGACAAGTGTTAGCTTTGCAAGACCAATATAATATCAGGAGCATGAAAATGAGAATGGAATACATGGAATTAGATGTTTGTGTGACTAACATATTGGAGGCATAGTTGGCAAGAAAATGAAGAGATTGATTTCTTTTACACAGTCAAATTGAGTATCAGGTCTATTTCACAAGTAGGTCACTTTGAGAAGAGCACCAAGCATTCAAGCATTTCATCTCTTTCTCAATAGAGGGAAAACAGAATTCATGCTATTGACCACACTAGAGATGGAACAAGGATGTGAAAGAACAGATAAGAGAACCCAAAAATAGTGAAATACTTCATTACAAACTTCAGAAAACAAATAAACTTCAGACATCCATTTTGAAGGATTTTGAACACTTCAAGAACAATTATGTCAGGAATGAATAGGGCAAAAAATTATTTTTGAATCATCTTTTGATCTTCAGAAGCTTATGCATACATTTTTTTCACATGGTTCCTTCTCATTAGCCATGTAAAATCCTTGTGGAGCTGTGGCCCTGTTCTTGTTTTCTATACTTATTTAAAATAACTACATAACAAAAAAATCAGAAATATCAATTTTTTTCTAACCCCACTCTTGGCCAGTCTATCATCTATCAAATTAACCAACTTCAGAATCCATCTGAAAGATCTTTTCACTCTGGAAGCCATAGCCTTAGCCTCTGTAGAGTACAGTGGTGTTTACAACCTGTCATTGACCCAGATAGATGGACTGGTTGATCCGTCACCAATAGACAATGATGGGTCCATTTTACCCCAAACCTGGTAGATTTCAAAAACCTATTGACTTGGTCAAAAAACCATCAACCCAGATTGTCAAACTGGTGATACATTTGAATCAACTAATAAGACACAATGTGAACACCCTTGAGAGTTGGGGTACACATCTTTTAACAGCTCAATTATGGAAATGAAATCAAATGTTCTCATGGATAAAATGTATATGCAAAAAGAAGTCAAAAAAGGGCCTATAATTAACAGAATATTTACTTTTTTCATTCACTGAATGCCAACTTTAATAATCTACAGGATAAAGGATGTACTTCCATGTCAAACTCTAATAATAGTATATAATACCAAGACCAGCACCATCCTTTCCCTTACCAATCACATCCCAAATGATGGAATGGTCCCAATGAAATTCTCTAATGATTTTCATAGGAGCCTTAGAAAATGAAATATAAGAGACAAGAAAACTCTGGAAGATGGATTTAACTAAATTTCATGCAAACCTATTACATTTGTTTTCTTTGACTCAAATGCAGTTCTTCATGGCAGTAAAACACCTTATAATAATCAACATAAAGGAACATAAACTTATCAGAGCTTGCTATTCATTTTAACAATCTGAAAATCAAGGCACCAGATTAAAAATCAAAGAAAACAAAAAATGAGCAAATAAGAAAAGCTAGCCATTAGAATGAGAAAAGAAAAGACTAAAGCATAAAATTAAATACCGCAAGTCTCCATGTCTGAAGTAGGTTAGAAGCTTCCCGTATACAAATCATTTCTGCATGGGCAGTGGAATCTCTCAATTCTTCCACTCTGCAACATATAAAATTACAAATGACCCAACTAAACAAATGTTTATTCAGAATAATAGAAATATAACCACTAAATTACTTACAAGTTGCAACCACGGGCAATAATTTTTCCATCTTGTACCAGCACGGCACCAACAGGAACCTCCCAAGTATCAGCAGCTTTCTTGGCTTCCAGCAGTGCTTCCCTCATGAACATTTCATCGATTTTTCTCTGTTCAGTTTCAAGTTTATATGCTTCTTCCCATTCATCAAATCTATCTTTTGGGACTTGTTTGGCCCGCTGAAGCTTTCTATGCTTCAATTTTCCATCCTTCCCCTCTGTTCCAGAGGTTTCAGCTAGCCTCTCTCCAACTGGTTGTTCCACCTGCGCTTTTAAGTTACTTGTAGATGTTTCAACTTTACTGCTTTCTGATATATCTATGGCTGGAGATCTTATTAAGAGTTGCCGGGGTGATTGTGATGATGAGTCTGTGGTTCTAATGTTGGTAGAAACAATTTGATCTCTCTTTCCATTTTCCTTCCTACTAGAATCTTCCTCGCCACGTGCTGAGGAAGCACCCTGGGATGTCGACACTCTTTCTGACAGACCTGAATAAGAAGGCATATTGCCTTCAACCTGTGACATTCCACCAAGGGAAGTTGTTGTTTCAAAGGTTCCCCTTAGTCTATGAGTTGCAGTTTTCCCCTGTTGCGGTCGATCAACAGATTTGGGCTCCTTAGGGCTGTTTCTTCTTCCACCTTTGAAGTTTGCATCATCATTATCATCTGGCTCATGTCCAGAAAACCATGTATCACTGCTAACAGACTCATTTGATGAACTCCTACCACTAGATTTTGCAGCTGAATTATGAGTTTCTGCACGTGTACCCCAGCGAAGTCGGATTATATCTCCAATGATACTCCACAAGGACTTGCCAGTTCTCCTGACAATAACGCTCTCAGTTGTGGGAGCGGTCTCTTCAGGTCCTTCCGTCTTAGGAGCTTCCTGCAAAGATGGTTGCACAACATCCCACATTTCAACGGGGGGTCCCTTTGATCCAGAACCATCAGATGACTGTCTTGAAGAATGCATTGTTGACTGGAATTCATTGGATGCATAGTGGCTCGAAGTCTGTTGCATATATTTCTCATCCTTATATATTCTCATTTCTTCAGAAGAGGTACTTTGCTTCTGTATTTCAGATGTTGATACTTCATCTCTTAGCTTCTTTACAAATTCCCCTACAAAATGCGTGGAGGATTTCTCTAACCGATCAGCTGAACCTAATACATCTTCATGGAAAATGAGCCCTGGGTGTTTCCCATAAGTCTCATCTGTTGTGGTTCCACAAGCTTCCCCTTGCAGATGTGTAAACATAGTGTTAATGCTACCTTCTGAGGCTTCACTAGAAAGCTCTTGTGTTGCATTATTGCCAGTCAGTTTAACATTTGGTGAACCTGTTGGTATTAATTGAGATGGTGGAGGTGTAATCATTATCTGTGAATTTCTCTCATCTTCCTTCCATGCATCAATTTGTTGCTCTTGGCCTTGTGGAACTGAATCTGATGGTCTCTGGAAACTACAGCTCCCTTCTGTGCTATTCTTATGGAAGCCTGACATTTTGATTGGCTTTTGGGACTCTTTTCTTCTTAGGCCAACTTTTTCTACAAAACTTTCACTAGCTTGTTTTTCTCTTTCATTTGACTGTACCAGAATATTTTCAGTATTGGTAAGATCCTGGGGTTCAAATTTTGAGTCAGTTATACTGGAAAATTCTTGATCAGTTTGGTTTTGCTGATTATTTCCCACCTGAACAGAAAGCAGAATAGAAGTCGAATTTTCAACCCTATTGTTAATTCTAGATTCAGAAACCCTCTGTGAAGTGGAGGTCCTTTTGGTATCACTGACATGGGCCTCTGACATTTTCATGAGCTGTTGTGAAGCCTGTAATTTTGATCTTGATTCAGCTTGCTCTATGGTTACATAATCCATTTGGCTACGTCTATCTCTTGCCTCCTGGATCAAATTCACAGCTGAATTGAAGTTCCCTTCCCTCCCACTGGATTGCTTTAGAGAGCTGGAGGCCATCTGGATATCACTTTGACGGATCTCTGACATTTTATTGTGTAGTTGGGATTCTCTTCTTGACTCAAGCTGTTCATTCACTAGGAGACCTATTTGGTTGTCTTGCTTTCTTGTTTCCTCAGTCAAGTTAACAGTTAAATTTGAATCCTTTTTGCTCACATTCAATTGATTCTGGGAAGTAGAAGATCTTTTGGTACCACTCTTATGGATCTCTACTCCAGCAGAAAACCTCTGTGAGGACTCTTTTCTTGTTTCTGTATTCCCAACCGATACTTCTGTTAGCTTCTTCTCTGTCTTCTTTCTTAAATCTAACTCAAAATCAATTCCCATTGCATCTGACTGCACAGAAGCCTTTCTCTGACTTGTGATTCCCTTGTATTCTTCAGTATCATCACAACCATACCTGTCGGATTCTACAATGTCCCCCACAAACACCTCCTCTCTGAACCCCCTTGATTCCTTCTTATCACTTGATGATTCTCCAACAAGCTCTTCATGTTCGACCTGAACATCCACACTGTCACCAAGATCACCCGAAGACACAGAGTAGTAAGAAGAGCAGCTGGATCCATCTGTCCTTGCACCACGATTCTCACTATTTGAAGAAGCTTCCCTCCGTCCTGATTGCTGATACAATTCTTCCCTTGATTTAATTTTGACAGCTCTGTATTCACCCTTTGATTTCCTCTCCAAAGAATTGGTCCCGGCATGCTCTTTTTCTCCCTTAGAGCATTCGTTAACAACACTTCCTCTCTGCTCAACCCGAGCCCTCCCCTCTGAAGAATAGGTCCCAGCATGCTCCTTTTCTTCTTTAGAACACTCGTGAACAGCTCTCCCTCTCTTCTCCACCCGAACTCTCCCTGTTACCGATCTAGCATTCTTCTCCCGAACACCGAAGAACTTCTGATTAACTTCTTCAGTCAACAAGCTGAGCATTGCTTCAGCACTTCCATCGACACCTAAGTCGCATCTCTCACTCTTCTCCCCCCAAACCATACAACCGTATCTCCCGTCTCTCCTCCCGGGCCTCCTCCTCCTACTAGTAAGATTACTTTCCTTAAGAGAACATGAAATTCGATAACAGACTCTATCGAGATCACAAACGGGCAACCGGCAATAACGATCCAAACCACCCAGGATCAGTCTTCTAGAAGCTGACCGGTGAATTAGAGTGGACTGCCTCAACCCATACAAAATTCTAGGGTTTACGGGCACTCCGTGAACGGAAAAGGCACAACAAACACATGGTGAAGCTGAAGTATTACCAATTCTTTCATGTAAGAAGTAACAGAAATCATTGAAGGAATAAGAGAGAGACTCTTTGCTCCTAAAAGATAAACCTGAGCTAATGTAAATGTTGTGCATGTTTAGTTTGATTGAACTCTGAGAGATGAAGAGAGAGGGAGAGAGTAGAGTAGAGAGAGAGAGTTACATCAATAAGAAATGTATCTGAAGGATCAAAGAAAGACAATTACCTCAATTTGAGAAGAACAGGGTTTGAAGAATCTGTTGGCTCTGCGCAATTGAAGAGATTGTAGTGGAACCATGTGTAGATGATCAGATTGCTGAACTGGTACGAGAATCTCTTTTCTAAAATCTAAACAATTCAGACAAGGAGACAAAACCGAAAAGGAAATGATGGGCGGTTCACAGATTTTTGGTTGCGCTGACTCGCCGCCTACTCGGCTGGTCGAGCCTCGATAACTCTAACTCGATTGAGTGCATGTTTTTCTTCGGGCATTGATATGCCACGGTAAGAGGGTTAACGTAGCTGCTACGAACACCTTTAACACCATACGTATTATGTAATGTCCCTGTTCACGGGCCGGGCTTGGGGCTCCGCCCATGATCCATGAACATTTTACATTCAGGCTTCGGGCCGGGCCTATTTAAATTTTGGCAAAGCTCAACCCGAGCCGGGCCTTCATCATTCCTCTTTTCAATTTCTGTTTTCTGTAGATATATCATTTTTTTTGTATGCAGAAAGAAATATTAAAAGGCACCAAGTAGTTTTTCTACTTTCTTTAGACCGTAAAAGAAAAAGTTTCTACTTTTTTTCTATGCGGGATTGGGGCCAATACATTAGGCCTACCCTAGATTCAGCCCGGGCTATATTTTTTTAGGATGATTTACTAAAACACCTTCTATAGTTTCATATATTTACTTAAATCTATCTTATATTTTATATTTTATTTGTTTAATCAACTTATTTATTTAATCAACATTTCATTAAGAAATATTTGTTTTGCCATATGAAAATAGTAATATGGTAAGTTAAACTAAGTGGAAAATGTTCAAGGGCATAGGCCCATTGTTGTTTATTCCAAAAATACCCCTAAATTGAGTGGAAAATGTTCAAGGGTATGGATCCATGGTTGTTTATTCTCAAAGTATCCCTCACACTTTTTTGTATAGAAAACAAAATTGACTAAATAGAAAAAAATAGAGTGGTTATCCATGTTTTACTTGGGGAAAAGAAGGCACTTTTGTTTTTAGTTTCTTTTGATTAAATATATTTGAATGGATGTTAGGGTAAGACTGTCATTTTTCACTTTCATCTAATAGAGGTCGATAAAATAAATTGATTGCGAACTATAGGGGATGTTTTGTTTACCAAAAGAAAGAACTATAGGGGATGTTTTAGTAAAACAAAAACTATAAAGTAGGTTTTAGTAAATTCATGAAACTATAGGGGTGTTTTAGTAAATGACCTTTTTTTAATTGTGAAATGTTATTATTTTTTTCAAAACTTTTATGACTCAAATAACCTTATAATATTTAGTTTTTTTTTTTTTTTTTACCTTATAGTTAGTTGTATTGTCTTGTTGTTTATTTTATAAGGGTTGATTTTTATTTTTACTAGAGTTCCTGATTAGGATCAAGTTGTAAGTCTGTAAAGAAATTTTGAAATTGTAGATGAAGCAGAAGAATATTGAGACAGAAACGTATTAATATTACTACAAATTCCAAGTTGGTTTTCTAGGGTTTTTCCCTCAACCTCTGATGCTGAGGTAGTTTCAATGTAATTGTGTCTATAAATTATTTTCATTGGTACTGAAAAGGTAGCTAAAAGACTTTAACTGATCAGAATTACAAGTGAATTCAAGCGAAATACTGGTTGTTTAATTGGTTATTAATTTGTTAAGTACATTGCTCTTAATTTCTAATAAATAGATTATTTCAGATCATTGCAACTGTTGAGAATAGAAATGGTGTAAAACAAATGAAAACCAAGTCTTTATATTTGATATGATGTGATAAAGATAATTTTTCAAAATTTTGTATTGATAAATTTCAAACATTTTAGTAGAAATAGCAATAATACCAAATACAACCTTAATTAATTATAATTAAGGGGGATGACCGGATAACGATCAAATACTAATAAATCTCTTGATCAAATAGATTTGAACCATCTCAAGGAATAATTCAACCTAAAACTGAATTGAAGCTATTAGGTGAGGCCCTGAAAGGTTTTTTATTCTCTAACATCTCTCATGGACTGATTGTCAGCTATCAAAAGATAGTGATAACATGAAATTGAGATTAGCTAAATGCAATGCTCAATATTTTATGACTGGCTTGGGGCATTATCATTTGCTCCGTAGTCCGTTTCATAGCCATCAAGTTCAGCTAATCCGATATCACTACAGTGAAATTGATTTTCCTAGGATATGACAATTGCTTTTGTTAAAGAAAAAAAATCACACGCATGACAAACAACTCACAAAAAACCGGGAAATTAAGGAAGAACTGACTTTCACATGTATTATAAAAGAGGAGGAAGTTAAAAGTTAAAACCACCTTATCATAAAAGTACACAACTTTTAAAAAACAACGAGGTGTGGCCCCATTATTCACTGTGAATCAGATCGTTTTTATTTTATAATAATAAGAGCTAAAGTTTTTTCATCAAGGCTATGTTTGGTTTCAAGGAAAATGCAGGAAGAGGAATAATAAGGTGAGGAAACTTTTACAACGCTTGTATTAGTTTTCTTGTCTTTTCATTCTTTTTCTTACTTTTTCCTTCAAACCAAACATAGTCCAAGGAAATGGATCCTCGGCTGATGTGGAGATGAAACAGGCAAAATAAATGGTTTTGTGGTCTTGATGTGCCACATCAGCCCTAATCAACATGGCATGTCGGGGTGGGCACCTTAATTAAAAAAAAAAAAACTATCTTAAGCCATCTTACCATATTTTGCATTGTTTTCCAAACCGGATCGGACTGGAAAAATCAGGAACCGATCACCTGACCAGTTCTGTTTTCCTCAAAACCGTTGATTTTGGTCAGTAAACCGCTGAACCAGCCGATTAATCGTTTGAACCGTTCGAACGGTTTTAACTATTTTTTAATTTTTTTTGTCAGAACATGTCAACCGTTCAAGTTGAATAGTTGGATTGTTCAAACCGATAACCGGACCCTGACCGGTTCGATTTTAAAAACCATGATATTTTGAATGAATGGTGGTTGGGTGTGTATGTCCATCAATGCTGCAGAAAGTAGTTGAAGTGGCACTTTTTTTACCAGAGTACATTTTCAGCTCATCTGGAATTCGGGATCCCTTTGCATGGTAATAGTGAACATGCAAAGTGTAGTAATGAATAAGGTAGCGTCTGGTGTGTTTTTTATGTCTTTCAGTCTGTGGAAAGCTCAAAAGACTAAAAAAGGTTTTTTCTCATTTGGTGTCGTGTAGACCAAAAGACCCGACAACGAGTATGTGGAAAGACTGGAAAAACTAAAAATTCGGAAGCTTCAAATAAAGCTTTTGGTCTTTTCACATTGAAATAGCCTTTTCAATGTATAATTCAACCTTTTAGGATAAATGGGTTAACCCATGATGTATAATTAAAAATAAAAAATTTTAAAATAGAATAATACAAAAAAAATATGAAATAATTTTGGGCACATCTATAATATTATATATTAATCATATAATAAAAAAAATAAGTGTGATAAATAATAATTATTTTATTAATGATATAAATGAAATGCAAAATTTAAAACCAGTTAGAAAATGAAACCATCTTCTTATCTATATGGTAGGTTAATGATCTAACCTTCCGAGTCAAATGGGTCAATTTATGATACCATAGTTAAGTAATAAATATTAAAAATATATAGAAACTCAAAAAAAAAAGTATAAGCTTTGTATAAAGCATTTTGATACATTTCTAATGTTACACATTCATCATTTTAAACAAAAATAAATATGAAAATAAGAATTACTTTTATTAATGATGAAAATGAAATACATGATTTAAAATCAACCAAAAAAGCAAAATGGTTTTTCCATTCAAGTGGTGGGTTAGTAGGTCAATTGTCCATGTCAAATGAATCAACACATGATGTTATAATTAAATAATAAAATACATAAAGTTTTAGAAAATATAGAACTTTGTAGATAAATTTAGGCACATTCTATAATATTAT
Source organism: Nelumbo lutea (assembly GCF_056320005.1). Classification (NCBI taxonomy): domain Eukaryota; kingdom Viridiplantae; phylum Streptophyta; class Magnoliopsida; order Proteales; family Nelumbonaceae; genus Nelumbo; species Nelumbo lutea. The sequence continues at coordinate 21,205,810 of NC_142686.1, read as the reverse complement.
ATATTCATCATAGAAAAAAGTGTGATAAATGAGAATTATTTTAATTAATGATGGAAGTGGGGTAAAAAATTAGGAGAAAAAAAGAGCATTAATGTACACATGACCCCAATGACTTAATTAGATAGGTCACCATAGGTATGGGTGTCCACGGTTCGGTAACCGAACCATGACCCTTTTTTGTAAACCGAACCGGTAGTACCGGTTTTTTCATTTTGCCAAATCGGTACCACTGGTTAACCGGTTTGCTGATTTCAATTTTTGACCGGTTTGGTTCTTCGGATTTTCAGTTTTTTATATTTATAATATATATTATATAAATATATGTATAATATTATGTTATAAATAATAAATGATATATAATATATTATAAATATTTTAAAAATATATAATATATTATAAATATACTATAAGTATATATTTATATAAAATACATAGAAAATATGTGACATATATTAAAAATATTTATAAAATATACATATAAATATATATACCGGTCAGTTTAGTCAACTGTTGGTTTTTTATAGGTTAACTGAAAACCGAACCGGTCCTTCTGTTTTTCAAAAATTTTGAACTGAAACCGAACCTCGTTTAACCACATTTTGCGGTTCAGTTGGTGGTAAATAGACATAATCCTAAATCCGACGGTGGATTGGTCAATCTAATAAGTTGATTTGACCACAATATTAAAAATCAATATCAAAACAATATATTGGAATTGCATTTCCGCCTGGTAAATAAGTAGCTTTTATTATGTTATAAATTAAATAATAAAAAATAAAAATATAGAATGTTTTATACATTTTATAGAAAAATTTGGAGATGCATTAATATTATATAGTCTTTGTATTAAACAAAAATATGTTTCAAAAAACGAGAATTAATTTTAGTCACTTTCTAACTGTGAGGGCACCGAATGTAATTTGAACCATTGCATTTTTCCTCATTTAATTACCTATCATCAAGTCTAATATTTAGGGTATTAACTCCCACTCTTTCATGCTTTTTAAAATTAACCCAAAAATGGAACTATTCTTCCATCTTGGTGGAAAGTAAGCAAGTCAACCATTCGGGTCAAATGGGTTGATCAATGATGTCATAATTAAATAAAAAACTTTAAAATAGAAAGAAATAAAAATATAAAAATATCAGAGCACATCTCTAATGTTTTATATTATTCATATAAAAGAAAATAAGTGTGAATTCAACATTTTGAGTCAAATTGTCAACCCTTGATATCATAATTAGGTAAAAACTATAAAAGATAAAAAAAAAAACACAAAAAAGCATTATGTAATAATAAAAAAAATTTGTAAAAAAAATATTTAGACACTTATCTAGTATTGTATATGAATCATATTAAAGAAAAATATGTGTGATACATAATAATTGTTTTTTTGATGTTAAAAATAAAATATAAATTTTAAAACTGACCTAGAAATGAAATCATTTTCCTTGTGGTAAGTCAATGGTTTAACCTTTTGGATTATATGTATCAACCCTTGATCTTCTAATTAGATAATAAAAAATAAAAATAGACAAATATATAAAAATTATGAAAAATATATAAACTCCATAGAAAACATTTGGACACATCTCGAATATTTTATACTAATCATATTAAAAATCAAACACAATAAACAATATTGTTTTTGACTTTTTATTGACAATGGATATAAAATACAAAATTTAAAACTAACCCAAAAGTGAAATTGTTTTCCTATTTGGCATGATAGATCAATAATTCAACCTTTCAAGTCAAATATGTCAACCCATGAAGTCATAATTAAATAATAAATTAAAAAAAAAAAGATAAAAACACAATATGTATGTATGTATGTATTGTATGTACATTATGTAAAAAACATTTTGGCACTCTAATCTTTGATATTAATTAACCACATTAATAAAAAAATGTCACAAAAAATAATTGTTTTTTATTGATGATAAGAATAAAATACAAATTTAAACCAATCCAAAATTGAAATTGTATTCCTATGTGGTGGTGAGTTTAAATGTATCAATCCTTGATGTCATAATTAAATAATAATAAAAATTAAAAAAAAAAGATAAAACCACACAAAAGTATAAAAATACACAACTTTTATAAAAAACATTTGAGGACATTTATAATATTGTATATTCATCATATTAAACAAAAATCAATGTGACAAAATGAGAATAAATTTTATAGATATAGAAATATAAAAAATACAAAAAAAAATTACTATCACCATCATCATAAAAAGTTGTCACGTACAAAGTATGTACATATCTACTAATACATACAAACATACATACGTAATAGTGTTGGCTGTTGGGTGAGGTTTGGATTGGTGTAACTTCAGGCCGGTTTTGGATTGAGCCCCAACCTATGCCAAACCTGGCAGACCGGTTGACAAGGGAATAATGACTACTAATCAAGATGGATCGCTCGTTTCATTTCGGGTTCCCAATGCCTTAAAATCCAATCCATTTATGACTTATTACAACCTAACAAATTTGGAGCAGGTTTAGGCAGCACCACCATTAATAAAATTTATATATTTGTGGTTATGGGTGTCAAGTGGGTTTTGGTTTACAGCAAAGTTTTAAAAACCGACCCATAAACAGAACTGTTCTAGCTATCGGTTTCCGGGTCAGTGGTTCAATTGTTTGGATCGAACGGTCCGGATGGTTTGCATATTAGGGCAAATGTTAATATGAGATTTGCCCTAATATGCAGACCTCATATAAGAAAGAAGAGATGTTAGCTAATAAAGTTAGAAAGCAGAAGGAGAAAGGAGAACTATTGTTGGCTGATAAAGAAAAAAATAAAGAAGAAGGAAGGAGAGGAGGGAAGAAGAAGGAAAATGAGGATGATTGGATGCTCACTGGCGATGGCAACGGCGAGGCAGCGACAAAAGATGAAGATCTGAGATCTGAGTTCTTGGATCTCAGATTTGAGACCGATTTCTCTAAAACACCTGAAGAAAGACTTCTTCTTCTTCTTCTTCTTCTTCTCTTTGTGCTAGATCCCAGATCTAAGTTTGTGTCTCAGACTGGATCTCATATATAAGTTCTCCTCTCTGCAACTTTATATTACAAACCATTGGTCGGGTCAAACAAGTCGACGGTTTGACCACCCGAGTCTGTGGTTTTTTGACGAAATCAACGGGTTTTGACCCAGTAGCGGGTTAGGGGTGAATGGAATCGGTTGTTTGGACGGTTTCCGGGCTGAACGGTCTGACCATCCAAGTCAATGATGGTTAAAAAACATTGCTTTATAGATGAAGCACCATGTGAAGTGGTTAGAATATGTCAAACCCGACCCAAACACGGAGGAAACAAAACCGGGGCAAGAAATGCCCATCATGGAAGATAAATTATTTGGCAAATTTTGCAGCAAGGATATTCTTTGTGTGAAGTGTGAACAACCATAACCAATAAAGTTGGGATTCTTTCCTTGCAACAAACAAATTTGACCATCACTATACCCTATACTTTAAAAGATTGAGACATTTGTCCTTCGTAATCTTCTGTTTTGACCTATGCAACCAAACTTACGAGTTACGACTGTTCGGAACTTGAAAGCAGTTGAGCCAGGTAACTCAGTGAGCTATCCAGCTCCTGGTTTTTTATGATTTTCCATGGGGTTGAACCATTAAGACACTGCTTAAACCGGTAAATTGGTTTTAATTAAGCATGTTGAATCATGAGGTAGCAATGGGTCTAGGGTTGGTGGGTGGGGCTAAATCGGTCCCTAAGCCGGCAACCCCCCGGAAAAGTAGGCATGTTGTCACGTTATTTTTGAATTTGGTAATGAAGAATAATTGGGGTTGGGTCAGGTTATTTTGGTCAAACCGCGTTGCCTTGGACCTCTAACCCAACTATTAATAATCTCGCAATTACCAAAATCAGGGATTCGAAATAACCACTACTACTACCTCACATGGGCCAAGTTACCGAAAAAAAAGAACAACTCACATGGGTATGGGAGTTGGGACTATGGGTGATGAGTCCCTCTCTCTCTTGAGTCCTAACTTTCTTAAAGGTATTAGATTACTTGATCTCCAAGGTCTGAGCTGATTCATAAACCATGATTTCACCTATTGTTTTCCCTTTCCATGAGTCCATAGTGGGCTTATTATTATTAGGGTAAAAAATAGGGAAAATTCTCGATCAGTACCTTATAATTTGGCTCAAGTGACAATTTCATTTTCAAACTTTAAAATGTGACAATCTAGTACTCAGACTTTCGAAATGTGACAATTCAGTATTTATCATTAATCAACCGTTAAATGGCATGTGAAAAGACACAGATGCCTTTCAAGTGTCATTTAATTTTTTTTTATTAACCATCTACTAAAATCAGAACCAACCATCAAAAATTTCAGCCTCAACATGCTATGCTCAATAGGAGATGAACAGTGAATAAGGCAATAATTAAAGTCATTTCAAATTTAGTTTCCTTGAAGGAGAGAGAGATATATATAGCTTGGTTAACTCGATTTCTAGCGGCGTTAGCATTCCTTGCAATCGGGGTTCTTTTCTCTCTCGAAATATTTAGATCAAAATCAAATGGTGGATATTCATTGACGCTTTTGGCGCAACTCTATGGGTTACCTTTATCAGCGGAATTATCATGTTCAAGTATGTTAACCCCCACCCCTCTCATCTCCCACTCTATCTATATCTTATTTAATCCCCAAATTTCCATCCTTCTAGTAGCTATAGACTGTGGTAAGAATTTTGATAAGAAATTTAAAATTTGTTCATCGATTTATCAATTACTCGTTTCTTTCTTGTTCTAGGAATCTTCCAAGGCACTAGTTCAGGAACCTGTAGAGGAAGATGTTGTCGGCATATTTCTCGTTGGTTGGGATCTGTTATGCAATGCCCGTGGCATCCTTCGAGTACCTCCATCCGTGGCGATCATCATCATCTGTAGAAAGATATCAGCTTGGGTTTCTGATCTCTTCCTTTGCCTTCAATATCACCGATTTGTTTGTATTCACGCCCATGACCATTGAGGTAATTCATCAGTGATAACAATGTGAATTTAATTCACCAATCAAGGATGTTTTTGTCATGAAATGATGGTCTAGACTATTGAGAGCTTGGGCTCTGTTTCATCTTCTTGAGGATGAAAATGATGAACAATGTGTTTTATTTTCAAAAGTTTTAAATTGCACATGAAGTCACATGATATACATAATTGACAGACATTAACGACATGCACTAGATTGTCGCATTTTGAAAGTTTGGGTACTGGATTATTGCATTTTAAAGTTCAGGGACCAAATTGTCACTCAAGCCAAAGTACAGGGTACTGATCAAGAATTTTCCCTAAAAAATATTATAGGGCTTCTTTCTCATATGTGATGTGACAATATGGGTGATCATTTTATCTCAACCCTCATATATATTTGATGGTTCACGATTTGGTAGTTCTATGCTAAAGGACAATATTTGGATGTTGGGCTGGCAAGGTTGGTTAGCCAAGCTGCAAGAGAACAATCAAAGTACTTGGGATGGACACTCCGATGCTTAAGTCAAAGAAAGCAAGAGAGCTAGAATGTAATGGTGTCTTGAGTGCATAATCACATGTACCTTATGTGGTCAAAGGAAGTGCTTTTTACATAGGCATGGGTCTCACATAATACGTTCGAGATCTCTGGAAGGTGGTTTTAGTGGATAGCAATAAGGCTTATCTGATTATCTTCGAAGTGAGCGACGTGAAAATCAGTTCTATCGGTTAGGTGACTTGATCCCGAAGGAATCAAAGATGATAAATTGCACATAGTGGAAGCCGATCGCCACATCATATAGGTCACCACCTCCAACCTCGATTAGGTCAATGAGTGCTTGGTGGGAGGTCAGCCCTCCTGCTGAGGTTCTTGGTCTACTCCTACTGAGGTCGTTGGTCCACTCCTACCGAGGTCGTTGGTCCACTCCGCTGAGGTGCGTACGCTGCATAGGGCTATGCCCTCTTTGACCCTAATCGAGGTGATGTTGGGCGCTTGCTTTCTCAAGACGTAAGAGGTGGTTCTAAGGTGGGTCCGACTGACTTGGTAAAGATGCATCATTGCCTACGTGGCGTCAAGGTGTTATGCAACGATTTGGAAGTGCCATGTGGAGCGATGTCATTGGATAACCAAATTACCCTTCATAAATATTACAATTTATATACATATATATATTATTTTGTGTTGTGTTTTATATTATATATGTTATAATATAACACCTATAACAATAAAAATTACATATAATATTTTATAAAGCTCGGTCATGGTACATTTATTAACATTTATTGCATATTAAATCAATATTTCAACTAATTATATTAAAGATTGCTACATGTTCTACTTATTTTTTTGTTGTTTCACATTTCCTAAAATGTACTTTCATGTTTCACAAGGTGTATTTATCATTAAGATTTTAATAATATTAAAAAATGTTAGCTTTGATGTGTCATTTTTATCATTGCATGGTTTATGTTTTTTGTTACGTGGTGCAGTTGATGCATCATAGATGCTGCCTATTTTCTATTATATAATGTATAAAATAAATTTTGATGAGGGGCGATTTGGCTCTCTAGTGACGTGATGACATGTGGACCTCAAAACAACCAGACGACATCTCAACACCACGTGTAAGCAAACCTTGGGAGCACCTCAGATACCTCACACCTGCCTTGACAACCTTGACACCACTTCGGCAGGCCAAACTGCGAACAACCCGATAAGACATCAGGTCAGCATAAGAGGCAACCTGCTTCTGCTGACCTGACTCGAGTTCGGTTGCTTGACGTGCCGGACAACCTCCTCCATGAGCGGGTTATCGTCTCCGACTTCCCCAGGATCACAATGCCACGTGGAAGAGCTAGTTATCGCCCTTCTTGCTTCGAATGCGACTGGATAGACACTACCCGCTTATGTAGAGTCCATCTCTAGGCGTGAAACCACCTCTGAACTAGACGGGACAGAGATCTTGGACGCGCTTTGTGAGTCTTACGACAACTTGCCGATATAAAGACGTCCCCATTCGCATAAAAGGTACGCATGATTTAGCTTTTTCGCATTCTTGCAATGACATTATTAGTTTGTTGACTTAACCATTGGAGTGCCCACCCCGGTAAAGCAACATGAATACTCTGATCACCTCTTTCTTGCAGCTCAACCAGGTGACCTACTCAGTCTAACGTCCGAACTATCTACCAACAAGGAGCACCAGATCGCACGTCATCAAATTTTATTCACATTATATGCATATAAATATAAACAAATATATATTTAACGTATTTTGGATAAAAGTTAAAATTAAAAGCTTGGAATCAAGCCCAGGTCGGACTAGACCCAAGTCTAGGTTATAACCCTTATCATAGGGTGCAAAACTCATATTGGGTTGGGTTGGCCCATAATCACCCCTACTTCTAACCAATTTGTATTGATCAACCCATAACATTTCAATTTACAATAGAAGAAATAAGTTTAATTGAAAACACCAAACACAACATTAGCGATTCCCATTTTTTTCTCGACTCGGTTTGAAAAGAAAGCATAGACAAATAACAATGCAATACAAGATTTAGAAATACCATATACAAGATTTTTTCTTAGATGAAATATGTTCATGGTGGCCCATAAAAATCAAGGTTGATGACAAAAGAGGGCTTAAGTTCTACAATCTACGTAACCACATACGTATCCTTCGAGATAAGTAAGGAATAAAGTCTTAATCAACTTATTGACAAAATAAGATAGATGGTATGAGTCAAAGGTCAAGCTCTGCAGTTAGATCCCAGGTTCCAAACAGGACCAAATTTTTAATTGTTCAATATTTTCACAATTTGAGAATTGAGATAATTTCAGGTCTGATGTACTTATAGATGATGAAGCCACCAATATCATTCAATACTTTCCACGTGGCTAACACTCTAGAGTTAAGGTTGATGCTAAATTAGACATGATTTGAAACTGCATCGCACTCATGTCTCTTCCAGTCCTAAAATCCACCACATTTATGGTTGGGTGTAATAAGCCGAAAGGGTTGGCTTTAGTCATAAAGATTTTATGTTTCAAACTTCTTGCAATATTTCACGTTAACAAATTAAATTAATAAATTCCTTCAAAGATTGTAACAGAATCAGCTAATAACATAAATGTGCTTCAACGATAAATTATTATTTTTTTCTTTCATCATATCCATTTATCTGAATTTAAAATCGATTCTGATCCAATTTTTTAAGCCAATTATGATCTGTTTATAACTGGATTGAATATGGATTTATCCCAATCTGGTCCACAATATTTCATTCATTTTAATTAGTTTATTTTATCAAGAAATCAATAATATATATTTTTTCTGATAAAATTAGTTTAATTTATCAACAATATCCAATACGATACAAGATTTCTTAAAAATAAAATGTATATGAGCGAGCAAGAATTAGTAGAATGCAATGGGACCTGCACCTTTGACAGTGTAAACTTTATCATTAGTTCCTCACCCAGCTAAATAGCCATCACATTCAGCTGATTGGATGTAGAAAAATCCGGTTCGATCCAATCCAGCCAAACCAAATGGCTTACCCTAGTTAAAAGTTAAAACGGAAAGGCCGAATATGAGCCCAAAGTTGCTTTTGTGAAATTCTTTTCAAGTACTTACTTTTGTGAACTTTCTCTGAACTTTCACTTCCTCTCTTTACTTCCTATCAAATCAAACATCTTCGCCAATGTAACGCCCAAACTTGCCTTGGCCTCACGTCCACGTCACCGTTACTTTGGTTCCATCTCCTCTCACACGTGAATTTGCACGTGACATTCAATTAGAACCTTCACTGTAGAATATATATTAAAAAATAGAAAAATGTGGGAATGCATGTGACTATGTGGGTGTTCTTGTTTGACCCTTCCACATGTCGCCATTTCTCTCTCTCTCTCTCTCTCTCTCTTTTTCTCCTCGTTTGACCCCTCCACACGTCGCGATTTCTTCGCCATGACGGCGTATCTAATTATCTTCGGTTCTTTCGAAACAAATTTCTACCCTTTATTGGCGATGATGTTTAAGTTTAACCAACCAAACCAGAATTTAGAACGCGTGTCTAATTAGTTAATTACAGCGAGCAGTTATCAGTAATTAGACTCAACACAAGATTTTCTCTCGTATACGTAGGATTAGGAAGAAACAAGGTTTAACAAACAATTTCGTCGCTTCTTCTACGGAGCTTGGAGCGAAGACCAATCGTGACTTGTGGGTGGCACCCGCGAAATTCAAGCTCCAGAAGCCTGGCGACTATTGCAGCAGAGATTTGATTCAACTTCTAGAAATTGGCTTCCTTGGAGTTTGGTTTAGTTAATGAAAGGTGTTATTTCCCCTCGTGTTCTTCGGTAGCTTTCAGAGAGACGAAAGCTGAAGTTGAGAATTGAGATCGTCTCCCGTATGCGCGTTTGTATGGTCGCTATCGTCTGCAACTCGAAGGAGAGATAGAGGTCTGTGCTTAAAGTTTCAAGCTCGCCTTCATTGAGGGAGAAAATTCAGAAAACGGGAATTTTTTTTTTCTGTCCCGTTCATTGCTATTTATAAGGCGTTTGGATATGAGATGGAAACATTCCGGTGTTTGACAAGTGGGTTTGAGGGTTCAAGGGCTGTCTTTTTCTGGGATTCTCTTGTTTGAGGGACAGAGATTTCACTTGAGATTACAGTTAGTAAACCAAAGGGTGGTGTTGCAGTTCGGACAATTAGTTTTGTTTTGTCTGTATCTTGAGGACATTCTTTTCTTTTTTAATTTTTGGGTGGTACATTTGGAGAACTCCTTGGATCTTTCTGGATTTTGCTCCCTTCTCTGTCTCTTGAAGCAGTTCCCATTTTTTTTTTTCTGGATTATTTTTTATTTTTTCTTCTGGGGCCTGAGTTTGTTTCTGTGCTGTGTCTCTGAGTCTCTGCTCTTAGCAGTTGATTGGTGCCTTGGTGGGTGTTCTGTTAAAAAGTTGGTTTTTTGGGGGATTTTGGTTCTGGGAATTGGTGGGAGGTAGTCCTTCTTTTAGGAATAGGAGCTACATTTTATTGGGAGTTTTTTCTGGTGGAATTGGCAGCAGAGCTATAAGATGAGTGATGGAAGAAGAAAGAAGCTACATTTCAGCAAGATCTATTCTTTCGCCTGTGGGAAAGCATCGTTCAAGGACGACCTTTCTCAGATTGGTGGTCCGGGCTTCTCGAGGTTGGTATTCTGCAATGAACCAGATTGTTCTGAGGCCACTTCACGCAATTATGGAGGGAATTATGTTAGAACAACAAAGTATACACTCGCCACGTTCTTCCCCAAGTCCTTGTTCGAGCAGTTCAGGAGGGTCGCTAACATGTACTTCCTAGTCATTGGCTGCTTGTCCTTCACTCCGCTTGCTCCTTACGCTGCAGTCAGTGCCATTATTCCTCTTATCATTGTGATTGGGGCTACCATGATCAAAGAGGCTATTGAAGACTGGAGGAGAAAGAAACAGGTACCTGTTTTTATGCTCTGAATGTACTTTGAGTTTGAGTAGTTCTGGTCCTTCTGGAGAGATTTCTTTTCTTTTTTTTTTTCAACTCATAACCTGTGTGATATAAGCTGGACGTTTTCCAAACAAGGTTATTTAGTCATTTGAGCTCAAATTGGAATTAAAGTGGTTCTTTCTTGGTAAGAAGTGAGATAACATCTGTGGTTTTATGAATTGCGAGTCTGGCACAATTAATCCTGAAGGAATGGCCACTAGTTTATTTTACTCTTGAAACTTAATAACAGTAGGATTTTGTTTGTCCTGCATCTAAGGAGGTGCTTTTATTGGAAAAACGTTAATTATTTAGAGCTGCTTATTGAAAAGGATTTCCTCAACATTTGCATTTTTGGTGTACTTGGAAGAAATTTAATCCATCTATCAGATTGTGAAAAGGGGAATGTGTAGTTAAAACTAGCACAGCATTTAGACTCATTGTGTATTGCTGTTTTTTTTTTTTTTTTTTTTTTGAAGAAAAGGGAACTTATATTAAGAAAAACATGAAAACATGTACATGAAAGCACAAAAGAAAGCATCCCCAACCAAAACACTTCTATGCGCCCTGCCTTAGCAAGACTATTGTGTATTGCTGTCGCTTGTTTGTATTTTGTTGCTGCTGTTATTTATTCCCTTTTTTTTTAAGATTTCAAGCAAGAACAAATTTCAATTTCTATGAATTATATATTCCTAAACCTTCTTAACATTGACTAGACTCATGTTGCTCTAGTTAGCTCAAAATTCAATTCAAGACTAGTACCAGATTAGGAAGGTCCAAAAGAGATTTTCCTGTAGTCCATCTATTTTGTTAGTTTAGTTTCTAGTCTCACTCATGTCAGGATTCCTGCATGATCATTTGGTTGTGCTTTGCTCATTAAGATTTTTTAAGAATTTATCATAGTTGATTTATTATGCATCATTACCTTCTGATTCTCTCTTACAAGTAGATTTTTTTTTCTTTTTTCCTTCCATTCATTTTTCCTTTGAATTTTGTCTTTGTCCCCTATTCCTAATATTGGTACTTATTCTTTTAGTCTATTAATTAAGGCATTAATCAGTCTCTGTATTTCCTAATTTAATGTCCTAAAATTTTTCAGGACATTGAGGTGAACAACCGGAAGGTTAAGGTGCATTGTGGCAATGGCATTTTTGACTATACCGAATGGAAGAATCTGAGAGTTGGAGATATAGTGAAAGTAGAGAAGGATTCTTTTTTTCCAGCTGACTTATTATTGCTTTCATCCAGTTATGATGATGCCATTTGCTATGTTGAGACCATGAACCTTGATGGGGAGACAAATTTGAAACTAAAACAGGCACTGGAGGTGACTTCAGGCTTAAATGAGGATTCCAGCTTCCAGGATTTCAAGGCACTTGTTAAATGTGAAGATCCAAATGTGAACCTGTATACTTTTGTTGGAAGCATGGATGTGAAGGAGCAACAATTTCCCCTTAGTCCTCAGCAACTTCTCCTCAGGGACTCAAAGCTTCGGAATACAGACTACATCTATGGGGCTGTTGTTTTTACAGGTCATGACACTAAAGTTATTCAAAATTCCACTGAGCCCCCATCAAAGAGAAGTAAAATTGAGAAGAAGATGGATAAAATTGTCTACTTCTTATTTTGCACTTTGTTTTTAATGGCTTTGATTGGGTCAATTTTCTTTGGGATTACAACTAATGAGGACCTGGGAAATGGCTGGATGAAAAGGTGGTATCTTAGACCTGATGATTCAACCATCTACTTTGATCCCAAGAAAGCACCCACTGCAGCTGTTCTGCATTATTTGACTGCACTGATGTTATACAATTCCTTGATTCCTATCTCCTTGTATGTATCAATAGAAATTGTCAAAGTTCTGCAGAGCATCTTTATCAACAATGATCTGCACATGTACTATGAGGAAGCTGACAAGCCTGCACGGGCCCGCACCTCCAATTTGAATGAGGAACTTGGCCAAGTTGACACCATACTTTCTGATAAGACTGGAACACTCACCTGCAACTCCATGGAATTTGTTAAATGTTCTGTGGCTGGCACAGCTTATGGCCATGGGGTCACAGAGGTCGAGAGGGATATGGCTAGAAGAAAAGGATCACCTTTGGTTCATGAGGTGGAAGATGGAAGGAATGATGTTGAAGATCCTGCTTCAGCAAAACCATCGGTTAAAGGCTTCAATTTTAAGGATAAAAGGATCATGAATGGAAAATGGGTTAATGAGGCGCACTCAGATGTCATTGAGAAGTTCCTACGTTTATTGGCAATCTGCCACACAGCCATACCTGAAGTGGATGAAGAGACAGGGAAAATCTCCTATGAAGCCGAATCACCGGATGAGGCAGCCTTTGTGATTGCAGCAAGAGAACTTGGATTTACATTTTACAATAGAACACAAACAAGCATCTCACTGCATGAGTTAGATCCTGTGTCTAGAAAACAGGTTGAAAGGTTAGTTTCTTTCATTGATATGTTGGTGAGAAATCTTCTTCTGCTTTGTAATCTGAAGATCTATACTCGAAGTAGCAAGGAGGAGAAGAGAACCACAGAACTGAAGAGAATGTCGAACTGTTCTATCCAGTCGACCAGTCCTTTATTTATAGATGAATATGATACAAGGTACAAGAAATTACTGGGATGTCCCTGATTAGTGATGGGACACCCAGATGACTTAAATCATTAAACAGGATTAGGCCCAGGCCCATTAACACAAGCCCAGTTACAAGATAAGTTAAACATAAGAATGGGCTAATAAGAACTCTTATCAGCCGAACATCACTCTAACATTCTAACATGCTCTAAGTGCACGACATCAATTTATATATATATATATATATATATATATATATATATATATATTTAATTTGAACCTTCTCTCTCTCTATATATATATATATTTAATTTGAACCTTCTATATTCTGTGGCAGTATGTAGGTATGTCATTCAAACTATCCAATCTATGAACTGTGCTCATAATCAACATTATGAATCTAACATTGACCAGGTTCAAGGTCTATGCCTATCCATAGATTGTATTTTTACTTTTTATGGATGCTAAACAGATAAAAGAGAAAAAGGAATCAGAAATTCCAGACTCTGTGGAAAAGGATCTGCAGAGTCCTGTTACATGGGCCCCTATATGGTCGATGTGGTTCCAAACATGTCGGTTATACTAGTTAGTCTTACAATCAAGATGAATCCATATATACAATTCACAGTGGCCATAGAAATTTAAATGGAAGTTAGCATGCAGGGTCTGGGAGGTGTTTCTTGCTTGATTCTATCTGTGTATTGATAACTTGCCAGTGAGTGGATATTTTATGTATTCTTCTCTCTTTTTTCAGGTCATATAAACTCTTGAATATATTAGAGTTTAATAGCTCAAGAAAGCGGATGTCTGTGATAGTACAAAATGAAGAGGGAAAGCTGTTACTACTTTGCAAAGGTGCTGACAGGTTTGTAAATAGAAAAAAAAAATGACTTAAGCCAACATTATATGAAAAATTAGTAAATTACTATCAAACATGGTGTGCATGATTAAATATCTTATACCTAAAGGCTCTTTCTTTGACTGATAAAAAAAGGCTCTTTCTTTGCAATTTCCTCTATATTCTAAATTTGCTTACATATTTTTCTATAAGCAGTGTTATGTTTGAGAGGCTTGCAAAGAATGGAAGAAAATTTGAAGAGCAGACTAGGGATCACATGAATGAGTATGCTGATGCAGGCTTGAGGACCTTGGTACTTGCTTATCGTGAACTTAGTGAGGAAGAATACAAGGCGTTCAATGAGGAATTTACCGAAGCCAAGAATTCAGTCAGTGCAGATCAGGATGAAATGGTTGATGAAGTGGCAGAGAAGATTGAGAAAGATTTGATTCTTCTTGGTGCTACCGCTGTAGAGGACAAACTCCAAAATGGGGTGGGTAGAATATCTCAATGGGGGGGGGGGATGCAAATCCATAGATAATTGGACTCTTTTTGGAATGAACATAGGATCTTGGGGTGAATATTCTATTTTGTTTCTTGTAGGTTCCACAGTGCATTGACAAGCTTGCGCAAGCTGGAATTAAAATATGGGTTTTAACTGGAGATAAGATGGAGACTGCCATCAACATTGGGTACTAATTCCGGATATGGTTTTCTTCTTAACATTTATATATCATGAAGTGTACTCTTCATCTTCTGACTTTTAGTTCAATCTTGCAGCTTTGCCTGTAGTTTGCTCAGGCAAGGAATGAAGCAGATAATTATTAATTTGGAAACACCAGAAATTAAAGCATTGGAAAAAGAGGGGGAAAAATTTGCAATTGCCAAGGTAAGTGTTAGTTTCCCATTTGTTCTTATTTCAGAAGTGGCATTGGATGATTTTCATGGGCAATTGTGCAGTTGTTTTTAAATATGAAAGGATCAAAATAATCTGTATCATTTTTTTTATCAGCAAAATAATACATCTGACTAATTCAATTGGGACAGGATTGACTTTTAGAAGAAGCACAAACCAAACTCTATGAGCAACATTTCTACACTATTTCAGATGGATTTTGTACCAAAAAAAAGAGAAAACAGAAGTGTATTAAATATAGATTCTCTCAACACTTAACACATTGACCTATGTTATGGTATGACTTTGAAAATATACTTGGAAAGAAAAGTCCCCGACCTGAGTAATTTATAGAAGAAACAAATATACCCACACCTAGACCTATAAATTTTATGAAGCAAGAGATTAGTGTAAGGATATGATCAAGAATGAATCCATCCATAGAAACCTAGGAGTAGCTTGGCTCTAGTTAGAAGAAGTGATTTGTTACACATGGAAGGGCTAGAAGAGCTAGGGGTAGACCAAAAAGGACATGGGTAGAAGTAGTAAGAAATGATTTAAGAACCAATAATTTGACAATGGATATGGCTTTAAATAAAACAGATTGGTGAAACAGTACTCATGTAGCCAACCCCATATAGCTAGGATAAGGCGTGGATAATGAGATTAGTGTAAGGAAAATGATAAATAACTCAGAAGAGGTTTTCCAATCATAAAAAAAAAAAGGAACTTAGTGAATTATTGTGGGTTCTATTTGAGAGGCCCAAGAAAGACCTTTGCGGATAATTCTCTTCAATTTAAGGGGTAAGTTGGTCACATTTATTTTTCGGGAAGTGGGGGCAGGTAAATTGGTAGGTCCTACAGAAAAGAAACAAACCTGCATTTTTTTTTGGTATAGTGGGTCCCATAGAAAAGAATGATTCGTGAGCGTCTCATTTATCTAGGGAAGTAATACTCTACTCAGACCAGGGTAAATTACTTACCCACGCACTCCGAAAATTGCTATTATGTGATGGGACAATATTATCCCTTCAATAATGTCACTTTTTTGGATAAATCGGTCATTGTACACATTTACCTGGGGAATAAAAGAACATTGGTAAGTGATCTTATTCGGATAACTGTTTCCCAAGAAACACATGCCTGGATAAGTGCATTTACCCAGGTAAGTCATTTATTGAAACATAAACGAGGCCTTTGTAGTAAACCAGTGTCAGCTCCACACATGTTTTCCCTTAAATGAAAGGCTCAAACATTGAAAGCATTGCCAACAGGATTCTGATTATTGTAAAGTATACCAGCATGTTCAGGTGCCTTGTTTCCTGCTTATTCAGCTTATACATCTTACAATTCTGAACCATTACTTACGAGGGTGGAATCAAGATCCCTTTCCAAAATAGAAAAAGAAAAAAAAAAAGAAATGACATGGAAAGAAAAGGAAAAGAAAGAAAGAAAGAAAGAAAGAAAACCTTGAATTAACTAGATTTCTGCACTTAATTGCATTCATAATGATATCTGAATAAGCTGCATGCATCAAATGTCGATGCCAATGTAATCTTTGATTTTTTGTTTATGATAAAGTCTAGTGTATTCAGTAAATGGACTTCTAGAACCTTTGTTAATATAACAATGAAAATGAAGCATTACGTAATGTTGATGTGTTTTTGTGGATCCTTCTTTAGGCTTCAAAGACAAGTGTTGTGAATCAGATAAATGAAGGGAAGGCACAGCTCACTGCATCAAATGGCAACAGTACATATGCTTTGATCATTGATGGAAAGTCACTTGCCTATGCTCTTGAGGATGATATCAAAAGCAAGTTTTTAGAGTTGGCAATTGGTTGTGCATCCGTTATCTGCTGTCGTTCATCACCAAAGCAGAAGGCACTTGTAAGTTTTCGTGGTTGTTTATTTCATTAAAATTCACCCTTTCAGGTATTTGTTGGACTAAAAAGGTATTTATTTTTTTTAATAATTCAAGGTTACACGACTAGTTAAACGTGGAACAGGTAAGACAACATTAGCAATTGGTGATGGGGCCAATGATGTGGGGATGCTTCAAGAAGCAGATATTGGAATTGGTATTAGTGGTGTCGAAGGGATGCAGGTAAAATGATAGCCAATTAAACTTATTGGTTTTTGGAAGAATTTCAATTATTGTTCTGTTTTTCCTCATTCCTTCTTTACAAATTTCAGGCTGTCATGTCTAGTGACATTGCAATTGCTCAGTTCCAATACTTGGAACGTTTGCTACTTGTACACGGGCATTGGTGTTACAGAAGGATCTCATCGATGGTTAGATTTTCATGTCTTTTACACTTAAACCATAAGTTATCATCAATTTCCATTTAGTTTGTGCATTACTAGTTCAACCCTTCAGCCTTCAAGTTTTCAACTAAAAAATGCTCTCTAACAACCTTTATGTCATGTCTCCCATTGCAAGCCACTAACAATGTTAGTTAATGCCAACCTCAGCTCAAATAAATGAATTAAATGTAAAAGGTTGATATTTTCCCTCTGATGCTTTGCAGATCTGCTACTTCTTCTACAAAAACATTACATACGGTTTTACCCTCTTCTTGTTTGAAGCTTTTGCATCATTCTCTGGGCAACCTGCATATAATGATTGGTATATGTCTCTTTATAATGTCTTCTTCACATCACTTCCAGTGGTTGCCCTTGGTGTGTTTGACCAGGATGTCTCAGCAAGGCTTTGTTTAAAGGTATTTTCATCCTTCTTATTTGTATTTCCCCCTTCTTTTAACTTATATTGCTATGTATTTAGTAACTCATTATTTACTGTCTTTCATGTTACAGTTCCCTCTACTATACCAAGAAGGTGTGCAAAATGTCCTATTCAGCTGGTGCCGAATTCTGAGCTGGATGTTCAATGGAGTTTGCAGTTCCATAATCATTTTCTTCTTCTGCACAAGTGCATTGGAGCATCAAGCATTTCGCAAAGGAGGTGAGGTTGTTGGGTTGGGGATCCTGGGTACAACTATGTACTCATGTGTCATTTGGGTTGTGAACTGCCAGATGGCCCTCTCTGTCAGTTATTTCACCCTAATACAGCATATCTTCATCTGGGGTGGAATCATACTATGGTATCTCTTCCTCTTGGCCTATGGGGCTATGTCCCCCACCATATCCACCACTGCCTACAAGGTCTTCATTGAAGCCTGTGCCCCAGCCCCCTCCTACTGGCTTGTCATACTTTTTGTGGTAATCTCCAGCCTCGTCCCTTACTTTTCATACTCAGCTATCCAGATGCGGTTCTTCCCGATGTACCATGAGACAATACAATGGACAAGACTGGAGGGGAGATCTGAGAACCCCGAGTATTGCAATGTGGCGCCACAAATATCTTTACAGCCCACAACAGTAGGCTTTACAGCACAGGTAGAAGAGAAAAGAAATCACTAGAAACATCATCTAAGTCCATAGAAAAAATTGTAAAGATTTTTATGGATTTTTGGCCCTTGGGTACATGCAGAGGTGATTTGTAAGCCAAATTTCTGCACATTGTATATCTTCTCCAAGTTCGCTGATACTGTCATCTTCTCCAAGTGGATTACAGTCAAACCTAGAACCTCTCGTACTATTGTTGCGAGCAGAAGTCTAAAAGCTAGAAACTCAAGAATTCATAGCTATCCATTTCACAGAATTGGCAAGATGTATGTAATGCTCAAGAAACCAACTCCAATTTTGAATAGTTACATTTATTTCTTTTTCTTTTCCCTTTTCCAACTGTTTGTCCTCCCACAGAAAGAGGCACTCCTTTCCAAATCTTCATTTTTTTTATTCTACGTAACTTCAAATTTTATCCATCTGACTTCCTTGTGGATCATAGCATTTGTTGTAGTGCTGTATAAGAGTGGAGAAATACATTCTACTCATGTTTATTGGGAGAAAGGTTATGGGCTTGCTCTTTCACAACCTTAAGGGGTAATTGATGAGGGTCAAACTAACCACCAACAGGATTGTGACACGTGGCTACATAAAAAGATTTGATAACACCTCGGATACCATCAATTGTGGTTAGCTATGTGGTTTCTCAATGACATCTTTCTTAGGTCAGCTTGGTAGAAGCACATTCCTACCGAGCTGAGCTGTGGTCAAAAGAAACACACCTTGCCAAGCTGAGCTCACATCAGAAGAAGCACAACCAAGCAAATCCATGTGTGATAAACAACAGCCACTTGGCGATACGATCATCCAATTTACCCACTCTGGTAGAGAGGGGTGCCCGGACTTTCTCCATGTACATTAAACATGTCTTTCAAATCTAACAGGTGTCCTCCCACAGGTTGTCACCAGACTCACCACGTGTTGATCCACAAGATGAATGTCCCAGCTTATATAAAGGTAAACCCGGAACCTGGAAGTTTAGTTGCATTTATTAGCCTTAAAACACCTTGGACAGCTCGTTTCACTCTACTGACTTGAATGTAGGAATTTCAAGCCCAGGATATCCACCCTGCGCTCTCTGACTTTCTTTCCTTTTGCAGGTTCTCGCCTCGTCCTAGTTCGAGTCTCTGTCTGAGGAACCTGATCATCCTTTTTTTTTCTTTGTTTGGTGGCTTTTGTCGTCATCAGTAATCATCTGGAAATCAGCAGTTTCCAGGTGTCATGATTATGTTAAGAGACAATTATCCCTTTACTCCAAATATAAGGGAGTTTTGTATGATTAAGTTTGTGAGTGCATTTTGGCCATCATCTCCGGTTACTGGCAACATGCTATTATCAATTGTCAAGCCTTATGATGCGGTGATTTAGGGGTTTCTTATAGTGTACTCTATGTTTGTGTTGTGTGAGGAACTTTGTTCTGACTTGATTGAGGTTGTTGTTAAAGACTCTTAACAAATCTGGTTTCAAGGACTTGAACCCCTCTTTGAAGGTCAAGGCTCATAGGAAGCAATGGTGGTATTCTTTGGGAGTGGGTTTCTTCAGGGATTTATAAGGAGGCTGTAGGTAAGATATCTTGGATGTTAAATAGCTGATTGTACACTTAGGATACAGAATTCTTATTAGCTATTATGCTAGGACGGGCTTATTAAAGACTTTCTTAACAGTACCATTCAGAACTTTGTGAGTGATATGCTGGTAAAGAATTTCATCATAATGTAAACAAGAGCATAATATATTACTATGCAATGCTGCCATGAATGATTTTCCAGAAAATGTAGGATTGTTAATAAGGGCCTGATAAACAAGTCTCTTCTGCAATATAATATATGGACTGGTTTCTTGTAAGTTATGAGGAAAGATTTTACTGCAAAATAAACAGAATTTTTTCTTCCATGGTCGTGTAGAGGGGGATGCAGGATGCAGTTGATTATATCAGGTGAAGATGCTAGCACCATCATCCTTGGAATTTTTCTCATTTGATGAATATATAGGGACATCTTGAATTCTGTCCCACCCCAAATAATGTATGTTCCTGGAGAGAAGAGCATAGCTGCAGATAGCTTAGCTCAGAATGGAGTTAAAAGGTTTGTTTGCGATGAAGAATTGATATGTTGTTTGAGGTCTAAGTCTAACCTGTATAGCCCCGTTCTGCGCATCTTTTGGTTTAAGCCAGTATCCACTAATTCTTGGGTTGAAAGAATTTACTCTGAGAATATTGTTTCATTATTATTGAAAGCTTAACGGTCTTGAATCGAGGTATAGGTTTATAACTTTAAATCTGTGCTGGAACCTGTGTTTCTATCCTTGTTCAGTTAGGTGCCATTTTTTTCTGAGCTAGTGGATACTGGTTTAAACCAAAACTTGTATCTAGCATGCTAGTATAATAAAATGATGTTATACTCGGTAAATTAGGTTTGGTTAGACAGAACCTGCCAGCCTGCTACTACAGTACTTCTGAGTGGTTTATTACTTACAACTTTTAGCTCCTTACATTGGACCATTCCCATGTCTTATCTTCAAGGTGTTTTTAATGGATGGTAACCAAAGTTCTGTATATGGCTGAATGATGAGCTTGAACGGTTTCATATTACAAGGCTGTTTGAGGCCCAACAGAGAATGAATGGGGAAAAATAATACTGTCTTTAAAAGAAAGGTTCTTACTGGAATGAAAAGTGTTACATAAGATGGTAAGGTGAAGGAACGGGGTAAAAGGCTGAAATTCATGATGATGCCTTGCATAGGGGAAATCCAAATTCTGAAATTTGATGTGAGGACCATCAGTTTTATGACCAAAAATCAACTTGGAAACTCAATTTCCTTTCATGTAGATCGGAGCAGTCCAAAGTTCAAAAATATAAAATGATTTCCATACCATGCCAAAGCTTGGATAAAGATCTACCATCTTCTGTTAGTTAAATAGAAACAATGAACCAAAACTTACGATAACACTACAGAAGGTTGTGTTTATTGTGTTAAGACTTTGAGACTGTTCGTATTTTCACTTATAAGTGATTCTTAATTTCCGCATTTCCATCTTGATCCCACAGGACAAGAAGCTGCCACCATTAGAAGGTTCTTTAAGCACTAGAGTATTTGAGCTAACAGCAACCAACCTGGAGTATGACATGGAATAATTTGCTAGTATTTAGAAATGCAGAAAATACTTCCTGCTTGCCATTTCTTATCGGTTCTTCTGGAGCAGTAAACAAATGTGGGGTACACAAGTAGAAAATGAGGCATCTCCAAGGGGATAAGGCATCTGCCAATGACCATGCTCACAACGTTGGTGATTGATCAACTAATCTCAAAAGCTTGTCCATTTGATGCAACGTGGACTTGATCTCTTTAATTTGGTGGTGTTCTTCATTTTCTCCGGCCACAAACTGATGAACCACACCACCCACCTCAATCAGACTACAACCTGGAGTTTTTGTTACCCCTCGGTCTCTCATCATCTTCCTCACTCTTTCAGCGTCAGCCCATCTACCAATGTTGGCATAGGCATTCGCTAGAAGCACATAGGAAGAAGCAATACCTGGATCTAACTTGTTAAGCTTCTTAGCAGCCCACTCCGCATATTCTACTCTACCATGACTAGCACAAGCGCTAAGAAGACTCTTGAGCACCAAAACATCTGGTTCCATGGGCATGGCTTGGACCAAATCCCAAGCCTCCTCAACATATCCACCTCGGCCTAGAATGTCAACCATGCACCCGAAGTGTTCTACTCTGGGTTCAATTTTAAACGTATCTTTCATGCACTTAAAATGATAGCGGCCCTCCTCGATTAACCCAGCATGGCTACATGCACTTAAGACCCCAACGAATGTAACATGGTCCGGTCTCAATCCAAGGCTAAGCATCTCATCAAAAAGAACAAGCGCTAGCTCTCCTTGTCCATGCATGGCGAGTGCTGAGATCATAGTTGTCCAAGCAAGTTCATCCCGCTGAGGCATTCCAGCAAAAACTTGAATTGCATCATCAATACAACCACACTTGGCATACATGCTAAGAAGTGCAGTGCCAAGACTGGCAGTTAAAAAGATCTGGTTGTGAATAACGTAATCATGGACCCACTTTCCTTCCTTAAGAGCACCAATATGCCCTGCAGAGGAGAGTACAGAGATAAGCGTAGCCTCAGTAGGCTCAACCCCAGCATAGTGCATCTCATCAAATACCAATAAAGCTTCCTTGTGACGCGCACCCTGAGAGTAAGCAGAGATGACAGCAGCCCATGACACGGCATTCCTTTCGGGCATCTGATCAAAAGCATGGCGTGCTTCATCAGGCAGGCCGCATTTAGCATAAGCCGAGACCAGAGAAGTCCATAAGACTACGTCTCTGTGGGGAGTTTGCTCAAACAGCTGTTTGGCAATGTTAATCAGGCCAGCGTCTGCATAAAGACCCATAAGAGCGCTTTGCAGAAATGGGTCGGGACCAAATCCAAATTTGATGAGATGGCAATGTAGGTGAAGTCCAAATTGGGGTTTCGAGATTTTGCTGCAGGCTTTGATAAGGAAGGTGAAGGTGAATTTGTTCGGAGGAACGCCAGACTGGAGCATGTGGGGGTAGAGGGAGATTACATGCTGAGGAGGTGAGGAACGGAGGATAGTGTTCCATGAAAAGGTGGAGGTGTCGTTGGGGATTCTGATCAAGCGGTTGATGGAATGGTAGTATCTTAGTAAAATCCGGTGGGACTGTTGCATGGGAATCGATCATTTATGCAAAATACGATGTTTTGTGCCGAAAAGATATCAAGCAGGGACGAGAAAATATATATATATATCTCTACACTTAAATTTTAGCGTTTTTAAAATTAGGATTTTAAAGGTTTAGGGTTTAAGATTTAAGATTTAGATTGTAGAAGGGAACCAAAAGCCTGGACCATTCGGGTGGCATTAGTTTTGTCTTGTATGTTAGTTACCCTCGAAATTCAAAAATGGACGAGCGCTTGTGAGGTCAATGTCAATGAAATGGGTTGAGCTTTGGTTGATCTACTAATCTTATCTTTAACCTGCCATTTCATTTTGAAAATACCTATACTATTGTTGTTTAAAATATATTCTTTTTCACAAAACGATCATAAACACTTATTGTTAAGCACTGATTTTTCAATAAGCACTCTCAAATTTCGCCTTTTAAAGAATGTTCTATTTAAAAAAATTCTAAAAATAAAAAGAATTCCCACTTTCTGTTTTTTTGTGGATAAGAAATATATAGAAATAAGCTAAAATAGAGATAAGAGCGAGTCAAACCAATCTAAGAGGGTCTATTGGCTCACAAACACTTTTAACCAACCAAGACAATTCAAGAAAAAAAAAAGAGTTTGGCTTCGGTCACTACAATGCCCGTTCAAACAGCCTTTACAAATGTTTTAAAACCAATCCAAAGGTTGAATTGTTTTTGCCTTTGGGTCGTGGGTCACCAGTTCGACTGACTGGGTCAAACGGTTTAGACCATGCCACATCAGCATATATATATAAATATATATTTTAACAATAAATAATGCACAAATATGTTTTAGATATATTATATACTTATATGTATTATTTTATATTAATTTATGCTTTTAATTTTTATTTATAAAAAGTATTAAAATTTGCAATTTGAGGTTAAAAAAGGGGGTTTTTTTCGCAAAAATAGTGGGTCACCTTGGGACGCATAAATCTTAAAGTGTTACCCAAAATAAAGAAAAAAAACACAATTGGGCATCGGAGTGCAAAGTTATGGCCTCCGAAAGTTTGCATGTATTCAGTGTGCAACCACGACCCAGTCACCGGGTCAAACAAGCCAACGGTCAAGCCGCCTAGGTTGTATGGTTATTGACCAAGTCAATGGTTTTGATTGTCTAACGGGTCTTGACTGGACTAGACTTAGAATCTTGGCCGGGTGATGGTTTGAATGGTTTGATCGATCGTGTCAACAGCTAGCAGGGTTGAAAGCATTGGCCCTTACAACATCATATTGAAAGTATCTCCGTACTTGTATGCTTTATTTCATGAAAAAATATTTCCAATGCAAGATTGCAAGAGGCTGTTCAAACAACGTGAACACGGGCTTGCACTGGCCAAAGCCGAACTCAAAAAAAAGCAGCCAAACTTTGTTAGGCCCTTCTTAGCCAGCTTTTCAGCAACCTTGTTTAAAGGCCATTTTACAAAGCAAAAGGCAAACATTACAGGATTTTACAGCTTTTAGAATATACAACGCAAATTTCTACTCTTAAAAGCTTGAATGAGGCTAAGGCAGTTGCTTTCAAAAACAACTTGAGAGACATGTAACCCTAAGCCTCAGCTTGGATAGGAGAGGATATAGAAACTACCATCAATGTTAATTACCTTACCAACGTGATCCCTTATCACTAACCAAACCCTGCCTTGCCTGGCAAGGAAACTACCATCAATGTTAACTTTAAGAGAACTTGGCAAAGTGATCGAATTCAGTGCTCACAAAACTATGTTCACATCTTTCGCACAGCCTTTTACACTATGCATTGTGAATATTTCCGTATTTGTATTTTTTTCATAGGAAGGTATTCTCAATACAAAGCTGCAAGGGACCGTACAAACAGTGTGAACATGGTCTTATGAGAACTGAAGTCGATATCCTTGGCGAAGGAATCTGACTAAAAGTATGGGAACGAACTTGACTTCTCAAGGGTTTTGGAAGGAGGCCGTCCTTTCTGGGAAGTCATGATCCTCTCCACCATCCTGCTAACCAAAATCTGAGCCAAGTTTGGATCAGGATCAACACATTCAAAAACAAACCTATTTCTTTGCTTCCAAATAATCCATAATAAAATGGTTGAATAGTGAAAATCTTTTTCTTTCCTATCCAGATCACCCCCCCACAACGCCTCACAGCACATCTCTGCTGTATATTAGAAACATCTTCCGATGAAGACATCATCATTTCTGATATTAACATCGGGAGATGTTTCTAATACACAGCGGAGATGTGCTGTGGGACGTAGTGGGGGCAGATTTGGTCTCCCTGCAACCTGTTGCAATTATAAACCCACAAGAATAAAATGGCCTTTTTTTTTTCTGTCGAGGACAGAAAATTTGTTCTTTTGGCTGCATTTGGTAAATATGTAAATGTAGAGCCAAGGTTGGTATTTGATAAGAATACATATTTGTAAAATTGAAGTAAATTTATTGTTTTATACAAAACGGGAACAAAATAGACTCAAGGTTGGTGAAAATAGATGGGATTCCAGTCTTAACATTATTAAACAAGATAGATTGCATTTACATTATATATATATATATATATATATGTATGGATTAAAATATCCACACAATACACGATTAAGGTTTTACTAAAACCCTAACCTTAAATGGTGTTAAAGATGAATTTTGGATAGATTAGGTCTTACATCGAGCTAGAGGTATCCAAGGCTGCATTTGGCATTATAAGGGCTTCCTTTTTTACAGTTAAAAACTCAATATTATTCATGGAGCATTTTAACTATAAAAAGGAGACAAAATCATAAATGCAGCCTAAATAGTAGATTAAAAGTTTCTAATATTGACTTTTTTTTTTTTCCTGTCTGGCTGTCATATAACAAGCTATATAACACACTTTACAAAAGGAGGCTTAATTGGGTGGGGAGGGGACAAAGTAGGATGCGTACGTGTTGGGCCTTACCAGTTACCACAGAGAACCCATGGTTACAACTTACACGGATTTGACCTGTGCTTCCATTGTGGTCTTGTAGAGCGATGCCAAGTGACCATTTCAATTATTTTATTGATATGTGGGTCCACCATAATTAACCCTAACCCATGAGCTTACACAATAGAAAATTAATAATTAGGCCGTTGTCATGAAACTTACCTCCTTTATGAGCTTGCCAATGATCCATCCAATGGTTGAGATGGTTATGAATCTCGTGAGAATTATTTAAGAAAAAAAAATGAGATTGAACACATAAAATGAAATATGTCCAAACCCTATAAGAATAAAGATAGAGAAATAATAAAACAACAGCCATATCTTTTTATTTGACAGTTCAAATATAATCAATTGAAGCCCAACATCTAACCAAATCCCTTAAATGAAAATACAATTTGGGTTTTGATAAAGTTTTGTTCCCCAACTAGAGAATGGAGTTAAGATGCTTCCCTTCGCTTTATAACCAAAACACTCTTTCTCCAATGAATAGAAGACCGGGTCAAATGCAGTTAAGTCAAATTAAAACCGCCCAAGACGTGGGGGGGGGGGGGGGGGGAGAGATGGCGATGATGATGGTGATGGTAGCATGGTTGACCATGGGCATGATGGCAAGGTAACACCATTGTAACAACCATCTCCGTTCTCCGGCCTCCGGCTATTTGACGGTGAGGCCGAGGAAGTCAGCGGCGGACCTGGCCATAATGGTGGCGAACTCGTTAAAACTAATGACCCCATCTCCGTTGCTATCCGCCTCTCGTATCATATCGGTGAGCTCTCGGTATGTAAGGGGCTGGCCCATCTTGGACATCGCTTTGGCGAGCTCTGCCGCGGTTATGTATCCGTTGCCGTCGCTATCGAAAGACCGGAAAACCTGCAGAAGTTGCTCCTGGTTGACGAATATCTCCTCGTTCATGTCGGGCAAGATTGCACTGACCAATTCGTCGAATTCGATCGACCCGTTACCGTTGCGATCCATGTTCCTGAGCAGGACGTGAATCTGATCACCTGTTGGCTTCAGGCCGAGAGACCGAAGGAGAGCCGCGAGCTCTAGATGGGTGAGGCTGCCGTCCCTGTCCATGTCGAAGCGCGCAAAGATGTCTTTGAGTTGTTTAAGCTGTTCAGATTCAATATGAATCTGAGCCATGAGGAGAAGGAGAGGAGGAAGATGGAGAAGAAAGAACGAATGAACGAAAGAAAGGGAAGCGAGATCAGGAATCTAGCAGTGTTGGGATTGTTGAGGGCAGCTGGTAAGGATGGGAGGTTGGTTTGTTATAGACGTGGGGTGGTGGTGGTGTTTGTGTGTTTTGGGATTGGGAGAGGAGAGGAGATGAGAATCATGAGATTGGTAAATGAATGACTGAAATTTGGGAAGCAAAGCGCGTCGGTGAATAAATATTATTTTTTGAGTCCAACTCAAATGGCAAATCAATTACGCTTGATTTTATTTTGTTGGGTAAGTTCAAGGAAGTTGCCTCAGCCCCCGCCCGTGGCCGTGGCAAACATAACTGGCAATGGCATTTTATTAATTCATATTGTGGAAATTTTTAATAATAATAATAATAATAATAAATTGGTGATGTGGGGTTTTGGGTATGGGGCCGTGGGCCCATTGGCCCATTTTATTGCCTATAAATGAACCTTTCCAATAGGGGAAAAAAAGAAGAGTGAATTAATTACAGACACCCACCCCTTTTATCTGTCATAAGGTGGAATTGCCAATTTGCCCATTATGACTATACCCATTGGAAAGCACAGTATTTGAAGATCAACCGCTCGTTCAAGGTGAAGATGATCTGCTGTTCAAAGTCGGCACTTCCGTGGAGGGCATGTGGTGTGGGCATGAATCGTTATCGGCCTTTGTTGAAAGAAACATAAAAAATGTTGGTATTTTTAAGAAATAAAGTCAAAGGGCAAAATGGTCAAAGTAATTTGGATATTGAAAAGGGAAAATTCTCAATTATTACCCGGTACTTTTGGCCTATTATTAATTTGGTCTCGAAACTTTAAAACACAGTAATTCAGTACCTAAATTTTTAAAGCATGTCAATTCAATACCTTCTGCTAATCAGCCCATTAATCATCATTAAATGGCATTTAAAAAGACATAAATGTCCTTCAAGTGTCATCTAATTCTCTTTATCAACTATTCAAACGTTGACAAAAAAATAAACGGTCCCAAATCCTTGCCTCTTCTATTCGAGAAAGTTGGAGTCATGTCTTAGTGGGCATTTTGGTGAGCCCAACTTTCTTAAATAGAAGAGGCAAGGATTTGGGACTATACATTATTTTATCAACGTTTGGATGGTTGATAAAAAAAATTAGATGACACTTGAAGGGCATTTGTGTCTTTTCAAATGCCACTTAACAACTACTTAACCATTAACGGGCTGATTATCAATAGGTATTGGATTGACACGTTTTAAAGTTCAGGGACTAAAGTGGCACTAGGCCCAAAGTACATAGTACTAATCAGAAATTTCCCTATTAATATGAATCTACACATGACAGTCAAATGGAAATATTCCATGTAGTTGACTCACCAAGGCTCGTTCGCTTTTCGGTAAGTTACTTACCTAGGTCTGGGTAAGTGCATTTACCCATGCTCTTTTCTTTCCCAGGTAAATAAGGCAATGACCATTTTAGCCCAAGGTTCAAAGTATCGATATGTATCGGCCCGTATCAACCAATACGTATCGTGCTGGTGGCTTCCCGATACGCCCCTATAGGGGTTGTATCAAGTCAGAACATGGTTCAAAGGGTAGTTGAGACTTAAACCGACCCCTTTGAACCGGTTTTGAAAAACATAAATAAAACATAAAAAAGCATCGATACAAGCCAATACGCGTGTCGATACTTTAAACCTTGTTTTAACCATAAAATTTCATTATTAAAAGGGGTATTCACCCACATAGGAGATGGGTATCACTTAAGTAATGATACCCAGGAAAATAAAGTTTTCCTGGTCCCCACATAAATATGAAAAAAGAACATGAGATTCTAAGT
Organism: Nelumbo lutea; assembly: GCF_056320005.1. Lineage (NCBI taxonomy): Eukaryota > Viridiplantae > Streptophyta > Magnoliopsida > Proteales > Nelumbonaceae > Nelumbo > Nelumbo lutea. The sequence goes on along the minus strand of NC_142686.1, from coordinate 21,176,897 downwards.
CAATGGAAACCAAAATTCATTGACCAACTTTCCCCCTCTCAAAAGCCAAAAAAAAAAAGAATGCCCCCTAAATGGTAATGGCAGGGGGCAAAGTGCTGAAATTTAAAAATATTGAGGATCTGTGTGTAAAAACAAAATTCAGGGGGCCAAGTGTCATGACCCCTAAGTACAATGTGGGTGTTGTAATTTATCAAAGAAAACATATTTTTTCTTTGTGAAGCTATAAGGCATAATTCATTAATAAATGCTCAGATTACAACCCAGGAAATGTAAGAAGCAAGAAAAAAATATAAAATTATAAATCAAATTAATCTTGTTGAACAAGAAAAGGCAATCAAACCGTGAACACTAGAAGAAAAACCACATTGAGAAACCTTTATAGGGAATCAGTTACGAGTAACCCATGTTCTATTTTTTTTAATTAAAACTAAAAAAAAAAATTATAAAAGGGGGTAAGGGAGCAAGAGAGAGGTGAACAACTGCAGTTTAGAATATAATAATAGATTACCCTTTCACTTGTTTTGATCCCTCCGCGAATTGTTGCAATTATGTACCACATAGGATGATTGTTAGTAATAGAGACTCTACAAAGAAAATTGTATTTTTAGTGAGAAAATTTATGGAGAAATGCGAATCCTTAATTTAACAGATAGAAAAAGGGTGCACCAATACACAATTAACAAAAACAGATATTAGAAGATGATGTTTTGACTTTTGAGAGTATAGACATCGGAAACCAACCCCAACTTGAGTATAAGACCAACTAGATATTATCGTGAGCTTCCATTTTTGCCTTACTTGTTTAACTGGATGAATCAATTCAATAGTATCCGTGTAGATCAGTGCATCCAAACGAATTGCCAATTAAACAAGTGCACATGCATCATCAGGCCCAGTGGCAGACCACACTGGTCCCATGAACATAAGACCCCAGATCTCCTGCTAGCAAAAGTGTGTCAACACGTTTTTAATACGATAAATCCACCATGAATGATAAGTAAGAAAAAGAATAGAGACAACATAGAAGAAGAGCGTGTCTTTTTTTTTTTAAGGCAAAGTAGAGCGTGTCTTACAGCGGCACAGTGCATGTAAGGTTGGTGTGAGATGCACTCTGTAAGGAGCAAATCCGAATTCATAAAAATACGGGAGATACTCCCAATCAAGAATTTAAAAACTGACCCAGAATTAGAACCATTTTATTCACTAGTTTCCAGGTTGATAGTTCGATCATCTGGTTTGAACGAATGGTTTCCAGGCTAAACGGTCTAACAATCCAGGTTAACGTCTGGTCATAAACCAAATGGTGTGCTACTAAAATGGCGCAGCTCAGGTTGAAATTTAGACATCTTAGAGTGAAGAACCAGCCACTGCAAATCTGCAATATGATAGAGATGCCACGCCAGTGGAATAGTTAATCCGTCAAGATTTTCCTTATTTATTTTATGGGTAAGTGGGTATCCATCCAAATTTACATTAAAAACCATAAAGCAAGCAGAGCACAGATGACAGAGCAGCAACCCGATTACAATTACAAGGTCTACGAGTCCCAACCCTCGTGGGAGATGGATTCCACAATTGGTGGTTGGTTATATAACGGGAGACACAGAACCACGCAGCATCACTATCTAAAATTGCAGGATGCAAGGATCCACCGTTAGGACCCAATTACATGGTCTCCAGAGAACACATTTCAAGGGAACGAATCAGGTCGCTGAAACGAATCAAAACATAGAGACGAGCTCTTCCATCTTAAGGGATAATATTCACCCAATTTTTGGGACTGAGACCGATCCAAACTCAACAATGCAGCGCAGTCAGTCATCTGAACTGAAACCAAGATATTAAGCTGGAGGAAGAGGTATTGACTCGACATCCTGTGCTTTGGCATCATTGCCTTCCACAGGCGCAACCACTTTGGCTCCTAACTCTTGCTTGGCATTAACACACCTTCGACAGCGCTGTCTCAGCCAATCCAAGCAACTTCTGTGCCTAATACTCTCTAATGGAGTCACTGTCCGATCCACACAGACCCGACCAAACACACAGGATAGCACCGCCAGCACAGTTAGAACAGACATAACAGCAAAGAATGGACCCACGGATCCTGAACTGTGAGCACTGCTTGATGATACCGCTTCCGGATAGATAGCCGGTTGCTGCTGCTCCTGCTGGTCAGGCAATGGGTTGGTTGCCATCAATGTTTTGGCACGAAGAACAGACGCACTGGAGTCTAATTTATGGACGCATACTGCACAGTAAACCTTAAATTTTAACAAAAGTAGCCAGCTAGCCCATTAACTGACAGCTAATGCATGAGTGGAAAACAACAAAAAAAGGAAAAGGGGCAAAGCAAAAGTAACAAGGGTTTTCATAATAAAGGATTCACTTGAATATTTTTTTAATCAACATTGTTGCATGGTCTTATCAGCGGCCAGTCTTTCGATAAAGAGATTCCAGTAGTTAAAAGTGAACCCCATATGTCACTTTGATCTCTGTACGCCTCTCTTCTTTTTCTCTTCCATATTTACCTAAACCACCACCTCTGAGCAGAAGAGATTGTGGTGTTCAAGAATGGGGCATGGCGGTTAACATAAGAATGTAAAGTCCGGCCAATTTTAGTCCACACACTCCGATGGTAGCTTGCAGTAACTGGGGCATGGTACATGAGCTTCAACAGCTGCACAAGAGTTACACAGACAAAACGATGATAGAATTAGGTTTCATTGTCTAACTCTTAAAACACAAAAATAATAAACAATTACCAAAATGGTACTCGGTAGAGACTCTTTCAAAAGGTTTAAAAGCCGGAAAGGTAAAGGCAAAAAGACAAACTAGTTCCACACCAGCTACTAATAATTCTTCCTACAAAATCTGACCTTAGTGACTACCATGTGGCACACGTAAGAGTCTATTGAATCTGTCAAAGACTACTACGGTCTACCTGTAAGGTCAACATGGCATAAAATCACATTGATTATTAAAGATAGGAATCATCCAGTATATAGATCCATCTTTAGCATTTTTCTGATAATTTTTTTGATCCCCACAGGATGGGTCTTGCATGCTCAATAAGGGAGGGTTTTTTTTTTATTTAATTCTGGTAAGGAGAAATAAGGGACTGATGAGGACTTGTTATGTTTCTTCCCACCTACATCTGCACCATTTGGCAGTAATAGAACCTAAGTCATTAACTCCTCAGCAGCTAGCTCAGATTACTATTTTTTAAATATTGTTTCTCAGTTGTATTTTCTTTCTGCAATTAAAAGTATGGCAGGAATAGGCGAAGCTATGGGGATGTAGAATTCCTTAATAATGATTTATGAATGCTGAGGGGCAAGAAAAGCATAAAAACCTGCCAATACATGAATGTTTGTATTATGTTACGTTGCCACCTGCATCCACCAAACTAGACTTAAAAAGAGTAAATAGGAAGGGTTAAAGGGCAGAAACAAAGACAAAAGAAAAGGAATTAAGTAACTGACGAGAAAAGTGAAATGACTAAGAGGAAACCAAGTGCAATCTCAGCATGTGAAGTCAGTAAACCAAGTGTGGTAGAGTTTGACTCCACCCACAAACACAGATCTTCCAAATACTTCCTGTCAAGAATAAGTATACACAACTTTTGAGTATGTTTACACGAGAAAGAATAGCAAACAGAAATCAGCATGCAGGAACAAACTTCCACTCTGCCATTAAGCTAAATAAAAAAAGAAAAAAAAAAAAGAAAAAACAAGCTTGATGATTGTAAGGTAACAGGGAAACAATGTGAACCTCAATATGAGAAAGCTTAGCACCCAAGGATTGTAAGCTAGGCAATTAACTGACATGTAATAGGTAACCTCCATTTGAGTGTGTTTTATTTTGTGGCGTGAGACGATTAACACCCAGATTCAAGCCTTTGGTTTTTCAAGGTCCAATCCAAATTTCCTTTTCATGCAAGGCCCACCTTTGCTGGGTAGTGGGCCTTTTTTTGGTCTAACTTGAAAAGGCTTCTTCTGTATAGGACTTTGCTTGATGTCTACAAATGTTGAAACCCTTTCTGGTTATGGTTTGAGGTATTAGCTTTCTCAGATTCCTCTCTAAAAGAAAAACCTCCATTTGAGCAACTAGGTTACAACAAATAAAGATTGTTAATGGTAGAAACAAGTTAAGCCATACCATGTTTCTTGCAAGTGGAAGCTAAAAGTTTGGGTCATTTCATTATCACAAACAAAGAATGGCTTGAACTTCCAGTTATTCAAAATGAACTCCAATCTATTGATTTAAAAAAAAAAATTGCAAGACACCCACCCACTTCTGAGCTGCTATTTAGTCTTGCTGATTAATGTCTCACAAGGGCTAGACTTACCTTCAAAGATGTGGCAGTTTCTTTCTCCAGATAGCCCAGAAGAGAGCCAAGGAAAAAGCAGGGAACTAGGTTCCAAAGAACTCTACCTCTGGTCAACCACCCTTTAACCTTCCAGGATGACACAAGTGATTGGATGTAGGGGGGGACTAGAGAAGGCCAAAAGTTGCAAGAAGTGGGTGAACACTTGGGACAGCATAATACCAATGGATAAATAAATTCTAGCTCTCTCCTCCCGATCTGAGCAGAAAATAGCAACTATTAGGCAGCACCATACCACGCAATATGAGCTGGGTCAATGGTAGGGATCTTATTCAGAATTGCCATCCACAAAAGGAAGGTGACCTTAGATGGAGCATGGGCCTTTCAGATCCATCACCATTGAACAGGATAAGATCCCCTGACAATCATCAGATGGTAGCAATGCTGAAAACACACCACAGTTGCACTTCAACCAAGTGAGCCATTAACTTGAGGTAGTGGTGGCAATTGGGCGGGTTGGGTTGGGTTGGGTTTGGGTTGAGTTTCAACCCAACCCATTAATGACCCAATTATGTAAAATTAAATGGGTTGGGTTCAACCCAAACCCGCTTTAACCCAATCCAACCCGCCCAAACCCATTAATCTTATATTTATGTACTTAAAACCAAAAACTAACTCCATCCTAATAAATAAGTTGGCTACATCTTAGTGGTAATAGTAGTTGTTATTTACACAAGTGGTGAAGGTTCAAATCACATTACATGCATTATTTTTACACAAGCAGCAAAGCCATTTAACTATGTTCAGGCTTCGGATTTGACGAACCACTTAGGTTCAAACTGGTCAGATCAACTTGAACTATCTAATTGGATTGTCTTTGAGCTAATCACATCAAGAGTGGTTGAACCGTTTAGATCTGGACCAGTCCAGCCGAACCAGGTCCCAACTGAACCAATTCGGACCAGACCCTAGCTGGACCGGTTCACTTCAATTGGACCGGACCAAGCCGGATTTGGGTCAGTCCTAGGCCAAAGGCTCCAAAGGATCTAGGTTAGCTAGCATTGTTGACACGAGCCGGATTCGGGTCGGGTTGTATGGATACGAGCCAAACCAATGATCCGAACCGAGCAAAGCAAGTGGGGTGGTCTGGACTTCACCCGGTCCAACCCGCTTCGACTTTGGGTCGACCCGGATCAGCTTGTGTCGGGTTGGTCCGGGCTGTGTGAATAATGTTTGGACCGGACGACCCAAACCGGGCAAAGCAAGCAATACCAAGCCATCCCGTTTGAGGTCTATTTCAAATTCAAGTTGACCCGGATCGGTATATGTTGGATCAGGTCAGACTGCGTTGAACTGAACTGGACTTGGGTGAAATTGATTTGGATTTATGTTGGGTGAAGTGTGTTGATTCAAGACAACTAAATTTAGTCAACAATTAATAGAAAATTAATGCATTAATTATAAATTATTTAATTCAAATGAAGAAAATAAAAAAAAAAGGCTAAGGAATTAATACTTATGTTTGTAATGGTTAATCCAACGGTTATCCACAACCCAACCCAACCCAACCCAACCCATTTAACCCATCACCCAACCCACCAAGTTAATGGGCGGGTTAGATTCTGGGTGGGTTGGGCGGGTTGGGTGAAAAATTGCCACCCCTAACTTCAGGTTGGATGTGAGAGCCATGGAACCTCTCCAATAAATATTATAAAGCATCAATTTCCCAAGCATTTAGGTTGAGTGTAAATTAAGGCACCCACACCAGCTGTGAACCCACCAGTTTCATTACAGTCCCTTAGGACCTTATTTATGGCAATTCCAAAAAGGTCTGGAAAAGCTTCACAAAAAGGTTGGTTACCACACCAAACATCTCTCCAAAATCTGATACAATATACAATCACCATTGTCAGGCTTCAGATTAACAAAGCTTCAGAAAACCTGCTGCAACTTCATGATCCTGTTATGGTCCCAAATGATAAAGTGATTGGCTTGATGTATTCCAACAGTCTTAAGGCCTTCCAATTTCTTGTGCTTTGGACTTCCAGGTGACTGTAGAGTTTGGACTTCTGATTATGTCGATTTATCTTGTGCTTCCTTCTTTAAAACTCTATCTTCAACCACCCATTCCCTTATGATGCTTCTTATGAAAGCATTGACAGGATCACACCCAACAAAGCATTTCACATGAACATCAACATTTATGAGATTCTACATAACTGGCAAATTTCACTATATATGTATTTTTATGTAAAGAAGGTTGTGGTTGTGACACTGTTTTCCATTTACTAGTCTCCTACCCTTGTGACACTGTTTTCTACCTCATTCTTTACCCCACCAAAGAAGAGGGGAAAGATTCTCTGGAGATGTACAAGGGCAACCATTCTTTGGTTGGTTTTAAAGGAGAAAGAGCTCAAGAACATTCAAACAAAGGAAGCAGTGATAAAAAGATATTTTGTATTGGATACTACAGACTTCAGATATGGTGTCAGATATAAATAATAAAAGATTTACCACAAAGTTACAATATTAAATTATAACACTTTTAAGGAAATTGTCATCCATCGTTTGTATGATGCATCTAACTAGATATTTCACTTCATTAGCAAAGAGCAAGAACCATTTTAATCTGCTACTGCTATGTGATATACAGATAAGTCGATTATATATGCACTACTTCATGTGTTTTCCATACTATCTGCAAAGAAATCCATATATAGTGCTACTGGTTGGTAACTACCTGATTAAGGAATTTTGCTACTGGTAGGTGATTGCCCAACTGAGGAATAAATTTCATTTGATAGAAAGTGTGATTGCTTATTACTCATTTACCTGTATAAAGATGAATTGCCAAAATTTCGCCTTAGGAACTTCGCAACAAGTTCAAGAGCTCGGCAAAGTACAGGTATCAAAGCAACTGCCATAAGGCTTAATATTAGAATATACTATGAAAGACCCAATTCAAATTTAAGTACATGCAACCCAATAAGCAAAAATAAATAAAGATAAAACCATTTCAAAACGATCTGGCCAAGTGATGCGCACATTTAATTTGAAGATGTGAGGTCACAAACATAAGGCAGTAGAGAAAGTAGATAAAATCTTTGGTCATGATCACTAATTGAAACCATACTTGGACAGCCTGCAGATTCCATGCCCTAGGTTTCTGAAAAATGAAAGAAAGAAAGAAAGAACTGATTAATGCAAAAAGATAAAAAGATGAACAAATCAAATAGGGTAGCATGGGTTTCAATGGTAAAGTTACCCCATATAATGAATACAAGGAATACAACGAGGAACATGCTGTGCCTATAAAAGATAAACGATATGCTCTATTGGAGAGATTTTTAGACATAATTGGAAGGACAGCAAGCATGCCAACAACAAAAATCTGCAGAACAACCAATACAAGGTCATTAGTAAATGGAAAAGGATGTCATGAGCAAAGCAAAAAACACATATCAGATGCATGTCTTGTCCTGTAAACCCAGAATTGCCATCAGACTGCCAACGGTTAAAAAAACCTCAATATAGAAACCAATTTATTATGCTAGATTGCTTCAACAGTTCTTGAGTGCCAAGAGAGTTTATATCGAAACAATAACGATCAAAAGGAAAAAAAAAAAAGAACTTTCAACAAAACTGCTTGAGTGCTATTATAGTTTGCTTTGTTTAATCAGATCCAACAATCATTAACACCTGATCTAACAAAAACCCATTTACCCAAAGTTGGACCTTCAATTTCTCATTCTGTATGCTGCGAGGTAATTACAGTTAGGGGTGGCAATTTCATACCCGACCTGTTGAACTTGCCCAACCCACCCATTTAAAGTTTCACGTGAAGGGATGAGAGATCCATCGTATGGACGCCCAAATCTTGCGGAATAAAGGGGCAAATTTCAAAAAATTTTCTCTCCCTTCAACTGGGAATCGCATTCCCTATTTAGAAAATCATATTTTCAAGGATCATTCTTGAACCGGATCTAAACCAAAAGGAGTAAGAGAGAATCATACCTGATACGGAGAAATAGTATCCCCCAACGAAGGTGTTCACGCCCAAGGAAGGATCCAAAGACTGCTCCCACTGAAGATGGCGTAGTGCAAGATGGAGCAAAATTAGCAGTATTCTTCTCCAAGAATTCTGTCCTTCACAAGAAACAGCAGGATGGCACGTGAGCACAGCTTCCTATCAATTCTTTCTCAAAGAACTGATGTCAAGATCAAATCTTGACTTCTCCCACAATTGGAGATCGAACTGGATGTCTGGCGGCTGCAGGAATGAGGCGACAAGAAAGGTCTTTGCAGGGATTGCAGAAATCTTTCTTCTCTGATTTCAGCTCTGAAGAGGATCTGATTATGTGATTCTTCTAAAGGCTGCCGCCCCTTCCTTCTTGTGTAACCCTAAAAGATCAGCTCCTAATCCAATTAGGAGTTGTTGATCCAAATCATATTTTTTGGATCAGACCTCTCTTTTGGTGATAAGGATAAACCCTTATCTTATCTGCAAATTAGATCAGCCTTCTCCTAATCTCATTAGGAGGTTTCTAGATTTGAATCATATTCAGATCTGGACTCTCTGAGTGGATAGGTTTAAGACCCTATCCTATTTGCTGATCCATCTCAGAATTCACCCATATTTAACTTATTAAATAAGTCCAATTCGAAATGGGCTTTAGGCCCATTAAGTTTATGTGCTCACTTAACCTTCCTAACTGCTGCCCAGTTGGGCTTCCTTGTATGGCGTGGGACCCAAGCATTGATCTACACATCAACCACATGGGTTTGGCCCAACCTTTGTTACAAGGCCTGGCCGAATACACTGTTATAGACAGTGCACCCCCTAAAACCCATCAAATGGACTCTATAGGCCCAACACTTACCCTAAGTGGTCCCTGGGCCAAGCCACCTTGTAACACCCAGGGACTGTGAGCAGATGCAAGATTAGCCCATCAGGTATTATCCTCAATGGTCTTACACTTAACCTCTCAGCCCATAATGATCATGCACTGCCCGATGAGAGAGGACATCTCCTTCGGCTGCAAGGAACAGTGTTGCACTCTCTGCTTATATGGATCCCGGGAATTAAAACCTTTTGCAAACATTTTAGAAACCAATATATATATATATATATATATATATATATATATATACTTTTATATCTCATATAAAATATACTTTGCAAAACATATCTCAACGATTGAAATCGGTTGCCGACAGTCTTGGTTTCAATCAGTGAGAGTGCATCCTCGATCATTACCTTTGTCCGACAAAGGGGTTGATTCTGTCACTATGATCACCCACTCAGATAAATTCTCAGACTGTCCCAACATACCCAGGTTTTGACCCTCGCTAAGGATCTCACTGATTGGTACATCAAAGGCAGCCCAATCCGACACCTAGTGTAGTATCATAATCGAGTCTAGGGGTCGGGTGTAACTTTTTAGTTTTGTCCATCAATCTCCAAGGTCCAGGGCAATATTGGAAATCTGGTCCAGTTCATAGATTCAATTAATCTTACACTGTATGTGCCTAGGGTCTCACCCTGGCAGCTAAGATAGACCACCCCAACCGATTTGGTGGCACAACAATGTCAGCCTTATCAGGATAGGCCTCCCCAGACCGAACCACTGGTTGTGAACATTCTAAACTAACACGAGTCTCATTAAGTGTCCAATTTAAGGGTATTACACAGAAACATACCAAGAGAACATGAATCAAATATGCACTTTTATTCATTTACAATAAACTCATAAAGTACATCATTCTGATTGAAACTAAGGGTATACAAAATTGTCCAACATCACAATCCCCTTCCGCCTCCACATTTCTCATTTCTATCAACCTAATCAACTTTAAACCTTGAATCAGTGCCATTAGTTCATCCCTTGATGAAATAACTGAGGAAGATATTACCACTGTGATCCCTTATTACTCCCCCCCAATACCCAACTCCCCTAGGTTTCCATGACAGCACCCATCAAGTTAAACTTGAGTTTCCCAAATGCTGGTTCCATTAAGCTACATGTTGATGTCTTCTAACTTGGAAGCCAGCAATAACCTGCCAACCTCTTAATATGTCATTTAAAGAAACTCCTTTGAACACATCACATATAGCAGCCCAATGAGTTACTCTTTATCAATGTGAGCTCAATCAACTCCTCCACTCTCTTTTATTTTTCCTTGAAAATTCTAGCATTTCTTTTACACAAATTCCCAGTAGAATCACTTCATACGCATTGCCATAGAATCTTTTGCCTCCGTGTTTACATCAGTTCTGGAAGGGTACGCTTTCCAACATTTAGCCAAGTTTACTTGAAACCTTCAAAAGTTTAGTTTATGAATAGATAAAGAACAATGGCTAACAAGAAAGATGGAAGTAAATTTAAGTTGGTATAAGTGTGGTTCTAATTCCTTTGCAGATGCCTTAGCCAAACAAGGGGTGAGGCAAGAGACTCTGTTCTGGGCACAACTGTAAGATAGGGGTCTTGTAATGGGGAGAGAGAAGTGATTTTATCTCTTCTTGACTCTGCATCGTATCATAACTCTTTGTATTATTCTACCTTCTTTAAAAATTAATGAAAGTTTGCAGTTATTGATAAAAAAATAAAATAAAGAACCATGGCAATTCAGGACAAAACTACAATTTTTTATAATTTTTGTAGTGAGAAAAAGAAAGCCTGAAATTTGTTTTACTATTTCCCTTCCTAATTGCTTTGGATATCAAACACCAAGTTCATACATAATACCTACATTTCTATCATCTCTCAACCTCTCCTGATAACACAATTTGATCACAAGTTAGAACTTCAGAGATAAATATTCTACTGGACCCAGCAATGTTCTATCCCCTGATGCACAATCCTATTTTGTAATTCCACTCTATAAAGCAACATATCCAACGTCAAATCATGAATACTATAAAAGAAACCATATGCAAACAAAAATTTTATATCTGGTATTATTTGAGCCTGATAAAACTCATTAATGGTCCATTTGATGACAGCTAAAGTGGCTGAACTGAATGGCTTATTGCTTTGTCTTTTAGTGGATCAAATAATTAAATAATAAAATATTCAAAAGCAGAATAATTAACCCAATTTCAGCTTGAGATGAAGGAACTCACAAGGGGTATGTGTGTGTGTGTGTGTGGATGCAGTTTGCCAGTTTCGCATGCTTATACAGATTTATTAAAAAGAAAACAAACTATTTTGGTTGCAATTTCATATATGAAAGCTAAGGCATGAAAACATGCATAGTTGTACATTTGTACAGATATTTGTGTGCATGCACAAGCAAATTGTCCATTTTTTTTGTACCCAAGCATTCACTGAAAACTGTATGGTTTGTTGGTCCAAGCGTAGAAAAGTCGAGTTCACGTTTGGTGTTGCTGTAGCCCTTGATGTTCTGGAAGTTGACCCTACACCAAAATTTTGGGTTAAAAATAAATTAAAATGAATGAAAGGAAAAGAAAGAAGAAAGTGTTATGGGTATCTTCTTTTGGCACTGCCATTCATGTAGTTCTTTTGTTAGATGCAGAGTAGAAACAGTGCCTTAACAGCAGCTACAACTTCTTGCTACCTGAGCTCCATGGCCATGCCTGTTCATTTGTAGATGAGGCTGAGGATTGTGCAGATGATCTTGCTGACTGAGAAGAGCTTGTTGAAGAAATTGTCTCAACCACAAAATCAGGATCCTACTCATGTGACAGAACAAACAAGGAAGAACTAATAGTTAGAAAACATGTTATTTCTACATGACTTTGGAAATTCATAATAACAACCAAAAGGAGATAGATAGATAGAGAGAGAGAGAGAGAGATTTCAAATATTAACATTTTTTTTTAAATATCAGAATGCACATAGTACCCAATCTATGACACCCAGATACCTGTACAAGGGTGCCATATTGTGTCAGATACTTCAACTTCTAGTGTAAATTTCATATCCAATACCATATCCAACCATGTCCTTGCCGTATCTGGGTAACATAACACCGAAACTTCTAAGCATTCTATACTTAAGCAATAGGATTACAATTCAGTACCAATGAATCAATGATCAATTTGTCCTGTGCTTTAGAGATACAATGGTAATTTTCCCTTACTTTGGACCTTAAATGTACAAATAATAAGGTTATATACAACTTGTTTTTTTTATTTTATTATTTATGTTTTTATCTTGTATTTTGGAGTGGGAGTTGTTCTTTTCAGGAGCTAAGGAGTTATTTATTTGTTAGGGGCTGTGGTATTAGGGGATTTTCCTTTCATTTGTCTCAGACTCCCAGTGATATCTGTGATGCAGCTTGGGATCAGTTATGGAATGTGAAGGCAATATTGAGACAGTTTGAGGTGGTAACAGGTCTGCGAATTAACATCTTGAAGAGTGAATTGATGGCTGTTGGGGAGGTGACAAACCTGAAACTACCCTCCAAGTATTTGGGCATGCCTTTGGGGGAAAACTGCAAATCAAAGGCCATCTGGGAACCCATACTGGAGAAGGTAGATAGAAAATTAACATCATGGAAGACCAAGTACTTGTCCAAAGGAGGAAAAGCCACTCTAATTAAAAGTGTGTTGCCATCCCTTCCTGTATTCCATTTGTCTTTATTTCCAATCCCAGCCAAGTGGGCAGCAGCGTTGGAAAAGAGAATGAGAAACTTTTTGTGGAGAGGATGGAAGGAGGAATCAAAATGTCACTTGGTAAACTGGAAGAAAATTTGTAGCTCTAAAGAAAATGGGAGCCTTGGGATCAGATCAGTGAGAGATGTGAACACTGCATTGCTTGGAAAAATAGCTATGGAGATTCAATGTGCAGTCAAACAGCTTGTGGAGAAGGATAGTTGTGGCTAAATATGGGTCTAGTAGGGAGTGGGAGACAGAAGAGGTTAGATCAGCATATGGTTGTTCAAACTGGAAGGCAATTCAGAAAGTACAACATCAGTTTCTGAAGGGCATCAAGTATAAAGTGGGAAATGACCAGAGGGTTCTGTTCTGAAAGGATCTCTGGTGTGAAGAAGGACCTTTAATGACTTTCTTTCCTGATTTGTTTGAAATAGCCATAAATAAGAATGCTACTGTAGCTGACTATTTGGAAAGACAGAATGGACACTGCATATGGAACCCCCAATTCAGAAGGAACCTGAATGACTGGGAGGTACCGTCACCGATCAGCTTGCTGCAGATTCTATATGATTCAGAAACGTCTGGTCCAAGGGAAGACAAAAGATTGTGGAAGTTAGAGAAGTCGGGTAGCTTTTCTGTAAGATCCTTTTTTCAAATCTGTAGCAAGGGAGGAGACCACACCATTTCCAAGTGACAGGATTTGGATTAAAGCTGTTCCTTCTAAACTGGCCTTCTTTGTCTGGTCAGCAGTGCTGGACAAGATCCTAACAAAGCAAAATCTAGTCGGACGAGGTCTAGAGGTGGCAGATTTGGATTGCCTCTCATGCAATGGTAATGTGGAGTCTTTTGGTCACTTATTGATTCAACGTGAATTTACTCATTGGATCTGGTTAAGGGTAGTAGGTGCGTTTTATGTAAAATGGTGCTTCCCAGCTGAAGTGAAGGGTTTCATTGAGGCATGGCATCTAGAAGGTTTAAGTAGAGCTGGAAAGGTAGCATGGAGCATACTTCCTTCAGCAGTGTTATGGGCTGTGTGGAGTGAAAGAAACAGGAGACTGTTTGAAGGGACTCAGGCTTCAAAGGAAGAAATCCTACGTAAAATTCTGAGGATGGCTCATTCTTGGTTGGAAGTTCACCCTTTGTATAGAAATAGACATCCTAGTTCTTTATTTGATTCGGGGTTTTTTTTTTTTTTTTGTAAGGAAAAGTTAGTTGTTTTTTGGGTTTTTGGCTGTAGGGAGCAAATTGTATATGCTCTGTTCAGTTTCTCATTGTAAGGAGTTCGTTGTTGGCTTTTTGATTGAATGAAATACTTCACATCACAGTTCAAAAAAAAAAAAATTTCTTGTCACTTGGGATTGTAGTTATACCTCCTCTTCTTTTCTATTCGATAAAAATTTTAATTTACTATAAAAAAAATAAGGTGATATAAACCATCATCTGCCGGTCCAAGCAATCCAGGACCTCGGGAAGGTTGGACTGGATAAGGACCTAACCTTCGTGATTTTTGGCACAAAGTGGTCACTCTCAGACTCAAAACCCTTATTCCGACACTTGTCAGCCCTAGATAAAAAAGCGATACTCAAAATAACATAGTTTCAATAATTTACCATACACTTGATAAGTAAGAAGCAATAATCCTGGCATTGAAAGTGATATACAAGTTGGATTGAAACCCTACAAGTTTAGAGGTCCAAAAGCAATAATTTACCATACAAGTTTCAGGAGGTTTTTAGAGGTCCAAAAGCAATGCCCAAACGGCAACCAAATGAAATATCTGGCTTATCCATTATCCAAAGAATTCGATTTACATTGCCAATAAAATTCTACACTATAGAAATGCAAGTTCTGAAATTAAAAGAAGAAAAGACAAGGTGGACGGATAGAATTCTTGTGGTATAGTTCTATTTCAATGACAAAAGAGATAACCCAGAACAACAGAAACGATAACCAGCAATTCATACGGAGGAAAGAAACAAAAGCTTATACTAGCAATCAGCGAAACCCATATTAAGTAAATAAAAGAACATAAAGTAACCAAAATCTCCATAATTCGATTAAGTATCTAATCAAAGATCCTATTTCTAGAAACTGAAAACAAGACGGAAAATGAAATCCCATAAACCAAGATCAGTTTAGTAGTCTTCAGTTCTAATTCCATTAGAAGCATTCAAATCAAGAAAGAAGAAAATGCATAGAGTAAAACAAGGAAATGGGTGCTTTATACTAACAATGTAACGCTGGTAGAACTTGCGCTTGAAGTGATCGACTACGTCAGACCGAGCTGCCATCTGGGGAGGAATAAGTATGTTGGACCAGTAATCCGCCCATCGTGGGTCGTTCTCGTAGTCATATAAGGCCGCTGCAATCCTCTTTGAGCGCTGTGGATCTTCCCCCATTACTCTGGGCGCGTGTGCGTCTCTCGTTCTTCTCTCTCTCTCTCTCTCTCTCTCTCTCTCTCTCTCTCTCTTTCTCCCTCTCTCTGTGTCTGTGTGACTGTGTTGATAAAAAGTAAAAAAGAGAACGACCTTCGAGTCTCCGACGGCTTCCTTTGTTTCTTTCAGCTTCGGAAGTCTCTCTGTGTCTGACTGTCTAGGCACTTTAAGGAATTAATCAACGGTAGTTAACTGTTGGAAGTTAATTAATGTTCTACTCCTGAGACACCAAATCTAACCGATCGGAGGGTAGAGTCGGGTAGAGGTGAACCCGAACCCATCAACCCAACCGGATTTGTTGAACCCCCAAGCCCATCCTTTCTTTCTTGGATTGAGTTATGAACATATTAATACATATAATTGCATATATTTCAGGTTCAACTTTGTTAAGGCTTCAACCAACCCAGTCCGAAATTAAGTTAGGTTTATATTTCTTAACCTTCAACCCAATCCAACCCAACTTGAATTTTTTTTTCAACTTTTGGATTGGGGCCAATCCGGCTCAATTTGCACTGGTGTGGCTTGTGAGGAATCTTCCGAGTTATGTATAAAAAATAAAACGATCCATATGGTGTAATCATCTTCTCCAGTGCCGAAAAGTCTACTACTAAAAAAAAGTTGATTTGTTGGTTAATATAAAGGCTAAAAAGACTTAAACTTCCCCCCGAGATTTCTCTTAAATACTGAAACATCACTTTTCTTTTTAAATTGAACTAATACCTCCCCTATAAGGTGATGTCATCAGAGAAGAACCTCTCCTCCTCTAACACTCCATCATCCAGATCCCTTTCGAACATGACCATATATAGCAGTTAATTTGTTTTAAAACCTAATTTTTCCCTTTACTGTTTTACTACCTTTTTACCTGTTATCAAAGCCAACCTCGAAGTTTTGTTTTGAACCTTTTGGTAGAAGGGCAAATCTCTTAGTAAATGTTTGGCATCGATGTTGTATATACAACACAGTAGTGTTGATGTGTGGGTTGGAAGTATTGTTTTCCAAAAAAATGGTGTTTTTTATTTTATTTTATTTTTTGTTTAGAAATGTTGTTAGAATGTTTTCTGGAGTAACAGTAATGTTTTCTGTTTGGTACCAATACTCCAGGAAACATTTTCAGCAATGGTATCTAATATCCAGTGTCATGTCATGTCCCTATTACTGTCACCTCATGTCTCCTGTTGGTAGCAACGAGCTGCAGCTCCAAGAAGCACTAAATCGGGAAGGCATGGCTTGGAGCACCGCTTTTTATGGAAAACAATTCCAAACAGGTAGGCGTTTCTTGGAGCACTGTTTTTTCTGACGAGGCGCTGATGTGTTATTGTTTTCTGAAGCAACGACATTGATGCCAAACAGACGCTTAAACTACCTTTGTTAATTAACTAACTATACCCTTATTATGTAACTATTAACTTTCCACAATCAAACTTTCTCCTTTCAAAGGGGTGCAACTTAGATGGGCTCAGATTGGAGTTTTGTCAAATTTTGAATGAGCCCAACCCAAAGCCCTAACTCGAAGCAATGTAAAATGCTAACTCAGGCCAACCCGAATTGCACCCTATTCAAAAGCCTTCCATTCCTCAAGGGCCATTAGTTGGTGTATTGGTAAAATCCCCAGATGGCAAGTTCAAACATGAGAGCAACCACTTTATGAAAAAAAAAAAAAATCAAAGGTTAGGGCTGTGTCCAATATATTCCTTCCAAGACCCTAAATAGCTGGAACCAACATTGGGTAATAGCTATTTTAGATCTTCAAACTCTCTAAGTACTCCATTAATAGAATTCTTGGAGAGAGATTAAAGAGTACATTAACGGCAACATAAACCACAAGACACCCTGTACCCAACATATTTGCATCCTCCATGGCACTGAAAGATGGCTTGAAGCATGGAGGAGATGCAGATGAAGGGAATTGATTAGTAATCCTTTCTTCTCGCAAGTGGAATTAGATAGGGGTGAAGAGACTTGTCGCATTGTCTTCAATTTGCCTCAACTTATCAAATAGGCTTCTTTTCTCATTAAAAATTGAAACTCTACTCTTCATTTAGAACTACAAAAGGTCTGTAATGGGGTTTGCATCTCTCTCTCTCTCTCTCTCTCTCTCTCTCTCTCTCTCTCATGTTCATGATGATAATACATTGACCAGACTATCTCTCACCCCATGGAGCTGGAAAAAGAAAAGCAGTCTCTAGAAAAGAAATGGCAGATTGAAGTCATTGTTTGCATGATGAGCGTTGAGCAGCACGGGACATCAATTCAGTAAGCTTTGAATTGGTAAGAGTAAAACGTGTTTCATCATTATCATCTTCTTGCGATTCCTCATTTCTTCCTCTTGACAATGAGCCATGCATCTTCAATTTATCTTCAAGATCAATGACTTCATCTAATCTTCTTATCACTCTTCCAAAGCAGAGATATCGCCCACCAGCTCCATTATCCATAGCTTCATAAACATGGATGTGTGCCTCTGCCACCTTTTGAGCATCTATAGTTGCTAAGATCCCTTGTTGCCACATAATGCTCCCACCTACATGCATTTGTTATTAAAATTCAGAAGTAAAGGGTTTACCAGCACCAAAATATACTTAGGTCATGGTTAGTAGCATTTGTTGTTTCTAAGTTCTAACGTTGGGTAATAGTGGTTTTTTTTGCATTGATATGAACTTCAGTAGCTTAAGATGGTTTACCTTTAAGATAGGGTACAGAGGT
The DNA here is from genome assembly GCF_056320005.1 of Nelumbo lutea. Taxonomy (NCBI): domain Eukaryota; kingdom Viridiplantae; phylum Streptophyta; class Magnoliopsida; order Proteales; family Nelumbonaceae; genus Nelumbo; species Nelumbo lutea. The sequence continues at coordinate 21,158,809 of NC_142686.1, read as the reverse complement.
TTCCATGTGAGCATTTGGAAATGTTGGATCCATGAGAAGGCCAGGGCACACAGCAACAAGATTCACTTTCAGCTCTTTGGACTTCCTCCAGGCAACCTTCTCTGCTGTTGTCTTCCCCAAGGCAAGCCAAAGCTGTTCCCCAATTACACAAAGAGACTGTGTTATAATAATTCATGACTAGAACACTCACAACCCCTTGATCATATTATAGAGAAAAGACTGGTCTCTGATGTTAAATTGATTGTTTTGCCTAAAAAATGGATAGATCCCTTCCGTTGGTTGAATATGAGGAAAATAGCAAGAGCTGTGAATCTGTGATGCCATGCCATGTCTGAAAATTGAATTTGATACCTTGTTTTCTCTGCAGAATTCCTCATTACTCCAACAACTCTCATCAACTGGCCCTTGAGCTCCATCGCCCTGCCAGATTGAGGCAAGCAGAGAAGAAGTGAAAATACATCTTTTCACATATGCTGCTCTCCCACAAGCTTCAATAACATTCTTTGCTCCTTCAGTCTCAAGAAAAGCCATTCTGTCCTGCAATTAAGGCCAAACGCTTCTTTCTGAGATATAGGCAACTTCGTTGTTTGCAGTGAGAATCGGAATCAAACTCAGAATGGTTAGTTCTCATAATCTGTTGGTTGAGACAGGAATTGGAAGAAGAGTTGAAATAAATTGAAATAGAATTTCATTTCAAAGTGAGGGGAGGGATTGACCATTTCCCTCAAATAGGGAAATGTCATTTCAGCAGGAATGAGAATGGGATTTCATTTCCGTCCAACCAAACAGTTAGAATTAGAATAACCCATCCTAATTCCAATTCCGGACCCCGATTCCCATAATTATATTCTATAATTAGATAATGCAATTTCCCAAGCATATTTGCATGAAACAGAACTGTCTGAAGGCCGGAGAGCCATTGGTTCCAAGAATTGAAAAAAAAACCACAGTCAAATAAATGCATATTTAATTCGTTTTAAAAATACAATGATTTTGAAGATTGAGAATAATGACTGAAGAACTCCAGTCTGAGAAAATTCCAATCGCATTGTCCTTGAAACAAATGGAGCTAATGCTCCGTTCGGGAAGAGTGTTCCAAACTGATTTTAAACAAAAAGTTGGATGAGGCAATTAGTTGCTTTCTGATTTCTGGAGAACAGTTCTGAAGATCAATTGCCCATCCTAGCGAATTATCAATTGCCCAAATAAGGATCTGTTTGGTTTGCACTCAAAATGGAAATTAAATTGGAATCAAAATCCTCTAGAATTGGAACCGGAAGGGCCTATTCCTCGCCTGTTTGCTTCAAATGGGAATCAGAATTAGATTCCAACTGATGCCATTTGGTTCATTTGGAATCCAGAATCGGAATTACTTAGGATTTCATTTTCACCCCTGATAAAAACTTTTTTTTTTTTTAAATAGATTCATAATTTGAGATTCAATTAAGAAATAAAGAAAACATGAAAGGGGTGATGGCCATTCCTTCAAATGGGGAAATGCCATTCCGCCAATAATGTTCAGTTCCACCCAACCAAATGACATATACCATTCCGATTCCAGACCCCTATACATGTGGATCCTAAATTTCTCTATAAAAAACAGTCTCATAACTTATTCTCCATATAAATTCAGTATTACAATCCTAACCTTAAAGTAAATGGAATATAAAAGTGCATCTATATCTATACCATATGAGGTTGATATTTGCCTTCGTTTCTGTGCAGACCATGAAAAGTTAAATGGCATCTTATTACATAAGAGCTACTTGTAATCTATTGTTTCCTCTGATTTTTGATTTGTTACTTAGTATTTATCCCATGAGAAATGCCATGCTTGACCCAAAATCAAAGGTGCCAAGCTCTGGCTTATTTGGAAACTTATCCTTATTGATGTTTTATATGTTTTGTTATCCAAACCAATTATTTCAGTTGTTTCTCATTTATTGATTTTGTGAGCATTTATTTCTCCTTCCTACAAACCCCATATAAGAGATTAAGAGAGTATTAATTAGACACCTCATTTCTGAATAGGTTGATTATCAAGTCTTGCCTTTTAAAATATTTAGATAAATTGTACTTGAAAAAAAAAAAAAAAAAAAAAAAAAACTTTGTTCCCATGTTTTGAGAAGTCAGATGCATTGAACAGAACAATTAATTGTTTATTATTTTATAAAACAAAAGCATTTACATTAGCGAATACCCCCCATATTTGTGCAAAGAGTGTGTAATTGTGACATTACCAAAATTTTGTAATAAAAGTTGTTAAGAAAATGGTTTTCAATACTGGTATCAAATCACTATTTGGTTACCTATTCATCAAAAAAAAAAATACAAGTTTTCCGGTATCATGTAATTGTATAATAAGATAATTATGATTGACCCAGCTTTTAAATCCACATCTGAAAAGACTAACTAATATGTTAGTTGGGTAATGGTATGACACTAGTGTTAGGTTTGTAATTGTTTGACAATTTGTTGTGTGCAACGTTAATTTGTCAAGCAATCCAACAACTAATTGGGATTTGTCCAAAAACGATAAAGGTGATTCGAGTCCGGATGCTTGTGCCACCTGTTCTTAACGCAACGGGATTTAGTGATTTACTACCCACATCTGAATGGGACACGTTCCATACTTCCATATACATAGTTGTAGTGTCTAGTGGTTAAGGCGTGGGTAGGTTGTGGATGGTAGATCCGGAGTCGATTCATACTCAACATATATAATTACTATATACACAACTGCATTTTCTCGTGTTAAGTACACGTGGCACAAAATTGTGACGTGGCCAGTTTCATCTTGTCATAACTATCAATTGGGACTGTAGTGAGTCTCCCGTACCAGAATATGAAAAGTACCTGTTGGTTTCATAAAATTGGTCAAATTTTTAATGTCCCAACAGAGCGGGCTATACAACCCAATGAAGATTCAAGGGAATCATGGTAAGCCTAGCCCTTGTAAAATATGAATAAATGATGTAATTTACGTGATTAGTTTACATTTCGATTTAATATACAGAAAATATTAGAAAATCCCTGCTACTGCTACTGCTAGACACCCGGCCTTTCCAATCCGGGGAGTGAAATCCACGCCCCCACCCTATCTTTGTTTTTATAAATATATATACGTATATATGTTTAATATTATTTGTATTGTTTTAAATATTATTTATATCTTAATATTTTTCATTTATTTTAAATAAATATTATAAAATCTTTTAATTAAAATTTTGAAGATTCGGGTCCGGGGAACCCGGAGAGTGGATATGGATACTATGTTCCCGAGATGGGATTGGGATGGGTGGGGGACTCGGGGACGGGGGATTAATTTAAAAGTCGGGATGGTGCCCGACTCCGAACCTGCCCCGTTGTCTTTGCTGGTAAAACTAGACCGTTTAAGGAAAGAAAAAATTCACCCGTAACCGTTGATTGTTACGGCACGATAGGAATTAAAGGAAGAAGAAGCCTTGCTATATATATAATGGCTGGACACCACTGCTACAATTACAATAGTGCAGAAATGAAAATGGAAATTAATTATGGAAGAAGATGAAGAACTAACCGAATATCCAGAGATACCAGCAGGATCGATGAAAGATGAAGTGTGGAAGACTGCATGACATCCTCTGAAGGCTTCACACAGACTCTGCAAATCTCCCATCTTCACCACCACCACACTCTCCAGCCCTCTCATCATCTCTTCCTCTTTTATTTGCTCTCTCACCTCCTCCACTTCCACTGTCCAGCAAGGGCAACCCAAATTCAATTCAGCATAAGCTAATTAAGTAGTATTTAACAGATATATATGGGAGAGGGAGAGGGAGAGGGAGAGGGAGACCTTGATTTTGAACGGTGGCCCGAACCAGATAACCACGAGCCAAGAGCTGCTTGAGGATGAGTGAGGCCAAGAAAGAATTGGCGCTTGTGACACAGATGAGCTTCCTCTCGCTTGTGCTCAAAGTACACGAAAACCCAGTGACTGTAAGAGCGCATGGTTTTTGTCTGAAAGGTGTGAAGAGGGGAGCCTCCGCCTCCGGAATGACGACCTCGCCTCTGCAACCTCTGTCCATCGTTTCGTCGTCTTCGTCTATCTGTGTATTGTAGTCAACTATTGTCTTGAGACTAGAGGATGTGTATTTGAGCGGAGCGAGCCACTCAGTCATAAATCATGACCGGTGAATGGGTGGATTATACGCTTTTGAGTTGAGGCACGTGGGAGGGGGTTAGGTACAGATGAAAGCGCGCAAAAAGAGGTAGTTGGTTTGTTTACACTCCCTGTCTCTCTGTTTCTCAGTTTCATTGTATCTACGAGTCAAAACCCACACCACATCCACAAGTCCTCGTCCCAATCCCAAATTTGTGGATCAACGTTGCCACTTGCCATGAATCATTCACCTTGGAGTCTTCGACACCATTATATGATACATCCAAAGCACCAAATCAGATCCACTTATACAGCACGGCATCCAGTCGCACATCACATCGGAAATATCTCCGTCACCCCTTTAATTTATAGCATAATACTGGAGGAGGTGCAGGGTATTTATACGGAGACCGAGACCGGATCTGCTCCTCACACCTGGCGCATCCTATCAAGCGAAATCTCCCGTGAATTATTAGCTATAATTCACGGGAGATGTTCTCAATACACGGTGCATGTGCCTGTGAGGCGCCCATTTGTGAATGACAGATCCCATCATATTTATACGCTGCTCCGTTTTGCGACCTCCTCATTCAGGGCGCCTTAAATCGGCGTCCAACGTGAGTGAGATTCGAAGCGGGATCTGGGCGCCTCACATGTACATTCACATTACATTGGGAATATCTCCCCCGAATAATAATTAATAAATACGGGAGAGATTCTCAATACATGATGAGCCAGGTGTGTGGAGCAGGTGTGTGGAGCAGATCCAGTCTCGAATGATTCGGCGGCTGCGCCCAATCAACTTAGGGCATTTTTTATGGATAAAATACTAATTTGCAAAATGCATTATGTAAATTAGTATATATTCGGTACTCTCCATGGTCAAATTTTGCCCTCCTATTATTCTTCACCATTTCTAACCACCGAACCCCATAATAATTTAGAAGTGTAAAATAGGCTGTGTTGGGCCGGGCCGTGATTTCCTCTCTTGAGATATCTTGGAAGGTTGGTCTACGCCCATGGCATAAGTCTGTGCGGGCTTGTGTTAGGTTGGGTCAAGCCACAAGCTGGGTTAGTTCATGGATTGAGCCTTGGGCCAAGCTGGGCTGTGAACTAGACTAAAGTTATTTATTTAAAAAAGTTGAAAAAAAAATTAATTTTATATGAATTTTGATATATACAAGAATTAAATAAAATAGTATAATAAAATTGTAAAAAATATTTATTTTATTAATATATTATATATTATACAATTATAATTTATATAATATATAATATATTGTATACGGAAAAGTACGAACATGCCCAATGCAGATTTCTGATTTCCACTATAGAGCTATAAACATTCAAAATGATAACAACCCACATTCTATGCATCAATCAATGCCTCGTGAATTGGAATCAATTCTGAGTTGGCACATACCTCCAACAGTATTTTGTGCCTATAAATTCTGACCCTGGGCTGAACCATCTTTCTATATAAATATATAACTATTATAAATATATTTAAAATATATATGGGTTGTGTCAACCCATAGGCCACGAGCAGTTGTCGTGCCCTGTCAGCCCAACCCACTGGCTTGAAACCCTGAGCCTGGCACAACCCATCGGCCATACAATCGTGTCGAGCCGTGGCACAACCCATGGACCATCAGGGCAAGCCGGCTTGAAATCGTGTTGGGTCGTAGGTAGCACGACCCAATTTACACCTCTACCTCATATCCATCATCATCTTCTTCTCTCCCTTTCTCACACAATAGAGAGAGAGTTCAAGAACGAAGGTGTATATAAGACTTTCAAGCATGGTTTTCAAAACCAGACCGGAATGGACGATCGGACTGAAAAAACCGAGAATCGATCAAGTTCTGTTTTACCTCATAATCGTTATTTTCGCCAAAAACCATTGATTTGGTCAACAAACCACTAACCAGGGTGGTCAAACTGTTCGTTGTCTAGTTTGATTTTAAAAACCTTGCTTTCAAGCATGGACGGAATTAGAATTTTTTTATGAGGCGTGGCATGGAGGGGGGTATACATGGAATAGTGGGCCTTTATGGGCCATAGGGGGAGTTCACATCTGCGTCTACATGCACATCTCATCGTGCATTGGGAACATCTCCCATACTAGTCATTGGCAAATGTTCCCAATACACGGTTGGGGTGTGTTGTGGGGCACATATGTGAATTCATAAGGAGCCATTGCTGCCGTGCTGCTTTCAAGAAAAACAAGTTCAAGAATGGAAGGTGTATGAAGAGTTTACATTTGTGCCCCACAATGTCCTACAGCACATCCCCGCCATGAATTGGGAACATCTCCTAATGATGACATAATCAGCTCTGGTAAATATATAAATATAATATGAATATATGATGTACAAATATTATATATAATATAATATATATATATATATATATAAATTGAATGCATAAAATTATAAATATATAATAAACTCTTTATTTTACAGTAAAAATAATAAAATAAAATTTTTAAGCTTTAATTTTTAGAGAAGTTATTTGGGCATTCTAGTTGGATTAAGCCCAATAGAATCATAGAATGGTCCAAGTCCTCAAAGTCCTCAAGCCGTAATAAAATGTTTTGATCTGTTTTAATTTCTATACCAAAACGGTTTAATTCGGTTTAAAAAATTCTCAAGTCGTAATTTACCGATTTGATTTGAGATCTTCTCAAAATCGCACCAAACTGGACCGTGAGTACCTCTATGTGAAAAGAGAGTCGGGTAAATGCAACCTTACCAGCAAAAATAGAAAATCTGCCTTGAGATTATTGGGTAATTAGGTCTATGATGCGTGGGCCTACGCAGCCCAAGTCTATGGCATACGAACCCAAGCCACTAGGTTGAATTAGACCCCCTCGACCAAAGGTTGCAAGCTGATGTGGGTCTCTTCGTTGAAGATTCCAAGTCAAAGAAGAACTAGACCTATATTTCTACAATACTACGTCTAAATAAGTAAAAATGTCCCAAACTATTGAGTTCTAAGGGTTTGTGCCAATTCCCTTTTGCCTTTTTGAAAATTTGGTTGTACATGTGGCTAGTGCGCCAAAAACATTCTTGACAATCCTTCAATAATAAGGCCTTATTCGTTTTTTCTAAGTTACTTATACACGTAAATGCACTTATTTGGCTAAACATTCTTTAGAAAACACTTATCCGGATAATCCATGTTCTTTTATTTCCTAAGTAGATAGGACAATGACCATTTTTGTGTCATCAAATATTGTCAACTTCCTATTAGCCAATTTAGTATATGATGACATGGCTTGATTCACTTGACCAATGAAAGGGAGTGTGATCTTTGGGAGTTCGAGAACTGGCCTGGAGGAATTGATGGTTATGCCTAGATGCAGTTTGGAGGTTTGCTATTTTCCAAGTCAATGGCTATTTTTGGGTTCACACCACATTCCTGGTCCTGGGGTACATTAATGCTTGAAGCTTGTGATCGAGGACTGGGTCAGAGTTCTAGGACTACAATATTTGATATTGTCTCTATTCCTAGGTAGTCATTTTTCATGTTTTGAAATTTTAAAGTGCACTTTCATATTTTTATGCTTTATTTTATGGGGAAATATTCCCAATGCAAGATGGTTGTTTGAACGGCTTTGCACTGACTGGACCTCAGTTCCTTCCATATAGAGATAATGGCAAGGTCATTGTATTCTTAGAAACATGGAGGGATATGTGGTGCATTTTAATTTGCAAAGCCCAAGGGCACTTTGAGTATTTAATCCTTTTTATAAACATTAATTAGGAAAACTTATCTGCACAATTGCTTGATTTAATGATAAAATCTTAGTATAAAGACCCAAATATTTGAGATGGTCAGTGATCTCCTGAAAGCAAAAATCAAATCGTATAAACACCTCGAGAGCATAGCATCAATCCATACATGGAAAATATCTCCCCGTGAATTTACACTCCTATAAGCTAAGGAATGTGGGATCAAACCCACAAAGCTTGTTCGAAACTGGAATTTTTCTGTTTTTAGCAGAAAAAAAAAAAAAAAAAGGTTTAGAGGTATCATTCATGAGTAGACTTGTATTTCAGGACCAAGGTCGGGCTTAGCTTTTGATAAAATTTGAATGGGTCTTACCCGAACCCGACCCATGAACAGGTAGGCATATATTCGTGAAACAGGACAGTTGTAATTCAATATCCCATTTTATTTAGCTAGTCAAGTCGGGTTTGGATTGGAGTGGCTTCGAGTCAGATATGGGTCAAGTGAAATCCTACTGAATCCGATCTATTGACATCCTAGTAGCAAGGAAATAACTTTCCTCTGATTTTTCAAAAGCATCTATTTTTATGAAGAAGAAACCATTTGTTTTCCTTTATTTTATACAGAATTATCGTCTATATACGAGGCCAAGTAAACCAAATATTGGCTGCATCCCGCAGGCCGCATAGTTGACTTAATACTAAATTTGGAATGGCAGCTCAGGTGGTGGTTAAAATATGAAGGCTCCATGTGTTTGTTCTATGATTCGCCCTCTTTTGAGCGCAACTTTTTGTTTGTAGCTTATTCCCAGGTGGCAATACAATTATACAAGCCTTTCTTTAATAGTTTAAAGCAATAATTACTTATATATACCGGGTGGATTTGAGCCAAGTCGAATCGAATAGTATGAGGTTCGAGTTCGGTTCGCCAAGTTTGTACAAAGCTCAAGCTCGAGAGCTTGGTTCGAGCTAGAACATTGAGCTCGAGTTAGAGCTCGGTTTGAGCTAGCACATTGAACTCAAGTTCGGCTCGAGTAAAAAATTCATAAGCTCGAGTTCGATTTGAGAAAAATTATTTTATAAAAATAAAACATTATATAGAAATTTTTTTATTTGATATTTAAAAAATTAAGAATTATAATAATTAAGAGTTATAATATTTTTATTATATATATATATATATTGGGCTTGAGCTCAACTCGAAACTCAATTGAAACCGAGTTGAGTCGAGCTCAAGTAGCTCGTGAAGAACTCAGCTCGTGGCCTCCCCTACTTGATCTGTGGTTGCCCGAACAGGAGTCACCCCATCTACTCCACTCATCATAGAGGTAGCCTGGGCAAGTGGTCGAACCCAATTGCTTTAGGAAGATATGCAGATCATAAATCTAACAGAGAAGTACTGAAATTACAGTCCCCCATAGTCTATTAGTAGCCCCCCCCCCTTGCCAATAAAGCAACCCATCATTTCGAAAGCTCCCCTTGTAAATCAGGGAGTTGGGGTTGAATGCATTTTTCCCAACATTTTGAACATTCAGGTTGGGTTTGGAAATGTTGTAAATAGAGTGTAAATGTCGATTCAGTGTGAATGTGTACTCTAGTTTAGTTCTTCTAGTGTTTGGCAATAATGTATTTATGCATTGATAATGACAAAAAGAAATACAATTTCTAAGACATGTTTACATTGAAAGTGATGTAATTTTACAGTAAAAAATAAACGTAAATTTGCATTCAAAGTGTGCTTTTGTTAAAAAAGATATATTACTTTATTGGGATTCGTGTTTGCATCCATTACAACCAAAAATTATTTGGTAAGAATGTAAATTTGTCAATACAAAATTAATCCAACTATACATTTGCATGGACCAAAATGCAATGTGTATATTTATATTTAAACTCTACTAGCTAGAGAACCTACCAATTAAGCCACCATCAGTTGGTTCTCATACTATGTAATTAAATTTTGTGCTTCTTATAAAATATAAGCTATATAGAAAGGGAAAAAATTGGAAAACTCAATAACTAATAAGAAAAAAGAAAAAGAATCTACTATTTTATCCATAAAAAACTCAATTTATATAAAAACTTTGGTGAATCATTGTTATTTTTTTCCCTTAAAACATGCATTTTTAAACAGTAGCTATGTATCACATAGGTCACAGGTAGTATGATTAATATACATTAGAGATGTGCCCAATCTTTCTATATTTGTTATTTATTTATATTTTAAAAGTTTTTTATTTAATTATGACATCATGGATTAGCCTACTTAGCCTGGATGGTTCAATTGCTTACTCACCACCATGATGGAAAAACAATTCGATTAAATAAGGAGAAGTGTAGTAGTTCAAATTACATTTTGTGCCATCACAATTAGAGGACCAAATTCAAAAATAGGGATATTTTAGTCAAGAAAATGATTCAATGAATATGTTAATGGGAGTTAATAGGTTTAAATATGAGACTTAACGAGAGAGATTTGAATAAGGAGAAAAGTGGCTTTTTAAATTACACTTCTGTCCTTAAAATTAGATAAAGACCAAATTCAAAAATTAGGACAATTTAGTTAAATAAAAGTTCTACACCATTATTCACACTTTTAATAATAGTATAAATTCGCATTGTTTCCAAACACAACCTCAAGGGTAAAATTGATATCATAAGAATATTTGGAGTGAGCTGTTAAGGGATCTCTAAACGGTGTAATGATGGGGATCTTATTTATGTTATGTGTGGCATGATCAACAAAACATGTAAGTTATTTTTAAAGTTAAGGATGTATATAAGTAATTTCTCAAATGAACATACTATGTATAAATAATTATTATTATTATTTTTTTAATTATAAGTCGAAGTATAGGCCTGACATTGTTTGCAAAGAAGTCCTATAGACTCAAAGAGAACAAGAGAAAGGGCACAGAAATATATATATACGAAATGAAGAAGCTGATATGAATTATGATCTTGGGGCCAATCTTTTGACAGAAGACATAGCTTTTGTAGAGTGCAATTTGTGTGAGGAGGGGCTTGTTGAGTTGAAACTAGCAGCTGCCTCAAAGATAGTTTAAGCAAGACGAGTCAAAAATAATTCTCATTGATTTACAATCTAATAAATATACATGAGTGTCAGAATCGTGTAGGGCTTTTATGCACACAAGATAGTTACAGCTACTGGTTACACAACAACATTATCTCTTTCTGTGATTGCCCAATTACTACGTAAGGTGAGAGCCTCCAACACTCAAAACAGTCAGTCATCACATAACCCTCCTAAATAATAACTGAGTTTCAACTAAAAAAGGGTTTTCTGTTGGAGCTTCTTTTAGGATGTATTTGGTTTGGAGTAAAAGATAGGGAAATCTATAACAGCTTTATGCTGTGTTTGGTTTGAAGGAAAAGATAGGGAAATAAAGGGAAACAAAGAGAAACCTGTGCAAATTTCGTATAGGTTTTCTTATATTTTCCTTCCTTTCCTTATCTTTTCCTTCAAACCAAACATAACCTTAATGTTTGACAAAGCTCGTATTAGGGGTGAGCATTTAATTTATTCAGTTATAAACTGAACTGAATAAACCAAAATTTTTAAAATTGAACCAAAACCGAGTTACAATAAAACCAAAATTTTCAGTTCGGCTTTCGGTTAAAAACCGAATTTAATATATATATATATATATATATATATATATATATATATATATATATATATATTATAACCTATAATATATATCATGAAAATTAATTTCATTATAATAAATTATATAGAACATATTAATATATAACATATTATATTGTATATTATATATTATATAATAAATTTTAGTTAATTCAGTTTTTTCGGTTAACTGAATTTCTAAATATGAAAACCAAAGCCAAAAACTGAAATTGCTAAAAATCAAACTAACCAAACCGAATTACCCAAAAACTAAAAAAATCAAAACCAAAATTTTCATTTCAGTAATTCGGTTTTAACCGAATAATGCTCAAACCGAATAATTCTCACCCCCAGCTTGTACAAGTTTCCAGTCCTCTTCCTATTTGGCCTTACCTGAGTTGAGAAGGCTGGAATGCCGTAAAGCCAGGTTTCTTGAAAAAAAAAAAAAAAAACTGAAGAGCCAAACTTATATGAAACGTAACATCAACTTTTCTATGGAGCTCTCTCTGATAGCTTCTCTGAAACGGTTCAGTAAACGCAGCTCAACCAACACGGAAACCCTCCCAAATTGACCCGTAGTACTAATTTGGGAAGGCTTTTACACAGCAGCTTCTGACTTTGCGAGGTGAGTCTCACACGAACAGGTATGCTATGTTTGATGAAACACCCCAAAAGCACAATAACACCGTCACTCAGCCAAGGATGTCAATACTACACAACCCACACGGAAGATCGCAATTCAATTATGAATTTGCCGTAGGGGAGGTGTTATTGTTCTTTTGAAGAAATTTGTTAACGTAAGTAAACAGCCATCGCTGTATTATTTCTGGGAAGTTGTGTTTAGTGAAAAACCTGGAAAGCCAGAAATATATGCTTATATGAACCGAGAAGTAAGCTTCCAGTGAAGCTGTTTCTGGTATTTCCCCCGAGCCCGAAGTGATTCAGTCAATGCGGCTCAGTTAATGCTGAAATCCTCCCAAACGGGTTCTGATTATTATGTGTTTGAATATTTTATTATTTAATTATTTTATCTACTAGAAGGTAACGAGTCATTCAGTTCAGCAATTTTAGCTGCTATCAATTAGAACCTTATTGTTATTATTTAATGCTAAAAATGGAAACAAGAAGAAAAACAAAATATGAAGAAAAAAGGAGAATAAACATAAACCTAACCCCAGTCTAAACTAAATTATTTTTTTTTTGTACAAATTATTAAAAATCATAGGGAGAGCATGTAATCATCTCCCTACTATAATATGTTGTTATCGTTGAAACATTCAAGGTTCCTTTTTTTCTCTGTCCTTTTATCCTTTTCTGATTTCAACTCAAGTAAGAGCTTTGTGAACAGGGTCATTGCCCCATTGATCTAAGAAGGTTGAAGTAGGAGAGAATGCCATAGATTTTAACTTTGAAGCAACTGGCCGCACCCTGAAAGGCAGGAAAATTAAAAGTTGTATTAAAACAATGCATAAAAAATTAAAGTTTTATTGACAAGATATAAAAAAATGGTGAGACAAAAACATATATCCGTACAAGCATTGGTTAATTAGGATGGAAAATATTACAGGAAAAGAAAAAAAAAAATCAGTATTTGCTGAATGTAAAGGAAGCTGGTTGAACTATCTAATTCAAGGCTCCAAGGCTTGAATGTGTGATAGTTCTCAACGATCAGTATACAGTATATGAGATACTTCTTGCATGTTTGGCCGAGTCTGAGACCACGATGAAACAGTACACTCTTTGACAAGTCATTTGCACATTTACATGAAATTTACTGCAACATTGAGTTGCCTTCATACTTCTCAAACCATCTCATCCTCTTGGAAATTCGCAAGCAACAGTAGTCGTTTTCAATGATCTCCACTTCTCCAGCTATATTGGCTGAAAAAATCTGAACTGTAATCTTGACTACCAAAAGCCATCCTCTGAAACATTCTTATTTCTCTAGACTGTTCTCTAGAATCAAATACTTCACTTTGGCCTGGTTTGATTCCATTGCTAAGATCTGATGGGTCCCCTATAGTGTCTAAGGCTCTTATCACCTGAGAAAAAATATATATCTTTAGTCAATTTTGTTTATAGCCCCACCTAAACACTTGTGCAAGGAGACAAGGAGAGAAGAAGTAACCAAAAATTTCTGTCAATTGGGTAAATGATAATTCATTACCTGCCCCATTCTAGGTCTCTTTGCAGCCGAGTGACGCACACATGCTGCAGCTGCCTCAATCATCCTAAACATCTCATTTCCTACGTAGTTCTTTCCAAGCCTTGGATCTATCAACTCTTCAAATTCTTCATTATCAAGTGCTTGAGTAAGCAATGGTCGAGCCTGAAAGATAAGCAGGCAGTTTGGTTAGGCTGTTTCTTTATGTATACACAGGAATCTGATCCCTTTCATAAAACAATAACCTTCTGTTGCAGCATAATAAATATAATCTTCTTTGTCAAAAATGGAGGAACTTCCCAGATGTGATTTATGGCAATATCAAAGAAATATCGAATGGCACAAATACTAGCTTCAAAAAAATGAAAAAATTTGACATTTATAAATGTAAAATAGAAAACCTTGCATTCAAAAGAATTTGGAATGAAGGGACCAAAGGCTGACATCTCAAGAAAAAAATAAAGAAAAGATATAATCTTCTTACAATGTTAACCCCTGGTGCAATCCCCTCCCCCACCCACCACCAGTTTGTTCCTTGTTACCCCTTACTAGAGCATCTGCAATTTTATTGCCAATCTTGGTATTAAAAAAGCAAAATTTCCAGGTTTGATGACTATGTATTTGCCTTTTAAGTAACAATTTATGGGACCATGGACCTCATGCTCTTGTCAAAAGCCAGCCAATCACCATTTGGCAGTCCATCCACCATCAGTCAACTAAAACATGATGAGTAGGTTAGTCTTAGTTTATGAAGAAGAGCAAGAATTTCAAACCTCAAAGATATTCTTTGATTCTTTCATTGGCTGATCCCATGAAATTAAGGATATTGTCAATATGATCTCTAAAAAAACCACATATGCCAGAAAGGCCTAGGTTATTAAGGGTCTCTAGTGCTATCCATGCTTTTGCTTCATGAAAGTACTGGTTAGATATGTTATTCCATCTTTGTGTATGATGGCATGGCTTGATTCTCATCCGCCTCCCCTTGTTTCTCCTTGTCAATCTTTGAGACATTGCTCCAATCCCATGAAATTATCTGAAATAGACAATGTAAAACAATGAATGACCAGACAGAAATTTCATTGGGGTATACTAGATGGGTGAATTGACTGTAATTCAATCTGGAATTTATGTATATCATGTCCGGATGCCTGTTTTCCTTCCTTTTGTCCTTTAGATTTAGAGGAAGTTTTTGTCAGTCTATATACCATTACACTCAATAAAATTTACATCTCTGTTGTTGATAGAAGAAAGAGAGGACTTCAGCTCAAACAGAATCCCTTGTCCCAATAGGTCCATAGAACATTAGTCTAAATCTCCATCCTACCCTCTAAATGTTTCTACCACCAATAATACTAACTTGATTACCACAGCTAGCAGACCAGATGCATCCAAACCATTAAATAGTGGAAAGTAAATAAGAAACTACAACTGAATTGCTCACATATGCTATTTGACCAATGAAACCCATGAAAAGTTCCATGACAGCTACAACCATAACCATGAAAATGAGGACATTATGGCTAATTCAGCAACACCAGTAAATATCCTTTAAATAATTAAAAATTGATTTCCTCCCCTTACCAGACAAAACACAGCAACCTGAAATTCCAATGCTTGTCAATTGTTGATTAAGATTTGACAATATACTGGCAGAGTTGCTGATAATATTCCAACCTATGCTCCATGCCATCAAATATAGTTTGTTTTGGTGTATCCTCATTTTTTTTTTTATTTGTTTCATAATTGTAGTATGGGAAATTTAGACTCATAAAGGAAAAATACAGAAGAAATTTTCTATATATAAGGAACTAAGGATTACTGATCTTGTCAATTCCCCAAGCTTGACAGCTTTAGTGCTATATTTTAATCCCTTCTTGGGTCCAACCAACATTCCCAAAGCCCAGAAAACAATATTGCTGGAGTTATTCTCGATGAAAAGATGGCTGTCAAAGCAGCTTTGGAAAATCTTTGAACCATATAATAAGAGCTTTCATTTCTCCATAGCGGAATCCCTTTTACCAACTGTGCCAAAGTCTCGTTTCAGAATAGACATATAATACTGGTCAACCCTGGTACAAATGGAACATCCATCAAAACTAAGATGGATCTTTCATAACTACAAAGGACTTCCACAAATTAGATTCCATGCAACTCTCATTACTACAAAGGACTTCCACAAATTAGATTCCATCAAAATTCAGATAGGTTTTGCCTATATTTATTCAAGAACAACCATCTCTTGGACATCATGAAATTGAAAGACATGAAACTCCAATATTGGGACCTAATTAATGCCTTCATGCCTTTCATGCACAACTTTGGCAAAGGTAGATTCACTCTATTTACGCTGTTGTTGGAAGATCCCTCATAATTATTTCTCCCAAATCACACAACTAAGTGCAAAATGGAACAACATCATCTAAGGCTCCTATGCCAATGAACAAATGAAACAAAAACACATTCCAGTTGGAAAAGACTATGGTTAGAATTGGTCTCTGCCATCAAAGGACATGAGCTACATAAAATTCTCTTCAACTGATCTGTTCTGTACAAGTCCTATCTTCTAAAGAATGAACCAACAAAAGTGACACTCTTATAACAGCTTAGGAGCTCAGAAAATTTTGCCAAATAATATGTGATAAGTAGACTTAACACCAACCATCCCTACTGCTACTGGGCTACATTCTATAAACTGCACAATGTAGCTCAAATTTGTTCAAGTATTTTCAAGTATCTCTTCCTTTTTGTATCTCTTCCTTTTTGTATCTCATCCTTTTTCTCTTTCTTTTTCAATGTTTTCTTCATCTAGTTGATTCTGATTGCTCCAATCCATACCACACCCAACCTATTGCCAATTCCAAGTAGAAAAGCTTACCCATTCAACTAGACTCTCATCTCCCAAGGGCTGAGATGCATCCACAGGTTTTCGACCAGTAATCAGCTCAAGAAGCACAACTCCAAAAGAGTACACATCTGACTTTTCAGTCAATTTTCCACTTGATGCATACTCTGGTGCCATGTATCTGGAAAACCAACAAATGCCACTTGTCAGAAGCCTATCAACATGAACCAGAATATACACATACCAGATGTAAATATAAACCTTAATTGCAGCACACACATTCACTTTTAAGTGGAACAATTAAAATGTGCCAAGAAATATCAAAATAACAATACTAACAACAAGTACATAGCTGCCTACCCGAAGGTTCCCATCACACGTGTGGTCACATGGGTGTATGTGTCCAGAGCTAACTTTGCAAGCCCAAAATCTGAAACCTACCAATACGAGAAATACAAGAATACAAAAAGCATTAATGACAGTCAAAGAGAATTGTGATGAAAATATTCTGTAAAAGGAAAAAAAAAAGTGGCATACCCGAGCTTCAAAATTGTTATCTAAAAGAATGTTTGATGACTTAATATCCCTGTGAATAATCCGTGGATGGCCTGACAAAGACAGATGTGATGAACAAAATTAAATTTATGAGAAAACATAGTCAATTCTTTTAAGAAATTGTTGTGTCAACAACCTAATGTTAGATTTATTATTATTTTTATCCTATCTATGTAAAACTGATAAGTTTCAATGCATCTACTTTACTTTGTCTTGATCTAGGTATTTGATTATTCATAACCATTTCGATGCACAACTTAAATAATACTTGTTTTTAAGATATAACCTTATGCAAGCCCAGGGCACCCAGACGGAGGAGGGCAATATAGCATTATCAGGTGTATCCCCACAAACACCCTTCCTGCAAGTCTTAGAACAGAGGAGATGAGGTTCAATCTGAGCCTCTAGTACCTACAACCAGAGATTTTACCAATTGAACCAAGTGGCATAAGGCTTGTTTAGCTGAACAGTGCATATTACCTCATAAAGAAATAAAGAAGCCCTCTAAGGAAACTGAGCCTCAGTTATTTATTTTTATTTTTTTTAAATCAGCCTGTGCCTCAGTTTTTTGAGTATCCATATCCAAAGTTTTACCAAGACTCCTCAAAAGCAAGGGTTCTAGTTGTACCAACATTCAGTTGTCATACAGGTGGTGCCTCAAGCTGAATTAAGCAAGCACTTGTTTAGAGAAAGTGTCATGGGAAAAGAAATATCAAAGGCTCCAAAACATTGATTTTCAAGTTATTTCCTTTGGTATATATGTAATGAATTATTTTTACTACATCCAAGTTGTGTTATTTCCAGAGGTTGGCAACCTTGACACTTGGCATCATTCTACTTAGGCTGTCAATTCATCTTGCCTGAATGAGTTGAGAACATTTTGGGGTGGGCTTGTAGTAGAAGGCCAAGCACAAGTTCAGCTTAAGTAGCCAATAGAGCCTGAATAAAGATAAATATGATATCTGCTTATTTTCTCTTATGGGCATGTATTTTACATAGTTTAGTATAGTACAACCAATGCAGATGTTTTAATTATTTTGTGAAGTCCCATTTAATGGCCACTTGTTCCTGGGCCTTCAATTCTTGGCATCATAAGATTCCAAAATCTGGGCTTTAACGGACCCAACATTGAAAATGATTTAGATGTGCTGAACCATGCCAGAGTCTGACATTACCATGGCAAGCTGAGCATGGGCTCAGCACATTATGCTCATTTATAAGCATCAGCCCAATCAAAAGTTTGTAAGTCCCAGCCAAGCTGGGCAAAGATGTATTTTGATCTCCTACACTTTCTTTCCTCAATTTTTTCCTGCACCTCCATTCAGTCTGTGACGTGTGTAAAAATACCCATATGTATGAAAACGCACATGTGTCTTTAGTTGCTAATTTGATAAGAAAATCTTCTATTAAATGCTTATTATATTAGCATTATTGTTAAAATATTTAAATGTAATTATCTTTTAGGTATGATGATTTTCCATGTTCTTAAAAACAGAATTGCTATTTTTTTTTCAATTAATATGATTGTTGCTTGTATATAGAACTGGGGGACCAACTAAAATTTAGCTTTTTATTTTACAAAATTCTCATCACCTAGGTGACGCCTAGGCATCTAGGCACCCCACCATCCCCAAAATCGCCTACATACCTTGGCAACTATGATCATGCATCAATTTATCAAGCTGACCTCAATAATGTGACAAGTGCGGTGATAAAATGCAAAAGGAAAATAAACAGCTAAATCCAAAATAAAAGAATGATAATTACAGTCTTCATGCAGGTAAGCTATTCCACGAGCTGCACCAGCAGCAACCTTAATTCGGGTCGCCCAATCCATAATTGGCCTACCTTCCTCTACAAATTTCAGAACACAACACAGGAAACTGATCAACTCTTGCTTGTGAATTAGTCCAAGAAAGCTAAATGGCAAACTTACCATGAAGATGGTAGTGAAGAGTATTGTTTGGGACATAATCATAAACGAGCAACCTCTGACTTTCTGATATGCAGTAGCCTACCAGTGAAACTAAATGGCGATGGTGTACACGGCTGATAATTTCGACTTCAGCTCTGAATTCACGCTCTCCC
This sequence comes from Nelumbo lutea, assembly GCF_056320005.1. Taxonomy (NCBI): domain Eukaryota; kingdom Viridiplantae; phylum Streptophyta; class Magnoliopsida; order Proteales; family Nelumbonaceae; genus Nelumbo; species Nelumbo lutea. The sequence goes on along the minus strand of NC_142686.1, from coordinate 21,139,633 downwards.
TGTGCACCACCAATTTTGAGCTGTTTTACAGCCACCTCCCTACCATCTGTTAGGCATCCTTTGTACACACAACCAAATCCACCTTCACCCAAAAGATTCTGTGTGGAAAACCCATTTGTGGCTTCTACTAGTTCTGCATATGTGAACCATGACTTTGAATTGCCCAAGCCACCAGGCTCTGATGGTGAATATATGAAATCACTGCTAGAGCCACTTCCTACTCGCAGAGCTGAAGAGTGGTTCTTTATAAAGGAAGAATCTGAATTCATTTACATGGCATTCAAATGAACAAAAAAGTTATTCAAGTGGAGTTTACAATCTTATCAAGAACGATATCATCCAACATCCAACCTCTGTTTTCTTTTTCTTTTTTTTTTTTAACTAGAAAAGATCCAGAAAATACCATCCAATTGTATAATTTTATTCTATAAATATGTATTTTAACCAGATTTTGGTAGATGGAAGGGTTCATATTCCAAATAACTATATTGGGCAAGCTTTGCATCTAAAAATAATTTAAAGAATCCATTTAGTAACTAATAAGCATAGCTAAAAAATAGCACCCAAATTATGAAAAGTTTGGCATCAGTTATGTATGATGAGATAATAACTTGTATTAGCAACAGTTAAATGTTTAAATCATTACCCGACTTCTGGGAAGAGGGTGCCGGGGAAGGCATGACATAGTCACCATTGTATCTAACGCCTTTCTTCTTCTTCTTCCTGACGCGCCAGATAGCCATTCCTATCAAAGCAAGAACTACAAGGCCTGTTACAACACTAATTGCCGCTACAGCTCCAGTGTTGTTTGCTGTAATGTTTTCATCAGAACCCACTGAAGGAGACGGTGAAGGAGGTGGGGGACTTTGGGGAGTTGATGGACTTTGAGGAGGAGGTGCAAGAATTGGAGGTGGGGTGGCAACTGGTTGCCCACTAGGTGCCGATGGTGATGGAAATGAAGGTGGGGGAGTTGGGGACGGTGGAGGCGCCGATTGAGAACCAGATGGTGCAGGTTTATGCGTGTGAGTTGGGGGCGGAGGTGGAGAACTAGCAGGACGTTTTGCTGATGGCGCTGGGGGAGAATTGGAGGGCGATGAGGATGGATCGGTGACAGGAGTAGGAGGAGGAGGAGAGACTGGTTGAGGTGGAGGAGAACCTGCAGGAGGCGTAGAGGGAGTGACAGCAGGAAGTGGAGGGGACACTACCGGAGGGGGTGGTGAAGGCACCGGAGGTGGAGGAGAAAGAGGAGAGGATGGTGGTGGGGTGACTACAGGAGAGGGAGGGGTGGTAGGCGGTGCTGGAGGGGGAGCGGTAGGTGGTGCCGATGGGAGCGATGGTGTTACTGGACGAGGAGCAGCAGGAACAGGCGGAGGGGATTGAGGTGGTGGGAATGGAGGAGAAGGGCTTGTGGACGGAGGTGAACCCGTAGTATCAGTGGGTTGAGGCACTGAGGGAGGTGGTGAAACCGTTGAAGAGGAAGGTGGTGGACTAGTTTTTGAAGCCGTAGGAACTGCAGCAGGAGGAGAATTTGGAGCAGGCGACGCCATTCCGGCTGTCACTTCCTTCTCCAGTCAAGAGATCCAAATTCAGAATCCCCCACTCAAACAAAAAAAAGCAAATTCAGCTCGCCAAAATCTCAATCTTACTGAGAAGTTCATAAACCGCCGAGGTGTCCAGAGCAACACTCAATATTAGAATAGCATTTTAGTGATCAATGCCGTCTGTTTTGCAAATTTTTAAATCTCCAAACTCTCAACGTCAGATTTCTCAAACGGCAAAAAGTTCACTAATCAAAACCCCATATCTACAAACACTCCAGACTTCTTGAGACTTTTACAGTCCAGTAAGCAAAATCCCGATCACAAAAGCCTTTGTGATAAAAAAAAGCCCACTTCACCATATACCTTTCTGAGTAAAATCAAGCCCACCCAAATTTAAAAACAAGCTTCAAAGAGCAAATGCAGTATACCCAAGTGATCCAAATGGATACAGACAAAAAACCTTAGATGCTTAAATCCCAAAATTCTTACCTATCTCTATACATCTCTCTTACTTGTTCAGCGGTTTGGTCATCACCAAAGATTTGAATTTTCGAACCTTCTCTGTAGAGAGATTGTGAATCCCGGTGGATTCACCACGAAGCTTCTCCATCAAAAAGAAAGATTCAAAACTCAATGAGGTAAAAGCAACAACGCGCGTGAGAGCGACTTCAGAATAATTTTTTTTTTCCCACTCATTAGACAGACAGAGAGAAAAGGATGCTAAAATCATCATCACATCATGATCATAACAAATAGAAATGTGTTGGTTGGCAGCATTTCATCTCTTAATCAAACCCAATCAAATATAAAAACACGAAAAGTCAAAGAAAAACCGTGGCGTTCCTGTTCGATTGTGCGCTCATTCAATGCGGATTCAGTATAGCGCTTTATTTGATCAGTTCTTCTACATGTTATGATCCGATGGTGACCATTTGGTGTGACCCAGACGCAAGAGATGTCCCATATGTCAATGGCAAAAACACAAAATAAGCCGTTGTCAAAACCAAACCGATCGGTTCGATTAATTCTCCGACTTGAAAACGTTGGTGTGAAAAGAGATTACCCGTGGACCATAGCCCATAAAGACCCATGACCCAACTTAACCCGTCAGGTTGGATCGATTGTTTGTCAGGTCTAATTAAAATAAGAGAGAATGACCGTTAAGCACATCCTAAGAATTCTTAGCCCCACAATACATTAGGAATAAGTGCCAGCTCAGAATTGATGCTAATACATGGGAGGGTATTCGTATTTTAGGGTGGGGGTATTTGTCAAATTGAATTGTATAAAATTGTAGTGGAATTCAGAATTCTATAGTATGGTGTAGTGCACTTTTCTGAAAAATTAACTCAATCTTAAGGGAAAATAATCATAATCTTAAACCTATTACTAGGAAGTTCCAACCCAATAACTAGGGGTGATCATGAGTTGGGACTCGACTTGATTCTGGAAGTAAGACTTTTATGTATAAAGCATTAAATATACTATCAGGGACCCATGCGATGCACGGGTTTTGTTAAACGAAAGATAAACAATAGAAATACATAAGAGTATATAATTGTTTTATATTTTAATTTCAACATTTTAATAATCAAATATATCAAATTCGACCTAAGTTAAGTCGGTTTTCTAGTAATTTTGATTGACTTTATTTTAGAATTTTCCAACCTGACCAAGTTAGGTCAATTCTGGTTGGGTCATTTGTAAGTCGACCAAAATTGAATCAATCCGACCATATATATATATATAATTTTTAATATAAAAAAGTGGAAAATTTTTCATATTTCTTAATCTAAAATATTTTATATCATAAATTTAATTTTTAATAATATCATTGTAATTTATTAAATTTAAATTTAATTTGTAAGTTTAAATATTTTGAATAAACAAACAAAACCAAAAATAGACCCAAACTGATACAACCCGAGTTGGTGGGTTTTCACTCATGGTCAGTTAGTTTTCGAGTGACAAACTCCCAACTTGACCAAGTCTACTTGGTTAGCAAAATAGTTTGCAACCAAATTGAACCAATCTTTGAACACTCCTAATTTCAGCTAAATTAATAATCTAATTACTAATAAATAACAATAGTTTAATATCCAATAATTATTGAAAATTTATACCAAAAACACACAATTATAGAAAATAAATTTATAATGAAAATACAAATAGATAACTAATAAAAATACAATAATTACAAAAAAACAATAAATTATTAAATTATATGAAATACATAATTACTAAAAAATCTATAAAAAATATAATAAATTAAATTTCAAAAGTTAAATAATAATTTTTTAATATCCAATAATTATTGATAATTTTCTGTTAAATAACAAAACAAAAATAGATTTATAAATAATTATTATATTTATCAAAAACTACAATAAGTAATTCCTGAAAATGCAATAAATATTAATTTTAGTATATATATAAATATATAATGAATATGCACTATTATTGTGAAATTATTACTAATAAATATTAAATTTTTTGAAAGTTATTTTCTATAATTATTAATTGATATAAGTGAAATTAGTTATTTAAATAATATTGTTATTTAGATTTTTAAAATATTAATTAGTTATTGAATTTAATAATCCATAAAATTATATTTAGTACTATTATTACATAATTCGTTATTAATTTTTTTAAATATTAAATTATTATTAATATGTATTATGAAATCTTTTATAATTATTTTTCTACATTTAAGAAGTTTTTTTTTTAATTTATTACATAATTTCTCTATTTTAACAATTTAAAATTTAGTCATGTTAAATATTTCGTTATTTAAATATTTAAATAATATGTAAAATATTTAAAATTTTTCATTATTTAAATTTTCATTATTTTAATGTTATTACATAATATTAATATTTTGTTATATAATTATTTAGCTATTTTTATTTTCTATTATTTAAGATATTTAGTTATGTAAATATGTAAATAATGTTTTATTTTTGAATGTTAAATTTATATTATTTGAATAACATTTAAATAGAATAATTCATAAAATTATAATTTTTATTGTTACTATATAATTTAATGATGAATTTTGTAAAAACATAGAACAATTGATAATATGAATATGATTAAATCTATTATAATTAATTTTGTGTTTTGAATAAATATTTTAAAGTTAGTATATAATTTCATTATAATATTTAAATAAATCTGAAATTTATTAATTGAAACTTTCTTTAAATAGATGTAGATAAAAGGTGGGGGAGAAGATAATCAGGAATTAGAGATTGTTTAGATGAGAAACTCTCTACTAAATTAGAAATAATTTAAGAGATAAATAGGAGTTAGAGATAAGTTAGGGGGTTCGACTATGATATGGAAAAAATATGATATCTGAAAAACTTTTGACCTGTCAATTGGAATAATAACTTGGTAGCCAATCAGGTGTTATTTATCAAAATTCATGGGTGGGTTTTGATTGGCCAAAACTGTTCTCATACCATGCCTTTCCTGCATCATATATTTTCCCCAATTTAGGACATAAATGGGAATTAGAGACAATTTAGGAGAAAGTAGGGGAAAGTGGTGCCACTTGGCTAAACATTAGAAGAGCAAATCCCTCTTTCTTCATGGTTGTTAGAAATAGTTAAGCCCATATTGTTTCCTTATTGGTTTAATAGGTAATTATGTGGAGTTAAAAAAATAAAAAATTCGAAAAAACAGAAAATTAGGAATGGGGCTTTGGAGAAAGTAGAGGCATGGTAAACTGGACCGTCTTGCTATATATATATATATCAAAGAATTAAAAAAGAAAGTATTAGTTTATATAAAAAAATATAAAATATATCATAAAATAATCAGGCCCAGACCGAGCCTAAATACAAACCTAGGCCCAGAATTTCCGGGGTGGGCCAAAAATTATCACCCCTACAGATATCCAACCTTAGGAACCATGCTTGAAAACAGTACCAGATATCCGCATAGTTCATGATAACAAACTAACAGCTCAAAAAACAGTTGAACCTGAAAGTCTTCCGTTCATTGTCTCATACAAAGAATGCAAAATTTTGAGCAATGTGGTCTTAGGGCTGTAGCCCATGAAAAAGCTGGCCCACCAAATGATAAACGGAGATTAAGTGGGCTATTTATATGGACCACAACTTGATTTTTAATTTCTTGGAGTCCACTCCAGAATAAACTAAAAAAAAAAAAATACCCTCTTGTTTCATAAGAATGAGATATATTTGAGTGAGTGCGTTGACCCTTCTTTTTCATCTATTAGTGGACTACTAAAATTACAACTTGATCGGTGGAGGGAGTGAGTATTTTTCAGCAAGAATCCTGTTCATAGACAACAAGTACCGTCTGGTAACAAGACAGTGTCCCCCATTGCTAATCCGATATTACCATGCTTATGATAATGCTCCAAGGTTAGTGAATGTTTTTTTCCAAATATAATATAATACAAGTTTTAATATGTTGAATATTAAAATGTAGAAGAACATGCAATAATAAAGAGCATCATCCCGGGTCGTAAGCATTGCCCGCTTATCATTAGAAGCTAACTTTGCTGAAATAATCTTCCAACTATTTTTGAATTTTTAATGGCAAGTTGATTACACTTGCTGTCCACCCGAACAAATACATTGACTTGACAATCTTATGCCTTGGCCTTGTTGCAGGGGTTGGGTGCATCAAATGAAAACCATAAAATGCCATTTGACGATTTTTCCTATATTCATTCTTCATTTTCATGTTCCATATGTTGAGAAAATTTGACAACATGTGTCCTGATAATTTTGTCTATTCATTATAGCAATGACTTTTTTTTTTGGATAAAAGAGTCATTGTATAATTTATCTGCATGTAGAAAATGAATACAAGTTCACTTATTCAGGTAAGTGTTTTCCACCGTAAGATTTAAAGTATCGAAAATGCCAAGTGTGTCAGAAAGGTAATTTTATGAGATGTATTGAGATACACCTTAAATACGCATGTGTATTGGAGAAAAACTAAGATACACATAGATATGTTTGGAAACACTATAAATACTTTAATAAATCATAAATACATCAACAATACTAAATATAAGACCTATGTGAGGTGTATATACATTATATTGATATATTTTAATGGTTTTATAAAGAAATATATTATAATTGTAAGTGGTGTGGTAAGGTTAATTGTGGTAGTCTCATTGAAGGACGAAGGAGGGCTAAAAATAAGGGTAGGTTGCAAATTTCTATCAACAGAATCGTGTGTTTATTATGATTCATGCCTCCTTTTATAGAGAGAGATCCTAAGGCCCTGAAGGGAAGGAGACAAAGGATTTGACTCCTATTTGGAAAGGGGGTCTTTGATTTGGAGTCGTGAGACCTCTCCAAGATGAAGTTTCTTTTCATCTGGGTATTCTCATAGTACATGTGAGTTACTTCCTTTTGTTGGTCTCCTATATTGATGTGCTACGAGTGGCATTAGGACTAGTCTGACGTGTCATACTTAATGTTACTGGATGTCCTGTTACGAGCGATTTTGGCTGATAGTTGTATTTTCGTTCATTACCAATCCATGATGGCTTTGAGCTCATCGAAAACTCGTGGTGGCCTTGAGCTCATCATAGGTCTGTGGTGGCTTTGAGTTCATTGCAGGTCCATGGTGACTTTGAGCTCATCACAGGTTCGTGGTGAGTTGCGAATTCATTGTGAGTATTCTTAACTTGTGTGTCGTTGTGGGTGTTTCTGTAACTTTGGTTTGGTACATTTCATTATAAACCTATGCTTAACTATAATTTATAAATTATAATTCTTAAGTTTTAATGTTTTATGGGATGGGAAAAACCCAACTCTTCTATCCAACCATAAAACATGCATTGGCACAACTTCAAAGTGAAAATATAATTAATAATTATTTATTATTTAAATATTAAATATTTATTTTTTATTTTCAAAATTAAAAAATAAATAAACATTATATAATATATTCAAAAATAGTTATTAAAGAAGAAATTTCAATTGCTTTATGGATGTGATAGATCATCTATAGAATTATAATATATTCAACCATTGTGATCAAATAATAAAATATAATTAATTAATTATTTTTTAATTCTAAAAATATAAAAATAAAAAATAATTATTAAACAAGAAATTTAAATTGGTATATGGATATTATAAATCACCCATATAATTATAACATATTCAATTATTGTGATAAAATGATAAAATATAATAAAATATTATTTATTTTTTAATTATAAAATATAAAAAATAAAAAAATATTAAAAAATATATTTCAATTGCTCTATGGATATGATAGATAAATCGATATATCTAAAACATATTTAGTATTTATAGGCAGAGAAAAAAATTACATTTTCAAATTTTTTGTTAATTTATATTTCCCTAAATATCTTGATGAAATTTTCATAAATCTATTGATAACACAAAAAAATTGTGATTTTGAATGTAAGAAAATTAGATCAATATAAATTTAAACATTCAAGAAAGAAAAGAAATCACAAGATATTATAAAGAATTGAAAAATTTTACCTATTTTTGCCATATTTTTTCAAAATTTAAAAAATCTTCAAAAAAAATAATGATTCACACTTGTTTATTGCATTTTTTTTTTTGCAAATCTAACACTCTACGAATGAAGTTTGGAGTTTTAGAATCATTTGGGGTGAAAGAAGCATTATTTCAAGGAAAAGAATCTTGTTTTCCCTCTTTATTTTTTTTTCTAGTTTTGGTCGTATCTTTTTAATTGATACGCCTTCAATACGGGTTCAATACAGATGAAAAAAAGACAAAATACCCTCCTTGCAATTGAGGGTGGGGTGACTCGAGACTCACATCTAATTTTCTCTTTATCTCCTATTATATACAAATAATAAACAAGCAAAAATATATGAATAAACATTAAGATTTTCAATAATTTGATTAAAATATATAAAAAATACATAAACTATCAATTATTATTCACATAAGATTTAAAATATTATTAATTTTTTGAAAGATGCAAAACATTAAACCCAACAAATATTACACAAGTCCATGTACCTAAAGCAGTAAGGCTATTTTAGTGAATTCAATATATAGATCGGAAGGATTAGATTTAGCCTAATATTATAAAGTTGTAAAATCCAAAACCATTCTTCCCCCAAAACACGAGATGCCCATCTGGTGATTAAAAGAACATAAGAAGTGAGCCCATGGGGGACCCACCAGCCAGGGTTGAACTGGGCCCCACTTAGTAAGTGGGATACCTACTACTACGTACTTCCCCACATGAAAGAGACAAGGGACGAAAAACTGAAATAGAGGGCAAGTGAGCCAAGCAACCACGTTTGTTCATAAGCCAAGTCACATGGGCTGGGCCCATGTGTGTGGTGAAGTAGGGATCTTTTAATGCTTAATGACTTAATGATGATGTTCAAAAGAAAAAAAAAAAAAACATAATCCCCCATCCTGTGATCTGCTGCTTGCCCAGAAAAGAAGCCTCAATCCAGTATGCTTGGCAAAACCGCAACAGTGATTGCTATCAGGTTGTTGATGGAGCTCACTTTACTCAAAGAAAACATCTGTGTTGATTGATAAGACTGTGCATCAATTGAGAACACTATCAATTAAGCTTTTGTTCTAACTTGATTGATGTGATGATTTTACTTTTGAGTTTCGACTTTGTAAAGTGGCTGAAACATTTTCTTTTTTCAATTTCCAATAATTTGGCTATTTTGACCCTTTTATAACAAATAAAATATATTTGTACCCATTTATCAATGAAATAAATACATCTTTTAAGAAAAAAAAATTATAATTGACCTTGATGTTCTTAATTGATTATTCAAGTTGATTGTTTTCTTGAGTTTCCTCCCAGAGTTTGTAGATTGCAGCAAAATTGACCTGTTAATTAGGTTTTACAAGTTGAACAACAAAATTCAAATTTATCAAGTACAAGAAATTAGTAATTCAGGAAAAAGGATATAGAAAAATAAGTATGAATTTTAGCTTCAAGGTTTAAAGAATAAAGGCAAACATTCTGTCAGATGACAACAAAAGAAAAGATTGGTAAAATATACTTGTTCATTTAATGTGGTTGAGTTTTGAAAGATTGAGTAAATCAAGCATATTTTATTGTTGTGGGGAAGCATGAATATGGGTTTGATGGTACTAAAAAAAAAGAAAGAAAAAATAAAGAAATTAATATTAAACAACGAATGTCAATTTCAAGAAGATGCCTCCTACTTAATGTCCAAACTTCAAAAGAATCCTAGAGAGAAGAATTTCTTCTCAATAACAAAACTTCCTCAAACAACATTCTTTCTCAAGAGGCACACACTCTTATCGATTGTTGTGATCTGGGCACCTCCAACTTTTGATAATGGAGGGCTGCAAACGGATTTAATAGAATTGGATATAGGTAGATCCAAATTTGATTGTTTATATTTTAATTCGAAATGGATTTATATCTGTTTCGAATTGGATTTTGATTATAATCAAATATTAGATAGGATAAGTAAATTAAACAAAGAATGACCAAAACATTATATGTCATTAATAAAATTAACTACTAAAATTATTTCATAAACAAAATGAATTGAAAATTACTTGAATTAAACTTGAATCTATAGCAATTTAGTGAAAAAACAACATTCAAACCTATAATATAAATCTGAAATATATAAAAGTCAAATCGAAATAGATTTTATGAAATAGGAGTAGATCCAAATATTTGATCTGAATCAAGTTCGAATTTGAATTTGAACAATTGAATACTGTTTGCAGCCCTATCACCATCCAACAAAAGGAACATGCATAAGTTCAATTTTGGTTTTTGATATGTGTACTCCATTCAAGCTTTTACAGTCATCATCATCATAGGCCCATCGTTCAATTTGCCCTAGACAGTAGTTAATGATGTAGCTAGAATGGTAATTTGTCTATTCTCTTAAAACTTCTCATTTCTCTTCCTCAGCAGCCTTTGGTCAAAGAGTTGTACTCATCCTTAAGGCAGTCTGAGAGTTGTAGGGCATGAGACACAGCCAAGCCGGTCAAATCAGGCCACATGTGGTTTCAATGGATGGGTCCAAAATAAATTCAAACCGGACATGGATTCAACCCAAATAAATAAACCTGCTGATATGAGCCCATTCATCGGCATCCAGTTGCACAAGGGTGGATTTAGTTTTTTTTTTTTTCCTTTATAGAAAAAAAAAATGAAAATTGAGAAATTTTGAGAGATTCTAATTTTTTGAGCATCTTTTTTATTTTTGTTTTAAATTTATTTTTTGTTTTTAAAAGAATAACAAAATGAATGGGTATGTCACATCTGTTGCGAACAATGGGCGTACAACACCCCTGCAACCCCAATGAAATATGAACACACCAACAATAACAATGAAAATAAGAAATGCGATATTTTCAATTTATTTACATCATTGGCAATAAAAACAACAAGTGCTGCAGCCGTGGTCGCAGCAAATGTAAGATGAGGCTCTCAACTAGTCCAAAGCTAAGCGCTTGGAAGTATGGAACACTTCCTCAATCAGCTCTAATCTTTTGCAACTATGCTAATACTTGTCATAAGCTCATAAAAAAGCTATTAGCTCACTGATTGGATTGGGTCACTTGTAAGTAGAAATGTGGTTAGATTTGGATTCAGAATAGGAGTGATCATTTTCAGGTCAGCTTGGGCCGAGGCCCACAAATTTGATGGACAGCTTTGGCCTAATATTTCATGTTAAGCATGACCTACCATATATACATGCGTACGTATGTGTATATATGTATGTATGTATGTATATATATGTATCAATTATTAATAATATTATTATTATTGCTATTATTATTATTTTCATTTTTCACAATAAAAGTTTTTCTTCTAACCTTGAGTCCCTTGACTATTTTTTTGTTATATTTTACCACAATTTGAAAATGGGGTGTTAAAATGAAAAGGTTAAGTCCAGTGCAGAATGTAGTTTGCAAGTGACTGCTCTTTTCTTCACACAACGAGCTCAGAGCCGAAAGCCCAAAAGCCAAGCAGCTAGCCCCGGCCTATTTCCTTCTTCAACTAACAGGAGAAATAAGGAGACTGACCTTAGCAAAAGCTAATTGCTACTATGAGAACACTGCTAAGCTCATAAAAATGGTCCTGACAATTGGAGAGCCGGACATTATCTTGGGATCGTTTGGCAAGTCTTTTTGGAAAGTTCTTTCGGTAGCTCTGACAATAAAAAAACATGAAGATCTGAGCAGTCCAAAGATAATTTGGCTACTGTATGTCTTCTCAATTGTCTTTTCATGCAAGAATAAATTGAGAAAAACGCAAAAAGCTCCATTTGGAGCTTCCTAAAATTAGTCCAAAATGAGCTTTTTGCATCTTTTCGGTGCACTGACTTTTGGCAGAAAGATCTGTTATACCAGATGAAAAAAGGCCGCAACCTTATAAACAACTGAAAAGCTGCACAGAAAGACATGACAAACAGGGCCGAATCACTTTCCTCCTCCTAATCTATTTTAATGTGTGACTGTTTGGAACGACTTAAGTGCAACAACTTTTAACTGTTCATGTATTTATGCTGTACATTGGGAACCTCTCCCCATGAATGACAACAGAAATGTTCCCAATGTACAGCTTTAGTGACCTAAAATTGTTGGTTCTAGATATTATTTGGTTTGAATCAATTATTGAGAATTTTGAGTTCAAAAAATAGGAATATAGAATGATGGTCACATCTAGAACCGAATTTAACTCATTTAGGAGTTATGACCACATATTTTTTGAAGATGTTGAAAGCAAGGTTAAAAATATTGATATGCTCGATACGTCGGTAGATACGTATCTGGCTGTATCGGTAGTTTTTTTTAGATTTTACTTATTTTTTTCGAAACCAGTTCAGAGGAGTCGGACGGCTTAAGGCCCGACTACACTCTGAACCAGTGGCTGACCCGACACAATCCCTTTAGGGGCGTATAAAGAATCCATCAGCACGATACGTATCGACTGATACGGGCCGATACGTATCGATACTTTGAACCTCGATTGAAAGACAAAGATACCATGACTCTATTTGCCACATACATTTTGAAGTCTTACCAAATGATATTTAAAGCTAAAATTTTGGGTTTCAATACCATCTACACAGGCATAAGTACACGAATACATTTTGAAGTCTTACCAAATGATATTTAAAGCTAAAATTTGGGTTTCAAAACCATTAAAACATCAATTTCAAATTATTGATCATGACCAATTCAAGAATATATAATTTTTAGAAAAAAGAATAACATTATTTACTGCATTTATCCATTTATTGTATTTTCATGACATAAAATATAAATGGCATTAATGGTTATTTCTCTATTTCTTCTTTTTCTTCATCCAAATGGTAAATGGTAATGGGACAATTGGTACCTACCACGCCATTTATGTTCAAGGATGAAAAATCTTTTGCCTCTTTTTAAATAGGACAAAAGTGGTCCTATAATTTCGAGTGGATGCAGAATACGACCATTCCCTCCTTTTTTTGTTTTCAAAGGAGCGAACACCGATTAGGTTGAGAAATTGTTAAAATTTGAATGGTCCCAGTATTAACTGGGTAAGAGTGCAGAGCAAGCACCACTCACTACATGATACATATTTAACGTGGTGCATTGTTATTACAGGTAAAGCTGTAGACCATGTGGACTTGGCTAGAAAAGGTCGTGATTCAATGAATCAATAGTCACAAAGAATCTTTAGAAATCTTTTTTTGTACATGATAATACTGCTCATTAGTCATTACCACCTATTTATAATTTTATACAGTGCTATCATTCACATGGAGATCAGAATCAGCTCTTTTTATTTCCTTTTTGTTTTAGAATAAAAGACCTTCTAAACCACTCGTTTTTTTAACTGATTTTTCTTAAGGCTCTGCGCAAATCTCAACTAGATACAACTTTTGCATTTGGTTCAATCTTACATCTGAAATATTGATGCAAAATGTGCATCGTTTTCCTCTTATCTTAATTCTCTCTGGTATAAAGTGATAGTTACATCAATTTGCTTCCAACTTCACTCTCCCACCCTCGTTTTCTTTCAAATAAAATGGGGATCACATCATTCTATTTCCCATCCTACTTCTTGCAAACAAACAAAACAAAACGAAATCAGATTTGAAACAAAAGTAAACCAGGATTTTACACTCGGCCCATTTGCTTTTTTATTCGTTTACACTAGTGCAAATTCCATTTGCAAGGAAAACAAATGAAGCCTAAAGAAAATGTCTTGAATTATAATTTTCAATGATATTTTGATAAATACACAAATAACTTCAACATAATTGGAAATAATTTAAAATTTATTTATATTTTTACATACGTAGACATATTTGATGTACATACAAAATATGCCAAAATTTTGACTTCAAACATTTTAAACAAAGACATATTAAACACGAAAATTTATTTGTCCAATTCTTCCCCGAATTACTTTCATAGGAGACTAAACTAGGTCTGATTGATATTAAACAACCCACTTTATGCCATCACACCTATCTAAGTTTTATTTTGTATTGATTTTTTTTTATTTGAGATGGGAAATTAAATTAGATTTGATTTGTTATTAAAATATATGAACTAACTTTCTAATTGGGATTTAGAAATAAAGCAATTACAAAATTAGAGTATGAGTGTCAATGGACCAAGTTTGATCGGACCCAATCTAGATTAAATCCAATTTGAACAGCTTGGATGGTCCAAACATTGAAATTGACCGGTCTAAAAATGGTCCAAAGTATTCATCAGACTGGATTGGACCTCGTCCATCTATAATGGATTGGATCGGATCGAACCAATATCTAGTCCATTGATAGTTCTAGGAGCACCCTCTTTTGGTTAAATGTATTTATGGACAATGCTGACATAATGCTTTAAAGTTTTTAAAATCTCTTTTTTCTACCTATGAAAAACATTATTATGATGAAGATTTATCGAATTATCCCCCCCCCCAAAGAAAAGGTAATTTGCTTTATATAAGTGGGTTTCATGGTTTATGATGAAGGGCGATTTGGCACGACCTAGCAAGAAGGGGACACGTGGGTGTGATTTGATCAAGGGATGACAACTCAGCCTGACGAGCCTAGTTCGCAACATTTGGAGCTCGGGTATTCAGCCACCTCAGCCCAAAAAACCCACCTCGGTGTAGAAGGCACATCGGCATCCAATCCAGTTCGAGACTAAAGAACCAAAGTACCAACTCAAAGCTAATGACCTTAATCGCTATGTGACTGACTCCAGAGGTCTCTCCAACAGATTCCAAGTTTTTCGAGATCACGATGAGCTAACAGATCTTGACTTTTCCAAGATCACGATGAGAACTCATCCCGGCTCCGCCAGAGTCGGAGGTGAAACAATAAGCCTTATCTACATACCACTCATTCAAAAGCGGAACGAACCTTATCTCCATACCCCGGAGATCCCAGAGCTCTTTCGTGAGACCTACGACTGCTCTAGTATATAAAAACAGAAACCTCAAGGCAAAAGTACGCGTGATTACTCTATTCTCTAACAGTCAAGCATTCAGCAGCATTTATAACATACTTACTGATTTAAGCATCAGAGCAACCTCGCCAGGTTAACTATTTCGGGTTCTCTGATAAATTGCTTTACACACCGATTCAACTCGCTGTCTACCTGAAGTCCGATTCGCCCTCAAGTAACTAGGAGTAGTGAACAAAAATTACCAAATTGTTTTTTGCACTCAAACCTCCCCTAATTACCTAAAACACCACTCACGTGATCTTATTCATAACAAGGACTTATTAAAAGATAATTAATAGAAGGGTTGTACTTACATATTTATTTTTTTTGGTATTTACTTACATAATTATTTGAAAAATAAATAAAATTTTAAGTATTTATTGGGAGGTTTAAGTCATTTTCCCTGCAATTTAAAAAGTTTCATGTCTTACTTTGGAGTTTGGACACGTGAGAGGGTAACCTGGTATCTTGGTAGGGATGACCGTGGGCTTTGGATGATCATGGACTCGAAGCCGATGATCATACCATGTTATAATAATTCTATATTTGCATAGGCTGGGCCTAGCAGCCCGGGCCTTCCTAGGTAGGGGCTGGACAGACTAAATGCAGGAGCCCCAGTTCATTGCCATCCAGCCAAAAGAAACTAGAAGCCCATTAACGAAGCTTTTGCCACGTGGCGGTCTCTTTTAACCAATCCTCGCTTAGTTTTCCCAGTTTTTTTCGATTCTTAAGCTATAAAATTTCTTTCAGATCGAATCTGTAAACCCAGTCGATCAGATCAGAAGCTCAATCGGAAAACGGGGTTGTCGATTTTTTTAGTTTTAGCAGGTTCGTTTTATTATATCACAAGAGTGTGTTTGCTTCGGTCCGGTTGGTTTTTCGGGAGAGACGAACTTGTCGTGTCTCCGGACGCAGCGGTTTATCGATCTCTTCCTGGACTGATTGTTTAAACGGATTGCTTCCCAATTGAAGTCAAAGACAAAACAGGAATCGGTCGATAAACCTCTGCATCCGGTGCTCACCCAGTCTCTACTCTCTCGCTCTCTCTCTCCCGACTCCCGACTCCCGGCTTTTTTTCTTTTTCTACTTAAGCACTGGACAGAGTTGAAAAGTTAATTTTTTATTTTAGGTTATTTCTCTGAATTTTTGCTTCAATTGGTATCTGGAATGCTTGCAGTTCAGCTGTTACTAACTCTTGCAGTAGAGTATTCTATCCTTATATGTGGGTCTGTCTAGCTTCTGAGTGTCTAAGATTCCTTCCTCTCTTGAATAAATCTGCTTCAATTAGACAATTGTTTTTGATAGTTGATACCCTTCTGCCTCGAAGAATCCAAAATGCAGTTTTGGACTTAAAAATTCTAAGATTCTCTTTCTGCAGATTGCTGCTTACACATTAACCTCGTATGCAAAAAAGCAGATATTAGATGCTTCATTGACACTGGAAGAGGCTTTCCCAGTTTGGTTTCTTCTGCTTGTTTGGTTGTTGGCATTCTTTTTTTGAGTCAGCTGAAGCATTGATTTTTCCTGTTGATTAAACTTCAGTTTATTTATCATTTCTAATTCAGAAACTTTCAAATAAGTGCATGTACTTGTGGGTTTTCTTTGCATCTTCTAGGTTATTGTTGCATCACTCTGGTTATAATAACTATGCCCCAATAAGACATATCAATCTATGCCATGGATCTATTATTTTGTTCCCAGTAAATATTGATGTATAATCTGTCTTTGGGAACAATTATTCTGATGCTTTTATTTCTTTCACTAAAGTACTTGATGTTTCTTCAGAGAATAATTTTATTATGGATATGAAATGAATGAGTGGAAAATGCTAGCTCTTACCAGTTTGTTTTGAGCAGATGATCTGAGGGTGCACTGTAGGTTTGCGTTAGGTACTGGAGATGGTGTTTCTCTTCTGTCTTTGTGTTACAGATCTTAAAGAAAAATATTGTGGTGAAGTACAGTATTGCTAAAGAATCTGCAATTCCGGCTTTCAGAGGAGAGAAGAAACATGAGATGTTAGATCAGGGGAAACTGCCTGTGTGTGAATTTTTTTTTTTTTTGTTTATGGAACCATGGTGGCCTCGAGGAGACTGTACTCTGCAGTTTATCAGCATGGAAAAAGTGAGTTATGTAGTTGAGTTTTGAGTTCTCATCTATTTTGCTCAGTCAGAATTAGGTTTTCTTTCTGGAAGGGATTCTTCATTCCTGCTGGGTTATTGTTGATTCACATGGGAAGCTGCAATAATATGATATTAAAAATATATTAAGTGTAATATAGTTGCGTGAGAGTGTTACAATCTAATTTTCTTTTTCAATGCTGTACTTTAATATGAGGTCATTTCTTGGATTCTTCTCACATTAAAAGCGGAATTGGATTCCATTGTTTGGGCTTTTTTTTTTTTTTTTAATTTAGTTACTCTTCAATCGAAATGCATCCCTACTTTCATTCGACGGTTAGAATTGTTTGATTAGGTTACAGTTGCATCCATTGAAGTGAGCAGAGGAAATGGATGTGTGGGTGAAGCTGCAGACTAGATAAAGGTGGCACAGTTGTTCCCCAAAGAGGAACAAGGGGAGAAAGTGGTCTTTTTCTTGGAGGGAGATGTGGTGAGGATTGAGGAAGATGGGTTTGGGTTTTTTCTGAGCCGGGGGTGACTCATATGGTGGACACGGCATTAAAGAGTTGAGCTTGAGAGACACAAGCAGTAGATTCCTTGGTGTAGTCAATTTCAGAAGGATGAGGTGCGCCTGCGGCTGTGGCCTGTGGGGTAGTCCGGTCCGGCTTCCATGTACAGGCTGGCTGTAGCTGCACCGGGAGACAGAATTTAAAACGCAGGGATAAGTGGACTGCACTCCTCCTCAAAAATCTGAGATTGCAGCAATCCATCTTTTAATGCACTGGGGGAAGAAAATTGCTTGGGCTGTCAATCTTTCATGTCAGGGGGTCGGGTCTGAGTGGAACTGGAATTGATCCGACAAGAAAAATTAAAGAACCGAAACCGGTCTGTAATTTTAAACCCAGAATCAAACTAATCAGTTTTCATGGCAATTGGGTCCGATCCTATGGACCCGATTATAATAAATCTTATATATATGCCTTGGATTGGGTTTGAATTGGTTTGGGAGTGGATAGAACCAGTTACAAATCGATAATAATCAGGTCAATATATTGAACTGAAACCGATCCATTGGTACCAAATCCTGGACCGAGAACTGGTCCAATTGGGGTCGGGCCCATTGGGTAGGCCCCACCCATTGACATCCCTAGAAAAAACCCAAAATGCCTTTTCAGCTAAAAAGCCTGTTTAGAAAAAAAAAAAAAGAATAAGAAAAACCAAAAATTTTGCCCCAGTTTGGGAGTGCTTATTTTTAAGCACTTATTTGAGGCCGGTTCAACACCAATAAGCACTTGTGATGGAAATAAGCCTCTGTTTTGAATAAGTGGTTAGCCGTGAGGGCCACCTTGGAAAGTCAGAAAGTCGTCTTCAGCCTTCCCAAACGGGTACAGAGAATTATATTAGGGGCTGAGAAGTTAAGTTTGGGCTCTCTCTATTAGGCTCCTGGGTAGGCATTACCTCCCAAAGTGTTTGAATTTGGATTCCAAGGGTGCCAAGATAAGAATCTTTTGAATTGTTTTCTTTATTTCTATTTAGTTCATGCATTTTTGCAATTGTAAGGGGGAAAATAATTAAAACTCAATTTGGAAAGAGTATAAATGTAAATATGTTGAGTGTAAAATCTTGTATTTTATATTATTTTATATATATTTATACCGTACATATTTATTTATATTTGTAGTCCAGGATAACTAGTTATAGTCCTATTACTTCCAATATGAAACATGAATGGTGATGGCGAGTTATGCTGCCGCTGAGGCAGAAAGATTCGGATTCAGACGGGCCGGATCACTTAATCACGCCATTGAAGACTTAAACCTAGGTTGCCCAAGTTTGAATAAAGAAATCCTGTCTCCTCCCTTGAGAGAGGCCGCTTGATTCATGGTTTTTAAAAGTGATTGAATCGGTCAGGGGTCTGGTTATCGGGTTGAACGGCCCAATTGTTTGAATCGAATACTTGGCCTGTTTTAACAAAAAATTCAAAAAAATAAAAAATTGATTAAAACCATTTGAACGATTAATTGTCCAGTTTAGTGGTTCACTGAGCAAAATCAACGGTTTTGGGGGGAAACAAAACCGGTCACTTGACCGGTTCCCAGCTTTTCTGGATTGATCGTCCAGTCCGGTCCACTTTTGAAAACCATCGCTTGAATAATGATCCTAGAACCTAGAGGTCATTTACCTCTAAGGGGGCGTTCTTTTTCAGATTTCGAGAGGGGGGAAAGTTGGTCAATGGGAACAGGGAAAGTTTATTTTCCTGCCTATCTCCTAGGTGGGGAAATTAACTTTTCCACCCATTGGGAAAGTTGCCAATACTTGAATAGGACAAAAATGCTCTTTTTAATAATGGATTTTTATTACTAAGATGGTCATTGCCTTATTTATATGAGAAATAAAAGAACATGGGTAAGTGTTTCCCAAGAAAAACTTACCCAAGTAACCGCATTTACCCTGGTAAGTTGCTTAACGAAAAGCAAACAGGGCCTAATTATTAATTAGTGCATCATCATCATTGTTTAGGGGTGCAAGTTGGGCGTGTTGGGCCAGCTTGGAGTTCATTGCAGCCCGATCCTAAGAATTGAGCCTAAGGCCCAAGTTTGAACTGAAAAAGAAATCAAGCATGGATGATTTAATTGGGTATAGCCCGCATTAAAATTTGATGCATTTGGATTGGGCTTAGGCCCGAATTAGATTCAGGGTAGTCAATCAACTCACACTAAAAATTGATATAAATGTATGTGAATATATGCATGTTTGGTTTGTCTTTATATATATGTGTGTGTACATGTATGCATACTTTTTGTTTGTATGCATACAAATATGCATCCGTATATGCATAAGTGCATACATATAATCAGGCCAGGCTGAAGTCATGATAAGGTCGGGCCAGGTTTGGATTACCTAAGAATTAGGCTTGAGCCCAATTCAAAAAAGAAAAACCCAAACTTTTGAGCCCAGGCCCAGCTTGAGGACCGAAAATCCAAACCTTTCATGAGTAAAATTGCATGCTGATTTGTTCCAGCTTTGGGTTGGATCCACCCAAGTTGCAATTCTACATTTGATAAGGATAGCCTATTCTCTGCTACATGGGGAAAAAACAAAACTTTTGTTGGGAGAAAAATAGCCTGGGACCGTTCTCATGCGTGTGGGGTAAAAGAGTATTTGCAATTAATCTCTAATTTTAAATATTGCTCTTTTGCAAAACAAATTTGATTATCTATAAACTCTAGCACTCTAAGGCTGCATTTAGCCTTTCTTATTTTAAGGACTTATTTCCTTTTTATGGATAAAGTAATATTATGAACATCGAATTTTTAACTATAAAAATGAAATAAATCCTTAAAATAAGAAATGCCAAATACAACCTAAATCGGCAAAAAAATGACTCCTCAATATATGACTAATGGACAAACTTGAATTACGGTCATGGATTGGAGGGGTCGATGGCCCACGATAAATGTAGCTTCATTTTATAATATCTCTAGAAGAACAGAAATGATAAAACATTTCACAATCGGTGCCTCCTCCATCAATTTTAGTTGATCGACCTCTAAATTACTACTTGGAATAGACTGCTTGTGATAAAAATATCGCTAGTCTTAGAAATTAATGGGAAAAAAAAATTAAACTGGAGGACTATCTGTTGGAAAACTCTAAGAGAGTGTGCTATTAAAATAAACTTTGATGCCTCAAGAAATGTTAATGGGGATTATTCTATTGCATGCATTACGATGAACCATACAGGGGAAATTCTTGATGTAAAAAAGCATACTATATTGGTGTTACCACTTAAGCTTGGGTGGCTGGGGAAGCCAATAATGTTATGCTAAGTTTCAAAAAATTTTTTATCAACATTGAAGGTAACTCTCCTCTTGGGATCTCATGCCTAA
Source organism: Nelumbo lutea (assembly GCF_056320005.1). Lineage (NCBI taxonomy): Eukaryota > Viridiplantae > Streptophyta > Magnoliopsida > Proteales > Nelumbonaceae > Nelumbo > Nelumbo lutea. The sequence goes on along the minus strand of NC_142686.1, from coordinate 21,118,598 downwards.
AGAAGCAAATTGAAGACCCTTGGAGGCTGAAGTCCATTATCGAAGATGGCTCGAATCTGGCTTGACTCCCTGGATCGAGGCGTGTCATACACTCCTTCAAAGTAACAAATCAAACTGTAGATCGACTAGCAAATTAAACTTTTTCTCCCTCTAAGTTCCTTCGTTTAATCCCTTTTCTCTCCCCTCTGTTTTTTTTTTTTTTTATTTGTTTGAATGATTTTACCCCCTCCCCCGGTCTTGTGTAGCTCCTCATATTACAAGAAAAAAACACTAATTTGTTTTGATGTAGTTTCATTAATAGTAGTGCAGAAGTATATATGTATGGAAGTGCAAATCAGTGTAACGCAAATTCTGGTTTAAATTTTACTTTGTTTATTTATTTGAGTAAAAAACAAACTACGGATTACAGATGCATGGATTCTTTGAGTAAAAAACAAAAAATCAAGGAACTCAATTTGGGAGAACAGCCAAAAATTTTCCCTGCTACCCATTTATGATGAGTTCCCTTCTTATCAATTCCTTGGTGCTTTGGACTGACAGATCACAAATGCATGTACAAATGTATAATTTTATAATAAATCATATATAATATATTATAAATGTTATAAGATTATAAGAAATAGATTATTATAAATATATATATTATATTAATTATCGGTTTTTTAAAGTTAACCAAAAATCAAATTAGTTTTTTGGTTTTTCAAAAATACTGAACCAAAATCGAAGCATTCGATTCAGTTTTTTATGTATATATATATACACGTAGACAGCTTTCGAGTTGCACGTGGTAATTAGGGTCGGGAAATGTGAGAAACAGGAAAAGACAAACAAGAAAAAATCCAGAAAACAAACAAGGAGATGCCCAGGAGTATGCCTGGAAAAAGGGTTTGTCAATGGAATTAGTGAAAACCGAAAAGCAGATGCCCTCCAAAGCATGCTTGGGAAATGCGTTTCTCAAACCCCAGAGAGTGCGAGTGTTTGGGAAATGGTTTTCTTTCATTGATGGAGTTGGTGAAAAGAAGCTGCCTGGAGCCTGGAGGGTGCTTGATTGGAAATGGGTTTCTCAGTATGTAGCAATGAAGTGTTTTTCACTCTCGATATCTTTTGCATAATGAATTAGTTTCCTCCCCTTCTCTTCTCATACCGGTGCTGCATGCTTGCTCCTCCCGCACTCCTTCACTTTGGCCTTTCTTCTACATTTCTGGTCCCCCTCGCTCCACCCCAACAAACAATGCTGTAATTAATAATGCTCTGGCTTGGTACAAACCTTGCCTTCTAGTAATGGCGGAGGCCGTATGTCATATATATGGTGGTACGTTCTCCTTAGGCAATCAACCCACATTAATTTGATCCTATATTGTTGTGAGTGTGGCACCTCATGAGGACAACCTTATGTCTTCTGATGTCCTATCTGCAGCTGCAGAAAAATCTTATCAAGCTCTTGGATCGGAGGCTCGGAGCTCTCTTCTTCAGTTATGTTGGTCCAGTTCTCCAACGGATTGCATTAATCCCCCTTGCTGATGCCTTCTGAAGCTCCCCTCCTTGGATTTCTGAATGCTTTGTCCCTACCCTATGGGTCTCTGTTTGTTTCTCCTTAGGATGGTCATTACTTTCAGGCTGAAATTTCCTTCTATCATTTCACCCCCCCTCCGCTTTATAAAGAAAACCTTACTTTCTCACCCCTTGTAACTTGTTTTGATTTAAATGGTAAAGAAAACAACATTTTCAATTCATCATTGAAGGGGATGGAAATTGGAAATATAGCTCAAATTCTTCAACCTATATTATATGGAACAGTGAAAGAAAACTAATGAGTATTTGGTAGGGAAAGTTATGGGGGTGTGGATGCAAGAGTTTTGAATTGTTTTCCCCTGTGATTCAACTTTTAACTCTTGGATTGTATAAGGGAGATTTTCACAACACATGCAGTGGAATACTAGAGCCAACTTGTCTCCACAGAACTACAAGGTTTTAACTGGGCCAATTATGATCATTTTAGTGGTCCAATATAATTAAGTAGAACTGTTGCATGAGCGGAAGCAACATTAACCATCCATGAGTGGAATCCGGTCAAGGATACCATTGAAGGTGGATGATCTCAGGAGGATGATCCAACCATGAGAGTTTCCTGTTCTTAATTTTCTCTTCTGTATCTTCTTTGACCTGGAGATAGTATTTTGTTAATTAGTATGTCAATAAGCACAAATCAACACAATTCTTGAATGGATATCTGGGGATTACTTTCCCTTCACAGATGGACAAAGGGTCTTTGTATTTGAGACTGTACTTGCACTCTTACACTTGTCAGATATATATATATATATATATATATATATATATATATATATATATAATCCTAAAATTGTTAGAGAGTTCAATTAGAGGCCTGTTAAACCAAACAAAAGAGAAATATAATTTTGATGGTGATTCTCAATTTCCTACTTAATTTGAACATTAAAACCAGTGATGAACAACTGAAAGATGACAGCACACCTCTCAGAAGAAAGCCAAGGATTGATCATTCATCAAACAAGATATATATTTATATTTTGATGTAGAGGGAAGAAGGATATATGTAGCTAACAAACTACACTACAGCTTACAACTTTCTGAACATGAATCTCAGAGAAAGAACTTTCTTTACTCTTGCACAAAGCCACTCTCCAGAAACCCAGTTGCATGCACAAAGAGAGGTTCAAGTGATTGAGTCCCTTCATATTTCCTCTCTTCCGCTTGTACTTCTGCTTGATCACATTGAGAAGCACTAAAAGAAGGAGATACGATAACAGAAGAATAAACTTTACAACCACGAAACGAGAATCCACAAAGCCCATCTCTCTCTTGAGAGCCATAACACTTCAACCCTTTCTCTGGGCTCGAAGAACATACTATAGTTTCTTCAACGACAGAATTGACGTCAATAGAACCTGATTCAAATCCTTGCTTCTGATGAGCACTAGTGCTGGCAGATGAGAATTTCCAGTGGTTCTTCATGATTGCGCGTTGAAGAAGCTGAGAGAATCCTGGGTTCTTTCTTAGTAAGCTGGGATTCCTTTCATGGATCTTCATGTTTTCGTGATATGGGAAGTTTGTCTTTGCGTTCCTCCCTCTTAGAAGCCTCGCAGCGTTGTCATAAGCCATGGCAGCTTCTTCTGCTCTATCAAAAGTCCCCAACCACAGCCTCAGCTTCTGTGAAGAGTCTTTAATTTCAGCAACCCATCTTCCCGAGGGCCTCTGCCTTACCCCAAGGAACCTTCTTCCGCTACCACTAGCTTTTATTGGAAGCGCAGAACCTCTTATCTTCACTTGGCTTTCTTGAAAATTCTCTGTTTCATCTGGTTCTGGTTCATGATCTCTGCATGGAACCTGTGTATGATATGAGGATGATTTTGGGCTCTCAATGGAGTCCATGAGAGAGAGGGAGAGAGATGGTTTAGGGCGAATGGAAGGAATACAAGGATACGATATTTAATACGAAATAATGGAAGTATATGCAACAAGGGTAAAACTGGTATGATGGTTTTCCCTTTTGTTTTATGTGTATGACATATAATATAATTCGTCAGACTCTATATATTCTAATATTTTTTGTTGTAACAACTAGCTAACGAGGACAGTATATTCTCATGGAGATTAATTAATACTTAGATTCCGATATTACCCTCAATAGGAGCTGACCTACATGATCACCGTTGAGATTCAGTTATCACTTACAATTTTTTTTTTATTGAATTTTGGGTAATCAAAATATATCAGATGAGTTGGGTTTATGAAAATCATTTTCAGCTTGGACTCTGTTGAATTACAGATGCATTCTTTCATTTAGGCTACTTGTGAAGTTTTTAGATTCCCCGTTAACATGGGTGAAGTGGCCAAATTTGATTGGCTGCCTGTGGCCCATAAGCTTCCAAGTCCCTTCATTCTTCTTCTTGTTTTGTTATCAAGCAATGGATACTTGGATAGTCGCATTTTGGAGGTTACGACCCAAGTAGAATGGATGAGTGGGTTGGTTCTTAGTTGCGGTTCTCATCGGCAGGCTCGCTCATTTGAAATTATAATATTGATACCTGTCGCCAGTGTACACGTGGCTAGATTATTCCTTATCTACGATACCAATAAGGCATTTCTATAATTAAATACAAACCAAAATAGACTAAGAAAGTTGATACCCAACTAACCCAAGTGTCTAACTAATGGTGATGAGGTAGTAAAACAAATTTAAAGCCTAATGCATTGTGACCTCTATAATTCTTATCCTTGGGAATAGGGTCATTGTACAAAGTGAAATAAGCTATGGGAAAATTACAAGATTCATATATTAAACTAGAAAATATTAATTAATAATAGTGCTTATTACTAGATTAATTAATGTACACTTGTCACCTCATCTATGATCAGACCTTCTCTTAACGTTGAATATCCCTATAAAGTTAGATCAGCTTTTCAATTAGTCCAAGATTGCACATCGGATTGAATTAGACAGTTAATGACAAAATGAATGAGATAACACCCATGACAAATTTTGGATTTTTCTTAAGATTTTGAGTGGGTGTGGGATGATCTTTCATTGAGCTTATTTGGATGGCTGTAGTATTTAAATATATTGGTGGGAAGGAATTTTTGGTGTTTGTGGCATTGTCTTCTATGTAAATGGAAAATCAAAATGAGAAATTAATTAAGAAGATTTGAGACTCGGTGCTTTAAAATGGAATTATTGAAAATCAAAGAAAGGAAAAGAAAGAGAGCTCTTGGCTTCATACCATGAAATTGTACTTCTGTTATTCAAAATAAAATTTATATACAACTTTAGAGGCTACTAGGTACAAATTTGTTGAGACCAATTACATGTTTTTGGAAAAAAAAAAGATTGTTGTTAATTTATGAAATTTATTAGTTTAGCATCTCAGCCAAACCATGAGATCAAAGCTTCCCATTAATTAAACTGTGTTATTAGTTTATACAATTTGCAGTGACAACTCACCATTAGGGTTAGCAAATCTGTAATCATGTAATTGTAAAAGCATCTATTCCAATTACCATCCAAATTTAAATGACCTTGTTACAGAGCCAGAAACAACTCGGCTGGCTGTACAGGCCTTCCCTGATAGCTGATGGTCCCTGCCCATGGCTGATTTTGTTGTGATGTAGCTGAACAGTAGGTTAGCCCTTAGAGATCATTTTTTAATTAGATTTTTTATTGGGAGGGGGGATGAATCCTAACCAGTCACATGTTTGAAGCTTTTTTTCTTTCTACCTATTTGTTTGTTTTTCATTTACCTGCAAAAATTAAAGTCAAGTAAACCAACTGCAATACATATATCCATACATACATACATAATATGTCTATATCAATGAATAGAACCAATTATGATTTCACACTTTGACACCCACCACTTTATTCAAGCAAATTCTCATTTATTTCCTATCTAATGCCCATCTGTTACAAAGTTATTTAATCTTACTGAAATTGCTTTCCGATACTTTGCTTTTTCTTTCTTTTGCAATGCAATTGACTTTGTTCAACTAAAAACAAAACTACTATGAGTCGGCCGACTTGGGTTCAACCCAGCCAGATTGTCTGGTCTACATTTTTGGATTTATCATATCTTTTCCATGTGAAACACAATATGCACAGAAAATCCTTTTATAGTGACAAAATCCAAAATCAACCATGAAGAAGCTCAGAACAAATGAGATGAGTCAAACATAGCTTTCAAATAACAAGGGCATATGGGCCACTTGGTAGGACATGATCAGCTTTAAGAAATGATATTAAATTTGTAATTATATGAGGTGGAAGCTTTAGTTGAAATGGGAAAGTGTTATAAACTAGTCTCATTGATTTTTCGAATATAAATACATTGACACTGGCTAGCCCAATCACTATACCACCATGGAATGCATTAATTCTATCTTAATTGCTTTAAAAATATAGATTTATTGACACTTGTTAGCTCAATTAATACCAATGAAGAATACATCCAATCACCTACAAACAAAACACACACTAAAAATATAAATTTACTGCACTGGTTAGCTCAATTAATACAAACAAAACTCACACTTCAAAAGTTCAAAAAATCAATCAGAATTCCTCCTCCCCCACGTTTCATTCTAGCTGCAGCCCCACCCTCAACTCTGTTTCTCAGCCATAACTATTGTTTAGCTCTTGTCACTTAGTGGGTGTCCTTATTAATCCCTTAGAATTTGATCAATTGATTTGGGTGCCTCCTCCGGTCATTGGTTTTGAATTTGAGAAAACAGAGGATTAGATTTCTTGTTGTCTGCATAAGACCAGAAGAACATTTAGCATTGTTGTTGTTCCACTCGTCATGTATCATTGGCTTCTCTCTTTATTTTAATTCAACCTTTTCTCGTTTATTCTTTTTAGCTCGACTGTAACGCGGTGGATCATGGATGGAGTTTTTGTACGAAGGTTTTTTAAACCAATTCAGAGAACGAATTGACAAAAAAGGTAAAAATAAATAAAAAAGGTCAAAATTGTTTGAACGGTTGGAACAATTAATCACTTGAGTCAGCAGTTTGTTGACCAAAATCAACGATTTTTTGTAAAAATCTGGTTTTGAGAAAAAACGCAATTAATCATCTAATCAATTCCCAGTTTTTCCGATCCAACCATCCGGTCCGATCTGATACATACGCAACGAGGACCTCTGATCTAATTTTATCGGAAGTCGGAAGTTGGAAGTTTGGGTCCAGTGATTCAATAAAATGAGTAGTTGGAGGCTTGAAGCTATAAATGTATTAATATAAGCAACATATGTCAAAGATAAGAAAATTCACTATTAAGGAATCACATTTTAATCTTCTGTTGTCCTAAGTTTTGGTCCAGATGATTTTCAAGGTAGGATCCCATCTGACGTGTCATGTGACATGTGGTCAAGATGTGGATGAGGTGGCAAGTTATGAGGAACAAGGCCTAGCTAGACACGCATCCTATGATTCAGTCTCTCTCTCTCTTTCTCTCTCTCATCTTACACATGTCACTAAACTAGTCTATATAAAATGGAGAAATAGTTATAAACAAAGTTGGTTCGGGTGTTATATTAATTCTAGTTTTATCACAAAAAGTTATTATTAAGTCATTTAATTTGTGATATATAAAATCAAAGTCATTTCATTATAATTAGCTCAAGAGCACATGTCTGCACATGTGTGAAAGTAAAAATAAAAGGGTAAAATTATAGAAAAACATTAAAATATCTAAACAACCAACCTTTGATAACATTGAAATCTCATCTTACTATATTATACAAATATTTTGACCTGACTTTTTTGTCCTTTGTGAAAAGCCAAGGCAAGTGTTGCCATTTATACTGTAAAGGTATAAATTACTTTAGTTATTTTTAATTTAATTAAGTGATAATTTATAATATACGATTATGATTTGATATGAATAGATGGATGTATATCGTCATCATTATGATTTTTTCACCATGAGAGTTTTGGTAAAAATTTTAGTGCCTTTGTCAATCTAACACAACCCTCCTCCTTTATTTGGAATTGGGATTAACAGCAGAAAAGTTCGATGGATTAAATCTGATGAATGTTTTCAATATTATTCAAATTAATGCATATATTAATGATCAAATTATATACTATTTGAATCCTATAAATGAGCAATTGCCTGAGGTCAAAGCTAAAATTAGCTAATCTGATGTCCAGTATGAGCTAAACCCAAGACAATTCAGGCTGCTTGGGCTAGCTTTCTTATGTTTGAAAGGGTTGGTCGTGTTTGTAAATCTTTCCATTCATGTTCTGCATTTCTACCTTTAACTTGGGCATTTTGTTTCAATTAGAGACGTCTATGAGTTGGGTCAAGTGGTGAACCTGCATTGAGGGTCAGGTCAGCCTTAACTTTGTTTCGGGTCAGGTTCGGGTTGAGGTGAATCAATGTTAAACCATGGCCTGTTGATATTGCAGCAATATTGAAATATTTGTAAATGTAAGCTTGATTAAATATAGGTAATAGGTGTACTGTATATGGGACAAGACGGGTCAGGTTCATTTTCTCTGTTTACTTGTTTAGTCGGGTCAATTTGGGTTTGGGCTAAGACAATTTTGTTTTAACCCAACCCTACTTGTTGACATGCTTAATATAATTTAGAAATAAGAACAAAAGGAAAAATGCATCAAATATTTGGCATTCATAAATATACATGTGTATTTTTTACGTGCATGACTTTGATTCTTTTTTATAAATATACATGTTATAAATATACCCTACAGTAAGATATAATAGTGAGTTCATATATCTGGATGCTTAGCATAAATATACAATTGTGGATAGCTAAATGGGGTTAAATGTATTAGAAAATATTAAGGCAGGCCCATTTTGGGTTGAACCAGGCGTAGGTGAGTCTCAAATTATCCGAGGTCTAAATGCAAGAGCCCAAGCCCAACTTTGAGATGAGGTCAAACTAGAAATCTCATACCCAAACTAAGACTAAGCCCAGCCCATTCAAATGTTTGTGTTGAATTGTATTGGGCCCACCAAAGTTGCAGTTCTATGGATCTCTGGACTGGCCTGATGTTTAATTCCTTTTATTTCACAACCCCAATACCCTAGAAATAGGGTATTTGGCGGGTACTTATCATTTTTTTAATGGATTTTGGATTTTATAACCCGTACAATACGATTGGAAGTTGGATGTTGACTTTATTATTACGAGGCATATATAAACTTATATATCAATGTATCAATGTATTATGTTGAATTTAATAATAATTTGAATCGAAGAATAATTGAAATCCAACAATTTTTTAATTTTTTATTATTTCAATCAATACTAATTTTCTGCAATCTTTTAAGGAGGTTTTTCAACTAAGGTTCAAAGTATTGATATGTATTGGCCCGTATCGGCCGATACGTATCATTCTGGCACCTTTCCGATATGCCTCTACAATGAATGTATCGGTGGTCTGACCGATTCAGGGTGTGGCAAAGACCTAAACCGGCTCCCCTGAACCAATTGGCAAAAAAAAACCACCAAAAGGAGTATCGATTCGTTCGATATGCCCATACCGGTGTATCGGGCGTATTGATATTTTGAACCTTGTTTTCAACTAATTAAGGCCTAATTTGATTTGCAATTATGATTCAATCTTTTTCCGTTTGGTTTGCAGCATATTTAGCCATCAAAAGTGGCTGCATCAAAGACATGCAAGAAACCCAAATTGAGTGATTTTCGAGAAACTCTAAATAGAATTTTTATGATTTTTTCTTTATTCATATTCATGCAAAAAGACATGCACACGCCATAACCAAACAATCCAAAAGATATTTCACAGGAACTCCACAACCAAACTCAAAGCATTGTTAATTACCACTTCTTTTGCAGACTATCTTCCATTCATGGGGTTGGTGTATAGTCGGTGGTGAACTAGTAATAGGTTTGGGACTATGCTCATAGTTGTTCTGGTTTAATCTCAATGAATAAATGATAGACAATGTCTTCTCTAAGAAGAAGGCAAAACATTTTTGTTTAAATTTATGTGAAGGATAGTTTTGAGATTTTAAATGTTTCAAATGTCATGTGATATAACAGCAGAGACTAAAGTGTGGGTTTTCGAGAGTTAAGTATTACAATGGCATGTTTTAAAGTTGGGGCACTAAAGTGAGAGTGTGAGACTATCCCCAATGCAATACTAATATGCAATTTATATCAATATATTATATATTGTTATATATAATATTAATTAAGTTGTTTTTATTCACCAAATTTTCAAACCTAAAAACCTAAACCAATAACTAAAGGAGCATTGTACAATGTGAATTATTTTTCTTGTTGCCGGTTCTAAAAACAAATCAAAATCATCTAATTTAAAACAAATTGTTTCTTAAAACAAAAACATAAAAAACAAGCTCTTGGTTGTGCTTGTGTTTTTTTTCTCTTTTCAAAATTGAAAGTGTAAACATATTTTTAATCTAGTTTCAAAAACATGTTTTCATCTAATTATTCAACATCATGTTCCAATGGATCATATAACTTTTATATTAGAAAATTTATTTTATTTTAAAAACCAATACTTTATTGGTGCTAAAAACATGTATTAATTGCTGATATGGGTATTCAAAAAACAAATCTATATTTATATCCATACTATATTAAAAGTGTGAAACTTTTGTTTGTTTGACTAAAATATCCCAACTTTTTAATTTGGTCATTATCTAATTGTAAGGACATAAATGTAATTTGAATAACTTTCTCCTCATTCAAATACCTCTCATAAATTCTTATATTTAAGATATTAACTCCCATTAACATTTTTTGAATCTTTATTTGATTAGAATACCCCTATTTTTGAATTTGGTTCATCTCTAATTGCGAGGTCATAAAATATAATTTGAATTTCTACATTTCTCATCATTCAATTCATTCTCATTAAGTCTTATATTTAGGGCATTAACTCTCATTCTTTCATTGAATCCTATATTAATTAATCATATTAAAGAAAAACGTGTGACAAAGAATAATTGTTTTTATTGATTATAGAAATAAAATACAGATTTAAAACCAACCAAAAAATGGAGTCATTTTCGTGTTTGGTCATGTCATAGTTAAATAATAATAAAAATTAAAAAATTATATATGAAAATACATAGAAATATAAAAAATACAAAAAAAAATTGTAGAAAACATTTAGGCACTACTCTAATATCATATATTCATCATATTAAACAAAAATAAGTGTGACAAATAAGAATAAAAATATAGACATAGGAATATAAAAAAAATGTAGAAACTTTTAGAAAACATATTATTCACTACCATCATTAATTAGGAGTATAACTTGGGCAGGTCCAAACCAAGTCTGATCTGACCCAACTTGAGTTTTTGCATGGGGTGGGCTTGAGTTTTCGAGCTACAAGCTACAGTTGGGCCAACTTGGGTTGACCTAAACTTGGGTTGAGGCCTTGGGTAGCTCAAGCCCAAGCCCAACCAAACCCAACTTAAGCCCACCAAAAAATAAATAAATACATATGTGTGCGCATTATATTTATATAAAATGTCTTTTTTTTTCTAATTATGTACACATGTGTATATCAATATATGTACAAAAGAATGTAAACAAACATTTGTAAATGAAATTCGTACATGTTTTCAATTAATTATATTCTTAAATTGGGTCATAAAGCCTTTTATAAAAGTTGAATACATAAATTATTTAAAACCTAACCAATCCACCCAAGTCCGACTAATCTGACCTGGCCCAACCTGACCTTGGTTGATAAACTTAGGCTTAACCGCGAGTTGAGCTAGGTTTGAGCCCAAAGTTTGCACCTTTAAGGTTAGGCCAAGGTTAACCTTCAACCAACCCAACCCATCTGAGTTGCACCCCTAATCATCATCATCATCATAAAAAATTTTCACATGTAAAACATGTTCACACATACTAATAAAAAGGATAAATTACAAATAAGTACCTTGCACTTTGGGGGTAATAACACTTAGGTACCCTGAACTTTTGAATGCATCACTTAAGTACCCCGAACTTTTAGAAGTATACACAGGTGGCGTTTAATTGCACTTTTTAGACGTCTGAATCTAAAAATGTTGCTTTTTAGATGCCACCTTTGTTTGGTGTTGCATCTGAAATAGGGTTTGAAAACTTTTTTCAAATTTGAAACTTTTAGACTCATGTCTGTCACTTAATGCATTTAGATGCATTTCAAATGTGGCCAAAAGTCAAAAATACCCCTCCCCATTCAACCTATCTTTCTTTTCTTCATACATCTCTCTCTCTCCGCTCTCTCTCTCTCCTCCTTGTCTTCCCGCCACCGTCGCTGCCACTTGCAGTGGTGGCTCTCTCTCTCTCTCTCTCTCTCTCTCTCTCTCTCTCTCTCTCTCTCTCTCTCTCCCTCCCCTGTCTTCCCGCCATAGCCACCACCGCTGCAAATTGTAGTAGCGGCAATTCGGTGAGTAATAATAATATTTTTATTAATTATAAATTATTAATTGTTTTAATATTTTTTATTAATTTACTTGTTTTATTTATTAATTATTAATTATTTTTATTAACTAGTAATTTTTAATTATTTCATTAATTTTTAAAAGTTATTTTAATTTTTATTTGTGTAAAGTAATTATTAAATATTTTATAGTCAATAATTAGTAATTATTAATTTACTATATTTTATTTGTATTGTTTCAATTTTTTTTGAGGTTGAAAAATATTTTTATGAGATAATGCAAATTGAACTCAATATTTCCAAATAGTATGTTCTAGGGGTAAAATAGTAAAAGCAGTAAATTTCATATGGTAAAGGGTTGATCCAACACAAACAAACTTATGGATTTAGGTCCTCTAAAATAGTAAAAACAGTAAATTTCATATGGTAAATAGTTGATCCAACACAAACAAACTTATGGATTCAGGTCCTCTAAAAAGTAGAAAAGCATCTATGCCTCTTTTCATATTTAAGACACTTTTAATATCTTTTTAACTTTTCATATTTGAATTTTCAGAGCTATCAAACGCCACCTTAGGTCTATTCGTAAGTATTCCGTTAGTTAAACATTTTATAGCACCAAAATTACCCTTCTCGTGTCAAGCAGAAGCCTACCCCAGATTTGGACCCAAAGCTACCAAATGATCAAAGCTCTATTGCTCCTCAATTCGACTTCATGCTCTTCTGATTCTAGCTTCATAGGTGGGTTTTCTTCCTTGTATGCGGAGTCTGTCTACAGAACAAGATTGAGGTCACCGAGTTTCATGGCATAGAGACCAAAACCGGTTCGAACTTGTATTCCAGCTTGGTCGGAGAAGCCTCTACAGTACAACGGTCATCATGAGCAGAGAAAATTGCATGTTTTTTATGAAGCTTATCTTCGTCATCACCAAGAGAGAGATTCTCTTCCACAGCAAAAGCCTTCAAAGAACAGAGGTGGTCGTTTCATCAGGACCAAATCGAGAGCATTAAAGATCTACGGTGATCTAAAGGAGGTGAAGCAACCAATCTCGCCAGGAAGACGGCTTGCTGCATTTCTCAATTCTTTACTCATTGCAAGCAATGCGAAGAAGGCAAAATTCTCATCTTTGGCTTGTGGTGGTAGTGGTATGGAAGATACATGTTCGGAGAGTATTTCAAAATCGACACAAGCATCAACATGTTCATCAATGTCATCATTCTCGAGATCGTGTTTAAGCAAAACCCCATCTTCGAGTGGGAAATTGAGCAATTGCATGAAGAGGTCGGTTCAATTCTACCTAGTTAGTGTGATCATGGACAAGGAAGACGATGAGGGCAATGACGCAACGGGCATATATGTTTGTATTTAATTCATCTTATTTAGTCGGTTAAAAAGGAATTGACATCAATTTCTGAGGTGGCACCTACCCCAATTGTACTTTGGACGTAAAAATTCTGACCCTGGGCTAAACCATCATTCTCCAAAAAGGAATTCCTAGGTATCTCATTTAAGCTTTATCTTTTACTGTCAAAAGAATTAGGGAAAAACCCTGATAGGTACCCTGTACTTTAGGCCAAGTGCCAATTTAGTACCCAAACTTTAAAACAATCTAGTACCCGAACTTACATTTTGCGACAATCTAGTACCTACCTACCATTAATGGACTGTCAGTTATGTATATCATGTGACCTCATGTGCGATTTAAGACTTTTAAAATGTCAAAATTACCCTTGGACATTGTTCATCATCTTCTTTCTCAAGAAAATGAAATAGAGCCCAAACACATTGTTCATCATCATCTTTCTTAAGAAAATGAAGATCAAGTTCTGGGAACCCAAATCTCTTTATAGAGGTGAAGCCTCCATCTACCACCTTATCATGTGCGATTAACTGGGTATCTAGGGTTTCCTTCTCGATATCCCAAACGATGCAAGTGGTATCGATGCTCAAAGTCCTGATTTGCTTTGGCTCGGCTTTGTTCTAGTAGGAGGTGAGGGGGTCACAAAAATCGCTGTTTTTGTTGCTATTGAGGAGGCTCTTGAGCTCGACCCAGTTGTCAGAAATGCACCATGCATGGAGAAAGTCACCGGAGGTGACAAGGAGGTTGGGCTTCTGGCATCCTTGTTAAGGAAGAAAATGGTCTTGGTGGATGGGTAAGGGTGTTTCGAAGGAGAGATTTGAGTCTGAGCAAATTTCACTGGTAGAATCATCGAGTTGGATGATTTCAATCCGATTCTGATACTGCTCAAGGAGGCTGGCAATGGCAAGTCTGTACTTCTTGTCGTGGCGGACACTCCAGTTCATGGCGTAGATGTGCCATGGAGCCTCATAAGTGTAAATCTCGAAGCGCTTTTGCTGCTCCTCTGACCTGTCCTGAGTTGGATCTACTCGTCCCCATGGAACGAACGAACTTGATTGATCAGTCATTAATTGCCCGTTGGCCTCTTCCCGTCTTTCGTCTCCATTGTGGATAAGAAGAGGGAGGAGAGCGGGTGAAGTGGAGCTATCTATCAATAATCAATATCAATACCACCAAAAAAAAAGAAAAGAGTATTGACAAATAAAAAATAAAAACAATGAATGAATAAAATATCAAATCAAATGAATAAAATGAACCATTACTTACAGTGACTTTTGATTCAAAAGGATGCTTGTCTTCAATATGCGAACATAGAGAAGCAATATCGTAAGCCTCGTAACAAAACGGGCAGGGAAAATCAGGACGAACCTCCTTTTCAACCTCAAAGTCGTCCTTGCACAATCGATCTAACATCCATCGTCATGGAAGAAAATTCATTTTCTTATAGAAAATAATTGTGCAATGCCTGCATATTCTTCCTGCATATTCAGTGCTGCTCACAGCTCATTACATCTCATCATTTAGTTATTTATTAGTTTTATATTATTCTTTTATTTTATAGGGTGAGGTGGAAAGTTGGTTAGAGACTTTGTTATTTTCTACATCATTCTTTTTTGTCGGCTTGTATATATATGTAGAGAGAAGGACCTTTGTTTTTCATTAGCTTCTGGAATAATATTTTACAGAGCTTTTCCTTCTCTTCATTCTATCTTTGCTCATGGTATCAGAGCAACGATCTAGGGAGAGGTATTGAAGATTTGAAGATGAAGGATTCGTCTTGGTTTTTTGCTTGATTAAGCAATACAACCTTATTGCAGCTACAGTAATGGCTAACGAACAAGAAGTTGTAGTCGAAGGAAATGAAACAAAGGCTGAAACAAGCTTGAAGAAAGATCAAATTGCAGTTAATAATGGAGATCCACTTTTCTTGCACAACTCAGACCATCCAGGTATGGCTTTGGTCACTGCACCTTTAACTGGTAAGAACTTTTTAGCTTGGAGTAGATTTGTTAAAATTGATCTAGGAGCTAAAATGAAGTTGGGACTCATAGATGGGAGTTATAAGGTACTAGAAAAGGATTCACCAATTTATGATCAATGGAATAGGGTTAACTGTATAGTAACCTCCTAGATTTAAAACTCAATATCAAATGACCTAGTAGAAGCTTTCTTATACACTTCTACTGCAAGAGAGCTTTGGTGTGAATTAGGGGAAAGGTATGGAGAGAGTAATGGACCTCTTTACCAAATACAGAGGGAATTTAGTTCCATTACTCAGGGAACGATGATTGTTACACAGTATTATACTAGACTTAAGAAACTTTGGGATGAGTTGACTGTTTTAATGCCAATACTTGAATGCACATGTGGATCTACAAAGGCAGTAGCAGATCTCACATTATTTAATCGTCTAATGCAATTTCTGATGGGGTTGAATGATATTTATGATCACAATAGAAGTCAAATTTTACTAATGGATCCTTTGCCCTCAGTCAATAAAGCATACTCAATGATAACAAGGGTTGAGAAGCAGAAGGAGGTTCAAGTTTCTTATGTGGAACCTAATGAGAATGCAACTATGCTAGCCAGAACACAAATGCCTAGGAAGGATGGAGGAAACAAGGTAAATACAAAGGGAAATGAAGTGACCAAAGAAGAGAAGCAGCAATATTGTACTCACTACCACACTAATGGTCATCTCAAGGAATCATGCTTCAAGCTTATTGGATATCCAGACCGGTACAAGCAACTCATAGACTAGAAGAGAAAGGAGTCAGGGGCAAGAAATGAAATAGGAGGAAAATATGCAACAAACTTGGTGGATACACCATTGGAAATGAACACTGAAACTACTGCAGGAAAAGGACTTGACCAGAATGCAGGGTTTGCAAATTTTATTCAGCAGGAGCTTATTAAACTGACGAAAGGGAAGATGCCTGTAGTTGCGAATATGGGAATTTTGCACATCTTAAAGACTTTGTAGGTACCGTTCTAAATCCTGAACTTAATTTTGCTTTAAATATTGTGGATTTGTTTAGATCAGGAACCTGGATAGTAGACACTAGGGCATCTAATCACATGTGCACAAACTTTTCACTTATACATAAACCAACAATTGTAAGCCACATGACACCTGTATATCTTCCAAATGGAACCATAAACTTAGTGAAACACACTGGAACTGTCCAATTGACCCCAAGAATCTGTCTCACAAATGTTTTGCATATACCTAGCTTTAAATTTAATCTGCTATTAGTTAGTAGAGATGCAAAGAGTGCAAACCAGAAATTTCTTTTTTTACCTACACACTGTTTGCTGCAGGACCGACAGAGTGAAGATGTATTGGCAATGGGAAAATCAGTAGGAAATCTTTTTTCCTAGATACAAAGTCTTTTCTTCCAAGCACTATACATAAATACACATTTCCTTCATGTAATTCTGGTTCATTACCATCTTTACCTTTGCATTGTAATGCAGATACGAATTCAGAAATAAAGTTAAAGGACAAAGCCAACTCTATGTCACTTTGGCATAAGAGGTTTGGCCATGCTTCAGTTAATGTTTTGCAACATTTGAAAATTCTGAATTCTTGCACTAAACAATCTCTATTGCCAAGTGATGTTGCTCCTTTTCTAAACAGCATAGATTGCCATTTCCTACTAGTCATATTCATACAATAAACCTTTTGAATTAGTTCATTTAGACTTGTGGGGACCTTACAAACATGCACCATAGACTGGTTCTCATTATATATTAATAGTAGTGGATGACTACAGCAGGGCAATTTAGACTTTCTTGTTAAAACACAAGAGTCAAGCTTTTCAAACTTTAGTGCAATTTATCATTATGGTTGAAACTCAGTTTGAAACAAAGATAAAATGTTTTCGATCAGACAATGGAACTGAGTTTTTAAGCAATGAATTTCAAAGTCTTTTACTTGAGAAAGGAATTTTACATCAAAAGTCATGTGTATATATCCCTCAACAAAATGGTGTAGTTGGAAAGAAGCATAACCACCTATTGCAAGTTGCAAGGGCACTTATGTTTCAATCAAACTTACCAAGAAATTTTTGGGGATATTCTTTGCTTATGGCAACTTTCATAATTAATAGATTGCCAACTGAGATTCTTAATTGGAAGATACCTTTTGAGGTTTTATATAACAAAGCACTAGAGTATCATATCTTAAAGGTTTTTGGTTGTCTCTGCTATGCAACAAATACTAAACCAGCAAAAGATAAATTTTCAACTAGAGCCTTTAAATGTGTTTTCATAGGCTATCAGCCTGGACAAAAGGCTTACAAAGTGTATGATTTAATTTCCAAACAAGTTTTTACCTCTAGTGATGTCATCTTCTTTCAAAATGTTTTCCCATTTAAACAAGAAACAAATTCCATCTTGCCTTTGCGCATGTCAACTGCTGACAGTGAACATGTATTTGAAGAATCTGTTATTTCAGAACCAATTTCACAGCCTGAACCTTCATCACTTGCGCTTGATCTTACTTCTGATTTGGATTTAGAACTTACTGATCATTCAACACCAGACCAAATATCAGATGTTGAACCTGCAATTGAAATGCTACCACTTCAACCTGATCTAGACCTCCAACAAACCAGACACAGTACTAGGATTAGGAATAAGCCAACCTGGATGAAAGACTTTGTTACTAATCTATCTTTTACTGATCCAACTGCTGCCAATACTTACTCAGAATCACACCCACCAGTTCCAAACACCACCCCTCAGACTTTTCCTTTCATTCACTCACCACCGTTTACATGTGATTACTTGTCCTTTCTAGCAAATGTTACAACTATTCAAGAACCAAAATCTTACAAAGAAGCCAGTGTTAAAGCATAATGGGTGGAGGCAATGAACAAGGAGTTAGAGGCTTTAGAATCAAACCAAACCTGGGATTTGATGCCATTACCTGCAAGGAAGAAACCTATTGGCTCTAAATGGGTCTATAAGGTGAAACTGAAACCAGATGGGACAGTTGACAGATGCAAGGCAAGATTGGTGACCAAAGGGTACAATCAAGTTGCTGAGGTAGATTATTTTGAAAGCTTTTCTCTAGTAGCCAAGTTGGTTACTGTTAGAATTTATTTAGCTGTGGCAACTGCATTTTCTTGGCCAATTCACCAACTAGATATAAATAACGCTTTCTTGCATGGATTTCTCAAAGAAAAAGTTTATATGTGGCCTCCAGAAGGGTATACAAAGGCTAAAGAAGGAGAAATTTGCAAGTTAAGGAGATCTCTTTATGGCTTTAAACTGGCTTCCAGAGAATGGAATTCGGAACTTTGCAAGAAATTGCAAACTTATGGTTTTCTGCAATCACAGCATGATCATTGCCTGTTTACTTTGAAATCTTCCACCTATTTTCTAGCTCTACTTGTGTACGTGGATGATGTTTTAATTACAGGAACTTGTGAAGAGCAGATCTTAGTTGTGAAGAAGTTTTTGGATACTGAATTCACCATCAAAGATCTTGGTCTTGCAAGATACTTCTTGGGAATTGAAAATGCATGCAGTGATACTAGCACTTATATTAATCAGAGAAAATATGCCTTAGATATTGTTACAGATGTTGGATTATTGGGTGCCAAGCCTACTGCAAGTCCTCTGCCTAAAGGCCATAAATTCTCTTCTCAAGCAGGAGATCTTTTACTTGATCCTGACAAATATCGTAGATTGGTGGGAAGATTATTGTATTTGAATCTTACTCGACCGGATTTGACTTATGCAGTTCAACAATTAAGTCAATTCGTTAATTTACCCTGCAAAAGCCATTGGAAAGCCTCTACATGTTGTTAAATACTTAAAGGGCACACTCAGTAAGGGTCTTTTTTTTCCTGTCCAGAATTCTTTCAAGTTACAAGCATTTAGTGATGTTGACTGGGCTTCCTGCATTGACACTCGTCATTCACTCACTGGATTTTGTATTTATCTTGGTCGCTCTCTTATCTCATGGAAAACAAAAAAACAAACCACAATGTCACGTTCTTTACCAGTGGCTAAATACCACAGCATGGCTTCCACAGTCTGTGAGTTGCAATGGATAACTTATGTTCTAAAAGATTTGCAAATTCCACTGCACCTTCCCATTCCTTTGTGGTGTGACAATCAGGCCGCCCTTCATATCATTGCCAACCCCATTTTCCATGAGAGAACCAAACATTTAGAGATTGATTACCACTTGGTTCGCAATCAATTCAAATAGGGATTTGTTAGTCCTCAGCACATCTCTACTAAACAGCAAGCGGCAGACATATTTACCAAAGCTTTAGCTCCTCCTCAATTTCATTTGATGCTGTCCAAGTTGGGCATGATGGATTTCCATCA
Source organism: Nelumbo lutea (assembly GCF_056320005.1). Classification (NCBI taxonomy): domain Eukaryota; kingdom Viridiplantae; phylum Streptophyta; class Magnoliopsida; order Proteales; family Nelumbonaceae; genus Nelumbo; species Nelumbo lutea. The sequence goes on along the minus strand of NC_142686.1, from coordinate 21,098,954 downwards.
TAGTCCAACTTGAGGGGGGATGCACAATACCTGTATATTGTTCCCGCATATTCAATGCTACTCAACTCATTACAACTCATCATTTAGTTAGTTAGTTATTAGTTTTATATTATTCTTTTATTTTATAGAGTGAGGTGTTTAAAGAGTTTGTTATTTTCTACATCATTCTTTTTTGTGGGCTTGTATATATATGTAGAAAGAAGGACCTTTGCTTTTTATTAGCTTATGAAATAATATTTTAAGCTTTTCCTTCTCCTCGTTCTATATTGGCTGGAAAACCAAAAAAATCATACATTTAATGATCAAAACGAAATCAGGATGCCTACCTAACTGAGAGTTCTGATGGCGCTGCAACGTATATTGGCGTTTGGCGGCAGCAAGGCGTGATGTCCAAAGATCGGAATCTATCGAAGACCAGACGTTGGAGACGATTAAACAAATATGTTTTCACTTCTAAACGATCAATAAAAAAAATATAATTTCAAAACCACCTAGTAACGAAAATATACAATCTTTTCAGTTTTCACTTCTCCTCTCTTCCTCTTCTTCTTCTCATATTTTTCTGGTTTTCTTCGTTGATCTATTTCTGGTTTATTTGACTTTTTCTGGTGTTCTTCATCTTCTCCGGCAACGGCACGATTTTTCAACTTCAACTTTTCCAGCGTCTAATTCGAACGTTGATTTCAACTTTTCTGACGACGCATTTGCTTGACATCACCAGCGTGAGGGAGCTGGTTTTCAGAATCTCAGCAAGTGTGAACAGTGGCTACCACTTGCATTGATCGAAAAAGATGACGGGTCATTTTCATAATTTCAATCGAAAATTTATGTATTATATAAAATAGCTGAGGGGTATTTAGACTTTTTTGTCTTCAAACTGATGGTAAATTAACATCGGATACTCGGCCTAAAGTACAAGATACCTATTAAAAATTTTCCCAAAGAATTAAGAATATACACACACAAATTTTGGGTGTCGATTTGCCGAGAATTATGTGTCATTCTACCGGCGGCTATCATTCAATTAATTCCCCTCCCCTCATTCCTAGAAGTTTTTCTCGCCGGCGGTTGGGGTGAGGGGGTTAATTTAGGTAGATGGCCTCAAAAGTAGTAGATAAAAAAACGTTGATCTATGCAGTATGCATTGATTGAGACGAATGTTCTGACGTCCTTCCAAGTTGGAACCTTGGATTTTCAGCTTTTGTAGGCTGAACGAACGTTGGCAATTCCGAACTTCACAAAAGGGGAAATACAAAAATAAGGGAGGGGCGGACCTTGCTTTCTTCTCAGGCGGCGGTAATGGATTCTTCTCCCCACGGTAGCAAAGGTATCTTCTCATGCTGCCGGCTACGGTTACTTCTTGAGCGAAGAGTACGGTTTTTTCTCAGCTCAGGTGGTGACAACGATTTTTTCTTTTCTTGAGCAACAGTGATCCCCATATTGAACAGAACCCTAATTTTACTCAGGATTATTTTTGTCTTTTTCAAATTTTATGATTTAAACAATTTAAAATAATATGACCCTTTGGTAATTCGGGCTATTTTTTATCCTTAATATTAATAAAAAATAATATTTTCACATAATAATCAAAATAGGATAACTTTTATTAGAAAAATATCAAGAAAGCACGGTCGCTCGTCTTCCTCCTCTGCCTCTATATTCATCTACTTCGATGGCACAGGAGGCATTCCCATGGACTGCTCTACCTCTGTATCTAGCTTTGAAGAATTGCACATCTCAACTTTCATTAACGTTGAAATGGAAATACCTATCCATCGAGGCTATTCCCCACTCTATCTTGCGCACCTTAAGAAGAAATTCACTCTATTTTGTGCATCTAAAGAAGAAACCTAGAATACATCAATTGATGAGAACAGAACCACCGATGTTAGAGGAAGTACGACGTACACTGTCTTCCTGATTGGATTTGATGCAATTCCCGCAGCGACAAGAACCGATGTACCATGTTGTCCGCATCTGAAACACAGATCTGTAAACTGTAGGCCATCACCGTGAGGAGGTCCATGAACCTGAAATTTATGATCATCTTTCTTTGCATATGGTACATGATTGTCTAGGAAATGGATTTACACAATTTTGGTTGATAAAATGGTAGGCCATCACCAGAGGACTTACAGGAAGACGATGAACAAGCCTTTATTTGATATTTTCCCAAAAAAATACCTCATTTTGATTATTATATAAAAATATTATTTTTTATTGATATTAATGATAAAAAGTTGCCCTTATTCGCTATTATCCCATTTTACAATAATCTATAACGTGAGTTAATGGTAATGGACCTATTTTGAAAATTCAGAGTAGCTAAGACTCAATTTGGAAAGAGCACAAATACAAATTTATAGAGCACAGAGCATTGAAATTTGTATTATTTTATATGTATTTGCACTGTATATTTTTGTATTTCTACTCCTTCCAAACTAAGTCTCAGTGTTACTACCCCCAAATTACAGATTATTTAGGCTCCATTTGTAGAGTACAAAAACAAATATATACGGCATAAATAAATATAAAATAATACAAAATATAAGATTTTGCCATCTACAAATTTGTATTTGTAATCCTTCCAAACTTGCCATATCTGTAATCTACCCTAATAAAAAAAAACATTAAATCATTAATGTTCTAAAATGCCCCCTGAAATGAGTGCGGTGTCATATATCATGTTGGGAGTGAGTTGAACGTATTTTGTTCGATTCTACCGGTGTGGCTGGTGCTAAAGCTAGCACTATATGCCTCTTAACCCTGCAGTCCTGCTCTTTCATGAATAAAATTTGGTGTCTTTCCACAAAATCATTTTCACTAGTTGGAAAAACCTTATCAAAGTTCCCGACTAGCTGTAAATTTTCTACTTTGGTGTCTTTCCTCAATTTCTGTAAAAGAATACAGAGACCCGAGAACCAATTCCCATCTTTTATATCATTGTCATTAAGCTCCATCCATTTGGTAACAGGAGCATGATTCGACCAGAAAATTATATCAAAAACACAAGCACAGACTGCCCTCGAAAAAATAACCAAACCGCTAAATAAACCGAGAAGCTTCATGTTGCCATTGTAAGATTGCTTACTCCATGTTTTGTCTCTTACATGTGCTGTGAAGCGGGTTACGAACCCTGTACGCAGGCAAGGGCTACAAAGAAAGGAGTACAGTCAACAATGGAGAAAGCTCCACAGTCTAGTTGCAGAGCACACTGATCTACAAGGTTCGGCATTTTGATTTTAGTCCTAGTAAAAGGTTTGAACAGGAAGCCGAGTAGCGCCCAGTTGTTGAGGATTCAACCTAGCCCATTGCAGTTGCTCCCCAGCGAAATGGAGTTTCTTGGATAACCCTCTTCACATCACATGGTGGTATCCAAAGTTCACCATTCTCGTTCGCCTTGGTTGCTAAGGCGCCGGAGTAATAGAAAAAGGAAGGGCAAAGGGGAGAAATGGGTTCCTGAGCTTTGTCTGGATTTGTTGCAGGAAGCAGCAATTGGAAGAAAAAGGAAGAAACGTTTCCCGCCCTTTTTGTAACCTCCTCTCAATTCCGATATGGGTACAGTACACAGACAGAACGTCGCGGTTTTTGATAAACTCGGGACACCCACGTGAAAAGACAAAAGAAGCCCCTGCTCGACCAATAATTAAGGGTCTGCCCGGCTTATGAAAAATGAGAAGTGCCCAACTCCAAAGAGTTTCAGAGAGAGAGAGAGATGGCAGGGTTGCTTGCTTGGGCTGCAGATGTCGTAGGGGGAGGTGGGCAAAGCAACGATGAAGACGAGAAGAATCGATTCCCAGAAGTCGTGTTCACTCCCGAGCAGCAGAAATATATAGAGGAGTTAGACCAGAAAGCTGGTTCTCTCAGACGTACGATCCAGGATCTGCGATTGAGAATCCCTCCTCCTCACATCTCCCAACGCCTTCCACACCTCCATGCTCATACCCTTGCTTCTAATGCGGCTCTTGCCCTCCAATTGAATGCTCACTCCTCCACACGGGAGCAGGTTATTCAACATTTCAGTTGTTTTCTCGCATGGATCTTTGGATACTCTCTCTCGCTAAAATTGTAGACGGATGCTTCTTATATTTTTTGTTCTTCCGTACGATTGTAATGAAGGTGTTTTCTTATGCGGGCCATTCGCAGTTTCGGTTGGGTTTCTTCCATCGATTAATAAAGAACTAAGGGTTCTGCAGAACTTCGTCTCCACTGAATTATGTTGCAGGGTTGCCATGTTTATTAGCACTTTCGTGGATTTTTTTTTTCACTTGGTTTTATTTAATATTTTGGGCAGTTCCTGACTTTGAATCAGATATCATGGGTCGTCGAGCTTTTCTGCGTCTATAATTAGGTTGTTTTATGGGTCGTTTGGGGCTTCATGGTGCATTGATTCGAAAAATTAGGGGAAAACGAATAATTTAGTGAAGGCTAACCAACATGATTTTGTGTTCTTTCCCAATATTAATGCTGTTTTATTACCTACCTAAGTAACCTGAGAAAAGTGCATGAGTTCAAATCAGGTTCAGAATTTGCTGCCTCTTTTGCTTAGCAGTTCTTATTTTTGTACTGCATCAGGTTTTTTTTTTCCACCAACCTGATGCACATATCCTGTCATTATCGGTTTTATTTGTTTTGGATATGTTGCTTTCTATTGATGAAGAGAAGGTTCTGATAGAATGAAGTTCATTTCTCACATTTTTTGTGGTTGTTTCGTAATCTAAAAACAAGTAATTCAAAATTAGTATCATCTACATAAGTAGATATCCACAAAATGTACTTCTACAACTACAAATTAATGGAAAACCTTTTTTTAGCAAAATTAATTGAAAATTTATTCACTCAAAAAGGTACATGAGAAGATATACAATAGCCAGAAAAGGCTGAGGCAGAACTACACAGGCAAAGTACTGTCACTAAACAAATTTTCTGTATGAACCCCAGATTTAGCTAGGCTGTCAGCTACGGTGTTTAGCTCCCTGGGAATCCAAATCAGCTTCACATTCATTGAGTCCAAGACATCTCTAGCTTCAGACAACAAGTGTGCTAGCCTCCAAGGCCCTCCTTCTTTCTCCCTTAGCCTTTTTATTGTATTGGAAGATTCGCCTTCAGTGGTTAGAAAGGACAGGCTCTTATTGTACATAGGCTGACTGCTGGTGTTATTGGCTTTCACTCAGATTTTAATACAATACAATACTTTACCTGTTTCAATAAAAGAAAAAACAATAAGAAAGGAAGAGCTTCTGATTGGAGACCTGGGAGGCTTAGATCTTCTCAAATCAAATTCAAAATTTAAGTATTGAAGAAGAGTATTTACACTTCTACCAAAAAAGAAGAGAATTTACACTGATGGGAGGACTTGGTAGCTCAAAATGACAATCTGGAATTCTGGATTGTTAACGAGAAAAGGAAAAGCTTCTGATACATGGCGGATCATTAAAATTAGTTATAACATCTAGTGAATGTTAGGCCGTTGGTTCTACCTTCTACGTAATATAGTACACCATTATATCCAATTATTAGATGTGGTTCACCTTTTGTATAAACAAATAAGGTTTTATATAAAGGTGCAGTTGCTAAGGTTCATTTTGGTAATCACTTAACCTGATTAACCTGATTATTGATCTTTTGGTATTTTTCATTATGGCTAGGCACAATTAAGAGAGGCTACGCTGCAGGAAGAAAATGCTGCATATGAAAAGGCTATATCAAATTGTGAAAAGAAAATACAGGAGAAGTTGCAGGAAGCAGATCATCTTAAGAGTAAGCTAAAGGTTAGGGACATATAAGTTTTGGAGCTTTTCTTTTTTTATATGCTACCATTGGAGATATTATTATTATGACTTGATGACTTGTGCTATTGAATTCTAAATTTATGTTGTTCTCATTTTCCCTTATGGGTCTTAATGTTTTATTTAGATTCAGGAATGCCTGTTCTGTAATTCTCTTGCTAGAAATGGGTAGCAAGGCATGCCTTATATTCCTAACTGCTAGGGATGAGAGGCTTAAAAGTATGCTGTAAACACAAATTACAACAATTTTCTGTGAACATTATCAGAAAATCACATTTAATCCATTAATACCTGGTATTACCCCCTCCCCCTCATGCATTCAGGAAGCCTATTTTATATATGTAGAAATCTTATAGACATATCATATTTGGATCTATTTTTTTGATAGTAAAGATAGTATTTATAAAAAAAGGCAGAGTACAAGAATAGTGTTGAGAAATCACTGAGAAAACATTGATAATCCCTATAAAATAGCAGTGTTGCACCAACCACCACCTCTCTAGAGTTTTAACAACTACCTGCACTTCTTAATCTCTCTAGCACCCCCAAGAAAAAACACCCAAACTCTTTCCTACTTGGGGATCTCTCTATCTACCACCTTCTTAATCTCAATTTCGTTATTTATGATTTATCTGAACCACTTTGTCCAATGGACAAGCACGTCCTCATCTTCTTGAACAAGCCGTCTCTCCCTTTGTATCTGAGCAAACTTCTAGATTAACCAATTGATTGCTATTTGGTGGTAATGTTCTGAATAACTTCACCCTCCAAATCAGCCTCAAGACACTCCTCGGAAGAATCAGTAATGTTTCCATTCATATTCAAACTCAAATTACCTTCACATGAAATGGTTATTTCATGATTATTTCTTTTACCATGCCCTTATTAATCCCAGAATTTCCTCTCTTAACCAATACCTACCAAGCACTTCTACACACCACATGCAATGATTATTTCATTCACATGTGATGATTATTTCTTGCATGGATCTGCTCCAAAGAACATACCCTTTAGCCTTGAAAAAACTCTGAGATATGTACCAACTACTTCTAGATCCCTTCAATTGCTTGCCAACGTTACTGCAATTTTCCTTCAATGCGGAGTCTCCCCAAATTACTTTTTAAGCTTTTGCAATTGGTAACATCACCTCCATTACTCTGATTTGTTCATTTTATTTGACCTGAACCAACCCTTTTTGAGTCATTCTCCTTGTTACATTACATTTAAACCAATCATACTCTCCTTATCTCTTGAACCTTTACCAAATTTGATTGAAGCTTCACCTTGCTGTTTAGTAGACATAGAGTTATAATCTAACTGACCTTCCTCTGCAACTGAGATGGACCATCTAACTAGTGGGGCTGCAACTTTGTTGGGCTCTAGTTGAGGGTTTGTTAAAATTTGAATGGGCATGGCGACCAACTTGCACCCCACTAACCAATAACCAATTCTGAAATCAACTGGAGAGGGAAGGCTTATGGGAGGAATTAGCAACAATTAGGGGTTTGTGGGAGGGCCCATGGTGCTTGGGGGGTGATTTCAATGTGATTAGGTTCCTACAAGAAACAAATAACCCTAGCCATAGGATTACTTCCAATATGAGAAGATTCAACCTATTTGTGGATTCTAATGAATTGAGAGAGTTGCCCCTTCTACAAGCAAAGTTCAGTTGGTCTAATTTTCAAGAGACACCAATTTGTTGTAAGTTGGATAGATTCCTCTTTTCTGTAGACTGGGAGGAAGGGTGGTGGGAACAATGGGGTTAAAGCAGGAGTTGGAAGAGATTTTGAGAAAAGATTAGATAAGCTGGAGACAGAAATCTAGACGTCATTGGTTAAGGGAAGGTGATGGCAATACAAGCCTTTTCCACTTAGTAGCAAATGGGAGGAAAAGAAGAAATACCATCTCTAAGCTAGAGTGGAATGGGCAAACTCTAACTAGGGAAGAGGATATTGCACAGGCCTTTGTGGATCACTTCAAAGCCATCTTTGCTGGTCAAGGGGGAATTAGAGAATCTTTAGAAAACCTCGTTTGGAGAAGAGGCTCTAGGGCTTTGATGGAAACCATAGAGAAGGCTTTTGAAGTCCAAGAAATTAAGGAAGCAGTATTTTCTATGGAAAGGTCCAAAGCCCTGGGCCTAGATGGTTTTATGATGACTTTTTTTCAAGATTGTTGGGAAACTGTGGGTGTTGATCTAATGGAAATATTTGATAAATTCTTTTAAAGGGACAAATTCAACTTGAGGGAAAACACTACTTTGCCTTGATCCCCAAGAAAGCAGATGCTTCTCATCTAAAAGATTTTAGTCCCATAAGCCTTGTGGGTAGCTGGTAGCATGTATAAAATTGTTTCCAAGGTGTTAGCTAAGAGGATAAAAAAATTCCTTTCCTCTTTAATCTCTCTAAATCAAGGGGCTTTTGTGTTTGGAAGACAAATAATAGACCAAATCCTCATTGCTAATGAGTGTGTGGAGTTTAAAAAAAAGGAGAAAGTAAAAAGGCCTAGTTTGTAAGTTGGACTTGGAGAAAGGCTATGACTTGGTGAACTTAGATTTTCTTCTAGAAGATTTAAGACTAGGAGGTTTTGGAGTAAGATGGTGTAAATAGATAAAGGGTTGTATCTCCTCCTGTCATTATTCCATACTGGTAAAGTGGGAGGTGGTGTCAAAGAGTAGGGATAGCGGAGGCTTAGGGATAGGAAATATTAAACTCGGGAACTTGGCACTGGTGGGTAAATGGTTATGGAGGTTTCCTTTGGAACAAAAAAATTTGTGGCATAATGTAATTGTAAGCATCCATGGCATGGCAGACAACAGATGAGATGCTAGTCTTAATCCTAGGGCATCACGGGCATCTCCTTGGAAAACAATCCACAGCTTGCTACTTTCCTTCCTCTTGTATATTAGGTATGATACTTGTGTTGGCAATAAAGTGCGTTTTTGGGAAGATGTCTGTCTTGGGGATACACTTCTTGAAGACAGATTTCACCTATCTACTCCCTGTCCCTTAACAGAGGGAGAGTGATTTCTTCTGTGCATGCTAATGAGAACTCTTGGGATATAGGATTAAAGATAGGGTCAAGGGTATCTGAAATGGGCCTAGTAGATGATCTCATTGCCCTTCTTAGTAGTGCTTTTTTGGACCTTTCTTGTCGGGACACTGGGAACTAGGATTTGGTCGGTATCCCCTTCTGGCTCTTTTACCTGTGTTTCCCTTTTCTCTACCCTCCTTCAATCCTCATGCCCGGTAGTGTCCTTCCCTACAAAGAAGTTTGGTGTAATCCTATACCTCCAAAAATAAGACTTTTGCTGGGAGGTGGTGCTCCAAAAAATCAATACTATGGATAAATTACAATAAAGGAGGCCGAATCACTGCCTCTCCCTACATTTTTTTTGCCTTTGTTTGGGAAATGGTGAGACAATTGCACATCTTTTACTATCTTGTCCATTTGCTTCTTTTGTTGGAATTGTTTTTCTTTCCTATTTGGCTGTAGGTGGACCCCTCCCCCAGATGTAGTAAGCCTTTTTGACCCAAGTTTCTTCACATTACCAAAGAAAAGGAGTAAAGTGATGTGGAGGGCAACAAGAGCAGCCATCTTTTGGTCTGTATGGGAGGAAAGGAACAACATAATCTTCCAAGGGGTAGAAAGTTCAAAAGAACAAGTCATTGACTGCATAGCCATTAAAGTTTTGCACTGGCTGAAAGTTACTGACTTGTTCAAAGACTTTTCAGTGGATGATATACTAAGGGGGTGGTCAGCAGTGGCAAATTCTTCAACTAGACGGTCTGTGTTTCAGCCTTATTGGATTCCTGAAGCACAACAAAGGGTAAAATTAAACTTTGACGGAAGCTCCTTAGGTAATCCAGGACCCTCTGGAGCTGGGGAAGTCTTCAGGGATGGGGAGGGTGGATTGATGGCACTATATTCTGGTCCCTAGGTGTGGGAGACTCTCTGAGAGCTGAAATTATGGCTCTACTACAAGGCTTGAGATTGGCCAAACAATGGTGGTTTTAGAACTTTGAGGCGGAGGGAAATTCTAAACTGTTAATATGATGGCTGCAGACAAAAAATCTGGGTGTATGGACTTTTAGACACCAAATAAGGGAAATACTTTACTTAGCAAGCGAGACAGGAGTAATTTTCAAATGGGTAGGGAGGTCAGCCAACTCTGTGGCTGATAGTTTGGCAAAGCAGGGGGTCTTCAGGGAGAACTTTTTTTGGGCTGTATTGTAGCTTCAAGAACTTGACAGTGTATGATGATTAATTACTATTTTTAATGAAAGCCACCGTTTTCAATAAAAAAAAAAAAAAAAAAAACTGGAACACACATTTGCTTAATCAGAGTTCAGGATAATAAGAGTTATAGTTATTATCATTTTTAGCTTAGGAGCAGTTTGAGTGACTGCCCTTAAGTTGTGGACTGATTCAAGATCTGGTTATGCCTTAACTTAGCTGAACCATGATATTGCTTAGTTGAACTGGCCTTCTCAGCTGGTTGGACTGTTTAACTAGCATTAACTCACTGATGGTTACATATTTTACTTGACGTTTTGTTTCTGAGGTAATCCTATATCACCATTTTACCAGGTTGTCTCTGGACAGGTTGTGTGTCCATCAGGGTTGAATTGATCCACCCACACACCAGGATGGTCACTGGTCAAGGTTTTAAACAATTAAAGGGGTCCACTCAAAAATTATTTTTGGTACTTAGTATATTCTAGTTTGCTTTTGATATTGATTATTTTTCTATTTGGTTACAGGAAATGGAAATGACAGAGAAGTATTTGAGGTCTGAGTTGGAAAAAATGCAAGCTACATTGGAGACAGACCGTTCTGCTAAATCACCAGTTGATCCAAGTACCACATTGGAAGCTAAAGATGATACAGAGGCTTCAAAGGATATTATATTGGACAAGCTAGAAAATAAGAGAAAAGAGATGGTTGCTATTTCCTTTCTCAGCTTCACTGCAGTAACACTATCTCCCTTTTTTTCTTTTTTCCTTTTACATGTTCTTAGGAGTTAAGCTTTTTTTTTCCCCTTAGAGTTCCATTGAAGAGGGAGTTCAAGACTTGGAGAAAAAATGGGCAATGGTTCAGCATAATTCGTTGAGGCAGCCTTCTCCAGGTAATTTTCTTCATTGAACAATTCTAGTTTCTTTTTATTTATCAAAAAAAAATTCGTTTCTTTTTAAATGTTGTCTTTCTAGAAAATTAATAGGTGGCCCATTGATTAACCATTCAACTTTTATATTGGTAAGTAACAATTCTATTTGTAATTTGGTATTTGGAATTTTGAAATTTCTTTTCATCCCTTCCCCTCAATTTTCCACCGTTTCCGTGCATCATTAAAGTTATATTTTCAGGTGTGATAATTTTTCTTTGCATGCTTTCAATCTTGTTTGGAGATTGAGACTGATATAGGGCATTTGGTGAAGAAACTCTTCCAATTTTTAGAAAGGTAGGGTTTCTTCATGAAGTACCCCATTGAAAGTGGTAGTATTTTGAAAACTCAATTAGGATTTTAGAATCAGGATTGGACGGTTTAGCACCTTTGACTTTTTTATGGTTGATACAAAGGAATGGGGATTGGTACTTGGGCTGGTTTAAAGTCAACCCCAGGCCAATCCTAGGCAACAAGAGCTCCCTAATCCAACCTGAGCATTAATCCTATTCCTGCCCAATCGAAGTCTTAGAAATGCAACCCTCACCCAGCTGAGCAACACTCTCTCCATTTGCATAAAATTAGTTGAGGAAAGGAAAATCAGTTAACCATGCTTTAATAATCATCAGGGAAACAACAAGGGAAAATGTAATTTATATCGAAACCTATCTTATAAATACTCATTCTGGAAGGAGAAAGATACATCAGGCTTTTCAATCATTGAGATCATCTTGCTTTAGCAATGTGTCTTCCAAAAAGGAAAATTTGCAATGGAGATCATTTTGTGAAACACAATTGATGTTTTCAGATTCCCCCACCTCACAAATTTTTATCTGTTTGTACGGTTGGGGGAATCTGACACAATACAAGGAGGTGGCACTGTGTCATAGGTGGGGGTCTTGGAAAGTAAAATCAGAAAGCAATTAAAAATTTGTGAGGTGGGGTAAAGTGAAGATAATACAAAATCTGTAGTCATTTGTACATGTATCCCTTTTGCAACATCCTTGGTGAGACCATTCTTCACCTATTAAACTCCTGTTTATATGCCAAGGGGATATGTAAACAGTTTTTTTGGCTTTATTTGGAAATGGATCCCCTCAGAGGTTCTGACCCTCTTTGAGCCTCATGGTTTTTCCCTGGGAGGAGAAGGGGTTAAATCATGTGAAAGTTTCTGAGAGAAGCAATCTGGTCAATTTGGGAGGGGAGGAATGCCAGAGTCTCTAAATTCCTCTCTCCTATAAACCCAGTTGAGCTTATTATAATCGGGGTAGACCATTAAGTTGTATGAGAGAGGAGCTTAGAGATTTCAGCATTGATGGTGTTGTGAGAGGATGGGCAAATGTTTTGTCTTTACAGACCAGGATTGCTTTTTTTTGACAAGCACAGACCAGGATTGCTTCTCCATTTAGATTCATAAATCTTAATTTTGATGGATGGTTTTCCGAGCAATTCAGGCCCCAATAGCAGGATAGAACTACATCAAAACCCACAGGTGCAAACTACAAAGAAGCAACCCCACTAAAAGATCTCCCTACTCACAGGTTGACCAAAAGACAAAATCAAGATCCAGCAAGACAGCTCCACCTCTGGTACAGGCCCACCTCACAGGATGCCATTTCTTCCCCCTCCTGCCATGGCATCTGCCTCTAGTGCTTTTTGGAATGTGCTATTATTGCTTTACTTTGGAAAATAAAGACAAAAACCTCGATGACCCTGTGTTCCTAGACCATCGGACTTGAACTCTCTCAACCACCTCCTTGAAGTCTAACCAATCACTCCTGAGTTCTGATCATGATAAAACATGGCTTAGCAAATTGCCATAATTCACTCCCAAATGAGACAAGCCTTGCCATATAATCCCAGATCCACAACAACTTGCCTGCTTCACAGGGATCCTTCTTAGATTTTGATACCACTTAAGCATTGCCCAGACTTGAGCTTTCTTTTTTTTTTTGTGTTTTCTGATAGTAAATAAATGAAATTCCATTAAAGTGGAAAGGGGCTTAGTATGGCTTTAGAATCCTTCATTTAATTTCTTGAGGATGCAAAAATGGTGTATTGGGCTACTTGAGGCATAGAATTCGCAATTCCACACATACCCCCCCCCCCCCCCCCCCAACAATACAAAGATTATATCCCAGTCACATAGGACTGAAATTGGAAGGCAGAATAGGATTTCTGTATCCAAACTAGTTGGACAAGGCACTGATGGTGTATTATATCTAAAGTATATCACATTTCAAAGAACCTAGTGTTTTCCACTCAACTTGGCTTAGTCTTGTATACCTAATTGGTCCAGCTTGTGAGGTGCAAAACTAAGCCTAAATTTGTCTTTTGGACAGCTATTACAACTTACCGTGGTTTCTGTGGATTAAACTTTTCGATGACTATTCTCTTCCTCTCTTTTGATCCTGTTGTGTCTCTTCACAACATGGAGAGACATATTTTGTTGGCCTTTTGGTCTAATTTGTGCCTTATCTTTTCACATTGGTGTCATTTGATCTATAAATCCGATGAAGATGACACCTTGCCTTTTCTTTTAGAGATTTTGTAGATTGTGATTTTTCTTGAAGTCTGATGCTGTAACTTATCATTCTTTTACACCAGAAGAACTCTTCCTCTGAAATTTATGGATGCTTCCTTGTATTTTCATGATAATCCATGAACTGATGAATCATTTGCAATGAAAGTTGGTACTTATTGTGTTGATCAGAAAAAAATGTTATTTATTATAATTAGGAGTTTCAGGGCTTTACTTTCTTGCAGCTTACATTATTTTTGGTTGTGCAGCACAGAGGGAAAAGATTTTGGATAAACAGCTTCACAGTCTGATTGAGCAACTAGAAGCAAAGCAAGTAGGTTTTGTCAATTATGAAACTGTAACTATTGAAGGCAACTTTTCTTTTTAAATGAGATTCTTCTTTGCTACTTTTTCCATCTTTAGACACAAGCACAAGGCCTGGTTAGTGAAATCCATCTCAAAGAGCAAGAATTGGAGAGATTGAATGAGTTGTGGAAGAGGGTTGAAAATGGGAATATAGAGGCAAGTAATGCAAGAAACCGTTTTGGAAGAAGCAACTCAGAGAGGGGATCTTCTTCAGATTACATTGTCGATGTTCATTCCGGGCCTTCTTACATGGGTGGTCGAACAGAAAGCCAGCAGAGGCTAATGCTACTCAGATCTGCCTTTATTCTCTATATTTTGGTTCTCCACATTTTGGTCTTCATCAAGATTTCGTTTTAATCTTGCTTAAAGACACCGTTTGCTTCATCCTGGTTGTATGTATTACATTTAATGTATAATTCAATTAAATTCAATGACTTTTATTCCCATTCTTCAACCATAGGTTTTTCTTTTAACGGTTGTTTTGAGGCCACAGAGATGCTGCAATGTTATTTCATTATGTATTCAACTACTTGGCTAACTTTTGATGCATGCATTTTGTATATATTTTGGGAAAAAGTGCAGTAAAGATTATGTTTCACATAAAAATGGTGTGACAGACAGAAAGACCATGCATTAGAGCCATTATCCAATGTGTTGGTCTCGCTTCTGGCTATTTGGGGTCTTGGAAGGGGTTAGACTTAGACATATGAACCTAATAACCCTTGGCATTTTTTTATCAGTGGCTGCTCATAGATGTGAACCCGTTTTCTCATAGTTTGTCAGATATTGGACAATTACACAAAAGTCAATGCGCATGAAAGCATATTCAAGGCATCTAGAATTTTTGTTAGAGCAAGACAACAGACTGCATCAAACTCAAATAAACTTGTCAAGATATCAATACAATGGTCCATAAGTTGCACAATTTAGCATATAAAACTAACATCTGTGAAGTTGCTTTGTCTTTTCGTGGATAAAATAATTAAGGGTCATCAACTAAAATACCCCTACAGTTTATGAATTTACTAAAACCTTCCTTATAATTTGTGTTTTACAAAAATATCCCCTACAGTTTACAACCAATTTACCTAATTGACCTTCCATTGGATGAAAGTGGAAAATGGCAGTTTTAACCACAATATCCATTGAAATAAATTTAATCAAAAGAAATTAAAAACAAAAATATCATTTTTACCCCTATTAAAACATGGACAACCACTATTTTTCTCTATACAACCATGGGTCCATGCTCTTGACATTTTCCACTTAGTTTAGGTGATTATGTTACTATTTTCAGATGGCAAATCAAATAGTTCTTAGTGAAAGGTTGATTAAGTAAATAAGTTGCAAACTATAGGATAAGTTTTAGTAAATCTGTGAAACTATAGGCAGTGTTCTAGTAAATGATCCAATAATTAAATAAACGTTCAAGGTTACTTATCCACCCAACTTCAGCTTCAGCCATTAAAGAACCTACAAGCTCCTTAAAAACTTATTCAGTAGGCTATATTTGGTTTGGTAGAAAATAAGAGAAACTGAAAGTCGAGGGAAAGTTCTTAAAGAATATTGTCATGTGTGCACTTAAAAAATTTTCCTTAAACTTTCTTTCTTATTTTCTATCAAACCAAATGTAGCCTGAAGGACAAAGTAATGGGCTTTTCAGTTCATCCATTTCACACTGAAAAGGCTGTGAAGATGCATGCTTCTGTGTAAACTATGCAACTGTGGAGTAGAAGCATACATTTGCTACACGCCGTAGACTGCAACTATGTAGTATAAATTGCATAACATAGATTATGATAAAACAGTGATTATATGATTGGTAAGATCACTAGAAACTATGGAGTAGAAGAAGCATACTGTGTTTCTGTAGTATATCCCGTGTTACTGAGAGATCGGGTCACTAGCCCACATGTGCATGGGCATACTCTAATTTGCTTTCTTCCGCACCAGATCAAAGCCATCAGCCATTCCGCATGCTTGTTGGCTTGAAATTTCAGACAACAGAAATTGTAGACTTTTTTTTTTTTTTCTGTTTACAGGTCAATGGGTGATAAAAAACTGTAGGGTTCTCAAAAAGGTTATTAGTTAGGCCCCATCTTTTGAAGGACTTGGGAGTGGAACTATGCTGTCAACAAATGTATAGCTTCAGACAAGAATGATCGCTTCTTTGACCCACCAGGTGAGTTGGTTGGAAATGTTTGGCCAAGGAAAAATGCTTGTGTTGGATCACTCTCTGCATTTGTTAGTTAAAATATAAAGAAATCACGTAGAAGATCCCAGAAATCCACTTGAAAGAACATGTTGACATTATCTTAAGTACAAAAGTCAACAATTCGCCAATAGAACAGATAGTAGAAGCCGGTCCATGACGATGTCACAAATGACTGAGGAGGTTTCCTTCTGAGTGGATATCTTGATCAATGGGTTGGTATGCAACGTTATAATAATTTTTAATTGAAAATGATGTGGATGGGTTTGAAAATCTCCCCCATGATACATTTTCTCTGGATGAAGACGAAGAAATAATGCATTTTATTATTCCATTTGGCAGAGAAGAAAGATGAGACAGACGACACAAATGGTGTTAGGTACCCTGTAAAAACTATTGTGTATGGTTTTTGACTTGGGATTAAGAAATCGAAGGAAGAAACGGAATGGTAGTTTTCCAAATTCATTTGAGCTGTAACTGCAAGGCACTGAACTTGTTTCCTTGGGAGAGTGAGAGGAGCAGATAGATGGCTGAGTACATTGTTTGCTTTGTTGTTGAAAAGCTCGCTAATGAACTCATTGAAGAGACAGTTTCCTTGTCAAGAATCCATTGCCAAGTGGAGTGGATTGAGAGGGAACTGAAGAGAATGCAATGTTTCTTAAAAGATGCAAATGCAAAACGGGAGGCAGATGAAAGAGTGAAGAACTGGGTGGCTGATGTAAGAGATGTTGCTTATGATGCAGATGACATTATTGATGGCTTCATATTCAAAGGAAAACATCAAAGGAAGAAAGGTTTGATTAACTTTGTTGAGAGATATTGTTTTGTTTTGAATGAATTGATTGCTCGCCATAGAGTCAATAAAAAGATAGAGGGAATCAAGATGAGGATCCAAGCAATTGCTGAAAGTAGATCAACCTATGGAATTGAAAATATTGGAATAGAACGAATATACTTCGCAAGTAGAAAACTGCATGAGAAGCGAAAATCGTCTCCTTATGTCAATGAAGAGGATATTGTTGGTTTGGAGGAAGATGTAAAGATATTGCAAGCACGGTTATTGGGAGGAGAGTCACGACGGTCTGTGATTTCCATCATCGGAATGGGAGGTTTAGGTAAGACTACTCTTGCTAAGAAAGTTTACAACAGTAGTGATATTAAGAAACATTTTGACTGTTTGGCTTGGGTTTACATCTCTCAAGAACATAGAGTGGAGGAGATTTTGCAGGACATGGGAAAGCGAGTCTTGGGGCTTGGAAAAGTGGAAATGGAGAAAATGATTAAGAAGGAGCTGGAGGAGATGCTGTCAACATTCCTGGAGGATAAAAGGTATTTGGTAGTCATTGATGATATATGGAAAATAGAAGTCTGGAATGATTTACAAGCAATCTTTCCAGATAGAACAAATGGAAGCAGAGTGATGTTTACTACTCGCTTCAAAGGTGTGGCTTTACTTGCTGATCCTAGAAGCCCTCCTCATGAGTTGCACTTTCTAAATGATGAGGAAGGTTGGGTGCTGTTATCAAAGAAGGTATTTGTGCAAAGGAATACTTTGACAAGTTTTCTTCTGTGGTTAGAGGAAATTGGAAAACAAATTGTGAGAAAACACGGGGGTTTACCATTAGCCATATCTGTATTAGGTGGTCTCTTATCCACCAAAGATGAGACCTTTGGTGAGTGGATGAAAGTGTTGCAGAGTGTACATTGGCAGCTAACTAATAGTGCAGAACAATGCTCAGAAATCTTAGCATTAAGTTACAATGAGTTGCCTTTTTATTTGAAGCCATGCTTCCTATATGTAGGCATCTTTCCTGAAGGTTATGAGATCTCTGCAAGGAGGTTGACTTTGTTGTGGATTGCAGAGGGGTTTGTGCAACAAAGAGGTGATGAACCACTGGAGGATGTTGCAGAGGACTATTTGGAAGAGCTTATAGGAAGGAACATGATTCAATTGGCAAAAAGGAAGTACAATGGAAGGGTCAAAACTTCTTGTGTGCACAATCTTCTTCGTGATCTTGCTATGTCAAAATCCAAGATGTCATTCATGGAGGCACCAAAGTTGGATCCATAATTAGAGCTCGTCGACTTGCTGTGCATCTTGGAGTTCCCCCTCTAAATAAAGATACTCATCACTACCGTTCTTTGTTTTGCTTTGACCTTGGTAAGCCCATATTCAGTGAAATTGTCAAATTTAAATTGTTGAGAGTGTTTGACTTGGAGGGTGTGTATATGCCTAAGCTTGATAATGCTTTCGGAAATTTAGTTCATTTGAGTTACTTGGGTTTAAGAGGGACTTGGTTGAAAAAGATTCCATCATTCATCTGCAACCTCTGGAACTTACAAACATTAGATATAAGATCCACCTTGGTCAATCCCATCCCTTGTGAAATTTGGAAGATGGAGCAACTAAGAAACTTGTATCTAAATGAACTCAGTGAAATGAGTGTGCATCCCATTGCTGGTGATTCATTAGTGAATCTCCAGTGATTGCAGGGAATCTTTATAGGTGGAACCAGCTGTATAGAGAATGGTTTGGGCAAGTTGACTAATCTTAGAGAACTTGGAGCATGTGGTGATTTAGAATTGCAAGAAGAGGCCTTGGCGCTGTGGATTGTCAATTTGAATCAACTTGAATGCTTGAAGTTGGAGGCAATATCCAGGGCTGAGGGCAGAACTAGATTCAGAGTTCCAATACCAACGTTGATGCCATTTTCAAATCACATGCATCTCTGCAAGCTAAATTTGAAAGGATTGATGAAGAAGCTACTTGACCCAGATGAATTCCCACCAAACCTTACTGAGCTATCATTGCAAGACTCCTTCTTAATGCAAGATCCCATGGAAACACTGCAGAAGTTAAGGAACCTCAGGATTCTCAAGCTGAAACGATCATCCTATGTGGGAAAGGTAATGATTTTCTCTACTGGAGGGTTTCCTCAACTTCAACTGTTGAAGCTTTCTTTCTTAAATGCATTAGAGGAATGCAGGATCAATGAAGGGGCAATGAGAAATCTTAGACAGTTGGAAGTTATTGAATGCAGACGACTAAAGTTTGTTCCACAAGGATTAAGACCTCTGACTGCACTCTGCGAATTGAAGTTGGGTTATATGCCACATGAATTTGAAATGAAGGCTCAAGAACATGAGGGGAATGTTTGGTATAAAATTCAACATTTATTTCCTCTTTAACTAAATAGCATTACTCTTAGAGGGATTAAGATAGCTTCTCTTTCTTTGAGCACGGGTTAGTGTTTTCTTTCTTTTCTTGTCACACTTTTCTTCATGGAGAAAAACTTCTTGCTTGGCATTTATACAAACTGGGTGCTCATCTGAGAGTTGGATAAATTTGTTGTTTACTAGAATTTCTCAAAAACTTATCTCATCTCATCATCTAAGCCTTATCCCAACTATATGGGACGGATATATGAATCCTGTTTTACCATTCCACTCTGTTTAATGCCATATCCAATTTTTAAACACTTCAGATATAATTATAGGCAATGGGCCCAAACCCATCACAAGATATCTGCTGCTTGAATACAATTGAGATTTGAGAATGCATAAAACCCGCTCTGATGGGGTGAAGAGGGGTAGGTCCAAATCAAAGAAGAATCCAAGATATCTCAATTTGATTCAATATCTAATGGATATGTAAAATATGAATCCAATTTCGATTCATTTGCATATTGGGATATTTGTTTTCGAGTTGGATTCGATTAGAATATCCATAAATATCTATCAAATTAGTATATATATATGTATGTATGTATAGAGAAAAGTATATATTTCCCTATTGAATTAAATCTGACACGTTTGCAGCCATTGATGGGGATTGTACAATGATAGAGCTATCAATGAATTGGGTTATTAGTCAGGATAATCATGTCGAACCTGATTAGATCTGATTATATTTTCATCTTACAACTTGTAACTTGATTTTTGATAGGGTAAATTACAGATAGGTACCCTATACTTTATTTGAGGGTAGTAGCAGATAGGTATATGAACTTTTAATTGCAACACTTGAGTATCCTGGGCTCTCAAAAATAGACACTTGGGTCCATCCATTAATATTCCATCAGTTAAACATTATATAATGTAAAAAATTCTCGTATATTTTTAAGATCATTCTATGAAGTAAACTCTTCACCAGAGAATGCCGTCTTCAGAAAATTTGAATATATTATTTGTTGTCCATGTTAGAATGTCATCATGGGGAGACATTTGGTTACCTGAGAATGATCTCAGAAATACACAAAGGTATTTTTGGCATTATGTGATGTTTAACTGATGGAATACTAATGGATGGACCTAAGTGTCTATTTTTGAAAGTTCAGGATACTCAAGTATTGCAATTGAAAGTTCAAAGTACCTATCTATCACACTATACAGGGTACCTATCTGTAATGCACCCTTTTTGATACTATACCCTAACCTAAAATTGTTTATATGTTGATAAAATAAGTGCTTCTAATCAAAATTATCTTCTATTCTGTATAGGAAATTTATCCTTTCAAACATAAAATAAACAAAAATTACAAAAAAAAAACTTTCTATATTATTAACTATATAATGAATTCAGGTCTTAATCGGTTTGTAAGTTGAAACAACAACGATCAACCCCAACCCAATTATTAATCGGGACATAAACTATAGAACTAGAACTGAACAATTGGTTCAATCGGTTCGACTCTGTCGGGTAGACCCGACCTCTAGTCTCTCAGTGGCGGGTTGGATTTTGCGGCTGTATATACGTCCGAGATTGAGAAGGCACAGAGCTTTCCAGTACAAAATTCTGTTCTCATTTGGGAGGAGGTGCGTACTACGCTCCATTGTATTGTGGGCGATGGCCGGTAGGCCCCGTTTGGAATCATTTTAGTGGCGAGAGAGGCTTGAGACTGTGCGATGGGATTGGGTAAGCCAAAGCCATAAATCTTTTATTCATTGGACGACCAATCGACCAGAGATTCTACAGAAGTCGATTTTCCATCATTATATTATTATTTTTTGATCCTCCCATTTCCATTTTCCAATTTCCATCACACAAGAACTCGATCTTACAGATACCGATCAGCGGATCAGGCTGTTCTGTCTGTTTTTCCTTGAGAGGTGGCGATGGAGATGGCCTTCCGAGCAGCAGCCACGGCAAGGCCTCCTCCTTCTTCCTCTTCTTCCGTTCTCCCATTCGCACCCAGAGCTTCTCTCTCTAAACCAACTCCCAGAACTCAAGTTAGACCCGCTTCGGTATCCTTACCAACAACATCAGCGGCCATCTCTCTCCTAGCACTCTTTACAGCTCCCAATGACGCCAAGGCCTTCAGCTTCTCTAAAGAACAGATCGTTTCCACTCTCACTCAAGTAATTCATGTTCTCGATCTTCAGTTCTTTTACAATTTACAGCATCACTCTACCCGTTTTCTGGGTTTCCTATCAGACCCATCTCATTTTTTGACTGTTTTGAGCTTGTCTGTAGGTGGAGAACACAGTTGACCAGGTACAGGAGGTCAGTTCTGGAGTTCTGGAGTTCTCGCAGCGCGTTCTTCAAGTTGTGATTGATATTCTGAAGCCGGGAGTCGATGTGGCGTTACCAATCTTGCAGAAGGCTGGAGACCAGGCACTGAAGATTGCTGCGCCAGCAATTTCTGAGGCTTCTAAGAAAGCCCAAGATGCAATTCAAAGTTCCGGCATTGACACGGAACCAGTTTTAGGAGCTGCCAAGGTACCCATTTCCTTAACTTGCTCT
Organism: Nelumbo lutea; assembly: GCF_056320005.1. NCBI lineage: Eukaryota > Viridiplantae > Streptophyta > Magnoliopsida > Proteales > Nelumbonaceae > Nelumbo > Nelumbo lutea. Next base: position 21,077,162 of record NC_142686.1, on the reverse strand, counting down.
CAGTTATACTGAGTATGTTAGTGTTGGCTATAGTCTACTAGTACCATGTATGGTCAACCGGAGAGGTGCTTGTTTGAAGGGAAAATGGTGCTCTTGGGAATGCTGGCTCGTTGATCACAAGGGACTGAGTTAAACTCTTTGAATTCAGGGGAAAGAAAGAGTTGGTCAGTTGAACTTCTAGCCATTGTTTCTGTATTGTGTGTAAACTTTGATGAAACATTTTAGCTTTTTATAACATGGTTTACCAATCTGGGATCTGAGAGAGGTGGTCATGTGTAAAAAATGGGGCATCACCAATTTGATTAGTTGAAACTTGAAGCGTGATTTAGATTGGGTTTTATGACAGACAAATCATTTTCAATTAAATTTATTTGTGGAAGGTTTATTCAGAAGCCAATGCATGTTAGCCTAAATATTGATCAGTAATTGGTAGTGAGCAATGTTGTTAGAGTAAATATTGGGATGCAGATACCCTCGACACTCTTCTTGGTTGCTTAAATCTACTACACTTTTGAATGCACATATTAGACAGTTCATACGTATTGGCTGAAGGGGTTCATTTGATTACAGACTGTGGCAGATGCAGCCCAACAAACCACAAAGGTAATTGAAGAGACCAAGCCCATTGCTTCATCAACCATGGAGGCCATCTCAACAGCAGATCCCGTGATAATTGTAGGAACTGCCGGAGTATTATTCCTTACGTACCTCCTCCTTCCTCCCATCTGGTCCTCCATTTCTTTTGGCCTTCGTGGTTACAAAGGTATATCCACTTTTGTCTGAAATTTGCATCTTTTGGTTAAATTAGAAATCAGATTACAAAAGTAGCATTGATGTGCAGTAATTCTACTTTTAGTGTTTAGTACATATATTATGTGTCCTTGTATTAGATTTGCATATTAGGAAACCAATTTTATCATGGCTGGGCTAATCTATGGTGTTTGGTGTTCTCTAGGTGGGCTTACTCCTGCTCAGACTCTTGATATGATATCTACACAGAATTACCTCATGATAGATATTAGGTCGGAGAATGACAAGAGCAAGGCTGGTATTCCTCGCCTTCCCTCGAGTGCTAAAAACAAGTTGATCTCAATTCCGTAAGTGGATCTGTTTTCTTGAGCTTCAATTATTTTCATCATTGTAGTTAGATGTAATGTCCAAAACAGTTCAAAAAAGGGGATTGAGGGACTTCTTATGCTCTGGAGGGTTGCAAAGATTTTTTCATTATTCATTTCTTAGGGGCCACATGCTTATGAGCCTTGGCAGTTGCTATGATCAAGGCATTTGGCAGACTGTATCTTGAGCAATGCCTAGTTAGCCCACTGAGTGCAAATTATGTGACAGGATGAATGATGCAAGATAAGTCCGTGCTGGCTAAGGGCATGATATTCTCTTCATTGTGAATTTGTTTACTGTTATTGGTACCACCTGCATGACAAGTATAATGATATGTTTGATATTATGAATGTTTCAGCTTGGAAGAGCTTCCAAGCAAATTAAGAGGGCTTGTCAGAAACTCAAAGAAAGTAGAAGCTGAAATAGCTGCTCTGAAGATTTCGTACCTCAAGAGAGTTAACAAAGGTTCCAACATCATTATCCTGGACTCGTGAGTTCATTTCTTATCCTTCTAACAACTCATATGTTAAAGATAACTAATGAGTTGAAGTTTTGATTAAATTCAAAATTTAAATTGATTTCTGCTCTGCCATTTTCTGTTAATAAAACTTGAGAAATTTGGTAATCCTGTTAAATTATCAGGTACTCTGATACAGCCAAAATAGTTGCAAGGGCACTAACAAGTCTTAGCTTTAAGAACTGCTGGATTGTGACTGATGGGTTCTCTGGGAGCCGAGGATGGTTACAAAGCCGGTTAGGAACAGAATCATACAATGTATCTTTTGCACAGGTTCTGTCACCTTCTCGTGTCATCCCTGCAGCAGTTAAACGCTTTGGTACTACCAGCTCGACAGTGCTCCAATCAAATCAAAAGTTTCTTCCTGGGAGCTCAAGCAATTGATTTTTTTAATTTTTTATTAAATCAGTAATCTAAGTATGCATTCTTCACCAAAATTATGATCTTTACAGTAATTTCTTGTAATTCTTTGAGGATTATGAATCAATTTGTCTAAGTTGTGTTGTTCTACTAATATTTGTGGCATGGATTTGCTTCCCTATCCGTTCTGCAATTTTGTTCTGGTAGTAGATAATCTGATGGTTGATGTCTCTACAATATAATCTCTCAATGCATTGAAAAGGATAAATTGCATTGAATATTGGGGTTTATGACATTCACTAAGCTCTCGTGTATTGTAGAGGTCTTTAGTACAGTTGCAATTTTCTTCTGGCAAACAGTTTGCTTCACTTTTTGTTCAGGCTATAACTGTTTTCAACATGAAAAAAAAAATCTAAAAGAAGGTTATTCATAATCATTATAGCATCATAGCCTGCTAGTGGAGGTGGTATATACTATCTGATTCTCCATCACTCCATGGACCATGGTTACTTCTATGGCTAGTTCTCCATTACTAAATGGAGGGATACCATGGGTTTATACTTTGCCTACAAATATGGGAACCTTATGAATGCAAAATATTCTCTCGAGCTGCATTCATAAAATGTTCATAACTTATCAATGGGTAACTTGCATGGGATTTCAAATGCCATGTGAAGCTGAAATTCACCATCTTGGCCAGTCTTCTCCTGACAGAAAAGGTTTTGCAAACCAAAGTTGCTTTGAAAAAGACCAGAATAAGCAAGGTTATAGTTTGAGCTTTGGATATGCATGGATGTGATAAGAAACCAAAACATCCTGCAAATCTATTAATAATATTAAATCTGAGGGTCAAGTTACTTTGGATAAAGTATAAACACACATTTTAATTGTTTGTGTTCTTGTGAAGTGTGAATTGTTCGGATGTGCTTAGGAAATGGTGGAAAAATTGAAATATGCATATATACCTAGGAGATCAAAATAAATCGCTTTAATACTAAAAAATAAATAAATTTATTGATCAACTAATTATTTTCTTTCTATTTATTTTCAATTTTTGGTTGAAAGCTTGAAATGGTACCAACAAGAGGAAGTTCCCACAGAAAATTGTGGCACAGAGAGTTTTTTTTTTAAACATCCAACCACAATATCCATGAGTAAGGTGGCATTTGGTAAAATTGAATTCTGATCTTTGAGAAAGCAAAAAGGATCCGAATATAGCTTAGATTCCGAATATCTAGAGTTTGGTTTTTTGCTTTTATGTTCTCTAATTGTAGTTGAACTATTTGAATATATGTTATAATACCTGAAAATAGATTATTTTGCATATTTATCCCTAGTTTTCCCTGGGCTCAGTTTGGAAGAAGTACAAATTTGTATTTGTATTCCTTCCAAACTGAGCCTTAGATTTCGAAGAAAGTAGGGTAAAATGAGAATAATAAAAGATATGGTTACTAATAACATTGGCTCTACTAAACAAGAGAAGCAAAAGAGATGGTGGTTTGAGAGAAAGGTAGGGTTTTAGGAGTCTGAATCTAATCCCAACAAGCCATTATGGTTGTATAAGGGAGGTGTACCCGATGCATGGCTGCAATAGCTTGTCACTTGTCAGGACATTGTTCAGACATGTGTTGGGACCAGGTCCAAATTCAGGCTTAATAAAAGATATAGGCATTTTCTGTTATAGATGTGGTTTCGAGCCCCTCTATCGGTTCTCGCCACCATTTGGACAAGAGTTATTTGATAGTTGCTGACAAAGTGTTTTAATGTGTCAAAATTAAAAATGACCCCTATGGGACCAAAAAAAGGGTAATAAAACTTCGTTTTTAACGAGTTGGATTTGCTCGGAACAAAATTCATTTCCTTCCACCATGACATCTCACTATGATACTAGAACCCACTATAGATAATATGTGCAATATCAATAATGTATTATGTCACCTTGGAAGGTATTTATTAGGAATAGGGGTGTAATCGGATCAAATTCAAATCAGATTAGGTAATATTCAAATTTAAATTCGATTAGAAAATTTGAAATCCAAATTCGATTTGATATCTGACAGATATTGAAAATTAATATCTAAATTCGAATATGATTAAATATTGGAATATTTGATTCGATTAGATTCAAATTTGATTAAATAATTATTTTAGATAATTAATAAATATATAAAATAAATATTTTATTGATATAAAGTATATAAATATATAAATTTTTCATATAACTTAATTATTATATATATAAATTATATAAAATATTTTATATATTATATATAAGAAATAAATAATTGGTCAAATTCGGATATTTATCGAATCAAATCAGGTCATATTCGAATTCAAAACCAATTAACTATTCGATATGAATAGGATATCCGAATTCGACCAATTAGATATTCGAATTATCTGAATTTGATTCGATTATGTCGAATATCGAATTCAAAATCAGATTTTTGAATACCGTTGACACCCCTAATTGAGAACATATCTATTCTTTTTTCTTAGTTCACAAAAGAAAAATGGGCTACTAAGGTTATATTTGGTTCACTGAGCCTCATTCTTTTAATTCTTGTTCAGGATAAGCAGGAAAAGCGGGAATGGGCAAGAATGAATAACACCCTTAACCTTCAACTCAGAAGACCCCTAAGGGATTTGGAAATTTCTGAATTAATAACCTTAATCCAGACCCTTAAAGAAGCTTACATCTCCCCCTCCAAGTCTGACACCCGAATCTGGACCCTACACCCCACTGGCAAATTCTCTTCTAAGTCTATGTTTAAGGCTTTGACTATTGATGATCATCATCCCCCCTTTCCTTTCAAGAAGATCCGGTGCAGCCACATCCCCTCAAGAGTATGTTTCTTTGTCTGGGGAGCTTGCCTCGAGAAAGTTAACACTTGTGATCTCTTGCAAAAAAAGTTTATAGGAAGACTGTTTATCTCCCCTATGTTTGTTTTTTATGCCTATGCGAAGGACAATCAGCATATCACATTTTTCTTCACTGCAAATTCACCAAAAAGATTTGGTTCCATTTTTTGAAAATGGCAGGTTATAGTTGGGCTACACCAAAAGCATGTTAAGGACTTTATACATTAGTGGCAAGGAACATGTCTAATTAAGAGGGGTAAACTTTACTGGCAATCAATGTTATAGTGCTGTGGGGTGTTTGGGATGAAAGAAACAAAAGGCTTTTTGACAATAAATCAAGGTCCTTGGAAGAGTTAATTTCAAACATCTCTTACTTGTGCAACCTCTGGATGGTGAGTTCTAACCTTTTTAGTGTCTCAGTCAATGACCTCAATAGAGATGCTTACCCTTTCTTATTTCTCCCTCACCACCATCAATCACCCTTGAGGTTTCTTGAACCCATCAGTGAAGGTGAGATGATATTAAATTTTGATGGAAGTGCTTTAGGTAATCCTAGATTGGTTGGTATTGGAGAAACATTAAGGGATGGAAGGGGCAACATTTGTTGGACTTTCACCGGTCCAATAGGTGTGGCGGATTCCACAAAGGCTGAAGTAATGGCTGCCCTCACAGGAATCAGAATAATAAAAAGCTTGGGAATTCAAAATATAACAATTGTTGGTGATTTAGCAAATACTATAAAATGGTTAAGAGACAAAGAGGGGGGGCCTTGGAGATTAAGTCACTATTTAGAAGAGGCCAGTGACTCCTTTGGATTGCCTAAATGTAAAGTTAGTTTGGATTCCTAGGGAACACAATCATAGAGCAGATGATTTAGCTAAATGTGGCGTATTCTTAGAGCAGCTATATAGCGACAAGGTTTCTCCATTATAGTTTGAGGGGTTCTTCCCTTGCTTTGTACATCTTCTCATGTGCCTCTTTTTTATTAATGAATCTTGGTTAACTTTTTTCAAAAAAAAAAAAACATTAAAGTATTCTCGACATAGGCTTCATTCTTTTCAGAATGAAAAATCAACCTATAACACAAATTGAGGTGGCATTTAACATGAAAAATAACCATGCCCCATCTTGCTCATTTTTCATTATTTAAAGAAACTTTATGTTGCTAGCCTAAGTCTACAGAGTTGTCACCATAGATGTTTACTAGCGGACTTCCATGGAAACTTATGTTGATGGGCATTGACCATTGGCCATTTGCCGATAAACATCTATGCCAATGATTTTGGAAACCTAGGTCGATAGTTTATGACCATTGACACAGTTTTTTTGAAGAATGAAAATTAGCAACATAAGACACTTGTTAGTTTGAAAAAAAAATCATTTTTTTTTAGGAAAAAAGCATTTGGTTTATAACAATATTTTTTCATTTTGCCCATATTTACCCATTCTTGTCCATTTAAAAATTTCATCTTGGGTAAGAATGAAAAAGAATGAGAGTTAAAGCAAACATCGCCGATCCACTAAAAGCAAATTCAATATCCCCCAAACCCATAACCCCCGAGCGCGGTTGATCCCTAGTTCTCCACTCCAAGCAGGTAGACCAAAGAGCATACCAACTAGAGTCTAGATCTCCTAAACACGTTCCAACCCCTAAAAATATGATCTGACACCGCACGTCTCATTCATGGAGGAATGGGGCCTAGTTTTATGGTGACGTGCAGTGTTAGATGAAGTTGGTAGGGATTGGTACATGTTTTGTTGGTAGGAAATCCTAACTCATATCATTTGGTAGGTTGGTGCTCTTTGAGCTGGTCTATCTTTTCAAACCTCAAAGGCTCAAACGTCGGAGTTCAAATCAGCCCCCCATAAGACTGCCCCCACAATGTCCCACAGCACATCCCTGCCGTGTATTGAGAACATCTCCCGATAATAATACCTAGAATGATGATATCATCATTTGGAAATGTTTCCAAAACAATGAGGAAATGTGTTGTGAGACATTGTAAGAAGCAATTTCGTGGGGGGCTCATTGGGTCTCGTTGCGGGGGCTGATTCGGTATCAACCTTCGGAAGACTGCCCCACAATGTCCCACACCACATCACTGCCGTGTATTGGTGAGACCAAACGTCCATTTAGTGCAAATAAACGAGCCGTAAATACGACCAAATAGACGTCAATTTAGTGCAAACTACACGACGGGATTTTGACAGGTAAGCATTTTTGTTTGGTACTCATGTTATGGGACTAACACGACGGGATTTTGGTCCCGAGTCTCCGCTACAAAGTACAAACATCCGGAGAGCGGAGATCCCACCATCCATCACCGCTGCCACCGGGATTTGACAGGTAAGCATGTGCATCGTCATCTTTGTTCAACCACCCCAATTCCCCAAACCCAATCATTAACCGATTAAAGTAACCTAACGCATTTCATTAATGTTTAGTTGGTGAGACTCGAGACTTGAGAGTGACTATCTATCCTTCCCTCCCTCGAAGGATACTACTACCCATCAGACGATAAAGAGTTGAGATCTTCTGAGTCAGGAAGGACTATTGTTGATTAGATTTGTATTGAGTCATCACACACTGTGTCATAACTCATAACCCACTTCGTCTAAGCTCGACACGAAACAGATTTCAGATTTACGGTTGATACTTGAAGGAAGCCATTTGTTCTAAAGGTGTAAATCGGGCCGTGCGGCAGCCCGTGGCCCGGTACCATAGTCTGCGGGCTGTACTAATCCCAGATCGTGTGGGCCATATTGGGCCTGGTGTTTTAGGTCCATAGGCTGGCATGACATGGCATGACCGGAGAAGCTGTTGTCCGTGGCATGTGGATCCGCATGGCCCAGCCTGGCCCATATATATTTTATACATATTTATATATATATATATATATTATATTATATTTATATAAATTATAATTATATAATAATATATTAATAAAATAAATAATTTTTTAATTTTATTATACTAATTTATTTAATTATTATATATATAAATAATTATATATGCACAATTCATATAAAATTAAAATCTTAAGTTTTTTATCAATTTTTTAAATAAATAACTTTGACCCGATGCGGTCTGACCTGGCCCAAAACTCGATCCATGAGACAGGCCCGTGACCCAAATTTTTTATTGGGGAGGGCCGTGCAAAGGGCCGTGGCGTGTCCACCTTACACCTTTATTGATCCATAACACTGGGACCCATTATCCGTGCTCCTAGCCCTCATCACCTGGGTCACTGGGTGAAAAGTTCCAATCCAACAGTTGTAAGTTATGGAACCTCCGATTGTTCGACCTACTGCTATTGGAATGTTTATCCAAGGATACCATAACCATACTATCTCTGAGTCACGGACTCACGAGCACGACCCTCCCTACTCACTATTCACTACCACCACGCTATATTCCATATTTGTGGTGTGAGATAGATTTGTAAGTTATACAACAAAAGGGTCTGTAAACTTAGCATTTTCTTTATTTCTTTTTGGGGTTTTTACCGTTCAGTCCACCTCTGAAATCCTAACTCCATCATATAGGTGCCAGCTCGGAAGCCAATTCCATTTTTTTTGTAGTTTTGATGTTTTCATCTTCTTGCGTTGTGATGATATACTAGTTCTGTCAGTGTCTGTCTATCCATTCCACCTTCTCTTATTCTCACCGGTTGCTGACACGACCAGAAGTAGAAGAACTCGAACAACAAAAATGGCGATCAAAAGCTTAGATTGCGTTACAGTAGAAGATATCAGGGGGCTTGGGATATCTTCTGATGCTGCAAAGAAGCTCCACGGAGACCTGACTGAAATCCTCCGGGAAAACGCCAATTCAGCTTCAGATACATGGAAGAACATCAGAAAGAGAATTCTGAACCCTAATATACCTTTTGCGTTCCATCAGATGATGTACTACGGATGCTTCAAGGATTTCGGCTCTGATCCTCCTGTTTGGATTCCCGACCAGTAAGCTTGTTCTAAACTCCTAATTATATATATATTTTTAGTTTTTATTTCTTCCTTTATTTGTGTTTTGCGAAGATTTCACGTTGTAGTTGCCATAAAATGGAATTGTAGTCCATGAAGTTATTATTTAATATATAAGTTTTTTGGTTATCTAAAAGAATTCACTGATCAATGTCACTGCTGGGAAAGAAAATGGCATTGGGTTGAAGAAACGAAAAGAAAGATGAGACAATTTGCGTAACTTGTTTACGATGATATAGACGAATTTTATATGCTTCCTTGGGAAACACTTACCCTGTAAGTGCCTTTACCCAGGAAACACTTACCCGGTAAGTGCATTTACCCAGGAAACACTTACCCGAGTTGGTGCATTTACCCTAACTAATTTATCGAAAAGCGAACGGAGCCTAAAAAAATTCAAACAACTCTGCTCATCCTTAATTCTAAACTCTCTTAACTTAAAATGATACACCAAATGGGGTTTTCCAAGCTTCCCCTCAAATTAAGTGGTGTACAAACTCAAAAGATTCTTATGTATACATTTTTAGAGTTTGCGTTACTAATCCCAAAGAGGAACGGATCAATGGAAGCGTTTGAAAGAAAAAGTGTTTCTTTTTAATGTGAAAATTGGGAGTTGAGCATAAAGGATGTATAACCTTTTGTTATGAATTACCTGATATATGGCAGGGAGACTGCGATCTTAACAAATGTTGGTCGTTGTCTAGAGAAACGTGGAAAAGAGTTTCTTGGCTCAAAATATAAGGACCCTATCACAAGCTTCTTGGATTTCCAGGAATTTTCAGTCTCCAACCCTGAGGTATCATTGCTACCATCTTAAATTTTGGCTGATGGTAGTTTTTATATATTTTTATTTCAGTGCCTTTCCATCTTTCTAGGTTTACTGGAAAATGGTATTAGATGAAATGAACATATCATTTTCTGTACCCCCATCATGTATTTTGTATGAGCATACCTCCGAGGGAGGTTATTTGTCTTACCCTGGAGGTCAATGGTTACCGGGAGCAATTCTAAATTGTGCGGAAAATTGCTTAAATCTGAATGGAAAGAGGAGCTTAAATGATACAATGATCATATGGCGTGATGAAGGAGATGACAATCTACCTGTGAAACATATGACGCTTAAGCAACTCCGTTCAGAGGTCTGGTATGTTATGTTCTATTCTTCTTACCATAATTTAATTATCTGACAGTCTTTATGTTCTTTAATGGGATGTTTTTACAATTATAATCTGAAGAATTACATATCTATGCATGGGCAGACACTTGATTCACTCATTGAAAAAATAAAAACTGGTTGAATTTAGTTTGAAATGATTTTATCTGCAACCATAATCTTTGAAGTTCTGTCATATGATAAATAGATGGATATCGTTTAATTTTTCATTCTAGGCAACTTTTGTTAATGAATTAAATTATAGAAAAATCACTGGTTGAATTTTTATTCAGTCTGACTGGGTTAACACAAGATTATGTGGCATCTATCTTTCTCATACACCATTTCTTTTCATGGTTAGTTGTCTTGGACTATTGGAGCTTGAAAATTCATGATCTAGTGGTCAATTTTGAATCTATCAGGTTTTAGCTTGTCAAATCATGATCTTAATAAAAGCGGTACAAATTTAAATAGAAAAAGATGAATAAGACAGTGGGTTTTATGGTGAATATATGGCTGACAGTTTAGTTTAATAAAGGATAGGTTTCAGGGTTTCAGTTAATGATACATGTTGAGGAAGGGAGAGGGAAAGAGATATGAGAACAAACAAAATTTTGACTAACTTTACATTGCTTAAAAAATGTTGAAAATAATTAGAACTGCTCAAGCAACAAATCAAGTATGCTTTGGGTGTACTAGTAACTCTTTAGTCTATTCATAACTGACCTGATTCTGATTTTGTTGTATCCATCTTTCATGATTGGAAGATGGTAGTAGTGGATTTTTTTAGTTTATTTTTATCATTTTGTAGTTATATAATCCATATCCAAATGTGGCCTACATGTTCATAAACTTAAACAAATGTTTTTACTTTAGTGATACATGTAGAAATGAACCAGATTGATGAACTCCATTCTGCAGTCCTTTAATTGCTTTGCACAAGTTTTCTTTTTCTTTCTTTCTTTCTATTTTTTTGAAAAAGGTAATGCTTATAGAAGAATAAAGAGGATTGCAATACAATATGGTCTGCCTCCAAGGGCACCTTTAGCTCTATAGGGTGAGAAAGATAAGTCCCAAGGATCAAACCGTGAAACAGACATGATAAGGTACATCAAGAGAAATTCCCCTGTTACATCCTGAACAAATTATTACCAGATAGGAAAAATTGAGCAGAACAATTACTACAAACATTTTCCACCGAGACCTAAGAAGATAGCCTCCACATAGCTTCTCATCTGCTGCAAAAAACTCTTAGATATCTTTGTTAAATGCTAAGTTTGTTAGAAGATGATTTAACAGATGACGAACCTCTGAAATATTTAACACTCTTAAATTCTTCAAACTTTGGTCTGGTTGAATATATTTTGATGTGCTATATTGTAGGTTGGTTGCATATGCACTTGATACACTGGGCTTGGCTAAAGGATCTGCAATTGCAATAGACATGCCAATGAATGTTACTGCCGTTGTCATCTATCTAGCTATTGTTTTGGCAGGCTATATTGTTGTATCCATTGCAGATAGCTTTGCCCCTCTTGAAATATCAACACGACTCAAAATATCTAATGCAAAAGCAATCTTTACCCAGGTATTCTTTTTGAAATTTACTCAATTTTTTTTTTAAATTTTAATGTAGTACAGTGAATGAACAAATCTGCAAGTTTCCTGTCCCGCATTTTTTATTAGTAACTGTTAAGTGCTAACTTTTAAGGATTAACACCCCCCCCTCAACAGAAAAAAAAGAAAAGAAAAGAAAAGAAAAGGAAAGAGTTGTATAGAAAACATGCCAAACATCCCTTACAAAGCTACTATCCTTTGATTGTTCACAGAAAGAGTTTCAAGAGAAAAAAGTCCTGTAATTTCTTCCTTCAAAATATTTATGTATACTCATCTGTGAAAGTACTTTTCCAACAACTTTTTGAAATAATACATCAGCTGAACACAGTTGATTGCAGAAGATTCTTCCTTTCTTTCTTGCCAGATGACCCAGAAAATAGCTGCCAGGATCAATTCCACACAACTTTCCCTTTTTGAGTCAAGCCTTCCTGGTGCCAACCATCTAACCCTATAACTGAGAATGCATTATGATCAATACATTCTCTATTTTTGCTTCAAATAGTGTATCTGTATGCTCCTCTTTCGAAGGCCCCCTTGGTAGAAAATGCCTACCCCTAGCTAACTTGGGGGATGATGGTAATTCATGATCCAAAAAATGGAACCCGAACAAATGGAAATCAAGGGCAATCACGTTCAAGGACAGGAATTTTCTAAGATGAACTTGCCCCTGTAATTTCTGTTTAAGAATGCTGAGTTCAGTTTGAAATTGATTGTTTTCAGGCGTACAATTTTTCATGAAGGAATATAACGAGTGACATTGTAGCCATGACATTGGTTTTATAATTCAACATCTTATGGATAGAAGTTCTTATATCTATTATTCTTTGTGAATTTAGAAATGCTTCTATCTAGATACTCATTTAAAAATGTAACATGTTATTTGTTTTAAAAGAAAATATATATCGGCCTAACCATTTTCACCCTAAATATTTTTCTCCCTCAGGATGTTATTATCCGTGGTGACAAAATACTACCTTTGTATAGGTGATGTTCATATTACACTTTTCAAGGAGCTATTCTATTTTATTTTCTGGCTTATGACTGTATCTTGCTCAGGTGTGCTTTGCAATAATGCAGTCGGGTTGTTGATGCTCAAGCACCTCTAGCAATTGTTGTCCCTAGTAGAGGTTCTAGCTTAAAAATGGAATTGCGTGGCTGTGACATGTCTTGGCATGCATTTCTAGAAAGAGTAGAACATTTCGAGTATGTTCTTTCTTATGAGTATATTTTATTTTTAATTTTTTTCTCCCATTTATACCTACATTCAAATTTTCATGTTGTTCCAGTGTATCCATCAAATCAGATACTTGTTCCTCTACGTTGATGTTATAATTGATGCTTAGAAGCATTGACTAGTTGTGTTTAGGAGTTTGCTATTTGAAATGAAAGGTCAAGGTCAGAAAAATTTGGGAAAACCAGGATAATTGGCTGATGAAAAATTCATTTAGAGATTGTTTGTGATGAAGTTATCAGTATTTTTTGTAATATATTAATGTTTTGAGAATAAACCAAAGGCAAGAGCAATGGACTTTCTCTTTCTTTGTGTGCGTGCCTTCATGTGTATGCATGCGTTAGTTAATTCTGCTAAACAGTAATTAAACCAAAGGCAAGAGCATTATGTTGAACAACTTGATGGTTTGACGAAGTTAGTTAAACTTTTCTCAACTTGGAAAATTTTGATTGTTCAAACAGTGAAACTTTAGTTCTCCGAAACTTTAGTTCTCATTTGTAAATAATATTTTATGGAAATCATGAAGTAGATATTTATCCTGAGATTTTAATTGCACTTTTCCTGTCAAAATTGCAGAAAAGATGAATTTTCTGTGGTACAACAACCTGTAGATGCATTCACAAACATACTGTTTTCATCTGGAACTACAGGTAACTTGCACTTTTCTGTCTTAAGTTTTTTTTTTTTTTGACGGCAGATCTCTCTTTTTACTTTGTCATATAGTTGTTCTTTTTTTTTGTTCTGTATTATCCATCCCCGCTGTACAGTCTTTCAACGTAAATGGGCTGATTGGATATTTTGACTTGTTTTGATTAATACATTATATTACCTTACTTTTTTCAAGAAAAAAAGTTCCACTCTGCATGTTGTCATCATACATTGAACTACAGTCTTTACCTCGATAGCTGACATCCTTGATGCCCGTATGAATAGAGCGGTCAAATTGAATCTTTTAAGAGGTTTCCAGGTGGGTCGTGATGACATCCTAATCTTTCATCTCCAGTATGCTGATGATACCATCTTTATTGAAAACTGGGATTATCTCCATGATTTCAAGCACTTACCAAAGTGCTTTGAAGCAGTGGAAGAGCTGAGGACAAATTTATACAAGACCAGCATTATTGGAATTAACACCCCCCTGCAAGTAGTGGAAGAATTAAAAGAGGCTCTGGGTTGCAGAATCTAATCTTGGCCGATTAAGTACTTTGGACTCCCTCTTGGTGGAAACCCAAAATCTTCTAGTTTTTGGGATGCAGTTATTGAGAAGTGTGAGAAGCAGCTTGGAATTTGGAAAAGGAATTATATTTCAAAAGGCTGATAAAAAAATTACATTTCAAAAGGTGGTATGTTGACTTTGATCAAGGATACACTTTCCAATTTTCCCACCTATTTTCTCTCGGTGTTAAGATCCCAGCAAAGGCGAGGAAGAGAATTGAAAAGCTGCAGTGAGGTGTTTTCTGGGAAGGAGGGGAGAAAAGTGATCATTCAGTCAATTGGGAAACTGTGTTCAAAAATAAGAAGGAAGGTGGTTTGGGTCTGGAACACATCTTTGAAAGAAATAAAGCACTTCTTGGCAAATGGATTTGGAGATTTAAGAATGATTACACCTCTCTCTAGGCCTCTTTTATTTGCAGCAAATATGGTCAAAACATCTTGGACAGGAGCAACTCTCCTCCTTTATCTGGGTTCACGGCCTCTAACCCTTGGAAAGCTATTATTCAAACCCTTGACTTCTTCTCTCTTTTTTGAGATTTAATCTTGGCAATGGTAATCAAATCAGATTTTGGTTAGAACTTTAGTGGGGCCGAAAACCCGTTAGTGAAACTTTTCCTTATTTAGATTATCTCAAGCCTCGAGATAAATCAGACCCTACCATCAGCTGCAGTAACATGGGCCTCTCTTTTAGCTTTAACTTTCGTAGAGCCCTTAAGGACTCCTTAAGGACTCAGAAACCCGTGAAGCTTCTTTTTTACTTTCACTTCTTTCCGATGTCTTCATCTCACCCTCCTCCCCTGATAAGCTTGTTTGGTCCTTGATTCTTAATGGATCCTTCACCACAAAGTCCTTTTTCCTTAAGCTAATAGCCAATCCTTCCTCCTCTCCCTTTCCGGACAAAAGAATCTGATCTCCACCGTTTAAAGCCTCCTTTATTTGGGCGACTGCCCATGGAAAATTAAATACCTGTGATATCCTCCAGAAGAATAAGTTTGGAAGACTCAGCATCTCTCCCGATGTTTGTATTTTATGCCTGAGTGATGGGGAATCCATAGGCCATCTTATTAATTGCCAGGTAACTAGAAAGCTATTCCCCATGCAGTCATGTGGGATTTATGGGAAGAACGCAATAGGGGAAATCTATCAAAAAAAAAAAAAAGAATGCAATAGGGGAATCCTTGAGGACAGAATCTCCCCACAAGAGACAATTGGAGATCATTGCCATTCTTTGATTATCCCTGTGGATGATGTACAACATGGTCTTTGATGGTCCAAATAGAGGAGAAGTGCAGATAAACTAGCTTGATCTGCTTCTCATGTCCCCAAATCAAGGCAAGACAGAGATTTCATTCTGAATTTTGATGGGAGTTTTAGAAGAGTCCTAGATGCCCCTGTGGCTGCAAGAATTTAGGGCCTTTTGAGAAGACTCAGTAGTGACCAGTTTTGGGTTTACAGTGGCCCAACCTCCTCTATAGATGCAACGAATGCTAAGGTTCGTGCTCTTTTAGAAGGTCATAGCATTGCAAAAGCCCAGTAGTTCACTTCTCTTGCAGTAGAAAGGGACTCACAAATGTCATATGTGAACTGAATTGAGAGCAAGAAGAAAACAGAATTAGGGGTGTCAAGAATAGTCAACCCCCACCCCAAAGAGTCTCTTTTATATTAAAGAGATAAAAGTTTTGTACAGTTACAAGAATGCCCTTACAGGGCTGAAAGATAAAAAGAACAAATAAAATAATAAGAATACGATACTGTACAACAAGGACTACTCTAATAGTGTACATCAAGGTATATCTTCACACTCCCCCTCAAACTGATGCATACAAAGAATGAGGTGTTGACTTTTAGTCATGGCCTTGGTGAAGATGTCGGCAATCTGCATGTGAGAGGCTACATGAGGAAGAGATATAGAGCCTGCAACAAGAAGGTCTTTAATAATGTGACAATCCACCTTGATATGTTTAGTCCTCTCATGAAAGATTGGATTAGATGTGATCTTGATAGCGCTGGTGTTGTAGGCATATAGAGGGATATGAGTAGGAAGAGGAGTACCAAGATCCATGAAAAGAGACTTCAGCCAAACAATCTCGCTACATGCAGAAGACATAGTTCTATACTCGGCTTCAGTAGAAGACTTAGAGACAGTTTGTTGTTTCTTGCACTTCCAGGATATGAGAGAGTCACCCATGAAGACGCACCACCCAGTAATGGATCGGCGAGTGTTAGGGCAACCAGTCTAATCAACATCAGCATAAACCCTCAACTGTATGGATGATGAGGAAGAGAAAAACAGTCCCTGAGAGATTGTCTTTAACATAACGGATGATGTGGTGAAAGCAGTCATGAGGTTGCTGCGGGGCAGAGACAAATTGATTGACGACCTGAACAACATGTGAAATATCAGGCCTGGTCATAGTAAGATGGATTAAAGAGCCAACAAGCTGACGGTACAAGGTAGCATCAGGAAGGATGAGGCCTTCGGATTTAGATAGCTTGACATTCAGCTCTAGGGGGGTATCAACATGTTTCTCATCAGTGAGTCTATCTAATTTGACAAGATTGGAGGCATATTTTTGTTGACAAATAAAATACCCTCGATTGCTATGATGAACCTCCAAACCTAGGAAGTAAGTAAGAGGACCCAGGTCCTTCATGTGAAATGAGTTATGAAGTAAGGACTTCAGCTCACAAATGCCGTCATGATCATCCCCAGTTAGAAGCATGTCATCAACATACAATAGGAGGCTAGTGATACCCTGGGGTCTTCACTTAACAAAGAGGGAGTAGTCAGAGGAACTTTGATTATACCCAGCTGCAACAACAATATCCTAGAAGCACTCAAACCAAGCCCTGAGTGCTTGCTTCAGACCATATAGAGACTTCTTTAGGCGACAAACACGTGAAGGATCACTGCAATATCTAGGCGGAGGTTTCATGTAGACTCTCCTTCAGTTCACCACGAAGAAAAGCATTCTTCACATCTAGTTGGTAAATAGTTCGATAATGAACAACAGATATGGCCATAAGAGTCCAAACTGTGGTGATCTTAGCAACTGGGGCAAATGTTTCTTCATAATCAATCCCATATTCCTAACTGTATCCTTGGGCAACTAACCGGGCCTTATATCGATCAAGGGAACCATCTGACTTCCGTTTGATCGTATAGACCGAACGACTTCCAACAATAGAAGCATCTGGAGGAGCTGGCACAAGATCCCAAGCATCATTCTCATGGAGGGCTTGAATTTCGACATCCATGGCTTCTTTCCACTGAGAACTTCTAATGGCTTGCTGATAAGATCTAGGGATATCTATGGAAGAAAGTACAACAGAAAATGAACTATGGTTTGAAGGAAAACCATAACAGTTCGGGGATCGAGAAATACGGGTAGAATGATGAAGTGGAATAACGGAACTACTATCTGAAATAGGAGGATCTTGGGTTAAGGTATCACTTATACAGGATATCGGAGATGGATGCTCTAGACCGGGTGGAAGGGGGGTTGTAGGCGCAGGAGCTGGGACACGTAGCCGCTTGCGGGTGAAGACGAGAAAATCTCTCTCAATTGAGGAAGTAGTAGTGTCATCTGAGTCAAAGTCCTGCAAAATAGAGATGGAAGGAGCAGACAATCTAGCAACCCCAACAAAGAAGGAGATATGTTAAAGAAACACCATTCTGGGAAATTCGAATACGGCGGATAGTAGGATCATGGCACAAAAATCCTTTGTGGTCAGGACTATATCCCACAAAGGCACACATAGCAAACTGAGCAATTAATTTAGATCGTTCACGAACAAGAAGATGAACAAAACAAGGACAACCAAAAACATGAAGACTAGAGAAATCTGGGGGATGACCAAAAGGTTTTTGGAAGGGAGAAGTGTTGCCTAGAACAAAGGAGAGAAGAAAATTTGATCAAATACACGGATGTACTGGCTTCTTCTATCGAAAACGAAGTTGGAGTATGAGACTCCTGTAGTAATGTCTGCACAACACCGAGAATATGTCCTTTCTTCCGTTCAGCCACACCATTCTGTTGTGGAGTGTCTGGGCAGCTGCGCTGAGACTGAATTCCATAACTCAAGTAGGCCAGAAAGTCTTCGTCTCTATATTCTCCCCGTGAATCTGAGCGGAGGATAGTCACATCACACTTGAATCGATTTTGCACCATAGTATGAAATAATTTAAATGCACCAAAGACTTCTGATTTGTGTCGCAGAAAATAAATCCAAGTATATCTAGTACAATCATCTATAAATAATACAAAATATTTGTATCCCAATCGTGAAGTAATAGAAACAGACCAAACATCACTATATATTATCTCAAAAGAGTTTAGTGGTATGTTCAAATGTATGAAGAAATGGTAAAACATGACTTTTACTCAAACAACACGTAGTGCAAGAAACACCAAAAGTATGAACAGGAGGAATTTTATTCTTAATCAAACTAGAGTCAAACAAAAATTTTAATTTTTGGGAATATGGATGACCCAACCGTTTATGCCATAAATTTTTTTTTTGATGAATGAGGAAATTTATTAATTCAGAAAAAAAAACCACTGAAGAGGCACGAGCTGTTACCTCTTCAGAAAAGTATTACATCAAAATAAAACAGAATTAACCATAAATGAAATTACAAAGCAGCCCAAAATAGCTTCTCCCTTGTAGCCCCCTGCTTAGCTAACCCATCCGCTAAGGTGTTTGTTGATCTTCCCACCCATAGAGAGGTAACAGTTATATTTCTTATAAGCCAGTTTACTCTCCTTAATAAATCTCTGTGTTGCCACATGGCTGAAGCTGGGTCTTTCAACCATCCCACCATAATTTGAGAGTCTCCTTCAACTACCAAGTGCTGAACCCCTAATTGTTCTGCAGTCTGAATACCTTGTACCACCGCTAAAATTTCAG
This sequence comes from Nelumbo lutea, assembly GCF_056320005.1. Lineage (NCBI taxonomy): Eukaryota > Viridiplantae > Streptophyta > Magnoliopsida > Proteales > Nelumbonaceae > Nelumbo > Nelumbo lutea. Next base: position 21,058,193 of record NC_142686.1, on the reverse strand, counting down.
CTCTATTAGAGTCTCCTATTCCCACGGGGACTGAGAACAAGGCTAATATGTTGCTCTCCATGTCTCTCAGCACCCCTCCTATCCCCGATGTGCCTGGGTTTCCTTGGCTGCTGCCATCAAAGTTCAGCTTTACCCATCCTTCAGGCGGAGGGGTCCACACTACAGATTCCCTGTCCTTCCTTGTATGGCTATTAACCACCACTACCCAGTTTCTCCAAATATCATCAAAAGAAAAGGTATGAAAGAAGTCCAAAGTTCTCAACCAGTGAATGGCCCGAGTCAAGATACAATCCTCAACAGCCTGAATGGTTCTTTCTTTTTCTTTGAAAATCCTTGCGTTTCTTTCTTCCCAAATTGTCCACAATGCAGCTGCTCTAACACATCCCCACATCAATTTTCCTTTTTTTGTAGGCTACACAAAAAATGAGGGAGTGAACAGTTGGCTTAAGTCTGTGGACGGATTCCACCTACACCCAAATAAAGAGAAAATCCAACTCCAAATAGCTCTAGAAAAGGAACAAGATACAAGTAGGTGGGAGCAATCCTCACCACTAGCCCTGCAAAGTACACACCAGTTAGGGGATAAACACATGAAAGGCCTTTTCCTCTGCAAGAAATCCAAGGTATTAATCTTTCTATAAAACACCTCCCAGCAGAAAATTATGCCATAAATCCCAAATATTATTTCTATAACTCACCAGAGAATCAGACAAAGAAGAACTAAGTAAAGTTGAGGATGCTCCTGATTGAGATTTCTCAAACTCTAGCGCAAACAGACGGCCCAACTTACGCCCCTTCCCTTTCACCTTCCTATTGTACCGGTCCTGTATCAAGCAACCATCATGAGAAAAGGTGAGAACATTTCCTTCATCAACAAGTTGGCCAATAGAAATCAGATTAGTAGTAAGGTTGGGTACTAAGAAGGTTTTAGAGAGAGGAAAAGATCTGGTTGGTGACAGTTGAAGGGACAAATCATTGCTACCAATGATGTCTAACTTTTAACCATTGGCATTAATAATATGTTTATGGTGAGTTTCAGTGGAAGGATTTGGGTGATTGAGGTAGGCTCTTGTCATATGGTTGGTGGCACCTGAATCTATAATCCAAGCATGTGAAGGGGAAGAACAATATGCAGAGAACTTACTAGACAAGCCAATAGCAGAGAAAGTAGAAGAAATAGCAGAAGATACCAATTGCTGAACCTTTTCTTCATCCATGACACCTGTTGAATCACCTTTCACTGAAGAATCACCCTTGGTGGATACATTGTCTGTTGCTTGTCCATCTGTTGCTTGATAGGCCCGGGGCTGAGTCTTTTCTGAGAACCCTTAGCTGGTCAGACTGGACAGCCTAGAATGATGTGACCATGTTGCTTGCAATAGGTGCACACATTCTTCTTCTTACAGTGAGATGCAATGTGTCCAAAATCCTTACACTCATAGCATTGGGTTTTGGAGAAGTCCTTGGAGATTGGCTTCTTACCCCCATGAGCAACAAAGGTTGTTTCAGCCCCAACTTCAGCCATCTTCCCATCAAACCCGACTACAGTGAGAAGTCTAGTTTCTTCCCTCAGAAGCTCCCCTAAAATAGAATCCATATATGGAAGTGTTCCCCTACTTAGAATGTTGGGCCTGATTATCTCATATTTAGGTCTAAGTCTCATCAAGAACTGAGTCACCTTTCTCTTCTCAAAGTGCTTCTAAAGATATTTCACACACTCTACTGGATCCGAGGGTTCAATGTGAACAGTCTCATATTAAGCCCATAAATCAAGAAAACCAGAATAATATTCCTGTATCCTCCTATCTCTTTGGCTATAGGAAAATATTTATGATTCTATTTGATATTGTTTAGACACGTTGGACTATTGATAAACTTTTTCCAGATACAAATACATATCATAGGCTGTTTCCATTCTCCTCATAGGTATAGATAGATATATGATAATCAGTAGAACTCAGAATCCAAGAAACAAGCTTACCATTATCCAACTTCCATTGTTGTAAAGCCTTGGCCTCGGTCTCAGCTGGTTTAGTGACCGTTCCATTCAGATATCCTTCTAAACCTTTCCCTTCAACATAAAAGTCAAAATGGAACTTCCACATCCCATAGTTCTGCCCATTCATCTTCACATGAATGATATCACCTTTGTCTGAAGCCATTACAACAAGAAAATAGCATAAAATAGGGTTCGACTGAAGTTTAAAGGAACTAGACTGAAGTAAAACTTGATAAAAAAAGCGAGTGAAATAAGCTGTAATTGAATCCAAGAGAGTCAAAAACCGAGAAAGAAACCCCTTACTTTCACCGGAGATTGTTCAAAATCCAATAGAAGAAGAAAATTGAACACACAGTCCAGAAAAGGAAAGTCTGGGCGCAGCCACCTAGAAGAGAAGTCCAGATCTCTCTTAAAACTTCACGGATCTCGGTAAAACTTCCAGAGTATGTTGAGAAAGGCTAGGCGACAACTCCTTTCAAATCTTGCTGCAAACGGATGTCAAACGAGAGAGATCCAATAAAATCTCTCTCTCTGGATGCACAGAAAACAGAAAAGTGGTTCCTGGAAAGATCAAAACAGTCCAGGACCAATCGGAAGAGATGCAAGTTCTCAATGGATCAAGAAAACAAGGTGGATCAGAGAGAAAGAAGATCAAAGGGCAGCTCGCTCTGATACCATGTGAACCGAATTGAGAGCAAGAAGAAAACAGAATTAGGGGTGCCAAGAATAGTCGACCCCCACCCCAAAGAGTCTCTTTTATATTAAAGAGATAAAAGATATGTATAGTTACAAGAATGTTCTTACAGGGCTGAAAAATAAAAAGAACAAATAAAATAATAAGAATACGATACTGTACAACAAGGACTATTCTAATAGTGTACATCAAGGTATATCTTCACATCATAAAGTGGTTTTCTAATCCTGATCCAGTTCCTTGGAAGCTCTTCATTTGTTTTCTGGGGATTTATGAGTTAATCTCTAATATGAACTGCAGCTTTAGATGGATTCCTAGAAGCTTAAATCAGTTGGCAGATGGCCTAGCGAAATCAGGGATGGGAAGGGATTTCTTGTTCTTTTTTTTATTGGTTTTGCAAAACTTGTCGTACATCTTCTTATGTACATCCCCTTTTTTTGATTAAGGAAATCCTATTACCCTTCTGTTAAAAAAAGTTTTCTTTGAATAATCCTCAGCTACATGAAATGATCAGAAGGCTCCTAGGGGACAGCTGGGTTAGTCGATCCTACTGATCTTCTGTGGCCCCCATTTGAGACATCTCCCAAATTTTAAGTCTTTCTCTTCTAGTCGTCTATTTTCTCTATGTTTGTATGACAAACTTGTAGGTTGCATGAAAATGTTTATATTAGGCTGTAATATAGTTAGAATATATTGATTTTCCTGATTCTTTTGGTGGATAGGGGAACCAAAGGCAATTCCTTGGACCCATGCAACTCCTCTCAAGGCTGCTGCTGATGCATGGTGCCACATGGATATTCAAAAAGGTGATGTTGTTGCTTGGCCTACTAATCTTGGTTGGATGATGGGTCCTTGGCTAGTTTATGCTTCCCTCTTGAATGGGGCTTCCATGGCCTTATATAATGGATCTCCCCTTGGCTCTGGATTTGCAAAGTTTGTACAGGTAGTGTTTTCTTCTTGGCTGTTTGCTGTCTGCATATCTCCTTACATTTTAATTGATCTGGATAATCTCCTATTCCAAAATACCAATTTTCTTATTGGGCAACTAATATCTATATATGTTGGGTAAATTGGTGATCACTTGAACACCCTTGACGGAAAAATCTAATGTGTATATATATCTGTAGAGGAGATGGGCCGAATGGTCCATAGACTGTCACTTCATGTTATGTTATGTTTCTCTCTGTTATGGGCCTTATTCTGGGCCCGTACTCTGTAGTGTTCTGTTTTTGTATTTTTCTGCCCACTCAAGGGCCTCTCTGTAATTTATCAAAGATTAACTTAAATAAAAGGTATTAGAGTGTTAGAGGGAGGTTTAGTTCGAACTCCTCATCCTCTAACTCTCCTTGCCGTAGTTTTCTCTCTCTCTCTTCTTCTTTAATCTTCTCTAATCTTCTCTTATTAGTTTTTTCTAGTTTTCTAGCACAGTCCCATACTTCTAGGACTGTTTTTCAACTTGGTATCAGAGCGGGTCGTTACTTGGCGTGTCCCTCATATGGTTCTAGTTCAGCCAACTGCATGAGGAGGTTCTAGGGCTGAATGTTTACAGTCATTCGCCTGGTTCTTGGAGGTCATTGGAGGGTGCCCAAGTTTCTATACACTTGGAGAAGGGTTCGGTGACCAGGAGGAATTAGAGAGCAAGTTTTTTCAGCCTGATTTGAAATCAGAGAAAACGGATTTCGAAGCTAGCTTAGAGAGCAAAGAGTTCGGCCTGGTTTGAAGTTCAAACCAGAGATACTGTAAGTTGTTTTCTCAGTTCTTTGCTGAGTTATTTTTGTTATTTGGGAGGACTGTTAAAGCATTCAAAGCACACCTCCATTCGGCCCACTATTGCTGGACTGATTTCTGGGTTATTTTGGAAGTGTTGTTCGGCTGTTATTGGGCTTCCAAACTGCTGAAAAACTGATTTAAATTAAGTGGTAGAAGCCTCTACTTTAGTTCAGCTGCTTCTTGGACCTAGACAAAGTGTTCTTGAAGTGATTTCTGCTTGTTAACAGTGAAGTGTTGACTGTTGCATACATAGTGTTTGTAAAAGGTCCTCTTAGGTACTGTGGACTGTTTTCTTTGTTCTCATTGGGAAATTATTGTTGGGAACCAAGAATACATATTGTTTGGAGGCCTGCTGATTGTTCCTTGAAGGCTGAACCAGGGTTTCTTTTTTTTGAAAGTGCTGCCACCGAACTTGGTTCTCACGACTGCCAGTTCTGAACTGAGTTTGTGTGTTGCTTTGTTTGCTATTATTTCAACTCAATCTGAGTTCTTTGAAGTCATATCACTTTTAAAGGCTTGCCAAAACCCTAATTGAAACTGTTACATAATGGACTACTTAGAAATTGAGAACAAGAGCATTGCTGAATATGGACATAACTCGGGAACTACAACTGATTCCTTGTTGGCTGTAACTACAGTTAAATTGGATGGAACCAATTATTTGGCCCGGTCACAATCCGTAAAAATTCATATTTGCAGTAGAGGAAAGTGGGGGTTTATCTCTGGGAGCAAGAAAGTTCCCCCAGAGAAGGATCCCTCCTATGAAAAATGGGTGTAGGAGAATTACACGGTGATTGGGTGGCTTGTGAACTCAATGCAACCACAGATTAACCAACATTACCTGTGGATGAACTCGGCTAAAGAAATCTGGGATAGTGTTGTAGAAACTTACTCCCAGAAGTTGAATGTTGCCAGAGCCTACAAATTGAGAAGTGATGTGAAGAATCTAAGGTAGGGGAGAAGTCACTTGCAGCATACTTCTCAACCCTGAAATCTCTATGGCAAGAGATTGATTTGATAGAGGTTGTGACATGGGATACCCCCAAGGATGCTGAAACCTACAGGAAGTTGGTTGAAAGGAATAGGGTCTTTGATACGACATTACAAAGCAAAACATCTTGTCCAAGGAAGATGTTTCATTGTCACAAGCATATACTTTGGTCAGCAGTGAAGAAAGTAGGAGGCAAGTGCAGGTTCAAGGAGTCGGTATCAATGATCATTTTGCAAATATGGGAATTAAACCCAAAGGGGTTACAGGAGCTCACAGTGGCACAAGAAGGATGGAGGTGGTGTGTGAATATTGTAAGAAGCCGAAACACACAAAGGACAAGTGCTGGAAATTGCATCCCAATCTTGTACCTATCAGATTCTAGAAGAAGAATGATAGTAGAAAGACAGGAAGTGCACATGCAGCCACAAGCACAGATACAGAGGTTGAGTCTACCAGTGCACAGTTGGCAGCCATGAAAGCTGAATATGAGAAGTTTGGAAAGATGATCAGTCAACTTGAAGGTGTATCTTCATCATCCATCCCTTCTGGAAGTCCAACCACCATTGCATTTGCTCACTCAGGTATAAGGGCTTCCTCTAACCATGCATCCACCTCAGGTAATCACAAAACCCCTTGGATCATAGACTCAGGTGCTTCTGATCACATGACCAACCTTTCCACTTTGTTTGTTTCATATGATTTACTTCCTGGTCGTGACAAAATCACCTTAGCTGATGGTTTTCTTGCCCCTATTTCTGGCAAGGGAACTGTCAAGGCTACAGACTCCTTACTCTTATCTTCCACTCTTCATGTGCCTAAATTAAATACCAACTTATTATTTGTAAGTAGCCTGACCAAGTCATTGAATTGTTATGTAACATTTTTCCCTTCTCACTGTGTGTTTCAGGACCTGGAGTTTCAGAAGGTGATTGGGAGTGGCCATGAAGCGAATGGAATATACTTGCTCGACACCCCTGACCAATGCTTTGATCATCCCAAGAATGTTGCTTTTGGTTCTACTTTTTCAGAGTCTGTTAGTCAAATTATGTTGAGTCATTGTCGATTGGGTCATTTACCTTTTTCTGCTTTAAGCCATTTGTTTCAAAAACTGTTTAAGGGAGTCAGTGTGTCCAGTCTCAATTGTGAGTCCTGTCAGTTGTCAAAGCATTATAGAAAAAATTACCCTGTGAGCAATAAAAGATCCTATTTTCCTTTTCATATTGTGCACTCTGATGTGTGGGGGCCTTACCACTTATCCTCTATGGGGGGTTACAGATATTTTATCTTGTTTATTGATGACTTTTCTAGATTCACTTGGATATACTTAATGAAATCCCGGGTTGAAGTCCCAAGACTTGTGAGGCAATTTCATGAGCTTGTTTTAACTCAATTTGATACTAGAATTAAGGTTTTTAGATCTGACAATGCAAAAGAGTATTTTGAGAAGAGTTTATCCTTGTATCTCTCTGACATGGGGGTTATTCATCAAAGCTCCTATTTTAGAACCCCTGAACAAAATGGAGTTGCTGAGAGAAAAAATAGACATATTGTTGAAGTTGCAAGGAGCCTTTTGTTTGCCTCACATGTTCCCACGAGATTTTGGGGTGATGCTGTACTTACTGCTACCTATCTCATAAACCGTATGCCATCCAGGGTTTTAGGGTTTAAATCCCCCTTCTGTCTTCTTCATCCAGACAAGGATATCTTCCCAATTCCTCTTTGTGTGTTTGGCTATACCTGCTATGTTCACATTCCAAGTGTGCAGAGACATAAGTTTGAACCGAAAGCCCACAAATGCATCTTCCTTGGTTACTCCCCCACACAAAAGGGTTATTGTTGTTTTGATCCAAAGACTGGCACCCGACATGTCTCTATGGATGTTACCTTTGATGAACTTTCTCTTTTTTATGGTTCCTCTCAGGAAGGACATTGTCCACAGGGGGAGAGTCTGTCACAAGTTTTTGCCCTTCCTCTTCCTATCCCAGTTGAGTCTCTTGACAAACCTGTATCCTCACCAAATGAGTCAAAGGAGGATCAATCACTTCATACCTCTTGTCCTAGTGCCTCTATTTCTTTACCTCCTCGTCCTATCCATAATCCCAAAGTATATCAAAGGCAGAGATCCAGGAATGAGCAAGTAGTTTCCTTTACAACAGATGAGGCTCATACATTCCCAATCATAGATGAGATAACAGGTACTGCTTCAGCTCCTTTGGAATCATCCTTCCCAGACCTTGATATCCCCATTGCTGTTAGGAAAGAGAAGCGGAAGTGTACTGCACACTGCATTTCCAAACACCTTTCTTATGACCTGTTTTCTCCTTCATACTTTGCCTATCTCTCTTCTGTTGCTTCTAACCCCATTCCTAGGTCTGTTTCAGAAGCTCTTGGGATTCTAGAATGGAGAGATGCCATGGAGACCGAAATGGATGCTCTACATGCAAATGGTACTTGGGAGGTGGTGGATTTGCCTGAAGGGAAGGATCCAGTTGGATGCAAGTGGGTTTTTACCATTAAATACAGGGCTGATGGAACTATTGAGAGGTACAAGGCCAGACTTGTTGCAAAAGGCTACACACAGACATATGGGATTGACTACCTGGAGACTTTTGCCCCTATTGCCAAGATGACATCTGTGAGAGTTCTTTTATCTCTGGCAGTTCACTTTGATTGGTCTCTCTATCAGTTAGATGTAAAGAATGCATTTCTGAATGTTGACTTACATGAGGAGGTCTACATGTGTCTTCCTCCAGGGATGTATGGGAAAGATATGCAAGGAAAGGTATGTAAATTGAAGAAATCTCTTTATGGTCTTAAACAATCTCCTAGAGCCTGGTTTGAGAGATTTAGAGTTGCACTTGTTAAATTCGGCTATGTTCAGACACAGTCAGATCATACTCTGTTTGTGAAGAAAAGTAGATCTCTAGCAGTGTATCTCATTGTGTATGTTGATGACATTATCGTGACTGGTGATGATGCCTCAGGCATTCTGGCCCTTAAGTCTTTCCTCCATACATAATTTGAGATTAAGGATCTGGGGGAGTTGAGATACTTCCTTGGCATAGAAGTTGCTAGATCCAAGGATGGGATTCTTATTTCCCAAAGGAAATATGTTCTTGATTTGTTGTCTGAAACTGGAAAACTGGGTGCAAGACCAGCTGCAACTCCCATTGATACGAGTCACAAACTTTCATCTTCGGATGGAACTTTGTTGGAAGACAAAGGGGTTTTTCAGAGACTTCTTGGGAAGCTTCTGTACCTGTGCATGACGACCAGATATTGCGTATGCTGTCAGTTGCATTAGCCAGTTCATGCATGCTCCTAGAGATACTCATATGGCAGCAGCAGGACGGGTTTTGTGCTATCTAAAAGACTCTCCAGGGAAAGGAATTCTATTTACCAAGCATGGTCATCTGAAACTTGAAGCCTATACTGATGCTGATTGGGCTGAAAATATTGATGATAGAAGATCTACTTCAGGGTATTGCAGTCTGGTGGCTGGTAATGTTGTCTCTTGGAGGAGTAAGGAACAATCTGTTGTGGCTTGATCCTCCGCAGAAGCAAAGTATAGAGCCATGGCACATGGAGTCTCGGAATTGTTGTGGCTAAGGTCCTTAATGGAAGAACTTGGGATTGATCATGACAAACCCATGATGTTGTACTGTGATAATCAGGCTACCATCAACATTGCTCACAACCCGGTACAACATGATCAAACCAAACATATTGAAGTTGATCGACACTTTATTCGAGAAAGAGTCTCCTCCGGAGAAGTGTGTCTTCCATTCATTACTTCTGAAGGACAATTGGTAGACTTTCTCACCAAGGGCATTTCCAAGGCAAGGCTTCATCATGACACTGGCAAGTTGGGCATGATTAACATCTATGCTCAGCTTGAAGGGGAGTGTAGAGGAGATGGGCCGAATGGCCCATAGACTGTCACTTCATGTTATGTTATGTTTCTCTCTGTTATGGGCCTTATTCTGGGCCCATACTCTGTAGTGTTTTGTTTTTGTATTTTTCTGTCCACTCAAGGGCCTCTCTATAATTTATCAAAGATTAACTTAAATAAAAGGTATTAGAGTGTTAGAGGGAGGTTTAGTTTGAACTCCTCATCCTCTAACTCTCCTTGCCGCAGTTCTCTCTCTCTCTTCTTCTCTAATCTTCCCTAATCTTCTCTTGTTAGTTTTTTCTGGTTTTCTAGCACAGTCCCATACTTCTAGGACTGTTTTTCAACTATATCTAAAATAGAATGAACAATAATAAGAATAAATGGCTCTATAATATCTTCTGCAACCTCAGAAAGATCATTAACTATGGTCCGTTGGTCCCTTGGTCAACTGTCAAAGAAGATAGATCCAAGAAGACCTAGTAAATCACAACAACAACGATGACAATAATAGATAAATAAATAAATAAATTGTAGGCCTCACTGCACAAAAGATTTGGGTGCATTAATGCAAAATTGCAGATTTGCAAAATCATTGAGCTTTTGTTTGTTTGTTTCCTTTACCATTGCACATATATTATTAATTCATATGAAAAAACATGCAAAAGTATAGCCCATGTATGGTGAGTAATATACACTGGTCAATGGCAAGAAATATATCATAATTACATCAGGATTCAAGCACCACTTTCCCTCACTTTTTGTGCAGAAAGAGTCAAAAAGTCAGAATATAGCTGATGGGGAATATGTTTGAAGGCTTTGCAAACTGCTAGTCATGAGTGATCAATGGCTACAGCCTTCTGGGTTACCTGTAAATCTTGTATCTGTACTGGGATTGGAATGAATTTTTATGGGTGAATGCACCCTGTCATTGTAATATCCAGATTATCATTTTAATTTAATCAAACTTTCTTGCTGATAAAAAAGGCTTCTGGCTTACTTGCTCCATGAAAGATACTTTGTTTCTCAAATTCTAACATTTCATTCTTCCCATACAGTCCAAAATATGACAACTAGGAAGGTACTCCATAATATTCTTCCTCTTTCATTTAGGCCTTGCAACTTTCACTCTTTCAAAAGTTGTCACATTCCTCAAGCAGTGCCATTTATAATTCAACAACTTGCAAAAAATAAAATAAAATAAAAAAATAAAAAAAGATAAATAAATACTCCTGAGCTAAAGGGGCAGTAGACAAACAAGTGGTGTGCTGTCTCCAATTCCTCATCGCAAAAGACACATGCAGATGAAGGAAGCTCAGGGATGATTTGATTCATATTTTCCTACATTTTTGCAGAAGTAACTAATTTCTTCAATGTGACAATTGATTAATTTCTTTTAAACTCTTCTCCAACTTCCCTAGGATGCTAAAGTGACCATGCTTGGTGTGGTTCCAAGTATTGTTCGGGCATGGAAAAATACCAATTGCACAGCTGGTTTTGATTGGTCTTCTATTCGGTAAGTCAAGCTACTCATGAATCTTTTACATTTGAATGTGAATACATACATATATAGATATTTTTAACTTATCATTTTTAATTATTAACATAATGCTAGTTAATTGTTGATTTGACTTCTCAAAATGCTATTTCTGAAAGTTTGTTCATGTTTTTGGAATCTGGTAGATGCTTTAGTTCAACTGGTGAGGCATCCAACGTAGATGAGTATCTATGGCTGATGGGGAGAGCTCACTACAAGCCTGTCATTGAATATTGTGGAGGTACTGAGATTGGTGGTGGATTTGTTTCTGGGTCATTGTTGCAGGCTCAATCATTGGCTGCATTCAGCACACCAGCTATGGGTTGCACCCTGTTTATCCTTTGCAGTGATGGAAATCCTATTGTAAGTACCACTTCTTAGCATGCAATCTAAAACAAGAAATATGTTTTTTTTTATCAATAACAATAAGCTTTATTAAAGATAGGAAGAATTAAATACAAGAGATAGGGGAGGTAAAATGACTTAACTCCCCACCAACAAATTACAGTTGGATTAGAAATCAGCCCAAAACAAAGACACCCTATTCACCCCTTGCTTGGCTAACCCATCAGCAAGTGAGTTGGCATTTCTATTCACCCAGCTGTACTTCGTCTCGATGTCCCTAGCAAGCCAATTGAATTTTTTTCCTTTCATTGCTATAGCTCCACATGCTACTGTTGTCTTCCTTTAGCCATCTAACCACCACCTCTGAATCACCTTCAAGGACCAATCTTCTGATGTTCAACTCTCTTGCTTTTTGGCTTCCTTACAGAGCTGCAAAGATGTCAGCCCTGAGAGAGTCACCTTCTCCAATTGGGCTGAAATGAAAGCTAGAATAATCCCTTCCTCATTCCTGAACACACCCCCAATCCCAATCCCAGAAAGCCCTGGATTTCTAAAACTACTCCCATCAAAGTTAAGTATTATGAATCCAGAGGGTGGGGAAGTCCAAAGGGGGCTAGAAATCCTCTTAAACTGAGCAGAGTTAGCTATCTCTTTCCAATTTCTCAGCAAGTCAGTCAAGGAAAAATCTGTAAAAAGGTCCAATGATTTCAGCCAGTGAACCACTCTTAAGTGTATCATCTAACCACCACCCTTAAGAAATATGGTTGCTACTCATGCATGGGCAAACTACACTTTACATTATTGAACATTCATTTACTACTCTCATTTAGTTAAAGGCCATAAACAGCCTTTGGGAATACTTTGCCTAGTCCAGATGCAAAATGTGGTCATTGACATTCTTCAACTTCTTTTCTCCACCTCCTTTATGTATGCCCTTACTGTAAATATAATTCTTAAACTCCAAGCTTCCTCCTTTCTCAACCTTTTTATCATGAAGATATTGACACCATTGGTTTCTGCGAGCTTTGGTCATATATGGAGTATTAGTTTGATTCAAAATTTGTGCTTATAAGAAAATAAATTGTTGTAATTACTTAAACTGGGTTATATGGTAATTTTCTAGAATTTACTGTTTTCTAGGTTAAAGGCGTGAGAGAAACAGAGAAGGAGAAGTAGGGAGAGAGATAGAGAGGAGAGAAGAGAGAAGAGAGAAGAAAGGAAGACAAAAATTCCGGGATCAAACTCAATGGCTGGCGGCGCTAGTCATTGGTATTTATATTAGGGCGTCCCAACTAATAATAAAAAAAGAGTAAAAATACAAGAATGCTCCTTGCGGCACTAAAGAATAGAAACATGATAAAAATAAATAGAGAAACTAACTAAACTAACTGATTTCAACGCTCCCCCTCAAGTTGGAACATAGATGTCAATCATGCCCAACTTGTCACATAAATCATTGTGCCGCATATGATGTAATCCCTTGGTAAAGATGTCTGCAAGTTGATCCGTGGAACTGACATATGGAGTGCACACTTCCCCATTTATAATTTTTTTCCTTGACAAAATTCTTGTCGACCTCAATATGTTTAGTTCTACCATGAAGAACTGGGTTGGCTGCAATGTTGATAGCAGCCTTGTTATCACAATACAAGGACATGGGGCTGTCAACAGGAAAACCCAGCTCACTTAGCAAATTCTTTATCCACATAACTTCAGCCACTCCATGGGACATTGGTCTATACTCAACTTCAGCACTAGACCTCGCAACAACATTCTGTTTCTTGCTTCTCCATGTGACTATGTTCCCTCCCACAAAGGTACAATATCCACTAGTGGACTTTTTGTCATCAATTGATCCAACCCAGTCAACATCTGTATACACCTCAACCTTCAAGTCTCCATTCCTTTGGAATAGTAAACCAGTCCCTGGGAACTTCTTTAGATACCTGAGGATTCTATCGCTTGCCTCCAAGTGTGTGGTCTTAGGGACATGCATGAATTGGCTAAGAACACCCACAACATAAGCAATGTCTGGCCGGGTTATGGACATATATAATAACCTACTCACAAGTTTTTGGAATTGCTTTACATCTTGATAGTCTCACCTTGGCAATCACCTAGTATGTGGTTTGAATCAAGGTTTTAAAATCCGACCTAGAAATGGAACCGTTGTGGCCACTGGTTTCCGGGTTAGCGGTTTGATTGTCCGAATGGTTCAGGTGGTTTGATGAGATTTGAATATTAGGGTTAGGGCTTCATTCCTTTTACTCCTTTATGAGGGAAAAGAAAGTGGTTGTTGGATGAAAGAAAGAAGAAAGTAAGAAAGAAAGAAAATAAGGAAAGAAAGAAAGAAAAGAAAGGAAGGAGAGAAAGAAAGGAATGGATGGAGGGAAGGAGGGAAGAAGGAGGAGATGGCAACGACGACGGCGACGACGACAATAGAAACACAATGGCTTGGGGCAACCTTTGTACTTGTCTATGATCTCAGATCTGAGAACTAAGATCTGAGAACTGAAATCTTAGTTCTGAGATCTTAAGATTTGATCTCTCTTTCTCTAGGATTCCAATGATCATAGATTTGAGATCATCTTGTCTCAGTCCCTCCACCTCTCTCAATCTCTTGCTTCCTTATTAACCGTGAACCACTGTCTGGGTTGAATGGGTGGCGATTTGACCGCCTAGGTTGGTGGTTTTTTGACTAAGTTAACGATTTTTTGGACCAAGAACAGGTTAAGGGTGAAGCGGAACTAGTTGCTTCCCAAGCTGAACAGTCCGACCGTCCGGGTCAATGACTGTTCGAAAACCCGTTCGGGTCAATGACTGTTCGAAAACATTGGTTTGAATCAATGGGAGACTCAGCAAGCTTAACTCCAAGTTTTCCTGTATCCTGTAACAAATCTAGGATGTATTTTCTTTGAGAAATAAAGATCCCCTTTTGAGTGGCTAGGAACTCCTTTAGTCTCTGAATTTCCATCTTCCAGTTGCCTGTGATCACTATGTCACCAACATACACTATCAGGGTTGCAATGTTTTCTTCTCCCCTTTTCACAAGTAATGTATGATCAGCATGACATTGTTTGTAGCCAATCTACTGCACAACTAGGTGAAACTTGCTGAACCAAGCTCTTGGTGATTGCTTTAGTCCATACAAGGACTTCTTTAACCCTTCACACTTTCTGCTCTTGGTTTTGAGCATAGAAACCAGGAGGTTGCACCATGTACACCTCTTCTTCAAGATCACTATTCAGGAAGGCATTTTTAATATCTAATTGGTGGAGGTCCCAGTCAAGGTTAGCAGCAAGAGAGAAAAAAACTATGATAGAATTCATCTTAGCAACTAGAACAAATGTCTCTACATAGTCTACTACACCTGAGTAAACCCTTTTTCCACCAGCCGGGCTTTGTACCCTTCTACTATGCCACTAGCACTGTGCTTTACTGTAAAAACCCACCTGCACCCTACTGGTTCCTTGCCCACAAGAAGATCAACTAACTCCTATGTACCATTTTTACGTAAGGCATTTATCTCTTCTTTCATTGCATTTGTCCATTCAGGTATTGAAAGAGCCTTTGCCACATTTTTGGGGATAGGGACACTGTTAATGGAAGAGAGGAAAGCATGAAAGGAGGATGAGATGTTCTCATATGAGACAAAATGGGAGATAGGATGTTTGGTGGTACAAGATCTAACTCCCTTCCTTTGTGTAAGAAAGAAAGAAAAATGGGGATGGATCCCTGTTTTGTGATTAGAAAAAGGGTGAGGGGAATATATCAAGGCTAAAGCCCTATTTTCATGCAAGAAAACAAGTAAAAATATTAGGGAAAAGCCCCTGTTTATGCATGGAAAAAGGGTGAAAAGTAAAAGGGTGGAGCCCCTGTTTTTATGCAAAAAAAAAAAATCAAGATAAAATATTATGAAACAAGGGGGAAATATTACGAAACTAGGTACCCCTAGCTTTCATGCAAAAATGAATGAAAAACATGGGACGAAGCCCTTGTTTTCATGCCAAAAAACAATTGAAACAAATGGGGTGGAGCCCATAGTTTTCAAGGCGCCAAGGCGAGGCTAGGCGACTGGGGGGCGCCTAGTCGCATAGGCGATGGATTTTTTTTATGTTAAAAAACAGATCCTAGGGCAGTTCCCTAGGTATCATAACCATATTTCTTTAATAATTATTCATGGTTTTCATAAGAAAAGTATAAATTTCATATTAAAGTATAGAAAATCAACATGTTCATGAGAAGAAAAGGAAGAAGGAAAGTAAAATTCAAAAAATATAGGGGCTGAACCCTTATTTTTGTTATAGGAAAAGAAGAAAATAAAAAGTATTGGTAGTAGTAGTAGTAGTAGTAGTAGTGGAAGAAGAAGAAGAAGAAGAAGAAGAAGAAGAAGAAGAAGAATATATGGAAGAGGAAAATGTGCTGATTAGATAAAATTTTTAGTTCTTTCTTACTTATTGGTTCAGGTTTTTAAGTCTTTGAGGGTTGAATACAGCATTTAGCAATGTTTGTGTTGATTAAACCCTAATAAATAAGAAAACAATAAAAAGAAATTAGTATATAAACACACAAAATGATTATTTTAGTTTAATAATGTCTATTTTATAATTATCATCTCAAAAAAGAATGAATAAAAAAGTATTTTATAGAGGAAGTAGAAAACTGTTAGGCGATTGGGCGAGGTGAGCCTCAAAGGGCACCTTGTCGCCTAGGCGTCGCCTTGACAACTATGGGAGAGCCTCTGTTTTTATGCCAAAACACCGACTGAAATAAAGGGTGGATCCCTTGTTTTCATGCCAAAAAACCAATTGAAATAAAGGAGAAGAAAGAAGACAAGAAGAAAGGAGGAAGAGGAGGAGGAGGAGGAAGAAGAAGAACCATGTACAGATAATATAAAAACAATAGAAATAAAAAAAAAACAAAACAAAACCTCTCACCTTTCAACGTAGACAAGTAGAGGAGGTTTGTTGCTTCACCGAAACAATGGAAGAGGGTTTCTTCTCTTCCAATCTCCTGCCAAGTCTTTTCCTTCAATAGTAAGTCATGTTTAACCAACCTGTTAAGATGTGCCGAATAGGGGTAGTTTAGTCTTCTTCTGTTTATTAAGTAACTTGCTTATGTGGCAGCGTTATTAGAGTTACTCTGCCCCACACTTAAGTAAGGGCATTTCTGTCTTTGTAAACATTACTAGAATCTAATATAGATTAAGGGGGTCGACTGGATGGGTTAACCATCAGATTTTCGACAGACCCTTCTTCTTCTTCTTCTTCTTCTCCTCTTCCTGTTCGGACTACTGTAGCTGCAGTCAAAACATGGTATCAGAGCCATGCTCCTGACCTAAGTCAGTTGGTAAAGCACCTCAGCATTGTTCGTGGCTCTTCACCTTCGTTTCTGGTCAGTCGATGGAGAGAACTGGTTCGCCCTAGGTCAGAAACATTACAGCTTGTCTCTCTGCTGCGCATAACCTTCTTCAACAAGGAAAGTGACTTCAGCAGTGAATGGTTGATTGATATTCTCAAAGGAAGGTCGGTTCTCTCTTCTTCTAGTGTTACTTATATTTATGGGTAGAAACCCTACAAGAAGCTGTTGTACTGAGTAGAACCTAGAGAACTAGGTTCATTGTTGCCCTAGGAAGGGCTGTGTGTGCAGTAGCCGAATGGTGTAGGGCTGCTGTAAGTTGTTGAATGGTGTTAGGGCTGCTGTAAGTGGCCGAATGGTGTAAGGTAGAATGCAGTGACCTTGCCGAACTCCTTGTGGTTGTGTAATGCCCTCTTAAGTGTGTTAAACAAGTCTGAACTGGGTGCAGCAGATTTGTCTGTGTTGTGGTGCTTGAGTGGTTGTAAGAGGGCCTCTACTTATGATTAGTGAATGGTAAACTGATGCTTATGTGGGACGTAAGTGTGTGAAGTCAGCAGTGGTGTTTAGAGGCTGCAATAGGTGCTGAAATATCAAACTGTGAACAACATCAACTGTGAAAGAGTACAATGGCAGCAATAGGAGATGGCTACAATGATTGGAAACCTAGTGTAGTAATTTCCTCCGACTACCTAGGAGTGCAAATGACCTCAATTAAGCTAAATGGGGAGAACTATGTTCCATGGGCTAAATCAGTGGAAGTTTTTCTCAAGGCAAAGAAGAAAGTAAAGCATGTTAGAGATGAGAAGCCATCGGTTGTCTCTCCAGGGTTTGATGATTGGGAACAAGATGTTCAAATCATGACTTGGCTGTGGAATAGTATGGAACCCAAAATTAGTGCCAACTTCATGTTCCTTGATACGGCTAAGGATATATGGGAGCATGTTAAGAAGTTATATTTTGGACAAGATAACACAACAAGAGTATATCAGCTGTATCAGGAGTATTTTGATTTACAACAAGGAACCAAAACACTAGAAGAGTACTATGCCTGCATGAAGAATATAAGGAATGAACTCAATGTCTGTCATCCCCTTACTCCAGATATTCAAGTTCAACAACAACAAAGGGAGCAGTTAGATGTTACAAGATTTTTAGTGGGGCTGAAGTCGGAATATGAACCAGTTAGAGCTCAAATATTGGGGGGCTCTAATCTTCCTACACTTGAGGAAGTATTCTCAAGACTTCGTAGAATCTCTTTGGGCCAGATAGAGAACCCCACACAGTATGATAGATCAGCACTTGTGACAGCTAGAAGTGGTGGACATAGTACAAGAGGGGGAGGTCATTCCAGAGGGGGCCGTGGCAATTCCATGATTGGTCGGGGTGGCCGTGACTCAGGGGGAGGCTGTGGCAGAGGAAAAAATAACTCTACAAGGAAGTGTACTCATTGTGGTAGGGATGGACATAGTGAATTTCTGTTATGACCTACATGGCCCTCCCTCTAAATGGGCTAATCATGCTGTAGCAGGCGAGGTTGCTATTAGTGACAGTAAACTGGCAGACCTAACACCTCCCACATCTACATCTACTTCTGGGAGGGAGATGGTGAGTGTTCCGCGTGATGAGTATGAACGGTTCCTTCAAACTGCTTCACAACATACCACTGCCACATATGCCCAATTAGGTATCGCTTGCATGTCATCTAAAACTCCTTCCTGGATTATTGATTCTGGAGCCTCAGATCATATGACCGGGACTCCAGGTGTGTTCTCTTCTCTTTCTGAAACCTCCACATCACAAACTGTTACACTTGCCAATGGGTCCTCATCTCCCATCTGTGGTGTTGGTAATGTTGACTTGGCTTCTGTCCCCTTATCATCTGTTTTATACGTACCTAAGTTTCCATTCAATCTTATGTCTGTTAGTAAAATAACCAAAGCTCTTAATTGTTCTGTTACCTTCTTTCCTTCCACTTGTGTTTTTCAGGATCTCAAGACGGGGAAGAAGATTGGTGGGGGGCATGAAGCTGGTGGATTGTATTACCTTGACGGCGGTGGATCTTCAATTGCACTTCAGACTTCCCTTACTCCTCTACAATGGCATTGCCGACTGGGACATCCATCTCTCAAGGTTCTCAAGATGTTGGTTCCATCATTGAGTCAGTTGTCAGTTTTACAATGTGAGTCATGTCAGTTTGGTAAACACCGTCGTGTGTCCTTTAGTCCAAGAGTTGAGAGTTATATGTTGAGTCATTTTTCTTTGGTTCATTCAGATGTTTGGGGTCCAATCAAAATAGAGTCTTATAATGGGTACAAGTATTTTGTCTCCTTTATTGATGATTGTTCAAGAATGACATGGATTTACTTAATGAAAGAAAGAAGTGAATTATTTTCCATTTTTCAAAAATTCCATGCTGAAATACGCACACAATTTGGTGTTCCAATCAAAGTTCTCCGTTCAGATAATGGTCATGAATACTTTCTTACTGCATTTCAACAATATTTAGAATAGCATGGCATTATTCATCAGACCTCGTGTGCTTTCACCCCTCAACAAAATGGGGTGGCTGAACGAAAGAATCGTCATCTTCTTGAAATTGTTCGGTCTATGCTTCACCACATGCATGTTCCTAAACGGTTTTGGAGTGATGCTGTACTCCTGCATGTTTTCTCATTAATCGGATGCCCTCTTTTATTCTTCATGGTCGGTCCCCCTTCTCCATCTTGTTTCCCACTTTATCTCAGTTTCCATTAACTCCTCGTGTCTTTGGTTGTGTCTGCTTTGTTCATAATCTGAGTCCTGGAATAGACAAGCTAGCTGTATCCCTACCTAACAATGTTCAAGAAGCTCTTAGTTCACCTGGATGGCGGCGGGCAATGGAGGAGGAACTTTCTGCTCTTTAACATACTCAAACGTGGGAACTTACTACTCTCCCAACTGGGAAGCATGCTGTGGGCTGTAAATGGGTGTATGCTGTGAAATACTTGCCAGATGGTAGTGTGGAGCGTCTGAAGGCTAAACTTGTTGCTAAAGGTTACTCACAGGTGTATGGTGTGGACTACATGGAAACATTCTCTCCGGTGGCTAAAATTGATTCCGTTCCTGTCCTAATTTCCTTGGCAGTTATGTATGATTGGCCTCTCCTTCAACTTGACATAAAGAATGCCTTTCTCCATGGTGATCTAGTGGAGGGGGTATATATGGAGCAACCACCTGGGTTTGTTGCTCAGGGGGAGGGTGGTAAGGTGTGCAGGCTGAAGAAAGCAATTTATGGGTTGAAGCAATCTCCACATGCTTGGTTTGGGAAGTTCAGCGAAGTGGTGAAGAGTTTTGGAATGAAGCAATGCCAGGTTGATCACTCAGTGTTCAACTATGACTCAGAAGCTGAGAAGATTTTATTAGTGGTCTATGTGGATGATATTGTCATCATTGGTAGTGATAAATTGGGGATTGGCAAACTAAAGGTATTTCTGCAAAATCATTTTCAAACAAAGGACCTTGGAACATTAAAGTATTTCTTGGGAATAGAGGTTGCCAGGTCAAAACAAGGTGTGAATCTGTGCCAAAGGAAATATGTCCTTGATCTATTGGAAGAAATAGGACTGTTAGGTGCAAAACCGGCTGAGACCCCTATGGAACCAAATGTTAAGTTGAGCAGTGATACAGGAGAAGTATTTGAAGATCCTGGAAGGTATAGACGATTAGTGGGAAAGCTGAACTATCTGACTATCACGAGGCCCGACATCTCCTTTGCAGTCAATCTTAGAATTGTGAGGTATCTGAAAGGAGCTCCAGGCTGTGGGCTATTGTATAAACCAGGAGGAAAACTTGAAGTAGTTGGGTATACAGATGTAGACTGGGCAGGCTCAGTGAGTGACAGAAGATCTACTACAGGCTATTGCACATTTCTGGGAGGAAATCTTGTGACATGGAAGAGTAAAAAGCAGACGATTGTAGCCAGAAGCAGTGCTGAAGCCGAATATAGGGCCATGACTCACACTACCTGTGAATTAGTGTGGCTGAGGAATCTCCTACAAGAAATTGGGTTTCACATGGATAAACCTATGAAATTGTACTGTGACAACCAAGTTGCACTACATATCTCATCCAATCCTATCTTTCATGAGAGAACAAAGCACATAGAGGTTGATTGCCACTTTGTGAGAGAGAAGGTTCTTGCCAAAGAGATAAATACAGAACATGTGGGCTCCAATGACCAGTGGGCAGATTTGTTTACAAAAGCTCTAAGCTCAGGGAAAGTGAACTATCTATGTAACAAGCTGGGATTATATGACATATATTCTCCATCTTGAGGGGGAGTGTTAAGATGTGCCGAATAGGGGTAGTTTAGTCTTCTTCTGTTTATTAAGTAACTTGCTTATGTGGCAGTGTTGTTAGAGTTACTCTGCCCCACACTTAAGTATGGGCATTTCTGTCTTTGTAAACATTATTAGAATCTAATATAGATTAAGGGGGTCAACTGGATGGGTTAACCATCAGATTTTCGACAGACCCTTCTTCTTCTTCTCTTCTTCTTCTTCTTCTTCTTCTTCTTCTTCTTCTTCTTCTTCTTCTCCTTTTCCTGTTCGGACCACCGTAGCAGCAGTCAAAACACAACCAAATTGGATATTCTATGTTTTATAACTAAAATGACGATTCTGCCCCTCAATGTAAAAGAGAAACTTTAAAAAAGAAGAGGGTCTAATGGTCATTTAATCTTAAATTAAGCTTTCAAACTCTAATCGTATGAATCATCCAAGAATCGCGGTTTACGATTTACACTAGCGATTTGCTTACAAATCGTATGATTTATTCAAAAAACGATTTATATATATGACTTGTATCGTTTTAGCCCCGATTTGGTACAATTCAAATCGTGAATCGCACAATTTTGAAAACATTGGTTGGACCTATTGTAGTAAACTGAGAAACTAGGAGTTAACCTAGATGATACTCCTATTGACTCGAACCACGAGATTAATGCTTTAGATGGTGAGCTGGTTAAAGATGTTGCAAGATATCAAAGGATGGTAGGCCAGCTACTATATTTATGTATGACATGCCCAGAGATTTCCTATGTTGTTAGTGTTGTGAGCTAGTATATGCATGCTCCTCGGGTTCAACACTGGGAAGCCATTGATAGGATACTTGCATACTTGAAGAAGCATCCGAGCAGAGGAATTCTATTATCAGATCATGAGAACTTGAAACTGGAGTCCTATACAGATGCGGATTGGGTAGGTCGTCTAGATGACAGGAGATCTACAATAAGGGTTTACACCTTTGTGGGAGGAAATCTGGTTTTACGGAAGAGTAAAAAGTAGTCAATGGTGGCTAGGTCAAGTGCAGAGGACAATATAGATCTATGGCCCATGGTGTTTCATAATTACTTTGGGTTAGATCATTGTTGAGTGAGATTGGGATAGATGTAGAGGAGCCCATAATGTTATATTGTGACAACCAAGTTGCAATCAATATTGCCCACAATCCAGTTCAGCATGACAAGACAAAGCACATTGAGGTTGATAGACACTTCATAAGAAAAAGGGCGACAACCAGAGAAGTCTACTTGCCTTGTGTCTCCTCTGAGTTATAGTTAGCTGATGCCTTTACCAAAGGGGTTGCAAAAAACAAGCTTGAACATGACCTACGCAAGTTGAGAATGTGTGACATTTACTCCCAACTTGAGGGGGAACTTTGAGGATTTTATGCAGATTTGTTAGTTGTTTTTGTTTATTATTTGTTTAGATAGTAAGTGGGGACCACAACACTCTTATTGGGACCCTTTGGAGTGTTTTTTTAAGTTTTTTATGCAGTTTTATGCGTTAGCCGTCCTATTAGGGCATATTAGTCATTGTACTTATTTTTTACTTCTTAAAGTATAAATACCAATGGGAGAGGGCGGCCAGATCTGATTTGCTCTCTTTCTTTCTCAACTTTTTCTCTTCTCTTTCTCTTCTTCCACAAGAAACTCTTCTTTTCTTTGCAGACTTCTAATCTACTGTATGCTATATGTTAACAATTGGGGATGTAATTATTTGGGAGAGTTACCATGATCAATTCCAACTTGCATTTTTTATAACTTGAGCCATATGTGTAATAGATGGTTAACAAATCATTCAAGCTAATTATCAGATCTTCATTGTTTGTAGCTGCAAAACACACCAGGAATTGGTGAACTGGCCCTTGCTCCTATCATGTTTGGAGCTTCAAATACACTGCTCAATGCCAATCATTACGATGTCTACTTCAGGGGAATGCCCATGTGGAATGGGAAGGTATTCCAATCTTCTGAACATCTTTAGTGAATGAGGTTTCCTTGTATGACAGAACTGTCTTTGATGAATTTCCTCATGCAGGTTCTTCGGAGGCATGGAGATGAGTTTGAGTGCACTTCTAAAGGATACTATAGAGCACATGGTCGTGCGGATGATACAATGAATCTTGGGGGAATCAAGGTCTGCATTTGCATTATGAGATTACTTTCCTTGTGCTTACTATAGCTCTTGATATCTTATTTAGACAATTGATTCTTTCAGGTAAGTTCAATTGAGATTGAGCGCATCTGTAATGGAGTTGACGACACTATCCTTGAGACAGCAGCCATTGGGGTGCCACCAGTTGGAGGTGGTCCTGAAAAATTGGCCATTGCTGTTGTTTTCAAGGATTCAAATAGCTTGCCAGATGTGGATCAATTGAAGATGAAATTCAACTCCTCACTGCAGAAAAAACTGAATCCTTTGTTCAGGGTATTGTGTTTTTGTTTTCAACAAAGTTGGATTTAAGCTGTAACCATGACACACTTAAAATACAGATATCTTGATTTATGTTGACAATGGATGCAGGTCTCAGCTGTTGTGCCTGTATCATCTCTTCCAAGGACAGCCTCAAATAAGGTCATGAGAAGGGTTTTGCGGCAGCAATTCTCTCAGCTTTATCAAGGTGCTAAGTTATAACATGACTTCATTTACTTTTAATCTCAGGAACTGCACCTAAAACTTGCACTCTGTTTATCTATAATCCTATACATGTATACCCACCCAAATATAAATCTTTTTTTTTTTTTTGGTGGTAAAAGATTCACAAAAGTATAAGTCTTTACTTCTATAAATGTGGTACAAGTTGTTCATATTCAACCTTTCTGGGTAAAGGTCATGTAGATATATAATCTTCATAAAAGAGAAAAAGAGACATTTTATCTTCATATGGTCAAACTAATATTACACTTAGCATTATTGATTTAAATGTGATGTCTGTGATACGTGTAATAAATAATGAAATTGGAGGTGTGACTCTAACATGCGTATTACTGGACATATGAGATCAACTGAAGCAACACAGGGTTTTTGACTTAAGAGAAAATACAACTATGTGAATTGATATGATTTCTCTGAATTTTCATTAAATTTACTGAAATTTCAGTATATTTCAGCTGGAATTATGTCCATAGATGATAAATCATCATCGTCATCTAAGCCTTGTCCCAACCATATGGGGTTGGCTACATGAATCCTGCTCCACCATTCTGTTCTGTTCAGTTCCATTATCCATTGTTAAATTATCTACTCTTAATTCATTTTTAACTGCTTCAACCAATGTCCTTTTTGGTCTGCCCCTAGCTCTTCTAGCTCCTTCAACTTGTAATAGATGACTTCTTATAGGTGCTGTAGATGGTTTTCTTTGCGCTTAACCAGACCACCTTAATCTACTTTCCCTCATTTTATCACTTATTGGAGCTACTCCTGGGTTCTTTTGAATAAATACATTTTTATTCACATTTCTGCCACACTCATTTGTTTGGACATGCTGTTTATTGACTTGCACTGCTATTACTATTAAACATAACGTTGCATATATTTTGTTTCACTTTGAAGCCTCCTAGGATGTTTTTGTTTTCTTCATCCATATGTATAAGAACCAAGGTGTTGGAAACTTACATTTGACTCACATAAGAAAATTGATGCAGACACGAAATAGGAAAGAAGTCATAAAAGCAAAAACAAATTTATATAGTTTTGGCATCAGTCGCAGTTTCATAATTTTTTGGTCATTTGAATTTTCTAGAAGTTATTTTATAATTTATTAGTGTTTTTTTTGAGAAAAAGTAAATATGATATTTTATAATTTATTAGTTTTAATTAGGGCAAAGTCAGCTTAAAATGTTGTTTTAGAGTTGAAAAGTTGAAGATGCAAGTGTGCCACTTTTCTTTTAGCTCATATTTTGTTGGTCAAAAACTTGTCTGTATTGTGTGCTTTGAATGCCATTAGATAGGTTATAGGGTGCCAGTCTTGACGAGATTTGAGTTTTTGTATTTTCTTGGTTTATTTGGGAGTTGTTTTTTTGGTTATTTAGTTGTATTAGGTTTAATAAAGTGTTATTAATCCTCTACTTTATCTTCTATTTTATTCTTTTATTCTATTTTATATACCATCTAAATTCTGGAAGAAATAAAATAGGGGAAGGGGACTCACAGTTGCTGAGCTGAAGGCTGTGGTGTTTGGGATTCATAAAGCCTGGGAAATGGGGATCAGAAAATTAATGTTAGAAGGAGATTTGAAGGTGATCATAAGTTGGTTAAAACAAAATGATAAGGTTCCTGGTACTTCATAAGTGAGGTTAAAAAGTTCAGAAGATTTTCTAGGGACGAGCAAGTTGTTTTTCAGTGGGTTCCTAGGACAGCAAACAACTTAGCGGTTAATAGAGGGCATT
Source organism: Nelumbo lutea (assembly GCF_056320005.1). Taxonomy (NCBI): domain Eukaryota; kingdom Viridiplantae; phylum Streptophyta; class Magnoliopsida; order Proteales; family Nelumbonaceae; genus Nelumbo; species Nelumbo lutea. Next base: position 21,032,900 of record NC_142686.1, on the reverse strand, counting down.
GTTTTGGGGCTCAATTACTCTAAGAAAGTGTTCTTTGCTGTTTTAAGCTTTACTGGGGTAGCTGAGGCTACTCAAGAGATGTAACTTTATTTCTTTTTAATAAAATGTATTTTTCTGTTGCCAATGAAAAAATTCTGGAAGAAACAAAATCCTATTAGCTCAGTTGGTTAAAACATTGTTGTTATGTTTGTGCCTTGAATTCTTTGTGGCGACTTGCTTCATGAATCCGCTCCAAAATAATTTGAGAAAAACCCAAAGGCAAAATTTCATAGTGGTTTGTGGTGGAAGCGTAGGGCTTGTGCGGGGGCGTAGTCCCCGCGGTGGTGTGGACTCGATCCATATTCAGCTTATAGGTCTGAACCGAATACGAAGAGTAATGTATTTTTTGGGGTTTTATCTCTTGTATACTTAGTCTTTGTCTTGTGAGAGAAGAGAAAGACATTATGTGTATTTTGGGGTTTAGGGTTTTCTGTGAGTGAGGTTGTGAGTGCACAACTCTGTATTTCTTCTCCATTGCTGACTACATAGTGGATTTCTGTTCCTCCTTCGCCTGTGGACGTAGGCTATAAGCTGAACCACATAAATCCGTGTGTTCCCTGTGCTTGCTTCTCTTTATCTCTGTTATTAACCAATAACAAAATCATATAATATAGTAAATTACTCATTTAACATCAAATTCAAGTTACTTCATCGAAATATAGCAACATGCTAGGTGCACCTGAGTTATACCTTCAAAATACTCCTTCCCAACATGCCCTTGATTTGTGCACTTGAAAAGTCCTAGCTGTAACTGAATCATTTATCCCCTGCAGACAGATTAGGACAAGTTACCATTTCTTGCTGCAAAGGTAAAACTTTGAGCTAACATATGTGAGAGTATGTGTTCAAGTCAGAAAGCAATCACTTTGTGCAAAAAGTGCCAAAGGTTAGGTCCCTATGCAGTCTACCCAAGACCCTGGTTTGCTAGGACCATCATTGAAATTCATCACTGCATCCATTTTTCACATTTATAGTGGATTTTTTTTTTCTACTTTTCCTTTTTTTTTTTTTCATTTTGCAATAAGTAATGTAACAAGACAAGAAGGGAAAACCCTATATTCATATTATACAAGTTTTTCTGTTCATGTAGTACTTGAGCATCTGCACAAAAAGAAAATTTTCTCTGAAAGGGGATCAGAGATAACCCGTTTTTCTATTCATATAGTACTTGAACAGATGCACAAAAAGAAAAATTTCTCTGAAAAAGGATCAGAGATAACCCTATTCACCCTGCTAGATCACATTTATTATGGCAGCATCGACTTGCTCCTAGTTATGGAGTTGGCTTTCTAGACAAACTTCAATTTTACTTAACAACAAAGGTAATATCTGAATGTTATTCCACTTGAATAGAATCAAGGCTCAAAGCATCAATACTGATTTCAAAACGAAGATAAAGATAACTGTCAATGCAACTATTAATGTGATTATTCCAACTATATTTAGTATCAGACATGTAATGATCGTAGTAGTGATTGTCACTCTTAGACCCATTTATTAGATAACTAGAATTCAGGACACAATCTGCCCCATATCGGGCATATTGCATCGTATTGGCAGGTGGCTGATATGGCTTTTTTTAAGGTATTTTGAGAAAACACTTTTTTTAATAGTTAAAAAGCATTAAAAGGGGCCTCTGAAGTTTTGAAAAAAAAAACTAAAAATGATATGATGCATGAGGTTCAAAGTACCGATACACCGCTCCAGCATATTGGGGTGTATTGATACCTTGAACCTTGAATAAAATTAATTACTTCCACAAACATTGTAATTTTTTTTTAATTTATCAAAAAAAAACATTGTAATTTTTTCTTGTAATGAGTCAATAGATAGAAATGTAGAAAGTAAAACTTACATAGTACTATCATTATGGACATCCTTTTTCTTAAGATGTGTACAAACTTGAGACAGAATACAGTTTGTCTCAAGATATGTAAGCCCATCGTTTCCAGAACACTGACCACATATAATACCAATAACCAAGTATAGTACATTCTTGATGTATGGGGACATTTCTCAAATTTGGTATTATTGGAGAGCTCCTTGAATTGCCTATATACAATACGAGCTTCAGATGGGATAATTCCAACGTGATTTGAGGGGTTATGGCCAAATTATGGACATGGTGTGTGATAATATCAATGTTGTCTGGTTTTTTTGGTTGCTATTTAGCTTTTTGAAAGTATTTGATTTCTATACTTTATCTGTATAATTTATTGCAAATATGAAGTTAAAGATGTTCTAATTGGTTTTAGAACACATCTTTAGGTAAAAATTCCAATGCTAAGTATCTGTACTAGGCCCCCCTAACTATTCCTAATACATGGCTCGATCACTCAACAAGGAAGTTTGACAAATTTCATGTGGAGTCACTCCATAAACCTTTGGGGTGTGATTCTGTTTACCCTTGGTCAAAGCACTGAGATTTCAATCCTTGTTAAGATACAGAATTGTGACTTCCTCGTTTTCTTTTTCTTTGTCAACCACCACTTCTCTACTGTAATGGCGCCATACCCCATTAAATTATTCAGGGTAGGATTTCAAAGCCAAGGTCCTAATCCTCCAGACAGGAATGGGCTAAAAACCCCTTGGTTGTCTTACATCATCAATATCCCAACTTGCTATACTTGACAACTACCAGCTGTCACTCTCACCTTTGTGCAAGTTAGAGTCAACCAACTGGCACATCATGAATATTTATATGAGAACATCTAACTCAAAATCTCAGAGACAATGAAAAAGGAGATGGTGGAAAACATGATATTCCATCGACTGATTTTCAATTGCTTCTTTATTCTGTCTCTTCAAAAGACTTCTCACCTTTTATCTTCAACATCTGTAGCAAGAACTCATTCCATGTATCAACGGGGCCTGGTAGGCACCAGTGAACACAGTCATTAATTGTTATATTTTCTTGTGGCCAGTGCCCATAATGACCAGGATGCCCATCTGGCCTCAAGACTGTAGCTTGAGTAGTATCTAACAATCTAAACTCCAATCCTTGCTTCCTGGCCTCCCTCTCTGCAGTCCTGAATTCCTCCACTTGGGTCAAGTAAAACTCCACATCAAACCCCTGTAGTTTCTTTTCATTGCTTCTGAAAGGTTTGGTTCTTTGACAGGTCCCTCCGGTTTTCCAGGTTCCATCCTCAAAGTGACCAGGAGAGAAAGTCCTCAGAAATAACATCCCCTTGAATTCCTTAAGATTTCTAATGGCTTTAAAGGCCGTCCTAAAGGCCCTCCTATTATCCATAGTACATGGTAAGGTCTGTCATGTTCTTGTCAAAGCAGATGTGGCACCCTACAACCTTGCCCTGTTCATAAAACAGAAGTGGCCGCCAAAACCACTGTCCAGCAGAGATGATTACGTAGTCAAATTTGTCAATTTTAGTTATCCAGGCTTCATCAGGCTCATCTAGGTAGAGATGCATGAGACCAGTTTTCTCTTTTGGCCAGGTGTCCTTGGCTTTTATTAGTTGTGGAGACCAGTAAGTGGCAATGGTAAAGTTGTAGTCACTGAAGAACCAGCGTTTGAATTTCCCATCCCATGGATTCTCAGAAACATCTATAGGATCGGCCACCTGAAAGCATAGAGGAGAATTAACATTGGACTGTGAAACCAAAACAAATTTAAAAGAATTCAATTCAGTAGGTGACCAGACAGCCATGCATCATAGCTTCATAGGGGCATAGATATGCATGCATCCCCCTAAATACAGTACGGAAGCTTTTGATTGGATTTCAGGAATCGCTCAACAGGACTATTGGAGCTGTGATTCTAGAGACTTAATAAGAGGATGGAGAGTCAGAAGGGGGGAAGTACCACTTACACACTTGCAGTTTGCAGATGACACAATCCTGTTTTGTGAGGGTGGGGATCTAAATTGGATCAGAAACTTAAAATTGACAATACAACTCTTTGAGTAGATGCCTGATCTTAAAGTGAACTTCAATAAGAGTTGTGTGGTAGGAGTGAATTTGGAGAAAAGGGAAGCGAGTGCGCAGGTGTATTAGGGTGTGCTATCTCGGATTGGCCTATCACTTATTTGGGCCTCCCCCAGGAGATAACCCCAGGAATGAAAGCTTTTGGAACCTGGTAGTAGAGAGATTTGAGAAGAGGCTTGCTTCTTGGAGGAAAAATTATCTCTCTTGGGGGGAGAATCACCTTGATTAGGTCTACCCGTTCTAATCTTCCTGTTTACTTCATGTCAGTGTTTAAGATTCCTACAAAGGTCTCCAACAGGGTGGAAAAATTAATGAGGGATTTTTTATGGGAACCAAGAGTGGAGAAGAAAGACCATAGGGTGAGTTGGGAAGTGGTAAATAGGAGCAAGAAGCTAGGGGGCTTGGGATTGGGAATATCAGGAAAAGGAACATGGCATTATTGGGGAAATGGTTGTGGAGATTCCCATTGGAAAGGGACAAATTGTGGACGAAGATTATGGTTAGCATACATGGGCTGGATGAGAATGACTGGTATCCAGGAATTTTGGCAAGGGCTACTGCCGCTTCCTCGCGGAAAGCCATTCATGATTTGCTTCCAGGTTTCTCCCCTTGGATCAGGTACGATCTGAACTCCGATAATCAAATAAAATTCTAGGAGCAAATTTGAGTTGGAGACCTACCCCTGAGAGACCAATTTCCCTCATTGTTTGCGTTGTTAAGTTTGAAAAATGAACCCATTTCCTCCTTAGTTCCTTCTGATTCTTCTTCTGGGTTTGGGTGGAATTTGGGGTTGAGAAGGGCGGTAAGGGATACAGATTTGGGGTGTATCTCATCTTTGCTAACCATCATTGAAAATGTTTCTTGAACCCCAATAAGGAAGACACTAGAATCTGGACCCCTTCCTCCTCCGGCTCTTTCTCTTGTGCCTCATTTTTTGAGACATTAGTTCAACCTACTACTCCACTTGGGTTGTCATTCCCTGTTAAAGAGATTTGGAGCAAACCTATTCCTCCTTGGGTTGGTAGTTTTTGTTGGGAAATTTTTCTGGAAAGAGTTAACACAAACGATTTGCTTCAAAGAAAGAGGCTCAATTGCTATTTACCTCCCAATATGTGTATTTTTTGCAATTCTAATGGGGAAATGGGTTACCACATTATGGTTACTTGTCCAGTTACTAAGACTGTTTGGGAATGGGTGTTTTCCCTTTTGGGGTATACTTGGAATCCCCCTGTGAGGATGCAATGCTTGTTCTCTCCCTCATTCTTTAGATGGCCTAAGAAAATGGGGAAGGTTATGTGGAGAAGCATTAGGGCTGTAGTGTGCTGGTCAATATGGGAAGAAAGAAATTCATGAATTTTTTCAGATAAGGAAAGAACCATAGAAAACCTAATAGACTTGATACACTCAAGGATAGCTCACTGGTTGAAATCAATGAAGATATTCTCTGAATTTTCTATGGCAGACTTGCTGAGAAAGTGGAAAGAGGTAGCTACTGCTGCTCTTTGTAAAAGGACCTGTAGACCCTCTTGGACCCCCCCTCCCGCCAGATTCATAAAACTGAATTTTGATGGGTGTAGCTTAAGGAATCCGGGGTCTTCTGGGATTGGGGTGTTTTCAGGAATGAGGAGGGGTATATTATTGTCATGTCCTCTGGGCCAATTGGAGAGGGTGACTCTCTTAGGGCCGAAATTCTAGCAGTTCTTGAAGGAATCCAAAGAGCAAGAGAATTAAGCATCAGATGTCTAGTTATTGAGGGGGACTCGGAGGTGGTGATTAGGTGGCTGAAAGGAGATATCAGTGGCTTGTGGAGCTACAGCAATGAGAAGAAAAAGTTTAATTGGCTGAGTAAGGACTTAGAGGTGCAATACAACTGGGTGAAGAGAAGTATTAACTCAATGGCTGATGGGTTAGCTAAGCAAGGGGTGGCTAAAGATTCTTTGTTCTGGGCAAATTTTTAGTTTCTTCTTTGTCATTTTGATGTTGGGGAGTTAAGATAGCTTACCACCCCTTTTCTGTAATTAAATTTCACAAGTATTATTCATTAATAAAGCTTTCTATTATTGATAAAAAGAAAAGGTCAAGACAACGCAGTGTGCAGGAATCTTCTGTTGGTCTCTAAAGGAGCTTCCAAATAGGAAGACGTTGAAGTAATTAGAAATAAGAGCCCATGAAAAAGCAATCGATAAACTAACATTAAATATTTATATAAATAAGAAATATTATTAGATTTGATACAGTGGTTACTTATATTATGGGGGACAAACCTTTCATAACTGGTTAACTTAACATCCTATTCTGTAACAAGAAAGAAAGAAACCCAATTAGTATGGTTGGATTATTTACTTCTAGGAATGAAATGAAGATCTGTGTTTTTTATCCCTCTGTTTTAATTAACTCATGATGCTTCTTGCACTACAGGATAAGAATTGTGGTTTTGCCCAACTTTTAAGGGTGTAGGGGTGTTCATTTGGTCGGGTCGGTTTGGTTTGGAAATAGAACCTAACCAATATTTCAGTTAGGTCATTTTTTCATAAACCTAACTGAACCGAATTTAAATAGGTTAATTTGGTTAGTTAAAATATCCATATAATTTATATTAATCATTGTTAGTAAAATATATCAATTTTTATAATTAAAATACGTATTGTATATTATTAATAATATAAATAGTAATGTTAATGTATATTAATATTAATATTTATAATTAAAAGATAAATATATGTATTTATTTTGATTAATTCAATTTTTGGTTTGTTTCGGTTGAATTTTTTCTCAAATCAGACCAAAAACTGAAGATCGAAATTTCTAAAACCATAAAAACGAAGTAACCAAACTGAATTGGCTTATTCAGTTTGGTTCGGTTTTCAGTTTAATAACCGAATTTGAACACCCCTCAAGGGTGTATTCATATGGGAGTCAAATAAACAACCCGAGGAACATTGGCGTTTGCAGTAATATTAGTTTTTTGCTCAAAACTGCACATCATACAAAGGTCGAACCGAAATACCATGGACGAAATAGAGATTCAGTCCCCAAATAAATAAAAATAAAGAATGAGTAGTACAGGTTGGAAGTGGAAAGGTAAAGAATGAGTAGAGTGTTTGGTTGAAAAGCAAATCCCATCTATTAATATTATCAACTACTTGTTGTTCACGTGTCTGCCCGCTAATAATTTAACGGAAGCCACGAAAGTGTTTTTTTTTTTTTTTTCCATATCTAATATTTTTTGTTAGTTATTGTTACTGTTGTTGGTATTGCTGTATTATTTATTTACTAATTATTACTTTTTATTTATTTTATATATTGGAGGGACTTAAGCGAAAGGCCAGCTGCCCAGAAACCAATCTAGAACTAATACCACGAACCATGACGATCACGGAGTCTTTTAATCACAAAAGGACAAAACAAAGGACACCCTATAGCCTATACTGTATTACTGTGCGGCACTAGCGTCTATGTTTGCGATTTTCGGTCCTTCGTGATTAATGGTCCGTGGCTCTAGCATTTATCAAGCGCCCAAGTGTCAAGCCTAAAACAAGTGCCTCGATTCGTCCTGTGTATTTAGCCAAGTTCAAATCTTCTTTCGTAATTAGCAGTGATTGATCCAGTCACCATACTACCACCTCATCTCCATACACCGGGTTCACATGCTGATGTGGCATGTCCTGATTGGCCCCCCACTATTATCCAGTTTTAGTATGTTGATGTGGCATACCATGATTGGCCTATTATTGTCCAGTTTTTAGTAGATTATTCATCGGATGCACCATCACTTCACTTGGACGTTCCATACTTCCATATCAAATGGAGGAGAAAACAAACTGAAAAATGTAAACCAGACCATGACATGTTAGAGAAAGGACTAGCTGAATTTGATAGCTATTTTAATGGTTGTGGCACCAGTCATTTTGTTCCACACCAGCCATAAAGTGCATATATTTATGGCTGGTGTAGAGCAAAATGATTGATTCCATAGTCAATGAAATAGCTACCAAATTCAGCTAATCGACATGCATGTTAATCCCTATAACAATATAAATACATACATGACATAACATAAATATAAAGATGATTAAAATGCAAGTTTTCGTGTACATAAAATACTGTAAGTAGCATACACCATGACACGAATTATGTAGGCATAAGAGGATTAGTTCTAGTCTTCTAGATAGTACGCTTGTAACGTTTGTTATTAGCATTAGGAAGCAATTTTCACATGTTATGATGCTATTTTTACAAGCATGCTATCAATAGATTCTTTTTGGATGGTTGCCATTTGTTTGTCATGTAAACATGTATATCATCAAATTAACGAGTTGGTTTTGGAGGTGCAAGATGTTCCAGTTGGACCTGTTACTATGACTTCTAGTAACCATAAATGAACCATAGGTAATGCTAAAGTTGGTCTCGGATTGTGTCTGGACCATGCTTATCATGAACCTGTGGTCCATTGTCGGGCTTAAATTTTCACTGGTTTGACCTTCTCACTGGTCCATTGTTTGTCATGAAAGCATGTATATCATCAAATTAACGAGTTGGTTTTGGAGGTGCAAGATGTTCCAGTTGGACCTGTTACTATGACCCCTAGTAACCATAAATGAACCATAGGTGATGCCAAAGTTAGTCTTGGATTGTGTCTGGACCATGCTTATCATGAACCTGTGGTCCATTCTTGGGCTTAAATTTTCACTGGTTTGACCTTTTCTTCGTTGCTGTATGTTATGTGTAAGCTCATGAGACTGGCTTGTGTATCTATGTAGTAGTAAGACTTGGTCATCCATCACTCAATGGCCTTGAGATGCTGACCCATACAAGACCATAATTCATGTCACTGTTTTTTAGACATGCTCAGGCCTTCTCCAAAGTTTTGGTGAGAGCCTAATTTTGGGGGGGTCAGGGCAGGCTTATGGATGGTTGTCCGGGGTGAAGGCTAGGTGAGAGCTTACCCCACAGTCTGACCAAGGTCAAGATTAGCCTGCAGTTTGTATTTGTATGACATCATTAGTCAGCTAAGAGCATGGTCGAATTTGTATTGGTCATCAATCAATATCTATTCATGAATAAAAACACCATTCAATACAAGTCGACCTGCTGGAAATATGAGATTTTTTCCCTTTTGGCAAATTCACTATAATTATTCTACTGAGATAACAAAACCATTGTTTCTTGCTACAGAGTCCCCCACAAAGGCCATCGACTTCCCTCTAACAATCTCCAGGAACTGTATCGCGTCGAAATGAGGTAGCTCACAGCCATCAGGTTTCCATCTCCAGTACAAGTAGCCGGTATCAGGTCTCCCATGCAGCATACAGTTTTGAGGACCATGTATGTGTTTGCAAGTTGTATTTGTATAATAAGGTCCCTTGGATTGCGGAACCCATTCCCGATTGAATATATCACACTTCTTTAACCTGAACTTTGTTGAATTATTTACACTTCTTCTATGAGAAGGGTAAGATGATGAGGATGGACTCTGATGGACAAAGGGAGGGATGATGGTGAAAAGAATAAGGATTAGGGTGAGGGCCAGAAGAAGTGTTTTGGGGGTGTTGTACAGGTTGGTCTTCCCATGAGGAAGATCAATTACGGGAAGCTTCATTGAAGAAAAGTAAGAAGAGTTGATGCATTCGGGGTATATATAGGTCGGCGTGGACTGTGGAGAGTATTGCGTGGAGGTTCTCAGTTCTTTTCTATCGTTCTTTATATGGATGTTGTACGTGTCATGACTTGTGAATGAATGTTCATTCTGATATTTATGTTTTGAGTATGGAAAAGACCGTTGAGGCCGCCCCATTATGGTGGATAAGGACGTGTTTGGCGCAGAACTACGCCATCATATTCACCGCCACCTATCTTAAGCAAATGGTTGTATTGAAGTTACTGACTTGCCCATCTTATTTATGATTTTTTGTGGGATTTAAGGGTTTTGAAATTTCAACGTGGGTATAAGGATTTTTTTTTCTTCGCATCATTTAAGCAGTCTATTAAGTCAGAAAGCTATCAAGTAGTTTTGTACTAGGGGATTTTTGTTAGGTTTGAACAGTGGAATCTTCTCTCTCTCTCTCTAACCTCTTTCAACCCCTTTACCTTCTACTTGGTTGCCTCTTAAACTGCTTACTTTTTCGGACTCTATATGCGTATATTGTAATGAGAAATTTAGCAGAAATGAAAGTTCTGATTTGTCAGCAGTCTCTTAAGGACTTTGCCTTCGTATAGGCAAGTTTAGGGGATCTTATCCAATTTTCTGTTTGTTTTATCTTTACTTTAGGAAGAAGGCACGTTACAGATGGTGTCAGAGTGGGTGAGATATTAAGGAGCAGCGGAAGATCTGTTGAAAAGCTATGAACATAAAGAGAAATTGCAAGAAAAATATCTACCATTTGAGCAAATTTTAAGCATTATTCGAGATATGGCACTCAGCGATGATGAGAAGTAGAGATCACCAGATGGCATTGCCCTCTATAAGTAAAGCTACCAAGATAAGAATTTCATAGTAATCGAAACTCACTTTAGTTTTTATAGAAATCTGCTAGTATAATAAGTACGAGTATTACGAGAAGGGGTGTCTCTATTCAATCCTCGTTGAAAAATCTAGGAGGGAATATCATGGTCTTTTTATGGGCGTTGGAAGATCATGTGGCTAACCAAGTTTTCACAAGGCTTCTCTATGATCCATTGGATGAGCATCTTATCTATGATCCCTTATGTAGGCCTGTTAAAATTTGGGGTCTGGAAGGAGTATTTAGGGTCGTTTACTAGAACATGCTTTATAGTTTCATAGATCTACTTACATCTACCCTATAGTTTTTATTTTACTAAAATACCCCTATATTTTGTAGCCTATTTATTTAATTGATCTTTCACTAAGAAGAGTTTGTTTTGCCATCCAAAGATAGTAACATGATCATCACTTAAACTGAGTGGAAAATGTTCAAGGACTTTGGCCCATGATTGTTTACAAGGTTCAAAATATTGATACGTATCAGGCCATATCGATACATATCGGCCAATATGTATCATATTGGAGGCTTCCCGATACACCCCTCCAAGGGGTGTTTCGGGGTTTCAACCAGTTCAGGGGTGGACAGACCTTAAACCAACCCCTCTGAATCAGATTAAAAAAAAAAAAAAAGCTACTGATATTGCCCAATACGCCTCTGCCGCTGTATCGGGCATATCGATATTTTGAACATTGATTTTTTATTCCAAAAGCACCACCAATACTTATTCATGCAAACACAAAATTGACAAAATTGAGCCAAACAGAGTGGTTGCTTGTATCTTACTAGGGGCAAAAATGGTATTTTCATTGTTATCTTTGGATTAAGTTTATTCAAATGGAAATTAGGGCCAATACTATCATTTTTCACTATCATCTAATGGAAGATCGATTAAGTAAATTGATTGCAACCTATATAAGGGCGTTTTAGTAAAATGCAAACTATAGGATACCTTTTAGTAAACCCATGAAATTATAGGGGGTGTTTATACTGTTACTTGTTAAATAATTATTATCTCTTACATGCGTGTATTTGTAGGTTAACACTTTTAATTGGTTTTGTTTTCCTACTTAGCACTTTTAAAATTTTGATGTGTGAGAGATTCTTCCAAGGATTCGTTTGGTTTACAGTTGGAATTGAAGTCAAAATCCATTGGAATCAGAATCGAAATTTTTATTCCTCCCGCCTATTTAGTTTAAGAACCAGAATTGGATTTGGAATCAACTGGGTTGGATTCGCATTCCTAAGGGAGGGGGAATGAATGACCATTCCACCATAAATGGAAATGTAATTCTGAACCTGATAGATAATCCGATCCATTTGCATCCCTAATCCCATGATTAAGTTAAACTTTATTTATTTTTTGTTTTCTTTTTTCCTTTTACAAACATATTTTGGTTGTAAATATTGCGGGCAATTGGGGAAAGTGAAGATGCAAGATAAACACGTTGTCCACGTGCAAACGTGGTGGGTCAATGCCAGATCTGATAGGCGTTAGAAATCTAATGGCTTAGAGGATCCTCTTGACATTCTCTTTTATTATTATTATATTTTTTTGGAAAATTCTTGGCATTCTCCTGACTCCTTGGGTGTTGCATGTGATCTGATGTCAACTTATAAGGGAAAATTTGCGTAGATTCTTTTCTGTGACAAGTTAATCACAAAGAGCTGCATTGAATCTCGGACTCGGAGGAGACTTGGCCTATTCAATGTCAATGTGATGTGGATAGGCAACCCAGCTAATGGAGAGATTTCAATGGCCTAATAGTAAGTTAATAGAGTGATATTGGATTGACCACTATCAAGTTTCTAGCTAGTAGTAAAATAAGGCCATTAATAAGCCCAAAATTTCAAGATTTCATTATGGGAGGACAAGATCTCTCCATATGGATAGTATCCCTTTTTCCATGGCAATGGCGTCGGCAACTCAAATGGGTGCTATTTACAGTGGCTACTCTTGTTTCTGTCCCAAAACTTCACAATTCTCTGCTATTCAATATTCACAGTTGAGAAGGAAACTTTTCTTAGTGCGTAGATTAAGCAAATAGAAAGCCCAAGCTAACCAGTTTTATTGGTTGTGGTTGCTTATTTTCTAATTCCGACCTGTGCATGCATGTCAGAACGGAAATCGGATCTATTCACAACAAAAAAAAAAAAAAAACAAAAAACTATTCCAACACATTTCAGTATGATCTGTGTCTAAACATGGTGGATCCTAGTTTCGTGGTGAGATGTGCTCACCAGAACCTAACTTGCTGGGACAAACAACTCATTTAATAAGGTATTAGGTCTACAAATTTTAAGTGCAAATTGTCAATAAATTCGGTTGCTCTTATTTGGAAAAGGCTGGTTCTGAGGATTATCATTTCTAGCCAGTTCCTACCCTAAGCCTTAAGCGATGGCCACATGCCACTACTCAAACTATTCACTAAGGTTATGTTTGGTTCAAAGGAAAAAATAGGAAAAGGAAGGGAAAGATCGGAAAACTAAACAAAAAGGAAAAGAAAAATTGAATTCTAAAGTTCAAGTAAAGTAATGGGTCTGAAACCATTTCACAATCTTCGGTAAATTATCTATTATGGGGTTTAAAAATACAATATGTCCATGTGTGGCTGTATTCATGTGGCCGGCTAACAATGTGATGGGTCAGCAAAACCAGATAGAGACTCTAAGCATCAATATAATGCTATGGTTTATTTAAATAAATCGCTGTTTGGAATAAATGAACAAGTTTTAATTAATCACAAGTGTACGTGAATGCTTAAAACAATTAATGAAGTTATTGTGGTCATAGGTGTGAGCAATTTACGAGTGCATGTTATGACCAGCACAGCAGTACTCATGTTATCAGATTCATGCATGTTTCAAATCAAGTGTTATTTGGATTTTTTCTGAGAATGATGATGGAAGGGCCAATTATTATAAACAATGTTTTAAAAACAGACTCAGAGGCTGAACCTTTTTTGCGTCTGAGTCGCTGGTCACCAGTGAACTATTCAGGTTGAACATGTCAGACTGTGTGACATCATCATTTATATATTTAAGGTATACATACATACATACATATGTGTGTATGTATACATGTATATGTATGTGTATAAATATATATTTTATCAATAAATAATATATAATTATGTTTTAGATATGTTATATATAATGTTTTCAACCCACCATTGATCTCGTCAGTTGAACCGTTCGAACCATCACCCAACCAGGATTCTAGGTTCGGTTCACTCAAGACCCACCATATAGTAAAAACCATTGACTTGGTCAAGAACCATTTGACTTGGATGATTTGACCATTGATCGGGTTGCGGGCTACACAGTCAATGCATACAAAACTTTCAGAGGCCATAACTTTGCACTCTGATGTCTATTTAGGGTGATTTTTTTTTTTTGGGTAAGTTTTTGAGATCTATGCGTCTATGGCACATTTCCCTACTATTACCATAAAAAAACCCTTTTGGCCTTACATTGCAATTTTTAATATCTTTTATAAATAAAAAATTAAAAACTGAATTAAAAACATAAAATAATACATATAACATATCTAAAATATATTTATACATTATTTATTACTAAAATATATATTTATACACACACACACGCGTGTGTGTGTGTGTAAATAAATAAATAAATATTTAATACATATATGCGTTGATGTGGCATGGTCTGAACCGTTTAACCCGGCCAATTGAACCAGTGACCCACGATCGGAGGCAAAAATGGTTCGGCCTTTGGGTCGGTTTTCAAAACATTGGTTATATGTATTATTTTATATTTACTTCATGTATTTTAATTCATTTTTTTAATTTTTATTTATAAAAATATTAAAAATTATGATTTGAGGTCAAAAAAAGGCTTTTCTTTTGCAAAAATAGCAGGACAAAGTTATGAGCTTATAACCTCTAAAAGTTTGCATGCATCAAATATACAACTCACGTCCTAATAACCAAATCGAATGGGTCAACCGTTGAATCGATTGGGTCAAACAGTATTTTGACCGATTAACAGGTTTTAATAGAACCAAACCCAAAATCTTGACTGAATGACGGCTTGAACGACTCAACCAATCGATTCAACGGTGGATTGAAAACACGGATTACAAAGAAGTGGATGATAGTTGGTTTGGAAAATCTCAAATATCCTTGCTTTTAAATGATGCTTCCCACCAAAACAAAATGCCAAAAAGCGATGTTTGCTTTTCAAAGTTAAATTAACCGTTTGAGTTAGGAGAAAAGAAACACTACAAATATCCAATCAAGCCATAAAGTCAGTCTCTCAACATTTGAACTTTAATGTACATAATGACAAATTTTAATTAGCAGTTTAGATTAAGATGGTCTAAACTAGATCTTGTTGGTTAGTACTTATAATGGCCATATTAGCGGGGAAAGCTGGGGAATGTTTTGAGGAATGTCAATTGCAAGGAGCTTAGAAGCCTTGTAATCACAAAATGACAAACACAAAGCATTTGTTTTTTAGTAAATAAATAGGGTTTAGGGTTTAGAAATTTTTTATCAAATATTATCATTTGGTCTCCTCGAAAAGACCTCATTATTGTGTGGAAATGACATTTCAACAACAATAACATGGGTTTTAACATTCAAATTAACAAAAAATTTGGATTATATGGTGAGGGGAAGAACTGGTCTTTAACTCTTGAGTGGCAACAAAATATCTTGTTTTTAATTTCTTTTCCTGAATTGATAGTTGATATATGAATTATGCAGTGAAAGGGCACCGTACTTGATACTGATATGCAAGTCAATTCCTACCAACCGATTTGCGCTGGCACTAGAATTTGAAAGCAAGGCCCTCTGGCTGGCCTTGTCTCAAGCTAAAATATCATTCCTAGGTGGATCAGGTTCAAAGTTCAAGCCCATCATCCATCTCGAAGCCCAATTGCATGGGTTGAGTAACTTATAGGGGGTGTCAATTGGACTGGATTTGGTTCAATCCGATCCAGTTCAATGTGAGTCCATTATAAATGGACGAGATTCAATCCAATCTAATAAATATTATAGATCATTTTGGACCGAACCAATTCAATGTCTGAACCGTTTGATCTATTCATATTCGTTTTAATTTAGATTGGTTTCAACCCAAATCCAGTTCATTGACACCTATATTCTTATCTTACAATCAATAGACCAGATATTGGCTTGATCCAACCCAATCTAATATAAATTTATTAGAGAGGGAGCAGGTCTAATCCAATCTAATAAATATTTTAGATTGGATTTGTCTAATCCAATATATCTTATTGGTCCCTCCAATTCGTCCAAAATGATTTTGAACTGAACGGGGTCCAGTACATTGACACTTTTAGTAACTTGGGTCCACTCCAAGAAGCTTTAACTTTCATACTTTCATGAGAGAAGAGGAAGGAGATGATTTGTAAATGACACCCTTTAATTGTTTTAAAATCCTTTCCTTGTATACATCAGCCAGGGTCACAAATGCCTTATTATTATTTCACTCTATTATTGTTGGTGACTGAAGTGTCTAATCTGGGTTAATGGTCTCTGTCGACTTCCACATGTGGGCCTAAGGAGAACCAGAACCAGGCTGCCCAAGCAAAAATAAGTCAAACCTGCCCCAAAACCATAGGTCTTTGGCAGTATTACCAATACCAGATAGTAGATACTCGAACCAAGACAATATGCAAAATTATTAAATTAAAGGATTAAATACTTAGACATTGGAAACCACCAGGCCCATCTGGAGCAATTTGAGTGGGGAGAATTGAGAAGAGACAGCTAAGAAGAAAAGCTTTCAGCTTCCATCGAATGATCTTCCAGCCTCCATCTTCATCCTCTGAAGCAGTAAATCATTCCATGTATCAATGGCCCCAGGCAAGCACCAGTGCGAGCAATCGTTATAAAAGGTGACATTCTCACGGGGCCAATGCCCATAATTGTTGGGATGTGCATCTGGTCTCAGTAGCGAAGCAAAAGTGATATCAAGCAACCTAAACTTCAACCCTCTCTTCCTTCCTTCTCTCTCTGCCACCTTGAATTCATCAGTTTGGGCCAAGTACATCTCTAAAGGTAAGCCCTCTAAACGGGTCTCACTGCTCTTATAGGGTCTTGTCCTCACACATCTTCCTCCCTCGTTCCAGAAGCCATTCTCAAAGTGCTGAGGAGAGAACGTCCTGAGGAACGTGATGCCCTTAAAGCCTTGTAAGCTGTTGAGTGCTCTAAAGGCAGTCCGGTAGGCCTTTGAGTAACTATAGGCAGAACTAAGATCTGTGACGTTTTCTTGGCGGCAGAGGTAGCACCCCACGAGCTGGCCTTTCTCATAGAACATGGTTGGCCGGAAAAACCAGTGCTCGGCGGCGAGGATAACATAGTCGAAGTCGACAACCACTTTGATCCAGTCATCGTCGAACTCGTCCAGGTAGAGATTGAAGAGGGCGGTGTAGACGGGACCATCGGGGTCAGCTGCCTTGGATTTGACAATGAAGGGCGCCCATACATTGGCAATGGTGAAGTTGTAGGTGGGGTAACGCCACCGTAGGGTTTGATATTCCACTGGTTGCTCCACCTGAAAAATATTGCACACAAACGGCTTTTAATTTTGAAGAGTTTGTTAATTAAACAAATAAAAAAATAGTTGGAAGGCGACTGAACCAAGAAAATTGAGCAGTGAAGTGAAACTAATAAATTTGGGAGTGGTTATTTGAAAAATAAATACTTATTGCAATAATTGCTCACGAGCCTTTAGCGAAACACTTATTTCAAACAGTAATATTATAGATATTTTCAAATTGATGTGGTGGGACAGAAAGAAAATAAGAACTTATTAAATAAGTACTTAAAAATAAATCCGTTTTGATTTCTCGAATTATTACTTATTCTCAGAATAAATACTTAGTTTGGGCTTGTTTTTTCATACGCCACTAAGTATATTTTGCCGTAGTGCTTAATTTTAATCACTCCCAAACTTGGCCAGTGGCGAAAAGTTAGGAGTCGCGGGGACCCGGAGGTGGGCTCAATACGAGTTGGTTGTGTGGGGTTTTAGCTTGGGGATGGGCTCAACTTTCTTTAAATCCATAAACATGATATTCAGTATTTCCTTTGGCAGAATCAAAAGGAGGTTGAGGGCCGTGAGGAAGAGTTGGGAGGGTTGTGGCCGTGAAATGTGGAGAGAAAGAGACGTGTTGTGTTGGGTATGGAATCTTCTGGAGCCTTTTATTTATTTTTTTATTTTTACTACACACAACTCTGGAGCCGATTCACTCAACTTTCCGTCAATCTAGCCTTCTCTTGCCATGTGATTTAGACACAAGGACAATAAAAAAAAAATTAAAGGAAGACGGGGAAGCTTCAAAACAAAAGAATGTTAAAAAGATGCTGTGAGAGAGAGAGAGAGAGAGAGAGAGAGAGAGAGAGAGGGAGAGAGTAGAAAACAGATGAGGAAAGGCCCACGCTGGTGAATGTCTGTCGTTATATGGCCTTCCTTTGTTTGGTTTGGTTTTGTTTTCTTCTGTGAAGTAGTTTTAGTTAGTAAACAATGCAAATTTTGTTTGTTATGAATCAATTCACGATTAATTAAGCTGACTACAGCAACTTAACATGGAGGGTCTTGCCAGATGTGCAATTTCTAATCCATGTCAGTCTACAACCCTCACAAGAGATTATTATTTTTTTTTATATTTTAATATAAAAACTTGTCTGAAAAGAGGGATTTACTTTGTCCACGTGGCAAAGATTTTGGGGACAGTGGAGACCATTTCGGAACAAATCAACGTGGTGATCTACAGTTAACAAATTAAAATCAGCCACATATCAAGGGGATTCTATCATTCTATCTTATCTCCTGCCGGATTTCCGGTCCAAAACGTCATTCCACTCTTCTCAAATCTCAATTCTTCCGACCTAAAACCCTAAGAAATTGAATCAGAAGAGATGTAGGAGATCCAACAGAAAAAATTGCAAGTCACAATAGATCGGGTAAAAACACGAAAAATGCACAAGAGTTGAACGCAAGCATCATATAATTGGGAAGAGATCTGAGGGGGGAGTCATCCATGGTTAAATCTCTTGTCAGACAACAAGAGAGAAGGGATGATGAATGCATCGATTCAGATTTGCCTTTCCCAAACTCAGATTGACTCAACTAAATCGCCCAATCCATCCTCCTAGAAGGATCCTAAACAAACATTTGATACCAACACTTGATTGTGCTAAATTAAAACAATGTTGAAACTTGAAACTTGAAACAGAGTAGGAGGTAGAGAGGGCGCTTACACTTGATAAGAGGCACATCAAGGACTCCATTTGGTTTCTTCCTATGGAATCCCCGACAAAGGCCATGGACTTCCCTCTGACGAGCTCAAAGAACTGAAGCGGGTTGAAGACGGGCAGCTCACAGCCGTCTGGCTTCCACCTCCATTTCATATACTCAGTATCAGGTCTCCCAAATTTCATGCAATTCTGTTCATCGTGGATGGTAAAACAAGTGCTGTTTGTGTAAGACGGTGCATCCGGGTTTGGAACCCATTCTCCTGTAAAGAGGTCGCATTGCTTAGACGAAGCTAGCCCTGTTGATTGCTGTATTCCGCCATGGCGGCGAGAAAGGGATGTTGATGTGGAGCGAGAAGATCTGCACCAAAGAAAGGAAGGAAAATAGCCAAGCGACAAGTAATATAGAGGAAGGACGGTCAGGAGAGTCAAGGCAAGGGTTGCTAAAACAACGGTCTTTCCTGTATTTTGAAGAGTTTGGTTTTTGGCAGAGAGATGATCAAACCAGGTGCGAGAAGGCTTCATTGAAAAAGGTATAAAGATGTTGCTACTTTACTAGCTAGGTGCGATTCCAGTGTCGGTGAAGATATTGAGTGAGTGACCGAAAGTGAACGCAGCTGTTATATAAGCTCATCATTGTATTTGCAATTGATGGAATTGGCCTCTGCTGTGCCCATCGCCACAGGGCATTTTTCCTTTTTAACTCCACTGTAAGGTATAAACCATACACACATACACACACACCAGTCGTGAGTTGTGAGTTGTGACTTGTGAGTAGCCCACGGCCGGACGCCCCACGCTTTGCGATTATGTGATGTGACCAAAACCAAAAAAGCATGTTACTGAGTTTGAAAGAAATACACGTAGTCACGTATGTATGACGTACATGCTGCCACCATGGTTTCAGCATTTTCTTGTGACCTCTAATTATAATTATAGCATTCCCAGCTACTAAGCCCCAATGTGATGTGTAAATTCACCACACGCACTTTGCAATTTGCACTACCGTGAGACGTGAGTGATGCAATGTGTTTCAAAAGGATTTGGGATTTGAAATATAAATATTTTTGTTAAAAATATTAAATAAATGTGTTACGTATGGTATTAGTGGGCTGTGTTGTGTTGGGGCCATCAATGTCATTTATTGGGTCAGGTCAGATAGTTAGTTAGTTATAAATGAAATTATTTTGTTACTTGCAAAGTGATTTGGCAGAGTGCGTTATTAGAGTTGTGGCCTGTGGGTTATTTGTATATAATCGGCCAAGAGAAATATTTCCGATACATGACTGCAATAGCTCGATTACAACATTATTTGGACCGTTTGTTGATAGTTGATCCGGAATTCCTAAAATATGAGATTTTGAAAACTAACTTTTAACCTATTTCAAAACAGGCTGCTAAGAATGCATTCTATGACTAAATATGTTGATTGAGGGATGGACTACTCCGTTATGTAATCCTTCGCAAGATATTAATGCAGTGGCAATTGATATTATGTTGCAAAGGAAAGAGTGGGGTCTGTAGGGGGTTTATTATTGGAAGGAAAAAGAAAGAAAAAGAGACACTTGAATCGATGCTCTTCAAGTAACATCAAGTGTTATTAGGACACTTGGACCCACCGCAACGAACAAGAAGGGTATACAGGGTTGTGACTTGTGGTGGCATTTTCGTTAGACGGACAACAGAGGTGCTCCAAATTTATGCTCAGTAGTTAGGAGAGTTGATAGGGTGTTAATCTCGCACGCCGAGGATTGTAGGTCGTTCTACAAAAGTGAAAAATCTCTCTACATTTGGATTTATGATTCCTTCCAATTGACGTACACGAGAAGAAAATGTTGTAACATCTAATCTCAGGGAAATTGTCAACATTATCAATGATGATTCAGATGTAGATGATGAAGTAAAGTATATGGTGATGTAATGCAGCGACACTGAATCAACTTTAGGTATTGACGGAAAACTCCCGTAGTTGAGTTGTTGATTTGTGATTGATGGTTACAGATGACACCAATAAGCATGACCGAGTCTGGCAGGTTCGGACTCACTGTTTTCACCATCACCAGCAGTGAATCTCCAAGGATTTACCACCGACAAAAGAGGCAGCTTGCCGACACAATTAAACCAAAAATACTAAGAAAAGCACTCACTAGATGATGACTCGTGCCCAGCTAGTATTGTGGAAGATCAAAGGCAAGTATTTTATTTTATTTTTCAGGGTAAATTATAAAATATTTGCCTTTATTTTATTTTATTTTTTGCGGCAGCCATCATGACCTCAATTGTCCGATCGCGACCACGATCACAACAAGACAACTGAGCTTCTCTTCCTCTTCCTCCTCCTCCAGCACCTGATTGATCTTCTCCTCCACATCATCTAGAGCGTAAGAACACGGCTTCACATTTCCCCCTCCTTTGTCGTCCGATCGGAACAAAGCCCCACCTCGACCGTGGGATCTGACAACCCATACTACCCTCGCGTGCCACGATCTTAGAACAATTCTTTGCCGCTGCTGAAACGGAGAGAAGAACAGAGCTTACTGTGAAGGCGAAACCACGACGCAGCAGAGAACCTAACTTGACGCCAGGGCCAGGCAGGGAGAGATTGTAGTCCCTGGTGGAACTAGAGGGAAGAGCCTCACAGCACAGGAGCATCTCGTCCAAGGGAGGAGCCGTGGAGAGCAGATGAGGAAGGAGCAACTAGGCACGGAAGGATACCAGGAGATGGGGCGGAAGGGTGGACTTAGCACCATGGACCAGTCCGGAGACTCTCCTCCTGCAACACTTGCGGAGCCAGAGCCGCCTCCCCTGCAGCACGCCGGAAGCTCAGTCCTCCCTCTCTTTCAGAGAAAGATTTGATTGAAGTTGCAGAACTTCATTCTGGCAGACTTCCGGCGGTAACTTCAGAACTTCATTGACTGCAGCGGCGGACTACAATGGCCGATAAACCAGATAAACCCAGCAACAGCGAGATTTATAACCTAAAGGAACCTTTGATGGATTCCCTCTATGGCATGGATCAAGGGTTGAGGGCCTCTAGTGAGAACAGAGCAGAGATCGTAGAGCTAATCACCCAGCTGGAGGCTAAGATCAAGAACCCAACTGCAGCTCCCACCGAGGCTTTGACTCTTCTATGGTTGGTGTGTGCGTTGTAGATACACCTCTTTTGTGGGCTTATTCC
This sequence comes from Nelumbo lutea, assembly GCF_056320005.1. Classification (NCBI taxonomy): domain Eukaryota; kingdom Viridiplantae; phylum Streptophyta; class Magnoliopsida; order Proteales; family Nelumbonaceae; genus Nelumbo; species Nelumbo lutea. The sequence goes on along the minus strand of NC_142686.1, from coordinate 21,010,992 downwards.
CGCTGTTCTCGAGAGGGAAGCCACCACTGGTGAAGGTGGAGGAGATATCTCAGAGCATAGATTCATCAAACTTCACGGTGGAGAATGTGGTCCAGTTTGCTGGGCCTTTCGCCACCACAACCTTGAGCACCAATGCCAAGCTTGAGATCCGAAGCCCCAAGCGCGTTTAGGTAAGCTATCAAGTATTAGCAAGCAACAACCAAAATCAAATTACTCAATGTGAATGTGAATCATTCAGTTTCACCTGATTCCTAAACCAGCGGTGGAATTGGGTTGGGTCCTCGTCCTTCACCTTGTAGTGTGTAGCCGAGGTTGCTGTGAAGCACATTGTAGCCGATGAAGAAGAGAAGAAGCCGCTTTGTTATAGGTGAGAGAGATTTGAATGAAGTTCTGAATCAATGAGCAATTGGAATAGAAAAGGAAAAGAAAGAGAGACGGTGTTTGGCAGATGAACAGTGCTTTTCGCGACTGCTATTCGTGTATCTGAGGTCGGGGAAGATGAACAATGCCCGATTGTTTAAATGTTTATTACAGGGGTAATATGGGAATTAAAACAACGGGAATTCAACGAAAAGATAACAGAAGGGCTTCTTTGTCACAGACCCCATAGTCCATAGTACATTTACCCTAATTTTTATTTGTTGATAAGACAAGTATTTTATTCAGATTGTTTATTTTATGTGATTTCAGAGGCTATAAGACTAGGTTATATGTTTATAATTAAACAACCTAATGGGACCTCCCTCCATCGATGTCATGTAATTAGCCTTGAAAGCCTACGAGTTACGATTTTTTTTTTTTTTTTAATTTGAGTTAAGAAACTAAATTAGATTTGATTTGTGATCAGATGATATGAATCAACATTCTCATCGAAATCGGGAGACGATACAATTTTTAAAGTTGGAGTGGAAATGTGGAATCTTTGCCCCTTTAATATATATTTTAGGGATACTCCAAACCTATGCGATGACATTCACATATTCCCTGCAAGCAATAAAAACTCTACATATAAATCCAATCGCACATTGGGCATATCTTCTCATGATGTATGAGACATATTATCAATATGCAGTTGGATGCCATGCATGCAGAAAATAATAAAATAAATTTGTTAGATAGAGGGTTTCACTTAAGCACCTAAGCTTTATTTTGTGCCAAATTCTCTCTTGATCTATCACAAAAAAATAAATAAATAAATAAATATATTAGCGTTCTATCAAGAAAATGAATGAAAAATGCCACTATATACATCATGTGATGTGTCAGACATTTTTAAATGCCCAAATTGTCCTTTTCTTTAGAGATTTATGCTTTTGTCTTCTTCATTCTAGGCTGCTCATCACCAAGGGCAATAGCAATAGGGCTGCTAGTCACTTCACTTTTTGTTTTCCAAAAATTACCCCCAAAAGATTCCTATTTTACATTAGTATCTTACAATTTGAAAACCCCATAGTAATAATAATAATAATAATAATTTATTTATGTTTTATTTAAGGACCTATTTAAATATTTATTATCTAGTACAATTTCTTTTGTTATCCATTAAATTATTTTATATTTAATTAATTAATTTTTTAAAAATGTTTTGTCAGTTTTCATTTTTCAAAACTCAACAACAAGATTTTAGAATAACATTCTCTACATTTAGACTTGAGAACCAAGAAAAGTTCACCAACTCCAATGCACCTTTAGAAATAATTATTATAAATTCAAAGTCATTCAGATGTCAAACTTCAATGCAAAGTGAGGCCTTAAACTTAATTGGATAAAATTGTGTGCCTTGTTCAAGGAAAAAATGTCCCTTTCTCATCTTAAACTATGAAATGAAGGGGAAAGTGTAATGTTGGTATTTAAAAATGTAACATTTTTCATCCATTTTCTTGACGTACTAATGGAGGTTTATAAGTGCTAAAGGAGATGTTTGTTTACTTCACTTATGATAGTTTAAAAGGGAATTTGATGAAGTTTAGGTAGTTAAGCCCTTGTTTGGGAGTGCTTATCTTTAATTACTTTTTGGAAAAAGTGCTCATTTTGGGCTAGGATCACATCAATAAGCACTTATATGTGTTTGGAAATAAGCCTGAATAAGTACTTATTCAATAAATAAACATGTTTTGAATAAGTTCAAAATTTTTGCTTTTTTTTTCATGCACTTTAAGAAAAAGTGCTTATTGTAGCATGTCTTGGCCTGCCACGTAATTTCTAAAATACCTATAATACCCCGTTTAAAAAAATGCTTTTACCCCGAACACTCCTAAGTGTTTATTAGGATAGGCACTTATTTATCCAATAAACACTCCCAAACGGGGTTTAATTCAAATAACCCCATGGGGTATATGGAATTTGCGCTATATAATTTGTTTTAAATTATAATCCATTTAGCCCATTTTTTCCAAGTGGACCGAAAGCCATCATGTCAAGGGCTTTGCTTTAAGATGTTAAATGCTAGTTGGAGAAGAGCCCATGCCATCTCCAAGGATGCATTAGAGTGAGTACCCAAGAAAAAAAAAACAATATTAAAGAGTGAAGTTTAGAGATGATTGGTCATGTGATCGGAAGAAATTCAAATACAAGAATGAATGAATGATCCCTGTGTCACCTTTACTATGTTACATGATTTGTAGGCATCACAGCTTACAATTACCACACAAACCATCATGAGGTAGCAGCCTTCTTTGATGAATGCAAAAAAGATGAATAGATGATGATGATAGTGAAGATGTTTTCCGTTTAAGGCATATCGAATCTGGTGGCCGAAGTGTCAAGCAGGAAAGGAACATCTGGGCTACCTCATATGCAGCCTTTTCCATGGCCCAAAGTAGTGGGTCCATCAACAAAGCGAGTTAGGCCCATCAGAATTTTAACTCAATTCTCAGATGGGCTTCTGTGCTGGGTTTCCAGTCATGGTCACTGATACCTGGGTTTAGATATTGTATATTGAATATAACAAATCTAGTCATCTAAGGATCACCCCTTTTCATTCTTCTTTGGTAATTGATGAATGATGGATGACCTCGAAACGTCTATTTGGGCCTACATAGGTCAAGTACGGCAATGGGCTTCCATTAGCAGAACCGGAGCCCAAACAAGCAATAAGCCGATAGCTCATCCAAAGTCCAAACTCAGAGCTATTTGACAAATGAAAATCCTACCAGATACCCAAACCAAGAAAGCATGCATAATTGAAGGGATCAAATGAATACATCACGATGTAAATGAGAGAAAGTTAAGAAGTAACTAATTAAAAAAAATGAAAAGCCCAACTTGATTTTGTTTTATCAAAGGATCTTCCATCCTCCATCTTCATCATCTGAAGCAGTAAATCATTCCATGCATCGATGGCCCCAGGCAAGCACCAGTGTGCACAGTCGTTGACAAAGGTCATATTGTCATGGGGCGCCAAGTGCCCATAGCGACTGGGATGCCCATCTGGTCTCAATAACGAAGCAAATGTTATATCAAGCAACCTAAACTTCAGTCCTCTCTTCCTTCCCTCACTCTCTGCAACCTCGAATTCCTCGGTTTCGATGGAGTGGGTCTGTAGATTGATATCCTCTAAACGAGTTTCATTACTCGTAAAGGGTCTCGTCCTCACACAGTTTCCACCTTGGTTCCATGAGCCATTTTCGAAATGCTGAGGAGAGAATGTCCTGAGAAACGTTAGACCCTTGAAGTTTCTTGAGCTGTAGATTGCTCTGAAGGCAGTCTGGAGAGCCTTTCTGTAACTGTGGGAGAAACGGAGATCGGTCACATTTTCTCTGTAGCAGTTGAAGCAGCCCACGAGCTGGCCGTTCTCATAGAACAAGGTTGGCCGGAAGAACCAGTGGCCAGCGGAGATGATAATGTAATCGAACTCCACGATTTTTGTGGCCCATTCAGGGTCCAATTCGTCGAGGTGGAGGTGAAAGAGGGCAGTGTAGGAGGGGTCATTGGCGTTGGCTCTCTCTGCTTTGATCAGATAGGGTGCCCAGAAATGGGCGATTTTGAAGTTGTAGCTGGTGAATTTCCAGCGTTGGAGTTGAACTTCCACCGGATTCTCCACCTGAAAAATACACAGAAGAACAACTTGTGAGGGATGACGATAACCGTAGACCATCAATCTGCAATTATCTGGAACTGGAAGGTCCCATGTTCCCCTCTTCAACAATCAACACAGTGGTACCGGTAAGGGGTGGAACGAGCCGACCTTTTTACGAACTGTTCGAATAAGGCTTGACTCGGTTTCAATCGAGTTCGAGCTGAATTGGCTCGATTTTACGAGCTCTTCGAATAAGGCTTGACTTGGTTTCAATCGAGTTCGAGTTGAATTGGCTCGATTATGAAACAAATCAAGTTCGAGCCTAATAGAGCTTAGCTTGTGAGGCTTTCAAGCCGACTCGAATATTTATATATATATATATATAATAATTATAAAATATAAAAATATTATAATTATTAATTCTTATTTTATTAAATATCAAATAAAAATATTTTATTAAACTTATAAATTTTTTACTCGAACCAAACTCAAGATTCTGACTCAAACCGACCTCGAGCCTTGTAAAACAGTTTCGAGCCGAGCTCGAGTCTCATACTATTCGACTCGGCTCGGCTCGAATTTACGGTTCATTTACTAATCGGATCAAAAAACAGATCAGGCCTAGGTATGGGTGTCAATGGACCGGATTCGGGTTGGACCTCGTTCGAATCGTATCGCCGGTCTACGCATTTATGGTCCAATGTAATTAGTGGACCGAAAGTCCGAAACGGACAAAGCTCATTACTAGTCCACAAACCGATTGGGGACCGAATCGATTGAAGGCAAAGTTCGGACTCCAGTCTAGGTTTTTCCCCTGAGCAAACTCTCTCTCTCCGACGGTTTTCTCTCCGGTGGTTATATCTCTTGCAGTGTCTTTCCCTCGCCTACTTCTGCAGTCTTTGGTTCAAGTTTCATTTTTAGCTCCTTCTGGAGACTTAACATCGTGTTGGATTTTGATCCAACCATTTCTTCAGTCTTCTGTCTGAGCGTGTATTGGAGAGTTGGAGTTCATCAATCTTCCCTTCCTAAAATCTGTTTCTGGCCAGGAGCTCCTTTTTATTTTCTTCATGCTTCCTCAGCGACTTATTTATATTCACTGCCACTGCAGCATCTGATTCAATCTTCTTGAGTAACTTATGTAGCAGTTCCGCTCGCTCCGCTGCTTCTCCAGTCTTATGATTTACCTTGAAATGGAGCTCTTCAATTTTCTCCTCTAGACTACTGGTTTTGGCCAGGCCCAGAAGTTGCTTCTTATTTTTTTCATATTCGTTCAAGATCTGCTCATCATTCACCATTTCAGATGTTTTTTTCTTGCAACTCCCTCCCATTATCTTTTTCCTCTGTCATTTTTCTAAGCTCATTGACCTCGTCGTTCTTCTCTAAGTTTTTTAATTTGGCCATTAGCAGTTTACTCTCTGTTTTGTGATCCTCTAATAGATTTTCACTGTCTCTCAATTTCTGTTGGAGAAAAGCAATCAACTGCTGGTTTTGTTCAAGCACCAGGTTCTTTTCAGAAAGGTCTTTTATTTGGCGTAACAGACAGTCTTCCTTATCTCACCATTCATTTGCTGTAACCCTCCTGCCTTAATCAAAACTTCCCTCCAAGCTTTTACATCTCATCTGGAACTTTGGATAGAGTTTGGCTGCAGAAAATATACTCCATTTGACAAATCTTGTATTCATGAGTATGATTACAGAGTTTAGGTAAGGGGAGGTTCGAGTTCTTGAAGCTAGTGCTACTGGCAGTGGGGGGATTGGGGAGGGGGATGATGGTAAAGATTTGTTGGTTAGTAGCCTTGAGAAAACTAAAAGAATCCGCTTTAAGCCTGACCTGAAGATCAAGCTCCTGTATCAGTCTGATTCTGAGTTCCTAGATTCAGAATGAGAACTCACAGGAATAAAAAGAGAGGAAGATGAAGATAAATTATTTGAGTTTCGAGCTGCACTAGCTGCTACTATAGTTTTTTATATTTCAAATTATTGTGATACTTATTACATGGTGATTTATGCATTTTCTTGTTTTACTTGTAAATTATATCTAACAGGTTGACCCTCGCATGGTGATTGATACAGGACAGTCGGAATATCTGAAGGAATTATTCTTTATCTCTTAGTCAGCGAATGAAATTTACACTAAGAGGAAACTTCATGTAATTCCTTGCTCGCAAAGAACATACTTTTGAAATTACATTGTGTACATTTCATGTTAGAATTTATGGTTATTTTACATTTCATGTTCTCAGTTACAGTTAAGTATCTGTTCTGTTATGTTCTGAAACTACAGGTTGATACAGATCCATGGGATCTCTGCCAATGAAGATTAAAAAAGAGGTCCCAGCATTATTTTTTTTGAAGATTAAAAAAGAGGTTCCAGCATTAACTTTTTTTTCACTTTTGGTGTTATTAACAAAGCAAGAGAGGCCGCCATGTATGAAACATTTTGACTAGGAAAGATAAAAAAAAGTAAACGAAGAAGACATTTTTTATATTTTTGTGAAAATTTAAATATATTTCTACAATTTTTTATATTTTTTGGGTTTTTAAGTAACTTTTGAAGTTCCACTTAATTTGGATTGGATTGGACCCAATTGGGTCTATTTGCATTTCAATTGGACTGGATTAGATTCAGTTTGTATGGATTTGGACCAGATTTGGTCCAATCCATTTGTAAATGGACCAATGCCGGATTGGACTGGAATAGACCAAATCAGGTCCAATTGACACATCCAGGCCTGGGCCCATTGGCATTTCATTTCAAATTTTAACAAATACTCAACCCAGGCCCACCCAAATTGCATCCCAACGGGGATGGATAAAGAGTAGGGGAGAGAGAGAGGACCAAATCAACGAGCCCACTCCATTGAGATAGAAAGTTCCTTAATCGCTAAGGAACTTGCTTGAACAACCTGTCATATTTGATATGGACACATGCTCATGCAAGAGCACCTAGCATGTGTGCAATTAAATATTAACCATTCTATATATAATATTTGGATTTAACTTTTATGATTTTTTTTGAATTAGGATAAATCTGTTATATATATTATAGATATATTTAAAGTGCAATGTATATATCAGCTGGCCCATGCTACACAACATTGTGAGCAGCAGATACAGATTGTTATAAAACATGGGCATCTTTTAAGGTTAGCCATGTCATGTTATGAGAAAAACTTAGCCATGAAAAGGGATACAATCCTTTGTTAAGGTTACGGTGGACACCATCAGAGTTAGTTGGAACTCCAATTTTTTACAAGGACTCTATCTTTTATTCAAAGCTAAGTTTCCTTCTAAGTTCTATCTTGGACCTTCTGATGTGGGATTATCTCATTGGTCAATATGGAAAAACACTCAGAGACATGTAGGGCCGGGACTGGATCTAGTAGACACAATATAGTAAGCACGTTTAATGATAAATATTCTGATTTTTGTGAAAAGTGGATCTTAATCTTTTTAAAGGATAGGCTGAAGGTATTTTAAAGGACAAGTGTCAAAAAAAAATATTAAATGCCCATTGAACGTACTTGCAGCTTGCCTATCTGATAGGGACTGTGTAGGGCCATGGTAAATTTGGCATGATATAGACAATCTAAATAATGCACCAAATGGAGGACCCAACGTTGTTTTTTTACTAGAAAAAAGAAACTTCACTTCTGGACCTTCTAGTCCACAAGTAATATACTTGTACCAAAGAAAAAAGAAACAAAATCTTCATTATTAAAAGGAAATTGCAGGAAGAATTGTATAGGACCATCACAGTTTCAGTTTTATACCATTTGTCCTCACTCTTCGTACATGCGAATTTTAAAAAAACAATGTGCACAATTGCATTTTTCTCACCTTCAATTTTGAATACAGGTGACACAAAGCTGTGATGTACCCAACGTTGTTTTTTTACTAGAAAATCTAAATTCTGCCATTTTTCATCATCTAAATTCTAAGCCTTGTCCCAACTCCCAATTAATTTTCCTTACTATATAAGTTACCATTAACAAATTAAATAACCAAAACTTATATAGACTTTTCTCACCCACTATCTCATAGGACAGAATAGATCTAAATTAAAAGAGAACCAGCAAAAACACCAAGTGTACAAGCGTAACCCAATCAAGACAACAAGAGTTCAGCGCAGGCATGATAGATCGATCGGAAGAGTCATTCTGAGTTTGGTTCAATCTATTTGATGAAGAGAACAAGAGAAGGGGCGATGGAGGTACATAGAGTCAGATAAATTAATTCTGTTTTTGCTTTAATTTTCCCAAACTCAGAATGACTCAAGACAGTTAAAATTCGGCCAATTCATCTTCACAAAAGTTAGCAATGGAACTCGGATCCAATCATGGAAAAACCAGCTAGCAAGAAAATTATTCAATTTGCAGACAGTAGGAGGAGAGAGGTACAGAGAGAGAGAGAGAGAGAGAGAGAGAGAGAGAGAGACCTAGCTTACCCGTGACAAGAGGCACAACAAGGACTCCATGTGGTTTCTCCCCAGTGAATCCCCGACGAAGGCCATGGACTTCCCTCTGACGAGCTCAAGGAAGTGAGACGGGTTGAAGATGGGCAGCTCACAGTCATTTGGCTTCCACCTCCATTTCATGAACCCAGTATCTGGTCTTCCATATTTCATGCAATTCTGTTCTTCATGGATCGTCCAACATGTCCTGTTTGTGTAATACGGTGCGTCTGGGTTTGAAACCCATTCTCCTGTGAAAAGATCGCACTGCTTAGCCGATGGAGCTCCTGCTGAAACGCCATGTCCGTGAGAGGAGGATGTTGATGATGATGACGACACAGAACTGGTCCATAGAAACGAAGGATAATAGCGTAGAGATGAGTAATAAATAGGAATGATGGTTAGAAGAGTTAAGGCAAGGGTCACTGAAACTGAAACTAAAAGAGAAGTGGCTTTTCGTGTTTGTTGAGGAGGAGTTTGGCTTTTCGGACGGAGATGATCAGACCAGGCTCGTAGATTCTTCATTGAAGGCGTTGGCAAAGGAGGTGGGCGAGGGCGACTACTGAAATGAGATGCAAGCAAACGAAATACAAGATTACTTATTGAATGCCAGAAAAAGGACACCTCACCCAAGGCGCCCACCCTCTTCCTTCACTACCTAAAATAAATTAATAAATAAGGGGAGGATAATAATTGGTGATGAGTATTGCAAGGAAACTCATTGACTCAAATTGCTTATTTATATACCACATTGGAGTAGGATTGTTGTTTTTTAAAGTTATGGGCGGGGTAGGTTGGAAATCTTAGGTGGCTCGATGTTTGGTATAATTCAGCCACATCTAAAATAACTAAGCCCTGCGTTGTAGGGGTTCGCTCATAAGCTATCAGATTCGAATTCAATTTGAATTAGAGAATTGATTTTGAGTTCGATTTTGGTTTGAGTCAAAAACTCAGAAGTTTGAGTTCGGCAATCTTTAATTGTAAGTTTTTCAAGCAGTCAAGGTGCTGAGCCGAGGTCCCCCTTAATTGTTGATGTGCTAAATCGAGGTCTCCCTCAATTGCTGAAGTGTCGAGTTGAGGTTTTCTTAGCAGGCGAGGTATCGAGCTAAGGTTTCCCTCAATTGTCGAGGTGCTGAGCTAAGATCTCCCTCAATGACCGAGATGCTGAGTCGAGGTCTCCCTTAGTGATCGAGGTGTTGTTTAGCTCGAGCTCGATTCAAATTAGAGACTTGAGCTTGAGCTCAGAAGTTTGAGCTCGGCTCAATTCGAGTTCGACTACTTTTGATTGCAGGTCCCCTAGCAACCAAGATGCCCATGTGAAATCTCCCTCAGTTGGAGAGAGAGAGATAGCATTCTTGTAATTTGTAAGAAAAAGAGAGAAAGAGAGTTAGTAGGAGAGAGAGTGGCATTCTTGTAATTTAAAAGAAAAAAAACAAAAGAGACAGAATTGGTAGTAGAGAGTGGCATTCTTGTAATTTGAAATAAAAAAAGCAAAATTTACAATTAGATTCCGTTTCTTAGCTTCTAGGGTCGGGGCTCGCTCATAAACTATCAAGCTCGAGTCAAAAGCTCGAAAGTTCGAGCATGACTACCTTTGATTGCAGGTTTGTCAAGCAGCCGAGGTCTCCCTCAATTGTCGAGATTCCAAACCAAGATCTCCCTCAATTGCTGAAGTGTCGAGAAGGTTTCTCTAGCAAGCGAGGTGTTGAGGTAAGGTCTCCCTTAGTTGACAAGGTGTTGAGTTGAGGTCTCCCTCAGTTGTAGAGGTGTTGAGTCGAGATCTCCCTCAGTGACCGAGGTAACAAGCCAAGGTCTCCCTCAGTGGTCGAGGTGTCGTCTAGCTTGAACTTGATTCAAATTAGAGACTTGAGCTTGAGCCCAGAAGTTCAATCTTGGCTCGGCTTGAACTCGACTACCTTTGGTTGCAAGTCCCCTAGCAGCCGAGATGCCGAGCTGAGGTCTCCCTCAGTTGGAGAGAGAGTGGCATTCTTGTAACTTATAAGGAGAGAGAGTGGCATTCTTGTAACTTATAAGGAGAGAGAGAGAGAGAGAGAGAGAGAGAGATGTCATTCTTGTAATTTGAAAGAAAAAAAAAAGTAAGAGAGAAAGAGAGATAGTAGGAGAAAGTGGCATTCTTGTAATTTAAAAGAAAAAAAATAAACTAAAGAGAGTTGGTAGAGAGTGGCATTGTTATAATTTCCATTAAAAAAGGCAAAAAAATACTATTAGATTCTATTTCCCTCATCCTCAAGCCTTATTACGTGCACACTTCAGCTTAATATATTTATATAGATTATTGGTTCTTTGTATATTTTATATTATTATTTGATGCCATCTATGCATCATGAGATGCCACGTAGGAATAAAGTTAAGACGTTTCCATGGCAAAAAAAAGTTTGATGTTTTTTCTAAAAATTGATTTCACAAAATTCAAGGCATTCTCTATTGTTTAAAATCTCTGAAAAACACTCAACCAAACAAGCAAAAAACTAAGGGAGATAGATTGTAAAAATAAAATGTCTATATGGCAAGGTTCAAAGTATCGATATGTATCATATCAGGAGCTTCCCAATATGCCCCTACAAAGGGTGTATTGGGATTTTGATCAGTTCAGAGGGTAGACAGACCTTAAACTGGCCCATCTGAATCGGATTTGAAAAAAAAAACTAAAAAACTACCGAAACTACCCAATATGCCTCTACTGGAGTATCAGGTGTATCGATATTTTGAACCTTGCTATAAGGTATTGACATGGCGAAAATGCCTGGGAAAAACAACTCTAGCACCAAACATTGCATGAGTATATGTTTGGCATCGATGTTGTAGATATAGAACCGTTTTTGCACCATTCTCAAAAAATAGTATTGCTGACGTGTAGGTTGGAAATACCATTTTCTCATAAAACGGTGTTTTTTTTTTTTTGTTTTGAAACGTTGCTGCCAGGTAGGATGTTAATATCCTGGAGCAACAACAATGTTTTTGTTTGGTACCAATGCTCTAAGAAACGTTTTCAGCACTGGTACTTATTATGCAATGCTTCTACTATGTATATATTATCTTACATCCAATGGTGGAAAAAAAATACATTTTTCATCCTATGGTCCCAATTGTTGAATAGACTATAAAAAAAAAAGAAATTAAGGAAATCATGAGAAAAATGACAAAAAATCTAAAATTGCATGGAAAAAAATAGAAAAAATCATACATTAATATAGAAAATTTCTAGACAAATGGAAAAATATAGAACAAAGTACGAAAATCAGAAAATTGAGAAAAAAAAAGAATATAAATATACATATGTATATATATTCTGATTTTCATATATATATATTATAAATATACATATGTATATGTATATAAATATACAAAGTACCACATGGGCATGCATTTTAAGTTTAAATACAAATTTTATTTTTTGTTGAGGCTCTTTTGAGTTAAAACGGTCATAAACCAAGGGGTGTTGGATTGGAGAAAACCTATTGTCTTCCCATTTGAAGGAAGAGTCTAATGAGCTGGTTCTTAGGTGGCATCCTACATGGCAGTGTAAAGATGTAATTTGGTGCAAAGATGGATATACACCACTAAATGCCCATAAATCCTACATTCAAAATAAGAGTTCTCTTTTTGGTTCTATGGTAGTAGGAATGGCAATAGGGCAGTTTCAAGGTGAGCGCTATACTCCCCATTCCCAACCATAACTTTGAGACAAATCTCCATCCTTGACCCTAATCCTCACCAGAGATAAAAATGACCCTCCATCCTCGATCCTCAACAGAGATAGGTTCCCCGTTAGGTGTCTGAATCCCCAAAAATTAAAAGTTTTTACATATATATATTAAACATTTAATCCTGAAGCCCTAAAGTGGCATTGGTACATGCAATAAAATATGGCTGGATTTGTATATAATTATAGTGCCATTCAACTCCTACATGCAATAAAATATCTTGTATACTTTATGGTGTTTCAGCCCTCAATTGGATTGGTTGGTCTTTCATTACCTGCTATATTTCTAGATCTATTTCACACCAAATTATTTACTTGTAAGAAACCATTGACCAAATGAATAATTTGTTTACTTGACAAGTTGGTCCACTGAACTGTGTTTGACCCAATCGGCCGGTCATGGGCTTGTACAGATTTCCTACCTTTTATTTTTAAACCAAATAATAGTGTCAATTATAAGGCATTGGGGACTGAGGCGTTTATGTGTTTGAGTCTGGTTAAATCCATTTAACTTGGATGATTGATCTGTTAGATTGTCACTTGAACTTGAAGCCAAAAAAATAAAATGGTTCTATTTTCATGACAATTTTAAAAACACTATCATTTTGGGCCTTCATCATCACCCATAGACGCTTAGTGTGTTAAACTGTAGATGAAAAATCTTTTAAGGAGTGTTTGGTTTTATTTTTGTTTTAGTCAGTGCAAGACCCGTTCGATCAGCCTTGACAGCCTTGCATTGGGAACATCTCCACATTTCTGTATTTTATTTCATGGAAGATATTCCCAATGCAAGGTTATAAAGGGTGTTGGAACGGGCCTTGCATTGATTTAATCCGGATCCGTCAAACACCACGTCCCACTCCAACACTTTGTTGTGCCAGTTTTTAAGTTTAAATATCCTGTGGCTGCAGTATTGGGTGGCTTTTCATCAAACCAAAATGAAAATCCACTTATTATTCATTCAGCTCACGGCTTAATATGTTTGGGTGGGCCAGACCAACAACAGAGGAGTGGGTTATGTATGGATTATTATAAATAGTAATACTAATACATGCCCAACAAAATCATGTCTGTTGACTCTATTTACCCTTTAGCGTTGTTGGTCCAATAGTAAACAACACTATTGAAACTTAAGCCCTTTATAGAAGACAACTAGTGATTTCTTAAAATTTATAATTAAATAATTACAACTGTTTCTTTTTCTTTTTATTTTTTTTTAATACAGGATACAGTAAATCCAATTGGATTTCGGATGTAAATTTGTAACTGTCAGATTGGATTCAGATGTGGCTGGATCCGATCCGAATGTTACCCATTTACAGCCTTAATGGTATTTACTACTCGCCAATTAGATGTTTAGTGTACAGAAGTACGTTCTCTGTCGCATGATTGAGCCAGTATTAAGAATACAACTTCAGAAGTTCGTTCTTTGGATGTTTAGTATAATAGTTAAAATGTATCCTTTTCAACATTTTCCAATAAATGCCAATAATTCTCTTAAAATCATTCTATAAATTAGAAACCCGTAAAAAACAAAATGAAATGCCTAACCTCATCCTCAGATAATATATATTTATATTTCAGAATCACTGGTTTGGTGCTCTAAAGTCTGATAAATCATTTTCTTCCAATATGGGCTGTAAAGACCTGTCAAACCCAAAGCACAGCACCACAAGAACAAAACTAGTCTTTGAGTGGTGGTTACACAGTTTTGTTCGTCCGAGGTAACCTGAATTTGGGTATGGATCTCACCTTCACCCTCTTGCAATTGACCAGCTTCTACACTTGGGAAGGAAAGAAGAGACAAGAAAAAGGAAGATAATTAACAAGAAATTTTCCACAAATTTACAATGGGCATGACAAGATGTTTATCGCTAAATTTAACAACAGAACTGGATCATTTGGAGAAGAAAAAGAACTAGTAATAGTATAAGAATTGGCAACAAGAAGTTAGATTTCTTTTATATATATTTAATTCCTTTGTCTGAATTGATACATGAAATAAAATGGCAGGGCACCACATATGATATAGATATGTGATTCAATATTTGATTTGATTTTGTTTTTGTCCTTTTCATTATTATTCTTGGGTTGATATGATACGGGCCCATCAAATAAAAGGTGTCTTGGGCTTGAAGTTCTATTCTAATCCACATTGCTTGATTGCTCAATCCCTTGAAATGTTAACTTTGTCAAGTCCATTTGTAAATCTGGGCCTTTATAGGCCCAGTACTTCGATGAACAGAACCAGAAGCCGAGCCTGAATCCAACCTAGAGCTCATTGACATCCCTACCAAAGATTCAAACCAAGACAAATAGGAAAAATTATTAGTTTGAAAAAATTGCGTAGGGCTTATTTGGGAGGGATGAAGCCATTGACCAACTTTCCCCTTCTGAAAATTCAAAAAAAGAACGCCCCCTAGAAAAGTCATTTTCTTGGCTGAAAGACGGCTAATATGGGCTTTAATTTTGAGGGGTTTCACTTCACCAAACATTGCTTATAGGTTATCTGGGCGGGGCCCACCTCCCAAATGGGCACTTAATTGATGCTACTACCCTTGTTGATGACTGTAAACTAAAGAACCATTCCATGGATTCGAAGGATATAATAGACTAACAAAAGGTAATAACTAGCAAAGATAGATTAAGGTCAGAACAGAACAGCTTTTGGTGAGCGTTGAAAATTTTGGCATTTCCAAAAGAGATGCACATAAAGACATAAAAATTAAAAAAGGTTGGTTAAAATATGTAGATGTGAGCGAAGAATGAGATAGGCGATCAAATCTATAAAAGGTTGCAGTTGCAAACCTGCAAATGATTCAAAGTTCAAACATTGTATTGCAATGGAGGACAGCAAATCCTGTTGCAAAATTCAGTCCATTTTTGCTTCAGATTTTGCTTCAAATTTCATTCTTTTTACTTACTATTCACTGCAAAAAAAAAAGGGTAAAACGTATAGCTAAATTAAACCAAAAAAATGGTCTCAACTCATTTGCACTCTCATACTTTTGTTCTCATCCAAATAAAATTGCACTGTAGACCAAAAAAAGAAAAAGGCCAAAATGAATAACAGAACTCACCTTGACTAGCATACTGAAATTTCTTATATAAGAAGTAGTAATGTTTCTCTTCTGAGAATAATTGGAGAAAGCAATTTTGATCAAGTGAACTTGGTAGGACTTAACTGAGTCCCAAGTCCCAACTCCCAAGACTTGGAATCAATTCAGCTTAAAAGAAAACACAAGTCAGTAGTCCATCAAATGTTTATCAATTGATTGCCTAATGCCTACCTAGTCATGATTCATAAGATTAGTAATCAACAATATCAATTTATCACCCATCTTAACAATCCAATTGGCTTAACTTTATACAGAGGAAAAAGGGAACTAATCCATGAGATAAATTGGCAGAGGCAAAGATCTGGGCTGCCATTGATACTGAAATGATCAAGCCCTTGATAAAGGAAACGATTGGGAATTTGTTATCACCAGTTCCAACTTGCAAGGCCAAATAATGGAGAAATGGGTTAAAATAAATTGACAAGCTGCAGCAGAATGGTGCAATTAAATTCTCCACCTTTACTGCCCACGATCCCTCCACTTTTGGGACAAAAGATAGAACCGTCCATAAAGTTTCTGATGCTCACAGAGTGTAGATGGAGACCTCTCATCTCATGTGTGTATAGGATGAAATGACACTATTGCTACAAATGGCGTACATTTATGCCACCATCATGGACAGGAGCTGTCTTCTGTATTCTTTTGTGAGGCTGTCCAGCCCTAAGATGGGCTTAAGGTGCTGACATTAAAGCAATGAATTAGGTGACATGTTATTCCCTTGTTAAAATCCTTAGATTTAAAAGTTTTTTCCCCCTAAGATCATAGATTGTTTGTCCACCAAAGGAGAAAAAAGAACAGATCATTATTGATTTTTTTTTTTTTTAATCATACTTTGTGTATTATCTTACTCTTAGATTGCGTTTGGTATCATTTTCGTTTCAACCTGCAATATTTTGGTTGGCCAATATACAAAATTTAGAGACATTTTTTTTATTAAAAATGTTTTGAGTTGATCAATAGAAATTGTTGTTTCTACCTCAAATATTGAATTTGACATTTCAACCATATATCATGCATGTATTTATTTTTTAATTGAAACCACTATCTTATGCAATGTGATAAGTCATTTTTGTTTGAGATAGAAATGACAATGATACCAAACACAACCTTTTAACCCCACAAGTTTTCAATCCATGGTCTAACCAGCTGGTTGGAATGGTTGACTCATTACCCAATTATGCTTTGCTTGCAAGCCCATTTTGCCTCAAAAAACTGTTGACTCGATCGATCAATAAATTGATGACCCAATTGGTTGAAGTGTTGATCATTTGACCCAATCAGTGGGTCACACAGTAAACTTTTTTTTTTCTCTTTTTATGTATTTTTGAGTTTTACCATATTTTTTTTCTTAATACTATACACATGCCCAATTTTGAGTGATTTTTCTATAATTTTTTATATTTTTTTTTTCTGAGCTAAAATTTACTGCAATTTTTATTTACTTTTCTTTATTTAATATGTTAAGTATAGTCACTTACAACAAAGTCACATCATCAGTTATGTTTTCTTTCTCTCTTCTTACTTATTAGACAAAAATGAACACTTCTCTATACAATACTTTATTAATTAACAAACATAAGCTTTTGCTCTTCTTGTGTTAGAATTTAAAAAAGAAGAGAACCATATTGATAATTTATATTTTTCTATAAACATGCTACTAGTCATTATTTTCTTCATCTTGCTTTCATGAGAACACATTAGATTCTGATTCTCATGTCCTTGTCCATGCCTAATCTGGATGAAGGGAGGACGATTGCTATATGAGTGGGTCGGAACAATCCACAAAGTTGCACAAATAGACCGTTTTTTGAGTGGTTAATAGAAGTTCCTGTATTGCGGTATAACTGTTACTATAGGGTGTAGGGAACTCCAAAGTCCAAAGTCCAAACAAATATGTGTTGTTTTGTAAGTTGGGGAAGATGTAGAGCTCTGGAGGATATTTGTCATGGCAGACTACAAGATAAAATCAAAGACCAGAATAGCCCAGTGCTTGGCATTTTCACCTTTTTCCACCAATTTGATGGAGATGGCACCTTTTTCGGTTAAATGTCATTATGTGAACTGATGTCTGGGAGGGCTGAACTCAAGATAACCTTTGGTTCAGCTACATAAGTCTCAATCTGGATGGAGTACAAATGTAAATATATACAGTATAAATACATACAAATTGAATAATATAAAATATAACATTTTGCACTCTACAAATTTATATTCGTACTCCTTCCTACGAACTGAGCCTAAATGACATAAGTCATTTATTGACAACTGCTGCCTAAGTCAGACAAGTGGTCAGATAATCATGCAAGGCACTCCCCCATGATCTATTGATCAAAGAGCGGATCAGAGATCGGATCTGTTCCTCACAGAGCATAGCAGGCAGGTGTGCATTAAAAACATCTCTCATACATGATGTTATTATTCATGGGAAGATGCTCCTAATGCACAGTCACAATGCGTTGTGAGGCTCTTCTCTGTGAGGAACAGACCCGATCTTTTCGCAGAGCGATGGAATGGGTTAGAAGCAAAGTCATCCACAGCGGGTTAGGCAACCTATCAAGAGCAAACATGCACATGGGCCCATGTGGAGACCACACTGTATGTGTATGGGACAGTGGCGTGTTCATTCATGATGGGTCACCTAGCACATTGCAGCCCCATCCAGGTTGAATCTGAATTTCCTCGTCGAGTTAGAGCGCTCCTGACAGCAATCTCAAGGAACATTGCAGCCCTGCATTGAGAAATGTACTGTGAGGTTTGGTATGAGGAGAAAATCAGTTGGGCTCATTCGAAGATGCTGAAGCGAACAGTCCTACTAGCTGATGATCAACAGCTTATTTGGCTTTTTGGATTTTTTTTCACCAAACATTGCTTATGGAAGCCGCTGCTTCTGCCCTCCTAAACGGGTACGACTTAATTTTCTTCCAAAAATGCCCGAGACCAGAGAGAGAGAGAGAGAGAGAGAGGGGTAAAATCTGAGACAAGAAAGGTGCAGATGAGGAGAAATTGTGTGTAGACACAGTGAGGTGGGAACCTCCTGGTGCCCTGTCAAAAACACGTAAACAACACCTAAAGACGAAGCAGATTTTACCCAAAAGAACAACATTTTTACGCGTCCACTTCATCCCCCTCTAAGAAGTTGTACCCTTCCAAACGCCAAACTATATTTGTCGCACCTCTTTAACCCAATGTGAGGTGTCTACAAAGAGCTGGGACCTCTTTCCCCCTTCCCCCGACCCCACCACTATGACACTACCAATAGGGCCTGCCCCACCATGATGTCTACTTTCCCCAACTGACCTCTCTAATTTTTCTTCCATTTTGGGGTTTATAACAACCGGGTTAGGGGCTGGATCAACCAACATCAACCAGAAAACTTACCTTTTTTCTTTTTTTTTTTTTTGCCTCATAAAACTTCAGAATAGAAAATACCCATGGTTCAAAGTATAAAAAATTTTCAGCTTCTAGCACTGTTAACCATCGACAATAGTATCAGTTAATACCCATTAATCCTTATCTATTATTGTTATCTAAAGTTACCACCTATCCCTGATTCCTTACATTTAATGTATTGATAACTCCAAAAACCAATTCATTTGTGTGATACTTATCAATACTTTGAACCTTACCCATACTCAAAACTGAAAACCGGAAAACCCTTCAATTCCGACCAAGACAGGAGTTGCTATCAAGTTTCTACTACAACCAGCCAGAGAAGAGACTTTACCAAGAGAATCAATTGGCACTTTCACAGTTTCACTCATACATCATTTGCTCACTAATTCGAATGGCTTATTACTTTATCTTTTAGTGAATAAGTTAATCATAGAATAAAATGTTTGGGCATAATCACCCAACATAACACTCAGCCATTAAGAATCTCAAAAGTCACAACCTACTACTCATAACTTGTTCAGTAAACTGCAAAGCAATAACTCGTTAAGCTCAGCTGCTTCAGCCATTATCAAACGGTCCTTAGTGCTTTGGAGAATATTTCTTAAGCATATGATCAGTACAATAATGTCGAAATATTCTTCCAAGTGTGTTCGCTGTACATACCTAGGTTAGGTTTGGTGAAAGGGAGATGATGAGTCAAAGATTCATCGTCAACATATATAATTATCATCATCATTATGCCTGAAGAAATTAAATGAAGTTTTTTAATCAGAAAAAGAGAAAAAGAAAAAACATGTAATAATTTTAATTACGAAAAGGGCAAAGGGATACTTTGGTAAATTGACTATGATGGCGTTTTTGGGATGTAGTGATCCATCCATATAAATCTGCCCTCATGAATGAGTAAAGAGACCGTCCAACAACAATTGCAATTGCGTGGTTTAGTTTGCCTTGCCATCACTCAGAGCTTTTAACACTGTGACGTGCAACAGACAACAGTTGCTCATTCAGGTTTGATCCCTCACTTTTGTTCTTCCCAAATCTTCTTCTCCATAGCATTTATTTCTGTACTACAAATTCCTCTTGCTGAAAGAATTAACCCATCTCACAGGCTCATTTCTTGTTAATGTTCTTAACCTGTAACTAATCTAGCAGTTGTTTTTGTTGTTAAAGGGTGCTTGGATTCTTTTTCAAGGTTTCAACATGGTGATGATGGGCTT
The DNA here is from genome assembly GCF_056320005.1 of Nelumbo lutea. NCBI lineage: Eukaryota > Viridiplantae > Streptophyta > Magnoliopsida > Proteales > Nelumbonaceae > Nelumbo > Nelumbo lutea. The sequence continues at coordinate 20,991,065 of NC_142686.1, read as the reverse complement.
GGAGAGGTTGGTGGTGACTCTGAAGTCCAAACTAAGATCGCTGCGACCGAAGAAACCATACGATAAGATAGACAAGAGTGAAAGCATGAGGGTAGAGATGAGAAGCAGAAAAGCCCAGAAGCTAATAGCCCGGACTCTCAAGATTGCAGATTCACCAAGGAACAGAACTTATGCTTTCTGACTGTTTTGTATCAATAAGTTGCATACAGGGTTCCTCTTTCCCTGCCTTCAATGTCCATCTATCTTGGGTTCCAAAGAAACAATAAATTAAATTGGCTTTAGTTGTTTATCTTCTTGTTAGTTGGTACTGCACAGTCTTTTCCTTGCCTCTGCAGGTAATTTCACGTTGTTGCTCAATTAGCCAATCCATGCTAAACTATGGCGTCAAGTCTTCCTAGTTCCTATATAACTATTATGTCTGGATACTCCGAGTATTCAAGATAAAACAACAAATTAAAGGATGCCATCTCTTGATTATATGATATCAACTTAAAGGGCCGAAGCCTCAGTTCTATTGGTGCTTGCTCTAATGCATCATCATCATCATCATCAAAGTCTTAGTCCTAACTATAGGGAGTCATCTACATGAATTTTGTTTCGACATTCCATTCTGTTTTGGTGCTATATCCATTCTGTCTGAACAGTCAAACACCCATAACACTATAACCCATGAAATTCCAGTCCTAATAGCCAACTGGGAAGCAGAAATCAACCGACTTTGATTTGCATTTTATTTTAAAGAAGTCCACTGTAGATTGTGTTGCCAATTGCCAGTTATTTTCAAGAAATGAATAGATCTCTGCTTTTACTGTTTTAGTCTTGGTACATTCTTTTCCTTTTGGTAAAACTATAGTTCATCATCATCATCATCATCCTACTCTCATCCCAACTATATGGGGTCGGCTACATGAGTCCTGTATTGCCATCCATTCTCTTTAATGCCATATCCATTGTTAAATTATGAACACTTAAATCCTTTCACTAGTACAACACATGTCCTTTTTGGTATAATTGACTCTACTTTCAAGAAAAGCATCTCACTTTAAATGCAACTGTTGGTGCATCCAAATCCAAATGAAAATAGTCCACTACCATTAGGTCCTTGATTGAATCGAAAGCACAAGAGCATAATATAAGCAATACCAAAACATCTTGATAACTTAGTGATAATGCTCTATGACAATAGCTACCTGTGTCTAGTTTGACAGAAACTAAGAGAAACAAAAAGTTGAGAAAAAAGAATTCTTGAAGTATATATCAAAGATAGACTTAAGGAAAGGATCAATAAAATATAGATAAACCATGAGTCATGAGGAACCAGAAAAGAGAAAAAACAAGCAGAAAGAACGAGTAGGAATCGGCCTCTGAATCACAAGTGAGTGTTAAAACAAGAAAATAGAGACACAGAGCGAGAGATTCATGGGGAATACGTCAAAAGGGATGTCCTTCACCACTACAAAATTTTCAATTCAATAGATTCCATTGAGATGAAACTGCTTTCCACGTATGGCTGCTACTCAAAGAAAAGCCACTTTATAATTAGCTACTGTCATCAGTCCTTTAGGTTCTCGAGGATTTGCCTTTTTTTCATTTGAATGAAAAGTCAGAATATATTACTGGTGCAGCAAATGGGTCATTCCGATCGAGCCATGGTCATCATCTATCCTATCAAGATAAGGGGCTCGCACATTAAGCAGACTAAAAAGGAATACAAATGGAGGCCCAATAGTGACACTCCTTTAATCTATATATATAATTTGTATAAAAGTACGGATGGATGTGGTTGGCTTCTGATATTTTCAATAGACTAAAATACCCCATCTCTAAGGTTTGAATAAGAGAGTTAGCAAGGTAAATATATAATTTTGTTTTCTAATTTAATGCTTATGGCTCTTCTTTCTCATTTAATGCTTATTAAAGAAAAAGACACAAAACTCCATTCTTATTGTTCATAATTGTAAAACAAGTCAATGACAAAAATGTTATTTAACATTCTCATTTAAGGTTTGTTTGGGAAAATACACAAAAATCCCTCTTTTTGTTCAATAATTGGCAAACGAACCATGGTAATTGCTGAAACATCCCTTAAATATTTTAACCATTGACCAAACCTCTCCTGAAGTTTGGTAATTGCAATCACCTCCCATTAATTTCTTGACATAATTGCAAGTAGACCCCTTTTGTAAAATTCTCTAGCAAGAGGTATGAAAAAAAGAGTTTATTGTTGCAATTTTACCTTTGAGCAATTGATATGAAGGGCAAATTTAAAAAATACATCAATTCCGAAAAAGAAATTAGAAGGGATTGGGGTAGTGATCCATATGAAAAAAAATGAAAAATAAACATTTTAGTCAAAAAGTAAGTATATGGGTATTTTGGACATTTGTTGTGCTTTTTGTTGGAAGATTTTAATAGAGGGTCTAATTGTAGTTGTGTCAAAAAGTTCATGGGAGGTGACTGCATTTACCAAACGTTACGATGAGCAATATGATCAAAAATTTTACAGGAGCTTTTAGCAATTTACCCTTTAATTTATTTAATTAAAAAAAACTTGAAATTACATCTTTTGTTCTCAATTGCCAATGTTGGGCCATATTAACCACCATGAATAGATTTTCAACTTGCAAATGGCATGGATTAACAATTTATTCTTTAAACTATATTCTTTTTTTTTAAATATTTCTAACCTATTTTCATTGGTTTAGTTATTGATCATATGGTGGGTTCATGTTTAATTTGTGTTACCTTTGCCCACTTCATTGAATGACAAGATATTTGCAAGAGTAAGTGATATTTTTTATAGCAGCTCATTGTAAGGGTTTTAGCGGTTGAAGGAGCTAAAGTTGGATTTATGATTTATCATATAGAAATTAATTCTTCCAAAGGTAAAAGGTAACGAGAATTCAAATAAAATTCTGAATGAGGGTAACTGATAAAAATTATTAATTTCATTTATGAACCATAATAAATAAGAATAATAATAATTTTATTAATTCTTGTTACATTTACAAGAATTTTATTTGAACATATCTTTATATTGATGAACCATAATAAATGTGATAAATAAAAATAACTTTTATAGATGTAGAAATATAAAAAATTATAAACAAATTTTGGAAATATATTATATCCTATCATCACAAAATTTGTTACGTTGCAAAGCATACAAATACTAGTATATATAAAAATTTAAACTTTAACATTGGATTTGGTTCAAGATTCTCCACAAATTTTACCCGGTTCAAAGAAACAAGATACCATTCTCGAGCATTAGAAAAACATATAAGGAGAAGCTATGAAGGAGGAACTACCACTAAAAAGAAAATGAAAAACTAAACTTTCACAATTTAAGATTTGGCTCGGATATATTTACAGATTTTAGAGGTCACGTAGGGGTGACCCAAAGCTAACGATGTGCATGGAGTAAAACACAGGATGTGCATACAAGAATTAGTATGAGTTTTGCCCAACTCCAAAGTCCATCCTGATCTAAAAACGCAATCAACCTGAACCCAACAAAGGTTGTATTTAAATTTCTCTTGCAGTAAAAAAAATAAAAACATACGATAGGCATTTTAATCTGCAATGTTTTGAGTTGAAACACTGTTTAATACTGTGTAATCATATTTTCGTGGGATTTTTTTTTTCCGAAAATCGATAAGCTAGGTTTCTTACAGACTTGGATTCCTCTGCTTCTCTCTGCGATTTCATATTAGTTGTAACAAATTCATTTTTTTTTCCTTTGGTTTATCATTATGCTTTATTTACCATTTTTTATTCGTTTTCTTGATTTCCTTAGAAAGTTTCCGTGATTAGAAACCCCAGATGTGCAATGGACGCGACATATGGTGGTAACTTGGGTAAAAGGTGGCAGTTGATCTTCAAGTCAAAGATGAAATATAGGATTATATGGAATCTCAGCCTTTTTAATCTTTCTTCTTTAGTTCTGAGTAGTACCATTTAAGAATTGCAAGGTTGCCTTTATTTCCTTTGCATTCTTTTCAAAACCCAATTATGCTATCTCCGTAAAAACTGGTAGTAATTCAAATATCAGTTTTTTTTTTTCGAATTCTGTTTAAAATAAATTTTTTTTCTTAGTAGTGTTGTTTTGGGTATTTCAGTGATTGTAGCTAGTCTGGAAGCACCAAATGTCTAATTCCGTATTGCTGCTTCGATGGGTCTGTGATGGTTGGCTGTGTAAACTGTGCATTTTGCATCAGGAAACAGCAATTGGTTACTGTTAGGGCATTTCAGTTCATTTGTGCATTCAAATGCATTAAAAAATGTCTAGAAGCCACATGGAAATGAAATCCTTTCATTTCATTTTTCTTGCATTTGTTGGTCCATCAAAGGTCAGTACAAGAACTGCATAGACGTAGGCTAGGATTCTGCGATAGACATAAACCTATTTAAAATGAAGTCTATTTTATCATTTTAAATGATGAAGTTATCTAAATGCTATGAAAAAACAAATAGGAATTGTTTCCTTTTCCATGAACTTGGATCGTTGGTAAATTACAAGCAATGGTTGCTTCAGTGTTTCAGCGACCTAGGTTTCTGAAGTTCACTCAATTTTCTTTTGGAACAGTACGCTGGACATGAGAACTTCATGTTTTTTGTTTTCTTCATTTAACCTTTTCTGTTTATTTTATTTTCTTTTCTCTCATTGTCTTTGTAAGCAATTGACAAATTTTGTTATGTTTGCAAAATAATGTTGGATATGGTGTTTGGGATAGAAATCTAACTCAGATGTCCATGGAGCCAGATTGACTCAAAGAAAGAACAGGAAACACAGATGGCTACAGAAGATATCCCTTAATTATCCACTGAAAAGTAAGGTAATAAGTCATTCTGTTCAGCAAATTCAGCCATTATCAAATGGCAGGAGAAGATGCGATGCGATCTCTGTCTAAATGCCTGCCCCATTAGCTAGCACATAAATCAAACCCGTTTCCCTCTTATTCTGAATAATTCTATTGCCTAATTTTCACTTAATCAAAGCTTCCAGCAACAGAAGAAAAACGAGTTTATCTAATTACGAAGAACAATAATAAAGTACAATAAATCTATAAATTACGAAGAAAAAAGAATTGGTCAATAGAATGGTGGTATAGTTGGTTCAGCCTAGTTCCATCCGTCCATCTGAAAATAAATAACCTTATTGCAACTAAAGAGCACAAAAAGAAAAGAATCAATTAGGTTATGTCATATAGAAGAATCAAGATAATAATTGAACAAGCAATGAAGCAACTAATGGACCAAAGTTGGGCTAGTTTAGTGATAGGCTCCTTGGTAACGGTAGCGGTCTTCTCGGCTGTTTCTGTAAGCGCAGCATCCGATAGTGTAGACAAGCATGATGAAGACGAGGACAGAGATGTTGACAATGGCGATCTTCCTCCACCCAGTCCTCAGGTTAGCCAGGAACCCTGCCTTGCATGACTTGCATCCATAGCACAGCGTCTGCTGCTGGTTGCTCCACGCTGTGCAGTCGCTGTCTGGAACAGCTGGGCCCGATCTAGGCACCTTCCAGAAGGTTGCATTTTTGTATATGAATTTGCAGTAAGTTGGGGGCTTGCAGCAACCCGACTGAAACAAATAATAGAAATAAAAACAAGGATGATCAGTAAACAGAAAATAATTTCTTAATCTTGTTAATCTTTTACTCTGTTGGAAAGGGGTAAAAGATTTTCTTGCATAGTTTGATAGTGTTTTAGAAAAAGAACTGAGACAAGGCTGAAATGGGTGTCGTCCAAGTAGTCTAACCAATAAACATGGCCATGTTTAGCTATGTAGTGTAATGGGGTGGGTCAAAGCAGGAATCATGTGGGCTGCAAACAATTGGGATTAAAGCGGATTTGTTGAGTTTTCTCTGCAAGTTCTATTTTATCTTATCAGAATTGATGAATAGCACGAATTGGGGGCTGCATATATACTAGAGAAAATATGTTAGGAAAGGAGTTAGGTAACCCCAACTCAGATTTTCAAATTTCCTATTGATTAGAAGATTTTCTCCTTGGATGAACAGTCTTAACTGCTTCTGCTTTATCTTGTCTGATGCCTTCTCTGTTTGAGCACTTCTTACTATAATCTATAATACAACACAAATATAGATTTTCTTCCTTGGTATATGTATGACAAGTAGGAGTTTCTATATTTTGTGCATAGAAATATTTAGCCAAGATCAAATGCAAGCCTTTTGTTCATCTCAATTCCAAAATGTTATCCAAAATCTATGTTAGTACGATAAAAACAGACAGAGAGAGAGAGACCTGTATCGGAGACAAGTTCTTCTGATAGAAATGGGAGGCCCTCTGGTTAGCATCCTGTCCGAGACTCCGGCAGACCTGAGCATCAATCAAGCAACTCTTGATTTTGTTCCATTTGTCGCCATCGACGACATGCTTCTGCAACCAATTGGAGTAATCGCCAAGCTTGTACTCCTTGTACCCTGTTCCCGATATCACTTTGCCAATGCCTTTGTTGGTCACTACGAAGGCAAAGATGGTGAAAACGAAGGATGCAACAATGAGAAGGAACATCACAAAGAGGTAAAAGCAAAGGAGGTACGACACCCGGCAACACGAACCGATCAAACCCAACAACGATACGAAGAGCAAGAAGGCTCCGAATATCAGGAGCGGAAGTTGCAGGAGCTTCTGGCATTCGGAAAATCCTTTAAATTTAAAGAAAAACCCTATGACGATTATAAAAATCGAAAGGACCGCAGTCAGAATGTTTAAGAACCCGATCAATTTGTTACTCAAGCGAGCCATCGTATATTTTGTTTTTGTGTATGGGGAGAGAGAGAGAGACTTGTCTAGATCTCTGTAAAAGCGGGCGTGAACAATGAGAGTTTCTTCTCTCTCTCTCTCTATAGAAATGGGAGAGAAATTCGAATCTAAACCAGGCGAGTAGTAACAGAAGGAACCACTAAACCAGGCGAATGGGGAGGCGGTTGTTTCTGTGCGACGTGTTTTTCGGAGTCCGGATCTCCTGCTCACAGAAACTCTGCCAACGACTACCTACATAATATTATATAGTATTATGCAAGGAGATGTTCCCAATTCACGAAGGGTGTCGGTAGACGTTAACAGAGTTTGTATGTGAATATTTCATCCACCCACATAGTATTATATAGTATTATGCAAGGAAATGTTTCCAATTCACGAAGGGTGTCGGTAGACGTGAACAGAGTTTGTATGGGCGGGAGATCCGGAGTCCGTGTTTCGTCCCTCTTCCAACTGTTGCTGATAGAGTTTCAGTTGTTGCCGTTACTTCCATCTTTTCAAAACTATAGAGTTGTCCTTGTCTTTATTTTTATTACGGATATGCCCTTTATCAATTATTATAATTTATAGAGCAACGAACGGTTCATTGATAAATTGAGCCGGGTTTAATTAATAACTGTTTGGGTTCGGTTTAGAGATGGCAATTTCCAGAGATTTTTTGGGTACCTGGCATGGCCCTAATAGGACCTGTTTATTAAAACCCCATAGGGTTTGGATTTTGACTTTAGAGTATCCGATATTCAATACCTAGTTTTATTTGACGTGATTACCTGTTCCTAATACCTGATTATAAACCCGGTTGTATATAATTATAAGAAATAAAATATGTAGCGTGATATAATATAATGTAATATAATATATAGTATAAAACAATTTATAATATATAGTATATTAAGAGGAATTAAGTAGAAACCAAGACAAAGGAGCCCTATGGCCAATGGCATTCCTAATTGGTTAATTTTTAAATTTGGGGCATTTGGTTAGGTTCAAGTCCAATTCAAACAATGCTTTTAGGTGAATTGTCTATTTACGATATTTAAATTTTTATTAGTTAATTTTAAAATTTTATTCACAAAATTATTATTAAATTTAAATGAATTTTAAATTAATATAATTAGGATTTAAGATTGCAAAATACCAATGGCATCTATTTGTCTAAATTCAAATTAAGAATCAATTGGTTTTGGCAAGTTTAAGTTCAATCCAAGCAAAAACTCTAGATGAAATATTTGTCTATGAATTTTAATTTTTTATCAATTAATTTTAAAAAATTTATTGATGTAATTATTTCTAAGTTCAAATGGAATTTAAGTTAATGTTATTAGGATTTGGGATTGCGCATGCTATCTATTTGTCTGAATTTGGATTGAGGCTCAATTGATCTAGGTAAATTTAAGTCCAATCCAAGCATTATTTTTAGGTGACATACTTGTTAGTGGTTTTTAAATATTTATAGTTATTTTAAAATTTTATTGCTACAATTAAGATTGCAAATGGGTTTTATTTGTCAAAATTCAAACTCAAACTCAATTTGAAATGATAATCTCATTTTTAAATATCTATGTATGTAGACTCTTCTTCAAGAGTTGATTCAATGTACATCTCTTCAGTTAAGGATGATATTCTAGTGGAGGATTAGAAGGCAGAACAAGTTCTTGAATAACAATCCTCTTATGTCACTTAATTTTATTTAACTTATATTATTTTGTTTTCTTCTTCTATATGAAAGCATTCTATGCAAGATTGGTTCTTATCGAATGTTATTGGTTCATAATGAACTTTGAGGAACATTTTTTATGTATTTAATATTGAACTTGAAAAAAAAAAAAGTTTAACTTGATCATATGATAATTGGGTGGGATGAATTTAATGGGTTTGGAAAAATTGAGAGGAAAAGTTAAACGGGTTTTGGATAAAGAGTACCTAGGCGGGTTTGGAAACGAGTAGGCAATCTGCATGGATACCCTACCCTTTGTCATCCTTAGTTCGATTTGGATTCGATTCTATCCAATTCCAACCCATCCCAATATTAGGTCTGGTTTCCTCAAATTGAGGTGGATTTACCATTTTTATCAATCTATGTCTATGAGTAGGGATGTCAATGGGCCGGGTTTGAGTTAAGATCCTGTTCAACTCAAAACCAATTTTGATGGGTTGGACTTGGACAGTCCAATAAGATATTAGATTGGATGAATCTAGATTTAATGGTCCAACGCATTTATTGTAATGGTTGGATCTGGTCCATCTGTAATGGATTTATATTGGACTGGGTCAGGTTGAATCAATATCCCCTGCATTGACAAAAGATAAGAGTAGGGGGTGTCAATGGACCAGGTTTGGGTTGGACGCAATCTGAATTAAATCCAATTTGAACAGATTGGACGGTCCAATAAAACACTGAATTGTACCACTCCAATCAAAAATATTTATGGCCTTTTTAGAATTAATCCATCTTATAATTGTTTTATTGGTTTTCCAAATGTACTTACGCCCACCCCCATAAACGTCATTCCCTCTGAATTAAGAATCTTTCTCCCCCTTGACAGTGACCCAAATTGTACGATCACATTAGGAATTCTGAGGTGAACTGAACGGACCTGATCCATCTGTAATGGACTCATCGGACCAGATTGGGTTGGACCAATATCTGGTCCATTGACAGTCCTATCTGGGGGTAGAGGCATCCCTCGTTGGTGTTGGGCAAATCACGAACCCATATTATCAGGCCCAACTAGAATTGCAAATTGAACAGATTGGGTCTAGTTTTAAGCCTTTAAGGTCTACTAACGCCCAACTGTCCAGACTCCCAACCTAACTTGTGGTGACATCCCAATTTGACCAACCCAAGCCCAACCAAAGATTAACCTTACATAAGTCTGGTAGGATGAGAGAGAGAGAGAGAATTCTTTGAATAAACTCAGTAATGAAAACTGCTAAAAGTTGATAAAAATGGCTTACAAGCATATTTCAGTTTGACAGGGTAGTAGTAAAATCATACCTTAGTTGAAGAATTTACATTTGAGCTACTTGTATCCTTATAAATCTGCATTTCTAGTGGAAAATCACTTTATTGGAATTTGCATTTCCTCCAACCATTGTGTAGTGCAATCGGACCTCTCCATCTCAAAATCAATGTTTGGACGGTAACAGAGGCCCATGGGATTTTTTGCAAGCAAAAACCCTGCACATATTATGCAACATTAGGAATATCTACTTATGAATTTAACATACATGTATGGGAGTAGTCTCACTGTGTACCTAGAAGTTGTGTGTACAGAATTTTTATTTATCGGAGAAGGGTAATTATTTTTAAAATAAAGAATATTTTAATGATTTTTCTGATATCTTAAAAAACAAAACCATATACATTGACAAACACCGTTTTAGTTTTCCATATAGCTAGAAAAGCTACGATAGCAAGAATAAATGAAACCCAGTTGTTGAAAATGTCCTCAAAGAAGCGAAACTGAATATTCATTGAATTGCCAAAACCCAAAAGAATACTAAACAGTTTCGCTATAAGTCATTCTTACTTGAAACTTGGATTAAGTTTCAGAGGACACAAGGATGCGAGTGGGCTTGGGCTAAAACTAATTAAAATCCATTGAAAAGCGCAAAGGATGTGGGTGGGCTTGGGCTAAAAAGTCTGTTCCATCTTAACATAGCTCTCATTATTAAGTTGTGTTTGTGCTTCCCTGTTGAAAACTCTCTTAATTTGAGCTTCTATTCTGCAACATAAAGTGCAGCCCAATGCACAAATCTTATACCAATGTGGGAGGGACCGATGTACCTAGCCTTATCCCTGTACATACAGAGAGGCTAATTTCAAGATTTAAACCCTGATCACCCAAGTCATAATGGAGCCACCCAATCATTGTGACATACATATCTAAAAGCTAAGGGTTCCTTTGGTTTACAGTCAGAATGGGAATAGTAATTAAAATAGTCTATTTTATTCCTCTAACCTATTTGGTTCGTGCTGGAATCAGAATTGACTGGAATAGATTCTCATTACCAAGGGAAGAGGCCATTCCCTCAAATGGGAGAATGACATTCCACCAGGAATAGCAACAGCCGATTCCCTCCAACCAAATTCCAATTCTGATTCCAGACCCCTCTATTCCCATGAACCAAACAGACCTTGAGTACTTCCAGATTTGTAAACGAGGGTTGTATTAGGATTCCCACCATTTCTATTAGGGAAGTTCCGAGTAGAAGCCTCCTCAAGTATTTGTCAAAGTCAACAGAGATGGGGCAGTTTCTAACTCCTGTTCAGGTGCCATTTTTACCATAAGAGATGAGATGGGCCAGGTTCTCTTTGGTTCCTTGCAACTGAATCCATTGTGAATCTGTTCTGTTGGTTGTCACTTGTCAAAACTCAATAGTGAGCCATCTTGGCGCATTCAGACTTTGATTGCAGACTGCAGAGGAGTTTTACATCAGCTCAACAATCGTCAATTGTGCGGTGTGTTACAATCCAAAATGTTGCAACTTGTAATAGAATTGCTCATAAACAGGACAAAGTAGTCACATCGTTTATATCCGCAAAATTTGTTTTCGGGAGTTATTGATTGATTGAATGAATTTTGCGGAGGCAGGAGGCCCACATCACATAAACAGTCTTCTTTGGCTTAAAAAGAAAAAAAAATGATTTTCTTTTTGAAAAGTCAAAATAAAGGATTTATTAAATAGAAAAAAAGTACAGCTGAGCCATCGTCCCAAGGCCCAGGACAACCAGCCCAGAAACAACAACCGTCTTGACACTTTGACAGCAAAAGCTCAAACAAAACAAGGCTTCAAAAAACAGAAACATCATAACCACCTCAAGACAACAAGAGTCTTTTGCTTCTCACCCTCCGCACAGCAACTATCCCAGTAGGAACGGCAACTGGGCGGGTATCATATTCCTCTGTCCCCAATTCCCATTCTGAAATTAATCCCATCCCCGATTCTGAAATTATTATATAGAAATAATATAATAATTTATATATTTAATATAACATTATATATATATATATATATATATAATCGGGGTTAGGGTGAGGAAGTTAGATGGGGTCGGGGAAATCAGATCCCCGTCATGAATGAAAAAAATTTCCATCCCAATACACCAGAACTTTGCTCCTTCTCAGTTTTCTACTTCCAGTCACATAGAAGTCCATGAGTCTTTCTCTCTCTCTCAGTTGTAATAAGTATTAAGAAATGACATTTGGCTTAAAAAACCAGATATAAACACGTTATATAAGCATATTACATAGGGGGTGATCATTGGTCGTGCCGGGCCGGGCTTTGCATTTATGATAAAGGCTATAGCTTAGGTCCGGGCCTGGCCCAGCCCAGGGTTCTGGGCCATAAACATAAGCCCTAGCCCAGGTCTATACGGGCCAAGGCCGGGCCGGGCCTGATTCCAGGCTAATGTCACTCATATGTAAAACATTACATATTTATATATTAAATGACATAACATGCATATAAACTTATTTTATACATTATATAATATAAAATATTATATATGATATAAATTATACATATCATGTTATAATATTTATATACAAAATATATATAATATAATGTAAAATAACATGTATACATTATATATAAAATGCATAAATTTAATATATAGAGATCGGGCCAGATCCAAACTAAGCTTGAAGTATTAACATTAAGCCCAACCCTAAAATTTGCGGGCCTAATATGGGCCCAAGCTCGGACCAGGCCTAAACACAAAACCCAAGCCTAATCCTAAAATTCCGGGCCAGGCTGAAATGATCAGTCCTACATAAGATATCTGTATTCATAACTATGTCCAGAATAGAAAAAGGGAGAGTTATACCCCCATTTCCTGTATCCGCGTCTGTGTCTACATCGCTATCCATTTCCAGGCATCATATATTTAAAATTATTTTCCTTATTCAGTTTGGTTGCTGTGTAAATTTCATTTGCATTAGAAATAGGCTGTGTAAATTATACTTCACTTTTGTATTAGATTTATCTTTCAGAGAAATAAAATAAGTGGTACAATTAATCATATTGTCCCCACCTCATATTCAAGAGAATGGAGGTAGGAGGAGGGGAATTTATTATTTTGGAGTGAGCTAGAAAACTCCACTCTATATGAGAAAGAGTTGAAGTAGGTGGAAAGTGGGATAGTTTGGTCCAGTTTTTGAGATATAAACGTTTATAAGTACAAATTTTATATTAAATAAGAGTGCAAATCAATTATTGGAAATAAACTGTTGCAAAACTGAATTGGGTGCAAAATTTGTATCTGTATCATATTTGAATTGCAATCAAACAAGGCCTTAACTATCCTATTTTTGTCAGTTTCTATTAATCCACAAGGCATGACTCAATGTGTTTTTTTTTTTTTTTCCAATGTTAATTGTTTTCTTGTTGCAAGTTCGAAAACAACACAAAACAAAACTAGCTGGTTTAAAAACAAACTGGTTCTTGGAAAGAAAATATATATTTTCATCTGAATTTTTAACGTCATGTTCCATAAACAATACAACTCCTATACTACAGAAGTTATTAATTTATGTTTTAAAGCCACCATTTTGATGGTTTCAAAAAACGTGTATTATTTTTTAAAATAAAACCAAATTGTTTTTCCTTTTAAAAACAAAACAATGTACGGTTTTAAAAAGAAGAACATGCCTTTTTCTTGCTAATATGATGTTTTCGAGAACAAATGAAAATAAAAACATTCATGTTGTGGAATGTCCCCTAAAACATGTTGTTGAATTCTATAAAATAAGTTGGTTTTGTTTTGTTTCAAAAAATAATACATGTTTTTGAAACCATCACAATAATATAATGGTTCTTGATGAAGGAAGATTTGGTCTAACCTCATAATTACGCAACATGTGGCAAAGGCAACAGCTCGACACAACAGTGCACCTAAGGCGCAAAGGAACCAGTGGTCCAAACTACCTACCAGCAGTCTGAACTCACTATCAGGAACCCGAACTCTCCCTTAGGCCCCGAGCCAAACCCAAATTGGCCTGCCCTATGGCAGTTCGGAATACACCTTCGAACTGGCCTACCTTATAGCAGTTCGGGACACGCCTCACCGAACTGGCTTGCCCTATGGCAGTTCAGGACACACCTCTCCGAACTGGCCTGCCCTATGACAGTTCAGGACATACCTCCGAACTCAAGATTTCACATCGCTCACCACTCCAGCACTTTGCCTTCAGGATGCCAAACTGAACAAACCGTACCATACCTGACACTGAGGAAGTTCGTATCTAGGGGCGGTGCACCTGACTGACTTGGGATCTGACGCTTGATGACCGTACTTCAAACGGCCACCTGACACCGCCATCTCCAGTTACAGAGATGGCTCCAACAATGAGCAATGGCAGTTCTATCCCTGCAGAAATGATGACACCTGAACTGGCAGAAACACAGAAGTAATCATACCCGACTTGACAGATGCCTCGGAGTGAGTGGGTGAAGTGGTTATAAAAGGCCCCCTACCCCCAGCAATAAGGTATGTGAACTTTGCGCCATCTGGCTTTACCTTGCCTTTGAAAGAATACTAACTTGAGCTTTGGAGTTATCTCACCGGGTTCCCCCTAGAGTTCCCTCATCTTCTCCGTTTCAGGCTACCCGTTGCTCTAATCAGAGGCAAAATTGTTGACAGGTAGGACCACTCGGATTGCGCACCATCAGTTCTTAAAATAAAAACAAATCTTATAATATAGAATTATATGATTTATGAAAATAACATTAAATAACTAAACAATTCAAATAAGGCATGGATGATGATGATGATGATGATGATTATGATGGAATCATGGAATATTAAATAATCAAATGAAAAGCATGTTTTTTGTATTTCTTGTTTTGAGAAACAATCTATTTTCAAAAGCAGATGATTTTGAATTGTTTATAAAATCTATAACAAGATAAATAATCATACCCGACTTGACAGATGCCTCGGAGTGAGTGGGTGAAGTGGTTATAAAAGGCCCCCTACCCCCAGCAATAAGGTATGTGAACTTTGCGCCATCTGGCTTTACCTTGCCTTTGAAAGAATACTAACTTGAGCTTTGGAGTTATCTCACCGGGTTCCCCCTAGAGTTCCCTCATCTTCTCCGTTTCAGGCTACCCGTTGCTCTAATCAGAGGCAAAATTGTTGACAGGTAGGACCACTCGGATTGCGCACCATCAGTTCTTAAAATAAAAACAAATCTTATAATATAGAATTATATGATTTATGAAAATAACATTAAATAACTAAACAATTCAAATAAGGCATGGATGATGATGATGATGATGATGATTATGATGGAATCATGGAATATTAAATAATCAAATGAAAAGCATGTTTTTTGTATTTCTTGTTTTGAGAAACAATCTATTTTCAAAAGCAGATGATTTTGAATTGTTTATAAAATCTATAACAAGATAAATAATTAGTGGTTTATCATCTGAATAGACCAAATGGTCCACTTCAACCTTTCCATAAGTTATTGGGTCGTTCATGAAAAACTCACCAACATAAAGACAAAAAGGAAGTGATAAAAGTAAAATTGAGTTACCCAATTAAATTGATAACTCAATTCAATTGCACCAAATTCAGTTGGAGACGTCTACTTCAATTTCTAAAATGCTTTTGAAAAATCTGGTCATATTTTCTTTTCCAAACAGTGGGAAAATTGAAACGGAATTTGGAGAAAAAAAAGGATCCAAAGGCGAAAGCTATGGTCAAGAATGATGAACTAGGATATGTCAGTTGTCCCCTGAACCAATTCCACGAGACCAGACAAATGAGATCTTTCTGCGATATTTCTCAATACACAAATCACGAACCAGGATCCTAACTTCAAAAGTTGGAATTAAATTATATATTGTATTGCACATTATGCTTGTACGAGACCCTTTATTTTGATGGGGTATGTGTTCTTTTTTTTGTTTTTTGGGTATTCCGAGAATAATGAACATAATAAAATGGTGTATATCCATCCATATACAACAAATTTACCAGTTTTCTTCTAATTAATGAAATCTCTCTACACCAAACTTCTGGTTATCCAGCAAAATGTTTCTGGGGCATTCGTTACCAACAACATATAACCAATCTTATTGGTTCATCACTTCATCGATTGGTACAAAAGAAAATCAAAACCCCTGATACGTATTTAAGACTTTAATTTATCATATTTAAGACTTTAATTATAATTAGACTAATGAACTGAACCTACCAAAGTGGGATTTGAAGAGGGACAGATGTCTACAACCTTACACATTAGAGACGCTATTTTCAAGATTTGAACCCTCATCAGCCAACGATTACCCCGAGACCACCCTCAAATAACTAGCAACCCATGTGGGATAAAATTATATTACAAGAAATGGGGAAGAAAAATATGAGTTTTGGAATTATTTGGAGTTGTTTTTTTTTTTCTTCTTTTCCTTTTATTACATAAGTCAAGCTAATGGGGCGCTGATGTGATCTCCCGTTAAAAGATGGGGAACACCAACCGTCAACATAATAATTTCTCAAAGAAATAAACGGTCAACATAAACAGTACTCTCGGTTTCTACTATAACGCTGTGTTCCATCTATTTATCAAACTGATTACATCAGCAGCTTATTATAATTAACAGAGTAATTATTAATAAGAAAATTATTGTATTTATTTTATCATAAATATTGCAGTCAGAGTAATGGGGCGTGGATTTGGTGTTGTTTTCGTTAGTGTCGCTCCTTCCCAATCCCAACCCAATTCATCAGCTTGATCATGTTCTCTCTCTCTCTTTGGAAACTTGGAAAAAAGAAAGAGAGTTCATGAAAGAAATTAAAATAAAATAAAATAAAAACAGCTAGCCATCAGATACTGCCGCTAATGATAAAAGAAGTTTCAATATTGGGTTTCTATCATATAAGGGTTTAATATCATTTTCTCTCGCCACCACCCACCACCGCCGCCTCCGCCCACCTCCACCTTCACCTACGACAACATTGCCGGAGGCAGAGGTAGCAGCAACGGCATTAGTGGTTTCTTTGTTCAACACCGCCACCTTTGCCTCTGCCTCTGGCAACATTGCCGGAGATAGGTGGATACAGAGGTGGCGGCAATGGCGGGCAGAGGAATGACCACCAGCACCGCCGCTGCCACCTCTGCCTCCGGCCACCTTCGGCAACGTTGCCGGAGGCAAAGATGAAGGTGGAGGTGGGCGGAGGCAACGGGCGGCAATGGATGACGGTGGTGGGTGGTGACAGGTGGTGACGGGCGGCGGCTCTGATGAACAAATGGCAAGAAGAAGAAGATGGTGAACAGTGTTTTTACCTTTTATTGATATTATTTTAAAAAAATTAACCTGTTTTTGAAATATTTTTAAATATATTATTTTTATTGATATTAAACCCCAAAAATTATGCTATTAACCCTTCAATATTCACTTCATTTGAACAAATTTCCATGTTCTTTTCAATTGCATGTAATTAATATAGAATCACGTTTTAAAGGAGTGATTGAGCCTTGATTCAGCAAGTAAATAGGAATAATAAAGGGGTTTTCAGGTTACCGTTAGAAAAGGATGCAAATTTACCGGAGACCGGAATGAATCTGGATAGGGGTTATCGAAATCCAACTGATAAAAGATTTCGAGGCATCCAAATTTACTTCAATATAGAGGGTTCGACTATCATATCGGAAAAGCTCGTAACAAATCAACAGTAAGAGAGTGATAGCAGCCAGTCGGCCACTATTCATCAAAATTCATGGAAAGGATTGATTGCTTAAATTAAAACTCTTCCCATATATGATCTTTTCAGCACTATTAATTCTGACCAATCAATTGGAATCATAAACGTGGCTACCAATCAGGTGTCATTTATATAAATTCATGGGTGGGTTTTGATTGGTCAAAATACTTCTCATACTATATATTTTTCACATCATAGATTTTCCCAAAGTATTGATATTCATATCAATATTATATTGTATCTTTGGTTATCTGCTATACCTCTTTACAAGTGTTTTTAGGGATCCAATTTTTTTAATGAATAACATAGGTAACTGAAATTTGGAAAAAACTAAAAAAAAAATTAAAAGGTGCATGGTTTAACTAAAGTGTATGAACCATTTGTTTTTTATTTGTCACAATTATTTTTCTTTCATATATTGAATATGTAATATTAGGGGAATGTTTGAAACCGTGGCCATTTTTCAAAAAAATGGTGCCACGTCGGATCCACATAGGCGTTTCAACAAATGCCCATGTATCTTATTATTTGGTTCAGCCGGTTATTAAAAAATCGGGCATGCCTCAAAAATTGGGACCCTGCCGATGCATTGACGTTTCATACATCAATGAACTATTTTCCCCAATGGTTGACTGATGTATACTTAAATGGTGCTTACTTGTCAGCGCATATATGAAAAATGGTAATAAAAATCACCTTACAAAACAACATAGTGTTGGCAGAAGCATTTTTTGTGTGAAAAACATAAAAATGTTCCTTATTTTATTTTTTCTTTTGTATTCTTATCTATTTTAAATTTTATATTTAATTTTGATATCACACATTAAATTGAACTGATGACCCACCGCTATGATGGAAAACCAGTTATGGGGTTGACTTAAACTTTGGTTTTATAACATTACAATTATGGGTTTCTTTTCTATTTTGGTTTTTTGCCTCATGGAGCTTGGACAATGGGGCTAGCCCATATGGGGTCAGCTGCATGAATTTTGTTTCACCATTCCATTTTGTTATACATATTGTTGAATCATTGGCACTTAAATCATTTCTTATTGCTTATACTCATATCCATTTTGGTCTATCGCTAACGCTTCTAATCCTCTTTAACTTGCAACAAATCACTTCTCACGGGTGTTGTTGATGGTCTTCTATGCATGTGATTAAACTTCTTTACTCTACATTCTCTCATTTTACCATTTAATGGAACTATTCATACGTTCCTTTGGATGACTTCATTGCCGAACCTATTAGTTCTAGCTTTCCACTCATCCATCTCAGATTACACACTTATGTCACATTCATTTTTTAGACATGCTTTTTCTTGATTGTTTAACCTTTTGCTCCTTACAGCACAGTTAGCCTTACAACTATTTTATTGAATTTTTCTTTTAATCTAAGTGGCATTTTGCTATCACATGAATTTTGGATAAACCCCTCCATTTTGCTAATTCCTCTCTAATTCTAGGGTCTTCCCCAAATCTCTCACCTGTTATGAATTATTGAAGCAAGGTATACCTTAATTATTATTATTATTATTATTATTATTATTATTATTATTATTATTATTATTATTATTATTATTATTATTATTATTATCTTAATTTTGCATTTAATCCACTAGTTAATTTCATCATCAATTAGAACAATGCCATCAGCAACAATGAAATCACCACCCGGATATATTTAATTAATTCATCTATAATAAATGAAAATCAATTTGAGAGAGAGATGAACCCAAACCGGGAGCAACTTTGATCCATACCCAACGCGACATGTGTAGCACATAATTCAATACAATTATACAAATTTGTACAAATGTTACAATGCTGCAATGTCAACGGATCAAGTTTATCATGGGCCACCTTAACCCAAAACCCAATGACACTAACCCGTTCTGGGTTGGGCCAATGCGACTTTAATTATTTACCCAACCCAATGGCATACATAACTATCCAAAACTGTTGTTAACATGGATCACAGTTTGGTGCAACCTCTCTTCAGCAATGGGACACATTATCCATTGTAAAAATTGCCTTTGGAAAACTTGTTGATGTGTTCCATGTGCTGAGGATAGGTGGCACAAAATTGCGTTGCATCAATCTATATCCACCTTTTTCTTTCGTTTTTTAACTATATTGCCACTTGTGACCAGAAGTGGCAATATATAATAAGACCAAGAAAAATGCTTCCCAAAGAAGACGATAAGGTTCAGGCTTGGGCTAAAATTAAAACAGTGAATCAGATCTTTTGGTAGGGCCATACTTTCTGTATGGGCCCCACCATGATGTCACTTTCGTAGGTGCACGCTGCAATAACATGGAAGGGCCATACTTTCTGTATGGGCCCCACCATGATGTCACTTTCGTAGGTGCACGCAGCAATAACATGGAAGGGCCATACTTTCTGTATGGGCCCCACCATGATGTCACTTTCGTAGGTGCACGCAGCAATAACATGGAAGGCCGTTTCACGAACCTGTGGTATCTATCAATGGTTGGATTGACCAAAGACTTTTCCTCCTCCCTATTGGTCTATAAATGGTTGCAAACCTCCCTCCAACATACAAAGCAAAAGGAAAAAAGAAGAAAAACATTTTCTCGGTACTCACTCCAAGGAAGAAGCATGGATATCCAGACTTCGTCTCTCCTCCTGCTTCTTCCTTTCCTTCCACTTCTCATTCCATGCATGTTCATCTACTTCCTTCCAATATTCAGTTACAGAGCTGCGGCAAGAACCCATTTTAGCTTGTTATTGGACTTCTTCCACATCAACTCTTCTAATGGCGATGCCTCCGACGACGTTGGCGGAGATCCCGGCGTGAGGCGCTACTTCACGTTAAATCAGCCTGCCGCAGAGTCTGAGACGAAACAAGCAGAGTGCGCCATATGCCTGTGTAAGATAGAAGAAGGAGAAGAGATCCGAGAGCTGAGATGTGAGCATCTCTTTCACAGAGTTTGCTTGGATCGATGGATTGGATATAGGCACTCCAGTTGTCCCCTTTGTCGGGGTTCTATAATGCCGGCGAGCAGGATGACAGCCAGGCTTGCCGGAGGGAATGAGGAGGTTGTGGATGAGATACTCTTCATGTTCTCTTCCTTCCAACGTTCCGACGCTCGGGAAAGATGGTGGCTAAGGTGAACCACACTAACCATGATAGGTTGCAGTACTAGAGTACTACCATAGCTACTCCGTCAGGATCAGGATCTCAGAGACCATGCGCGTCGAACCTTCTCTCCACTGAATCGATCAAAACGAATGCTTGCAGCTGGTTGCTGCTAAGAGTTAAAAAGTTGTTGGAGATTCATGGGGCTGAGTTATCATTTTACAACTGTCAATAGCTATATTAATTATATGTATTATCTTCTTCCTGTTTCTGCCAGAAAGAAAAGGGTCTTACCTTCTGCTTTTGATCCTCCTGGCGGTGGTGGTGGGATGCAGGATTCCAAGTAAAATAGTCCATTCAAGTACACTTTCATATTAAATAATTAAAATCAATAAATCTTTACTGTAATTGGCTGATAAACCTATTCATCCACAGTAATACATCTGCGTACTGGTTGTAATAAATAAATATTAATTTGAAAATAGGAGAGGGTATATGCTATGGAGCCATATTCATCATCTATTAAATGGGAGGACCAGTTTAACTGGACCATAATTATATTGGGCTACACTCCACATATATTTGCATGCAAGATGTCTAAGGGTCATTAATAGATATGTTGGTAACAAATCTCCAACTGGTAAAATCTCGAGCTGATCGAAAACAAACATGAAAATGCAAGTGCGACTCAAAGGTATTAAGATATGATTATATCTACTCTATCTCTCTATCTGATAATGATAAACAATATTTAAACCTTAATAAAAATGGGTTGAACCCAACTTCCATGCATGCATGGCAACCGTTATGTTTAGTGGAACATTAATGATCCATACGTATGAAACGAGAGTATATATTTTATGATTTATGACTCACACACTCTGCAGTATTCTGAACCCTCATCATCCTCATTGGAGAGGAGCAGGTGAATTCACGGGCCATTTAAAATAGGCAAAAAATGGCAAGAATTGATTAATAAGTTATACTTGCATATGGGTCCCCATTAGTTCTATAGATTTTAATTCCAATTGGTCTCTACACAACGTATCCCAGTCCAGTTCCAATTATTAATCGGGACAACATGATGGACCCAAAACGGAACCAAAATTAGTAATGGGACAATCGAGTCTTCACACAATTATACTTGCCAATTATAATTATCAAATAATAATATTAATTTAGAAATTTATTTTAGTAATATAACCTTAATAAAAATGAAACTAAAATATAAAATGTGTTTTTAATAATAATTTATTATGTATTGCCTAGCTATGAAACCAATATAAATATAACTAAAATTACAAAAATACCAAGAAATCTCTATATATTATTAACTTTAATTATAATTGGTGGTTTGGTATGAATGGATTCGGGGCAGCAGGAACAGGAATCAGTCTCAATCCAATTACTAACCGGGACAAAATCTCATAACTAGAACTGACATAATCAATTCGGTCAGTTTGGTTCTGCTGCTGGGTAGACCCGACCCATTCCCCGCTATGTGGACTGGGTACGTTTTAACGTTTGGCATTTTTTTTCAGGTACAAAGTGGCCCCCTCGTATTCAAACCAGAATTTTCACGCTTGGCAGCTTGAGAAAGAATAGACTAAAGGCTTGAAAAAAAGGGTCAAAGTTCAAACTTTACCGATACCAGTTAGAAATACATGATTAAGATAAGAAGAGCTCTTTTGGTGACAACAGATTATACTAATTTTGAATTTAGGATTACTAAGTTGTGCGATGCTTAGAGCCAATTGTTTTCTTTCTTTCGCAGTATTATAGAAATACAAGGTTGATAAAGATTCGGGGGCTGCAAAAAGGTGGGTATTCTCTACTTTCTCTACTTCAAAAATATGGATAAAGACTTTTCAACTACAGGGGTGAGGGGTCTGATACATTGAATCAGGCATGCATACACCCTCGCAACGCAGCCACAAAACGTCAGTCCTACCAGGAAACAAGTCGGATAAATTGATGGGTAAATTTTTTAAATTATTTTTATGGTTTAGTTAATTGATTAAGTGCATCTTTACTGTGTTTGAAATTTGACTTACACTACCTCTAATGTTTCTGACAATTGTCTAACATTACCAGAATCGTTAAACATGGACGGAAAATATAAAATGACTGTTTTACCTTTAAACTCAAACACCCGACCGATCTCTCCCTCATTTTAACTTTTAACTCAAAACATTCGACCTCTCTCTCTCCCCTTCTTTCAAACCCCGATGAGAGCCACCGAATGTTTTTGCCAGAACCTGAGTAGAGAACGAACACCATTGGCTGTGTGGGTTACCGCTGCAACTCCCAGCAATGTGACAGTGTTTTTTGTCTAGGAGAAATCAGTCTGAACCATGGAGAATCAGTCTGAACATGAGTGGAGAACGAATACCATCGGGTGTGTGGGTTACTGCCAACTAGATTCCTCTTCTGATTTTGCTTCCACCAAGAATCTCCGGTAACTCTTACATGGGAATCTACGATTTTGACGATTTTGAGTATTTTATCAGTCAGTGATCGAGGATTTGGAGAATGCGATGATGGCCGACGATGGGTGGCGAAATGGAGGAAGTGAAAGAGGAGGGGAGAGAGAATGAGAGAGAGAGAGAGAGAGAGAGAGAGAAGGAGAGAGAGATAGTGTCTAAAAATGGAGCAAAGCGGTGGTGTTCGGAGCGATGGAAGGAGAAGTACCAAATCCACCGCTACAAGTTGCAGCTTGCAGCTAGACCTGTTCATGGATCGGGCCGGGCCGGGCTCAGTCCGAGCTTTTACTCTTTATTAATAGAAAAATGTTAGGCCTGAGCCCGAGCCCGAAGCCTGACCTAATAAAAGAAATTTGAATTTTTCGCTATTCAAATGGACATTATCTATTTTAGTTCAGATGTTCTTTTCCCCTATTTAAATGAACAATGGGCCTACAAGTCAATCAACAACTTTCTTAAATCAAAAATTTTATTCAAATGGACATCACATAGGGTTTTTACTTAGGTTTAATTATAGGTCGAGCTGGGTCGGGCTCGGGTTGGGCTATTTTGGCAAAGCCCAGCTCAATTTTTATGTGGGCCAGCTTAAATTTTATGTGGGCCAGGCTTTTTGGCCCGAGATTAAGCCCATGTGCCAAAAAGCCTGTTCAAGTTGGTCTAGGGGCCAGTTCGGCCCGTCGGGCCACCCGGCCCATGAACAGGTCTACTTGCAGCGGCAGTGGTAGAACAGAAGAAGTGAAAGAGGAAGGGAGAGAGAAAGAGAGATATAATGTTTGAAAACGACGCAAAGCAGTGGTCTTGGAAGCGATGGAAGGAGAAGTACCAAATCCATCGTTGCAAGTTGCAACAGCGGTGGCACAACGGACAAAGTGAAAGAGGAGGGAAGAGAGATAGAGAGAGAGAGAGAGAAAGAGAGAGGGAGATGACTCGTTTGCCCTATGTCAAAGATGACTCGTCTTCGACACTCGTTTGCTCTCTGTCAAAGATGACTCGTCTTGCCCCTGTTCCCCCCTCCCATTGAAGAAATTTTCTCCTTACGAGGCATGGATTTATTAGTGCCTGAAAAGTGCTAGAAAGCAAATCATGTTTTTATTTATCTCTTGTATCCGAGTCAAACCTATCCTCATGTTGCTAGTGAGAACAATGCCACTGTTGGAGTTGCAATGGAGACTATAGATGAAAAAAATGAGAAAAATGAGAGGGGGAGAGGAGGTTGTCGAAAAATTAAAGACTTAAACAATAAAAAGAAGAGAATGGAAATGGAACAAAACAAATATTGTTAGGAACTTGATCGTAGGTCAGAGGAAGAGAATGGAAATGGTTCTCACCGTCAACCATCAAAATCTAGATTTGTTCCTCCAGTCTTTAGAAAGGTGTTGTAGGTGAGAGGAAGGGAACGAGGGAGGGGTAATATTGGATTTAAAAGAATTTTAAATGTCACATGGTCTCACGTGGAGTTTTGACGGAATATTAACAGATGTTAACGGTAAAGGTAGAGTTAGTTAATTGTCAAAAATAATAAGTAGTAGTGTCAATTAATTTTTAAACAACAAGGGTACACTTAGTAAATTAACTAAACCATAAGAATAGTTTAAAAAATATGGATCTTACCCTAAACCCAAATTGATGCCAAAAATCAAAATTTGCCAATCAAAATCCTACTCCTACCCAACTCTAAATATGAATCTTAACCTAAACCCAAATTAATATTAAAAATCAAAATTTGCCGACTAAAACCTAATTTTTGTTCAAATATCTCATAAACTCAATTTTAACATAAACCCAAACCTAACTTAAGCCCCGGCATTGCATGGATTTAGTTTCTAGTTAATACCCAAAGTGTATCGCATGGCAGTATTACCGTTGAAATCACAATGCTTATATGACGTGATGTGTCATTGTTTCAGCTTTTTTTTTTTTTTTTTTGAAAGAAATCAGTATTTCAAGTTGAAACGACAACATCATATCTGCACAAATGATGACGCAAGACCATATTTTGTCACGCAGATGGTCCAATTACCAAGTGAATTACTTTATTTATCCATTTTAAAATAATAATAATAATATATAGTTCGAATTTGTCAAGGAAATATAATTCACGTAGAAACAATATTCTAGAAATATCGTCAACTAACGTGTGGATTTGACATCACTTGAATGAGCTAAGCGGATTGTTATTTAGTCCGATCAGTCCAACTATCTGGTCTAATACTAATGGACCACCAATATATGACATTGACATGTGCAGGATGATTTGAATAAAATAAATAAATAGAAGAACCGATCAAAGTGGAGAGAAATAAGAATCACACTCCATCGGTGGCGAAAAGGAAAAGGGAAATTTATGGAATTTTATCCCTCATTATTTTGTGAATCTATTGCTCCAAATATTTTATGCCCAGGGGTGAGTAAAAAAACTGAAAAACCGTACTGACCGAAAAAAATCAATCAAAATCGAATCAAAAAATTGGTTAATTGAATCAGTCAGTTTTGGTTTTGATTCGGTGATTTTAAAAAATTGAAAGTATTAATTCGGTTTCAGTTAACTAATATAGAAAATTGACAATTAATTGAATCAACGGGTATATATATATATATATATATATATATATATATATATATATATATATATATATTGTATATATATATATATATATATATATATATATATATATATTGTATATATATTTATGTATATTATAAATTAATAAATATA
Organism: Nelumbo lutea; assembly: GCF_056320005.1. Taxonomy (NCBI): domain Eukaryota; kingdom Viridiplantae; phylum Streptophyta; class Magnoliopsida; order Proteales; family Nelumbonaceae; genus Nelumbo; species Nelumbo lutea. The sequence continues at coordinate 20,965,255 of NC_142686.1, read as the reverse complement.
TATTATATATTATAAATGTATATATTTATAATATATTATTTATTATTTAAAATATAATATTTTATATATATTTATAATTTTTTATTATATATTTATATATTTTTATAATATATTATAAAAATAAAAAAATTAAAAAAAATTGATGAACTGAACCGATCAATCGATTAACCGACTGATTATGGTTTGATTCCGGTTATCAAATTTCCAAAAATTGGTAATACCAGTTCGGTTATGAAAAGTGTCACATGGTTTGGTTAACCGAACCGTGAGCTCCCCTAATTATGCCACAATATTCCCCTTGGTTTGTGATAAATTGCTCTCTTCTGTTATTCTGTTATTGTTCCCAATTGTATAAAATCATAAAAATCTATGAGATGGAATAATCAATAAAAACCCCAAAGCTAGAGAAATGTCATAGAAAGATAGGTTGAAAAAACATAAGAGTGGTCAGGATTTTCATGGAACCATACGTCACAAATGGGTGACTTGTTGAAAATATATCATCATAAGGTCAATGCAGGATAACCAAGAAAACACTTTAAATTTGTTAATTTTTAGTTTATGCTTTGTAAAAGAGAAATCCCGCATGGTCACAGTGGTTAGGGCTCTAACCCGTTGCTTGGTATTGTGAGAATGGGTGTGGTTGCGGTTGCGGTGGAGGAGAAAAAAGAAACAATGGATTGAGAACAACAACCAGAACTGGATCGAGGAAGAACGACTTATTGGGGAGGAGCAAAACGGGCAATTTTATGGTTCATGGTTGCAGCGGCACTGTTGCAAGAGAGGAGCTCGACGGGAGAAAGGAGAAGGTGAGGGGAGAAGACGAAACAAGGGATAAGCTGCTTCTCTCCTGCTTCAAAATTCTTCAGATGCAGTAACACCATTTAAAAGTGGTTTCCGGCAGGAAAAGGACGTTTTCCGGTGGAAGGAAGGAGATCACATCTGCGCCCCCACAAACGCCCCACATATATGCACATCTCAGCGTGCATTCAGAACATCATTTGGGGCGTTTGTGCGTACTGCGTAGGGGTGCAATTGGATCGGTCGGATCCTATCTAATCCGATTTTTCAGTTTTTCATGCGCTACAATGCATGAAAGAGGCGAGACTGAGAGAGGACTAAGCAAGCAATGCACATGAAGAGTCTATTCTCAAGCATCAAACATCGGGAAAAAAAATCCAAAGAGAAATAAAGAGGGCATTACAATTTAGAAATCAAAAAGATTCAGCCTAGACCCAGACGATAGTTGGTTGGTTGGTTGAATTAGACCAATTGAGAAGGGAGTCAACTAAAGAAAGATGAAAAATCTACTCCGTGACATTACTCTATTTGAAAAAAATTCTTGACACTAAGAATTAGAAGCGCAAGCGAGTGGGATAGAGCTTGTGGAAAATAAGATTTTCCAAATAAAAGACCAGCGGCGTGATGGTGCCAATTACTTGCTAATTAAAACATAGACTTGGGAATGATGTCGTGATTATTATGATTACTATTTCAGGCTGGCATGCATGAAAGGGGTCTAATGGGTTTGGGAAATTGGAAAAACTTTCACTCAAATGAAAGGATATATCCATGCTCATCCTTAACAGCTCCTAACCGAAACATGGAGACCAAAAGATGTATCACGAATTGTGAATTTAATGGGGCCCAACTAAATGACAATCAAATTTAAATGAAAATCTATAGAAAAAGTATGATGGCTGTCATATCAAGAGGGATAGCTTGACCGAAGTAATAAAATCTTGGGGTCAAATTCTTCCTGATTAGCCATTTCAGCAAGTTTCAACAATCAATTTTGATTGGATTATACCAAAATTGGTGGAGAAAATCTTGCCAACAGATATTTAAAGCTAATCTTGTGGGTCCCCCCCCAAAAAAAAATAAATAAAATGCTTGATTCATATCTGAATTGGGTGGACCTTTCACTATAAAAAGGGATGGGGGGCTTTCTTGTTGGAATGGGCCTTTCTCCAATTCGACTCCCACCTTTCAACCACTACTTCCATTCGTCTCCGACTGTTTCCATCCATCTTCCATCGCTTCATTTGCTTTTCAAAAAATAAGTAGAATAAATGGGCTGCATTAAGATTAAAGAAGAAAGAAGAAAGGCTCTAACTCTTCAATTGTCGAAACACCAAATTGCTACAACATTAACCCGTGAAGTTCCAATCTTCAAACTCTCGTGATCCAAAAGGCTTTCGTCAATTCTACAAGCGAGGACATTGCTTTCAATTGTTTACATTCTAATTGATGAAGGAAAATTTGGCCCGACCTCTTTATTATGAGACACGTGGCAGAAACGACAGCTCGACAAAAGGGGTCAAGTCTAGGCGGCAACAAGGGCACACTCCGCCGAACTAACCCACCTTGTAACAGCTCAGGGTAGACTTCGCCCAACTGCGCCTTGTAACAACTCGGGATAGACTTCGCCGAACTACCATCTTGTAACAGCTCGGGGTAGACTTCGCCGAACTGCCACCTTGTAACAGCTCGGGGTAGACTTCGCCGAACTGACCGCCTTGTAACAGCTCGGGATAGACTTCGCCGAACTACCACCTTGTAACAGCTCGGGGTAAACTTCGCCGAACTACCATCTTGTAACAGCTCGGGCTAGACTTCGACGAACTGCCACCTTGTAACAGCTCGGGGTAGACTTCGTCGAACTGACCGCCTTGTAACAGCTCGGGATAGACTTCGCCGAACTACCACCTTGTAACAGCTCGGGGTAGACTTCGCCGAACTGCCACCTTGTAACAGCTCGGGGTAGACTTCGCCGTACTGCCTTGTAACAGCTCGGGACACACTTCGCCGAACTGACCCACCTTGTTACAATTCGGGATACCTCCGAGCTCAAGACCGCCTCGCTCAGCACTTCGCATCATCTTCTAGGCACCAAAGCCAAACAAGTCGTACCATGCCTGGCACCAGGGAATTCCGTGCCCGAGGGCGCCCCGCCTAACTGACTTGGGATATGACGTTTTGGCAGCAGCACTCTAAACGACCACCTGCCACCGCCACTGACGCCGCCATCTCCAGTTAGACGGTTAGGCAGTGACGGTTCTGTCTCAGCAGAAGGGACGATAGCCGAGTTGACAAGCGCAAGAGTAATCATACCCGATCTGACAAGGGCCTCGGGACGAGTACGTGAAGCGACTATAAGAGCCCCCTGCCCCCCGATAACAGAGGTATGCAAAAACTTTGTGCTATCTGGTATTACCTTGCTTTTGAAAGATTCTAACTTGAGCTTCGGAGCCTCTACACCGAGTTCCCCCCGGAGCTTTCCCATCTCTCCCGTTTCAGGATCCCTGCTACCTCGTTCGAAAGCAAGGCAGCGGACAGCTAAGACCAGCCGGATCGCGCTCCATCACTAATCATTGATTGAGCGTCAGTAAATCTTCGTTAACACAAAGTTGGGAATTACTTGATTCTCATAATTGCAAGTTCTAGTCGCGGTTTAGGCTTTCGTACAAAACAAGAGAATCAGAGGGTTTGCTTTGCAAAAAAAAAAAGGACTTTGTATCCCACTTAAATTTTTGCAAAAAAAAAATTAATTAAATTTCTTTGAATTTGTCCGTATAAATTTTTGTGCTCCAAATTTAGCGTGAAATTTGTATTGACAAATTTCTAACACCCCCGATGGGACCTTTCTTTCCTCTCATCTCTCAAGTCAACACATCAACTTTGTTTTTGAAAAACGGTTTGGACGAATGGCTCCAAAGAGAACCGTTTCAAGCATCGTTGGGAACAAGAAAAACGCCATATAGCTCAAGCTCGTCCGGATCAAGTGCATTTTTAGCCTCCAACTACGAGAGGCCAACCACTCATTTCATGACAAGGTCCAAGAATTCACAATTGGTTGCATCTCTTACTCCTTGTACAACTCTAGGGGTCCCTTCAAAAAGCGGAAACACCAAAACGAAACCTTTAAGGCTACCAATGGTGAAGGACGCTACTAAGGAAGGGGTAGCTCCGAGAAAAGAGTTGATCTCAACAGCTCCACTTGAGCATCCAAGTGGACAAATACCCGTGTCGGAAGCGGAATCTAATGTCGGCTCAAGGTCCGACTCTCATCCCAACTCCTCTAAGACTAGAGGATCCAATTACATACAGACACACTCCTACACTTCGGTAGCACCTGTTATGATGCCAGGAGCTACTACAGTGGAAGAACAACTTACTGAGATGGCCACGGCCATCGCTAAGTTAACAAAGACGGTGGATGATAAAGACCTTCAAATTGCTTCTCTCATGAACCAAACGGAACAAATACAAACAACGACATCCAGTCAGGGGCCTTCACACCCACCAGGATTCACCCTGCAAGTAAACCCTCCCCTAAAGGAGTTACCGAAACCTACTAACATACGGGACGCCCAACATGCTTCGGTTGCCTCCCTCTCACTACAGCAACTCCAAAACATGATAGCCGACACAATACATGCTCAATATGGGGGTGTTCCACAGTCATCATTGATGTATACTAAGACATACACTGAGCGCATTGATCATATGCCTATGTCATTAGGGTACCAGCCCCCGAAGTTTCAACCATTGGACGGGAAAGGTAACCCCAGGCAACATATTGTGCACTTCGTTGAAACATGCAACAATGTCGGGACCAATGGTGATTTGATGGTGACGCAAGTTGTACGATCTCTACGAGGAAATGCTTTTGACTGGTACACTGACCTCCCTTCTGGATCAATCAATAGTTGGGATCAATTAGAAAGAAAGTTCTTGGATGGCTTCTACAGTACTTGACGTACTGTAAGCATGTATGAACTCACCCCCACAAAACAAAAGAAGGATGAACCAGTTGTTGACTACATTGACAGGTGGAGAAATCTCTACCTTAATTGTCGAGACAAGCTCTCAGAAGCTTCAGCTATTGATACTTGTATTCAAGGCATGCATTGGGGTTTGAATTACTTCCTCAAGGGAATAAAACCCCGAACATTTGAGGAATTGGCTACCTACACCCATGACGTGGAACTTAGCTTGGCTACCTTTGGAGAACATCGCTTGGACGATTTCCAAAGGGAAAAAGAAAGATGGTGAAAATGAGACAAAATCATCTAGGTCGGTGCAAGTTCTAGCAACCTCAATAGCCCCTCTCACGGTTATTGGGAAGAAAAAAAGCAAAAAAGAAATATAATCAAATACTCAACAAGAAAAAGAAAATTCAAAACTCACTCTTAAGGAATTGGAAGCGGAGGTGTATCCATTCCCTAACTCAGATGTCCCAGAAATGTTGGATGCCCTTTTAGCCAGAAAAGCTTATAGAGCTTCCTGATAGTAAACGACTAAAAGAGGAAGGGAAAATTGATCATCCGAATCACTATCGTCACCATCAGGTAATTAGTCACCCCATTGAGAAACGTTTTGTCCTCAAAGATAAGATAATGCAATTGACCGAGTTAGGAGCGATCGAACTACATCCAAGTGAGGACATAGCCACCATCAACATGACAACTATTGCATTCAGATCCTTTGAGACTAAAGCTCTTCAATGCCCTCATCGTCCCGTCATCCATGAACTTACACCGGGGGCATCACTAAATCAAACCAAAATCCCTACTGACCCTTCTATCGTGGCTATACGCGGGGGTAATACTAAATCGAGCACAAGCACAGGCCTTAAGTCCCAAGGAAATTCATTTACCCCAGCCCACCGCGTCACTCTCAAAAGATGATTGGACTATCACTACACGTCAAGAGCGTCATGCGATACACCAATCCACTCCACCTTGTTGACAATCAAAGAAAATTAAAAGGAATGTTCGATCACAAAGACTCCCCAAAAGCAAGAAAAAGACAAGGCAAGAACATTGTTGGCCAGCCACCACGAGTGGTAACTAATGAAGTTTTGAAACAAGTCCCTTGATTTCCAATTACTCTACAAGAGTACTTACAAACGGGATTCTTCTCCAGATGATGTGTAGTTGTGCACAGTCACATGTTACACGAAAAGAAAATGAGTCAAAGTTTGCTCATAGATATGAGCCTAAAATATCTATGCTCCTAGATACGAGCTTAAACTATCTATTAGAAAGAGAAACTCACTCAATTCCCTCCTGGATATGAGTTTAAACAATCTATACTCCCAGATACGAGCCTAAACCTAAACCATCTATTAAGGAAAAAAAAAACTCACTCAAATACACTCCTAGATATGAGCATAAATTATCTACGAGACTCCAGAGTATAAGTATAAACTATTTGACTTCCTAAACAACTCAAGGTTTGCTCCTAGATACGAGACTAAACTGCCTATAAGACTCTAGGGCATGAGTATAAACTACTTTAGACCCTATAAACCTAAATTATCTATGCTCCGAGATATGAACATAAACTATTTGCAAGACTCTTGAGTATGAGTATGAGTAACTCAAAGTTTGCTCCCATATACAAGCATAAACTATCTATAGGACTCCCGAGTATGAGTATAAACTATTCAACTTCCAAAATAATTCAAAGTTTGCTCCTGGATATGAGCATAAACTATCTACAAGACTCCTGAGTACGAGTATAAATTATTCAATTTCTAACGTAACTCGAATATGCTCCTGGATATGAGCATAAACTGTCTACAAGACTCCTGAGTATGAGTATAAACTATTTAACTTCCAAATTAACTCAAATTGTGCTTTCGGACACGAGCCTAAACTATCCACTAAGTGCTCCTAGATAAGAGCTTAAACTATCTATAAAGCCCCAAGTCGTAAACTACTTTGTGAACTACATCATGACTTGATCTCTCTAAGGGGTACGTAGGCAACCTGAAAAGATGCAGTTACAAAATAAATCATTTGCTTCGCTCTTGGATACATGAGTATAAACTGTGAACGGTCAAATCAAATAAAAAAAAATTACTCATAACCTACAAGAGTGTAAATTTTACAAGTCGATGATTGCATTGTCAATTACAATAACAACCACCAATTTAGAGGACATTTGTTGGTATATAAATTTTGGGCCCAAGAAGTGAAGTAAATAAGACCCAATATGAGATTAAATGAAAATGACCTATTGAGTCCACTAACAGGAGAGACCCAGCAGCTCGTGAAATCAAATGAGGGCATGTCGGACCCACTAATGATGAAAGGCATCTTGGTAGGACCCAAAATATTAGCCCAATTAGCCCAATAAAACATTGGCGGGCCTAATAGAAAATTCCTTCGATGCAAAGAAAAGGAATTTCTTTTTGAATTCAAATCTGTCATCGAACCATAAAGGGCTGAATCTTAAATTAGGATATGTGGAATCTCATTTAAAAGGCAACTAAGGCATAATTGGTCAACGAATTAAGGAAGTCATGGTTGGTCAATGCACTGAATGATGCATGGGCCCAATCCCTTTGCCAAGTGGCGCTTTATCCCAAGTGTTGGGAGATAAATCCAATATGAAGACCAGAAATGTATCACGAATTGTGAATTTAATGGTGCCCAATTAAATGACAATCAAACTTAATAGAAAAGGTAAGATGAGATGTGAAGAGGGATAGCTTGACCGAATGGGGGCTAAAACTCTTCCTAACTAGCCATTTCAGCAAGTTTCGCCAATCAATTTTGAGTGGACTACACCAAAATTGGTGGAGGAAATCTCGCCAACAGCTATTTAAAGCTAATCTTATGGGTCCCCCCAAATTAAATGCTTGATTCAGATATGAATTGGGTGGACTTTTCACTATAAAAGGGGATGGGGGCCTTTCTTGTTGGGATGGGTTTTTTGCAATTCGGCTTCCCCCTTTCAACCACCACTTTCGTTCACTATAAAAATGAGTTGCACTAAGATCATGAAAGAAAGAAGAAAGGCTCCAATTCTTTAACTGTCGAAGCACCGAAATTTATCTGCATTAATTTTTATGCTCTAAATTTAATACGAAATTTATGTTGGCACCAACAATTTTGTCCTCACAACCAAATGGGGGCAAATTAACAAATAGGATTATTTTAGCCACAAAATGTTCAGAAATTTTCAAAGACACATTCATACTTGTAAAAGGAGCAATAAATTAACCAAACCTTTTCTCTTATTATTAATGATTTTTTTTTTTATCATTCCAAAAGAATGGCCCAGGTGATTAAGGTTGTTTATGCATGGTAGCACCAATACTGTTCCAAACCAATGCGTTTGGGTTGAAACATCATTTCCCGTTAAAACAAAGACACCATATTTATACTTCATTTCTGTTTGATGGGAGATATTGTTGCATCATATATAATTGCCACGTCATTCCCACTTTAGCTAGGGTTTTAACTGTTGACTGTCTTCAATTCAATAGTTCACTCCCTATGATTCGTATGAAACATAAATTTCACATTTCCTTAGACAGCCCCTGCATGTTTTTTATCTCACTACTTGAAAGTTGAAACCAAAATGGCCTTCATTAAACACACTAAGCACTTAAGCTTTTCTGTTCAAGTCACGACAATCCGGATTTTTGTTTGCAATGTGGAGTGAGGAAAATTCCAATTTAAGTCGCAATGACTAGTCATGGGGAAAATGTTTCCAATGTTCTAACACATTTCAACATGATCTGTATTCATACATAATATCTCATTCCTCGGAATCTATTACTCACAAGTAGGAGACTGAATCATCCCCCCACAACATCCTACAGCACATCCTTGTTGTGTATTAGGAACATCTCTCGATGATAACATCATTATTCCTGATATTATCATTAGGAGACGTTCCCATAAGGCCAGGGACATTGTGGGGAGCTGATTTGACTCCACAATTAGTTCCTACATACAGTCTTGGTGGCGCCTTTACCCGTAAAATTGAGCGTATGAGCCTAGAAAATTCATGAATTTGATTTTGCGGCAGCTTTTGATATGGTTGAACTTTTAGTATTCCAAACGGCAAACGTGGTCATTGACTCATTACCCTTTGGGAATTGGGAATTTGGGGGGCTCTTCCTTCTCCCAAAACCAAATTACATTACACATAGATATCACATGCCATCATAAAATTTATGGTAGAGTTTATCAATTACCGATTCGCATCTTTTTGTTATGGTAGAGTTTTTGTATCAGAAAATTTAATTTGCCATTTTCGTTTATATTTACGATTTTGTCAGAATTTTCGATTGTTCAAATCAGATGGTTACATAATACCGAAAAAAGAAAAATTATTTCAATCAGCAGACATGCATTAATTTACTCAATCGAAGTAGAATTGTAATTAATTAATTAGGTCCATTTACTTTGTCACCATTCAAAGTTGGTGGCGCCTTTACGTATGCTGATTGAAAGTGTTCACCAATCACCATCACTGATCATGAGGTCTTAATTCTTTGGCAGCAGCTGCGCATATCACATTGATATCGCGCCTCTGTTAAACAATAAGGCAAACAACTAACGTCTAATCGTTGGTGTGTTAAGCTGTTTTGTTCTAGTACCTTAGGGAAAATGTTGATTGATAACGATGCTGCATGGCACTTACACACCTATTCACGGGCCGTGCCGGGTTTTGCATTTAAATTAATAGAAAATGTATTAGGCCTAGGTTTTGAGTCCGAGCCTAGCTCAATCCCAGGTCTGAATTCGAGTCCAATTAAAAATTTGGAAAAGATAAAGATTTTTTTTAATTCAATTAAAAGGTGTCTTATTTCTACTAAAAATCTCAAAACATTAAAAAAAATAATGAAAAGTCTTATTATTATTTGAAAAAAGAGAAGAAAATATTATATATATATATATGTTTTTTATTATATATAATATATTTTTATTAATATAATACATTATTAAGTTGGGCTCGGGTCGGGATTTTTTGGGAAAGCCCAAGCCCAGCCCAAATAAAAGTCAGTCCCAATATTTTAGGCCCGAGCCCAAACTCGCAGACCTGAAATCTTATCCAAGCCTAACTTAGATTGGGTGGGCCGGGCCAGCCCGTCGGGCTACCCGGCCCATGAACAGGTCTAATGGCACCAAATACCAAAAAAAATGAGAGAATGACGGTTCAGCCCAGGGTCAGAATTTTTAGGCTTAAAGTACTGTTAGGGTAGGTGCCAGTTAGGAATTGATGCCGATTCAGTGCAGGCATTGTTGTATAGATTTGGGGTATTTGACATCTTGAATGTTTATAGATCTACAATGAAATTCAAAAATCTGTAATGGGCATGTCCATACTTTTCCGGAAAAACAATTAAAAAATACGTTCTTGTGGATAGAAATTCTCCATGTTTTCGTACTTTTTTTTAATACTCATTCATAGATCTCAAATCTCCTTCCCACATCTCTACCCATAGGACACTACATATATATATTGAAAATATCTTTCTTATCATTTATGGATAGATGTTAATATTCCCAATACAAAATATGAGTACACATCTTATGGATATTAGAGACGTGGGAAGAATATTTTGTAGATAAGAGATCCAAGTGCATTAGGATTAGTTAAATGCAATAGTTGTTTAGTGGGCTATGAAACTAATGTCTTTCTAGGCCAATAATAAAATACATCTAACCCACAACCTTTTAATTTCTCATTGTGGCCCCATATGTTTTTCACTGGCGTTGACCAAAATGGACATTACCATTGATTCCACAACCCATTGAATAATTATTGCATTCAGCTAATACTCGAGGCAATGAAGCCTAGAAAAAATGCCGACTCTCGGGTAGTCTTGGTATGACAAGGAGCACTGTAATTCAAACTCAGTCTTTGATTTATGGGATAGACAACTATCAATTCTTGATTGGAGATTGGCATGGCTCCATATATTAAACTTTTATTGACAATGCTACATAAGTGCCCCATCAGCAAATGCCTCATTAATTGTATTTATGTGTATCAAAGTTTGTAAAAGCAAATTTCGGTTTCTGTGCACCTCTCCCGTTTCAAGAAGGCATTTTGATGATGTGGTGCCCTAATGGCGCCTATGTGTCATAAATGCCCTCATTAAATGTGTTTCTCGATTTTGCAATCACACAAGTACAAAACATTTATAGAATAAACGTAAACCGAACCAAACACCCTCATAATTATACCTCTTAAGTCCTAACACTTAGGCCTATGTTTGGTTTGAAGTAAAATGTAGGGAAAGAAAGGAAAAAGGAAGGGAAAGGTAGAGAAACCTTTACAAACCTTGTATTGGTTTTCCTTCCTTTCCCTACCTTTTCCTTCAAACCAAACATAGTCACAGTACTTTAATAAATTTTTATATGGAAAACTCCAAACCACCCCCTACCCCCTACTATGTGGGGTGTCACTTTACCACCTAAACTATCAAAAGTTGTAAATGGATCAAATTTTGACAAGTTAAACGGCATTAATGGCCTAATTTAAACTGTTTATTTTACATGTGTGGCATATGGTGATTGCCAACCCTAACAAAACAAAATAACCTTGGGTTTCTTTCGAACAAAAACCTCGCACTGCCAAACCTACAGTAGAGTAGAAAATAAAATAGGCCCATGTCTCCTCTTGAAATGTCAAATTAAACACCAACTACGTCTAGAAAGGTAAGTTGGGCTTTTTGAAAATTTAATGCACGTATGATCATTTTCCATCCATTTTCCTAACAGAACTTTTTCAATAAATTTATAAAAAGTTCAAGGGGGTTATCTGCAGCTTTTGATTGTATATAGTAAAGTGACACTCTCCCCATAGCACTAAGGATGGTCATTCTTGGCCCACCCAGCCCAACCCGATCCATAAATATATTACATATTTAATAATATAATATAATTTTATATAGTATTTTTATATTATAAAATGTTATTCTATACATTATATATAATAAATAATATACACTTAATATTATATATACCATATGTGTTATATAAATTTTATTTTATTATAAGTTAAATATTTGATATAAAATATATAAAAAATATAAGGAATAATATACATATTCATCAATTGACACATGAATAAACTCATGTATAAGAGCTCTCCTCTTAAACATGGCCTTCCTTCTTATGACAATACTCACTATTCAACTCGTCCCAAGTAAGGCCTTTATTTCTTAGAAACGAGAATGGAGGCCTTGCCATCCTCTATAAAAAAGATAGACAAGATAAGGCAAGCCTAGAAATATAAATAGCACACATACCCTATTTTTTGTGTCATGGGCTTAAAGTCAAACCAAGCCCAGCCTAGCTTGGGCCCACATGCAAGTATTATAATTTAAAAGTTCCAATGTTTGATGCTATAGGCCCAAAGTCTGGCCTAGGCCCAACAAACCCATGCCTAGTTTATATTTTTAGGCATGGGTTCGAATCAAGGGTCAAGCCAAACCTGGGCATGGGCTATAACTAGACCTATTCACGGGTCGAATGGCCCAACGGGTCGGCCCGGCCCTTGAATGGGCTTGAACATGGTTATAGGCCTGTGGGCTTAAACTCGGGCCAAAAAGCCCAGCCCGCAATAAATTCAAGCTGGGCTCGGGTTTTGTCAAAATAGCCCCAGCCCGACCTGACCTAAAAAACCCTAATCGAATAGCCCCATCTTTTTATTATCTCTTTGCCTTTCCCTCTTCTTTTTCTAGTCGAACCCTTCTTCTCCAACCTCCACACTCCACAGTGAGGCGGCGAACGTTCACCAATTCATTAACTCTGGCAACGATGGTGAGTTTTCTCTCTCTCTCTCTCTCTCTCTCTCTCTCTCTCTCTCTCTCTCTCTCTCTCTCTGCGAAATTTATTAGGTCGGACTTCAGGCTTTTTATCAGGCCCGTAGGTCGGGCCGGGCTCGGACCCCGGCCTAATATATTTTCATTAATAGGGACTAAAAGCCCGGCCCGAACCCAGCCCATGAATAAGTCTAGATATAACCATCATCACCTCTTGATAGCCTCTGGTGCTAAACCTTCTTTTCTACTTGAGCAACTAAGTTGTGATTAAAGGATAAGATCAGTATACGAGTGTGTTACGTCTGTTGCAGATGAGAGTGCAAATTTTGATTCAGTTTTGTTTTAGGCTCAGTTTGGAAGGAATATAAATTTAAATATGTACAGTACAACTACATATAAAATAATATGTACAGGAATGTCTTTTCAAATGAACCTTTAGGTTTTAGGAATCCTTAGTTGTTGTAAAGATAAAATCCCATTTTGCCAAACAGTGAATCAGATCTTTTGGTAGGGACATACTTTCTGTATGGGCCCCACCATGATGTCACTTTGGTAGGGCCACGCAGCAGTAACATGGAAAGGCCTTACACTTCTCATTTTCCTCCTTCCTATGCTATTCGTATATAAATTAGTTGCAAACCTCTCTGCAAGACATATACAAAGCAAAAGAAAAAAAGAAGAAAAACATTTTCTTGGTACTCACTCCAAGGAAGAAGCATGGATATCCAGACTTCGTCTCTCCTCCTGCTTCTTCCTTTCCTTCCACTTCTCATTCCATGCATGTTCATCTACTTCCTTCCAATATTCAGTTACAGATCTGCGGCAAGAACCCATTTTAGCTTGTTATTGGGCTTCTTCCACATCAACTCTTCTAATGGCGATGCCTCCGACGACGTTGGCGGAGATCCCGGCGTGAGGCGCTACTTCACTTTAAATCAGCCTGCCGCAGAGTCTGAGACGAAACAAGCAGAGTGCGCCATATGCTTGTGTAAGATAGAAGAAGGAGAAGAGATCCGAGAGCTGAGATGTGAGCATCTCTTTCACAGAGTTTGCTTGGATAGATGGATTGGATATAGGCACTGCAGTTGTTCCCCTTTGTCGGGGTTCTATAATCCCAGCGAGCAGGATGACAGCCAGGCTTGCCGGAGGGAATGAGGAGGTGGTGGAGGAGATAGTCTTCATGTTCTCTTCCTTCCAACGTTCCGACGCTCGGGAAAGATGGTGGCTAAGGTGAACCAAACTAACCATGATAGGTTGCAGTACTAGAGTACTACTATAGCTACTCCGTCAGGATCAGGATGTCAGAGACCATGCGCGTCGAACCTTCTCTCCACTGAATCGATCGAAACGAATACTTGCAGCTGGTTGCTGCTAAGAGTGAAAAAGTTGTTGGAGATTCATGGGGCTGAGTTGTCATTTTACAATGTCAATAGCTATATTATCTTCTTCACTGTTTCTGCCAGAAAGAAAAAGGTCTTACCTTCTGCTTTTGATCCTGGTGGTGGTTGGATGCAGGAACAGAAGTTTATCAATCCAAGTATATAATATTATTAACTTTAATTATAATTGGTGGTTTGAATGGATTTGGGACAGCAGGAACAGGAACAGGAACCAGTCCCAATCCAATTACTAATTAACGGGGACAAAATCTCATAACTAGAACTGACATAATCAATTCTGTCAGTTTGGATCCGCTGCTGGGTAGACCCGACCCATTGAATGTTGTGTTGCTCCCCGCTGTGGAGTGGGTTGGGGAGTTCGAATCTCCTGCCCACGTTTATCGCAGCCATACATGAGAACATGTCATCTATGCAGAGAGGGAGATCTTCTCAATTCACGGGGTTGTATGTTATGGCCTTGTGGGTAGACGTGGGCAGAATTCTTATAGGTAGGAGATCCTGGACTGAGTACGATTTTAACGTTTGGCATTTTTTCAGGTACGAAGTGGGCCCCTCATATTCAAACCAACATTTTCACGCTTGGCAGCTTGAAAAGATTAGACTAAAGACTTGAAAAAAATATATTTATTTTTTCGTCTGGAAAAAAGGTTCGAGGTTCAAACTTTATCAATATCAGTTAGAATTTAGAAACAAGGTTTTTAAAACCGATCCGGTGATTGAACCGGTCAGGAGTCCGGTTACTGGTTCAAACGGTCTGCACCAAATGTTCGGCCCGTTCTGATAAGAAAATAAAAAATTCAAAAAAAATAAAAAACAGTCAAAACCGTTCAAATGGTTAACTATTCGGTTCAACGGTTTGTTAACCAAAATCCGATTTTTGGAGAAAATGGAACTGGTCACCTGACTGATTTCTGATTTTTTCAATCCGATATCATCCCATCCGGTCCGGTTACTAAGAATTGTATTTACACAATTTTATTTTCCACGTTGAAGTATAATTTGACAAAGGTGCCCATAAATTAGAATCTGAATCCGGTAAGCAGAGCATTGTAAGCACAGTGAATAAACATGCAATAAAATTAATTTTATACGTGTATCAAAAGTTGGCCGGTTTGGATGGCAGCCACCAAATCGATTAGGGTTAATTTTCATGGAAGAGATGCAAGGGAGAAGAGTTAAAAAAAAAAAGACATTGCCTCAGCTTGACCCCGATCACTAGTGATGGTTGTTTGTCGCTGCTAAAGGTGTAAATCGAGTTGTGCCACCCGTGGTCCGCCATAGCCCGGCTTGACTTTGGACTGGCCTGGTATGGCCCAGCATGATGACACACAGGCTGTACCAGGACCAACACGATTATGTGGGCCATGTTGGGCCTGGGGTTTTAGGTCTATGGCCCAGAACAACCCATAATTATATAGTAATATATATTATATAATATATTAATAAAATAAATAATTATTTTCAATTTTATTATACTAATTTATTTAATTATTGTATATATAAGCAATTGTATACATCAAAGTTTATATTAAATTAAAATTAAGTTTTTTTTCAAATTTTTTAAATAAATAACTTTGGCCCGACCTGACCCATGGCCAATCCGTGAATTTTATTTGCAAGCAACACTCGAGCGAGGGGAGGATTCAAAAAAATAGATTTTATTTACAAACTAACGCCGCATGCTTCAAACATTTTAAAGTAAGTGGTGGAGGCGTGGCACGTCCTCGTTTAGCGCGGCCTGGACTGAAGCCGGACTCTCCGATTTGTGTATAAGCATTTCGTTTATGACTAACATGTGTGTTAGGTCTTGAAGCATTCAGATTCGAGTTTTAGGAGTTTTTTTTCATTTGATTTGAAATTAAATTAGGCTTGGTTTTTAATTAGATGTCACACTTTATCAAGAAAATTGGGGAAACAACATCATCATCACGTCTTGATAGCCTCTGATGCTAAACCTTCTTTTCTATTTCATCAACTAAGTTGTGACTTAAGGATAACATCAGTATATATCTGTGTGTACGTCTGTTGCAGATGAGAGTGCAAATTTTGATTCATTTTTTGTTTTAGGCTCAGTTTGGAAGGAATATAAATATAAATATGTACAATTTAAATACATATAAAATAATATAAAATGCATAGTTCTGTGCTCTATATATTTCTATTTATACTGTTTTCAAATGGGACCTTTAGGTTTTAGGAATCATTAGTTGGTGTAAAGATAAAATCTCATATTGCCAAACAAGACTGAGAGTAGCCATTTTGAATATATGCAGTCTACCTCTCTCCAGACCCCGAATGGCTAGGACCAAGTGACCAACATTGGAGAATGTATGACTCCTGTTTTTTCTTTAGCTTTAGTACTATTTAGAAAACTCAACTGGCCCATCCGATCAGACCAGCTTAATTGTGACCCGGGCCCCTATCCAATTCGACCATACCTCCAGAACTGTTTCTGGAAGTCCTAAAAAATCAGGCAAATTTGTCAACCCGACCGGTCCAATCGGAAACCAGTAAACTGGTCCCAGTTTTAGAAAAATCAACCAGTTTTTTAAAATCTTATTTAAAACTTATATCCAAACTTTTGAAGGCCATAAATTTGTGTTCAAATGTTCAATTGGAATGATCTTTTTTATTATTTTGCAAAAAAAAAGCCTTTCAGCCTTCAATCTTAATTTTTAATACAAAATTTGAAATAAGAATTAAAAAAATTAATATTATTACATGTACTCATGGCTTGACCCTAATTAAACATCTGACCCATAAAGCTCTCTCTTTTCTAGGCCGGGTCAATAGTCTGTGCCGAGTCAGGTTCAAACCAAATTTACATTTATACATGATGATAAATATGCATATCGCACTCTTAACAAACACAACAAAATAAAATAAGTACATATATTCATGATCTGTATGAGCAAATACATGAAAATCAAGGTTCTATAAATGTTAATGGCAATGTATCACCTTGGTTTGAAGACCACGTTTTTGTAACTAGCCAAGAGAAAACGTTGCAATTTGGCTATTTACATTAAAATCAAGAACCTTCTTTCTTATAATTATGAAAATCAACAACTTGATTGCAGGCAAACAATCAAAAACATATCTGCTTTCAAACTTCAACATTAAATTATTCATAAGTACTAAGAGTCCGTTTGGTTTGAGGGAATAGGTGTTTGAAATCGGAATTGAAATAATTCATTTCCATTCTGTATGTTTGGTTAAATGGAATGGGAATCCCATTCCCATTCTAGGCCGAATGGGTTCCTCATATGGGGAAATGCCCATTCCCCCACCCCACCCAAGGAATGCCATTCCCATTCCGGTTTATGCTTTTTGATTATCGTGAGTCTTGATGGCTTTGTATTATATTTGAATCATTGAATGTTGACGGCATTTGTAGTTGCAAAGACCTGGTGGTATTGGACCCTGTACAGCCAACAGCTCCTCTCCCCATTTAGAGTTTATACTTACCACATGGTACTTACTACGAAACAAGATGGACCCCACTTATTAGACACTTCTTAATAGAATTTCTCTGTATTTTTTTCTGCAAATGGTGGTTTTGCATTTTTTTTCCTGCAAAATTTCTACATTTTTTTTTTTGCAATTTCTGTAAATTTTGAGTATTTTCATGCATTTTTTCGAGTTTCTATAAAATTATTGTAATTTCTGCATTTTTTGGTATTTTCATGAATTTTCTGCTTTTTTTATTTTTATTAGGGGTAAAATTGGAAATCATGGCTGATTCCGATTCCAGCCTCTTAATGAAACAAACAGCATAAATCAGAATCCAATTCCTATTCCGGCCTGAACCAAACAACCAAGCTAAATAGGCCATTCCAATTCCGATTTTAATTGTGCACCAAATGGGCCCTAAGTATATGACCCACCGTAAACTTTATGCTACTCTAACCACACAATCCCCTTGTATTATTATGTGTGCCACTTTATGACCTAGGGTCTATGCCCTATGATTCTCACAAGTTGGCATAATTCTTTTTTTTTTTTTCAAACACATCAATTGTATCTGATTCCTAATACGAATCCATCTCCAATTCTAAATATATACCTAAGCCTAAACTTAAATGGACACCCAAAAAAAATTCTTAAATTTATCAATCAAAACCTATATTGTGCCCAATTCTAAATATGGACCTTAGCCTAAATCAAATTAACACAAAAATCTTATTTTTACAACCAGAATCTAACATGTGCCTAGCTTTAAAAATGGACATTGGTCTTAACTCAAATTAATGACAAAAACCCAAATTTGTCAATCAAAAACTAACTTCTGCCCAACTCTAAATATGAATCTTACCTTAAATCCAAATTAATGCCAAAAATCAAAATTTTCCAATCAAAATCCAACTCCTACCCAACTCTAAATATGGATCTTACCCTAAACCCAAATTGATGCCAAAAATCAAAATCCAGCTCCTACCTAACTCTAAATATGAATCTTGACTTAAACCAAAATTAATACTAAAAATCAAAATTTTCCAACTACAACCTAATTTTTGTTCAAATGTCTAAATATGAACCTTAGCATAAATCCAATTTTAACATAAACCCAAACCTAACTTAAGCCCTATCATTGCATGGATTTAGTTTCTAGTTAATACACACTGTAATCTTATGGCAGTATTACTATTACCGTTGAAATCACAATGCTTATGTGACGTGATGTGTCATTGTTTCAACTTTTTTTTTTTCTTGAAAGTAGTCAGTATTTCAAGTTGAAACGACATCATATTTTACATAGAAACAATATTCTTGAAATATCGTCAACTAACATGTGGATTTGAAATCACTTGACTGACTTAAGCGGATTGTTATTTAGTCCGAGCAGTCCAACTATCTGGTCTAATACTGTGATCCCAATGGACCACCAATATATGACAGTGGCATGTGTAGGATGATTTGAATAAAATAAATAAATAGAAGAACCGATGAAAGTGGAGAGAAATAAAAATCACATTTCATTGGTGGCGAAAAGGAAAAGGGAAATTTATGGAATTTGATCCCTCATTGTTTTTTGAATCTATTGTTCCATATGTCCACTTATCCCTAGGGTGAGTAAAAAAATTCAAAAACTGAATTGACCAAAAAAATTGACCAAAATGGAATTAAAAATTGATTAATTAAATCGGTTTAGTTCCGTATTTTTAAAAAATCGAAGGTATTGATTTGGCTTCGCTTAACTAATCTAGAAAATTGACAGTTAATTGAATCAACGTATACATATATTTCTATATTTTTATATATTTATGTATATTATATATTTTATATTTTTAATTGAATCAGAAATTAATCGATTCGGTTTCGCTGCAAGTTGCAGCGGTGGTGGCGGGAAGCGGGAAGACATGGAGAGAGAGAGAGAGTCGCCGCTGCTGAGAGTTGCAGTGGCGGTGATACAAGAGAGAGATACAGGGGTAGCGCAAGAGAGAGAGAGAGAGTTGCAAACCCCATCTCCAGCCTCCCTATCTTTTTCTTTTCCTTCTTCCTTCCTCTCTATTATTTTTTATTTTCTCTTTCTTCTTCATCTTCTCAGGTTCACCGGAATACATTGTTCGACATTGTGCACTCACCCCTTCCTCTCGACAGCGGCGGCAAACCAGTAGTAGGTCTCCGTCCGTTCTCTATCTCTTTCCCTCTCTTTCCTCTTCTTCTTCCTCATGGCATTTTCCTCTTATTCTCCTATTTTTCATCACCGCCACTACAAGTGTTGCAGCAGCAGTTCTCTGCTGCAATTTCAGGCAGCGGTAGTTCTCCTCCTCCTCCTCTTCTCCTTCTCTTCCTTATCTTCTCCTCCTCTTTCTTCATTAAAAGTTCGCCCTCTCCTATCTTGCCGCTGCAATTTCAGGCAGCAGCAGTTCTCCGCTCGTCCCTCTCTTCCACTCACTCCCTCTTCCGTTTGCCCATCAGCTCTCTCTCCTTTCTACCTCTCTTTTTGTCCTTGTTTTCGTTCGCCCGTTAGATTCTGCAGTAGAGAGAGAGGCATTCTTCGTCCCTAAGCGAGAGAGGCATTCTTCTTCCCAGAGAAATGATTAGGTTTTTTGGATTTAGGATAATCAAGGGTAGCGCGCATCATTTCTAAAAAATTAGAAGGGTAGATTCACCCTTGCACCAGCTCTGAAACGCATTTCAGCACGTTAAGAATCGGCCCAAGGTCTATTAATTTTATATTGAAAATAAAATTCAGACCATATTTAAGAGCTAAAATCAAACAAGTGGTGAAGTCTGAAAAACAACATTTTCAGATTCAGACCTCTGAAAAGTACAATCAAATGATACGTAAGTGAGTTGTATAAATATCGTTGCTATTTATGGAACCATATCAGCTGCTAAAAAGTCTTATATGAATTTGAATGAATTTATTGATTGATTGATTTATCAGTTTGTTAGGTATTATGTATTTTTTGGACCGTAGCACAATAGCAGGGCTCCCTATCTACAGTAACTTTGTTTTTGTTTTTTTTTTTATTTCAGGCTCAATGTTCAAAATATCGATACAGGTCAATATGCCGTAGGGCATATCAACCTGTATCAGAACCATTTTCTTATGTATTTTTTTTTTTTAATTAGTTCAGAGGAACCGATTTAAGGCTGGTCCATCTTCTGAACCATTTGCCGACCTGAAATATCCCCTTATAGGAGCGTATCAAAAAGACTTCGATACAATACAGATTTGCTGATACGGGCTAATACGTGATGCAATTTTGATCCTTGTTCGGGCTACAATAATATTGTTCGGCTATTCCAACTCCCCATAAAAAACTGAGCACGATTTCTTCATGACCTAGAGTCATAGCTGGTGAGACTTAAAGATTTTTTACTGCATCATGTAGCCGACTTCGGATGATGATTTTTCACTGCATCAGGCCCAAGCCTTAATCTTGAGAAGTATTCAACCTCAACCTAGTGTTTGGCAAGAGAGAGATCCTAACGAATTTTACAAAATTTGTTAAGAATTCTCTCTTATTTCTGTCAAACCAAGCATAGCATCAAGGTTGAAGACAAACCTAATTGATTCCCTGAATGTACTGCTGCTTCAAAAGTAAAACACTTTAATTGGTTGATGCGAGTCTGGGTCTGGCTTACCTACACAAGCTTCCAACATGATTTACAGCTGCACATCGCAAACATGTTTCATACTGTTTATTTGGAGACTGCAATCATGTTTGAATCGGATTTGCTCCTCACAGTCACAAAGCGTGCCTCACTCACCAACCTCACAGTCGCACTTGGATCTGCATATCAGAAACATCTCCATACTTGTAAATTGTCAAGCAAATCTGGACTCATCGTGTTTGAGATGTGCACATTTAGGTTATGTTGGAAGCCGTGTAGGTAGCAGATCCGGCCTCAGCTTAGGCAGCATCTCTGGGGCATTTTGGTAATCAACGTCCGTAGGAAAATTGATCCAAATGCCAAAGGTGCTCTCTAATTCAACCATGGTGCTTCAGTGCTTTTTTGGTTAATTGCCTTTAAATTTTTACCAACCCCGGTATTAAACCATTAATACGAGTATATGACATTATTTTAAAGCATATTAATAATTGGAAGTTACAAAAATATATGGCATTCATCATAGAATGGTAGAAGACCCATAAATGACAAATCTCAGATAAATTATATGCAGGTGCAACTAATAATTTTTAATTAAAGAATTCAATATTTTGCATCTTACTTGTTTTTATTTCTATTAACTACAAAAAAATAAAAATAAGAAGTTCAATTTTATTTTGTATATAAGTTGTTGATGGATTCATGAAAATTAACTTTTGTTTGTAACTTTTAGGTTTTCCTAATTTTTTTCCTGTCATTAAGCACACTAGAATACCATAAATTTACATAAGCACATGCTTCATAAAGAAACGGGTAGTGCACCATCCAGGGAAACAGTATGTATAACACATAAATATTGCAAATTGAATGAGCTGAGATACTGGAGAAATCACAAATATTCGGACAAAATTGATATAGACCCGGGACATCCTAACAGTTGGAACCAAATAACATCAATGTGAAGGATAGAACTAGCGGATGCTATGATACAACATTCGAAGGCCCCTGCAGTGATCACATGTCCATGGAACCAAAGGAGGGTCCAGGCAATAGGAATGTACACATCTACTCTGGCAAAGATGGCAGGTTATTAGCAGATCTTCAGGTTCTCGAAAGCGACATTTGAAACAGACAGACGGTACCAAGGGCTACTCAATCCAAAAAAATATATATAAAAAGTTAGTTATAACAACCAAAGCACAAGTATTAACACAATAACATGTCAAAGAAAAAGGTAAATTTGTAGGATTTGCATTAATGTTATATAACCATAAAGACGGCTTGCGCCTAATCTTAACCATTGCATGATCATCCCTTTAGCATTGTGGAAAAATGGAACATATGGATAGTAATCTAAAACAAGAATTATAAGGAAAACAGAAGGAATAAAGGAGTAATGATGCACATTTAGGAACATCTGACATGGACAATTTTATGCACAAGATCTTCAAGGTATCACCAATATTGCATGGCAATTGGCATGGACGCAAATTGTGCATTGCATACAGGGAATATATATATAATAACAGCAATAAGCCAATAACCCTTCATGAATTACGTGGAGTTGCAGGCTTTATACAAAGTTAAGGTGTAGAAGAAAATACACACTAAAAGGATAATGTATGAAGCGCATATGGACAATTACACATGGTTAACCAAGGTTTTCTAGTATATATTAACTATATGCACAATCTTCTTCCCTTTAGAATGTAGCCACACTGTTAGAATAATTCTAGCCAAAGAATCCAACAAATGGTACCAAAAAATATCTTAAATGAAATCCTGGCAATTCCCCTGGCCGCAGGAGAAGCTCAAGATGAAATAACTAAATATGATAGGAAGAAGATCCAGGAGGTATGTTCTCAGTTAAAATTGTTAAACAAGCAAATAGCTCTATAAACAATAAGGTATGGAAATTTAAATGAAGCCCAAAAATCAAGGTCTTCGCATTGCTACTTCTCAACAATAAACTGCCAACCAAGAATAGACTGGTTAGTTGAGGAATTACAAGGGATTTGGACTGCCCTTTCGTGAAGAGACAGCAAATCACCTCTTAGAAATTGCCCTCGGACAAACAAATTCAGATGACTGTGGATGATGTAACTGATAAGCCAACAAGTGAAGACAATGATCTCTTTACATGGTCAGAGAAGATAATCCATAATAAATAAGAGAAAAGAATCAACTTCTACTGGAAAAAGTGTTAGTACCTATTATAGGCATATGGAAAAGTAGAAACAAAAGAATCTTTAGGAATAGATCAAGAGTTTTGAATCAAATGACAAGTAGAAATCAGGGAAAGAGCAATGGCTTTAGAACAAGATGGGATCGTGAGAGACTCCAAGATATTTATTGGGAACCTTCGGAACGAGATCAGTGCCCCATGGAGAGTCAAAGTTATCACATTACATGCATGAAGACAGTGGGGGCATGGAGATTCAGATCTAATATATTCATACTTGCAGGAAAGGCAATAACGCATTTGATTGGTTAGCCAACTTAGGTCACAATGGAGTATTCAGCTTTGATAGGGAGTTTCCTTGGGATCTCACTGTCTCAGTTATTTATGTAATTTGGATTATTGAAGAAGAAGTACCCTATGGTAGTATGCCATCACTGTCTGAGGAATACTGTGTGGGGCCCAGGTATTTGGTAACTCCCTCTGAACGTTGATGGAACTGTACCCATATTATCATGTGCCATATGGTTAGCACTGCTCTCATTATTGTGCATGAACTGTTTTACAGTAACATTCCCATCCCTTGCTAGCTCCCTGGATAGGGATTGAGAAATTGAATCAGCTTTGCAAAAAGATTAATAAGATCAAAGATGGAAGGGTCTCAAAAGGTTAGTATGATAAAAGGGCATGGTGTTATTTATTTGTTTATTAATTTCAAAAATGCTAAATAGATCCAATAATTAACTTGTTATACGGTTGAATAGGTCTTCACCTGGGCTCCAAAATTTGACATTCCTCGCTCTGGATACAGAAAAACATCAGTTGCTCCTGAAGCATATGGAATAGTCTGGGAGTATATTTTCTGGTCAGAAGAGGCAGCATCATCCACTTTTGTGATACTCACAAATGTAGCCTTGCACAGAGGGCACGTTGAAACTTTTCTTCTTGAAACCTGCATAGATCATCACTTTTATGTAAGCCTGTATGAAGGACCTAGGTCCAAAGCACAATGTAAGTTCTATACAAAATGGCCAATGTAGAAAAGTCATAAACCATTAACTCTCTCATCCTTACCATCAAAAAGTTTAACCAATTGATAGCCCAGGCGCAGAAAAAAACTGAAGTGAACAAGGTAAGCTTTTGATAGTCATTAAATTTGAATGATCCTGAGTTATATAAATGTACTCCAAGCCCAGTCAGTAGTTGAGATGGTCACTCGGCGTCCCTCCAAAAATAGAGACACAGATTAAAGGGGACAGAGAAGAAAGCCTGCTACATGATGTGGAGGGATGCGGAGTGACCATATCAACTACTGCATCCCCCTGTGATGTATATTATGTAATACCAAAAAAATGCACTACAAGAAAATTATGACTGGTAGCCAAAAAATCATGAAAAAATAACCTCTGCAAAGCATTTTCCAAGTCTAAGTTCCAAACCAAATTGTAGAATTTCACAAATTTCTTAAAATCAGTGTTATGGTCATTCCCAGAGAATTGAGTGCATGTGACAAATTTCAAGACTAATAGATCAATATGCTCACTTTAAAGGACCAAATGGCCAACACTACATTGTTTCATCTTTTAGAAAGCCATAGAGTATTTAATATGTGTAGAAACTTCAGGAGTATTTATGGTTTAGAGTAAAGAACAGAATAAGGATCAAGACCATTGCTATTTATTCAAAAGATAAAGCCATCAAGAACACAGGAGTGAATCAGGAAAATTAGCATAGCATGATCAGAATGCATACCATATGATCAGCCCAGCTTTGGATGCATGAATAACAAAACCGGTGTCCACATGGCAATACACCCCTCGTTGAACTAAAATCTGTCCAACATATGACACATGATAGATCTGTTGAAGTAGGTAATTCACCTGTTTCTCCAGATAAAACATCTTCAAATTCCTCATTCAAATTCTTCTCAATATCAGGAAAAACATTTTCTGATGTCCTTTCATGAGTGGGAAGTACAAGCTCTCTCACTCTATCCAAACTATTTGAAACATCCATGTCATTCAACTCTGAAATGTCTTCAAGGTTCTCCAGTTCACCATTCCCATGTTCTCTTTTGTTATTTGCTTCTTGGGCTGCCAATGAGTTCTCATTCCTTGAAGCATTTGAATCATTAGATGCATGATTGATGTTGTAAGAAGTTTCAGTCAAGTAAAATTCCTTTTCAAAATTCAAATCTGCAGTCTTCACAATGCCTCCTGAAGCATTCTTTTTCACAAGTCGTCTGCTTTTTCTAGTGGTTCCAGCTGCACTGGTGCTTTCAACAGCACTGACAACATTTGTTTTATGTCTTTTTGAAAATATAGATGGATGGGGACTAGATTCTTGCTGTTTACAAAACAAATTCAATTACATAAAACATAAGCTCAGAGAAATCTAAATCACCTCCAAGCGTAAATTTATTCAACAAAACAAACTGAGTAAACAATGGTCACAGAGGAGAAAGAAATTATATCCAGAAGGCTAATAAAAATACAAAGAAATGAACAGCTTACTCGCATTCCAACCATGCCAGATAAAAGCGGCTCAAAAGAACAATCTTCAGTACCCAACCTGTACTGCTTTGAAGTCTTTTGACCTTTGCTTTTCTGAGTTACAAGAGAGCTTCCTTTTCTTTCTTCCAACCGAGGTAATAATTTCTGCAACCACGTTTATGTCATATATACCACATTAAAGACTATCTATTTAATGGATGGTTATGCCTCAAAAAGCATCCTTAGTTTAAGTAAAAACCATGGGAAAATTTTCCAGAAAGCAAGAGTTCCAAAATTATACTCAAATAGCATGACTAGAAAAGTTGGTTCTCATAATAAGTGATAAAATCAGTCACACATGAAATATTGAGAAGATTCATTCTTTAACTTTTTTTTCTTCATATATAATAAATAGGATATAACTAGGTCTTAAGAGCTTTTGTTCCAATTGGGAATCATATATCATTTAGGATATCTTTATTTAGAAATTTGTAGTCACTGCTTGATACAATGGAAAAATCTCAGGCTGACAAGCATTAGAAATGGGTTCAAGTCTGAGAATGACCACTTTGTGCAAAAAATACTAGAGATTAGGTCTGTACCTGGTCCCTCCCAAGGCCCTGGGTGGGATCAACATTGGATATTGCCCCCTTTCTTTATTTAGACATTCTTAGATAATAAGCTTATAATTCCAAATAATTAAAAAGTTATGTTGTTATGTTTTATTAGTAATGCAGAGTCTTTTCATGTTTAGTTATGTCACCCTAATAAAATAAGAGAGTGGTCGCCACCAGGCCTACTTTGACTTCTTCCAATTCTGTTCACATGCTTCTTCTTCAATCCTTTTTCTCTTCCTTTCTCTTTTCCTCTCAATCTACATCAGATTTCAACTTAAGACTGTTTTTGCCTCAATACACATCAAAACTCCTTTTTTATTTTTGCAGATCCACTAATTCAAGGATAGATATTAGGGCTGTAATCAGAGCGGATTCATCTCCATCTAAGTCCAATTCGATTAGATATATGAGACATCCGGATTCTATCTGAAATCAAATCGGATCTACAAACTGTATGTTTGAATTCAAATCCATCGGATATCGTGGATTATCAGATTTAATCCAACTCCAGTTGATGGTTGAATCCTGCATTTGTAACCATGTTTCATGCCTCACTCAACAAATCTCAGAACTTGGAACTTGGACTACAATATTATAGATCAGATTACAAAACAGAAAAAGGTTGTTACTTGAATTCGAATCACCTTCTCTACCATGAAATCAATCTTAAAATCTCAATAGCATGAGTGTACAAACAAAAACAGGAAGAAACCTGAAACGTGGATTGTCTAATGTCTACGTAGAGGGAGATCGGGAGGAGAACTTAAAAGTTTCAATATGATTTCAAAGAGTACCTTTGCTAGGGAACAGGGATCTCTTCACTGAGTTCTCTCAGTTTCAGCAACTTTGCACTATGTAGGGGTGAGCATAATTCAGTTAAAACCAAAAAACCAAACTGAAAATTCTGGTTTTGGTTTTTTCAGTTTGGCTTTTCTGGTTTTGGTTAATTTGGTTCAGTTAGTTCAGTTTTTTAATATTTCAGCTTCACTTTCGGTTTTTAGAATTAGAAATTTGGTTAACCAAATTAGCCAAACTTTGTTATATAATATGTAATATAGAATACATATAACATATAATATATAATATAATGAAATTTGATTTCATAATATATATACATATATATTATAATATATAATATACATTACATGTTATAATATATAATATAGTATATATATTATTAAAAATTGATTTTAACCGAAATAACCAAAAACTGAACCAAAAATTTCAGTTTCAGTTACTTCAATTATTCTGTAATTCAGTTTCCATTTTTCAAGTTTGGTTTTAAAATTTTGGTTTATTTGGTTTGGTTTTTAACCAATTAAACTGAATGCTCACCCCTAGCCACTAAGGTCTTGGTATCTTGCTAACAACGGCAACCACAGCAGAGCTTGGGTTTAATGGTGGTGAAGCTTGAATTTCATATAAGTGGCAGAACCTAGGATTACACTGCAGCAACAGACTTGGGTTTCATTGCAATGGCGGAGCTTAGGGTATCATGGCAGCGGCAGAACCTAGGATTTCACCACAGTAGCAGACTTTGGGTTTCATGTCAGCGGCGGAGCTTAGGGCTTCATGGCAGGGCAGCAGCAATAAAGCTTGGGTCTCACGACAGTATAGTTTGGAAGGATTTCACAGCAGTGGGGTTTGGAAGGATCACAGCAGCAACAGATTCACAAAAACAACAGAGTTCATTTTTCGTGGCAAACAACAGGTTGAGGAGAATGGATTGCAGAACCAACTGAGGTTAGCTTTATGAATAGACAAACAATTTTGTTCTACCAAAAGTGGTAGTGGGGACTTACCTAAGTTATAAATAATAACAATATATAAAAGGTAATATCGGCCAGTAAAAATAATAACACATATAAAAGTTATAACAAGATATTTTTTAATGTGTCAGCCGATACATTCAAAATATCAGCCTATGTTGATTCTGTATTGGTCAATACAGACCCAAAACAACCCGATGCGGGTCCATATCAATCTGATACAGATGAAAAGGAACAAAGTTACTTGATTTGTAGTGTCCCATGTAACAGAATGTCACCAGAATGATACGTATCGACCGATACATTGTGGTTTTTTAAACCTTGAGTACAAGTATTCAAATTTCTAATTGTCTTAAAAGTAGTAATTTTGTTTTTAAGTTTTAGCAAAAGTAGAAGGATAGCTTGGTGTGATGGTAATATTCAAGTTAACAAGCATGAGAATATTCAATAGCAAACTTATATTGCAGGCATTTGACAACTGCATATCAGTTAAGGCTACTTTGTGTGAAAAATGCTAAGGTTTAGGTTAGTATACAGTCCATCCCTCCCAAGAGGCCAAGGCCCCATATAGCCAGGATCAACATTGGGTAATGGCCTTTTAAGCATAAGTAGGAAACAATCCATCTGCTTTATCCCTATATTCTACAAGTATGGGTGTGTCCATGTAACAATGAAATGACAAGCTATTTGAATTGAACCTATGCTTTATGCATATTCACATATCTTGTATGTGTCATTCTTAAGAGCTCTGAAATAAAAGCTTTAGTTATATTCTAGATCAAAAATCAAAGCTGGATTATTCTAGTTTCCTTTTGGTTTATTTCGTCATTTTTCTTGAATCTTAAATTCTTAATATTGATTTTTAGGAGCTTCAGCTTCCCTAATCTCTTTCTACTTTTGACTTTGACAGTAATTAATTAATTTGGACTTTTGACCTTTAAAGGTTACTTGCTTGATTTTCTTCCCTACACCTAAACCTTCTTTTAGATCTATTTTTATTGGTAATTTTTTACTACTTTATTAATTTTGATTGTGAATAATACGCAAAAGGATATATGACTTGCACCCCTTATAGAATTAGGCCAACCTCTGCTGCCCTCTCATTGATCTGGTCCTTTTACATTCCTTTCCACCTAACAGTCCAATCCCCCTAGGATGTTCCCTGAATACAATTGTTGCCTTTTTTATCAATAGTACAATTGTTCCCTTTTATTTAAGGGTAACTGAAAACCTTCTAATACTTCATTTTAAAAGAACCAAAGGAACAAAAGGGATAGGACATTCAAAGTCTATGTAATGGAAGTTCTTTTTTTTCTCTCAAGTACTTTTATTATTATAAGTTTTTCTGGTCTGATTCATACTATTTCATTTTGGCTAATGATAAATTTCGTGCACTTCTTGACAAAAAGAAACATTTCTACCATTCACAGCTTTACAGTATTAATACAATCAATACAACGCACAGGGTTGATAGTACAATAAGCCAAGTTCATAGGCAAAACCTGAGAGATAAGAATATTGGAAAGGGAGGTGGATGCATGACTTAACTGGGTACAGAGATCAGCGAGTGGCATAGCTGACTCTCTAGATAGAAGAGGAGTGAACAGGGATCATATGTACCAAGTAACAATATAAAGGGATGTAATGTAAAAATAGGTTGCTATTCTGTAGCTTTAGGAAACCACTCTTCATCTATTTTCTTTTTAAATGAAGTAATAGAAGGTTTTCAGTTACCCATAAATAAAAGGGAACAATTGTATTCGGGGAACATCCTAGGGGGATTGAACTGTTAGGTGGAAAAGAATGTAAAAGGACCAGGTCTATGAGAGGGCAGCAGAGGTTGGCCTAATTCTATAAGGGGTGCAAGTCATAAAAGTACTTGAGAGGGAAAAAAAAAGACTTAATGACTTATAATCATAAAAGTACTTCTGTACTTGAGAGAAAGAAAAATAAGAATTTCCATTGCAAATGCATTTAAAAAATGTTCAGGTTGAGGTTAAAGCCTAAAATCCAGTAGAATCAATAACACAGTCATCACTGAAAATTATGAAAGTCAAGGACTTTTCTATTATCAAACAGTTTACAACCATACAATTTTTAAGTAAGAAAGTCTATTGTCATCAACAATACAACAATAATTTCACTATTATGGAACTACCTGAGTTGACAGATGAGAATTGGTCCAAGCCATTTCCACAAGTTCATCAGTGTCCTCACAAACATTGGTCAGATCCTTGAAAGCTTTACCTCTTTTACTAGTGAATAGAGTCTCCTTACCAGCAAATACCGGTGTTTTCCACATCAAGGGCCCTACTTTCTGCCCACTGTAAATGAAAGCACTACAAATATGAGTAATGCAGAAAAAGGATTCATATTGGTTACAACAAAAAAAGCCTGAGTAGCCTTGATAAGTTTAAAGGACTAGAATGGACAGATCAATGATCTATGCTTTGTTTTAAATCCATGTATAAAGCTTATTAAAAGGCCATCACCCAATGTTGGTCCAGCTAACTGGGATCTTGAGAGGGGTCCGCGTATGAAGCTTATTAAATTGCACACAAAAAAAACAATGTGGAGTAAAGCATAAAAGTTTCCATGGATGAAGTTTTAGCTGAAACAGAACATGCAATTTCTGGTATTGAATTTCATAGGCAATACCATTGGCATCTTATTATGTTTGTGCTATAATATCCAATAGCAACTTTTATTTCAGGCATTTAGTAACCTTGCATCAGTTAAGACCTGCACATGAATCAATCGCCATTACATTACTAACCTAATATCAGTGATGCTGGAAATTTAACACAACCCAACTACCTATGTCCAATGCTCTCAGAAGCAATTAAAGTTAAGACTTTCAAACTCCTTAAAAGATAACAAGAAATAAGTGCCATTCATATAGTTCATTACCACAGGTCCACACCTGATACACCACCTATGCCCTCAAAAATGCCAGTCGGTCCACCCTTTCCAAAAGAACCAAAGGAACAAGAGGGATAGGATATTCCAAAGTCTATGTCATTTATGCTATGACCTTCAACTAGCCATGTTTCAGATTTACAGAAGAGAGTCAGGAGACTAACGATCAGAGACAAAGGATAACCACAAGCATGAGGAGATTCAATCAGGTTATAAATTCCCATAAACTCAAGGACTTGTCTCTTCTCCACCATAGATTCACCTGGTCAAATCTTCAAAGTAACCCTTTTTGTTCCAGATTAGATAGATTTTTATTCTCAATGGACTAGGAGAATCATTGGCGTGGGATCATTAGCCAATAACTTTTTATAAGGAATTGAGAGGTGTGGGTCCTGCCCCATTTAGGTTTGAGAATATATGGTTGAATCATCCAGGATTTACTCAAAAAGTGAAGGTTTGGTGGGAAGGAGAGAGACCTAGAATGAGATGGAAAGGAATTTTTTTCATGGGAAGTTGAAGGCTCTAAAGGCTAGGATTAAAGATTGGAACTTAGAGCATTTTGGGAGATTAGAATAAAGAAAACAAGAGGCTGTGGATCAAATTGAAGAGGTGGATGTCAGAGAGTCTCATAGTCTATTGGAGGAGAGAGAGAGGGTATTAAGGTGGTTGCTTAAGAGACAACTGGAGGACATTTTGTTGAAGGAGGAGATTAGTTGGAGACAAAAATAGAGGGTTCAATGGATTCAAGAGGGGGATAGGAATACAAAGTATTTTCATGCTATGGCCGATGCAAGAAGAAGAAAGAATTTTGTAGAGAGACTGGGCCGAATGGGCCCTAGCCCATTAGTGTGTTTCTTATCAGTTCTTTCTTGGTATGTTTTCTTATTGGGCCTTTAGCTCTTATTTATGTTTTCTAAGTATAGTGCTGATATGGACGCCTACTTAAGGGCAATCTTGTAAATTATGTAACCTAAGTAAGATAATTATTAGATTAGTGGGGGAAAGAGGAGATTATCAAACTCCTCCTTTCTTTCTCCTTTCTCCTCCAACCTTCCTTCTTCTTCTTCTTGTCTTCTTCTTCTTCCTTACTTTCTTTTTAATCTAAATTATTTTGCTAATTTTATTAGTTGAATCACATCTCGGTATCAGAGCAGGTCTCCCTTCTGCTTTTCCCTTTTTTTCCCATACACCTTTTTTTCTAATCGAAAGGTGTATGGAGAGATAAATTGCTGATTATTCAGAGATCTTGTTTTCCTAGTTGGTAGAGGGTTTGGAGAGTCAGAGCTGCTACTGTTTGGACGATTTGGGAGGAGTGGAACTCAAGAATCTTCATGGATAAAGCAACAAGTAAAGAAGCTTTTGAAGCAATTGAAATAAAAGTGGTGCACTGGTTGAAGTCCTTAAAAGACTTCTCTTGTGTTTCAGCAGATGATTTATTGAGGAACTGGAGGGCTGTGGTGGATTCATCTGCTCTTAAGGCTGTCACGGTTCATCAATGGAGCCCAACAGACAGAGGATTTATTAAATTAAATTTTGATGGTAGCAGCATAGGCAATCGAAGACCTTCCAGCATCAGAGGTGCATTTACAGATGAAAAGGGCTAAATTATTGCCCTATATTCTGAGCCGGCTGGGGAAGGAGACTCATTGAGAGCAGAAGTCATGCCTGTAATGGAAGGCATACAAAGGGAAAAAACTCTACGTATCAGTAAACTAAGTGTTGAGGGGGATTCTAAACTGGTGATTAACTAGTTACAGGATGAGGGAATAAAAATGTGGATGTACAATAATAATAGGAAGAAATTCAGGTGGTTAACTAGAGATAATGGAGGTAAGGACAGGGTGGGTTAAGTGGAGTGCAAATGCCTTAGCTGATACATTAGCTAGGCAAGGGGTGGAGAGAGACTCATTGTTTTGGGCACAATTGTAAGGGAATTGGGGCTTTTTGGGGGAGAGACAAGTGGTTTTATCTCTCTTGGACTTTCTGTACTTGCCACATTCTACTAAGATTAATAAAATTTGATGTTATTGATCAAAAAAAAAAAAAAAACTAGCCATGTTCCAGTGAATCTTAAACAGCTCTACAAGGTATGGATCCTCAGTCAAAATTTTGCAAGTAGAATCACAACTCAGCAAAATCTGCTATCAATAGATAGAGTATTGATTCCTTGTAGCATGAGGTGCACATATTTCTCATGCCACACTTTCCAAGAGATACGTGCTTCATCATCAGAATTGTATTGAACACCACTGCCCATATGAAACAGGAAACATCAAATAGGATGTTGGGGGATCAAATCCATCTTCAAGAGTTGGGATTCTCCTCACTCTTTTCTTGAGGGCACCATTGCCTAAATGAAACCCCTTAAGGATTGATTCTTCATTTCATTTAATCAGCAAAATCTTTGTCTTTGAAGCTTTGTCCGTTTCAAAAAAGCTAGCTATCATTCCAATTGTATATGAATTAACTTAAAGCACACAGTTGCAATAAACAATACTACCCAACCACCAATAAACACCTCATATTTATCCAATTCAGTAGTAAGAAGGGTCACAGAATGCTGGATTTGAGGGCATCAAAATATAAAACCCAGAAATACCTCCTTTTGGGATTCAGCGATAAAGTTAGAACCATGGAGTCCACGTGACAAAGTTTACAATATACATAAACAGAGAATATACCATGCTTATTTACCAAAAGCAGGATGATGACTACTATAACTAGTAAAACCGATTCACTTCATATGTCAAATCATATTAAAAAATTTAATAACACTTAGTACCATTGCATGATATAGGGCCGCTCTGGAAGACGTTTCCCTTCCTTCAAACAATCCTCAAACCAACTGTGGCTGACTATTAATGTTCCAAAGCTCCTAGCCATATCATATTTCCTTCCTTCAAATTTCCAACAAACCTAATCACCCACAAGAAAAAAGAAGAAAAATCTGAATCCAGTATCATATAACTTCCACCGTTCGGCAGTAAAACACAAGAAGGAACCCCCCCCCCAAAAAAAAAAAAAATATGAAAACTATTGTGACATCAATTGTCCATGATTTCCAACCATAACTCACCAAATGAGTCGTCGATCTAGTCATTGCCCCTACATAGTTTGCACCAGTTTGGTTAATAAGCTTGATGAGTTTGAACCTCTCCGAACCGTGGTAGCCACTAACCGTAGCAACAACAGATCCCATGCCTCGAATGGTAGAATCTTCACATATGCCAAAAAAAGAAAAAAAAAACTCAAAAAATTATAGCGAAATTTGCATAGAAACCTAACCAGATGAAGCACCTGAACTGATTAAAAGTTCTCAAGATCTCTGATCACCAAGACTATAAGTAAACAGTATCAGAAGTGAACATTATAGAAACGGAAAACCGAAATCTGATGTATCAACCTTCGCTTTTCAACTTTGATTAGAAAGAAATGGTAACCAAAACCCTAGAAAGGTTGGCACGTATGAACAAGGGAGAGAAAAAGGTCGTATGTTTAAACCTTTGGATCGACAATCCAAAATTGATAGAGAAACTCAAACTGAAGAGATGTCGTCTCGAGAGCTTACCTCCATGCAAGTTGCTTCGACGGGTAATTTCACCTTCCAGCGATTCGGCTTCCATGTCTTCGGTTTGCCGGGAAAGTGCAAATTTTGAATTTTTGAGTGTTGAGGGAGGAAGAAGCGTCTCTTGCTTGCTTTGCGAGTTGCGTGTGCGATTTGCGGATCGCAGCAAGTTATATGGAATTGGATAAACTCCACATACACCCCTGTAATTTGGGGAATCTATTATTTTGACTCCTTAGTTTTTGAGTCATTTACTTAAATAACCTAATTTCACATGTTTAACTAAAACAACCTTCTTCTTTTTCTCGTGTAGTACTGTAAACCCCTGTATAGTTTGCAACCGCCTGATAGGGTGTTTGGTTCGGTCGGTGTTTATTCACCAAATTCTGCCACATGGGCACCACTTCAGCAGTTCACCTTTCTTGCTATTCCGTAAACATCAAGAATGGCCAAAGTGAACTTTGGTTTTGTACACACCTACCGATTGAGGAAATTATTTTTTAAAGCTTTCAAAATGGTTAAGCATTTTTTCACTATTTTTGTGCATATCTACAGGATGTTTGGTTCCATTTACATTTATTCAATAAATGTTTTGTATTTGTGTTATTGTAAAATCGAGAAACACATTTAATGAGGGTGTTTATGAGACATAGGCACCATTAGGCACCACATCAGCAAAATGCCAATAAAATGCCTACCCGTTTCAAGAAGCTTCAAAATGAACCTTCTCAAATGTAATTAATGAGGCATTTACCTATGTGGCACCGTTAATAAATGTTTACTCAATAAACGTAAACGGATGTAATTATTATCTTTCTCAGTTTTGCAAGCAAATAAAGTACAAACGTTGAATAAAAAAAACATAAATGGGACCAAACACATAATTAAACAACCTTCCCATAAGGAAAGTTTTAGGGGTGTTTTTTAGTGTAGATGAGAAATTGATAGGTGTGGACCGGTCCACACCACACTTGTGACAATGACCAATCTACACTACACCACAATCCATAGTTATTTTGAACTGTGGATTGGACCAGTCCACATCCACGTGTTGTTCTATAGGTGTGGTATGGACCAGTCCACACCACACTTTTTGACTCAATGTATCTCATATACAGTTTATGAATGATCTACATAATCGATCATAAAATGTCTAATTTTTGCATTTTATATGATATATATATTGAAAAGGCATTGATAAATTAATATTAACCAATAAATATTAAATTTAACAAAAATGATAGTAAAATAATAAATAAATAAATTATTTTAAATATTAAAATATTATTTTATTGATAAAACATTAAAAAAAGTAATATTTAAATAAATAAATAAAGAGTGGAGAAGGAGTATTGTTAGGTTGTGCTATAATTAAAATTATAAAATCTTTTTTTTGATAAATTAAAAAAACATTGTTTTAAAATATAAAAATTAAAAAGAAAAAAAAATGTAGAAGAGATGTATTGATTAAAATAGAGTGTGAGAATGTTGTGGATTAGACACATCCACGAGATGTGTGGCCGAGATTTTGGGGTGTGGACGAGGACAGTCCACAATATAGTGTGGATTGATCCCATCTACGACGAACCGAACGGGGAATTCATCCTGTGGCATAGACCGAAATGTTCCATCTATAATATGAACATGTTATTGAACACCACCTTAATTTCCATCTAAAATGGCCACAAACCCATACAAAAAATGTAAAAGAGCATCCATACAATGTCTTTTATTCCAAAATTACACCTAATAAGGGAAGGGGTGGGATGGGATGGGATGGGATGAGAAAGTGTGAACTTTTCACTTTTCATCGTTTGGTTATGTAAGGGAAAATTACTTTTCCCATGTTTGTTTTGTGGGAAAATCATTAGATCTAAACTAAATTTCTTGCACCCCTTCATATTTCTTCCTCTTAATTTGTAGAAATATCAATTTGTTGTTGGAATGATGAGAAACTTGGGTTGGATAAACACCCTTCTCCCTCTTTGGCCACTTTTTTTTTTAAATAATCCTGCCCTTAAACTAACTACCAATCTACTTTATTTGCAAAAGAAACTTAGCCTTTTTTTTTTTTTAATTCAATGCACTATCACTCAAATGCCATAGAAGAACAAAGTAATAAGAACTCTAATAAAAATGATCTGACTAACAAATAAAACGCAATATTCAAGAGGGTTAGATCTAGTTTTTTTGCTAATAGATGCAATCGAAATAACCAAGTCGTTGGGTTAGAAATGACCAAGTGATCTCAAAATAAATAAATAAATAAAATATAGATCTAATGGTAAACAAATACATGCAAGATTTTGAGAGAATAAAGTAGCGATAGATGCAATGAGGATTTCCATCGTTAGGTTAGAATATGAACACAGGAAAAAGAAAACAAAATGCAAGTCTTGACTGCACAAAAAGAATGGAGTTTTTCTCTGTAGGAACTAGTGAAGAACAGGTTCAGTCATTGCAGAGATTGCCACATAGTGAAAATGGTTGATGGCTTGCATTGCAAGAGATAAATCAGGTCTCACCTTTGCTCGAGATCATCAGAGAAACCGTCAAAGATATGACCGTTGGGACGCTGGGTGGAAGGGACAAGAGACTATCTTGTTTCTGGTCTGACAAAGCCAGATAATTTTTCTTAGACACATCTCACTTTTTTCCTTTCGCACCAAGGTCGCACTATTTTGATGGGATCTCACTCACTTGTTTTCGGGATCCTGTATCTCACTCTTTTCTCATCTCAATCCATTGTATCCCAACAATCAAATATGAGGGAAAAAAAAAACATTTAGGAATATTTCTCTTTTCCCATCCTTTCTTGCAAACCAAATGGAGCCAAATCATGGAATAAAACCCTTTCCCTGCCATTTGGGAGGGGATAAAATGCAACATCATCTAGTCTTCAAGGTGGGCCCTCACATAAAGTTCAAATCTCCTACATCCTACCCACGCCTCATTACATTTGCACATTGAGAACATCTCCCCTATTTGCATGTCATGGGAAATATTCTCGATGTACAGCTGTAAATATCATATGGGTAGGTGTGGGTAGGAAATCTGAATTCTTCATGAACAGGCTATAATTATAAGCTATATTTTGTGGGAAAATGTATAGAGCCCAAATCTGCTGCTTATCATTCATTCGAAGGATCATCCACTTCGGCCTCTTTGAATAATTTATCTAGAGTGCTCTAAGTCAAATGAGCCAATTTAGCTAAATTTTCAATTAATTTAAGTTCAAAATATCAATACAGTTCTATTGTATCGGTGTTCTGGATTAGTAATAAGATGAATACTTAGAATTCAATGATTTAGGTCGTTTCACTTAATAACTTATGATATGTCATGTCTCCTAACAAGAGGTCAGAATAAAAAAAAAGTTTCATTTAATCTACTCTCTCAATATATCATTTTGACCATGAATTCTGCATTCCGAACACAAGCTCTGGAGAATACATGTAGAGATGTAATCAGATTGAATTCAAATTGAATCAGACTATTCAAATTCGAATCCAATTAGAAAATTCACTATCTAAATTTAACTCAATATATACAAATTTAATTAAATATTTGAATATTTGATTCGATTCAAATTCGACCAATTAATTATTTTAGGCAGTTAATAAATATATAAAATAAATATTTTATTTATATTAAGTATAAAAATATATAATTTAATTATTATACATATAAACCATATAAAATATATATATATATTATAAGAATTAAATAATCAATCGAATCTAATCTGATTAACTATTCGATATGAATAAATTATCCGAATTTTATTCAATTATGTCAAACCTCAAATTCAAAATCAGATTTTTGAATACCACCTACGTATGACATGAAATTTGTAGGCCGAGTTCAAAGCATACAAACATATCAGTGTGTACTGTATGATAGTATCATTTTGGGACATGTGGCCACTTTTGGAGGGCATACCTTAAGAGAGCATGCTTTACAAATACAAATATGTATAGAGCAAAATCTTATATTTTGTACGAAATTGTATTGTACATATTTGTATTTGTACTCCTTCCAAATTAAGCCTAATTAATTAAACAAATTCCATAGTCATATAATCTTTATACTACAAAAATTGTTTTTATTTTAATAACCACTACTTTTTATGGTTTAAAAAATGTGTTGTTTCTTTGAAATAAAACCAAACTTGTTATTTGTTACATTTGAAGATATATTTTTTGTTTTTTTTTTCTGACGTAGAAATTAAAAAACAAATAAAAACCAACAAGATTCATGTGGCAGTTGTTTTTTGTTTATTAGCAAACAACTGCTATAATAATAAGCGTTCAACCACGCCTTATCACACCTATAAGGGCTTACGTCTTACCAATCCATTTTATCACAAAAAGACAAATCAGGATCCATTCACCTGCTATAGTAAGAAAAAGAGGGTTGTTCAGAACAAGAAAAATGCATAGCAGGAATGAAAAGAACCACCCCCCCTGAGGAACTCCCCAATTTCATTAATATCATGCTCCTCCAGACAAGCATGCCTACACTCAGTTCACAGATTGCCCTGTAAATGTGGAGTTTCCAATCATCAACAACACATGTCTTGAGTTAAAAGGAAATGAAGTACGAGACCAAAAAAAAAAAAAAACATCATGTAAACAGAATCTCTCCAATAGCCCACTTAGTAAAGCAGTTTTTAAGAGCACCGGACTATAAATGATGACAGCACAAACTCATCGCCTAACAGGATTCCCACCACGAGGGGCATCATATCCCCCGCCACCAGCACGAGCAGGAGGGGTTGCTGAGCCATAAGGTAGATTATTTGCAGATTGTACCTGTCCCTGGGATCCAGCTGCACCTCTGGGTTGTGCTTCATAACCAGCGTTTCTTGTTGCATCGTATCCTGAACCTCCTCTTGGTGCATCATACCCTGAACCTCCTCTTGGTGCATCATATCCGGGACCTCTCGGTGCATCGTACCCTGAACCTCCTCTTGGTGCATCGTATCCAGGGCCTCTATTTGAATCATAACCAGGCCCTCTATTGGCATCATAGCTAGGCCCTCTGGATGCCTCATATCCAGCACGTGCAGTAGGACCAGGTGGGCCTCCACCATATGCAGCAGCAGCAGCAGAACCAGGAGGGGGTCCACGTCCCTGTTTGGTTAAAAAAAAATGGAATGAATTTTTGTCAACCTAACTGCCTGAGAAATAAACATGAAATGGCAGTGAAGAATCTTTAACAACTTGGTTGACAATTTGTAATGCTCAATTGTGGCCAAATCCACTCAATTAACCACTAATTGAATGGCCAGTCCTGCTGCTATTTTGGTATTATATTTAGTTAAAAAATTATATGAGCAAATTTCCCAGTTTTGCTTCCATACCACTTTGTGCGACAGCATTTGAAACTCGTAGCTAAACTGTTTCAATCCGTGATTCCTTATTGTTTAGGTCTCTGCACAACGAGACTAACAGTTCAGTTTTCAGTGATATTATTGTTTATTTCCTGTGTTTTATGATCAAAGGGTTACAGTCTGCTGTCTGCTGCTAGGACATGCTGCACAGTGATGTAAGAATATTAATTTGATTACTTACGAGTTCATTACATTGTGATTGCAATGAAGACCACTAAATAGGTCAGGAACTTAAGAACAAGTATATCGTATTTGTGGTCAAATTTCAATCAGGATTGGCAGAATTAGAGTTATGTTCTTTCTCATTTCTGGAGGCATATAGGGAGCTGACCTTTGAAAGACCCAAAAAAAGAATGTAACATATAACATGTGACATGTGGATCGCTTTCATGCCTCAAATTAAAAGCATAAACCTTACGAGTATGTAGCATTTTAAAAGAATGGCCTATAAATAGGCTATCTCAATCCAGCAGGGCAGTTCCTCAGGGTAAGTTGGGTCCTAGAAACTTGCTCTAATATTAATTGGGGGTGAACCCAGAATATAGAAAAGGTCCGGTAACAGGGGATAAGAGCAGGAAATTTGACGATAAGCTTGGGTCATCAAACTTCCTACCAAAGTTTCACTGAAGGAATAACAAGAACGAATAAAGAAGAGGAGAAGGCTATCTATTGAAACAAAAATAAAGAAGAGAAGGCTTTCTGGCCACTAGTTGTGAACCCTCCTATCAGTAAAGGGAGTTCTATCCTTATTCTTCATTTACATTTTGGCCCCAAATTCATACATTGCCACTTTGACTGCAAGCTTAAAACTGTACTGCATAATTGTCAAAATTTCACAAATTACAATACAATTCACAATCCAAACCAGGGTTTCAGTCAGACCATTACATATTAATCCTTTTCTTTTAAAAGAGTTTTAATTTGCTGTTTAAATCTTTTAAATCAATTATGGATATTTCGAATTATATTATTCACAAGATTCAAATTAGCTTAATGAGGATATAGTTTTTTTATCGGTATTCAATCAAAATATAGCTCTCTACTTTATCATTCCCTTGCTTCTTCTTTTATTCATCAAAAATAAAAAATAAAAAAAAAATCCCTTGCTTCTTTTTAATTTTTCTTTTCAAGGGACAACTGTTTTAAAACCCTTGTGAGAATAAAATTTATTTAGAGATGGAAATACAAACTTCCAGCTCTTTTCTTAATGAAATCTTAAATTATTTATTGAAAAAAAAATTATTTAGGTTACTTAATACCTACTCAGAAAACTTGCGAGTTTATTTTCTATCATATGTAGGTTAAGGGGCCATTATATAAGAGTTAATTGACTTTCTAGTCAAAATTAAATATATAATCTTGCAGTTCTGATATACAAGTTGTATACACTATATACTGGACAAGGATGCCTCTGTTAGGAATTCTTATGAAATCTTGGGGAACAGGCCAGAATGGTCACCAATGCTGTGTAGGAATTTCAGGATCGGGAGTCTGCTGGTCTGCTCCAAATGCTTAGAACTATTGTCTAATCACTCTCCTAATCCAGCACTAAGTGACAAATGGTGATGGGAAGCTGATGGATCAGGCATCTTTTCTGCCAAGACCTATAAAATCTCTTTTTAATTTAGGAGGCAGAAACAGTTCTATGGAAATGGATTTGGACTTCTAGGGCCGAGTCAAGATGATTTTCTGTTTTTGGACAGCCAATATTGGGGAGGATCCCCACTAGGGAATTGCTGGTTGAGTGAGGATTGCAGATGGATGCAGCTTGTGGCATTTGTTATAATGATTCTAAACTCATTCAGCCCTGCTATTGGTGTGCCCAGTATCCAACAGGGTATGGACCCACTTTGTGAACCAGTTTAATAGGTGTTGAGTGCTTCCTGGTAGTATTCAATGTTTGGCATTTGCTTGGGCAAGTCAAGGTTTCATCTCTAGAGGCAAAATCTCGTTTGGAAATTAATGTCCCTTGAAGTCTATTGGTGTCTTTAAAAGTACAATAGCAGGGTTTTAAAAACTTGGCACAGCCTGTGGAGGCAGCCTTTGGAAGGATTGAGAAGACTATATCAGGTGGCCTGTTGCCATAAGAGTTTTCTCCATTTTTAATGTCAGCATTTTTGTTCATACTGGGGGAGATTATTTTTTGATAATAGTTTTGATGTTGTGATATTAGTTAATTCTTTATCTTCCATCCATCCTTTTGCTTCACACACTTGTAAATGTTCTGTTGAGGGAACCTAAACCCTCTTTTATAATCCTTTATTTATCAAAAAAAAGTCACGTACACTGCATATATGGTAAATGTGGATTAAAAATGGGGTAAATTCGCTTTTTATATTTTAATTTTTTAGTATATATGTTTTTGACTTTGTGGAGGAAAGAGGTAGTGGAGCCAATGGAAGAGCTAATAGGTCGGTTTACGATTTCTTTGAAATTTAAGGGTGTGGGAGAAGAGTTTACCTGGGTAATGACGAATGTCTATGGCCCGAATAGATATGGAGAGAGAGGCGAAATGTCGGAAGAGCTCTATGATATAAGGGGTTTGTGGGAGGGTCCGTGGTGTTCAGGTGGGGATTTTAATGCGATTAGGTTTACAAATGAGACCAATAACCCCAATCAAGCGATCACAATTAGCATGAGGAAATTCAATGAGTTTATTAATGAGTGTGGTTTGTTAGAAACCCCCCTCCAACAAGCTGTCTTCACTTGGTCCAACCTACAATCTAACCCGAGATGCTCTAAGTTGGATAGGTTCATCTTTAGTTCAGATTGGGGAGAGCATTGGTTAGGTCTATCAGCTAGGGCCTTGCCAAGAGTCACTTCAGACCATTGGCCGATAAGCATTGGAACTAGGAATTTCCTAGGTGGGCCTAAACCTTTCAGATTTGAAAATATGTGGTTAACACATCCAGACTTTACTCAAAGGTCAAAGAGTGGTGGAGTGAAGAAGTGGTGGGTACCCTTGGGAGGGGTGTCAAATTTCATAGGAAAATTCAAAGGCTAAAATGTAAAATTAAAAAGTGGAATAGGGAGCATTTCGGGAGAGTGAAGGAGAAGAAATTAAGTGTTATTTCCCAGATTGAACTTTTGGATGAAAAAGAAGGACACAACTCTCTCTCAGAAGAAGGAATTGGAAGAGATAGTGCCAAGGGGAGAGATGTGTTGGAGACAAAAATCGAGGCATCAATGGATTAAGGAAGGGAATGGTAATACTAAATTTTTCCACGCAATCGCTAATGGAAGAAGGAGAAAAAACTTCGTGGAAAAGTTAGAGATTAATGGCGAAGTAGTGGATGATCAAGAGGAGATTGCTAATGTTTTCACGAATCATTTCAAGGCAATTTACAAAAGACAGGGGGATGTGAGGCTTAGAGTGGATGGGTTAGAGTGGCCTAGATTGGACTTACAGGTGGCAAATCAGTTGGAAAAGGAGTTTGAATTGGAAGAAATAAAGGGAGTCGTGTTTTCAATGGATAGATCTAAAACTCCTGGACCTGACGGTTTCACTATAGCTTTCATTCAGTATTGTTGGGATATCATCAAGTTAGATCTGTTGGCAGTATTTGAAGAGTTTGCGGAGACTCACTTTATAAGTCCAGGGATCAACTCCACCTTCCTAGCTTTGATCCCTAAAAAGGGAGAGGTTGTTCAACCAAAAGACTTTAGACCCATCAGTCTAGTGACTAGCATTTATAAAATTTTGGCCAAAGTGTTGTCGTTA
Source organism: Nelumbo lutea (assembly GCF_056320005.1). Lineage (NCBI taxonomy): Eukaryota > Viridiplantae > Streptophyta > Magnoliopsida > Proteales > Nelumbonaceae > Nelumbo > Nelumbo lutea. The sequence goes on along the minus strand of NC_142686.1, from coordinate 20,921,550 downwards.
AGGTTAAAATCAGCCCTGCCAACTTTAATAAGCCAATCACAAGGGGCCTTTATTCAAAGTAGACAGATCATAGATCAAATCTTGATAGCAAATGAATGTGTGAAGGACTTCAAGAGAAGGGAGAAGAAAGGTTTTGTATGTAAACTGGACTTGGAAAAAGCATATGACATGGTCAATAGGTCTTTTTTGTTGGAAGCCCTGAGGAATTTTGGGTTTGGAGAGAAATGGTGTGGTTGGATTGGGGCTTGTTTAAAAACTTGCCATTTTTCAGTTTTAGTTAACAGAGTGGATAGAGACTTCTTTCCAGCCTCTAGAGGGTTGAGACAAGGGGATCCTCTTTCTCCTTTCCTTTTCACCTTGGTATCCGATGTATTTAGTAGGCTCATTTTGAGAGCTGATGGGTTGATATGTTTAGAGGATGGAGGGTAGGAAGAGAGGGTATTGTGGTGTCACACTTGCAATTTGCGATGACACAATCATTTTTTGTGAGACTGGAGATCCCTCAAAGGCTAGAAACTTGAAAGGAGTAATAAAGTTGTTTGAATGCGTGTCAAAGATGAAGGTCAATTTTGAAAAGAGTTGTGTAGTGGGGGTAAATTTGGAGATGGAGGAATTGAGTAAGGTAGCAAAGTCCTTAGGTTGCCTTACATCTAGTTGGCCCTTGAAGTACTTGGGTATGCCTCTAGGAGATAATCCGAGAGAAGGAAGATTTCGGAATTCGATCGTAGAAAAATGCACAAAGAAGTTGGCAGTTTGGAAGAGAAACTACATTTCCCTTGGAGGTCAGATCACTTTAAGTAGAGCTACTCTTGCGAACTTGCCAACTTACCTTCTATCTGTCTTTTAGAATGCCACAAAAGGTGATTTTGAAGGTAGAGAAAGTCATAAGGGATTTCTTGTGGGGGTCAGGGGAAGGGAGGAAGGATCATGTGGTTAGGTGGGAAATAGTGTGTAGGAGGAAAGAGCAGGGGGGATTGGGATTAGGCAATCTAAGGAAGAAAAATACAACATTATTAGGTAAATGACTATGGAGGTGGCCTCTAGAAAGGGAGAGACTTTGGCATAAAGTAGTAAGGAGTGTGCATGGTGTTGCAGACAATGGATGGGATGCTAGTGTATCTCGGCGTGCTACGCTGAAATCCCCATGGGAGGCTATTCATAGTATTCTTCCCGTTTTCCTAAACCTGACCAGGTACGATGTTAGTATTGGAGATAGGGTTTTGTTTTGGGAGGATGTTTGGATTGGTGATTGTGCCCTCAAGGACCTCTTTCCCTCCTTGTATTCCATCTCGTGTTTTAAAAATGGGCCAATTCAAAGGTTTGTATCATCATCCTTTTCTTCTGGCATAAACTGGAATCTGGGTTTTAGAAGAGGTTTGAGAGATTATGAGCTTGACCAGGCTGCTTTGCTCCTCAAAACTATTGATTTTGTTTGCTTGGACCCTCCTTCTGTAGACTCCCATATGTGGAAGCCATTACCTTCAGGTTCCTTTTCTTGTGCCTCCTTCTTTGCTTCCTTGTGCTCCTCTCCATTGCCTCAACCTTTTCATAACAAGGAAGTTTGGTCCAAACCTGTCCCTCCTAAAGTTGGAGCCCTTTGTTGGGAAGTCTCCCTCGGGAAAATCAACACTTTGGATGTTTTGCAAAAAAGAAGACCTAATCTTTGTATCTCTCCTAACTGGTGCACCCTATGCAAAGCTAACAAGGAAAGTTGCTACCATATACTAATCACTTGCCCTTTTGACGTAGGCCTCTGGGAAAAGCTTTTTGATCTTTTCGGGTGCAGGTGGACAGAATCAGTGCAGATTTGCAATCTTTTTAATCCTACAACTTTCAGGTGGCCAAAGAGAAGAGGAAGAGTTTTGTGGAGGTGTGTTAGAGCTACTTTGGTGTGGACTGTGTGGGAGGAACGAAATGCTAGAATCTTTAATCACAAGGAGAGGGATCAAACATGTGTGTGAGAAAGTATCCTGTGTAGGGCCATAAGTTGGGTAAAATCCGTGGATCTGTTTTCCACCTACACTTTCGATGACATAAGGAGAAAATGGGAACAACTAGCTAAAAGTTCTGCAATCAGAAGCAAGCCGGTGGTGGATTGGAAGCCTCCTAATGCAGGTGTCATTAAACTAAATTTTGATGGCAGTAGTTTGTGCAACCCAGGGCCATTTGGAATAGGGGAAGTCTTCAGAAATGATGAGGGCCAGATTGTAGCTCTAGTTTCTGGTCCTATAGGGTGGGGAGACTCTGTATATGCAGAACTCCAAGCTGTGTTACAAGGAGCAGAATATGCAAGAGAGTTGGCAGTGGAGCATTTAATGATTGAAGGTGATTCCAAATTGGTTATTAGATGGCTAAAAGAACCAGAGACAGCAGCCTAGCCGTACGGGGGGGCTTTGAGAAGATTTAAGTGGCTGGCTTCAAATATTTCAGTCACAGTTCAATGGGAAAGAAGATCGGCAAATGGGCTGGCAGACCTCGCGCCTCTTTGTGGGGAATTGTATGATGAATACTTAGTTCTTTATTTAATAAAATTTTCATTATCATTATCTATCAAAAATGTATATATGTTTTTAATTGTTTGACAGAAGTTTTAAAATAACAAAAAATAATCTTATGGCTTATGATATGAAGCATGATTTGATTCAATTCAGCCTTCCGTTCAAATTACAATACGGTTATATTTCCAGAATATTAGGTACTCCAGCCGTAAATACAAGCTCATTAAAACTTCACCTTCTTTCTTATTCTTTTTTAGAAAAAAGGGCAACAGCATTGCGTTGTATATTAAAAAGCAAAACACATAATGAAAGGACCAATTAGAGCTATGGACAGGCACTCCACAACCCTAAAGAAAGGGAAGAGATTATTGAGTAGTTGTTGTTATTAAAACTTTACTTTATTCCAAAGACCAGCACTATTTAAGATTTTATTGGAGTTTTAAACACAGAGCTTGGAGATGGGATAATATTTTGCAAAGGGCATAGCCCTTGATAATGCAGAAAGGGAAAAAAGAATGATTTGTTTAATTGACCCTAAATAGATGGGATAATGCTTTACAGAATTTAGTTTAGTTTCTTCACTTATCACAAAAGATGTAACAAGTACCCCCATTTTGACATGTAGTGCAAACACACAGACAAACTTAGATGTCACCAAACTTAACTATACCATTTTCACAAGTAGAAGATTATAACCATCTTTAAGGAGGAGCTTCTATGATGCTGAAAATTTTAGACATCAGAATAATGTAATAAGTACCCCCCCCCCCATTTTGGCATGTAGTGAAAGCACACTGATAAACTTAGATCAGACAAAACTTTACCATTTTCACAAGTAGAAGATTATAAATATATATATCTTTAAGGAGCTTCTATGATGCTGAAAATCTTAGACATCAAAATAAATAGTTTAAAGATAACAGCCATTTAATATTGCAAGAAAATCCTTAAATCAACAATCTCAGCAGTGATTCATGATATTTTTATCCAAGTCAGTTAAAAAATCTTTTCAACATGGCACAAAGGAAGGTGGTTGGGAGGGAGTATCTTTCTCCCAAGTCCCCCAATATGACATAAACAGTTGAGACTGATATGATCAAAATCAGCAAAATCCAGTATAAGGAAGACATGATACCTGAGGAACACTATATCCATCCTCATAAGCATTTTGTCCAACAGTATGGTTTCCTGTTGCCTCGTTTTCCATGTATCCAGACATGCCACTATATGGTGTGCCACTATATGGCCCACCTGCATTCTGATTGGCTGCACATACCACATTCATGAAAGTTAGGATGTGAGAATCAGAAAATTCAAAGTAGGTATGAGACTTGATGGACAATTACCAGTTCTTCTCTCAAGGTTAGTGGTGTTAGCCAGTTCTGCTCGAAGTTTTTCTACCTCCCTGGCCATGGAAACATAGTTTTTCTCCATCACCTGTAGCGACTCAAGGTGATCATTGTATAGTTTCTTTTCATAATCATAAGTAGCCCTGCAAGATCAGCATGCAAGCAGCCATCTGCATCTTCAAAACCAAACTAAGAACAAGGAAGAAGAAACAGATAAATGATGAAATAACCAATACCTGCAGTGTTGATATTCCTGCCTGAGGCTGTCAAGTTCTGATATTAGAGAAGGAACCTGTTGAACATCTGAGTGTGTCCTCTGGAGATCCTGAGTGAGTTGTTGCACCTTTGAAATGAGCTCCTGTCTTGCTGCAATTAAGGTCTGGGCTTCAGTTCTTGCCTGCTGCAACTCCATTTTAACAGGTTCTGCAGCCTGCAGGTCCACTTCCATTTTGGCTATCTTATCCATGAGGCCGCTCATTTGCTGTTCTTTATCTGTCTTCATGACGCTTATATGGGCCTGCAATCTCTGCAATTCCTGCTGTGCTGCAGCAAGTTCTTGCCTCAAAGTTGCGTGAGTAGCTGCAAGCCTTTGGTTCTCTGTTGCAAGTCTCTGCATCTCCACATGCTGTCCAGCAAGCTTCTGTTCCATGATTTCTGGAGGGGGCATCATATCAAAAGGAGGAAAGCCACCAGGTGGAGGGCGGATGCCGGGACCAAATGGATCAGGATGCATCATGCCAGGGCCAGGAAGAGATCTCCTCAGATGAGGAGGTGGGATACGACCTTTGCTTCCCATTTCAAATCGACTACTATGGCCTGGATGTTATTAGTACAATGAGTATGATGAATAACTCTTTACTATGGCCTGGATGAATAACAGGACATATCTATTACTACAATCAACTACCCCATTTTAGTTAGTAAATCATTACTTGATGAACAGATGAGATGATACAAAAAACATCAAAACCAAATCATGCCAATTAAAGAGTAAGAAACTAAGAAAATTCTAACATAGAGATTAGAAGAAGTTTCCTTCTACAGGCCCTATGGATTCTTTTAATTTAGTTTCTGAATTGCAGATAGTCATCTAGATTGATATTTGATAGTAATCTTGTCAATGTAGTGAGGCAGTGACTAGATGTTTTGACCTCCAGCCTCCTTAAACCCTAGTTGGTGCCTAGTCACAGGGGCAGAGCCATGGGGGACCCAGGGGAGCCATGGCCCCCCCAATGGTCCAGAATTCTTCACTTGGAAATAGAGCTTTCCATGTAAATCCCCCCCCAAACTCTCCACCCCAATGGTTGCCCCCCCTATGGGCCCATCCATACTTATTCCCCCCTCCCCCATTTCACTTCAGGTTTTGGCCCCCCTCACAAAAAAATTTCTGGCTCCGCCCATGCCTAGTCATGAATAGTAAACAGCAAAAGGAAACATTCTGAGCTTAAGATATTGAAGCAATCACATATATAAGTTAATATATAGAAATATGCAATAAAAAGTGATATAGAACAACCAAAAAATGGCAATGAACACGTAGCTTATAATTGTTCTTTTGCAAACATGGAAAAAGAATGCTAGATAGGCTGTGATAGAGGTAGTCATTTAATTTTTAAGGAAAGAGTGGAACCTTGACTATTTGGTGTTGCCCCCTTGTTTGTGGAAATCCACACCAGTACATATCTGATTGAAAGAGTGCTGAAAAGAACTCATCTTCCACCACTCTTCTTTTATTTTTATTCCATATTTACATTGTATATACTAATCACTAGACCAGTGTGCCACCACAAATGAATAAAACAACTAGTATGCGTACAATAAACTAGAAGGCATATACAGTATTATTTTAGAACTAGAGACATAAATAAACAAATAAAGCTTAACACAATTTTTTGGTTGACTAGATGTAAGGTGCGTGGAGAAGGTTGAGGTGGTCAGAACTCCTAAGATCTGAGGAAAAGGGGTTGGGGAAGATGGAAAATGGCCAGCCTATGGAGAGGCTGTGCTATGTACCCTCTGGTGAGGGATCAGGCCACCTGTAGTTCACTGTTGAACGTCAGTGATCTGAGAGAAACTCAGACAGAGCAGAGGAAAATCTATGAGAAATTCAGAGAGAGAGAGAGAGGGGAAGATGAGGATTCAGGTTCTGGATCTCCCCCCTTTGGGGCATGGGCCTTCATATATATATAATTTCTCCCTCCAAGGGATTATTCTTGAATATTATAATAATTTCCTCGGTTAATTATTAGACCAGATTGACTGGACAGACTTAGCCGGGTCTATGGCAATTTGCAACTCTATACTCTTAAAGTAGTTAGATAGTTATTAATCAATCTAGTCAACCTAGCCGATAGTTAGCAGCCCCATGCAATCACATCATGGATATTGACTGGCTAGTTGATGTAGTTGGTATGGCCCTTAACTAGCTAACTCATGCTTTGGTAACACAAATTGATAGAATACTCACATTTTTTTTACTAAGGGCCTGTTTGTTTCCTCTTAACTCTTATCTCTTAAGAGGAATCTTTGAACATTAAGAGAAAAATGGTTGTTTGTTTCATCTTATCTCTTACCTCTTAAAGTGCAAGCACACAACTTTTTGTTTTCCAATGATACCCCAAAAAAGACAAACAAAAATTCTCATATATGGGGTCAAAATGGATGTTTGATAATTTTAATAATTTAAAATTCAGAACAACATTCTATGCATTCAGAGTTCAGAGGAAAAAAAAAAGTTCACCAATACCAATATACCTCTTAATGTAATTATTGCACTTTTAGATGTAAGACTTCAAAGCAAACGAACAGGCCCTAAAGTAAACACCAAGTGGTGTTACTAAATATGCCCTTAATCCAAATTACTAAAACAGAAAGTTACCCAAATAACATAGGCTCCCATCACCATCAACTGAACCACTCGAAAAATGTGGAGGCAAAAACAAAACAAAGATAAGGAACACTATTTGTTCCCCCTATTATTTGGATAAAGATAACAGAAGAAAAGGTAATTACCTACTAATTATTTGTTCCCTCTATTACATCTTCTGCAAAAATCATTAATCATGTCCAATGTTTACATTAAGCACTAATTAAAATTGAGTTCAGGTAAATGTATTAAGAAATAGAGTCAATTCCACACTCAACACCTATGTAACTGATTCAAGAAAGCAATAACCCTCATCTAAGTAAGCTTCCAACATTAAGAAGATGGTTTCCTAATTAAGTCTAAAGACAGGCTCCCGAAGCAGATACTATCCCCCCATCCACACGATTCCAGAACGAGACAGATTTTTGCACGCTGTGGTTTTGTAAATCAGCTTCTCTTGGTTTACAAAATTCCAGAGGACTCTTCCCTTGAAATCTACGGTTCAATAGCCAAGCTGGTTTTCCAGTTCACGGAGTCATTTCTCCAACACGATGCAAACAACGGAAACTCATTATGCATTCACCAGAAAACCCAACAAACTAATTAATCCTAAAACTAACGCCAAGTTACAATCTAAAAGTGATTACTTGTACATAATGGGGCTGCTCAACGAATCCATCGGAACAAACTAAGAGAAGCAAAAAACATATATTGGCACAAAACAAATTCTGCAACTGCAAAAACGCTCATAATCAAGAAAGTTCCTCTCATTCGATTTGCAAACAAAAGCTGCAGGATAGTGCAAAAACATCGAAGTCTGACTTACAAAACAATTTTTTTCTAAAATATCCGAATGGAATAAAAGCCCAAACAACCCTAACCCTTAACAAGATTAAAAAAAAAAAAAAAGCGCTTTTCGTTTCTGAACCATGGAATCGCTTGACAGAGAACGAGATGGATAGAGAGAGAAACTCACGAGTCACGACGATTACCAGAAGAGAGATATCGGCCTCTGCAAACAGACTGAAATTGAGCGAAAGATGTTACTCACGGAAACATCTTTCGAACTTAAACCCTGGGGTGGCAAGTGAAAGGCTGGGTCTGAGAATGCACCTCCAGCGGGGAATGGATCGGGTTAAGACCAACCTTAGCCCAACCGTATTTGCTTACGTCGAACCGGACACCTCAACCCTAGTCCCAGCTCCCAACCCAAACCGATTTTCAACCTTGAAAGTCAAAAGTCATATCTTCAATCTTAAGGGTCCGTTTGGTTTCTTGAAATAGGTGCTAAAATCGAAATCGGAGTGGTCCAACTATTTATTTGGCAGGAACGAGATTCCGATTCTCATTCTTAGGAGATGGGATCCCCCCAACCCCCGTATGGGAGAATGGCCATTTCAGGCACCCCTACGGAATGGGGTTCCTATTCTGGAGTCAAAAAATAAAGAAGTCATGCAAAAACCCCCTAAATCCTAATATTAATAAAAAATAAAATATTATTAGTTGAATATAAGATGATAATAATAATATATTAATAATAAAATCATAAAATGTTAATAAACTATTAACAAAAATGTTGTAAATTATTAATAAAATGATAGTATTATAATAACATAATACTATTAACAATAATAGTACTATAATGATAATATAACATATTAATTAAAGTAATAGTAAAGGAAAATAGAAAATCCTACTTTAATACCCTGAACTTTGGGGGTAGTGTCAAGTTAGTATTCGAATTTTCATATGTATCATTACAGTACCTAAACTTTCAAAAAGTATCAAATTGATCCCTGCTATTAACCAATCTCATGGTTTTTAAAACCAGACCGGACCGGACAGTCGGATCAAAAAAATCGGTAATCGTTCAGCCCCCGAGTCTGGTTATATTGTAAACCATTAAAAAAGTCAAAAAATCGCTGACTCAGGCGGTCAAACTGCTAAATGTTCGACCCAGGTAGCGGTACACGAGTAGGCGAAATGTATTTTCATCCGATTAAAAAAAAGATCATTCATATCCCAAATTCTCCCTTACGAGTTAGGCTTAGAATGAAATTTCATTTTCGTTCTAACTTCTAACCCTTCCAAGTTCCAGCCTTCCTTTCTCATACTCCATTGGTGCGACCGACGACCTATGGCAGCCGCAACTGACGTCGATCAAAGGTGAATCACAACGACTAGTGACTGTCGTCTAGATTTCCTTCCTCAAAAGGGCTTCATCTACGGTGGTGAGCAACAAGGAGCAGCGGCGGATTTCCTTCTTCTTATCATCAGCAGTAAGAAGAAACAAGAGCAACTGCAGCTGACGATTTTGCAGCGGTGGATTTCCATCTTCTTGTCATTAGCAACGAGGAGAAACAAAAGCAGCGACGGTCGGCGATTTTACATAAGTTCTCTCAAAATTATTGCTTTTGTTTTCGAAGGAGCACATCTACTCTGCTTCGTGAGCAACGAGAACAGTGTCGTTGCTCCTCCTCCCCTTTCCATCTCTCCATTTATTTTCCCTAACTCTTGTTCTCATTCTCATTCCCTCTCATACTCTTGCTTTTATTTTATTAATTTTATTGTTTTTTTTTTAACTTTCTCCATCTTTAGAATAGAGATCATTGGCTCTACTCTTTATCGTAGTGAAGAAGAAGAAGGGAGAACATAGAGGATAATTATGTACTTTTTTTCTATTTGTTATATATTTTGTTATTTTTGCATTTAGATAATTTTATTTACACTATTTTTTATTTTAATTTATTTATGACATCACGAGTCAAACCATTTGACCCGAATGGTTGAACGCTTAACCGAAAACCCGTCCCCTGACCTATGCTGTTTTCGATTTGTTTTTAAAAACCTTGACCAATCGTCACTTATCTATTGAAAATATCAAAACTACCCTTCAAAAGAAGACATTGTTCATTGTCTTCTACCTTAAGACTGAACAGGTTGAGGTGTTTGAAATTCTAGACTAATGAAGTCACTATATTCTACTTTAAGATCTAAAACACATTATTGCCTAGTTATTTATTTTCTTTTAGTTATTGTTTCCCTCTATCATATTTCATGTTTTTTCTCTCTTTTTCTTTGAAAATAGCTGTTCAATCTCAAGGTAGAAGATAATGAACAATATATTCTCTTGAATGGTAGTTTTGACATTTTCAGCAGATAACTGATGGTTGGTTAATGGTAGGGACCAGCTTGACACCTTTTGAAAGTTTAGGTATTGTAGTGACACGTTTGAAAGTTCGGGTACTAACTTGACACTACCCCCATAGTGCAGGGTACTAAAGTGGAAATTTCCTTAATAATAATAGCAATACAATTTTAATAAACAACTCATTAACTAATAATAAAACATTAATAGTTAAATAATAAAACATTGTGAAAGTAATAATACAATAATAATTAAAATAATAATAACCTATTAGCAAAATAATAGAACTATGATAAAATATTAATAAAAAAGCAATGGTGTTATTTATTAAATAATAAACATAATAATTGAGTAAAAATAAAATTTCAATATAATATAATTAAAATAATATTAAAGTATTAACATAATAATTATTAGATAATAATAAATTAATTTTAAAATAATAAACAAAAATAAATATAAGAAATATATGGAAGAAGCACTTAAATAAACATGGGTAAAAAAAAAGAGTACAAATGAAAAAACAAGTGGGGAAAAAATAAGTTATTAGTTTCTCTTGGATATATCAAGTGAGATTTTTTTTCTTGTTATTTGAAATCTAACATTCTAAGTTTGTTATTTTCCTCGTTTCATGTCTAATGGATTTATTTTATTTTTATTGATCTTTTTGCATAGATCAAACTAACTAGGTTTTTTCTTTATTCTAAACTATTGAATGACCATAAATCTAATATCCAATCACATGGATTATTTTTCATATGTTTCCTTGCTTCTAAATTAGCCATTTGAATTATTTGAGAACTTTGCATTTTTGAAACATGGAAATGTAGAATGCTTATAATTGCTACTTGATTAGTTAATATTTTATTTAGTACTTAAATGCTGAAACTTATTGCTTATAAGCTTTTATTTTATGAATATTTATACCCATATGATTCTAATTTCTTATATTATATGTTGTTTTGCCGATTTAAATCAATTTTTAATTATTTTACTCTTAAGCTTTGAGGCTTACGCGCCCTGTAATTTCAAAAATCAACACTCAAGTCCAATTCGATAGCATTCTATCAATTATCAGCCTTATTAGGAGCACACAATGTCATGTGCACCTTAATGATATACATTTTTGTTGAGTCTTTAAAACCCTGGTTCTTAACACTTTATTTTACATTTTATTTCTCAAATTTGGATGAATAGGACATTGAAGCAATACAGTGATTTGCACATTAGGCTTAGTTTGGAAGGAGTACAAATACAAATTTGTAGAGAAGGCTATAAATACAAATTTGTAGAGTGCAAAACCTTGTATTTTGTATTATTTTGTATATATTTGTGCTGTACATATTTATATTTGTACTCTTTCCAAATGGAACTTTAATGATATACATTTTTGTCATTTAACAATTTTATTCTCTTAATTATGCAAACCATTAATGGGCATTTTGGTAAAATTACCATTCAGCATAATTAGGGGTGTCAATTGGACTAGATTTGGTCCAATCCGATCCACTCCAATGTGAGTCCATTATAAATGGACCATGTCCAATATAATCCAATGAATGTTTTGGACCAATTTAGACCAGTCCAATTCAATGTATGGACTGTCCAATTTGTTCAAATTCATTTTGATTTAGATTGGTTTCAACCTAAACCAGGTCCATTGAAACAAATCAATGGGCCAGATAGTGGCTTAATCCAACCTAATCCAATATAAATTTGTTCAATCCAATCTAATAAATATTTTGGACTAGATGGATCCAACCCAAAACCGGTCCATTGACACCCTCAAGCATAACGTAAGTTAATTGACTTGGACCTGAATGTTGATTTCTAAAAGTATAGGGTACCTCATTGTTTGCAAGTGAAAGGTGAGGCCCTCAAGTGTCGCTACTCGTTTTTTTTTTTTTTTTAATGAAGTGTCACTACTCTGTCTACCTCCCCTGTAAATTTCCCCAAAATGTACCAATTTTACCTTTGCCGTGCCACAACTAATTTTGTTAAAAAAACATATTCCATAACACCCTGAGTACCAACTATTAGTTTTCAATGGAATATAGATGTATTTGATGTTATCGTTGTTTCTACCTCAAATATTTTAGGTTAATCAATATAAATTAGCGTATAAATATTATTTGAGGCTATTTATAGTTGAAATAATCATACCTTAAAATACGTTTTTAGAAGGTTGCTTGTATTTTGTAGAAGCCAAATATCAAATGTTACATATTGATTTTAGAGGTTCAATGCCAAAGACTGCCCATATTTGACAAAACTCAGTTTCTGGGTTGTGGTGTAATCCCTCAAGGAGTTACATTCTCGAAAGGAAGAGACTGGTAGAAAGCATATAAAAAGAACATCATTTAAAAAAAAAAACTTATGGGTACATGGGTTCTCTTGGAAAAGGAAAAGATTTGGTTGTATATGTTCTACAGCGTATATTATCTACAGGGTTCTCCCTCCAATAATTTGAATATTTAATCAGTCGAATTCGGATATCTTATGTTTACTAAATACTTAATCGGATTCAAATTCGGATATAACATGATTCGATTCAATAAATAAATTCGATCGATTATTTAATTCTTATATATAATATATAAAATATTTTATATAATTTATATATAATAATTAAGTTATATAAATGATTTATATATTTATATACTTTATATCAATAAAATATTTATTTTATATATTTATTAATTATCTAAAATAATTAATTAATCGAATTCGAATCGAATATTCGAATATTTAATCGGATTTGGATATTGCCTTCTGATCCGATTCGAATTCGATCCGTTTACACCCTTACCCTCCATAACATGTTAGTCAATACTTTTAATATAAATTTCATGTTTCAACAATAACGATAAGAAAAAAACTTTGGCTGTCTGTAACAGACAGCCTAGGCTTTTTTTGTTTTTTAAGTTCTTTCAACTAAAGTTCTAAATATTGATACACCCGGTATGCCGGTAGGGGCGTATCAGACAGTATGTACTGTTTATTTATTTATTTTTTTTAACTTTTCTTTTTCAATTCTGATTCAGGGAACCAGTTTAAAATTCCTCCACCCCCTGAACCGGTCAAAACCCCAATACATAGGTACGATATATAACAAGTTTTTGAACCTTGCTTTCAACATGATACCTTAACTCATTAAGTCCCATGTTTGTCTTCTTTTTTTTACTAGAGAAATATTGGTTAAATTACTCTTATACCACATCAGAAGCACTCAAACAGCCAAGCCTTTCCCCTCCACCAAAAGAAGCATAATTAGGTTGCATTTATTTTCACTCCTCAAATCTCAAATTAAGAATGAAAGTTTTTTCAAATTATAGCATTGTACTAAGATTTGCCAAAAAATAAGATTATTATTATTTTTTTCATTTACAGATATAGGCATCTATTCTCAAACGCTCTTTTCTTATCGGCAATTCAAAGAACACTAATGTTAAAGATAATCTTGTCCAAAAAATAAGATCTTTCTTCATTTAGATATTTAGACATCGCTTTTTTTTTTTTTTTCCCTCCAAACATAGCTTTTTTGTTAACATTGGGTGATTTGCTCTTGGATTGGTTCGAGGCTTTTTGTTTGCGGTGCAATTTCATTTGCACTGGTGCAGAAGTATGGGAATGCAAATGAATAGAGTCAAAACTTTAGTTTGTTTTGTTTACTTGCAGGGCAGATGGAGGAAAATGAAACTTAAAGCAAACTAAAATAAAATCTAAAGTAAGATGAACTAAACATTGTAATTTCACGCTTCTACTCCCATCCATTTGTATTAATGCAAATTAAATTCTCACTACAAAAAAAAAAACATAATGTTCGTATACGGTTGGACAAGAAAAATGATATGATGGTTAGAGCAGATGCACTATGTTTTTCATGTTATTTGTTCCCTTAACTGCAACTCTTACCGCCCCCACATAACCACCATCTTCTTGAAACCCGTCACTGCTACTCTCGGACTCTCAGCAGTCAGCCACTGAGCCTTGAAATGACTACCTATCATTGAAGGGGGAGGGAAGGTGCTAAGAGTTTCCTGAGAGATTTACAGTGGGTGGTTTGTTAAAACAACAACAACAACAACATAAGGTAACATTTATGTTACCCTGCCTCTTAGGACAGATCTCTCCTATCTGTTGCTCCACAGTAGAAGATTATTACATCTATACTTGTTCCCACTCAAAAAAGGACATGAATGAACTAGTAAAAGAGGATCTTCTGGGGTAAGTCTTGGATGATGATGATGATACCAGTTCCCATCCCAAGTCATGAGGCTTCAGTTTAGGCAATTTGAGGAACTTTGGCCAGCGATGCATGCATCTTTTCATCTTCAAATGACAAATCAACCATTTTTCCTTGCAAATACTTCTCATAAGCTGGCAGATCAAAGTGACCATGGCCACACATAGCCATCAGAATAACTTTTTCTTCTCCAGTCTCTCTACAGTGGCAAGCTTCCCTGATGGTGGCAGCTATAGCATGAGCTGGTTCTGGTGCTGGTATCAGTCCTGACCGAGCAAATTTTATGGCTCCTAAGACAGCAAGAAGTTTAATTAGTACAACAGATTCTTTTCAATACTTGATTTATATAGACTCATATTTATGGGTATAACAAGTCTTGCTTATTTTCTATTATTGGCGCAACATAAAACACACACATCCCAACCAGTCAAATCCCATTAACCAGCTTCTCAAGTAGGGCTATCAATGGGTTGGGTCTACCCAACAGAGCTGAACCAACTGAACTAATTATGTCAGTTCTGGTTCTGGGATTTTGTCCCGACTAATAAGTGGGTCAGTTCTGGTTCTCGCTTGCTCCAAACCGATTATTTTTTAACAATGTATAAATCTTTTCTAGCTTTCTTATAATTTTAATTATATTTTATGTCTAAAAGGGCAAATTTGATAGATAATATATAAAATACTTTTAGTTAAAAACACTTGATAGGTAATACTATCATATCAGTATAATTGGGTCTATAGGGTCAGACTTGATTATCTTGATCATTAATTGGGATATTTCTGGGTCTATGATTTTGTCCCAATTAATAATCAGTTAGGGACAAGACACCCTGTCCCGACCCATTGACAGCCCTATCCTCAATCTTGGATTTGGATTTCCCTGAAGGTTAGAGTGGCTAGAAAACCCAGCTGGTTATGTAGACCAAAATGAGTATGGATCCACAGTGCTGAGACTTCAGCACACACAAACACATAAAAAGAAGGTGCTGAAGGATTTCATTGGCTCAAGCAATATCCGCAGGTCATTTTAGTCATTACACTTGTAGATACTTTATTACTGAAATATCCTCTATATGTAATATGTCATGTTGAATGACCAACATACCCTGGGGATGCTACCACAGCAGAAAACCTGCACTCAATCAAAATGATGAGACATGTTGGTTATACCTAAAACTGGAAAAACTGGGGTGGGGGAGAAGATCTGCTTAGAGTACCACTTGGACCCTTTCATATTCAATTCTAATGATTATGGGGAGAATTACCATCCACTGCCTTATTTTCGAGGTGTGCAGGCTCCATTAATCAAATATTTGGAAATTACTTTTATTTGTCTCACTTAAACACCTCTTGACAGCAAAATATTGAAGCGCTCTCATTGAACAAGACCAGAACTGCACTACGAAAATATGAAACTACACATCATTACAGTATATATTAGTCTCATCTCGGTTATTGCCTGTACTAGCCAAGAAGGTGATAGGAGTTTAACATTGCTTCCTAATTATCAAACATCCCTTTCCAACACCAAGTTCTCACTCTTAAAGACAATTCTTTTAACCCCAATTTTCCTGTACTTTGTCACTTATAACAAGACCCAAGACAAGGCAGTGATAACTGGAGGGCATTAAGATAAGAAAAGAATTGGTTGCTTTTAGAATTTATTTTTTAAATCAAAACCTTCTTAAATTACACATAATGTTTTTTTTTTTTTTTTATGAATGAATGGTATTTTATTAAATAGAGATAGAAATAGTACACGCATGAAGCACCCTAAGAGGAGGCACAAGGTGTTACCTCCCCTTAAAGGTGGTTCCAAACCCAACTCTTTTCAGATTGCAGCTACAAATTAGCCAAAAACAGAGAATCCCTTGAAGCACCTAGTTTAGCTAAAGAATCTGCCAAAACATTTGCCGATCTACTAATCCATTGAAAGCTAACTGACATGGTTCTTGTAAACCATTTGGCTTTTTTGATGATGTCCCTATATCCCCAAACAACAGTTTCTGGGTCCGACATCCACCCCACTATGACCATAGAGTCTCCTTCAACTACCAAATTAGTCACTCCAAGTTGGCTGGAAATCTGTAGTCCTTGTACCATAGCTAATATCTCAACCCTTGTAGAGTCTCCATAGCTCACTGGACTTGAGAATAAGGCCAGGATGTTGCTATCATTTTTCCTCAAGATACCTCCTATACCGAAGGTCCTAGGTTGCCTTGACTGCTCCCATCGAAGTTCAACTTTACAACTCCTTCCGGAGAGGGTAATCTACTTGCTTGTGTTCTATTTTTCTTGGATGATGTGAAGGCCACTGCTGCCCAACTCCTTCGAAGGTCATCACTAGAGTAATCCACAAAGAGATTAGTAGTTTTTAGCCAAAGGATTGCCCTTGTTAGTATACAATCCTTTATTTCAGCAATGCTTCTCTCCTTCTCCTAGAAAATTCTGGCATTTCTTTCCTCCCAAATGGTCCATAAGAGGGCTGCCCTAATACATTTCCACATTACTTTCCCTCTCTTTGTTGGCCAACAAAAAAAAAAAATGATCAAAAAGCAGATTTACTTCAGAAGGCAGGTTCCACCTGTACCCAAACAACATATAAACCCAATTTCAAATATTTACTGTAAAAGAGCAAGAAATCAGTAGGTGATAACAGTCCTCATTTTGCACTTAAAATAAAATGCACCAATTGAGGGACAAGCATGAATAAGGTCTCTTTTTTTGAACATTGTCCACAGTATTAATTTTACCATAATACACTTCTCAACAAAAACCAGCAATTTTAGGTGGAATTGGCCTTGACTAGACTCCTTTAACTTGGAACAACAAAGGGGGAGGAGTAGAGCATAGGGACTTAAAGAATGAAGAACAAGAGAAGGAGCCACTCGAGGTCAAAGACCAAATTCTTCTATCTGGTTTAGGAGGGTCCAAACAAACAAAATCAAGTAAAAGTAAGAGCTTAGAGGCAGAAACTGATTCCTCATCCCTCAACCCTCTATAGAACCCAAAATCCCAATTAAGAGACAATGGGAGGATGGGGGGAGAAAGAAGCCTCGAAATAGACTCCTTTTTATAGAGGGAAATAGAAAAAAAGGAATGGATAGAGGTCTTTTAATGGTTGGTTGCCCACCCAAACATCTTCCCAAAAAAAGCACAAAATTACCATTGTAGACATCATACCTTACGAACTTGAGAAATTTTGGGAGGATGCCAAAGATCGCCTTCCAAGGTGTAGTGAATGTGACTCGTTGCGATGCTCTGGCATCCCAACCAGATTTAGAACAGCCATGGATACTAGCCACCACCTCGTGCCACAATCTCTCTCTTTCTAGAGGCCACCTCCATAACCACTTGCCCAAAAGAGCTTCATTCTTATTTACTAACCCGAAGCCCCCTTGTTCCTTGCTTCGACTCATCACCTCCCATCTAATCAAATGATCATTTTTCTCTGCACCTGGCTCCCACAAAAAATCCCTCATCAACTTTTCTATCTTCTTGACTTTCCTAATAGGTATCCTAAAAACAAACAAAATGTAGATGGGTAAATTTACAAGTGTAGCCCTAATCAAAGTTATTCTACCCCCTAGGATCCAAAACCTAGGTCACTAGCCTTTTTTCAAACTTCTCTACCACTAGGATCCAAAACCTACTTTCCTTTGGATTTGCACCTAGGGGAAGTCCTAGATAGGTCAAGGGCCAACCAGAAATAGGGCATTCTAAGCAGGCAACAATAGACTCCAAATCCCTTCCCTCCACATTTATCCCCACCACACATGTTTTTTTTTAAAAGCACATAATGTTGTTTTAAGAACAGTTATCTACGCACATTGGCATTATAAGTTATATAAAACCTTTGCTAGCAATTATATATCCTCTATTCTCTAATTATGAAACAAGGGAATCATCCTGGGAAAAGAACCAAGTACCTTCAAAGCATTCAGTCTGAGGAATAGATAGTGCTTCCATGAAGCCTAGTTCATAGACATGTGAGATAAGTGGTGCCATACCATGGTAACGCAAGCCTCCTGCAAGAAGAACCAAAACTTAGGATGAGATACTAATGGAAAATGTAGAGACAAAAAGCTTCCCGTACCCAAATAATTATTACCAGCATGAATGGGGTCCGGAATGAAGTCATGTCCAAGAGTATGCATCTTCATTAATGGTGTCATCCCAGCTGTATCTCCATAGTCATATGTGTAGACACCTTTTGTTAGCGAAGGGCATGCTGCAGGCTCAACTGCTCTTATAACAGGGTTAATTTTCCCATTGAGCTTCTCCCGAATAAAAGGAAATGCAAGTCCTGCAAAATTGGATCCTCCACCTGTACAGCCAATGATCACATCTGGTGTCTCTCCTATTGCTTCCATCTGCTTTATACATTCCTCACCAATGACAGTCTGGTGTAGTAGGACATGATTCAGAACACTCCCCAGACAATACTTGGTATCAGCATTTGTAACTGCAACCTCAACAGCCTCTGAAATAGCTATTCCTAAACTACCAGGGCTAGATGGGTCCATCTGTAGGATTTTTCTGCCAGCTTCAGTTATACTAGATGGAGAAGGGTGAACCTTGGCACCCCAGGTTTGCATCATTAATTTACGATAAGGTTTCTGATCATAAGAAGCACGAACTTGCCACACCTACACATAATATCACACTCAAAAGTCATTGACTAATAGACAAGATAAAGGTCATTCAATTTTCATATGCATGAGTATCTGTTCATACTTCACAATTAAGACCAAATAGGCTGCATGCAAAGGCCAGTGAACTTCCCCATTGTCCAGCACCAGTTTCTGTCACAACATTCTTGATGCCTTGCTGAGCATTATACCAGACCTGTGGGACTGCAGTATTGGGTTTATGTGATCCAGCTGGGCTAACACCTTCATATTTGTAGTAGATCTTGGCAGGTGTATCAAGAAGCTTTTCGAATCTCTTAGCCCTGTTTTACATTGCAAAATATATATGCTGTTTGTTTTCTGATAAAGGTAGTAAATTTTTTAACTATAAGTATAAACAGAAGACGCTACTATAGCAGACCTTATCAATGGGGTTGGGCGCCAAAGCCGGTAAATGTCAATAACTTCAGGTGGGATGTCGATGAACTGGTCATTACTTAATTCTTGCATGATCAATTCATCAGGGAACAAAGGAGACAGATCCTCATGTTTAATTGGCTGAAGAGTCTTTGGATGCAAAGCTGGCGGAGGTTTAATTGGGAGGTCTGCAACAAGGTTATACCATTGACGAGGAATTTCCACTGCTCTAACATCAGCTGTGGAAGAAATTGCCCTTGCTCTCACTCCATACCCAGAAGGGAGTTTCAAATGTATCAGCTTTGTCTTTTGTGAAAACTTGCCGAACCATTGCTCCTCACCTGCAGCTATCATTGAGGAAGAAAGTATCAGATTCAATACCCCAAGAGAAAAAATTAACCTATTTCAAAGAAATACGTTTTTTTTTTCTTCTTTTGGGAATGTAACGTGAATGATCACTAGCACAGCTACCAAGCTCCCATACACTTATTCCAACAGACCACTATCAGCAGAAGCAGCAAGAAAAGCAAGCGGGTAGCAGTTATAAAGGTAATGATACAGTAACAATCACAATTTCTTCTTCAAAATTCTAAAGCAACTAAACAAAACATATATTATCAGAGAGAGAGAGAGAGAGAGAGAGAGAGAGAGAGAGAGAAAGAGAGAGATTAAGATTTAATTGAACAAAAACAGAGAGAAGGATAAATTAGTACTCCTTTTATGAGTTCCTAATCGTGAAACTAGAGGTGAAAATGCAGACGGAATTGATTTCGCCATCAGAACATTTAAGCTTTCACCTTCAATCAACGCCGCAGCAGCTCCGCAAGTAAATTGAAAATGCGAGTGGGATGAGGATGACAACGAGATTTTAGGGTTGGTTTCTTCTACTTCTACTCTCCCCTTCGTGAATATGTCTGGTCAAAACAGAGACCAAGAGAAAAAATTATACATCAATGTTTGTTCGTGAATTAGCATCAAAGCCTAAAAATTTTGACTCTCGGCTGAACCGTCATTCAAATTGTCAGTACGAAAACGATGTCCGTATGACGCCTTTCCCTCTATCAGAAGGGTGGGTACGGGTTGACCGTTGGCCCGACTACCATTAGACCCGACCCAATTACGATCCCGGATAAACTTGGATTGATTATCTTGAGTGCACGTGTACATTTGAAGGGACCAGATCAATCGAACGGTGGACAGTAGATTACATCATAGACTAGCGTCACAAGCAATACATACGTAGACCACATAACTTCGCTCCACGCTCCTTCTTCTTCCGCAGAGGAGGTTTGCCTTTAGGGAGACGGAGAGGTTTCGTTATCGAGTTGGTTTAGCAGCAGAAGGAAGGTAGAAGGGATGATGAATCAGAACCAGCCACCGAGCGATGGAAGGCACGACGATGATTCGGCTCTCGCTGACTTCCTCGCTTCTCTAATGGACTATACCCCCACTGTAATTCGGATTAAAAGAAAGAAGAATTGTTCTTTTGTTCTTTTTGTCAAATTAATGAATGAATATCAATTATTTATGGGTTTAGATAATGGGTTCTCCTGATTTTACTGGGGTGTTTGCAGATACCTGATGAACTTGTGGAGCACTATGTCGCCAAGAGCGGATTTCAGTGTCCCGACGTGCGATTGTAGGTACTTCTCCCCAAGACTCAATTTGATCCGTTTATGCTTTTATGGTCGTTAGGGTTGATTATTTGGTGAGTTTTGTTTGTTGTTTTGTATTCGAGAGAGAAGAGATTACGAGGAGACAAGTTGTATAATTTACTTAGAGTTTAGGGCTTTTGGCTTGTCATCCCAACAATATAATTCAGATAGTGTTTGGGGATTTATTATTCGTCTTCTTGGATAGACCAGTAGCTTAAAACAGTTGTTGCTATTATGTGCCAATTATGGATTTTTCATGTTTTAGTCCTATATCTTTCTTCTAAGTAGTCAGTAGCATTATCATACTGTAATGCAATCATGAGGTTGAGTACTATCATAGTCCGGCTTACCCGCAAAAGGAGATATCCATTTCCTTGGTACGGGGCAAGGGCCTAGATCAAGAAAGAAGCAACTCATTAAAGCCCAAATAGGAAAAAAAGCAAGAAACTATGATCCCAGGATTCATTTTTTTTATGAGCAATTAAAAAATTTATTATTAGTATATGCAAAAGTGAATAGAAACAGAAGACCAACAGCACCCAAAGCAGCCACCCGGTTGAAAACTAAGGCTAGGTTAAATCTCCTGTTCGAGACATCTTGATGCCAATTAAGAAAAATCCTGATGAGAAAGTGGTCAGGCTTCAACTCACCTAAATATGAATGGAAGAAAGTCCCATAAAGCTGAAACTTCAGGGCAACCAAGAAGCACATGATTAATTATTTCCTCCACCACAGATCTACAATTCATTAGAAAATGCAACACAAGGAGCCCTAGTTTCATATGGATAAGGATGTAATGAAATTAGTTTGGGATTATAAAAGGAAACAGCAAGTTTTGGGAATGCTTCCGGAAACCATGCTTTAACCAGTATTTTTTTTTTTTGCTTTTTAATTTCACCTTGTATTTTTGATAAATGATAGAAAAATTTTACCTTGTATTTATATAATCTTATTTATACTTTCCCTACTGTTACGATCCCCATCATCCTATTTCTATTATAGATGCCGCTTCATTATTTCCTCTATTCAAATAAACTCGGGGCCCAAATAACTCTGGCAGCATATGTACTATGCTTTACCAGCATTTTTTCTTACTTCATAAATCTCCTTTTATTTCCATCTTCCTTTTGTTTTCTGTTTATTAAGTTGTTTCCTAACCTCCCCTAATCCCTACTGTTTTGGTCCCCATCATCTTATTATCTGTTAATAGATGTTACCTTCATTCATTTCCTTACCATTTCATCATGTTGCCTCCTATTTTGTCACAAAAAAATGCCCCTTGCAACATGATAAGATTTCAGTGAACTAATTTTACCATCAGATACACTATTCAAAATTCTTTTACCATGTGGGTGTATGCCTCTGCAGATAGATGCTCATCTCTTGGTAAAGAAGGGATTATTTGTTCAGTTGGATGTAAGTGTAACTTCCAAATTCCCAATTTGGAATTGCTACTTTGTATTGAAAAAATGTAGTGTTTTTTTTGTTAGGACATTCCATTTGGTTTGTCCTTTTGAAATTTTACAAGCAGTCTAGAAATTAATTTACATAGTACAATCTTTCAAAAGTTCAATAAAAAGATTCTGAACTACACTTGGATCATTGTAAAAATCTTCAGAAGAAAAGGTTGCAATTCTTAAGATTATTTTAATTTTTAAGCCAATATTAGATCCCAAACCAATAATTCGTAACATGGGAGAGATTGAGGGGGATGTTGCCCATAGAATTAGAGCAGGATGTGCAAAATGGAGGGGTGCATCCTGAGTCTAATGTGATAGGCAAATACCACTTGTGGTAAAAAGAAAATTCTATAAAACAATTGTGAGGCCACCTATGTTATATGGACCTATGTGTTGGGCAATTAAGAAACAGCATGTCTAAAAAATGATTGTGACAAAATGTAAATGCTTAGATGGATGAGTGGTAAAAATAAAATTAGAAAGGATAGGATAGGAAATGAAGTCATACGCAGGAACCTAGAAGTAGCTCCAATAGGTGACAGAATGAGACAAAGTAGATTGAAAATTTGAGATGGTTTGGTCACGTGCATAGAAGACCATTTGCAGCACCTGTCAGGAAAAGTGATCTGTTACAAGTTCAAGGGGCTAGAAAGCCCCCAGCTCAAAACATCCTAAAGCTCAACTTTGATGGAAGCTATTATTGGTAATCTTCGATTTATATTCAGGAACTCAGGAGTGGTAATGGCTTTATGTTCAGGACCTTTGGAACATGGAGATGCTTTGACAGCTGAATTGGTTAGTTTACTGCATGGCTTAAAATTAGCAAAACAATTTGGCTTCCACTATCTAGAAGTGGAAGGGGATTCCCAGGTGGTAATTTCTTGGACAAGAGAAAATGCCCAAATCCCTTGGGCTTTCTGGCAAACATATAGGGAGATTGCACATTTAAAAAGGGAGCTGAATGTCTCTTTCAAATGGGTGAGAAGAACAGCAAACGGAACGGAAGACACTCTAGCGAAACAAGGGGCATCAAGACAGCAGTTGTTCTGGCCACTCCTGTGAAATCTTGTACTTATGGGATGGATCTTAATCAAATTTGATTGTAATCTTCGATTTTCATTAAAAAATCTACTGATCAGAAAGAAATGTTCAAGGGGCTAGAAGAGATAGGGGAAGTCCAAAAAAGACTTGGGTGGAAGTGATAAGAAATTACTTAAGCACCTCTGTACCTATAATTCAACAATAAATATGGCACTTAACAGAGCGGAATAACAAAACATGATTCGTGTAATCAACCTGTATGGTTGGGACAAGGCTTAGATGATGATTAGATCCTAAACCAGTTAATAAAAAAAATCATAAACCAACATTTATATGTGACTTGGGACTAGGTTCTATGATCAATATTACATTCTCGGATGCTAATGTTTTTATCATGTAAAGCACTTTCAAATTCTTCTTAGGTAGTATCTCGTTTCTTGTTTATCAGCTTTCTAGTTTGTAGCCAACCAGCATATTCTTTTCTGTTGGCAGAATCAGGCTAGTAGCTGTTGCTACTCAAAAGTTCATTTCCGAGGTCGCCACTGATGCTCTGCAGTATGCTCATATCTTATTCTACTTCTGAGTTTCATTTGTTTACAAATACAGATAAATCTACCTTTTCTAAGAGAATTTTCAGCCATATAGTTTCTATAATGTATCTCTTATAAGAATGGCTGCACTAGGGTCAGATTCTGTCAATTTGTCTTCAAATCGTTGGTGTAGTTTTCTGGTGTTCTTTTACTATGCTCTGACCTGCCTGAAACTATTTTTCTCTCTATGCATCCTGAGCTAGGCAGTGCAAGGCAAGGCAATCGGCAGCAGTTAAGGATAAGAGAGATAAGCAGCAAAAGGTGTATTTGATTCCCCCTTTTTGTTTAAATTTTTGCATATTTTATGCAATCAAACAGCTATACATAACCCTTATACTTTCTGTTGCAGCAGGATAAGCGCCTGATCTTGACAATGGAGGATTTATCCAAGGCACTGCGAGAGGTAAGCAGATAGAGAGCCTTAAATTCCATTTCTTTTTTCCAATAAGTTAAAGGTCCTTCTATGTTTTAACACTCAATTGCTTCTGCATAAAAATGCTGGTTAAGTGGCTGGCAGTAATTCAGTTTTAATTTTGTCTAATGTACAAGAAGCCCAACAATAATGGTTTCCTTTTGCTTGGAGTCCAATGGAAAATTTCAAGTTTCTCATTCATGTGCAACTCTACCGCTTGTAATAGTGCATGTATCAGTTTCTTGTGATTATTCATGGATTCTTTGCAGTAATTGGGGCATCCATCATTAAAGCAACCTTTTTTTCCGAAGGTTGCCCTTATCTCAGATTTGAGGGTTTTGTTCCTGTAACCAAGGATAAATACCCTTGGTTATCAACAAAGTCCTCTCGGCTCTTTCTGTATCTGTTGCATACTCCATATATGGCTCAATTACACAGTGAATTACTGATGATTTTTTTTTCCTTTTTAATCGAAAACAGTACGGTGTTAATGTGAAGCGTCAAGAATATTTTGCTGATAGCCCTTCAGCTGGAATTGATCCTGCATCAAGGGAAGAATGAGCCAGGTCACACGAAAGTATTACTGGGAGGATCTAGTCATTGTTTTCTTCCCTTCGGGCTTTAATTGCTAATTATATTCTTCTGTTAAAAATGTATTGGTTACAGAGTTTGTATCTTTTATGCCATGTTACAGACTTGCAGGGAGGCGTAGATTTTTTTACCCCCATGTTTCTCTTTCCTAATATCCCTAGAGGATTTATTTCTTACTTTGGTTGTGTTCTTGTGTGCATGTATTTTTCTCCTTTCTGGTATGCTTTCTACTTTTTCTCGTGCTTGTGCACAGGGAATAGGGGAAGATGATCATAATAATGGTTGATGGCAATGTTTTGCATATTAGACAACAGAAACTGTAGAAAATTTGTGCTTTGGGGTCTCCATAAGGCTATGTTTGGTTTGAACTTTGAAGGAAAAGGTAGGAAAGGAAGGGAAACATAAGGATACAAGGGTTGTAAAGGTTTTCCTACATTTCCTTTCCTTTCCAAACCAAACACAGCCTAAACCCTATCCCGTTTCCCGTCGACTCTTCCAAATGATCATGAATGGTTTTCTGTATATGACACGCATTGGTTCCGGTCGAGGTCAAGGGAGACCTGGTCCCGAACAAATAAGAAAACCTTTCATTACCCCATTTCGGGAGCAGATGGCAATTGGCAGCAGACCCTGTAGGATTTATAATATAATTAATCATCCAGAATTAGCTCTATAGACATAGTTGTACGGTTGTACCACAAAAGCTAAAAAAACAAAAATAACCAACCCGGGCGTTTCGAGTCTTTAGCTGTTAATCGGGTTGGCGCTTGGAACTGGTAAAATCAGTCACAAACTCACAATCTGATTCGCCAACCGGCAAGTGGCAACTCCCAGTGCTCCCACATTAAAATCCTTCTTGATCCGTTTGTATAGAATATAATAAAACTTTATATAGTTGACGAGGTTTAATTAAACAAATCACCCATCAGCATGACAAATCACTGGACCATATTACAACAATATAATATTATTTTAACATTTTAGGCATCTTGTATGGAAAAAATGAATGTGGCATAAACAACTCTTAGGTGATAAAATGAGATAAACTATATTAATATGATCTGGTTATATGCATAGATCATCAACTTGTTGCAACTTACAAGTTGAAGGGGCCAGAAGGGCAAAGAGACAGACAAAAAATGACATGGATAATAGTAATAAATGATTTCAAACTGTCAATAATTTTACAATGGATATGATATTGAAAGCTAGAATGGCGAATAGTATCAATAATTTAACAATGGATATTGAGCAAAACTGAATGGCATGATTCATGCAGTAAACTCCATATAGTTGGATAAGACTTGGAAGTTGATTATGATGATGAAGGTACCTTAATTCTTATACCACTCTGCAATGCTTAAAAGTATTTTCCGGTAGCCTAGACTACATAAATTATTAAAATATGTATTTTCTTATATTTATACTTGCATTTACTTGAGCTTTGGATTTGAACCTTCAATGAAATTACTATTGAAACTTCGAACACATCTAGAAATAATGATGCACGGGACCTTCCGGGTGGAGTTCTGTACGTTATGACCTTACGGAGCTTATCAACTTGTGGCCAGTAATGCAGGTCCTAAGCACCGAATTCCATTTACACATTTTATGTTCTTGTTTCATGATCACATCTTGTGCATATTTTATAACACACTTAATGTGTAGGTGCAAATTGAGCCAAGCCAGGTCGGGGTGCATGCGTGGGTGTGTGTGTGCGTTGACCAAATCTTTTTGGTCTAATCGAATTATACTTTTTCTTTTTTAAATTGAGTCTTTTCAATTTTGAATTTAATTTCAAATTACAACATTTTTTTCTTGTGTCTCTTCTTCCTCGTGTTTCTTCGAACAGGTGCACTGTTCTGAAGAGTCTCTTGTCTGAAAGGACACATCTGTGTCCAATCGGGTCTAAGAGCCCTCAATAAGATGAGTGTTGGTGGTTCACGGAGGTCTGTAAGCGAGTGCACGCCTACCAGTGGCCTGTGGGCTGTTTTATCTTGGCAATCGGTTTGTGATCACCCAACTGCACCATAGGAGGCAAATACGGTTTTAAGAAGAGTGACCAAGTGGTACGACTTAGCCCTCCATCTTCTTGCAATTCCTAGTTTCGAGTTCTTGCAACAACTTCACACCACTGCAACTTCGGTTTGGAAAGTGATTACTGATAAATTCCATATGCTCTCTTTAATATTATTACAACAACCAATCAAAAAGCGAACACATCATTGTTTATCTTTTCTGCTTTTAATGGTAAGTTAATCGATGGTAAATGTTAAAAATACTTCTCTCCTGTGTCCCCAATCAGCCCATGTCTTCTCTTCCCCACCTCTCCCCTTCTCCAAGATACAAACCCCATCCCTATTCTCTATTTCGTCGATCACACCAACGCCTGCAAGACTGTTTGAGAATCTCAAAGGATAAGCGTAAGAGATTTTTAATGGATTCTACATAGAAAAGGTCCATGAAGATTTGTAAGGGATAAGTAATTACTATACTGGTTTATAGAACACTTTGTCTCTCTAGATTCTGTCATTCTCTACTTAATATGATCAAAATATGTTGAAAACAAGATCACCATCATCTTATTCATACAATCCTCAGAATTAGTCTCAGAAATACAACTGGTTTGCAACAGGTTGTCCCTGTCAAATCCCATCGCTGAATAACACTAAGTGTAATGTTTACAGAAGTGTCGACCATTCGAAAGCTGCAATGAAGCAAATTCATTAATGGGTAACAAGGTTCAAAATATTTATATGCGGTAGGGGCGTATCAAGCAAATCGATACTCTTTTTTTTATTTTTATTTTCTGAAACCGGTTCAGGGGGCCGGTTTAGGGCTCCTCCAACCCCTGAACCGGTTAGACTCCCGATACACCCACTATAGGGGCATATCAAAGGAGTCCCAGAATGATACTTATCGGCTGATATATGTCAATATTTTGAACCTTGATGTGTAATAGTTGTTTGAAGGGTTTCAGACCAAAATCTACGGAAGAGTGGATATAGGAAATTGTTCCGGTTGGTGTCACTGCAACAGATCGATAATGAAGAAGATAAAGAAGACAAACGGGGTGGGCCTACGCAATCTATAGTGACCACTGCAACATACACCATTGTTGGCGTTGTAGTATTTTTTGGTAGTTGGCGTTTGTGTAGTTGGCAGAGTGGGTAATGGGAATGGGGTTTGTAGCTCAAATACACGCTAAAGTGTTATAACATTTATATGGGTTCCACCTGTTAACTTACCATTAAACGTGAAAAAGATAAGCACTGACATGTTCGCTTTTGATTGGCAGTTGCCAAAGTTGCAAAAACGGTGCAGATGTGAGTTCCAACTACCAAAAGACTAATTACCCTCTTTTCGATCTCTTTATTTTTCTGATATAAATTGGGGAAGATCACGGAAAAGATATGATATAAAAAGAGACCAATCAAAACCCACTCATGAATTGATAAATAACACCTGAATCATTATCACATAGACATGAAATCCATCGGCCCGGCTATTTGCTTATTTTGCTTGTGAAGGCCAAGTTTCTATTAGCTATAATTCTAAAACTCATAGTTCTCTAGTATATTTTAATTTTCTTTGGTTAAAAGAGTCCCAACTCCCACAAGACATGGCCAAGGAAAAATACCATGGTTTTCAAAACCAGACCGGATCAAATGATTGGACCAGAAAAATTGGGAATCAGTCAAGTGACCGGTTCCATTTTCCCTAAAAAATAGATTTCCCCCAAAACCATTGATTTTAGTTAACAAACCACTGAACCGAATGGTTAATCATTTGAACGGTTTTAACCTTTTTTTTTTTTTTGGTCACAACGGGCCAAGCATTCAGTTCAAACAGTCAGACTGTTCAACCCAGTTACAACAGTGACCGGTTGGTTCTAAAAACCATGAAAAAAACAAAATGAATTGACACAGCTAACTAAGATTGATTTAAGGCAACGGACTGGGTTTAGTCGAAACTTGGACTAACCGTCATGACATCAACCAATGAGTTTTCTCCCCTTGAAAGATATTGCTGGTTTCGATCCTGGCGGCATCAGGCTGCATTTGATTCGCATCCAGCCTTACCAACCACGCCTATCAAGTATAATATATCAAAGTGGCGATACCCAAGAAAAACACAGCTATTATGCAGACTTGCCGAGTCAAAAGAACCTACTCCGACAAACCAAAGGTTTTAAAAACCAGACTGGATACAGAACCGTTCTGGGAATCGGTTCCCAGGTCAAACAGTTTGACCATTTGGTTCAAACAGATGATCCATTCTGATTTAAAAAAAATAAATTAAAAAAATAAAATAAGTAGCCAAAAACCAATCCAGGTTGACAGTTTGACCACCCAGGTCAGCAAGTCACTGATCAAATCAACAGTTTTTGGCTAAAGAGCAGCTTTAGCGTGAAATGGAACCGGTTACCTGACTGATTCCCAGGTCAACCGGTCCATCCATCCGGTCCAGTCAGGTTTTCAAAACCATGCGACAAGCCCTCATTCAATACAAAAGCTGGCACTAATTTTTAATCCTTCCTGCGTTTTTGTTAATAGAAAATGAAGCGTTATATTCTGCTTCTACAAACAAATAGGATCTCCAAATAAATTTAGGGAGTTGATGGTAAATCTAACTTATTGCTACCATTTTTTTGGAGGCATTGAGATCTGGGGAAATAAAGGGACGGACACCGTACATCCATAGCTGCTCTAAGCATTTTCCTTGCTTGGCAGTAGTTGGCACTTGGCACCATTCATGTTAACAATTCATTATATAGACATCACTTGTCTCTTCAGTGTACATAGAAGAAAAAATATGAGAATGAAGAATGGATGCAGAATACAAATAAATAAATAAATAAATAAATAAATAAATAATAAAGATTAAAGACATTTTAAATGCATCTAAACAAGAGTTATTTCCAAAAAAATCCGTAAAGAATAGAATGCAAACCGTACAAAGATAAAATAAGATGGACCCACACATGGTGGACACTCAACTGAAAGGCAAACCAAAATCTGGAACCAGAGGGAGAACAACTTCAACTTTACAAACTCAACCATACCGACCTAAGGTTGGTGCTGCAAGAATATGATAAATTAACTAATGGTCAATCAAACATTAAGTTACAATCACTAATTATTACAAACTTATAATATACAAACAGGAATTAAGCTGTGTTATCGATTCAGGACCGTCTGTATTGCGCTCTGCTGAGCCTGTGTCAAATTCTGCAGTTCCAACGAAAAACAAGATATGCCATTTGTACTTCAGAAACCAGAAAATGTTCCAACGAATAATATCCCTCCTAGTTTACAGAAAGAAAAAAATCTCTCCCATACATATGCTTTGATTGTTGAGTGACAAACCTGGAAAAGATGATCGAATACCATTCTGTCACCGTTGGAGAACTTTATTACGAAATCCACAATAAAATTAGCCAGGTTAATCTGCAATACGGAAAATGCAAGAATTGAAGGGGGCAAACTTCAAATACTACATAATACCAAAATGAATGGTTAAAATTGGCTTGGCACATACCTCATTAATAGGGTCTGACCCACTTAGAAGGTCATCTTCATCATTGTCGTCTTGGCTCTTACGAACAAAAACAAGCTTGATTAGCAACAAAATTGCAGAATGTAGGAGACTAAATGAAGTCACTCACAGCTTACCTCATTAAAAATTTTTGCCATCCTGTCAAGATGTTCAATTTTGGGCTTGTTGAATGTTGTACTGGATGAATATAGCAAGTCTTGGATAGTGTCACCATTTGCATCTGTATCTTCTTCCCAGTCACTATCCTGCCATGATGTTTTGTTCCATGTTTCAAGTGCCATTCCTGAACGAGAAGCTCTATATAACAGAAATACTAAATGCACATTAACTACCTCATCATCACTAACAGAAACTTGCTCTTGGATCTCTATCAATACATCTGCCAACAAGGCAAGTATCTGTATTGCCAAAAAAGAACACATTGTAAGTATAACTGTTCCATATTGGTCTATTGACTCAGAACTTAAACAGACGAAGTCCAATAACTGATACGAGTAAGGAAATAAAGAAAACCTAAAAACCCACATTACCCCCAATTAGAGCATTGCCCACAGGAGTTGAATAAACAATCTCAACTAAAAATTGAAGCATCTAACGCAAAATGACACCTCATGTGGAGGAATTGAGGTATCATGGCTGAAGTCAGTTTTTGACTTGTATTAGTGCTCAGGTAATAGGTAGGAACTCCAATGGATACCCAAAACATCATAACAGTATGAGAAAAACAGTATTCAGATATCTTCTTAGATACCATTTAAATTAATGATAGGGAAAAAGATAAGCATTAAAAAGCACGGCAAGCTTGACAGTAACACTATGCTGGTACTTGTATCTCCTAGATGGGTCAACCGTCAACTCAATCCAACCTTTTGGAATGTTAAGGTCTGAGAAATGCAGCATAACCTTTCTTAAAGCAGTGATTTCTATTTCTAAGCACAAAAATAAATAAAATAAAACACACCATGCCCAGAACAATTGAAGAGAACCAGAATATACCTTTGCGGGAAGTGTCATCATAGTCCATTGATCTGGAGCTACTTTGGCTTTTGACCGAGTAACTATGCCTGCAGTTGACTGTACATGAAACGAAGCTAAGCTTCCTAGGGATTGTGTCCATCAGTAACTATGCAGATGAAGCCTTGAAAAAATTATCCATAGTGATGCAGATGGAGCTTATACAAACCTTAACAAGATGACCTTGGACAGAAATTTTTGACAGTTCAACATGCCTTGTGGAGAGCAGTAGGGCCAAAGCTGTTGTTGTCACTTTAATTTGATAGGCCCCTTGAATTTCCCCTGAATTCAATTAACATCTGGTTAGGTTAGAATTCAGTTTTATAAAAGCCGTTAGTTATGAGCATCTAACTTCTTTACTTACAAATAAAAAAACCAAGAGCATCTAATTTTGATAAATTCAGAAACAACTATGATAAGTTCATTAAGTTGCATGTGCAATAATGATTATTTCATGAGAAGCCATTACCTATGCTGGTCCCTGCTACTTATGGGCGTGGGTGGGGAGGATTTGGACTGGATATGGATCTAACCTTGGCATTTTTTGCGGGTGCAAAGTGGCTGTTCCCAGACTAAAATGTGTCTTTCACACTTGTCAGCCCAAGATTTTTCCATTGAACCAAATTATGGAATTGAATGAATTAGTGCAAACAAAAAACTCCGAAAGGAGAAATTGGAGATATACCTGTTCATGGGCCAGCTTGGGCTTGGCTTTTGCCAAAATTTAAATGGGCCCGGCCCGAAGCCCAAGCCCGACATACTGTAAAGTCAGGCCCGAAGCCCGGCCCATGAACAGGTCTAATTGGAGAACAAAGAAACAATTGTCTGAAGCATGGGTTTTAGCCCGTCATTCACCCAGTTGGTCAGACAGGTCAATCCATGTCCATTTTGCCCCTGAACCCCTGGCTTTTTTGCATGCAAAAAGAATGTTGCTGTTGAATTATTGAAACTTTAGACCCAATCAGTGGGTCACAAATTAGACAATTAACCACCCCCCTTATTGAAGAGCTTTCATCCAAATCCTAATATCCAATGTTTTAAAACTGATATCCATGTAAGTTTTTTTTTTTCTTTTTTTTTTTTTTTACATTTTCTTGTATTGTTAGCCATTTCCATCATTAAGTAAAAAAATTCTAATTTTAAAACTTATTTTTGTTAAATATGATGATGCCTGATTTTATTTTTAAAATTTTTACTGTATAATTAGTTAATGACATCATGGGCTGATCCATTTGACCCAGAAAATTGAACCACTGACCTGCCACCCAAAGGGAAAAGCAATACCATTTCAAGCTCAGCTTTTAAAATGGAGGTCTAAAGTGGCAATCCAATAGAAAACATGACTTTTGATAGAGCAGAATTGCAGGATATGATTCATTTAGCTGACCCCAAATATTTTTTATTAAAGTCACGTTTTGTGTGATGTGGTTAAAATATTAATTGTTCAAGACAAAATCTGTATGAATGATGCTCACCTTGTTGCTTTGTCCATTCTGACATTACATACACAAGAGCATTTTCATGACCTTTAGCCGGCAGAGTGATCAGCAAGTCAATGAACTGCTCAACATTTGGGCAACTTAGATGCACCTAGAGAAACAAATAGGCAACAAAAGATGGAAAATTTATCCAATCAAAAGAAAATATGAGAAGACCAATAACACTAATATAAGCAGTATACATGCCACCTTCATCATGGTAGAAAGGAAACTTTAATGTCTGACAGAAGGGGGGGGGTTGGAGTATTCAGATTCTACTCATGGACAAGTGGATAATTGTTCTAGTTAAGGTATTCGACTTTTTGAACCAATCACACACTGAAATTTTGCATGAGTTGGATTGGTTTTTGGTCAATGGGCTACCCCAATGCTTTGTGCTTGCTTAGGCCATGGGTACCGAAGCTTGCCTGAACACCGCTTATGAAACATATATAATACAGCACATGCATTTACATATAGATGACAGATGACACACTAGATACATATACTTCATGAATTTATGCGCTACATATGAAGTGTTAAACTTATATGTTTTATATAATGTTATTGTATTAGAAAAGAACTGTTAACATTATTTACTTTTCACACAGTTCACACTAAAAGCCCAGAAACCAACCAAGTTTAGCATTTAGGTTCGGTCTCTTGCAATGGAACATATTTCAGACCGAGGGCCAACCCTTAGTTTGCCTGAATTGAAGAGACACAACCAGCCCAAGCTGTATTCCTAGTTAGAGAGAAAGAATTGGATAGGGCTGCAGCTTGGGTGGGTTGAGCCATGTTCAGGGCCAACCCAAGCCAATCTATAAAAGCGAACCCTTGGGGCTTGGCCCAAGTTGAAGACCACCCTAACCAAAACCAAAACATTTTTTTACCTGTGTTAGCCATGCCTGGGTTGGGAATAATATATATATATATATATATATATATATATATTGTTACTAAAGGTTGATTGAACTTGGCTAAATGGTTGAAGGGTTGTTTTTTATATATAAGATTTAGGGTTCAAATCCTCTTACAAAAGCATTTTGACACCATATTTGTAAATTGCATCATTACATCACATTTTTTAATATGTCAATGAAGTCAATCCATACTTTTTTTAAGATTGAATAAAAATTTACTAAACAAAAAGAAGATACAAGAAAGGTGATAAACAATCACCTGAGGGAAAACAACAAGCACGGGAACACCACGCAAGAAAACCTCAAACCCCAACAAAACCAACCCAAACTACACCCAAGGACTTTTACAAACCAGAAAAAACATCGAGAATCAACATGGGAGTACTAAAGCAAAAACCCAACCCTAACACCACAGCTAACACTCACAGAAAACCCATCCCACAAAGGAATCCCAAGTCCCAAATACAAACTCTTCTTATCAACTTTTGAGAAACCTTCTTCTAGTTGTCTTCTATCTGCTCTTTTGGTTTTTTTGACGAGCTTTTTAGGCCCAATAGCCTCCTTTTAGTTGTGCAAAAAACTTAAGCTGGATCCATACTTTTTTTTAGGTATTACATATTATACATTACACGGGGATTAAGGGATAAGAACAGAGCAGTGTGCATGTGACGTCATCGGCAAGTCAAGCCATACTTGGGCTGGACCAAACTTGGCCTACATTCAATAGGCTTTGGGTCAAGCTCAGGGCTACCAAGGTGTCAACCTAAACCTAACCCAAGATTTTACAAGGCCCAGGCCAAATCTGAAGCCTGAAAATTTAATTTCAGGTCCTAAAAAAGCTCAGTTTGGGTTAGGCCTAGCTTAAGTTGCGCCTACAGTTTACCTAAGTTGCAGCTCTAGAATTGGGATATGACCCAGGTTACTACTGAAGACCTTGAAAGACGGCCAAATTACCAAATAGCAGAGTTCTACATTAAACATATAAATATATATACATTCATATGAAACCCTGGATTCAGTACCAGTATTGATCATTGCTAGTCCAGCCTGTCCAGTGCACAAATTCCTAGGCCTAGACCAAGATTTTCTGTGCAAGCGCGGCTTGCCTGGACCCTAAACTTCCATCAGGCCTCGTATAATATGAAATACAGCTTTTAGGACCAGAAAGTCTGGTTGCAACTGGGGCCCAACATGCAGGCCAGGCTGGGTCCAAGCAACAAAACTCCTTACCAGGTGTGTGGCCCAGGCTCCCAGACCTTTGGGCCCCAATGAAGCCAAAAGCCCTGTCAACCTAGCACAAGACCTCAGTTTTCTAGTGAATTCTTGGCAATCTAAGATTTGGCCTTTTTCTTCTCTTCTTCATGTCCTGCATCATTTTCACTTAGAGGCATATATGTCATAGAAGGTAATATGAGAAACTCAAGCAAATGCAAAGCAGTACAAGATTGCAAATGAAGAACTCAAGCCTCTCAGACAAAATGAAGACACGTAGAAACAAATTACCAATCTTGCAAAAATAACCAGCAACGAACTTTTCAAAGCTGCAATTTGACAAGATTGCATGCGCCTAACAAGAGCTGTAATGAGATCCCGGATATGTTGTGCCATTTGCAAAGGCAAATGCAAAATAAGTTGTAGAATGTAGCTACCAACAAATAGTGATCCAGAACTTTCCAAATCTGGGTCAAGAAGCCTGCTTGAAGATCACTCAACATTAGGAATGCAAACCCCAAGAATGAATGAGAAGCAAGCATAACCAAACAAATAAAATAAAATAGTTTTGCCAACACAAGTTAAGCTCCGGGTGCTTCGTTCAAGAAAAAACAATCCACCCATACTACCAAATCAAAACTTTCAGGTTATAATACTGATGTAAAGAAGAACAAATTACAAGATGACTCAACCAATTAATTAAGCACATCATAAACAATCATTAAAATATTTTTATGCCTATTGGTAAGTCAGTTACAGGATTCATACCTTTGAGAGGCATGGTACAGGTATATCTGGGAAATGGATACAAAATTTACAGTCTTTCTCCATACCATTAACAAAAAAAACTCTATTAATTAACAGCATAAGAAAGTATATGCAAGTCTATTGCTCCAAAGACAGGAAAAGTGGCAAAGTGAGCCATCATCAGTTCACCCTCCTAAAAAAAAGCAATAGCACTGTACAATTGATCCCTAACGCAAGTCAATCTCCATTCTTCAAGCCCTTCTAGCAACTATTTTTCATTGAGTTGCTATGGCCACAAACAGTATCCATTGGTCCAAATTCAGATTCAATCCAATTATGGTGATTCAAAATTCAATCAGTTTATAGTTGGATCATATATGGATCCACACACACAAACAAGTATAATTCAAAGTTGGATTGAATATTGTCTTTTTACTTAAGAGCCGCAGATTTTATTCTCATAAAAGTCATTTTCAAATTCATTTTATTAATATCAATGCCACTTCTAGTTTGCTTTATTAGTAATATATAAAATTTTGATAATATTTTACCTTAATTTATTAATGGTAGGCTGGATATGGCACTGAACAGAACGAAGTGGCAAAACAGGATTCATGTAGCTGCTCCCAAAACGCCCTGAGGTGTATGCCAGAGGCATTAACACCTTTAAGGTATGTATGATTTTAATTCAATCCATTTACAGCCCTAACAGTTACCCAACCTTTAAATGAATCCATCTAAACATATTCAGTCTAGAAGCTAAGGCCCTAGCCTCATTAATAAAGTCTCTCAACTCAAGGTCCATCACCCTCAAAGTCATCTAATTTCCGAACTATCACCACCCTAGAAAACCCCGACAACCTTACATATGTTAATGAATCAACTTTGGATAGAGGCATATATGATTCTAATTCTATCCATTTACAGCCCTAAGAGTTACCCAACCTTAAATGATTGAATCCATTTAAACATATTCAGCCTATAAGCTAAGGCCCTATCCTCATTAATAAGGTCTCTCAGCTCAAGGTCCATCACCCTCAAAGTCTTCTAATTTCTGAACTATCACCACCCTAGAAAATCCCCACAACCTCAATCTCTCAAGGACCAAGTAGAATATTAACCTAATTCCCTGCAACAATGCCATGATCTCTACTCTCAAGGAGTCACATATGCTAGGGTACCTTCAAAATTTTCTAAACGTATCTAGTTATTCTTGAAAACCTGGCACCAATCCCCTTTCAAACACACAGTTTAGAGTATTTGTTTTGACATTGAAGGTGAGGAATCTGGTTTTGTAAAGGGATTTTTTTATTGTGCCTCCAAGAATTTAAAATCAACATATTACAATTCTTGGGTAGCCTCAGCTGCCCCCATATTGTCCCTTCAAGGCTTCCTTCTCTTCTAAAAATTCTAAGATTTCTTTCCTCCCATATTGTCCAGATCACTGCTCCCCTCATACATCTCCAAAGTAACCTCCCTCTTCTCTTTGGCTATCTGAATGTAGAAGAGCCAAATAACCTGTCCATTCTATTTCGAGTGTTCCATCTGCAACCAAAAAATGACAAAAACCAATCCCAAATACAACAAGCAAAGGGGGTAGGAGATTAGAAGATGATAAACAGTTTCACCTTAGATTCACACAAGATACACCAATTTGGGGAAGGCACCAGCCTGGTCTCTTCCTTTGGAGCAAGTCACAAGTATTAATAGCACCATGGATCACATCCCAACCTAAAGCACCCACTTTTGGAGGGCGGGGGGGATAGGCCGACACCAAACTTCTTTAACTAGAAAAAGCAATGGAGATTGGGCAGAAGACCTAGAAGGATGACTAGCCCACAAATGAGTGCCTCCTTTACTATTATCAAGGAAAGCCTCCTCAAGGATTTGTAAAAGGTTTGAAACAAGGCCCAATTCTGTGTCTCTCACATTCCTACGATACCCAAATTCCACCCACACCCAAAAAGTCAGGGAGGGAATTAAAAACTCAAAAATTGGTCTTCCCCTGAAATATGAAAGGGAAAACAAATAAGGGAACAAATCCATTAAAGGAATTTCACCCACACATAAATCTTCTCAAAACCTAATTTTATTACCTGAATTGAGATCAAACCTGATGCGACCGAGAAAAAGTGGAAGAACCTTATGAACAACTTTCCACTTGGAAGCAACTAGATGCCCTACTAGAGACTCCAACATCCTAACCATTCTCAGAGAGCCCATGAATGTTGACCACCACCTTATACCACAGCTTGTTTGTTTCCCACAAGAATCTCCATAGTCATTTACCTAGTAGAGCCAAATTCTTTTCCTTCATTCTTCCTAATTCCAGGCCACCAAATTCCTTTCTTCTACTCACCACTTCCCACCTTACTAATTGGTCCTTTTCCACCCCAGGTTCCCACAAAAAAAAAAAAAAAAAACTCATAATTTTCTCAATCCCTTTCACAAAGGCTAAAGTGGACTTAATGAGTGTTATTGTGCCTCCCAAAGAAACATAGTTCTTTTTCCACACTGCCAATTTCTTTTCAAACCTCTCAACTACCAAATTCCAAAAAGTCAAACTCCTAGAGTTGGCACCAAGAGGAGTCCATAAATATTTAAGGGTTTACACCATTTTAGAATCCCTTTCTATTATAAGTTTGCTAATGTTCATTACCTATCACACCCCAATGCTTAAGGGCCCTGGATTTCAACCACTGCTTTGTCAAAGTTCAGCTTGAAAAAACCATTGAGAGGAGGGTTCCAAGATAGGACCGGGGCCTCCCTAATCAGGGCTGAGATGGCAATTGTTTTCCAACTTCTTTGCAAATCATCCAAACCTTGAAAGAGTTCCAAAGACTTCAGCTAGTGTACCACTTTGGTAAAAACCAACCCCATAAGAGCTTCCTTCTCTCTAAAAAGAATTCCTGAATTCCTTCCTCCCAAATAGTCTAGCTAATGGCAGCCCTTACAAACCTCCACCTCCCTCTTCTTTGGCCAACTGGAAAAGATTAAGGCAAACAAGCTTTGCACATTGGGGGGTGGGGAGGGGGGAGTCCACCTGCACCCAAACAAAGAAGAAAACCATTCTCAAATACCTTTAACAAGTAGCAGAAGATTAATAAGTGGTAGCAATTCTCACCATCAGCCTTACAAAGAATATACTGATGAGGGGATGAACACCTTTTAGATCTTTTCTTTGAAGAAAATCACAAGTGTTGATTCTTTCCAGGAAAGCCTCCCAACAAAAGCTCTCAACCCTTCATGGAATAGGTTTACCATTTACCCCAAACCTCTTTTGTAAGAAAAACCAAACCCCCAATACATTTCGTTGGGTCAAGCCTTTGAAAAAGGAAGCACAAGTGAATGAACCAGAGGGAGAAAAGGTCCAAATCCTTTTGTCAAGCTTAGTAGGATCCAGAAAATCCCCCATCAAGAATACCAACTAAAGTCAAAGTACTACTTAACTTTGTGTCCCTAATAGCCCTTCTGAATCCCAAAACCCATTCAAACCCAGTACTATAATTGGAAGGCATAAAAAAATGCATATATAAGCTCATTCTTATAGTTGGAAATAGCAAATAAGGATGGAAATTGATCCCTCAAAGGAAAATTCCCAAACCAGACTTGTTCCCAACTTAATTCGGTTATCAAAATGCAAATCATACCTGAACCAAGGCAAGAACAATGAAAGAATAGCTTGGATGGCTTTTCATAGGGAAGCTTTAGTAGTCTAGCCTGAATTGCAACATCCCATTCATTAGCCACAAGCCCATGATTGCTCAACACTACCTTCACCCACAACTTTTCATAGCTTCAACTAAAATATTTTAATCTACAAAATCATAGGCCTTTTCTAGATCCGATTTGCACAACACACATTCATTGGCAATAAGTACTTGATTCAAAATTTGTCCCTCTTGTATGAAAGCCCGTTGGAATTGTGAGATGATTGAAGTGAAGACCTTTTTTAGTCTAAGGAAAAGAACCTTGGCTAGAATCTTGTACGGACTGGTCACCAAACTAATCGGTTTAAAATCCTTTGGATGGAAAGTACTTGACTTTTTAGGGATCAAAGCAATGAAAGTTGCATTAACACCCTTGCTGATAATCTCCCTACGAAAAAACTCCTCATACAAAGTCCCCTTTTAACCACTCCCAATAGTCTTGGTAAAAAGCTTAAAGGCATAATAAAACCATTAAGGCTTGGTTCCTTAGAACAATCATAGAGAAAATTGCATTCTTTACCTCTTCTTCACCAAACCGTCCACCCAAAATTCTACTCAAATTACTATCCAATGTTGGCCATTCCAATCCTTCTAGCTTCTATCTCCCTGTCACCGGCTTCCTAAAGACTGATTTGAAATGATCCACAAAGGGCATTGCAATATCATTTTGTTGGGTAACTATTCCACCCTCCAAGTCTAACACCGAAATAAAATTTTTCCTTCTCCTACCATTTGCAAAGGCCTTTTAGACCATTACATTGAAATAAAATTTTTCCTTCTTCCATTTGCTATCCTATGGAAACATTTTGTATTTCCATCTCCTTTGATCCACCTCACACTTGATTTTTGCTTCCAAGATATCTCCTCTCTCAAGAGGGTAACCTCCAACTCTATTTTCTCCTTTACCATTGCTTCCTCCACATGTCTACTTGCATCATTGCATGTTTACTCAACTCTTCTATTTCTCCTTCACGTGTTATCCAACCAGCCATGTCAACAACAACTTCCACCTTCGACTTCCCCAACCAGAATGACATTTCCACTTCTAAGGCTACCCAATGCTTTAGAGCCCTTTGGCAGACAGGTAGAAAGACTGTGGAATGGCTTCAGGCTTAACCCTATTAAAATCTAATATGCTCTTGAATTCTGTTAGAATAAGGACTGTAGAAGTAAGAGAAAGATGAGAAGAAAAAGAAGGAGAAGAGAAGAAAATAGAGAAGGAGAAGAATTCTGGTTCGAACAAGAGAGAGTTATATTCTCTATAGTCGGCCAGGTTTAATTTATATGTTTTTATTCAAGAACAAAAACACTCCTTTGTCCCTACTTAAGTAAGGAACACAACTACTAATAGAACATTACACATCAGCAACTAACACATAAATATAAAGACTAAAGTACCCCTACACAGTAGACATTAACACTCCCCCTCAAGCTAGTGAGTATATATTATATAGTCCCAGCTTGTTACATATGTAGCCCACTCTCCCCCGACTCAACCCTTTGGTGAACAGATCTGCCCATTGGTTTCCTACGTTAACATACGCAGTATCTATCATTACACTCAGCACCTTCTCTCTCACAAAGTGACAGTCAACTTCTATATGCTTGGTTCTCTCATGAAACAACTTCTATATGCTTGGTTCTATATTCATTGGAGTGTCAATAGAATATCCCATCTCCTGTAGAAGATTTCTCAGCCACACTAATTCACAAGTAGTATGTGCTATAGCTCTATATTCTGTCTTTGCACTGCTTCTTGCTACAATTGTCTGTTTCTTACTTTTCCGTGTCACCAGATTATCCACAAGGAAAGTACAATAGCCTGTAGTGGATTTCCTGTCAGATATAGAGCCAGCTCAATTAGCATCAATATATCCCTCTATTTCAAGTTTTCCTCCACTTCTATATATCAAGCCACGACCAAGAGCCCCCTTTAAATAACTTATAATCTTTAAAACTGCATCCCAATGTGGAACCCGAGGTTTCTACATGAACTAACTTACCACACTAACCGCAAATGAGATATATGGCCGAGTAATAGTTAGATAATTTAGTTTACCCACCAGCCACCTGTACGGTCCAGGATCTTCAAACTCTTCACCCATATCACTGCTCAGCTTAATATTTGATTCCATAGGTGTTTCAGCTGGTTTGACACCTAACAATCTTGTTTCTTCCAACAAATCAAGAACATATTCCTTTGACACAAATTAATACCATGCTTAGACCTTGCTACTTTTACCCCGAGAAATACTTTAGTTTACCAAGGCCCCTTGTTTGAAAGTGTTCCTGCAAAAAGATCAACCTGGCACTGTTTCATACCAAACTTCTTTACCACCTCACTAAACCTACCAAACCACACATGGGGAGACTGTTTAAGTCCATAAATGGCCTTCTTTAATCTGCACGCCTTACCATCCTCCCCCTGAATAACAAAGTTCGGTGGTTGCTCCATATAGATTTCCTCAAGTAGATCACCATGTAAGAAAGCATTCTTGACGTCGAGCTGAAAGAGAGGCCAATCATACATAGCAGCTAGAGATATCACAACACGAATTGAACCAATCTTAGCAACCGGAGAGGTCTCTATGTAGTCAATACCATATGTTTGGGAGTACCCTTTGGCAATCAGTCTAGCCTTTAACCACTCTACACTACCATCAGGTAAATACTTAACAGTGTATACCCACTTACAACTGACAACCTACTTACTAGGAGGAAGTGTGGTGAGGTCTCATGTATGATTATGAGTTAGAGTAGAGAGTTCTTCCATTGCATGGCGCCGCCCTAAAGAGGCAAGAGCTTCCTAGACATCTGTAGGAACAACAATAGAGAATAACAATGAGATAAACTGGCAATGGGAAGCAGAAAGTTTAGTGAGAGAAACATAATTAGAAATAGGATAAATGGTGCAACTCGTTTACCTTTCCGCAAGGCAATGGGAAGATCAAGTTCAAAAACTGGGGTTGGGGCTGGTGTGGGAACAACTGTCAAGTCTGTCGACAATGATGGAGTTGTAAGAAGAGCCAATACATGATGGCGATGTGTATACACATGACGAATAGCTGGCCGTTCAACAAGAGGTGGCACCGGAGGCAAAGGCTTGGTTACAACTGGAACAAGTAGAATGGGATCCGCAAATGGAACTGGAAGAGGAAGCGGTGGTAAGGAAAAAAAAAACATCAACTGATCCCAAGAAAAACAGAGTGGACTCAAAGAAAATATCATCAACACACACAAAGGAACGTCGAGAACTAGGATTATAACACTTATACCCTTTCTGGGTCTGAGAATAGCCAAGGAAGATACACTTAATGGATTGTGCATCTAACTTGTCCCTTCCCGGTCCTAGATTATGAACAAAATAGACACACCCAAAAACCCGAAGAGAAAGGGGAAACGAAGACAAGGTAGGAAACAAAGTGGTGAAAGGAGAATGACCATCAAGGATGGACGTGGGCATCCGGTTAATCAGAAAGCAAAATGTAAGCACAACATAGTTGTCAAGGCTATGCCTAGGCGGGCGCCCTTGGAGGCTCGCCTCGCCCAATCACCTAGCAACTTTGTATAGTGTCTTATAAAATACTTTTATATTGTTACTTTTTTGAGATTATAATTATAAAATTAACATTATTAAACAAAATATTCGTTTTTTGTGTTTATAAATTATTATTTTTTTATTATTTTCTTATTTGTTAAGGCTTAATCAACACAAACATTGCTAACTACTGTATTGAACCCTCAAAGACTTCAGAATTTGAACCAATAAGTAAGGGAAAAACATAAAGTTGTCTAATCAGCACATTTCTTCCTCCATATCTTCTTCTTCTTCTTCTTCTTCTTCTTCTTCTTCTTCTTCCACCTTTTCTCTTCTTCTTTTCCTATAACAAAAATAGGAGTTCAATCCCCACATTTTTTGAATTTTCTTTTCTTTTTTCTTTTTCTTCTCATAAATATGTTTATTTTCTAGACATAAGCATGAAGTTTATAATTTTCTTATGAAAATTATGGATCGAGCAGTTTGGGTACATTCATCTGGTGCATAAGGGATCGAGCAGTTTCCAAAAGGTTTGAGTACATTCATCTGGTGCATAAGTTTATAATTTTCTAATCAGCCTCACCTTGGCGCCTTGAAAGCTATAAAGCACAACATCACTCCAAAAAAGTTTGGGTACATTCATCTGGTGCATAAGGGATCGAGCAGTTTCCAAAAGGTGACGATTCTTTCTCTCAACTACCCCATTTTGTTGTGGGGTGTAGGTACAGAAAGTCTGATGGATAATGTCATGTTGTTCCAAATACTCCTAAAATGGTGTATAAAATATTCACGGCCATTATCGGAACAAAGAATTTTAATGTGTACACCAAATTGGTTACAAATTTCAGCATAAAATTTTTGGAAAATGGTAAACAATTCACTCCTTACTTTCATTAGGTAAAGCCACATCATCCTTGAATAATCATCAACAAAAATAACAAAGTATCTATAACCATTGTATGACATTACTTTATTGGGACCCCAAACATCTGAATGAACTAAAGAA
Organism: Nelumbo lutea; assembly: GCF_056320005.1. Classification (NCBI taxonomy): domain Eukaryota; kingdom Viridiplantae; phylum Streptophyta; class Magnoliopsida; order Proteales; family Nelumbonaceae; genus Nelumbo; species Nelumbo lutea. The sequence goes on along the minus strand of NC_142686.1, from coordinate 20,877,459 downwards.
AAAGGACTCGACATACGATTATCAACCCTAGGACTAAAGGGAACACGATGATGTTTCCCCAACTGACATGACCAAATCGATAGTGCCACTAGGGAGGAGAGAGAGATGTCTGCTGAAAAGTTGTTAACGTACTTCCACCACCATTAAGATCATACAGTCCACCATCTTCATGCCCTCCACCAATCTTCATCCCGTCTTGAGATCCTGAAAAACACACAAATAAGGGTAAAAAGTGATAGAGCAATTAAGAGACTTGGTCAACTTACTAACAGACATAAGGTCAAAAGGAAATTTGGAGACATACAAAATTGAGGATAAAGATAAAGGATCCATGTTAACATTACCAACACCACAAATGGAGGATGTGGAACCATTAGCAAGGGTAACAGACTGTGATGTTGAGCATTGAGAGAGAGAGAACACACCTGGAGTCCTAGTCATGTAATCGGAGGCTCTAGAGTCAATAATCCAAGGATTGGGTTTGGATGCCAGACAAGCCATACCAGAGTGTGCAAGAGTGGTTGTATTCTGTTGAGATGTGGCCTGAACAAACCTCTCATACTCATCACAGGGAACACTCATCATCTCCTTCCCGGGAACATCTGTGGATATAGGGGGCATCTGATCAGCTGAATGGCTCTCCTATCTAGAGCCACTGTCACTAGTCACGGCATGATTGGCCCAAGTTGAAGGTGGACCATGCAAATCATAACAATAATTGATGGTATGTCCATCCATACCACAGTGTGTACATCTTCTCAGGCCAGAACTGCATCCTCTACCACGGACTCCCCCTAAATCTTAACCTCCAATACGGAAACCACCACGACTATACATAGGTCCACCACCACCACTACAACCATACACCGGTCCACTACTACCACTATAGCCAGATTGAGCTCTAGCTCCCTGAGCTCCACCTCTAACACCACGACCCCTTGATACTGCAAAGGCTGACCTATCAAAGACTAGAATTCTCGGTAGATCTAATAGAAATCCTACTAAGCTGAGCAAACACCTCTTCTAAGGAAGGAAGAGCCGATCCTCCTATTATCTGTGCCCACACTAGTTCATATTCAGACTTCAGCCCCACAAAAAATCTAGTCACATCTAGTTGTCTCTCTGCTATTGTTGAATTTTAACATCAAGAGGTGAGGGGGTGATACACATTCAGCTCATTGAGAAGGTTTCACATGCTAGCATAGTATTCCTCAAGACTCTGATTACCCTTTGGAATTCCTTTTCCGCTCTGCTACATACTCCTCCAAGTATAATTATCTTTCCAAACTGCCTGCTGACTTACATGCACTGCTCCGTCAAAAAACATTGAAACCAAAATGCTGCATCACCCACCAGCAGGACTTTCCCAAATCATCACCATAAGCTCCCGATAATACATCTCGTCCAACAGCAAAATTTTCATCTCCTCCTTGATAACACTCTATTTCCTTGCTTGAGAGAAACTGTCGTCCTCCATCTGACACCCCTTCTCTTTCTGCTGTATATTCTCAAAACTCTTTCTAGGGCAGTTTTTATAATAGTAGTACATATCAGTTACCTTTTCTCAGCAAAAAACTGAAACAAACAAACAAGGGTACTCATGTTGAAAAGTGAGGTATTTTTTTTACAGGAAGATGTGTGTGTTGTAGTTTCTAGGCAAAGCATAAGATTATTAACAGGCACATATATAACAAGGAAATTAAAGGGGCATGAATTAGTTTAGCAGGATGTTTTGAAAAAGTTAACAAAACAATCGATCCACAAAAGTACCTGGAAGCTGCCTCAAGTAGACTTCTCATTGTAGACCCTGGATCAACACCCCAGGAAAGCACTTCTTGTTTTGCTCCAGATACAAAAGTGGCCAAACATTCAGTAGCATTCTGTACTTGGGGTATGGTAGATGCCAAAATAAAATATAGAAAGGACATTAAAAAATCTAATTTAATTTTGATGAAAATTACTTAGCCAAAAGCAACAAAGAAATCTGTATATTTTAGTTTACCAAGAGGTACCTGCAACTCACTATGATCATCACTTTGAAGGACTATCCAGATAACTGAATTGAAGCAAACATCAAACACAGCTTTCACAATGTCAATAGGAGCATTCTGCAACATACCATCAGAAACCATTTAGTAAAATATATAATATGATGCTGCATAGTTATCAAATCATTTAAAAAGGTGCCCACCTAGGCCACAAGCTGACATCCTGGGCAACAAAAATTATAAGGAGAGCGCCTTATTGTAAATTTGTAATAATACCACTATGTGCGCATCTTAATACTTTATTAGAATATGTCTTGAAACACCCTATCATATATTATAAATGTTTATGTTTTCTTTTACAGTTTTACCATTGGAACATAAAGAAGGGCTTCAAAATGAGAGAAACAAAGAAGGGGAAACAAGAGGCCCCTTTTTTGATAGACAACAGAAATATTTTATTAAAATGATAAAGACAATATTACATCTGAAGCAGAAAACCCCTAAAGTGGGTAGTTAACTGTGGCCGACCACCAGACAACATACAAATACTAGCCCCTTTAACTTCCTTGATCACAAAACATTTGACCCCAATACATAAATAAACATCCCTATCCATTTCAAATTTACTATTGGGCCCAAAACATTTGTCCCCTACGTATCCCCAGTTTGGCTAGAGCATCAGACAATGAAGAAGAGGTCCCTTTTGTTCTTTCCCTTCTTGGCCACTTTTTTCCTTTACATTATTCATCTTTCTCTCCCGCTCACTAGTATTAGGGCTGTTCATAAAAAGGCCCAACCCGACCAAACCGACTAACCCGGACCGACCCAACCTGAGTTGGCCGGGTTTTCATCAGCACCGGTCAGTTTCGGGTTGGGCAAATTTATAAACCAAAATATCGGGTCGGTTTCGGTTTCCTTGTGTAAAAACCAAAACCAACCCGAAACCGAACCGAACTAATCTTCCTACTTAACTAGTCTTCTACTAGTTCGGTAGTTTCTAGTTTCCTACTTAACTAGTCTTCTACTAGAACTAGAACAGCCCTATCTTCTAGTTCCTACTTAACTAAATTGTATCTATCCTAGTTTCTATAGTCTTTTACACCAAATAGGCAACCCATTAGGCAATTACAATTAGAATTAGGTGTCCTCTTTTACCTAGATTAGAATTTAGAAAGTTTCTTTAAATATAAATGTTTCAGCCTTCTTTCTATAAAACAACTTGACTTTCTATTTTATCGTCTTATTGAATATTGATAACTTTTGTCTTTTGTCTTCTATCTTTTGTCTTATTGAATGTTGAATATTGATAAATTTTGTCTTCTATAAAACAGTTCTGTTTTTTGTCTTATTGAATACAAAAGTTTTTTGAGTGGAACAGGGGTTAGTAAGGTTGACACTGGACCAAAGGTGAGACAAGTTTCAGAAATAAGGTTTGACTACAGGAGCAAAACTGAAACCGACCGAAACCGACCCAACCCGAAACCGACCAGGTCGGATTTGCCTATCAGTGGGTCAATTTCGGTTTCCACCTCAGGTAACCCGACCAGGTCGGGTCGGTTGGGAAAACCCCAGTAAACCGACCCAACCCGACCCGTGTACAGCCCTAACTAGTATAAGAATATAGCCATCCTTAGTTGATAATATTCTTTTAATTGCTCTATTAAATGCTCTTCTATAATATTGTTTTTGAACTTAGGTTTGTCAAAATCTGTCCCCAAACAAAAAATTTACCTTCAGCAGCATAGTAACAAGATCCAAGGAGCCAGCTACTAATCCATTGGGTTGCTTCTGTGGCTTATTGATACAATAAAGGTGTGTAAGAGATCAAATTTTCTAAAACCAAGAATGTTCATACAAACTTTTCTATTTTAGGAAGTACTAAATGTACCTTATCTAGTATGGGTCCAATAGAAGGTAAAATCCGAGAAACAAGAGGATGAATACATCCAGGAGAATTCTTAATTGCCTGAACAGACACAGAAAGAAATCAGGATTACATTACCATAATGAACAAATAATACTTGAACAACGATAGCCTCATTATAGATATGAGTTTCATCTTGCTCATTTATTTCAGCTCAGTTTTCAGAAATTCAATTGAAAACATTGCATTTTTAGAATAACAAAATGTACGTCAGAATATGCTATAATAGATTCCACTATTGCACTTTGCAGTGTTACTTGAATGTAACAATGTGCATTTGTGCAGTTTTACAGCCTTTATAAAGGCAGCAGAAGAAGAGAGTTCCAACTGGTAGAATGAAATTGCTTTTACAGTCGATGCATTGGTTCAAACAGACTTTGTCAACATATAAGTCAAAGACCAGGGGAATAACAGACAACAGGACATCAAAATATGTTCAATATCCTGCATCTCAACCCAAGGTTAAACCATGTCTCCAAAGTTTCATGTCAATAGAGAGGAGGATTGTTCCTTACAAAGATTTTCCTCCTTATTTTTAAAATTCATTCAATGAACAAGCAGTCAAATGTTGAACAGGACCTTCAGGTATTGAGGAACAATACTGAGCACTTTCTTGCTGTTTACTCAGGACCAATAGAGGAAAGGGACTCTACAAGAGCAGAATTGTTGTTTTCCTCCAAGGATTAAAGTTGTGTAAGATGTTGAACCTGCATAATGTTGAGATAGGGAAGGTGACTCCAAAACAGTGATGGTATGGCTAAAAATGATTCTCTAGTAGGGACTTGGTTGTACCAGCATACCTTAAGACAAACAAAAGAACTTACAAGAGAGGTTGGAATTGCATGGTCTTGGACTAAGAGAGCTGCAAATGTGGTGCAGACACAGTGACAAGACAAGGGTCAACAGGGATCAACCATTTGTGGGGGTTTTGATGGAATACTCTTCATGTAAAAAAAGAAAAAAGGAAATATATGTCAAAAACGGGTTAAGTAAAATAAATTAGCCCAAATGTTGGAAACTTAGACACATATAAGTATCATTTTTTACCTGTACCACAATCTAATAAAAGTTTACAGTTACTGTTCGAAAAAGAAAAAGTTAAATGTTGAATAGTTGGCAAGAAATTTGGTAGAAGATAAAATAGAGCAAGAGGATCTGTGGTTTAAGCTGTTTTTTACTTGATCAGAAGGGGCAGGTGTACACAGCCTTACCCATGCAGATACATAAAGAATCTGTTTCCAGGATTTGAACCCTGGACACCTAGGTCGCAACAAGTAACCCAACTTATGCACCAAGGGTAAGAGTGGCAATATATCTAAGTGAAATTTTTGCACCTCTCATTTTATTGCACATATTATATAGAATGGAACAAAAGCGGGCAAACGTGTAATAAAGAAGGTTGATGCTTTTTTTTGGCATCAGTAAAGTTTTATGAATGATCCAAAGAAATTTAGATGGAAAAGGATCATTTCAGTCAGAATAGGAAACTTTGTATAATTCTTTTAGTAAAGATAACTATTTTTCTGCATTATGTACAGCCATGCTACAAGGCAATCTTCTTAAACATGTGACATTCTCATCCCCTTTTCTCTCTAAAATATCTCAGCAAGGTTTCTCTTCCTTAACAATGAAATTGTAATGCACAAGATTTTAAATTTCATCAAAATCCTTGAAACTCCAACTTTTAATTCCAATTTCAGAGGGAACCAGAACAAAATAGATGGGGAATATCATATCCTTTGATGTTGATCCTAGATGGAAATTGAACAAGAGAATTTTAAGAAAGCCGATGGGATTAGGAAAGTAAAGAGGTCAAATAAGTATGATACAGAAAAAATAGGAAAAAGAAGAAGAAATAGACTATACAAGATTCACCATTTAAGTTGTTATTTTCCTTGACACTTACTCTCCAAAATTGCACTGAAATTTCAGAGAATTTCAGCCTGAATCCAGGTTGAAACCCAGTTTTAAACTAAGATTCAAAACCTTCATTATGCAGCACAAGGAAAACTGGACAAAATCAAGTATACCATGAATCCAGATCAACATAAGAACATTCAAATATTACCTCCAGAACTTCAACAGCATCTATACTAATGAATGGATCTGAGATATGTTGTGCCCACATATTAAGAACGATAGGAGAAATAATGGATTCTATTGATATTGATGCCTCATGACCTACTGTAAAACCAAACAAGCAAATAATATTTAGAAACAACTACAAAAGAAATACTCATTTATTTGATATACTGAATGTGTAATATACATGCTGGCAAACAAAAAGAAAATTTCTGCAAATACTACACAGACCTGCCTTAACCGCTGCTTGAAGTGTCTCCAACACAAGGTGTAGGGTTTCATCAGATGCCTAAAAAGCCACAAATTCTTCAACCATTGAAGCTTACTTCAACCAACATTAACAAAAGAAGGCTTTACAGAGATACATTACATGCTTAAGAAGATCTGTTAGTGATGAAAGTAAACCCATTATATGGGGCTGCAACATTTCTTTGTTAGCTTCTGGTAAGAGCTGAGAAACAGCCCGACAAGCACCTACTTTTACAGGTGGAGGGCTGTCCAAAAAAGTAGCAATTTTACCATAAGTAGAGTGCATTCTTCTCTTCTAGATGGAGAAATACATAAGAATAAAACTTCTTACATGTCCAGACCAATTGCCTTAATAGCAGCAAAGAGGAATTGCTCAAGAACTCCCTGGCTAACCTGCATAATTCTAGGAAATATTAATTTGCTTGCAAATGATTGCACCCTAGCAAAGAAGGATAGAAAAATAGTCTAATATATACCATGGAAGTGAACTTGGCAACAGCTGAAAATACCCGTGCATGAAGAAAGGGATATTCATTTATACCTGCAAAGTGGATCAAACCACCCAATCAATTAAAGGAGATCATAAAGGCAATTGTGCACCAGCTAAAAAACAACAGCTACCTGTTCCAATATCTTCAGTTAAAATTTTCTCTAGTAGATTTCCTACAGCAAGCTCTTTTGATAAAGAATCCTGTGGTTTATTTTTAATCAGTACTCAATCCTACAAAGTTGATGGATAACAACAAATTTTATTATTTATGAGTATAATAAGGATGTAAAGATGAGGAGAATAGGAGACATGCTTCAAATACATTTTTGTAAGTTCATAGCAGTAAAGAACAAAATACAAGAACAAGTGAAAGTGAACAAAGTGAGCTGCAAGTGCCTCACTAGCCCCTCCTACATGGGACCAATTTTCTGGATATCATAATGCTGTCATAAATTGCAGAGAATCTTGAATCTATAAACTGGACAAAAAAGTAGAAACAGATATACTAAAAAATAGAGAAGTAAATAGATAGCTAATAATTTAGTGTCAGAATTAAATGGAAAAAATGTAACTACCACAGCTTAAAAATAAGCTAAAGTGGAAGGGAAATTGAGTTTAGATTTATAAAAAAACTAACAATGCAACCTTGAAATGGTTAACAATATAGAAGAAACTAACAAAGAGAGGTTTTAAGAGAATCTAAAGGAAAATAGCAAGGCCTTAAGATATTTGGCGGTGCAAAAAAAAGGTTCAGAATAATAATCAAGGCAAAACAAACATGTTATAAAGATTGGCAAAAGACTAAATCTGTATAAAATTTAAAATAAAAAAATATAAAGACACAAAAAAAAATAATTTAACTGAATCTAAATTCAAGGAATATGATGATTTCTATCAACAAACCAGGCACTAGAGGGGAAGAAAAAGGAATTCATAAACTTGCAAACAAGAGAGAAAGAAAAAGCAAAAAAAACTTTCAATGCATCAAAGTGAAGGATCAAAGAATGTTGATAAAAAGATTAGGAAATCAAGGAAAGATAGAAAAGCTATTTTGAAAATTTACTAATAAAAAGACTTAAAGATGATGCTACTGAGGGAAAAATTAATAACCCTAAAGTGTTTTCAACTCATCGTTAACCCGGATGGTCAAACTATTTGAACAATCAGCCTACCCTATTTCTAGGTCTGATTATCCTAAAACCTGGGATTTGACCAAAAACCACTGACTTGGTCAAAAACTCATTCGACCTACGTGGTTGAACCATTGACCAATTCGACCCAACCAGCAGGTTATGGGTTACACACTACATGTGAATGCAAATTTCTAGCGTCCATAACTTTGCGATCGGTTGTCCAATTAGGATGATCTTTATATTGATTTTGGGTATCTTTCCGAAATCTACGCGTTCAAAGTAGGTGCCTTGCCCCGCTATTTTTGCCAAAAAAACACTTTTTTGGCTTCAGATCCCAATTTTAGCTTTTTTATTTATAAAAAATTAAAAACTGAAATAAAAATATAAATTAGACCTAATATAAACCTATATATATATATATATATATATATATATATATATATATATATATATATATATATATTGCAAGTTGATACATTATTTAATTGATAAAATACATGTTTATACATATGTACACATATATTTATACATATATGCCTGCTTATATTTTATTTTAACTCGATGGATGTTACGGCCTAACCCAGACCCGAAGGCAAAAACAGTTTAACCTCCGGGTCAATTTTTTAAAATATTGACCTTGACATTACTAAAAGAAATAGGTACATTTTCTTATGTAATATATATATATATATATGATGTAAAAAATATATAAGGCTTGAGGGAACAGATTTGACAGCTGGCCCACTTCGCATAAACTTAACTTTTTAAATTATTCTGGTTATTGGGGGAGTTAAGCAACCACCCCACATATGAAGAGTGGGGAGGTTGCTCTAACATCCCTGCCCATAACTACATCCTCTATAAAAGGGAGAGAGGAGAGGAAAAAAGGGGCGGCAGATAGAGAAAAGAGAGAAGATAGAGAGAGAAAGGAGAGAAGAGAGAAAATAGAAGAGGGAACTGTAATTCTGCTGATTGAATAGGATAAATACACAGGTACAGATTTTATTTTCTTTTTTGATCTCTTATCTTCTATCCCTTTAAACTTTATCTACTCTCAATCCTTCTCTCTCTCTCTCTCTCTCTCTCTCTCTCTCTCTCTCTCTAGAGTTCTGTTGAACTCCAAGTCTTATCTCAATTGTTTTCTTATATATCCAGTGGATTCTATCCACTATCAAATCAACATAGTGGGGCCCACTATTAAAATATTCAAGTTTAAAATGTCAAAGTGGGCTATGCCCACTATAAAATCAACGTATTGGTCCCACTTGTCAATGGGGCCACTATTAAAATATTCAAGTTTAAAATGTCAAAGTGGGTTATGCCCACTATCAAATCAACATAGTTGATCCCACTTCTCAGCGGGGCCCACTGTTAAAATGTTCAAGTTTAAAATGTCAAAGTGGGTCATGCCCACTATCAAATCAACATAGTGGGTCCCAATGTTAAAATATTAAAGTGGGCCATGCCCACTACAAAATCAGTATAGTGGGCCCTACTTGTCAGCAAGGCCCAATGTTAAATTTAAGTGGGCCATGCCCACCATTAAATCAGCATAGTGGGTCCCATTTTTTACCAAAAATGCCAAAGAAAACGAAACAAAGATAACAAAGAAAATAAACAAAAATGCCATTGAACATGATGCAACATGGCACTAAACAGAATGGAACGGCAAAACAGGATTCGTGTAGCCAACACCATATAGTTGGGATGAGGCTTAGATGATGATGAACATGATATGACAGCCTTTTATAGGTAACCTGGTATCATAGTTGGCTTTACACTAGGGAGATCGACCACAAAAACTATTTTTTTTACTGAGAAAATTGATAGAAAAGTTTAGAGGGAAGAAGAAAGGCCCAAATTATATTCATTAGTCTAGAGAACCATATGGTAAAGTTCCTAGATAGATAATATGGTAGGTTTTGGGAAAAAAATGAGCAGAAAATGGACAAGTATGAAGCTTCAACAATCAATGTCAGAATACATGTGGGAGAGACAACAGAGTTTCCAATCACTATAGAACTTCACCAAGGCTTGGTACTTAGCTGTTATTTATTTGCACTATCATGGATGAATTGACTAAGAGGAGGTGCACCAAGAGCCTTATATGATAGAAGAATACTAGTTAGCCTAAAAGAAAAACTTTATAAACAGTTACAAAGCCAATAATGTTGTATAGGGCAAGTTTTGGACAGTAAAGAAATATCACATCCAAAAGATGATTTTGGCAAAACATGCAAATGTTGAGATGGATGAATGGGAAAACTAGATTGGATGGCATCCGAAACAAACTTATTGCAAGGGACCTAGGTGATATGGCCCCAATAGGTGATAAAACGAGAGTAGACTAAGATGGTTTGGTCACATGTAAAGAATATCATCTACACCACTAGCAAGAAGAAGGGATCTCTTAACATGCTTAAGGGGCTAGAAGAGCTAGAGGCAGACGAAAAAGGTAATGGGATCATGAGAAACAATTTAGCGGCTCATTGTTTAATATTGGATATGGGACTGAAAATAACAGAGTGGTATAACAGGATTCATGTAGCCAACCCACCCAATATTGTTGGTACAAGACATGAATGATATATGAGAAGTGATTTTACCCTATTCTTAATCCATACCTACCAATATATATGCTTACTACAATAAAGTTTACCAAATAAACACTAGAAGTTCCAGATGATATAATCAAAGATTCACTTGCAACTTGCAAGTCAGCTCATCCACATACTTGATAGTACAGTGCCTTTTTTTATCAATAACAATCAAATTTTATTAACATGATATGAAGAAGTTCATACATGTACAAAATCTCTTTTAGAGATAAGGAGTCTTATCTCTACCCTTTAAATTTCCTTTTACTTCTTTTCATAATTGTACCCAAAACATCTGTTCCCTTCACATACTATAGAGCTTTAACCAACATGGGATGGATAATGAACTCTAAGGTTTGTAAATTGGTCTAAAGTAACCTAAATAAATTGTGTTTGTCTATAGGATTTAAAAGAACAGCCCACTAAAAAAAAATAGAAGAAAAGGAATAATGAAGTAGAAAACAACATCTCGATTGGATTGATTCAAGTCATACGAATCATCTAAATCATAAGCTTCATGAATGAATTTGTAAAACAATAATAAGATATTTGCAGAAAATGATCAGGACATAAGATATGAACCAAAACCCTTGGGATTCACAGTTCTGTAGTGTTGTAATGCTTGGGTCTGAAACCAATCATGTTTGTATCCTTAAAGTTCTTTTCGAACAATGCAAGGTCCATGATTAGAGAACTGATGTACTTGCATATCCACTGAATTTTCACATTTGAATTCCACATGGAAAATGAGAACACAATATAATCTAAATTGTAACCGATCAAAAAAACCAAATTGCTGGAATTCTCAACAGCTACAAATACTGAAACAGTGGTACTAGTATAATGAACAAATCAGAGGATTAAGACGAGCAAGAAGATAACCACAATACCAGTAATAATGACAAAGAACAGACCTGTGCTTCGACCAATGGCTCTGAAATTGAAGACAAAGCAAAAATGGTGGCCTCCCTTATCTGCCAAAATGATTAGCTTTAATTTAAAACCGATTTCTTAAATTTAAATCAAGGCATACACCTTCATTTAAAACAAGTTCCTTCAAAAATTAGGATGCAACAGATATTCCTCATTTTAGAATAGCAATTCACTAACAATCCCTCAGAAGCAGGGGCAGAGCCAGGATGTTTAGGGGGCCAAAAGCTAATAAACATGCACTGGAGGAGCAAAAATATAAATGGGATATCAATGGGGCTGTGGGAAGTTTCAAGGCAGGGGGGGTTGGCTCCCATTCACCACCCCTTGGCTCCACCCCTGCTTGGAAAGAAGTAATGTTTGAACACTTCACTTAAGTTTTTATATATCACCACCACCACCAAACTAGTTATCTGACCAAACCGAAATCCAAATATCATTCACAGCCTTCAGATATTAATCACTTTTCTTGCAACATTCCGTTATCCTTCCAAGACATCAACCCTATACAAGTAGGAATTCAGAATATCCCTTGTTCTAAGGTTGGATACCAGTCTTAAAATCAAACATCAAACAAGAAAAGAGCTTTTCTTAGACATATCGATGCAAGTGGAAAAAATCAAACCCTTTCAGAATTTTTTTTTCCTTTCAGTAACAGTGCACAAAGGTTCCACATCAGAAAACAGCAAAGGCAGGTTGATTGGAACATTGGACAGAACCAGCTACAGGAAGGCTGAAATTACACATTGATGGGTGCAGCCTAGGCAACCCATCATCCAGGGCTTTTTATAATAAATAAAAATTTCATTAAGATAAAGCATTACAAAAGATTAGAGTGATGAGGTATCATCCAATACAACAAAAGACATATAAAAAGAAAATACAACCAACTTATCAACCTGAACCTCAATATTCTAACTCTAAAATAGACCAAAAATCAGATCCAAAACACTTTTATAAATTCTGGTAGGACCAAAATCCAATCCAGTAGCTTCGACTAAATGCCCATGTCAGGCTTCTCCTTGCATTTCGGTTTTCCTTCAAAGACTCTTCTGTTCATTCCCTTCCACACCTCCCAACACATTGCAAGGTACACCACTCAATAGAATCTTTGTCATCCTCTTCCCATTGAGAAACGGCCAAAGAGCAAAAATGTCTTTAGGAAACCAAGGTGGCCATAACTCCATATTCAAAAGCCAAAATAGGAATCCCCAAATAAAGTGCCCAACACGTTCTCCCATTCGGCTTCACAGAGCAAGCACCTATTAGCCATTTGATATCCTTTTTCTCTTCAATAATCTTAAGTATATTGTCAATTGCCACCAGCTAGACAAATGCTTCCACTTAGGGATATTGGATTACCCCAAACACCTTTGACTGAAGATCTATTCACCTGATTTCTTGCCATCATATCCACTGTATATGGGGTCAGCTACATGAATCCTGTTCCACCACTCTGATATATTTAAAACCATCATTGTTAAATTATTGATGCCTAAATCATTTCTTACTACTTCCACCCATGTCCTTTTTGGTCTACCCCTAGCTCTTTTAGCCCCTTCCACTTGTAAAAAATCACTTCGTCTAATTGGAGATGTCGGTGGTCATCTATGCACGTGACCGAACCATCTTAGCTTATTCTCTCCTAGGTCTCTTCCAACCTTAAAACCATACATTAACCCAGCCTCCACACTTGTATTTATTAATCTACTCAAAACCTCTACCACCAGCAAAAAAAAGCATAGGAGAAAGGGGGTCTCCTTGTCTTAAATGCCTGTATGAACTAAAGAATTTGTAGAGATTGTGTACTAATACTGAAAAAAATATTAATAAGATGCAAGTAAACATCCAACTTCTCAATTTCTCCATAGGGATATGCAAATGGATCAGATCGGATTCGAATCAGGGCATATCCAAATCCGATCCAATAAATTGTAGGTCTGATTCAACTGGATCACAGAAATATTGATTTGATCTCGAATCCGATAAGGATGTCAGATATCCAAATCTGATCGGATCCAGTCCGATTTATTTTTAAAAATTAATAATTTATTAAAAGAAAAAAATAAAACAATTTGAATACAGAAATAACAAAAAAATGCAAATATTTTTTCAACTATTTTCATCATACTAGTAAACATGTGCGTGCATTTGCACATGACAATATCTCCAAGACAACTATTTACAATTCATGGACAGTTTTTGAACAGTATAAATGGGCAATTTCTTAACTGTTATAAGTGGACAGTTTTTGAACAGTTATAAGTGGGCAGTTTCTTAACTGTCATAAATGGGCAGTTTTTTGAGTGAGAGTAAAGAACATATATGCCCTTTTTTATGCCCGTTGTATGTTGCTTAGATAAGGGGTAAAAATGACTAATGAAAAGTCCAGAAAATGGGGCTATTCGCTCTTTTTTTTTATGAATGATAATAAATTTATTAATTCAGAAAGAGATTTAGAGTGAGCTCATACAACATCCCAGGGAGAGGCGCAAGCTGCAGCCCCTCCTTGAATCTTACAAGTAAACTAGGAAAGAAAAGCAAGAATCACAACTGAGCCCAAAAAAATTCTTCCCTATTTACCCCTTGCTTAGCTAACACATCTGACAAAAGTATTTGTTGATCTCCCCATCCATTGCATAGCGACCAACATATTCCTTGTCAACCAACTAAATTTCTTCATTTCATTCTTGTAATGCCACATAGCCTCTTCAGGATTTTTCGACCAACCCACCACCACTTTGGAATCCCCCTTGATTGTTAGGTGTTGTACCCCAACTGGCTTGCAAATTGCACCCCTTGTACAGCAGCTAAAAGTTCTGCCCTAATGGAGTCCCCAATTCCCAAGGGATGTGAGTAGAGCAACAAAATCTCTCCCTTCTCAATTCTCAAAGCACCCCCCGTTCCAGATAATCCCGAATTACCCATGCTACTTCCATCAAGGTTCAACTTCAGTGAGCCTTTGGATGGAGGAGACCAGCTTGTAATTGATTTGTCCTTTAGGGATGAACACCTCGCTACTGCTGACCAATTTCTCCAAAGGTCATTAAAGGAGAATTGATGAAAGATTTCCAAGGTCTTCAGCCAAGGTATTGCCCTATTTAACACATAGTCTTTCGATTCCTGACTGCTCCTTTCCTTTTCTTGAAAAATTCTAATAATCCTTTCTTCCCAAAGAGTCCAAATCAAGGCAACACGAGCACATCTCCACATAATTCTCCCTATTTTTGTACGCCAATAAAAGGTAGAATGGTTGAAGAGCATGTGAACTTTTGCTGGTAGACCCAAACTACTCCCAAACAACAAAAGTAGCCAAGCCCAAAGGTATGCAGAAATGGTACAAGATATTAATAAGTGGTAACAATCCTCACCGTGAGCTTTACAAAGGATACACCAATTAGGAGAAATACAAAGGAAAGGTCTTCTCTTTTGTAGGTTATCTAGAGTGTTTACTTTCCCATGGAATGCTTCCCAACAAAACGCCATAATTTTTTAAGGAACTGGCCTACACCAAATTTCTTTTGACGGAAAGGGTTGGTGAGTAGAAAGTTGAGAGATGGACTTGAAGAAAAAAGCACAAGTGAAGGTTCCATTGGGTGTAGGAGTCCATACCCTCTTATCTGGCTTGGAGGAATCCAAACAAACCTGATTAAGACAGCCAAGCAAGACAGAAAGAAATTCAATTTCATCATCCCTAAGTCCTCTACGAAACCCAAAATCCCAAGTAGGATCCAAGGGTATTCCCAAAGGTGAGACAAATTTTGAGACCACCTCTTTTTTGTACAAAGAAACAGAAAATAGCGAAGGGAACAAATCCTTTAAAGGTGTGCCTCCTACCCAAATATCCTCCCAAAAATGAACAGTGCTGCCAGAACAAACTTCATACCTGATAAAATTGAGGAATTGAGGAAGGGTGTTGTGAATGGCCTTCCAAGGTCCTGCTAGGTTAGCTTGCCTTGATACACCAGCATCCCATCCATTCTCTGACCTCCCATGAATGCTTCCCACCACCTCATGCCACAATCTCTCTCTTTCCAATGGCCCTCGTCAATACCATTTCCCTAACAGAGCTTGATTTTTTCTAGTTACCCTCCCAAGTCCCAAACTCCCCTCTTCTTTACTTCTACACACAATTTCCCAATTAACCAAGTGATCCTTTTTTCTTGTCCCGACTCCCATAAGAAATCTCTCATCAACTTCACCAGTTTCCTAGCTTCCCTAACTGGTATCCTAAATACAGACAAAATAGGTAGGTAAGTTAGCCAAGGTAGCTCTTATTAGGGTAATTCTCCCTCCTAAAGAGACATAATTCCTCTTCCATGAGGCTAATCTCTTCTCAAACTTTTCTATCATTGGGGTCCAAAATCTACTCTCCCTACGATTTGCCCCTAAAGGAAGCCCTAAATATGACATAAGCCAAACAAAGGTGTAACACCCAAGACATTCCGCAATAGCCTCGTCCTCCCCTACCTCCAAATTTATACCCGCTATCCAGCTCTTTTCCAAATTTATTCTCAAAATAGAAATATTTTCAAATCCTTTGATTAGCTCCTTTAGGTTTGCTACCTTTTCGCTAAAACCTCCTTCATAAAAGATCATTAGATCATCTGCAAACTGAAGGTGGGTGACAGGGATTTGGTGTCTCCCTATTCTCCAACCCCTAAAGGCATCTTCACTGTCATCCTTAGTAATGGTCCTACTAATCACATCATCTACTAAGGTAAAAAGGAAGGGTGAGAATGGATCCCCTTGCCTGACACCCTTGCAAGCTGGAAAAAAGTCTCTCACCATACCATACCAGAATAGAGTAGTGACAAGTATTGATACACCCAAAAATCCAACTACACCACTTGTCCCTGAATCCACAGTTTCGCATAACCTCTAATAGAAACTCCTAGTCCACCAAATCATAGGCCTTTTCAAGATCCAATTTACAAATGAAACCTCTCTTCCTAGACCTTTTCATTTCCTCCACGCACTCATTCGCAATTAAGATCTGATATGTTATTTGTCGCCCTTGAATGAAAGCCCCCTGGGTTTAACTAATGATAGAAGGGAGGACTGTTTTGATCCTCAACAAGAGCACTTTAGCCAGAATTTTATAGATGCTTGTCACCAAACTAATAGACCTATAATCTTTTGGGTGGTTGGCATCATTCTTCTTAGGTATCAAGGCCAAAAGGGTGGCATTAATTCTAGGGCTTATAATGTGATTGTCTGCAAATTCCTTAAAGACTTCAACTAAATCCTCTTTTAACGCCTCCCAATAGTCTTGATAAAAACCCATTGTAAAGCCATCTGGACCTGGAGCCTTGGATCTATCCATTAGAAAGATAGCTTTCTTAATCTCTTCTTACTCGAAATCCCATTGCAGCCACCTTGCCACTCCGTCATCAATTCTTGGCCATTCCACCCCTTCCACAACTGCTCTCTCACTCAAAGGTCTTCTATAAATCGATTTGAAGTGGTCCACAAATTTTCTAGCTATGTCATCCTGGTTGGTAATCACCTCCTCTCCTATCTCTAGTTTGGTCACAAGATTCTTTCTTCGTCTCCTATTTGCCAAATCGTGGAAAAATCTATTGTTCTCATCGCCTTCCTTAATCCAATTGTGTTTAGATTTTAGTCTCCAATTGATTTCTTCCCTCTGTAAAACCTCTTCCAAATCCTTTTTCAATTGTCTCCTTAACACTCTGTCCTCCTCGATCAATCCATTTTGAGATTCCTTTACATCCAAGTTTTCTACTCGAGAGATTAGGCACAAATTTTGCTCCTCAATTCTACCAAAATGATTTCTATTCCACTCTTTTATTTTGGCTCTCAACCTTTTTAATTTCTTATGAAACTTGATCCCCTTCCATCTTACCCCCCTCTCCTCCTCACCCCACCATTCCTTCACTTTTTTCACAAAATCTAGATGGGTAAGCCACATATTTTCGAATCTAGAAGGTTTGGATCCCGTAGGAAAAAACTCAATACCTATCTGGATAAGACAGTGATCGGAGGTGACCCTGGGTAACGCTCTAGCAACCAAGTTTTCCAAACTATTCTCTCAGGCAAGGTTAAATAAGAACTTGTCCAACTTCGGACACAAAGGGGTTTCCTAAAGGTTGGACTAAGTGTAACTGGCTTGCAGCAAAGGTATTTCCTTCAATTCACATTCTTCAATAAAACCATTAAATTTCCACATGCTTGTTGTAATTACCTGTTGGGGGTTACTGGTTTCATCAGAAAATCTAATGACATTAAAATCCCCGCCCAGACACCAAGGGCCATCCCATAGCCCCTTGATTGCATATAGTTCCTCCCACATCTCATTCCTCTCTCTATAGGAATTAGTGCCATAAACATTGGTTAAGACCCATACACACCCATCCTCTACATTCTTACACTGAAACTGAGAATCTGCCTATCAATTCTTCCACTACTTCCACCACATCCTCCCTCCATAGTGTTACAAAATGGCCCCCGAGGCTCCCCAAGAAGGAGACGAGCTCCAACTTAAACCTCTAGACCTCCAAAAACTCCTCACCCATCTCCCATCTAATTCCATCATTTTGGATTCTTGTAACAGCACAATATCGGGTTTTTCCCTTCGGAGTAGGTCTTTGATCACCCTTCTCTTTCTTGCACTCACTAACCCTCTTACATTCCAGCTAATAATTTTCATCGAGACAAAATAGTAAAAAACCTATAAAAAGGCCATAATCTCCTCATTTTAGGCCCTTCCTCCTATCCCCTCTACCACTATATTCTAAATCTCCCTCAATGTCTGAGATTAGCCTTTCCACTTCAGATCTTTTTTTCTTCTTTGTTCCTTCCCCCCCCCCCCTTCCTAATACAACAATCATCCTCTTTCTTTTCTCCATCCTTTCCAGCCAATATCTGAGGAAGAATTTTACCCTGCTCACACTTATTTTGGCTACAGCATCTCTCCAAGAATCCTTCCTTTTTTTAGTTCCTCCATCATTGTACAGATCAACTCCCAAATTCTGTCTGCCTCCCCCTTACTACTTCCTTCCATCACCCTCTCTCCTCCTTCCACTATCACCCTCTCTCTTGCATCAGAACCTCCTGGATGGGAAGCTAGAATATCTGTTATAGGCATAGCAGACAAGTCAATACCTAAAATAGAATTGACACCCATACCTGGTAGGACAAGGGTAGGACTAGAATCACTAGAATTGAGTTGTTGACTGGCGACAAATGGTTTCAAGGCCTTTCCCCTTTTTGGACAAAGTTGTGAAGTAGACATAGTGAAAGAATCACTTCCTGACGACCTACCCACTTGGAAATCCTTTCTCTGTGTTTCTGACACTGGAATACCCACATCCATCCTCACGGCCGATTCTTGTCCCTCTCCACCAACATTCTGTAATTCATTAGACTCAGGGTCAGCTCCCTCGACGAAGGGAAAAGGAATTTTCACAGCTTTACGACCATTTTCTTTGCCATTTCTAGTCTTCCCACCACCTGCCTCAATCTCTTCCTCTAAAAACAATAGCTCTGTATGCAAACTTTCTATCAGAATCGTCACTTCAAGTATCTCAGGTTGTGCCTATCTGGTGAGAGACGGTTCGCCAAGTTGGATGGAACCCATTATAGAGAGCCTCAACACTAAGAGTCTTGAGATTTTGCGCCTGAATTGTTCGACTGAAAGGAGAGATTCGGGGTAGAAGAAGATAGACGTTTAATCTCGTCTATCAGCTCATCCCTCCTCCCAGTCACGTGCTTACTTAAAGGGTCCCTTGGCCCATCTGTCTTGTAATGGGCCTTGGGCTCAAAACTTGTAATATAAGAACCCAGCTTTAAAGCCTTTACTTGAGTTGCCTTCTCCGGCCCACCAGAAAAGGGATCCACTCGACTAGGCCCATTTTCTAAGTCTTTTCCTCCGACGTGACCTCTTAACAAACCATGCCCCGCTGTTTTAATGGTCGAACCAGCAACCCTCCTTGTTTGAGGTTGCTGGGTCAGCCCTCTCCCTTTAGACACTGGTATATTTTTGTCTATTTCCCCTAACACCACCTACGCAAAAGATCTGCCATTTATCATAGCCTTTTCTTGCTTTCTACAGGTTTTACCTTTCATCTGCCCCAAAGCTTTTTGGCTTCCCAGAATTTGTTGGCCCTTTTTAGTGAAACATTCCTTCCCATTTGAATTAACCAATCTCACAAGTCCACATAATGCTTCTTCCTCCTCCCCTCTCACCATACGAGCCTCCTTCCGCAACCCTTCTTCAATGGAGGATGCTAGCCACACAGAGACAAAACTCCCCTCTGTTCGTACCTCTACCTTTCATGGAATGTCTTCTGGCTTCACACCACTTAGC
Source organism: Nelumbo lutea (assembly GCF_056320005.1). Classification (NCBI taxonomy): domain Eukaryota; kingdom Viridiplantae; phylum Streptophyta; class Magnoliopsida; order Proteales; family Nelumbonaceae; genus Nelumbo; species Nelumbo lutea. The sequence continues at coordinate 20,857,737 of NC_142686.1, read as the reverse complement.
AAGATTGCTACTGAATAAAGATCACCCCAGAAAGTTCCTTTCAAGACTCCTCCACACAATACTGCCATAGACTCTGCTACTTCTTGTTTCCACAGATGAAATGGCAAGCCTATTACACGCACCACCATACCATCTTCGACAAATAAATCCTTGGAGTTGGATGTTGGTTTCCATTTAAAGACTGTGAATGATCCGAAATCAGCCTGAACATTGATAGCTGATATTTCCAATTCATTCTCTACTAGATCTAGGAGGGCTTTACAGTTGTCGAAGGGGTTACCATGAAGACACTCTTAAGCTTCAACCTAGTTGCCAGTAAGTCAGCTACCCTCCTCCTATCATTAACCTTTTCCTTGGCTTGTATCACAAACTTATTATCCCACTCTTCTCTCTCTAGACCTCCCACCATTCTGCATTGGCCTTTTGTTTTTGCCATGACCACTGGCCCTTGTTCTACCCTGTTGTTGCTGAGATATGCCTTCTCCTCCCTTATGGAGGCTTTTTTATCATTTGCTACTCTTTGAGCTAAAAACTCTTTGAGCAACCAGTCAACTTCCCCCCATCCTTGGTTCTGTTTTCCTGTTGGTAGACACACCAATTGCCTTCGTCCCTTACCAAAAAATTCAGCCAAAGCTATGAAGAAGCCTTTTCTATTCCTCTTACATTCAACAACATATCTTCTCCCTTCTAATGTACTAAAATCCTGCCAGTTTATCTGCTTACCTTTTGAACAAGCTCCAGCTATGAACTCTCGTAGCCACTCGATCACTTCTAATCCTTCCAGCAATATTGTACCCTTTTTCGCTTCCCTTACCTTCAGGCTTACCATCCCCTTGATTCTCATCTCTTCGAACAGGAAATTTTTTGCTCCTATCTTTAAGGATCTCCTCCACTGACCTGCCTGCACGAACTCCATTTCTCTAATCTCTTATGTTTGATGAGAGTTTCAATTTGTATAGAGTAAAATTACTTTATTCTTTTCAATCTAACCTGGAGATCTTTTTTATCCAGGTGGGTTTGTCCTCCATCAGTTGGCAAGAAACTTGGAAGACATACCTGCATCTAGAATCTGGAATCCTTCCTCCCCCTCAAAAGTTAATGCCCTGGTGTGGGCAGCAGCTTTAGACAGATGTTTGACCAAAGCTCACCTTCACAGCAGGCTTCCAACTCCATGATCAGAGGTATGTACTGTGTGGGCAAGGTGTTGAGGATAATGTAGAGAAACTGATGTGGGCCCCACAGCTGTGGGGCCACTCTGTCCATAGGGTAGAATGTACCTAGTCTATTTATTATGTTTTTCTGTTATTCTAGTTGTTATTTACTTTTCAATTTTATATTGTCAAGTGTTATGATGTAACACCAAGGGCAGATGTGTCCTTTCCTATAACTAGCATAACATATAAATATTAAGTTGAAGTGGCGGCGGCAGATGAGTTAGAATTTGTCCCTCCTTTCAGCAACTTGTGTTCTCTTGCTTCACTTCTATTCTCTCCTTTTCTCTCATCTTCTCTTCTGTTTTACAAACCTAAAACCTTTTAGGATTCAAGACTGATTACAGTCTTGATCTTCTACATGGTATCAAAGCCTATCTAGGGCTTCTCATGTGTATCTAGTCCAACCGACCACATGAGAACTAGCTAAGGCTGGAAGTCTTGAAGAAGTTTTTTGGTGGCTGAATCTTGGAGATTACCAGGAGAGGTTCGCAGCAGTTGAAGACTTGTCGCAGCCTGCAGAGAGTTGGTAATCAGGAAGAGGAAGCGAAGGTTAGGGTTCAGGTAACCCTAGAAGACAGCACACCGAAGGCAGGTAATCAGTAAGTAAGTTTGTTTCTTTACTGATTTTTAGAGATTGCAATCAGCCGAGATAGGTTGGACCTATCTAGAAAGAGGGGCCGAACTGTGTTCAAATTTGCTCTAGGGTTTGGCTTGCCGAACTGTGATTAAGTTTGTGTCTAGGGTTTGATTGTTGGGCCGAACCCTCCTCTTCAAAGGGAATTAGTTTTTAGGGTTTCACAGTGCCCTACGACAAGTCCCACTGGTGCGGACTGCTTGGAGAGTGCAGCTGAGCGCTTTAGTGGTTTCAGATCCTCAAACCTACAGTTGAAACCCTATTTTTGCTCTCACAGTAGTGGGCTCCACAGTAGTGATTTCAGATAACAGCATCTCAGATTGATAGGCGATTGATTTCAGATCAGTTTTGTGTTGGTATTCTTGATCGGATCAGACCAGTTTCAGATCACATCGGTTTTGTGTTGGTATTTCTGATCGGATTAGATCAGTTTCGGATCAGCTTTCAAACTTACTTCCTCGACTCTGTTTGAAAAGTAATTGTCTTTTCAGATCAGATCAGTTTCGGATCAGCTTTCAGCTTTCAGATCAATTCTTTTCTTGTAAGTCATTTACTCTTCTAAGAAAAGATAGGTTGAAGTGATCTTGCGGCAAGCCCTAGTGCTGGACTGAACCTTGTGATCTACCTAGAGCTGTCCTCAGGTCTATTGTTGGCATTGATCAGATTCTAGGGTTTCACATTAACCCTACTGCAAGTCTATCTATACAGTACTGATTAGATTATGCAACTGAATTGATCACTTTAAGGACTGATTAAAACCCTAATTCTGCAAAGGCATATCAAACCTCCTTCTAAGTTGTTTTTCAGAGTTTTTTGGGGTTCTCGAACTCCCTTAAAGGGGTTAGAGCTCTACGGACAGCCACTGTTGTGTTTGTTTGTTGGTTTCATATCAGAGTTATCCCAGTTGTGCACATACACTGTGAATACAAATCAGGCCTATACTGTTTTTTGGTTGTGATTGGTAGTCCAAGTGTAGTTTTAAGACTTGACCGAGATGGAGTTTAAAAATCAGGCAGAAGGCAGCTTTGGGAGCATCAGTTATGGTGTTGTTTCTAAGATGGGTTGTCAGCTTACAACCGTAAATTCAGGTACTCTAGCTTCAGCTCCAGGTACTACTGAACCTTGTTGGGTAATAGATTCAGGTGCATCCGACCACATGACTAGCTTGCATTCATTGTTTACCTCTTAGCATTTGTTATCTGGTAGGGATAGAGTATCTATTGCTGATGGCTCTCTGGTTCCTATTTCTGGGAAGGGGGACATTAAGTTATCAGATACGATCTCCTTGTCTTTTGTCTTACATGTTCTTAAGCTTGATACTAACCTCATTTCAGTCAGTAGTATTACCAAACACATGAACTGCTCAGTAACTTTCTTCCCTGACCGGTGTGTTTTTCAGGACCTAGAGATGAAAAAGGTGATTGGGATTGGCCGTGAGACGAATGGGATCTATCTGCTCGGGGAGAGTTCTCGTCAAGAATAGTCAGTGGGTAAGAGGTCACTTGTTTCCCAGAGTATGAGTTCGGTTATGCTTTGGCATAACCGATTGGGTCATTTGTCTTTTCGATCCTTAAAAAGTTTGTTTCCTACTTTGTTTGAGTCTGTTGAGTTGTCCCAGTTGCAATGTGAAAGCTGTGAGTTTGCTAAACATTGTAGAAACTCTTATTCATTGAGCAATAAAAGGAGTAACCGTCCTTTTGATCTCGTGCATACGGATGTTTGGGGGCCATATCACATTCCTTTTATGGGTGGGTACAGATATTTTTTGTTATTTGTTGATGAACATACCCGGTTTTCTTGGGTTTATCTTATGCGTTCACGAGATGAGGTTCTTGCCCTGACCCAAAACTTTCACCAAATGATCCTAACCCAGTTTGATGCCAAAATTAAAGTTCTTAGATCTGATAATGCAAAGGAGTACTTTGCCAAGTCATTGGCATCTTACCTTCTTACTCATGGGGTTATCCATCAGAGCTCTTGCCCTCATACACCTCAGCAAAATGGGGTTGTAGAAAGGAAGAATAGGCACATCTTGGAGGTGGCTAGAAGTCTTATGTTTACCTCCAATGTCCCTATTCGCTTCTGGGGTGATGCTATCCTCACGGCGGTCTATCTTATTAATCGGATTCCTTCCCGAGTTTTTGATTTGCGATCTCTTTTTTCCCTTCTATACCCACATGAGGAGTTGTTTTCTATTCCCCTTAAGACTTTCGGTTGTACATGCTTTGTTCAGCTTCTCGGACCCCATCACTCCAAGTTTGAACCCAAGGCCTCCAAATGCATTTTCCTTGGTTATGCACGAACTCAAAAGGGGTTTTGCTGCTATGATCCTGTCTCAGGGAGGAGGTTCGTCTCCATGGATGTCACTTTCTTTGAGGAGACACCCTATTATCCTCGGGTTTCTCCTCAGGGGGAGAGCAAGGAGAGTAGGGGTTTAGGTCCATGTCTTCAGGGGGAGAGCAGTGAGAGTGGGGTAGTTCCTTTACCTATTCCATTAGGTGATGGGAGCTGCAATGGTGAGGGTGGCAAGAGGGATCAGGAGTTGAGGGGGAGCTGCAATGGTGAGGGTGGTCAGAGGGATCAGGAGTTGAGGGTCTATCACAGGCGGTGCAAGTAGGTTGATCCCAATCATCAGCAGTCCTGGCCAGCTCCAATCTCATATGCGGCTCCAGGTCCAGGCATTAGTCCCAGGACCCACAGAGACTTCTTCTACTGTTGCCATTTCACCTCCTACATATGACCTTGATCTTCCGATTGCAGTCCGTAAAGAGAAACGACATTGTACCACATCTACAGCCCACTGTATTTCCCATTTTTTATCCTATGAGCGCCTATCACCTACCTACAGGTCCTACCTTAGTTCCATTTCCAATGTCCCTATTCCAAGAACAATGCAAGAGGCTCTATCAGTCCCGGAGTGGAGAGGTGCAATGCAAGTTGAAATGGATGCCCTGCTGAAAAATAATACCTGTGAGCTAGTTGACTTACCCAAAGGAAAGAAACCAGTTGGATGCAGATGGGTATTTACTGTAAAACACAATGCATATGGTTCCATTGAGAGGTACAAAGCTCGGCTAGTTGCAAAAGGGTTCACTCACACTTATGGTATAGATTACTTGGAGACGTTTGCCCCGGTAGCCAAGATGACCACCAATCGGGTTTTATTATCTCTTGCAACAAGACACATTTGGCCCTTATACCAAATGGATGTTAAAAATGTCTTCCTGAATGGGGACTTGCATGAAGAGATTTACATGCAGTTGCCCCCTGGATACTATGATATAGAGACAGGTAAGAAGGTCTGCCGACTCAATAAGGCATTGTATGGTTTGAAGCAGTCACCTAGAGCTTGGTTCGACAGATTCAGACTAGCTCTTGGGAAGTTCGGTTATGTATAGGCCGAGTCAGATCATACACTGTTCATCAAGAGGGTGGAGTCTTCACTGACACTACTTGCAGTATATGTTGATGATATTGTGGTGACAGGAAATGACAGCCATGAGATTAAGTCCCTCAAACAGCTCCTTCATCAAGAGTTTGAGGTGAAAGATCTGGGTCCACTATGGTATTTTTTGGGTATTGAGGTTGCTAGATCTAAACAAGGGATCTTTCTCTCACAGAGGAAATATGTTTTAGATCTGTTGGCTGAAACTGGAAAGCTGGGTGTCAAACCTGCAGATACACCCATTGAACAGAACCACAGGATTAGTGCAGAGAGTGGAAAGCTGCTTGAAGACAAAGTTATGTTCCAACGGTTAGTGGGAAAGCTCCTATATTTGTGCCTCACTCAGCCAGATATCAGTTATGCAGTTAGTGTTGTTAGTCAGTACATGCATTCTCCTAAAACCACGCACCTTCTAACAGCAGAAAGAATACTAGCATACTTGAACCGGGTAGAGGTATATTGTTCAAGAACAGTAACCACATGAAGGTGGAGGTCTATACGGATGTCGATTGGGCTGGGAGTTTTGATGACAGACGGTCTACCTCGGGATATTGTGCCCTTGTGGGAGGAAACCTTGTCTCCTGGAGAAGTAAGAGGCAGAGTGTTGTCTCTCGGTCGAGTGCTGAAGCAGAATACAGGTCCATGGCCAACGGAGTGGCTGAAATCCTATGGCTAAGATCTCTACTTGAGGAGTTGGGTATTGACTATGAGAAGCCTCTGATGCTGTATTGTGATAATCAAGCAGCTATTAATATAGCACATAATCCAGTACAGCATGACAAAACCAAACACATTGAAGTTGGCCGGCATTTTGTACGAGAGAGGGTCTCATCTCAAGAAGTATGCCTCCCTTACATCACTTCCAGTATGCAACTAGCAGATATCCTCACTAAAGCCATATCAAGAAAGAAGCTAGAAGCGGATCTATCCAAGTTGGGAATGATAAACATTTACTCCCAACTTGAGGGGGAGTGTAGAGAAACTGATGTGGGCCCCACACTCTGTCCGTAGGGTAGAATGTACCTAGTCTATTTGTTATGTTTTTATGTTATTCTAGTTGTTATTTACTTTTCAGTTTTATATTGTTAAGTGTTATGATGTAAACACCAAGGGCAGCTGTGTCCTTTCCTGTAACTAGCATAACATATAAATATTAAGTTGAAGTGGCGGCGGCAGATGAGTTAGAATCTGCCCCTCCTTTCAGCAACTTGTGTTCTCTTGCTTCACTTCTATTCTCTCATCTTCTCTTCTGTTTTACAAACCTAAAACCTTTTAGGATTCAAGACTGATTACAGTCTTGATCTTCTACAGATAACTGTCACCTGTTTCTTCACTGCCCTGTTTCGGTTAAAGTTTGGAACCATTATTTCTCTGCACTAGGCCTTGCATGGGTGATGCCTGGTTCGGTAGAGGAGTTGCTCTGGAGCTGGGGCTTAAAAGGGCTGCCAAAACTTGCTGCTGCTATTTGGAGATCCATTCCAGCTGCTGTGATCAGCACCACTTGGACTGAAAGGAACAAAAGGATATTTTACAATATTGCTAGAACTCAAGAGGATCTAATTTCGATTTCAGTTGGAAAATCAATCTCTTGGGTGTTGGCAACTAAAGGGATTCAGGCCTCACAGTAGTATAGATATATACATGTTTTTTATAAAAATAATAAATATAAAAATGCAATATAAATACTATATTTATAAATAAATAGCATATATATTATATTGGATCGGAATTCGGATTGGATAGGGGTGACCCAAATTCGATCTGATTGTTAATCTGGTCCTATTATCTGACCCGATCCAATCCGAAAATTTGAAATGGGGATATCTGAATCCGACAAAATAGGATCAGATTTTGCACCCCTATCTCTCCGCAACACCCATCCTAAACATCACATCTTTCAATAGCCCCCAATCTAAATGATCATAGGCCTTTTTCATATCAATTTCACATACCACTCCAACCACACCACTCATAATCCTTGCATCCACACACACACACACACACTTCCAATCAACACTCCATCTAATATTTGTCTTCTACAAAGGCCATTTGAATTGGACCCAAAATCAAATGCAACACCCTCTTCAATCTTGATGATAATACCTTTGCAATTATTTTAAATGGGCTAGAGATTAAGCCGATAGCTCTGAAATCCTTTATCCTACATGTCCCATCCACCTTGGCAATTAGATAAATAAATGTTCCATTAGCATTTTTCAATCTTCTGTTCTTCCCATACTTCCTTAAACATCTCCATCATTTTCCTCTTAATGACACCCCAATAGGCTTTAAAAAAAGATAAGTTGAACCCATCCAAGCTCAGCACCTTATCCCCCTTCACTGTTTTGACCACAGGCCCCGAATGTCTTGCTGACTTCCACCTCCATCTCTACCAGTCTCCACATCAATCTTTCTCCGAACTGTATGTGTCTCATCTACTTCCACTTCTTCAAGTTGGTCAATCTTCATCCAAGGTTTCAAAGTTGGTTTACATACAAGGATGGATGGATGGATATTAAAGTAGAAAAAGGTTGTAAAACATTAATATTGTGGATGAGAGCTTATCACAAGATTCCTTGTGTTTATGAACCATTAGTAAGGCAAGTGCAAGCTCTAGGGAACAATTTAAAAAGCTCACCAACTGGATGCCTTAGTAAAAGGTTTTAAAAGGCTAAAGGTGAAGTTAAGGAGAATGGATTTCAAAACAGAAAGACAGGTGTAAACCTCAAGGTGGTTTATGGCATAAGCCTCAAAGTATAAATATTACACTATTTATATTATGTATGCAGACACATATATACATATACGTATATAATTATTTCACTTTCATGTATATATAAATAGATTACATAATATATTATAACTTTTATGTATGTTAGTACAATTTATTTCTTTTTTAACCAATTTGCAAATTTTATTTTTGTAACACATAATCTTTTAATCTAAACCCCACATATTTGGTTTTTTATTTTGCACTTTGTTTTATGTTTAAATCTTCTCTACCTAAACTAAATGGTATACAAATAGATATAGAAATGGATATAAATACAGATATAGATACACAAACTGAATGTATTTGTAATTTCAAGAAGCAATTTTTTCTTTCATACCAAATTTATGCATTTACTTATTCATTACATATATATTTGGTTTAATATGAATCCCATGTTTTTTGAAATTTTGTCCTTTATTTTGCTTCATGCTTGCAGCATTTTTTACATAATTAAAATAATATATTTACTTAATTTGCATAAATTCCTGGTTTATCCATATCTCGAACTGAATTTATTTACAATTTTTTATCATTTTTGACACAATTTATCATTTCATAGTCAAATCATACCTTTACTTTTAATTACATGGATATCATTTTTAATATGATATTTTGAAAATATATTTTATATCTTTTTACATTTATAACCTTTTCAATCTAAAGAAAATAACACTTTTACTTATTAGATTTAATTTAGTCTATTTTTAAATATAAATTTCATTTTTAAATTTTTAAATAAATAATTTTCATCACACTCAACTTCCTTACTGAAACTAAATGGCTTCTAAGTTAGAGTGGGAAATGTGTTTGAAATATTTGTTCGATTTTTATTTTGTATCAATAATTTCTGTTTTATTTATTTTTATTTTATTCAAAGAAAAATTACAATTATCATTTTTAGTTTGTAGATTGGTGGATCCTGTTCTCACATGTCTTGGATAAATATATGAATGGAGATGCCATTCTTACATTTGGTACATTAACTCATTAAGACATAAAGTAACGAACTACTATTGCTATATTAAGTAATTGAAGAGCCAAGAAAATTTTTCTAGGAGTTGAGAGTAGACCTGTTCATGGGCCGGGTGGCCCAACGGGCCAGCCCCCGGACGGGCTTGAACATGTTTATAGGCCAGCAGGCTTAAACTCGGGCCAAAAAGCCCGACCCGCAATAAATTCGAGCCGGGCTCGGGTAATGTCAAAATAGCCCAGCCTGGCCCGACCTAAAATTAGACTTAAAATGAGTTATGTGATTATGTCCATTTGAATAAATCTTTTGATTTAAGAATGTAAAACTATGTTTTAAAACATAAAAGAAAAGGAAAAAAACCATCTTGTAGGCCTATTGTTCATGTAAATAGGAAAAAAAAAACATCTGAATTTTTTATTCTAATTTAAATAGGGAAAATTGTAATTTTTTTATTAGGTCAGGCTTCGGGATCGAACTCGAGCTTCGAGCTTTTTATCAGGGCCGGGCTCGAGCCCAAGTTATAGGCCCCGTTGGTCGGGCAAAGCTCGGGCTCGGGCCTAGTGTATTTCCATTAATGATGAGTAAAAGCCCGGACCGAGCCCGGCCTGGCCTAGCCCATGAACAGGTCTAGTTGAGAGAGATACCATAAAAGATCATTGAGTCGAGCCAAATAAACATTCTCTAAAGTTCAATATTATTTTGATCAGCAACACAGAAAAGATTTTTTTATTAAAAGGAAGAAAATTAAAAAAAGTTGTGCAGGTGACAACCCATTACAATAGAAAATCCCACTCTATTACAGGTGAGCCCAATACATTTGTTGTTTATGAACTCCTTGCTTAGTTAAGCCATCCGCCAATCCATTAGCTGATCTTCTTACCCAACTTACTATGATATTTAAATCCCTTGACAGCCTTTTGAATCGCTTGAGTTCATTCCTATATTGCCAAACCACCCCCCTCCTTTCTTCAACCACCCAATAACTATCTTTGAATCCCCTTCATCATCAACCTTGAAAATCCCATTCCCGAAATACTGCAGCCAAGAGTTCTGCCGACTGTGTCTCTTTGTTCAACCGGACCCAAATATAATCCACATGTGTTACCAGCCTCATCCCTTAGCACACCCAAGCTACTGCCATCAAAGTTCAACTTTATCCAGCCACCAATAGGGGGTACCCAATCCTCGAAGATTTTTTGTTTACTCAAGAGGGTATCCAATTCTCTAAAGTTCAGTATTTTAAAATAAAGTAATATACTTTTAATATTTTATCATAAATTAATATACGTTTTTTGAATTTTAATGTTATATGGATGAGATGCACTCCTTACCATTTTGAGGTGTGATGTGGTGAAGCAGGGTGTTGTGGATGGTAGGCAGATTACTCTCACTTTATGGAATGAAAATAGTTACTGTTATTTATTTATTAAATAAATTAACAGCGCACAATAGCAATTTTATCGTCCACTTGCCAAAAGAGTTTCCTCTCCCTCTCGAGTTCCCCAATAATGAGTCTCGTCTTCAAACTAGATAGTAGAAAAACACTGCCATGAAGCACCAATATTAGATCTAAAATTGAGAAGTGATAAATTTTCCACTTACTCTCCACCAGCCAGAAGAACCAGCCGCTTTTTCTTGTTGTGACTCACTAAACCGCTTTTGAGCAGCTCCTATTACAGCAGTAATTCCTTCTCCACCACAAGTGCCAACAACTTCTTCTAGTAACAGAGATCCTGAAAGTAACATTACATATGAAGGATGAGAAAGGTGATAAGATTGCATAGCCTTCTAAGAATCAAGAGTTGGAAATAATCAACACAAACTCTAAAAGATGGAAGATGCAGTTTAACAAACTAACTCTGTACTAAAAGATGAAATAACAAGCAAATTCAGCTAATTATGCAAGAAAATTCAAGCATGCCCAAGGTTAAGCAGAATATGCCATGCAATATTTTGAAAAAAAAAAAAAAGGATCCAAAATGAACCAGGAAGAGCCGTGGACCAATCACGACATCAACAACAAAAATAAGTTGACTGAAAAAATAGAAATTAAAAGATATAGAAAAGTATGTGAACCACTTGACAGTTCCCTTTTAGAACAATGTTTTAACCACAGTCCTACCACAATCCAGGCAATTCATATTTAGGAGCCAGCCACACTGGTCCAGTTAAACATCAATACAACATACCAAAAAAAAACTCATTTTTTGAATAATCACACACTCAAAATAAAGTTCGGATCCACTCCTCACAGAGCGCTCCTCACACCGACCTCACAGCACACCCCAGACATACATCAGGAACATCTCCCATACCTGTATGTTGTTATTCATGGGGAGATGTTCCCAATACACGGCTGATTTGTTCTATGAGGTCAGTGTGAGGAGCAGATCCGAACTCCTAAAAATACATTCATTCGCTTATGCTTTCAGATGCATCAATAGAAAAGGTATTATCTCAAACTCCCCTTAACTTCCCCACCTTTCTCTTAAATTTATCCCGACTTTTCCATGCATCCATAGGGTTTGTTCATTTGCTTTGAAGTCTGACATCTGAAAGTGTAATAATTACATTAAGAGGTACATTGGTATTGGTAAACTTTTCTTTCCTCTGAACTCTGAATGCAGAGAATGTTATTCTGAATTCTGAAAAAGTATCAAATATCCATTTTGACACCATATATGAGAGTTTTTATTTACCTTTTTGGGGTATAATTGGAAAACAAAAGGTTGTATGATTGCACTTTAAGAGATAAGAGATAATAGATAAGAGGAAACAAACAACAAATTTTCTCTTAGAGTTAAAAGATTCCTCTTAAGAGATAAGAGTTAAAAGGAAACGAATAGGCCCATAGACTCCCTTGTTAGACATTTTTCATTAGAACATAAACAGCATATGCAATATTATAATGATGCCCCTCTATTCAACTCTGTCCATTGAACCAAAATTTCAAAAATAGAATCATCCATTCACTCAAACTGAATCATTGGTGAGTTGTTAAATGAGTGAATATGAAACAAGGGGTAGAATTGAATTATAGAAATAAAATAGGGAAAATTTTTATAATATATAATTAATTAAGGGTAGAGCAATTGATTACCATTGATTAAATGAAACATGTATATGTTAAATTTAAAAAATGTCTGAGAGAGGGATCTCTAGATATATCAAACAGTTAGGTTAACTTTAAGAGAACGTTACAAGGGTGGAAGGAAGTTTTAGATAATAACCAATATATATATATTGCAAATACAATGACCAAAATAATCCAGAAATTGGATTGCAATTGCAATTGCAATGTTGGGTTAATACCTAAGGAAAGAAGTATTGAAATTCCTTCACCATTAAGCAATTTGCCATTATGAAATAGTGTCAGCAAATCAGCTATTCATTCATTATCCATTTATGTTAAAGATTTAGGGCCAACCCCGGTTGATGTTCCCCTTGTTCCACCAGTGACACACCATCCAAATGGCATATTAAAGGATTAAACAGCAAAAGTAAATTAGTTTGGATGTCTATTCCTTTGGCTGTTATGTGCTCCATATGGAAGGAACGAAGTAACAGAATCGTTGAGTATTGATCAAAAAGGAATCCCAAGTTAAGGAAGTTACCAGGAAGGCTATGGCATCAGGTCTATCTTAGGTATAGGTATCAAAGGAATTCAAAAATGTTCCCCCATCCCTCGTACTGTCCTTGCAAGCTAAGTTCTGATTCTTCCCGTCTTTTTGTTTGGTTTTTTGGTACTTATTGCTGATTGTAGAGTCTCTCACTATAACAGGAACTTTCTTGAAGTATAATGCATCTGATATTTCTATAATTATCAATAATATTTTGTTCAATAACTGAATTGGATTCATTAAATTTAAACCAAAGAAATACAAGAAAGAAGAAGGAAGAGATAAACTCTCTTATCTCTCCCAAAGCATCACAAATTTACAACAAACCATGATTGCATCAGGGTTTTCAATTATTTCTTGCATTGGGTGAAAAGAGAATAAGAAATGCCAATTGCTTTGCTGGTGTGTTGGCCAAACAAGGTGAAAGGAGATGCTAATCACAGAAGTACAAGTAGTCTCGGCCTCAGCTGACTAGCCAATACTTTGATAACCCTGGTAAGAACCAGGCAACATCTGATGACTAAAAAACTGCTTACCAGAAACACGACAACTATAAGTAACTTCATCCTCATCGGCAAGATACTGGTTAGCATCCAATGACCAAGTATGAGCCTACAAAATAATAACGTATGAACAAAATAAGACCGAAAAAAGAAAAACACAGCTAGAGAAAACTCAAGGTTGGGGAATATGAAAGGAAATAATATTTAAAAATCTTGTAAACTAGTAGAACACTTCATCTGACAGATGAGCAATTGCAGAGGTAAGCATCAAATTCATTTGCAGTTCTTGCAACAATGGTTATCAACTATGGGAATGTCCATGTCTATAAATTATGGGAGAAAATTAAAATAACCATCTACAATTGGATGGTCATGGATGCATATTGCAAACACAAGCACTACACATGTTTCTCCAATTATTTGCCATTTTTGTCCTAACTGCCTTAGTAAAATTGGAACAACTTATGAAACCAACTTGTCATGCTCCCTTTCTTTCTTTTCTTTTTCTTTTGCCTTTCAGAAAGGACTGTAGTTCTGGATCACTATTAGCACTCAGTAGCAGACATTCAAAGAAGTTTCTGTAGTTTCTATAGTCCTCTTTTGATTCATGGGGCATTAAGTCAGAAGGTAGTATTTTCTGTACAGTTACTAAATATGGATCTATTGTAACTGTTTTTGAACACTCCTTGACAGACAAAGGCTCTGTTTGTTTGCTCTTAAGCTTTAATGATGAAGAGCAACCATACATTTTAAGAGCAATTAAGAGCATTCAGTTGCATTTTTCATTCAGCCTTAAATGTATTAGTCCATACGGGACGGTACCATAATTACTCTTTTTGTTTTCCAAAAATACTCTCACATCCTCCTTTCACACTTAAAGGCCCCACATGGAACAATTTTATTATCAAAATATCTCCTTTATTATCAAAAAAAGTATAATAATAGTAGAAATAACAAAATATCATAAACAATAATAAAACAATAGATAACTTTTAATTAACATTTAACTATTTATTAAATGCTTAATTATTCAATTATTTTTTAATAGTTAATCGCTAATAACTATTACTTTATTAAGTATTTGTTTAATTACAATTGCTATATAATTATAATTACTTTTACTTAGTTTTATTAACTATCTAATTATGACTTCTAAATATGTATTTATTTCAATATTCTTTTTTTTTTGGAATGGGTAAAGTAATATTTATTGAGAAGAAATTACACACAGGAGGCTGAGATGAGTCCCAGAAAAGGCTGGCTGACTGATCAAATCAGCAATTACACATTCCACCAGGAACTAGAAAGAAAAACAGCTGGCACATTACAATTTCTGAAATCCTCAGACACAGACACCCAAGACATCAGTTTGCCCACTGTTTTCTGAATTAACTCTTCCGGACTTAAAGCCTTGTTACAGAAAATCCTTTTATTCCTCTCAGACTAGATGGACCACAACAAAGCAATTGGAATTGTCTTCCAAACAGTCTTCTTTTTCTTGCTCAAATCCATGAGCTTCCAACAACACAACAGCTCCTTAACTGACCTCGGCATAACCCAACTTAAATTCATGGAGCTGAGGAAATGGCTACACAGCTGAGCAGAAAACGGGCAGTGGATGCACAAATGGTCAGTGGATTCAGCACTACTCCCACACATACTGCAAGACAGGTCCAAAATATGAATGCCCCTTCTCACTAGGTTAGCTCTAGTAAGACATTTATTAAGAGATATAGTCCAAACTAGGAAGTTCGATTTAGTTGGACTGGTGGGATTCCACACTTGACGGTCAGGGAAATCAGGAATACCCCTACTACAGAGGTTAGAAACCAGAAACTTGACAGAGAACACACCATCTGAGTGCCACTTCCACTGCCACTTATCCTCTGAACTGTAATCCAGCTCTTGGTTCTGAAGACAGGTCAACAGACTCAAAACCTCATCCACCTCCCAATCAAAAAGGTTCCTTCTAAATGAAGGAGACCAAAGAGCTGAAGCGCCAGATACACTATAGCACTTTGCAACTAAAGCCTCTTGATCCGAAGCACATTGGAAGAGGAGAGGGAAGGAACCAGAAAGGGGTTCATCTGAGCACCAAGAGTCCTTCCAGAATTTGGTCCTGATAGCATTGCCAACTTTAATTGAGACCCCAGCAACCAGAGCTGAAAAATTCATCATTATCCCTTTCCACAAAGAGTTACCCCAGTTGGGAGGAGGGTCCCTCGTTCTCCAATTACCCCAATCCACACCATATTTGCTAGCAATGAAAAATCTCCACCAGGCATCATTTTCTGTTGCAAATCTCCAAATCCACTTGCAGAGGAGAGCAGAATTAAAAGATTTCAACTTCCTTATGCCTAACCCCCCTTCATCTCCGGGGATGCAAACTTGCTCCCAACTCACCAAATGCACTTCTTTCTCCTCTCAACTTCTCCAAAGAAAACTCCTTTGAAGTTTTTCAAGCTGATTTGCAACATTGTTTGGAATAAAGAAAAGAGACAGGAAATAGGTGGGTAAATTGGAGAGAGTACTCTTAATCAGAGTCACCCTACCCCCAAAAGAAAGGTATTTTGCCTTCCAAGAAGCTAGCTTTCTTTCCATTCTCTCAATTATTGAGTCCCAAATTGCAAAAGAACCACCACACACCCCACAAGGAGCCCCAAATATTTGACTGGAAGGGACTCAATCTGACAAGCTAATATACCAACACAATCTGCTAAGTTGGAAACCTAGCCCACTAGGATAATTTGGCTCTTGTTCCAATTAACTTTTAGACCAATAATCACTTCAAACCAAGATAAGATCCCAAGGATTAATTACACCTATGAAGGGGAGGCATCCACAAAGCATAATGTATCATCTGCAAATTGGAGACTATTCACCTTCTCTCCCCCTGGAGCAATTGCAAAACCTTCCCACTCACCGGAAACTACAGCCTTCTTACAAAATAAGGTGAGGATCTCCATTACACATATAAAGAGTAGAGGAGACAGGGGATTACCCTGTCTAAGACCCCTGGAACTATCAAAGAAGCCTATGGATTGTCCATTAACCAAAGCTGAGAACTTTGGAGAGGTGGTACAAACTTTAACCCAATTCCTCCATTTCTACCCAAAATTCATCTGTTGTAACACAAGATCAACACATCTCCAATTGACATGATCATAGGCCTTTTTAATATCAAGTTTGCAAATCAGCCCTTGGGAACCTTCTTTTTTCCTATAATGAATGAGCTCATTGGCAATGAGTACAGAGTCCAGCATCTACCTACCAGGAACAAAAGCACTTTGGTTATTTGAGATGACACTACCAAGAACCCCTTTCATTCTCTCAGCAAGAACTTTAGCTAAGACTTTGTAGAAGCTATGCAAAAGACCAATCGGCCTGAAATCCTTAATATTCACTGCACCTTCAATCTTTGGAATGAGGGTTATAAAGGTAGTATTCAAACTCCTCTACAAAGAACCCCTCTCATAGAAGTCCTGGAAAACATTCAAAATGTCTTGTCTCACCACATCCCAAGATTTAATATAGAAAAGGTTTGTAAGACCATCAGGCCCTGGAGACTTCTCATCAGCCAACAACTTGATTGTTGCTTTTATTTCCTCCTCTGTGAAGGGTCTTTCACTAAGAGATGATTGCACATCACTCAACTGATTAAAAGGAAGGGACCTAGGAAAAGGTCTGAAGAACCAAGACTCCTTGTACAACTTTTTATAAAAAATGGTAGCCACCGACTTCATATCTGCCTTAGAGACACCCACCCTGCCCTCTCCCTCCAACCTGATAATTACAGAGGCTCTAGCTCTTGCATTTGCCATTTTGTAAAAAAAGTGTATATTCCTATCCCCCTCTTTCAACCATGCCACTTTAACTCTTTGCCTCCATTTGATTTCTTCCAACACTGCCAATTTATCAAACTTCATCTTTGCCTGAGATCTTTTTAGTCTATGCTCCTCAGAAATAGGACCCAACTCCTCTACTGAACCAATTTCCTTTATGGTACTCAGAAGAGCATTCTTTTTAGTAATATAAACTCATTTTTCTCCAATTTCCAAATCTTTAATCTTGCTTTGATGGCCCCCAATTTTTTTGCCAGAATAAAAGAACTGGTACCCAATATCTGCAGATCATCCCCATATAGACTTCAACATATTAATTAATTGTTTCTTTTAAAAGTTTAATACCAATTATTTAATTATCTAATTATATAAGTATTTTTTAAGTATTATTTAATTATAATTATTTTTGTTTTCTTATATTATTAATATACTTATTATTTAATTACCTATTTAATTATTTTATTATCTGGTAATGATTATTTTATTATTTATTCAAAATTTAATAACTAATGTTTACTTACTTTTATTAATTTTTCTTAAATAACTATTTACTTAAAATTACTATTAATGCATTTATTAAAATAATTATGTCATTATTTATTTTAAATATCCAATAATGATTATTTAACTATAAAACCATTATTTAATATTTATCTAATAATATCATTAATTAATTAATTGTTTCTAAATAATTAAAATATTTATTATTTCAGTTAATAAAATCCTTATTAAAAGAAGCAATTAATTGAAATACCTATTTTAATTAATTAATTATTAAATGCTCTGTAATTTAAAACTTATTTAAATATTTATCAATTCCATATTTATTAATCATTTTGTACTCATTTAATTAACTGTTAATTGATTTATTAATTAATTAAACAAACTTCTCCATATTCAATGTTTATTAACCACTACTTGAATCTATTTGGAGTAAGTACCTTCCAGCCAAGGTCATCAGCTGAGTTGTTCTCTTCCTGATCAAAGATCAATGGAAGAAGAAAAGCAAGAATAGTAGGGAGTTGTACTCCTTTCGCTGTGCTGGGTTATTTGGAATGAGTGGAACAGGAGTTTGTTTGAAGACAAGTCCAAAAGTATTGAGGTGCTAGTGGCTTTAGTTGGGCATTATGTCTCGTATTGGGCTCTGGTGCTCCTTGAGTTTGAACAGATTGGCATATCAGATTTGGGGGAGAACTTTTGGAATGTGCTTGAATTTCAGATTTAACGGTCACTAGTTTGTATTTTTTTTATCATTAGATGCTTTGTATTGATGAGGTGCCATCTTGTCACCTCTTACTTTGTAGCCTTTTTCCTTATTAATAAATTTTATTTTATTACTCTTCAAAAAAAAAGCTTTATTAGATAATGAGAAAACCATATGTGCAAAATGTTCAGCACCCCCTTTCAATTTTCCGTATATACAATTGTTGCCACTTTTTTGCCCAAAAGAAATGATCCCTTGTTGCCACTTTGCTTGGTCAAAGTGTCTACCAAGCTGTTAGCCTACCTGTTAATCCAAATGCATGTGGCCTTCAGCTCCCATGTCAAAAACCTGATATCTTTCATTATATAACAATGCTACCACATACATTGAATGTTGCTTCTAATCCACCACATACCACCTTAGACTCCCTTTCCTCTTTTATGTCGCAAAGACATACTTCTCCCTATCCTTAAGCCTTGTAGTACAGTCATTAGTTCTGCCTTCAATGAATTGCCTACACCAATCAACACAGAAAATTGCAATGGTATTCCCTCTAACATCTCTAAAAGCCCCTCCTATTCCTGACAGTCCAGGATTTTTGAAGCTGCACCCATCAAAGTTCAATTTCAGCTGCCTTGTCCTTGGTGGCTTCTCCTATCGGTTGATCACCCAATTTCATCCTCTAATGTCACCTATTGAAAATGGAGCAAACAATTCCTTGGATTTTGCCCAGCATCCAACCATCACTGTTATACTTTCAACAACAACCTCTTTAATTGTTGATCCCTCTTTGAAGATCCTTTTGTTTCTTTCCTCCCATGTTGACGATAAAATAACCTCCCTACTGCATCTCTAAAAGTCTTTTCCCTCTTGGCATGATTTGATTACTTGAAAATTAGTATCAAACAGCCCAGCTACATTTGAGGAATCCATCTGCATCCAAAAAGAGAAATAAACCATACCAAAATGCTATTCACAAAAAGCACATGAGATCACTGTTTTGAAAACTGGACCAGACTGGATGGTCAGACCATTCAACCCGGGAACCGGTCATGGCTCCAGGTTCAGTTTTGGACTGGACCACTTTTTTACAAAAAAAAAAAAAAAGTATTGAATTAGTCAAACAACCACCAACCCGGGCAGTCGAACCACTAAACTATTCAACCCCACGGCAGTTCGCGGGTCATATTTTGTGGTATATAGGGCATCAAACAGGTTTCCAAAACCCAGATCCGACCTGATGTGCCTCATTACCTTGTATTTATTTAATTCTGATGGTATTTCTCATTATTTAAAAATATTTTATGGTACATTTACAGAATTTATAAATATTTTATGTTTTTATTTTATTTATGACATCACAGGTCAAACCACTCGACCTGGATGGTTGAACCACTGACCCAAAAAATGGTGGCCAAAGAGGTTCTATTTCCAGGTCAGTTTTCAAAACCTTGCATGAGATACGTAAATGGTGAGTGGACTCTCCACAAGCAAAACAAAACAAAAATGGGAGGAGATGAACCAACCTGGTCTCTTTTGAAGACTTTCACGTTAGTGTTAATTTTCAAGTGGAAGACACTCCCAGCAAAAACCCCTATCTTAGGGAGAACTAGCCAACTCTAAATCTCTTTCACTAGAAAGGCTATGAAGAAGAAGAAGAAAAGACTTGAAGAAGAAACAAAAAAGAACGCACAAGAAAAGAAAATAAAAGAGGGGTCAACAGTTCAAATACTGGCATCCAATCTAGAAGGCTCAAGCCTCAAGGAAAACATAATCCAATGACTTGAGTAGTGCTATGACATCAGGAGTTTCAAAATTCCTATTCCCCAAAGTCCTAGATTATCCCACTAGGAGAGAAAAGGAATTTGATTAAGATTCATGATGATGATGATGATGATGACGCATCATACATGAATTAACTAAACATATTCAGGAATCAGGAAGAGGTACCATGGTGCTTATTGTTTGCTGATCACAGTGTATTAATTGATGAAACTAATGAAGAATTAAATGCAAAATTTGGTCTATGGACAAATACCTTAAAGACAAGAGGTTTTAAAATAATAAGATTAAAATAGCAATCATCCTAATGCTATGTAAAATTAATAAGAATAGGAGGCAAATCAGAATACACTTAGGATTAGAGACCAACAGATAACTCAATATGACCTCTTCCGTTACCTTGGTTCGATAATTCATAACAAGGGGGAGATTGAGGAGGATGCTGCCCAAAGAATTAGAGTAGGATGAGCAAAGTGGAGTTAAAATGAAATTTTTATTAATGGTTTTAAGGCCAGAAATGTTGTATGGAGCAGAATGTTGAGCAGTCAAGAAACAGCACATCCAAAAACTTTAGTGTGGCAGAAATGTGTATGTTGAGAAGGATATGTGGAAAAGCTAGAAAGGATAGGATTAAAAATGAAGTCATCTGAAGGAACCTAGGAATAGCTCCAATGCGTAATAAAATGAGAAAAATTAGACTAAGATGGTTTAGTCATGTGCATAGAAGATCATCTACAGTCCTAGTGATACACCTCCTTCCCGATTGACTTTTGAATTGGCTAGCTCCTTAAAAAAGCTTTTTAAAAGGCCCAAGTTTCTCACCCTCTCCTTCACCCCCATCCTCACAAAAAAAAGAAGGAATGATCTCATCTGACTTGTTGAATAATTCAGCCACAATCAATTAAAGAATAAATGGCATCTACTGTTAAAAGAAGAAAAATGGTACCATCACTCTTTCACTCCCTACCCTCCAAGCCCAAAATTAACCCACATTGTTTACCCTTGAAATTAGGTAATCATCTATAAGGGTGAAAAAAAGGGGATAGGGGTCCCCTTGCCTCAGCAGTTGGTTCAGAGTGGCTATATGCAATATGCCAAGGCTGATAGTCTCCAATTTTGTGGCATAGAATGGTTCACTAACATAGGCATCCTTAGAAAGACAAACTTTCGCACACATTATGCAAAGTTAAAATGGTTTACAAACTAGAAGTTAGAAATACCTGTTGCTCTGTTATCTGCAAAAATGGAATAGTATAATATACCAACTCTTTGACATTCCTCATGATGACCTTCAAAATTTCAAGACAACATTACATACAGTAAAAAAGTAACCATGAGAACTGAAAAATGTGGGGGAAAACAGGAGACTGAAATATATTGATTGAAGGATAAACCAGAGCTTACCTTCACCAATTTAGAGCTACCCACAATGGTCAACAAAAACTCAAATAACTGCAAATTAATGAAATAATGGAAAGCATAAGAAAGTAGAAATAGAAAATAAAAGATTGCTGGAATCTACAGAATTGATATTGAATCAAGATATTAGAATAAGCACCAATAACTTAAAAGGGAAAATTACCAACTTGTAGTGCATATGTTATATTACAATTAAAATGATAAATAAATAGAAATGAAGAATGAGCAAGGTATGATGTGAACATGAAGTAGGCAACAGTTGCTGAGTGCATTTTGTGTAATAATTGCCAAATGTTGGAATATCCCTCCTAGGTTCCAACCACCTAGTGCAGTCTAAGCTAGGAGGCTGCCTACCAAGCAAAATGGTAATTGTTTTCCTTGTGCAAACGAAGAAAACAATTTACCCATCAGATTTTTCAGAAACAACAACACTTGGGATCAGGAGAACAATAACCCATTAAGACCTTAAATTCATCCAAAGAGATATACTTATCAACAGAGGATAAATAGCAAGACCAACTTATTCAACAAATAATAAGTTGGTTGCATTTGGTAGCATGGAGCAAACTTCTAACTGCTAAAATTTTGCTTTCTAGTGGCTGGGGGTTCATTTGGTGGCACGTCCAAATCCACCATCTGACTTCCAATAATCCATCAAAATAATCTATGACAGAAGCACCCCCAAACATGGTAGGAGGTTGTTAAACATCTTTAAGACAGATGCCCCACAACAATTTTCTAATTGTATCTTGTGTGCCACATATTATGACCATAGAATTTTTCTTATTCTATCTCTAGTTGTTTCCAAAATATATTCTATTTTCAATAATGGTTATCAAATTATAACTACAATGTTTTTCCTTTGTTTTCTTACTTCATCAGAGAATCCCTCCGGTGTTTTAAAAGGACAAGGGCCATTTTGTGCCCGAGGTGCAAGGCAAGGTGTACACCTTTCTGAACCAAGGCACAAAAATGCAAAAAAAAAAACAAAAAAAAAGCTAACATTTTCAAAAAAAAAACGCAAAATATTAAAAATATTAAATGCATTATTAACTAATGATATAAACTTAAATTTTAAAATTAAATGTTTAAAAACAACTATTATCACAAATTAAAATACATAAACATAACATGTAAAGCATATTTAAAATGAAAATTAAAAAAAAAAATCAAGCATAACATATAAAACATATCCAAGCATGTAACCTCTTAACCTATTATTTTTTTCCCAATTGCATTACTTTAAATAGCTAATGTGATGTTAAACATTATGCATTCATGATTCTATGAATTGCCTTGATACCAAACCCCTCAAGGCAAGCCCAAACAAGTCCATATCAGGGTCTTAAATTCTTAATCCCTATAAAAAAAAGGTTTCATACTTTTAAGTGTCTTAAAAATATCTTTTATTATGATGAATGAATGAACAACATTAACAAATATGGGAATATTTTTGAAGCTTCAGCTTGATCAGGGACCGGGGATGGAGCCCCTGGCCTAGCTTCTAAGCACAAAAAAACAGAAAAAAAGTGCACAGATTTTCAAAAGGTGTGCACCTGAGCTTAAGCGCAAGGCAGACCAAGTTGTGCCTTTTGAAAGTGTTGCACCTGGGACCTAGCTGAGGTGCATACCCTAAAATGTGCCTCACCTGTGCACCTAGGCATGCCTTAGGCACGCCTTTTAAATCACGGAATCCTTCAACTTATTTTCCATTCTATTTTTTAGTTGAAAGACAGAAATTTTTGTAGATGTTTCTTGAATGTTATTATAGATGTTTCTTGGATGTATTATCCAGTATAGATCCATTAACATGGAACACCCATTTTTATGTACTTTAATAAGGAAATTTTTCATTAAAAAGAAAAAGAAATACAAAAGAAAAGTGATAAGATATCACCCGACAGAAAGGCACAACCAAAAACCCCTACAAAGATAAAAACAAACCCAGAACACAACCAAAGCCACATATAGACAAAAGCCAAACTCTACCAGAGTTTGGATTTGCATAAATTGTTAAAATGTGTTAACATTTTCTTATGTACTTGAATTTGCATAAATCATGGTTTTGAAAACCAGACCGGAAACGGAACCGCTTTGGCCACTGGTTCCTGGGTCAAAAGGTCCAACCATCTAGTTCAAACCGAGGTTGGACGGTTTTGGGGTCCAAAACCAGGCCCAGACCTATGGTCGTTCCCAGGTCAACCAGTCCGGTCCGGTTTTCACAACCATGGCATAAATTGTTAAAATGTGTTAACATTTTCTTATGCACTTGGATCCTATTTTTCATCCTTGATCACCTAAAGCCCCTCTTTCAACCCACAAAGCCCAGTTCAATTATCAGAAACACACACACACAAACAAAGCCAACCACCAGATCTTAAATTGATAGGACCCACACCCCATCTTACATATATAACTATTGCCTCAAGACACAACCAAGCAATCATTAGACAACTACCTTAAGTGCATCACTATGAAAGTCAACATCAAAATTTTGCAAAATAAATTATTAAAATTGTTGCAAATGACACACTGAATTGGAAATTAAAAACTTAAGTTCTGTATATGTCCATGCAATACTGTCAGGATCTATATGTTGGCATGCCAATCAAGGTGCCCAAGGTGATAAGTATCAGGCCCTTCACACTTTGGTTTGGCAATGGTGCATGATGACATATCCAGTTAAAATAGCATGTGATACAAAAATCAATACCTGGATGACAAAGGACTCAAGGCTTTTTTCTGAACCGTCTGAATCATATCTTCCCAAATAGGGATCATCCAAACCTTGAATTGATGATTGCTCGTAGACTTTTAGAGATGACACAAATGTCTGCCACAGAGGTGTCACTATAACTGCAACAAAATGGATTTGCACTGGGTCTGTATATGACAACCTAAAAATCCCAACAAGCAGATAAAGTAAAACATGGGCTTTTTTTCTTTTTGGCATACCAGAAAACTCTGATTCTGTAAGGCTCGGGAAATTCTGAACAAACTGATTCAAACATTTCAACACCTGGAAGTTGAAATTTCATGATATCAGACTTTCATCAGCAGAGTGTTTATACTCTTTAGCAAAATAATAATATTAAGTTTCTACAGACCAAAAAAAAAACGATTTACCTCCATCCTGATGCTCCAATCATCAGGATCCTCAGACTGTACAGGAGGTTGTAGTATAATGGCGAATTGTTCCATCCATGATCTAAGCATCGGCAGCATCAATGCACTGGTTTCACTCTGAACAAATAGATCCTACCTCAGATATTTCATTAAAGAATAACCAAATCAAACCAAATACCAGAATTCACATGATACCTTATACATGCCACTCATCACCCCCAGCATGGAAGTACATGAGTGAACTATTGAAAGTGCCTTCATGCGCAAAGGCTTGTCATATACCTAGAAACAAAGTATACATAAGTTAAGAAAATAAACAAGGTAAAATAAGCCAAAATACAGATTGGTATCTTCTAATGTTTGAGGAAAAAACATCTTGTACGATAGGAAAGCAAATCATAGATTAACATGGACTGAGGTGGCTCTCATGCAAAGGAAATTCCTAAAGAGATGCAAGAGGCTTGATGTTATCACAATTCAGTTCAAGGTTCAAAATATTGTTACGTATCGGCCGATACATATAGTATCGTGTCATGGCCTTCCCAATACGCCCCCTACAGGGGGTGTTTCGGGTCAGACCATGGTTCAGAGGGTAGCCGGGCCTTAAACTGACCCCTCAAAACAATATTTGAAAAAAAATAAAAAAAATGCACCGATACAGGCCGATATGCCAGTAAGGTGTATCGGCCTGTATTGATACTTTGAACCTTGGTTCAGTTCATGAAATTCTCAATGAACTTTTAACATAAAAAAGGGAAAAATAATAACATATAAATTAAAATCAATAACAATTAATAGAATTTGTTTAACTCAGCATTCACCCAAAAAGAATCCATCATATTTCTTTTTAACAGAAGATAGAAAAAATATCAGTATCTTGCAACAGTTTTTTAATACAATCTAAAGTTTCTGCCTCTTTTGTTACTAGGGGAAAAATAGATGAACAAAAAGAAAGAATATTATATACCCAACAAAAAAATCAAAACCAAGTATAGTTATTATAGCCCCAATATACACAACACAGTCCCTTATGCTTCTTTTTACTATGTTAGTATATATAGGCTATAGCATCCTTCATTGGATTAATCTACCTCTTGGATCCAAATTGGGCTTCTAGCTTCATTTGATTGGTAGAAGTAGAATTAACTTCTAATCTAGTGAGAATAAATGTTTCCTTAGCCTCTGGTCTGTAGGCTTGTTGGCTTCGCTTCCTCTGCTTTAGAATATGCCTATGCCTATGTTTTTGGGCCTATGGAAGCTTAGCAATGTTTCCATTCCCTTGCCCCCTGTAAAACCACTAACTAAATAATATTCATAATGCCCTTTTGCTAATAGCCTAATAGGAACTCCCTTATGCTGCTCAGATAGGACCCTATCAAATGAGCCCCTTCAATCTTTGGAAAAGCACTTTCACTTATGATCTAAGTTCCTAAGGTCTGGTTTGTTTGCAGTGCAATTTCATTTGCACTGATGCAAAAGTATGGAAAATTAGGAATGCAAATTCTGATTTACTTTTGTTTTAGTTTTTGCCTTATTTTATTTGTTGGGAATGCAGATGCAATAAAACAAAACCTGAAGCAAAGTAAGGTAAGACCCATAGCAAAAGGGAACCAGACATTGCACTCTTATGCATTTGTACTAGTGCAAATGAAAATGCTCTGCAAATAAATGAAACCTAAATCTTAGGTTATATGTGTCTATGTATAGAGAGAGGGAGGGAGGGAGGGTGGAAGAAGGAGAGGGAAATAACCTGGGGAGATGATACAATCGAATGCAAGCATGGGAACAGAACAGGCACTAATGTTGGTACTACAGTATCATCCAAATCACCAGAGAGAAGAGCCAAGCACCTTAGACCTCCATTCACTGTAAAAAAAAATAATAATAATAATGACTCAATAAGCAAAAAAAAAAATGAAATTGCTCTAAAACAATTTTAAAAAGATAAAACCAAATAGCACAATTTCTTCAAGAAATAACCAATTGGAATTTTGAGCCAAGTTATTTTCAGATAAACTGGCGATGAATTTTCAGTCCCTGCAAATGCCATGCACGGTTCTAAACTTTTTGAATATGACATACAATTAATAGAACCCTAGCCAAGAATTTACCTCCATGCATTTTGGTCTGGTCACCAATCAACTTCAAGAGGAATGGCAATAAGTCAGGCCAATCCTCCGGCCAATCATAGTGAGCAATGGATGCTACAGCCATTCCAACTGCTGTACAGATTTTTCCATGAGGATCATCCAACGACAAGATAAGAAGCTGGCGTATAACTGCCTGGCATTGTTATGTTGACTGAATAAGTTATGGCACAACAGAAACAATAATGAAGAAATGAAAGTAGCAACTGGAAAAGAATCAGTGATCTATAACATTTGCATCTAGTTACCAAGAAACAATCTCGTAGTCTAAATGATAGTGTTGAAAAGTGATTAATGAAGAAAAACATGGGCATTAATCAGAGAGGGAAACAAACAAGCAGAGGCATACTTACAAACCTTGCATAAAGGAAAAGGCTCTCAGTAGAAGGTTATAATATAAAAATCTAATGTAAGTATAGAATGACAAAAATCATAGGTCGATAGATTTCAAACATATTAATTAGAGATGAATCCTAAAATATCTGGTGGACCTTTTCTTCCCTTGAGACAACCGGATGCTCAAAGGTCTCTTCACCTTCCTGCCAATGTTTTTTTATGAATTGCTTCAGAAGGACTGCAGCTAGGTGAAAATATGTTAAGCGTAAAACAACATATGTTGTTCATGTCCTCATATGAACTCTTGCAATTTCTAATATAATAGGGAAATTTAAAACACACACACACACAATAAAAATATGATTAAGATGTGGCAAAAGGATATCTGGCGTAATCCCAACGGAAGCTCCTTGTTTACAGCTACCTTGGATAAAGCACCTCCAAAACCTGCAGAAAACAATTAGCAACTCACCAATTAGTACTAGTATTAGTTACCATGCCACCCTACCGCATCTTTTGAGAAGGAAATTGCAACCATAAATAACGAATACAGCATATGTAAGAATCATAGTTCTCCCAATAACGGCATCTGCATGTGCTTGGATATGTGGAAGTGGCTTCCGAAGGGTGAGTGGCAGTCGGTGTGCCTAAGAAGCAGTAAGAGAGACTCTTACTCCCTACCAACATACTCAGGAATGGAAGAAATAAACGTCTAATTTCTCAGTTGTAACCGACCGCTACAGTACACTTCGTCTCAGGCTCAATTTAAACACAATTAACTCCCAAATTGCATAACTTTCACGAGAAAAAAGAAGTTCATATAGCCGAGAAAACGATGCAACGAAGAATAAACACCTAACAGTCCAATAAAAGCAAATGAACATCGCATCCAAAAGATAACACGTCCTCGGATTTATAAAAAGAAGAAGAAGAAGCGAACAAACAAAACAAACATGTGAAGTTCATGAAATGAACCTGGTTGCAGGGACGCTTGATTGAGCGATGCTTCAGCAAAGGATCTGACCTCTTGGTTTGTATCCAGTGTCGCAGTCAAGCAGTTGAGCAGCCATTGCTGATCTTGATCAATTGCATTCGCCATTGAAAAAATAAAAAATAAAAAACAAGGTTTTTTAGAATGTTTGTTTTAGTGTTCTCTTTCTTCTTTGTCTGTGTTCCCGCTGTTAGTCGAGTGTCTTACGGGGGAAACCAGATGGACTTGACTGCTTTGAATTTGGTCTATATATAACGCTTTGGGGAGAGAGCGGCACAGGTGAGGCGCATTCCTGCTCCCAGACAGAAGATGCATAGGGTTTTATGTTGCCAAAGATCGATGCTTTTATTTTGCGCGTGGAGTGCGTAGTTGATTAACCTGCGCCTCCGATTGACACTTTTGGCGCGCAATTATTTAGCTTTTTTTTTAATTCCTTTTGCACAACGAACACAGTTAGCACTACGACTTGAGCCGGGTAGGCCCAGGCTCGAGCAACGAGGCTGGATGAGTAACTTTCCACAATAAAATCACAATTTTAATCATTCCCACATCCACATCGGGTTACAATTTTGTAGTTGAGATGCTACCAATATACGGTTAGGATGTGCTGTGTGGCGCATGTGAAAATTCAATTTTAGACTTCAAAACCATGTTACGGAAGTTGGGATCTCCTAACAATAAAATGCGTTTGAACCCCCTACTAATATGATCTGACACCGACATCTCAGCATGAGACCGGGATCACAAAAAAAATGGAGGTATGAGATGTGCAATGTCAGATTATGTGGGTAAAATACTTAATTTGTTGGCAGGTCATCCAAATTCAAAGTTACGAGCGACTCAGGTCTATTATTTTCTCTCAAAACATGATTCAATTTAATAAATGGTAAAATACTTAAACTATCCCTCACATGTGATGCCATATGATCTATATAATTTATTTTAAATTTTAAAATTATCCTTTTGCAATTGAAAACATCATTTAGGTTGGCTGAAATATTGATTTTTCCTTCATTATTCTTCAGTTTTTTAAATAAAACCCACTGATTTATACCAATTATCAAGATATGGGCTTGAACAAAAATACAAATGGTGATAATTAGAAGTGGAGCCTATAATGGTATGGTAGAAACTTAGAATTTAACTCTGATCTCAAGCCTTGACTTATTTGGAGATTGTTATTTTTGGATTTCATGTCAAATCTAAAAAAAAAAACCATTTGTTATTGGGATTCACGTATGAGCATGGTTATTAAAAACAACCCATAAATGGAATTGCGATGGCCACCACTTTTCAAGTCAATAATTTGATCATCCAGTTCGAACGAATGGGCCATTCTGACGATAAAAATTAAAAATACAAAACGGCCAAAAAATGTTGAACGGTTCGATGGTTCGACCACTCAGGTCAATGAGTTGTTAATTGATTCAACGATTTTTTGTCAATGACCGATTTAGGGTAAAACGAAATCGGTTGCCTAAATGGTTCCCAGGCCAAACGGTCTGACCATCTGGGTCAATGGCGGTTAAAAAACCATGTGTATGAACAATTAAAGATAATCCACATCAGAAATGAATGAGAGGTGCATGAGACTTATATACAAACGTGACTCATAACCCAATAGCTTAAGCTTTTGGGTTTTACGTGGTGTTTCTCTTCTCTATACAAGTATTACATGCAATCTTTTAATTTTTTTCATTGTTTAGGTCTAGATGATGCTAGCTTAGCATGAACAGTAAATACAAGTCATTAAGGCTCCATTTGGTTTGTGGGATAAGGATGAGAAAACGGGAATATTCCCTTTTCTCATATTTGTTTTGAGGGAAAGAGGGGGATGGGATGAGAAAAAAGTGGGATGCAAGATTCCAAAATCACGAATTCGGGGTCGCACCAAAACAGTGCAACCCATGTGAGAAAAGTCGAGTTTCCATCTCCCTCCTCCCTCCCTCCTCCCATAATAGTGAAGGAATCCACTGGTACACGCATTAACAGAGAAGGAATCCATTGATACGTCGCCGCCACTCCTGTAAAATGACCATGCCGAAGTTGACGTTGATCCATTGGTACGTCGCCGCCGCTCTCGTGATTCCTGGTTCAGTGATGATAGAGTGGTGGAGACGAAAAACGAAAAAGAAAAAATAAGAAGAAGAAGAAGAAGAAAAAAAAAAAGAGTGAGAGAGTAGAGATGGAATGTGCAGATCTACTGCCGCTGCAACTTGCAGTAGTGGTGACGAAATGGAGCGAGAGAGAAAATGGGGGAAGAGGGGAAGAAGAATGAGAAGATATAAGAACATAAGAGAGAGAGAGAGGGAGAGGGAAGTCGGAGATGTGTTCAGATCCGTCGCTTCTCTTCCTAATCACCACTCTATTCAGTCAAGAGGAGGACGAGGGAGAACAGTGCTCCTTTGTAAACTTCTCCCCCTTTTTACATTTTCCCATCCCAATAAAATCAAACAATGGAAACTTAATTTTTTACACTTCTCCATCCCATCCCATATTTTCTCATCCCACCCAAATCTTCCCACAAACCAAACAGAGTCTTATGGGAAAAGCGTAGATGATGATTACACTAATGTTTAAGTGGCATTGGTGCAAAGAGAAGATCAAACACGTATTGTTTCAAGAAAAACATAGATGATGATTATGCCACTAGTTATTTTTTCCCTTATACTTATTTTTAGAGAAGATGCTTAGGCATAAAAAGACCAACGCCTGCAAGACTAAGGGTGAAGCAAAAGACGAAACTCTCCTAACTCTCAAAAGGCCCTTTTGGCTTGGTTGGTTGAAAACCAGAGATGTGTGATCCTTCCATTGTGAAAAAAAAAAAGCCAATTACTTCCTCGAATCCACTATTGCTTCTTAGGTCCCGTTCCCTTTTTTGTAAGCTATTTAAAAACATAAAATTACGATCTTATATAACTTGCTTGATATGTTAGACATGGGTTCATGGTTCAAATTGTCAGTGTACCCTAATATGTTGAAAGGGGTGTATCAAGCATTGAACCATACACATTTTCTTTTATTTTGTTTTCAAATTTTCAAACAAGGTACAAGTTTATGTTATTTAATCACTAAAAATATAGTTTTTTAACACCTTAAAAGGAGTGACAATACCCTGAAGATACAATACGATATGCTTGATATATACAGGGGCATATAGTATCAATGTTTTGAACCTTGCATGGGTTAGAATCATATCAAAGTGGTTTTTCTTTTTCCTTAAAATCTAAACACTATAATAATAAAACCATATAAGTCAAACTTTTAAAATTTAGGGATATGAACCAACCATGTTATAACAAGATATTCATATTTCGTTCATTGCACTTGTATGCATTGGTGAATAGTGACCATCTATTTGATGTGTGTGCTTTAGAATAAATAGATCGTCAAGTATGGGTAAAAGTAAATGGGCAAAGTGGGCAGGAATAAAGAATAAATAACAAAGCAAATTTTTTACACGTTTATATGCATTTATTTGTTATTTGTATGCTTATTTATTTGTTCCATACCCCAATATATACAAAACAAGACATTCTTTTTTCATCTTAAATTTATGTTTTAAACATTCATATTCAAACTATCATGCCAAATAATTAAGGCCCAAGCCTTGGGTTTTTGAGGCCAAAGGTCCAAAGGCATAAGCCTCAAATAACTTTTAATGCCTAAGCCTTGCCAGTGA
This sequence comes from Nelumbo lutea, assembly GCF_056320005.1. Lineage (NCBI taxonomy): Eukaryota > Viridiplantae > Streptophyta > Magnoliopsida > Proteales > Nelumbonaceae > Nelumbo > Nelumbo lutea. The sequence continues at coordinate 20,826,049 of NC_142686.1, read as the reverse complement.
GGTCTAAAGTTATCGAGGCCAAGCCTTTTTTTCCTAGCCTCACCTTGAGGGCCTTTTAAAACAGTGTGCGTCGGTGGCTTACCCAATTTTACTCAAATTCAATCAACTTGTGCTCTTTGGATTTGTTGCTTAATAACTTCTCTAATCGCATCCTCCTTACGTTATTTATTCAAATGTTACCATTTGACGTTTTGAATAAAAGTATTGGTAAAATAATATTTTTCCATATCCCCGTTAAAGGTTGTTAACAATTGTGGATTATCAAAAATCCTAAGATTACTTTAAGGGAAATTTCAAACAATAAGTAAGTTACAATCCATTCTGACACTTAAGGGTAGTTAAAGTATTTTACCCTTTAACAAAATCAAACAAAACACAAATTAGCCAATTAGTATCCAATGTCAATGATTAAAGTATTAGTATTGTATATTGTATCAAACAGCTTGGATAGGGATTCATATAGGTTTTAGAAATGCACCAATATAAACAAAATGATATGAAAATGTTTGGGTACATTAGGGAAGTACATATAGAACCCATAAATACATTAATAATACCAAATTTAAGGTTAAGAAAATAATAAATAATATATAAACATATAAAAAAATGTATATTTTAATGATATATATGAAAAAATACATTACAATTAATATAATGAGATACACAGATATCATACATTTAATTGATAATGCATCAATAAGTGTCCAAAACACAAAACATAAAAAAATACACATTACAAAACACATAACATAAAAAAATACACATTATTAGTTTTTTAGAAATTAATACATGCACAAAGCTATTATTATGCCATTTTTCTACCTAATTCTAAAACACAAAACATATGCAACTATTATTGGGGGTATTTGGTACAACGATGCTTCATTGATTTATGTTTTGGGTTGATGAATTCAAATTTATGAGAAAATATGATTAATCTACCAGAAAAAGTTATGAAGAGCTTTTTAAGTTGGTCTATAAAAAGTTCTGTTTATATCTAAAAATGTCAGATTTGATGTTTATCACATATATGCATTCTATAGTTGAAATCACACACCAATATACAATGCAACGACATGTATTCCCCACGGATTTGTATCGATCAACCCAAAATACGACAATAAAACAAAACACATTAACTATATTTTGACTATTCTACCACTTATTTTTTATATTTTACTATTTTTACCTGTCAACATTAACAAGAAAAGTCAAATGGGCGAGGCCAAGGTGGAAGGACGAAGCCACACGCCGAGATCTACAACCAAGAGAAGGGTCAGAGACCCAAGGAGTTGCTCATTGGGTAGGTACTCTGACGCTCAAGTCAGTAGGATAAAGAAGGATGTGGTCAGGACTAGCAAGTTGAAATAGCGTTGGTTTGAGTCGAAGATATAGTGTCAAGAGGTATTCAAAGAGTGCAGTTCCAAGAGTCCCTTACCTCGAGCGGGGAATACCTATTTATAGTTGTGCATTTGTGTCCCAAATGGATAGGGCTTTTGGGGTTATCGAGATGAGGGCACTCGCTGAGGTTTTTGGGAGGTTTCCTCTTCCTCGGCAAAGTTTGCTTCCATGTTCATGCAGGACACTCCCTAGTTGTGTTGCTTTGCTGCATGTGGTGTTAACGTGGCCTGAGAGGGGCGGCCGTTGGAATAGCCACATGGCATAATTGGCCAACTCAACCATCACCCGAACACCACTCCCCCAGTTCCGAAGTCGATGAGTGTAGTGCTTGGCCACGACTGTGCATGGAAGAGTTATGTGATCCTCAGCTGAGGAACTTTAGTTTCTTTGAGTTGACTGGCCTAGGGTAAGACCGACTCGCTAGGAGGACCAACGGACGCGTCGTTTCATCTTCCCGAGGTCACATGCATGCGAAGTGCAGCGTCAAACCGGACCCATTGATTTGAGCTGATTTGAACTGTTGGCCGCCCCAATAAAAGGGGAGGTGGCGAGCCACCAACAAGGCTGAAGTAAATATTGTGTCAGAAGAGGGGCTCAGGCTCGGTGCTCTTACGCAGTTTGGCAGCCACTTTGTAGGTTAACACTTGGAGATTTAGCTCGAATTACAACCCTTTACTGCATCCCCGAGGAGTATGAGCTGAGGTGCCTCAACATCGATGAGAGGGCCACTTCAACTCGGCTAGGAGAGCTCTACATTTATGAGCACTGCCTGATAGACAAGCTAAGGCTTCCTCTAAGCGAGGGTATCGTGATGGTGTTGAGGTGGTACCGCGTCCAGCTGATGCCCAATTCCTTCAGATACTTGGTTAGCCTGATATGCTACTACTCGGTTCACAACGTGGACATCACCTTGCCGATGTTCACATACTTCCAATACCTGAAGAAGCACTAGCATTACTATTATTACTTATCGGCTTGGTGACACAATAAGGTGCTCATCGAAGTCCCCTCCTCAATGAAACACTACAAGGAAGGGTTGTTCTTCGTGCGCTGCCCAGGGGGCTGGTCATTCCCCGCTAAGCTGTCAATCTCGAGGACCAAGGTGAAGGCGCCAACCGAGGCCAATCTGTTTAGGGAGGAGTTAGCGACCATCAGGTGGATAGAGAGGGTAGACATGTAGGAGTACACGTCGTTCTCCTTGTTAATCCATGCTAGGTGGTTGGAGCCCCTGGTTTGTCATTGCTTTTGCAAGTGTCTTTCTTCTTATTTCATTTCTTCGGCTTTAACTGTATTGTTCTCTCTAGTAGATGTGGCAATTGTTGAGAGCGAGGCACATGTAGGCTACTGTATAGAGGAGAGCAGCGCCCCAGGCTGGGGTGGCTTAGCAGCAACACCGCCTAGAGGTCGTGAACCTTCGGTTGCACAAGAGGTCAAGAGGTCTTGGCCAGTTTAGGGAAGCTGGTGGATGTTGGCTTTAACGGTTCTCCACTGCACACTGGGTTGCGATCTACGCTGCAATGAAGTCTTGAAGTCCCCCCTTTAGGTTTGGTGGAGTAAGGAGCCGAAGTGTACAGGACGAGCTGGAGTGTTTGGCCGGAGGACACTGGAAACTGAGGGCGTGCCCGAGCAGCTAGCTTGGGTATTCTGCTGCTCAACATCTGGAGGGAGACCAGCAACTACACGAGTGAGGTGTTGGAGAGCGATGCCAACAAAGAATTTGTTGCAGTAATGTTCTTTACATTGTCTTCTCTATTCTTTGTTGTGCTTTGCAAAGCTTGTTAACTTAAGTTTTCTTTTTGTAGGCTATATGCGCGGTGACGACACTGGTTGACCGGATGCATGCCCTTCATTAAATGGTCGAGGCTTGGGAGGGTGAGTTTTCCCGTTTACAGGTGGAGATGGCTAAGCTGAGGCAAGTAGTGACAGCTGCTAAGGACGAGAAGCTACAACGTTTGAAGAGCTGCTAAGGACGAGAAGCTGAGGCAAGTAGTGACAGCTGCTAGTCAATGAGTGTCGTGACAAGGCACAAAAGGTGGCTGAGGAGGCGGTGGTGAGGTACAAGGAATCCAAGGAGTTCCAGATTGCCCCCAATGACTATGCTATGGATTCATGACGGTTTCGTTTTGCTTGCTGCCAGAGGAGAGTGATGCATGAACACCCTAAGATCGCCGTGGTGGTGGAGCAGTATAGTCCTTTTGATACTGAGGAGCCGTCAACTAAGCAACCTGCCCTGAATGACAACACGATGACTCCCGATGAGGTGATCCCTGCAGATAGCATGGCCTGTAGTGACATTCCCCCCACCCTTTTCATTTTTTGTTGTTGTATGCAACTCGATATGTTGGGCTTATGACTATAATGCCTTTTTGTTAACGAAGAATTTCTTTATCGAGTAGATTTATTGTTGTGTACTATTCACTCCCCCCTTTTTTAAGTTACCATACTTCAAGGTTCGGTGGCGCTTGGTATTACGCTGGCTGAGGTATTTGGCCTTGTGACCTCAATCTTGGGCTGGCTGAGGTCTTTGGCTTGATGCTTGATGGCCTCGGTCTTTGGCTTGAAACTCGCTGGCCATGGTCTTCGGCTTCATGGCCTCGGTCTTGCGGTAGCCAAGGTATTTGGCCTAGTGGCCTCGATCTTAGGTTAGCTAAAGTGCTTCCAAGCTCTCAACATTATCGAGGAGTTCGGGGCTTGGAAAGCTTCACGCTCTTTGACTGCGTTAGCCATGGTCTTCGATTAGCTCTGCTCCAACAACAAGTTAGGAAGGTGCACGGAGTTCGATGGTCATCCTCTTGCCATTCTGTGGCAGGGACGTCATTCTTGCCATCGATGGCTTGTCCAAGCCTCGACCTTCTATGGTCGATTGGGTCTCGTTGTTGTTATCAAGCCCCGACCATTATAGGTTGGCTAAGTCCTTAATGAGGTTGGCATCGTGTTGCGATCATTGGTCGATGTGGAGTTTAGCCATCGAAGTTTGGTTGGACTTTATGCAGGTGTTTGGTCGTTTGTGCTTGAAGGAAATTTCTTTGTTCATTGAGTTTGCACAGCCTAGTCGCCATTAATGCTTCGATCTGATTGTCGTCACTACATTTAGATTCCTGGCACTCTATCTCTTTGGTCTGGGTCTTCCGTGCTTAGATGTTCTCCTCTCTAATGGCCTTCCCGCCCAAGATGACGGCGATGACCCCAATGGGTGGAGTTTGGGCTAGGGGTTCTTCTCTGGGTTTAAGCTCTTTGATGTTGATGAATTGATGAAGCCACATAGGTATTCATGTCAAATATGGTCTTCCAGGTGGTGGTGGAGGTCATGGTAGTTTTTGGTCTCGTGCCATGGTAGTAGTGGAAACCACAATACTTGTCTCGATTTTTTCTTGTTGCCATGGGTTTTCATCTTCTCAGGCCACTTGACGAAGTTACGGTCATGGATTTGCATCGGTATCTTGACCTACGGAGCATGGAGTGGAGTGAAATTATGATACGTCGGTGATCGGGCTCTTGGTTTGTGGCCAAGTCGATGATCGTGCCTATTGGTGTATTGGTCCGATCTTTGGCCATCGTGGTCTCTATGCTTCCGATTGTGCTGGTCTTCCTCCTCCTTACGCAACGCTTGGGCCTCTTCGGCGTTCATATAATTCTACGTGTGCTTCATAAGCATGGTCAGGTTGGGTGGAGGGTTCTTTTGCAAAAATAAGTTGAACATGGAGGAGTGCATCCTAGTCAGGATGGCGGTCATGGCCACCGACTAGTCTAGAGCTTGAACCTGGAGGGCCTCTGTGTTGAACCTTGCTATGTATCCCATCAGGGTTTCTCTTTCCTCTGATGCACTTGCATGAGGCTGGCTGAGGTCTTCTAATGCCTTTGGCTGGTGGTGAATTATGCCATAAACTATGTCTCCAACTTCTCCCAGGAGGAATTGGACCATCATGGAAAAGAGGCATACAAAGTCTTGGTGACTCCGTGGAGAGTTGCGATGAAGGCCTTGCATACAAGACCCTCGGAGGAGCCATGCAACAACATTATCACCTTGAACCCCTCTATGTAATCGTTGGTGTCAAAGGCTCCATCGTACTTCTCAAACTGAGGGGGTCTCCAGCCGGCTGAGGGAAGTTCATTAACGATCTCATGGACAAAGATGGGTTCCTTTGTGGTCTAGCTGTGGTGCTGCTTTGAGGCTGAATTGTCAGAGGAGTTATGCTTCTATTTGCTTGGCTGCGCTTCAGTTTGGCCAATCGCTCTCTTAGTTCTCTGATTTCGGCATCTTTGTTGGTTGGGACCATGTTTGTGGACTTCCCCTTTTGGGATCGTGGGTTGTTCTACCGAGCTTGATTCGATTATCAATATTGGCGATTGCTGCAAATGTTGGCCAAGCCATTCTTTCGCCAGTACTCGAGCGAAGGAGTGATGGGATCTATTGCAGGTTTCGTGTGCATGAAGCCGGGCTAGGGAGCCAAATCTTCTATATGGTTGTGATAGTCCACAGTCGGATTGGGCCATATGCATGCTTGCATGGAGCCTTTTGGGGTCCTTAGTGCGAGGATTGGCTATAGAAGGTGCATGCACAGCAGGGCAAATAGCTTGGGGGGCGTGCATCGGTTGCCCCAGTGTCTGTATCATGCCTATAATACAATCAACCTTCTACTGCATGGCTTGGAACTGCATGGGTTGACTATTGCCTGATGTTGGGGCTCTCGAGGCAGGGAGCTACGGAGTTAGCAAGATCCCTGAGATGGGGAACGGGCTCCTAGAGCGGTCGGATATGTTCATTGGCATGGTTGCTTTTAGTGCACGGAGAGAGGTTTGGGAAATGACTATTTCCCACAGACGGCACCAATATAATGTTGTCTAATTTGAGGTGTTCCAAATTGAGGACACGATTAGATAGTCATACCAACTGGGTGAGGCTAAGGTGGAAGAATGAAGTTGCACATTGAGATCTGCAACCGGTAGAAGGGCCAGAGGCCTGAGGAGGTGCCCTTCGAGTGGGTACTCTATCGCCCAAGTCAGTAGGATAGAGAAGGATTTGGCTGAGACTAGCAAGTTGAAATAGCGTTGGTCTGAGCTGAAGAGATACTATCAAGAAGTATTCAAAGAGTGCAGTTCCAAAAGTCCCTTACCTCGGGTGGGAATACCTATTTATAATTGGGCATTTGCGTCCGCTGAGGTTTTCGGGAGGTTTCCTATTCCCCAACAGAGTTCGTTTTCTTGTCCATGCGGGGCACTCCTTAGTCGTGCTCTTCCATTGTGCGTGGGTTAACGTGGCCTAAAAGGGGGGGTGGCCTTGGTATAGCTACATGGCATCCTCAGCCAGCTCAACCATCACCTGAAAACTGATAATGTATTGGGCTTAACATTTATGGTCAAGGTTCAAAATTTCGATACAATATCATATCATTAGCTTTTTGAAGCATCAACATACCCAATTTACCTCTTCATATCAAGCATATCAGTACTCTAAACCATGCATATGATAAAGGTTATAGCCCAGGCTTGGGCCAGGGTGGGCATTAGGCTTATAGCATAAAATAATATAAAAAAATTATAAACTTTTAATTTGAATGATGTATAATATAATAAATAAAAATGGTATGGGCCCAAACTAGGAGAAGTTTAGCTCCAGGCCTTTCACAAAATGTAGGGTTTCTTATGATTCCTAGGCATGGTTGATTTATCCTTTTATAAAATAAATATAAATCCATGTTTAGGATGACATTTGTATAGATGAGTTGGCTCATAGTGGTTCGTGAGTGTAACATTTTGAGTTATGGGTTGATACATGTACATGTATATTATAAATTAATTTTTATACAAAACAAAATATATTTGAATATATATAATAATAATAATAAATATATATATATATATATATATATATATATATATATATATATATATATATATATATATATATATATATATATATATATATATATATATGTATGTATGTATGTATGTATATATATATACACAATTTATTACATATAATATATATAATATTTGATAGTATAATCTAGGGAGAATGACCGATAACCCTAGGGTCAGAATTTATAGGCCCAAAGTATATTTGGGATAGGTGCTAGTTCGGAATTGATGCCAATTCACGGGTGGGTATGGGTGCATAGAGTGTGATTTTTGGACCTTCTGAATGTTTCTAGCTTTGCAGTGGGAATAAAAAATCTGCATTAGGCCTGCCCATACTTTTTTGTATAATCTAAGTATATATAATACATAATTAAATATATTATGTATATTACATACTCGGCCTGGCCTGGTCTCGGCTTGAAGTGTTGGGCCCAAGCTCGGCTTGATGCTGGATTGGAATTTGGAACTGCACATAAAATCCTTGGCTCGGGCTTGGAAATTTGTGGGCTACCCCTAACCGAGCCAAAAAATGATCAACTATGTAGTGAATAATCCATAATTTTTTTTCAAAAAAATGTGGTTTTAAAATGGGAGATTTGTCAATTTTTTTTTTTTACTCGGCAAACCAAAAAACTTTCATTGCTTGCTTAGAGAGGTTACAAAGCTCCTCTAGGTAGGGATGTCAATCGACCGGTTCTAGTTTGGATCCAATCCGTTCCAAACCTTATCAAATTGGATTTGGACGGTCCATTTTAATTATTGGATTAGCCCCATCCAAAATAAATTGTTCCATATTCTTATTGGTTTGAATTAGACCTAAACCAAATTTTCAATAATCCGATCATGAGGCCAAACCCTTGTCCAATTTGAAATCAATCAAAAATGAAAACAATATAAAATCACTTTTATGAAAATACTTTTACGAAAACATTTTTATAAAAGCACTATTGTAAAAGTACTTTTATGAAAAGTATTTTTACGAAAGCACTTTTGAAAAAATACTTTTGCAAAAACATTTTTACAAAAGTATTTTTATAAAAACACATTTACAAAAGCACTTTTATAAAAGCACTTTTACAAAAGTACTTTTATGAAAGCACTTTTACAAAAGTACTTTTACACGAAAGCATTTTTATGAAATTACTCTTTTATGAAAACACTTTTATGAAAGAACTTTTACAAAAGCACTTTTATGAATGTAATTTGATAAAAGTACTTTTTATAAAAGCACTTTTATCGAAGTACTTTTGAAAATACTTTTATAAAAACACGTCTACGAAAAAAAGTACTTTTACACAAGTAATTTTATAAAAGCACTTCTACAAGAGTACTTTTATAAAAGTCTATGAAAGTACTTTTCGAAAAGTGCTTTTATAACAGTACTTTTACAAAATCACTTTTCTGAAGTACTTTCAATAAAGTGTTTTTGTAAAAGCATTTTTATCAAAATACTTTTACAAAAGTGTTTTTTCAATGCTAAAAGTGCTTTTATATACTTTTTGATATTTCATTCGGTTTGGATTGGATCCAATCCAATAATCCAGTTACATTTTAATGGATTTGATTGGATTTGCACTGGATTGGGTCCAACCCATTTATAAGTGGACTCACATTGGACTGGATTGGGTTGGACCAAATCCATCCAATTTACACCTCTACCTCTAGGGAAGGACGAGTGCAAAATTATTTTTTCGTCCAATATGGAGGTTCATCATTAAATTTTAGCTCACTGTGCTCAGACAATCTAGCCCTACGAGTTAACTCATGTGCCATATTATTTTTATCTTTAGGAAAGAAAGATACACTTAGCAAAAAAAGGATTTAAAAAAGTAAAGGGTAAATTTCTTAAATTACCCTTATAGTTTAATTAATTGATTAAGTGTGCCCTTAATGTTTGAGAATTCACTAACACTACCCCTATTGTTTATGACAATTGATTAAATATACCCTTACACGAGACCCAATACACTTAGAAAAAAAATGATTTAAAAAAGATTCATCATTATTATTCCGTCAAAACCCTATACACGAGACCACGTGGTGTTTAAAATCCAATATTACCCCTCCCTCGTCCAAAATTCATTTTTTAGAGAATAAAAAAAAGCACTGTTCATCGTCTCTTCCAACTCTTGGCACAACGGCGACGAACCGACATTACCCTATAAATAACAATGCCATTGCTAATCTGCCATGCCACCTCTTTATAAATATATATTGTATGTGTCTCTTTCATTTCCGGTTGCTGGTCTTTCTCTTGCATTTGTAATTTGTACCTACCCTCTCTGTCTACCTCCTTAGACAGGGAGAAAGACTAAACCCAAGATTTCTTCTGTCCACCACGAGTGTTCCGACTTGCTGAGATTCTCTTAATTTCTCATTCGGTATCCAAGATTGCGGAATCAATGGCCCTCTCTTCGTACAAAATTATCGTCTTTTTTCTTGGTTTTTTTAAAATTCGTCAAATGGCCGTTAATCTCCTGTCCATAACAGAGGCAACCTTGAGCCATTGGAGCTCTATTAAGCACAACCGTTCTATATCCTCTCCATACCTGTTGATGATGCGTGATCCGGCCGGCCTTAGCTGTCAACGACCTTGCTTATGAACTGAGTAGCAGGGAACCTGAAACGGAGGAGATGAGGAAGCTCCGGGGGGAACCCGGTGTAAAGGCTCCGAAGCTTAAGTTAGAATCCTTCAAAGGCAAGATAAAACTAGATAGCACAAAGTTTTGCATACCTCCTCTTTGGGGGAGTGGAAAGCCTTTTATAACCACCTCGTGCACTCACTCCTAGGCTCTTGTCAGGTCAGGAATGAGTATTGCCGTGCTTCAGCCACTTCGGGCATCATCGCCTCTGCTGGGGCAGAACCGTCACTGCTCTTTTTGTCGGAGCCGTCTCTGTAACTGGAGGTAGCGGTGACAGGTGACGGTGGCAGGTGGCCGTTTGCAGTGCGGCCGTCAAGCGTCAGATCCCAAGTCGGTCAGGTGCGCCGCCCCTGGATACGGACTCCTTCGGTATCAGGTACGGTGTGGTTCGTCCGGTTCAATGCTCTGGAAGCGAAGTGCCTGGAGCGGTGCGTGAGGCGAAGTCTTGAGTTCGGATAAGGGGGGGTTCCGAACTGTCATAAGACGGGCCAGTTCGGGTCTTTGCTTTGTGTGACGGAGCCAAAGGTAGAGTTCGGGCTCCTCGTAGGGAGTTCGAACTCTAAGTAGGGAGTTCGGGCACCTTGCAGGGAGTTCGGGCTCATCGTAGGGAGTTCGAACTAAGTTGGGAATTCGGGCACCTTGCAGGGAGTTCAGGCTGGGAGTTCGGACCGCTGGTCTCTTCCCTTTGGTGTTTGTACCCTTGGTACGCTGTTTTAAGTGCCGAGCTACTTATTTTTTGCCATGTGGCATGATTTGCAAGGTCGGGCCAAATCTTCCTTCATCAATTGCCCCCCACTCCTCGTGCTAAGTGTCTTGCCCTGGCGCGGGGAATTCGCAAGGTGTCAGGTAGATTTGTACTGCACTTTGAATCTTGGTTCTGCCAGTGCGAGATGCGTTGTCAGGGTTTCTTGAGCTTCTTCGAGCGTCCATTTAGGCGGGAAGCGCGCCGGCCTGTCTAAACGCTGATAGATGTGGCGGCGAGCGCGTTATTTCGAAATTTCAAAAAAGCGCACCACTTGGGGGCGCGATAGCAGGCGTCTTTTCAAATTTGAAAAAAGACGTGCCACTACCGTTTTTTCTGAGGAGACGTGCGCTGGCGTTCCATCAGTTTCAAAAAGATGTGTGCCGGCGTTGTCAGTTTCAGAAAGACGTGCGTCAATCACGTCTTGGTCTCGGGGGACGTGTGGTCAATGCAGCTGTAGGCCGTTGGATTTGGCTTTGATTTAAGCCGTTGCCTTTCGGTCACTGTGAGCATAAATAGCGGGGGGGGGGACCCCAGTTGTCACTTCTCTCTCGAGCTCGCATCTGAGTTTCAGCTCGCATCCAGTTCGCGTCCAGGTTTTTTCAATTCGCGCTCAAGGTCTTCCGCTCGTCTGAGCTTCTGTGGTCTACAGCTTCGGCCCGGGTGAGTACTTTCCTGGATCTCATCACTCCCGATGTCAAGCTTGGATGGCTCAGATAGTCTTTTCAGCGGGTCTGGTGCAAGTTCTACGAACCAAGTTGCATCCCCCGATAGCCCTAGCGAGCCGGAGGTAGAGCTCGAGGAAGAGTTCGAGCTCGTAGGCCGTGGCGCTTCGGGTAGTTTGGCGTCCACCTCTCGTCGGGGTCGGATGTTAGACAAGTTCGGCCCTTCGACCATGACGCCCGAAGGGGCTCCAATCCCTCATTACTTACTATAACTTGCCCGGGGAGTATGCTTATTTCATACCTTTGGGTAGCTTTCCTTGGGAACACAGTCCTGATGAGATCGTGATATTCCGGGAGCAGCTCACCGCGGGGCTGCGATTGCCTTTCCATCCCCTCTTTGTCAAAGTCTTGAACCACTTCGGCGTGATAGTCGGCCAGCTTCACCCGAATTCCATTCGAAACTTGGTGGGGACAATCTCCTTATTCTGCGACGAGAGCTTTCCGTTGGACTTTGAGATTTTATTTTCAATCTTGATGCTTAAGAAGCAAGCGGGTCCCCTCCCCGGGCGCAGTCGGGCTTACTACCTGTCTCCTCGCCCGGGCTTTAAGCTTTTACACGAGCTCCCCAACAAGGTCCTAGCACAGAAGCGGGACTATTTCGGGGTGCGAAGTGTGCTGGGGTGGCCTTTTCGGACCGGGTGGGGGATGGCCGCTCCTGACTCCGGGGTCACGCTTGACAAGGAGATGGCGAAGGGCCTCCGGCAATGGGCGCGGATTGGGCTGAAGTGTCAACAGTATCTGACGGAGGCCAAGCTCATTGCGGCCGGCCTGAGCTCGGGTAGGTTCCTCACTTAGAGACTCTTATCTTGTTGTCTTTCTTGCTTTTTACTGATGGCGAACTTCTTTTTGCAGGTGTGATGGATTTGCAAGGGACCCGGGGTGGGCACTTGTTTCAGGGTATGAAGAGGAGAAAGCGGGTTGCCAAGCGAACTCGCGCCGAGATGCCTCGGGATGCGGAGCCCGAGGTGCCGGGCTATCAGCCAGAAGATCCGCCCAGGGTGCCCGAGATGGCCCCTCCGATGCAAGAGCCGGCAGGGGCCCCTTATGCTGAGACTACATACATAGGGGCTCCTACATACTCCGGGGCTCCTGCTTACTCCGGGTATGCTCCTACGCGAGCTGGGCCCTCGGGCTCGGGGGCCCCGAAGGATTTTAGGAGTGTATTGACGCCGACCCATGCTCTTCAAAAGAGTAAAGAGGCTATCTTCCCCGAGGAGGTCGCGACGTGGACTGATCTCCCTCTACATCAAGTGGCCTGCCGTGCCGTTACCCATGCCATGGTGGTAGGTGTTTTCCTTTTTTTTTAGAGCTCTTTGGCTTTTGTTTTGTTCGTTCTTTTGATCATTCAGTCTCTTTTGGTAGGTGAATTCTTCTATTCACGCCTTGTCGGCTCAGGTGGAGAGGAGCTCGAGGCAGGCATGAGCTGCCGAAGAGGCTCGTCACGTTGCCGAGGAGGCTGCTAGTGTTGCCGAAGAGATTGCTCGTTTTTCACGGATCAGGCAGGCGAGGTCTCAGAGAGATGCCGAGGCCATGGGAGTGGTGGTGAAGCACATGGCGGACTTGAGGCTGGATCTGCAGCATCAGGTCGAGTATCTTCACGAGGACATCAGGGAGAGGACGCATATCTTTTATCAAGGTATCGAAGATGCCAAGAAAAAGGCCGTCGATGAGTACATTGCTTCGTCGGGCTTTGATGATCTGATGGTGGATTCATATAGGAGGGGTTTTAAACTACGCCGGTGGATGATCCGGAATACGTACCCCGAGCTCGATGTTAGCGCCATATCCACTTCGCGCATAACTCAGGAGATGGCTAATGCTGCTGACGCCGAGCCAGACTCCGAGGACGAGGCGGGGCCTTCGAGTTTTGTTGAAGTGCCTTCTGATGATGAAGAAATAGCTTCGGGCTTGTAAATTTTTTTTATGTACTACCTTACTTTTGAAATGGAATGACTTTTGTTCAAGTGCTGGTTATTCTTTCTCCCGAACTGAGCATATTTGCCGAACTGAACGTATTTGCCGAACTGACTATACGTCCGGTCTTTTCTTCCCGGGTTACCGCACTCGCGCAACCTGTTTTGGTGCTCGGAGATGCCGATGTCCCTATTAGTTCGTTGTCTCCGTTTCGCCTTTGGCTCTCTTCTTTGCTTGCTTGTGCCGAGGTTTCTTCGTTTGTTCGGCATCCTAGCCCGTAGGCTTTGGTGGTGATTTTATCCACTTTGCTTGGCGGTCTATAGGTAGTATCGCCTTAGGTTGACAATGTTCCATGCTCGGGGTACTTATTTTCCCTCTAGGGTTTCGAGCTCGTATGCCCCCCCCGAATGCTTTCTTTACTCTGTAGGGTCATTTCCAATTTGGTCGGAGTTTTCCTACGCCGGGTTCGAGTACCATGACCTTACGGAGAACCAGGTCGCCGACACAGAAGTTCCTCTTCTTTACCCTGGCGTTATAGTACCGAGCTACCTTTTGTTGGTTGGCCGCAGTTCGGATGCGTGCGAGGTTTCTCACCTCGTTCAGTAGGTTGAGGTTGGTGCGTAACTCGTCTTCGTTTGTCTGCTCGTCGTATGCTTCTAGTCGCAACGTAGGTACCTCGATTTCCGCCGGGATTACCGCTTCGGTGCCGTAGGTGAGGTTAAAGGGGGTCTCCCCTGTGGCGGTTTTTTCGTGGTTCAGTGAGCCCATAGAACACTTGGTAGTTCGTCCGCCCACAACCCTTTAGCTCGGTCTAGTCGTGCTTTCAGTCCGTGGAGGATGGCTCTGTTCATTACTTCTGTTTGGCCGTTTGCCTGCGGGTGTGCGATCGACGTGAAGTTCTGACTAATTCCCATACTTTGGCACCATTCTTGGAACTTGATATCCTCGAACTGTTTGCCGTTGTTGGAGATCAGTACCCGAGGTAACCCGAAGCGACATACTATGTTCTTCCAAAAGAAGTTCTGTATGTTTCAGGCTGTAACCGTTGCCAGAGGTTCAGCTTCTATCCACTTTGTGAAGTAATCTACTTTCACCACTAGGAATTTTCTCCCACTTTTCGCTGGTGGGAATGTCCCCAGAAGGTCGATGCCCCATTGTGCAATGGGCCATGGACTGGTGAGGTACTTGAGTTCGGAAGCAAGCTGATTGTGGATATTGGCATGCTTCTGACACTTGTCGCATTTTCTGACGAGCTCGACGGCCTCTGTCTTCATCGTTGGCCAGTAGTATCCTTGTCGAAGTGACTTTTGAGCGAGGGCTCTGCCCCCCATGTGTCTTCCGCACAAGCCTTCACGAGTGTCGCGGAGTATGAGCTCGGCTTTGGCCGGTCGCAAGCATCACAGGTAGGGGAGCATGTAGGATCGTCAGTACAACCGTTCGTTTATAATGACGTATTTGGCTGCCTGGTGCTGCACCCTCTTGGCTGCATTGCGGTCCGCAGGGAGGGTTCCGTCTAGCAGGAAGCTCGCGAGTGGGTCGATCCAGCTCGGCTCTGCTTCAGAGACGGGAGTGACCTCTTCTGCCCCACCGAAATACTGGGCCGAGGTAAGTCCTCTATGTACACGGTTCTCATGGCGTTGTGACTCGTGCTGGCTACTCGGGACAGGGCGTCAGCCTCAGTGTTCTCTGACCTCGGGATTTGCTTGATGAAGTGTGACTGGAAGTTGAGCAAAGCCTCCTTTACTTTTTCCAAGTATGCAATCATAGTGAGCTCGCGTGCTTCGTACTCGCCTGTAACTTGGTTGACCACGAGCTGGGAATCACTACAGATAACTACGTGCTTTGCTCCGACCTTGTGTGCTAGGTTCAGCCCGACTATCAGTGCCTCATACTCCGCCGCGTTGTTGGATGCCGCGAACTCAAAGCGTAGTGCGTATTCCAACTTTGTTCCACTCGGGTCACGTAGCACTATTCCAGCCCCGCTGCCCTGCTGATTCGAGGAGCCATCTACATGAAGGATCCAGGGCGTCTCATCCCAGTTCGCGCTTGGTCTAACTAGGAGAGATGCTACACTGGCTGCTACTTCACAGGGTTCAGACTCTATTGGCTTGGGAGCTTCGAGCTCACCCGAACTGGGGATCTCGGACTCGACCGGCACAGGGGCTTTGAGGCTAAACGTGCACTCGGCGATGAAATCTGCCAAGGCTTGGGCCTTAATAGCAGTTCTTGGCTTGTACTGGAGGTCGTACTTGCTGAGTTCGATGGCCCATTTCGTCAGTCGACCAGAAACCTCGGGTTTGAGTAAAACTTGTCTCAGAGGTTTGTCAGTCGGGACAGTGATGGCGTGAGCCTGGAAGTACGGGTGGAGTTTCCGAGCTGCTGTCACCAGTGCGTATGCTAGCTTTTCTATCTGCGGGTACCTTGCCTCTGCTCCCTACAAAATTTTACTAACATAATAGATGGGTCACTGGACCAGGTCTGTTTCTTTTATTAGTACCGAACTGACCACCACGTCGTTTGCCGAGAGGTACAATTCTAAGACCTCGCCCTCCTCAGGCCGGGATAAGGTTGGCACACTAGCGAGGTAACCTTTTAGCTCGTCAAACGCGAGCTGGCAGTCTTGGGTCTACTCGAACCCTTTGCCTTTGATTGCTTTGAAGAAAGGTAGGCAGCGGTCTGCTGATTTGGACATGAAGAGGCTTAGGGCGGCTATGCAACCGTTTAGCCTCTGAACTTCTTTTACTTTCCGATGTGGTCTCATATCTAGAATGGCTTTTATCTTGTCCGGGTTGGCCTCAATACCACGTTGATTGACAATGTAGCCTAGGAATTTGCCCGAGGTGATGCCGAAGACACATTTGTTGGGGTTCAATTTCATGCTAAACTGACGCAGGATTTGGATGACAGAATCTAAGTCTTGTATTAATTATTGTGAAAACTGAGTCTTGACGACCATGTCGTCTACATAACACTCTATCTTCGTGCCAATCAGGGGTCGAAACAGCCTATTTACAAGTCTTTGGAAGGTCGCCCTGGCATTTTTTAATCCGAAGGGCATGACCTTGTAGCAATATAGGCCAAACTCGGTTATGAAGCAGGTTTTTTCCTCATCGGACTGGTCCATCCGGATTTGGTTGTAGCTCGAGTAGGCGTCCAGGAAGCTTAGCAACTCATGTCTCGAGGTCTCGTCCACTAGGCGGTCAATTCTGGGGAGGGGAAGCAATCTTTCAAGCAAGCTCAATTCAGGTCGGTGTAGTCGACGCACATGCGCCACTTGCCGTTCGCCTTTTTTACCAGCACCGGGTTGGCCACCCAGCTCGGGTAATGGACTTCCCTTATGAATTTTGCTGCGAGGAGCTTCTCGACCTCCTCGTCGACCGCCCTCCAGCGTTCTGGGGCTAAGTTGCGTTTCTTCTGTCTAACGGGTCTGACTACAGGGTCAGTATTAAGTTTGTGAGTTATCAGGCCGGGGCTAATGCCGGGCATGTCAGCCGCGGACCAGGCAAAAATATCTAAATTTTGAAGTAAAAAACTCACCAGTTCGGTTCGTAGGGGTTCCTCGACGGAAGCACCGATCTGAAGTGTGCGAGCTGGGTCCGTAGCCGATGTCGGGATTGCGACCGTTTCCTCTGTGGGCGAAGCTCATTCCTCACCTTGCTCCGCATGCCGCTCTAGTTCGAGGTCGTCGACCGCCTTGGTTTTTCCCTTTAGGGCGGCAACATAACACTTGCGGGACTCGAGCTGGTCGCCCCACGCTACCCCCACACCGAAGTCCGTAGGGAACTTCATTGCCAAATAGTAGGTGGAGACCACCGCCCGTAGGATATGCGTGATCGGTCGCCCTATTATTGCATTGTATGGAGAGGGGGTCGCGACCACCAGGAAATCATGGTTGAGTCTGACCGCATAAGGCCATGTGCCGATTTTCACAGGTACTGCTATTTTTCCGAGGGGCCTGACTTCCTCTCCACTGAAACCCACCAGGGGAGTGTTCGCGGGTTTCAGCTCACTCCTCTGTAACTGTAGCTGGTCAAATGCTGATTTAAAGAGGATGTCCGCTGAGTTGCCCGAATCTACGAGTACGCGTCTGACCTCGAAGTCGCTAATCCTTAGTTTAATGACAAGCGCATCATCGTGGGGGTAGTGGACCCCTCGCGCGTCGTCCTCCGTGAAGAAGATTGGTTCTTTGGTCTTTGGTCTCTTTGGGGGGTTCCGTTCCTCGAGGGCCGCTTCACGAACTGAAGTCCGGGCCGCTGCCGAGGTACACCCTGCTACCACCAAACCTCCCGCAATTACATGGATGGTTCCCCGAACTGGCCTCTCTTCCGGAGGCTGTCGCTGCAACAGTTCGGCAGGTCTGCTAGATTCGGGGGCATCCTTTGCATGCTCCCCTTGCCGACCTGCCTTATTGTTATTATTGTTGTCTGTACAAAGTTTCTCAAGTATCCGTGACGGATGAGTCCCTCTATCTCGTCCCGGAGATTATTACACTGTTCGGTGCTATGACCATGGTCTCTATGGAAACTACAATACAAATTCTTATTTCTCTCGTTCGGATTTCCCTTTAGGCGAAGTGGCCACTTCACGTATGGGGCGTCCTTGATCATCATTAAGATCTCAGTTCGCCTTGTGTTTAACGGCGTGTAATCCGTCCGAACTGTTAGGGGAGCTCGGAACGACTGGTTCGGCTTCGACTCCCGGGCTGGGTTTTTCCTGTCGACTGGGTTGAAGGGCTCACCTTCCCTCTTTCTTTTCTCGTTCCCGCCTTTGGTTCGTTGGTTAATTTCTTCCTCTGTCCTCATGAACTTGTCCACGAGCTTGAGGAATTCGGCCACGGTTGCGGGCTGGTTAGCTACCATGTGCCATTTGAATTCTTTGTGCGTTACCCCTCTTTTTGCCGCTGCGAGCTGCACCGTGGGGTCCAACCGCGGTATCTGCAAGCATGCTTCATTGAATCGCTTGATGTAGCATCGGATGGATTCTCCTTCCCTTTGGACTACTCCGAAGATGCTTTCCTCTGTTATGGGGCACCGTTTGCTGGTGACAAAGTGTGCGGTGAAGACCTGCACAAATTGGGCCTAGCATTTTATCGACCCGGGGGCCAGGTTCCTATACCAAGTGCGGGCTACCCCCCTGAAGGTGGTGGTGAAGGCCACACACATGCACGATTCGCTGGCCCTGGCGAGGTGCATTTGGGACTGGAAAGCGTCAATGTGGTCGATGGGGTCGAAGGACCCGTCGTACTTGTCCAAAGGTGGGAGTTTGAAATTTCTGGGTAAGGGGACCGCCAGGAGTTCTGATGCGAGGGGGGAAGGAACCGAGAGAATCGGGGCAGCTCCTGCCTCGTCCAAGCTCGTCTCTTCTTTGCCTCTGAGCTCTGACAAGACACGGGTGGCGGTTCGGCGACTTCGCCGACACCTTCGTTGCGTGGGCCTTGTAGTGGCACTACTGGCCTCCGTGTTGCTGAGCTCGACGGGCCCGAAATGCTGGTAGTCTGCTGCCAGGGCGTCGAATCGGTTTTCCATGAGCGGGAACTCGGGCTTGGAGCGCCGAGGTGCCGATCCTACGGGCGAGGTTCCCGACCCACCTGCGAGCTGCGAGGCGGGGATGATTTTTTTCTCTCTTCGGCCTAGGGACGAGGCCTGGCTGTTAGGGGGGTTCTGGGGCCGAGAGGCCTTTCCTTGGTGGGGGCGTCCATCATGCGAGGAGGCCTTGACCGGCCTCAGAGCGGGGTGGCGAGGTGGAAGTAGTGGTTGGTTCAGTGGCAGTTGGGGGAACTGCTGTTGATAGTGATACTCGGAGATGTTGTGCAACACTTGGTGCTGGTGAAGCTGGTGCTGCTGGAACTGTTGCATTTGGGATTGCATCGCCCGCATGCACTGCATCAGGTCGTCCAATCGGTTTTGGCTGGCTGCTAGGGTGACGGCAGTCGGTTCAGTAAATGTTGTCTCAATAGGGGGAGGAAAGGGGATGCTTGTGGTAGGAAGGTTTACGGGCGCCACTGCTTGTGGCGCATTCAAGCTGGGGATCCCATCCACTGAAAGGGGGATGGTGAATTGTCCAATGCACACCACGGGGACTTGAAGTTGTTCCCCGGTGGTGTTTGTCTCCGTGCCACGTCCGACGTTGCTGGAGGAGGCCATGAGTGTTGGGTTTTTTGAAGAAAAGGGGTTATGTGAGTTTGGAGGGAGGCTTTTTGAAGCGTTCCCACAGATGGCGCCAATTGATGATACGCGATCCGATCGACCTTAGCTGTCAACGACCTTGCTTCTGAACTGAGTAGCAGGGAACCTGAAACGGAGGAGATGAGGAAGCTCCGGGGGGAACCTGGTGTAAAGGCTCCGAAGCTTAAGCTAGAATCCTTCAAAGGCAAGATAAAACCAGATAGCGCAAAGTTTTGCATACCTCCTCTTTTGGGGAGTGGAAAGCCTTTTATAACCACCTTGCGCACTCACTCCTAGAGTGCCTCTACTGGGGAAGAACCGTCACTGCTCTTTTTGTCGGAGCCGTCTCTGTAACTGGAGGTAGCGGTGACAGGTGACGGTGGTAGGTGGCCGTTTGTAGTGCGGCCGTCAAGCGTCAGATCCCAAGTCAGTCAGGTGCGCCGCCCTGGATACGGACTCCTTCGGTGTCAGGTACGATGTGGTTCGTCTAGTTCAATGCTTTGGAACCGAAGTGCCTGGAGCGATGCGTGAGGCAAAGTCTTGAGTTCGGATAAGGGGGGTTCCGAACTGTCATAAGACGGGCCAGTTCGGGTCTCTGCTTTGTGTGACGGGGCCAAAGGGAGAGTTTGGTCTCCTTGTAGGGAGTTTGAACTCTAAGTAGGGAGTTCGGGCACCTTGCAGGGAGTTCGGGCTCCTTGTACTAAGTAGGGAGTTCGGGCTCCTCGTAGGGAGTTCGAACTCTAAATAGGGAGTTCGGGCACCTTGTAGGGAGTTCGGACCACTGGTCTCTTTTCTTTGGTGTTTGTATCCTCGATACACTGTTTTAAGTGCCGAGCTACTTATTTTTTGCCACGTGGCATGATTTGCGAGGTCGAGCCAAATCTTCATTCATCACCTGTAAAACCAAATACGAGGCTGAAGTTCAAGCACATGGTTAGCAAAAGTTATGTTTTTCGTGATTTGGGTCTCGTGATTTTTAAGTGCTTATTCATTTTAAGGTTTTATGATTTTTAAGTGCTGGTTTATGGTGGAATTTCTTGGAATAGAATGTAGCTTCATCTTTGTCGCTGCTAAACCAGTCGACAACCAGTGCTTGGGAAGATGGAGAGAGGTCATATGAGGAATGAGGTGCCTGTATTTTGCCGTTGCGTCAAAGAGGAGAGGGTGTTGCTGCTGCTGATTAGAAACACTTCCATCTACCCTTTCCCGAACCCGTGTAACCCTGCGAGATGCGATGGAGAACGCTGTCGTCTAGATATACTCTCGTTGGAGAACGTTGCCGTCTAGATCTACTCTCTTCTTGATTTAATTCACTTATTTGTCTTCTAGCGCTTTATTCGGAGACGAGTTGTGTGTTTTGTCATCGGAACTGTTCCAAGACGAGCTCCACTATTTTGTCTTTGCATTCTCTGTTTTCTAATTAAATATCCTTCATTCAAAACCGCTTATGGGTTTGTTTGGTTGCCCTAATTGCAGCAGGTTCAGCATGAGTAACTGAAATTTTTTTTTGTATATATGAAAGGTGGTGGATTCAAATTGTCATATCTGAATTGTTGGGGCTGATGGAGATTGGTAGCAGATTGTCATATCTTTTATATTTTTAATTACTCTATTTTATTTTGAAATTCGAAGAAGAATGAAGGGTAAAATAGTCCTTTTATCTTTTTATTAACGGATATTAACCATAAGGAAAATATTAGTCAATTGTCGGTAACAATAGGGATAGCGTTAATCAATTTTCAAACAGTAAAATACTCTTAATCAATTACCTAAAACATAAGGATAATTTAAGAAATTTACCCAAAAGTAAACCTGTTCCCACATAGTCTGTTTTTCCCATTTCAGTTTACCCTGCTAAGTGTGCATACTATTTAGAATGTTTTGTGCATCTCTACATTTCACTAGCTTATTCAACTCCAGTTGATGAGCTTTGTGCATAGCATGTATAATCGCGCCATTCTACATGTACTACTTGCCGAGCTTTAGTTTGCATCCTACTGCTGCAACAAAGGAGTTGTGAGAAGATATAAATATAATAACATATTTAGGCTACAAGATGATTTACAAATGATCCATCAGTGAATATAACATAAGAAACCAGGATCAACATTAATATGATTTTGGTGTTGCATCCTATTTGTGTTGTTTGGTTGTGGGTGAAGTGACAAGGTTGATGGATTCACCGTTTAATATTAGCTTGTTGCGCTTCTCCCAAATAAATTTTGCATAAACTACCCACTTCTTAATGGATCTGCTTTTTCTACCTTCGATCCTTCTAATGTTTGTCGACTTTGAGTTCAATTTTGTTCTCTCTTTGGTTCCTTCGTCAGAGAAGCCAAAATAAAACTGTCGACTTCCTCATGCGTCCACACCATGAAAATAATAGAGAGAGCTACAAGGATATTATCTATACGGGAACATGGAGACAGTAATATCAATGGATCAGCTTCTGTGCACGCCCGATTCAATCCAAACCCGAACTTTCTGACCAGTTAAGAGTTGGGACAGGTTACCAAAGCCGAACCTGCTTGTCCTATTTTTCGATAGTCAATTAAGACCCGAACCCGGTCCGATACGATCGCGACATCCCTCGCTCCTTGCATGCAGAAAGAATTCACATAGTAATGAAGTGGGGTCAACTTCCAAAAACAGTTCGATGTTTCTGTGAGGCGCCCATTTCTAAGGAGCAGATCCTGTTTCCAATTAAACACATGCATACCTACTTCCTCCCTTCCCCGATTTCTCTCGTCTCTTAACGTCTCCCAGGGGCCAAACTAACCTTTCTCCGCTTTCTTCGTTGCCCATTGACGGACTTCTCAACGAACCTCTATCTCTCTCTCTCTCTCTCGTCTCTCCTTCGGTCCTTCCGACGTCCCTTCCCGAAGACAGTCTTCAGTTTTCTTACCGCCCAAATGGCTCTAACGTTCCATCCGCTTTCCTCGACCAAACCCAACAACCTCTTCCAAAAGCCCTTCCTTTCCTCCAAAATTCCATCTCTCTCCTCCCCTTCCATTTCCATTTCACCTCCCTCTTCTCGCAAGTCTCGGCCCCTATCCGTCCGAAGCTCTGTCGCCGTTGCTCCTTCTCCGGCGAAAGCCACCAAAGAATCCATCGTGAAATCAATCAAGGCGAGGCAAATTATAGATAGCCGTGGGAATCCGACGGTTGAGGTTGATCTAGTAACTGATGAGCTTTACCGATCTGCCGTCCCCAGTGGAGCTTCAACTGGGATCTACGAGGCATTGGAGCTCAGAGATGGGGACAAGAGCGTCTACGGTGGGAAAGGCGTTCTCAAGGCGGTTAAGAATATTAACGAGGTTTTGGCCCCCAAGCTGATTGGCGTCGATGTGAGGTCAGCCGGAAATCTCCGTAGAAGTTTGCCATGAACATTATTTATTATTTTTTCATAAAAAGCATTTACTTTTTTGATCCGTCAGATGAGTTTATACTCTTGTAGCTTGCTTCCTACTCTGATCTTTGTGATTTAACTCGAAACGTGACTTTTTGATTTATAATTTGTCGTTCACTTGCTGTTCGTGTTAGAGTAGTTACTTTTGGCCAGCATGTAGTCATAGGAATTCAAAATTTCAGTTCAATCTATGCTGATTTATCCGTGATCCCGTGCCATCTCAGTTTTGTGTTTATAGATGGTAATGCAATTTGTCGCTATGTGCTTATATCTGGCACAGTTAATTTGTTACCAACTCAAGTGTTGTCCAAACCACATTACAGTAGCTGGATTTAATTCCTAGATTTCAGACATTCTTAGAAAAAGCATCGTTGTATGCGGGATTGAATAAGATTGTGAAGCAAATCTTGACTAAGTTGTCCACCCACTACTCCCACTAAAGAACTTATGGTGACATTGCTTGTATGGTCAGAACTAACATGATTTTGAATTGGGAAAGTTGGTGATCGTGTGTCTATGATACCAGAAGTGATTCATGGAATGAGTTGGTGAGTTTGTCTATTTGTAGGCATGGAGATATTTTGGAAGAAAATGAAGCTCCTAGACTGTAAAGAAAATAATCCAACTTAACCCAGTGAATCCAACTTTAGTGGTGTACCTGAGCACTGGATATCTTTTTCTAATACTCTATTTTCCTGATATTATAACCATATTGCACTGTCATTGCACTTTCAGGACTTGAATATATATATATATCATTTCTTTTATTTGTGGAGCTTCAGTTTTGATGTTTGTGAGTTTCTTTTTCTTTTTTCTTTTGTTTTGTTGATCAGGAATCAAGCTGATGTTGATGCCATCATGCTAGAGTTTGATGGAACACCTAATAAATCAAAATTGGGAGCTAATGCGATTCTAGGGGTATCATTGAGCGTCTGCAGGGCTGGTGCAGGAGCAAAAGGAGTGCCTCTATACAAGCACATTCAGGAATTAGCTGGAACCAAGGAACTTGTTATGCCAGTTCCAGCTTTCAATGTAATTAATGGGGGAAGCCATGCTGGCAATAATCTGGCCATGCAAGAATTCATGATACTACCGGTAGGTGCTGCTTCATTTGCTGAGGCTTTGCGTATGGGCAGTGAAGGTTAGTACTTTCATGTCTTTGTTCAGTACCATTGGATTTTCTCTGCTTGCTCAGTGTTCCCTATTGAAAAGGGACAAATGTCCCATGTTTCCACCCCAATAAAGTGTCATGGAAATCTCTTAATTTGGGCAATCTGCTTCATGCCACCTCTTGGTCATAGCCCCAAAACTGCACCTCCTCACGAACATTACAACAGATCACTTGAATTTCTTAGAATGCTTAAGAAAATGCGGACTACTATTAACTGTCTCAAGTAACTTATCAGATGGTTGTGATCATTGGGCAACCTTAGGGCTATGACTAATATAGGTCATTGTAGTTTGGTATCTTTTCTACTGCATTAATCTATGAGAAGAGAACAAAAACTAAAATAGCCATTGTAAATTATGTTTCTGGAAAGAACAGTTTATCATATTTTGAAGGGCATCGTCAAGGCAAAATATGGGCAAGATGCATGCAATGTTGGAGATGAAGGAGGATTTGCTCCCAATGTACAAGATAATAGAGAGGGACTGGTTTTGCTCATTGATGGGATTGAAAAAGCTGGTTACACAGGCAAGGTAAGAATGTGGAATGCTGAAATCCTATTCTTTATTCATTTATCAAAAAAAAAAAAAATCCTATTCTTTATTCTTTGATAAGACATCTTGCCTGTAGTGTTTAAGAAATAACCTCAAAGTGGATTATGCAGATCAAAATAGGGATGGATGTTGCAGCTTCGGAGTTCTTCACCAAAGATGGGAAATACGATCTGAACTTTAAAAAGCAGCCAAATGATGGAGCTCATATACACACAGCTCAGAGCCTCTGTGAACTGTACAAAGAGTTTGTCAGAGAATTCCCCATTGTGTCCATAGAAGATCCCTTTGACCAAGATGATTGGAGCTCATGGGCTTCACTAGAGTCTTCGGTTAATATCCAACTTGTAGGAGATGACTTGTTGGTCACTAATCCAAAGAGAATTGCTGAAGCTATTCAGAAGAAGGCTTGCAATGCTTTGTTACTGAAGGCAAGTATCCAAGCGTTATCATCAAATATTTGATCTACTGAGCCATTCTGTTAATTTCCATTTTTTCATCTCTTTGTTGTATAAATACTTTCTTCCCTTGCTCTGCAGTTTGAAGGACAAGTTAACCTTTTATGCATGCTAAAGTCTGAAATTTTGTATCGGATTGAGACATCTTGGAAGAAAGAGGCCATATCCCATGGTGTTTATTATTATTACTATTATTACTATTATTATTATTATTATTATTATTATTATTATTATTATTATTATTATTATTATTACTACTACTACTACTTTGAGATAAAGGGAGACTTTCATTGGGGGGGGGGGTGCACATTAGATGATGTACAGAAGGGCTATTTGCACTGTACAAAAGCTCCCTTCCCAACCCAGAATTAGCTATAGAAGCAGCAAGCTGATTGAGAACTCTTGGAATCCACCTAAATCTACTGTTCATAGATGCTGAAATGTCTGAAATCTCGTGGACAAAAATGAGATAATTTCCAAGTCTCCTTCACCTTTGAGGTAACCCAACTAATGACAGTCCTGAAATCACCTTCAACCAGAATAGAGTCTATTTTGGAGAGCCTATCCAGCTGAAGACCCTTAGAAGAGCTTTCACCTCAACTTCAGAAGCATCAGCAGCATTAACAGGGCCACTGAAAGCCCATTGCAGACTGCTGTTAGGACACAAAATGACTCCCCCAATACCAGCTGCCTGAGACTTTTCAGGATCCGTCCTTAAACTTCCATAGTGGTGTTTATTTTTATTCAAAAACTTGCATCTATCTACTATTCAGCTATTCTGTTTTTTTTTTCCCGGTTTTTGATAGCAAAATATCTACCATTCATTTGCAATAGGCCATCCTTTAGATTGTCCAATACTCCAGTCTATGCTAAAGATCCAAGAAATCATGTTCTTTTGCCCTATGATGATTAATCGTCCAAGGGATGTGATTAATTTGGAATCTAAGATCGCCAAATAGGTATACTTAGGGTTTACAAGGGCAATCCAGCAAGAGGACATAATGGTCTGTGTAGATTGGTGATGCCTTGGATCTTGTATCTGGATTCGGGGGGGGGGGATCATTTCTGCCATGAATGATTGCAAATTAGACTGCCTTCTCAGGGAATATTGCTAATGTGGATAAGAAGAAATAAGATTGTCCCTTCAACCTAAAACAAGGACTAGCCTGGCTTAGTTGAAGTACCAGTCACCCTTCAGATCAATCTAGTAAATCACCTTTAGACCATCATAAGGTGCCCCATAATGGTGGATAAGGATCCACTTCAACCTGCTATAAGAAAGATCGGGCAGTTACTATGGGAATTTAGATATATGGATAAGGATCAAATCATCCAAACACAATTTCAATGATGGTTGGTTGAATAAGAATATATGGTCAACCAAACAGCAAAATCAAACTATTTTTTTGATGGTTGTAGTATAGCAACCCTGGCTTGTCTGGTATAGGTAGGAATGCAACTTGGGCGGGCTTGAGTTAGGATTTTGTCAAAATTTGAATGGGCCCAGCCTGAAGGCAGGAACCTGAACAGTGTAAAATTCTAACTCTTAATGGCCATCTTTGTGAACCAACAAGAGTTGGGGATTCAACAAGGCCTTAATTAACGACAATGCTACAAGGCCTAAGATTGGATAGACAGCTGGGTTTGAGAAATATAATGGTGGAAGGGGATTCCAGGGTGGTCGTGGACTGGCTAAGAAATTAGCCAAGTTTCATGGCAGCATGGGTATGTCATGAGAGAAATAAACTTGCTGGTGAGAAGTGGAAACTAGCCATGATTGGGATTGGAGATCAGCCAATAGTTTGGCTGACATGTTGGCTTTGGCTAAGCAAGGTTTGAATGGGGAACAACTGTTTTGGGGAATTGCTTTGTATTGTAAGAAGGTAATAATAAGATGAGGTAAGGTAGCACTCTTGCTAGCTTAACAAAAAAGGGATGTGTATATTCTGATTTACTGATCACAAAACGGACAGTTACCAATAACAAAAGATATACTGACCACGAAAGGAAAAAAAAGACAACCAAATTAGCTTGAGTCCAGAATGAAAATTGGGTTTTGCATTTCTATATGGGTACAATCATGCAGTCAATCTAAATATCAGGATACAGCAGTCTTGAGAGAACCCAACCTGACTTCATCTGTGTATATCACAATGGTTGTGAAATATATCATGCATGCTTATATAAATGAAAACGACAAACATGCAGCTATAAATAATTCTCTCTAGTTTAAGTGCCTGATAAGATGATACATGAATTTTGTGGCCAGTTGTCAGTGTACCATCTGAACATGGGCACGTTTTCCAAACTGGAGTTTCCTTGTTATGTGTTGGTTTCTTACCAACCACTTCTCTCTGAATTACATGTTGAATACTTTTAGATGGTTAGGATAACTAGAAGGGCAAGAGAGCTATTATTTCCAAGAGAGTTAACCACTAAATATGATATAATGCATCTTATGGGATCTTTTATCCTAGTTGGTACCAAATAACGAATCCATATCCATACATTAATAATTTGAAATGTCAGCTGTATTATCAATGGCCATTTTTATTTCTTTGTACATGCTGTGTTGAGGAACCTGTTGTGCCTACTTTTTTCTTCAGGTTAATCAAATTGGGACAGTCACAGAATCCATTCAAGCAGCTCTTGACTCAAAAGCTGCAGGCTGGGGTGTGATGGTCAGTCATAGGAGTGGTGAGACGGAGGATAACTTCATAGCAGATCTCTCTGTTGGCTTGGCGAGTGGACAGGTTTGTGGAATCCCCTTAAAAAATTTGTGTAATGTTCATTTGTTTACATGCTTGAATTTATTTTTTATCCTTCCACCTTACAGATCAAAACAGGAGCTCCTTGCCGAAGCGAGCGGTTAGCCAAATACAATCAGGTAAGATGGCTTCTTTCTTTTTCTGGCTGCTCTTTTGGCTTCTTGAGAAAAAAATGTGAACCATCTCTTAAATCATTGAGGTTTACGAAACCTTGGAAATGAAACCTGCGTCTCTTCAAAGGATGTAATAGATGCATGACTTTTTTTTTTGGTCAAAACTGCCAAGACAACATCTGATATAATCAGGGGACATTGCAATTTACGTATTTTTTGTTAGTTGCATTTTATTGGTTTGTCAAGAAGAGGGACAGCAATTTATATAATACAAGCTTGTTCTTAGATGACTAGGATGGTTCTTTTATGTTGTGGTATGAGTAAATATAATATTGCTTAAATGATGGTGACTGAAATAATGATGTGAAGAATAGCCTTTTCTTATGTCATCATCATTACCAAACTCAACAGCTGTTTTGGTATAGACCAGTAGAATTATGCTTGCCTATCATAAGGGTTTCCACTTCCATTTGATCCCCCCCCCCCCCCACCCACACACACACACACACACACACACAATTAAGTCTTTAATGGTACCAATATTCTTGAGTAAAATAAAGAATTTTCAGAATATTTTCATCGTTCTGTTTACCTTACTTAATATCACAATAATTCTATTTTTTTCTCAATCTCAATGCAGCTACTGCGTATTGAAGAGGAACTTGGAAATGTGCGTTATGCTGGAGAGTCTTTTAGATCTCCTTAGGAAATATTTTTGTTGGAAATTAAGTCCTGGATCAAATTCATCCAATGTTAGAAAATAAGAGCAGATCTGCCATGATTGGAGGATGGCAGATCATGCAGATTAAGGTTCAGCAAGAACTAGAGATGTTTCTTGGTAGGACCATTTGGTTTAGATGGTATTTCTAATGGATATCAGTATTTGGAGGGTTAGAAAGTGAGTTTTGCTTGCTGAAACAATTTATTATTCACTGAATATAGAAAGTTTTGGTTTGTTTCAATGTTTTTGGACTCTGTATCAAGTTGAAATTGATTCTTCACCATTTCTTTCTGGTCCCATTTATGTTTCAATCGTCTTCAATTGAAATTATCTTTGTCAAATCCAAGGAAAAGTTGAAATCTATTAATGCTCAGCAGTCCGCATGTGTTATTATTCTGTTGCTGTGTTTTTTCCTTTCTTCCCTTTTCTGAGAGATCCCATTACTAATATCTAATTGTTGATTTTTTGTATAATACCCTACTTGGAGCTGCTTTTCAGCTTTGTAGTGCACTATTCTGTAACAAAGCTGAGTTGAGTGATGCAGAACATTACTTGACCATAGTATCACGACCATCTCTATTATTATTTTCCCCTATAGTTGTTATTTGAATTCTATTACATGAAAGGCTTATTCGCATTGAACCCTGTTTGCAACATGGCCTTAAAATACAAACTCCAAACATGGCAGAGGTGCTTGATTACTCTGTAGTGATAAATTTTACCATGGAAAATATAGTAGACCTCTGAATTGTCATCCATATATCTATGCTCAAACAGTTGAGCTTTGACATTAGCATCAAGTCAACAATATTTAGTGCAGAGAAGTTTTTTATAGATTTATCAGTATCACCTCATTGAAATATTTTATGCCATGAAACCTGTAATATATAAACAAAAACAAAATACCAACATATACATCTACACTTGTAAAAATAAAATACTAACATATGCATTTATAGTTGTGTTTAATCAGCATTCGGATCATTGGAGGGTCTGAGATACCATACTCTGCACTTCACACTGACACACTATTAGACAATACAAAGTCCCAATGCCTCTTTAATACCATAATACACATGAACGGGAGGTTTGAAGAGGGCAGATATAATTTTCAAATTTACAGATTTTCAGATTTATACATGGGATGGAGGATTGTCAGCAGTCGACATGGAATGGAAGGTCTGATACTTGGCTGCAATAGTTGAAGGTTCCAAAGGAGATGCACTTATATCCTGCCAAGCTGATAATACCTATATAACTCGAACAATTTTCAGTTAACCTTATGCATCATCAATACAGTGATATGCATTTAATGTTGCATCTTTTTAGAATTGCACATAGCTCATTCCCATCTGCTTTGGATATGATGTGTATGCCTAAAATCATACGTTAGCAACAAACTTCCATCCATCCTCCTTAAAGCAAATCTTTCCACCAACATGTAACAGCCAAGCTTGTTCCACACACCGTCTCCTCTAAACTCTTCTACCTTCTCCACTCCTACATCTGTTTCCACCCCATCAACCCATCCTACTGTTTCTTGCAGCCATCTCATTTTGCCAGCAATTGCTGAACTCAACCCTACACTCAGTCCTCTTTTGTTATGGTCAAGAAGTCTGAACCACATAACCTCATCTACTCCACATGTATCATCCTTCATCGCTTCCATGCCAAATATCATAGCAACTTCCTTTTGTACACTCACATTTACCTTCACAACATTGACTTCATTCTTATCATTCTCACATGTATAAATCTCTTCCCAAAACTGCTCAAGGGTCATCTGATAAAACATGGATTTTTTCATCTGAGCTTTCAGTTTCAGTTTCTCCCTTATGAACACAAAAGGGCAGTACCATTTTCCCACTACAACAGTCCCTGAGCGCTTACTAGACATTGGGAAATCAAATTCTGGGAGGCGCATGCGGAGGGAGATGTTGAGGCCTAGAGCTTCGCTTAATTGGCAATGATGGATGCTAGAGGCATAAGCCTCCCACCCTTTTCTCTTCAGGAAAAATGGCGGATAACCGTCTGGAGATACAGACTTTGCGACGAAACCACCATCAGGTCCATGACGCCTATGGATTTCTACTTGCTGATAGATGTTTCTGTAATTCAAAATTCTTGGTTTCACATCCTTCTCGAAGTTGCAGAAACAACAGGTGTTGACATATGCTTCTCTTGAGCATCTACATGCTTGCCTGCAAATTCATTGGAAAACTCAGTTTGGAAACGGTTTCAGTTCAGCAGTCACTCCATCAATGATCAATGTCATCTGAAATTCTGAATTGGTACATCATTAAGGCCACTGTAAAACTACATTATTTTGATTGATCTGTGTGCTTGTCCCCCAAAAACGTTCTTACATTCTTCTCCACAAGTGACAGGCTTTCCCCAATGGAGAATGGTAAACCATATCCATTGGTTGGAATCTCTATTTGATATTGCATATTTTATGAAAGCATATGGGCTACCCCTTTTGTAGCCCATGAAACCCCCTCCAAAAAAAAAAGAAGGAAATACGTTTCTAGTTTCATTTCTAAAAAAAAATGAAAAGGGTAAGTCACAGTCTTCACAGATTACCACCCTGTACTTTGGGGGGTAGTGACACCTTGCCCCCTGAACTTTCATTTATAATAAACACCCACTCCCTAAACTTTTGTATTCCAACGCTTTGCCCCTGCCTCGTTAATAATCTTGACTGTAAAGGTAAAATTATTAAAAATTGCCATTTGAAGTTCAATAAACTAAGAGGAGAAGATATCGAAATAACGAAAATAGGCATGTTAAAGTACGATATCTCTTGTATTTTTAGTTTTATAATTTTTGCAATTTCTAGTGTTTTCCATTTTTTTTTCTGTTTTTCTCCTTTTCTTTGTTGTATTTTTTCCTGAAATTTCTACTTCTCTGTATTTTGTTGTATTTTCCTATTTTTCTTAATTTTTTGTTATACTTCCTGTCATCAAGGTTTAAAGAATCGATACGTGTCAACTGATGCGTATCGTTCCAGGACCCTACTGATACACCCCTACAGTGGGTGTATCGGAGGTCTGACCAGTTTAGGGGTAGAGGAGACCTAAACTGGTTGCGAAGAAAATAAAAAAAACACCAAAATGTGTATCAACGTATCCGACATATCAATATTTTGAACCTTATCTATCATATCTACAATTTCCTATTTTCTCATTTTTGTTGTACCTTACCAATTTTATGCAACATGATCCCGTAATGTGATATAAGGGCAATTTGAGGTTTTACAAATAATTATACTTGCACATGGTGGCACATGATAATCTTTTCTGAAATTAAGTAGGCCCCGCTTGTTTTACTTACTTCGGTAAGCATGTTTATCCGGGCAAGTGTTTTCAAAACAAAACTTGCTCCGGAATATGAAATTCCAGTATTCTTGTTTCTTCTTATAAGTGAGATCGAATCTGCTCCTCACATCTGGCGCCTCACTTGTACATCCTATTATACATTAGTAACATTTTTCATATTTTTAATTATTATTCACTGAAAATGTTTTCAATGCACGATAAATGTGCCTATGAGGCGCTCATTTGTAAGGAGCAGATTCCGTCACGTTATAAGTTACTCATGTAATTAGAGTGGTAGCAGGGAGAGATTGCTTTTTGGCATGCGGATAAATTATTCATCCACCTTGTAGGAGGGTATCAATTATTTGGATAACTGATGGTCTCTATATCCTTGATTACTAAAGAACCCAATATAGCGGCATACGAATTTAGATATTGTGGTCAATTTGCCAGTTTACCAACTTAATCCGCTAAGTACTAACAAATGAGGCCTTGATGTAATACTAATGGCGGGGAATCTGAAAGTTCAGGGTGGATATTTGTCTCAAATGAATTCTAGGGCCAAATATCAGTGTGCCACTGCCGCAAAAACAAGGTGGCGGTCCATAATTTACCCAAAGTAAAACATTACAATCAAAAAACTTTTTTTTTTTGGATAAGCCAAACGTCTAATAAAA
Source organism: Nelumbo lutea (assembly GCF_056320005.1). Classification (NCBI taxonomy): domain Eukaryota; kingdom Viridiplantae; phylum Streptophyta; class Magnoliopsida; order Proteales; family Nelumbonaceae; genus Nelumbo; species Nelumbo lutea. The sequence goes on along the minus strand of NC_142686.1, from coordinate 20,793,420 downwards.
CACTACAATAAAAAAATTATGCTATGCTTTTATTTTAAGAAAATAATGAGGCTCATATGACAATCTATGATGTAGTTTTGTACAAACATTTCGTAAATTTCTCCTAGCCTTAAACACTGTTTGGACAATGATGAAAACTTCTACGGTCTGGCACAGAAATGCTAGTTAAGAAGTGTAAATCAGGCTGGCACGGCTCACGTGTGGCCTGTGTGAAGTGTGGTTGTCCCAGGCTATCCTTTTTCCCTGGGATAATTGGGGGGTTGGTTTGGCATGGCCTATGGCCTGAGTCCATATGGACCCATATCATATCATGAATAAGCCAAACTATGGATTCAGCCAAGTTATGAAAGATCTATTTAAAAAAATTGAAAAAAATAGTTAAAATTTTATTTTATATTAATTTTGATATATACAAAGATGAGAACCCAACTCCCAACTGTTGGCTGGGCCCGGCCCAAGAGAGATGACCCACACAAAAAATTTATCAGTATTCAGATGTCTTAGAACCTTTTCCGGTTAGAATTTTATTAAGACTTAAGAATTCTCAACCGGAATGGGTGGGTTTCTGGGTCCCTACTCCCTAGGCGAAAATTATCCATCAAACTCTTGATACTTCAGTGAGTGATGTGTGATGAGGTAAGGAGATATATACCCTTTGTGCTTGCCTTTTGCTCTAATAACATAGTAGCGGTTGGAAGACAAGGGCTGGTCAAGAACCGGAACGAACCAGAGCTTATGACGATCAACTGACGACGACCCATGGTCTTCACTTCCCGATGAATGATGAACAATGGTCAGTATCTTGTTCTGAGGAAATGGGAGCTCTCTAACCTGCTTGTTCTTGTACATACCCCAACAACACCTATCTTGAGCTTCTGATTCTTCATCTGTGATTACGAGATAGCCTGAATAAGGAGCCTCCGGCGTAGGTACTGACAGAGCGCTGGGTTGCATTCTGTACATCGAAAGAGGCCTTGCCACATACATCTTTCCTTTTCTCTACTTTGTTCATCTCTCTACGTCTCTTAAGTAGCCACTTCTGAATTCTGATGGGTCACATAACTTCTGATATTATATTAATGCAGTGTTGCCTTTGGTTGATTACTTGATTTGGAGAATAGTGGGTAGGGCCCATCTCAACACCATCTAATGTCTGTTTCTAATAATTGTATTTTATTACTCGATAAGGGTTCCTTAGTAATGAAGAAATAATAGGTGGGTGTCGTCATTAGGCTCCACTTTGAGCAGCCGGCCTGAAATGATCTGATTTTATGGTTGGATTTGGATCTTCATAACCCAATAAAATATATGTTGATTCATAGAAAACCCGAAGTACACTGGATATTGTGGGAAACTATCTTGTTGGGGGTTGATTTCAATTTGTATATTGCAGGTTGCAATTCAATGTAGAATTTTAAAATTACAGCCCCCAGTGTACGAGTAGCCCCCTATAAACCGCTTCCTATCTAAGAATTTGACATCAATCCAGTCAGGATTAAAATTCTGAGATAGGCTGAACAGTCATTCTCCCTAGAAAGCCAAAAGAGTATGTATAGGCAATTATACAGCTACCTTATTCGTTCATTCAGGCTTGTTAATTCCAGATATACAATGGATGAATTATTTATTATTGCAAATACAACACAACAAAAAACATCCGATCTCATATTCTATTTTATCAACAGCACAACTGAACAAGCAATAAACAAAAGAATGAAAGATGAAAATCAGGAAGGTGATGCTCGTTCTCGCTTCCTTTTAATTCTGTGTGTGCTAATCATCCAATATATACTTTTTTTTTTCGGTAAAAATCTCTTCACCAACACATAACAAGTTAACATCCATACTTGCTGCATCCACTCCTCTCCTCCAAACTCCTCTACCCTCTTAACGCTTACTGGTAGTTCCCTCTCTGCTGGTCTATACCCTGCTCTTTCTTGGTCCCATTTTGGTTCTCTCCAGTCTCCACCATTGCCAAACTCAACCTGACGCTTGCTTCTCCTTCTACTCCATTAAGAGAATCTAAAACACATCCCTCCATCTCCATGATCAATAACAGCTCTGTCGGTGTCATGTATTTTTGAAGAAACTGGAGCTTTATTACTTTTGAGTATTCTATGGGCTCATCTTGTCTTGGCTATTGGCCCATCTTTCGAGATAAAGCATCCACTTTGAATTCTTATCAGGAAAGCCTGAATCGGCTTTAGTTGAAGTCGGCTTGGATTTCCCAGTAGCAGCAACTAGAGAGATTCCTACGCCAGTAGTTTATCCAATTTCCTTCATTGACCTCCAATACCCTACAAATCATCTGTTCATAGGACACAAAAAGAAATGCATATAAATATACATACCACACAGCCATACAGGTACAAATGTCTCATTCCTAGTGCTTAGATACAAAGTCAACTCATATGCTACTTCATTCAATAGAACAAATAAGAACAGGGTTGCTGTGTTCAATCCCATTTGCTCTGAATCTGATGGGTATGCCTAAACTCATAACTTAGCAGAATGCTTCCATCCATTCTTTTGAAAACAAATCTTTCTATCAACACATAACAGCCAAACTTCCTCCATCTACTCTTCTCCCCACCAAACTCCTCTACCCTCTCAACCCTCACCTGCCTGTCTTTTCCACCATTCCAACCCACTCTTTCTTGCTCCCATCTCATTCTCTCCGCAACTACTAAACTCAAACCCACACTCATTTCTCCTTCTGGACTTTCAGGAGCTCTGAACCATATCACTCCATCAACAATGTTGGTGTCATTCTGTGCCACCACCGTGCCAGAGATCAAAACCACTTCCTTCTGAACGTATACATCGATAGCCACTGTATTGCTTTCACTAAGAGTATTCTCACAAGCATAAATCTGTTCCCACTGTTGCTCAAGTGTTACCTCGTAAAACATTGATCTCTTCATTTGATCTTTCAGATTATCTCCTTCTTTTATGAACATGAAAGGACTATACCACTTCCCTACAACCACAGTCCTAGAAATCTTAGTCTCTGGTGTGAAGTCCAAATCTGGAAGATGCGCTCGAAGAGATGCATCAGGGCCTTGAGCTTCACCTAACTGGTAATGCTTTGGAGTTGAGGCATAAATCTCCCACCCTTTTCTCCTCAGGAATTGTGGAGGAATCCCATCTGGAGCTACAGGTTTGGCAGTAAAATCACCTCTACTGGGGCCACAGAAACCCTGCCAAGGTTTAATCTCGAATTGTTGGTATATGTCTTGATGATCCAAAGCTTTTGGTTTTACATCACTAACGCACCTACAGAAACAACAAGTTGCCATGTCCTCTTGTGTTGAACTTCTGTATGCTTCCCTGCAAATTCAATTGGATGTTTGAAACAAAATTAGGCAATCATTATCAAAAAAAGAAAAAGGAAAAAATAGCATATCGAACAGTTAATTTTTGATTTATCTTCATCTTTGTCCATTATAAAAGCAACTGTCTTCTAACATATAAATAGCCCCCAAAATTCTATGGCTTTTCTCTAAATCTGAATTGTGAATTTTCTTCTAAACTAATCAGCTGCAAATACACTTAAAAGCACTGGAATCCGAAGCATTGATGTGAGTAGGGAAATGGTGTCACAATCAGCCAAGGCAATGGGTGATGGAGTTTGGAAAGACAAACATTAGCTATTCATAAATAACTGAAGCACAAATAAAAAAAAGAGAAAAAAAAGCAGTACTGGTCCAAGATGAACAAATTTAAATCCTTTAGAACCCTAAAAAGGAAGATATAATTATATAACAAGTAGTAAGGGATAAAAGGCCAAACCCTTTGTGCCTCCGGTGTGCTTTTATGACATAGTATAGATTTGAAGACAGCGGCTGGTTAAGAACTGGGATGAAGTCGGCATCATCACGACTCTCCGACCTGTTCTCCCCAGCCCCTGTTGTATATCGGACTGTAAGCATCTTGTTCTGAGGGAATGGCAGATCTCGAAATTTGTAGTCCTTACACAATCCGAAACAACATGTATCCACAGACTCCTCATCTTGAATAACAATGTAACCCGAATTGGGTCCTTCAGGTGGAGGCAAAGAGAGGGAACTGGGAGACTGTCTGTATAGTGAAAGAGGCCTTGTCACATACATTATGTCTTCAATTCAGTGATCTCCTTCTAGTCCTTTCGGAATTGTCTCAAGGGAGTACTTGGCATATATAAGGAGAGGTAGAGGATAAGGCAAGCTGATCAAATGAATGACAGCAAATTTGACAAGTAACCCATTAGCTCCTAGCCAATCTGTATCTTTCTGGATAAGAAAGTCTAGGCAAGCTGATCAAATGAATGATAGCAAATTTGACAAGTAACCCATTAGCTCCTAGCCAATCTGTATCTTTCTGGATAAGAAAGTCTAATTGCATATCAAGCTCCCAACCTAATAATGCTTTGTTGAAGTTTCCAGGAGGTTTCCTTGAAAGAACGGGATAAGGGTTGTGGGAAGTGTCAACGCTCAACAACGTGAATGAGTCATTGAGAATGAAGCAAGCAGACCTCATTCATTGTAACAGCCCCTGCTCTGCGGCTTTGGTCCTTAATTGAGTCATTGAGCACGGACTTTATTGGACGAAGATAAGGCTTTCATCGCTTTCACACCCGGACGAGGATGTTTCTTGTACAGTTAGGATTTAAAATTTTAGAAAACGAAAGGCAGGATCGAATATATATATATATATATATATATATATATATATATATTGAGAATGAAGGAAGCAGACGTCATTCATTGTAACAGCCCCTTCTCTGCGGCTTTGGTCCTTAATTGAGTCATTGAGCACGGACTTTATTGGACGAAGATAAGGCTTTCATCGCTTTCACCCCGAATTTGAATACTCATCCTCATCCCGGATTTGTATATTTCCTGTTAGGATACGTTCTGCAGAAATTCACGAGCCATGGAGTATCTGATTCATCAAAATAAACAAAAACTCACTTTCCGAGAAGAGGATGAAGTACCTGATTCATCATCTCATGAAGGTTTGGGGGCGCCCAAAAGGCATCACGAGCCATGGGTCAATTCCTTCCCTTAAAACCGTACAAGAGAGTTTCCTACCTCATATAGGCTCAGCAGTCAATTATTTTATATCCATCAACAGAAATTCATATAGAATCTTTGAAAAAGACTTTCCTCAATAAGATAGACAGTTTCTTTGGGATCTGATGTTACACCGCTGCTCAATACCTTAGTGGATCGACTCTATTACATAAGTGGATTCCTTACTTTTTATCTTTTATCATTACATAAGTAAGCAGTTCTTATTGTACCGGCCCAAAACCTCGCTAATTGATCTTTACGGTGCTTCCTCTATCAATTAAATCCTTTATCCATATAATATAGTACATAGGCATATCTATTTCTTCATATTTTGGCCCCACCCTGAAACAAAAGTGTACGTACATAAATAAAGAGGCTGGTTATGTCCGTCTCCTTCCCATCTATCTTGACCCGGAAGAGGGGGGAGGCTCTTGCGGAAGCCCTGCCCGCCCTTCTCTATTTTGAGGGATCCCTCATATTGATGATTCCAGGCTTCCCGGACTCGTAACAGACGGTTAGGAACAAGAAGAGGGTCAGTAGTCTCTGCCGTTGCAGGTCCTTCTCCTTCCGCTGAGACGGCCCTCTTTTTGGTTTTGTTCGTTCACCGCGACACGAAATCATGAAGAAGCTGGAATAACTCAGAAAGAGAGTGGCGCCTCCGTTGACAGCGTCTGTTGTCTTTGTAGAGGAACAGTATGATCTTGGACTGGCCCCCTTCGCATGACCTAGAAAGAAAAAGAAGTCCGTGCTACTATAAGGCCTCTAAACTCCTCCCTCAGGACACTGTTGCGTTGCCATGGGGACGGGGTAGCCCCGACTTCCATAGGTCCTTGGTTCGACCTCCTAATGAGAATTGAGGTCCTTGCGCGGGCGTCTCATCCCAGCATGCGGAGAAAGCCGGAGTGCGCTAGCGCGCCCAGCTTCAAAACGGCTGCGCGTTAGCGCCGCGCGTCAGCGCTCAAGGAGCCGGAGCAACAAGCGAGAAGGAGAGCGCGCTAGCAGCATGATGAAGCGCTCGTTCAAAAGTACTGAATGCGCGCGCTAGGCAACCTATTATCGACGACTCTGAGTCCCAGTTCCTGGAGGAGCTCCATCCGAAGCATTTATCTTCCCCCTCGCTTTTTGTATCGACTGTCTCACCTCCGTCGACACCTTGTCCAGCGCCGCAGGCTCTGTTCCCTCGTCGAGTTTCCTCGCGTTCACCACCGTCGCCGGTTTCTTATTCGAGCTCGCGTCGAACTTCTTCACCGTCTAAACCGCTGCCCCGGAACGCAAGGCCTGGTTCACGGCTTTGGGATCTCGGAGGGCCTGGGCATTGGGCTTGGATTTGTGCAGGACGACTGGTTCCCAGTCCTGAGTAAGGGCTCCAGGAAATCTGCTCGGCATCCTTGAGTCGATGGATAAAGAAAAGACGACGATTTCTGATACCAGCACTAAAGTGCGAGTAAGGCAGGGGAGTGTTCTGTTATTTATTTCGTTTTTTTTACTCTCCACAGAGTAGGCTTCTTCCCATCTTCTTGGTTTTCGTTCTCTGCTACTTCGCTGATTGACTCTGATGGCTTATTCCCATCTTCTTGGTTTTCGTTCTCTGCCTGCTTCGCTGATTGACTCTGGCATCTTCTGTGATTTTTCTTCGTTTGTTTTAAGTCGCTCGAACTCCCGCTGCTATCTTTCCATAGTTTATTCAGGTTTCAATCTACTGTGTTCGCTCGAACTCCCGCTGCCATCGTAAGGAAGCTTCTCGGTCCTTCCGCTTCGACGACGCCTGGTTTTCGCTCGGCGTTGCGGGATCGGAGGAAACCAGGCAGGAGCTCGGGTTTGATTCGGAGTCGGCGGGCTCACTTGTTCTGTTGTTCTGATTTCTTCGTGAGTTTTATTAGGATCGTCCATCTACGTGTTTCTTGCAATAATCAAGCAACTCGGATGAATATTGGTTACCATGGCTGCCAACAACGAAAGTAACGGTGAGAGTTAAGTGTGAATAGTGGGGAGACAGACCCCGCGGTACGTTGATCAGGCATGGAGTAGGTCGAGGAAAAGGAAGTGGACCCTCTGGTGGACGTGATCGAGGTTGGCAGGCATGGAGCAGGTTCAACAAAAACTCATGCTACTCAGCATCGACGGGGCGTGAAGTGGCTGCTAATACAGCCATAACTGAGGGAGACAGGATCGAACTGAATGACCTTAACGATGAGCAATGGCAGACTCTTGAGCATGATTGATGCTTACAAAATCAGGACTAATGAAAAACTCTCTGATAAGACTTATTCCACTGAATGGATTGTTGAAGTGAATGACCTTAATGACGAGCAATGGCACACTCTTGAGCATGATTGATGCTTACAAAATCAGGATTAATGAAAAACTCTCTGGTAAGACTTATTCCACTGAATGGATTGTTGAATTTAGGGCATCACATCACATGATAGTGAATTTAGATGTGCTCGTCGATACCTATGATGTTGCACCTTGTTCTATTAGGTTAGTGCGCACACCGAGGCCATGAAAGAAGACACCGTTGAACTTGGAAATAATTTTAAATTGTTGCATGTATTATATGTCCCAAAACTTAATTGTCAGTTACTTCGTGACAAAGATTATATTGTGACGTTTACTAATAAGTTGTGTGATATAGGACTGCATTTCGAGGACTCTAATTGGTGTAGGTGAACAGCTTGATGGGTCTATGTCTTCAAGGGTGTGGCATCGGTTTGAGCTTACAAGATAGATGGAATTGGGTCATGCGATTTGTGGCATCGAAGATTGTGACACCCTTCTTATCAAACACTTAGCTTACTTCTTAATCTCAGTAATACTAAGAACAAAACCTGTGATGTTTGTTTGAAGGCAAAACAAACTAGAGATGTTTTTATTCAAACCAGCAATAAGGTGATTGACTGTTTTGCATTAATTCATTGTGACCTATGGGGTGCTCATAGAGTACCTGCATTTTGTGGTGCGGTATATTTTCTGACAATTGTTGATGATTATTCTCGAGCGATTTAGATTTATTTGTTGGTTGAAAAAAGTGAAGTTGGTGGAACATTAAAAAATTTATGTGTCATGATTGAACGACAATTTAATAAGAAGGTTAAGGTGGTAAAAAGTGATAATGGAACAGAGTTTAAATCCTTGAAGTCATATTTTAACGAGCAAGGAATTTTATTTCAAACTTCCTGCGATGGGACACCACAACAAAATGGTCGTGTGGAGAGAAAGCATCATTATATTTTGAATGTATCCAGAGCACTCAGGTTTCAAGCACATCTTTCGATCAGATTCTGGGGTGAGTGTGTTTTGACCGCAGGATACTTGATTAACCGGGCACCTTCGACCCTTCTTGGTGGTAAAATACCTTACGAGATGCTATTTGGACAAAGTCCTTCTTACAAACATCTCAGAGTTTTTGGTTGCTTATGTTTCTCGCATACTAGGGACTGTGACAAGTCTACCGCTAGGAGTAGGAAATGTGTCTTTGTTGGGTACCCTTTTGGGAAAAAGGGGTGAAAATTGTACGACCTTGAGTCTGGTGATTACTTCGTCTCACGAGACGTGGTGTTTAGTGAGGTCGAGTTTCCCTTTGCCACTCCGGAATATCAACCATCTGTAACCAGTCCTCCCGTAGCCAAAGAAAATATTGGGTTGCCTTGGGCCACTCCTCCTGATATGGTATCTGAGTCACCTCATATAGAAGTCAGGGGGAGCGACACGATTGATGAAGAAGGACATCTGAACATGGGTAATGATGATGAGGCATGTTCCCTTGATGAGACAAGGAACCATACAAATTACAGAAATAATGAAACTCCAACTGCTCCTCAGCCCACCACGGAGGTATTAGGCCGCAAACATCGAGAAAAGTGAACTCCCAACTATTTACAGGACTTTGTCACACACTCAGCTCATCGCTTAGACCCCTCCGTTGTGTCTCCTGCATCATCTCAGTCATCAGGTACTCCTTATCCCATAACTCATTATATGATGTATGATAATTTTTTTTGTGAAACACAAACATTTCTTGGCAACTGTTACTGTAGGCTGAGAACCTACTTGTTTCTCTGAGGCAATGACTGATGCTCGGTGGCACGAGGCTATGCGCCAAGAGATACAGGCTTTGGAAGACAATGGGATATGGACCTTAGAAGACCTCCCACTTGGAAAAAAGGCAATTGGGTGTAAATGGGTCTACAAAATCAAGTACAACTCTGATGGATCCATTGAAAGATTTAAAGCACGATTGATAGTCCTGGGCAACACTCAAGTTGAAGGTCTTGATTACAACGAGACCTTTGCCCGTGTGGCTAAAATGGTCACAGCTTGAACCTTCTTAGCAGTTGCTGTGGCCCAACATTGGGAATTGTATCAGATGGATGTTCACAATACTTTTATGCACGGTGATCTCCATGAGGAGGTCTATATGAAACCTCCTCCAGGTTTTTTGGCCTCCGAAACTGGAAATGTATGCAAACTCTAGAAATCGTTGTATGGTCTGCGGTAAGCCCCCCGAAACTGGTTCTCTAAGTTAGGTGCTGCCTTGAAACTTTTGGTTTTGATGCCTTGAAACTTTTGGTTTTGAATAGTCCTATTTCGATTATTCCTTATTTACATATCGCAAGAATGGGGTTGTCTTGCACGTCTTGGTTTATGTTGATGAATTAATCGTTGGTGGGAATAACCCGGAGTTCATACGCAAATTTAAATAGTATATGAACCGGTGTTTTCGCATGAAGGACTTGGGTATTCTTAAATATTTTTTGGGCATCGAAGTGACTCGCGGATCATCAGGGGTATTTCTTTGCCAAAGAAAATATGCACTTGATATTATTACAGAAACTGGCTTATTGGGATCCAAACCTGCTCACCTTCCTATTACTTAGAATCATAAACTTGCCCTTGCTGACAGAGCACTCCTGGATGACCCTGAACGATATCGACGTCTTGTGGGCCATTTGATTTATTTAACCATTACACGGCCATAGCTCAGTTATTGCATTCATGTCTTGGCTCAATTTATGCAGTGTCCTCGTGTTGATCATTGGGATGCGACATTACGTGTGATTCGTTATCTAAAAGGACGTCCTGGTCAAGGAATATTTTTGCGCTCTGATAGTGATATGCAATTGTATGCCTATTGTGATTCTGACTGGGCGAGTTGTCCTCTAACTCGTTACTCTCTTACTGGGTATTTTGTCATGTTCGGACATTCCCCTATCTCCTGGAAGACTAAGAAACAACATACTGTCTCCCGTTCTTCTGCCGAGGCTGAATGCCGGTCAATGGCTACTGCCAGTTGTGAGTTGAAGTGGCTAAAAGGTCTCCTGTTGTCTTTGGGTATATCTCATCCTCAACCTATACGCTTGTTTTGTGACAATCAAGCTGCTCTATACATTGCTGCAAACTCTGTATTCCATGAGTGAACCAAACATATTGAAGTTGATTGTCATTTCATTCGCAATGAGCTGCAAGCCGACACCATTGCGCCTTCCTATGTCCGTATTGGTGAACAAATTGCCTACATTTTCACAAAGGTTCTCGGACAAAAATAGTTTGATTTTTTCCTTCTCAAGCTGGGCATTCGTAATCCTCATGCACCACCTTGAGGGGGAGTATTGGACGAAGATAAGGCTTTCATCGCTTTCATCCCGGATTTGAAAGCTCATCCTCATCCTCATCCCGGATTTGTATATTACATGTACAGTTAGGATTTAGAAGTTTTAGAAAGCTTTGTATTTCCTTTTTAGATTAGGAAAGGCAGGATCGAATTTGTATATTTATATATATATCATAAGATATCAATGAAAATTGAGGATCAAAGGCTTCCGAAAATTTTCAGACTTGGTCAATTTCTTAAGTCATATGCATTTTGTGGTTTCGATTAATTTATTTAGTCAATTTAAGGTTGTATAGTTAGTGCTGATTCATGATCCTTTGAAATTTAGGAGAAGGCATTCCCCAGGAAACGTTTCTGAAACAGAAACAGAAAAACGGCAATTTTTGGCTCACTAGAACACAAGAAACGTTCCAAAGGAGTGCTATCAAACGCCACCTTATGGGCTGAAGGAAATCTAACCGTAAAATGCATGGTAAGCTGAAGCCTCACAAAATCAGAACACTAGTCTCATTTTTATTCATTTTATGCACCGATACTACTATTCCAATGGAGTCAAAGCTAGAGCTCGTTCCCATTTGGATTGAATCTGATGGGTATGCCTGAACTCATAAGTGAGCAACAAGCTTCCATCCAATCTTTTCAATACAAATCTCTCGACCAGAATATAACAACCAAACTTGCTCCATCCACCATTCTCCCCTCCAAACTCCTCTCACCTGTCTGTTACTCCCACTAGTCCACCCTACTCTTTCTTGCTCCCATTTCATTCTTTCCATGATTGACAAACTCAACCCAACACTCTCTTCTCCTTCTACAGTTCTAAACCACATTACCCCATCAACAACATCTGTGTCATGCTGCGCAGGTTCCTTGCCCCAGATCAATGCCAATTCACTTTCAACAAACACGTTCACAACCACACTATTGCTCTGGCCAAGATTATTCTCGCATGTGTAGATCTGTTCCCACTGCTGCTCGAGTGTCATCTCGTAAAATATTGATCGCTTCATCTGGTCTTTTAGTCTTCCTTCTTCCTTTACAAACATGAAAGGGCAATACCACTTCCCTATGACCACCGTCCCAGGGCTCTTCTCAGATAGTGGAAAGTCGAATTCTGGTAGGCGTTGCTGAAGAGAGAAATCAAGTCCCTGGGCCTCTCCTAGTCTGTAGTGCCTTGGGGTTGAGGCAGTAACCTGCCACCCTTCTGTTCTTAAGAACTTTGGAGGAGATGCTTCAGGCATAACAGACTTGGCAACAAAGCCGCTACTTCCCCTGCAGCATGAAGTGTCCAAACGAATGATTTCAACCTGTTGATACATCATATCTTGGTGATCAAAAGCTCTTGGTTTAATGAAGCTGCAAAAACAACTACCCATGTCCTCCTTCCTTGAACTGGTGCGTGATTCCCTACATATTCAATCGAAACACAGTCAAAATTAAAACAACTCATGCAGCAATGTTGAAATAGTTGCTGTTTTAATGGAATAACGCGTACCCTTTTCGTTTTCCATGAGCTTTTATGACATAGTAACGATGGGAAGACAGCGGCTGATTCGGAACTGGAATGAAGTAGGCCTCCTCTTCAGTGGTCGAGACGCTAAGGATTTTGTCTTGGGGGAATGGTAGATCTCTAATGACAGGGTCTCTGTACAGCCCAAAGCAGTAGGTATCAACTGAGTCTTCATCTTGAATTACGAGATAACCTGAATTCGGACCTTCAGGTGGAGGTAATGAGAGGATGTTGGGGAACTGCCTGTACAGTGAGAGAGGCCTTGTCACATACATTTTGTATCTCAAACACCTCTCCTCTCTCTCTCTCTCTCTCCCCCCACCTCGCCCTTCTTATTATTTGTTGTCTCAACACTGTAAGATCAATCCTTGACACCATTCTGTCTTTATACATGAAGAAAGAGGTAATTAGTTTGACAAGAATCAAGAAGAAAGCATTACCGTGCACATTTGGAGGTTGCAATTCTTGCGTGTTGCATATTCAAATTCTAATTCTGAACTGCTTTTGGATAGGTTGATAAGAAAATCTCATTTCAAAACATATCCTTACAATCTTTCAGATACAAATTTCAGGAGTTAGGTGGGAAATGAAAGGGTGTTCTAGAACTTGCTCCCTCAGACAAGAATAAGAAGCTGGGAAATTGACTGCTTGCTTGGCCACTCTCGGAAGTGTCTCAACGTCGGTCAGTCACATGTTACCTGACGTATCCTCGTAGATATCTGCGTCTGATGGCCACAATGCTGGTTGAATGATTTCACCCTTTGAATAGTTGAATACGATCAATGCTATGAAACCCATGAACAAGGCCAACCAGCTCAATATAAAAAATGGTGTCTTTTGCGCATGTATCTTCAAATATGGATGCGGAATAGGACGGACACAGCTGTTTCCGCTTCTAGTACACTAATTAATCTCTTGGAAGATTTTATCTCTTAATTCTCTAATCTATAAGAAATCGAGTGAAGCCATGAAATGAACACTGCATCTCTGACAAGTAATTAGCTAGGCTCTTATAGACTTGATTTCAACATATTAGATGTGGAAACAAGGGATGATTGATGTTTTCCTTTGGAACTTGATTTGGTGGTATATTTCTAGTTCTTACTTCCCCATAGAGAATTAATAAGGGACTCTACACGATACTCAATCACAAAGAAAACAAATTTGATATTTTGAAAAGTTTCAAGAAGGTTTCCTTGAAAGAATAGAATAAAGGGTTCTGTCAAGTATCAAGTCCCAACTGTCAACACAAAAAGGTGCTATAATTTAGCTTGATGATAGTCTCTGCCTGGTTGTTGTAGCTGAGAGATGGGAGCCTAGGATTGAATCCAGCCTTCACCAGAGGGAGGACTACCACACTGTGTAGCCCATTTGCCTAAACGATTTTCACATTTCAAGATGGAAATGGTTGTGAAATGGTGAAAATCATTTTTTTAGGGCCTGTTTGCTTTTCTACAAGTTATTTATCTGGGTAAATGTACTTACCCAGGTATGTGTTTCCTGGGAAATATTTATCTGAGTAAGTGCATTTTTCCATGTTCTTTTATTTCCCAAGTAAATAAGATAATGACCATTTTAGCCATAAAAATGTCATTATCAAAGGGGGCATTTTTGTCCCATCCAAATGTTGATAACTTTCCCCAAATGGGAAAATTAATTTACCCACCTAGGAGATGGGTATCCCTTACCTGAGTAAGTAATGCCCAAGAAAATAAACTTTCCCTGGTCTCCACATAAATCTAAAAAAAGAACATAGGTTTCTTGGTGAATCCCATTGACCAACTTTCCCCCTCTCAAAATCCCAAAAACAAACACCCCCTTAGGGGCTGTTTGGCATCGTTGTTGTTTCCTAGAGCAACAACACCACATCGAAAAAATGGTGCTCCAGGAAATGAGCATTTGTTTGGAACCATTTTTCCATAGAAAATGGTGCTCCAAGCCACGCCTCGGAAATTGGGAAGCCATGGCTTGGAGCAATGCCAAATTTGGTGTTTCTTGGAGCTGCAGCTCGTTGTTGCCAACAGGGTAGTGATGTGGCACTGGATAATGGGTACTAGTGCTGAAAATGTTTCCTGGAGCAATGGTACCAAATAAAAAAGTTACTGTTGCTCCAAGAGATGTCCTACTTGACGGCAATGATTCCAAACAAAAATAAAAGGCACCGTTTTATGAGAAAACGGTGCTCCAAGCCACACATTAGCAGCACCATTTTGTGTTGCAACTACAACATCGATGCCAAATATATATTTAAAGTCTCCATTTGTTTACTGGGACCTGGGTAACGTGCTTACAGAGTGCATGTGTTTGATCATGTTTCAACCTATTTGGGTAAAGACGGAGGCAGGGGGTTTTAACATTTTCAACGGATGGGTAAGCAACTTACCCACCCTAGAAGAGCATTGGTTACCAGAAATTTTATTTCACTTTGAGGGTTCCATCTGTTTTTTGGATTTTAATAAGGGAAAAAGTTGGTTAACGGGATTTTGGTTCACATTGACCAAAATATCCATATTCCTTTTTCAAATTTATGTGGTTCATGGAAAATTTATTTTCCCTATGCATCACTTAATACCCATCTCCCATGTGGGCAAAATTGCCCTTGAAAAGAAAATTATCAACACTTGGATGGGACAAAATTATCCCTTTTAATAACAGATTTTTATGATTAAAATGGTCATTGTCTTATTTACATAATAAATAAAAGAACATTAATAAATACATTTATCCCAGATAAATATTTTCCAAAAAACACTTATTTGAATAAGTGCATTTACCCCAAAAAATAACTTCCCGTTCCCAATAAGCGAACGGCGCTAAGAGAATTTTACTTCACTTTGGAATCGGTCTTTGTTAATTCGCTTATTGCAAGTCACTGGGATTTTTGTTTCTGAGATCTATAAACTAGTCTGGGGTGATCGAGAAATCAATTGAACAACAATGAATTCTCTAGAAAAAACAAATTGAACAACAATGGCGGTAAAGACTTTACTTTGGTAAAAGCAATGGGGACCCACCACCATGGAAGTTAACTGGTCAAAACAAAACGCAGTTTGAAATTAAAACCACAGTTTGCTCTCTAAAGAAAAGTCTCTTGTGGAAACTTGTTGCCCAGAGCAAGACTTAACTATGGGTTGAAGGATGAAGCCCAAGCCCAACTTACCGTTAATTGGGAATGAGTGTTCATTGGTCTAGTCCTTATATAGAGATGTAAAATGGGCTGTGCTGCCCAAGGCTATGTCTGTATATAATAATATTCTAATTTTATTTTATTATATCATATATAAACAATTGTATATATCAAAATTTATACAAAATAAAATTTTAAGATTTTTATTTCAATTATTTATTTATTTTGTTAATTTATTTTGAAATTTCACTATTTTTCTTTCAAATTTTATTAAAAGAATTGTGCCAACCCATGGCCAATGGGGCTTGGGCCTCAGGCAGTGCTAGGCTCAGCTCTTAAGGGATTTGTGCTTAGTAGGCACGGTCTGTCAAAGCTAAGTGCTGGCATGACACGGCACACTACAGTGTGAGCGGCCCGAAAAAATGGGAATGACCCATTACACTTCTAATCCTGCATATGTAACTTGCATCAAATTTCCAATGCACTTAAGCCGAGTCTGGTATCTCCCCGACACAAAAAAATACATTCGATGATTCGAACATCCAGTGTTAGAAGTGTTTTATTGGTTGGAGATCCCAATTCTCAACTGACTTAAGTTATCCATGACTCCAATTCCAATTTCCTAATATAAAAGAATGCTCAGGGTCATGGTTTTGAAAATTGGACTGGATCAGATAGTTGGAGAGGTTGACCCGGGAATCGGCCAAGTAACTAGTTCTGTTTCACCTTAAAACTGCTCTTGGGTAAAACATCGTTGATTAGATCAACGATTCATTGACTCAGGCACTCGAACCATTGACATGTTGACATGGACAATGTTACTTTACCGTTTTTTATTTTAATTATTTTAAAATCAGAATGGGTCATTTGTTCGAACTAGACAATCGAATTGTAGAATGGTTCGGTATCTAGCACAATCTGATCTAATGGGTCTGCATTTAAGCCAGCCCCAATTTGTTGCTTCATCTACTGCACCATGGTATTGAGTCCAAATCTTCTCCTCACATTAGCTTCACAACTGAAGGGATGGGAGATCCCTCATATGGATGGCTGAACCATGTAGGGTGGCTGGGCGAAACTTCAAAATTTTTTTTCTCCCATCCGGGAATCCTATTCCCTAATTTAGAAAACCGCATTTTCAATGTTTGTTCTTAAAACAAGTTGGACCAAGTCTGAAACCAAAAGGAAGCAAGGAGGGATGTACCTGATACAGAATAATAGTAACTCCCAACGTAGGTGTTTACGCCCAAAGAGGTGACCAAAACCCGCCTTCACTGAAGACATAGCGTATGATGAGGCAGGATCAACAAAGTGGTTCTTCAGCAAGAACCCTAATTCTTCAGCAAGAATCATGCAAGTGGCTAGAGAGCATGACTTTAGATTGTTTTCTTCTAGCAAGAAACAATATCAAGAACTATTATTGATCAGATCCAAGAGTGGAGATCGAATTGGGTAGGGGCGACAAGAATTGGGGAAGAATTTTACAGATTGCTGAGTGTGTAAAACTGGTGAATTCGCCCCCTATTTATAGCATTCTTTGGATCAGCTTCTTAATCCAATTAGGAAGAGTTTCTTTATTTAAATTTGATATTTGGATCTAGACTCTTAAATGGATAAGACTTATCTTATCCTTTAGCTAATCCTGATCAGATTATAAATCAGAAATTGTCCCCTTTTAATTAACTCACTTAAGCCCAGTTCGAAATGGGCTTTAGGCCCATTTAGTCACATAGCTCACTTTCCCTTTAAATGCTGGCTAGCTTGGTTCTTTTTGTATGGTGTGGGACCGTAGCATTGATTTACACATTAGCCACATGGGTTCAATCCAACTTTTGTTACAAGGCCTGGCCGAATTCATTGCAGAACATAATGAACCCCTGAGCCCATTAGTTTGGGCTCTTAATGGGCCCAACATTTACATTAAACGGTCATTGGGTCCAGCCACCTTATGAAGGCCCAAGGGCTATGGGCAGATATAAGATTAACCCATCAGGTATTATCCTCAATGGTCTTACACTTAACCTCTCAGCCCATAATTATCAAACACTGCCCAACAAGAGAGGACTTCTCCCTCGGTTGCAAGATACAGTGTTGCACTCTCTACTCACATGGACCCGGGGAATTAAAACCTTTTGAAAAAAATTTGTGAAACCGTAATATATATGTATATCTCTATATAAATATATTTTGCGAAACAAATCTTAACAACTTGAAATCAACGACCACCAGTTTAGGTTTCCATTAGAGAGAGTGCATTCCCCGATCATTCACATTGTTTGACAAAGGGGCTGATTCTGTCACTATGATCACCCACTCAAGTGAATTCTCAAACTGTCCCAACATACCCAGGTTTTGACCCCTTCTAAGGATTTCACTGATTGGCATATCAAAGACAGTCCAATCTGACACCTAGTGCAGTACCATAGTTGAGTCTAGGGGTCAGGTGTAACATTCCAGTTTTGCCCATTTGTCTCCAAGGTCCAAGACAATACTGGAATTTGGTCCAGTTCAGGGTTTCAAGAAAATCCACACTGCATGTACCTTAGGTCTCACCCTGGTAGCTGAGACAAGCCACTCCAATCCACTTGGCGATACATCAGTGTCAGCTTTGGCAGGATAAATCTTCGCACATCTATTCAATGGCTGTGAAGATTCTAAACTAACACAAGTATTATAAGTGTCCAGTTTAAGGGTATTATACAGAAACACACCAAAATAACATGAATCAATTATGCACTTTATTTATTTACAATAAATGTCAACAAGTATATCAATCTCATTGGAGCTAAGGGCATAATAATCTAACAACAACATGTTCTAGTCATGCATTAGAAACATCTCTGATACTTGTATATTATTATTCATGGGAGATGTTTTGTATATAGTAGGATATGGCTGTGAGTAACATATCCTAGTTCTATGGTACTCTAGTGCTCCGTGCCCATGATCTTGTTTAGTGAAAATGGCAAACCTTCAATCTCCGAGCCGTTAGACAATCCAAGAAAAACAAGTCTCTACAATGGATCCTAGATTAATTATCATGAATTGGGTCCATTGGTTTTGGGGAGGTAAGGTCCATAAGGAAAGAGAGCTCGAATCCCCTTTTTTAAGTCAAGAGAGAGTAACAATATACATTTTATCTATCACACCTCTAACCTCCTATGACCTATCTTAATTCCTACAATATCTATTTAGAAAAAAATCCTTACTTCTAGAGGGCATGATGATGTATCATTTAGTTAGAAAATATTTTGAAATAATATAGATTAGTCAAAGTATACAATTGCCAAGTTATGATGATTAGACATAAAAGAACAATCAATCAACACTCATGATTATTTGTTTCCTGTTTCGGAGAAGTATACTGCAGCGCACCTCTATAAATCGCATTTTGCCCATGAATTTAGTGTCAATTTACTGTCAGGATTCATTCCATTCGTACAGTGGGATTAAGAATTTTAAGGTTGGCTGCACTGTCAGTATCCCTATCTGTTTTTTCTGCTCTTGCCGCAGGTGATAGGGCCGCAAATAAGATTTGATCCTTGCCTACTTACTTAAAAAGTTAGAGATTCAAATCTTGTAAAGTTTAAGCATCAAAGAAAAGTCTCATAAAGTTATTTTCAATTCAATTTGTCCATGAATGTATAATATTAAAATGATTCTTAATTCATTTCATTAATAATATATAATGTTTTCATCCTCTTTAATCTAGGCTGCGTTTGGCAAGTCTTTTAATGGTGTCTTCTAAGCTTCTCAATGCCCAAAATTGAGAAGCTCCAACCTGAGCTTATACAAATTCCGGGCCTTCTAAGCTTTATCATGCGTGTGCCAAGAAGCGCACGATTGAGAAAATAGTTGGGGTTCTTCGAACAAAACCACCCATTCTTCAATGTGCATGTAAAACCCTCCATTGTAGAAGGTATTTTCCTGCTCTAACGTGAACCATCAATGGGGACAGAGGGAGAGAGGAATTATTAATTACCATTACTGTAAATGAGGGACGATGGTTTTTCTTTTTAGAAACTCAATGCAGTGTAGATTCTTTCACTGATTTGCTAGTTCTAGCTAGTCTAGAGCTAAGCAAAAACCTCCTTGCTGGTATATCACAAAATTGCCTCAAATCCTATATTACTGTTTATTGAAGAGTTATTTCTGCTACAATTGATTATTAAAAATTCTGGGTCTCCCCAAACCGCGTCTAAAGATTTCGAAGGGACATAAATAGTAATTAATGAATCAACGTAGGTGATGGTGATAAATCAATGTGGACAAAAACTACAACACCTCTCCCGGTGAAGGCATTTTATTTTTCAAATCTGCAAATATTTTTCATTTTTCACCTCAACATGGATTACCTTGTACGCCTTCTTTTTCTTTACTTGCTTTTCCACTTGGGTCTGCTTTATTTATTTGTTTAATTTTTTTTTTGGGGGGGATCCTTTTCTTTATTCATCTGCCATCTGGCTTTCACCTTTTGATTCTTTCGCTATTTATATGATCTGGGTTTTAATTTTTTTTCCTAATTTCATTGGTTTTAAATTCTTCTTTTTCTATCTTGGTTTCCTTCTAGGTATCTCTTCGCCTCTTTATGTCATATCCAATTTGCTTACATTCGCTTCTACTTCCTGTTCCCTTCATGCTAGGTTCTTTGGCCTTCCAATCTAGGCTATTTCTTGTGGTTTGCCTTCTAGGTTTTCTTGTCTTTGGATGATCTGCTGATACCAATAGGAATTCAACTGCGGGGAGGCTTGTTTGATCAAAATTGCAGTGTGTTTTTCGAGGATGAGTTGAGAGATCAGAGACGACCAGCCCGAGTGCTTAGAATTAGAGCGCTTAAATTTGAAGAATTTCCATTTAATTTATTAAAACCCATATGCTTTCTTTGTTTTAATTGAAGTTTCTATTGTTTACTTTCCCATGTTCATTAAATTGCTGCAATGTCTTGGAATTGAATTTTCCCTTTTATGGTCAAACTCCCTCCCAAGATCAATTTAAAGGGTTGTTTGCTAACGTGAACCAACAATGGGGATAGAGGGAGAGGGAAATTATTAAAAATACTTATAATATCATATTAATTACTATTACTGTGAAGGTGGGACGATGGTTTTTTTTCAGAAACTCAATGCAGTGTAGATTTTTTCACTGATTTACTAGTTCTAGCTGTTCTAGAGCTAAGCAAGAACCTCCTTGGGGGCATATCACAAAATTGCCTCAAATCCTATATTACTATTTATTGAAGAGTTATTTCTGCTACAATGGATTATTAATTCATTTATGACTTTTCCCAATTGCCAAATTATAATGCTTAGTTCTCTTTCTTGTTGATGAAGATTAGCTATTTATTGGAAAATTATTTCTGTTACACACAACTATTAATTCTCTAATTTTCTTCTTATCTGCTAGAATTGCTATAACAAATTATCTTGGAACATCTGATGGTTCTTCTTTGAATTATTTCATACTAAAGAGGATATTGAACACTGTAACAGCCATGGTTGAAAGAAATCCATTAACAATTTTATACTAAACAGGATTGATGGAGCGCGATCCAGCTGGTCTTAGTTGTCAACGATCTTGCTTCTGAACGGGGTAGCAGGGAACCTGAAACGGAGGAGATGAGGAAGCTCCGGGGGGAACCCGGTGTAGCGGCTTCGAAGCTCAAGTTAGAATCCTTCAAAAGCAAGATAATACCAGATAGCGCAAAGTTTGCATACCTTCTTTGTTGGGGGGCAGGGGGCTCTTATAATCACTTCGCGCACTCGCTCCGAGGCCCTTGTCAGGTCGGGTATGATTACCCTTGCGTTTGTCAATTCGGCCGTTGTCCTTTCTGCTGGGAAAGAACCGTCATTGCCTAACTGTCTCTCTAACTGGAGATGGCAGTGTCAGTGGCGGTGGCAAGTGGCCGTTTAGAGTGCGGCCGCCAAGCGTCAGATCCCAAGTCAGTCAGGTGCGGCGCCCTCGGGCATGAACTTCCTCAGTGTCAGGCATGGTACGACTTGTTTGGTTTTTTGGTGCCCAGAAGGTGATGTAGAGTGGTGAGCGAGGTGAAGTCTTAAGTTCGGAGGTATCTATAGGGTTGGTCAGTTCGGCGAGGTGTATCCCGAACTGTTACAAGGTTGGCCAGTTCGGCGACGTATATCCCGAGCTGTTACAAGGTTGGCCAGTTCGACGAGGTATATCCCGAGCTGTTACAAGGTTGGCCAGTTCGGTGAGGTATATCCCGAGCTGTTAGAAGGTTGGCTAGTTCGATGAGGTATATCCTGAGCTGTTACAAGGTCAGCCAGTTCAGCGAGGTATATCCCGAGCTGTTACAAGGTTGGCCAGTTCGGCGAGGTATATCCCGAGCTGTTACAAGGTTAGCCAGTTCGGCAAGGTATATCCCAAGCTGTTACATGGTTGGCCAGTTCGGATTACTCTAGTTTTGGGATCAAGGGTGAGTTCGGGCCCCCCGTAGGGAGTTCGGTCTGCTGGTGTCCCCTTGTTCACGCCTTAGGCTTGGCCCTTTTGCCGAGCTGTTGTTTCTGCCACGTATCGCATAACTGTGAGGTCGGGCCAAATCTTCCTTCATCAATTGCCCCCCACTCCTCGCGCCAAGGGTCTTGCCCTGGTGCGGGGAGTTTCGCAAGGTAGTAGGTGGATTTGCCCCGTCCTTCGGATCTTGACTGCGCGAGTTGCTTTTGCCAGGGTTCTTCGGTTTCCGTGAAGGCTGGAAACGTGCCTACTCATAAATGCTGATGTTTGCAACAGCGCGCGTTTTAAATTTCAAAAATTCACGCTGCTGGGACGTGATAGCGGGTCATTCAAAAAGGCACGCCACTGCTGTACGTGCGCGGGCGGCTGTCAGGGAGACGTGCGGCGCGGTCAGTTTCGGAAAGACGCGTGTCCGCGCGACGTCGGTTTCAAGAAGGCATGCGCTGACGTTTCGCTCTTTTAGGAAAGACGCGCACCAATCACGTCTCGACCTTATGGGATGTGCGGTCAGCAAAAACGTGGGCTGTTGGATCGTCTTTGATCTGCACGGTCGA
This sequence comes from Nelumbo lutea, assembly GCF_056320005.1. Classification (NCBI taxonomy): domain Eukaryota; kingdom Viridiplantae; phylum Streptophyta; class Magnoliopsida; order Proteales; family Nelumbonaceae; genus Nelumbo; species Nelumbo lutea. Next base: position 20,771,093 of record NC_142686.1, on the reverse strand, counting down.
TTCTTGGTTACTGTAGCTATAAATAGTGGGGGACCCTAGTCGATTTGTCACTTCTGCGGTTTGTCTACTGAGCTCGCATCCAACTTTTCAGCTCGCGTCCAAGTTTTTTCCAGCTCACATCAAGGCTGGTTACATAGCCTTCAAGGTTCTTTGGCTTGTTCCCATTTCCAGAGCCTTCAAAACTTTCTTCCGGTGAGTACCTTTCTGAATCCACCTTTTCCTCAATGTCTAGCTTTGATAGATCAAACGACTCTTCAAGTAGGGCCGACGTAGGTGCTACTAACCGAGCCGTGTCCCCCGACTGCCTCAGTGATCCTGAGGTGGAACTCGAGGATTATGAACCAGTAGGCCGAGCCGCCTCGGGCAGTTTGGCGTCTACCTCTCGCCAAGGTCGGGTGCTAGACAGGTTTGGTCCCTCGACCATGATGCCTGAGGGGCTTCAATCCATACTTATGTCTTACAACCTTCCTGGGGGGTATACATATTTTATTCCTTCGGGTAGTTTTCCTTGGGAACACGACCTGTGGGGCTTCGTGGCTGAAAGTGCACTCGGCGATAAAATCTGCCAAAGCTTGGGCCTTAATAGCGGTCTTTGGTTTGTACTGGAGGTCGTACTCGCTGAGTTCGATGGCCCATTTCATCAGTCGACCGGAAACCTCGGGTTTGAGTAAACTTGTCTCAGAGGTTTGTCAGTCAGGACGATGACGGTGTGAGCCTGGAAGTATGGGCGGAGTTTCCGAGCTGCTGTCACTAGGGCGTATGCTAGCTTTTCTATCTGCGGGTACCTTGTCTCTGCTCCCTGCAAAATTTTATTAACATAATAGATGGGTTGCTGGACCTAGTCTGTTTCTTTTATTAGTACCGAATTGACCACCTCGTCGCTTGCCGAGAGGTACAGTTCTAAGACCTCGCCCTCCTCGGGCCAGGCTAAGGTTGGCACACTAGCGAGGTAACCTTTTAGCTCGTCGAACGCGAGCTGGCAATCCTGGATCCACTCGAACCCTTTGCCTTTGATTGCTTTGAAGAAAGGTAGGCAGCGGTCTGCCGATTTGGACATGAAGCGGCTTAGAGCGGCTATGCGGCCGTTTAGCCTTTGAACCTCTTTTACTTTCCGAGGAGGTCTCATATCTAGAATGGATTTTATCTTGTCTGGGTTGGCCTCAATACCGCGCCGATTGACAATGTACCCTAGGAATTTGCCCGAGGTGACGCCGAAGACACATTTGTTGGGGTTCAATTTCATGCTAAATTGATGCAGGATTTGGAAGACAGAATCCAAGTCTTGTATTAATTCCTGTGAAAGCTGAGTCTTGACGACCATGTCGTCTACATAGCACTCTATCTTCGTGCCAATCAGGGGCCGAAACAGCCTATTTACAAGTCTTTGGAAAGTCGCCCCGGCATTTTTTAGTCCAAAGGGCATGACCTTGTAGCAATATAGGCCGAACTCGGTTATGAAGCTGGTTTTTTCCTCATCGGATGGGTCCATCCGGATTCGGTTGTAGCCTGAGTAGGCATCCGGGAAGCTTAGCAACTCATTTCCCGAGGTCGCTTCCACTAGGCAGTCAATTCTGGGGAGGGGGAAGCAATCTTTCGGGCAAGCTCAGTTCAGGTCAGTGTAGTCGATGCACATGCGCCACTTGCCATTTGCCTTTTTTACCAACACCGGGTTCGCCACCCAGCTCGGGTAATGGACTTCCCTTATGAATTTTGCTGCGAGGAGCTTCTCGACCTCCTCGTCGACCGCCCTCCAGCGTTCTGGGGCTAAGTTGCGTTTCTTCTGTCTAACGGGTCTGACTACAAGGTCAATATTAAGTTTGTGAGTTATCAGGCCGGGGCTAATGTCGGGCATGTCAGCCGCGGACCAGGCGAAAATATCTAAATTTTGAAGTAAAAAACTCACCAGTTCGGTTCGTAGGGGTTCCTCGACGGAATCTCCGATCTGAAGTGTGCGAGCTGGGTCCGTAGCCAAAGTCGGGATTGCGACCGTTTCCTCCGTGGGCGAAGCTCGTTCCTCACCTTGCTCCACAGGCCGCTCTTGTTCGAGGTCGTCGGCCGCCTTGGTTTTTACCTTTAGGGCGGCAACATAACACTTGCGGGACTCGAGATGGTCGCCCCGCGCTACCCCCACACCGAAGTCCGTAGGGAACTTCATTGCCAAATAGTAGGTGGAGACCACCGCCCGTAGGATATGCGTGATTGGCCGCCCTATTAGGGCATTGTATGGGGAGGGGGTCGCGACCACCAGGAAATCATGGTTGAGTCTGACCGCACAAGACCATGTGCCGACTTCCACAGGTACTGTTATTTTTCCGAGGGGCCTGACTTCCTCTTCGCTGAAACCCACCAGGGGAGTGTTCGCGGGCTTCAGCTCGCTCCTCTGTAACTGTAGCTGGTCAAATGCTGATTTAAAGAAGATGTTCGCTGAGCTGCCCGAATCTACGAGTACGCGTCTGACCTCGAAGTCGCTGATCCTTAGTTTAATGACAAGCGCGTCATCATGGGGGTAGTAGACCCCTCGCGCGTCGTCCTCCATGAAGAAGATTGGTTCTTCGGTCTTTGGTCTCTTTGGGGGGTTCCGTTCTTCGAGGGCCGCTTCGCGAACAGAAGTTCGGGCCGCTGCCAAGGTACACCCCGCTACCACCGAATCTCCCACAATTACATGGATGGTTCCCCGAACTGGCCTCTCTTCTGGAGGCTGTCGCTGCAACGGTTCGGCAGGTCTGCTGCTAGACTCGGGGGCATCCTTTTTGTGCTCCCCTTGTCGACCTGCCTTATTGTTATTATTGTTGTGCTGTACAAAGTTTCTCAAGTATCCGTGACGGATGAGCCCCTCTATCTCGTCCCGGAGGTTATTACACTGCTCGGTACTATGACCATGGTCTCTATGGAAACTACAATACAAATTCTTATTTCTCTCATTCGGATTTCCCTTTAGGCGAGGTGGCCACTTCACGTACGGGACGTCTTTGATCGTCATTAGGATCTCGGTCCGCCTTGTGTTTAACGGCGTGTAGTCCGTTCGAACTGCTAGGGGAGCTCGGAATGACTGGTTCGACTTCAGCTCTCGGGCCGGGTTTTTTCTGTCGACCGGGTTGGAGAGCTCGCCTTCCCTCTTTCTTTTCTTGTTCCCGCTTTCGGTTCGTTGGTTGATTTCTTCCTTTGTCCTCATGAACTTATCCGCGAGCTTGAGGAATTCGGCCACGGTTGCGGGCTGGTTAGCCACCATGTGCCATTTGAATTTTTTGTGCGTCACCCCTCTTTTGGCCGTCGCGAGCTGCACTACGAGGTCCAACCGCGGTATCTGCAAGCATGCTTCGTTGAATCGCTCGATGTAGCCCCGGATGGATTCTCCTTCTCTCTGGACTACTCCGAAGATGCTTTCCTCTGTTCTGGGGCACCGTTGGATGGTGACAAAGTGTGCAGTGAAGACCTGCACGAACTAGGCCCAACACTTTATCGACCCGGGGGGCAGGTTCCTGTACCAAGTGCGGGCTACCCCCCTGAGAGTGGTGGTAAAGGCCACGCACATGCACGATTCGCTGGCCCTGGCGAGGTGCATTTGGGACTGAAAGGCTTCAACGTGGTCGTTGGGGTCGAAGGACCCGTCGTACTTGTCCAGAGGTGGGAGCTTGAAATTTCTAGGTAAGGGGACCGCCAGGAGTTTTGATGCGAGGGGGGAAGGAACCGAGAGAATCGGAGCAGCTCCTACCTCGTTCGAGCTCGTCTCTTTGCCTCTGAGTTCTGACAAGAGACGGGTGGCGGTTCGGCGACTTCGCTGGCGCCTTCGTTGTTGAGTGGGCCTTGTACTGGCGCTGCTGGCCTCCATGTTACCGAGCTCGATGGGCCCGGAATGCTGGTAGTCTGCCGCCAGGGCACCGAATCGATTTTCCGTGAGCGGGAACTCGGGCTTGGAGTGCCGGGGTGCCGACCTCGCTGGCGAGGTTCCCGACCCGCTTGCGAGTTGCGAGGCGGGGATGGTATTTTTCTCTCTTCGGCCTGGGGACGAGGCCTGGCTGTTAGGGGAGTTCTGGGGCCGGGAGGCCTTCTCCTGGTGGGGGCGTCCATCCTGCGGGGAGGCCTTGACCGGCCTCAGAGCGGGGTGGCGAGGTGGAAGTAGTGGTTGGTTCAGTGGCAGTTGGGGGAACTGCTGTTGATAGTGATACTGGGAGATGTTGTGCAATACTTGGTGCTGATGAAGCTGGTGCTACTGGAACTGTTACTTTTGGGCTTGCATTGCACGCATGCACTGCATCAGGTCGTCCAACCGGTTTTGGCTGGCTGCCAGGGGGGCGGCAGTCGATCCAGTAAAGGTTGTCTCAATGGGGAGAGGAAAGGGGATGCTTGTGGTAGGAAGGTTTACGGGCGCCATTGCTTGTGGTGCGTTCAAGCTGGGGATCCCATCCACCGAAAGAGGGATGGTGAACTGTCCAACGCACACCATGGGGACTTGAAGTTGTTCCCCGGTGGTGTTTGTCTCCATGCCACGTCCGGCGTTACTGGAGGAGGCCATGAGTGTTGGGTTTTCTGAAGAAAAGGGGTTATGGAAGTTTGGAGGGAGGCTTTTTGAAGCGTTGCCACAGACGGCGCCAATTGATGGAGCGCGATCCGGCCGGTCTTAGCTGTCAACGACCTTGCTTCTGAACGGGGTAGCAGGGAACCTGAAACGGAGGAGATGAGGAAGCTCCGGGGGGGAACCCGGTATAGCGGCTCCGAAGCTCAAGTTAGAATCCTTCAAAAACAAGATAATACTAGATAGCGCAAAGTTTGCATACCTTCTTTGTTGGGGGGCAGGGGGCTCTTATAATCACTTCCCGCACTCGCTCAGAGGCCCTTGTCAGGTCGGGTATGATTACCCTTGCGCTTGTCAATTTGGCCATCGTACTTTCTGCAGGGACAGAACCGTCACTGCCTAACTATCTCTCTAACTGGAGATGGCGGTGTCAGTGGCGGTGGCAGGTGGCCGTTTAGAGTGTGGCCGCCAAGCGTCAGATCCCAAGTCAGTCAGGTGCGTCGCCCTCGGGCACGGACTTCCTCAGTGTCAGGCATTGTACGACTTGTTTGGTTTTTTGGTGCCCAGAAGATGATGCAGAGTGGTGAGCGAGGCGAAGTCTTGAGTTCGGAGGTATCTATAGGGTTGGTCAGTTTGGCGATGTGTATCCCGAACTGTTACAAGGTTGGCCAGTTCGGCGACGTATATCCCGAGCTGTTACAAGGTTGGCCAGTTCGACGAGGTATATCCCGAGCTGTTACAAGGTTGGCTAGTTCGGTGAGGTATATCCCGATCTGTTACAAGGTCGGCCAGTTCGGCGAGGTTTATCCCGAGCTGTTACAAGGTTGGCCAGTTCGACGAGGTTTATCCCGAGCTGTTACAAGGTCGGCCAGTTCGGCGAGGTATATCCCGAGCTGTTACAAGGTTGGCCAGTTCGGATTACTCTGGTTTTGGGCCAAGGGTGAGTTTGGGCCCCCCGTAGGGAGTTCAGTCCGCTGGTGTCCCCTTGTTCACGCCTTAGGCTCGGCCCTTTTGCCGAGCTGTTGTTTCTGCCACGTGTCGTATAACTGTGAGGTCGGGCCAAATCTTCATTCATCAAGGATATTGAACACTATAACAGCCACGAGGCCAATAGATAATATATGTGATAGCTCAAAATGAGAGTTGGGCCCACATTGTTTTATTTGTATAGGTGAATGCATGGGTTGGTCCCACTTCAATATTTTGTATAGGTAAACACATGAGTGGGGTTAAGAAGGTGATGTATGTGTAAGCCAAAGATGAGAGTGGGGCCTACATTGATTTTTTTTTTTTTGTTATGGTGAATGCATTAATGGGTCCATTTTAATATTTTGTCTAAATAATTATATAAATGGGACCCATGAGTACTATTTGCATATTTGTATGTGTTATTGGGTTTCACACTTGATATTTCACTTGTCTTAAGCACACGTTTATTCATCACTGTTAAGGACTTCAAACGATCTTCATGTCTTCCTAGCTTTCTATAATATCTATTACAATTACTGCAACCAAACGATTTTCGGGCTTCCTATATCTACCTATGAAAGTTCTTGTGGTCTTATGGTTCTTTAGCTATTAGAAGATCTTCTGTTGAAAGACTTGCCAAACGTCCCCCTAATTTAAAAATAAAATTTTATATGAATACAAATAATAATGAATCAGATTTCAGTACAGCCGTACTAGATACGGTAGGATGAAGGGTTGTCTAATAGCTGAGCTACCCCTGGCGTTGATCAGGTTAGCTGTGCTTAAGCTTGTTTCATTCTTAATACAAGTAAGATTTGGCAGTTCCCAGTTGCAACATCTAGAGAGTCCAACTACGTTGTCACAACTAAGGGGTGTTGTATTGCATTTTTGCTTTGGATTGATTAAAATAAATTTGTGTGGTACATTGTTTTTACGTGATATATAGATATGTTTTGAAAACATTTTGAGTTGAATGACACAAATTAATGTTTCTACTTAAACGTCTTATTTGATGTTTCTCACACATGCATTTTTCTAATTGAAATGATCAAATGACACTGACGTGATAATACATATTTCTCACAAAATTGTATTTGATCAATCTAAAATGCAACAACAATGCAATGCCATTACATTTGGTTTGGACTTTCTTCAGCCATTATATTTCTTGCCATTTTATAATGGCTGAAGTCTCTGAACGTGATGACTTATTGTTTTTCTATGTTGGTGGATAAACAATTAAATAATAAAATATGCAAGTGTATGGAGTTTGGCTTTGGTCAGTGCAAATTCATGCTCACACCGTTGGAATAGCCTCTTGCAACCTTGCATTGGGAATATCTTCCCATAAAATAAAGCACATAAGTACAGAGATATTCCCAATGCAAGGCTGTAAAGACTGTTCGAACGGGTTTTGCACTGACCAAATCCCAACTAAGTGTATGGTAATCAACCCCGCTTCACCACTCAGCCATTAAGAAGCTCAGAATCTCCCTAAAAATTTATAAAAGACAAAGTAATAAATCATTCACTTCAGCCGTGGTAGGAAAAATAATCTAAAACGAATCTTACTCCCAAATCCCAATTTTATGGGAATGGGCCGAAACTCTGTTTTTATTGGGCCCATTTGAAGTTGAATCTGGTTCTTGGTGCCCTGTAATCGGGGCCAACTTCAGAAGCCACTCCCAATGAGGCTAATTGAACTTAACAACTAGTTGACTTCATCTTCTTTCATTGTTATTTGCTGCTCTCCATGGTTGCCCATTGCTTTCTGTGTTTTGGACTTGTCAAATATTTCCTCCATATTCAGTACAACTGGTTGATCTACTAAGTCTAAGCCCTAACAGTCTATTTCCTCAAACTAGTGGAAGAGGACTAGTATGCAACGTCGAAGTTGTGTGGAGGAGGATCTGATCACAAGAACTCAGAGTAGATCCCTATAACTTTTTTTTATCTAATACTTTTGGCAGGCTTTCTTTTGTCATCATCAATTCTTTGCGACGAAATCATTTTGATTGTTTTTCTTAAGCTGCAGAAATCGTACATACTGCATCAAATGTGGTGGTAACTAATCCTATCTGCATCTTTTCTTTTAGTTGAAAAAGTTGTTTGATAATCCATTCATCAGAACTAGAGATGTATCAAAGAGAGAAGGGTCCAGATCCCTCACTCCAAAGTGGCAATCATTTTTAGCACAGGAGATCCTTTAGGTGGAACCTGGTATTCGGCAGCTGGGTACTTAACCCAGACTTTGCTGTAAACAGAACCTGGCAGTAGCTAGGTTAGATTCAAGGATAAGTCCATTCTATTCCATTTCCAGAGATCATTGTGATGATCAATCTAGCTTTTAACTACAAAGAATAGTTGTTGGTTGAAAACTTGAAATGGAACCCATAGAACTGTTGGTCCTGTACTATAGTACACTGCACATACCCACTTGCCCAAGCCCAACTCCTGTTCATCCATTGATCATCCACATCAAAAGCTTGTCTCTGGGGATACAGAAGCAGCAGAACCCTTAGAACAGTGTAAGGCTTGGATCATGCATCATGACATGTTCTCGGGAGGATCAATACCCACCATGGATATGGACCACAAACCAAGCCACCAACTGAACCATCCCATAGGGTGTTCTATGCAGGCACTTTTAGATGAGAACCATCCCATTGTGGGACCTAATCAAGCCCAAACCACTAACTGAACCAAGAGCTTAAACGCTAAGGCAGGAATGACAATATAACCTCTCATTTTATAGCCCACAAAGCTTCAAAACTGTCTTGGGGTTGTGCTTTTCAAACAGCTATCTCTGAGCAAGTTTTGGAGGAGGAATGGACCACACAGATGTTTCTCATAGCAAAGTAGCTAGCAGCAAGAGCTCCCTTTAAAGAAGAAGGCAATAGAGTACAGGATCTTGGGGGAGGGATTTAGACAAACCAGAATCATCCATCTAAAGAAATGATCGTCTCAGTTGGTACAGCAATATATAACACAAATAGATGAGACAAACGTCTGAAAGACATTGTCTTTAAATGTTATTTGTTCCCCACTCAGTGAACCCAGCTTGCTCTTGATTACAGATAAATCTACTTCCAGAATACCATCGAGCTTTGTTTTGCAGAGAGGCAAAGCAAGAAAGTATTTTTGCATGCAAAAATGCACCTGCTTAAGCCCTTATTATTACATATAAGGTTGTTGCAACGTTATATCAGTTTTGAAATTGTACATAAATGTGCAGCTCCATCGCAATCGCATGCTCCAAAAAATTTTCAATCTTTTATCGAGTTGAGCATTCAGACATTTCGATTCTGCTTTGCTAAAAACAGACAAAAAGAAGGCTGGATTCATCATTCTTTCTCCTTTAATGGGTACACTACAACGTAAAAGTGTTTTATTTTTCGCTCAAGAACCTAAAAAAAATTAACTAGGCCTGCAAATCGAGCTCATCATCACAACCATGTATTTTTTTTATTATTATATTCATTTGCAATGATCGAGCAAAGTTCCATCGAAGCTACAAAGAAAAGCCCCCAGAAGGCCTAACAGTGTAAAATCAGAAATAGAGAGTAAAGGGGGAGACGCATTCACAACAGATCAGAGATCGAGAGGAGATGGATCGGCTGGATCAATTTGGATTCCTACAGGCTACAGCTCTGAAGTTCATGGAACGATGACGATGAAACTACATTACTTGTCCAGACCATTATATTATACAAGCCATAATGCTTCATCATCTTCATAAAAGAAAATCAAAGAGAAAGCAATGAACACTGCAACTAAGCAACATTAATGATTAACCAGAGATTCCTTCCACCAATAGAGAAAACCCATTTTACCTTGTCGTATATCTGCAGTGAGACTGTGTTCTTTACTTTCTACCTTGAAGTCATGAACCGTTCTCCTTTGAATTAATGCCTGAAAACCCATCTCCACGCCTTCAATCTTTTCTTACCATTCTCGGTTCCTTTATCATTTACTGTGATCCTGCAAGAGCTCCCGTTACTTGAAGTTTCTTCTCCTCTAGAAGAACTGCATCCGTGCTTCAAGAATTCACAACCTCTTAAATCGCTGAACCCGGACTCTGACTGTAAATTACCATCACTCATATTCAGATCAGAGAACTTAAGCCTTGATTCTGAAGAGCAACCGAGATTTAAATCAATGAAACCCGAGTCATCAAGACCATCGAAATCCGCTTCTGACAACACTAATGAGCTACCTTTCTTCACATCACCATTAAAACTATCTTTTATAGACTTTACGTCCTTAACACCACTTCTGCTCTCAGACACCAAAACTGCTTTACTCTCACTGACATCAGAGACTCCTCTGCCTGAGAAAGTAGAGCTTAAGCTAGCACCGTCTACACATTCATCAAAACCAGCCCTTAAACCGCTAACAGTCTCGGACCTAGAAACACCCATCTTATAATCGAAAACCCACATCTCACCTTTCTCATCAAACCCACGAATGTTTCTCCTTGAAGAGCAACAACCCTTTTCTCTCTTCTTCCTGAAACACCTTCCAAACCTCCAAAACCCGTTTCTCTTGACATCAACACAGTTGATGCTTCGGCTCCTGTTAAGAAGCACAATAGCTTCTGATTTATCGTCACTACTAGGCTTTGAATATGAACGTGGGAATTCAGCCTTCTCATTTTCAATGAGGAATGAGATTCTACCCACGCTGCCCACCTCGACAGAATATGAATTGGGGTAGGAGGAGACTTCGGAGCAGGAGCAGGACGAGAGGCGTTGCTCTCCACAGTCAGAGCATACGAGCTTAACCAATCTGTCTTTCAGGCAGTAAGCACAGATTCCGACTGAAGAGGAAGATGGGTGTTTCCTGCACGGAGCATCTGACGAAGAGTAGTAGTCTGGCAACCAGGTACCGGAAGAGGTTTCCGCAGCTCTACCTCTTCCTTTCATGGCTTCGCTTCTTAATTCTTCCTCACTTTTGGGGAGCGGGAATTTGCAAACAACTTTGAAGCCAAGAGCCCAAGACAACCAAAGAAGAAATAACTGTTGATTTTTGAAGCTGAGAGGTTACTAAAGAACTTTAGTATAGAGAGAGAGAGAGAGAGAGAGAGAGAGAGAGAGAGAGACTGAGAGGCGTCTACTTTACGTTTTCATTTACGAAAGAGTGAGAGAGTTCGTAACTTCTGAAGATTGTGGAGTGATGAAAGACACTGACGACTGAAAGTAATATACGCTGTCAAATTGATTGATACAGTCCCAACGCTTAAGTCGGGGCTCTGCCCAATTCCCAAACCCGAACAGGTATGGAAATACGAGACCTCTCGCATGGGACTATGGGAGTCGGGAGATAGTGCAAACTTGGCGGGTTGGGTCAGTTGAGTTTGAAGATTGGGTTTCGGTTGAAAAATGCTACCCATATAAAATCAGAGTGAATTAGGGTTTATGCCATGGGGAATACGAGTCAATTATGTAGATAAAATGTTTATGCATCATGAATATATATGATTACTTGAACATCATAATGTATATAACTATATTTATATCATGCATGAGTTTGCGAATTTGGTAGCCCTGATTCCAATTAGGGATTTAGGACCCAATCTAATTATCCTAATCTCATGGCTGGACTGGGTCAGGATTGAAACCTTAGGGTTAGAATTGAAGTAAATTAGGTCCTGGGCTGTACCCAAATTGGGCATTTTGTTCTCAAACTGACGTCCCAGATGGGACCAACAAGGCAACAAACCTTTCATCTCCATCAAAACAAGAAAGCTAAGGGGAAAAGGGTCTCCAGATAAACGTCCAACTGTTCAATCCGGGTCGGATGCAATTGCGTATTTTATGAGACAACCCTAGATTCTTTTCTCCACCGGTGACCGGCCTCTGCACCTATTTTTGCTACCACCCACCACCACCACCTATTTATTTCATCTCTTCTCAAGTAAAATCAAACAACACAATCCCACGGTCTGGCATTTCATCGAGCAACTTTGACATAAATTCTCCCATACCCATGCTTCCTTCCCCTTGCCCCCTTGTTTTATTAATCCTCTCCCAAGTTCTATCAATGTCAGTGACGCCCCTCACCAAGCCACCCGCTGACCATTGATATAACCACGTTAATTTGTCCACATCTCCATTTGCATCACGGAAGATCTAAGGTCATTTTCCTTCAGATCATGGGCTGCCTAGGTGCACTGACACCTAGATTTTTAATCCTTTGTATTGTTGGTGGGCCACCCCCTTCTTTAATGCGTCATTATACTTGGATCATGCCCTTCTCTTTTCTTTTGGATGGTCCAGATCATTCAGGGTGAGGGGGGGAGCCTTTGATCGTGGGACCACAGTCGTACATCATGCGCTCAGCAAAAGGTAAGGTGATGTTTACATGTGACACGTAGTGATGGAAACTACTAACGTGTTGCAGTGAATTAGTGATTCACTGATTCTTTGTCATGTCCTTCTTTTCAATGTTTTCATGGAAATGGAAGAAGAAGAGAAAAACGGCAAGGCATGTCAATCTTTCCCAAAGACAGGGGTATGTCAGTCACTTCGCATGCATTTGGAATCAATCTATATATGAACACGTTTCCTGGTCCATCATGTATGGGCCTCACGCGCTCGCGCATGACGAGCATGCACGCGACCTAATCTCAATGGGTATTATTTCCTGGGTTGGTCATATTCTTCGTGGGCAGCCCAACATATTTTGAAAAGACAAAAATAGCCTCGTCCAGTCCTACGAGGATTTATTTATTTTTTCTTTGGGGGTGCCGGGGTGGGGTGGGGTTGTTTGTTCAGCTTCCTAAAAGCAAGAATTCTTACCTCTACCCAAAAAAAAAGCAAGAATTCTTACCTCTACCCCCCCCCCCCCAAAAAAAAGCAAGAATTCTTACGTGGCAAGTTAATTTGAGGTTTAAAGTGAGAGTTGCCAAAATTCTCCCTGCAATTTTCTCTCTAACTTTTTATTTCTCTATTATGACACTAAACATGGTTTGATTGTCGGATAAGTATGAACATGTGCAATGCAGATTTCTAATTCTACAACGGATCTATAAGTATTCAAAATGTGAAAACCCTCCATTGTATACATCAATGGCCGTTCGTGAATTGACATTAATTCTGATTTAATATCTACTCTAATTGTATTTTGGGCCTAAAAATTTTGAATTTAAACTGAACCATCATTCTCCCGTTTAATTGTCTGATCTAAATGGATGATTTAATGTAAATTAAAAATAATAATAATTAATTAAAATTTATTATTCTGATTGAACAGATTAATAGTTCAACGCCCTATTTAAAAGTTTGAGAGAAAAAAAAAAAAAAAAAGATCAAATCAGCCCTGACAAGACTGCACCCCACAGCACCTCCTATTGTATTTGCAACATCTCGGGATGATAATACTAAAAATGATTTACAGCAAAAAACTAGAGATGTTTCTAATACACAGCAGGAATGTGGTGTGAAACGTCGAGGGGCGCACTCTTATGGAGGCTAATTTGAACTCGAAAAAAAAAATGTCAAATGACCATCTCAACAACTATCATCATCAGTCAGACTCTTGTATACAAGTGCCGACTTGTGTTGATTATATTTCACGGAAGGGTAATTTTGTACTTTACGCAATCAATATTATTTTTAGAGTCTCCTTCAATCCGAACATTCTGGTCTACTATCACTTTCGTCACAAGGTGGGTCTCAATTGTAGTCCATGGTTGTCAATGGATTTATATTTGACATTTATAATTACGCCATCAAATGTTTTGCCAATAGAGATAATATTGTGGTTTGTGCTACTACCCACTTACCCTTTTTTATTTATGCACCAAAGTTGAACTGTACACCTTGATGGTGAGCACTTTCCACTTAATCTATTGAATTTCTAACTTCTGATATAGAGGAATAAGGCGTGGGGCAGAGCATGGCTCTTAAATGGAGCACACCACGGAGAGTCTGTGTATCATGGCTCTTAAATGGAGCAAATTCTTATTCAAGTTTCATTTATTTAACTTAGATTTGGATATATGTTTAGCAATGAATCCACGATTTGATTGAATTCGGATTTTGCTTGACCCAATCCAGTATACATACGTGTACATACCTATATAAAGTATCATTCTAGAAAAAGTACAGATTTTATGCATCTATACCCGTTCCTAAATTGACATCAATTCCAAGTTGTCACCTACCCCAATTGTACTTGGAGCTTATAAATTCTAACCTTAAGCTCAATGATCATTCTTTCTAACATTTTAGTATTAAAATTCTTAGAATTAAATTAGAAATTCCTATTTATTGTACATATTTTTGTTATACTTTTATATTTAATTTTAAAAATTTAAAAATTTGTTGATATTCTAATCAAATCACTCCCATCTTGCCTTATCAAACCATTTTTTAAATGTAACAAAAAGTATCCACTTTTTTATATATTTTTTAATTTACGGTAGAACAGAAACAGATATTGATAATTTATTAGATAAAGGACCATGATATGACGCTCTCCCTATAGTTGGCGATGCTTTAAGAATCCAAAGCATGCGGTAATGATGAAGCTCATTGCTCCATGCCGATAAGGAATTTCTTTTTGAAAATCCACGGGGAAGCAAATCAGGTAACTTCAAAAGAATTTAAATCATAAGTCTCTATTTGTTTGTAATGTGATAAAAAAAATTTTGTAATAGGTTCAGTTTTGCATCTATTTACTTGTGTCCTACCTTTACTTTGCGTTATCCTTGTATAGTTGTATGCAGTCATTGACAATGGAAATTTTGCATCACAAAAATTGGTGAGTATCACCTTCCTCCTACTTCAATTATTTATCATAGAGGGTAGGGATCACAACATTTGACTTACTATGTTACTTCTAACAAGAAAACAAGACAAAGCCAAAAATAAAACAAAAATAAACCAGAATTTACACTCTCATGAATTTATGTCGGTGCAAATGAAATTTGCACACTGCAAACAAATAGAGCCCAAGGGAAATAGTACTTTTGTTCTAAAAATTATTGGTAATTTATGAATCAAATTCTCTGCAATTTTGATTTAATAATGCATGTGGCATTAGGTAGAACGAAATAGTGAAATGGGATTCATGTATCCAACTCCATATGGTTGGGATAAGGCTTAGATGATGAAGCTCTAAATAATATTGCTCAATTAGATTATACGGTATCATCCTTGATAGTTGATACCTAAAATAAGATAATGAAACTAGGCCTGCAAATAGTGTCACTTTGTTCTAAGTTAAATTCCAATTTGATCTAATTATAATTGAATCAAATGTGGATCAATCCTTATCTGATTCAAAATTCAATTTAAATATGTATGCTTATGTATACATAAGATTTATATTCTACTTATTAGTAAAAATGGTTAGAATGCTACACTTTTTGAACAGAGTCATATATTCAAGTTCAAGCAAGTTTCATTTTGTTCCATAATATTCAATATTTGATTGCAGTCCGACTAGAATTGATTCCAGTATAATTCCAAAGGTGAGATTTAATTCTAACCAAAAAATAAACAAATCAAATTGAAATTTACCCATATCCGACTTTATTCAATCCTTTTACAATCTAAGCCAAAGTCCATTTTTTTGGGCTGGTAAAAATGGTCACCCCTAGTTATAGAATTATATAGACTTATAGGTATGGGGATGGGCTAGCCCCGTTGCTTAACCTCATGAACCTAAAAAATGGAAAATCAAAAGAGAAATATTTCACTATTTCCTTAAAGCTCTGTAGTAATATAATAGACCCTCGTTTTATGTTGTCGAAGACAGAACGTTAACACGGGCTGCTCACCCAGGCTCCGGCTTAGATCTTTCCGGTAAACTAGTTATGTCAGTTGTCATTGTCTGTTCTAAGAAAGATTCATTTTATGGATTCGTTGCTACTTGCTACTTAAATTCAACGACTAATCACTTCACCACGTGATTTGTTGGAACTAGACATAAAATGCCTTATATCATTGACGTATTATGGACCATTCTGAGAGAGAAGCTGTCTTCGATTCGTTGTAGGATTTCATTCGAATTTGAGATTTTAGAAGACAAAGGCCGATCAAGGTAGGTAGGAAGTCGGCAACACAAAGGGTCCGTTTGGTTCGTAATTGGAATTGAAATTGAAATTAAAATCCTTTGAGATTGGAAATGGAATGATCCTTTTTCATAGTCTGTTTGATTCAAACAGGAATCAGAATGAAAATATGAATCAGATGGAATGAGATTTCATTCTCAAGAGAGAGAGAGGAAATCCGATTCCGCCCAACCAAAGAATTGGCATTCTAATTCTGATTCCAGATCCCTGTTCCTGTAAACCAAACGGGCCCTAATTGTTTCTTCAAAAGCAACTCTCGATCCTTATTCTAGTGCAGTCATTGTCCATCCCCTCTTGGGCTGCAAATGAGCTACTAGTGGTAGTCTAGTGGGTTGCAGTGTTGGTCGGCCCAATCCACAACCCATACAAGTTGGACTCGGCGTGTTTGGTATTATTGATGTTTCTACATGATTATTTTTTTTTGTTGATCAGCACAAATTGGCATACAACTGTTATTTGATGATGTTTATAGTTGAAACGGAACATAATTTGTGGTTGATTGTCTGCCTCAAAGGGACTACTTCTCCTCCTTGTAACCGGAGAAACATTGTGGCTGATTGTCTGTTGTGCAAGGATAAGCTTAGTAGTGGATTAAGATACAGACATGTTTATAGGGAAGCCAACGAGGCAGCTAATAGGGTTGCAAATTTGGCTATCTCTTCGAATTCAGATTGTGTTTTTCTTGAATGTATGTCTCTTTCTTGGGACTTGGAGTTTATTTGTTTTTGTGATTTTTGGGAACGTGCTACCCCAGACTTATGTAGCACCTTTGTTATTCTATCAAAAAAAAAAAAACATAATTTCTTGCTTCCAGGGGTGAAATCTAATCATTCTACCTGAAAGTTGGACTGGGCTGAGAGATTTGTAACAACACATATGTCTCACTGATTTGTATTCCATATACGCAATACCTGAAAGTTGGACTGGGCTGAGAGATTTGTAACAACACATATGTCTCACTGATTTGTATTCCATATACGCAAAAAGTTTCAGGTAAAAACAGCAATGCTATCAAATACAACTAGGTATGCGTTTGGTTTTGTGAGCGTTTCTTAGATAAAAATTTAATTGAAAAGCGTTACTTTAAACATTTAGGCTTAGTTTGGAAGGAGTACAAATGCAAATGTGTAGATTGTAGAGTGCAAAACCTTATATTTTGTATTATTTTCTATGTATTTGCACTGTACATATTTATATTTGTATTCTTTCCAAACAGAGTCTTATTAGTTTTATTGCTTGGTTGTTAGGCATTTGATATAATATCATATAAAGCTATCTTCCACCTCAGCTTATAATGCTCCAGGTAAACATTTCATTTCAATATAAATTGAGGCATTGGGAGAAACCAGAATTTAAAGTTTCCCCCAACACCTCATACACATAAAATCCATGTGTTTCTGTTTTTTAATGTTCATTTGACAAATGTTGAAACCAAACAATAGTTTCATGCACAATAAACCAAACAATGTTTACCGGCGTATTGGCTTGAGTTGGTACATTTTTTTTAGTTTTATTTATTTTTTTCGAAACCGGTTCAGAGGGATCGGTTTAAGGCCTGGCTACCCTCTGAACTGGAGGGACGTATCGGTAAGCCATCGGCATGATATGTACAGACTGATACGTATCGATACTTTGAACCTTGCAAGATGTGACAATTTTTTTCCAATAAACACAACCGAACGTAGCCTAGATGGTGTTTGGCTGGGTTGTATTTGTACTTGAAGTCTAGTTAGGCAATACATAGGCATTTTGGCTTTGCCTTCCAAAGATCCGTTTTGTTGGGCAATATCAATTTTTAAGTGTTTGCTCTATCATTTACATAGAATTATGTGCTCAGAGGTGTTGGAGGAAGATTCAAAAAGTAGTTTTCCCAACAAGGGTGTTTCTACTTTGAGTGTCTTATGTGGTGCCTATTGGAATCCAGTGGCTTCTATATATTCAAAACAATATGTATCGTTTGCCAAAACAGCTCAATCTCCAAATTAAGTATTAACACTAAAAACTAGAAATTCAGCCAATGCCAAACACTCATTGTTTCCAAAATGATGACAATAAATAATTAAAAGTGTTCGACTATGATATGAAAATATATATGATATCTGAAAAACTTATGACCAGTCAGTTCGAATCATAAATGTGGTAGTCAATCAGGTATTATTTATCAAAATTGATGGGTGAGTTTTGATTGGTCAAAACTCTTCCCATACCATATCTCTTCCGCATCATAGATTTTCCCTAATTAAAATCAACGTTTTGGGATCAGTTTATACCTATCGTGGCAAGTGGCAACCTATTACTGATTTGTTTTTGGATGAACAACCGTCGTTGATCCATGTGATTGAACTGCTCTCTCTCTCTCTCTCTCTGTATCTTGGTATGTCTCTCTTGGCTTTCTATCGAACTTGAGTTATGATGAAGGGTGATTTGGCACAACTTAGTAAGAAGAGGTCACGTGGACGCAATTTTCTAGAGGGGCGATAACTTAGCCAAAGGAACCCAATCCGCAACAATTAGAGCTTGGATATTCAGTCACCTCAGCCCAAAACCACCTTGGCGTAAAGGTACCATGACACCCAATTTAGTTTGGGGCTAAAGAACTGAAGTACCAGTTCGGAGCTAAAGAGCCGAAACGCCACATAATCAACTCCAGAAGCCTCCCCAACAGGCCCTGAATTTCTCGGGATCACAACGGGACTCATCCTCACTCTACCCGAATCGGAGGAAAACAATAAACCTTATCAACTGACACATTGCTCTCCTTCAAAAATGGAACAGATCTTATCTATGCAGCCTAAAGATCCCGAATCTTTTTCGTAAGATCCACGACTACTACACTATATAAGGACATCAAACCCCAAGGCAAAGGTACGCGCGGTTATTTACTCAATAGCACTCAAGCATTCAAGTATTCAGCTCACATCCGTAATATAATACTGACTTAAGCATCAGAGCGACCTCACCAGGTTAGCCACTTTGAGTTCTCTGATCTATTATCTTGCAGCTTGGTCCAGCTCGCCACACAACTGGTGTTCAAATCATCTTCCAGCTAGGAATACCCAGACCACGCACCGTCAATTGGCACTGTCTGTGGGAACCGATCAAAAGGTCATCCCAATTTCATTTGCAATTCTAGCTTCCAATTTATCTCAATGGATTCTTATATCAACACCAGGAAAAGCATCGAGATGAACGTCACTGGGGGGCAAGATCAGCAATCAACCTTCCCCCAAGGTCCCACGGTATGCATTAGCCAGTTTACTATTCTCCTTACAGCTTCAGGGTCCCGTCACTGTCCGTACCGTAGGGCACTACGCAAGTGAGCGTCCCGCTTCCCCCAGTGGGCATAACTTTCTCTGAGCCATCTATTGTCCCCCTGGAATTGAGCACTCCCAATTCCATGACCTCGTTTAGTGCATCCAGACAATACAGATCCAAATGAAGCAGGTCCAACAGTTCCAATAGTTTCAGCAGTACTACCTATACGAGTAGTATCAGTAGCAGTTCCCACCACTGCAGCCGAACCAACAATCAATTCCACCCCGGCACCTAGGGTTGTGCCAGGGCCAGAACCAGAACCGGCTTGAAACTAGCTAGAATGTCCACCGATCCCCCCATTGGGGTGAGGGGACCTCGCAGGTGCTGGTTCCTCCCAGGGGTCAGGTTTCACCCCATGGGAGGAGAGACGGTTAGCACATTCCTCCAATCTCACAAGGAACTTTTAGAAACAGGCCCGAGGATAGTCATCTCAACGGGCCAATCCAGCGTGGCACTCCCAACAGGAAAACAACGAATTGTGAGGATATAACAACTAGCCCGAAGTTTGAGGTGCAAACTCGAGGCAGGACCCCTCGGTGCCTCGTGATAGCCAGTGCGAACTCTACAACTTGGAGAACACGGCAAGAAGGAACTAGGATCCACCTCGCGACAATGTCCGTAATGATGCCAAGATACCAGATCAGACCGAAGTTAGCAGCACCAATGTTGAGCCGTTGAAGAATTTGCAACGGCGACGCCACAAGATACGTCACTCCTCGGCCAGAAATAGTCTGCTAGCAAAGCCAAGCCAATAAGCAGAGCAAGCTAAAGAAAAGGAAGAAGTGAGCTCGGTGGTAACAAAGACTGCGCCTCACTTGCTTTGCCGATCATCTCCTTTGTCTCCCGAGCCTCTAGCAACCCCGATGCTGAAAGACTTCAAGGTACCCCCGTTAGATAAGTATAACGGGTCGTTTAACCCCCAACGATCATGTGGATTCTTTCCAGTCTTAGATGCACCTATCTGGGGCTGATGAATCTTGCATGTGTGTGGCCTTCTCTACTATGTTCATGGGGGTAGTCCAAACCTAGTATCAGAACTTCGCATCAGGCTCCATCAAAAGTTGGTCACAATTTTTTGATTTGTTTACTGTGCATTTCATTACCAGCAAGAAATGCCCGAAGTCGTAAGAAAGCCTTCTGAACGTGGTTCAGAGGGAAGGAGAATCAATCAAAAGCTACATAAAGCGCTTCAACGATACCTGCTTGTAGATACTGGACCTCGACCCAGCGGTATGACACTGCGACAAATAAAGGAATCACCCATAAAGAGTTCAAGTGGCACATGGTAGCCAACAAACCAAAAGATATCATCGAGTTCCTTAAGTTGGCAGATCAGTTCATCGGTACCAAGGAAGAGATCAACCAAAAGATTGACAATCCACCGGCGGAAAAGAGGAAGAGAGAGAATGATGGGACGAGCAATGGTGGGTAGAAAAGAAAGAAGAGCAAGTCCCCAAGCAGGGGAAGAAGCAAGTCAAGAAGTCGATCCCCTTCGCGCGGGCACAAGCTAGGTCGGCGTTCCAGGACCCCACCTGTGGAAAGAACAAATTATACACCTTTGAATGCTAAGCGAGGAGAGATCTTAATGTCTATTAAAGATTCCTCCTTCGTTAAATGGCATCCTAGGTTAAGGGGAGACCCAACAACAAGAAAACCGAATGTTTACTACCATTTCCACCAAGATCATGGACACAGTACGAAGAATTGTAGGAATCTTCACGATGAGATCGAGGAACTTATCTGTCGTGGGTACCTAAAGAATTACATACTATGAGAAGAGAGGGGGCAAGCAAACCAACAGGGGGACCAAAGGAGGAATGGCCTTGAGACCAGCAGGAAGAATGAGCAGCCACATCGATAGATGCTAGAGGAAAGGCCAGTCTGTGGAGTGATCAATATGATCACCGACGGGTCCATCATTGTCTGATGTACATCAACAGTTGGGTGTTCCTCGGTCCGTGAATTAGAGAACAAAGGCTAAAACCCGCCAAAGCGACCTCGGCTTAAAGAACCGATCTACTTCACAAAAGACGATGTGCCCGGGATCCAGTACCCGCACGATGAAGCTTTAGTAGTGAAGCTAAGGATCAACAACTTCGAGGTGAAACACATCTTAGTAGACTTAGAAAGTTCAGCAGACATACTCTTCAAGGAGACTTTCGACAAATTACAGTTATAGCAGAGCAACCTGAAACCGACAGATACACCTTTGATAGGGTTCAGCGGCAAGGAGGTCAGGCCTCTTGGTTGAATCACAGTACCCATGGAAGTCGGCATGTGGCCAAACATTGTACGATTTGAGCACACGTTCTTGGTAGTCACGACTCCCTCCCCCTACAATGTGATAGTAGGTCGGCCTATCACGCACGTTTTGTGTGCAATAGTGTCCACTTACTACTTAGCGATGAAGTTCCCGATTGACAATGGTGTGGGAGTCGTTCAAGGTGACCAGCTTGAATCCCGCAAGTGCTACGTGTCCGCTTTGAAAGAAAAATCAAAGCTAGCAGAGGCCGTTGAACTCGAGCAACCGATAGAGTATACCGACAAACGAGCTGCCCTGAAAGAAGAAATGGTCCACATACCAGTCTCTGCTGCCGAACTAGCCAAAACTCTTCAAATCGGTGCCTCGATCAACGAACCACTTCGAATCCAGCTAGTAAGTTTCTTACTTGAAAATTTAGATATTTTTGCTTGGTCTACGACAGAGATGCTCGAGGTTGATCCAAAAATTATAACTCACAAGCTTAATGTCGTCCCTTTAGTCAGGCTAGTAAGATAAAAGAAACGCAACATCGCCCTGGAACGTTTGAGGATAGTCGATAGGTCAGAAAGCTCCTTGCAGCAGACTTCATCAGGGAAGTCCATTACCCGAGCTGGGTGGCCAACCTAGTTCTGGTGAAGAAGGCCATGGCAAGTGGTGCATGTGCGTTGACTACACCGACTTGAACAGAGCCTGCCCGAAAAACTGCTTCCCGTTGCCCAAGATTGACTGCTAGTAGACACGACCTCAGGGCACGAGCTGATGAGTTTCCTGGATGCCTATTCCAGTTACAACCAAATTAGGATGGATCCTGCTGACGAAGACAAGACCGCTTTCATAACTAAGCTTGGGCTATATTGTTACAAGGTCATGCCCTTTGGATTGAAAAATGCTGGGGCAACATTCTAGTGCCTTGTAAACAAAGTTTTTGAGTCGTAGATTGGCAATAAAGTGGAATATTATGTTGATGACATGGTTGTGAAGACCCAGTTTTCAAACTCTTTGTTGAATGATTTAAATGATGTTTTTCAAAATTTAAGAAGATATAACATGAAATTAAATCCGAATAAATGCGTCTTTGGAGTCACTTCGGGTAAATTCTTAGGCTATATAGTCAACCGACGTGGCATCGAGGCCAACCTAGAAAAAGTAAAGGCGATCCTAGATATGAGACCACTCCAAAAAATAGAAGAAGTCCAGAGGCTGATTGGCTGGATAACTGCCTTGAGCCGCTTCATGTCTAAATTGGTTGACCGATGCCTACCCTTTATAAAGCTATAAAAAAGAGCAAAAACTTTGAATGGATCAAAGAGTGCCAGCTCGCATTTGACGAGTTGAAGAAGGGGACATGTTAAAGTTGTACCTCCCCGTAAGCGACAAAGTAGTTAGTTTGGTACTGATCAAAGAAGTAGAACGGGTTTAACGACCCTTCTACTATGTTAGTAAAGTTTTGCAGGATGCAGAGACTAGGTATCCAAAGATCGAGAAACTAGCGTACATGTTGGTCATAGCAGCCCAGAAACTCCGCCCATACTTCCAGGCCCACACTATCGTTGTTCTCACCAATAAAGCCCTGAGGCAGATTCTGCTTAAGCCCGAGGTGTCTAGAAGATTAACGAAGTGGTCCATCGAGTTGAGCGAATACGATATCCGGTATGAGCCACGACCATCATTCAAAGCCCAGGTCTTGGCAGACTTCGTAGCAGAGTGCACGTCCGGCGCAGCGACCCCCGAATTGACCGAACTCGCTCACACGATGGGAGCGTCAATCAGTGTGGCACCAGGCCCAGTCAGAGTGGTATCGACTTGGAACGTGGAGCCCTGGATCCTCCACATTATGGATCATCCAACCAGCGGGGAAGCAGTGCAGGACTGATACTGTACAGCCCAAGCGAGGTGAAGCTGGAGTATGCTCTCTTGTTCAGATTTGAGGCATCAAACAACGAGGCAGAGTATGAAACGCTAATCGTCGGGCAGACCTTAGCAAGGGAAATGAAAGCAAAACATCTCATCGTATGCAGCAATTCACAACTAGTGGTCAACCAAGTCACTGGCGAGTACAAAGCCCGCGACCCAACTATGGAAGCTTACCTGGCCAGAGTTAAAGAGATCCTACATAGCTTCATCTCCTGCTTTATCAAGGAAATTCTGAGGTCTGAGAACGATGAGGTCGTTGCCTTGTCACATCTAGCGAGCACGAGCGACAACACTATGCGAACTATGTACATAAAGGACTTACCTCGGCCCAGCATTCTCAGGGGGGCAGAAGAAGTCGCTCCCGTGTCGCAAGAGGAGCCAAGCTGGATCGACCCGCTCACTGGTTATCTGCTCCACGGGACCCTACTTGCAGAACGCAATGTGGCTCGAAGGGTAGAGCATCAGTCGGCCAAGTACGTCCTCATAGATGGACATCTGTACAGAATTTCCTTCACACTCCCTTACTTGCGCTGCCTGCGACCCTCAGAAGCTAAGCACTTACTTCGGGACACCCATGAAGGTTTGTGCAGTGGACTCTTGGGGGGCATAGCCCTTGCACATAAAGTGTTAAGGCCAAGCTATTATTGGCCTACAACGAAGGCAGATGCACTCGAGCTCGTCAAAAAGTGTGGCAAATGTCAGATGAATGCCAATATCCACCACCAACCTGCTGTTGATTTAAAATACCTCACCAGCCCGTGGCCCTTCGCGTAGTGGGGAATCGATATCCTTGGTCATTTCCCGCCAGCAACAAGGCAGAGGAGGTTCTTGGTTGTAGTAGTAGATTATTTTACGAAGCGGGTGGAAGCCGAACCCCTGGTAACAATCAAAACCCGTAACTTATAGAATTTCTTCTAGAAAAGCATAGTATGCAGCTTCGGACTACCCCGGGTACTGATATCCAACAATGAGAGGTAGTTCGAAGATGTTATGTTTCAAAACTAGTGTGTCAAGATGGGGATTTAGCAAAACATCACTTCGGTGGCACACCCCCAAGCGAGCGGTCAAGCAAAAGTAACTAACAGGGCGATACTTCACGGATTGAAAGCTCGCTTAGCTCAAGCAAAGGGATTGTGGGTGAATGAACTACCCAGTGTCCTTTGGGCCTACCAAAGTACTATCAAGGCTGAGATGGGTGAGACCCCCCTTCAACCTCACGTATGGAACATAGGTGGTGATCTTGGCAGAGATCAAGGTACCCACATTGCAATTTGAGGCCTATGATGAGGAAACAAACGATGACGAGCTACGTATCAACTTGGACCTGGTAGAGGAGGTGTGAGACCTTCCTATATTTGGACCGCGGCCTACTAGCAGAGAGTAGCTCGGTACTATAACGCTTGGGTCAGGAAACGATAGTTCCTTGTCGGCAACCTGGTTCTCTGGAAAGTTATGGTACCTAATCCTGGCGTAGGTAAGCTAGGACCGAACTGGGAAGGTTTGTATCGTGTAAAGCGGATGTTCGGGAAAGGCACATATGAGCTTGATACTTTGAAAGGAAAGTAGGTACCTCGAGCATGGAACATCGATAACCTAAGAAGGTACTACTTATGAGCACATGACTCCAAGGTAAAATTCCTCTAAGTCCATGGGACCACCGAATTGGTCAAAAAAGGCGACGAACTGGAGAGAGGACTATTAGTCACTCCCAAAAACCTAAGGGCTATGGTGCCGAGCTGACAAAAGATCCCGGCACTACAATAAGTCCTATTCGCCTCCTCGGTATCTGCATATAAGTCTTAGTCGCCTCCTCGGCATAGGCGCAACGACTCCCAATCGCCTCTTCGGCTTGGGCAAGTAACTAGTCTGTAAATAGACAAGTCGGGTATATACCTTACAATGTCTATCCACCTCGGCGTACAACAATACAAGGTTATTCCTATATAGAGTCCAGCTCGCCAGCTTGGCACTTCAGGATAACTGACACTTAGAAAAATTTTTACTTAGAAAGATTTTTGCACAAGATTTTTTGCACACATAAGACTTTTTGAATCATTATGCTTCATTAACAAAAAGTTTCGAGTACATGGCAACAATTACTATAACCAAGCTCGGAGGCCCAGGACATACACTCTATATAGGGGGGGTCCAGGAAAAGAGGCATGTTCAAACATCAAATTTTCTAGAATCTCCTCCAGTAAGTAGGTCGGTCTCCATGTTATCCTCCACGTCATCTCGACTTGCCTCCTCTGATGGTCTTGATTCGAGAAGTTTGTCATCACTTTCTCCCTCGGAGGAGTCAGGTTCCCCGTCAGCCTCCTTCACCATCTTTGGAGTAACGGAAGACATGGAGATGGATCCGAGGTCGAGCCAGAACCGTACTCGACCTGGGGGTCGTGAAACTCGGGGGACTTTATGATAGCATAATCTCTATCCTGAATTGCGGTGTCGAAGATTTCGGTGCACTCCTTGATCATTGCCTCAAGGTTTTCATTCTCCTGGTAGAGAGATTCCTTCTCCCCCTTGACCTTCTTCTTTTCCTCCATTAGCAATAGAATTAGCTCCTCCTGGCTCCAAGCTCCCTTTTTTGCCCTAAGAATTTCACCCCGAGATAAGTCCATCTCGTAGTAAAGATTCTGAGTGTTCTCTTCAGCCTCCCGAGTTTGCTTCAAACGGATCTCAGATTGATAGACTAGCGAATGGATAGCAGAGTTCACCTAAAAAAGAAAGCAAGCGTAAGTATCATTGACAAATGGATAAGAAAATAAATGAAGAGGCAGGTTACTTACCACCATACAGTAGGTAGCTGCACTTCCTCCGAGCTAGCTTGTTGGCATGTCAGCCCACTCCGCGACTTCCGCAGGAAACACTGCATCTTTGCTCTTAAGGATCCCGAGCTTCGAAATCATTATGCTTTCCTTTGCTGTGGGGGGGGGGGGGGGGTTGTGGCTCATGCACTGAAGTACCTTTGGGCTCGCAAGGTGGGGTTTCCTCATCCTGATCTTCTTCCAGTTCAACAACCGGAGGTTGGGGACGAACTTCCTCCCCTGGGAGCTTGGCAGAGGTTGGCTCTGGTGCTACGACCTCAAGCTCGACAGGAACCGAAGAGGTAGCCTCCTCTCAACGGGACCTTTTCGAGGCCTTTATCTTCTTCCCTTCTAAACACTCTTTAAGAGGTTAGCGACGTCAACACCCATCATAGCTCCTGCAAAAGAGAAGAAAAAGAGATTTTTTTCCAGTCAGCTACGAATTGAAGTAAGTGTAAAAAGAAAAAATGGAGAAGTAATGTGTGTGTTGAGGTAGAGGTCTACCAGGGGGACTCAACCCAGCTTGCACAAGCTTCTCCTCGGCCAAAAAATCTTCCATCTCAATGCCAAGGTCCCTCCAAGAATTGATGGCTGCCCTGATCTCAGCATCCAGCCTCACCCCGGGGTCCTTAATTGCCACTCACCAGTGAGTCGGGAATGGCCATCATTCGGGGTTCCGAACAAAAAAGTACATTCTCTTCCAAGCTGATACCTTGTTCGGGTTACCGAATAGGACCTTGAACCCAAGGCGATGTGAGATATAGTAGCTCTGTCGAGTGTCACCGAACAGGCAAGAAGAATTTTTCTTAATGGAACAAATTGAGTTAAAGATGTCTAGAGTGAGAGGTCGGTTATACTCGTGGAAGAGTGATGTCGTACCAATAATAGTACGGATGGAGTTCGGGTGTAGCTGATCGATAGTGATGTTAAAAAACTTAATAATTTCTACGTGGAAAGGGTGGAGCGGGAAGCGCAGCGCAGCTACAAGCTGCACCTGAAAAACCGTGAGTTCATAATGGTCGTAGACCCAAGGGTACTAACCAAAAGGAATACTAAAAACGAGAGTACTGGGGAGACGGTAACGAGCTATTAAGGACAGCAACCTGTCCGAGGTCATCGTGGAAGGGCCGAAGTTGTCGGGATCCCAACCTCGAGTAAAAGACGAGACCCCCTCTCTAAAGGTCAGCCGCTCTACCTGAGGTTCAGCTCCCTCAAACTGAGATGGCCCGACGTCAGGTAAAGGCATTTTTCCTAAAAGGTTCAAAGAGGAGCTCTCTAGCGAAGAGCTAGCCTCATTGACGGGAGCTGAGGATCGCACCTCGGCACCCCCGAGCTCACTAGAATCACTAAGTAACTTATCTATGCTAGCACTAGACATATTGGACAGGAAAAGGAAAAGGGAACAACTAGTGAAAGAAGACGAACTCACCAAAGAAGGCGATAACGACCTCGAACACAAGGAGAGAGAACGGCGAGCTGAAGGACTTCAATGCGATCTCAAGAAAGCTCAATTATACGATTTATGGCGAGGATAATGGGCCCTTCGGCCCCTATTTATAATCCACCACATTCGGAAATCAATGGTTGAGATATATGTGATTCGACGACTCCCATGAAAACCGGTTGCACACTACTCGATGATGCCATCAGTTGAGTGTGCCCTTTGACGTCCGTGGAATTTATAAATAGTGTGATGTCCGTGCATAACCGAGACGCGATTTGGGTCATTTCCTGGTTGAGCCATATGATTGAACAGGTCCGACCAACGGTCCGCCCTCCAAGTCACCTAGGCTGTGCCAAATCCACTTGGACTCGTCATGAACTCCCCAAACTGAGTCAAGACCCCTAGCACGAGGAGTGGGGGCAATTGATAATGGGTGATTTGGCACGACCTAGTAAGAAGAGGTCACGTGGACACGATCTGCTCGATGAGTGGCAACTCAGACAAAGGAACCCATTCCGCAACAATTAAAGCTCGGGTGTTCAGTCACCTTGGCCCAAAACCACCTCAGCGTAAAGGCACCTCGACACCTAATCCAGTTCAGGGCTAAAGAACCGAAGTATCAGTTCAGAGCTAAAGAGCTGATCCACCACATAATCGACTCCGGAAGCCTCCCCAATAAACCCTGAATTTTTCGGAATCACGACGAGACTCATCCTCACTCCACCTGAATCGGAGGAAAATGATAAACATCATCAACTAACGCATTGCTCTCCTTCAAAAACAGAACATGTCTTATCTACGCAGCCCGGAGATCCCAGAACTTTTTCGTAAGATCCACAACTACTCCACTATATAAGAACATCAAACCCCAAGGCAAAGGTACGCGTGATTAATTACTCACTAACATTCGAGCATTCAAGTATTCAACTCGCATCCATAATATAGTACTGACTTAAGCATCAGAGCACCCGGATTCTCTGATCTATTATCTTGCAACTTAATCCAGTTCGCCACGCAACTGGTGTTCGAACAATCTTCCTGTTAGGAGTACACGAATCGCGCACCATCAAGTTATAAATAAAAAGAAAGGAAAAACAAAACAAAATGAACCATATATACAAAATTAAGTCCAAATGTCATAAAAAATATAATAAAAAAGAGAAGTACAGACAGGCCTAATGCAGATATCTAATTTCCAATACAGAGCTATAAACATTTTAAAGGTCAAAAACCCACACTCTATCCACCCATACCCCAAATATACTTTTGAGCCTACAAATTCTGACCCTGGGCTGAACCGTCAATCTTCCAAAAAAAAAAAAAATCCCATCATTGAACCAAAACTATGAACACTACGGCTGAAGAGTGGGGCCCTTGTATTCTCCCTGGCGCATATATAGATCATTTGGTGTGTCTATCTCCTCGAGCCATGCATATTCTTCTTCTTTTCCATCGCTTATCCTGAATCCATTTTCCATTGCTGCAATAGTATATTTGATTCGATTAATTCCAAAGTTCAAAATCATCTTACCGCTATTTAGTAGACATTGGAATTTGAAAGTTTTTTATTCCGCTTAAATAAAACTTACAGAAGCACGAGAAAGGATAATCATGATAGTAAGTACATTTCCTGCCAGCAGCTTCTCGGTAAGGAGGAGTGAGAATGTCAAACACAGCACATGGGGTAACTCCTGTGAAGCAATGCAGATTACCCCCACTTTTAGGGTACAAGATTGAAATCCCACATGGTGCTGCTATAACTTTGTCAATGGTCAACTTTGCCAATCTAACTGCCAAAGAAGAGGGAAGCTCTGTCAAAGTTCCCAAGAACATTTATCTGTGAAAATCAGCAAGAATGGTATGAAAACTTAGTGCAACTGAGAACAGATTTCAGTATCTGCATTTTGTCTCTTTTGAACACTGAAGCGTTCATCTCCCTACTGGAACATGGTCACCAACGGCATTATGGCATCAGTGTAGAACAAGGCTTTTTCTGGTCCATATGTAAAATCATGTTGATTATGACGATTACTGGTTAAATATTAAATGCTCCACCACAATCCCCTCCTTTAGGCAGCAATACTAGAACATTTTGCACAGGTGAACTAGACTGATCAGTTGACCTTAAGGATCCTGAACTTCATGATATGTTTGGAATATGGCCCATGCGCCTAGAGATACCAGTTCCCAGAGAAGCAAGTCCATGCTGCCCATCATTGTTTTTGTTCCTTAAGCCATCATTCTTTATCATAGCATGGTGAGAGGAGGTATGACAGAGTTTGCCATATTGTACCTAGAATACGAAAGGTCTCATTTGTAGTGTGAACCATAGGCTGCTTTTGGTAAGAGTGCAAATGCTGAACCAAAGAAATTTGGACTTTGGTTTTACAGGCTTTGGTAAGAATACGTTTTTGTACTGAAAATTGAATGTAAATTTGTTTTTTTTTTTCTGGCATCTTTTTTGCATTCAAAATGGGAGAAAAGATTGCTTCCAAACTTTGCACTCGAAGTTGGTCAATGTAAAAAAGGTAGGTTCCAGTCTTCAAATTTGTGTTTGTACGCATCACAACCAAACATGACACAAAGTGTATCAATGCAAATCAAGTTTGTATTTTCATGAACTGAACATATTTTCATTTGCACTCTTACCAAACACAGCTTCATGTAGAGATCTCTGGTACTATTATCCTGTTATTATTGATACAATACATATCTCATTTTCAGATAAATCCTAAAAATATCGAGCTAAGAATTGTAGTCTAGCCAGAAAAAATAGTCTGAAATTATATGAAGCTCTAGAAACTTGAGTCACCAAGTTTTAGAATCCTACCTGGGGGATAACCTGGTCCCCTGCTTTTCAGCACATAGGCAGGTTCAACCCAGTCATAGGCTTTCACATGCATGGAACCATAAAGTACTTTGCTCAACACAGTCATGCCGGGATGGTCATGGAGCGGAATGACTGATGAAGTTGGCAAGCAAAATATACACATCTGAAAATATAAAAGATTTAGTTAATTGATAAGTTTGGAAATCTTTCCATATGGCTTTTGTTTAATGCATGGCATAGGACCCTGTGATCCATCATTATTATTATTTTTTTTTTATAAATGTGATCCATCATTATTATTTAACGCTTTTTATGGGAACTTTGTTTTCTTATGATATATCAGGATGGACCAAAAAGGACATGAGTAGAAGTAGTAAGAAATGATTTAAACACTCATAATTTAACAGTAGATATGGCTTTAAATAGAATGGATTGGCATAGCAGGATTCATGTATCCGACCCCATATAGTTGGGATAAGGCATGGATGATGATGGTGGTGGTGGTTGTGGTGGTGGTAGTGGTGACGATATCAGGATGAGCTCCCTTCCAAAACTGTACTTTACAATGTTTTATTTTTTATCAGTTGTACTTTACAATGTTGTTAGAATCTCTCCATGCATTTTTCATTAGTCCAAATGCAATATAAAGAACGAGAGAGAGAGAGAGAGAGATTTCCAAACTATTGGGGTTTCTAATCACCTTCCTGGAGCAACTACTACAAATGCCTAGGAAACTAATTTACTATATTAATGAGAGGGAGAGAGAGAGGGTGGGTCCTTTGAAAGTCAAATTACCATTTTCTAAGTGTACAAGTATAACATGCAGTGGCATATGTTACATGGACACTGGTACAATTGTTGGAATTAACAATATGTACTATATGTTTTGTTGGTCCCCGCTATCTGGATAAGGGTGTAACCTTTGGCATTTTTACAACAAATATAATAATAAAACAAATTAAATATAGAAGCATACATACCACTGCAAAATTAGAATAATTTATAGTTGATTGCACTAATTTTCAAGTATTACACATCCATACCCAAATTTCATCTTAATAATTTAATAAGATTCTTTAGTCACATATTGAGCAAAGAGAAGAGTTTCATCAAGTATTAAGGGGGCGTTCTTTTTCTGGATTTTGAGAGGGGGGAAAGTTGGTCAATGGGATTTTGAATCCCATTGGCCAAAAATCCCATGTTCTTTTTTCAGATTTATGTGGGGACCAGGGAAAGTTTATTTTCCTGGGTATCACTTACCCAGGTAAGTGATACCCATCTCCTAGGTGGGTAAATAACTTTCCCACCTTGAGGGAAAGTTGCCAACACTAGAAAGGGACAAAAATGCCCCTTGTAATAATGGATTTTTATAGATAAAATGGCCATTGCCTTATTTACATGGAAAACAAAAGAACATGGGTAAATGCACTTATCCGGGTAAATCTTTCCTGGGAAACAATTACCTGGGTAAGTAAATTTACCCAGGTAAATAACTTACCGAAATGCGAACAGGGCCTAAATTTAGCATCAGTATGTGTCTGACAGGAGTAAGACAAGCATTTTGAAGTGTCAATGTAAAATAATGTTGAGTCACCGCAGTTCTGCTATTGCTATTATTCATAATCCCATATTAACTGAATAATCTCTTTTTCTGTTACTTCGGCCATGTTTGATTTGATAGAAAATAAGAGAGAAACAAAAATCTGAGGGAAGGCTTTTAATAATTTTTTGTGAAATTTCTTAAGAACTTCCCCTAAATTTTCTGTCTATCTTATTTTTTATAAAAGCAAACACAGCCTAAGTAACAGAAAAAGTGATTTTGCAGTTAATATGAGATTATGCTTAATAGCAATAGCAGAATCTACAATTTCATGAATCTCAGTTTCTTATAAAAAGAATGTTTGCTTAGTTGCACATGCACATGCTCACACACGTAAAGGTGTGCAACTGCACAAGTTACAAATCCAAATATTAATTACACCAACATATTCCTATTATAGCAGGCTGTCTAAACTCTAGAGAGGTTCAAAAAAGTTTGAAAGATCATCAAGAGTTACAACTGTGAAGATTATCAATAAGCTAATGAACTAACCGTAAAACTATCACTTTGATATATGTCTAAGTAGGTTATTGGTTGAGTCCATCGAACTGCTCTGTCATAATGATTGAGTCCAAAGACACCATGCCCTCGGTCATCCTCTGTGTTATCCTCTTTGAGACCAACATCAGAAGGACCTATTTTATCTGCAAAACATGATTTAGCATTTAAGACAAAAATAGTATTTTTTTCTTGAAGAGTAAAAGGAAAACATAGAAAACATAATCATTTATCATCTTTCCAATTATTGTTGAGTTAAGGAAAGATTGTATTATTTGTTGAGAAGGAAATGAAGGGCCACACATCTACACAACATTTACAAGATGAGACTCATGTACCAATGTTGTAAGACTCAGATCGGACTAAAAACGGGAATGCTCATTGGGTCACAGTTTTATCGGTTAACTGGATGGTTAGCCTGTTCAACCTGTGAAAACCATCATCTAACCAAGACTTGAAAAGGTCACTCCTTCCTAGTTTTCACGATCCAACTGTCTGGGCTGGTCAAAGTCCTACACCACTGCCATGTACAATATACTTTTTGAAGGTAAAAGATTTTCATTAAAATAAAAAGAGAAATTACAAGAAAGGTGACCAGAATGTTGACCCTAAGTATTTTGATGATAATAAACTCATTGAGAGTACTAACAATGTGAAAGGATAAGTATACAGCTATAGCAAATGATTCCTGGTTGAACTCAAGAGACTAGATGAAGCCAATGATGATTTGAGGCACAAAGGAGCAATTGATTCAAATGATGGACAGAATTCTCCCCAAGCCAAGAAAAGCAAGAAAAGTGTGCAGCTGCAGCAAACAATTCCTAAGTTGAACTCAAGAGATTTGATGAAGTAAATGATGATCTAAGGCACAAAGGAACAGCTAACTCAAATGATGGACTGAATTCTCCCCAAGCCAAGAAAAGTAAAAAAAAAAAAAAAAATGATGCTCCATGACAACATGAGAAAGAAGGAGGTGACATCAAGCTCTAGTGGTTATTACGTGTTTCATTCTTTCTAGGACTTGATGCATTCATTTGCAATATGCACAACGTTGGACTTAACTGTGACTAACCTTAGCATTACCAAGACAAAAAGACCAATGGTTAAATTAGTTTTAGGTGGCTAGGCTCTCCCTAGACTTTATCTAAGCTCAAATGTGAAATTTCTAAGGAAGCCTAAGGAGTCACTTTCTTAACTCTAGGTGTCACCAACTAAAGTTTTTTTGTCATATCCTATAGTTGACTGCCTACAAGGCAGTAGTCAACTACATGACAGCAGAACTGGTGTCACTTAGTTGACTACCCATTAAGCAATAGTGACTACCTGTAACAATCGAGCCCGGTGTCACATAGACCTTGGCCAGTAGTTGACTAATGAGATGGGATGTGCTACTATCCTTGACAACCAAGAACCTAATTAGTTGACTAACAAGATATAGAAGTCGACTACCAGAGAGAAAGATTCTCCCTTGCAAGTAGTAGTTGACTACCAAAAGATATCAATCGACCGCCAACTCCTGACAAGGTTGAAGCGGTCGACTACCAGTTCGAGCCAATCAACTATTTCACGAAAAAGAAAGAAGTTTTTTATCGTTTGAAGGCTCAACGGCTCTTTCCTCTTCTAGTAGGTTTTCAATCTTGTTGGAAATAAGTTCTAAACATTTCCTAGAAAGAATTAATCTTTTCCCGATGGATCTATAACTATTATATGCTTTCTAAGCATGCTTCTTGCTATAAGTTTTTTATTTTGTGATTCATTGATCATCTCCAAGAGTTTATGAACCTCTTCAATGCAGTAGCACATTGTTGTTTAGCATTTTCTTGCATCTGAACAGTTTGTTTGTAATTGTTTTTATCAACCTATTGAGAGGCATTACATTGCATGTGCTTACATTGTTATTACCATGTTGTACCTGAGTGTTCAGGGATTGAACACCATTAAAGGTCTGGTTCGCACCCGTAAGCCCAACTGTTGTGAAGGTCTTGTTGGCACCCGAAAGTCAAACTAGTTGTAAAGGTTTTGCTAGCATTGTGAAGTCTAGATGCTTTGAGTGGAAACTCTCAGGTGGTGTGCTTGGAGAAAGGATGTAGGCACAAACCAAACCTCTATAAATCCTTGTGTGTGCTTTTATTGTTTATAGTTAATGCTTGTTTTTGTGGATACTTACTTCATACCACTTTTGTTTATCACACAAGCACTCCATACTATATTTCTCTCTATTTATCTTTGTTTAGTACAATAAGTTTTAAAAAGGCATTTGGGAAAGAAAAACTTGTAGAACCCAATCCCCTCCCCCTCTCTTGAGT
Organism: Nelumbo lutea; assembly: GCF_056320005.1. Taxonomy (NCBI): domain Eukaryota; kingdom Viridiplantae; phylum Streptophyta; class Magnoliopsida; order Proteales; family Nelumbonaceae; genus Nelumbo; species Nelumbo lutea. The sequence continues at coordinate 20,736,553 of NC_142686.1, read as the reverse complement.
CAGGCTACTTAGTCTATCAGAGAAGTCACCCGAGAGAAGAAAGGAAGAGACCCACACCAATTACTTTCTCTTTCTAACTTCCCCACTTGCTTTTTTTCTTGATAAATGAGTGAAATTTTATTAAACCAACAAATAAGAGTTACATGCAACCCGTGGAAAGGCACAAGATGAGACATTTCCTTTAAAGCTAATTACAGAATTATAAGTACAAAAGAAATTACACTGAAGCCCAAAATAAAGTATCCCGGGAAACCCCTTGTTTTGCAAGTGAATCAACAAATGAGTTGGCCGATCTGCCTACCCACTGAACTCTGATTGTCATATTCCTTGTTAACCATTTAACCTTTTTGAGAAGATCTCTAAAACCCCAAATCATAGTGTCTGGATCCTTCGGCCAACCCACTATCACCTGGGAATCCCCTTCAATAATCAGATGCTCTATGCCTAGCTGATTTGCAAGCTGGATTGCTTGTACAACAGCCAGTAATTCGGCCCTTATAGAGTCTCCCACACCCACTGGACCTGAGTACAAAGATATCGCATTACTATCTTTGTTTCTCAGCGCTCCTCCTATGCCTGGAGGTCCAGGATTTCCTCGGCTACTTCCATCAAAGTTCAGCTTGATAAACTCCTCCCCTGGTGGCATCCATTCAACCCCATGTCTGTCCTTTCTGGTAGAAGTATTAGCCACTGCTAACCAGTTTCTCCATAGGTCATCAAAAGAGTATGCATCAAAGATCTTTAGAGATTTAGCCACTGAATTGCCCTTGTCAAAATACATTCTCTAACTTCTAAGAAGCTCCTTTCTTTTTCACAAAAGATTCTGGTGTTCCTTTCTTCCCAAACTGTCCACAACAAAGTTGCTCTTATGCACTTCCACATAATTCTCCCTCTCTTTGTGTGCCATTAAAAAATAGACGGGCTAAACAACAAACTAGTATCAGATGGCAGGTTCCACCTACACTCAAACAACGTAAGAATCCAATTCCATAAAGCTATAGCAAAGGAGCAAGAGATCAGTAAGTGGTGACAGTTTTCATTCTGAGATTTACAAAGAACACACCAATTAGGAGATAGGCACCAATTTGGTATTCTCTTTTGTAGGTTTTCAAAGGTGTTAATCTTACCATAATAAACTTCCCAACAAAAAACAACAATCTTTGGGGGAATGGGCCTAGTCCAAAATTTTTTAACTGGGAAATTCTGAGGTGTAGAAGTGGAACAAAGGAACTTGAAGAAAGAAGAGAAAGCGAACAAACCTTTCGGGTTAGGGGTCCAAATTCTTGTATCAGGTTTGAGGGGATCTAAACAAATAGACTCAAGTGAAGACAATAAATCTGAAACACAAGCACTTTCATCATCACGTAACCCTCTACAAGAACCAAAATCCCAGTTTAAGGCCACAGAAGAATCTGAGTAGGAAATAAAACTGGAAACCGGCTCTTCCTTATAAAGGGAAAGAGAGTAAAGAGAGGGAAAAAGGTCTTTAAGAGGTTGGTTGCCCACCCAAATGTCTTCTCAAAAAAGAACATTGTGTCCAGAATTAACATCATATCTGACCAGATTGAGAAAATGGGGTAGAATTCTATGTCTTCCCAAAAAAGGTCTTTTTTCAAACTTTTCCACAATTGGATACTAGAACCGACTTTCTTTTGGGTTAGCTCCTAACGGAAGGCCCAAGTAGGTTAAAGGCCAATCAGATATGGAACACTGTAGAGAACCTGTTGTAGCCTCTACCTCCCGATCTTCCAAATTGATTCCCACCACACAACTTTTGTCAAAATTAATCGATAGGTTTGAAGCAGACTCAAAGAATTTAATAAGATCTTTTAGGTTCCTCACTCTCCCTAAATCTCCCCCTTCACAAAAGATGGTGATATCATCAGCAAACTAAAAATGAGTCACTGTGACATTATTCCTGCCTATCCTCCAACCTCTTATTAGCCCGTCCCTATTTGCTTTAAAAATCATTCTACTGAGCACATCTGCCACAAGTGTGAACAAAAAGGAGGAAAGAGGATCTCCTTGCCTGAGCCCTCTACATGCTAGGAAGAAGTCCTTGACCCCTCCATTAACTAGAACTGAAAATTGGCAAGATGTTATGTATCCGCTCATCCACCTATACCACATATCCCCAAATCCACATTTCCTTAGCACTTCTAATAGAAAATCCCAATCCACTGAGTCATAGGCCTTCTCAATGTCTAGCTTACAAATAAAACCTTGATTGTCGGATCTCCTCATTTCCACCACACATTCATTTGCTATAAGAATTCGATCTATAATTTGCCTATCTTGGACAAAAGCACCCTGGGTTTGAGTAATGAGAGACGGAAGGACCTTTTTAATCCTTAAAGAAAGCACTTTTGCCACAATCTTATAAATGTTGGTCACCAAACTAATCGGCCTGAAATCTTTAGGGTGTTTGGCATCTGATCTCTTTGGGATGAGAGCTAAGAACGTGGCATTAACTCTGCAACCAATCACATGGTTGTTTTCAAACTCCTTAAACACCTCAAACAAATCTTCTTTAATAATGTCCCAACACTCTTGATAGAAAGCCAATGGTAAAACCATCTGGTCCAGGAGCCTTTGACCTGTCCATAGAGAAGATAGGTTGTCATATCTCTTCCTCTTCAAAGTTTCTTTCCAACCAAGCTGCCTCACCGACTGATAGACCTAGCCAATCTAGATCTTCCACTCTCACCCTTCTCTCCAGCGGCCTACTCAAAATGGATCTGAAGTGAGTTACAAAGCAATTGGCTATCTCCTCCAGTGACTCAATTTCTACCCCTTCAACCTCAATCTTGGTCACAAAATTTTTTCTCATTCTCCCATTGGCCATTGCATGAAAGAACTTGGTATTCCCATCCCCTTCTTTGATCCATTGATGCCTAGATTTTTGCCTCCAAGATATCTCTTCCCTCAATAGGACCTCTTCCAAATCCTCCTTCAACTTCCATCTCAATTCTCTTTCTTGTGCACCCATGGTCCTTTGATGTTCCTTTAAATCTAAATCCTCAATTTGGGCTGTCAATCTGGCTTTTAACTCACCCTTCAACCTCCCCACTTACTTTCTCTCTCTTTTTCCCCATCCCAAACAAAATAGCAAATAGGTTAGAGAAAATTCAGAGGAATTTTTTGTGGAGGGGATGGGAAGATGAAAAGTAAATTCACCTTGTAAAGTGGGAGCAAGTGTGTCTCCCTAAGGAAGTTGGGGGGCTGGGAATAAGAAACCTGCAAATTTTAACTCAACCCTTCTCAGTAAGTGGTTATGGAGATTTGCTTCTGAAAGGAATGCATGGTGGAGAAATCTTGTTGCTGCGAAGCATGGGGTGGAGTGGGGTGATTGGAGATCTAGGGACCCTCATCCAAGCTGGGGCAGATCTCTTTGGGCATGCATATTGAAGAACCTTCCTATCCTCTTGGAAGGGATCAGACTTAAGGTGGGTAAAGGGGATAGAATTAAGTTTTGGAAGGACCCCTGGTGTTTGGAGGGCTCTATGGCAGATGCTTTCCCTCTCCTTTTCCAAATTTCTGCTAATCAAGAATCATTAGTGGCTGAGAAATATAATCTTTCTGGAGGTTCCAATGTTTGGACCCCTCTTTGTAGGAGAAATTTGTTTGACTGGGAACTGGATGAGTATGTGGAGCTGTTGGGGCTACTTCAAAATCATAAGATAGATATGAATCTGGAGGATGAATGGAGGTGGAATTGGAATTCAGATGGTTGCTTCTCTGTTAAGTCCCTGGTCCTTAAGCTGAATAGTTCAGGTCAGTTGGATTTCCCTGCCAACCAGATTTGGAATCCAATTAGTCCCTCCAAGGTTAACTTTCTGGTTTGGACAATGGCTCTTAATAAATGTTTGACTAAAGCTAATCTGGAGAGGCATGGCATCCAGATTCTGGATGCTTCTTGTGGTTTGTGTGGATCTCTCTCAGAAACTACAGAGCACCCGTGCATTCACTGCCCAATTTCCTCCATGGTATGGGGGCACTTCCTGAAAGCTCTGAATATTAGTTGGGTTATGCCAAGATCAGTGAAGGAGCTGTTGTGCTGTTGGAGAGTAGAAGGCCTCAACAAGAAGGGAAATCTAGTATGGAAAACCATTCCTGCAGCTCTGTTGTGGTCCATTTGGGCTAAAAGAAACAACAGAACTTTCTGTAGTAAAATTAAAAGTCTGGATGAATTGGTGCAGAGAGCTGTGGGCAAGTTAATCTCTTGGGTGTCGGTTACTGAGGAGTTCAAACATCAGAATCTGACTCATTTGTTTTGTTCTCAGTCCTGGATGAGTTTGTAATCTGACTTGTACCCAGGCAGTCTTATTGACCTGGGTTTTGTTGTATTATTTCTCATTTTCTGTATTGAATAAATTACCTTACCTTATTCCAAAAAAAAAAAAAATCAAGATTTTATTAAGGAAAATAGTCTACAATAAAATAGAAGCTTTCAAAGGAAGATGAAAAAACCCAAATATCTCTCTCCACTTATTTAAATTATAAACTAGATAATGACCACCCTGTAGCCATTCTTCTGACGAATTCTATTTGACCCAATATTTTTACTGTAAATTTAGGTTTGCTTTTTTATTTTAATTTATTTTTTGGTATAAACATGTAGTATCTAACTTCAGAGATTAAATCCAGTTTTATATGTAAACAATAAGCCAGTTTATGGGTTCTACACAATTTGAAATAAGGTTTTTTCTTTCACTTTTTTTTTTTGAATGGAGGTAACTACCACTGATCTTTTTAAAAGTGGAGGTAACAACCATTTGAAGTTCATATTCTTTTTGGAGAGTGGGTAGACACGTGTCTCAGAAAGAATACTTCTCTTTGAGAGTGGAAAGAACTGCTCTCTTTGAGACTCTTTTCCAAGAAAATAGGATGCCACTTGTTTGAAGGAGAAGCCCTCTTGTCTGAAGGCTTAGTTTCGCAGGAAAAAAAGAAAAAACTAAATCTCCATAAAAGCTCAAACCCTTCACACTTTGCCATAGTTATAATGAAGGATTTGATGGGAAAAAAAAGCCAAACAATTTGGAGTCCAGATTCATTTATTCTCTTTACAGGGAGATATGCCAAATCTGGATATATTTTTTGATAGTGAAGAATCTTGATATGTTATATTATATAAACAGCCCATATGCTTCCTAATCATTCCAAGGTGAAGGTACCAAATCACGCCATCACCATTTGAATAGAAGAACATGCAGTGGTCACTAATCAGCATACCTTTTAATAGCCAGCCTATAAAGTTTTGGAAAGTACATGTGTGCAAGATTCCTACCACATCATTTGTATTCCCAAAGCAAACTCTATTGCCTTTACCCACCTTGAAACAAATTTGTCTGAAACGCTTTTTAAAAGTGTGTTTGATGCACACACACATTTATCTTTTAAGTGTGTTTGACATCTTGCAAATACTATCCACACCAGTTATCTTTTAAGTAGTAATATTGTGTTTGATGCACACACATGCACACATGAGTGCCACATGGCAAAAATAAGCCCTGTTTTGTGTAATTTGAAAAAAAAAAATTAAGTCCTCAATGGCTAGCATTATTTGGGGAAAAGGTTAAAGAATGGTTAAGTCTACAGTTCGTTTGGACTGGGGAAGTAAACATATGGCCAGTCTAGAGGCTTCCCTATGGACTGGCAACATCACCTCTCCACCATAGTTTCCAAGGAACCAAGGCAAAGCTAGGTAACCAGGGAATGCCTACATGTGTAGGTGCCAGGTGATGAATTTTGCAAGTAAAAAAAACAAAACAAAAACTAAATCTTAAGTTGATTTCTTATTTTGCATAGTAAGCCAACAATCATCAAATAACTATATAGATTTCATATCAAAACATAGAAAATCATTGTATTCACAGGAAGATAGATATTTTTTGTTTTGATAAGTGGTAAAAAAGTATTATATTAATATAGATATGAAGGGGGACCAGGAGCCCCCCAAAACTGTACAAAAAGCTATACAGCTCAGATGTATCAGAAATTCAGTATAGCATTTACAAAAAATGCATATCTATCGGTCAAAAAATAATGGAGCACCATCCATCCTTAAAGTCTTCAACCCCTATGGCAGCAAACTGAGGTAAGACCTTAGTCCACTGAGGGTCCATTCAATATGGCTGACCACTTCTTAAGTCACCACATTAAAAAAATTAATGAATATTTTAAATGATAATAATAATTCAATAAATTTAAAACATTAACATACTATAAATAATTAATGAATATTATAAGTACACCCGCACTGAACAGCCCCTGAGAAGGATTAGTTTTGACATAGTTTTTCTTCACTTAAATATTAACATAGTCTGTTTACGTGATCTTAATTTGGATTTTAGACAAAAATTAAAAATCCCAAAAAGAGAATAAAAAAAAGCAAGTATAAAACAGAAATAGATGTAGAAAATATGAGAGTTCTGAGTTGTTAATAATTATTTAGTGTACCATGTTTATCTTAACAGAATTGGTTGACTAGTTAAAATATGTTGAGCATGTTTTTGGGACCACATCATCTTGCTTCTTATCTCACTCCCAAACAAATAACCATCTTCCTACCTCCATTCTATTTCATATGAGGGGATCACATTATTTTACTTCCTATCTTAGTTCTTGCAAACAAACAAGACAAAGTCAAATCTGAAGCAAAAGTAAATAAGAATTTACACTCAGCCTATTTGCATATCCATGTATTTATGCAAGTGCAAACAAAGCTTGCACTGCAAAGAAACTGAGTGTAAAGAGAAAGCAGTGTTGAGAGAACACCTCAAGAGGCCATTAAAATTATGTAGAAATTTATCATATGAAAATCAGGTGCACTTAGAAGCATCACTCAATTGTGGAAATTGGTCAGATTTCTGCCATATGAGGAAACTCATTAGATAACTAAAGAGGTTTTTCCATTGATAGAGCATTTTACGAGACTTCTTGTAGGTTGCAGATCAGGACCTTCCAATATTAGAAAAGAATTCAGAGATAGCTTTGGTGCTAGAGGGTGGGCCTTGGCAATGGTTGTGTTTCTGTTGCTAGATTGCGACCTGGGTGGCCATGGTTTAAATCTTGGAAACAGCTTTTCTATGTATCTGCAGGGGTAAGGCTGTGTACATCTGTCACTCCCCAGACCCTTCATTGGCGGGAGCCTCGTGCACTGAGCAGCCCCTTTTGGATAGTTTTGGTGCTACAGTTTTTGTATTCTGTGAATCACAAAGAGGATGTTCCTGTATAAGAGAATATCACTTTCTCCAGGGACCAATTTTTGTCGTTTCCTAGAAGTGAAGAAGAGGGTTGGGGGAGCTTCCTTTTCTGTCTTTGAGTAGACAACTCTAGGAAAAAGGGCTTGGTCTATGTTCTCATTCTATGATGGAATAAGAGCTTTGGCTACTAAATTGAACAGCCCATTCAAATGGATGCCAATAGTTTTGCACAATGTTAAGTATTCTCTCATTGGACAAAATTTCAAGTATGGGACATGGCAGATTGTCCATGCTACAATGAGAATGTTGCCTTGTCTAGCATCCAATGATCAGTGATCCTAGAAACAAGATTAAATGAGGACTTGGGCACTTTAATTGTTCCCCCAAGCTGAGCAAGGTATTTTGTCTTGTATCATTTTATCAGGTTATGATCATTTGGACATGCACCTAAGCTCTTCTGAGTGATTATCATTAATCGTGGCTGTAGCCTGCAGGTATCTTCCTCCAAGCAACCGAGTAGGACCAACTCTACACATTGAAGCCATCTCAATGTCACCAAGTGTCATGATATTGGAAATAGAATAAAGGAAGAACTAGGATGCAATAGTGATGATATATGCCCACTCGTCATTTCAAACTCAAGATAAAGTTTTCCCTAACCAAAAGAGAATTTATACATAATGAGTATATTGAGTAGAAGTTAAATATTTGGGCCACAAGCCCAACCATATCCATATCCTTACTATTCATGGCCCCAATCTTTAGTGGGTTCTCTTCTTGCAAGCCCACTACCCACAACCTAGAATCTCCCTCCCCCTGGCACAAACCCCCTTCTTGATAAACATGCAAGTTGTAACACCATTCTTCACAAATCACAACAAATGATATCACCACCAAAATGCTATGGAACTTCGACATCTCAACTTAACCTCAAGCTAATTGCTTGGAAATTGCATATCATCTGAATCTAAGCTGGTTTCATGACTCTAATTTGTTTCAACCACAATTTCCATGCTAACAGTATGAGAGAAGATAATAACATGAAATCTGTCTAACAAATGCAAACCTAATCCATTCATGATTTTGCTCTAACATTAAGCTTGATCACTTTCTCAAAATATTTACAATGTTTTCGTACTTAGATTCTAACATTAAGGAATTATCATCAACGTCAAAGCCTTGTCCCAACTATATAGGGTCGGCTACATGAATCTTGTTTCACCATTCCGTTCTGTTCAGTGCCACCACATCCATTGTTAAGTTACGAGCAAATAAAATTAACGAAACAATATCAATAAAATAGATAGAAAATAAAAAAGGGAACCGTGTGTATTTTTTTATCAATAAAACCGTGTATGTTTATTTTGGCAAAAAGAACACTACAGAGACACAGCCACATAGAGGGGGAAATCAAAAGAGAATTTTAAACATAAAGCTCTCAAAATCTATGGTATATGACACACCCACACACAAAAAGAAATTAGATAGAAGATTCCCAATATTAACATAAAGAATAAATATGAGGCCGACACAGGATTCAGTTACATAATATCAATAAACCCATAAACAGAATTGAATCACACGAACAGAATAGAGAAAGAAAAGAAAAGAATATTCTTAAATGTAGATTAGGGGAGATAAGAAGAAAAAGAAAGAAGATGCCGATTCTTAACATAAAGAAGCAAATGTAAGGCCAAACCAGGATTCAATTACAAATTATCAATAAAACTCAAACAGTGCTAAATCACACTTATAATTTATAAAAGGATGAGGGGAAAAAAAAAAGAGAAAAGATGTCTGTATATACCCAAAAGAGATGAAAGCTTTTGGATTGATTGAGGAGAAGCCGGAATTCCCGAAGACGTAAACGTCTTTTTACACAAGTCATAGATAGCCTGAACAGAAGAGTTTTTCGTCATGCTAACGTACCTATTATGTGCTTGCAACTCAACTTACCCACTCGAGAGTCGAGAGATGCTGATAACTCCTGCTCACTTCAAAGCGATTTCCTGGATTGCTCGATGAAAACGACAATCAGAGTAAATAAGCAAGGAAACTTGTTTCTGGCCCATAGGAAAGTTTCGAACAAAATTTGTAAAGGATTATGCGTTTGGGAACGTTTACAGACGGGAGGCCATAGGATCTTTGCTTACGGTTCCCCGAGACGAAGTGATGTCAGTCGTTGATCAGGTAGACTGTCAAGTCAAGTTCATCATTTCACTTGATCATGTTAATGGGTTTTTTGCGGATCTCCTTAATCATAAGCTACTCTGATAAACTGAACCATGGATGTGACGCTGACGCACGCACGTCTTGCAACAAATAGATCGTCGTTATGGTTCAGCTGAAGAGCACCATTGATTCTTCTGCAGCTATCAGGCGCACCGCGCACGTAGGAGCTTTATAAAGCTGAGCCTTGTCTCCAGTGTCCATTGCGAGGGCTGGCTTCAGCGTCCATTGAGCTTCGTTGTGACTTATGAGCCGCTTCGAATAAGCAAACAAAACTCTAGGATCCGTTTTGGAGGGCTTCTGCGTTGATTGAGCCGCTTTAGAGAAGCTATGGTGCCCGTTTCAGATAAGGCTGCAACTTGGGCCGGATTGGTCCGAATCCAACCCTAACCCAACTCAAGGATTGGGATTCAGGTTGATGCTCGGGTTATGGTTAGGATTGAAATTCATGAACCTAACTTCATTTTGGGTTTGGTTAGGGTTACCCTTGGGGCAATTTGACCCAATCCAAACCCGACTCTATAATACATAGTATATATAAATATTTGTTATATAGCATACATTGTTTTATTTAGATGCCTGAAAGTTGTATAGCCCCCATCGTATATTATCATATATCTTTTAATAATCACTTCACTTAATCCCAACCAGAATGATTAAAACCTTAATAACATATTTTATGTCTTTTGAAAATTTTATTCTTCATTTCCTTTCTACTATTTGAAGCCCATAGTTTGTAAGCTTGCAGCCCATAAAAGATCTATCATAAAACATAATTCATCTATATATATACTAAAGTAGAAGGTGCCACGTAGGTGGCCTGAGCCCCAACAAAAAATTGGCTGTTAGGGGCCAAAGTTTCTGGGTAGGGCATGTTCACCGATTCAGGGCATGCCTTTGTTTTTATTCAAAATAAATCAGAAGGCAATTACTAATTTGCCCACACGTGCCCAACCCAGAAATTCTCTCAACGGGAAAGGCTATTATACCCCAACAGCCAAAGTTTTTCCTCTCATTTTAACCTTTCTTTCTTCCTCATGAGTCATGAAACCATGTCATCAATGTCTTCTCCCTCTCTCACGAAGCCACATCATCATGCCTAACCCACTACCTCACATTCCCCAACTGCAAATCGTGAGAGGAGACGCGATAGGGTATGAAAACAGGGCCAATACGCCTCTTAGTTTTCTACTCTTCTAATTAATCCACTCATAAATCTTCATTAGGCCATGTGGCAAATCAGTAATGGAAAATATCAATTAAGGTTCGTGATTTAATAGAGTTAGAATCAATCAAGATTCTAAATCATGATTTTCATTCAACCCAAAATCGAACTCCTACCGCATCTCACAGTCTCTCTCTTCCAAGTGAAACACCGACATCTTCCCTTTTCTCAAGCTCAGACAACAATTCAATCAAGAGAACCCATTGTGCAGGTAAGGTAAGAATTGTTTCTTCATTTTTCTCCTTCTAAGCCACGAAACAGGGGGTCCGCCCTATTGTGTTTCCAACCTATAGTCTTCTCCTACTGCGGTTCAACCATAATTGGATTAAAAGCTATACCAGTGGCACTACAAAGTCCATCCCATTGTGCTCTATAGGTAAGAAAAACTTATTGCCAAAACAGGGGAATCGTCTTTCTTCTTCTAAGTAGCAAAAAAGTGGCTCTGCCCCATCGTGTTTCTAAACTATCATCTTCTCCCATTGTAGTTCAATCGTCCTTTGGTTCTCATGAAGTTCAGTTGGAAATCACTGCCAACATACTTCTACCAGTTAAAACCTCCCCCACAGGTGAGTCACTTTGTTAATCATTCAGTTATTATTACATTTCACCGCTACTTTAAATCATTTAGTTCTTCTCCAACATACCTCCATTGTTATTGTTACATTCAATTGATTTAGGTGATCACAGACTCATAGTAGAAGTGGAAGAAGGGTTGTGTTCATTGCACCAGTTTTGGCATTTTGCTACTGATGTAACCGCTTTTGGCCACGTACCAATGTTTTGTGATGTAAAATTTTTTTGGCTAAGTACCTCGTTATTTGACCCGGTGGTGACGTGCCTTAGTGATGAGCTACTTGGTGGCAAACTGCCTAGTGGAGAACTGCCTAGGGGCGAACTGCCTGGTGATGAACTGCCTGGTGGTGAACTGTCCGGTGGTGAGCTCCCTAGTGGCGAACTGCCTGGTGGCGAATTGCTTGGTGGCAAACTGCCTAGCGGGGAGCTACCTTGTGGCGAACTCCCTTGTAGGCGGCCTATGACTTAGAGAATGGTGGAGCTCCCTAGTGAAGCGCAATCCGACTGCCCTCTGCATGAGGTGGTCTTCTTTCCTTTGTAGGCAGTGAAAGCTGAGGGACCTCGAGAACTCCATCTTTTCCTCCTCTTTGTAGGCGACGGGAGCTGAGGGACCCGCGGGAACTCCATCATTTCCTCCTCTATGTAGGCGGTGGGAGCTGAGGGACCCGCAGGAACTCCATCCTTTCCTCCTCTTTGTAGGTGGCGAAAGCTGAGGGACCTACGAGAACTGAATCAGAGGACCCGGGGGTATTTTCCCGGCGGGGGCTCTCCGACGCTTAAGTTAGCACTCTGATTGTAGAGAGCTTTGAAGATAATATTGGAGAAATGAGAGAACTAGAGAGTAGGGATTACCTCCACCTTTTTTCTCCTCTCCTCCCCTTTGGAGGGTGAGGTCTTTATATACCAGAGTCCTCGTGGGTTAGGTGGGTGAAAAACTTCCAAACAGTAAGACTCGTCACATCCTGTCAGAACTGGGGTACGGTGGTGAACTCCTCGAGGTCGTCAGGCTAGCGCTTATGTCAGGCGGCCAGGTCGGCACCTGGGTCTGGTTGTCAGGGCGACGCTTGCGTCAGTCGGTGGGTTGGTGTCTGGGCCAGGTTGTCAGGTTGGCGCCCGCGTCAACCGGCGGGTCAGTGTCTAGGTCAGGTCATCAGGCAGGAGATCTTCCTGCAATATGCCAAACTACTCCTGTACCGAGCTTCTTTACAAGTGACGAGCTACCTAGGGCGAGCTGCCTGTGGCGAGCTGCCTATGGCGAGCTGCCTGTGGCGAGCTGCTTATGGCGAGCTGCTTATGGCGAGCTACCTGTGGCGAGCTGGCTGTGGCGAGCTGCTGCCTATGCCTGTGGCAAGCTGCCTATGGCGAGCTGCTGCCTATGCGAGTTGCCTATGGCGAGCTGCCTGGAGGCCATACTTAGTTGGCACGAGGTGCCACGTGTCACAATTTCACTGGAGGGCCAAATCTGCCCTCATCAATTGCCCCCACTCCCGAGCTGAGAGTAACTCGGCGAAGGGAGTAGATTTCTCTTGGCCCGTAAGTCGACGAGCTAGTAAGTGTTGATCCAATTCCTAGTGCGGCCCGTAGGCTTTGGGAGTGACTCATAGTCTACTCTTCTTTGACTTTTGCCCGTGTCGAAAAGGCGATCGGTTCTTAAGCAGTAATGTGGCCCATAGGCTTTGGGAGTGACTCGTAGTCTACTCTTTTTGACTTTGCCCATGCCGGAGAGGCGACCAGGTCTTAAGTAGTAATGTGGCCCGTAGGCTTTGGGAGTGACTCGTAGTCTACTCTTTTTTTACTTTGCCCGTGCCGGAGAGGCGACCGGGTCTTAAGTAGTAATGTGGCCCGTAGGCTTTGTCTGTGAGTTGTCAAGCTATGATTGTGTTGCATCAGCTTCGTAATGCCGGTCACCCACTCCTACAAGAAGCTACTAGGAGCTTGACCTTCGGGGGGGCACTATCAACTTTAGGTCGCCAACTCACACGGGAGCCTTGGAAGGCTCGACCGGTAAGGACGCCTATGTAGTCAGTTGGCCGCCAACTCCCGCGGAAGCAACGAAGAGCTCATCTTTGTAGGGGGGACCTTGTAGAGAGAACTGATGAGGCATTATCTAAATTGAAAGTAAAAGATGTAAACTAACTTAGTTTGTTAGCTCCCTGCATAGTCTTTGAGTTCATAAAAGATGTAAACTATAAAGCGATAGCTTCGATTTCTAAAAAGTGAGGATTTAGCTTTCTAGGAGAAGAGGACTTAGCTTTTGTAAGATGAGAACTTAGCTTTTTGTAGCGTTACCCATAGACGATGCCAATTGATGTAATCGTTTTCGAGCACGTACCAATGTTTTGTGATGTAAAATTTTTTTGGCTAAGTACCTCATTATTTGACCTGGTGGTGACGTGCCTTAGTGATGAGCTACTTGGTGGCGAACTGCCTGGTGGCGAGCTGCCTGGTGGTGAACTGACTGGTGGTGAACTGCCTGGCGGGGAGCTACCTGGTGGCGAACTCCCTTGTAGGCGACCTGTGACTTAGAGAATGGTGGAGCTCCCTGGTGAAGCGCAACCCGACTGCCCTCTGCATGAGGTGGTCTTCTTTCCTTTGCAGGTAGTGAAAGCTGAGGGACCTATGAGAACTCCATCTTTTCCTCCTCTTTGTAGGCGGCGGGAGCTGAGGGACCCGCGGGAACTCCATCCTTTCCTCCTCTTTGTAGGCGGCGAGAGCTGAGGGACCCGCAGGAACTCCATCATTTCCTCCTCTTTGTAGGTGGCGGAAGCTGAGGGACCTACGAGAACTGAATCAGAGGACCCAGGGGTATTTTCCCGGTGTGGGCTCTCCGACGCTTAAGTTATCACTCTGATTGTAGAGAGCTTTGAAGATAATATTGGAGAAACGAGAGAGCTAGAGAGTAGGGATTACCTCCACCTTTTTTCCCCTCTCCTCCCCTTTGGGGGGTGAGGTCTTTATATACCGGAGTCCTTGTGGGTTAGGTGGGTGAAAAGCTTCCAAACGGTAAGACTCGTCACATCCTGTTAGAACCGGGGTACGGTGGTGATCTCCTCAAGTTCGTCAGGCTGGCGCTTGCGTCAGGCGGCCAGGTCGGCGCCTGGGCCAGGTTGTCAGGGCGGCGCCTGCATCAGTCGGCGGGTCGGTGTCTGGGCCAGGTTGTCAGGTCGGCGCCCGTGTCAGTCGGGTGGTCAATGTCTGGGCCAGGTCGTCAAGCAGGAGATCTTCCTGCGATACGCCAAACTACTCTTGTACTGAGCTTCTCTACAAGTGACGAGCTGCCTAGGGCGAGCTGCCTGTGGCGAGCTGCTTATGGTGAGCTGCTTGTGGCGAGCTGCCTGTGGCAAGCCCTAGCAGTTGCCTGTGGAGAGTTGCCTATGGCAAGCTGCATGTGGCAATCTGCCTATGGTGAGCTGCTGCCTATGCCTGTGGCAAGCTGCCTGTGGTGAGCTGCCTGTGGCGAACTGCCTGTGGCGAGCTGCCTATGGTGAGCTACTTGTGGCGAACTGCCTATGGCGAGCTGCCTGGAGGCCATACTTAATTGGCACGAGGTGCCACGTGTCACAATTTCACTAGAGGGCCAAATCTGCCCTCATCAGCTACTACAGAGGTCTGCTATTACATTCAACATACATGTGTTAGTTGGGACGCATTTGCCGTGATTGCCATTCGAGCGATCACTGTAGATGTATAGTGGGTAATAGAGATTATTCAACTGGGTCGGATCTTTGCTTTGTTCGTCTCATATCCGACCCATTTTCGGTTATTTACAATGTTACTGTGTTATTTTTGTTACTGTGTTCTTCAATAAAATTTTTAAATATTTTTTGTTCAATTACTTTAGTCCCAAGCAAACTTCTTAACCTAGGTTTGTTTACCATAATTACAGTAAACTATTTAATTAAAAATATTAATTTATTTAATTAAAAAGTTTACTATGTTGAAAGTAATTATGTTTTCCATTCACTAATATTTCCAGTAGCTTTAAACTTTTAATAAATTTTAAAATAAATACCATATTTATTAATATATAATGCTGAATACATTTTTCTGAAAATTGCTAAAAATTATGGAACATTACAAAAATTCTGAAAATCACTAAAAATTAAAATAATTACTTAAATTTTATTTTGAAATTATTTTAAAATAAATACTGAAAATAATTATTTTAAGATAATTAATGAAATTTAAAATAGTTATTTTAAAATCATTATAGAATAATTACTGAAAATTTAAAATAAATACCATATTTATTCGTTTTGGTATTTATTTAATAAATAGTAATTAATTAATTAATAGTATTTATTTAATAATTTAGTTAATTAACAATCTTATCTTTGGACCCAAGTAATTAGATGTATAATATATATCATGATTTTAGGAATCCAACCCAATATAATAGGAAACCAATCCCTATATAGTAGGAAATCTTCCCACCTTTCAAACTCTCTCCTATATCTGAATATGGTAGAAAATCTTTCCACATTTGAAACTCTACAGTCTATTTCTCTCTATTGAGTTACAGCTCTATCTAATCTCCAGTTCCGATACTCTCAGTTCCGTTCCCATAACGTCTTTTCACTCTGCTGTACTCTTTCCTTCTCTTTATCTTTCCTGCTCTCGTTTAGCGGTTGATTGACAGAATGTGATCGAATAAATCCAATGGAGGGAGGACGCGGCATAGCTGATGCTACATCTGCATTTTATTTGTTGCATTCTGTCATTTATTCTTTTGTTCTTTGAAGCACAAAGCACAAGATAGGATATGTTTCATTTTATTCTTTTTTAAAAGGTTTTGTGTCACAATTTTACAAAAGATTTGGGAGTATTGGGGTTAATTTTTCTTAGTGCCATTAGAAGAGCAGTTTTTTTTTTTTTCATGATCTTCTGTTTTTTAGGTAGGTCATGCTAGGAGAAAAAAACGGTTAGTTAAATTAAATTAACTTGAGTACCTTAACTAATTTACTTCATGAGTTTAATTAAATTAGGTCAATTAGTTAAAACTACTTAATTAGTAGTTAGTTAACTTTGTGTACGCATAACCTGAGTTATTTAGTAGTTTTACTTTTTTTGGTTAAAGCGGCAAATTATTAATTAAGTTTCTTCCATATAAAATTATATATAAAAATGATACAAATTAATAAAAATAATTGAATAATTTTTATTAATACAAGATTTTTTATTTAAAAAACAAATTAATAAATGTTTAATTTTAGTTTCAAAATTAAATCTTATAATTTGATAATGATGGTACAATTTTTTTATAAAATTAAAAGTAATAAAATTGTTAGTTTTACATTCAATTATTATTAATTTAAAATAATAAAAAAATACTAAATAAAAATTTAGTAAAAGTTAAAAACAATGTAATAAAAATAAAAAACTAATACAATTAGGAATGTCACAATCCTCTTTTTTGGGTGCAACTTGGGTGGATTTGGTCGGATTAAGGATCGACCCAATCTTAAGTCTCAAACTCAAGGTTAAGTTTGACTTTACCAACCTAGGCGCAATTTCTATCCTACCCGATGGGTACCCACCCCAATGGGGAGGCTTTTTGCTTGAAGGATGGGTTTTGGGGCAAGTCAAGTTTTGGGATTCTACAACCCGTACGTTACGAGTAGGGTATAGTTCTAGGCTAAACCCAACCCTCCAATCCCAACTGACATATTATTGGCAAATATATAAACTTTTTTATACTAGGTGTTGAATTTAATGATATTTTGATTTTGATGTGAAGAATAATTAATAGTTTATGTGTTTTTTTATATCTTAATCAAATATTTATAAACTTTGTTGTTTATTTATGTTACTTTACTTATTTATTAGTTATATATGTCAACAAATAATAGGAAATTAGATGTGGGTTCCAAACCCTATCACCCATCCTTGAATGTGGAGTTGAGAAGGGTTTTACATTTTCATTTGCAAGGAGGGTTTGGATTCTCAAGATCCAACCCACTATGGGTTTTGTTGTGGGTACGGGTTGGGAGGTTTAGGGAGGTAGGTAGAGTTTAGAATTTATAAAACCCTTCTTGAGTCCACTCCATTGCCATCCCTACTTGGGCTAGGCTTGGACTTGGGCATATTGATCTTTGTAGCTCAATTTCCATGTAAAATAGATTGATAATATATAGATATGTATAACATAAAATGTTTGGCAGGCTTAGATTGCATCAGTACCCAAGGCCTCAACCTAAGCCTATTCCGAGTTTAATTAGGCCTAAGCTTTTTAGCGTGAAGTTCAAAAACTCAAACCTAACCTATGCAAAAGTTTTGGTTGAGTATGTTTGGGCTTGGGCCTTGGACTGGGCCCACTCAACTTTCACCCATAGCTCCTTTTGCCTCAATTTATTTTAACAAAGCCTGTGTACAACATGGATCATTGCTAGTAATAAACTAATAATTTCAAACACATTTTTTTTTCTGAATTTTGTACTAAGAGAAATAATAAAAAACATTAACAAACAAATACTAATAAAACATAGGATTAATATATGCAGTAAAAGTTGAATTAAGATCTGAGATTGAGAAATTCTATGAGATTTTAAGGGATGGGAAGAAGGTTGGGTTAGGGTTGAAGGAATTTAGTTAGAGTTAAGTAGGTCGAATTGAAGGTTGGGTTGGGTGTTTAGAACTTAGGGTTGGCCTCAATGACCTGACCTAACCTAGCCCGACTTGCAGCCTTAGTTTCCGAGGACTTATGGGGTGTGGCTCTTGGTGTTTTGAGTTAGGCCCATACATGAATGGCCTTGGTGAATTTCTAAAAAGTTAGCATGGGCTTTTATGAACACCCAAACCACTGTTCAAATACGAAGTTATTATGAATAGCTTCTCCAAGACAATGGTGTAACTCAATTAACACGATGCACCTTAAACTCAGAAACCCTGCCAAACGGGCTCGTAGTTTCATTGAAATATCCATTTTGTGGATTATGCATGTCTATTTTGGGCTTTTTGGGTTTTTACCAAAAATTGCTTAAGTAGGTGTTTGAAACCGGTGGAGTTATAAAACGATTCTGAACATGTGGAGTTATAGAATAATGCTTATTTTTTGTTTGAAACCGGTGCTACCACATAAGTTGTTTTATGAGAAAACAACACTGGTTTTGTTTGGTACTAGTGTTGGTAGCAACGTTTTCAATATGGTCTATATTATCTAAAGTCCAAAATGGTGCCACATTGATGCCACATCATTGCACTGTTGGCATCAATGCATCATTTTCTCAAAAAACATTGAATTTGGTGTTGTTCTAGACCATACTTTACTGATTTCCAAGGCGTGGTCTAGAACAATGCTTTTTTTATGAAAAAACGGTACCAAACAAGAAGACATTGCTTGAAGCATCGCTTTTCCGATGTGACACCGTTTTCTTAGAAAACGACATCAATGCCAAACATCACCTAACAATTTTCTGGGTTTCTCCACTCACATAACGCCATATACCATTGTGTGAAAGCCCTTTCAAACAAAAGAGTATGCTTGGGAGGGCTTTAGCTTTGATTAAGCTGAAGAAATTTCTAAAAATAGCTTAATCGGAATGTCACTTTATTGGCTCTATAAAATGGTATTTGTGCTTTCTAAGCTTTTGATCAAACATATTTTCTAGCATTGCGAGATAGGCCCCACACATAAATCCGTGGAACTGTGAAACCGTGTTTGGTAAAAAGTAAGGAAAGCCAAAAATAGGCCTACGTGAGCCAAGAAATCAATCAATGTTAACCATCCCAAATGTTGTGAAATTTTTTTTCACAACATAGATTTATGACATGGGCCTACAGTCTGCCGTACAATGCGAAAAAGCCATTGCATTAAGGCCTTCCCAACTCACAAGCATGCTTTGGATTCCACTGAACAACGATAGATTTTACTGACATGATTTTGAAAACCAGACCGGATTATATGGTTGGATTGGACCGGTTGACTTAAGACCAGATCATGGATTTGGGTCTGGTTTTTGGACCCAAAACCGTCTAATTGAGATCTGGACCAAATGGTTGGACTGTTTGACATAGGAATTGGTGGGTAGTATTTTTTTTTAGTTATTAATCAGTTCTATATAATAGATTTAAAACATAACTAATTAACCAATTATTTATTAACTTAATCAAAACTAACATGATTATAAATGACATATATAATTAATTAGCTATTTGATGGAGGGTGATTTGGCCCGACCTCATAATAAGAGGACACGTGGACATGACTCGATATAAGTGACAAATCAGCATAACGAGTTCGGTACAACTCAGTGTAACGAAGTTGTCGACCTAGTTTGACAGCCCACCTAAAGTGGCAACTCGCTAAAGATGATACTCCGTTGTCCCAAGCTACGACTCCCCCAAGTAGGAAGCACCCCGAGCTAAGATTCCCACTAGGGAGAATCCCGAACTGAGGACACTTCGGGTTAAGCCCGTCAGCTCCCTAACATAAGCTCACTCCTGCCTAAGGCTGCCTTAGGGACCCGCCTCGGAGAAGCACCTCAGCGCATCACCAACAGCTCGGTGTAAGGTTGCTTGCTGCAAAGCAGTTCAGCGTAAGGTAGCTTGCTGCGGGGCAGTTCGGCGTATCATGGAAGATTTTCTGTCTGACAACCGTACTTGCCAAACTTGGAGATTGCACCCACATCTCTCGTATGGCGGCGTCGTGCCTGCCAACCCTGGAGGCTGTTAGGATCATACTCTGCAGCAGCCACCTTTGCCCGACAGCTCAGCTCTGACAAACAACGACCAACCACTCTAAGCCGTTATTTGACAACAGATTGCCGCGACCGAGATTTGGATGCAGTTACACCTGACAGGTCAGAATCCTAGTATATAAAGACCCCGACCCCTAGGGGTGAAGGTATTACATGATCATCACTCTTACCTCTTTCATTTCTCTGCATTCTCTTTTTTGCTCTCCCAATTTACTAACTTGATCGTCGGAGTATTCCCGCCGGGTGAACCCCCCCGGGATCCTTCATCTTCTTCCTCTCAGATGCCTCTCGTCCGTCGCCAGTTAGGAATAGAGCCACTTCTAGTATGAGTGACCAGATCACTTACCATCACTATTATTATAATTAGGAATGGACACGGATTACTTGTTGAAAGCTCGATATGGCTCAATTTAAAGTTTTAAACGAAGCTTTGAATCAATCTCAAGTCTAATATGTAGGATAGTTTGCTAATTTAGCAAGCTTCGCTTATGAGGCAGGCTTGCAAGCCTGAACAAGTTTATATTATATATGCATATTGTCTATGATTTCCCAAACCCGAGGCGTCCAAATTGCATTTCTAAAGAGCACTTGCAAATAAGTATTATTCATACGTGATATCTGGTATTTGGATTTACTTTTTATAACCCGCATGAAACCCAATACAAGCATATGGTTTATGCAGTATAAATATTTTGCTTGTTGTTAGAGATTTTTTTTGTTTGAATCATTTATTTATTTGTTTGATGGTTCAATCTGCATTGGTTGAACGTTGGGCTGGGATTTAAAACCATGGTTTTTAAAACTGAACCGGTTAGGGGTTCGGTTATTGATTCGAACATTTCGATTGTTTGATCTGAATGATCCCGACAAAAAAAATAAAAGATAAAAAAAATGAAAAATGGTCAAAACCGTTCGAATGATTAATCGGCCGGTTCAACAATTTATTGACCAAAATCAACGATTTTAGAAAAAAATAGAACTGATCAGGTGATCGGTTCCCGCTTTTTCCGGTCCGATCCAATTTTGAAAACCATGTTTAAAACAATGACTAAGAGTCATTGGAAGCAACCTATGAGGAGTTCCTATATGTGATAAAGTCAGAAAAGATACTAAGTTAGTTTCGTTACATGTATAGGAGACTATTGGTGGCATGTATAAAAAAAAGCCATATTGCAATTTGCAAGTTGAAGGGGCTAAATAGGAGTGCAAATGGATTGGGTATGATCCAATCCGAAATCCGATCACATTTTGTTGAATTTAGATCTCCCAGTTCAGATCATTGGGTCAGATTGGATCAGATCGAATAATAAGATCTGAAAAAAAAATCGGATTGGATTTGGATCATCCTATCTAATCGAAGATATTTATAAATACAGTATTTATATTGTATTTTTTATTATATTATTTTTTTTATAAAAACATGTATATATATGATCAAAATAGCTTGAAAGATATATATTTGTATTTTTTATTTAAATTGTTATATTTTATTTTATTTTAACAATTTATTTATTTAAAAAATCAGAACTAATCGAATCAAATCCGAATATATGACACTCTTACCAGATTCGAATTCAAATCCATGCTTTTGAATCGAATATCTCCTTAATAGTGTTGGATCGGATTCGGATATATCCTATTTCGAATATGATCCCATCCATTTGCATCCCTAGATATAAAAGACCAACGGTAAGCAAAAAATAATAAAAGTCAAATTATTACAAAATGATTTTAACACTCATAACTTGTACAATTGATTTAACATTAAACAAAATAGAATGACGAAACATAATTCAATCCACCACATGTAGTTGAGATATAATGCTTGAATGACGACGTTGATGAATAGAGACTCTCTAGCACTTTACTCACTCCTAATTAGCTAATGGGGTTAACAATGAAGTTGTATATGAACCATTTCTTTTAAAGCATAGAAGATGAATAACTTGTGTCCCTCCTTGAGAGGAAGCATTGAGAGCTAGGGTTTCAGGCATGGTTCGAACTTCGAAGTATTGATCGCGATATTCTTTCAGCGTGCATATGATGAGTTTCCAAAGGGCAATATTCATTTTTTTTTTTAACATGTTCAGTCAGTCTAGTATTTCATAGACAGATACGTTAAGGCCTTAGGGGGGATTTCAAAATCAAAAGGGCAAAATGGTCTTAAAATAGTAGTTTGGAGTTTTACAGATGTATAAACCTGCACATGACACTCACGTGAGAATATTTCATGTAATTTACCTAAGTAGAGGGTGGTTATATGTAATTTACCCTTTCTTTTATAGGGGAACCATATGATGTGGAGTGGTTGATGTTTTATAAATGATAATGATAGGCTTTTCAAATTCGGGAGTCGAGCGAGGCAACAAACAAACAGGACCCTCGGCGGGAAATAAGAAAGCTCACCATCCAAAGTCGAAAGACTCGAAACCAGTCCTGAATCGAATCAAATCGAATCGAAGGCCTTTGTACTTTTGTTCTTCCCTGAAGATCTTTTTCCTTTTTCGTTGGTTAATTCGTTTTCCAGTCGCTGAAGTGAATTTCATCTTTACTTGCTTCTTGATTCAGAAGGATTTGCAAAAGAGAGAACACGAACCAGCTCTTCTTCATCAACAAGAATCGTTAATGGAAGGAAGTAAGAGCGAGGCGATCTTCGACTCCTTGAATCTGAACCCCCAGCTCTTCATCAATGAAGTTTTGAATACGGTTGATGACATGGTTGATGGGGCTTTTGAATTCTACGAACAGTTCATCTTCTTTTCCTTCTTCATTTCAAGCTGTTAACTTTTTTTTTTTTTTTTAAATTGAATTCTTTCTGTTTCTCGATTTATTTCTGGACTGCCGGAGTTGAAATTCTCTGTCATTCGACTTCGCGTTTCTACAGGCAGGCATTAACATTTTTGGGCAATGCGGGTGAGGATAAGTCGGTCGAGTTGAAGAAGGTAGCTTCTGTGGCTTTATGCTATTCAATTAAAAAACTGTTCCATTTTTGTTGCTTTAACTTGTAAATTTGAATGCGCCACTTTTTAGGTGTTAAATTGGAAACGTGTTTCTGAGAATAATCGCGATATTTTTGTTCAGGTTTTGTAGTAATTACTTTGAACACCTGTGCATAAATAATGTGAAATAGCAGGTTATCTAACATGCTTGCAAAAGAAACGAGTTACATTAGTCATGAGGAAGAGGTTTTCGATTAAAGATAAATAGTTAAAATTTCAGACGGCGTGGAGCAGCTTCGCTCCCATTTAGGTTGTTGGATGAGTTTGTGTTGCTCTTTCATCTTGATGGGATATATATTATAACTGACGCTAATTCACATCTGTACCAAGGAGTCATAGTGTCACACTTGTATCGGTTACCTTGGGCAAAGTCATGACCAGGTACTTACACTGATCTCTAAATATATGCTGCCAATAGACATATTCTAGAATTTTGTATAGTTTAATGGAATTGGAAATTCGTAACGGTTCTCTCACTGGCATAGAAGTAACTTCCTGGTTACTGTACTATCTAGTTCAATGAAAAATATCCCACAATATAAGGAGCAAGCTAGCTTAAAAAGAAAATACTCCATTTGGATGTAGTCTCCAGAACTAGTCAATCAACTTGGATAGATCTGATTAGATTTCAAGTTGTCAAATTTAGATGAAGCTTCTACTGAATTTATGTTAGTCTAGGTTTTTAAGCCTCAGACATGATTGGTGCATATGCGTCCTTCTCAAATGGGAGACTGCAAACTTCAGTCTGATAACTTCAGCCTATATGTCTTTCTCTCTTCTATTCCTAGGTTTATGTAAAATTAGAGGTAATTAGGTGAAAATTGGAGCTATTAATTTAGTTGAGGAATTAGCCATTTAGTCAATAAGAGAACAAAGCCATGTTCTACTTCTGGAGCTATTATTCTATAAAAAATTCAGAAATTTTTTCTACTACTTTTGGCAGCACCTAAGATAGAGAGTTAAGCTCATAACTTAGATATTTGCATGCCCAATTTTTTAGGAAAAGAAAAACAAGTGCAAATATTTCTCTATAGATCTACCAGGGACCCATTTCCAAAACAACATTTATATGCTTTTCTTCTTCAAGCACTGATCCCTGAGAATTTTAAACTTTTTCTAAGCTAATATCTGCCTTGTTTTAAAGTTTTTATAAGATGTATTCTATTTGCTTTCTTTTGACACATGATTTTTCTGTGTAGGGTATTTCCTATATCCAGAATATTATTCAATCAGGGCTGGACAAGCGACTGGATATGTGGGAAAAATACTGCCTCCGACACTGTTTTGTTGTTCCTGAGGGATTCTCACTACCAAAACTTGTATGTTCACATTTCTTGAAAGGCTACCATGGCCATGTCTAGTTGTATTCTTTTAGGCTTATAATTTACTCATAAGATCATCTTTCCTCATTTGAGGCAAGTACCAAGAAAATATTTGTGATAGCTTATGGTGCCATGAAAGAAAAATCACCTTTAAAAACTTTTTGAAGTAAAATTTCTGTTGGAAGTTTTCTGATAGTTCTTTGAATACAGTCCATATCTTAAAACACTGCCTCACTTTGTGGCATTTTTCATACTCTATATCACCATGATGAGATAGACTTTGGATACAAATGTTGCTGGATCTATAATATTGGTTTTGGTTTGGAGGGGTTGATCTCAGCTTTCTGCAGCTACCTAACAGCAAAAGTCTGAAATGGTTTCCTACTTGCTAAAACTATTTGTGGGAAGTGATGTTCTGCTGCAAGTACTACTAGCATCTTTAAGTTGTGCAACCTTTACTCAAACCTGTAATACATATAGAAAAGAGGAATTGCAATAAGTCAGACATTTGGTCATACTCTCCCCAAAATTTGCATTCATTCATGCCATATATATTTGTCATACTTGTCACAAGATCCGAACTCTTTCATCCAGTTTACTACTAGTTCCTTCACATAAAGGGGAAACTGATTACACATAAAAACAATTAGAAGTGATCCTTTTAAAGGTTGTCTGTTTGGCCACTTGGTTACTATTTACGGATATTTTGAACATTTTCCGATATTAAAAATGCATGGGAAAGAAATCGAGGAAAAAGATAAAAGGAAAAATGTAAGTGATGCTTTCTGTATTTCAACATTTGATGTATTGGACATATTCTACTTTTTTTCCAATAAAACTCGTGATTTTTTGTCAGTAACTGAATTTATTTTGAAAATCAAGGGGATTTAAGAGTTTTATATTTCTCTCTTGAACAATTTACCAAACTTCACAAATTTTCTATCTTGCACAACTTACCAAAATATCTGAAGCAATGGTCATCAGATGTATGTTGTGAACTTTGGTAAGTTGAAAAATTAAGGTTACCTTGTATTCATCTCTGGCTGTTACTCTCTGGAAGACATCAACATCCCCGATAATTTTCAGAGTTTTTGAAAACAAGTTGTTAGGAGGAATAGATTCCCTTCCCTATTCATGAAAGGATATGCACTATATTTTCTCTTCCACAGGGATATATGGCAGTATATGCCCTTCAAGTGAAGCAGAGACATGTTTGACTAGCTTCCAGTCCAAGATATAAAGAGATAAACCTAACTTAACACTTCTCTAAATAGTTATCAAGGATAAACAGTCTATAGAATGAAGTTAATAACATTTTATATGGTGCTTGGTTAATTTTGGATTGCCTATAATGGATATAGATGATTTCATGAGGTATATGACAGCTTGAGAAGATTGTAGACGATATTCAATATTTTAGTTATTTGCACCAACTAACACCCAAAAGGCCATTAATCAATGTCGGTCACCTGACTTTGGCATTTTCTTTTTTTGCATAAAGTGGACACCCTCAGACTCAAACCTATGTTCTCACGCTTGTCAGCCCAAGCTTTTACCATTACACCAAGTAGTGGCCCCTGTTGCAATATACTAAGGAACTTCCCTTTATGTATGTTTTCTGTGTATATTTTATAGCTAAAGGTTGTTTCTCTAAATGTCATTTTTTAGCAAGAGTCTGCTGGGGAAAGTACCATGGGCCAAGATTCTCAATGTGATGGAGATCTTGATTCTCAATTACAATCCTTAAGAGAAAAGCTTTTTGTGGTAATGAACACCATATAATCTTAGTAATTGGCATTACTTTATGGTTTTTCCTTTTCTTTTATCATCTGCAATTTTTCTTTCAATGACAAGTGGCTGTTCAGGTGGGAAATGAAGGTGCTGAGCTGTACAGAGAGCTTCAGGAACTTGAAACGCAGTCTGTTCTAAGCAAAAGCTGTGTTATGTCCCTTAAGGAGGCATCACAGCTATTTGAACAAAATTCTGTGAATGATACAGTTAAAGGTATACAGTATTTATGCTGAACTTAAACTGCTATATGAGGCCTGCTTTTTAGTTAAATTATTGAGAAAATATTTCTCTGCTAAGCAACAAGATTAGGTTTTAGGAAAATGATGGACAAAATAACTTGTCCATAGGAAATATTCTGAGATCCTGTAATATCTTTTCCACTTATAGTAGGCCTTGAAGCAGTGTAAAACTGTAAAATTTTAACAGAATTGTTGAAAAATTTGGATTTCATTCCAGTTCTGAGGGTCACAAACATATAAGAAAATTTCATGGGGTTTAGGATTATTTCTTCAGGGCACTAAATTTAAGCTGTTTTCCCCCAGTATGGCGAGGAATGTCTAGAGAGCTGGTGTCTAGAGGATTTGAATAGAGAAGGCAAGAAAACACGGGGAGTTCCAGTTGCAATTTTTTGGGCAATTTGGACAGAATGCAATTCAAATTTACTTGAGAATGATGCTTACCAGGAAGATGAAATGTTAAGAAAACGCTTACCTATGTCTTATGGTTGCCAGTGGCAGTTCTGTCCAGGAATATTGCTTTTCAGAATTTTCTTTTGGTTAATACTTCACTTGGATAAGGGAGGAGCCTGTATTTTTGTTTATTTGTTTGACAGATCTTTTTTTGGATGTGCAGTCACTCAATGTATAGTGTTTGGGAGAAGCTTAGTTTTATGACTCTCCCCTTGTTCTCATTTTACTGAATACTTTTCCTTTTTTAAAAAAAATCCATGTATTTTGGTAACAAGGGAAAATCTATGATACCGGGAAGGCATGGTACTGGAAGAGATGACCAATCAAAGCACCCCCGTGAGTTTGATGAATACCACCTGATTGGTCACCTCTTTTATTACACCGGTTGATTGGCTATAAGTTTTTTCCGATATGATGTGTTTCCAGTATCATAGTCAAACCTTGGTAAACAAATGGGACAAAATAAGAGAGAGAGAAGTGAAAAAATAGGAAACATAAGAAAGTAGAGATAAAATAGGCAAAATAGGGAGAACAAAAATAGAATGTCAAATAAAATATTTCCTATTTGTTTTCCCCTATTTTTTTTAAGAAGATTGAAATATTGACAATATTTCAATAAAAATTAAAAAAACCTAGAATGAAGTAAGACTTGTAAACTTTAACTTGAAGAGTGCCATTATAAATGGATCTTCTTCTCATGTGGCTTATGACTTATAAAATACTCCAGATTAAGTATATGGAACTTGGTAGTTTACATTATTCATTTTGTGAAATTACCTTTTCTTGTGGTAATCTTCCTTGCAATTTTATGATGGTACTGGCTAGGACATGGACTTCTCTTGGTAACAACTCATAGTAATGAGTCTGGCTATGACATGAGCTTCTCTTGGTAATAGCTCATAGTAATGAGTTCCTTATGCACGCATTACAATCAAATAGCAGAAAAGTCTATGCTTCTTCTAAGACAGAGACTTGGAATGAGCAACTGCATAAGCTTTACTAGTTCCATTATGAACTTTATACTCATCTGTTATGGTTTTGAAAATTCGATTGCTCTGGAGGTTGCATAAATCAACAAAACATTCTATGGATGTCTAAGATGAGGTACATTTTTCATTAATCCTTGTAATCCTTTACTTTCTTAGGAGGTTATGTTTGCCAGTTGGATGAGTTGATTGTTCACATCTCCTGAGTTACATGGTTAAATCTTTTGCCAAAAGCTGAGAGTTTATTGAACCCTTTATGCAAGACACAGAGCTAATCTGCTTTATGGAACTGGTATTACTTGGTGCTCTTGGCAATTCATTCAGATGGAGTTTGTAATGGATGAAGCAAGTAGGTTGTTCAATTGTTTCATTGTTTAATCCCCCGGTCCCAACCCAAATTGAGATTGACTGAATTTTATGCAGATTCAACTGTTTGCTAAGATACCCTTAGTTTTGTACTCTAGTCTGAGGTGTCGGTCTTTCTTCAGCATCTTCCACTTTTGGCCCTGCTTTTGACCTTTCATTCCACCAAGTCAATGGAATTGCATTTTGTTTACTATTTCAATTCTAAGTTTAAAACTAAATATGATGGTTCTTCCATATGATGAAATGTTGGCATCTAACTGAAAGTTTTTGGCTTTATGCAACAGAATTCAATGTTCAGAAATTTCTAGAAATCAATCTTAATATAGACCATTATGTCCTGCAGAAATGGCAAGAACTGCATCTGAACTCCATGTGAAAATGGAGAAGTTGAAGATCAAAAGAATGGAGGAGATTGGACGCTACAGAACAGGGAGGATATACAATCCAGAGAGAGATGAGTCTTTGATGGATCATATCAACGGTAATATATACTTCAGTAAAAACCTTTTCTGGTTTTTGAGGATATTTGCTAGGGGACAAAATCAATAAGCATGTGTTCCCGTGTTAAGAAAATTTTATTTTGGTTTTGTAGGTCTATGCAATGCCAAGTTGGAAGATCTTCAGGAGTTTGCAGCTGACTTGAACATTTAAAGACAAGACGTATGCTAAGTTACGTTTCAATTTCAGCTAACCACATGTATATTGTGCTTTAGTTCAAGTTGTGTGTGTCGAGAAGAAATGAATCAAATCTGTTAATCTTCTACATTTTTATTAATTTCAATTGAGTACTGAAATAAAAATTGGTTTTCCATGAACTTCGATAACAGAAAATTGCTTTCAAAGGTTGAAGAGGTCAAAAGAGTCCAATATAATTCATTAATTTGATTGTGTGTTCGATGCATAACATGCTAGATTCAGGGTATGAATTCTTTCTTTCTGCTAGATTGTACCTGTAAATTTAAGAGCTTCACCATCTGTTCATAAATGAATGGTGATGTTTACCTGTCCAGGTTACACGACAGGTTCTGTTCATTTACAGGGGCTGTAAAAGCTGACGACGTTGAGTTTAAGAAACTCAATGGCAATTGGCAACTGGCAACAAATTAATCATGGAAAGTGGAAACAAGTCAGAGCGTAAAATTTATTTGAACTTGATATTTGTGAATTTTGAGACAACTACATCAATGAGAGAAAGCTCTTCCTGGAAGAAGGCTTACAATGTCAATGACTGATTCTCTAAGAGAATCCGGGAAAATTAAAATGAGGAAAAAGTGAATGAAGCAGCAAAAAAATTTCATGGACGGGGTTACGAAAGTGTTAACTTTCATTTGTTCATCCCAGTTGCATCTTTAACAGCATCCACAGCTCCCTGTGCCTTGGCCTTCAATTGCTCACCAGCCTACATGTTTAAAAACGCTAATTCTTAGCAAAATCAAACTAAAGAAAAAAAAAAACTTGAATGATACATCCTTGCTGTTGATTGTACACAGTACAGTAATACAGCAATACACCTAGTGTTAGGCTGTAACCTGTAAGCTGCACTCTACATATTTGTGCAGTACTGTTTGGTATTGCACCTTGTGCAATATTTTGTAACGAAGAAGAGCACAAGGTGCAACATCGTAGAGCTCAGGATTTTTCGGTTGCCAGTTAGAAGCACCTCAGCCTCCTCCCATCCCATCAATCTAGACTGTTCACCCAAGCAATGCTGTTTCTGGGTTATGGGCTTTATGGCCTTATGGGTGGTCATCAATTGAGTGGTCCAATAAGAAGGGTGTCCAGGGATTTCCCCCAGTAAATTCAATAATGAGAATAACCTCTTGGCATGATTCCTTGGCAGATTGGGCAGCATTGGCTGCTTTGTCCATCAATCCATCCTTCTGGACCTGTTTGGCAAGGATCATCAAACCAATCACTAACATCATCAATCGATTATATAGAAATAGAAGAAATCACCCTAAAAAGATGACAACATCATCTATCATGCATCATTCAGGAAATAGGCAAGGTGGGGCTTGCTGACCTGAGCTTGGCCCTTGGCCTCACCAGCTTGGTAGCTAAGGTTTTGAGATGCGTCAGACATCTTTGTTTTCTCCTTCCTTTTGGCTTCCTGGGCAACAATAGACACCAAATTAGCTATCTCATTCGACGATCGATGCAAAACCAAGCAATGGCAGAAGGCTTTATAGGTTGTATCTCCAGGCCCTTTAATGGACACGTCATGGATATGTAATCAAACCATGACAAGTGGCACTGCCTTAAACATCTAGCAGAAATTTCAGTCCTTTGACAAGGATTTGTTAGAAAAAATTCTTACAATTCAACCTTCAAATGCAGTTCCAAGTTTCAAGGGAAATTTGACATTTTCGTTGCGCTTGGGCCCCAAACAACCTGTTGAATCAGGTAGTTTGTCAATTCTAATGATGCTTTCGACTGAGTAAAAGAGGTTCGAGACTCTGGTTCGATTATTTTGGATTTGGATGATGTGTTTTTATAAGGAGATTGGGTTGGAATTTAAAAATTACATCTAATTATTAATAATCAGATTAGATGGAGATTTAACTTATTTAATTCAAGATCCAGGTTTAATTAAACCTTATTTAACGGGATCAAAATGTAAGTGTGTGCGTATGTGTGTATACGTATGCATGCATGTTTTTTTTTTTTTAATCTATATGACAAAAGTGATTAATTTTTTATATATGTTTTATAAAAATGATGGGACAGATTTGGATTGAATCAGAAAATCAGAAGTTCAAGTCATATTCATGATTAGGGTACTTGGTAGGGGTGTATCAAGCTTTATCAGCCCTCACTCCCCCTTTTTTTTAATGAACCTGGTTAAGAGGGATCGGTGTAAGGCCCTTCTACCTAGGGGTGCTGTTGTCGTGGGTTTTCTTTTTTTCTTTTTTGAATCAAATCAGTATTATTGGTTTTTAGAAAACTGGTAACCGAAAGTGAACTGAATCCAGTTGGTTAATTGGTTTTTAAGTTTTTACAATATATATAAATATATAATAAAAATTATAAATAAATAAATAAATAAATAAATAAATATATTTATTTTAAATAATAAATAATTTATTGTATATCATAAATATATATTTATATATAATGCATATTTATTAATTTATAATATAAAAAATAATATATATATATATATATATATATATGTATACTGGTCGGTTCGGTTAACTGCAAGTTTTTTTATATTGGTTAACTGAAACCAAATTAGTAGCTTCGATTAAAAAACCCAGTTTTTTAAGAACACTGAACTGAAACCGAACTAACTGGTTCGATTAACCGATTTTTTTGATTCAGTTTTGGTTGGTTCGATTTTTCAGTTTTTTTTTTTGCTCACCCCTACTTCTACCCCATCAACTGGGTTAAACCCCGAAAGATCCCCTGTAAGGGCATATGGGGAGGCTTCCAATATGATACGTATCGGACCATATACATATTGGATAACACGGTCCGATACTTATAAAAATTTAAATCCTTGGTAAGGATTGTGCATTTGCTAAAATTTGAACGTAAATTCTTCGGATCGGATATTGACTTGCACCCCTATTCATGACCCCCTGGTTGTGATCGAATTCTGATCAAATTCAGATTAGGTTTCGAGGTTACTAGGTTTTATCCTAATGGGACTCAATTAGAACCCTTTCTCATTGCACTTGTCAGCATAAATGACAACGGGATTCTAAAAAACAAGAAGATTATGCACTTTTCTTCTTGTCCCATTAATTAAGTATTGAATTTAACCACTATATATGCTACCTGCTTCTTTTGATCATGAAAATTGTAGTTTTTATTGAGCTAGCAACTTAATTTATGCGCATCAGTCGAAGAATAGATGATTTAAGCATCAATAATTCAACAGTGGATATAGCTTTAAATAAAATAGATTGAAGGGATTCGTAATTGATTGGGATAAGACATGGATGATGATGAATATCAATTCCATAATGGCCAATTAGCTTTATCTAAGCGGGGAAGACCGGACACTGTAGATGAAGTTGATGCTCACAGGTGAGGAGTCTCATAACCATACTCTCATAGTGACATACAGGACTCTCGTCATAATGAGGTTAGTGCTCAAATTCCAGCTACATAATGGCAACTCCCTTTCATGCTGAATCTGAGATGTTTGGTATTAGTTAGATTCATTTCGTTTATTTTTATGTTTGTTCTATTTCTGTCCATACTTCTCAGAAGAGGCTTAACTGTTATCAAAGAACCAAGCAAGTTGCTTGCTCTGATCTGTTAAATGTAAGGACTGAGGGTTTATATGGTTTGACATGATGAACCATGTGTTGATTTCAAGTGAAAGGGGTTCTATTCCTTCTCCTCAATGACAGTACATTTTAAGTCTAGCCATGCTGTATGAAGTAGAGTTGGGTAAGAAGTAATATATCCAAAAAAAAATGTATGTGGCAGAATTTTGAATGCTCAAATGAATGAGTGATAAAATGAGAAGAAAAAGTAGATTGAGATGGTTTGGTCTTATACATTAAAACAATATACAATACCTGTTTAGAGAAGTGATCTATTATAAGTCGAAGTGTTTGAAGGGCCAGGCACAGACTGAAAAGTACTTGAATGGAAATCGCAAGAAATGATTTACATGTTCAAAACTTAACAATAGTTATGACACTGAATCTGTGTTTGGTTGCAGTGTAATTTTATTTGCATTAATATAAATGCATGAGAGTGCAAATAAAAAAGAAAAATGCAAGTTCTGATTTAATTTTGTTTTGGGTTGTATTTTATTCTGCTTCAGGTCTTAATTTACTTCATTTGTGTTGCAATCAAACAAGATAAAGTAAACTTTGAAATAAAAATAAATCATAATTTACACTAAAATTATTTATACTATCATGATTTTGCACCAGTGCAAATAAATTTGTATTGCAACCAAAAGCAACCTTACTAGAATACATTGGCGAAACAGGATCCATGTAGCGACCACATATGATTGGGATAATAAAGTGACAAGAAATTTTATTAAAAACAAAGGACAATGAAAGTACACTTCAGAGTTGATA
Source organism: Nelumbo lutea (assembly GCF_056320005.1). Taxonomy (NCBI): domain Eukaryota; kingdom Viridiplantae; phylum Streptophyta; class Magnoliopsida; order Proteales; family Nelumbonaceae; genus Nelumbo; species Nelumbo lutea. Next base: position 20,703,424 of record NC_142686.1, on the reverse strand, counting down.
AATTATTCTTCATTTCTTAAGAAATTGAGTGCACTAAAAAAATACATGCTTCAGTTTTATATAGAGTGCTTGTCCAAATAACTGGCATATTAGAAACTTCACAATACGTATATTTTGTTACGTACATATTTCAGTTAAGAATCAAATGAGTCGTTAATCACTTAAAGGAGGTATTTGGTATAATGGTGTCATGTTTCCATTGTGTTTTGAGTTGATCAATACAATTGTAAAGAAAATTTTCTACTTAAAATGCTTTTGAAACTGTTAAATTTGATATTTCTCATACATATTTTTTAGTTGAAATGACACTTATATATGATGTGGCAATACATATTTCTCACAAATTTGTATGATTAACCCAAAAGGCAACAACAATGCAATGCCGTTATACCAAATACCCCCTTAATTGTTTTAACTTTTGTTTGAAATGAGAGCAGCCTGAGGAAACAATGGATTTATATTATTTAGAGAACATTTTTTTTAAAAGATATTAAGGGACCGTTTGGTTTATAGTCAGAATCAGAACCAAAATCCTTTGCAATCGAATTGGAATGATCTATTCTTATAATCTGTTCGGTTTAGACAGAAAATAGGATCGGAATTGAAATAAGCTGAAATGGGATTTCATTACCAAGGAGGGGAGGACCTCAAATTGGAGAATGCCATTTCAGCAGGAATAAGAATAGGATTCTGATTCCACCCAACCAAACAGCTGGAATCGGAATGCCCCTTCCTATTCAGATTCCAGACCCCTATTCCCGTGAACCAAATGGGCGCTAAAAGCTCGGATATCTCAACTTGATCCATATGCGCTTATAAAATTCGTTTTGTTTGCTTTTACCTCAGGATAGAGAAGTTTGGAGAGAGAAAATTATAGTGGGTTTGGTGGGTTTCTTCATCTGAGTTCACATATCTCATCTAGCATTATTATATATATAGCTTGAAAGCATGAAAAAAATAAATTTTAGAGTCATTGCGGTTGATTGGATGAAATGGTTGGCAAGTAATTCACATACATGGATTTTGATAGGATGCATTAGAAATGGAATTATGGCTCTGTTTGGGAAAATGCAAATACAAATACAAGGTTTAGAATAATACATGTGAATTGCATACAACATTTTGCACTGAAGATATTTGTATTTGCACTCTTTTCAAATGGAGACTACGGAAACATGGAAAAGGCATATAAACTATTGTTGAGTCGTGCCTTGAATTCTGTTAGGTTAATATAATATTCTAAATTCTAATAAGATTAAATGAATACTGAGAAAAAAATGGTTCTCCATGAACTATGAAAACAGAAATTTGCTTTTGAAGGGTGAAGGGGTCAAAGGGTCTATGATGCATAACGTCCTAGATCGATCCAGAGTATGAATTCTCCCTTTTTAAGAGCTTCACCATCTGATTATAAATGGATGGTGATGTTTCTGTCCAGGTTATATTAATATGACAAGTTCGGTTCATTTACAGGGGCTGCAAAAACTGATGATGTTGAGTTTGAAAGTTGAAACCCAATTACAAGTGACAAAAAATTATCATCATGGAAACAAATCAAAGAGCGTAAAATCTTTTTGAACTCGAGCCTTAGCTTGTGAATTTTGAGATTAACTCCATCCATGAAGGAAAACTCTTCTTGGAAGAAGGCAAGCAGAGTCATGACTGGTTCTCTAAGAAAAGAATCCAGGAAAATTAAAATGAGAGAGAAGTGATCAATGAAGCAGCAAAAACCAACATCATGAATGAATGATGGTCACATAAGTGTTGCTTTCATTTGTTCATCCCGGTTGCATCTTTGACAGCATCAGCAGCTCCCTGTGCCTTGGCGTTCAATTGCTCACCAGCCTACATATTTAAAAGGGATAGATATTAGCAACATCAAACCAGAGAAAAAGCATGAATGATACAGACGAACATCCTCAGTACTCTACATATTTGTGCAGTGCTGTTTGGTGTTGCACCTTATGCACTGGGATATGTAACTAAGAAAGGTGTCTAGCTAGGGATTTTCCCCCATCAAATTCAGTTTATGAGAATAACCTCTTGGCATGATTCCTTGGCAGATTGGGCAGCATTGGCTGCTTTGTCCATCAACCCATCCTTCTTGACCTGTTTGGCAGGGACAGGGTCATCAAAATCAAACCCATCACTATCATCATTAATCAACTATATAGCAGATGTGATCCTAAAGAAAATGAGAAGATTATCATCCATCATGCATCCTTCAGGAAAAGGCAAACGCTTACCTGAGCTTGGCCCGTGGCCTCACCAGCTTGGTAGCTGAGGTTTTGAGATGCGTCAGACATCTATGTTTTCTCCTTCCTTTTGGCTTAATTCCTGGGCAACGGTAGACACCAAGTTAGCTATTTCCTTCGACGATGCAAAACCAAGCAAATGGCAGGAGGCTTTATAGGTTGTACTTCCAGGCCCTTTGATGGACACGTGTCATGAATAGCTATCAAACCATGACAAGTGGCACTGTCTTAAACATCTAGCAGAAGTTTCAGCCTTTTTTTGACAAGTGGCCCTTTGTTATAAAAACTCTTACAATGCAGCGTTCAATTGTTGTTCCAAATTTCAAGGGGAATTTGACAAGTTTCTCTTTGTTTGTTTGTATCTTCCACAAACGAGATAAAATGTTAAAGGTTGGGAGAATGACCGTTCAGTACACCCTAAGAATTTTTAGTTTTATAGTACAGTTGGGTAGGTTACAGCTCAAAATTGATGCGATATTGATGTTTTAGGGTAGGGGTGTTTGTCATTTGTGAATTGTATAAGGTTATAGTAGAATTAAGAATTATGCAGTGTGGTGCAGTATATTTTTCCGGTTTCTTATACTTGGACCCCCAGATCGAATCAGGAAGTTTGTCAATTGTCATGGGGCTGTCGACGCAATAAAAAAAGTCTAATTAAATTGTATGAATGCATGTATACATATACATACACATACTATGTATAAGATGAGAGTTATTAATTTTAGGGTAGATCTTTTAAACTATTCCTATTGTTCACAAAATTGACGAACTATACCCTTATTGTTTATATATTGTCTTAAAGTACCTTTAATTTTTTGACAATTGTCTAAAACTCTTATTACTGTTAACTTTCCGTCGCATTCCATTCATATGTGATATCACGTGAGTGATAATTATTTTAAAATTTCTAAAATATCCTCATTGTTCACTGCTGTTGGAAGTTGCAATGGTGGCGGTGATATTGGTATTGTTGTTGCAAGCTACAGCGCCATTACAACTTTCGAACGACAAAAGTTTGACGATCACACAACACTGATCAATACCCACCCATTCACTGCAACAGATCTGAACACCGGTTTGGATTTCCAACGCCTTGGGAAAATTAAAATCTTCCGTGCTTATCTTTTTTTTCTCCTTTGATTTTCGTTTATACGGACGGATTCAAGGACCTTTGTCCTTCGAGTTTGAAGGTCGGCCATGACTAGCGAGGAGCGAGGGCAGGAACCAAAGCAAGAATGCCTTTACAATACAAAGTTAGTACAGAGCAAGAATGTCTTTACAAGATTTGGCTTCTGCCAACCAGTTCAGAAAGTACATGTTTTGGCTTTATCCTGCGAATCTGGTTCAATCTCACCAGGAAAAACGAAGCCATCATCTCCACCCTGAGATCAAGCATCGAATAGATTCTATTGCACAACAAAACAGAGCAACGTAATTTAGAGATGCAAGGAGTGCTGTTGTTCTTTTGTATCACCGTGAAATGGCAAAAGATTCCATTTGAAAAAAATACAGGGTACTGTGATAAGAAATTAAATCACACACCATTTTGGGTTCTGAAGGAGGGTCGGGGAAGGATAGGGTGCTAGAGAGGGCAGCTTACTCCTGAACCTGGGTGGCATCAAAGCACACAACCCCACAAGGCCAACACCACACGAAATGGCATGGTGTAGAACCCAGTGGTAGCAATCAAACAAAGCACCTGAACAAGAAAGTGGCTCATGGGTCTCTACAAATGTTTGTATTCTTCCATGATTCCAATAGCTACTTCGTTGTTGGCCGTATTGAAAACTAATGAATTCAATAGAATGGTTGATTGATTTATCACTGATCATCAGGGGTTTAAATAAAAGTTACAGGATAACTCTATCGGTTAGGATAGAGATCAAAGGATAGCTCTATCTAACATAAAGTTTGAGATATACAACAACTCTATGAGGATAATCCTGATCTAACTGGATTACAAGTGATAACTCATGCAAGAGTCACATAAATATTAGAAAGGGAGAACTTGTCATGTAAGGTAGTGAAGCGCCGAACATGAAGGGGTTTGGTGAAGATATCAACTATCTGATCAATTGTGTTGAGAAAACGGATCTGTGACGTTGAACCTTATCCCGAATAAAATGAAAGCCTAGCTCAACATGTTTGCTGCAGGAGTGATGAATGGGATTGGAGGCTAGGTAAGTAGCAACGATGTTGTCACACCACATGACTGAAGAGGATGTAGGTGAGAGGCCCATTTCACGAATGAGCATTTGCATCCAAATGACCTCAGCTGCAAGGATGGCAAGGGACCTATATTCCGCTTCCCTACTTGATCTGGAGATGGTGGAGTGCTTCTTGGAGGACTAGGAGATAAGATTAGGCCCATTCTCCTTCTCTATCAGCCCACTCTCCTGCGGATTCCCTAGACATCTCTTTTACACAATCCAACACTGCTGCTCCCACTACACCATCAGGTTCAGTTGCCTCTCCAGCTTCGGCTTTGGCTCCTACTCATGGTATGTAGACCAGATCCAAATAACATCTAGAGGAGAAGATACACTAGTTGATGAAGGAGGGTGAGGTAGGCGATGAGACTTTCCACATGTACAAGAAGAGTAGAAAATTGAAGTGGACTTGGAGTTGATCGGTAAGTTGTGCTACTGGAGAATTTGTTGTACAACGTGTTTATGAGGATGCAAAAGATGCCTGTGCCAGCCATCAACAGTAGTACGTACCCCCAATAAGGCCACAAGTTCCTTATTCAAGCAACTAGATGGAGAAACAGAGAGCTGATAGGGGCCATCCTTAGTCAGTCCTGAAAGGAGAGGAGTCCCCCAAATTTTGTCCTTCACAATAAAACCATAATCATCAAACTCAAAAATAATATCATTATCGCGGAAAACCTGATGAACGGATAATAGGTTTTTTGTGATAACAGGCACATGAAGAACATTATTTAAATGCAATATACGAGAAGGGGTGTGAAGTGAAGTATGACTAATATGTTTGATGTCCAAACCAGTCTCGTTACCCACATCTAATTTGTTAGTGCCACTGTAATCATACTGAATAGAGAGACTGCTGAGATTTGTTGTAAGGTGATTTGTGGCACTGATGTTTGGGTACCAGTTGCCATTAGAGGAACTAGATGTGTTAGCAACAACAAGATCATTAGACTAAGAGGTATTACCATAGGCTTGAAAACTGAGATCAAAATGGTGAAAGTAGGAAAGAGCAGAGTAGCTGAACTTGCCACAGACCTGGCAAGTCACCTTTGGTTGAGACTGGGTGGTACCATTGTTACAACCCTTACCTCGGCCACGCGAAGGTGGGTTGTTGCTACGACTGCCATGATAGGAGTTGGGTGATCGAACGTCAAGTTTGTAGACTGCTACATTGGTAGAGAGCTGCATGTTAGAGATAGCAGAATGTTGGCAGTTGAGCCTGAGTTTGAACTAAAGTAGAAGGCTGTGAAGTTCCTTGAGAGATAAGGGGTCATGTTTGGTGGTAATGGCTGTGACCAACGGGTCGTAATCTGGCCCCAAACCTCCCGTGGTATAGAGAATTATGTCATCTGAGAAGAGCCTGAGTTCGAACCTTTGTGGAGGTGATGAAGGTCATTCTTTAGTTGCATGATCTTGGCTTGAGAGGGAGAATTATATACTCGAGTCAGAGTTGTCCAAGCCTTGTGTGAAGTACGACAACCGACGACTTGAGCCAACGCACCTTCTGTTAAAGTCGGAAGCAACCAGTTGAGCAGCAACTTTTCCTGGATCTGCCAAGAGGTGAATGCGAGATTCACAGTTTTGATACTGAAGATATCTGTTGTATCATTGGTGTACTGTGAAAGACATTTGTTTGAGCCATAGAGATAGCCGAACAAGTAGAGACCTTCAAGCATGGATTAATATTGAGCTTTCCACAATAAATAATTGTGTTTGTCTAATTTGATGGAAATGAGATTGGCAAGATTGTCGAAGGGTGAAGGAAAAGGGGGGGAGAAAGAAGATGGGTTGTCGGCCATGGATCTGATACCAAGTGAAAACTAATGGATTCAATAGAATGGTTGATTGATTTATCACTGATCATTAGGGGTTTAAATACAAGTTACATGATAACTCTATCGGTTAGGATAGAGATCAAAGGATAACTTTATTTGAGATAGAGTTTGATATATACATTAACTCCATGAGGATAATCCTGATCTAACTAGATTACAAGAGATAACTCATGCAAGAGTCACATAAATACTGGGAACTCTAACAACCATAGATTGCTGTTATACATGACGTGGTATCCTCGTCGTGAAGTGAGACTTCAAAATCGAATTCGTGAACCAAACCTTGAAACCACCTTGGATTCAGATATTCTACTTCTATGAACCAAACCATCCTCCGTATTCGATCATTTGTCTAGACTTAATGGCCATGCCTGTTATTCTTGAATAGACGAAGGTCGTACGAAGGTCTATTGCCAACTAGTTCAGAGTGCACATGTTTTCACTTTATCTTGGTGAAAATGAACCAGATCTAATTCTCGATCATCACTTGTCTCACTTTCACTTCTAGCTCTGCGTTCTTGTGGTTGTGTAGTCGTCTCAACATCGGTTTCATCCTCCAATCGGGTGTCCGACGTCTGAGACAATTTACCATCATTGTCCACCACAACCATAGATGTCTATTGAGACAGGAATTGGAGATGAAGTCCACAACAGAGTAGGCTAGGTTATGGTATCCGACAACCATGACTTCAGTGCTGATGATGCTGTGAACTGGAGATGAAGTCCATAGTAGAGGGAGTCCACTTTTGGTCGGAAAATATCGCTGCCACCATGATATGATTTTGGGTTTATTTTTTCATCAATTGGGTTTTATTTTGAAAATTTGATGAATAGTGAAGGGCAAATTCAATATTTCATTTTTCCCGTTAGTGTTTACCGGCGTGTCAATTGCCAGAAAACTTAAGGATAGCTTAAGACAATAAGTAAACAATAAGGGTACAGTTTGTCAATTTCGTGAACAATATAGATAGTTTAAGAGATTTACCCTTAATTTTATTATTTATTTCAAAGATGATGAAATAGACTTGTATTGATTTAGAAAATCAGAAGTTCAAGTCTCATCTATCAAATCAGGTATTGACTTGCACCTCTATTTATGATCCCCTAGATCTTATCAATTTTGGATTAGGGTTAATAATTGGATTGGAATTCAATGTGGCTAGATTTTATCCTAATTGGACTCAATTAGAGCCTTCTTTTCATTGCACTTGTCAGCACAAATGGCAACGGGATTCTCAAAATCCACAAGATTCTGTGTAAAGCAAGTTCCTTCCTCGGTGGTATGTCAATGCATGGAATATGTGCATCAATCCCAGAAAGGCCAATTAGCTGTGTCTAAGTGAGTATGAAGTTGATGCTCATATGGGAGGAGTCTCATATCTTCACAATGTCATATGGGTACAAGAGTCTCTTAATGAAGTTAGTGTTGCTTCCCCTTTGATACTTCAGTTAAGATCTTTCATATTAGTTAGATTCACTTTGTTTATATCTTTTTTTTTTTTATTGTCTAAGAACCAACCAAGTTTCTCTGAACTGTTTGTTAAATGTAAAGACCGAGATTCTATGTGAAGGAAGGTTTTAAAAACCAGACTAGACATGGAACCATTTTGGCCATCAGTTCCTGGGTCAAATGGTCCGATCACCCAGTTTGAACGGACAGGGTTGGCCACTGTTGTCCAGGTTGACGGTTTGACTGCTCAGATCAGTGAGTCCCTAACCAAGTCAATAGTTTTTTGCCCAATAATGATTTTAGGGTGAAACAAAACTGATTGCCTAGACGGTTCCCAAGCAACTGGTCTGGTCTGGTTTTCAAAACCATGTTATGTGGTGTGACATGATGTACCATGTGCTGATTCCAATTGAAAGGGGTTCTATATTTCTTCAATGACAGTACATTTTAAGGCCAACCATCCTATATGAAGCAGAGTTGGGTAGTTAAAGAAGTAACATATCCAATATCCAAAAATTGCATATGGCAGAATTTTGAATTCTCAAATGGATGAGTGGTAAAACTAGAAATGACAATGTGGAATAAAGTCCTATGAATGAACTTGGGAGAAACTCTAATAGATGATAAAACAAGAAAAAGTAGACTAAGATGGTTTGATCTCATGCCAAAAACACAATATACAACACTTTAGAAAAGTGATATGTTACAAGTTGAAGGGGATAAAAGATCTAGGGGCAGACTGAAAAGGACTTGGGTGGAAATTGTAAGAAATGATTTATGTGCTCATAATTTAACAATGGCTATACCACTAAACAGAATACAATGGTGAAATAGGATTCATGTCATCAAGGGCATACTAGGGATAATCAAGTGACCATATTTTTTTAAGGCTCTGTTTGGAAGGAGTACAAATACAAATAAGTAGAGTGCAAACTCTTGTATTTTGTATTATTTTATATATATATGTACTATACATATTTGCCTTTATACTCTTTCCAAACTGAGCCTAAACAAACGAGAATGAAAGTACAATTAAAAGTTTATTGATAAATTATTCTTAATTTGATCACTTCTTAAGAACTTGAATACAGTAAAAATACATTCTTCGTGTAGAGTGCTTTGTCCAAATAACTGACATACCAGAAACTTTACAATATGTCAGTTTTGTTATGAACGTGTTTAAGTTAAGGCTCAGTTTGGAAGTAGTAAAAATACAAATATGTAGGAGCAAAACCCTGTATTTTGTATTATTTTTTTATGTACTTGCAGTGTACATATTTCTATTTATACTATTTCCAAACCAAACCTAAGGCTCTGTTTGGAAGGAGTGCAAATACAAATATGTAGAGTGAAAAACCTTATTCTGTATGTATTTACACTATACATATTGTTAATCATTTAGGCTATGTTTGGTTGCAATGCAAATAAATTTGCACTCATGCAAAACCATGGCAGTGCAAATGATCTGAGTATAAATTCTGACCTATTTTTGTTTCAAATTTTATTTTATTTTGTTTGATTGCAATACAAATGAAGCAAATTAAGACATCAAATAGAATAAAGTAAAATCCAAAACAAAATTAAATAAGAATTTGCATGTTTTACATTTGCACTTCCTTGCATTTGTACTAATGCAAATAAAATTGCAATGCAATCAAACACAGCCTAAATTCTAACATCTTACAAAAGAAAATTTACGAGTGTGTTGCATGCTTTGAAAGGAGGGAAGCCTGGAGAATTAGTGGAATTATATTATTTAAAGAACTGAAAGCTTGGATATCTCAATTGATCCATATACTTATAAAAGCTGTTTGGTACTTTGGTTTGCCTTTTACATGATGATAGAGTGGTTTAGAGAGAGGAAATAAGATGTGGGTTTCTTCCTCTGAGTTCACATTTTAGAGGTATTCCAATTAATTGGATGAAATGGTTGTTAAGTAACTGATCACATGTATTTTGATAGGATGCAATGGAAATGCAATTATGGAAAATATTGTTGAATTGTGCCTTTGAAGTTTAAGTCTTGTTTATGCCTCGCTCCATGACCCGGCCCGACTTTTGTGGAAAAGAACCCGACAGGGAAATTTCGCTGAGGTTTGTGCTAGGGGTATGAGTGATGCTGAGGCTGAACCAACCTCTTTTACTGTTTATGAGTTTGACCCATATATATATGTTAGGTTGTTAGGTTTTCTCTTATATGCATCTCATTGTATTTGCTTTTGGATCGAAAAAATTTGTGTAAGAGCTTCGGGTGTATTGGGGTTTAGTCTGTATGATAGGTTGCTCAACCCTGTACTCTCTATTAGACGATTACCATCTTTAGTAGATTTTTGATAATCCATCACCCATTTAGAGTACATTTGGGCTGTGTAGTGGGAATATTTCTCAATGATGACAGCATCAATTCTGATATTATTATTGAGAGATGTTTTTAATACACTACGAGGATGTAATTAGACGACGGTGGAGATGTGAATTCCTGTAAATATAGACTAAAGACATGTGCGTAGTAGTTGACATGGTTAATCGATATCCTTTAGGCGTAGGTTTCACGTGCACCCCGTTTCATCCCCACTTTTGATTTGAGTTCACATTTGTGTGCCATAGAGCGTGTTCCGAAAAAGTCCCACGTGTACATCTCAGCATATTGAGAGATGTTCCTAGTACACAGTTGGGATGTATGGACGCTTTTGAGGGCGTTCTGTGGGTGGCAGATGTGAATTCCTCTGATTCCCTTGTAAAATGTATCATGTAATACCAAAAATAATGCTTTGTCAATCATGATTATGTAGGCCTCATATATGGCCACTGGAAACAACTCAAGCAAGGGAATGTAGATGTGAGATTTTGTTGACTATTGAAAACAAGGTTTTTAAATATGGACCCAACAAGGAACCATTTTGGGGTCTGATTCTTAGGTCAAATGGTTTGACTGTTTGGACTGAATGAATGGACTGTTTTGATAAAAAAATAAAAATAATAAAAATAATAGCCAAAAACTGTTGTGTGAGTTGATGATTCCATTGCTTGAGTCAATGGTTCACTAATTAAATCAACAGTTATTTGTCAAAAAAATGATTTTAGGGTGAAATGGTGACTAATTCCTGGTTTTTCTGGTCGGATCATCCGGTTTTGAAAATACTGCTGAAAGGTAAAATCAATGATAAAAATCTTGCATGGGATTTTCCTACGTTTTCCTTCAAACCAAACATAGTATTAGCAAACACTCAAAAAAACACTTAAACTCAAGTTTTGTTTCCCATGGCCCGAAGCTCAAAAAGTAAAAGCTTATCCAAACGGTGTAAAGAACTTTGATATAAGTGTAACTACAAGTTTATATCCATGAGAAAACATTCTTCTTTGCTTTAGAAGGCTTACAAAATCATAACTAGCTCTCCAAGAAGAGCATCGACGGAAATTAAAATTGGATAAAAGCGAATAAAAGCAAACCCCACCACCATATGGAATATTGGTGGTCAAAAAATTGCTACCTTCATTTGTTCATACCAGTTGCATCTTTAACAGCATCTACAGCTCCCTGTGCCTTGGCCTTCAATTGCTCACCAACCTACATGTTTTAAAACGCTAATTCTCAGATCAAATAAAAAATCATTGTAAACTACAGTGTGCTGTTTGGAATTGCACCTTACACACTGTCATATTAGTATATAACCAAAAAGAGCACAAAGTGCAATGTGAAATACCTCAGGAATTGTCACTTACAAGGTTTTTCCAGACAACCCAGATTATGATGCAATGCTGTAGAAAGCCTCTAAAATAACATTTTTACAAGTTTTTTTCCTTTATTTTATTTTTATTTAAACTTCATTTTCCAGACAACCCAGATTATGATGAACTTGGATCTGCTACCCACATGTACCACAAGACAACTATGCCTGTGCATGGAACATCTCCCATCAAAGGCAATGTTCTTGATGCACGGTTGAGTGTCTTATGAGTAGCATATCCTAATTTCTTTTGGGATGTTGGTGATGTGGTCCGGACTCCGGAGTCACTTATGATGCACCTGATCTCATCCATCAATCTCGACTCTTCAAGTAGGGGTGTTAATTGGATCGGATTTGGTCCAATCTGGTCCAGTCCAATATGAATTCATTACAGATGAATCAGGTCCAAACCAATCTAATGAATACTCTGGACCATTTTGAACCAGTTCAATTCAATATCTGGACCATTCAATCTGTTCAAATTGGTTTAAATTTAAATCGGGTCCAATCCAAACCTGGTCAATTGACACTTCTATTCTTATCTTCTATTAATGGACTGGATATTGATTCAATCCAACCCAATCCAATATAAATCTAATTGATTATGGGCGGGCTAGGCCAATCCAATCCAATAAATATTTTGGACCATTAAGTCTTGATTGGTCCGATTCAATATGTTTTATTGGTTCATCCAATCCGTCTAAATTGATTTTGATTTGGATGGATCCAACCCAAAAATAGATCCATTGACACCATTGACACCCCTATGTTCAACCAGCCCTTTGGGTTAAAATCACTGTGCGGTTTTTGGGTTATGGGCCGAGTGATCATCATCTGGGTAGGTCCAGTAAGAATGTGTATCTAACAAAAATTTCCCCCCTTTAACTCAGTTATCAGTTAGCCGATGTAAACCTCTTGGCATGACTCCTTGGCGGATTGGGCAGCATTGGATGCCTTATCCATCAGATCATCCTTCTTGACCTGTTAAGCGAGAACCATGGAACCAATCGCAAACATCATTAATCAATTGTATATAAAAAACATCACCATAAAAAGAAAAATGAGAAGACCAGTCTTTCACCTGAGCTTGGCCCTTGGCCTCACCAGCTTGATAACTGAGGTTTTGGGAATTGTCAGCCATCTTTTGTTTTCTGCTTTTGGCTTCTGAAGAAGCAAAATGAAACTTCAAATTAGCTCTCTCCTTTGATGATTCAAACCCAAGCAATGGCAGAAGGCTTTATAGTTTTTATCTCAAGCCCTTGGATTGACATGTGTTGTGGATGCGACATGAAATTTTGACAAGTGGCACTGTTTTGAAGAGGCAGCAGGAGTTCCAGCCTTCTGACGAGGGACTACTAGACAAGTAGTCAATTCAACCCTAAAATATCACTCCAGATCTACTACCCACAAATTGTTCTTACATTTCTACCCACAAAGCATCACTACCGTATATTAGAAACATCTCTTAATAAATGATAAGGGAGATTTCCTCATGTACAGCTTTTGGGTAGCAGATCCGATAATTCTCTGAAGGGGTATTTGCCAGCGTAATTTTGTTTTTTACAACAAAAACAACTATCGTAGCGGAAAAAAAAAGCAATTGTTGGGGCCGATTAATATTGATAAAAATCAATGTGATAGAATGTTACAAACAGGATTAATCTTCATTCAATAATCAGATAGTTTAATCTGCACAATTGCAACAGGCATTCAAGGCCAGAGATTTAGATGTGGATATCATAGATGATGGACTGGAAGAACTAAAATATAGCATAATCATCATCATCATTTAAGTCTTGTTCTAACTATATAGGATTGTTTACATGAATCTATTTTGTGATTCCAGTACGATATTCATTGTTAAATTATATAGGGTTGTTTACACGAATCCTATTTTGTGATTCCATCCAAGTCCTTTTTCAGTCTATTCCTAATTCTTCTAACCCATAGTTTCAATATTTTGATAGTCTCATAGTCTTAAACCTTCAAAACATTGTAATTGGCAAAAGAAGTTCCATTTTTTTATCTCATTCTATTTATTAAAAGGGCTGTTATCCAATATTCACCTACGCTATTGGGGCCATTTTTTTCACAAATTGGTCGATCTCAGACTTGAACCTGCATTCTCATGTTTATTCCATCAATTGGGTTTTCAATTTTAGCCTTGTACCTAGTTTGTTTGACAGAAGTGATGGATAGTCTATTTGAACTTTGATTTCTCTAACCATCAAATCTATCTAGTGGTACAACTTAATTGGGCTTGGTTTGGGCTTTGCACCCCTTGTGGTATCTTTGTTCTGATTTTATATTGTAATTGGACAAATTATTTAATCCAATTGAATATTGAGGTTGACAATCTGCAAGATGGGGCTTACAAACTGAAATACAGGATTTGTTAATAATTTATGGATTTTATAGTACTAGTAAACGTGTATGTGCATTTGTATGTGGCAGTATTTCTAAGACAAAACTATTTATAATTTATGGTCATTTCTTATAATTCATTTATCCAAAAATTAATTAAGGTATTAAGTGGGATGAATAGTAATAATTCATGGTTCCAACACCTGGGCAGTTTTTGAACGGTTATAAGTGGGCAGTTTCTGAAGTGAGAGCAGAGGACATATATGCCCTCTTTATATCCATTGTATGCTTAGACAAAAGGGTAAAAAACATCCAATGAAAATTCTAGAAAGGAGTGGCATTCACTCTTTATAGGTAGTATACATTGCTTGTGGTATCTAAAGCATGGTATTTGGCATAGGAGCTACCTAATGCCTATTGCCTAACTTAAGGTTATGTTTGGTTTGAAGGAAAAGGTAGGGAAAGACAGGGAAACCAATACAAGGGTTGTAAAGGTTTCCCTAGAAAATGTAGGGAAAGGGAAAGGTTTCCCTACCTCTCCCTTCCTTTCCCTATATTTTCCTTCAAACCAAACACAGCCTAAATGAATGGCGTTAGAGGGAAAAGTGTCATTAGATGTTGAATACAAGGCCAATGTAGATACCTTAAGCTGTGTTTGGGTTGATAGAAAGTGAGAGAAAGAGAAAGTTAGAAGGAAAGTTCTTAAGGCTGTGTTTGGTTGCAGTGCGAATTTATTTGCACTAGTACAAATGAATGGGAGTGCAAATGTAAAAAAAAAAAAAATGCAAATACTTGGATTTTACTTTTTTCTGTTTTATGTCTTAATTTACTTATTGCAATCAAACAATATAAGTTAAATTTTGAAACAAAAGTAGGTCAGGATTTACATTCAAATCATTTGCATTGCCATAATTGCAACCAAACTAGTCTTGATTGGCCTTGATGGAATAATGTTGGATATGAAGGCTTGAAATAAATCTCAAAATATTTTGAGGATGTAATGATTTAACCTCAATTAGCAGTCATGGTTACCAAAACCATGGTCTCACTTGATCATTGAGTCACTTAAGTGGTTTGAACTGCAGCCCATTAGGGTCCATGCTAGCACAACACATTGCAAAACTTCCTCTCCCCCTTTCTAACGGCCATTTTCATCTTTAGGGGGCCTTAAATGACTTAAATGCCCCTCAACTGCTATGGACAAGTGAACAACTAGTTTTAGGGGTGCATTTTGGTATTTTATCATTAGGGCCGTCTAAATCGAGACCGGAACTGCTCCTCACACTTGACTAGACCTGTTCATGGGCCGGGCCGGGCTTTTACTATTCATTAAAAGAAATATGTTAGGCCCAAGCCCGAGCCCGGCCCGACCAATGGGCCTACAACTTGGGCCCGATCCCGGCCCTAATAAAAAAGCCCGAAGCCCGAATCCCAACCTAATAAAAAATTAGAATTTTTCCCTATTCAATAATCAATATAAATCAGAATTTATTTACATTAAAAAAATATATAAATTCAAAATTTATTTATATTAAAAAAAATATATAAAGAAGGAAAAGATGATGTGGAGAAGAAGAATTTGGTTGGAAAAAGAAGGGAAAGAGATAAAAAAAATAGGGGTATTCAACTAGGTTTTCTAGGTTTATTTATAGGTCGGGCCGAACCGGGCTCGAGCCAAGCTATTTTGACAAATCCTGAGCCCAGCTAGAATTTATTGCGGGCCTATATACCTGTTCAAGCCCGTCCGGGGATTGGGCCGGGCCACCCGACCCATGAACAGGCCTACACCTGACGCCTCACAGGTGCCTCACACGCACATCCTATCATGCATTGGGAACATCTCCCATACTTATTGGTTATTATTCACGGGAGATGTTCCCAATGCATGGTGGATGTGCCTGTGAGGAGCAGATCCCAAATCCTCAAAATGCTCCCAACAAATGCAAACACCTGAGGGTGTGAGCATTTTTGTATTTAATCATTAGGTGCCCTCTAAATTCTCAGAATTCCCCCAACAGCTATAAACAATTAGTTTTGAGGGGCATTTTGGTCAAGTGATAAAGAAACTTCTATAAAAATTTCAAAAAGGAGATGAAACTGGAAGGTCCAATAACTGTACAAAATTTTTAAAATTATTATAAAATTTGGTTTTCAATTTTATTCATAAATTATAATCCAAATCATTTGTGATTTTTTTTCCAATTCCATTGTATTTTATTTTCAATTTTATTATACTATTTCGTTCAAATTCCGTTATGTTTTTTTTTTTTTAATTTCATTTTATTATTTCATATATGAACAATTATATACATTAAAATTCATATAGAATAAAGTTTTAAAATTTTTTCAATTTATTATTTATATTATTATTTTTTTCAAATATTTTGTTATTTTCTCTTTCAAAGTTTCTTCATAAAAAAAATCATGCCGGCCTCACGCCTCAGCACGAGCCATGCGGATAACATGACAAAACTTGGCTGTACCAGCCTGGCCCAGCCCCCATTGCAGTTCTATCAAAGAGTAATGAATCAAATGAACACCCTTATGCAATTTCGGATTGGTTGAATGTATCGTGGCAAGAATTTATTGTGAAATCAAAATAATGTTTGGGAGATTGGCGGCCGTCGATCTCAATTCTCAAGGCCATCTCTCCAATAACTGATTCAATTTGCTTTTTAACTTTCCTGAGAACTAGATCCAGGAATTGGGGTTAACCTGAATTGTGGATCGAAGGCACATAAAACGTTGTGTTGAATGTTTTAATGATGCCCATTAATTATATCAGCAAAAGGAGATGGTGCTAATCAAGATTAAACAAATTCAACCCATGAGAGAAATGATCTCTCTGTTTTTTTTTTTTTTCCTTAAACAATAACCAGCTCTTATTCAAGAGGAGAATCCAAAGCAACAAATTAAAAAAAAAAGGGACCCATGAGCCAATAACTTTTCACTTGTTCATCCCGGTGGCTTCCTTCACAGCATCAGCGGCCCCTTGTGCCTTGGCCATCATTTGCTGACCACCCTATACAATCAAAATTTATACTATTATATTATAAATTAAAAGAATATTGTTTGGATTAACATTTTTAGAACTGGAATTTCTTAATTGGGAAATGAATAGCTAGAACCTCTTGGTATGATTCCTTGGCTGATTGATAGGCATTGCTTGCCTTCTCCATCATCTGATCTGTCTTGGCCTGCAATAAGCAGAAAACTCTCATACATATATATATATATATTAAATTGATCGATTTTATCATATATAGAAGAAACATTAATGTTCCATCACCTGAACTTGGCCCTTAGCTTCACCTGCATGGAAGCTCGCTTTCTGAGAATTGTCAGCCATCTTTTTTCTCTTTTGGCCTTCCTGAAAGCTCACAGTTAGCACATATATTATTCTAAACAGGCTTGTCGTAATTGACGAAGAAACTGAGCAATGGCGAGGAAATTTAATTATAATCTCGGTCATGAAGCCCTTGGACGACACGTGCCATGTAGTTTTGTCTTGTACATACAAATGTGACTTTTGTTTGCCCCTAGAAGCTCGTTCAATTCAAATACTTCAGGATTTTGACTTTTAGAGGGAAAATGTCTGTCAATGAGATTTTGGTTCTTATTGAACAGGGATACTTATATTGTATTTTTAGATTAATGTAGGGTTTATAGAAAATTTATTTTTTCTAGGTATAACTTATTTAGGCAAGTGACATCCATCTCACAGGTGGGTAGGTAATTTTTTCCACCTGAAAGGAAAGTTGTTAATACTTAGATGTGATAAAATTACCCTTCTAACAATAATTTTTTATGATTAAAATGATCATTGTCTTATTTATCTGAAAAAAAAAAAACATATAGATTAGTATAAATAGTTTGTCTAACAATGAAACCTTTAAGGTTGAACCGAATTCATTCAATCTTTAGGCTACATGCCCATGGGCCCTTGTAGATATAGTTCTTGGGCCTTAATCGAAGATAAGCACTCTTGAGTCTTTACTTCTTTTGGTTTTTGAATATAAAACCTATTACCTATGAAAAGCGAGCAAACGAGAGTATGGCATTCCTTCGATGCAAATGGGGTGGAAAGTTAAGTTCTAGTTTTCAAAAGGACAAAATTTAGCTGATATATTTCAATGTGACTAATTTAATTGAAATATTTCAATGTACATATTTACATTTGCACTCTTCTCAAATTGAACCTTTGGAAGGAGTACAAATATGAATATATAGAGTGCAAAGTCTTGTATTTTATTTTATTTGAAATGTATTTTTACCGTACATATTAGTATTTGTATTCTTTCCAAACCGAGCCTGCAAAAAAGGGGTGGAAAACAAAGGTCTAGCTAGTTGTAAAAAAGTGAAAGTTTAGCTGAAATGATGTGAAAAATTTTCTACGCCTTTTAAGTTGAAAAAAATAAGGCATTTATTATTTTGTTGAGCCAAACTGAAAACTTTTTAACTTTTAGGTGCACTGCAATTTCTTTGCAGATTCTGATTTATATGTGTAATTTGTGCTGTTTTTGGTTTGAAAGAAAAGGTAGAAAACTATAGGTGGGGAAACAGGAAACTTACCTTTCCCTTCCTTTCCTTACCTTTATTTTTAAATCGAACATAGCCTTAAGCTTTTGCTTCTTGGTTTGCATTGCAGATGAGGTAAAATAAAACCCGAATAAAAAATTTTACCAGAATTTGCATTCTTCTCATGCATTTGTACAAATACAAATGAAGTTGCATTGCAAACAAATGGTTTGTAAATTACTTATTTGGTCATTCTCCATTGCTTCATAAATTAAAGAGGCTTATCTTTTTTGTTTTTCCATTTTTTTTAGTTCAAAGGATTAGGAGAAGACATAGCCCATATGTTTTAATCTCTTGGGTTCAATGAGTTAATCTTTCTTTTCTTTTCCTTCTCCTTAGTTAAATGAAGTTTAAGTGTTGGGTCTTTTGTCTAAGGGAATAGAAAATAACTTATCACATTTCCGCCCCACAAACGCCCCACAGCACATTCCACCGTGTATTGTGAACATCTCCCAATGATGACATTATTGGCATCATCAGTAGATGTTCACAATACACGGCGGAATGTGCTGTGGGACGGATATGTGAACTCCCTCTAAGGCTATATTTGGTTTGAAGGAAAAGGAAGGAAAACCACTAGAAACCAAACACAGACAAAATGATCTAAACATGCTTTTAAAGCCTCGACTTCTCTAGTTGCAGAAATGGTTCCATTTCTGCATTATCATAATCCATCTCTAACAGAGAATTTTTTTGGTATGCTTATTAACAATTCTAGAAAAGATGCTTGAAGAGAGAGGTAGTAAGTTTCAAGCAGGCTCGAGCTATGCCAGACTTGAGAAGCCTATATGAGGAATGAACTCATATTAGAAGTCAATAGTTAATCAAAGAAAGGAGATCAAATTAGGTCCCACAAGATTGTCCCCCACAACGTCCCACAGCACATTCACGCCGTGTATTAGAAACATCTCCCAATGATAATCCAAAAAATGATGATGTCATCATCAGGAGATGTTCTATGTGCAGTGGACATTGTTGGGGGCTGACTTGAACTCCAAAGGATCCTATATTTCAGTATGCATAGGTGGATGTGAGTCCAGTTTTTTGTTCTTGACTCTTGAGCTAAACTAAGATTAACCCAAATTTGAACTTAGCTTTGGGCTGAAAATTTTTGTCCTAGATAAAACCCGATTGGGTTGAACCAAGGTTTTTAAAACCGACCCGGTTGATAAATCGATTAGGGGTCCAGTTCCTGGGTCAAATGGTTCAACTGTTCAAATCGGACAATCAGGCCATTCAGACAAAAAATAAAAAAACGGTCAAAATCATTGAACGGTTCAAACAGTTTGACCGCCCGGGTCAGCAATTTGTTAATCAAATCAATGTTTTTTGGCAAAAATGCGGTTTTGGTGAAAAACGGAACCGATCACCTGACCAGTTCCCGGTTTTTCTGGTCAGACCGCCTGGTCCGGTCCGATTTTGAAAACCATGGGTTGAAATTTTGAGCCAGATCGGCCTAACTTACAGTCCTGGAAAGTTGTAAGAATGAAAAGCTATAGAAGTATAGAACAAGAGGCCAAAGGACGTTAAGAATGGGGGAATAACTTAATTTAGCTCAGGGCCTACCAGCCAATGCTCTCAACTTTTGAATTCTAACAGTACTATATGAACAGCTGGAAGTTTAACTCTCTCTTCTCTCTTTGAAGAGTTTCAACTTTCAACTCCAAATTTCTCATTAACCTTTTCCAGAAACAGAACAATTGAAGAAGAGAGTTCCAGTGTTTCACTCCGAGTTGTGCGCAGTAGAAGGTATGGAATTGGATGGCAGGTTAGCTGCAGCTCCAGTTAAATGTTTCAGTACTCCCTTAATTTTGGGGTGTTCACCAAATTAAATTGTATGTATGATTTTGCTTTTTTAAAACAGAAATGATTTTCACGTTATAAGTCATATACCAAACACAACCTTTACTACTAAACCTGTATGCTATAGTGTTCCTCATCAGTTGATTATTACCAGTACCACACCAAACAACTCTAGTGAGGCAATTGGTTGAAAATTGAAAACCCAAATCCGGACAGACCGGGAGAGTGGTCAAAGATCACACTGAGCAAGTGAGAGATTTGCTCAAACAACTTACCCATCCAGATCCCAGACTCTATCATTCATCATCTCTTACCCCGGCCTTCAGCTTCACCACCACCATTCATTCACCTAAACCCATGCTTTTAACTTATTCTTCCCATCATCCACCATCCACCCTTGTATATCGCATCTCAACACTTAACCAAAAAAGTGCAATGCCTTATCCGGTTAGTTGCCAGTTGCCTGTGACAAGGGGTGACGTGGCATATCTCTAGTTCCAACACGTGTAACGGGGCTGTCACTTTTAGCTCCTTTCAACGGTTGATAGTAAAGCCACGCTCCTTTCAACGTTATCCACCGTTGGAAGAGGAAATTTTCCATTACTCCCAGAGTAGTGTCGTCACCATGGAATCTCATCAGTGTAAAAGCCAAGGTGTTGGATTATCCGCAACTCTTGTACTATTCCTGTTAACGGCCCGGGCCTTTGTTAATTACCCCTTTCACCTCTCCAAAAATTACAAAGCTGCTCCTCTCAAGTCTCAACAAACGTCCATTTATATATCACGTTAATCTTCTTCCAAACTAACCAGAAAGAGCTGTTACAACTAAGAAGGTTCAAAACTGAAGACTGAAATCCAGTTCAATCTTTAATGGCTGCCCGAGCGTCCCCCAAGGTCCTCCAGAACCTCCCTTACATCGTCAGATCCTTGAATTCTTCATCTTCGTCTATCGTCACTGCCGTTCCTCCGTTGAGTTTACCGGAGAAAGCTGATGATGAAGCTGTTGTGGAACCGGTCGTCACCGCATCTTCCGACTCAGTTTTGAACCTCGACGAGGTTGACAAGTTGTTTTCATCGGTTTCTACTTTTCAGTTGCTGAGATCATCGTTGAACCTTCACATGGCTGCATTTGACCCATTTGTGAACTTGGGTGTGTGGGTAATGAAGTCTGGGCTGGTGGGGAATTCGATCTTCAAAGAGATCATATTGAGGACAGTGAAATACACGTTTTACCAACATTTCTGTGCTGGCGAGAACGTGGAGGAGGCTGGAAGGACGCTTCAGAGGCTTTGGGATGATGGGTTGAGGGGAATTTTGGATTATGGGTTGGAGGACGCAACTGATAACGAGTCGTGTGATCGGAATTTGGATGAATTTCTTAAGACCGTCGAGACTACCAAGTTGCTTCCACCATCTTCTGTAAGTTTTTTTTTTTTTTATCTTTCTTAATTTGTCTCAATTATTCTGTTTTATCGATTTTCAAGGATGAAATTTAGTTAATTAATCTACCTTTCTATCTTTTTGGGTTTCTGGTTAATTTCCGGATTGCTTCCACCTCCTTTGCTCCACCTTTCAATAATTCAAATTAATAATTTTTGCTTCTGGAAGTTACATAAATGGTATTTTCTGAATTTTGAAAAATAAATAATTATGAATATATGGTTGAATTTAAAGCTAAAGCAGGCTAGCTATGCAATATCATATTGTTGTTTTCTTTTGATTTTTCATTTTTGTAATCTTGTTCAATGCTGATATAATTTATAATCCTGTGGTATATATGCTATATATCAAACTTTACATTAGAATAAATAAAAGACCCATTTGAATTGACGATAAAACCAATATTTTGACACATGATCTCTTAGGTGGCTCCAACTATGTGGGTTATGTCAGCCCTTCCAGAATGGTGGTGAATTGGGAATCTTTCCCCCTTGCCGAACTGTACAATGGCATTATGAATTCTAAGGGAAACTGAACTCAAATTACCCCTTGTTGATTTTACCTGAAATGTCAATTTGACGTTTCTATACACGTTTTGTGTATAAACAACAATTATACATACCAAACACAATCTAAATTAGATCAGATAAATTGATGTTAAAACCACCAGCAGTACTAATAACGAGTTCTTGCATCATGATGCTTCCCAGTATCCTTATTAATTGTGAAACAGAAAACAAATCTATATTTTCATGCAAACAGGTTAGCTTTGCTTGTGTGAAGATCTCTGCTATTTGTCCAATTTCATTACTCAAGCGCGTAAGTGATATGCTGAGATGGGAACATAGAGACCCATCTTTCCATCTTCCATGGAAGCAAGAGACATTACCAGTTCTTTCTCATTCTAGCCCTTTCTATCACACCCTCAAAAGACCAGAACCTCTAACTACAACAGAGGAACGAGATCTCCAACTCGCCCACCAAAGACTAATGAAGCTATGCCAGAATTGCCTTGAAACCGATCTCCCATTGCTTGTTGATGCAGAGTACACATCAGTTCAACCTGCAATTGACTACCTAACCTACTGTGCTGCAATCAGTTTCAACAAAGATGAGAACCCAGTTATTTTTGGAACAATTCAAGCTTACCTAAAAGATTCAAAGCAAAGGTTGTTTCTGGCAACTGAAGCTGCAGAGAAGAGGAGAATTCCAATTGGTTTTAAATTGGTAAGAGGAGCCTATCTGTCTAGCGAAACCCAATTAGCATTTTCTCTGGGTTTTCCTTCTCCCATTCATGAGAGTATTCAGGAGACACATTTGTGCTACGACGATTGTGCTTCATTTATGCTTGAGAAAGTAGCTAGGGATTCAGCATCTGTTGTTCTTGCCACTCATAATTTTCAATCTGGTAAAAGTTCAATTTCCTAGCTAAAACAACTCGTACTTTGAGAACAAGTACTGTTATTACTACTAACTAGTACTAATTTCAAACACAAATACGATTTTGGTGAATTGATCAATAGGAAGTGTGGCAGCAAGAAAAGCACAAGCCTTGGGGATTGGAAAGGGAAATCAGAAGCTGCAATTTGCTCAGTTGAAGGGAATGGCTGAAGGACTTTCCTATGGTTTGAGGAATGCAGGATTCCAAGTAAGCAAATACTTGCCTTTTGGACCAGTGGAGAAGGTTATTCCATATCTTCTTAGAAGAGCTGAAGAGAATAGAGGCCTCTTATCCTCCTCAACCATGGACAGAAATTTGATGAGGTATGTGTCAACATTTATACATATTTTTTATTGCTTTTGTGGCTCACTGTTTGTTGGGTTTCTTTTCAAATTGAACTAATTTAGCCCCTTTTTTTATTTGTATGCATATAGGAATGAGCTAAAGAGGAGATTAAAAGCTGCAATTCGAGGAGGCCAAGTTGACAAAATATAATTTCTATTAGCCCCAAAGTTTGTCTCTCTTTTTCTTTTGGTTTTCTTATAAGAAGTGTAGATCAAAGTTAAGATTAGAGTATCTGTATTAACTACTAACTTACCAAAAATGAAATTGATGAAATCTCTTCTCTTGTACCCTTTTAGTCTGTTGTTCATGAGCTCTAAAGAATATGGGAAAGAAGCCAAACCATTTTCCTATATTTGGGATTTTAGGTAGGAGTGGCAAAGCGAGCGGCAGACAAGATCTTCCTTTTTTCTGGGTCTGGATTTGTTCCTTCTAGTTCATTTCCATCCTAGTTCCATCCCAGACCAGTTCAGGCAAACCATGACTCTCAGATCCCACTCAACACTTGCTGAAGCAGCAGGACCCACTAACCCATTTCTAGGCGGTTAGAAAGCAAAGAAAGTGAAAGCAATTTCTATCGGTCTAAGCAATTAGTCTCCATGGGCGGTAGGGTCCAACAATGTTTTCAAAACTGGACCGGACCGGACGGTTAGACCGGGAAAACTGGGATCGTGTCAGGTGACCGATTCCATTTTACCCCAAAGCCACTATTTGGCCAAAAACCGTTGATATGGTCAGCGAACTGCTGACCTAGGCAGTCGAACCGTCAGGTGACAATGCTTTCAAAACTGGACCGGACCGGACCGTTAGACCGGGAAAACTGGGATCGGGTTAAGTGATTGGTTCCATTTTACCCCAAAGCCACTATTTGGCCAAAAACCGTTGATATGGTCAGTGAACTGCTAACCTAGGCAGTCGAACCGTTAAATTGTTCAACACGGGAAAACTGGGATTGGGTTTTTTTAAATTTTATTTATTTATTTATTTTTTGTCAGAATGGGCCATCTGTTCGGACCAGACAATTGGACTGTTCAACTAGGGAACCAGAACCAGAACGGTTCCCTGTCTAGTCTGGTTTTAAAAACCTTGGGGTCTAATATTAATCTCATTGAGGATTGCTAGGATAGGTCTCATCCCCTAAGTATACTCAGTAAAAAGGGAAGACAAAGAAGATGTAGTGGAAGACTTCTTACTAAATAAAAAAGAAGTTCGGGACACCTGGAATACCAAACAAGGGATGCCAACCAAACTCTAAGGCGGAGACTCTTTCCGAATGACAAAGTGAAATGGATCGCCTACCCCCTTTTATAAAGGCAGCCAACGGTCCAGATCAAATCAGATTAACGGTGTAGGACCATTGTTACACTTCACATGCACATGACCTCGAAAAGATAAAACAACACATCACATCTGCCAAACCGTAATGGAAATGGTATGAGTGTTGAACCACCCGGTCCACCCACCAAGCCAACTTGACCATGGACCAACTGGCTCGCAAATTGGAGTTCCTCAGTGGAGGACTTTAGAACCCTCCCGCTTGCCCGCGGTCGAGCACAACACTCCTCGACTTCGGAACTAGGGGAGTGGTGTTGGGGTGGTTGCTAAGTTGACCCAAGGCACCACGTGGCTGACTCTGTAGCTGCCCTCTCAGGGCCATGTTGGCATCGTCACCCAAAACCACATGAAGGACAGATACGATTAAGAAGGAATGTCCCACATGAACAAGGAAGCGGATTCCATCGGGGAAGGTGGAACCTCCCGAAGATCTTGATAGGAAACCTCATCCTAACAATCACAGAATCCCTATTTGACCCGAACTATCTAATTGACAGAACTATCTAATTGTATCCACAATTCAAAATACCTCGAATCGGACAAAATCACCTATAAATTGCAAAAACATTTTGATTGTGTTTAGTAACATTGTTGTTTTTACCTGAAACAATTTGGATTGATCAATACAATGCATTGTTTCTACTTGAAACATTGTTTCAATTATATATTAATGATCAATTTATACATGCATTGTTTTAGCTGAAGTGACAATACATATTTTTCACCAATTTGTATTGATAAATCCAAATTCAGGTTAATGGTACCAAATGCGACCTTGATTGTTAGAATACATGCTCACTCCTTTTCATACCACCAAATAGTTCCACTCAACAGACCGGCCAAGATATTATTATTATTATTATGGTTGTTGTTGTTGAAAACTTGTATGGGTGCGTTGGGGGAATGTAAAAGCAAGACTGGATTCCCAACCAGTACGTGGGAATCCCTACTAGATGAGACAAATGACATTGCCATCAAACTAAGCCCTTCTCTTTTGGAATCCCTACTACATGGTGCATTTGAAATATTTGTTTTGTTGCATGTTAAATTAAAATTTAAATCAATCATGTTAAAGGTGTCATATAGTTTATTTATTTATTTTTTATTGGTTCACATTTCATAAATTGTTTTTACTATTAAATACTTTAACAATATTAATGATTTAATAATTGTGATGTATCACTTTATTATTGATTTAAATGTTTTTACTTTATAGTGCTGTTTATGCATAAATTTTACCAAATTGTTTTTACTATAAATACTTCAACATCATAAATTTTACCAAAATTTAATTAAGATCTAAATGCCGACCCCATATATTTGGGATAAGAACTAGATGATTATGAAGATGATCTAAATGAAAGAGAAGCTTCAGCCACATGAATTGGGAAAGGAAAAAAAGTTTGGTTGTCTTTGGACAGCCAAAGTTATGGCAGACAAAAGAATAATTGCTTCAGATCTCTTATGTTTTCTGTTCACCGTCCGTATCTACATGTCTTTTTTATTTCTTAATTGAAAAAGTAACAGAAAAAAAAAACACTAATTAACTACACGTATTTAAATCAGACTTTCCTCATCTGTACATGTTTCGGTACACCCAAGTTGAAGGTATTAAGTAAAACAATTTCCAAACTAAAATGAGCACACACATTTTTCCTTAGATTTGTAAATAATTGGACTGCCATCAATGATATGTTTGAATAAGTTTTTGCTTTTGAGCTTCGGGTAGCTTGCAGACATGATTCAAAGAAGCGTATCATATCATTCTAGAGGATCACCAAAACACTTAAACCCCGTTTGGCATTATTTCCTGGGAGTGATTCTACCGATTCTGGTGATTCTTACAATGAGAATCACGTTTGGTTTAATCAGGTTATCGCTTCTCATTCAAAATGGGATGAAAAAGTTTGACAATATTTCCAGTTCTTAGGAACATGATTCTCGCCACATTAATTTGAAATAACGAAACCTTACTAAACTGAGGCCACTTTAGTAATTCCTGTTATTCTTAAAATACCCACTTGAAACCCTACCCCATTCCCTTCTTCCCCTTGTTTGATTATTCCAATCCTCCGGCACTGGTCAAAATCTCAAGTAAAATCATGGTTCTTTCATACATTTTCTTCCCCATATTTCTTCTTCCCCTTCCTTCGATTATTTCTTCTTGTTTTCTAATGCGTGTTTTCTTCTTCCCCTTCTTTTTTTTACAGAGTTGAATATCACGACCCATCATTCTATGTCAACCTCCCGCTCGTTACAGGTACGGACATCTCTACTTGTTGCACAAGTTCTAATCCCGGACGTTGAGATTTTTTTTTTTAATTTATTCCGTTGGGATTTTTTTTTTGACCAAGAAAGTTGATTACAATCTCGTTCTTATGCTCATTCAAGGTGACTAACGGGTTTGAGTTTGATTTTAAGGCTGTGTTTGGTTTGAAGGAAAAGAGTAGGGAAAGGTAAAAAAACCTTTGCAATTTCCCTTCCCTTACCTACTTTTTTCTTCAAATCAAACATAACCTAAGGGTGCATTTGGCAGGGCTTCTTGCCTTTACACGCTTCTAAAAAGTGCTTAAAGTCGGTTCGGCAAGGTACTTCTTTGAAGTGCGTTTTCAAATGAAAAAGACACTCATTTAGTATTGCCCAGTTCAAAATGGGCTAATAGAAAGAACATTTCAATCAATTCATACTCATTGTATGAATAAAAAAAATATATATGAATCAAACCTGGTTCGTTGCAAAAACCAATGTGGAGCATTTAATTCAAACAACAATAAAAGAAAAAAAAAAAAAAGTGGCGAGGAGTGGTAGGTATCAATGTTTTTTTTTTAGGAAAAAAAAAGAAAAAATGGCTAGAAATTGAACCTGATTGTAACTCACCGTCGCTGCAAGTGGTGAGAAGTAGGACTGTTCATCAAACCAATAAAACGGACCAAATTGACCAATTCAACCTGATTTATTTGATTTTCTAATAATTTCAGTCAGTTTGAGTTCAACAATTATGCTAACCCAAGAGGTCAGGTCGATTTTGATTTGACCATTTGTAAATTGATTTTACCCGGCCATAGATACATATTAATATTTTATATTTTTTAATAATATCATTACAATTCTTTAATTTTATATTTAAATCTCTTAAACCGACCAACTAAACCAAAAACTGACCCAAACTGACACAACTTGAATAGGTTGGTTTCACCATTAGTCAATTAGTTTCAGATGACAAACTCCCCAACCCAATCAGGTTGATTTGGTTGGTCAAACAGCTTAAAACCAACCGAACCGGCAAAATGGAAAGGAAAAGGAAGAATATGAGGCAAGGGTTTTAAAGTCAATAAAAGTTTTAGCGAAGGGCATCGTAGGGAGTAAGAAGAGTTTAAATAGGCAAAACCGCAAAACCAAGATGAGAAATAAGCACTTGTTAAAAACGCAAGAAGCCAAAAGCCGCCTATCAATTCCTTTTTCTAATAGCTTTTTTGATGGGGAAAAAACACTTTTGTTACTTTTGACCAAACGATTTTTGGAGTTGCCTTCACTGAATCCGAATGCATTGGTCTATCCCTTGTGATAGCTGTTGTTTTCGCTTTTCTGTTTTAATTTAAAGTAGATGAAAATAACAAAAGAATGCCTTTTTATTTTTGCCACAACTTACCAAGCACATTATTGGTCACAACACAAGATGAAGCGGCAACCACATTAATCCTTTCTTGGAAGCCCCTCAGACCTTACCGCCTTAGCAAGGCATGGCGCTCATCCCTTGCATGCCACTATGTCAAACCGAAGCATAAGAATACTTATTCATTTATGGCATTTTTTTCCTGGCATCCAAGCATAAGAAGCCCAAGAATCGAAAAAAAAAGCATCACCATCTCATTATGAACTTATATAGAGTGCAAAATCATATATTTTGTATGCATTTGCATTGTACTATTCTTTTCAAATTGAGCCTAAATAACTAATGCCTAAATCTGGATTAATGTCCTGATAATCAAACCAAATCCAAAATCGTCATGCAGCCTACTTCATTTTAGGAAGCAATTAATGAACCTGAAACAAAGGTGCATCTGCGACCAGAAATTTTGTATAAACTTGTATGCATAAAATTCTTCATTTTTTTTTTTGATAGGACGGGAAAGGGCTACACAGAATGGGGGAAGTGGCCGGTAATTTACCAATTTTTTTACTCAAGCAATGCCACATAAGCATGTTTTATTATTTTATCATTGTCTATTTTTGCCTTAAAATGGCATTTCAATCATGTCTGAGAGTGAAAATGGCCCCTTTTAATTCTTTAGGCTGTGTTTGGTTGCAGTGCAAATTTATTTGCACTAGTACAAATGCATGGAATTCATGTCTTAATTTACTTCATTTGTATTGCAATCAAACAAAATAAATTAAAATTTGAAACAAAAATAGGTCAACATTTACATTCAAATCATTTGCACTGCCATGGTTTTGCATCAGTGCAAATTTATTTGCATTGCAACCAAACACGGCGTTAGGGTGGCTTTTTTTTTTTTTTTGCAGAGTTTAGAGTTGTCAAAGCTAAAATTCCAAAAATTAGCTTAGTGACCTTAAGATCAAGGATTGATACTTGCCAACTACAAATCACAATATACCAGCAACAACAAATCCACAACAGTCACATGGTCATCTATACGCTGAGGAAGTCAAATACAAATATTTTTGATGTACTACCATCCAAATCCTCAACTATTAGCAATAAAAAAATGTGTACCTGTCCAGATGACCCAGCCCAAAAACCTACAAGATATATGGTACATGCACTTGGAGAGGATATCCTCAAAAAATGCAAAAAATATCAGCTGTTTTCAAGCTTCTTTCCTTGTTATCCTGTCAATAAGTATCGGCAATGGTTAGAAGCAGCCTGATGGTTTGACAATCAGGAGATAATTCTACCAGGTCCCAAGGGATAAAACTAATCACTTGTCTTCACATCTAGTAAATTTTATTTGTATTATAATTTCCATCTATTCTTCTGATTTCTGAAATGTTGCCAAATTGATTGTGTTCAATGGCAATGCCACTGCCAGGCTTTATGAAACAACAGTGTGTAAGCAACCTGCACAATGTAGGCGGGATTTCTTTAACATCATGTGAAGGATGAAGACATTTTTTGTATCCAAGTCTTCCACAAGAATATGGACGGACCCTTTCCAACTTGGCAAGCTAGCATCCTCTAGGAACTAACATCATCTTCAGTGTAAGATATTATGATAATTTATTGACTTGTTCAAGGCTTATATCAAGGTCATCAGTGGCTCCATTCTAAACTATTCTGCACAAGGAATGAGTCCAGAATTTCTCACCTGAAGCAGTAGATTCCCAAAGCCGTGGTGATTTCATGAATGACTGATGTAGCAAAATGCAAGTATAGCGCCACTGTTTTCAGGGGAGAAAAAAATACAGAATATAAGAATAAGATAACCAGAGCCATAAATAGCAAATTAGAAAGGTGCCAGCCAGCTTTCTGTTAAAGTCTACTGCTGGTCATATTTGAGAGCCGGGGTTGAATTCCACCTTAACCAGGGTTTAGGGGTAGGAATGGCAATTTTTCCTGTTTCCCTGATTGCCACGGGGATCCACCACGAGTGGGGCAGGGATGGGGATGATTTTCTTCCACGGGGATAAGGATCGAGAAATTTTAATCCCCATAGTGGGGACGGGGTGGGGATGGGGAGAGCACTCCCTGCCCCACAGGGTCCCCAATCCCCAACCCGTGGGGATCCCCGCTATATATATAACTTCAAACCGTAGATATTTAGGTTTTTAATAGATGGATTTAAGGCCTAGAGGCCCAAAACTTGGGATTTTTTTGTTGAGTAATTTGTATTTTCTCTTATGAATTAATTAATGAATTTGTGTTAATATAATGTCTCAATATACTTGGATCTATTTTGATTGGATTGTAAACTGTAACTATTTTATTTATTTTTTATTTTTTTTGGAATTAAACAGAAATAAAAAATAAAGTGGGGATCCCCATGGGGATAGAGATGCGGAAATCACTGTCACCATTGCTGGGGACGGGGACAGGGATGGGGATGTTTTTATTTATTTATTTTTGCAAGGGCCATTCCTAGTTTAGGGCTTGGGCCTTGAGGTTGGAATTACCCCCCCCCCCCCCGGGTAGTGTAGTCCATTTGCCTAGCGAAAAGAAGATACATATGTTCTTACCTAAGGATGGAAAGTAAACATTTACTGATTTTCTTCTTACCAGAAAAGAAAAAAATGAGCCAAGAGAAAGAAGACTGAATTACCAGTAGTCAGATGGATCAAGCATGGGATTTGGTTTTCTGAAAAAATACAGGCCCAACACTTGCTATCATGAACCATAAATAACAAATAATTCATTTACCTGTGAATCCACAATATCCAAGAAGAACTAAGCTCTCATCAACTAAAGAAACTCTGACACCAAAGAAACACAGGAAGAGGTTGTAAGATGAAAATATGCTCCTATAATAGTTCTAGTATCATGATCAACATTGAAAGTCACAGTGGAGTAAAATTATCACATACCCATCATTGAGCCTTGCTGTAAGAGCATTTGCAACAGCAAATGGAAGATATAAAAGTGACTGTTCAAAATATAAGAGAATTTAGCACTCTGGATGGCTGTCACAAATATATTGCCATATTTTGGAAAATGTAAAAAAAACGTCCAAGACTTGAAGAAATTTTTAAGAGAAATAGAAATACAAAAAGGGAAAAGTGAAGTCCATGAGGGAGAGTGAAGAGGATGTCACCTATAAAAACTACAGTAGCAGTGGATTAGGTGGAAAGACATTTCAGGGTTGTACAACTGGCACATACTGTTGTTTCATCAAATATAAAAAGAAAAAACTAGTTCATAATATTAAAACCTGAGGAAGTTGTATGGGATAAGACCATTACGATTTATGGAACAGAAAATTGACTAATTAAGAAGCAAGATATCCATGGATGAGTGTAATCAAGACAAGGATGTTCAAACAGATGAATGGTGTGGATAAAAGAAATTAAAAAGGAAAAATAAAAACTATTAAAGACTTTTTCAGAAAGATGGGAGGAATGAAGAACAGATGAAAATCGTTTATCTGCATCAAATGAAGAACAGATGAATTTCCCAGAAAAAGGTGATTTATTGCAAGTTGTATGCCATAAAATAGTAGGGAATACCAAAGAGCTGGGGCTTGGATAGTAAGTAATGATTTGATTAGTCATGCTTTAATATAGAACATGGAACCTTGGAGAGGAATAGTGGAACAAATTCCATGCTGCAAATCCCCCTTAGGATGTCAGAGGGAATAACGCAGATTGTGATGATGGATTCTAAAAATAGATTCCTCAATAACCAGAAAGAGGGAGGGATGGGAGAAAATCAAGCCATTTTCCAGAAAAAATCCTCTACAGCTGTTTTCAGATTTCTGGGTGGATGACTTTTATAGGAAGTGGCTAACTCATCATCTTTAAAGTCCCAGATTAGTATATCTTGGACACCACTGACTGAGGGGTACATAAAACTGAACATTGATGGCAGTAGTAGGGCGAATCTAGGCCACTCAGGTGTAGGTTTGTTCAGAAATGAGCTAGGCCAGGTGGTGGAGATTTTCTAAAGTCCGATTGGCATTGGGGGTTAATGGAGGCTGAAGTAATTGGTAGCTTAGAAGAGGTAATCAAAGCAAAGGAGTTAGACGTGCATAAGCTGGCTGATTATAGAAGGGGATTTTCAACTGGTGGTTAAATGGCTGCAAAAACAAAGGCCGAAGTAATGGTAACTGTGGAAGGAGTAATCAAAGCAAAGGAGTTAGATGTGCATAAGCTGATAATAGAAGGGGATTCTCAACTGGTGGTTAAATGACTGCAAAATAAAGGGGGTGATTTTTGGATGTATAGAAATGAGTTAAAGAAGATTAAATGGATAACTAGGGGTATGGATGTATAATTCAATGAATCCAAAGAATGGCAGACAGCATGGCTGATGCTTTGGCAAAACAAGGGTTGGGAGAAATCAAATGTTTGGGTTTAATTGTAATATTTTGAATTTGGAGATGAGCTGTTTTATCTCTAATTGTACTTGTACACTTTTTCTCATCTTTAATTAATGAAAGTTACAGTTATTGATTAAAAAAAGAACAAAAATAAATACAAAATAAAATAGAAGGCTAGTACACAACATTTTCTAAAATAACAGACCTAAAGAAACATAGGTCCTGATACTCTATGAAGTTCCCTATAGGGCTTCTCTGTGTCATCACGAGTCATGAGAAGCCGCTAATTCACCCAAACTCATCAGATGAAAGGTGCACAAGCAGGCAACTAACAGAATGTTCCTATAAAAAAAATAAAATAGAGGGATATTTAATTAAAAAAAACTGAAATCCTAACCCACAAAAGTTACCCCACCTTTCTTTGTTTCCTTCCACAGTTTCCCACACCCCCTTCAGGCCTTCATCCTTTCTGATCTTAACCAATCACAGGTGGAGGTAATAGATTCAAAAAAAAAAAAATCACAGGTGGAGATAATAGAAACAAGATGATGGCAATCAATGCAAAGCAGTGAGGCCATTGGCAAAGTGGTTTAGTTTAAAATTTTCCCTTTCAAAATTTTCACGTGTTCAAGATTGTACACTTGCCTTTGGTCCCAGGAGCTTGAGCAACATGGCCCTCTCTCATATTGGAGGCAGACAAGTGCCTTAGGCAACAAAATAGAGGATCTAGAGTCCAAAAACACAACCCATGAGATGGGATAGAATTCTACTAAGGATTTTGGAAGTAAATCAGTCAGAAAAATGCAACATACCATGCACATTCCAGTTTTCAAGCCCTTGGGTTCATCACATAAGTGAGAGAGGATCATCCTTCCCTGCCAACACATAATGTTTTTTTTTCTTAGATGATCGTCTAATTTAACTAAAAGAAGACAATAAGATGTTATTAATTTGTACTGCACCAACAAGCATAGCCATATGCAAACTATAGAGATAAATAATAGATAAAGAAATTTGTAGTGCTTTACATGGAAGAGGTAATACTATAGACACGGAATATTTCACAATGCTTGAAGAAAAGGAACATCAGGAAGAAGGAGAGTATCGGGAACTAGTTCAAGTTGTCAACAACCCTGTTCAGACAATTGGTGAGTTCTGACCTCTGAGAACAATAGCTCTGACATCATCTCATAAAGGACTAAATGAACCTATGAGGTGTAGACAGTTGATCATACATAACCACAACTACATAAAGCAAGCTGAAAACTACACCAAACCAAGAAACTCAATTTAAGCTGTCCATTGGCGTTATATAAATCAACCTGAAAATTACACCAAGACACCCTTCTGGTGCTGCCTGGCTTGAATATGTGACATTTTCATTTTCTTTGTGTTTTTTGGGGGCCGGGGGTGATTAATAACAGTTCTTAAGATTTCATCGATAAAAGGGTCTCACTTCCCATGAATACATAAGTGAGAAATAGTACAACACATCTCAAGGTTGACTCTCTTTTTTATATTTTCACTTTGTTATAAATCTATCCTTAGACCTGGAGCCCCCCAAACCAGTTCAGAATCTTCAGATCTTGTGTTTCCTCTTGCTGAAGGATCAGCTAGGCTATTGGCTAGCCTTGGGGTCCAGTTGAACAAGTAGTTCATGCTTGATACTAAAGCCTGGGCTTCTAGTATCATACTTATAAGAGACCATGGACCTGAAGCTATAGAAATGAACCAGGAATTTTCCACTTGATAGTTACCTTCTACAACCAGGTTGCTGTAATTGGAAGGGTGAAATAGCCTCAAAGAATCTCCTCCTGTTGGCCCCAAGTAGCTTAATAATATCAATATGTAACCAATTCTATTTCTTATTTCTCCACCTATACCTGCTAAACCTGATTACCTTAGCAATACCCATCAAAATTCAGTTGTGTATCCCACTTCAAGGGTATCCAATGGTGAGGAGTATGTTGGCTTCTTGGAGCATAACTAGCTATTTTGAACCATCCTCTTAGATGGGAACTCCCTTGAAATCCTCCATAGTTAAAACCCAACAGACCACCCTAGTCTTTATGAGGTCTATTATATATTCCACTTGTCCTTACTCCTAAAAGTTCTAGAATTCCTTTCACACAACACAAGCACTCATAAGAAATTTCAGACATTGACAATCCTAATAGGCCCTACAGTGCAAGATCTGATGTGTTACCCAGTCAAGATGAACCAGCCCATGTTAGTGTGAAATTAGAGATAGGAAAAACGTTTAGAAACCCTTGGAACTCAAGCCTGAATAGTCTATATCTCTACTCATAATACAAAGCCAACCACAACACACCACGTCAACTGATTCAATTCTGCATTGCAAGATAAACCATTTCAGAGTCCTTTGAACTCAAACCTGCAAGGATTATATATGCATACTATACCATGAATATCTTACCATGAGAAATCCAAATGCAAGTCCAGTTCCCACTATAACTAGATGTGGATAGTTTCCCATGATATCAGAGGGAGACAAATAATCCCTGCAACAATAGGTTTTTCATTAATAGAGATATATCTCTTGGAAGTGAAGCTAGAAGGGAAAGAAAAGGAGGTAGCATAGATTAAGAAAAATTAGAATCATACCAGGCTAGAACTCCTCCTAGAAGGGCAGCAAAAGGGTAAAGCTGGCAAGTGGCAAGAAACAGAAATTTATTAGGCAACCAGGAAACCAATGGTCATATTTCTCAAAGTAACAGTATTACCATTGCTAATGCCAATAACATGCTTCCTTTTTTTGCTTGAACAACCTTATAAACATTGTAGACACTGCACAAAGGCATTATAACAAATGAGGTAAGTGCCCAACAACCTCTGCCAAACAACATATATGGAGTAATGAGATTGAAATACAAAAGTGCCATAACAGCCACTGTTCAGAGACAATGTTTGCATAATTCAAGAATAAATAACCTAATATCTATTTATCATTTCACAAAGGATATTCAGATATATCTGATCCACACTGGACATGAATCATAATCCATAACCATAAAAATTTCTTGTGTAAAATATGGCAATTCAGTGGAATTAAAAAACCAGGTATCACAAAGTAAAGAAAATTAGCTAGTCCATCAGGTATAAACATATATAACAAAGCTAGAAAATATATACCAAAGATAAG
This sequence comes from Nelumbo lutea, assembly GCF_056320005.1. Lineage (NCBI taxonomy): Eukaryota > Viridiplantae > Streptophyta > Magnoliopsida > Proteales > Nelumbonaceae > Nelumbo > Nelumbo lutea. Next base: position 20,667,489 of record NC_142686.1, on the reverse strand, counting down.
AAGAGAAAAATAGATAACAAACAAACAACCAATTGGTACTTACTTGAATACAACTGTTGGTATAACACCAAAAGCCGTCATTAGAAATAACACAACTCTGTATGTTGGAATTTCTGATATTCAAGGACAATGGGAAAATGAAATGTCAAATTTTTAAACGAAATGGCAGCACGGAAAGAGCACAATTCACAGATTGTATGAAGAAATAACATGAAGATTAACTGGGAAACAAATGGTAATGACAAAATAAGAAACATATTTGAGGGAAGATTGAGACATAAAAACAAAAGGATGTATCATCCAATATTTCAAAAGATCTAGGAATAATGTGGGCCACCCATAAAAAAAGTCAGAACCAATGGTCCAGATCATTTGAATGAGGTTTGGATTAATGCTTGGTAACTAATGGTGGCTTAATTGAAAGCACCACAAATTCCAATGAATAGCACAATATATCAGATAAAAGTTCTAATTCCAACCAACATAGAAACATTTTTGACATTGTGTTTCAAGCTTGTCTTTTAGTAGCTTCTAGAGCTTCAATTAACATAAACTTTAGAATTCCTTCTAGTAGAATCAAACTCATATTTGAAGTTTTGAACATTTCAGAAGCCTTCTGATAGAAAAGTCAGTAAAAAATACTCCCTATTGATGCAAATATAGAAGATCCAAAGGCAACCAAGAACCAGAAGTCACCGCTAGCACACATGATAATTGAAAGATGTTTACCACTCAATATCATCAGTATTTTGAAAAATGCACCCTAGATTCTACGGAGCAAAATAATATAGTAATAGTAGAAGAAAATATGATCAAGATGATAGATCATATTATAAATGCAAATGACCAGTCAAATATTGCCAAGAGAAAGCCATAGGCAAAATCCTATATGGATTTATTATGCTGGATTTCATCCCTCTGGCATATGCATATAGAGAGAAAATTCCTGGGGGGAAAATTCCAAGGCAGTTTTATGTAATTTATGGATGTTATCGTTAAAAAGAAACTGCTAAATTGAATATTATTTACCATAAACAAGCGGTATCCAACTCAAAAATGGCATAGACTTCCCGAAGTGTTGAACCCACCACTCAGCACCTGAAAGAAGTGAATGAAAAGACTAGAATCATATCAATACTGAAAAAAATGAATTGCACACTAAAGTAAAGTATCACTGAAATAGATTCTAAAATTATATCAGAAATGTGTGTTAGCTTGAAATTGAAAGCTAGGGGACATACCAACAATAGCTGTAAAAAAATGGCACACATAAATCAGCAAGAGGCCTTCTGTAGGACCATTTATTGCTGGAAGAATAAGTGTATTTGTGAAAAAGCTGAATCCAAAAAAGAAATAGTAACTTCAGAAACATATCCCTGAATAATACAACTTTGACGAGACTGCCACCATAAAGATTTTATTTCAAAGATGAAAATGAAGTGCAACATGAATGGACTATTAATAGAAATAGAAATAGTGCATGTGCAAATAAAAGAATCTGTGCTTAAGTATATTTGGATATACTTGATCACTGCTGCATGTAGCTCAACACTACCTTTCTTTGGTCTCAAAAGATGCCTCTTAGCTGCATGTTTGCAACTAATAAAGATTATTTCTATCTAAATCTATTGTCTTTTTTTTTTTAAAGGTAAGGTAATTTATTCAATCAAAGAGACATTACAATAGAGCCCAGGCCATTAAAGGCTGCCGAGGACCACCTCAGATTACAATCTCATCCAAGACTGAGAACAAAACAACAACTGCAAATTCTGATTTTTAAAATCCTCCGTTGCCGACACCCAAGACAATAACTTTCCCACTGCTTTCTGCACTATTTCATCTGGACTTTTAGTTTTGCCATGGAAAATTCTGTTATTTCTCTCAGTCCAAATAGCCCAAAGTACAGCTGCCGGAATGGTGTTCCAAACCAAATTTCCTTTCTTGCTGAGACCATCAATTTTCCAACAGTTCAGCAGCTCCTTCACTGAATTTGGCATTACCCAACTAACTTCCAAGGCCTTAAGGAAATGACCCCAGACATAAGAAATTGGGCAATGGATACACAGGTGCTCGGTAGATTCTGCAGGAGCTCAACACAAGCCACACGAAATATCCAGAATCTGAATGCCACGTCTCCCCAGATTAACACTGGTCAGACACTTGTCAAGAACCATTGTCCAAACCAGAAAATTTATTTGAGGGACTAGTTGAATTCCAAATCTGTCTGGCTGGAAAGTTCACTTAACCTGGACTGACCAACTTAAGAAACATAGATTTAACAGAAAAATAGCCATCAGCTTTCCATTTCCAGCTCCACTCGTCCTCCAGATTTAAATCAATCATCTGATTTTGAAGTAAACCCAGCAGAGCCGCATACTCTTCAACCTCCCAATCAAAGAGACTCCTCCTACAAAGCAGATTCCAAATAATGGAATTACCTGATACATTAAAGTTCTCAGCTATAGAGGATTCCTGATTTACAGAGATTTGATACAGAAGAGGGAAAGCTTCTTTCAAACACACTTCTGAGCACCAAGAGTCCTTCCAAAATTTAATTCTCTCCCCATTTCCCACCTTAAATCTAATCCCTTCCCCAAATATAGGAAGGACCTTCAAAATACCTGCCCAAATGGACCTTGCCCCCCTTGAAAGAGGGCACTTGGATCTCCAATCACCCCATTCCACTCCATATTTTTCGGCAATAAGATTTCTCCACCATGCATTTCTTTTATTAGCAAACCTCCATAACCATTTACTAAAAATGGCAGAATTAAATTTCTTCAAATTCCTTATTCCCAGCCCACCATCTTCCTTTGGGAGACACACTTGCTCCCAATTTACAACGTGGGTCTTCTTTTCCTCCTCCCATCCCCTCCATAAGAAGTTCCTCTGGATTTGCTCCAATCTATTTGCTATTTTGACTGGAATGGGGAATAGGGAGAGGAAATAAGTAGGAAGATTAGAGAGAGTACTCTTAATCAGAATCACTCTACCCCCAAAAGAAAGTTATTTAGCTTTCCAAAAAGCCAATTTCCTCTCCATTCTCTCAATAACTGGAACCCAAGTCTCAGAGGAAGAGCATTTAGCCCCAAGAGGAAGCCCCAAATACTTGACTGGGAGATAGGCAATTTGGCAAGCCATCACTTTTGCACATTCTTCTAAGTTTGTAACAAGACCCACAGGGATGATCTGACTCTTATTCAAGTTAACCTTGAGTCCAGACACCACTTCAAACCAACTCAGAATTCCAAGCACCAACTCCAACTGACTTGGGGAAGCATCAACAAAGCATAAGTTATCATCTGCAAACTGGAGGACATTAACTTTTTCCTTTCCTGGAGAGGTTGCAAAGCCATCCCAAAGCCCATTCTCTGCAGCCTTCTTGCAAAAAAGAGTTGGGATTTCCATGATACCAAAAAATCCCATTGATTGGCCATTAATTAGGATAGAAAATTTTGGGGTCTTAACACATACTCTGATCCAGTTTCTCCATTTCTGCCCAAAATTCATCTTCCCAACACCAAGTCCAGACATTGCCAGTTAACATGGTCATAAGCTTTCTCAATATCAAGTTTACAAATGACACCCGGAGTTCCCTCTCTTCTTCTAGATTCTAGCAGTTCATTGGCAATGCAAATTGAATCTACCATCTGTCTGCCCGGAACAAATGCACTTTGGTTGCAAGAAATAACACTGCCTAACACACCTTTCATTCTTTCTGCCAAGACTTTAGCCAAGATTATGTAAAAACTGTGCAGGAGACTGATGGGTCTGAAATCCTTAATATTTACAGCCCCCTCAATCTTTGGGATGAGAGTGATAGATGCAGCATTCAAACTTCTTTGCAGTGTTGCATTTGAATGAAACACCTGGAACACCATCAACAGGTCTTTCTTCACAATATCCCAGCATTTTAAATAAAAAAGGTTTGAAAGCCCATCCAGACCAGGCGATTTATCACATTCTAACTTCTTGATTGCTTCCTTTATTTCCTCTTCTGTAAAGAGTCTCTCAATCCAGAATTTCTGCTCTTCATTCAATTGCTTGAAAGGAAGCTCAGAGGGAAATGGCCTATGGGCCCACCTCTCTTTATAAAGATTTTTATAGAAAGAGGTGGCTACTGATTTAATCTTAGAACATGATTCTCCACTCCTATCCTCCCACACCAGCTTGCTGATTGAAGAGACCCTTACACGGGCATTTGCCACTTTGTGGAAAAACTTCGTATTTTTATCACCCTCCTTTAGCCAAGTGGTTCTGGCTCTTTGTCTCCACTTCATCTCTTCCTCTACAGCCATCTTATCATATTTGATTTTTGCAATAGACCTTTTTAATCTCAATTCTTCAGTCAAGGGACCCACCTCTTCAGCTCTATCAATCTCAACAATGGTGCTCAATAAGGCCTTCTTTTCAATACCCAATTTCATTTTATTCTCCATACTCCAAATTTTTAATTTTCCCTTAATGGCATTTAATTTTTTTGCCAAAATAAATGAACTAGAACCCTCCACCTGAAATTCATTCCACACAGATATGATCAAGGGGATAGGCTTATCCTCCTCAAACCATGCATTTTCAAATTTAAATGGAGTACTGATTGTCTCACGATGACAACAAACAAGCTGAATAGGGCTGTGGTCAGAAACCGGTCTAGGAAGTATGATCTGCCTAAAATCAGGAAAGAAACCATCCCAATTTGAGGAGACCAAATATCTGTCCAGCCTCACCATTGTCGGGTTTGCTTGATTATTAGTCCAGGTAAATCTGTTATCCTGAATTGGAACATCCATTAGCTCCATATTGTTGATAAAGCCAGCAAACAAATTCATCGACCCAGTTCTTCTACCCCTTGTAATTTTCTCTTCCACCGATAATAGTTGCATTAAAGTCACTGCCGATGACCCAAGGATGATTCTGAGACTCTCATACCTGATAACTCCTCCCAGAAAGCCACCCTAAGATTTGACACTGTTGGTCCATAAACATTTGTAACTTGAATAATTTTTCCGTCCTGTAACTTTAAACTTAAAGATATTGAGAAATTTCCAATTCTGCTGGAAACAAGGCTACAAAATGCAGGATCCCAAAGACTCAGAATACCTCCGGCACTCCCAGAAGCAGCCAAAGCCTTCCACCTAACCTGACCTTCCCCCCAAATACACTGAACAACAGCAGCATCAAGATTCTCCAATTTTGTTTCTTGGAGCAAGGAATCACACATCACCACCCTTCTCCTTCCCGCCTCCAAACCTCTAACGTTCCAAGATAAGATTTTAACTCCATAAAAACTTGTCTGAAAACAGATACCCCCCACCTCAAAACTTCTTAGACCCCCTTGCTGCCCCTTCACTTCTCCCTGCCTTATCGTTCAATCCCCACGTAAGTCTCATCATTTCTCTGTTTCTCTTTGTAATGGTACCTCCTTTTCTTTCCGCCATTTTTCCACTCTCCGTAGGCACTCTTTGTTCAACCCTTTCCAAATACTTGACAGTTTCAGCTTCCATCCCCTCCATCGAAATTCCTAGGAAATTTCCCAACCTCAAAAGCTTCTACGTCATCCATGAGGAAGAATTATTAGCAATAGTGTTGTACTTACCTTCGTCGTCTTCCAACAAATTTGATTTGTCCTTGTTTCCCTTCAGGAGAACTTCTTAACTTCTCTTCTTCAACTCAGGACTTCTCTCACTTCTCTCTGGCTCTTTAAGCTGGTTAAGACAGTTTCCCTCATTTCACTTTGCATCTCTGACACCATCACTGTGATAGGAGTCACCACCAGCGGATTATCTTCCACAGGAACCAGAGGAAGAACTTGGATTTTTCGCCGCCTAGGATCAGTCACCGACGAACTCTTCGAACAGAAAGACGCTTTTGGAGAGACGAAGCAGCCTGAACCTCACCTCTGATCTCCAAGTCCTCAGACAGAGAAATCGGTTCAGTTGGAGACTCGAAACTGGGCTTCTTCGGCTGTTTGGAAGTATGGCTAACCCAGGTCGGCTCCAGACGAACTGGCTATCGAAGAACTGTCTTCCAGTGAGCCACCGAGGTTCACTAGTTGACTTTTTTAAGTCATTTCTCCTGAACACCTGTCTGGATCGGATAGTCGGGTTATTTGGGCATGAGTGACCCAGATCCGGGTCCTGGATCTGTATCCGGGACACCTCACTTTCACGGAACCCAAGCTCAGACCCTTGTCGAGCCTCCCGCCCCTTGTTCAGCGTGTTCTCCACCATAGGTGCCACGTGCATCTCTTTAATGCATTGTTTAATGAGGATTTTTAAATCCTCAACCATCGAGTCTCCCCCACTCCTTCCCATCTTTAATTTCTGCGCACAGTGCTTGAAGCTATCCTTCAAAGGAAGATCCAAACCCTCCAATGGAATTAAGAGTGGACGGTCCAGATTTGCAACACAGGTTTCTTCTTCCCCTCCACCAGTCTCTGGCGACCTCATCGGCGACAATTTATAAGCCTGAATACCTCTCAGGGAATCTAGAGGCATCAAACTCTCCCCCACATCTTCTAAAACCACCGTCTTTGAAATCTCCGAACCCATCCTCTTAGTCTGAACCTGTTTGTTCATATGACTGCCTATCTTCCATCTTCGAACTGACAACAGAGTTTGAGGCCAAATCAGACTGAGAAGAGAGGCTCCCCAGCTACAATCTCGATCTTCTCAGGGATGTGATCTTTTTTTCTCACCTTCATTCGAATCCACTCACAGGTAGACAGCTCCTCAGGAGAATCATCAGTTTCAAAGAAACCACCACATGCATCCCCTATTGTTTTGATCACACTCGGACACCAGAGAATCAAAGGAAGACCAAACACCCTAACCCAGATAGAATCCGATCGATCAATATCCTCACTCAATTCCGGATAGAAGCAACCTGCACTTGCTCCCCACCAATCCAGAAAAAGGTAATTTCTCCCCATTTTCCATGGACCATTGTCAAGGATCCATGCTGCCTCTGATTTCGAAGGAAGGTTGAAAAGGAAAAGGTCATCTGCCAGCTTTTTTTACTCTCACTCCCCCCCCCCCCCTCCCTTCCAAGATCTACTCGCCCAGTTTTCCACTTCTCGAACCCCTACCCTCCACCTGAATCTTCCCACCAAGCAATCACAAAGGAACCTTCTTCTTGCCTCAACACCTTGGACCTCAGTCAATACCACCTGCTTTTTTCCTCCACCTTTTTGAGTTCTGAATGCCCAAAATCAGGCCATGCACCAGCCAACACCGCTTTACTGTAGGAAAAGTTTGATCTTGCTTTTGCACCCTTCTTTGCTCTCCCGTACCAGTTTCCTGCTTCCCATCTCCTCCCACCGCCCTGAACTCTCCGAGATCTTTGTGAAACATCTTCACTTCAGCATCTGAGAAGATTTACTGTGAAACATTTCTTTCCCAAAAACAGCACAAGGCTTGCTGATACATAAGATTTTTTGGTTTGAAAAGCTTAGATGATGATGTTCTAATCTTAATCATCCTAACAACAAAATGAGTTTGAATTGGAAAGATTTCATCCACATAAAACCTTAACATTCCCCACCTGCCAAAATACCACTGTAAAGAAAGTAAGATAAAACAAAACAAAATAGTTTACTGATTTAGAAAATGTCTTAATCAGTAAAATATGAATCAAATAAGTTTAGGGGGTTCATACCCCCTCAGAGAGACAAATAGACAGTCATAGGAATTAACTCCAGGATTTACATCACTTTTAGTCCCATGTTTTAGGAACAATATTTAAAAAATACAAATGATGCACAGTTACAAGGTGAGGATGTAAATGAGCTTCCCTAACTCAGCCTGCATGACCTTGTTTCCAGACTCATGAGCCAAGTCTGGGATTCAAGTTAAAGTTTGTCAAGCTAATTGAGCATAAAGCAAACTATTAAGCAAGAGTTGTCTTGGCTAATTAAAAGCTAGGCTTGTTTATATATAGTACTAAACTGGCAGCATTATTTATATAATAACCACTAAACACTAAACATGTTACTTGAGCAAAGACCTATTCATTTACATGCAGTTGCAAAGTGGTAATCTTATTTACATATGGCAGTAATACTGTATTGAATATGTTAAATAGGGGAGAGATGAGACATGATAGAAGTCCTAGAAACTTCTCATAAATTGATCCACATGCTACCTCTAACTTGTAGAACAATTACGATTTTCCACCTGTGAATCTGACTGTAAAATAAATTCCAAAACCCCTTTTATTTTTTATAGTTTACTTAACCCCAAAAATTGCAATGAACCAAACCTTAGTTTTGCTTCCATCTCTCATCATCACCGCCCTTACTAACAGTACAACAACCACCACCACTAAATCAATTTATGCAAACAATAGATCACTTATTCCTATTGCATCCAAATTAAAATATCAGGTCCTTGTGCATTATTTGGATGGTTGACTGTGGATGTCAAAACCATAAGGTCCATGTGTTGTTCATAGATATCTGTATTAATGAAATAATATGCATCTATGTGCTGCCAAAGTGTTCAGTAATAGAATCAATTCAGAAACAATGACCATAGTGATATGGGTGAGGTCTCTTTTACCGGTGACAATGACAATAGTGTTCACTAATAGAATCAAGCCAGAAATAAAATATGCCTTCTTTCCTAATGTAGAGAGGAAGAACCACAAACAGTATATATATATATATATATATATATATATGTTAGTGTAGGGGTATTTCTGTCCTTATACCCAGATTAAGGTTGTTGATCTGTAATGTTGTGTTAGAACCAGTGCTCCTTCCTTAAATAAGGGCACATATGTCTTTTCAATTATTTTAATAATAAAAAGCATTGTCTGGCCAAATGTGGGTAACCTCCTTGAGACTTCCAATTTGAACCAGACTTTCTCCTTTTCTCTTTCTCTCTTTCTTCCACCTTTCTACCTCTTTCTACATAACCGATCTCAGACAAATAGAACTCCAAGGCAGGCTGAATCATAACATGGTATCAGAACAACTTGAATCTGCCTAGATTTCTATTTTCTGTGCACCCTATCTAGGGTTTCTCTTGATTTTTCTGCATTCAACTGAAGATAAGGGAAAGAGCTGAAAAGGAGTGATCGCCCTCTTCCCTTGGAGGTTTCTATGTCTCCAGTCGGATCTTGTGTGGTCGGTTGTTGTGGTTTCTAAGATCGCCCTCCCCTAATCGATGAAGAATAGAGGGCCGATCTGTGTGATGCAGTGGCTGTCTTGTGTGGACTGATTTCCTGCTCGTGTGGTTGTTCCTTCAGTGATAAGGTAAGAGGTTTCTGTGCATGATATCTGTTATGGATCAAATAGGAAATGTCTTTTAGATCATATGCTGTGGTTTCAGACAATAGCGTGCTAGGGTTTATGCTGTTTTTGTGTATTTCGAAGGAAGAGTTGTGATCATATAGTGGTGAGATTTCAGGTAGCCATAGGAGTAGGGTTTGTGGTGTAAAGAGCACACTTTTCAGCAACAACAAGTGCTGAAATCAGTGTGACGAGTGTGATTTAGTCGTGTGCAGTGTGCAGAATTCAATGGTAATAGAATTCAGCAGGTGTGTAGAATCGGTGATAACAGAATGGGAGATAACAGTGATTGTAAACCTAATGTGATGGTGCCTACATACTACCTGAATGTTCAGATGACCTCCATTAAACTAAATGGAAAGAATTACGTGCCTTGGGCTCCATCGAAGTCTTTTTGAAGGCAAAGAAGAAGGTAAAACACATAAAAGAGTAGAAACCCTCCACTGACTCTCATGAGTATGAAGACTGGGAGCAAGAGGATGCTCAGATCATCACATGGTTGTGGAATAGTATGGAACCCAGGATTAGTGTAAACTTCAAGTTTCTTGACACTGCCAAAGATGTGTGGGACAATGCGAAGAAATTGTATTCGGGACAGGACAATACAACCAGAGTGTATCAATTGTATCAGGAGTACTTTAATCTGCAACAGGGCAATCAGAGTCTTGAGGAGTACTATGCCAGCATGAGAAACATACGTAATGAGTTGAATGTCTATCACCCTCACTTCTGATGTCAAGATTCAGCAACAACAGAGAGAACATCTTGATGTGACTAGATTTTTGGTGGGACTGAAGTCTGAATATGAACCAGTACGGGCTCAGATATTTGGAGGATCAACTCTCTCATCTTTAGAAGAGGTATTTGCTCGACTCCGGAGGATTTCTATCGGATCTACTGAGAACTCTAATATCTTCGATAGATCTGCTTTTGCTGTATCGAGAGGCCGTGGTGCTAGAAGTGGAGCTCAGGGAGCTCAGTCTGGTCGTGGTGGTAGTAGTGGTCCTCTGTATGGCCGAAGTGGCAATGGTGGGCCTACTTATAATCGTGGTGGTGGTCGTATTGGGGGCAGAGATTCAAGGGAAGCCCGTGGTAGAGGGCGTGGCTTAGGCCCGAGGAAGTGCACTCATTGTGGTATGGATGGACATACCATTAACTATTGTTATGATCTACATGGTCCACCCTCAACCTGGGCCAATCATGCCGCGACTAGCGACTCCAGTTCCAGTTTTAGATAGGAGAATCATTCATCTGATCAGATACCTCCTACATCCACAGATGGTCTCGTGAAGGAGATGGTGAGTGTTTCCCGTGATGAATATGAGAGGTTTATCCAATCACAGCAGAACATGGCGACTTTCGCTCACTCAGGTATGGCTTGTCTGGCATCCACACCCAATCCCTGGATCATTGACTCTGGAGCCTCCGATCACATGACCGGAACTCTAGGTGTGTTTTCTTCCTTATCTCATTGCTCAAGATCACAATCTGTCACCCTTGCCAATGGTTCCACATCTTCAATTTGTGGTGTTGGTAATATTGACCTAGACCCTGTATCCCTCTCCTCAGTTTTGTATGTTCCTAAATTGCCTTTTAATCTTATGTCTGTTAGTAAGCTGACCAAATCACTTAACTGTTCCATTACCTTTTATCCTTCTATGTGTGTTTTTTAGGATCTCTCTAGTTGCTAAGATAGGGTCAGTTCGTGTTGTAATCTCTCTTGTAGCCATGTATTATTGGCCGCTATAGCAACTTGATATCAAGAATGCCTTTTTGCATGGTGACTTACTCGAGGAGGTCTACATGGAGCAACCTCCAGGGTTTGTTGCTCAGGGGGAGGATAGTAAGGTGTGCAGACTAAGGAAGGCTATATATGGGCTTAAACAATCTCCTTGAGCATGGTTTGGTAGGTTCAGTGAGGTAGTAAAGAAGTTAGGCATGAAACAGTGCAAAGTTGATCATTCTGTATTTAGTCATGACTCTCCGGTAGGAAAAATACTGTTGGTGGTGTATGTATATGATATTGTTATTACTAGGAATGATAACATGGGTATTGACAGGCTGAAGACTTATCTGCAGGATCATTTTCAGACAAAGGATTTTGGTAAACTGAAATATTTCTTGGGGATAGAGGTAGCAAGATCCAAGTATGGTATTAATTTGTGCCAGAGGAAATATGTGCTTGATTTGCTGGAAAAAACAGGCTTATTGGGTGTTAAACCAACTGAAACACCTATGGACACAAATACCAGGCTAAGCAGTGATAATGGGTGAAGTGTTTGAAAACCTTGGCATATAATGACGACTTGTGGGTAAACTGAACTACCTAACCATTACTAGACCAGACATCTCATTTGCAGTTAGTGTGGTAAGCCAATTCATGCAGAAACCTCTGATTCCTCATTGGAATGCAGTTCTGAAAATTGTGAGGTATTTAAAAGGGGCCCCGAGTCGCGGTCTGATATACAAGAGTGGCGGAAAACTTGAAATAGAAGGGTATTCTGATGCTGACTGGGCCGGTTCTATGTCTGATAGGCGGTCTACCACAGGCTATTGCACTTTCTTGGGAGGTAACTTGGTGACATGGAAAAGTAAGAAGCATACGGTCGTGACAAGAAATAGTGCAGAAACAGAATATAGGGCTATGGCGCACACTGCTTGTGAATTAGTGTGGTTAAGGAACCTTCTACAGGAAGTAGGGTACAACATCAATACTCCAATGAAGCTCTATTGTGACAATCAGGCTGCAGTTCATATTTCCTCTAATCCGGTGTTTCATGAAAGAACCAAGCACATTGATGTTGACTGTCACTTTGTGAGGGAGAAGGTGTTGAATGGAGAGCTAGACACTACATATGTTAATATAGGAAACCAGTGGGCTGACTTATTTACAAAAGGCTTGAGTCGGGGAAGAGTGGACTATATATGTAACAAGCTGGGAGTATATGATATATACTCACCAGCTTGAGGGGGAGTGTTAGCATAGGGGTATTTCTGTCCTTATACCCAGATTAAGGTTGCTGATCTGTAATGTTGTGTTAGAACTAGTGCTCCTTCCTTAATAAGGGCACATATGTCTTTTCAATTATTTTAATAATAAAAAGCATTGTCTGGCCGAATGGGGGTAACCTCCTTGAGACTTTTAGTTCGAACCAGACTTTCTCCTTTTCTCTTTCTCTCTTTCTTCCACCTTTCTACCTCTTTCTACATAACCGATCTCAAACAAATAGAACTCCAAGGCAGGCCAAATCATAACAATATATATATATATATATATATATATATATATATATATATATATATATATATATAACTGGACAGAAAACAGCCCCAAGCAGGTTGACTAAGTGAACCATATTACAACATTGCGTACCCCAATTCGGCCATTCCCCAAAAAAAGAATCCTATTAACCCAGTTCCTGGCTTGACCATATTTTAGTGAGTTGGAAAATCTTGGTTCCAACTGAATGAGATGTTCACCCTTACAGATAATGATCTTGCCTCCCTTATATGATATAATAGAGCCAAAGGAAAATCTTCTAATGATCTCATACATTCAATTACAATTGATGAGTTTCCTTCAACCTCAAATCCTTCAATTCCTTGGGAATAGGAGTAACCAATCTTTAGTCCTTGCAGCAAGGATAAAGGTTCCATTCTCATTGCTGTTTCGTCTCCAATTGGGCCAGAAAATACAGCAATTACCTCTCCAAGTGACCCCTAAGTGCACGCACCCTCAAAAGTGATTGTCCTGGAACTACTTAGAATCCATTGAAGTTGAGTTTCACTTCACCATTGTGGGTGGGGGTTCCAATCCATGTGGATATCCGATATTCAGTCAGTCATCTCCAAAGAATGGAGTCAATATGCACCGTTTATAATTCTTCTCTTGTGGATATCCAGTCAGTCATTCTTACTGTGAGTTTGTGACCAAGTCTATGACGAAATTTGGTTTGATTGTCTGTTTTTGAAAATTTTCACATTTCTCTCTTTCCATAGGCTCCACAAGATAGCTGCCATTGTTCATCTCTCTCATTTTCCCCTTGTTATTGAGGAGAGGAAAGATGCCTCAAATGGACATCTGATGCCTATTGGAGGATTCCACCTTGCACCAAAGAGAGCATTGAGTATTCCTACTCTTTATAGTGAAATAGCTGATATAGGTAATATTTTGTTGTTCAAAACTTTCACATCTACAAGATCTGGTCTAATTTTGTTGGTTTCTTCTCTACTTCTGAAATATATTTGACATAAAGATCCATCTTTCCTTCTTTTTCTCTATGTTTTTGTAATGTACACCAAAAAACACAAAAAAGAAGGCTATAGATCAGAATATATAGATTATCTTAACATGCATTACTTTTTTTTTTTTGATAATTGAAGAAGAATTTTATTAAGAAAATATGAGAATTGTTACAAGCAGCCCAATGAGAGGCATGAGGTGTGGCCTCCCTTAAAAAGTAAAAATCACATAGCACTAAGGATCATGATTACAAGGTAGCCAGTACAAGTGTTTCCTCAAAACCCCTTGTTTAGCTAGATAATCTTCTATAGTGTTTGCAGACCTACCGATCCACAGTATGCTAACATTCATGTTTCTTAGTAACCAATTGCCCTTCTTTGATAGGTTCTTGTATTGTAGCACCAAATAATTGAGTTCGGATCTGTTAACCAACCTACAACAATCTTGGAGTCACCTTCAATTTGAAGATTCTCAACACCAAGTTGATTAGCAATCTGAATACCTTGTAAAGCTGCCAACAATTCAGCCCTATTTGAGTCTCCTATTCCCACTAGGCCCGAGTACAAGGCTAAGATATTACCATCCTTATCACACAAAACCCCTCCTATACTTGAGGGGCCAGGATTGCCTTGACCAGTGATTTAAAAGGCACGCCTAGGTGCACGGGCGAGATGCATTTTAGGGTATGCACCTCGCCTAGGTCCTAGGCGCAGCCTTTTCAAAAGGTGCACGCCTAATGCGCCTAGGCATGCGCCTTGCACGTCAGCCCAAGTGTGCGCCTTTTGAAAATTTGACACTTTTTTGCTTTTTTCGAATATAGCGGTTGGGCTAGGGGCTCTGCCCCCAGACCCCTGTGCCACGCCCCTCGAGGCAAGCCCAAACAAGTCCACTTTATAAAATCATTACTTTTTGTGTGAAAACTAAGAATTTAAGACCTAACATGGACTTGTTTGGGCTTGCCTCGAGGGGCGTGGCACAAAGGCGACTCGTAGAATCAGGAATGTAATATGTTTTACATTACATTAGCTACTAGAAGTAATGCAATTGAGTGAAAAAAGAGATTAGAGGTTTTACATGCTTGAAAATGTTTTATGTGTTTGATTTTATTTTTAAATTCTCATTTGAATATGCTTTACATCTTATGTTTATGTATTTTAATTTTAGATAATAGGTTTTTAAAACATTATTTTAAAATTTATTTTATTTTTATTAATATTATGTTTAATATTTTTTTGATTTTTTTGAATTTTCTGACTTTTTTTTTATTTTTTAGCATTATTTTTGTATTTTTGCGCTTTGCTTAAAAAAGGCGCACACCTCGCCTTGCACCTTGTGCCTCAGGTGAAAATTGACCCCTATGCTTTGTGCTTTTAAAACACTGGCCTTGACTGCTTCCATCAAAATTCAGTTTTACACAACCTTCCGGCGGCGGATTCCATACTATAGACATCCTTTCCTTATTGAGGGAATTACTAGCCACCTCTATCCAGTTCCTTCTAAAGTCATCGAAGCAGAACAAATGGAAGAATTCTTAAGTTCTCAACCAATGAATTGCCCTTGTTAAGATACACTCTTTGATTATCGGGAGACTTCGTTCCTTCTCTTGAAAAATTCTTGCATTTCTTTCCTCTCAAATTGTCCAAAGTGCAGCTGCTCTGATGCATTTCCACATGATCCTCCCTCTTTTTGTGGGCCATACAAAGACTGATGGGTCAAAAAGCAAACTTACATTAGTGGGTAAATTCCACCTGCAACCAAATAAGGCAAAAATCCAATCCCAAATAGCAATAGCATAGGAGTAGGAAATTAGTAAGTGGAAGCAATCCTCACCATTAGCTTTGGAAAGAATACACCAACTAGGGGACAAACACATAAAAGGCTTCTTTTTTTGTAAGAGGTATAGGGTATTGATTTTCCCATAAAACACTTCCCAACAGTACAGGATAATTTTGGGTGAACACGCTTAGCGCAAAGCTCCTTTACAAGAAAAACCAATTGAGTGGAGGAAGGACAAAGGGCTTTCAAAAAGGAGGCACAAGAAAAGCCTTTTGGGTGGGGGAACCAAATCCTCTTGTCTAACTGTAAAGGATCCAAACAAACATTATCAAGAATCAAAAGAAGTTGAGAAACATCACCAAGTTCAACATCCCTCAAGCCCCGACGGAAGCCAAAATTCCAATTTGAAGACAAAGGCTAAAAGGGGGAGGGAAGGAAATTAGAGACAACCTTATTCTTAAACAAGGAAATAGAGTAGACAGAAGGGAAAAGGTCTTAACATTTTTTTTTTATCAGTTGAGAAAAGGTCTTAACATGCATTACTATACTATATAGCAAAATTGGCTAGTCAGGCCAGTTGGCCAATCATGTGGCCAAACTAGGTACATTTAACCTCCAAACCACTCACTTTCAAAAAAAAAAAACCATTGACAAGTGACCCCACCATCACCAACTGAACTGAAGAATTGTTTAACCTGGTTAGCAAATCATGGATTAGACTTCTATTGTCTTTTTCTTTTGTATTTTTAGCCATTTCCATCATCAGTAACAATAATTCTCATTTATCACACTTATCTTGATAGATTTTTATTTAACGGTGAACGAGGAGGATCATTGGGGGAGATTTGGTCTCGAGGGCCATGCCTAGAACAATTTCTTATCATTAGCCAATTTCCCTGTTTAAAGATTATTAAAGATGTAGGTGTCCAGCTCCATTTAGATTTGAGAACATGTGGTTATGTCACCTGGGTTCAAAGAGAAAGTTAAGGAATGGTGGGAAGAGAGTAGCAATTCAAGGATTAAATGGAAGGGCATGAAGTTCCATCATAAGTTGAAAGAATTAAAAGCTAAAATAAAAGATCGGAATATCCGGCAATTTGGGGAATTAGATGAGAGAAAGCAAGCAGCAATCGATCAAATTGAGGTTTTTGGATGGCTAAAGAAGCTTAACATACTTTCGGGGAAAGAGATGAGGAGAGATGGGCATTAAAAGAAGCAATTAGAAAAGAGCTTTGATTTGTAGGAAATAAAGGAAGAGGTTTCTTAAGTGAACCTAGAAAAAAGCCACTTGATTGGAGTTGGGTATTTAAGTAGAGAAAATATGGAGTAGCTTGCAACTGTGTTGGATTGTCATATTGGGGAGCTCCCTTTCCTTTATCTTGGGCTCCCAATAGCATCTAGATCTGCTGTTGTAAACATTTGGAAACCCCTCTTAGAGAGAGTGGAGAAGAGGTCGGATAGATAAGGCAAAGCACCTCTCATTTGGAGGTAGAATTACACTTACTAAGAGTGTTCTTTCAAGCCTACCAACATATAAGCTTTCACTATGGAAGGTTCCTTCAGAAGTGGCCTGGAGGATAAAGAAGGTTCAAAGGGATTTTTTTGTGGGAAGGGGCTGGGCAGGGCCAAGAAGTTTCATTTGGTTAATTGGGAAAAGGTTGTGCAGGCCAAAGGAGGGGGTGGACTGGGACTGAGAAGGATAAAACCTTTCAACAAACCATTATTAGGGAAGTGGCTGTGGAGATTTGGGCAGGAGAAGGACAATTGGATTTGGACCTTTTCCCCATCAGGTATCTTTACCTGTGCATCCAACCAGGTGATAATTTGAATCAACCTTTTCCGGTTAAAGAGATTTCGAGTAAGCCAATTCTGCCTAGGATTGCTGATTTCTGCTGGGAAGTGCTTTTGGAAAGGATTAACACCTATGACTTTCTCCAAAGAAAGAGACCTAAGTGGTGCTTATCCCTTCACTGGTGTATTCTGTGCAAGGCTAATGCTGAGCCTTTCCATCACTTATAAATCTCCTGCCCCTTAGTATCTTCAATTTGGGATTGGTTTCTTTCCTTGTTTGGGTGTAGGTGGAACGGAACCTCCTATCAAATATACAAAGCCTGTTTGACCCCTCCTTTGTCAGCTGGCAAAAAAAGAGGGGTCAAACTTTATGGAGGTGTATCAAGACTGCTGTGTGTTGGAAAATATGGAAAGAGAGACATTTTTGCAGAAGGGATGCTCTGATTGTTTGGAGAGTAGGTTTGTTGCGAAGTTGGAAAGTAGTAGCTGATTCTGCTCCTAATACGGTTGTAACAAGACCAAGTTGGTCTCCTCCCTCCAATGGTTTTATTAAGCTAAACATGGCAGTTGTGAAGGGAATCTCGGCCTTCAGGAATTGGAGTTTTCAGAAATGGGGATGACAGAATTATTGGTCTTTTTTCAGGACAGATTGGTGCGGGGAACTCTGAGGGTTGAAATTCTAGCTGCTTTGGTAGGGGCTCAAAAAGCCAAGGAAGAGGAT
Source organism: Nelumbo lutea (assembly GCF_056320005.1). Lineage (NCBI taxonomy): Eukaryota > Viridiplantae > Streptophyta > Magnoliopsida > Proteales > Nelumbonaceae > Nelumbo > Nelumbo lutea. Next base: position 20,649,666 of record NC_142686.1, on the reverse strand, counting down.
CTGGGTTGGTGGGAATTCCTTAATGAAAAAAGAAGGTTTAAATGGTTAACACAGGAAATGGAAGTGAACCTGAATTGGGTAAAAAGAGATGCCAACTATCTTGCCAATGCACTAGCCAAACAAGGGGTTGAAAGAATACAGTTATCTTGGGCTATGTTGTAACATCTTATAATTGTTTGAGGAGAGTTAAGAGAGTTTATCTCTCCCTTCTCTTTGTACTTCTCTTTTAATTAATGAATGTTTTTCCAGTTATTCATCAAAGGAAAAGGCAAGAGAAGGAAAGGGTGGCTTTATGGAGGAGGGTGGTGGTTGGGAAATATGGGGCAGTGAGGCTTCAGTGGGAACCAAGGGAAGTTTCAAGGACTTGTGGGTTGAGTGTTTGGAAAGGAATTATGAGGTCTAATCAGGATTTAAGGGGCTTGATTAAATTTAAAGTGGGAAGAGGTTCTAGAGTAAGGTTTTGGGAGGATGAGTGGACTAGAATTGGGAAACTATGTGATATCCAAGGTTATATAGGTTGTCTGAGTAGCAAGCAACAATTGATCAGTGCTATGAGATGAGGGGGGAGCAGCTGGTTTTTCCTTTGTTGCCAATGGCATATGGATATGAGCATATTGATCCAGTAAATCTTGCCAAGTAATGTTGATTTGGATTAACAAGCCATGAAAGCAAGTAAGATGTCACCATACCAAAAAATGAATAGCAGTTAGCACTATATCAGATGCACATAAAAAAATCACTAGTTGCAAACACAAACTGTAACCAGGCAAAAGTCTTGAATGACAAGATGGTATTAGAAATCTTAAGATAACTTACTGTTCCCATGTTGCAGAGTAAAATGGAACAGCTGCAATGACCCAAAACCAGAAACTGCTCCTTCCACACATGGCAGTACTTCCAAAAGCCAAGGTTTCAAACTGAGGAAAGCATAATGCAAGTTCTGAGAGGAATTCAATTGCCATGGCTACAGAATGACAACTAAAGAGAATAATACATACCGCACATGCAAGTGCATCACATCCTGCAATTTATTTTGGATGATTAAGAAGCATATCGGCAACACAAACCATTAAAATAAAAAATAATGGCATAAGCATGAGAGGAAAATTACCATGGTCAAAAAGCTCCCCCAGTGGACTGGAGGAATTTGTGCGCCTTGCTTGCTTCCCATCAACAGCATCAAATGTCTGACAAGCATGTTGTAAAAGAATTAGTAAATTCCATGTGTAAAAAGAAAAAAAAAAAAAAAAGATCTAAACTGCATTGCTCATAAGGAAACTTGAGCAAACCTGATATAAGAAGAGAAGCATTCCATGTGCAAAATGGACCCATCTTGGGGGAGCTGAATCCAAATGAGGTGAGTACACCTGAGATTGTTAAAGAAGTTGAAGAAACTCAAAGCAAGAAGTGAGGAGTCACCAAACCAAAAGAGGTTATAAATGAACTGCAATCAGAAAAAGAAAAGGCAGCACCAAGTGACAATATGGATGGAATTCTTGTAATAAATGTGGTTCTTGGCAATGTTTCATATCTTTACTAAAAGAGTAGTTTCTACTCGAATCTTGTCAAAAAGAAAAGCCAATACACCAAATCCCAATAAACTACTAATTATGGCCAAATACAATAACCTAAGATGTTACTACAGTTTAGAGATCAATAATTAGAAAACACAACTATAAATTGATTACAAACCAATCCAATATCAGAAGATCCCACTTACATAGCCAAGAAGTGCAGATATAACCAAGAACATGAAACCCGTAAGTGTTATCTGGGAAAAAGTAACAAATCTATTATCAAATAAGAAACAAGAAAATATTATCTTCTCAAAATCTACTAATTAGCGTGCCAGGAAATGGTGATTATGAAAGAAAATCTTACCATATTTGGTCTGGAGAAGCATCCAAATTTGAAAACATAGAAAGAAAAATATAGTTAGCACATTCTGTCAAGGGTCATTAAAATTGCACTAAGATGAAGGTATAGAGAAGCATGATAAGACTGCATAAATTTTCAATTAGCTACATGCATATTTAATGTATCATAGAAAATTTATTTGATAAGTAATGATTCATAGAAATTGAAAATTAATTGTTAGTATTTACAATCAACATATAATAAGAATCTAAAAAATGCTGAAGCAATGCACATGGGGCTGTAAACTATCCAAATAATGCAGTTGATTTAATATTTAATGACACCGCAATAATCTTGGAGAAATCCAATTGAGTAGTGATTTGGCAACAGGTCATTTAACCTTGTATACCTCAAAAACAGCAGCCATCATCTCCTCCCCCCCCCCCCCCTCCTTTTGATCAATAACTGCAAATTTCATTAAAATATAAAACATATTACAAGAGAAGAAATAAAGGAGAAGTAAACTCACTTAATTCTCCTCAAGAGATTAACAGTGTTACAATTGAGCCCAAAACAGTTGATTTCTTCCCACCCCTTGTTTAGCTGGTATATCAGCAAAGGCATTAGCAGTTCTTTTAACCCATATAAGTCTCACATCCATTTTTGTGTCAGGCTGTCAGACACTTGAATTTCCTCCTCTCACTTCTGTAATTCCATATTCTTCCTTTTGCAGCCATCCCATCGCCAACTTAGTCACCTTCTATAATCAGCTTATTGCAGTTCATATCCTTTGCCCTTTGCACTCCTTCCATTAAAACCATTATTTCAGCCCTTAAAGAACCCCTACTCCAATTGGCCCTAAAAAATAATCTAATAATTTTGCCTTCCTCATTGCTGAAAACACCTCCAATACCTGAAGACCTGGGTTCCCTACACTGCTCCCATCAAAATTCAGCTTAATGAAACCACTTTCTGGTGGAGACCAAGAGGGGTTTGTGACAGACTTAAGCCAATCAGAACATGCCACTTCCTTCCACTTTCTCATAATGTCACCTGTTGAAAAAACAGAAAAAAGCTCCAAGGATTACACCCATTGAAACACCCTAACAGTAATTGCTTCAATAATTGCCTCTCTGCCTCTTTCCTTATTCCAAAATAGTCCTAGAATCCTTTCCTCCCAAATGGTCCAACTGACAGCAGCCCTTAAGCATCCCTACATTGCTCCTTTTCATCGGCCAACTAAAAAATATAGAGACAAACAAACTTTGCACATTAGGCAGGGTATTCCACCTACACCCAAACAACAGGAAAAAAAAAACATTCCCAAACAGAGCTTACAAAGGGGCAGGAAATTAATAAGCTATAGCAAGTTTCTCCATTAGCCTTACAAAGAACACACCAGTTCCAGGAAAGGCAGCAATTTGGTCTTTTTCTTTGGAGCGAATCACAAGTATTAATTCTTTCCGGGAAGATTTCCAACAAAAACCCCCAATCCTTGGGGGGGGGGGGGGGATTGTTTTACTCCAAACCTCATTTCCTAAAAGTTTCTCCCAAATAGGTTAACTTTTCAGCTATTTTACCTGGATACAATCATACAACAATGACACAGCCAGATACAATATTGGATACAAAATTTTCACTAAAAATTGAACCATCCAGCACAATTTGACACCCTTGTACAGGCATCCAGGTATCATAGCTTTCCATGAGATATGAAATCCTAAAAAAGAGCCACTATAGCAGATATGCTGCAACCTAGAAGATATTTTCATGACATCAATTGCAAGCAGAATGGGCAAAATGGAGAGGTGTATCTGGAGTTTTTTGTGATAGGAAAATACCACTTAGATTAAAAGGACAATTCTATAAAACAATTGTAAGGCCACCAGCTATGCTGTATGGAGCAGAGTGTCGGGCAGTCAAGAAAACATTTCCAAAAAAAATGAGTTAGGCAGAAATGTATATGCTGAAATGGATGAGTGGAAAACTAGAAAAAATAGGATCAGAAATGAAGTCACTCAAAAGAACCTAGGAGTTGCTCCAATAGGTGATAAAGCTAGAAAGGCTAGACATGGGTAGAAGTAGTAAGAAATGATTTAAGCGCTAATAATTTAGCAACGGATATGATAAAGTTCAGATCTGTATATCCGTTAGTTTCAGAATACAAGAGAAAGGAAAGATAGAAAGAGGAGAGAAGAGAAAGGAAGAGAGGAGAAGAGTGAAGAGAAGGAGAGAAGGAAGAAAGGCTGGTTCGAACTAGAGAGAAAAATCACTTTTCTCTAGTCGGCCAGATTATATTTATAGTTTTCTATATTAAACACAAATTGACTCTTGTGCCCCTAGTTAAGTATGGGACACATCACTTATAACTCAACATTACACCTCATACTAAACATAAACAAAAGACTAATCTGCCCCTGTATAGTCGACACTAACACTCCCCCTCAAGCTGATGAGTATAAATCATATAATCCCAGCTTGTTACATATGCAGTCCACTCTTGCCCGACTCAACCCTTTGGTGAACAAATCTTCCCATTGGCTTCTTGTGTTAACATATGCTGTACTTATTACTCCACTAAAAACCTTTTCTCTCACAAAGTGACAATCAACTTCTATGTGTTTTGTTCTCTCATGAGAAACTGGATTAGAGATGTAGACTGCAGCTTGGTTGCCACAATAAAACTTCATCGAAGTATCAATTGAGTGCCCCATCTCTTGTAGAAAATTTCTCAACCAAACTAATTCACAAGTTGTATGTGCCATGGCTCTGTATTCAGCTTCTAGAGATTAAAATCCACTTTTTGATATAAATGTGGATTTGAGAGATTATTTATTCCATTAGTTTACAAAATACTAATTTTGCAGAACATAAATATTTGTTATTTGTTTGGATTGCATGTAGACATTAGAATTGGTAAAAGTTATTTTATTTCATTTATTGTTATAAAATGAAGGTTGGCTTACTGGTTCAACTGCTCAAGACCGCATTTAAGGCTTGGGTATTGAGTGTAGGATCTCGTAATCTGTTCAGAAATAGACCTCACAGCTCCTTTTGTAATGCTGGAGCTTTTTTTGTATCTATGCATACTAAGTAATATAGCTTTTGATTGGGCACTGCACAGCTCCTTGTGCTGCAGATTTGGTTCATGCTTTTTGTCTAATAAATTACTTTACCTTTTTCTCAAAAAAAAAAAAAAGTGATTTGGGTTCAATCACACTAGTTACATTTTTTTAAATAGAGATGTGAAATGATGCATTATGTGTCTATATCGGTCAATATCATCATGTTTTGGTGCATATCAGCCGATACAACATGATACGGATCGATATAGGTGCATATCGGCCTAATACGCATGATTCAAGGGATACAAGCCTATTTGTAATGTTTCCTGTACCACCCTAGCCAATACCAATATGATGTCAAATGTATTGTGTCAATATTTAAACCCTTGGTTATGCTTAATATTTTTAATTTTTGGCGTTTTTTGTGCTTTTGTGCCTTGCTTCGAAAAGGCGTATGCCTCGAGTACAAATTGCCCTTTGCACCATTTTTTGCGCCTTGCGCTTTTAAAAAACTGCTTTGGATCACAAGTTGAGATCACTTAAACTTTTCTTGTAATTCCACATTGTCAACCTTGTAATCTGAAGAGCTATACTCGAAGTAGCAAGGAAGAGAAGAGAACCACAGAACTGAAGAGAATGTCGAACTGTTCTATCCAGTCAACCAGTCCTTTATTTATAGATGAATATGGTACAAGGTACAAGAAATTACTGGGATGCCCCTGATTAGTGATGGGACACCCAGATGACTTAAATCATTAAACAGAATTAGGCCCAGGCCCATTAACACAAGCCCAGTTACAAGATAAGTTAAACATAAGAATGGGCTAATAAGAACTCTTATCAGCCGAACATCACTCTAACATTCTAACACTCCCCCTCAAGCTAAGCATGAACATCAATCATGTTTAGCTTGCCAAGTATGTCCCTGAACTTCGTTGATGCCAGCCCTTTAGTTAATACATCTGCAATCTGCATCTCTAATGGAGTATAAGGCACACAAAGTTTTCTTGAAATAATTCTCTCTCTGACAAAGTGTCGATCAATTTCAATATGTTTTGTCATGTCATGCTGCACAGGATTGTTGGCAATGTTGATAGTAGCTTTATTATCACAATACAGCTTGAGAGGACCCTCAGTCTTGATACCAAGCTCATTAAGGAGAGTCCTAAGCCATAAGAGTTCAGCAACCCCGTGTGCCATTGCCCGATATTCTGCTTCTGCACTTGATCTAGCCACAACATTCTGCTTCTTACTACGCCATGTGACTAGGTTTCCTCCCAAGAATGTACAGTAACTTGAGGTTGATTTTTTGTCTCCAACGGACCCAGCCCAATAAGCATCAGTGTAGGCTTCAATTTCAAGTCTGCTGTTTTTTCTGAATAGAATTCCTTTCCCTGGGCAAGTTTTCAAGTATCTGAGGATTCTTTCCACTGCTCTCATATGAGGGGCCTTTGGTGAGTGCATGAATTGACTGACAACATGCACTGCATAGGCAATATCTGGCCGAGTAAGGGATAAGTATATCAGTTTTCCTACCAACTTTTGGTACCTTTCCTTATCACAGTATTCCTCACCCATTGATTCTTGTAATCCATGGCTTGGTTCTATTGGAGTGTCAGCTGGCTTGCACCCCATCATGCCTGTTTCTTCTAGGAGATCTAGCACATACTTTCTTTGACATATGTAGATTCCTTCTCTTGATCTAGCAACTTCAATTCCAAGAAAGTATCTCAGATTTCCCAGGTCTTTGATCTCAAATTCTGAAGCTAAGAACTCCTTCAAACTCTTCATCTCTTTCACATCATTTCCAGTAATCACCATATCATCCACATACACAATGAGTGCTGTAAGTTTGTCATCCTGTCTCCTTGTAAACAATGTATGATCTGCACTGCTCCGAGTGTACCCTACTTTCTTCGTGGCCAAACAAAGTCTCTCAAACCATGCCTGGGGAGATTGCTTCAAACCATATAATGCTTTCCTTAGTTTACATACCTTCTTTCCAACATCATATGCAGGTGGGGGTTCCATGAATACCTCTTCATGAAGATCACCATTTAGGAAGGCATTCTTCACATCCAACTAATGAAGTTCCCAAGAGAATTTTGCTGCTAGTGACAGTAGAACCCTGATTGTGTTGAGCTTTGCTACTGGGGCAAAGGTTTCCTTGTAGTCAATTCCTTCCTTTTGTGTAAATCCCTTTGCTACAAGTCTGGCCTTGTACCTCTCATGTGACCCATCTTCCCTGTGCTTTACTGTGAATACCCACTTGCACCCAACAGTGCCTTTCCCTTCTGGCAGGTCCACCAATTCCCATGTCCTTGCTTTCATTAGGGCTTTCATCTCCTCATTCATGGCTTCTTTCCACCTTGGATCAGATGCCGCCTCTGAATACCTGGAAGGGACACACACAGAGGAAAGAGCAAACACAAAGGAATGATAGGCAGGGGATAAGTGTGAGTAAGAAACATAATCAGCTATGGGATGCCGAGTGGTACAAGAACGAACAGGCTTACGGAGAGCAATAGGAAGATCCAAATCTGAATTGAGTGAATCAAAATTACCTTGGATTGCAGAGACAGATTGATCTGAGTTCAACTGGTTGCAATCATGAGGTTGAGGGGCCTTCTTCCTTCTACTGTATGTAAGTATCTCTTTTTCTTGTTTACTGGAACCTTCAGGAGCATCAGCCGAATCTGGAGAAGCAACTGGCACAGTGGAAGTCTCACTAGGTTGACCCGGAATGTTACAGCTAGTAGTAGTGGAAGGTGATGAAATGGGAACAAAAAAGAAGGGAAAATGAGAATCCTCTTCCAACCCACTACTCTCCCCCTGAAGAGGATTCTGAGAAGACTGGAAATAGGGTTGAGACTCAAAAAAGACTACATCCCTAGTGACATATTTTTTCTTGGAGACATGATCATAACACTTATACCCCTTCTGCGTAGGAGAGTACCCCAAAAATATTCCCTTTGTAGCCTTAGGATCCAGCTTGGTCTTCTTTGGATCTTTCACATGTATGAAGCATGTACAACCAAAAACCCGTGGGGGAAGAGGAAATTCTGGAAGAGTGGGACACAAAACAGAGAAAGGGGTCTTCATACCCAGTACCTTAGATGGCATCCAATTTATCAGGTAAGATGCAGTAAGAACAGCTTGAGACCAATATTGCTTGGGCACATTGTGCTGGAAAAGAAGGGTTTGAGCTGTCTCCAATAGATGCCTGTTCTTGCGCTCAGCAACCCCATTTTGCTGAGGGGTGTAAGCACATGATGATTGATGTAACATGCCTGCATCTTCCATGAATGAGTTCAGGGATCTTTCAAAGTATTCAGCTGCATTGTCCGAACGGAATTGCTTGATCTTTGTATCAAATTGTGTTTCAACCATCTTGCAAAACATCATAGTTATCCGAGAAACTTCTTCACGTCCTTTCAACAGATAAATCCAAGTGCACCGAGAATAATGGTCAATAAAACTGATAAAGTAACGGAAGCCATCAATGGAAACAATGGGTGAAGGACCCCAAACATCAGAATGAACCAAATCAAAAGGGGCTTGAATTTCATTACTAGAAATTGGATACATTGATCTACATTGTTTTGACATTTGACACACATCACAAATTAAACTCTGACTCGGAATGCCCTTACATAATTCGGGAAACAACATTGCTAAGGAAGAAAAAGACAAATGACCTAGCCTAGCATGCCACAAGTGCAGCCTAGCTATTGACTCCACACTTTCCGGACTAATAGTAGAAACTTGCAAGGCTGAGCTAACATCTTCATCAAAATAGTAGAGGCCCCCATACTCATGATCACTCCCAATCATTCTCCTCGTCAATCTGTCCTGGAAGACACAATGAGAAGGAAAGAAAGTTATACTGCAGTTCAAGTTTTTTTAAGCTTTGAAACAGACAACAGATTTGAGGTAAGACTAGGAACATGTAGGACTGATTTAAGAGAGAGATCCTTGCTTAGGTCAATCACCCCCTTTCCAGAGATGGTGGAGAGGGACCCATCGGCTACTCTCATCTTATCCTGGCCAGACAACAGATGATATGTGGAGAATAAGGAGGACATATGTGTCATATGGTCAGTGGCTCCGGAATCAATCACCCAAGAGGTAGAATTAATGGAACTAGATGCACTAAATGCAGAGGTTGTACCTGATTTGGCAAGAGAGGTGGAAGCTAAAGAATTGTTCTTCAGACGGGCTAATGCCCGACTGAGAACCTCTACCTCACTAGCTGTGAAGCCCAAAGTACTTGGTCCAGAGGAGTCGGCAGCCTGCCTTGCGGTGGAAGATGACACTGTCTGAATACTCTGTGAGTTGTCACTACTGTTGTTGGTGGCAAGATTCCCACTTGCTGTGTGGCCCTTATGTTGCCTTTTGTCCTTTCTCAGAGCAGCTGGCTTCAGATGAGGGTACAGGACCCAAAATTTCTCCTTTGTGTGTTTCTCACCACCACAATGTGTACACTTGAGGGACTTCTTGTCTGAAAATCTATTCCCCTTAGTGGAGACTAAGGCTGAATGTTCTCCAGGTAGTTCTGTTGACTGTGTCTGGAAGTCAACTTGCATCTCCTTTCTCCTTACTTCTTCATTCCTCACTAGGTAGTAGACATGGTGAAGCTCAGGTAATTCATCTCTCCCTAGAATCTGTGACCTTATACCTTCATATACAGGGTCAATACCCGCCAGAAACTTGAAGGCTCTGCCCTCCTCAATCTGCTTATCATGCCTCCCCTTATCATTAGCATTTTCCCAATCCAAAATCAAATGGTGGTCAAGCTCTTCTCAGAGGCCTTCCAGTGTTGCAAAGTAGGTTGCCACGGACATGTCTCCTTGCCTTAGGGCTGCAATGTCTTGGTTCAGCCTGTAGATTCTAGCATTGTTCTTTTTCTGGCCATATGTCTTAGATACTTTCTCCCAAATTTTAGCAGCTGTGGGGAAGTGATGAACAGTTCTGGCTACCCTAGGAGTCATAGAGGCCAGCAACCAAGACATGACTGTGGCATTTTCCTTGCGCCACACGGTGTATTCAGGACTGCCAATTTCTGGTTGTTTCTTGTCTCCATCCAAATAGCCTGTGAGGTCACGAGAGGTAATGAACAACATTGCTGAGACAGACCACTCTTTGAAGCTATACTCATCTAGCAGCACACTTGTAATCTGCAAGCTATGCAGATTAGGGTTTTCTAGGTTTGAGGACCTTGTAACAGGTCTGTTATCTCTAGAGGAAACTTCACCGAATAGTGAGGACATCCTGACTTCAGTCCAAGAGTTGTTCACAGTGTTGTAGGTGGTTCTGTTTAGGCCTGGCCGAAGTGGTCACAGTGTTCACAGTGCTGGTAGAAGTGTTCACAGTTCGGGTACTGTGCAGTGCTGTTTAGGACTAGTCGAAGTAACTGAACCAGTTCACAGTGCTAGTAACTAAAGTTACTTCAGTTAGGGCTTGTTCTGCAACCTGAAGTAACTGTGCAGTGCAGTAACTGAAGTTTACAAGTAGGACTGATAACCGACCTGAAGAGAATCTGTAACTGAAGTTACCACAGTTCTGCCCAAGTCTTGTTGGGGCACGAAGCTGCAACTGTAGAGAAGGCTAAGTCTTTACCACTTGTTCTGCGCAAGTCTTGCTGGAGCACGAAGCTGCAACTGTAGAGGAAGCTCTCCCCCTTTCGGCTAGTAGGACTGATAACCGACCTGAAGAGAATCTGTAACTGAAGTTACCACAGTTCTGCCCAAGTCTTGCTGGGGCACGAAGCTGCAACTGTAGAGAAGGCTAAGTCTTTACCACTTGTTCTGCGCAAGTCTTGCTGGAGCACAAAGCTGCAACTGTAGAGGAAGCTCTCCCCCTTTCGGCTAGTGCTAGGACTACTGAAATCAATCCTCAACTAGGTTTGTCCTATACAGACCTCTCTTAGTAGCCCAATAGCTACTATTTGCTGGAGATAATCTAGTAGGACATCTACTTCTGGGTCTTACTTCCCTTGAGTCCTACAACCAAGAGAAACCCTAGGTTCGAACTTGCTTTACTCTCTTACACTCCTAGGTCTTCACTGCAGCAACCCAGAAAAGGAAGAGAGAAGATGAAAAGACAGCAAGGGAAAAGAGTGCGCCTGCTGAAACCAGGAAGGAGCTAATGCTCTGATACCATGTAATCTAAAGAGCTATACTCGAAGTAGCAAGGAAGAGAAGAGAACCACAGAACTGAAGAGAATGTCGAACTGCTCTATCCAGTCGACCAGTCCTTTATCTATAGATGAATATGGTACAAGGTACAAGAAATTACTGGGATGCCCCTGATTAGTGATGGGACACCCAGATGACTTAAATCATTAAACAGGATTAGGCCCAGGCCCATTAACACAAGCCCAGTTACAAGATAAGTTAAACATAAGAATGGGCTAATAAGAACTCTTATCAGCCGAACATCACTCTAACATTCTAACAAACCTATAGAGTAAGGTTTAGCTGAACGCTTTGGTTGTTTAGTGGGTTGTGGAACCAATGATAAGGTCCGTTCCATGCCAGAAATAAAAATACATGGGGCCCGCACCTTTCATAGTGGGGCCCATGAATTTATTACTGGAGTGGAACCTCATCAATGGTTCCACAGTCCACTGAACAGCCAAAGCGTTCAACTAATCCAAATTCCAACCTATATCACACTCTTTATAATGTGCAATTGCTAACCCCATGCTCTTACACCTCCAAGCCTTGTTGGTCCAGAAAATACTCTAGATCTTAGACAACTCATTCCACATGAAAATAATACCTCCAAGGCTTCTAAAGAAGAAAATATAACCTAATTATAATTTACACCAAACCTGAGAGTCACTCCTATACCACTTTTTGTCCATCTCTTAGAAAGTTGGTTCCTAAATCAAGATAATTCAGATTCCTTGTTCTACATCAAAGTAAGACCCTCAAGGGCTTTTAAGGAAGAAGAAACAACTCAATCATATTTTATGACAAATCAATCACTCCAAGGACAAAGGTTAAGACCATACCCAGTCTACCCCTCCCAATATTCAAGATAGCTGGGACAGAGGGACCAACATTGGGTAATGGCCTTTTCAATCACTACAAGGACAATTTTTCCCATCTGTTGGAGCTTTATTTCCCGAATCAAGAATATGCCCACTTCCCAACTGATGAGCCTCATTATTTTGAGTTGATGCCACTACCTCCTTTATCCTTTCTTTTTCTTTTTCATCTGTAAAGAAAGGATTTATTTTTTTATTGATTGTAAAGAAAGAATTTATTAATAAAAACAAGAATATACAAAGAAGATTCCTAAAAGGTGGTACAAGAATCCTTTCATTTTTTTAAAAGTATACTCATAGGGCAGAACCTAGAGGTCCAAAAGGAGTATTCCAAAAATTCTCCTTTCTTCTCCTGGGGGACCACTAGACATGCTGCTGATCCTCCTGTAACCAATGGGAGATCTTGATACAGTTTGATGGCAGCGCCAGACTGAAGTTCACCTGGCATTGTGTGCATGTGAAAGCAGAGAAGGGATTCTTCCTAAAGGCTGACAGTAGCAACTTTAGAGCTTCTAGTGGCCTTATTAGTGACATTGGCTCTTCCTAGGGGCACATATTGCAAAATAGTCAAATGGGAAGATATTTCTTTCCCATCTGTTTAAGGAGGCCACCATCTGTATAGATGACAGGGGCAGACCTGAAAATTTTTGAAAAGCCCTATCTATGGCTTATGAAAATATATGGTTTGACCCACCAAAAGTTCAAAATTTTGTACGGTGGCATGTTGAAAGAAATTCTCCTAGGTCCATTTTTTATGATGGACCATGGTGCCTGGCTCATCACCTCAATGCAATAAGGGAGATACTAAGTTCATTGGATCACTAGAGAGCTTAATCTACATCTGATAATTCACTAAATCTGGAAATTATAGGACCTTTTTATATAGTGACAACTCTTTACCTGAATGGTTTCCTTCTGTTTGGCCAGCACCCCGAATACAAAAAAAGTTACAAATATGGTCCCTATGCCACATGTACAAAATGTACATCGATTTCTAAAAGAAAATGAAAATATAACATCAAGCTATCTGCAACCAAAGATACACTAGTTCCTCCCATAAGGTCTAGCAGATAGCAATAGCACTCAAATTCCAGGAACATAAACCTTCTCACTGAACACATTATGACATTAACAGGGCATGCATCAACAAGAGATGAAAGGTCCCTTGGGACAAAACAGTGCCTCTTTTTTTTTTTATTTCTCGACTCAAAGTTGACTCTGATCATCAAACTCCCTCACAGAAAGTAAGCCCCATGTTCTTCACAATACAGGAACTCCAACATCTTTCTACTTTAGGTTTTTCCATTGTAGCACCCTATGGTCCTGTTGAGAAAACATATACTAAAAATTCAACAAGTTCACAAAATGCTCCACAGACCCTAACAAGCTTACCTCTCAATCCAAAGCCAAAGATAAGTTGTGTCCCCGGTTCAATTTGTATTTCATGTGCCAACCTAGCATAAAGCCAGATTTTGTTTTGATATTCTTGTTTTATGTCTTAATCATAGTTCAACAATCTCCTTCCTAATATTTCATAATATGACTCATAAATTTGTTCCAGACAAGTTGTGTCGCTTTGTTGCACCTCATTTATCCTGGTATGCAAGTAATCTGATATTTTTCCTCCATTCGTCCAGGACATCTTCATCTACAACCCTGTTGAACAATTCAAACAAACACACCCTCCCAATGTTTCCAGACTTCTAATGGATTAAAACTCAATCAAGCCTTTTTAGTCCTCATCTTTCTCAAGATTCTTTCTTTAACTTCAGGACCTAATCCTACGAAATAGATGTCATCTTTGCTTTCCTCAACATTAATAATTTATTGTACACTTAAGCTTCCAAAATGGTACTCACCTAATAATTCTTAAGAGTCCCTTCCCTTCCATATTTCCTTTATCTGCTCACCCTTCAAAAAGAAATCTTGTAATTGTTACTCATAATGCAACTAACATGATGCCAGGAATGGTAATAGTTGACAATAAATAAATCCCAAAAGCCCTTCAATGCAACTGAGACAAAGGAGGGGAAATGGGAATTGTAGAAGCAAACAGATGAGAGAAAAAGAGGGCAGAAACTGCAAAGAAAAAGGAATTAGTTCAATGTTTCTTGTCTCATGACAAACCAACTCTCAACAAAAATTCAAAGACTCAACCAAATGCTGTTTCATTTTAAACTAATTTCGTTTACTTATACTTGCGCTTTAATTATAAGCTCTTATTCTAACTAAATAAAACTCTCCCATCATAAAGCAAATAAAGTACTAACAACAGCATTATCCGAGATGAAGGCAGTTAGGAAACTCAGTTTGCTATTACTCTCATCATTCAGGAAAAAGCATAATCACCCAAAGTTAGGAAACCACTTACGGCATCCAAAGAGGAAAAAGATTGACACAGTGACTCCAAAAGGGTTGTAATACATATTTTGCAACATAGGAGTGATCCACCCCACTGTATTTATACTTGTGCAGAGCAGCAACTCCATGTGATCCAATGTACCCCATTTGCACTGAAAGTTCGGAAGCTCTTCCCAATCTACTGAACTCCTAGTATTACCTGTTCAAAAATTAAAATGAAATAAAGCATAAAACTTATACTCAAGAATCAGAAAAACTTCTCTACTAAAAGGAAAAACAAAAGCATAAACAAAATCAGTTTGCTGAAAGTATAAACTGAAGCTCATCGTAAGCAAACAAAGTGACCAAATATTAAGAAAAGGCCAAGCATTTTCCATTCAATCTATAAGACAAATGCAGAAAAAGATTCTAAATAGATTGAAAACAGAGTTGCTCTGCTATCTGCTCTATTACTAATTACTGTCAACAATGAGTTGTTACTAAAATAAGCATAGAAAGAAACGAATTCACAATGATTCGAGGATCAATCAGTGACCAAGGAAACTAGAATCATAACTAAATGCTGACACACGTGATTACATGAAATAAACGAAGAAGAAAACGATGAAATGGAAACCATACAGAAATTAAAACTATGACAGATCTGAAGAAAGCAAAAAATGAATAAAAAGACAGAAATCATTCACGTCGCACCTCTGAGCTTAATAGGTTGCAGCGATGGAGAGAAAGTGAAGGAACAAGAGAGATCAGATATTCTCGGCCTTTTTTTGTAGGGAAAAACAACAGAGGCAAAGGTAAATTGTTGACGCTCCCGTCCCAAAACTATATTTCTGAAAAGTATAAAACTATATAAAAAATAATAAAATATTCATCAAATTTCCATACTATTATTGATTACCCAAAAAAAGAACAAGAATACCAAGAAAAAACCCTAATACATTACCATCACGAGAATTGAGAAAAACGATAAATATCGAGAATCATGCATTCATGCCCTCCCAAACCGCTAATCTTTCTACCAAAAAAAAAAAAGGCAAACCGCCAAACTTGTTTGATTTTCAGAACCATAGGCCATAGCTGATTAGCTGCATTTAATCAAAAGTAAAATTAAGGAAAACAAATGACTTTACTCACTTTTTGTAAATCATTCATTTTCCAGGTTATTTGGCAAAAAGTGCTTTTACTTGCATGCCTTACAAAATAGGTCATAGCCATCACTGATAGACCAGAACCAGAAGTACTTCTGCGAAAAAAAGGACAGAAACATCTGTACCCTTCACTGTTTACGGTTTACTTCTTGTCATTGTGAATAACTGAGATTTTTCCTGTTATTCCATAAATGATGTTCCCAATTATAAACCTCAACAAAAAAGATATGAGTTTGCCACGTGGAAACCCAAAAGTTTGGGCATATGGGGCTGATGTTTTCGGTTTTGCCACATCATCTTTACTTGGTTTAAATGTATTATCATCATAATATGATACTGATAATACATTTGCAGCAATGAACTTCTAAGAGGGTTCCTTTATATGAGAATTGGGGACTGGGGAGTACCATAGTGTATAAAAATATAAAGGTGGATGCTAGCGTCACGGGCTTATTTGTTCATTTAATGACAACTGGACAAGAGTCAAGACAAGACCCCCTTTGAATTTTGAAACAAGAATCTCTGGTTTATATATTTGTCTTATTGTGATTTGATGTTTTCATGACAAGTATCTCATGCTTACAATGTTAAAAAATAAAAAATAAAATATGCTGACCATAAATATTTTAGAAATAAATATTTAAACAATGATGATTTTCATATAGAACATTGAAAAATGTGTAGTTCCAAACCTCCCTTTACATTTTTTTTAATATAAAACCACTATGACCACCTAACATCTTGATATTAACATGACATACTTTCTCTTGCTTCATTAACCAGGTCAAAGTAACTTTTCTCTTAATTTATTAACAAATATAAATTTTAATTAACAAGTTCTCTATGGGTAAAGAAATTATTTTCGTGATCCATAATTAAGAAAGGATCAATGTAATATTCGTAATGTATATACGTTGATGGAATGAAGCTATTTTTTTTTTTTTTTGTCATTTACTTAGATATCCCTTAAAGTTTCATTTATGTATTAAAACCAATCACATTGCTAAAACATGTCCTATAGTTTGTAATCCTTTGCGATTGTCATTAATTTTCTTATACGAGAGTAAAAATGATGCTTTTGACGATTTGGTTCAATTTGGAAAGAGTATAAATACATGGTATAAAACCTCGTAAGTTGCATTTATATACAGTACCGTCTACAAATACATGTACAAATTGGGAAAGGTAGGAAACGCTTTTGGTGCTTATTATTATTTTTATACAGTACAATACCTTGTATATTGCATTTATAAACCATATTTTGCAATATATATATATATATATATATATATATATATATATATATATATATATATATATATATATATTTGTATTTATACTATTTCGAAACTGAGTATTTGGGAAGAGTGCAAATACAAATAGGTATGCTAGAAATGTTTGAAGACAGTACTTCTAAACTAGGGCCTTGTTTGGTGCCTCTGATCTCTTAACGCTGAAGTAGTTTCGTACCACTTTCAGCGCTAGAGAGGTGTTCCGTGGTTCTTAACACTGAAGCCATTATTTTAATAGATTTTACCCATATTGCCCCTCTAATGCTCAATTAACTTATAACATCTCATATGAAGACCCATTGGACCCACCACCAATATATTATTTTCCCCATAATATTATAATATACTATAATATTCATATTATATTATTATTATAATAATAGTTCATTAACTATATTATTCATTATCGTCTTATAGTGCTATTAATATTTACTTATATTAATTATTATAACTAATTATTTAGAATATAATTTACCAATTATAATATTATAATGAAACCAATAATTATTTATATTAAATAATATAGTAAATTATGAATAGTAATAATATTATATTCATAATACTAATATTATAATATAATCATATAATATTGCTAACATTAAAAATTAATGATTAATATTATAATATTCATTATATTATGTTATAGTGATATTCTAATATAAATTATTTAATTACAATATTAATTATCATTGTATAATTTCATTAATTATTAATAATAATTAATTAATTAATAATAATATCAATAATTCATAATTAAGTAATAATTAATTATTAATTAATTAATCAATCAATCATTATTAATACTTAATAGTAGTTATTTAATTATTAATAATAGTTATTAATTAATCATAATAACTATTTATTATTACTTATTAATAATTAATTATTTATTAGTAATAAAAAACTTATTATTAATTGTTAAAATTATGTATTATTTAATCATAAAAATTAATAATTATAAATTGATTATGAATTATGAATTATTAATATTAAGTATTAATTACTAAATATATGTTAATTAGTAATAATATTTCATTAATTAATGAATAATAATAATTCATAATTAAGTAATAATTAATTACTATTAATTAATTAATTAGTTAATTATTATTATTAGTTAATTAATTGTTAGTAATAAATATTAATCATTAATAATAAGTATTAATTAATCATACAAATAATTAATTATTAATTACTAATTATTAATTAATGATTAATGAATTAATCACTATTAATAATTATAAATAATTAATATTAGGCGATATTTATTTTTGTTTCTTTATTGAATTATATAGATAAATAAAAATTCTCTTATATGGAGTTAAATTGGACATTTGAAGTTTTTAGAATTCAGAATTCATAACAATATTCTCTACATTCAAAGTTCAGAGGAAGAAAAATTCACTAATACCAATATACCTCTTAATGTAATTATTGCACTTTCAGATGTCAGGCGTTAGAACAAACGAATAGGCCCTATGTGTTTGCACGGTACATATTGTATTTGCACTCTTTCCAAATTGAGCATAATGTCCATTCAATCAAATCCATTAAAAAATGGAAAAAATAAACAAACTATCAATGTTACCCCCAAGGTTTTGTTTCTAAGGCCCAGTTTGGAAGGAGTGCAAATACAAATATGTACAATACAAATACATACAAAATAATAAAAAATGTAAGGTTTTGCACTCTACATATTTGTATTTGTATTCTTTCCAAACCGAACCTAAAAGGTTGACATGAAAACTACTGGGGGTATTTTGAAATAAGAAACCCTAAGCAAATTGATCCCTTCTCACATTTCAAACCCTCTAGATCTGCTCCTCACAAATTATTCCCATAGAGCACCACCATCGTGTATTGGGAGCATCTCTCCATGAATGACAAGAGAGATATTTCCAATGCATAGCTGTAATGTCTTGTTGACTTGTGGGTAGAGATGTGAGAGCAACTTGCGGGTAGCAAATCCGAGCCCCTATCAAACATTTGAATCCAAATTCGATCTGAAATTCAATATGTTGGTTAGATAGGATTCAAATTTAATATGCATCCATCTCATTTTATGTAAAATGACAAAAATTAAAAAGGTTTAAAAACTAATTATTTTTAACTTATACATGTATAAAAATGTATGTAAATATAAAATACTAAATTCATCAATTATAAACATTATATAATTCTATTCAATCTCCCTCCCTCTCTCTATACATACATAATTATACTAAATATTTATAAGAGAATAGCTTTGTTCCGGACTCAGGTTTTAATTGGATGCAGATTTTTACTTCTAAATCTGGGATAATTGGATTTGGAGATAAATCGGGTAGCAATCTTAAGGAATCTATTGACAACCCTATATGAGATGAACTATTTATAGATGGAGAGATAGAGTAGTAGGTCTCTTAACAAACTGTTTAGGTTCCACTTCACATCTGCCACTCACACCAAACAATTTGGAAAACCCAGCATATACTGTACTTGATCCCTAAGGCTGTGTTTGGTTGCAATGCAGATAAATCTGCACTGATGCAAAATTATGATAGTACAAATTATTTGAGTGTAAATTTTGATCTATTTTTGTTTCAAATTTTAGTTTATTTTTGTTTGATTGCAGTACAATTAAAGTAGTTAAAACCTAAAGAAGAAAAAAGCAAAACCTATAAGAAAATTAAACAAGATTTTGCATTTTTTTCATTTGCATTCCCATGCATTTGTAATAATGCAAATAAAATTACACTACAACCAAACACAGCCAAAGGATTAGCCTTGGCTTCAATGTCCCAATTAATCAGGGTGTAATTTGGGCGGGTTCCGATTGGGCTTTTGTCACAAATTGAATACTAACTCGGGCCACCTGAATTGCACCCGTCTTGACTTGCTCTTCTCCGCAATTCCAGAACTTCTGCAACAGAACATATGTACTACAAAACCCAATAAATAAACATGTTATTTTCTATATGCATAATTACAGTACAGATTGCTGATGTATTTATTGACATTCCAAGGTTCAAAATTTCGTTATGTATCAGCTGATACATATCGTATCGACCCCCTGAATATATTTTGAAAAAAATAAACTAAAAAAAATATAAAAGAGTGTTGATACAAAGTTCGATACACCTAATTTGATGTATCGGACTGTATCAAAACTTGCTTTATTCCTGATTGATAAAAAGTGTCAACGGATGTTGCTCCAATACAATCCGTTCCATGAATCCAACACATTACATTACAATCAACTCCAATTTGAAATTCAAAACGGATTGGATTTATAATTATTAATCATACACAATGAGAAAGAATTAATTCATTGGATATACATTATAAACTTAATAGTGTAAGAGCATATGTTAAATAAATGTACAAATAAATATTAATCATACATGATACATGATGCATGGTATTTCCGTATTTGGATTTAACTTTATGAATTCATGGAATCCAATGCAATTACATGCTTTGTATAGCATAAATATATTATGTATAATTGTAACTATTTCTATTGCAATGCATTCTATGGCTATTGATGTACTAATAATCTCAAACTACAGGCTGAATTGGATTGAAAAATAAAGTACAAAAAACTAATAGAAATTAATTGAGCTTACAGCCACCCTTTCAAAATCCATAACCCTGTTACGGTACTAAGTAAATAAGGATAAATAGCTCATCAAAATATTTCTCTTCGACAGGTTTGAGATTACTTGTGTAAACGTTAAGATTTTCACAGTTCGATAAGAAGCAGAAGGGATTATTTCAAAGAGAGGTGTAGTGACGAAACTGACGATTCTAGTTTGGGGGAAAATTATGATACGGGAAAGACATGGTACCTGAAAGGCTTTGACCAATCATAACCTCTGTGAATTTAAATGAAAGTCCACCTGATTGGTTACTACCTTTATGATCCTAGTTGATTGGTTATAAGTTTTCTGGTGTCATGTTTTTCCAGCATTATAGTTGAACCCATTAAACTATTGTTGGTTGATTATTATTCAAATGCATCATGTTTTGCAGCCACACATTGGGAATATCTCCCATGCATTTTATGAAAATTCCAATGAAACTAGAGTTGGTTGATTATTATTCAAACGTAAAGTCAAATTTGGTTTTTTATTGCCATTAATATTTAAAATAACAAGACCAGATCTGAAAGCAAAAATTGTGTACACCCCTCGAGAGCACCACATCCAGCAGTAAATCGGGAATATCTCCCCATGAATTTAACGCACAAATACAAGAGATATTCCAGCTATGCAGTTGGATGCCATTATGCCAATACTCTCAAGGTGTAGGTACGATACCAGGAGAGATTTGACACGTTTGAGATTTAGGGCCTGTTTGTTTTGTGGATTTTGAAGGGGGGGAGGGGGAGGGGGGTGTTGGTCAATGGGATTAAGTGATACCCATCTTCTAAGTGGGTAAATAATGACTCCTTATGGCCAAAATGGTCATTATCTTATTTAAGTGGAAAATAAAAGACCATGGCTAAATGCACCTAAACAGGTAAATGTTTCCTAGGAAATACTTACCCCTAGATAAGTGCATTTACCCAGATAAATAACTTATTGAAATACGAATGGAGCCTTAACATCTCCCAAACCTTGAGAAAAGACTAAAGATGACAGTATATCTGCAGCCAGCAAAAAAGTGTGCTTACACACTGACGGAGTGACATTCCAATCATGTATTGGGAACATCTCCGATGAATGGCAACATATTCCTGATGTGCAGCTGGATTGAATAATGTCAGAGTATTAGCACACTTTGCTGGCAGCGTATCTAGAAAATTATTGGATTGGATGGCGGAATATCCACCTCGATCCATAATTAAGATCATTTGAAAGTAACATCCGACCCCAGTTCGATTAGTGTATCCTTCACGGATGTCCTGATCCTTCTTAATTGGATTGGATTCAGATTGGATTGGGGTGGACCTGAGACCATAAACCTGACTCGTACAAGGAATGGCTCAAATTTGAATTAAGCCTTGACCTTACAAGCCCTCAGAACCCAAAAACCAAAACGGTACTCTACAAGCAGCACCCAATCCACCTGGATCAACCTGGCAAAAAATATCACAACCCAAGGCTATACTTCAAGAATCAAGAATAAACTCATACTAGAAATTTAGAATAACACCGGATAGACAGTTGGGTTCATGACGACTGTAGATGAATGCTCATTTAGGGCCCGTTTAGGAGGGCTGAGCAAATTAGGTAAAGCTTTACTGCTTCAGACAAGTTATTTCAAGAGAATGAAGTGGAAAACCCTTAAAATGGCTAATGGATAGCCAATTTAGGTTCTCCGGATTTTTCACCAAATACAACTGTTTGGGGCCCACCTTGCAAAGCCAGAAACCGCTGCACTTAAGCCCTCCCAAACGGGCACTTAATTGTATTTTTGATTGTTGAAGAGGCTGAACCATTTTGTATTTTCAATCCAAATTATTCCCTACCCTGAAACAAATTCATAAAGGTGCAAGTGGCAAGAGAAGAAACCACCTGCTCAATGAAACAAATGTTAACAACCAAAGGTGCTATTGCAGTATACTTTTTTTGCTCCTGTTTTTTTTCGACTGCTTTACCCCTGCTGGTTTCCTATGATTAAATAATTTGATGGCCAGAGACCAGATTGGTCAGTCGAGCTAGACTACTCATGGAGTACAACACCATCTAGTCCCCTCCAGATGCAGTGAATCCCATCTTTTAGATGAGTGATAAAAACGAAAAATAGATAGAAGAAAGAAACTGACTATAAGAATGGCGTTTATATTCACAGGCTTCACAGCTCAAGGTTATCAAACGGGATGGTACAACACATGGCTCAATACAATATCAATGACTTAACAGAGTAAAGCCCAAAAAAAGAACAAAAGTGGCCCTCCCTCAATATGAATAGTTGATCCCTAAAAAACAATGGCACATTCCGTCCTACAATATCAATGATTTAAAAGAGTAAGGCCCAAAAGAGAACAAAGGTGACCCTCCGATTCGAAGAGTTGATCCCCAAAATCAATGGCACTCTTCTTTTTTTTTTTTTTTTGATCAGCAAAAATCAATGGCACATTCAGTCAGCTCTCTTCGAAATTCCAATCACATGTCCTCCATAACCTTGAATAAGCCATAAAACCAGGTAGATGAACCTACTATAGCCCAATACCACAAAACCAAGTTGCCTACAATTTTCAACGAACATCATCAAGCGTTTGTGGAACATATCTCACTTGTATCTAAAAAAGGAATGATAAGCCTACTTTCAACACTAGGAAAAAGAACTACTCAACCTTTGCTTTAGAGTTGTACATGTAAATGGCAGTGGTATTATTGGAGGTTGATTTAGAAGTAATACAATCCACAAGAAAAGCAGAGGGTAAAAATACAGCTCTATTCCAACTCACTTATCATTCCACAGAAAGAAGGCAAGGAACATAAAAGGAAAATGAAATAATTGAAGAAACTTACAATTGTAGTGATGGGATTAACTCCACAAGAAGGACTCAAT
Source organism: Nelumbo lutea (assembly GCF_056320005.1). Taxonomy (NCBI): domain Eukaryota; kingdom Viridiplantae; phylum Streptophyta; class Magnoliopsida; order Proteales; family Nelumbonaceae; genus Nelumbo; species Nelumbo lutea. The sequence continues at coordinate 20,626,388 of NC_142686.1, read as the reverse complement.
GTTAAGTTCTACAAAGGAACACGGATCTGGAATATCGAAGTTACTCAAGACCTAAAAAGCACAAAAAGTAAAAGCAATGTTGAACAGGAATTAGATTAACATGATATAAAACAAACCCCAGCAAGGTGTATAACTAGTTAGGACAAATAAATCCAATTAAAATAGTAGAGACCCCAAGACAAAGATGCCTTACTAGTTCCTGAGAGTTGACATACCTCTGGATGCACAATACCAAAGGTCCCTATGTGCTTCCCTCTGAAAACGATGCTAGCTTGTCTACCCGGAAGAAATTCAGGCTCCTTAACATGCAAGATTGTAAGTATGGCAAGACCAAACTCTCAATAGGTAACAACAACAAAGAAAATGGAGTGTAAAATAAAAGCTTACATTTGAACGCCTTATATAATAGCCCTTGTCATCACCAATTGGAACAAAAGGTGTTCCAACTACTTCCATGATTCTATCCACCAGGCAATGAATTAACTGGGAGGAAAGGATAAAATTTTCATGTGAAATATGACAGAAAGAGGAGAGATACAAATTAATAATAAACACACACACACACACACACACCATACATAAATGCATACATACATATATATAATACATGTGTGCACATAAACATACAAACACACGCACATACACACACACACACACCGTTCTAAAAAAAATAGGCCATTACCCAAAGTTGATCCCAGCTATCTGGGGGAGGGGTAGACTGGGGACAAAGTGGACACCCTCTCAAACCTGCCTACTTATGCATGACAGCCAGAGATTTTATCATTATACCAAGTAATGATCCCTACATTCTACATTCTACTAAAAAAAAAAAATAGGACATATACACACACAACTACATTCTAAAAAAATAGGCCATTACCCAATGTTGATCCCAGCTATCTGGGGGGGTAGACTGGGTAGGTCCTAACTTTTGGCATTTTTTCAAATGAAGTGGATACCCTCAGACTGAAACCGGCATTCTAACGCATACCAGCCTGAGATTTTACCATTACACCAAGTAATGGCCCCTACATTCTCATAATACAAAAAAGCCTAATTGCTAGGAAAATTCCCAAGGGAAACTTTAGCCCCAATAAATCGAGTTACAAGAGTTTATTCTCAACCATTAGTTCAATTTCCTTGGATTTTGCTTTTTCTTTTCCTTTTTGATAAAAAGGAAACAGTATAGATTTGTAGTACATATAAAAAAGTGTGTAAATGAGACTGTACAAAAAAGAAGAACTGCTAAAGATAAGTAGGTTTCTTTCTGAAAATGGTAACCATTCAGGAAGTGAGTTGTTAAAAAACAAAAAAAACACCGTAAGTGTGAGCCATTAGCCACTACCAATAAAGTTCTAAATGCGGCAAAAAAACCATCCTTGAAGCCAATGGAAAAAGTAAAAAGCTATTAATAACCAAGATAAGGGCACCCAATCCCCAGGAAAAATGAAGTTCAAAAACAACCCTTGTTGGATAGGGCAAAATGAAACATTCAATTGATCTTTCTTTGGATTGTATAATACTATCAAGAAAGCAACAAGACATTCAATGCTTCTAGTCTTTCTTAGAAGTTATACCTCAAACCCTGAGTTAGCACCACAATATAGAGCTGCAAGTTGGCGCTGATTCTTCGCACCAACATCTTTTGTTTCATCCAACACTGATATATCACCCACTTCAAATATCTACAATCAATAATTCATTGCCCAGTCTCAGAAGATACAGCTTAAGCATAGAAATATAAACACGAGTTAAAGGAAAGCAAATTACTTCATCTTAAGTAACAACAAAGAACACTCAAATATAAAAACAATATAATGCAACACTAAATATAAATGTGATTCAAGTCAAAAGAAAATAAATAACAGCAATAAGGGTAGTTCAAAGGCTGAACACAAACAAGCTCATGTCATGGCATGAACCTAGCCCCCCATTTCGGGCCTATTTCTGCAGATATATACCAATGTACCTCCCCATATCAAGCCCAAAACAAGGTAAACCAAATTGGGCCTAACATGAGACCCACTATAGCCCTCCAAAACTAGACATCAAAACAAAGAAGGGAGCACTTCAGTACAAAAACCAGCCAGACAGAAATGTTCTCTCTCTCTCTCTCTCTCTCTCTCTCTCTCTCTCTCTCTCTCTCTCTCTTTTGATAAGTAAACTTTAAAAACTTTTATTGATGAGAATCAGAAAAGAGAAATCAAAGGAGATGTGCAAGGCACACCCTCTCAATGGATACAAAATGAAATTACAATTAAACTCAAAACAAATGTTCCCTACTAACCCCTTGTTTGGCTAACAAGTCAGCCACCATTTAGCTGATATTCTTTTTTAGCTTAAGGGAGTAATGCTTCAATCAGAAGGATATGTAGAAAATGGATATTTCCTTGGAAATAGGAATAAATGGCACTAACTGGAATTAGAAGTTTAATCACAAAAATCAACATATATGTTGTGGAAGATTGAAGTTGTGCACTGCTGATATTATTTGGAAATAAAAGAAGCCTTACTTTTTAGGTAAAGATAAAATATCATCACAATGATGATAGTTTGTAGTTGCTGTTAGTAGGCTGACTTCTTAAGGATAATGTTGTAAGGCTTATTTAATTGTTACTTTGTAGTTGCTGTTAGTAGGCTGACTTCTTAAGATACTGTCAGTTAGTTACTTTTCTTTTTTTTTCTTATTAGTTTGGTTCGAGGGTGTGCCGCCAGGGGCATACTTGTAATTTCTACTCTTTTTTATTAAGTTAATATAAATAGAGAACTGGCGGCAGCCAGTAGTGATTCTTTTCCTCTCAATCGTTTCTCCCTTTTTCTTCTCTCTCTCTCTCTCTCTCTCTCTCTCTCTCTCTCTCTCTCTCCATGAATGATTACATGGTATCAGAGCTAGGTTTTTTGGGCTGTAAAAGACCTTCGATCCCTCCTGTTTTGAACCTGCTTCGCCTTTTCTTCCTTCTTTAAATTCTTGGACGTGGAAGACAGAGAAACCCTAGCAGATTACTGGTGGCACCTCCTGTGGTTTTTTTCCTTGGTCGTAATATCAAGGAAACCCTAGTCGGAGAAGGGCAATGCTGAAAGAGACTCTCTTCCTTCTTTGTTCGATGCTGTGAAGTCGATTTCAGGTTGGCACCTTCGAACAGGTGCTGGACAGGTGTGTTCTTGTTTTTGTCTTTTTTGGCCAATGGTGTGAAGGGCTTATTCCTTGGTTCTATATATTTGTTTGGATGCTGGACTGTTAGATTGTATGAGCTGCAGTCAAACTGATATTAATGTCTGCCTTGGCTGTGTTGGACTGATTACCGGGCTGGTTTAATGACTGAACCATCTCAGAGTTGATTTCAGCGGTGTCTTGTTCTCTTCCTCACATCCTAGAAGTAAATTCCTTGAGGATTGGTATTCTGCTTGTGGCTGTTGTGTAGTTTTGTGGTGTTTGGACTGTTTTCAGCAGTGTCCTTTGGCAAATTATGAATCAACTTCATCGGGGGTTACACCGACCCACAGCACAGCTGGTATGGGAGGTAAAAACATGATGTTTCCCATGCCAATTACCCCTTTAAATGGTCTGAATTACCTGGAGTGGGCTAAAAGCGTAAAACTCTATGTAACAGCAAGGGGTAAAGCTGGTTACATTAATGGAAGGGTGAAAGAACCCAAGGGTGAGACAGCAGAACATGATAGGTGGGACCAAGAAAACAGCATGGTGATGTCTTGGCTCCTCGCAGTCATGGAACCTGATGTGAAGAAGAACTTTATGTGGGCAGACACCGCTAGTTAGATCTAGGAACAGGCCAAAACTACCTATTCTGAGCAAAGGCATTATGCCAAGGTTTACCAATTACAAGTTGAATCTTCAACCTGTAAACAGGGAAACCGTAGTTTGTCTTCATATTATTCAGCCCTTACCTCCATATGGAAAGAATTGGATCATTATCAGGCTATAGAGTGGAAACATGATGATGATGCTAAGGCCTACAGGAAGTTGGTCTCTCAGCAACGTGTGTTTGCCTTCTTGTTGGGACTGAACCCTGAATATGAACCGTTGAGGGTTCAGATCCTAGGAAGCAAAGAGTTGTCGTCGGTTCACGAGGTATACTCCCTTGTTCAATTGGAAGAAAACAGGCGGAGTGTGATGGTTACAGCTGAGGGGGAGCAACAAGTTGCTTTAGCTGCAATGAATAATAACTCTACGGGGAAGAAAAGTGACACTAAGAAGACTGATGATAAAGATAAGTTGTTCTGTACCCACTGTCGGCGTTCACGGCATACACGTGACACTTGTTGGGACATCCACGGGAAACCCAAATGGGCCGTGAAGAATCAAGAACAGGGTAAAGGTCAAGGTCAAAAGAAGATAAACACAGCATAGAATGCAGCACATGTGGCAACCCAAGATACTCAGGTTGCCGGTAGTACCCGGGACCACCTTAATAATTCTGACCCCAAGGAAGATATAAAGAATTCCTTCAGAGAACACCTGGAATCTTATGGTAGGGCTTTGCGACAAATGGACAGCTTAGTCATTGGTACTCCCTCTACTTCATTTGTATCTACTTCAGGTAATACGACTTCTACATTCCATGTCACTCCCACGGATTCCCCTTGGATCATTGACTCAGGGGCCTCCAACCACATGACCGGTAAGCCGAACTTGTTTCAGACTTATAGCCTTTTGCCAGGAAGGGATAGAGTGAGACTTGCAGATGGCTCTTTTTCCTCCATTACAGGCCAAGGATCAATATCTCTTCCCCATGGCCTTAACCTGAATTGTGTATTGCATGTCCCTCAACTTCCTATAAATTTGCTTTCAATTAGTAGTATTACAAGCTCTTTAAACTGTAGTGTAACCTTTTTTTGCTGACTCATGTGTTTTTTAGGACCTAACTTATGGGAGGACGATTGGTACAGGGAGCCTAGTGGACGGTCTCTACATTCTCGACAACAAAGCTGGTCACTCGGTGTCATCCTCAGAGTCACATAGTCAGTCAAATAAGAGTCAATTTTTTTGTGGCATAGTCGTTTAGTTTCTTTTGAAATAATAAAGTCTTTGTTTCCGATTTTATTTAAGTCGTGTTCAGTATCAGAGTTCCAGTGTCAAACGTGTCAGTTGAGCAAACAGTGTAGAACAACTTTTCACTCAAGTAATAAAAGATCAAATGTTCCTTTTCATGTTGTGTATTCTGATGTATGGGGGCCTACTAATATAATCTCTAAGGGCAGATAAAAGTACTTTGTTACATTGATTGATGATTACTCTCGCTATACATGGGTAATTCCTATGCGTAGTAGAGACGAAGTTCCAAAGATTGTGAAAGATTTCCAGAGGATGGTATTTACGCAGTTCCATGTTGAAATACAGATCTTCCAATCCGACAATGCAAAAGAATACTTCCATGGGGAGCTCAATGAGTTCTTTGTCTCCCACAGATCTATTCATAGGAGCTCATGCGCCAGAACACCACAACAAAATGGTGTTGTAGAGAAAAAAAACAGACACCTCCTTGAGGTGGCTTGCGGGATGATGCTACACATGAATGTTCTAAAAAGGTTTTGGGTGGATGTTGTACTTGCAGCTGCTTATGTCATCAATCGCATGCCCTCCAAAGTGCTGAACTACATGGCCCCTCATCAGTTATTGTACCCTCAGTCTCCTTTATTTTCCATTCCCATGAGAGTCTTTGGTTGTCGTGCCTTTATCCATGATTTGTCTCCATCTCGAGGTAAGTTAGACCCTCGGTCCATTCTTTGTATCTTTCTGGGGTATCCCTCCTCTCAGAAAGGGTATTGGTGCTTTGATCCCGTTAGTCGTAAGTTTTTTGTGTCTATGGATGTGTCCTTCTTTGAGTCTGAGCCATTCTTCCCTGCTTCTCCTCAGGGGGAGAGTAGTAGTGTGGAAGAGGAGAAGCAGGTTCAGGTATCTCTTCCTTCTATTCCGGACCTTGCTCCCTTTCGTGTCTTCCAACGTACACGCCGTAGAGATCAGCGATGTGATAGAGATGTGGAGCAGCCAAACACTGAGCAATCAACACCGTTAGACTCCCAAGAGGTAAGTCCACTCCCTACCCCTACTCCCACTGTGGATGACCTTGACATTCCTATTGCTCAACGAAAGGGAGTCAGGTCATGCACTACCAAGCACCCCATTACCTATTTTGTCTCCTATGATCACATTTCCCCCTAATACCGAGCCTTCCTATCTGCAGTTGATTGCATCCCTATTCCCAGAAATGTTGCAGAAGCCTTAAAATGCCCTGAATGGACAAATGCCATGAAGGAGGAGATTAATGCTCTTCACAAAAATCAAACTTGGGAATTGGTGGATCTTCCGAAGGGGAAAAGACCCCGTGGGGTGTAAATGGGTGTTCACGGTTAAACACAAGGCAGATGGAACAGTTGAAAGGTACAAAGCAAGATTAGTAGCCAAAGGGTACACACAAGTACACGGGGTTGACATGATAAGACTTTTGCTCCAGTAGCTAAGATGAACTCAATTAGGGTTCTCCTATCCTTAGCTACTAATCTTGATTGGGAATTGCATCAATTGGACATAAAGAACGCTTTTCTGAATGGTGAGTAAGAGGAGGAAGTATACATGGTTCAACCCCCTGGATTTTGTGCCAAGGGAAGTGAAAATAAGGTGTGCAAGCTGCGAAAGTCTCGTTATGGATTAAAACAATCTCCCAGAGCCTGGTTCAGTAAGTTTCACATGGCAGTTCAGCAGATGGGCTTCAAACAATGTCAGTCTGATCATACACTTTTTGTGAAGAGATGTCAGGAACAGGTTGTTGTATTGATGGTGTATGTGGATGATATCATCATTACAGGAAGTTGGAGTTCAAAGATACAAAAAGTGAAACAATTCCTTGCATCTAAATTTGAAGTGAAAGATCTAGGTCCCCTGAAGTATTTCCTTGGGATTGAAGTTGCCCGCTCAGAAAAGGGTATCTTTATCTCTCAAAGGAAATACACCCTTGATCTATTACAGGACACAGGCAAATTAGATGCAAGGCCGACAGATACTCCCATGGATGTTGACCACAAGTTAGGTGATTGTGATGGTGAACCTCTAAAAGATGTGAAACAGTTCCAAAGGTTAGTGGGAAAACTGATTTATTTGTCCCTGACCCGTCTAGACATTGCCTATTCCGTTGGGGTCATAAGCCAATTCATGCACTCTCTCAAGAAACCACACGTGGAGGCGGCAGAGAGAGTTCTTAGATACTTGAAAAAATATCCCAGAACAGGTCTACTATTCAGTAAACACAATCACCTAAAGGTGGAAGTCTTTACAGATGCTGATTGGGTAGGTGCTGTGGATGACAAAAAGTCCACAAGTGGGTATTGCACATTTGTGGGAGGAAATCTACTGACCTGGAAAAGCAAGAAACAAAGTGTGGTAGCAAGGTCAAGCGCTGAAGATGAATATAGAGCTATGGCACATGGGGTGGCTGAAGTCCTTTGGCTAAAGAATCTTCTAGGGGAGCTTGGAGTTGTTGTTCATAGTCCTATGTCTCTTTACTGTGACAACAAGGCTGCAATAAACATCGCCAGCAACCTCGTCCTACATGAGAGGACCAAGCACATTGAGGTGGGCAAACGCTTCATAAAGGAAAAATTGGAAAAAAGGAAAATTTGCATCCCTTATGTCAACTCCAAGGAACAACTTGCTGATGTCCTCACAAAGGGGCTTGCATACTCGTGACACAATGAGTTATGTGACAAGCTGGGCATGATAGACATATTCAGCCCAACTTGAGGGGGAGTGTTGTAAGGCTTATTTAATTGTTACTTTGTAGTTGTTGTTAGTAGGCTGACTTCTTAAGATACTATCAGTTAGTTACTTTTCGTTTTTCTTTTTCTTATTAGTTTGGTTCTAGGGTGTACCGCCAAGGGCATACTTGTAATTTCTACTCTTTTTATTAAGTTAATATAAATAGAGAACTGGCAGCAGCCAGTAGTGATTCTTTTCCTCTCAATCGTATCTCCCTTTTTTCTTCTCTTTCTCTCTATCTCTCTCGTCTCCCACTCTCCATGAATGACTACAAATAAAAATACTATAGCTGATAAATCTCATACTCTTATATCTACAGGTGATGTTAGGCTAAGTTGTTGTGTTGTTGTGAGGCTGATGAAGTATACCTTGGAAAAATATCATCACAATACACTCTAGACCAATTAGTATAGGTGACTCCTTGAAGGCAAAATTATTGTGTATGATATTCTTTATATTATATATATATATATATATATATATATATATATATATATATATATATATATATATATATATATATATATAATATTTAAAATATTATTTATATTTTAAAATTTTCCTTTATTTTAAGTAATTTTATTTTTTAAAAATAGTGCTAATTAAAAAATTTCAAGGATTCGGATCCCCGTGGGGAACATCAGGGTCAAGGACGGGGATTTATTACAGAATCGGAGTTTGGGATGGGGAATATGATCCCTGCCCCATTGCCATTCCTAGTGGAAGAGGATATAAAGGTGGCAATGGACCAGATGCGAACTAACAACCAAGCACTACAGACACATTACGAGGGAAATAAAATTATTGACAAGGGACCTGGAGGCTACCTACCACTGTGTAACTAGATCAGCAAATTTATCAAACTCATTGTCCAAGGAAGGAGCAACTAGGAATCAATTGTTTTGGGCCAAATGTAATATATGAAGTACATTAAAGGGTGCAAGGCACTTTTTTTTTCATAAATAATTTAAGATTTCATTAAGAAAAGAGCAGGAGGAAATGGAAACTTCCTGTCAAGAGGCGCAAGCTGCGCCCTCTCCAAAGAACAAGAAGAAACAGAAAACAGAAAAACAAATTCAGCTAGCAATTCTGCCCTAGTAGAGTTCCCAATCCCTAGGGGACCCGAGTAAAGGAGGACCACATTTCCAAATTCATTCCTTAGTACCCCTCCCAATCCAAAGGGGCTTGGATTACCTTGACTGCTAGCATCAAAATTCAGCTTCAAAAAACCTTTAGGAGGGGGTTTCAAACTCATGCAGACTCTAGTCTTTAATGAGGAGCTGCTTGTTACATCTAACCAATTCCTCCATATATCATCAAAGGAGAATTGGTGGAATAAATCCAGGGCTTTTACCCACCATATCACCCTAAGCAGAATGCACTCCTCCAATTCTTGTATATTCCTCTCCTCCTAGAAGATTCTAGCATTTCTTTCTTCCCACACTGTCCATATCAGCACAGCTCTAGCACACCTCCACATGATTCTCCCTCTTTTTTGATGCCATGGGAAGGTAGAAGGATCAAAAAGCAAGCTTACTTCTGCTGGCCTATTCCACCTGCACCCAAACATCAAGAAGAGCCACTTCCATAACTCTACAGTAAAGGAGCAAGATATTAGTAATGTGGTAACAATCCTTGCCATAAGATCTGCAAAGGATACACCAGTTAGGTGATATACAAAGGAAAGGTCTTCTCTTTTGAAGAATATCCAAGGTATTTATTTTCCCATAACACACTTCCCAACAAAAAGCCAAAAGCTTAGGGGGAATAGGCTTGCACCAGAATTCCTTAATAGGGAAGGGCTGGTTGGAAGGGGACTGAGAAAGGGGCCTGAAAAAAGCAGCACACAAAAAAGGCTCAGTCGGCTGGGGTGTCCAAACATGTTTATTTAGTTCAGAAGGGTCCGAGCAAACTTAGTCAAGGAGACTTAACAGACTAGGTAGGCAATCAATTTCCTCCTCCCTTAAGCCTCTACGAAACCCAAAATCTCAATTAGGTGCCAACGGATTTTCCAACGGCAGTGTTTTAAAAGCACAAGGTGCAAAAAAAGTGCAAGGGCCAATTTGTGCCTAGGCGTGCGCCTTTTTAAGAAAGGCGAAAAATTACATAAAAAAAAAAAAGCTAACAAAAAAAGTCAGAATTCCAAAAAAAAATGCCAAAAGATTTAAAAAAATGCAAAAAGTTTAAAAAATATTAAACAGTGTTAGTAAAAATATAAAATTAATTTTTAAAACAAATGATTTAAAAACCTATTATCTAAAATTAAAATAGATAAACATAACATGTAAAGTGTATTCAAATGAAAAATTAAAAATAAAAGCAAACATATAAAGCATTTTCAAGCATGTAAAACCCACAATCTCTTTTTTTCCTTAATTGCATTGCTTCAAGTAGTTAATATGATGTAAAACATATTGCATTCTTGATTCTATGAGTCGCCTTTGTAGCATACCCCTCGAGGCAAGCCCGAACAAGGCTATGTTAGGGTCTGAAATTCTTATTTCTCACATAAAAAAATAATGATTTTACAACTTTCATTGCCTTTTAAGAAGATGTTTTATTGCAATGAATGAATGAACAACATAAGCAAATAGAGGGTTCTCGAAGCCCCCAGACCAGCCGTTAGACTCAAAAAACAACAAAAAGCACAAAATTTTAAAAAGGCGCATGCCTGGGCTGAGGCGTGAGGTGCATCAAGCGCATGCCCAGGCGCACCAAGCGCACGCCTTTTGAAAGAGGTGCGCCTAGGACCTAGGCGAGGTGCATACCCCAAAATGCTCCTCACCTTTGCGCCTAGGCGTGCCTTTTAAATCACTGTCCAGGGGGGAGACAAATTTAGAAACAAGGTTTTTTTTTTATACTGTGAAATAGAGAATAAAGAGGGGAAGAGATCATTTAAAGGAGCCTCTCCAACCCAAGTATCCTCCTAAAAAAGAATTTTGTGGCATTAGGGTGCTAGCACTGTTTTCGTAACTCCATTTCCTAATTTTAAAAAAAAAATCAGTTATCCATCAAAGAAAAGGGTACCTTCTAGACCATAAACCAGGATAGTTTTTGGGATGTCTATCTCAGAGAGTTTGTGACCCTATATCTTTGAGCAACTAAAGTTATGGCATAGCCATACTCATTATGGTCATGTTTCTTCTTTGAAGTCTATCTCTTAGAGACATTTTCAATTTGTGTCACCCTCGGATATACAATGTGAAGCATGTCAACTTTCAAACCATTGTACAACAATATGTCAAAGATAACTCCTGTTGGTCGTAGTGGAGACTTGGGATCAAATCCCACCTGCACCTGGGTTGGGGGATGGGCTAACCCCATTGTGAAGCCCTTCAAAAGACATAAAAAAACAATATGTCAAGATAACAAGACTTAAGTATATAGCCACTAAGTTTGAAATCAAGGATCTTGGAGACCATAGATATTTCTTAGCCATTAAAGTTGAAAGGTCAAGGAAAGGTATCTTTTTTTCTCTCAAAGAATTGTGTTCTAGATCTTCTAAAAAATACTGAAAAGCATGGAGGTAATATAGATCCTAAAAGATATTGAAAAGCTACTGAAAAGCATGGAGGTAATATAGATCCTAAAAGATATTGAAAAGCTCGATGGGGTTGTGTAATACTAAACAAGGGAAATGCACTAGAGACTTATTGGCATACTATTATTTCTTTGTCCAACTCAACTAGATATTTCTTATGTTGTCAATGTAGTTAGTTAGGATATGCACCAGCCTAGACTTCACTTGGCAACTATTGAAAGCAAGGTTCAAAATATCAATACGCTCGATACGCCGGTAGAGGCGTATCGAGCAATATCAATAGCTTTTCTTTTAATTTTTTTTTTTAGTTTTTTTTTCAAATATGGTTCAGAGGGGCCGGTTTAAGGTCCGCCCACCCTCTAAACCAGTTGAAACCCCGATACACCCTCTATAGGGGCGTATCGGGAAGCTCCCAATACATTACATATCGGCCGATACAGCCTAGTACATATCGATACTTTGAACCTTGATTGAAAGGACATTATGCTACTTGAAAGGTACTCCATGAAGGGGACTACTATATACTTGTGATGGAAATCTCAAGGTTGGGGTTTATACTCAAATAAATTGACCAAGACCTCTTGATGACAAGAGATCTACATTGGGGTATTATACTTCTATAGGAGGTAATATTGTCTCTTGGAGTAGGAAACAATTTTTGTGGCCATATTGAAGCATTGAAGCCGAATATATAGCCATGACACATGGAGTTTTAGAATTGTTATGTTTGAAGACTTTACTAAATAAGATGAGAATCAACTTCAAGAGACCAATGAAGCTGTACTATGGTAATCAAGCTGCTATAAACATTGGACATAATCCAGTACAGTATGATCACACTAACCACATCAAGGTTGATAGACGTTTCATCTTAAAACAAGTTGAAAGTGAATAAGTTTGTTTGCCTTTTGTTAGGTCCAACACTCAAGTAGTGGATTAGTCGAAAAAGGGAGTGCCAAGGCCTATAATTGAGGACAACTTGTGCAAGGTGGGTATGTACAAGTACAACACTTCGTCAAACTTGAGGAGAATTAAGATTAAACAAATTCAAGCTGTTAAGGTATTTTAGTCATTGACTCATTGAATAATACCAGGGTTTATTTTGTAATTATGGCATTGGTATAAAAGTTAATTGCCCAACCTTTCCCTTCTTACGGTCTCCCCTCATCCTTCTCTTTTATTTTATATTCCTTCTTCCCTAAATCAATCTAGAATCAGTGGTTATCATTCACAACTCTGAATATTATATTTGTAATGTTTGGGTGAAGTCAAGTCAAGCCATTAGTTATGATTGTGTTTCAAATGACTTTCCAAGTACAAATTACAAACTCCAAACAATTGGCACTAGAAACTCAAAAGTTAAACACTAGGAACAACCTATGGATGCTACCTCCAAACAGGTGTTAATTCCTGCATGGTTAATCCTTAGTAGTGAAACAAAAATCTAAAAGGGAACTCAGCCACTGGATGCTAAAAAGGAATGTATTGAAAATGCTGATGAAAAATAATTGGAAGTGTAATTTGTGGGCACAGGCCTGGACGTTCATCCATGGGGCTTATGTTTTTTTTGTCATACAGATAGTTTTAATTATGTTATCTTTATTCTATTTGTTTTAATCCTCTACATTTGAGTCATTCTTGAATTTAGGGGTTCACCACTCCTATGGGTGCTACCTCCAAACAGGCATTAATTCTTGGATGGTTAAACCTCAGTAACGAAACAAAAATCTAAAGGGGAACTCAGCCACTGGATGCTAAAAGGAATCTATTGAAACAGCTGATGAAGAAATAATTGAAAATGTAATTTGTGGGCACTGGGCCAGGGTGTTCACCCATGGGGCTTATGTTTTTTTCATACAGATAGTTGTAATTATGTGACCTTTATTCTATTTGTTTTAACCCTCTATATTTAAATCTTTTTTGAATTTAAGGGTTTATCACTTTTCTTATCATAAAATTCTCATTATATTTTTTTTACTGTAAAGAATCAAGAGAAAGAAGAGGAAAGAAAATCCAAGTATAGAAAAATGGAATAAGCCTACAGGGGATGCACAATTTAGTGAATTCAAGTTTCAGAAGGTCCCCACTGTGATCAGACAACCAAAAAAAAATGCTTGAACAATACAACAACATGGATGACAGAAGTACTAGCTAAACATGAGTGGAAATAAGAACTGAGACTCAACAATAGAATTATATGATTTTGGATGTTTAAAGAGAAAGTTCATGCAGTTTCCCTATAACAAGAAAAAACATGAAGCACATATAGAATTCTGAATACCGGTGTACCTTTATGGGCTTTGGATGGTCTTTGTTGTGCCCAACAGTTTTCAATATGCCCGACATGAGACTTGTTCGGACAATCTGGAAAAAGCAGGATTAATTAATGCTCACTGAACTTCAATACAAGAAGAAAACCCCAAAAAAAACACATATACAATTGAACAGACACCTAAGGTAAATACAGAAATACTAAAATTAAACAAAGAAGCTCTCTCTCCCTTTCTTTGTCTCACTTCCTTGCCTTTTTTTAGTGTAAAACATTTTTTTTTCCAAATTCCATGCTAGTTTGGATATCCTGTTTGATAGAAGCCTAGGTTTTTATTGATTAAGAAAAATGAGTATGTACAAGTGCCAAAGTGCCCAAAGAGGTGACCACTATCACCAGCCCTTTTTCTTTTATTTCTTACATATGTTCAACTGTGTATCCTTTCCCCTGTTTGTAAATCATCAAACAGCCCCCAAAAATAGCTGATTCCTATTGACACCCCTTGGCCAAGGTATCAGAAAAGCTATTTGTCGATCTGTGAACCCATGAATATGTGATGTTTAAGTCTCTTATCATTGATTTGATCCCCCTCATGGAGCTTCTTTATTGTCAAGTTCCCACTCTGCTTCTCATCCAGCCCACCACTACTTCTGAGCCCCCTTCTATAATCAAACTTGTGATATTTAGTGATCTACCCAGTCTTAAACTGTGTAGGAGTTCTGGCAATTGTGCTGATATAGAGTTTCCAATAGACTATCAGGCCCAAGTAAATGACTTTGATATGGCCATTACAGTCTATAATAACTTCTCCAATACCCAAAGGTGTATCCATCAAAATTTATATGCATCATAGTGAGATGGGTAGAGTTGTTTGGATCTATTGGATTTCGGCATAGAAGAGTCAGCCACCAATCACCATCTTGTTTTCTTTCTTTCTTTCTTTCTTCTTTTATTTTGATAGGAAACAATAACTGTCATTAAAATAGATTAAGTGAATACACAGGTCCAGTCCCCATAAGAAAGGAGACTAGCCCCCCTGAACTTTTCAATTTACAATTCAGTACAAAACAATTCACCCCTGTTTGTCCCTTGTTTGGCTAGTGTATCAGGCAAATCATTTGCTGATCTTCTGACCCATCTAACAGATGCACCTAACTCCCTTGATAAACTTCTAATCTCCCTCGAGGCCTGCCTGTGGATCCAAATTCCCAAGCTACCGCTTTGTAACCACCTTATCACCAGTTTTGTATCCTCCTCCACTTCAATTTGTTGAAAGCCGAGCTGTTTCACCAATCTCAGCCCTTGGAGGAGAGCTATAACTTCAGCTCTTAGGAAGTCTTCTTTTCCTACGGGTCCTGATTACAAAGCCACCACTCTCACTACCCCTTCTCTTATTACTATGCCAGACGGGCCCAGGTACCAAAGGAGCTCCCATCAAAGTTCAGCCTTAGTCTTTGACTTGGTGATGGAGCCCAAATCTCTTGTATGACAGCCCTTGAGTTTGAACAAGTTGTCTGCATTTCAGTTTCTAGTGATATCATCAATAGAAACATCCTTGAACAAATCCAAAATTTTTACTCAATGTGCAACCCGGAACAAGATGTTGTCAATTAATTCCTCCTTTGTCTTCACCTTACCCTGAAACATATGATTATTTCTTTCTTCCTAAATTGCCCAAACTATTGCTGCCCTTGTACCTCTCCACAATGTTTTGCCCTTTTAGGCCGTCTAAGAAAGCTAGCATCAAAGAGGCCTGAAACACAAGAAAGATGTTTACATCTACAACCAAAGAGATTAGAAACCATTCCCAAATGCTTGAAGCAAAATAGCAAGAGATTAAAAGGTGAGCTGCCAACTCTTAACAAGCAAAGAAAGGAAAACAAATACTCGGGGAGAGACACCAATTTGGTCTCCTTTTTTGCAACAAGTCACAAGTATTAATCATGTTAAGAACCACTTCCCAAGAAAATACCCCAACTCTTGGAAGTACTGGGCTGCACGCCTGCACCACACTTCCTTAGAAGGAAAAGACGCTAGCAGGCCAGAAGAATGAAGAAGGGCATTGAAAACAATGTTTTCAAAACCAGACCGGACAGTCGGACTAGAAAAACCAGGAACCGGTCACCTGAGGTTCCGTTTTACCCCAGAACTGTCTTTTGGCCAAAAACCGTTGATTTGGTCAGCAAACCGCTGACATGGGCAGTCGAACCGTTCGAACTGTCCAACGGTTTTTGGTCATTTTTTTAATTTTTTGTCAGAACGAGCCCTACGTTCGGTTCAAACGGGAACCAGACCCTGAAGTTCGTTGTCTGGTTCGTTTTTTAAAACCTTGATTGAAAAAAGAGGCACAGGAGAAGAGGCCTGAAAGAGAAACTAACCACACTTGAGAGCCAGGAAGGAACAATACTTAGAGCAACTCATCAAGGGCCCCCATTTGAAACTCTCTAAGTTCTCCTCAACCCTAGTTCCCAAGCTGTCCCATCACAATGTACCGAAGAAATTGATTTTAACTTATGCAAAGGAAGAGAGTAGATAGAGGGAAATTTAACCGTAAGAGGGATCTCCACAAGCCAACTATCCTCCTAAAAAATCACATTACTACCAGAACAAGCACCATACCTTGCAAAGGAAAGAAAAAAGGAACAATGAATTACTTTCAAAGGAAAGAAACAGCTTGCCCTCAGATCCAAACCAACATCCCAACCATTTATTGCTAGACCATGAATGTTGACTATTACCCTGTACCACAAACTATCCTACTCCAATGGAAACCTCCAAATCCACTTCCCTAACAAGGATATACTCCTCTTTTTGATGTTACCTATCCCAAGGACCCCTGCTCCTTACTTTGTGACACTATCTCCCATTTCACCATGTGGTCCTTAGAATCTCCCAACTCCTAGAGGAAATTTCACATAACTTTCTCTAGATTTTTTGGTAATTCCCACTAGGATGCCAAAGGTAGACAAGAAGTAGACTAGCAAGTTTAACAGATGGATTTGATTAGGGTGATTGTACCTCCTAGCAAAATATAATTACTTTTCCACCCAACTAGTTTCTTTGTGAACCTCTTCCCAAGACTAGAGCCCAAAAACTCTCTTGAGTATGGAAAGGCCAACTCTCCACCTCACACCTTAAAGAAGTAGCTAGATTAACCTTTGCTTCCCTCAATTCTTTAACTCCTACAAAACAACTTTGTTCCCCAATTTCCCTTAAGAATTGATACGCTTTCAAGTTGTAAATTAAACATTTCCTCCTCCTCACCTTTGCAAAACAAGATCAAGTCATCAGCAAATTGTAAATGAAACACCACAACACTCTCCCTCCCCATAAACACCATCTCTCAACAAAACCCCTTCTCCTTAAAACTTCCAAGAGAAACTCCTAACCAACCAAATCATAAGCCTTCACTATGTCCAACTTATAAACCACCCCTTCTTCCCTTTTTCTTTTCCTATTGTCCAAGCACTCATTTGCAGTTAGAATTTGATAAATTATTTGCATACCAGCCACAAAGGCACCTTGATTGGGGAAGATTAGAAAGGGAGCACTTTTTCCTATCTCAAGGCCAAGACTTTTTGCAAGGATTCAATACAAACTTCCACCAAACTGATTGACCTAAAATCCTTTGGATAAGATACATCCACTTTCTTGGGAATAAAAGCTATGAAAATTGCATTTGCTCTGGAAGTAAATCTGCCTTTGATGATATTCCTCAATAACTCCCAAGAGATTCATTCCATTCCAACCCAGTCACAGTTTTTTCTTTTTTTTTTTTCAGTCACCAAGGTGCGGAAAAAAAATCAAGTTAATATCCCCCTCCTCAAATGACCTACATCTAGATTTTTGTCTCCAACTAATTTCTTCTGTCCACAATATCTCTTCCAATTCATTTTCTGACTGCCATCTATCCATTCTTTCTTCAAAACCCACCTCCTATTAGCTTTTGCTTCATCATCTTCTAGTAGCCTCTAACCTATCCACTACTTTTGTTCTAAATGTCCAAAGACTTCCTTAGAAGCGGTCAAGAAGCTTTAAGGTCATAACCCAATGACATAATTTTACCAATGTATCCTCCAAGATCTCTTTTTATGTCTTGACTTCTCTAAGAAGTTCCTACCATTCCTCTCCTCCCAAATAGATCAAAGAGCAATATGTAAATCAATCCTCAAATATTAGGTGTAAATTTGAAGATTAGAGGGAAAAAAAGGAAGAAAGAAGTAAGAGCAGCAGTACAAGAGAAGAAGATGGTGAAAAGAGAAGGAAGAAGAAAGGTTTGAATTATCTTCCCTTTCTCCTCTAATCCTTTTTTTATTAAGAATTAATGTTAGAGTAAACGAGTCTGCCCTTAAGTGGGCGGCCAACTAGGTAGTAACATAAAGAGATTAAACAAAAAGAAATAACAGGCTCATTAAGAGAGGCCCATTAGCCAACAAGAAAAGAAAAGATATTACAAGAGAAGATACTACGACCCACTCGGCCCAGTCTCTTTACACTCCCCCTCAAGCCGAGCATAGATGTCAATCATGCCCAACTTGCTTATATAGTGTGTCACTTTCCCTCTTGAAACTCCCTTGGTCAAGATATCAGCCCATTGTTCATCTAATGTGATGAATGGCAAACAAACTTCTCCTGAGGAAACTCTTTCCCTTATAAAATGTCTATCAACCTCAATGTGCTCAGTACTATCATGTTGAACAGGATTATGTGCAATGTTGATAGCTACTTGGTTGTCACAGTAGAGCATCATTAGCTTCCCGTAGTCAACCCCCAATTCTTCTAAAAGGGATCGTAGCCACAGTAATTCTAACACACCATGTGCCATTGCCCTGTGTTTTCCTTCAACTGAGGATCTAACAACTACAGACTGTTTCTTACTCCTCCATGACACAATGTTCCCAGCGACTAGAGCACAATAACATGAGGTGGATCTCCTATCATCAATACATCCTGCCCAATCAACATCAGTAAAAGCTTCCAGTTTCATGTGTCCATGTTTGGCAAATAGAATACATTTCCCTGGAGTACCTTTCAAATAACATAGAACCCTTTCTGCAACAGCTAAATGAGTATCTTTGAGAGAATGCATAAATTGACTAATAACACTTACTGCATAGGAAATATCTGGCCGAGTCATGCAAAGATATAACAACTTCCCAAGTAGTCTCTGAAACACCCCCTTATCAGATAAAAGCTCACCATCTGTAGCAGAAAGCTTATGATTGGGATCAATAGGAGTGGAGATTGGTTTAGCTCCAAGTTTACCAGTCTCAGCAAGGAGGCCAAGGACATATTTACGCTAAGAAATGAAGATACCATCCTTAGATCTAGCAACTTCAATGCCCAAAAAATACCGAAGATCTCCCAAATCCTTGATCTCAAATTCAGAGTTGAGAAATCTTTTTAGTTTACTGGCCTCTTCAGTGTCATTACCCGTGACCACAATATCATCAACATAAACTATCAAGAAGGTCACCAGAGAGCCATTTCTCTTCAAGAACATGGTATGATTAGATTGAGTTTGTGTGTAACCAAAGGAGACAAGAGCGGCCCTGAACCTCTCAAACCAAGCCCGAGGAGACTGTTTGAGACCATAAATAGATTTCTGTAGTTTACACACCTTGCCTTTGCATTTCCTTCCCATACACCCCTAGAGGCAAAGACATATAGACCTCGTCATGTAGGTCCCCATTCAAGAAGGCATTTTTAACATCAAACTGGTGTAGGGACCAATCAAAAGTAGCGGCTAGAGATAACAAAACCCTGACTGAAGTCATCTTAGCTACAGGAGCAAATGTCTCAAGATAGTCAATACCATACAACTGAGTGTAGCCCTTAGCAACCAGCCTAGCCTTAAACCTCTCAATAGATCTATCAGAGTGATATTTAGGGGTAAACACCCATTTACAACCCATTGGTTCCTTCCCTTCAGGCAAGTCAACAATATCCCAGGTATGGTTCTTATGCAAAGCATCCAGTTCAGCCATCATAGCATCCCTCCATTCAGGTTTAGATAAGGCTTCCGGTACAGACCTGGGTATCACATGGGAAGAAACAGAAGCAAGAAAAGAGTAGTAGGAAGGAGAGAGAAGGTTGTAAGACATGTGTTTGGAGATACAATGGGTTGTACACTTCCGCTTGCCCTTGCGGAGAGCAATAGGAAGGTCAAGGTCTGAGAAAGATGTTGATGGGTTAGAAGAAAGCTGACATGTTACCTCAGTAATGATGGGAGGAGCAAAAGGCTCTTCCGTAGGAGTAGAAACAACATGTCCATGTCTGAATCTATGCCTTTGGTACCACCTTTGGAGAACAGGATGAGGAGGAATTATAGGAGAATGAGGTGGAGGAGGAGGAATGGGAATATCGGAGGTAGGCCCAGTGGGAGAAGTTGACACCTCATGATAGGACTCAAGAGGAATGGGAAGAGGAACAGTTGGAGACATAGCAAAGGGCTCTTCAGATTTCTCCCCCTCAGGAGAAATGCTAAAGAAATGAGGCAACTCAGCAAATGTGACATCTCGAGATACAAAGCGGGTGCCACTAACTGGATCAAAACAGCAATATCCCTTCTGTGTGGAAGCATATCCCAGAAAAACACATTTACGAGCCTTAGGTTCAAACTTGTGTCTTTGATAACTGTGAGCATGCACATAGCAAGTGCACCCAAAAAGACAGAGAGGGAGAGAAAAAATATCCTCATCCGGGAAGAGAAGGCTAAAGAGGGTTTTGAAGTTCAGGACCCGGGAGGGCATACGGTTGATCAAAAAAGTAACAGTAAGAACAACATCTCCCCAAAATTTTATAGGAACATGGGATGCAAATAAGAGGGATTTGGCAACTTTAACCACATGTTTGTTCTTCCTTGCTGCCACCCCATTCTGTTGTAGAGTGTCGAAACAAGAACTTTGATGAATAACCCCAAAAGTATTAAGATAGACGGAGAAGGTTTTCTCAAAATACTCCTTAGCATTATCAGAATGGAATATTTTGATCCGAGTGTTAAACTAGGTGAGGATGAGTTCATGAAATTTTTGCACAATAGCTGGTACTTCATCCCTAGATTTCATGAGATAAATCCAAGTGTAACGAGAATAGTCATCAATAAAAAGGATAGAGTACCTGTAACCCCCCATAGTTGGCAAATGATATGGCCCCCACACGTCAGAGTGAACAATATGAAAAGGAGAAAGAGATCTTTTATTGCTTACTGAATAAGAATGTCTACAATGCTTTGCCAGTTCACACGACTCACAATGAAGATTCAATAAAGACACTCCCTTAAACATATCTGGAAACAAATGACTCAAAGCAAAAAAAAGACAAATGACCAAACCGAAAGTGACATAACAAGACTTTGTTAACAGACTCTGACAAAACTGACTCTAAGGAAACTCCATGAGGTGGTCCAAAAGCTCTATCTAGTGTGTCCAGCAAGTATATTATGTTTGCTTCATGGCCGCTACCAATCATCCTCTTAGATTGCAGGTCCTAAAAAACACAATGAGTGGGAAAAAAGGTTATGCTACAATTCATGGATTTAGTTAAGCTGCTAACAGATAAAAGGTTTATGTTAAGTTTAGGGACATGAAGGACAGAGGATAAATAAAGGGTGTCAGAGGTCTTTATATCCCCTTTACCAGAGATGGGAGCAAGAAACCCATCAGCAAGGGATATTTTCTCTTTGCCAGAGAGAAGGTGGTATGAGCAGAATAGATTAGACAGGCTGGTCATATGGTCTGATGCACCGGAATCAATAATCCAAGGGATTTTATGATTACCTGAAACTAAAGCATGATTTGCAGAAGCACGAATACCTGAGTGAGAAAATACAGATGAAGATGATGTATTGTTGTTGGAAAAGTGAGATGAAGAAACAGTAGCTTCCAAGTGATTTAGTAGCCTCCCATACTTTTCAAAATCCGCCTTCATTGTTGCCAATTGCTCAATGGTTGATTTTTCTTCACTCTCCTTATTTCCTCCTTTAGGTACTATAGCAACAATAGCTATCTTAGGCTTTCCTACCTGACTACCCTTCTTAGAGCTATTGTTATTCTTAAACCTATTAGGAAGAAGCTCAGAATGAAGCTTCCAGCAAGTGTCCTTTGTATGCCTCGGTTTCTTGCAATATTCACATATCTGTTCCTTTTTTTCAGTAGGACCCTTTGGCTTTATTCCAACATGTGCAAAGTGTTCTGTAGGTGGACTTTGCAACTGAAAATGTCGCCTAATCTCCTCACTGCTTATCATAGCGTATGCCTGAGGAATAGTAACCTCATCTCTAGCCAGGATATTTTGCCTAATGATGTCAAACTCAAGGTTGAGTCCAATGAGAAATTCAAACACCCTAATTCTCTCCACCAACTTCCTATACATTTCAGCATCATTCTTACTCTCCCATACAACTGTCTCCATAAAATCAATTTCTTGCCATAGGGATTTCAGTATAGAGTAGTAGATTGCTACACTCTTCTCCCCCTGTCTTAGGTTCTTCACATCACTTTTCAACTTATAGACTCTGGCTACATTCAACTTCTGTGAATAGGTCTCAATAACACTGTCCCATATCTCCTTAGCCGAAGACATCCAGAGATAATGTTGACTTATATGAAGTTGCATAGAATTGACCAACCAGCCTATGATAGTATAGTTCTCTTGCATCCATCTCTCAAATTCAGGGTCTGTCTCTTCGGGTTTCACTTTACTATCTGAGATACCCGAGTTTTCCTCTACTATAGACATAAATTCTTATAGACTATGCCCAAGCAAGATAATTTGTCCCATCTAGCTTGATTGTGGTCACACCAATCAAAACAGAATCTACCGAGCCAAGGCCGGAAACCGGCACTTGCTTGAACTCACTTCCGTATGGCTCCATTAATCAAACGAAAATCAAAGAACCAGAAATTTTGTCTATATAAACTTTAAGTCAAACCAGAACCCAGATGCTTGAAAACTAGGGTTTTACTCCGTCCAGCTGTTGGAGAGGAAGAGAGAAGATCCAGTTGCTCCTACCAGAGCTTCCCCATTTCTTCCAAACCTGAACCGCCCTCCTTTAGGAGTCAAAAGACACCTCCCAAGCACAGAGCGCCACACCCAAAGCTTCACCTTTACCTGTACCTTCAAAAATCTCTAATCGGCTAGGGTTTTGGGCAGCAACAGAACAACACCACTTCTTGGCAATATCCAACCAGATTTAAATTCTCCAAACCCTCTACCAACTAGGCCAAAGATCCTCTAAACTATAGAGAACCTATCTCTCCATACACTCTCTTAATCTAAGGGTGTATGGGAAAAGAGGAAGAAGAGAAAAAGGAAGAAATAGACCTGCTCTTATACCAAGATGTAAATCAGTCCTCAAATATTAGGTGTAAATTTGAAGATTAGAGGGAAAAAAAGGAAGAAGAGAAGTAAGAGCAACAATACAAGAGAAGAAGATGGCAAAAAGAGAAGAAGAAGAAAGGTTCGAATTATCTTCCCTTTCTCCTCTAATCCTTTTTTTATTAAGAATTAATGTTATAGTAATGACAAGTATGCCCTTAAGTGGGTGGCCAGCTAGGTAGTAACATAAAGAGATTAAACAAAAAAAAATAACAGGCCATTAAGAGAGGCCCATTAGCCAACAAGAAAAGAAAAGATATTACAAGAGAAGATACTAGGACCCATTCGGCCCAGTCTCTTTACAGAGCAACCACCCTAGTGCTCCTCCATGGTAATTTCCCTCCTTATTGGAGAAAAGAAAGTAAGCTTACAAAAAATTTCCAAATCAAGGGAAATGGGCCAACCGCCAAAGATGTTGATATCCTTGCCAAATAGTGAATTATGACATTTATATTAAGCCTCCTCGGTGGTTCTTTCCCCACTTGACTGCCACTTCAAGACATGGCCTGGCCCTCCATTGGCTAGGACATCCCTTATATTCCTCCCTCTTCTAATAATTTCTCAATTAGTCCTAATTATAAATGAGGATTTGTTGGGAAGCGTTTTCTTATATAATAATGTAAGCAAATGACCCCAAGACTCAAACACATGTAAATTAATAAATAAATAAGGGATAAAAATTGATGCTAATTTAGGGATGATTACTTGATGCAATGGTGTGTGTGTGTGTATAAGGGCAGCCTGGTGCACAAGGCTCCCGCTAATGTGGGGTTTGGCAGCCTGCTGCACAAGGGGCAGCCTGGTTAATGTCTAGGGCAACCTAAACAGTTGAACCATTCAACCTGTCACATGGAGGTTAAGAGGGTTCTTACTTCTTAAATAGTAAAAATCCATTGACTTGGTCTAAACCCATTAAACCTAGACACTAACCCATTGAGCCATTTGAACTATTCTCCAGTTGATGGTTTATATTGCAATAATATATTTAATCATTTCTTTTGAAAAATGTTAAATCATTAATTTTAAATAAAAATAAATAAAACCCTAAAGTGGGAATGTGAGAAAGGGATTGGGAGAGAGAGGTGTAGAAGATGAAAGACCAATCTAGCATCTAAAGTAACAATGCCAAATCTGAACTTTCTTGCCTTTCATCATCTTCGTCTTTAGCAATGGTGACTTTAGCATCTAATAGATCAGATTTAACTTACTTAAAAAAAAGAGTTGACCCATTCAACTCGAACAGTTGAAGCATTAACCTGTTACTCAGATATGAAAATGATTTGATGTCCAGGTTGGGTTTTAAAACACTGTTGACAACACAATGATTCCAATGAGAAAGTGGACATGCCAACAAATAGATAGAGCATAGGGGTGATCATTCTTGGCCCATCCGGAAACTTAGCCCGCAAATTTCTAGGCCTTGGCCTAAGTTTTTGTATGCAGGCCCAACTTGGCCCGCTATATGATAGAATATATATTATTAAATATATAATATATAATGTACATAATATTTTTATAGTATAATATATTATATTTTGTATTATACATAATATGCTTAATATTAAATATTTATCATTATATATAAAATATAAAAATTTTAAAATACAAATATTCATGAATTGATACATGTGCCAAGAGATGAGTCAACTCAAATATGAGAGTTGTCTTTCTAGGCAAGGCCTCATATAGATTAGAGTTGTTCAAGGATCAAGTGGCCCCGACAAGCCTAATAACATTATATAATACATTATAAATAATATATACTTAATATATTATAACATATTTGTTTTTATTGGGCTTCAGGCTCAGGCCCGGGCTTCGAGCTTTAAATAAGGACCAAGATCAGGCCTGATCATTTTCAATTAATAAAGAAGCAAAGCCCAGCCTGAACCCATCTCGGTTCAACCAGTGAGCAGGTCTAATATAGATGAAGGCAAGGCCTCCATTCCCATTCCTAAGCAATGTGGGACTTGGGACAACATTCAATGGTAACATTCACTACTGAGTGTTATTCCAAGTCTGACCTAATCTCTAGGCCCAGAAAGCCCATAAACCCATGCTTGTAATCTAGGAGCAAGATGAGGGCTGGGTTGGGCCCAGGCCTAGGCTGAAGCCTTTATCATTGGTGCTAAACCCATGATCACCCCTTATCTATAAACTCATACAACAACCCTAGTAGAGGTGCAAGATACAGTCTCCCCAAACAAACTACAAGGAAACTAAAAGTAAGAAACTGAAGTCACAACTAAGGCCAAAAGAAATCTTCCCTAGTTGCCCCTTGCTTGACTAACACATCAAAGCATTTGCTGATCTCCCCACCCACTGTATAGAAATCGACATATTACTTATCAGCCAATTGAACTTCTTAATTTCATTCTCGTAGTATCACACAACATTCTCGGGGTTCTTCAACCAGTCCACCACAATCTTGGAATCCCCTTCCATAATCAGTTGCTCTACTCCCAACTAATTTGCAAATTGCACCCCCTGTACAGCAGCTAGAAGTTTTTCCCAGACAAAATCTCCATATCCCAAAGGACCCGAGTAAAGAAGAACAACCTCTTCAAGCAGATTTCTCAGAACCCTCTCCCCCCCTTCCGGAGGGTCCTGGATTGACCAAGCTGCTCCCGTCAAAGTTCAGCTTCAAACATCCTTCAGACAGAGGAAGCCACCTTGTATCTGCCCTATTCTTAGAGGACGAGAAGCATGCTACCATTAACCAGTTTCTCCACAAATCATCAAAAGAGAATTGATGAAAATGTTCCAAGGTCTTTAACAATGTATTCAATACACAATCCTTCAAGTCCTAGTTGCTCCTCTCCTTTTCTTGGAAAATTCTAGCATTTCTTTCTTCCCATTTGTACATATTAAGGCTGCTCGAGCACACCTCCACATAATTCAGCTCTCTCTCTCTACAATGGCCAACGCCATAGCCATTTCCCCAACAATGCTAGATTTTTTCTGGACCATCCTCCCTAATCCCAAACCCCCTCCTCTTTGCTTCTACACATAGTTCATCTCTATATAAAGCATCCTTTTTCTAAGTTGAAAAATAAATATAGATTTAGAAAAAAAAATGCATGTCTTCCTAGGTACCCAAGCACTAGAAATCAATAAATATGCACATATGTGTGTACGCACATGTATCAAGTAAATAAACAGGAAAATATAAATTCCAATGTGTGTGTATGCAAATGTACACATACATATGCACATATGTATGTGTATGAAAATGTGTGTATGCAAATGTATCAAGTAAATATGTGTGTATTCACATATGTGTGTATGCAAATGTATCAAGTAAATAAACAGGAAAATATAAATTCCTATGTGCTTTGAGCACATTTTCAAAATCAGCAAGGTAGTTATTACTATTAAAAGGAAATAAAAGTTTAGAAATAATTTCCGCTTTTGTAAGAAAAATTCAGTGTAGGACTGAGTTTTGCACACCCCTCAACTATAATATGAAATCAATAAACAGACCTCAAAATCAGTTGAACGAGGATTGCCAATGATCACTGCAGTTGATTTGTCATCCTTGCGGTTCAACATGGAGAAATTCTCTTTGCATGAGCATAATATCCATGTAAGCACCTCTGTAAATCCATTCATTGCAATCTACAAGCAAAGAAACATTAAAATGTTATGGCACTAAACAGACAGAATGACAGAACAGGATTCATGTATATAGCTAGGACAAGGCTTAGATTATGATGATGATGATGATGATGAAAATCGTCACAGAATTCTGTGGAAATATATACATTAAGCATGTTTTATTAGCCACTGAAACTTTAATAACTACTAAAGAGTATATAAAACAAGTCCTTTTATCATTAACTGTCAAAATTAAGTATATGCATTACTTTGCTACCGAACCCCCTTTTTTTTATCAATTAACAACAAACACTTTTTTTATCAACAATTAACAAAAAACATTATCAAACAGCCAATCAAAAAAATTTATCCCTAATCACCCCTTGCTCGGCATTTGTGTCAATAGAGCTAATTGCTGATCCTTCAACCCATCTGAAGTATATAAAACAATTCTTCCCATCAATAAGAAGAGAAGACAAGAACAGTCCTAATTGGGCTATTATACATAATAAAGAACGACTAGCTAAGGAAAGAGACTCTTAAGTTACAACTAAAACCTCCCTACACTACTACTCACAAAGGATTGCCACTCTCATGCAGCACATTGCTCAACATAATCTTTATTCTCTTTGCAAAGTAGATAGAATCCCAGGGGCAAATTGGGATAGAAAGACTGTTGGAGGCTGCTAACAGGCTTCAAAAAAAATAGAAAAGCAATTCCATATCCTTTTTTTGATAAATAAATGAAGAATTTTACTGAGAAATTAAACCAAAATTTTACAAAGGTTCAAGGACGGATGCGAGGTGCAAACTCTTACAAACAACAAATGCAAATTACAACAATAGAAATTGCTGATAACAGCTTCAGATGAATGCCTTGTGAAGAAAAGTAGAAGAAGCTGAAAGGTTTCAGCAGTAGAGAAGAAGAAAAGAGAGTGGGATGTCACCAGAATTGAATAGATCAGGCCGCCAACCCCTCTTGATTTATATACTTAAAATAAAAGAATGGAAGATTACAAGAATACCCTTAGTAGGGCGGATACTTTAAGTAGCTGAACAGTCGCAACTTAAAATAACATAAACTAATGGGCCTAAGGCCCAATAACTTCCTAACTTAACAACTTAAAAATAAAATATAAAATGATGGGCCCAATAACTCAAAATCGGCCCAACTCAACACCCCCCCTCAAGTTGGGAGTAAATGTCACGCATTCCCAACTTGCGTAGATCATGCTCCCGCTTGTTCCTTGCAACACATTTTGTAAGAACATCAGCAAACTGCAAATCAGAAGCAATGTATGGGAGACAAACTTCCCCTCAAGTCACCCTTTCTCTTATGAAATGTCTGTCTACTTCAATGTGCTTTGTCCTGTGTATATATTGAGAACAATTTTCCACTAAGTCACACCAAAATATCCCATCCAATCCAATTAATTATTGCCACAAAAAATACCCAATGACAACACTTTGGTTATATTAATCCAAAACTAGGGAAAGATTTAGACGAATGTCACCAATAGAATAGAGCAGGATGGGCAAAAAGGAGGGGTGCATCCAGTCATATGTTATATGTCAATACGACATAGGCTAAAAGGAACATTTTATAAAACAATTGTAAGGCCAGCAATGGCATATGGAGCAGTATGTCAGGGGTAGTTAAGAAAAAAAAATGAGCAAAAATGTGTGTGGCAGAAATGTGTATGCTGAGATGGATGAGTGGAAAAACTAGAAAGGATGGGGATCAGAAATGAAGTCATTAGAATGAACCTATGAGTGGCTCCAATAGGTAATAAAATGAAGGAAAGTAAACTATGATGGTTTAGTCACGTAATCATATAGAGAAGACCATCTACAACACCCATAAGAAGTTATCCATTACAAGTCAAAGGGGCTAGAAAAGCCAGGGGCAGACCAAAAAGGACATGGGTTGAAGCAGCAAGAAATGATTTAAGGACTTTACACTTTAACAATGGATATGGCACTGAAAATGGAGTGGAAAAACAATATTCATGTAGCCAACTCCATATAGTTGGGACAAGGCTTAGAAAATTATGATGATGAGGTGCAGGAAAAAATGCACCTATAGCAAGTAAGAAAAACAGGAAAAAAACAAACAGGTCTTGCAGAACATAACAAATTGCAAACAAATAGTAACTGCAAAGTAAGAAACAAAACCTTACAAATAACAAAACCACAAGAACTCTCTGGTAGGTACCTCTAATCTGATAAGATCACTGATTTGATTCAGAGCTACAGGCTTCAAAGACACTGGCTTCCTTTTGGGGATTTTGTTAAACCCATAAGCAATGGCAACATCCTTAAAAGAGAGTAAAAAAAGGAATACATAGTTACTAAAAGGTTATGTTAAGTAAACCTCAAAATTCCAGAATGCTCAAAAAGCATTAGCATGGTCACTCAATGCATCAGAGTTAATACCTCCATCACATCACAAGCATGAAGAACATCACTTCTAGTTGGAGGTACAGATACAACAATACTGCGCCCGTCTACTGATACAGACCTGTCAGCTTGCAACTGCATCTTATTCAACAAACTAGAAACCTAAAAGCAAACAAAACATTATGAGAATCCAAGGATAAAATTTAATGCTACAGGAAATATGTCATCTAAAGCATTGTTAAAGACAAAATGTACTGAAAGAATCTGTCAATATGTAATGAAAATATATTTTCTACTGGAAAAGACAAAATGTGAATATAGTTACATCAAGACAAAGCATTGTTAAAAAGAATGTACTGAAAGAAGCTGTCAATATGTAATGAAAACATGTGGGACTTTTCAACAAACCCACACCCGCAACAGTTACATCAAGTACACCCATTGCATCGCAGAAAGTTCTTTAAAGCAGGGGAACTTCGTTGAGTAAAATCGGAAACACTACTCACTTCATCCATCTTGCTGGCAACAAGCTCAAGATCCTTTCTCAGAGGATTCATAGCATTTAAGTCATCACACATCCCCATTGACGACAAATCCTGAGCAACAAGCGCCGCATCAAGACTAGAAAGTTTTCTGGCGATAGGGTCCATTGGAACATCTACAACTATGGTTTGCTTGGAAACCACTTTAATCGACAGGAAGTGGAAGAAGCAACAGTGATAACAGAGTACAAAAGAACAGAGAGCAAGGGCAACAACAATAAAGAGAAGACAAATAGTCACTTAAAGCAGCAAGAGAGCATAAAGGTGAGGAAACAAGGCAAAGAACTGATATTTACAGATGCCTGAAAATCCTGACAGCATGGTACACATGGCAGCAAGCCAAGTAATTGCTTATCCACTAAGTTTAGAATGGCAGTTTATAATCTGTAACTGCCATCATTACATATTTGAATTCTCGCCACAACGATAAACACACACGTGTAGGAGTTCTAAACAAACCCACACCCACAAGAGCAATAACAGACACAGACGCCTGCGGAAGTACTCCTCACCCCAAATGTAATTAAAAGCCCACAGAAATCCCCATCATTTTGGGAGCTCACACACAGGACCGCAGAAACACCCATAATTCTAGAGGAACTATGGGCCCCACATACAATTGGATATCGATCCAAAACAAACTCTAAATCTTGATATGAGGGGGAGAAAGAACTTGAGGAAATAAAATCAAGTATCAACAATGAGGCCTCAAGTACAAAGAAACTAGGAAAGAATAGAAGTGTTGGGGAAGAATAAGGTAAATGGGTAATCATAGTGAACCAATGATGATTTTTAGTCAAAATATGAGAGGTTCAGAAAGTGCTTCAAAATTAGTATGATAATGGATTTGTTCATAAAACAAATTTGGTATCATGCTTATCCAAGTACCTTAGATTTTGGAGATGGATAGCAGATAGAGAAAAGTATGCAGGTGGCTAAAGATCAGGCCAATGTTTATTTGCCCAGTTATAGGGCTACTATGGGGACTCTAGGGCTTTGATTTCCATGGGGAATAAAAAAGTTGTATCTTGTTACTTGAGAGGAATAAGTGATAGTAATGTTGAAAATAACATATGATGATGTCATAACAAGTATATCCTTTATACCTACAGACAGCACACACACAGAAAGAAGGGGGAAAATAAATCATCATGGGAGGGAAAAAACTGTTTAGCATAAATGGCATTCCATGTTACGTCTAAGGGATATTCCTTGGAATAGGGTTTTGAGATCAAGGATGGCTCCTAGTTGGTTATAGGATGGATAATAGTTTGGCTCTGACAGACCTTGGTCTCTTAGTAATCATATCAGAGAGTAAAGTTTTGGCATTCATAGAGAACAGATCACTCAGGTGGATTCCAAGATCAGCCAATTCAGTGGAGAAAAGTTTGGCTAGAGGGCCAAGAGGATTTGATATGTACTGGGAACCTTCTATCCCAGGATGTCTGTGTACAAAGTTGTCCTTTTATTTTGAGTTCGGTAAAGGATCTCCTCACATGCAGAACCCTTCGCTACTGAACAATGTAAAAGCACAAAAAAAATAAAAAAAAAAATCTCATCCAGATTAATAAAGCAAAAATTAGGTGACCGGAACTCAATGGTAAAACAAATTTATCTGTATGTCAAACAGCTAATAATAAGTGTTCAGCACTGAATCAACTGGTGTTTTTTTTTTTTCTGAAACAGCAATGATGGAATATATAGAGTCCCCAAGATAGCAATACCTGATTCAAGTCTAGAGAGACACCTATGGACCCAGTGATATAAGACAAAGGGACCTCTAAATTGAAGACTGATAGATCAGGAAGAACACTGGATTTCCCATCAGAGTAAACCACTTCAACAGGTTCAACATGAAATTTTCTTTCACAGTACACTGAAAACATTGTCACCTGGGTGAACATAAGAGAAGTCATTCCACATAGGCAGCATTACATAATAGCTAAAAACAAAAGTCAACATCAAAAGCACAAGATAAGAACTGGTTTTTTGCATACCATGATGTTCAAAACAATCTTGGCTTTCGTTAAACCAGTGGCTGTACACTCGATGAATACATTCTTTGTCTGCAGACTAATTGCTGAATGTGCACCATTGATAATTGGAGGTAAGGACAAAACAGTCCTGCAGAAAGAAAATTTGACAATTGATGGTTTTGGAGCTTGTCTAAGCTTGTTTAAGCTAGATGAACTCAAGATGGCCCTTGTGACATCTTTATGATTATATTATTAATAAAGCATCGTTTATCAGTTCAGTGAAAAGATGACAAGAATTTGAAATAGGATGCTCAGTTTTCACAGTGCCGATAAGACAAATAACATGCATATAATAGCATTAACTATTGATAAAAAATGCATTGCCAAGTGTTTTCATAGGAATAGCCATTCTTTTACGTCAAAAGCTGTTATACAAAGTGACAGGAAGCCAATAACATAAGGCTGAGTTTGGATTAGGGCAGAAGCAGAAACATGCAGTGGAAAATGATTTGTTAGATCCTACTTCACCAGTTGGTTCTGGGAAAAAAGAAACGAGGGAAACATATAGAACAGCAGGATTTTAGCCATGTTTACTGTCAGTTCAATGGAAAATGGAATGACTGAGGGCTAGTAATTTCCATTACCAGCCAAATTACAGATCTGCACCACTTTTCACTTCGACCCCACAACCCAAACACAGCTTAAGAGAATATGGAATTAATTCCATCAGCAAAAATCAACTGTTAATGTTGGACTTGATACAAAATAGCCATCTTACCTGTTGCGATCATATATGACTGGAAAAACTGGTGATTTCTCAATTATGTGCAAGAATTTCTTCAATTTCAGATCTGTCTGCCAAAAGTGTTGGAAGTAAAGAAAGCATCAAGAGGATATTATATTATTAAATTAAAATTCAACTGAAATAGAAGAAGAAATCCAAGAAAATTTTGAAAAGGCAGCCATGAAATTAAAATTATTATAATGTACTTAAGCTACAAATAAGGAAATGAAATTAAATAACACAACTCTCATCCTTTAATTTGTTTATTGACTTGTATACAACCATCTATAAAACCATGGCATTTGGACTGACCTTGTAAAATTCCATTAGTTCATCTGCTCGGAAACTTTTGACCTACAAAAGGAAATGATGAAACAAATTCACACTTTCTTTTTCCAATGCAAAAGAAAACATATTGTATAAGATTTTTATCAGTAACATCATCTATAGACCACAATATACTGCTATCATTATAACCATACTCAAATTCTTGTGACAGTAGGAAAGGTGAGATGGATTCCAAGAAAGTTCTGAAAATTGTCAATATAATGAAATTAATAATTCATGAAGACCTCACACATCATCAGAATCAAAACTAAAAGTAATGAAAGGAATAAGGAGCAAACAGAGCAAGCAGAGATGACTGCTGAGCAGGTCACTTTGAGTGGAAATTAAGGGTGTCTTTAGTTGATGAATCAAATTTTCATAATAAAGGCCACTTATACAATAGTCATTCAAGAAATATAAACTATAAAGCAACATTAAGTGTGTGTGCACCATAAAGGAAGTGTTTGTTGATTCAGTTGGTAATTTGCATTTTTTGTTAGACTTGCTAGAAAGGAGCCTGGTCAGTTGTTTTGTAAATTCAGATCCAGAGATGGAAAATGTTGTAAAGTGGACAAAAGATGAATGGAAACCGAAAGAGAATTTCTTGGTTTGAAGATTAAATACCAGTTTCTTTCTTTTTATTTTCGGTAGAAAAGAAGAGGTTGAAGAGGTGCTTGCTTGGTAGCATAATCAAGTCAGATATCCAGAGATTAGGTTGGGTAAATGGACATCATTGAGGAGATATCAGAAACGATAGCATCACAAGTTTAGTAGGATTAATATTTTCAGGATTCATCTCCACGTGTGGTGCTTGCAATTGTTGTGGTCAGTGGGGGAGGCTTGTGGAAGAAAAGTTTAACTGGGCAAGCTCCTGGAAGGATCTTCCTGCTTACATGAATCTTGATTTAAAGAAATACATTTGATTCCAAATTTTTTAGTTCTTTGTTTTAGGGGTGATAGGCTGCTATCCTTTAAGATGGTTAGAGGTGGGATTTTTTGAATCGGGCTCAGTTTCTGATGGTCAGAGATCTGGTTTAAATGGGGTGAAAATGAAAAATCGCTTGGAAGAAGGTAAGTTGAAGGTTGAAGACGAGGACAACCATGGAATTTCTGGAAAAGTTCATGGGGTGGGAGTCTTTTCAGGGAGATACATCAGCCGAGACTTAAGTAGTGAAAAGTCCAAGGTTGGCAGGGCTTTATATGGCGAAGACAGTTTAATGGGGGAAGGTGTGCCCAAGGAGCGCGTAGACCTCATAATAGACAAGGGGTGGGGGGAAGTTGAAAAGTTTTATGGAAAAAGTGGAAATGTTGGGTCTGTTGAGTCAGAGCATTATTCTTTAGATTGGTCATTCCAAAGGGGGCCCCTTGAAGACTCAAATGACTTAGGTGAGCCTAAAGTTCCGTGGACCAATGGGGGTTTAGATATTAATAGGGGCATAATTGGTGGAACCTTTGGGTTGGTTGTAGGTATGGGCCTGGTTCAAGAAGATTGGTCGAACGTGGAAGGGAACTTTCTTCTGTAGTGGATAAGTTCAAGGATGTGAGGCAACTTCCTTCAGATCAACGTTCACAGTACCTATTGGATTGTACGGTGGAGGAGTCAATTTGGAGCACAAGGTTCAACCACCAGGAGTCTTCGTCAATTCAGGTAGATTTAGACAAGTGGGGTCCCTATTCCTTTGATTTTGACATGAGAAACTTGGAAGGAGAGTTCTCTACTAAAGAATTGGAACTTCTGCCTGCAGTTGAAATTGAAAAATCTAGTGACTGTGCTAAGGTCAATCTTGTTGTCTCTTTAACTGAGATTGAAAAGGATGTTGTGGAACCAAAAGAAGGGTGTAACTCTTTAGAGTTGGGGCCCTTATTTGAGGTGGAACGTAAAGGGGTAGTTTTTGGGAGCTTTGTTTGCTCAATAGAAGTGGTAAGGAAAGAAAGGGAAGAAAATAAGAAGAGATTGGAAAGGGAGGGTGGTTTTAAAAGTGTCAATCAAGTTATTACCAATGAGAGAAAAGGTATAACAAGGGAGTGAAAGGTGGAGATTCATTGGAAAAGGAGAATTTACAGGAAACAGGTGAGAGTGCATCAAAGAATTTGTTATTAGTAACAAGGTTGGAAGGCTAGAGGTGTGAAGTTGAGGATGCTGAGAGAGTAAGGGAGTCTTAAAGTCTCAGATCGATTGAATATTGTCTTTGCTATTCAAGGGCATGAAGTGCCAATGGAAGATGCTGTTGTTAGAATGGATGTGGAACAATGTGCTGGAAAATCTGGAGTTAAGATCAAAAGTTTATTGAAGAAACAAATACAAAACCTAGACTTCGCAACATTCTTTGAATCTGCTCCCAGTGTTTGTTTGACTATCCTGATTGTACATTCTTTGAATCTGTTCCTTTCTTCACTAGTCTTGATGTTCCCCCCTCACCTCTAGTGTTTCCCCTCCCAATTCTGGTTGATAACCCCATTCCTATATTCCAATTGTCACCAAGCCATTACCTCCTCAAGTGCAGGTTAATACTAAAGTGCCACCAATCAAGCAAGTGTATACTGTATACTCATCGAAAGAGGAACTCTTTCGCCAGTTTGTTTCTCATTTGTCATCCATGTTTATTCCTAAGAATGCCAAGGAAGCCATTGCCACTTTCAATGGCACCAAGCAATGAAAGAGGAACTCTTTGCTCTTGCACATAATTTTTTTTATTAATAACATGTAATTTTATTAAAATTAAATATAAATATATACACATACAAGTAGAGGGAGGTAAACTATCTTCACTCCCCCGCAACCAACAAAACAAGATTACAAGATTAGAAATGAGCGCAAAACAAAGAATCCTTATTCACCCCTTACTTGCTAGCCCATCAGCAAATGAGTTAGCAGATCTCTTCACCCAACTGAATTTCTCGCACATAATCCTTCGCAAGTGGGAGCTCACCACACTCCCTCCTAGTAAGCATGTTGTAGGTGGTAAATGGACATATACTGTCAAGTACTTACCATATGACAGTGTGCAACAGTTGAAGGCTCGGACAGTTGCTAAGGGTTAGTCACATGAATTGTATGGAGTGCATTATACAGAGGCTTCCTCTCCTATTGCCAAGATTGAATCAAGTCGTGTGTTGATATCTTTAGTAACTATGTATGGTTGGCCCTTTTCAATTAGACATAAAAAATGCCTTGTTACATGGTGATCTTCTTGAGCGGTTTTATATGGAGTAACCACTAGGATTTGTTGCTTAGGAGGATAGTAAGGTATGTAGACTCAAGAAGGCAATTTATGGATTGGAACATACTTTGTGTCCTTGGTTTAGTAGATTTCAGTGAAGTGGTAAAAGATTTTGATATGAGGCAATGTCAAGTTGATCACTCAGTACTCAACTATGACTCTGAAGCTAAAAAGATTTTGTTGGTGGTATATGTTGATGACATTGTTATAACTAGTAGTGACAGGTTGGGGATTGATAGATTGAAGGCATTTTCTACATGATTATTTCCAAAAAAAAAGATACTAGCAAATTAAAGTATTTCTTGGGAATAGAAGTTGCAAGGTCGTAGCATGATATCAATTTGTGCCAAAGGAAGAATGTTCTTGATTTGTTGGAAAGACAAGATTATTGGGTGCCATACTAGCTAAAATGCTTGTGGAGCCAAATGTCAAATTAAGCATTAATGTGGGTGAGGAATTTGATGATTCTAGAAGGTACAAAAGCTTGGTCATTAAGTTAAAATATCTAACTATTACCCGGTCAGATATCTTATTTGCAATTAGTGTACTTAGCCAATTTATGTTGAAACCTCGAGTTCCTCATTCGGATGCAGTTCTTAGAGTTGTGCGATATTTGAAGTGAGAAGGTGCTTAATGGATATAGATTGGACTAGCTCAATATCTAATAAAAAATCCACTACAAGGTATTGTACCTTCCTTGGAGGAAATTTAGTAACATGGAAGATAAAGAAACAAATAGTGGTAGCAAGAAGTTAACAACTCTATGAGATTATATTGCGACA
Organism: Nelumbo lutea; assembly: GCF_056320005.1. NCBI lineage: Eukaryota > Viridiplantae > Streptophyta > Magnoliopsida > Proteales > Nelumbonaceae > Nelumbo > Nelumbo lutea. The sequence continues at coordinate 20,589,800 of NC_142686.1, read as the reverse complement.
ACCAAGCTACATTCCACGTTTCACCTAATTCAATCTTCCATGAGAGAACAAAACAAATAGAGGTTGATTGTCACTTCAAAAGGGAGAAGGTGCTTAATGGAGTTATAAGTACAGCGCATGTACATTCAGGAAGTCGGTGAACAGATTTGTGTACATAAGGATTGAGTCAAGGAAAAGTGGATTACATATGTAATAAGCTGGGACTATATAACATATACTCACCAGCTTGAGGGGAAGTGTTAGAGTTGACAATTAGGGCATTCTAGTCTTTATACATTATATTATTAAGAAGTGATTTGTCTTTTTTATTTCAGTTTAAAACTTTAAATAAGAAGTCCTATACTACCATCCATCGGCCCCATGTTTGATAGTAAATACCCATTAACATCCTACAGGCATTTCCCCTGAAGAAAATAAATTATGTCCCATGTGTTGTTCTTCAGCAGAGCATCCATCTCTTCCTACATGACAGCTTTCCACAAGTCCTACTGCTTTAATCACATTCCTTAGAATAGAAACAAATGAGAAAGAAGCAAAGAAAGATTTATAGGCAAAGGATAAAGACAACAAAAACTATAGTTAGAAATACTATGAGCAGTGGAAGAGCACTTACCCTTATGAAGAGCAATAGAAAAGGCCAAAAGGATGTACACATAAAGCAAGTGGAGGATAAACAAAAATAGGAGTCAATGGATCAATAGAATCTGCATCATCAGAAGAGACTTAAGGTGGATCATCCAAAGAAGGTTGATTTTTCCTTCATTGGTATCCCTGCAACTTACCATCACCAAAATGCTCACAAGTAGAAAAATCAACAATAGAACAAGAAGAGAAGGGGACTCAAGAAGAGACACAAAAGACTTAGAAGGAAAGATTAGGAAACTAACTAGTTTTGCCCTATGCAGAAGTATCAAAGAAATAAGGAACTAACTCAAAGAAAGTAACATCAATAGAAACAAACCGCCCCCCACTTATGGGATCAAAACAACAATACCCTTTTTGGTTAGATGCATACCCCAAGAAACCACACTTGACAGACATCATGTCAAACTTGGATCTGTGGAGACCCAGGATGTGAACTAAGCAAGTACAACCAAAAACCCGAAAGGAAATAGGAAAAAAAAAACCTCATTGGAACAAAGGAGAGTAAACGGTGTTTTCAACCCAAGAACAGGAGAATGAACCCTGTTTATAAGAAACACAACTGTATGATTGTGGGTGCTATCTTATCACCCTACCTGTTGTTTGTATTCAGATACTTATTTCCTTTTAATGAAAATTTTCTTTTCTCTTAAAAAAATGAATAACATCACTCCAAAAACGAAGAGGCCCATGACTGCTACACATAATCTACCTAGCAACCTCAAGAATATGTGTGTTCTTGCATTTTGTCACCCTATTTTGTTGTGTAGGCACAATTACTCTAATGAATAACACAATATGAACAATTAAGACTACAAGAGCTACCTAACCCCATCAATACCCCTTCTTCTTTGAGACAAGACCATTTTTCATCAGTAAGAATAGATTTTATTAAAATCAACTTGAAGATAACATCAAGGAGGGATTATTATCCACCCCAACAATACAAAAGTTTACATTTTTGCCCAAAACATTTGTTGTCTAATAGCCCCTTGTTTAGCTAGAGCATCCACCATCCTATTTTCTGTTCTTCTCACCCATTCAAAAGTAATAGTTAGCTCCGTTGTTATGCTTTCAATTTCTCAAAAGGTATGTCTATACATCCATGAGACAAGACCATTCAAAATTGATTTCCACTCTCTAGGATTTTCTTTCTTGTATGCACCATCAAAACCTACCAACATCTCCCCAATCTCATCTAGATAGTTAACCAATTGCCAACGACCACCACACTCTAAATTAGCCCTGTCCCTATTCATTGCCAATGAGGAGAACCATACTCCTATCAGACTTAAAAGGCTTTCCAATTCTAGCAGACCATGTATTATAAAACTAGAACTTCTATCAAATTATAATTTGATTTCCACATCACTAGGAAGAAAAATACAGATTTCTTGGACAAGCTTTGAGGAAGTTAGCACATTGGCATTTTCTTTTGGACGTTTCCTTTTCTTTCTAACCAAACTTGAAAATGCTCTTGGCAGAAACACTTTAAAGTAGATTAAATTTATCAATCGAAGTCATGAAAGATAAACAAGTGCAGTAGCCTTTGTTTTTCTCATAGTTTCATTTCAGTTGTTTGTTTGGCTTTGTATTATTTCCTGCTCCTACCTTACCATTCTAAATTAACATATATTGAGGTACCAGCTGGCTCGAATGTAAAGTCAATAGATGTGGTTCCAACTGAATTGGGAAAGGATTTCCCTTCACCCTCATTCACGATATATCACCATCGTGCCATTGACAAATCTATGTAACATAGGTGGCAGTAGCAGTGACTTGAGCAGGAATGAATATGGTCAATGAACTTTGCAAAAAGGGAGAAATTTTTAATATGACAAAACGTGGATGGCATGACAAAGAATGAGACAACAGGTGAGGATCAAAAACAACTCTTAAACATGGAACATTTGTCAAGTAGGAAAGAACTGCCAATGGGAAAAGCAAGTACCAATAGATAGTAATTGTATGCCAGATATCGAAAGTTTGATACTTACCTGCTTCAATGGCACAAAATTTATATCTGTGGGTGGCAAAGCCTGTAAACAAATAATGCAAGTCAGTAAATACATTTATTGAACAACCCAAAAGGCTAAGATGCAAAAATGATACACAATGTTGAATGTTGCAAAAGAAATATGGCTTTAAAAGATCACAATCATCTACACAACACCCAAAAATTGGCATCACCAATTCACCATGTTTAGCCAGAATCTAGAAGATTAAGTAATCTTTCAAATTTCCAGTTCAAGGATGTTAGGACTTTCCGATTCTTGAGTCTGGGATTAAACCAAGAGTAAAAAAGATACCAACCATCATGCATAAGTTCAAAACATGAATTTTTCCTTGATCTTGGTAATTAACTGCAAAAAAAAGCATCTTAAGTTTGCAATAACCAGTCATCTCCTATAGTTGACCATCAATATTCTATAACTTCCTGAAGTGGTGTAGCTTATTTCAGTGAAAAATCTTCACCAAAGTTGCTCTTTTTTATCTTTTAATGAAGTTTTCTGACTACTTCCAAAAAGATGATCCTAATAGGTGGCAACCCTACATCCAGTTACAATACTTGGGCCTCATTCTATGTTTTTAAAACCAATGAAAATTTTCTTTCTCCACAACCATGAGTTCAAGGTGAACACTGAAGAGAAATAATTTAAGATTAAAGTAATTATGACAAGCCTCTAAGGTAGCAATAGCTTTCCGATGTGGAGAGCCCAAAATTGCAGTTTTTCTCTGCACACCATTACAAAATGGTTTATTTAACACCCTACAGAACATACTCAGTTGTTGGTTCTAGACCAATGAACTTTTCATAACAGCTTAATTATGATTTGACTTTTAGCAAATATGCAATTAAGTAGGGCGTGAGCTCCTTTATTGTTGAATGGCATGTCAGAGTGCCTACCTTACCCTTGAATATTTCACCATATGGCTAGTTTATCCACTAAAAGACAAATCAATAAGAGATGCAGTTCAAGTAATTCAACAGTTAATGGCCCTAAAGTAAAACATCTCCCATTAAAGATGAAAGAATTTCTATTAAAATAACTAATATCTAGTTTACAGATTCAACATAAAGAAATTCCTGTATGTTGGACTGTATGTACCTTGAGTTTTCTTTGTTTTGCATGTTGGTATACAAAAGAAGAGGAGTCAAATCTAGATAACTTGAAAAAATTGGCATTTTCAAGCAAGTCATAAGCAAGATTTTTTTATCAGCAACACAGAATTTATTTATTGATTAGATTAAAAAAGCATATACAACAAGAAGTTACAGGCAGAAAAAGAAGCCCAAAAGAAAAGAAAAAAAAACCCACTAATTACAAACCAGCCCAGAACATAGATTGTCTTTTAATCCCTTGTTTAGTTAGTCCATCAGCCATTCTGTCAAGGTTTAAATTTTCGATACAGGCTGATATGCCGGTAGGGGCGTATTGGCCTGTATCGAAGCTCGCTCACCCTTTTTTCTTTCTTTGAAACTGGTTCAGAGGGATCAGTCTAAGGTTGGTCTACCCCGTGAACCAGGTCACACCCTGATACGACCCCTGTAGGGGCGTATCGTTAAGCCAATGATATGATATGGGGCGTATCGTTAAGAAATTTTGAACCTTGCATGCTGTTATCTGACCTCCTAACCCATCTAATTTGAATCAACATAGCTTTAGATATCTGCTTGAAGCACCTGAGCTCATTCCTTAGCTTCCATATCACTCCTTCCCCCTTATTCAACCAGTTGACAACAATCTTTGAGTTCCCTTCAATAATCAGCCTGTTAATCCCCATTTCTTTAGCTTTTTCAACACCATACACTGCTGTCATCAGTTCTGGTCTCACCACATCACCATGCTGAAAAGGACCTGAGTACACGGCTAAAATACTTCCATTCTCTTCCCTTATCACCTCACCAATACCCGATGGACCAGGATTTCCCAAACAGCTACCATCAAAGTTTAATTTCTTCCATCCAGCAGCCAGAGGGGACCAGACCTCATCTGTTATAGATTTTCTAGAAGCAGTATTAGCAATTGTTCCCCATGATCTGAAGAAATATTCTGCCTTGAAATCAGCAAACAACTTTAATGTTTTCACCCAATGTGCACCCTTAGAGTCATCACTTCGATCGCAGTTTCTTTGCTTCTTTCCTTGTCATAAAAAATCCTTAGATTTCTTTCTACCCAAATTGTCCAAACCACTGCTGTTCTAGTGCACCTTCCCATAATCCTGCCTCTCCTTTAAGAGCACCTGAAAGTGTGAGAACTAAATAATCCTTTCATATTAACAGGAGGAATCCAGCCGCATCCAAACAGAGAGGAAAACTACTCTCAAACATAGTTAGCAAAAGGACAGGAGATTAAAAGATGAAAGGTAGTCTCACCGTGTAGCTTACATAAGGAGCACCAGTTTGGGGACAAGCACCAATTTGGTCTTTTTTTCTGAAGAAGATCACAGGTGTTAATGGAGCCATGGAACACTTCCCAACAGAAAGAACTGACTTTAGGAGGTATGGACTGAAACCAGACCTCCTTGACAGTAAAAGAAGGAGAGCAGGACATAGCAACAAGGGAATTCAAGAAGGATTTGCAAGAGAAGGACCCTACTGATTGAGTGCCTAAACTCAAGAATCTGATTTCAGATTTCTAGTAAAACCCAGATTCCAACTCAAGTTTGAAAGTGAAGAGGATGAACTAATAAAATCACTAATAAGTTTTCCCTTGAGACTGGAAAGAGCAAAGAGGGAAGGGAAAACCTCAGAAAGGGGGGAATCCCCTACTCAAATGTCCTCCCACAATCTGATTTTCTGCACTTTTCCTCTAATTTTTTGATACATTGGTGATTTCCACATGAGTAAGACATTGTGAAGCAGAAATTTTCTAACATGCCGCAAAAGGATGTGGCAAGCATCTTTGAACCAAGCATCTTTACACTACCTAAGAAAAGAGGTAGGGTGATGTGGAGAGCTACGAGAGCTGATATCCTTTGGTCATTATGGGAGGAGAGAAATAACAGAATTTTCCAATGGAAAGAAAGGTCCAAGGAACAAGTAATTGATAACATACTCACTAAAGTCACTCATTGGCTGAAATCAACTGAATTATTCAAAGATCACTCGGTGGAGGACATTTTTAGAGGCTGGTCGACAGTGGCAAACCTTCTTACTGCTAAGGGTGTGGTTCAACTCCAATGGATACCATCAGCACACCAAAGGGTAAAGTTGAACTTTGATTGAAGTTCTTTGGGCAATCCAAGACCCTCGGGGTGGGGGAGTATTTAGAGATGGGGAGGGCAGACTAATAGCACTGTACTCTGGCCCAAAAGGTATCAGTGATTCTTTAAGAGCTGAAATTATGGCCTTACTCCAAGGTCCGAGATTGGCCAAGCAATGGGATTTCCATTTTTTTTTTTGATAAATAACACTTTCATTAATCATCAGTAGAAAATTTACAGGAGGAAGACAAACACACTTATCTTCCAAGAGTCACTAAGGGCCTCATAAAAGAAAGAAAAAAGAAGAAAAAGAGAAAAGAATACACTAAAGTTACAGCTTAGCCCAAAACAGTGAATCCCTTTCTGCCCCTTGTTTAGCTTAACCGTCAGCTAGGGAATTAGCCGATCTTTTAACCCAACATGTCTTAACTTTTTGAATTTCCTCCTCTCATTGTTATACTTCCATAAACCATTTTGATCTTTAGACAGCCATCCTATCACCACCTCTGAATCCCCTTCAATTATGAGTTTCTTGATGTTCAACTCCTTAACTTTTCGGACTCCTCCCATAACTGCAAGGATCTCAGCTCTAAAAGAGTCACCCACTCCAATTGGGCCTGAAAACATGGCAGAGATTACCCCATTTTCGTCCCTAAAAACACCTCCAATCCCCGATTACCCCGGATTTCCCCTACTGCATCCATCAACGTTTAATTTCAAGAATCCTCTAGGTGGGGGAGTCCAAACCACTTTCATTACTGACTTGGACTGTGTGCAATTTGCAATTTCACCCCACTTCCTCAACATGTCATCCACAGTGTAATCTGTGAATAGTTTCAAATATTTTAGCCACTATACCGCCCTAATATGTATGATAGCCTTCAGATCTGCTGCTCCTCTTTGGATTTCTGAGAATATCCTGGAGTTTCTTTCCTCCCACAATGTCCAACATACTGCAGCCCTTAGTCCTCTCCACATTATCCTTCCCCTTTTTATCCGCCACCTGAAAAAGGTGGGGGAGAAGAGGCCCTGCAAGTCTGATGGGGGATTCCAACTGCGTCCAAATAAGGAGGAAGCCCAATCCCAAATTGACCTCGCAAAGTGGCAAGACACCAGTAGGTGAAAACCAGTCTCCCTATCCACTTTACATAGAACACACCACTGAGGTGACAAACAAGTATTGGGTCTCTTCTTTTGGAGTAGATCACCAGTGTTAATTCTTTCTAGATAGGCTTCCCAACAAAAACTACCAACCCTAGGAGGTATTGCTCTGCACCAAACCTCACCAACAGGGAAAGGGGGGAAGGTAGGACTGGTGGACTGACTTAAGACTTTGAAGAACGAGGCACGAGAGAATATGCCATTGGGGGTAGGTGTCCAAATTCTAGAGTCCTCCCTAGTGGGTTCTAAGACAACATTATCAAGAAGTGCAATAAGGCACGAAATATTGTCAAGGTCTGAGTCCCTCAAATCCTTTCTTAAACCCAAGTTCCACCCAATCCCAGAAGTGGAAGAGGACGGGGTGATGAAAGACGAGATCGGCTCATTTTTTAAATCAAATAGAGCATACAAAGAAGGAAATTGATCATTTAAAGGGGCGCTCCCCACCCAGGTTTGTTCCCAAAATTTTATGGAATTACCGGAATTCAAGTCATACCTGATATTAGGGGAGAAAACTGGTAGTAGGTCATGAATGGCTTTCCAAGGAGAGTTGCTTGTGGTCCTAGCTCTGATTCCAGCGTCCCATCCATTGTCCTCCAGCCCATGTATACTTGCCACTATTTTAGCCCATAGCTTCTCCTTCTCCATAGGGAACCTCCACAACCACTTCCCCAACAGAGTCATATTCCTTCTCCTGATACTCCCAAGCCCCACACCACCACAAGACTTACTCCTACACACTATCTCCCAGCTAACTCTGTGATCCCTCTTCTCCTCTCCTGGCTCCCACAGGAAATCTCTCATAAACTTATCTAATTTGTTAGCAACCTTCACTGGGATTTTAAACACCGATAGGAAAAAGATGGGTAAGTTAGCAAGTGTGGCCTTAATTAGTGTAATTCTTCCACCGAGAGAGAGGTAATTCTTTTCCAGGATACCAGTCTTTTTTCAAACCTTTCCACCACTGGGTTCCAAAAGCTCTCTCGCATGGGATTATCACCTAATGGCAACCCTAAGTAGTTCAACGGCCACCCTGAAACTTCACACCCCAACAGTTCAGCACTCTCCCTGAGCTCTCCCTCCTCCAAATTCACCCCCACTATACAACTTTTCCCGAGGTTAACCTTCAAGTTAGACATTTGCTCAAACAGTCGTATCACCAACTTCAAGTTCCTGATCAAGTTCACATTACCGCCTTCACAAAATAGAATCGCGTCATCAGCAAACTGTAGGTGAGTGAGGGGGGTTTCCACCCTCCCAACTCTCCAGCCTCTAATGAGCCCCCTATCATCTGCTCTGTGGATCAGTTTCCCCAGAACCTCCGCAATTAGAATGAACAAGAAAGGAGATAGGGGGTCTCCTTGTCTTATACCCCTACTGGTTGGAAAGAAATCTACCACTGTCCCATTCACTAGTACTGAATAATGACAACTCCTGACACAACCCATGATCCACTTGCACCATCCAGCCCCAAACCCAAATTTAGTCAAAACTCTCCTCAAGAAATCCCAGTCCACCAAGTCATAAGCATTTTCCAAGTCCAACTTACAAACCACTCCCTTCTTCTTATCCCTCTTAAAGTTCTCCACACTCTCATTAGCAATTAAAATCTGATCAGTAATTTGTCTCCCACTCACAAATGCTCCTTGATGGTGTGCAATGATATCGGGCAATACCTTCTTCAACCTCATAGACAACACTTTTGCAATGATCTTATACAAGCTATTAACCAGGCTAATTGGCCTAAAATCCTTCGGGTGGGATGCATCTTTCTTTTTTGGAATTAAAGCTATAAATGTAGAGTTCACACCCAGATTGACAATTCCTCTCCTGAAAAACTCCTCAAACACCCGCAAGAGATCATCTTTCAAGATATCCCAACAATCCTAAAAAAAAGCCATTGTGAACCCATCCGGCCCTGGAGCTTTTGTTCTATCCATAGAAAACACAGCCTCCTTGATCTCTTCTAGAGTAAAGCTTCTTTCCAGCCTTCTCCTGTTCTCCACCCCTATGTCTAGCCAGTCCATACCTTCTACCCACACCCTTCTACTTACAGGCCTTTTTAGAATAGATTTGAAGTGCTCCACACAGGCCCTGGCAATCTCCTCTTGTTGTACTAACTCGACTCCATCTACTACCAATTTGGAGATAAAGTTCTTCCTTCTCCTACCATCTGCTAGAGAATGGAAATACCTAGTGTTTCTGTCTCCCTCTTGCAACCACTTACATCGAGATTTTTGCCTCCAACTAATTTCCTCCTTGTGCAGACAATCCTCTAGTTGTCTTCTCAAATCTCTCCTGAGATCATTGTCTTCCTCTCCAAATTCTCCCCTTTCTTCTTTAGAGTCAAAGCTTTCAATCTTATCCATCAAATCTCCCTTTCTTTCTTCTATCCTCCCAAACTCCATCAAGTTCCACTTCTTGATTCTTGCTTTCAAGAATTGTAGTTTCTTATGAAATCTCATCCCCTCCCAATCCACCAGTGGGTTACATTCATGCCACCATTCCCTCACTTTGTTAGTAAACCTTGGATGACGTAACCACATATTTTCAAATCTAAAGGGGGTAGGACCTCCACACCTTCTTTCCTCCTTACATAATACTATGGGCCAGTGATATGGGGTCACCCTTGGGAGAGCTCTAGAAGCCAAGGTTCCCCAATGTTCTTCCCAATCCAAAGAGAATAGGAATCTATCCAGTTTAGAGCAAATGGGTCTAGATTGGAGGTTTGACCATGTAAACGTCTTATGGGCTAGGGGAATCTCTTTAAGCTCAAAGGCATCCACAAAACTATTAAACTTCCTCATGCTTTTTGTCACCCTCTGGTTAACCTTATTGGATTCCTCCGAGAATCTGATCACATTGAAATCCCCGCCCATGCACCACGGCCCATCCCACAACCCTCTAACATCCGCCAGTTCCTCCCACAACTCCTCTTTTTCTCTATAGTCATTCGGTCCGTAAACATTTGTGAGCACCCATGTATAGTCATCATCTTGCTGCTTAAACTTCAGAGACACCGAGTACTTTCCGATCAACTCCTCCAGACCTTCCACCACATTGTTACAATCCCCCCGGAAGCACCCCACAAGGGAGCAGCCACCCAGCTAATTCCCCTAGCTTTCCATACACTCCTTGCCCATTTATCAATAAACTGCATTCTCTTAGACTCTTGTAGCAGCACAATGTCTAGGTCACACCGTCTGATTACCTCTTTTATTGTCGCCCTCTTCCTTGCACTCCCAATTCCCCTCACATTCCAACTAAGAATCTTCATTCCGCTTCTTGGTGAACCCCTTGCCACTTACCACTACTTTCCCCTTTACTCCTGTCTCCCTTTAACCCGAGCCTCTTATCACCCTCTACATCTCTCTTCAATCTCTCTACTTCACTCAATCTCCTCTTCTTTATTCTGATCTTCTCCTTCCTCTTCTGTAAGTTTTCTTTCAACACATTCAGATCTTTCAATCTGCAACCTAGCTTCCCTACAAATTCTGCTATCATGTCTTCTCTCACCGAGTCCACCAGCCCTACCCTTCCTACAGGATCCCCTCCATCTCTATCCACCTACCCCTTCTTCCTCTCCTCTGGTCCCACCTCTACTCTTTCTTCTCCATCCACCCTCCCTTTCCTATTACCTCCCTCCAACCCTGCTCTCTCCTCGTAGTCCTCTCCATCTCTACCCTCACTTCTTTCCCTCCTCTCCACTAACCCCTCCCCTCTTCCTACCTCCCCTTCCCCTCTCCAGATCAGCTCTCCTTCCACTTCCTTAAGCACTCTTTCAATAATTTCCCAAACTTTTTCACTCCTAAACCTTCCTTCTGGCACCTTCCCACCTTCCTTCCTTCCGGTCTCTCCCTCCTCGGAGAGCCCATCTATTGGCTCGGCTACATAATCATGGGCTACAGGACATGAAGCAAGAACGGAATCTGGAACCAAAGACACTGGAGACACATTAGTAGCACAAACCGAAATCACTTGGTTACTTGGGATTGATGGACAAGCTGGAAAAGGACTGCTCCCTGCCTCCCTCTCTTGTTCCAGAGGTTGGTAAAAATTTATCTCCCTGAGTTGGTCGGGAAGTACTTCTGTCCTTTGGTCACCCTGGTGATCTTTCCACTCTACCCCTGGTTCACCCCTTGATGGTGTGTTCCTGCTCTGCTTCCGGTTCTCCCGATCTACCACTTATGATCCTCCTTACACACTCTGAGGTCTTGGGAACGAGTTGTACCGCTTGCCTTCGTCACCCTGAAATAATCTTACAATATTCCACTCATCCACGTCACCTCCAGCGCAACAGCCTTCGTCGTTTACACTGCCCAAGCTAGTACCATCAACCGAATAGTCCTCTGAGTCTTCATCACCTTCACTGCACTGCGCCCAGCCTTCATCCTTGTCTTCCTTCTCTTCAGGTCTTCCTTTAACATAACTTGGCTTCGGCTTCTCTGAGGAGCGCCGCAGGGGGCTAAACTCCTTCAGCCTTCGTCAGGAAACCCACCGCAAGTCGAGTAATTTCTCTGTTTTTCGGCGCTGCGCACGTTCCCCCCTTTGTCTCGCGATTGGGGACAATGATAGACCATTAGCATTGTCTAACTTAGTCATGTCCCCAGTCACATGAGTTACTAAAGGCTCACGCGCCTTCTTAAACCACTGGATCGGGCCCGCTGACCCAAATGGACCTTTAATCGCACCCAAGACTTTTCGAATGGGCTTTGGCTCGAGCCCATTTTTAAGCCACTGCGGCCTCACGTGACTTTTAAAAAAGTCACACGCACTCGGTTTGGTTTTATCCGGTCTAGATCCAATTCTTCCTTGGACCGGCTCCTTTTCCTTGTTCAAACAGGTCAAGTTGGCGCCAGTTACAACCTGTGCAAAGGACCTGCCACCCTCCAGGCTGTTCACTGCTCCCACACGCATAAAACCCACCCCCTGAGTGCTACCCTTTTGTTTCTCCAATCTTGGTTTTTCCATTTTTGTGAAAGATCCTTTCTTGTTTGAATCAACCAATCCCTTCTTGCCACGCAGTACTTCTTCTTCAACCTTCTCATCTCCCTCCCTACGAGCCTCCTTCCAGAGCACCGATTCATAGGATGAAGCCAGCCACACTGAATAGCAAAGCCCTTCAACTAGCACCTCAATCTTTCGAGGAATCTCCTCAGGTTTTACACCATTCAATAGAATGGAGGCTGAACAAAGGTCTCCCTAAAAGGCACCTGCCTCCTAAAGATCCTCCACACATCAAAGCAATGGCTTCAGCAGCTTCCTGCTTCCACAAGTTAAAGGGAAGACCAAAGAGATGTACCACCACTCCATCTTCAACAAAGAAATCTTTGGAGTTTGATCCCGGACACCATCTTGATACTGTGAAGCTTCCAAGAGCAGCTTGGATATTTAATGCCTCAATCTCTCCTCTATTCTCCAGCAGATCCAGCACAGCCTTATCATTCTCAAAGGGTGTTAAAATAAGCGTACTCTTCAGCTTTAAACTTGCTATTAATAGATCTGCAACTTTCCTCCAGTCTAGTATATGAGCTGAAGCTTTAACTATCAGCTTACTCTCCCAATCTCCTCTCTGTATGTTTACTCCCATTCTGTATTTGCCTGCCCCAGCTGTCACTAATAGAGTCTCTTGCTTATTATTTCCCACCAGACTAGTAGAAGTGCTCATCTTCCTTTTTACTGTTTCTTCTCTTTTAGCACCCAGGTGTTGCAGCAGTTCACATAAGAACCCATGGACTGCCTTCCAACCCTGACTCTTCCTTCCTTCTGGTAGGCAGACCATCTGCTTTCTTCCTTTGCCAAAGAATTCTGTCAAAGATATAAAATAACCTTTAAGGTTTCTCTTACACTCTACTACAAACCTTCTTCCAGTTTCTGAGAGAAGCTCTTTCCAACTATTTTGCTTGCCTTTGTTACTTGCACCTTCCAAAAACTCATTGAGCCCTTCAATTACCCCCAAACCTTCTAACAGCACCATCCCTCTCTTTGCTTCCCTGATTTTCAAGCTCAGCTGACCATTTAATCTCAGTTTCTCAAATAGGAGCTCCTTAGATTCAATCTTCAAAGCTTTTTTCCAACGGCCTACCTCCACAAATTCTCCCAGCTCAGCTTTTTTCCAAAATTATGAAGCTGAGGGAGATTCTAAGCTGTCAATAGGGTAGCTGCAGACAAAAAGTCTGGGGGCGTGGACTTTGACAAAGCAAATGAGGAAGATTTATTGTTTAACAAGGGAAACTGGAGTAATCCTTACTTGGACAAGGAGGTCAGCCAACAGTGTGGCTGATACTTTGGCAAAACAGGGAACTCAAAGGGAAAATCTTTTTTGGGCTGTACTGTAAATTTTGGGATAAAATATGAGGTCAACACTCATGCTGCCCTGGCTGTCTTCCAAAGTAATCTTCCTCTCTTTTTTGCTTGTCTAAAAGAACTTGGGCTGAATAACGTAGTGAAGTCTTGTGGGGGTCCCACCTGCAGCCAAAGAGAGAAGAAATATCTGTCCAAACACAATTTGCAAAGGGCCAAGAAATTAGTGAGGAATTGTTTCACCATTTGCCTTGCATATGTTTAGCTTTCTTTGAAGCACATCGAAGGTATTTATCTTTCCAAGGAAAACTTCCCAACAGAAGGCTTGAACATTAGGAGGAATAGGCTTGCTCCAAATCTCTTTCACTAGGAAAATTTCTTCCCCCTCGCCCAACTATAACAGAACTAGGTAGAAGCACAGGAAAACAAACCATATAGAGTAGATTTCCTGATTCTACTGTCATCCACCCTTGAATCCAAGAAGACTAACCCAAACTTATTTAGCAAATCTATCACAAGTTCACATTCTCTATCCCTTAAGCCCCTTCTAAAACCAAAATCCCAATTTAAACCTGAAGTGACAAGGCTCAAAAGGCAAGCAATGGGTTTCTTTTGAAGACTAGAAAGTGAATATAGCAAAGGGAATTGAGATTTTAAGGGTATATCACCTAACCAAACATCTTCCCAAAAAGGACTTTACTACCATTTCCCACATCAAATTTTGCAAAACTAAAGAAAATAGGAAGTACCTCATGAGTGCTTACTATGACTTGCATTGCCCAAAGCACCATGAATGCTTACTATGACTTTGTGCCACAAACTCTCCTCTTGAGGCAATCACCACAACCATTTCCAAGGTAAAGCAGTGCTCCCATGTAACAAATTTCCTAAGCTTAATCCCCCTGGCTCTTTGGTTTACACACTACCTCCCATTTCACTAAAGGATCTTTCCTTTCATCCCCTGGTTCTCATAGGAAATCTCTCATGATTTTCTCTAGCTTTCTAGCTACTTTGGTTGGGATACGAAAAGTGGAGAGAAAATAGGTTGAAAGAGTTGCAGAAATTAGGGTTTCAAGAGAGTGAAAGAAAGAAGAGAAGAAAAGAAGAATAAGAGGAAGAAGAAAGGGAAGTGTCAAGAGGTGTGTGATGTTCACTGTTCACACCCTCAAAAGTTCACTATATAATTGAAAATTAATAATTACAAGAAGGCCCCTATCTGGATGCCCAAATACAGAGAGAGTACAAGAAAGGAGAAAATGATCAAAAACACCCCTGTCTAACCATTCTCAACACTCCCCCTCAAGCTGAGCATATATGTCAATCATGCCCAGCTTGGAAAGGTTCTTAGCAAACTTTGGATGGTGAACACCTTTAGTGAGCCAATCAGCTAGTTGGTCTTCTGACCTTACAAAAGGAAGGAAAATCTCTCCGCTAACAATTCTTTCTCTAATAAAGTGTCTATCCAACTCAATATGCTTTGTATGATCATGTTGGACAGGATTCTGAGCAATATTTATGGTTGCTTGGTTGTCACAGTATAGTCTCATTGGAACATTTGCTTGGATGCCCATCTCAGTCAATAAGGTCTTCAACCAGAGTAGTTCAGACACTCCATGAGCCATTGCCATGTACTCTACCTCAGCACTAGAACGAGCAACAACAGATTGTTTCTTACTTCTCCAGGAAACCACATTGCATCCAACTAAGGCACAATAACCGGATGTAGATCTTCTATCATCGATGGACCCTGCCCAATCAGCATCTGTGTAAGCCTCAATATTTAGATGGATGTGGTTGGAATACAACATCCCTTTGCCAGGGAATCCTTTCAGGTAGGCTAAAATTTTGTTAACTGCCTACATATGAGATGTCCTAGGTTCATACATATATTGGCTAACCACTCCAACAGCATAGGAAATGCCAGGTCTAGTCAAACAAAGATACAAAAGGCATCCCACCAATCTCTGATATACCCCCTGTCTGGAAGAACTTCTCCTTCAATAGAGTTCAACTTGTGGTTGGGATCAATTGAAGTTTCTACAGGCTTACACCCTAATTTCCCAACCTAATGAAGCAAATCAAATACATATTTCCTTTGTGACAGAAAAATCCCCTTCTTGGTTGGACCTTGCAACTTCAATGCCAAGAAAGTATCATAGATCACCAAGGTCCTTAATCTCAAATTCAAAAGCAAGGAATGACTTTAACTAAGAAATACCTATGATATCATCACCTGTCACAACAATGTCATCAACATATACTATCAACATTGTTACTCTACCATCGACTCTTCTAATAAATAAGGTGTGGTCAGCTTGACATTGAGAAAAATCAGTCTTTAAGATGGCATTCATGAACCTATCAAACCATACTCTTGGAGACAGTTTTAGCCCATACAAAGACTTCTTTAAGCGGCACACTTTTCCATCACTGTTAGGGAAACTTACCCCAGGTGGTAAATCCATATACACTTCCTCTTGTAAGCCCCCATAAAGAAAGGCGTTCTTTACATCCATTTGATATAAAGGCCACGAGTAATGGGCTGCAAGAGACATGATCACATGAAAAGAGTTCATTTTAGCAACTGGAGCAAAGGTTTCCAAATAATCAATGCCATAAGTTTGAGTGTATCCTTTGGCAACAGGCCGAGCTTTGTATCTTTCAATTGAGCCATCTGCCTCGTGCTTAACAGTATAAACCCACTTACACCCAATAGGAATCTTATCTTTAGGGCAAGGAACAACCTCCCAAGTCTGGTTTTTTATTAGGGCCTCCATTTCTTGGTTCATAGCTTCCTTCCAATTGGAGCACTACATTGCCTCTATAACACTACAAGGGATGGAAATAGAAGAGATAGCAGAAATATAGGCACAATAGGAAGGGGAAAAAGCATCATAAGACACATAGTTAGTGATAGGATACTTACTACATGTCCTCTTCCCTTTTCGAATGGCAATAGGAAAATCAAGGTAAGAATCAATAATATGATTGTTAGGAGGTTCGAGATTACCTGAGTCTAGGGAATCAAATTGTGATGGGCATTCTGCTTCAAGAGCCACCCTCTTACTGCGTCTGATGAAAAACTGTTGTCAGGACCGAGGTCGATACACAGGAGGAGGAGAAGGAAGAGAGGGAGGAATAGACGTAGGAACAGATTTTAGTCTAATAATTTGACAAGAGACCTTGAAGATCCTTGAAGGGAATGGAGTTCGTACAGGCAGGTCAGTGGAGGAGATCCTTGAAGATAGAAGCAAAAAATTTCCTATTTGAAGAGATGAGAATCCAGGGGAAGGAAAGCGAAAAAGGGTACAATATTGCTGGAAGGATTAGAAGTGATCGAGTGGCTAAGAGAGTTCATAGCTGGAGCCTGTTCACAAAGTAAGCAGATAAACTAGCAGGATTTTAGTACATTAGAAGGGAGAAGATATGCTGTTGAATGTAAAAGAAATAGAAAAGGCTTCTTCATAGCTTTGGCTGATTTTTTTGGTAAAGGACGAAGGCAACTGGTGTGTCTACCAGCAGGAAAACAGAGCCAAGGATGGGGGGAAGTGACTGGATGCTCAAAGAGTAGCAAATGATAAAAAATGCCTCCATATGGGAGGAGAAGGCATATCTGAGCAACAGCAGGGTAGAACAAGGGCCAGTGGTCATGGAAAAAACAAAAGGCCAATGCAGAATGGTGGGAGGTCTAGAGAGAGAAGAGTGGGATAGTAAGTTTGTGATACAAGCCAAGGAAAAGGTTATTGATTGGAGGAGGGTAGTTGACTTATTGGCAATCAGGTTGAAGCTGAACAGTGTCTTTATAGTAACCCCCTTCGATAACTGTAAAGCCCTCCTAGATCCAGTAGAGAATGAATTGGAAATATCAGCTATCGATGTTCAGGCTGATTTCGGATCATTCACAGTCTTTAAATGGAATCTAACATCCAACTCCAAGGATTTATTTGTCGAAGATGGTGTGGTGGTGCATGTAATAGGCTTGCCATTTCATCTGTGGAAACAAGAAGTAGCAGAGTCTATAGCAATATTGTGTGGAGGAATCTTGAAAGGAACTTTCTGGGGTGATCTTTATTCAGTAGCAATCCTACCAAGTGGTGTGAAGCCAGAAGACATTTGAGAAAGAAGAGATTAAAATAGTTGTCTTTCTAATGGATAGATCCAAGGCTCCAGGTCCAGATGGCTTTACAATGGGTTTTTATTAAGACTGTTGGGAGGTCATGAAAGAGGATTTAGTTGAAGTCTTTAAGGAATTTGCAGACAATCACATTATAATCCCTAGAATTAATGCAACCCTTTTGGCCTTGATACCTAAGAAGAATGATGCCAACCACCCAAAAGATTACAGGCCTATTAGTTTGGTGGCAAGCATCTATAAAATTCTGGCTAAAGTGCTCTCGTTGAGGATCAAAACAGTCCTCCCTTCTATCATTAGTGAAACCCAGGGGGCTTTCATTCAAGGGCAACATTTGTAAGAGATGTTTCATTTGTAAATTGGATCTTGAAAAGGCCTATGATTTGGTGGATTGGGAGTTTCTATTAGAGGTTATGCGAAACTGTGGATTTGGGGACAATTGGTGTAGTTGGACTTTTGAGTGTATCAGTACTTGTCACTACTCTATTCTGGTAAATGGTATGGTGAGGGACTTTTTTCCAGCTTGCAGGGGTGTCAAGCAAGGGGATCCACTCTCACCCTTCCTTTTCACCTTAGTAGCTGATGTGATTAGTAGGATCATTACTAAGGCCGACAGTGAAGATGCCATTAGGGGTTGGAGAATAGGGAGACACCAAGTCACCGTCACCCACCTTCAGTTTGCAGATGACCTAATGATCTTTTGTGAAGGAGGTTTTAGCAAAAAGGTAGCAAAACTAAAGGAACTAATCAAAGGATTTGAAAGTATTTCTAAGTTGAGAATAAATTTGGAAAAGAGCTACATAGTCAGTATAAATTTGGAGGTAGGGGAGGTCGAGGCTATTGCGAAGTGTCTTGAGAGTTCCACCTTTGCTTGGCCTATGTCATACTTAGGGCTTCCTTTAGGGGCAAATCCTAGGGATAATAGATTTTGGACCCCAGTGAGAGAAAAGTTTGAAAAGAGATTAGCCTCATGGAAGAGGAATTATGTCTCTTTATGAGGGAGAATTACCCAAACTAGAGCTACCTTGGCTAACTTACCTACCTATTTTTTGTCTGTTTTTAGGATACCAGTTAGGGAAGCTAGGAAACTGGTGAAGTTGATGAGAGATTTCTTATGGGAGCCGGTACAAGAAAAAAATGATCACTTGGTTAATTGGGAAATTGTGTGCAAAAGTAAAGAAGAGGGGGGTTTGGGACTTGGGAGGGTAACTAGAAAAAATCAAGCTCTGTTAGGGAAATGGTTGTGGCGATGACCATTGGAAAGAGAGAGATTGTGCCATGAGGTGGTGGAGAGCATTCATTGGAGGTCAAAGAATGGATGGAATGCTGGTGTATCAAGGCAAGCTAACCTAGCAGCACCTTGGAAGGCCATTCACAACACCCTTCCTCAAATCCTCAATTTTATCAGGTATGAAGTTTGTTCTGGCAACACTGTTCATTTTTGGGAGGATATTTGGGTAGGAGACACACCTTTAAAGGATTTGTTCCCTTCGCTATTTTCTGTTTCTTTGTACAAAAAAGAGGTGGTCTCAAAATTTGTCTCACCCTTGGGAATACCCTTAGATCCTACTTGGGATTTTGGGTTTCGTAGAAGACTCAGGGATGATGAAACTGAATCTCTTTCTATCTTGCTTGGTTGTCTTAATCAGGTTTGTTTGGATACCTCCAAGCCAGATAAGAGGGTATGGACTCCTAGACCCAATGGAACCTTCACTTGTGCTTCTTTCTTCAAGTCCATCTCTCAACTTTCTACTCACCAACCCTTTCCGTCAAAAGAAATTTGGTGTAGGCCAGTTCCCCAAAAAATTATGGCGTTTTGTTGGGAAGTATTCCATCGGAAAGTAAACACTCTAGATAACCTACAAAACAGAAGACCTTTCCTCTATATTTCTCCTAATTGGTGTATCCTCTGTAAATCTCACAGTGAGGATTGTTACCACCTATTAATATATTGTCCCTTTTCTGCAGATCTTTGGGCTTGGCTACTTTCGTTGTTTGGGAATAGTTGGAGTCTACTAGCAGAAGTTCACATGCTCTTCAACCATTCTACCTTTTATTCGCCTACAAAAATAGGGAGAATTATGTAGAGATGTGCTCATGCTGCCTTGATTTGGACTTTTTGTGAAGAAAGGAATGTTCGAATTTTTCAAGAAAAGGAAAGGAGCAGTCAGGAATTGAAAGACTATGTTAAATAGGGCAATACCTTGGCTGAAGACCTTGGAAATCTTTCATCAATTCTCCTTTAATGACCTTTGGAGAAATTGGTCAGCAGTAGCGAGGTGTTCATCCCTAAAGGACAAATCAATTACAAGCTGGTCTCCTCCATCCGAAGGCTCACTGAAGTTGAATTTTGATGGAAGTAGCATGGGTAGTCCAGGATTATCCGAAATGGGGCGTGCTTTGAGAAATGAGAAGGGAGAGATTTTGTTGCTCTACTCAGGTCCCTTGGGAATTAGGGACTCCATCAGGGCAGAACTTTTAGCTGCTGTACAAGGGGTGCAATTTGCAAACCAGCTAGGGGTACTCCAAAGTGGTGGTGGGTTGGTTGAAAAATCCTGAAGAGGCTATGTGGCATTACAAAGAATATGTTCATCACTGTACAGTGGGTGGGGAGATCAGCAAATACTTTGTCAGATGTGTTAGCTAAGCAAGGGGTAAATAAGGAAGAATTGTTTTGGGCTCAGTTGTGATTCTTGATTTTCTTTCCTAGTTTACTTGTAAGATTCAAGGAGGGGTTGCAGCTCGCGCCTCTCCTTGGGATGTTGTATGAACTCGCTCTAAATTTGCTTCTGAATTAATAAATTCATTATCATTCATCAAAAAAAAGTAGAGGTATGAACAGGAAGGCAGAAGGGAGTCTGATTTTCACTTGCATTCTCCCCCTAAAGAGAAGGACGAGATGATTGGAAAAAGGAAGAGGATTCCAAAAAAGTAACATCTTTAGAGACATATCTCTTTCTAGAGAGAGCATCAAAGCATCTATAGCCTTTCTGGACTGGAGAGTAACCAAGGAATACACACTTAACGAATTTAGGACCAAACTTGCGCCGAGAAGGACTCATATCATGAACAAAAACAAACACAGCCAAAGACCTTAAGGGGTTGATTAAAAGGAGGTTCATCAGGGAAGAGTAGTTGATGAGGAAAATGAAGGTTAAGGACCCTTGATGGGAGCCTGTTAATGAGATATACAGTTGTCTCAATAGCATCACCCCAGAAACGAGTTGTAGCATGAGTTTGGAACAATAAGCCTCGAGCAACTTCAACCACATTCCTGCTTTTTCTTTCAACCACCCCATTTTGTTATGGAGTATGACTACGTGAACTTTGGTGAACAGTGTCCCTATCTTCAAGAAATCTATGCAAGTGACGTTCAAAGTATTACTTGCCATTATCAGATCTTATTATCTTAACTCTTTACTCAAACTGTGTCTCGGCCATATTCATGAAGTTTTGAACCATAGGAACTTCATCTCTACTTTTCATCAAGTAATGCCATGTATACCGACTGTAGTCATCAACAAAGAGAATGAAATATCTGTACCCCCACATACAGGGGACAGCATATGGACCCCAAACATCAATATGGATCAAATGGAAAGCAACGTTACTTCTTTTACTGCTTGCAACATATGTGTTTCTACATTGTTTAGATAAATGACAAACTTCACATTCAAAATTCAATTCGGACACAGAATCAAACAAGTTTGGAAACAAAAACTTGACAGAATTGGCAGACATATGACCAAGGCGACAATGTCATAATTTCAAAAGACTCATTTTCTCAGTGGAACAAGACCCAATCTAGCTTGACAATCCATGCTCTAAAGGTCCATCTAGGAGGTAGACTCCATCCATTTCATGCCCACTTCCAATCATCTTCATCGTGCTCCGGTCCTGAAAAACATAATGGGTGGGAAAAAAGGTCACTGAGCAATTATGGGATTTTGTTAGAGAACTAACATACAATAAATTTTTTTGTAGCCTGGGCACATGTAGAACAAAGTCAAGAGAGTAAATAGTATGATCACTTTGTACAGAATGAATCAATCCTTTGTACAGAATGATGACATAAATTTTTTTGGTCGAGATGACATAAAGGCAGAATGATCACTCACAAAGGATTGCATCATGGCGGTTCTTCGGCTTTCTTCCCTCTTTTAAATTTCTCCACCAATTTCTCCACCTACGGACAAACCTTGTATGTGTCACAATCACTTCTTGCCTCCCCACTCTTCATCCCCTTAGGAGATTACTCTCATCTACTTTTGAGATCATTCTATTTAGCACATCAGCCACCATAGTGAAGAGGAAAGGAGAGAGAGGGTTCCCTTGCCTCAAACCCCTCTTTGTTGGAAAGAAATATCTGGAAACTAAATTAATCAGAATAGAATAGTGACAAGAATTGATGCATCCTCTAATCCATTTCGCTACCTTATCTCTAAAACTCATTTTCTCCAAAATCTCTAGAAGGAAATCCCAGTTCACAAAATCACAAGCCTTCTCCAAACCTAGTTTGCATATTATACCTTTTTCCCCTCTTTTCCTCTACACATTCATTTGCAACCATTTTTTTTATCAGCAACACAGAAATGATTTCATTAATAAAAAATAGGCATGAGTACAACAAGAGGTTGTGAAAAAAGAAGAAAAGAACAGCTATGGAAAAACTGACCCCTCCCAGATAATTACAACCAGAATTTGGTCTATTATTTGTCTCCCCTAGACAAAATCTCCTTGGTTTTTTGAAATCACAAGCTGCAACACCTTGCTCAATCTCTTGGAAAGGACCCTTGCTAAGATTTTATAAAGGCTTCCCACCAAACTTACTAGTTTGTATTTTATAATCCTTTGGGTGTAAAACTTCTTTTTTCTTAGGAATTACTACAATAAAAGTGGCATTAGCATTCTACTTCACCTTTAACCCATAATTCATTGAAGGCTTCCAACAAATCATCTTTGATTATCTCCCAGCATTTCTGGTAGAAAGCCAAAGTGAAACCATTTGGCCCTGGAGCTTTTGAATTATCCACTAAGAAAAGTACTTCTTTTATCTCCTACATGAATCTACCTTCCAATGGTTCCTTTTGGGATAGAGACAATATGGCCCAAACGAGCTCAAGTAAAATATTTCTTTGGTCCTCATTTCTTCCATATATGCATTTAAAATTATTCACAAAGACTCTCACAATGTCATCTTCCCTGTTAATATTTTTCCCTCAAACTCCACACCATGGATGAAGTTTTATTTTCTTTTGCTAGAGAGTGAAAAAATCTAGTATTCCCATTACCCTTTAAAAGCCATCAACACCGAGATTTTTGTCTCCAAGATATTTCCTCCTTCCTCAAGAGATCTTCCAACTCTCTTTTTAAAACCCATCTTTCTTTCCTTTCCTATTCTGATAAGATTCTCAAGGACCCCTTCTCATATAACTCTACTCTTTATGAATCCAACTCTTCTTATCCTCTACCCTCCCAAAATTTTCTTTATTCCACACTTTTATCCTCTCTTTTAGTCTCTTTAGCTTTATGACAAATATCACTTCCTTTTTTTCTCACAAAGATTCCACTTTCCTCCCACCACTCCTTAATTTTCACTAGAAATTAGGGGTCTTCTTGTTAGACGGTGTATGCCCTTAGCTCCAATCAAACTGATGTACATGAACATTTATTTGTAAATGAATAAAGTACATTGGTGTTTCATTTTTATATTGGTATGTTTTTTGTGTATTACCCCTTAAATTGGACACTTATGAGACACATGTTAGTTCAAAATGTTCTCAGCCATTGGCTAGACTTGGGGATTCCTTGTCAAACAGTGTTCTAATGATCATGGGCCCAAAGGTTAAGTGTAAGAGACCATTACAGGGCTAACTACCTAATGGGCTTTATCTCACATAAGTCCAATATCCTTGGGTCTTCATAGGGTGGCTGAATCCAATTATCATTTAGGTGTAAATGTTGGGCCCAGACTAAGCCCATGCTGGTTGGCTCAGGGGTTCACTGCCCTAAGCAGTGAATTCGGCCCAATTTCTTTTAGAGGTGGGGTTGAACCCTCATGGAGTTGTGTGAGACCTTTGTGGGGTCCCACGGCATACATTATTAGGCCCAAAGTAGCCATGCAACACTAGGGGACGTGAGCCTTTAAGAGAAATGGTCCTAAGGCCCACTACTAATATTAAGTTGTCACATGACAACTGATTTGGGCCAAAAACTAGGTTTGGATCTAGGTATGGAGCATCTATCCTCTCAAGAGGTCAATGTTTATCAAAAGAAAGGTTCTAATCCAAATCAGATTTGGATCACCTCCTAATCTAATTAGGAGTTTTGCACCATAAAGAGATAAAGAGAGAAAAGGGCGAACTAGACTAGATCTCTCTTCATTCTTGTTCTCTCTTGTTCTCTCGTCTCTCAAGAAACCCATCACAACCTAGCCTTTTCAAGAACTAGTTTCTATCAGTTTTCTTCTATGTTTTTGCAAGAAAAACATTGAAGAAACTAAGGCTCACTCATCCCACTCGATCCAAGCTAGTTGGATAGCAAATTGCTGAAATCAGAGTTGTTAAATTGGTTTCTCCCGTACACTACGCCATCTTCAGTTGGAGGCCGATTTTGGAACTGATATTGGGTGGGAACCTCCACCTTGGGAGCTGCAATTTGTGGTCTCCGTATCAGGTATAATTCCCTTTCAATTTGGTTTCAAATCTGGTCCAGTTTAGTGCAAGATCAATCCTGAAAATTCAGATTTCAAATTTATCGGGAAGTTGGTACCCAAAAGGCGAAAGGGGTTAGAAAATTTTTTGAAATTTTGCCCTGCCATCTAGCATGGTTCGGCCATCCATATGATGGATTCTAAACCCTTCCAACATTCCAACCACATGTTTTCAAATCGGGGTTAGTCCTCCTACAAGCCTC
This sequence comes from Nelumbo lutea, assembly GCF_056320005.1. Classification (NCBI taxonomy): domain Eukaryota; kingdom Viridiplantae; phylum Streptophyta; class Magnoliopsida; order Proteales; family Nelumbonaceae; genus Nelumbo; species Nelumbo lutea. The sequence continues at coordinate 20,565,439 of NC_142686.1, read as the reverse complement.
TCCTACCCTAAACTTATAGGGCAATGGTCTAAAGTTATTGTAGGCAGAGCTTTTGAAACTAAGCCTTCCCACATCTCTTCTCAATCCACTGTGAATAAACATTTATCCAGTTTTGAGCAAACTGAATTATTTTGAAAAATGAACCAAGTGTAGTGTGCATGCAAGAAAGGTAATCCTTTCAGTTCCAAAGCCTTCACCAAGTTAATGAACTTCCTCATACTTGTGGTTATTCCAAGGCCCGGATTATTTGACTCATTTGAGAATCTAATAATATTAAAATCACCCCCTAAACAGCATGAACTCTCCCAAAGAACCATAATATCACTCAGCTCTTCCCAAAAAGAATTCCTTTCCCTATAGGTGTTTGGACCATAAACAACTGTCAAAGCCCAAAGTTTATTGTCCTTTTGTCTCTTAATTTTTATTGAGACCGAAAACTACCCAATTAACCCCTCTATACAGTCCACCTCATTTCTCCACATTGTCAAATTCCTCTTGACACCCCCCAGGAAAGGGCATAAACCCAACTTACACTTCTCTCCCCCAAATACTTCTTATCCATCTTCTATCCACTTCCTGTAATTTTGCTTCTTGGAGAATAACCACATCCGCGTTCTCTTTTATTAGAAGGCTTCTAATTACATTCCTTTTGGGCCCATCTGGTATTGGAGGGGTGTTTACGGATAGTGAAGGCAAAATCATTGGTCTATATTCAGGCCCAATTGGAGTACGTGACTCCCTAAGGGCTGAGGTTATAACTGTCATGGGAGCCTAGGAAGAAAATAAGAGTCACTTAGTAAGGTGGGAGGTAGTATGCAGATGTAAAGAAGAGGGAGGGTTGGGATTAGGGAACATGGTTCTAGAGAATGTGGCTTTATTAGGTAAGTGGTTGTGGAGTTGTCCCTTGGAGAGAGAAAGATTATGGTGTGAGGTGATAGCTAGTATTCATGGCTGCTCAAAGAATGGTTGAGATGTTGGTGTATCTCGTTGGGCTACTTTGACCACTCCTTGGAAAGCGATTCACAATATCCTTCCGAATTTCTTAACTTTGTCAGGTATTATTCTTGCTCTGGCAACTCTATTTTGTTTTGGGAAGATATTTGGGTGGGTGCCTTAGCCCTCAAAGACCTCTTTTCCTTCACTCCATTCCATTTCCGTGTTTACGCATAAGGTTGTCTCCCTTTTTCTCCCCTCCCCCTTTTACCCTTTGTCCTTGACTTGGAACATTGGTTTCTGTAGGGGTTTAAGGGATGCTGAACTTGGTACTGTTACAGAACTCCTTGGTGTCCTAGATGTGGTACATTTGGATCCTCTAAAGCCAGACAAAAGAATTTGGTCTCCCCACCCTAAAGGTTCCTTCACTTGTGCTTCCTTCTTCAAGGCCCTTTGTGCTACCTCCTCCCAACTTGTTTGTCCAGTTAAGGAGCTTTGGACTAGGCCTATTCCCCCCTAAAATCACTTTGTTCTGTTGGGAAGTGTTCCATGGGAAGATCAATAATTTGGACTGTTTGCAGAAGAAAAAAAACCTTTCTTGTGTTTGTCCCCTAATTAGTGTATTCTTTACAAGGCAAATGGTGAGGATTGCTTCCACTTACTAATTTCCTACACTTCCGCTATAATTATTTGGGTTTAGATTTTTGCTTTGTTTGGAAGTAGGTGGAACCAACCTACAGATATAGGCCTACTGTTTGATCCATCAACTTTTGCATGGCCCAACAAAAGAGGGAGAATTATGTGGAAATATATTAGAGCAGCGGAACTTTGGTGAATTTGGGAAGAAAGGAATGCAAGAATTTTCCAAGAAAAGGAACGAAGTCCTTTACTTATCAGGGAGTGTATCCTAACAAGGGCAATCCACTAGCCGAAAACTTTAGATTCTTTCCATTTGTTTTCCTTTGACAACATTTGGAGGAATTGGTTAGGAGTGGCAAATAGCTTCTCTAGGAAGGAAAAGATCATTGCCTCTTCGACCCCACCACCTGACGGTTGGGTAAAGTTGAATTTTGATGGAAGCAGTCAAGGAAACCCTAGCCCCTCAGCCATAGGAGGAGTATTGAGAGATAAAGGCAGCAAAATCTTAGCTTTATACTCTGGTCCAGTGGGAGTAGGAGACTTGGTCAGAGCTGAACTATTGGTGGCTCTACAGGGTATTCAGATGGCAAACCTTTTAAGAGTTGAGCATCTTCTAATTGAAGGAGATTCTAAGATTGTTGTGGGCTGGTTAGCAGATCCGGAATCAGTCATTTGGTGCTACAAGGATTACCTAAAAAAGGCAAGCTGGTTAACAAATAATATGTCTGTTAGCTCACTTTGGGTGAGAAGGTCAGCAAATGCTTTGGCCAATCATCTTGCTAAACAAGGGGTATTGAGGGAACATCTGTATTGGGCAACATTGTAATGTCTTTGGCGTAGTTTATACACTCAATCTCAAGGGAGGTTGCACCTCATGCCACTCCTTGGGGTTCTTGTAACATTTCTGAGATATCATTAATAAATCATTTCTTTATACAAAAAAAAATCAATCTTTTATATTTTTTTTATTCATAACCTCCATAAACTCCAAGATATATGAAGACTTCCAAGGGGCAAAATTTTAAAAACTTAACACAGTTGTATGGGAGAGATGGACATACAAACAGACAGTGTTTTGACTGGTACCTTATTCATTTTGTGTCTTAAAAGAAAAATGACTGAAACGAATATTTATAGAGAATAGATTCATCACCATATTTTAGCAAACCCTCATAGTGAAATAACCCAAAATATCAGGAAGCAGATAGCACTACTAAGGATGAATCCATTAGCCATTTTTACAAAATCCAAGTCATAGTAGTGATTAATTTTGAATAGAAAAAAAAATCAAAAGTAATCAAAGTCAAATAAACACCAAGTAAAGCCATCCCAAGTCATCTGGAACTGATTGTTACCCAAGCATAAGGAGTCAATATCTAGAAGGAAAAAACAATTGTCCTAGGTGAAGGCAAATTCTTCTTTGCTTTTTAAAATGCTATGCAATGTAATATCATGACCAAATGTATCACAAGAAAGATAAAGAAGAAGTGTAATGCCATGAACAAAAAAAAGATTGGGAATTGCTATCATTTGATAGTCTACCTCATACGTGAAGGGACCTTCTATTGCATCCAGATCATGAGTCCCAATAGCAACTAGGGTTCTCCGCCTAAAACAAGATTTTGGAGTAAGCATTTCTGTTTAAACATTTACATAACAACAAAACTGGTGAAGATATCGAAACTCCAGCAATACAAGAAAAATTGATGGCACAAATAAAACAATTATGAATCATGCAAGTAAGAAATCATCAAAGTGTCTAATATGTGCAAAAACCACATACTTCAATAGATGCAATTATCCACCATAGGATCTTCCCACCACAACAAGGAGTGGGAAATATTGTTACCCATGGAGAAACAGGGACAAGCCCAAAGAATCAAGATTAGTATCACCAATTACATCCTCCCATCGCTCTCTCATAAATCATGACAAGACTGCAAAGAAATCATGAGTTTTCAATTTAAGATCCATCTCCTCAGACCATCCTCCCATGTAATAACTAATAAGAAAAAAAATGACACATCCAAGCACAAAGAAGTGCAATTAACAAGCTCATTATCAAATAGATCCATCATATAGATGGGATGCCAAGATATCACCTCACTCTTCTAGTAAAATACCATAGTTCATGGTAATACTCATCCCCAACATCAAACTGCAAAAGCACAAAGTTGTTCACAAATAGGGTGATCATTTCTAGCCCAGCCCGGCTTTTAGAAGCATTTCACCCACCCATAGGTTCTTTCCAAAAATGTACTTTATTCCCCAAATTAACATCATACCAGACATGGTTTAGGAACTACAGAAGGACAGCATGAATTGCTTTCCAAATGGAAGCCAAAGTAGCCCGAGGAGATACAACAACATCCTAGCCACTTTCCATCAAGCCATTGCTACTACCCAGTGCAAAAGTCTCTCTTCTCAATCGGCAACCTTCACAGCCATTTCTCTAACAAAACTAAATTCTTAGACCACCACATTCCCTACTCTGAGGCCTCCTTGATTCTTACTCCCACAAACTACCTCCCACTTTACCAAATGATCTTTTTTACCCTCCCCTAGCTCCCAAAGAAAGCCTTTCATCATTTTCTTAAATTTATTTTCAACTTCTTGATACCCTAAACACAGAAAGGTAATAGAAAGGGAGGTTTGCCAAAGTGAACTTGATCAATGTTATTCTTCCACCCAAGGAGATGTAATGACGTTTCCAAGCTGCTAATCCTTTTCCAAACAAGAAAGGAGTTCAGAAATGACAACTACTTGGATTGCCACCTAAAGGTAGACCTAGATACTTTTTTTTATCAATAACAACATTTCATTACTTAATCACAAAAGTAATTATAGAGAGGAAGATAAACTTTCTTATCTTCCAAATGGATCTTAACACTCCCAAGAACAAAATGGAAAAATTACACTTGTGCCCAAAACATTGACTCCCTCTCGACTCCTTGCTTAGCTAACTCATCTGCAAAGGAGTTAGCTGATCTTTCCACCCAGATAACCTAGGTACTTCATCGACTAAGCATTAATCAAGCACCCAAGAACATCAGCTACTCTTCCTAATTCATTCTCCTCCAAATTTTCCATTGATACACAACTCTCCTCAAGACTAATCTTCAAATTTGAGTAATTTGATAACATTCCAAACACCCCCATCAGCAATCTCAAACTCCTCATCTTTTGTAGATCATTACCATCATTGAAAATGATTATATCATCTACAAACTGAAGGTCAGTGGTTACCACGATGTTTCTACCAATTCCCCTTTGCTCAATTATTCCCTCACAAAGTTTCATAGTGTAGCTCATAAGTCTAATCCTGCAATAGTTATTACAACTTTATATATCACATTTGTTCTTAAATACAAGCACCATGCTACTCTTTCTCCATTCATCAGGCATCTTCTTGTTTTCGTTATCTTATTAAATAGTTTAACTAGACATAACAAGCCAACTTCTCTCATACCTTTCTAAGCATTTATTGGAATACCATTTGTGAGTGGTGTGGTAAGGCTAAGTGTGGTGGTCTCCTTGAAGGATGAAGGAAGGCTAGGAGCAAGGGTAGGCTCCGAGCTTCTATTGACAGAGTCGTGTCTTCGTTATGATTCACACCTCCTTTTATAGGGAGAGATCCCAAGGCCCTAAGGGTAAGGAGCCAAAAGGATTTGATTCCTATTTGGAAAGGGAATCTTTGATTCAGTGTCAGTTGTCAGGGGGACACTGCTAAGGGTTCGCCACGTGTCATATGAGATCTCTCCAGGATGAAGTTTCCTTTCGTCTGAGGATTCTCATAATACATGTATGCTACTTCCTTTCGTCTGACGTGGTGTGGGTGGTGTCAAGGTTAGTCTAACATGTCCTACTTAATCCTACTAGATGTCTTGTCACAAGCGATTTTGGCTAACCATTGTATTCGTTCATCGCCAATCCGTAATGGCTTTGAGCTCATCACCAGTCCATGATGGCTTTGAGCTCATCACAAGTTTGTGGTGCCCTTGAGCTCATCGTAGGTTTGTTGTGGCTTTGAGCTCATCATAGATCTGTGGTGGCTTTTGAGCTCATCGCAAGTTCGTGCCGAGTTTAGAACTCGTCGCAGGTGTTTCCGTAACTTTGGTTTGGTACCTTCATTGTCATCGCAGTCATGGTGAACAACATGTACTTACACCATCAAGTAATCAAAATTTATGTACTTAACATATTATAAAGAATATTTTGTATTTTCTTTTCTCAACATGTTACAGTCTTAAAATGTTAAAGTATGTCTACTTGACCAATACGCGAAAGCCCTAAGACTAATGGAACGCATTAAGCCAAAGCAATTTAACATTTTAGGGCCATAACATACCACCACGCTTCCATAGTCAACATCTCAGCAGCTCTCAAACTAGTGGCAGGTAGCCCTCTCCACGACAGCTCACAATCTGGCAACAGGTAGCCCTTTTCGTGGTAGATTTCACTCTGCTCTAGGTAGCGCTCACCGTGATTCAAACTTGAGAAATGGTGGTAGGCTCTAATACCAAGGTTCAAAGTGTCGACACGTACTGTATCGGGAGCTTCCCAATACGCCCCTACAGTGGGTGTTTCAAGTCAAACCATGGTGCAAGGGGTAAACGGGCCTTAAATCGACCCCTCTGAAACATATAGAAAAAAAAAACTAAACAAAAAAAAAGAGAAATGAGCCTCGATACAGGCCGGCGTATCAATCGTATCGATATTTTGAACCTTGTCTAATACCAAATGTTGTGTGCTTGACCAATACACCAAAAGCCTTAAGATTGTGGAATGTGCCAAGCCAAGCACTTTAACATTTTAAGATTGTAACACAATAAGTTCTTGATTGCTTGTGACACAACTTAATAGTTGAGACCTGGATGACTAGAAAGGCCCACCACCTTTGCTTGATGGAAATTCTACACCTTTTTTTATCATCAAATAAGACTTTTATTAAACTCAGAAATATATTGAATTACATGAGTTTGGTTTCAGCATTGCAATGACCCAAGTTATAAACAGTTACAGTTCTTCCCAGAACAAGGTAGATCTATTTGCCCTCTGTTTTGCTAGGGTATTCACCAAACCATTTGCAGTCCTTTTTACCCAACCAAATTGAGTTGAACCTCCTTGCAAGTATGTCAATTTACCTATAGACAATTCTGAGCTTCCAAGGTGCTGATGTGATTTGTTTAGCCCAAGAAATGACCAGTAGTGAGTCTCCTTCAATTTCTAAATCTGTTGCTCCAATCTGCTCAGCCAGCTTTAATCCTTGTAGGAGAGCCAGAGATTCAGCCTGAATTGAGTCACCAATACCTATTGGTCCTAAGAAAAGTGCCACAACTTCTCCTTGATGATTTCTAAGCACACCCCCTATACCTGCCTTTCTCGGGTTGCCAAAGGAACTCCCATCAAAGTTTAGTTTTAGTTTATTTAGTGCAGATGGCTTCCACTCCACTCTCACACTTTCTTTAGGTACATCTGTTTGTGCCACTTCAGTCCAATTCCTTAGAATGTCATTCGTGGAGAGGTTTTTGAATCGTTCCATGGTCATCACCCAATGTGCAGTTTTGATTTTTATGACTTCAATGACTTCCTCCTTTGATTTGCTTTTTTCAAAGAAGATTCTTTGGTTTCTTTCCTCCCATATAGTCCATACCACAGCAGCTCTTGCTGCCTTCCATAAGCCTTGTTATGCATGAGGACATATAACCGTAGAAGCAAGCATCTCATATCAGATTGTAATCATATAATATCAATGCATATAAGACTACCAAGAATAGGAATTCTATGGATTGTTAGAAGCAGGCAATGAGGCAATTAACCATATAAATGGCTAAATTTTTTTTTATCAATAAATGGCTAAATAATTTAAGCTATTCAATAAATAATAAGAGCTATTTCTCTATGATCAACTTGTATTAAAGCTTACAATTCTATAAAACATAGGACTAGAAAACAATGAGAAAATGTGGATAGCAAGTAGGAGATGCTGCATAATGTACTGAAAGTTTGAAACAATAGGTTTTACCGGCATATGTTCTGATGGAGCCTATCTTGAAGGTCAATAAAACTGTTATATCTTGCTTCATCAAAAGTTACACCTCTTAAAACAGCACAAACAACATAGGGACGTATCAAAGATGTCTGCAAATAAACACATATTAAAACCATAAAACCATGAAATGGCATGTAGTGTAAAAATACTGCATAAATGACTTAATTAATAAATCAATACCTCTGGTTTTACATGCATTTTAAGCAAGGATTCACTTGGAATGTTGGAGACTATGTACTTAGGAATTTCATCAAGCCCCATAAAAATGCGAAGGGCTTGTGCAAGCCCTTCAAGACAAAGCAAATCATATCTGTTCAAGGAAGAAATAAATGAGGTAACAAAAAAAATATTCGAGAATTTGCAATTTGACAGAACTTATTTCCCTTGATATGATAAGAGGCAGAACAGAATTCATTTTGCAAGACAAAAGAGCCCCATTAAGGCTTGGTATAACTAAATTGAGCTATTCCAAACTCTATCTCTGCCAAATAGAATGAATAGGCAGACAGAAACAAAGAATTCCTTTTTTATTAGTAACATAGAATACCTGTTTGCTGGAACCTCGATTTTGTATATAACTTCCTCATCTTCTCCAGCTTCTTCTTCCAAATGTTTTTCTTTTCTGATAACGGCCTTTTCTGTTGTCTGAAACAAGAACCATATTAGGTTTTGTTCTGCTAGCCTGATGATTCAAGTTTCTTTTTTGATAAGCTAAAGTATAGGGTATTGTAATCAATTTAGTAAGTTTTGTATCAATTCAAAAAGTATTCTAATTGCTAATTTTAGAAAAGGAAAAGATACTGGGAATAGGTTTATAAAGTGTTCGCTTGTATTTTTTTTATGAGCAACCACAAAGAATAGAATTATTAAATTAAAGGAAGAATATACAACAAGGAGTTGCAAACAAAAAGCATGCCAAATACTAGGCAAACCCCCCAACCCATATTACAATTAAGCCCAACATATAAACTGTCTTTGAATGCCTTGCTTAGCTAAGCTGTTAGAAGACCTTCTAACCCAGCGAACTTGGATGATCATGTCTTTGACAACCACAAAAATCTACAGAAATCACTCCTTAGATCCCAAGCTGCCCTATCTCCAGCCATCCCACAACAACCTTTGAGTCCCCTTCAATAATCAATCCGTCAATTCCCAGTTCTTTAGCCTTCTCTACCCCATAAACTGCTGCCAAGAGTTATGCTCTCACTGAACTACCTTGCTCAATTGGGCCTGAAAATAAGACATTAATGTTGATTCCCTCATCCCTAATAACCTCTCCAATACCTGAAGGACCCAGGTTACCCATACTGCTAGCATCAAAGTTCAGCTTCTTCCAACTAATCATTGGAGAATACCAGGCCTCTAGAAGTTTTTGTTTCCAAGATGAAGAGCGCAACTACCCCAAATTCTGGATAATATCCTCCACTCCAAAGTCTGAAAATAGTTTCAAAGTTCTTACACAATGAGCAACTTTTAAGAGTAATCCAATCAATTAGCACCTCCAAGCTTCTCTCCATCTCCTCAAAGATTTTTGCATTCCTTTCTTCCCACACTGTCCAACAAACCGCTGCCCTTGTACATCTCCATAAAATCCTACCTCTTCTTTTTTTGGGCTACTCGAAGCAGATGAGCTAAACAGTCCATCCGAACTGGCAGGAGAGTTCCACCTAAAACCAAAAAGAGGAAAAAAATCCCAAATGCAGCAAAGGGACAAGAGATTAAGAGGTGGAAAGCAGTTTCACTACTCAACTTACACAGAAAGCACTAGTTGGGGGATACAGCCCAATTTGGTCCTTTCCTTTGCAATAGATCACAAGTATTTATGCACCCATGGAACACTAAATGCACTGCCCTTTGGAGGAATAGGAACACACCAGATTTCTTGTACAAGAAAAGTGGGGAGAGAAGTATAAATGAGGGAGTTAAATAGAGATTTACAAGAAAACTGCCCAGCAGAAGAAAGAAACCACCACCAAGCACCCTTCCCATCATTGACAAGGGTCACTGACTCCAAAATACTCAACAAGTTAGACACCAAATGGATTTCAGACTCTTAGATTTTTGGCGAACCCCAAATTCCAATTCAACCCAGAAGGGGAGTGGTGAAGATCAGCAAAGTCAGCCACAGGTTTACCTTTGAAATTGGAGAGGACAAAAAAGGAGGGAAAGACATCTTTCAAAAGGAACTTGCCACCCATACATCTTCCCAGAACCTTATTTTATTACCAGAAGCTAGATCATACCTTAAATGGTTGAGGAAAGGAAGAATGCCATGAATTGCTTTCCAAGGTGTAGCCAGAGTTGCTCTTTGCAGACATTCCGCATCCCAGCCATTTCTTACATCCCATGAATACTAGCCACCACTCTATGTCATAATCTCACTTTCCACAGGGAAACGCCAAAGCCAATTGCTTAACAGTGCCTGATTTTTCAATCTCACATTGCCAAACCCCAACCCACCTTGAAATAACCTCTACTCTCACAATGCCTAATTTCCTTGAAATAACCTCAATTTTCTACCTAAAATGTCAATAAAAATCTGTCAGAATGACCCACGGGTAAATTGTTATGGGTTTTGTTTACAGAAGTTAGACTTGCTTTTGAACAAACTGATACTATAGCATTCTCCTTTTCTTACATACCTCTAACCCAACCTAAAGGCCAGATTGTCCATTAGATCAATTATTTTCTGCAGTAAAGGTCATGCCTCACAAAGCAACAACGTGTTTGTTAACCATCAAAGAGTTATTCACCTAGTTCAGTAGAGTGGAGAGTTTAGAAAATCCATTCAAGTCTTGGTAGCCTAACACACAAAGTTTTTTAAGAATTTCCCCAATAAATCTGATCACTGACTAGGCCATCTCAGCACGGCAGTAGAGAAGCTGTTGTAGGCATAAATTTCAAGATCACTTTTTCAAGAACTAATAGGTTACAGGCTGATTAATTTTCCTTTTGTAAATAGAGTTCCTTCAGTGGAAAGCAGATAATCCAGCAGGTTGGATATCATGACCAGACCAATATTTTTTTATTTCATCATATAAAAGAAATCAAAAGGTTGGGATTTCAGAAATTAACTTTAAGGGTACAAACCAAGGCATCTGATCTCAACTTATGAGGAATTTACTGAATTAGCATAACTGGGTCCTTCAAGGTATGATAATTTTCAAGGTGAATTCACAAAAAATTGCCAAATATCAACTATATAGGAGTATCGGTGTTGTTTTAAGCAACTTTTCAATAGGGATCATGATTGGAAAAAAGTGATAATTGGTGAGGACATTGGTGAAAGGACCTTGACATGAAATTCATTGTCAAGTGGAATTGCATAAACCTCATACCATGATGGCAGCAATATCTTTGGCCTGTTAAATGGTTGATGGAGTACAAAGTACAAACTAAACAAAATGTCAGAATACTGACCTTTTGGCATTGTAATGAAAAAGGCACAAGGAGCACCACCATTGATAAAAGATATTATTTCTCATTGAGCATATTAATAACTCTACGTAGTACAAGCCTACAAGGAAATTGTTGAAGATTTAATTTTTTTGAAGATATGGTAGCTGTTAATAGTAACCAAGATGGAGAAGCACTTGATAATGATGACAAAATGACATGGAAGGGGCCAATATATGTCGGGAATCTGCCTTGGATAGCAGACAATTGTAATATACTCTGTTGTTTCTGGATTTCTTGTATACTTGTGAGTTATGAGAATGCTAGCTCACATCAGCCAAACATGTCTTCTTTAAGTTTTTCAAAAAAATTACTTTGAACTGTTATAAAAAATAAAAAAAAATGATGATGAAGTGATCATTTTTGCCACATCTTGGCAGGACATTGACTCCTCCAAATACTGCAAGTTGTAGGTTTTATAAAACATCAACCTAAAATTATTTAAATTGACATAGGTAACACCAATAATTTCATAGACACAAAATGTTGAGAAATAGTTCACTTGTCATATTGGTTGTGTTTACCAGTTTGAAGTGAAGGAGGCAGATGAACAATGCTTGACAAGCAACGGAAAATGTTCTCCAACATGAGACCCATAGTACAAGATCATGAGATAACCACAGGGCTTCTTGGTCAAAATTTTCAAATAGGAACTGAAAACCAAGGTTTGACAAGTGAACTATGGAACCAAAATTTGAGATTATTTTTTTATAATAAGTTTCAGATACATATTAAAGCGAGGAATTTAATCTATGGAATAACATGAATGGATCTCCAAGAACCCTTGTTGCTAGGCTATGACTATGAGATTATCTACAAGATGGGGACAAAGAATGTAATGGCTGAATAGGAAAGTATTGTACCCATACATGTACCTATCTATAGTGCCCTTGAAGATATTCAAAGAGAGTGAACTGCTGCTACTGCCACCCAAACATGGGACACACAAGATCTTAAATACAAAGGCCAAATCATATTCGTAGCTAACTATGCATAGAGGCCAATGATACTTCATTAATTCCATCCTTCATCACCAGGTCATCCAAGGTTCTTATGTACATGTAAGTGTATGTATCAGGCCTTCTGTTGGAAAAGCATGCTAAAGGAGATCAAGCAGTATGTTGAGTCACACTCCAAGCCACCAATGAAATAAGGGCAAAAGAACGCTGATCCAAGTCCAAATCCATCACATGTATGACCGGGCATTTATATGAACTCTGTGGATGGACTACCACTCTCTCAAAGACAGAATGAAAATTATGTGGTTGTAAACACGTTGACAAAATATGTTTACCCATGTCCAGTATCACACTCTCATAAGCTGCCACAGTAGCTCAAGTTTCTGTTGAGCATATTTCAAATTGCATAGGACACTACCATAGCTGTCAATTCAATGCCTAGGTGACAAGGTGCCCATAGAGGGTAACTCAATCGCCAAGGTATTTTATACATGGTGCTATTATATAGTTTTGATACAGCTAAAGTTGAGCACCAATCGGAGATTGCCACGTGTCCCATTCAAAGGGCCAATTTTCACAATTAACGGCACTACGAAGGGCAATCAGTGACTTCACTGGACAACCTGGACGCAACATGCCCGGTACTACTTTCGGCGGCTAAGTCGACCTAACTATTTCCTTCGACCAAGCTGACTTTGATACCTGACATTAGGCACCTTGCCCTCGGAAGTGAGCAGCATAAGTTGTGAGGTTGAAATCTACTCTCCACCCAGAAGAAGGCATGTGTTCGAACCGAGGAGAAAATACATGGCCAAACCAAGAAGACACATTTATACAAACTCATCATATATGTTCAACTGACCGACTGAAGAAGTAACGCATGGCGCACAAACAAAAAAGTGACCGGTCTGTGGACGCCCATATAAAGGCATACCATTAATGAACCATGTGCCACAGGCGAGATTAGGATTGTTGGTCGCTACATGTAACCAAGCTGATCAGATCACTAACGCCAACACCCCCAATGTGAGCCCATGACTGACCACGTGCACATGCCATGTCCATCATGGGTTGAACAAACAAACTAGGTTCTCACTCCTATAATTAGGCAGATACTTGGAAGGTACAACTCTCTCAAACCCTCTCATTCTCAATTCTTTTTTTCTTTTTTTCTTTTTTTTTTTGAAAAGTAAATCCAACAGGTGACAAGATGGCACCTCACTACACACATCAGAACAAAACATGATTACGAACAAAACAAAACCAAATTACATCAACTGAGTAGAAAGCTTGTTGAATTAAAAAATATGAAATAAAAGGAGTTTCTTGAAGAAAGAAGGAAGAGAGAAGGAGAAGAAGAAGAGAAGAAGAGAAGTTGAAAAGAAAGGAGAGCAATAATCTGCCCGCCCCCTTAGCAGTATTAGCCCATAGGAAATTTTTTGCAATATGAGGTAACATAGAATTACACAGCTAGGACATTATCATGTAATTCTCCTGCACCCATCGGGAAGAGTCTGTATCAAGTTTTTTCTCCTCCCAGTGAGATACCCTAATTTTCCACCGGCACCAATAGCCATCTTAGGTGATTGTGTCCACTCCAAATAATTGTACCATCAAGTTTTACTGTAATAATGATCACAGACCCAAAAATATCACTATTACCTCCAACACCCAGTCCCACAATACCAGTAGATTTCATCTTAGTATTCCAACTCTCCATCTTACTTCAAACAGTTCAACAATAAGAAAAAATAAATTGGAAACCTTCCAAAAACAATTTAATATCACACACACAGAAACAAACCCTTCCGAAAGAGGAAAGCCCTGGTTGGAGAGAAATCTCTCTCCTCCCAACGCCTCCCAACAGAGAGAAAAGTGAATCGATCACTCCAGGAGGCTCAGAAAAATCCAAAAACCAGACTGCACTCTTTAGAAAATCAAAAGAAATATAACAATACCAGGCCGCCCAAGATCAAATAAAAAACAAAGAGTCCAACTTTCCTGACTCTTCCCCGTACTCTAGTTCTTCCTGATTTTGATGTCGAACAGTAGATCACCTTCCTGATGACTAGATCACACCAAAAAATCCAAGAATTAGACAATCTACAGCAAATCGATCAGCCCTTTATTACTTCATGCAGTTGGCTGATCTAGGGCTACATGAGAATGCTTCTAGAAACCCTAGCAGCCACTCTAATACCAAGTAGAAAGCTTGTTGAATTAAAAAATATGAAATAAAAGGAGTTTCTTGAAGAAAGAAGGAAGAGAGAAGGAGAAGAAGAGAAGAAGATAAGTTGAAAAGAAAGGAGAGCAATAATCTAGCTGCCCCCTTCACTTATTATTTATACTAAAAATAATAGAGCAGTACAAAAACAACTGTGGTGATTTGTGGGGATTGGGAGAGAGAGAGAGAGAGAGGAAGAGAGAGGTACGGTTGAGAGAGAAAAGCCCCTACTGGCAGCCGCCAGTTTTCTATTTATATTAACTTCATAAAAGAATCTGAAATTACAAGTATGCCCTTGGTGGCATATCCTAGAATCAAAATAATAAGAAAAAAGAAAGAACAAAAAACAAGTAACTATAATTGTAACAGCAGCCATTAAGTAAGCCTTACAACACTCCCCCTCAAGTTGGGCTGAATATGTCTATCATGCCAGCTTGTCACATAACTCATTGTGCCGCGAGTATGCAAGCCCCTTTGTGAAGACATCAGCAAGTTGTTCCTTGGAGTTGACATAAGGGATGCAAATTTCCCTTTTTTCCAATTTTTCCCTTATGAAGTGTTTGTCCACCTCAATGTGCTTGGTCCTCTCATGTAGGACAGGGTTGTTGGCAATGCTTATTGCAACCTTGTTGTCACAGTAAAGAGACATAGGACTATGAACAACAACTCCAAGCTCCCCTAGAAGATTCTTTAGCCAAAGGACTTCAGCCACCCCATGTGCCATAGCTCTATATTCATCTTCAGCGCTTGACCTTGCTACCACACTTTGTTTCTTGCTTTTCCAGGTCAGTAGATTTCCTCCCACAAATGAGCAATACCCACATGTAGACTTTTTGTCATCCACAGCACCTGCCCAATCAGCATCCGTAAAGACTTCCACCTTTAGGTGATTGTGTTTACCGAATAGTAGACCTATTCCGGGATATTTTTTCAAGTATCTAAGAACTCTCTCTACTGCCTCCATGTGTGGTTTCTTAAAAGAGTGCATGAATTGGCTTATGACCCCAACGGAATAGGCAATGTCTAGACGGGTCAGGGACAAATAAATCAGTTTTCCCACTAACCTTTGGAACTGTTTCACATCTTTTAGAGGTTCACCATCACAGTCACCTAACTTGTGGTCAACATCCATAGGAGTATCTATCGGCCTTGCACCTAATTTGCCTGTGTCCTGTAATACATCAAGGGTGTATTTCCTTTTAGAGATAAAGATACCATTTTCTGAGCGGGCAACTTCAATCCCAAGGAAATACTTCAGGGGACCTAGATCTTTCACTTCAAATTTAGATGCAAGGAATTGTTTCAATTTTTGTATCTCTGAACTCCAACTTCCTGTAATGATGATATCATCCACATACACTATCAATACAGCAACCTGCTCCTGACATCTCTTCACAAAGAGTGCATGATCAGACTGACATTGTTTGAATCCCATCTCTTAAACTGCCATGTGAAACTTACTGAACTAGGCTCTGGGAGACTGTTTTAAGCCATAGAGAGACTTTCGTAGCTTGCATACCTTATTTTCACTCCCCTTGGCACTGAATCCAAGAGGTTGAACCATGTATACATCTTCTTCTAAGTCACCATTCAGGAAAGCATTCTTTATGTCCAGTTGATGCAATTCCCAGTCAAAATTAGTAGCTAAGGACAGGAGAACCCTAATTAAGTTCATCTTAGCCACCGGGGCAAAAGTCTCATCATAGTCAACCCCATGTACTTGCGCGTACCCTTTGGCTACTAGTCTTGCTTTGTACCTTTCAACTGTTCCATTTGCCTTGCGCTTAACTGTAAACACCCATCTGCACCCCACGGGGTCTTTCCCCTTTGGAAGATCCACCAATTCCCAAGTCTGATTTTTGTGGAGGGCATTAATTTCCTCCTTCATGGCATCTACCCAATCAGGGCATTTTAAGGCTTCTGCAACATTTTTTGGAACAATGATAAAATCAACTGCTGATAGGAAGGCTCGGTGCGAGGGAGAAATGTGGTCATAGGAGACAAAGTGGGTAATGGGGTGTTTGGTAGTGCAGGACCTGACTCCCTTTCGTTGGGCAATAGGGATGTCAAGGTCATCCATAGTAGGAGTAGGGCTAGGGGATGGACTTACCTCCTGGGAGTCTGATGGTTTCAGTTGCTCAGTGTTTGGCTGCTCCACATTTCTATCACCCTGTTGATCTCACCGACGTGTACGTTGGAAGACACGGAAGGGAGTAAGGTCTGGAATAGAAGGAAGAAATACCTAAACCTGCTTCTCCTCTTCCACACTACACTCTCCCCTTGAGGAGGAGGGAAGAATGGCTCAGACTCAAAGAAGGACACGTCCATAGACACAAAGAATTTACGACTAACTGGGTCAAAGCACCGATATCCTTTTTGAGAGGAGGAAAGACACAAGGAATGGACCGAGGGTCTAACTTACCTCGGGATGGAGACAAATCATGGACAAAGGCCCGACAACCAAAGACTCTCATGGAGATGAAAAATAAAGGAGACTGAGGGTACAACAACTGATGAGAGGCCATGTAGTTCAGTACTCTAGAGGGCATGCGGTTGATGACATACGCAGCTGCAAGTATAGCATCCACCCAAAACCTTTTTGGGACATTCATGTGTAACATCATCCCGCGAGCTACCTCAAGAAGGTGTATGTTTTTCCTTTCTGCAACACCATTTTGTTGTGGTGTTCTGGCGCATGAGCTCCTATGAATAGATCCGTGGGAGGCGAAGAACTCATTGAGCTCCCCATAGAAGTATTCTTTCACATTATTAGATTGGAAGATCTGTATTTCAACATGGAACTGTGTAAACACCATCCTCTGGAAGTCTTTCACTATCTTCGGAACTTCGTCTCTACTACGCATAGGAATTACCCATGTATAGCGAGAGTAATCATCGATCAATGTAATAAAGTACTTATATTCGCCCTCGGAGAGTACATTGGTAGGCCCCCATACATCAGAATACACAACATGAAAAGGAACATTTGATCTTTTATTGCTTGAGTGAAAAGTTTGCTCAACTGACACATTTGACACATGAACTCTGACACTGAACATGACTTAAATAAAACTGGAAACAAACATTTTATTATGTCGAAAGAAACAAGACCTAAACGACTATGCCATAAGAAAATTTGACTCTTATTTGATTGACTATGTGACTCTGAGGATGACACCGAGAGACCAGCTTTGTTGTCGAGAATGTAGAGACCATCCACTAGGCTTCCTCTACCAATCGTCCTCCCATAAGTTAGATCCTGAAAAACACATGAGCCAGCAAAAAAAGTCACTACAATTCAAGGAGGCACCTAGGCACCCTCCCCACACACACACACACTTAGCCTCAGCTTGGTGCCTTGGAAAAACAATTGACGTCGCAGCCAGCTGTTTGTGATAAGGACACTGTATTAACTAGAATTTTTTTAAGGAACTGTTCATGTTACAAAATACACAGTTTACAATCAATTTTTCTTGCCCCTATCATAAGGGTGGTATAATACTACTTACATCTCAGCAACAAAACTAACCCCACATCTAACTACATATTACATTCGTGAATCAGAAATTGCATTGTCTCAATTGGGAATTGGGATTTACAAGGTAGGGATTGTGTCTTGCAGCTTCTGAAAAGATGATTTACATGTTGCTCAAGCAAATATGTTACAATAAAAAGACAAGCATCAATCTGAATGGGAATTCTCAGTTGGGGATTGGGTGCTTCTATGGCTGCAGCTGTACCATGGAGTGTCAATCAATATGATTGCCTCTTGAAGCTCTCTCCTCAAAGTATAAAGTCTGGATACAATGTTATAGCTCAAAACTGACCAACAGAAATTACTGCTGATATGAATGTAATGATCCAGCCTTATACCATACTAGAACAACAAATTATTAAGCAACATAATTACATAATCAAGTGAAAGCCAAAGGTTCTTGCCCATAGGACTAATCCACCAGTAGAGGACTACCTGGGAAACCTAATACTTGCAAGAAAGATTCCCAAATTTCATTGTGGATCAAGTTTGAGACAGTATTGCATGGACTCCCCTGCTCCCCTGGGTAGATGAAGTTTCTGTACAAAACACAAGTCTGCTCCTTGTAAGAAAGATTTCCAAATTTCATCGTGGATCAAGACCAAGGCAGCGGTGCATGGACTCTCCTAAATGGATGAAGGATCTGTGTTGCGTCAGACCCTAATGTTCCATGACTCAGAATTGATTGCAGTTCAACTCAAAAAGTTACTCATTAACTTGAACAAAGAACGATTATACATGATGACAAATTAGTTACAATAACCACTAACTGTAAAGATACCTGACATCCAAATTATGACTGGCCACCTTGTCACGAACAAAATGAAAATCCACATTTAAATGTTTGGTTCTAGAGTAGAAGATAGGATTAGCAATCAGGTAGGTGGCCCCCACATTATCACACCACAAAATGGGAGTCGCAGGGAGAAATATACCCAATTCACCAAGCAAAGATTAAATCCATGTTAACTCAGCTGCTGCGATGGCAAGAAAGCGGTATTCCGCTTCAGTAGAAGATTTGGCAATGGTGCATTACTTACGAGAAGCCCAGGAAGTAAGATTGGGCCCGAGAAAAATAGCATAACCAGTGGTGGATTTGCGGTCATTAGGGTTGCTAGCCCAATCCGCATCCAAATAAGCAGAGAGTTGGAGAGTAGAGGAAGGTTGAAACTGGAGCCCAAATGTCGAGGTGGCCTTAAGATAGCGAAGCAACCTTTTTATAGCAGTCCAATGTTCTGTAGTGGATCTGTGCATGAATTGTGAGACCTAATTAACCACAAAGGCAATATCGGGACGGGTAATCGTTAAGTATTGCAACATACCAACAAATGCTCCTAAAAGTAGATAGATCTGGAAGAGCAGAACCAGATGTAGCAGAGAGTGTAGTTGATGGAGACATGGGTGTAGATACTCCTTTGGATTCTAGCATCTTAGATCATGTAAGAATATCCAAGATGTATTTACGTTGATGAAGAATAATACCTTTGGAGTTGTATGAGACTTCAACACCAAGAAAACAATGCAAATTGCCCAGGTCACATAAAGGAAAGGTGGATGCTAATAAGTTAATGAGATGTTGGACTGCATCATTGGTATTGCCAACAACCAGTAAATCATCAACATATACCAGAAAATAAATGATGAGATTGTCATTTCTGTAAAAGAATAAGGAAGAATCAGTTATGGAGCCAACAAATCCATGTCCAAGCAAGAAGCCACTAAGGCATTGAAACCAAGCTTGGGGGGCTTGTTTCAAACCATATAATGAGCGTTTGAGGAGACACACATGAGATGGGTTATGAGAATCAACAAATCCCGAGGGTTGTGTCATAAAAACCTCTTCCTCTAAATATCCATGTAAGAAAGCAATAGAAACGTCTAACTGTCAAATTGTCCAATTAGAAGAAATGGCAAGTGAGAGAATTACTCGAATGGTTGTAGGTTTCACAACGGGGCTAAAAGTTTCTTTGAAATCAACTCCAGCGTGTTGGTGAAAGCCCTTAGTCACCAAGTGTGCTTTATAGCATTCAACACTCCCATCAGGGAGTGACGTTTAATTTTGAAAACCCAATGGCAACCAACCACATTCTGCCCGGGGCTTGGTGGAACTAAGACCCAAGTTCCATTTTTTATAAAGGAATTAAATTCATCAATCATGGCTTGACACCACTTAGGATCCTTGGCAGCTTGTGTAAAACAAGTGGGTTCAGCTTCTTAAGTAGTGCAAGCACCCAAGAATATAACTTTAGGACGCCAAGTCCCATCATGGGAACAGGTAACCATGTGATGTCGAGGTGGTGGTGCTGGTGGTGCTATAGATGGCACTAAATCAGCAGAAGAGGGAGATGTGCTTGTCAAGGGCTGATCATCATGAAATGAGGAATATGGAGATGTATCTCTATGTTGATGAAGAATAGATGAAGAATATTGAAGAAGTGAAGTGTAGTAGCTGGATTGGATATAGGAAAGATAAAAAAACCCGAATCTATTGGTGTAAGAAAACCACTAGGATGTGATGCTCTTGCACAAGGAAAAGAGTATTCATCAAAAATTGCATGTCGAGAGATATACATGCGTTTTGAGGATAGATGATAACACAAATAACCCTTATGTGAAGGGTTGTATCTTGAAAAAAGACATGCAAGGGAGCAGGCATCCAATTTATTCTTGTTATATGGTCTCAACCATGGATAAACAATGCAACCAAAGGTCTTGAGAAATTGTAATCTGGAATCGCAGAGAAGAACTTCTCATATGGTGAGATGTAATGCAGTAACAGTGTAGGCAACCAATTGACAATATAAACTACTGTTTTGAAGGCATAACTCCAGAAAATAGAAGACATGGAGACTTGTTGTAGGAGTGCTAAACCTGTTTCAACCACATAACGATGTTTACGCTCTACAGCCCCATTCTGTTCATGGGTCTGAGGGCAAGAAACCCTGTGTAATATACCATTATCAACCAAATAGTTGGACAGAGTCTAATACTCCCCTCCCCAGTCCAATTGGACTCCTTTGATCTTACAATTAAAATAGTTTCCTACCAATTTTTTAAAGGTAATGAAGACAGGAGTCACATCAGATTTACGACAAAGAGGATAAATCCATGAGTATTTAGAATAGTCATCCACAAAGAGAACAATCACACTTATCTACATATGGTAAATGATGATGATTAAGAACACGTTTGATTGTATTAGTTGATGCATGACCAAGTCGACAGTGCCAATGTTGAAGATTAACACATTCTCCTGTCATAGCAGATTTATTTGATGATGATTGTGTGATTTTGTCTACTGAAAGCTTATAAAGACCATTCTTACTCGGGCCATGAGCTAGTTCCTTCTCCATCTCCCAATCCTCAATCACAAAATAAGTTTGATGAAATTCAAAACACACATTATTGTCGTGAGTAAATTGATGGACAAATAAAAGATTTTTCTTGATTTCAGGAACCAAGAGAATGTCCTTCATAAGAAAATGATGATGAGAATAATAAAATTCAGAGGAACCAAAATGAGATATCTTCAAACCTGCACCATTATTACCGACAAAAATTTGTTCGGGGCCTTGATATTCTGAATGAATAGAAAGATTATTCATGTCTGCAATAAGATGATTGGAGGCTCCGGAATCAGGATACCAGACATGACTGAAGGAATTGTAATGAGCAGTGGCCAAATTGGATTGCATATCACCTAAGAAGGCTTGGTTATAGCATTGAGGGCAATGCAAAACAACGTGCCCGGGCTGCCTACAAAGTTGACAGAATATACGACGTGGGAAGTAACCATCATAATTTCCCTTTCCATTCTTGTTAGTGGTGTCACGCCCTTGACCCCTATTCATATTTGGAGATCCAAAATGATTATAATTTGGCTAATAGTAAGAATTACCTTGTGGTGATTTACCTCTGTTCTTAGCAGTGTTTTAAAAGGCGTGGGAGGCATACACTTGGAGGCTCACCTCCAGGCGAGGCGCTCCCAAAACGCCCTAAGGCATATGCCAGAGGCGCTAACACCTCTGAGGCGCCTCATACGCTTTGTTCATGAGCATTGAGGCATGCTAGAGGTGTACGCCTCATGCACATCTTATACAAAAAGACAAAAATAAATAAAAAGAAAGGAAAGAAAGGAAAATAAAAGAAAAGGGAAGGGAAGGGAATAAAAGATAAGGAGAAAGAAAGTGGTTTGCCCCCTAACCCTTTGACAAGACCAACCCCCCCCCCTTTCAACTAATGGTATGCATCTTTAGTCTTCTTAATATAAAAGATTTTTATTAAAAATAAAGAATAAATGAGATCCCCCCTCCTCTTAATGATGCGTAAGCCTCCTTGTGTTCGGGAAGCTTACGCCTCTTGCATTCTAAACTCCGCCTAGAGTTATTGGTTCCACTCCCTTGTTGAGTTTTAGTTGCAGCATTCATAGATACAGTAAGAAGATCAGTTGGAGTTCGCATGTCATTTTGTCGAATCTCCTGACTTATGAGCATACCACAAAAATCATCAAATGTAAGTATGTCAGTATGGGTTGAAACTGAAGTTGCGAAGTCATCATACTCTGAGCCAATCCCTCCTAGAGTGGAGAGAATAAGATTTTCATCACTAAGTGGCTTGTCAATTGCAGTCAGATTATCTGCAGTTGTACGAATAGCTTGAATATATTCAGTACAACTAGAGGTTTCTCTTTTGAGATTGGCTGGTTGGAAACGAAGTTGTTGAACCTGTACTCTGGAGGATGAAGAATTAGTGCATGTAAGTTTCTGCCATGATTCATAAGATGTGTTGCAACTCACCACATGAGCCATGGTGGATTCTATAAGAGTTGCAATGATCCAACCAAGAACCATTTGATCATTTTGTTGCCACACTATATTTTGGGTTGATACTCGAAGTGATGTTGGATGCACTATCACTATCACTTGAGTCACCAATAAACGTGATATAACCCATAAATTTGACACGCAATTCACAGACTTACAGCAGCGTTCACACACTCAAACAACAACAAAGAAACTAGTATTCATTCAGCAGAAAACATTAACAGTTGGTCGGTTCTTCGAGAGACCGCCGGCTCTCCCAAGCACTCACAATATTCTTCACTCAAAGAAAAAACATCTCACCCCCCATCCCCCAAAGCCCCTTCTTATACTCTTCTGGTAGCATAACTGACTCCCTCTATAAATGCCCAGCTGGCCTAGTTATAAATGCCCAAAAACTCTTCTTATTCATAACTGACATAGCTATAAATGCCCCAAGACTCTTCCTATTCCCTTCTGACCTCCTCCATAAATGCACCATGCCTAATCATCTCCCCCTTATGCTGCCTTTTCTTTCTCCTAGCATACGTAAGGTTAACTGGGGGCCTATCAAAACGGTGGTGGACATTTGACTGAACCATCCACATACCCCATCAATTGATGAAGTCAAAAAATAGGCATAAACTGTGCCTTCCAGAGATTGAAAGTGTTCCCATTTAATTTAATGGGAAGAAAATGAGCAATATTACCCATGTTTGAAGGATAGGAAGTGGTATAATTGACTGGAGCGGCAGCAACTGTACTTGTGGTAGTTGAGTTTCCTTTAACCATTGAAATCTGTGAATTAGGTCAATGCTCTGATACCAACTCAGAATATATTGCAGTTCAACTCAAAAAGTTACTCATTAACTTGAACAAAGAACAGTTATACATGATGACAAATTAGTTACAGCAACCAGACAATAACCACTAACTGTAAAGTAACTATTATCTAGACAATAACTAAATGCTGAGGTGGAAAACTGAAAAACATTAAATGCCTTGTTTGTCATCTGTCTATTACCATGGAATCTTTAAGGATACTTTTCTTACAGTTAATTCTTTAAGGACACTTTCTTTGTGATATTTTGTTTTTCTCTTTGCTTATTCAGCATAGATGAACAGCCAATATACACAAAGAATGTCATTTTCCTGGTAATGACAAAGATAATCTTTTAGACCTTTTTCTATAGCCTTATAATGTTTAAATTCAACAAAAATATCATTTTCCCTCTTTTAATAGATTAATTATACTTTTCTATACCCGTGTCCTACTCTTTGTTTCTTGTTGCGCCAATTCGGACTCCTGAACATGCATCAGGTTCTAGCTCCCGTGTATGTGTCATGTAATTCTCATTCAACTACAGTATTGAAAATAAGGGTGGCGAGGTTTTAGGTCCATGATTTGAGTGTGGGCATTGTAGTCAACTATGTTAATGTCAATCAACTATCAACTACGAAATTATGTTGGTTGCTAATTTTAGGGAAGGAAAATATGCGGTGAATGCGATTTGTCAATTTGCTTGTTTTCACAGTAATGAACTATTCTGGTTTTACTGCATATTGGAGGTCTGGGTTCCTGGAACTAGCCCCATATTCTACTCTTCTTTGCTTAAGTCCAATTCGAACTTGTTAATTAGGCTGGCATCGTAGCATGCTCTTGGAATTTTACTAGCAGAAATCAAAAGACAAAAGAGAAGTTGTCCAAATTAGTGAAATACAAAAAGAACTGCAGTTAGGCATATGAAGTTATAAAATGCTTACGACATCGTCGAGCTCGATCCCAAAATCAAAGCATAGTTCTTCGAACTCTTCTTGGGCTGAAATTTGAGAAAATGAGAACGAGAAAATGGGAGCAGTGAGTCGAATTCTAGTAACTAAAATTGAAGCACTGACAAGTAGTAACTCAAGAGCTTACTGTAAGTTCTTCCCAAAGCTTCGAAGAGGCGATCCCTTCCGACGCTAACTGTAGGCATGGCGACAAGTAGCAGACCCCCAAGTATACTTTTGTGCCGCTCTCTGTAACCCGCCGTCGGCGCAAACCTATTATACCCAATGGGCGAATACGATGAGAGCGAAACGATTGAAAGGGAAAACTGCTGGTTCAGCTACTAGCTTAGCCTATTAATGAGTAATAGCCTATTAACGCCAAATATGGCTTATGAGCTGTTCGTAGAGCTGTTTCAGCTACTCAGAAGTCGCTTCGGGTAGACTACATGAATGATTTGACTGACAGTCCATTTGGGCTCTCCGAAATTTTCACCAAACATTGATTTTATTACCAAAAAAAAAACATTGCTTTTGGGGTGGATTTTAGGTGGTCAAGCAGTGTGGTATATGGTAGGAATGGCAATGGGAGGCGGGTTCGGACGACTCAGGATCTACTCCCACGATAACTCTATCCACGCCTACCCACAATACACTATCCCCCTGAATTGAGAACATCTCCCACTGTATAATACTATGTAGAGGATGAGATATTCTCTATGTATGGCTGTGACTAACATGGGCAAAGTTCTTGTGGACAGGAGATCCAAACTTGGTTCGGACGTGCATTCTCCATCCCAACCCAATTTTGAAACAAACCCCTTTTCCTAAACCCGATTCCTATTATGGACAAAAGTGATGTTTGGCATCTATGTCGTTTTATAAGAAAATGGCACCATGTAGGTGCCACCGAGAGAATGCAATATTATAAACAATGCCCTCGTGTTTGGTAATAGTTTTTTAGGAAAAAATAAAGCGTTGCTCTAAACCACGCTTTGGAGATCGGGAATGTGGTTTACAACAACACCAGATTCAATGTTTTCCAAAAAAACGACACGTTATTGTTGGCGGTGCAATGATGTGGCATCATTTTGGATGTTGGGTAATATAGATCAACGTTGAAAATGATGATGCCAACACTGGTACCAAACAAAATCAATGTTATTTTATCAAAAAATGCCCATGTGGCAATACCAATTCCAAGCAAAAAATAGGTGCATACAACTCCATATGCCAATCATCATTTTTATGAGAAAATGGTGTGATGTTCTCAACACTGATGCCAAACACCTACAAAAGTTATCACCATCCTCAATCCCCAATTATGAATAGTTCCCAATGGGGGCCCAAATCTATGAACTTGTTTTAATTAAAAGTACTTTTTGAAAAAATAGATTCACTTAAAATTTTTAAATATAAATAATATTTTGAGTCATTTTGAATTTTGGTATATATATAATATATAAATAATATTATATGTAAGAATATATATTTGATATAAATAATATTCATTATGTATAATCAATGTTGGGGCGATAGGCTTCACTCCCTGTCCCTGCCCCCACCATAGCAATCTCCATCCTATCTTTATCAGGTTGGGGAGGATGGGGAAAATTGTCATTCCAAAATATATAGTTATTCACGCTCTAATCACTAGAAAATACAAGACTTGAGTTTGAGCTTGAGCCTGTGCTTTAATTTGACTCAACCCAAAAACTCATAGGCTCGAGCTTGACTCAGCTTGTGCTTAGAAGTGAGGCAACCTTCCTAAAAAAATCATATATAAGTTCAATTAGGCTTGCAAGTTTCACAAACTACACTTTATTGAGCTTGTGTCTGACTCGACTAACAAATGAGCTTGTATATTAGGCCTTAAGCTTAGATCGAAACTCAATTTAAATAAAGTCAAATTAAGCTTTTCACCATTCCAACTCAAATAGTTTGTGAATATCTATTCATATCCACACCTACATAGCTTATAGGCCGTTTTTGTGGGGTGCACCTTGGAAAGCCAAGAGCAATAGCACTTCAGTCATCCCAAAGAGATACCAAGGGCCCATTTTAGGAGGCTGAATTGAAGATTTACCTAAATTGGTTTCAAGTATATCTTCAAAGCATACGGTTTGGGCTCTCTGAAATTTTCACCAAGTAGGGCTTATTCGAAGTGGTAGAAGCTAGTGCACTTCATCCCTTCCAAGCGGGCACAGAATAAAGTTTCTACATGCAATGGTGATATTTGTGGTTCAACTAAGAATGGCTTTCGAGCATAGGCCATACATTGGCGTTGGTGTGTGGGCCTGAGTAGACTAGTCCAAGGGTCAGGCTTGGGCTTAATTTTTGCCACAAATTTGAATGTATAAATACTAATATTTTATCACATTTAAGGAAATTGTGATAACATGATGGAAGTGTAATTGACACCAATATGTGTAGTAATTCACATTTAAATCATTACCTAAAAATATTAAATCAAATTACAAAAGGTAAGGGGAGGAGATGTACATCTCAATAAATGATTTGTCAACATGACAAACCATATAAATATTATATCAAACTGCAAAATGAATCAAAATATTTCAATTAATTAAATTGCTTTGAACTCAGATAGGGTAAGGTAGGGGGGGGGGGGGGGGGAGAAGATGGGACCAGCAACTCTGGTGAGCTTGTTGTTTTAAAGTTGGGAGTGAATATCCATGAGGGATTACAACGATTGAAAAGGGGTGGGGGGAGGAGGTGACGGGGGAAGGACATGTCTCTAAAGGCAATACACTTTAGAGAGATTGTGATAATAAATAAAAAGGGGAAGCAAGTGATGAAAAAAGTGGAATGAATCTATAAATAATAATATGGGACCAGTGGGATGATTCTGGGGCTCTTGGGCTTATTTCCTCTTTGGAGGATGCTTTATCACCTTCCTAAGGTATTATTTTTTCAAATGAAATTTATCTTATTAAAAAAAAAAGATATTTTAATGGCCTATTGGTAGAGACGGAATCAAATGTGTCAACCTGATAAGCATCATCTAACTTGGTAAAACTTTACCATGATAGAATTAAAATGAAAAATTGAAATATAAAGACACACAAAAGCCATAGAAAATAAACAATATCATGTGACAATAAATGAATATTTTGGTTTGTTTTTTGGACTGTGATAAAGGTTGTTTAGAGAAAATATGATAAAATTCAGTCATTCGATTTTACGGGTATTAGTATAGGATCTATGAGATCAATGTTGGGCTTTTGGAATTCTTTATGGATTATCACCATCCTAATGTATTATTTTTCATAATAAATTTTATATTATTCTTCAACAAAAAAAAAAAAAAATATCTTAATGGCCCCTTAGCAAATAAGGCGTCAAATGTGCCAATCTGGTAAGCATCACCTAACTTGGTAAAAATTTACCAAGATGGAGTTAAAATGACAAATTTTAATATAAAGACGTCCGAAAGCCATTACAAACAGCCAATATCATTTGACATTAAAATAATACCTTGGTTTGTGTTATTGGATTGTGATAGAGGTTGTTTGGACAAAATATTATAAGATTTTGCCATTCGGTTCTAGGGGTATTAGTATGAGACCAGTGGGATGATTGTGTGGCACATGGGTTTATTTCCTCTTTGGATGATGCTTTATCACCTTCCTAAAGTATTATTTTTTCAAATGAATTTTATCTTATTTAAAAAAATATATATCTTAATGGCCCATTGGCAGAGACGATACCAAATGTGCCAACCTGATAAGCATCATCTAACTTGGTAAAACTTTACGATGATAGAATTAAAATGACAATTTGAAATATAAAGGCATGCAAAAGTTATACAAAAGAAGTAATATCTTATGACACTAAAGGATTATTTTGGTTTGTTTTTTGGAATGTGATAGAGGTTGTTTAGAGAAAAGATGATAAGATTTTGTCATTCGGTTCTACGGGTATTAGTATGGGATCTATGAGATCAATGTTGGGCTTTTGAAATTCTTTATGGATTATCACCATCCTAATGTATTATTTTTCATAATAAATTTTATCTTATTCTTCAACAAAAAAAAAAAAAAACAAATCTTAATGGCCCCTTGGCAAATAAGGTGCCAAATGTGCCAACCTGGTAACCATCACCTAACTTGGTAAAATTTTACCAAGATGGAGTTAAAATGACAAATTTTAATGTAAAGACATCCAAAAGTCTTTGGAAATAAACGATATCTTTTGACAATCAAATAATACATTGGTTTGTATTATCGGACTGTGATGGAGGTTTTTTGGAGAAAAGATTATCAGATTTTTCCATTCGGTTCTAGGAGTATTAGTATAAGACCAGTGGAATAATTGTGGGGCTCTTGGGTTTATTTCTTATTTGGGTGATGCTTTATCACATTTCTAAGGTATTCTTTTCTCAAATGAATTTTGTTTTATTTATAAAAATATATATATATCTTAATAGCCCATTGGTAGAGATGGGGCCAAATGTGTCAACCTGGTAAGCATCATCTAACTTGGTAAAACTTTATCAAGATGAAATTAAAATAACAATTTTAAATATAAAGGCATGCAAAAGCCATAAAAAAAAACAATATCATTTGACAACAAAGGAATATCTTAGTTTGTTTTTTGGACTATGACTGAGGTTGTTTGGAGAAGAGATACGACTTTATTAACTCCAAAATCTGTATTAGCTATAGACAATCATTTTTATGCATGGTCCTATTTATCTGATCCCATATGAGTCTAAGCATAATGAGGAATTTTTGCAAGCATACAATTGTTGCTTACCAGATTTTGGTGGATGATTGAATTTGGTTGACCACATATTTTAGAATATTTTGTGTAATTATAGGTTTGTTGTGTTCTCCAGGTTGATGGTTCTAAAAGTAGTTTGACTTTTAACGGATCAACCTCCATTTACTAGCATGGACCCTTAAAATTCTTTGTGTCTTCCAGGTTTGTTGTGTCCTCTAGGTTGGGGGAAAAAACGTTTTGGAGGAAAGCGGAACTGGTCAAGTGACCAGTTTCTGGTTTTTTCGGTTTGGTATGGTTTTGAAAATAGTGGTTCAAAATGAATCATTATTGTAGTTGGTTAATTTGATCAGTTGGATTGATTTTTGGTGTAAATTAAAATTCTTCAATACATAGAATTATAGATTATAAACTGAACACTTTTGGATCAATGTAAATAGAACCATGGATGATACTTTACCATCTAAAGGTTTCAAAAATAATTGAACTAGGACAAAATAAAAGGAATATAGTTCAATAAGTAAATAAAAGGAGTTATCCTAAACTTCTTATTGGAACAAATTAACATCACAACCTATAAATGGAGCTCAATTCTACAATTGCATATATGATTTATGCTCTAACCTCAAGTGGGTGAATTCATGAATATAAATAAATTTCTACAAATTAAATTTCTCAACGATCTCTTTACCAATGATTCAGTTCTCAATTAAACAAATAATCAAGTTAAAAGCTACCTGTGGTTATAAATATTGAGGAACCAAATACCTCAACTTCGGGAGACATAGCGTTTTCGTATTGGGCATAATCAATGATTTCCAAAGACCCTTTTTTCATTCCCTGACCATCCGAAAGATTAGCATGCTGTGGAGGTGGAACCTGCTACAACGGTGAGTGTGGAAGTGACATTTGGGGTTGTTGCGACGTCCATGCTGCAGCCCTGTCGCTTTGGGGGGTCGAATTATCATTGGGAAGGGAAGCTTCATACTGAGGAGTAGCAGCAGCTTCAGGGGCAGATGCAGAAACAACCGCACCTTCTTTGTTTTATACATCTTCTCCTTCTTCTTCTTTGTCGAGATCCTCCATGTCCTCATCTTCGTCATTGTACATGGACAATAGAGCGATACCTTCGGACGCCTTCTTCTTGGAAGCCATGGAAACTAGGGTTTTGTTCCTAAAAAACTTAATTTGACGGAGAAAGAAGGAAACTTTGGAGTTGTCCTCTGCTAACGCTTGTCTAAGAAGACGAAGCTTGAAGATGGAAAGGAGCGCCGCTGGGGAGACTGAGGGGGAGCGAGGGAGGAGAAAATGAGGGTGAGAAAGACAAACGACGCTGGGGAGGAGAACTTGCAATTGCAGTTGCAGAAAGCAGTCGAAGAGAAGAGAGTTGAAAGTGTGAGAGAACGAAAGTTGCAGTTGGAGAAGCAGTCGAAGAGAAGAGAGTTGAGAGTGTGAGAGAACAATGGTCGTAGGCCCTAACAAGGTCATTTTAGTCTTTACAATTTAAGGGTAAATTTCAAAATAAAATTTTAAATAAATGTTATTGTGACATGTAATCCGAGTTGGATTGCCACCTCACAGGAAAAGCATAGGTAGAAGTGTGACGCTTACATGGCGTGGGAATCGATCTTATAATTTCAAAAGTTGAATTTGAGAGTCATTGTAAATTCTGTATGAGCTGGCCTCGTGTTCAGATTTCTGCAATGGGCCTATTCGTACTTTTCCCAAAAAGTTATGGCCTATGTTGGTTTCACGTCCAGCACATAAAAGTTAAATCAGAACTTTTTAACGTATAGATTCCTTTTCAGGCAAATCATCTTAAACCCATTTTACTCCATTGCCCATTCAATCCATTATTTACGTTGAATTCATTCCAATGTGAAGGCATATTCCATATTAAAACCCATTCGGATATATTATTGAATATGACTTTTTTCATTTTCTAAATCCCTTGCTAAACCTAGTTTGAATGTCGTGTTAAATCCCATTTGAATGTAAATGTTGCTTCTTGAATTCTATTCAAATGTATAATTGGATGGTATTTTTATCCTGTTCAACCCAATGATTAAAATTTCACAATGTATCAAAGTATGTTAGCTGACATGGATCGTGTGTAGCCGATTATATCTATTGTGTGATCATCCGATATACCCATACAGTAACTATCTTAGGGATTGACCTATTTTAAGGGAATAAGTTTTAGGTGGCCTTTGATATTTTTTTGGGAGAATGGTCAATCAGCACAAAGTCAGAATTTATGGTCTGATTAGAGGATATGAAACAAAATTTTGGATCTAAATTGCTAAAACGCGGGCTAGTCACTGAATTGGTCAAGCACGTTCCAGACCTGACGGAAAGTTCAAAATATCTTCCATATTTTCAAAATGACATATTATACTCCCAATTTAAATCAGGTTCTAATTCAGAGATAAACATTGTTCAATCCCGTATTCCTCTTGACACAACGACAATTTAATGATGGCAACCCGATCGAAGCTCCTGTAGCAGCCCAAAGCCGTTTATCCTGCTCTTTTTCTTAGTTTTACTATTATTGTTGCAAAATTCCAAGCAATACAACGTATCCATTCATGGAAATCAAAAACCCTTTTCCCATTAACGAAAAAAATATGTAGGTGGGGTTTGATTGTGCCAACGAAATCGAACATGGGAATCGACAAATGAGTGGAGTGAAGCTTTATAAACTAGAAAGTGAAACCTATAACACTTGATTGAACCATAAAGTGGAGGTAACGTTTGATCGTGCCGACGAAATCATCGGCAAGAGTCGTCTTGCCAAGCCAAATTACAGAAACACTCGGTTCCTAAAGACAACAGTTCTACTATTCTCTTTTTCATACTTCCTCCCAAGAAAACAGGATTCATATGCTGCGTCACCAGAATATTCCTTTTCCGTTCCACTAGATGACTCTCCTCTTCTTTGGAGGACAACAATTCTATAATGTTTAGATGATCCGCTTGTTTGCCCCGTTCGCTTACAACGTTTTGCTTCCTTTTCACTGTTAGGATATAGAACAATTTCATCCCAAACGCGTTGAAATTTCTGGAAGGTTTCATGAATGCAGTATAAGGCAGAATCGCTTAATCGACTATGATCTTTGTCTAGATGTCATCGGCGTCATAGGCCACTCCTTTAAAGCTTCCTGATGTAGGGTATCACAGTCCAGCACGGCGGGGGTTACCCTGCTCCTCTCGTACGGAGTCAATAGCAGAGTGCCCCAGCGTCCCTGCTTCTCGCGCGAACCTCACCGCCCTCGCGCGGAGCTCATCGGGGTGTTCATCTCCACCAACCTCCATGAAATTCAAGTATAAATATGGGGTACCCCCTCAACGTAAAAGATCCTTGAATACTAACTCTAAATCAAAATTTAAGTGAATGACCTTACCTCCCGGAGCCTAGTGCATATGAACACCCTCTTCAGAGCCCTGTCTCTGCACCACATCCCTCTCTTCAACCCTAGTACTAACTTGACTGTTGGAGCCTTTGTCTCGGGTTCTCACTCGAGGCCTCTAACATCTACTGTTTTACAGAACCTCAGATTACCAGGGATTTCACCACACCACTTAACCGACAGCCAATGGCTTCTACAGTACTCAGAGATGATCTGCCGAGGCCGAGAAGAGATGATATGCCTCGGCCTACGGTTCTCGGCCTCGGCACACCTCCTCTGAACCCCTCAAAGCCTTCGGCCAGCATTCATAACCCAGGAGTGTTTTTACCTTGTTGCCCTCGGCCAATCCGGGTAGCAACACTTCCCAAACAAAATTTCACCTATCTTCGTAAAGCAGCTCACGTATATGTTTCTGGTGAACAAGTTTATCAGGCCTTGGAATTCAATAAACAGTTCTAGCAAATTCGAAAGTTTCGGTTCTTTCCTTTTGTTGTGTTTTCTCAGTTTCCGCCATGATTCAAGGTTAGGTAACAACTTGACAATATTGGGTATAGCGGTAGCTATTAGAGTTATAAGTTGAAGAGGAACCGTGACGGTCTACTTATGAATCCATAATTTAAATCACCAAAATGAGTTTTCTGCACTATGCCCACTACACCAAGTGAGACCGAAGATTCATTTCATTCTAATTTTTTATCTACATCTCTGGTCAAATAGAAGACCAACTAATCCAATATGATCTAGTATTTTCAATATTATTTTGAATTTAATAAATTATTTTTATTTTTTATAATTTGTATTCATATTAATTATTAATTATTCTATTGTTTATTGTTTTTCATTCATATTAATTGTTAAATATTTTATGAGATAATGCAAATTGAACTCAAAATTATCAAATAATTTGTTGTAGAGGTAAAATAGTAAATTAGGAAATCTCATATGTTGAAGATTTTATCCCTCTAAAAGTAGAAAAGGCATCTATGCTTATTTTCAGATTTCAAACACAAATAATATATTTTTAACTTCTCAGATTTTAGACTTATCAAATGACACCTTATACCAAGGTTTTTAAAACCGACCTGAACAACGAACTGGTCAGTGGTCTGGTTCCCATGTTGAATGGTCCAACCATTCGAACCAAATGGACGACCCATTCTGACAAAAAAAGTAAAAAAGGGGTCAAAACCGTTGAACAGTTCAAACGGTTCAACTGCCCGAATCAGCAGTTTGCTGACCAAATCAATTTTTTTAGCAAAAAATCCGGTTTTGAGGAAAACCAGAACCAAACAAGTGGCATATTCCCAGTTTTTCGGTCCAACCGTCCGGTTTGAAAACCATGCCTTATACTGACCCCTTTGAACAAGTTCGAAAAAAAAAACAAAAAGAAGAGGGTAAATCGTCCGGTGTCCATTGATACAAGACCAACACACCCCATCCGATGTATCAATATGTACCACTTTTGGTTCAACGTCATTTGAATGTTAATGTAAATGTTGACTTTTAAACCCCTTTTTTGAAAATGGTATTTAGTGGCATTTTCGCTGTTAACCCCATCCAAGTGCATCATTAAGGCTTTGTTCGGAAGGAGTATAAATACAAATATGTACAAAATAACACAAAATATAAGATTTTGCACTCTACATATTTGTATTTGTACTCCTTCCAAGCTGAGGCTAAAGTGAATATGAATATTCCATGTTAAACCCATTCAAATGTGTTATTATTTGTATAATATTGAATGTCATTTTTCTCTCATTAAACCCCTTGTTTTTTTTTAATGCAAATGTGAAAGTTCTTTTGAAGTTTTTGAATGTGAATGTCATTTTCCCCCTCTAAAAGTAGAAAAGTAGTTTGGTATTGCCAAATACTTCTACTTTGCTTTTACTTTGAAAATTTCAAAAAGGGGTTGGAACTGGTTGATATCAGGTCAGTGTAGGGACAGGTGCGAGCTTGAAAATTGCATTATATTTAATTTTGGTCTATGTGATTTGGGTGAATGCATTAGATGCTCATGTTGGAATTAGGGTTGTCAGTGGGTCAGGTTTCCCAACAGACCAAACCGAAGCAAATCGATTATGTCAGTTCTGGTTCCAAATTTTAAACTGTTGCGTTGATTTTGGTTTTAAGTTTTATGTCCAATTATTATTGGGTCAGTACCAATTCTAGTTATCCTAAATCAACTAGGCTTGGACCGATTAGATGTTTATAACAATTATGGCATGCCATGGTTTATTGTGTGATGTTAATTAGAATAGATGTCTAAAAGTGTAATTTAGTCCTCGTACTTTAGGGATAGTCTCAGATTATAAGGAAAATTCATGATTAGTACCTTGTACTTTAGGGATAGTCTTAAATTATACATAATATTCAAAACGGGTCACTATAGTACTTGAATTCTCAAAAACTATCAATTTAGTCTCTATTATTAGCAGTTTGCCCCTTATCTGTATCACATGATGGAATGTGTGACTTAAACAAATACAAAATATCAAAACTATTGTTCTAAAGAAGACACTATTAATTGTTTGTCTTTAGTATAGCCCTGCTCTTGGGTAGACAATGAGTTGAGTCATTTTCCATTTAGTATATAACAATAGGCCATGTTCTAAACTTCTAATGCTATTGTGTTCTCAAAAGTGGAAAGAATCGGAACCAAGACCATTGGGAAGATGGCACTGAGGTTGTTCTAATGCTCTTGAGTTTGCTTGCCCTTTCATTGTTTCGTTTATACTGGTGAAAGTTGCATAAACCATCCAGTGGCGGAGCGAGGAATTTTCTTTTAGAGGGGCCACATTATATATTTTTTTGGTTTATGGTAATGAAAAATTTTTGTTAAGTATATCTGTTGGTTATAGGCTTTGTGGCAACTCCCAAATCTTAATTCTCAATGTGATTGACTTGTTTTTCCTATGCCATTTTTTCTTGGCAAAACCAAGAAAATGAGATATATAACAGATAGGGATTGGAGAGAAATAAGATAGGAGGTTTTGGGTCTACTATGGGGTTTTTATAAAAGAAAAATAAACAATGTCTTAAAAAAAACTTGAGAATTAAGTGAAAGGGCATTTTAGAGAGTTAGAGAATACTCCTTAACATTTTAATGGGATCTTTTTGTTTTGTTTTATTTCATTTCATTTTATTTTTTTTAGGGGGAGGGTTGGGGGGTCCTTGGCTCCGTCCCCTGAAGCCTTCGATAACATCTCCAATAGTAGAAGGTAAAATATTTCTAGAGGCAATGAAGAAAAAAGGAACAGAACCTTCACATTGAATATTATGTGGATGGTTCATGGTTGATGGTTGGGCTGAACTACATTGAAAAATGAATATGGTGAACTACAACTAAGAAATTCGCTTGGTGAATTTATTTAAGTAAAATAATTGAGTGATTTTGGTCCGTAGATGATTAGTGTCATAACGATTTTCTAGAAAGGTTGCAACTCATCGCAAGGATCAATCACGTGTAAGTATTTGCAACGAAGACCGAAAATGTCACGCATGCATTCAACATTCTTCAAGAGAATCAAGACTCAAAGTGAAAACTGTTTGGATGATTCATAGTCTATTGTTAGTCTCCAGTTCTAACGCCTATGGATTCTCTATTAAACCCTAACATTTGTTTAAGTTAGTTTATATAGGAGTTATTGATAAAAAAAATTAGGTGATATATAAAGGGCACTTTTGTATTTTTATATGTCACTTAACATCTGTTAATGATCTAAACTACCATTTTTTGGGAGTCCAAACACTGCAATGCCACATTTTGAAGCTTGTGTACTAAAGTGAGATTACCCTAAAGTTATATGCATGGTTTTTAAAAATGACCCAGTGATTGAACCGGTCAGGGGTCAGGTTACCGGGCCAGCCCGTTCTGACAAAAAAAAAAAAAAACAAAAAACAAAAAACAGTCAAAATTATTTGAACAGTTTGAACGATTAATCGCCTGAGTCAGCGGTTTGCCGATCAAAATCAACGGTTTTGAGGAAAACCGAAACCGACCACCTGCCCAGTTCCCAGTTTTTCTGGTCCGGTCCGATTTTGAAAACCATGGCTACATGTACTAATCCAGAATTTTCCCCATAATATAAGATAGGCAGATTACCTTACAAAGAAAACTCTCTTTCTCTTAAAATCCATATCTTTTCTCCTCTATTATTTGGGGGAGCCATGAAAACCAAGATATAGTGAGACCGACATTCAAGATTGATGGTTTGGTTCAAAGAGTCACTAGGTTGTCAGCTCTAAGAGAAGAAGAGTCATCAATTTCATAGTTTTTTTTACCATATGTTGAGGAGCATCATGATTTCATTTGAATGATTTTAATTTTCATTGTTTGCTCTCCAAGAGACGAAGAGAAAACTTGGAGAAATGACGTCTTCTTTATCTTAATGAAAAGTATGGTTACTTCAGGTACTTATTTTGTAAAATAGAGATACAAAATCTTTCTTATGTGTGTTC
The DNA here is from genome assembly GCF_056320005.1 of Nelumbo lutea. Taxonomy (NCBI): domain Eukaryota; kingdom Viridiplantae; phylum Streptophyta; class Magnoliopsida; order Proteales; family Nelumbonaceae; genus Nelumbo; species Nelumbo lutea. The sequence continues at coordinate 20,528,467 of NC_142686.1, read as the reverse complement.
CCCTCTCATTTTTTCTATTCCATTGAAAGTATACGCATCTTTGTTTTCCCTTTCTTCCCATGCACCCCCTACTTGGGTCTGTTACGCATAAAATGTTCCCACATCTCTACCCATGCACCCCCTACTTGAGACCAGATTCGACCCATTGACAGCCCTTAGAATGAAGGTAAATCCGCACCGAACCCGACCTGTTGACATCCTAAATGCGAGTATTTCACGAGTCAGTGTCAGTGAGTCACATTTCATTTCCGCGTCGGGTTGGGTTCGGATACGCAAGCGACGGTTGATCCGTTGAGGCTCAGGCTGATGACTTGGGGCACCATGCCAGCGCTCCTCAGCCTCCTCAGCTACCGTCTAGATTCCAAGCGAAGAATCCCGATAATCTCATGAACATTGCGGAAAAAGCCAAGCACTCCGGGTACTGGCCTTGCTTCTCAATCCGGCAGTCCACGCCGCACCACGCCATCACCCCCAAACGCAGAAACCAGATGTTCTTCTGATAATTGGGCATTTTTTGATACCAGGTTCTTCTGTTCACATTTCATTCGTATGTTTTTTTTTTTTTTTTTCATCTAATCTGATGTGCTCAATATTTTCATCTTTTCTTATTGATACCTGGGCATCTCGATGATGGGTTGTTACGGCTTCCGTTGATGGAGACTGTTCTTAATTTAATGTTTCCACCCTTTTTATATTTGGGTCATTGCTTTCCATTTCACTGTATACATAGTTCATTCATCATTTCATTGTAACGGGTTTTCTATTGTGACGATTCAATTCAAAAAGACTTGTTTTCATTTATTCGGTTGTTTGGATGATCCATATGTTACTGATGTCATCGGAACTGTGTTTCGTTCTTTATCATCATTCTTACATGGATGTTCGGTTATATTGGCCTAAGCAGACATGCTTCTTTATGGGTATTGAATTTTTCTCCATTTTCCGTTACGTGTTCCAATTTCCTGGTTTATATTGCATGTGTTAGTTTAGAAGTTTATTTACTTAAAATTCTGAACGTTTGATCTTGCTTTCGTCTTAGATTTTGGATTTAGTTAGCTATTTGGATTTGGATTTGTTTTTGTTTTTGTTATTTTGAACCGTGGGTTTTTTTTTTTTTTTTTTGTATCTCAGATACCTTGGCTTTATGTTTTTATTTACAGGTTCCTGTCTAATAATTTGCAGTCGTGCGATCCAGATGGTGAGAGTTGCCTATGTCAAGGAAAAGACTGGTCTTTATATGTGTTTTTTTCTTCAGAATGAGAGGGAGCTATATTAGATAGTGGAATGGAGTGGAAACGATCAGGCGAGTTTGAACCAGGGCCAGTTCCTCTGGCAAAAGCAGTGGACAGGTTTGGAATTGGAAAGCAAGAAGTGAACAACTCTCCCGAAGGCTTAACCAAGAGCAGGCTTGTAATCGAACAGGAGAGGTACAACTGTAAGGGGAAAATAATTACTTATTAATTTATGTTTCTAAAGTTTTCCAGTGTTTGATTGTAACACATATACAAGCTTGGAAATTGGGGTTATAAGCTGAAGTACTGAACTTTAGTCATATGTGGAGGGGGAGAGAGAGTTCTATGAAATGAAAGCTTTCTCATATTAACTGCTTTAAAGAGATAGGTTATCCACTAGGACTCTCAAAAGTAAAACTCACAACGTCATTGGAAGCTCCAAGTAAAATGACTTTTCTAAAAGAGCATAAATTATTGTGTTACTTTCACTGTAGATTTGGATGAATAATACTTTCTCTTGTGTGTTTACTACAATTGAACAGAGAAATTAATATTTCCCAAGATAATTTTTCCACCATATTTTGTGTCAAACTAAACACAACTGTTGAGAACATTTAGAATTCTGTTGTAGAAATGGATACTGCCACTCCACTCTTTTTTTTTTTTTTGAAAAGGGAAAATATATTTGCAATAACAAGAATAACAAAATTGCAAGGGTCTCCCTATACAACGAGGCTTTGGACATGTCCACATGTACTCAAGGACCATGAGAAAAAAACCTCATAGCAAAAAAAAAAAAAAGAAGAAAATTCATCTTCCCTGAAAATGTTTTTAGAGGTGATAGCTGATGCTGCTTGATTCGAGGTGTTTCTTGAACCGAGGCCGTAGTCAGATAGTCCTGCCAACTGGACGGAGACGAGGTGGAAGGACGAAGCCGTGCTCCAAGATTTGAAACCTTGAATTGAGTCAGAGGTTCGAGGATTTATTCCCCGGGTAGGTACTTTTACGCTCAAGTTAGTGAAGAGAATGGTGGGTGGTCGGGCCGAGTAGTTGAGAGAACAGTGTTGGTCCGAGCAGAGTGATAGTATGGATGTAGGGAGTCCAAAGTCCAATCCCTTACCTTGAGCGAGAGTTACCTTTTTATAGTCGAAGATCCGTGTCCTAGTCGGATTAGGCTTTCGGGGTTGTCGGGATGAGGTTGTCCACCGAGGTCTTTGGGATAAGACCTTATCCTTGGCAGAGCTGTCGTTCTTATCCGTACGACACTCTCCTACCTTAGGCATGCTTATCTAATGACGTGGTGCCGATGTGGCTGAAGTGATAAGGCGGCCACAGAGGTGACACATGGCACTCGAAGGCAGCTCAACCATAACCCAAACAATAGCCATTTCCTTAGCGCCTCGATATGCAATTAACCACTCCTCCAGATTGCGTTTTTGCTCAAAAATCCTTGAGTTTCTTTCCAACAAAAGGGATTGCAGATCAAAGGCATTTCCCTTTCTCACCCATACTGGCAACCTTCCATCCATGTAGGAGGACCTGAACAGAGGCTGGCAGGCACTCTTGATAAGAGATAGCCCTATAAAAGTATATCCATACCTTGTAAGTGAATCTGCTATGAATAAATAGATGACTGGGAGTTTCTTCCTCCACCATAACAGGGGACAAAGGGTACCTGGTAAGTTTATTCCCATGCTTAACAACCTTTGTTGGTTAGGCAGGCCACAACCCAGGTGAAAAACTTGATCTTTGAGGGGGCAGCAGGCTTCCAAATGGCTTTACTAGGAGAAGATGAAACAGCAGTTGTTCCTATTTCATGATAGCATGGTTTGCTGAGAAAAGGCCAGATTTAGACCATTTCCAGCATTTATAGCTCGTAGGTTAACTCTTTGAGACTGAAGTAAATACAATAGATCTGCTAGCTGAGAGTCCGAGACAACTCCCAATCATTAAAGTTTCTCCTAAAGGCTGGTGTCCAGGCTATAGTCTCCAGACTCTCCACTTCCACCAAATAGGAACCTGCCATCGAAGCATTTCTGTCACTTGTCATCAAGAAAAGGGCAGCGGCCAATTCACATAATGGCCTTTCTCCACACTGTGTCCTTCCAAAATTTCAGCCTATCCCCATCTCCGGTATTGTATTTAACTCCTTTCATGATGCAAGGAAATGCTTTATAGATTCCTCTCAAATACACTGTATCCGTATTCCATAGGGCTGATTAGAGTCAGATGCTTCCCAGCCATTCTCATGAAAGCAATACTTAGCTATATCTTCAAAAAAAAAAAAAAAATGAAAGAACTACTTAGCTACGATTAATCTTATCCAGAGCTCATTTGGTTCCCAATTGAAGTGCAAGAACCACATTCCAAATGGTGCCAAATTGAACCTTATCACCTTTTGATGCCCAACCCACCGGCACCCTGAGATGTACTTAGATTTAATTGATTATGATCAGCTTTCCTAGTAGGATAAGTTTTATCCTATCTTATCTAGGATTAGTTTTATTTTAATCTTATCTTTTATTGCCATGTAAGCATTAAAGTTCTTTTACAATTAGGAAACTATGTATATAAATTAAGGAGTGGGGCGGCTGTTTAACACACATCAACCACTCTCTCTTTTCTCAAAACCTCTCTACAAGTTCTCCTTCTTCATCTCTCTACTTCTCTTCTCCTCTCCTTTTATCTTTTCCTTTTCTTTTCTGTTCGAAACCCAAGGCTGATTGTAGTCTTATATGACTACTTGGTATCAGAGCACTCGATCTAGGAAATCTCATGTGGAATTAATTCAGCCGACCACATGAGAATTAATTAGGGCTGGAAGCTTAGAAAAGTTTTTTTTGGCTGATTCTTGGAGGTTACAAGGAGTCTTCAGCAACTGTCCGTGGATTGGAGGATGCTCCTTGTAATCAGGAAGAATCAGAAAAGAATTGGTGATCAAGATTAGGTCTTTGGTCAAGATTGGAGGTGTTGATCAGTTTGTTTCTGATCAAGACTGAAGTTTTTTAAAGAGGATTCTCTCAGGATCAGTTTGTTTTCAGAATTTTCCTGAGGTTGATCAGAATCAAGGTCAGTTTTTTGGAGCAAGACTAACGGTGACGATCAGAATTTCCAGAAGATTTTTTGGATCAAGATCAGTTCTTCTTCTGAAACTTTTGGGTAAGATTTCATCCTTTTTTGAGGTCGGCAGCAAGGATAGCTTAATCTGAGAGGTACGCCTATATATATACTCTTTTTTGATTTGGGGTTTTAAGAGAAATTCCTGAAATCCAGGACTGTTAGTATGTCCGGATAAGAGTTAGACTTGACTTTTGTGATTTAAGCTTGGTTGATATCAGATTTCTGTTCTCTGTTCTCTGTATTCAAAGACCCAGTACTGCTGAATCTGATTTCTGCTTCTAGATTTACTGTTATTAGTTTCATACCCAGTAGGCTGATTGTTATAGTAATTAGAAGGTGGTTTTGATGAACTCCTAACCAAGAATGGAGTTTAGGAGCCAGGGGGAGGGTGTTTTTGGTTCAAGTAACATGACTGAGAACACTTTCCAGATTACAACTGTTAAGTTTGATGGATCAAACTATTTAAAATGGGCCCAATCAGCTATGATGGCCATTGGGGTTAGAGGAAAACTGAACTATTTGTTGGGAGATATGAAGGCACCAACTAAGGAGGATCCCACTTATGCTAAGTGGATTCAAGAGAATTATTTGGTGATGACATGGCTGTGCAACTCTATGAAGCCACAATCAGCCGAAACTACTTATGGGCAAAAACAACTAAGGAAATATGGGATGTTGTCAAAAAAAAACCTACTCTCAGCCCCTTAATGTTGCTAGGGCTTATGAGCTGAAACGTGAGGTTAAAATCTCAAGCAAGGAGAGAAACAAGTCTTTATTTATTTTTCCACCTTGAAATCCTTGTGGCATGAAATTGACCACCTTGAAACAATTGAATGGGAGAGTCATAAGGATGCACAAACTTACAGAAAGCATGTTGAAACTAATAGAGTGTTTGAGTTCTTGGCTGGTCTAAATTCTGAATATGATATTGTGAGACAACAGTTGTTGACAAGAGACAATGTAATTTTATCCCAGGCCTATTCTCTAGTGCACAGTGAAGAGACTAGGAGAAAAGTTATGCTATAGTAACAGCCTTTCGAATCAGCCCTGGTAGCAGTTAAGCCCAAATCTGGGGGTGATAAAGAAAGGGATATGAAGAAGGAAGCTAAGAAGGACCTAGTATGTGAGCACTGCAAGAAATCTAAACATACTAAAGACACTTGTTGGAAGTTGCATCCACATCTAGTTCCATCAAAACTCAGAAACAAAAAGGGGAATGCCAATATGGCTGTCAACACTGATAGTGCAGCCTCAACGGCCTCAAGAGGCACTCCTCTAGACACCCTAGCTGCTGTCCGAGCTACTCTAACACAATTGGAAAGTGAAGTTAGTAACTTAGTCTCGTCTCCTCCGCCACCATCAGCTCCTTCAACCTCATCCTTTGCTCAAGCAGATAATCGGGCCTCAACTTATCATGCTTCAGCTCCAGGTAATACAAAATATTATTGGATAATAGATTTAGGAGCATCTGACCATATGACTTGGATAATAGATCCAGATCCCGATACCATAGTAGCCCCATTTCCTTCTGCAGATCCAGATCCAGGTACCATAGTAGCCTAGTTCCTTCTGTAGATCAAGATCCAAGTACCACAGATACTACAGATGAGAGACATCCAACCATGGAGCCTTCACCTTCATTCAGTGACCTTGGTCTCCCCATAGCAGTCCTTAAAGGCAAATGTCGTTACACCACAACTCACTGCATTTCTCAGTTCCTATCCTATGATCATTTGTCTCCCTCCTACAAGTCTTTTCTCGCATTTATTGCTGATATTCCCATTCTCAGAACAATACAAGAAGCATTGGAAGTACCAGATTGGAAAGATGCAATAAAAGTAGAAATGGATGCCTTCATTAGAAAAAAATACTTGGGAGATAGTTGATTAACCTAAAGGAAAGAAACCGATTGGATGTGGATGGGTATTCACTGTGAAACATAATGCTCATGGTTCTGTTGAAATGTATAAGGTCTAATTAGTTGCAAAAGGATTTACTTGGACATATGGTATTGACTACTTAGAAACTTTTGCACTAGTAGCAAAGATAATCAATATCAGAGTACTATTATCTCTTCCAGCTAGTTACTCTTGGCCATTATATCATATGGATGTTAAAAACGCCTTTCTCAATGGAGATTGCCTCCAGGATTTTATGGTACGAGACAGGAAAGGTTTGTCGGTTGAACAAAGCTCTATATGGACTAAAATAGTCCCCAGAGCATGGTTTGACAGATTCAGACGAGCCCTTGATAGGTTCGGATATGTGCAGGCTCAGTTAGACCACACCTTGTTTATTAAGAGAGTGGGTTCCTCCGTAACCTTGCTTGCCGTATATGTGGACGGCATTGTAGTAACCGGGAGCGATAGTAGTGAAAGAGTCTCTTAAGCAATTCTTTCATCAAGAGTTTGAGGTAAAAGATCTGGGGGAACTACGATATTTCTTGGGCATTGAGGTAGCTAGATCCAAGCATGGGATCTTTGTCTCTCAACGAAAGTATGTTCTTGATATGCTAGAAGAAATAGGAAAGTTGGGAGTTAAGCTTGCGAAAACACCTATTGAACAGAACCACATGATTAGTGCAGAGGGTGGAGAGCCTATTGAAGATAAAGCTATGTTTCAACGGTTAGTTGGGAAGCTTCTCTATCTTTGCCTCACAAGACTTGACATCAGTTATGTAGTCAGTGTAGTTAGTCAGTATATGCACTCTCCTAGAACTACTCACCTCCTTACGGTTGAAAGGATATTAGCATATTTGAAGAGGTCCCCAGGCAGAGGCATTTTGTTCAAGAAAAATGACCACATGAAGATAGAAGTCTACACAGATGCTGATTGAGCTGGGTGTGTTGATGATTGAAGATCTACCTCTGGATTTTGTGCCTTTGTAGGAGGTAATCTGGTCTCCTAGAAGAGTAAGAAACAAAGTGTTGTTTCCCGTTCAAATGCTGAAGCTGAATATAGGTCCATGGCAAATGGTGTGACTGAGATCATTACTTGAGGAATTGGGTATTGTTTATGAGAAGCCCCTAATGTTGTACTGTGATAATCAGGTTGCCATCAATATAGCCCATAATCCAGTACAACACGACAGAACTAAGCATATCGAAGTGGACTGGCATTTTATCAGAGAAAGGGTTACATCTCAAGAAGTATGCCTTCCCTACATCACCTCCGACATGCAGCTTGCAGACCTTCTCACCAAGGCTGTGCCAAGAAAGAAGTTAGAAGAAGATCTATGCAAGTTGGGAATGACAAATATCTACTACCCAACTTGAGGGGGAGTGTAGGAAACTGTGGACCCCACATTAAGAGTATTCATGTGGTACCTTGAGAGGTACTTAGATTTAATTGATTAGGATCAGCTTTCCTAGTAGGATAAGTTTTATCCTATCTTATCTAGGATTAGTTTTATTTTAATCTTATCTTTTATTGCCATGTAAGCATTAAAATTCTTTTACAATTAGGAAACTATGTATATAAATTAAGGAGTGGGGCGGCTGTTTAACACACACCAACCACTCTCTCTTTTTCAAAACCTCTCTATAAGTTCTTCTTCTCCATCTCTCTACTTCTCTTCTCCTCTCCTCTTATCTTTTCCTTTTCTTTTCTGTTTGAAACCCAAGGCTGATTGTAGTCTTATACGACTACTTTAGCCAATGACCTGCAAATCTGCTCCCAGATCACCAAATGGTTCTCAAAAGAATCCTTCCATCCTACCCATAAATAAGAAGGCCCCAATGGATTTCTCAATTTTCTCTGCCACCTCCAGAGGAATGGGGAAGAGGGACATGAAATAAACAAGGATGCTAGCCAATACACTCTTAATTTGGATCAGTTTGTCCCCTTGGTAAGAATTTTGCTTTCCAGCTTGCAAGCTTTCTGTCAACATTATCCAAAACTGGGCTTCCAAGTGCTTTTAGAAATACACTTGGCTTGTAGAGTCAGCCACAAATACTTCGTAGGAAGTGAGCCAACCCTGCATCAAAGAGCCACAGCTAGTTCAGACAAGTTTTCAATCTCTTCCACAGCTACCATCTCACTCTTAGCTAGATTAATCTTCAAGCCTGATACCACTTCAAACCACCCTAGTAAGTAACAACAAAGTACTTATTAATATATATATATATATATATATATATATATATATATATATATATATATATTTTGAAGATAACCATAAAATTTATTGAAACAAAAAGAAGATTACAAGGAATGTGATAAGCAATCACCTGAAAGAAAGACAAACCCAAACAAAACCCGATGAGAACAAAACAAACCCGCATCAGCCATCAAACTAAAAGATCCAACTAAATGAAAGCCCCTCACCCATAACAATCCAAGACAGCAAAAAAGGCGAAAAGCCAGAAAATACAATAGCCCGAAGCCCAACAAAAACCCAAGCAATACACCCAAACCCCAACTTTCCACTTCAAGCATCTTTCTCAGCTTTTTGAGTACAGTTATGCTGTCGTTTTTTGACTGAATAAGATGTACAAAGCCAAGCTTCCCATGGGGAGGTAGTTTCCCACTAGTAAATATTTTAAATTATGCACATGCTTCACTTTGGTATCACAAAAGAATAATGGGTCATTAGCAAATTGGTGCAAATCAATGCTCAACCCACTCCTCCCCACATTAAAGCCTTCTATTACAACTTTTTTTTTTTTTTGAAAAGGTAAGATAAATTTTTTAGAACAAACTCATAAAATCCTTCTATACAGCTTCCTTCTACAGCTCTAGAAGTCATCCTGCTCAGATCTTCCATAACAATGAGAAAGAGCAGAGGTGATAGAGGATCTCCCTGCTTCAATCCTCTAAAGCTCTTGAAATTGCCTTGGATGGATTACTGATAGAAAATGTAGCCATAGTGACACACACCTTCATCCTTTCCCACTTTAGCATCTCACTATTTCCCTCTCCCTGTCAATGCCTATTGTTCTATCATAGGTAAGATAGAAAATTTATTCTAAAAGGACAAAGCTAAGGAATAAGAGGTCATCTGTACAGTTTTTGCACATGGTCCTCTGAGAAGAGCATCTCTTTGTGACCATCGAAAAAAGAAAAAAAGAAGCACATCACTTTGCAATCATATCCACCACATCAGTTATCTGACTTAGATGTTATTAAGATATGAAGAGAAGTGGGAAGCAAGAAGAGCCAAACCCAACGGGTCCAGAAAACACCATCAGAATGGTACCATCCTGATTTCTAAATACACTTCCAATCCTTGATGTTCCAGGATTTCCCAACTGCAACCATCCAAGTGTATTTTTATTTGTTTTGTGGGGGAGCAGCAAGGGGCTGGTTCCATTATAATTTTGTATGAATTTGTACATAAGTCTTGTATGGTATTTTCTGTGTTGAAACAAAATTTCTGTTATTGATAAAAAAGAGTGAAGCAAGAAGTGTAAAATTTCCATGATTCCTCAAGAAAGTAGAGACTAGACCAACATGAGCCTCATATCATAAAGAGCCTGACATACACTGTAAAAAACAAAATACAAAAATATGCCTCCAAATGGAAGTTCCCCATTGCATTTCACTCCTCCCCACCTTTCCTTTTGGCAAGGCCATTCAATAATGAATTGCCTGATCTTGTAAATCATCTAAACGAGATGTTTGTTCTGGATGCTAATTATTGATTCTCTCTGATATAGTGGCATTGTGAACAGGGGCCTTCAGATCCATCTGCCATCTAGTGAAAAGTTAAATGTGAATCACCCTCTAAATCAACTTAGTGAAATTCAAAAGAATGAATCAATCTTAACCCATGTACTATAAAAGAGATACCATTGCATGCATAATCACATTTCACCTATTCCTTTTGTCCTCTAAGTTATTCAAGGGGAATCTCTTAGAATTTTTTATTACCATGTAGAAATTCTTGAATCTTGGATTTATATCTGCCTTTTTGAATACACATATAATACTGTACTTTCAGCCCTCTTGTACTGGTGAGAAGCCACATGTATTTACATGGTGAGATCATATTTCTTTGCCACTCCTACTTGTGAAAGTATAAGTTTGTGTATGCCATCCTTAAATATTCTACTTATTTGTTTTTTAACATTCCTTGAATATTCCATTAATATATTTCATTGAAGTTCAGCAATTTGGGTGGAAAAGGCAAACAAACTGTATTTGGAAGTTTGAGAGTTTCTTTTCTCCTTTGAATCTCACATCTCTTCACTGTAATTGTTAAAACTATTTTTTTTTTCTCCACAATCTTCTTTTTCCCTGTCTATTTGTTCCTTTTGCAGTATTATGTTCTTCCTAGTTGGAAGTTCTTTTCATGTCCTTTTTCTATTTGGAACTTGTATTATATTGCATATATTTTCAATGTTACTCTTTAATGTGTACAATAAGTGGATTGTTTCATGTTTTTTTTTTTGCAATTGCTCTGTTGTAATATTTTTTTCATTTAATATACTAGCAGAATGGCATGTGCATTGCACATGCATTGGTTAAGTGGAAGAATTATAGATCTAAATGGTGGAGGTTGCATTGAGGTTAGGCTGCTTGCTAAGGGCAGGTTTTGTCATTATATAGCAAACATTTTGTGAACCAATTTATATGATACTTCAAGGGATAATTACTTCAGGAACACTACTTTGTTTCATCGCATCTATTACTTTTACTCCTTGTTGATATGGTATGAATGCCGATCTTCTTCAGGGAGGAAAGAAGGGTTAGGAAGTGGAGGAAAATGGTCGGGGTTGGTGGAAGTGACTGGAAACATTATGTTAGACGAAAACCTCATGTAGTCAAAAGGCGCATCAGAAAGGGGATTCCTGATTGTTTAAGGGGCCTTGTTTGGCAGTTGATCTCTGGAAGTCGGGACCTCCTATTAATGAATCCTGGGGTTTATGAGGTGCTAATTCTTCTTATTTGAATTCATAATTTGTTAATAAGATTTACTTGTTAAGTTGTACTTTTGTCTTGTAACATGTCATATGAATTCATTGTTTGCATGTAAGCTATGCCTATAATATACTTTACATTGGTTTCTGATTTATGCTTCCTAGTAAAAGGCTTATGTTTTCAAGATATCTAGGGTCCTTTGTATAAATTGCTTTTTCAAAAAAAAAAAAAGGGGATCATTTCTGATATTAAGGTTGCTTAAACTTCCAAAAAAACCTATAAACTTTTGGGATCTAAGCAAGTTATGTATGTAACCTAAGCTAGGAATGTTTTTGATGGGAATGTTGGATTGGCCGTGCTGCCAAGTTTAGGTTTATGAGTGGAACTCTTTACACCATATGTTTTATTTTGTTTAGGATGCCTATTACTCTGAATAGTGTCTTGCATGAAATGTTGATATAAACCCTGGCTCCTCTTACTTGTCTAATGGTGTAAACTATGCAGCTATGCACTGTACAATTTTACAGCAAGACTATTACAAGTTTTATGAATCTTATTTAGTTTGTCTATACAGAGCTCTCATACTTTTCACCTGGAGCCTCCTATCTGTTGGAGTTGAATTAAATGAATTTCCATATCTTTGCTTTTGAGAGAAGGCAATGAATATATATAAAAAATCAGATGAACAATTCAGAGGATATACAATGATGCACAGAATACAGATAGAAAGGTATACCTACTACAAGAACTACATGTGTGTGGGAATGGAGCTGTCACTATACAAAAATGTCCTCCTTATCCCAGAATGTGCACAGTTCATCTGAATCTGAATTTATCTCCCTGGAACTGTATCTTATCTAATCTGAGAATGTTAGTGAATATCTCAGTGTCTCATTTAGGAAGTGAGCTTATTGCTATGGCTTGCTTCCCACTCTTTTTGCTATTTTGAGGAAAAAATTATTAGGCTAGAAGGCTGATAAAAAAGGCTAGAAGATTCTGTTCATCTTTTTTTTTTTCTTTTTCTGCCTTTTCTTCTCTTTGGAATTGTCTTCATGGATCTAGTTCTGGTTCTTTGGAGTTCTTCCTCTTCAATATTCATGTCTAGATTCCTGCTTTATTTAGACCAATCATACTTGCTTGGTTTCTCCTTTCATAGGGGCTATTGCTTGGCGTAATGGTAAAATCTTGGGCTGCCAAGTGTGGAAATTTGGGTTCAAGTTTGAGAGTAGCCACTTTATGCAAAAAAAAAAAGCCAAAGGTTAGGTCTGTATTCAATCTACCCCTCCCAAGACCTCTCAGAAAGCTGAGACCAACATTGGGTAATTGTCTTTTTTATACTTTCTCCTTTCGTCCTCAATTTTCCTGTACCACCAACCTTCTTAACCTCCCCGTTTTTTCAGTGACACAATCAACACAGATTTGTTCATATAACGAAAATGGGAAAGCTCCCATGAATCAATGAAGGAGACTGCAGAAGATAAATGCAACAGATAAAATCTGAGAAGCCAATCCCAGAAACTTGCACAAGAGTGTTGACATTGCATGTTAGTTTCTCCATGGTACAAGTTAAGTACACTTTTCAAGTCATTGAAACCTTCCTTTCTACTGTAAGTACTACTTCTGAAGTGAGAAAGTAAGGTTCCTTCATTGTGTGAGATTGTAATAGGGTGGTTTAAACATCTTCTGCCTCTTGGAAAGCACCTTCAGAGGTGGTCTGAAAGAAATGGAACAACTATTAAAAGGTTTATGCCTTAAAATACCCCCAAACCTTTAATTTGATTTGTTCAGTAGTGCTGCAGGCTAGGGTTCCTGCTTCACCTGCTTTAGACCTCTAATGCACCTTATCATAGACTAATTTCTTGTTAATTCCATTTAATGTGGCAAGGGGGATTCTTCATAGAATTCTGATCTGGCTATTTTGCTTTTTTCCATTTTACCAGAACTAGATCCTCATTTCTTTGAGAAAAACACTTTCTTTCATTCTTCACTCTGGTGGACTTTCCTGTTGTGTGAGTCTGAGCTGGTAAATGAACTATGTTAGAAGACTAGGCAAGTCAGACTTGGAAACCAGATCTTCTGCCTTTGTTATATATGATTCTTCAATGGGTTGATGGCTAATATTCTTGTTGATACTGTTATCCTTTCTTTGCCAAATTAATCTGTTGCCTTTATTGCCCTAATCAAGTGGTGCTTCTACTGCAGCAACTGGTTATATATGAGACATCGGCCTCAGAATTGGACATAATTCGAGATATTTCTCGTACTTTTCCCTCACATGTTTTCTTTCAACAGAGACATGGACCAGGTCAGCGATCACTTTACAATGTCCTAAAGGCTTACTCTGTGTATGACAGAGATGTTGGATATGTTCAGGTTTGATTCTATTAAACCTTGTCCTAATTTCTAGACTTCCATTTAGTCCATAATATAGATTGCTTTTTAGTTTCAAGTTTGTCAAATACCCTTGATTGATATGAAACTGTTGGAAATGCAGGGAATGGGATTTTTAGCTGGACTTTTACTTCTATATATGAGTGAAGAAGATGCATTTTGGCTATTGGTTGCTTTGTTAAAGGGTGCTGTTCATGCTCCAATGGAAGGACTCTATTTGGTAACTGCACCATATAGAGAAGATTGTGATTTCATTGTCTGAATATGCTTTGTTTACTTACAAAAACTTACTGGAAAATGCTTTTTTTATGATTTCTTTCAATTCTTATGGTGGAACCATTTATAGCTTTAATTATGCTTTTAATTGCATATTATGCTTTGTAGGTTCTAGGTGGTATATGCGGTAATTCTTTTATTTTGGATGGTAATTGTTTGTCCTAAATGAATCATATATTCATTTGATCCTCAGAATTGCATTATGGCCTAGATGTTGTGTAATTGACCTAGGAGCTTCTGTACATCCTTTTCCCCATATAGAAGGTGCAATTCTGTGGGATCCTTTCTTTTACTTGGAGAATTAATAGGTATTGATTAGAGTATCTTCTGCAATAAGAAACAAATTTTGCTCTGATAAACATTCTAAATTGCTGCTATGATCTTATCTTCTCAAAGCAATATTCATTGCTTATGCATACATATGTCTACAAAACACCTGTATGATATGACTCTATAAAATTGTGTTGTTAGTTTCATTAATTTTATTGAAATATTTTGGTATTTATAACTATAAAATGCATCTATGAGTTCCCTTGTTCATTATGATGATAGTATTTTGATGGGGTCATCTAAAAATTCCCTTGGTCATTTAACTGCCCAACACTTTGGGTAAAAGGATAAACAGTTGCAAGGCCAGTTATGTTGTATGGTGTAGATTGTTGGGCAGTTAAGAAACAGTATTTTCAAAAAATGAGTGTGGCAGAAATGCAAATTCTTAGACGGATAGGTGGTAAAAATAGAAGGATATGGTTAGAAAAGAGGTCATAAGAAGGAACCTAGGAGTAGCTCCAATAGGTGATGAAATGAGAGGAAGATTGAAATGGTATGGTCACATGCATAGAAGACCATTTACAACACCTGTCAGAAAAAAAGTGATCTGTTACAAGTAGAAGGGGCTAGAAGATTTAGGGGTATACCAAAATGGACTAGGGTGGAAGTAATAAATGATTTAAGTGCCCATAATTTAGTGTTGGATATGGCCCTGAACAGAATTGAATGGCAAAACGGGACTCATGTAGCAGACCCCATATAGTTACGGCAAGGAAAGAACCTGGCAATCACCTCATAAATATTTGTGATTTGGAGCTCTTTGGATGGGTATAGCTGGATAATCTGATAATTTCTAGTGCTCAAGGAGAACCGATCAATGTGGTATGAGACAGATTTCCACTGGGTTTGCTACAAGTGTATCATTGTTAATCCTGTTCATGCCAAAATCTAAAAGAAGGCACTTCAACAACGAACAGAAATGTACATGACTTGTAAGAGATCTTTAGGCTGTCTGGTTTGAAAGAAAGGGAAACCTGTCTTTTCCCTAAATTGCCACTCCCAAAATCCATACTATTGCAATTGAGACCCAAACGTTTGCTCCCTAGTAGCCTCTTGTTTAGGTAAAGCATCAGCCATGCTATTAGTTGATCTTTTTACCCGTTGAATTTTAACATACATGTTCCTTTCCATCCATGTAAATCTTCGCAGTTCATTTTTGTTGGATAGTTGGACCTCAATGCTTTGTCACTATTTTTCAGCCAACTAATCATCAATTTTGAGTCCCCTTTAATGACTATCTTGTTAAAATTCAAGTCCTTTGCTAGCTGCACCCCTTGAATAATGGTTATGAGTTCTACCCTTGTAGAGTCTCCAACTCCAATTGGGCCCAAGAACAAAGCCTTTGCTTGGCCTTCTTCATCCCTAGGTACACCTCCCATGTCCACTGTCTATTACCTATGCAGCCCCCCCCCCCCCCCCCCCCCCCATTTCCTTGTAATGTCATCAAAAGAGAAAGATGAAAAGGCATCCAAGGATTTTATCCAATGTACTACCCGTATTGTAATGCATTCTCGATTTAAGTTTCCTTGATTCTTTCTTGCTCTTTGAAAATTCTTGCATCTTTTCTCTCAAACTGTCCAAACAACTGCTGTTCTAGTGCATGGCAAAAGACATCTAATAAGAGAAATCAGGAGCATGAGAAAGGACTTAGAGGCAAACTTCAGATGGGTGAAGAGAATAGCAAATGGGAAGGCTGACTGCTTGGCAAAACAAGGGGTGTATAGGGATCAATTATTCTGGACAGATTTGTAATAGGGGTTGTCAAGCTTGAATTTTAATTTTCTGTCTGTTCGAATACGCATTGTAATGCTTTTCCAGTAATTTAATAGTTGATTACTGATTACTGATAAAAAAAGGCTGCTCTAGTGCATCTCCACACAATTGTTCCTCTCTTCCTTGGCCATGTAAAGGTTGATGAGGAGAACAAGCTGGCCACATCCAAAGGAGGAATCCACCTATACCCAAATAAAGAGAAGAATGGTTCCCAAATTCTATGTATAATCTAAAATTGCTTATTAAGCACTGAACCTACTTTATCTTGAAAATAAAAAAAAAAGCTATTTTATCTTCTTTCATTTTAAAGACATGTCCTTGTTGCATACCTTAGCTGCAAAAACTTGAGGGGATAACCCCGAAGATGGAAAATTGCTTTGAGAAAATTAAAATATTAAATATCCAAGTTGGATGTGTTTACTAATAGACAATACAGTTGACTACAATTGACTTGAAACAAAAGACTTTTACTTGTGTTATCTGTCATAGACAACGAGAAGAAGAAAAGAGAGGATGGATTGCAGGAATTGAAAGAATATCAAGTGCATGGGGTAGCACAAACACTAGTTTAGTATTTAAAGTGTTTAAAAATTGGACATGGCACAAGTGCCTCTGCATCTCAATAACTACAGATTTACAAAAACTTGATCTTTACAACTTCAAAAGCCATGGCTAGGTTTTATGGTTGAACAAGTGATAACATAATGAATAAGATCTCTTCCCTCTTCTCCTGTTGCTAGAAGTTATCACTATTTTTGAAGAGAAATAAGGTTTATATAGGATTGGGCCTATAAAAAAGGTCAAGGAATCCAAAAAAGTTATGAAGAGAAATAAGAAGGTTTTTGTAATAGTGAGGCGGAATAGCTATGTTTTCTGTTGGCTAAGTTTGTTGGCGGTGTTTGGATGGTTTTAAGGGTTTTTTTTGGGGGGGGGGGGGTGTAAGGTGGAGATGGTTTTTTTTGGGGGGGTTGTTTCTTCTCTCAGGTGACTTCTGGTCATCTTTCTCTTTTTTCTTTTTTCCTTTAATAAATTTTATTTTATTACCAAAAAAGTTATCGCATTTACGGACTTTGTTCTTTAAACCCTACCATTAACAAGCAATTCTTATTTATTTTTGTTTGATAGATAATTATAATGATTTTATTAATAAGATCACAAAGGATACATATTACAAAACCCCACAAAGAGACGCAGGGTGCCGCCTCTAAACTATATATCATAAGCTTACAACTAAGCCCAAAAAAGCTGATTCCTATGTACCTATTAGCGTAGGGGTATTTCTGTCTTTATACCTTGATTGATGTTGCTGATCTGTAATGTTGTGTTGAAACATGTGCTCTTAACTTAAGTAAGGGCACATAGGTATTTTCAGTTATGTTTTAATAATAATATAAATACTTACTGGCCGACTGGGAGAAGTGAGGTTGACTCTTTCAGTTCGAACCAGAATTCTCTCCTCTCTTTCTCTCTTTCTCTCTTTCTCTATCACTCTTTCTTCTTCTACATAACTGAACTCAGTCAGGCCGAACTCTAAGGCAGACCTGAATTCTAACATGGTATCAGAGCAGGTTAAATTTGCCTAGATTTCTGCTTGCCTAGGGTTCATTCTCTGCGCACCCTATCTAGGGTTTTCCTCTTTTTTTTTTTTTCTATGTTCAATTGGAGATAAGGGAAAGGGCTGAAAAGGAGTGATCGCCCTCTTCCCTTGGGGGTCTCTATGCCTCCAGTCAGGTCGTATGTGGTCGGTTGCTGTGATTTCTGAGATCACCCTCTCCTAGTAGAGGAAGAATAGAGGGCCGAACTGTGTGCGGCTGTTGTGTGTGAAGCGGCTGTTGTGTGTGGACTGCTCTCCTACTCGCATGGGTGTTACTTCTGAAGGGATAGGATATCCATCACATGGACGCCCAAAGATTGCGGAATAAGGGGGTGAATTTCAAAAATTTTTCTCTCCCTTCAACTGGGAATCGAATTCCCTATTTAGAAAATCATATTTTCAAGGATCATTCTTGAACCACAAACTGAACCAGATCTGAACCAAAAGGAGTAGGGAGGGATGATACCTGATACAGAGAAGCAATATCTCCCAATGGAGGTGTTCACACCCAAGGAAAGATCCAAAATCTGCTCCCACTGAAAATGGCGCAGTGCAGGGTGGAGCAGAATCAACAGTGTTCTTCCAAAAGAACTTGACCCTTCGCAAGAATCAACTGGATGGCTTGTGAATACAACTCTAACCAATATTTTCTCCAAAAGATTGGTATCAAGATCAAATCTTGATTTCTCCCAAGAAGTGGAGATCGAACTGCTGGAGGCGGCGGCTGCAGGAAGGAGGCGACAAAAGAGTATTTGTAGGGAGCATAATTTTCTCTTCTTGTAATCTCAGCTCTGAAGACAAGGATCTCTGGATTGCATTGCATGTCTAAAGGCTGCCGCCCCCTCCTCCTTTTATAATCTCAAAGGGATCAACTCGTAATCCCATTAGGAGTTGCTAACCCAAATCATATTTGGATTAGAAGTACCCTTAAGTGATAGGGATAACACTTATCTTATCTGCAGATTAGATCAGCCATCTCCTAATATGATTAGGAGGCTTCCAGGACTCTCTAAGTGGATAGGGTCTGGGCCCAATCCTATCAGATGATCCATCTCAGAATTCGCCCCTTAAGTGACTAATCGAATTAGCCCAGTTCGAAATGGGCTTAAGGCCCATTTAAGGTTATGTATTCATTTAGCCTTCCAAACTGTTGCCCAGTTGGGCTTCCTTGTATGGCGTGGGACCCTAACATTGATCTACACATCAGCCACATGGGTTCGGCCCAGCCTTTGTTACAAGGTCTGGCCGAATACATTGTTAAGAACAACACACCCCTTGAAACCCATCAGATGGTCTCTATGGGCCCAACACTTACCCTAAGTAGTCCCTGGGCCAAGCCACCTTGTAATACCTAGGGACTGTGGGCAGATGCAAGATTAGCCCATCAGGTATTATCCTCAATTTTCTTACACTCAACCTCTCAGCCCATAATGATCATACACTGCTCGACAAGAGAGGACCTCTCTCTCGGCTGCAAGGAACAGTGTTGCACTCTCTCTTCTATGGATCCCGGGAATTAAAACCTATTTGCAAACATTTTGAAACCATAATATATATACTTTTATATCTCATATATATTTTGCAAAACAAATCTCAACGATTGAAATCGACTGTCGGTAGTCTTGGTTTTCATTAGTGAGAGCATCCCCGATCATTACCTTTGTCCGACAAAGGGGCTGATCCTGTCACTATGATCACCCACTCAGATGAATTCTCAGACTGTCCCAACATACCCAGGTTTTGAACCTGTTAAGGATCTCACTGATTTGGTACATCAAAGACAACCCAGTCCAACACCTAGTGCAGTATCATAATCGAGTCTAGGGGTCGGGTGTAACTTTCCAGTTTTGCCCATCAATCTCCAAGGTCCAGGGCAATATTGGAAATCTGGTCCAGTTCAAAGATTCATTAATCCTACACTGTATGTGCCTATGGTCTCACCCCGGTAGCTGAGACAAGCCACTCCAACCGACTTGGTGGCACCACAGTGTCAGCCTTGTTAGGATAGGTCTCCCCAGACCGACCCACTGGCTGTGAACATTCTAAACTAACACGAGTCTCATTAAGTGTCCAGTTTAAGGGTATTACACAGAAACATACCAAGGGAACATGAATCAAATATGCACTTTTATTCATTTACATTAAACTCATAAAGTACATCATCTTGATTGAAGCTAAGGGCATACAAAACTGTCTAACAACTTCAGCGATAAGGTAAGAGATTTCAGTTCTTGATATCTGTTATGGATTAAATAGGAGGTGTTTTTCAAACCATTTGCTAGTGTTTCAGCCAGTAAGTGCTAGGGTTTATGCTGGTTTCTTTGTGCATGTTGAAGGAAGAGATATGATCATATAGTGGTGAGATTTCAGGTAGTTGTAGGAGCAGGGTTTGTGGTGTAAAGAGCACACATTCCAGCAACAATTAGTGCTGCAATCAGTGTGACGGGTGTGACCTAGTGGTGTGTAGTGTGCAGATTTCAGTGATAATAGAATTCAGCAAGTGTGCAGAATTGGTGATAACATAATGGGAGACAGTAATGATTATAAACCTAGTGTGATGGTGCCTACAGACTACTTGAATGTTCAGATGACCTCCATTAAGTTAAATGGAGAGATTTATGTGCCTTGGGCTAAATCTGTTGAAGTCTTTCTAAAGGCAAAGAAGAAGGTAAAACATATAAGAGAGGAGAAACCCTCCTCTGACTATCACGAGTATGAAGATTGGGAGCAAGAGGACGCTCAGATCATCACATGGTTGTGGAACAGTATGGAACCCAGGATTAGTGTGAACTTCATGTTCCTTGGTACTGCCAAAGACGTGTGGGACCATGCAAAAAAATTGTATTCGGGGCAGGACAATACAACCAGAGTTTATCAGCTTTATCAAGAGTACTTTAATCTGCAACAGGGCAATCAGAGTCTTGAGGAGTACTATGCCAACATGGGGAACATACGTAATGAGTTGAATGTCTATCATCCTCTCACTTCTGATGTCAAGATTCAACAACAACAGAGAGAGCAGCTTGATGTGACTACATTTTTGGTGGGACTAGAGTCTGAATATGAACCAGTACGGGCTTAGATATTAGGGGGATCAGCTCTTCCGTCCCTAGAAGAGGTATTTGCTCGACTTCGGAGGATTTCTATCTGATCTACTGAGAACTCTAATATCTCAGATAGATCTGCCTTTGCTGCATTGAGAGGCCGTGGTGGTAGAGGTGGAGCTTGGGGAGCTCAGTCTGGCCGTGGTGTTGGTAGTGGTTCTGCATATGGCCGAAGTGGCAATGGTGGGTCTACTTATAATCGTGGTGGTGGTCGTACTGGGAGCAGAGATTCAGGGGGAGCCTGTGGTAGAGGACGTAGCTCAGGCCTGAGGAAGTGCACTCATTGTGGTATGGATGGACATACCATCAACTATTGTTATGATTTATATGGTCCTCCCTCAACCTGGCCAATCATGCCGCGATCGATGACTCAAGTTCCAGCTTTAAACAGGAGAATCATTCATCTGACCAGTTGCCTCCTACATCCACAGATGGTCCCATGAAGGAGATAGTGAGTGTTCCCCGTGATGAATATGAGAGGTTTATTCAATCACAGCAGAACACAACGACTTTTGCTCACTCAGGTATGGCTTGTCTGGCATCTACACCCAATCTCTGGATCATTGACTCTGGAGCCTCCGATCACATGACTGGAACTCTAAGTGTGTTTTCCTCCTTATCTCATTGCTCAACATCACAATCTGTCACCCTTGCTAATGGTTCCACATCCTCAATTTGTGGTGTTGGTAATGTTGACCTAGATCCTGTATCCCTCTCATCAGTTCTGTATGTTCCTAAATTGCCTTTTAACCTCATGTCTGTTAGTAAGCTGACAAAATCACTTAACTGCTTCATTACCTTTTATCCTTCTATGTGTGTCTTTCAGGATCTCAAGATGGGGATAAATATTGGTGGAGGGCATGAAGCAGGTGAACTGTATTATCTTGACGGTGGTGGTGGTAGAATTTCAATAGCTCTCCAGTCATCTCTTTCTCCTCTCCAATGGCACTGCCGATTTGGTCATCTGTCGCTCAAAGTTTTGGATTGTGAGTCGTGTCAATTTGGGAAACACCATCATGTTCCCTTTAGTTCTAGGGTTGATAACTGTGTGTCGAGTCCTTTTTCTTTAGTTCATTCAAATGTTTGGGGTCCTTATAAAGTAATGTCATATAATGGACACAGATATTTTGTCATTTTTGTGGATGATTTTTCAAGGATGACGTGGCTCTATTTATCGAAAGAAAAAAGTGAATTGTTTACCATTTTCCAAAAAATTTATACTGAAATTCGTAACCAATTTGGTACCCACATCAAAGTTTTTCGTTCTGATAATGGCCGCGAATATTTATCCTCATCATTTCAGGAATACTTGGACCAACACGACATTATACATCAGACCTCGTATACCTACACCCCACAACAAAACGGGGTGGCTGAGAGAAAGAATCGCCTTTTCCTTGAAACAACAAGATCCCTAATGCATCACTTGCATGTTCCCAAACCTTTTTGGAGTGATGCGGTGCTTACCTCTTGTTTTCTAATTAATCGGATGCCCACGTTCATCCTTGATGGTTAGTCTCCGTTTCAGGTCTTGTTTCCCTCTTTGTCTCCGTTCCCTCTTATGCCGAGAGTTTTTGGGTGTGTCTGTTTTGTCCATAATCTGGGTTCTGGGAATGACAAGTTTGATGCCCGTTCTCTCAAGTGCATCTTCCTTGGCTATTCTCGGACCCCAAAAGGGTATAGGTGTTACCATCCTTGTTCTCGACGCTCCTTTGCGTGTGTTGATGTCAGTTTCTTTGAGTCTACGTTCTTTTTGGGGTCCGGTGATGCTTTTTCCTCCTCATCACCTCCTCCCCTTCCACTTCCCGTTGTCGATCCTCCTCCCTTTGTTCCAGTTGTGACCAAATCCTTGCCTCCGGTGCCACCACCTGTTGAACGCCCACCTATCCGTCATGTGTATACACATCGCTCACATGCACTGGCTACTACTCCTCCGACTACATCTCCGTCGACGGAACCGACACCAGAACCCCACTTGGCATCTGAGATTGATCTACTCATTGCTTTGCGGAAAGGTAAACGTACTTGCACCCTTCATCCCATTTCTAATTATGTTTCTCTTACCTTTCCTCTTCCCATCGCCAGTTTGTTACCTTGTTATTATCAGTTATTGTTCCTAAAGATGTCCAGGAAGCCCTTGCCTCTCCAGGGTGGTGCCGTGCCATGGAAGAAGAACTCTCAACCCTTCATCATAATCATACTTGGGACCTCGCTGCTCTTCCTCCTGGGAAGCAAGCCGTTGGTTGTAAGTGGGTTTATACGGTTAAGTATCTGCCTGATGGTAGTGTTGAACACCTGAAAGCGCAATTAGTTGCAAAAGGGTACTCCCAAACCTATGTCATTGACTACACAAAGACCTTTTCACTGGTTGCTAAGATAGGGTCAGTTCGTGTTGTGATCTCTCTTGCAGCCATGTATGAGTGGCCACTATATCAGCTTGATATCAAGAATGCCTTTTTGCATGGTGACTTACTCGAGGAGGTCTACATGGAGCAACCTCCAGGGTTTGTTGCTCATGGAGATGATGGTAAGGTGTGCAGACTAAGGAAGGCTATATATGGGCTTAAACAGTCTCCTCGAGCATGGTTTGGTAGGTTCAGTGAGGTGGTAAAGAAGTTTGGCATGAAACAATGCAAAGTTGACAATTCTGTATTTATTCATGACTCTCCGGGAGGAAAAATACTGTTGGTGGTGTATGTATATGATAATGTTATTATTGGGAATGATAACATTGGTATTGATAGGCTGAAGACTTATCTACTGGATCACTTTCAGACAAAGGATCTGGGTAAACTGAAATACTTCTTGGGGATAGAGGTAGCGAGATCCAAGTATGGGATTAACCTGTGCCAGAGGAAGTATGTGCTCGGTTTGATATACAAGAGTGGGGAAAAACTTGAAATAGAAGGGTATTCCGATGCTGATTGGGCCGATTCTATGTCTGATAGGCTGTCTACTACAGGCTATTGCACGTTTCTGGGAGGTAACCTGGTGACATGGAAAAGTAAGAAGCAGACGGTTGTGGCAAGAAGCAGTGCAGAGGCAAAATATAGGGCTATGGCGCATACCTCTTGTGAATTAGTGTGGCTGAGGAACCTTCTACAGGAAGTATGGTACAACATTAACACTCCAATGAAGCTCTATTGTGATAATCAGGCTGCAGTTCATATCTCCTCTGATCCAGTGTTTCATGAAAGAACCAAGCACATTGAGGTTGACTGTCACTTTGTGAGGGAGAAGGTGCTGAATGGAGAGCTAGACACTACACATGTTAATACAGGAAATCAGTGGACTGACTTATTTACGAAAGGTTTGAGTCGGGGAAGAGTGGACTACATATGTAATATATACTCACCAGCTTGAGGGGGAGTGTTAGCGTAGGGGTATTTCTGTCTTTATACCTTGATTGATGTTGCTGATCTGTAATGTCGTGTTGAAACATGTGCTCTTAACTTAAGTAAGGGCACATAGGTCTTTTCAGTTATGTTTTAATAATAATATAAATACTTACTTGCCGACTGGGAGAAGTGAGATTGACTCTTTCAGTTCGAACCAGAATTCTCTCCTCTCGTTCTCTCTTTCTCTATCACTTTTTCTTCTTCTACATAACTGAACTCAGTCAGGCCGAACTCTAAGGCAGACCTGAATTCTAACAGTACCCAATGTTTAGCTAAAGGATCTGCCAACCCATTTGCTGATCTTCTATCCCATTGAGCTGTGACTGATATATTTGATGTTAATCATCTGAACCTTCTCAAAGCTCATCTATAGAACCAGGCTGCAGTCTCCGGCTATTTTAACCACCCAATAACCAGTTTAGAGTCACCTTCAATGATTAATTGTTCCATTCCAAGCTCCTTAGCAATCTCTACTCCTTTTAGAACTGCTTGGACTTCTGCATTAACTGAATCTCCCTGACCAATAGGACCAGAATATAAAGCTATGATCCGGTCCTCGGCATTTCTGAATACTCCTCCAATTCCAAACAACCCTGGGTTACCTAGGTTGCTGCCATCAAAAATTTTATTTAATAACACCTTCTCCAGAAAGCTTCCACTACACCAAAGGCTTAATTCTCACAGAAGAACTTTTGGAAATTTGCTCTCAATTCCTCCATATATCATCAAAGAAAAAGGGTTGAAACAGGCCCAGTGACTTTGCCCAACTTATGGCCTTATTTAGGATACTTACGCATATACTAGTCTCATCCCTCTCCTTATCATTGAAGATTCTGGCATTCCTTTCCTCCCAAACAGTCCACACCAAAGCAGCTCTTGCACACCTCCACAAGACTACCTCTTTTCTTTGGCCACCTGATGGTTGAGGGGCCAAAGAAATTGTAGATCTGCCTTGGTTCTGTCCACGTGCACCCAAAAAGATCAAAAAGCTTCTCCTAGAGGCCTACAACAAAAGGGCAAGAGATTAGTAAATGGTAATAACTTTTTTCATTTGCTTTTGCAGAGGGCACACCTGTTTGGGGAGATGCAAAGACCAGGTCTTCTTTTTTGCAAGACATCCAAAGTGTTAATTTTTCCAAGAGACACTTCCCAACATAGGGCTCCCACTTTTGGAGGGATGGGCTTGGACCAAACCTCCTTGCTATAAAATGGTTGAGGAATAGGATTTGAGCATAGGGACAGGAAAAAAGAGGCAAAGGAGAAGGAACCCAGCAGAGGAGGGGTCCAAACAAATTGGTTCAAGAGTTTTAAGGAACAAGACAACCTGGTTAAGTTCAAAATCCCTTAAATCTCTCCTAAAGCCCAAATTCCAGTTTAGACTGGAGGAAACGGAGAAGGATGAAAACCTCTAAATTGGCTCATTTTTAAAACATGAAAGGGAATGCAAGGAAGGAAAAAGGTCCTTATGGGTAGAGTTACCAACCCAAACATCCTCTCAATATAGAACCTTATCTCTAGTGCAAGCATCATGCTTGATCAAGTTCAAGAAAGGAGGAAGATTACCATGAATAGCCTTCCTAGGGGAGTTGAGTGTGATACATTAGCATCCCAACCATTACCGCCACACCATGAACACTTCTTACAACTTTGTGCCAAGAGTCTTTCCCTCTCCAGAGGTCACCTCTGCAGCCATTTACCTAGTAAAGTTGTGTTTTTCCTTAAATTACCTAAACCCAAATTCCCTGCTCCTTACTTTTGCATACTAGTTCCCACCTAACCACATGATCCTTCCTCCCCCCGGCTCCCACAAGAAATCCCTCATAATTTTCTCTGCCTTTAAAATCTCCCTTTGTGGCATTCCAAAGACTGAGAGAAAGTAGACCGGAAGATTTGCTAAAGCAGCCTTTATTAAGGTGATATGACCTCCAAGGGAGATGTAATTTCTCTTCCAAACTGCCAACTTCTTTGTTCACTTTTCTACAATTGGATTCCAAGATCTATCTTCCCTTGGATTATCTCCTAGTGGTATTCCCAAGTAAGTCAAAGGCTAGCTAGAAGTAGGGCAGCCTAAGGATGTTACTACTCGGCTCAACTCCTCCTACTCCAAATTCATCCCCACCACACAACTCTTTTCAAAGTTAATCTTCGACCAACAATTCTTATATGTTGCATTTGCAAAGTAGTAGGCTATTATACTTGAAGATTAGCTTGTGCCAAACTTACAAAAAAAAAAAAAACTTGTGTCAAATAACTGGAGACATTTTACATTCTCCTAGGAGTACCATTAGTTGAAGTCCTGCTGGTGATTGGGAGGCAATGGAGTTACACAAGGGTAGCTGTGTTGTGGTCTGCGTGGGAGGAATAAAATGCAAGAATTTTTCATGAGAAGGAAAGAAGTTCGGAGGCAGTGAAGGAGTATCTGGTGACTAGGGCAGTACATTGATTAGGAAACCTTTGCACATATTTCCTTGATGATATTTGGAGAAGTTGGGGTGAAGTAGCAAGAAGTTCATCAAGAAAGAAGGTGGAGAATATGAGTTACTGACCCCTACTGAAGACTTTATAAAACTGAATTTTGATGGGAGCAGCCAAGGCAATCCCAGTCCTTCAAGGGTAGGACTTAGGAGTTTTCATGGATGTTGATGGTAACATTGCTGCCTTGTTCTCAGGTCTATTGGGCGTGGGGGATTCTGTTAGAGAAGAGTTTCTTGCTGTAATCCAAGGGGTTTAGATAGAAAAAGATTTAAATTTGGAAAAGTTATTCATTGAAAAGGAATCCAAATGGGTGATGGGATGGTTAGAAAAAGCGGAGACAGTTATTTGGGCATACAGGGATTTAATGAAGAAATTTATTTGGATAGCCAGGAAAATGTCCTAAAACTTCAATGGGTACAAAGATCAGCTAATGAGATGGCGGATTTGTTGGCAAACTAGGGGTTGACAGGGATATCTTGTTTTGGGAAAAATTTGTAATGTAATTTTTCTTGTATTGTTTGGGTGAGGGTGCTCCTTGAACCTCTCCTTGGGTTGCTTGTAATGATGATATTTTGAAGCATTCTAGTAAAATTTCATATTTTCATTCACCTATCAAAAAAAAAAAAAAGTCCTGCTGGTGGTTATGTTAAAATTTCTCCCATTTTACTTGATTTCAAGTAATGAACAAAAGCTAAACTGGCTACGGTTTTATATTATTTGAAAGAATTTTTCCCCCTTCTCATTTGTTTTCTTCTTTTTTACTGCACAGCTTGCATTTCTTCTGTTCTTAGAATGCTTACTTAGTGCTTGTGGAGTAGGTGGGCTTGCCGCTTGTACAACAATACCTCTTTCAGTTTGAGCAATTGGTCAAAGAGCATCTGCCTAAGCTAGGAGAGCACTTCAGCCAAGAAATGATAAATCCAACCATGTATGCAAGCCAATGGTTCATAACTGTATTCTCATATTCATTTCCTTTCCATTTGGCTCTTCGAATCTGGGATGTCTTTCTTTATGAGGTAATACTGCATATGGTATGTGTTTTCTTTGTTGTTGCTTTATCTTTTGCAGTGTGGTCAAAGTGCCAATAGAGCATTCTCAAGATAAGAAAATTAAGGAGAGAGAACAGAAAAACAGAGAGAATTGATTGTACAAAAAATTAAGGGCAAAGTTTACTGAGAATAATTAAAGAATAAAATATTTAACAAAAAACAAGATACTAAAGAAGGCTGATAAAGCATCTCAGATGAAGTATGAAACTATTAGTATCTTAGTGTTAAATTCTGGACTCTTTCACTGATTCTCCAATTTTTGAATGGCCAAAATGTTGGCTGTAAGTCATCAACAGAAGCATTTCCTCGTTGTCATCATCTTCCTCAGTTCCTCCACGTATTGTTTTGCTTCTTCTAGATATATTTGAATCTTAGAATTGGTAGAAAAGGTTTTAGCTTTTATTCCAGACCAATTATGCAAAACCAATTCAATGCATGGGAAAAAGAAGAAAGTGTTACACTGTCAGTGTATCAGACAAAGCAGTGCTATATTGGAAAAGTATATAACTCAATGAACAGTGAGTAGGTTAGTGCTTTTAGGTTAAGCTTATTTGCACATAAAGGAGCAGAAAATAATTTCATAAGCTTATATCTGAAAAAAAAAGTATCTTCAAGAAAAAAGGGAAAGTTGTTTACTTCCTAATCCCTTAATGCATATGCACAAATATGATAGATACTTTTTCTGAAAACAATGATTCTTTTCTTAAAGCTCTCCAACTTCTCATCAGTTTACACATAAAAAAATGTATCAGTTGATCCTTGTACACAATACAAATGTACCACTCTACTTTGTTACCATCTTGAAGGAATTATTATATTCTTTTATAGTAATAATCAGCAAATGGGATAAAATTCATAAGTGTAATTTTATTATTTTTATTTTATCTTAATTTGGATCAACCGAAGTATCCTTTCCTCAGAACTTGTTTAATTTTGACACAGGGTGTTAAGATTGTTTTTCAAGTTGGTTTGGCTTTATTGAAATTCTGTCAAGATGACTTGGTGAGTTTCTTGTTTACTTGCATATCATTTAGGGTTGATATCCTAATAGTGCTTATTTGTAACTAAGAAAATTTGGTTGATCAGGTGAAATTACCTTTTGAGAAGCTACTACATGCTTTGCGTAACTTCCCCGAGGATGCAATGAATCCAGATATACTTTTACCAATGGCCTACTCAATCAAGGTTCTCTCTACTTTTTCTTGCGGGTGTGTGTGCACACCACAGATTCATGGATGCACTGTGTGCTGTCATTCTGGTATTAGTATACCTTTTAATAGTGTTTTGAAATTTCACCTGTCTTGTTTGTCCTACTGAGGAGATCTCTGTTCATGCTCTCCTGATAATCATTTGTTTTGGAAGAGGACAGATTATAGCCTTAGAATTTAGATCATGAGGTAAGCTTAATCAATAATCACATCAATTCAGCTTTTGTTGAGCAGGGAAAATCAACCTAAAGGAGTAGCTCTTAGCATCCACATCTATGGTTTCTATAGACTTGGCATCCTTCTGTCTTGAAACTTTTGTTCTGGCAAAATAGTACATGATTTTAGATTAGGGGTGCACTTGGGTCCGGTCAGGTTGGGAATTTGTTAAATTTTCAATGGGCCCGAACCCTAACCCGAGCTTGATGTAGTTGAAATTCTTCAGGTCGGGCAACCTAACTTGCAGCCCTAATCTAGATAGAGGTATTTGAATGAACATCTGCCCTCTCCCCAGTCTATAAATATTAAATTCATGAATTTAGTGCTCCTAAGGAAGAAACTGAAATATTTTTTTTGATGAATAGGAAGAAACTGAAATATTGGTGCATCTGGATAATGCTTTTATTTGTAGTTTTGCGTTTTCTGTCATCATTTGGGCATGGCTTTTATTGGTTACTTTTCTTGATGTGGCTTTTTTGATTAAATCTTTAGGTGTCGGAACGTTTGGAAGAGCTCAAGCAAGAGTACGGAAATAGCATTGGTAAGCCAGTTCAACCCATCGAATCTAGTGGGAAGCAAATTCAAGCTCTTAAGCAGAAGCAAATGTCAGCAAGGCGTTAAAGGTGATTGTCTTAGAGGGAGATAGACGAGACACAATATACGCACTGTTGGCTGTGATTCATTTGTTCTTTTGTCTATCAAATGTATTCTCAGAAAGTGTATATAGACGACTTAAGTTGCTGAAGGTTGAGGACCATAAATTGTTAATATTATATAATCATAAATGATCAATTCATATGAGAAATGTCTTCAAACCATGTTGTGCAAAGATCCAGAAGGGAAAATCCTGTTGACAGCATTTGTGTCTTCGTAAAATTAGCAACGTTTTAAAACTGATGCTGCTAAACCGTTTTTGCCCCCGGTTTGCGGGTCATCGGTTCACCCGTTTGACTTGAATGGGTCAGGCTGCCACATCAACATATGTAATATATATATATATTATTTTATGTTTAATTTTTTATTTGTAAAAATGTTAAAAATTGTGATTCAGTAGTGCCTTGGGAAACATGGATCTCGAAAAATTAATTAAGTCAACACAGTTTTAACTAAAACTCGGGTTTTAGGACAACTGGACCTAAAATCATGGTTCAATGATGGTTCAAATGATTCAACCCTTTGGATCAACGGATTGAAGACACTGAAAATTAGTGTAGAAAGAGTTCGAAAGGAATCTGAGGGCGGTATGGGTGTGTTTACAGATCATGATGGTAATTTTATTGTGGGGAGAGCTAATATTTGGCGATAATAGAAGGCATCTAATTAGCTATAGTATTTCTCCGTTGAAGAAATACATTGATAGCCTACAGCTAATCTATTGAAAGTTATTCTGGAATCGAATTTATTACTGGTGATCCAGGTCATATGCATGATTCCAGCAGCATTTCCATGCTTATCTGGATGGCTTGTTCATATCCTGAACATGGCCTAATCATCGAAAAATCAATTGATTTGATCCAAAAGTACCACCAAGAATGTTGATTTGTTTGGGAAAAAAATTAAGATTGTTCCACCATATATTAGGAAAAAAGTCCTTTAATTAGGATCTATGGATTCAATTTGAGCCGATTCAGGTTGAGCATTTTCCGACATTTGAATGGGATGCTATGTAAATTCTAGTTAGGTACTTTTCTTGCACCCCATCTCTAATCGGACAGGGGTGTATAATGGTATAATCTTTGGTTGTAAAATACTACTTTGTAAATAATGGTTAGGTGCAAATTAGGGGTGTCCACGGTTCGGTTAACCGAATCGTGGACAATTTTTACAAATCAAATCGATTTTACCGGTTTTTCAATTTCTCCAAACCGAACCGAACCGGTACCACTAGTTAATCGCTCTGGTTTCGATTTTTATATTTATAATATATATTATAAATAATAAATGATATATAATATATTATAAATATATATATATATATATATACACATATAATATAGAAAATATGTGACATATATTTAAAACATATATAAGATATACATATAAATATATATATATATATATATATATATATATATATCAAACCGGTCCTTCGGTTTTTGAAAAATACCAACCAAAACCGAATTGATTGATTCAATTAACCATATTTTCCAGTTTTGTTTTTCGGTTTTTCATGGACACCCTTGCAAATAGTTGAGATATGATGGGTCAGGCTTGAGATTCGGTCCATGAATATTTTACATTGCTTTTGAGTTAGGCTCATTCAAATTTTGACAAAACCTAGGCCCTAGTAGGGATGGCAATTTTCCCCATTTCCCCGATCTCCGTGGGGATCCACCCTGAATGGGGCAAGGATGGGGATGATTTTCCCCTCGTGGGGACGGGGATGCAGAAATTTTCATCCCCGTTAGCGGGAATGTGGCGGCGGGGACCCCAATCCCCGCTTCGTAGGATCCTCACTAATATATATGTATATTTATGTATGCATACGTTATATATGTAAACATACATCTATATATTAATATTTTAAAAAATATGGTTGAATATGTTTGAATATTTTCTACTACGATTGTAAATATTATTTATTATTTTTTATTTTTTAAATAAAATAAAAAACAAAAACAAAATGATTAGCATTATAAAGAATCATGGGGATAAGGATCCCCGTGGGAATGGGGATGGGGATGGAGATAACCTTGTCCCCATTAGCGGGGATGGGGACGAGGACGAGGATGGGGAGAGGCTCCCCGTCCCCACCCCGCCTCGTTGCCATTCCTAGGCCCCAGCCTTATCCATGAACAAAGTTTAATTTGAACCAGACATTTTTTGTTAATAACCTGTGAAACCCAGCCCAAATCCAACTTGAAAACAGGTGTAATCGAGGGTTATTCCTGGTCACTATTTGTCATATTCGACTACCACATGTCCAGTCGTATGCGGTGGGGCATTCCCATGCAATGTGCGATTCCCATACAACATTTTAAAAAATGATCCAGAAATGGAACCGTTTTGGCTATTGGTTTTTGGGTCGATGATCCAGTCCGGTTCGAACGGATGGCCTGTTTTAACAAATAAAATAAAAAGATAAAAAATAATTAAAAATAAAAATGGTAAAATATTGTTGAACGGATCGACAGGTCGACAGTTTGACTGCCCAGGTCAATGGGTTGTTGACTTTTTCAACGGTTTTTTTTCTAAATATCGGGTTTGGGGTAAAACAGAACCTACTGCCTAGATGGTTCCCGGGCCGAACGGTCCAACCGTCCGGGTCAACGGTGGTTTAGAAAACCTTGCTTCCATATTCTCACCCCCTCAACCTCAAATCGTGTCTGATCCCGTTCTATTCTCCTTCGCCCGAGCTTGGATCCAACTCTATCTCTGGCATAGGCGATCACTCTGGCCAGTTCACTGTCACTAGGCGACCACCACCGTCTGTCGCCGCACACAACGTGGGATTGCCACATGTCCAGTCGTACTTAGTGGGGCATTCACGCGTCTTGGGCTAATGGTATGGCCGTTAGCCCCAAAATGAGCCCAAACCTCCTTTCTCCCATATTTCCACTCCCTCAACCTCAAATCAACGTTTTAAAAAACAACCCAAAAACGAAATTGTTTTGGCCACCATTTTTCGGGTCGACAGTCTGATTGTCCGGTTCGAATGGACATGCCATTCTGACAAATGAATTAAAAAATTAAAAATAAAAAGCGGTCAAAAACTGTTGAATGGGTCGACGGTTCGACTGCCCGAGTCAACAAAACCGGTTGATCATTCGGCTCGGACGATCAGACCGTTGAGGTTGAGGGGGCAGGAATATGGGAGCAAGGTTTTTGAACTGCCGTTGACTCGAACAGTTGGACCGTTCAACCTGGGAACCGTCTAGGCAACGGGTTTCGTTTTACTCCAAACCTGGTATTTGGCCAAAAACCACGGAATCCATTGACTGTTCGGCCCGGATGGTCAGACCGTTGAGGTTGAGGGGGCAGGAATAAGGGAGCAAGGTTTTCGAACCATTGTTAACTTGGACAATCGGACCGTTTGGAATCGTCTAGGCAACAGGTTTCGTTTTGCTCCAAACCCGATATTTGGCAAAAAATTGTTAAAAAGTCTACAACCCGTTGACCCGGGCAGTTAAACTGTCGACCCATCAACCCATTCAACAATTTTGATCATTTTTTTATTTTTAATTATTTTTAATTTATTTATCAAAATGGGCCATCCATTCGAATCGGACAGTCGTACCATCGACCTGGAAACTGGTGGCCAAAACGGTTTTGTTTTCGGGTCATTTTTTAAAACATTGTATGGGAGAAAGGAAGTTTGGGCTCATTTTGGGGCTAACGAGACGAGCTAATGGTAGAGGTGTCCATGAAAAACCAAAAAACCAAACCGAACCAGAAAAAGCGGTTAACCTAACCGATCGGTTCGGTATTTTTGAAAAATCGAAGGACTAGTTCGGTTTTTGGTTAACCTACAAAAAAATTGACAATTAATCGAACCGATGGTATATATATTTATATGTATATTTTATATATATTTTTAATATATGTCATATTTTTTATATATTATATATAAATATATATTCATTATATATATACATATACTATATTTATAATAATCTATTTATAAATATTATATATATATTATATACTTTTATAATATATTATATATCATTTATTATTTATAATATAATATTATACATATATTTATATATAATATATTATAAATATAAAACCAAAAAACCAAAGAACCGAACTGGCCAAAAACTGAAACCGATGGACCGGTGGTATCGATTCGGTTTTGGTTTGGGGAAATGAAAAAACTGGTGGTACCGATTCAGTTTACAAAAACTGCCCATGGTTTGGTTAACTGAATCGTGAACAGCCCTAGCTAACGGCTGTCCCATTAGCCCCGCACGTGGGAACGCCCCACTGCGTGCGACTGGACATGTGGCAGTCGCACGTTGTGTGGGGCGATAGGCGGTGGGGCGAAGTGCGAACTCTGCGAATCTGTGAATGTATGGGAGCATAAAAAACGAGCAAAAGATGAGAAATTCTAGCACATCTACGTGCCACTATGTTAGGAGTTTGCATCTCCACCCCACCGCCTGTCGCCCAACAAACAGCCCACACAATGTGCGACTGCCTCGTGTCTAGTCGCATGCAGTGGGGCATTCCAGTGTGGGGGGCTAATGGGGCAACCATTAGCTTGTCCTGTTAGCCCCAAAATGAGCCCAAATCTCCATTCTCCCATATTCCCACAACTTGAAATCAACATTAAAAAAAAATCTCGGAAATGGAACCATTTCAGCCACTGTTTTTTGGATCGATGGTCCGATTGTCATGTTCAAATGGATGGCCCATTCTAACAAATAAAAATAAAAAATAAAAAATGGTCAAAACCGTTAAACGGGTTGACGGTTCAACTGCCTGGGTCAACGGAACTAGTTGCTTGGACAGTTCCCAGGCTGAACAGTCCAATCGTCTAGGTCAACGGCGGTTTGAAAACCTTGCCTCAAATTGTCTGACCCCGTTCTACTCCCCTTTGCTCGAGCTCAGATCCAACTCCATTTTCGGCAACGATGATTGCTTCGACCAATTCATCGTTACTAGGTACGCTCCAACCTTCGTATTTTATTTTGATATTTGTTTTTTTCATTTCAAAATAGAGAAACCCTCGTTCAATATTTTGTTTTTCATTTCAAACCATAGAAACTTTTTCCCCTCTTCTAACTCCCTCTTTGACACTAACAATCGCCCCAACTGGTTCACCGTTACCAAGTACTCTCCAACCCTCGTATTTTGTTTTGATATTTGATTTCTTAATTTCAAATCAAGGGGCACCTTATTTCTCTGATTTGGAGAGTACTTGGTGTAAGGGCCGGAAAATCCGGCTTACTTGCCACTTGGGCTAGAAATGGAGTCGCCACCCATCAAGTAGATGAAAAGGAGGTGATGGGACCTCTCGGAATGATTTTCAGAAAATGTTTTTGTTTAGATAGTGACTCTAATGCTCGAGGCACCGATTAACCAGTTTGGGTAAGACTCGGATAGGAGAGGGAAGAGGTTAGACACCCTCTCCCGGGTCCAATAAGTGGGGCTCACATGGTGTCTTAAGAGAGCATAATCGCAAATACATAATTAATAAGCAGTAGTGATGATAAAGAAAATAACAAACTAAAAATAAACCAACAAAGAAGAAGAAGAAAGGGTAAATTAGAGAGACCCCCCTGTATTATGGGGTTTAGCATTCTGTCTAAAATCCGTTGTTGCAATTTTGTTTAATCCCCATACTACCCTTAAAATAACATTTCGGACACTTTTAACCCTCTTTTGAGTTATATGTTTTCTCACCTCTTGCAATCAGTATAAAGGATTTCTCCTCTGTGACCAAGCTCGCAAGGGATTTCTTCTCACGAGTTTCAGCCGCATCTTCCTCACCAGTTTCAGTCGCAAGTTCCTACTTCGGTGAGTGATCAATATCAGGGGTTATCCCTTGGTTTCTTTTTCCACTTCGGTTGTATTAGGATTATCACATCTGCACGAGTTTCGTCCGAGTTGCAGTCCGAAGGCATGCCTTTTAAAAGCCTAATGCTGGATTCAGAACATTGCAGAACTGGATTTATAACGTTTCAGTCCAAGGCATGCCTTTCAAAACTGCTCAGCTGGGTTCATCACAGTTTCGTCTGTTGTTCAAATATCATGATTTTGTGTTGTTAAAATAATTGTACAGTGGAGATCATAATTTCTCTTTTCACCTAAACAGCTAACTTTTACATCAAGAGAGATAGAAGTGTCCAAGTTTCTAGACAAACAGTTAAAAAATTCTAATAAGGATTTAGGAAATTCCCCTGTTTCACTTACTTGAATGGATGCATATTAAAGGGATATTGAAATAAAAGAATAGATGAAGATGAGAGTTAAATTCTGAACATCATGACACAATCAAACAGCCCTTAATTGAGTATCACCTCCAGAAAGTACAAGGTAATCATTGGATGTTGTAACCCAGCTTTGGTCTTTCTTGTAGTCAACGAGTTTAGGATGAATTCAGTTGACTAAACCAGATCTGTAAAACAGAGTTGATCACATCAAAAGAACAGTTGTAGATAAGGCCCATCTTCTTTTCTTTTTTACTTTTGAAGGTAAGGTAAAAGTACTGGAATTACTCAAAAAACTGTACAAGCAGCCC
Source organism: Nelumbo lutea (assembly GCF_056320005.1). Taxonomy (NCBI): domain Eukaryota; kingdom Viridiplantae; phylum Streptophyta; class Magnoliopsida; order Proteales; family Nelumbonaceae; genus Nelumbo; species Nelumbo lutea. The sequence continues at coordinate 20,492,254 of NC_142686.1, read as the reverse complement.
AATACCAGGAGAATATGTAAAACCAAGCAAGGTGAAGTGCCAAAAGTTCAAAAAATAGTCGAAAGACAGTACATCATTTCTGTGCATTCCTGTGATTAAAGGCATAAAACATGTATTTGTAAGCCATGAAGACAGCAGCTCAATGCAAGAATTAATCACTGCTTCAACAGGACTCTTCTTTTGTTCAAAAAAGTGAGTGTTTCTTTCCAAGCAAGCCACCAACAAAACTGTACAAGCAGCCCAATACCAGGAGATAACCTTGTCCCCATTAGCGGGGATGGGGACGAGGACGAGGATGGGGAGAGGCTCCCCGTCCCCACCCCGCCTCGTTGCCATTCCTAGGCCCCAGCCTTATCCATGAACAAAGTTTAATTTGAACCAGACATTTTTTGTTAATAACCTGTGAAACCCAGCCCAAATCCAACTTGAAAACAGGTGTAATCGAGGGTTATTCCTGGTCACTATTTGTCATATTCGACTACCACATGTCCAGTCGTATGCGGTGGGGCATTCCCATGCAATGTGCGATTCCCATACAACATTTTAAAAAATGATCCAGAAATGGAACCGTTTTGGCTATTGGTTTTTGGGTCGATGATCCAGTCCGGTTCGAACGGATGGCCTGTTTTAACAAATAAAATAAAAAGATAAAAAATAATTAAAAATAAAAATGGTAAAATATTGTTGAACGGATCGACAGGTCGACAGTTTGACTGCCCAGGTCAATGGGTTGTTGACTTTTTCAACGGTTTTTTTTCTAAATATCGGGTTTGGGGTAAAACAGAACCTACTGCCTAGATGGTTCCCGGGCCGAACGGTCCAACCGTCCGGGTCAACGGTGGTTTAGAAAACCTTGCTTCCATATTCTCACCCCCTCAACCTCAAATCGTGTCTGATCCCGTTCTATTCTCCTTCGCCCGAGCTTGGATCCAACTCTATCTCTGGCATAGGCGATCACTCTGGCCAGTTCACTGTCACTAGGCGACCACCACCGTCTGTCGCCGCACACAACGTGGGATTGCCACATGTCCAGTCGTACTTAGTGGGGCATTCACGCGTCTTGGGCTAATGGTATGGCCGTTAGCCCCAAAATGAGCCCAAACCTCCTTTCTCCCATATTTCCACTCCCTCAACCTCAAATCAACGTTTTAAAAAACAACCCAAAAACGAAATTGTTTTGGCCACCATTTTTCGGGTCGACAGTCTGATTGTCCGGTTCGAATGGACATGCCATTCTGACAAATGAATTAAAAAATTAAAAATAAAAAGCGGTCAAAAACTGTTGAATGGGTCGACGGTTCGACTGCCCGAGTCAACAAAACCGGTTGATCATTCGGCTCGGACGATCAGACCGTTGAGGTTGAGGGGGCAGGAATATGGGAGCAAGGTTTTTGAACTGCCGTTGACTCGAACAGTTGGACCGTTCAACCTGGGAACCGTCTAGGCAACGGGTTTCGTTTTACTCCAAACCTGGTATTTGGCCAAAAACCACGGAATCCATTGACTGTTCGGCCCGGATGGTCAGACCGTTGAGGTTGAGGGGGCAGGAATAAGGGAGCAAGGTTTTCGAACCATTGTTAACTTGGACAATCGGACCGTTTGGAATCGTCTAGGCAACAGGTTTCGTTTTGCTCCAAACCCGATATTTGGCAAAAAATTGTTAAAAAGTCTACAACCCGTTGACCCGGGCAGTTAAACTGTCGACCCATCAACCCATTCAACAATTTTGATCATTTTTTTATTTTTAATTATTTTTAATTTATTTATCAAAATGGGCCATCCATTCGAATCGGACAGTCGTACCATCGACCTGGAAACTGGTGGCCAAAACGGTTTTGTTTTCGGGTCATTTTTTAAAACATTGTATGGGAGAAAGGAAGTTTGGGCTCATTTTGGGGCTAACGAGACGAGCTAATGGTAGAGGTGTCCATGAAAAACCAAAAAACCAAACCGAACCAGAAAAAGCGGTTAACCTAACCGATCGGTTCGGTATTTTTGAAAAATCGAAGGACTAGTTCGGTTTTTGGTTAACCTACAAAAAAATTGACAATTAATCGAACCGATGGTATATATATTTATATGTATATTTTATATATATTTTTAATATATGTCATATTTTTTATATATTATATATAAATATATATTCATTATATATATACATATACTATATTTATAATAATCTATTTATAAATATTATATATATATTATATACTTTTATAATATATTATATATCATTTATTATTTATAATATAATATTATACATATATTTATATATAATATATTATAAATATAAAACCAAAAAACCAAAGAACCGAACTGGCCAAAAACTGAAACCGATGGACCGGTGGTATCGATTCGGTTTTGGTTTGGGGAAATGAAAAAACTGGTGGTACCGATTCAGTTTACAAAAACTGCCCATGGTTTGGTTAACTGAATCGTGAACAGCCCTAGCTAACGGCTGTCCCATTAGCCCCGCACGTGGGAACGCCCCACTGCGTGCGACTGGACATGTGGCAGTCGCACGTTGTGTGGGGCGATAGGCGGTGGGGCGAAGTGCGAACTCTGCGAATCTGTGAATGTATGGGAGCATAAAAAACGAGCAAAAGATGAGAAATTCTAGCACATCTACGTGCCACTATGTTAGGAGTTTGCATCTCCACCCCACCGCCTGTCGCCCAACAAACAGCCCACACAATGTGCGACTGCCTCGTGTCTAGTCGCATGCAGTGGGGCATTCCAGTGTGGGGGGCTAATGGGGCAACCATTAGCTTGTCCTGTTAGCCCCAAAATGAGCCCAAATCTCCATTCTCCCATATTCCCACAACTTGAAATCAACATTAAAAAAAAATCTCGGAAATGGAACCATTTCAGCCACTGTTTTTTGGATCGATGGTCCGATTGTCATGTTCAAATGGATGGCCCATTCTAACAAATAAAAATAAAAAATAAAAAATGGTCAAAACCGTTAAACGGGTTGACGGTTCAACTGCCTGGGTCAACGGAACTAGTTGCTTGGACAGTTCCCAGGCTGAACAGTCCAATCGTCTAGGTCAACGGCGGTTTGAAAACCTTGCCTCAAATTGTCTGACCCCGTTCTACTCCCCTTTGCTCGAGCTCAGATCCAACTCCATTTTCGGCAACGATGATTGCTTCGACCAATTCATCGTTACTAGGTACGCTCCAACCTTCGTATTTTATTTTGATATTTGTTTTTTTCATTTCAAAATAGAGAAACCCTCGTTCAATATTTTGTTTTTCATTTCAAACCATAGAAACTTTTTCCCCTCTTCTAACTCCCTCTTTGACACTAACAATCGCCCCAACTGGTTCACCGTTACCAAGTACTCTCCAACCCTCGTATTTTGTTTTGATATTTGATTTCTTAATTTCAAATCAAGGGGCACCTTATTTCTCTGATTTGGAGAGTACTTGGTGTAAGGGCCGGAAAATCCGGCTTACTTGCCACTTGGGCTAGAAATGGAGTCGCCACCCATCAAGTAGATGAAAAGGAGGTGATGGGACCTCTCGGAATGATTTTCAGAAAATGTTTTTGTTTAGATAGTGACTCTAATGCTCGAGGCACCGATTAACCAGTTTGGGTAAGACTCGGATAGGAGAGGGAAGAGGTTAGACACCCTCTCCCGGGTCCAATAAGTGGGGCTCACATGGTGTCTTAAGAGAGCATAATCGCAAATACATAATTAATAAGCAGTAGTGATGATAAAGAAAATAACAAACTAAAAATAAACCAACAAAGAAGAAGAAGAAAGGGTAAATTAGAGAGACCCCCCTGTATTATGGGGTTTAGCATTCTGTCTAAAATCCGTTGTTGCAATTTTGTTTAATCCCCATACTACCCTTAAAATAACATTTCGGACACTTTTAACCCTCTTTTGAGTTATATGTTTTCTCACCTCTTGCAATCAGTATAAAGGATTTCTCCTCTGTGACCAAGCTCGCAAGGGATTTCTTCTCACGAGTTTCAGCCGCATCTTCCTCACCAGTTTCAGTCGCAAGTTCCTACTTCGGTGAGTGATCAATATCAGGGGTTATCCCTTGGTTTCTTTTTCCACTTCGGTTGTATTAGGATTATCACATCTGCACGAGTTTCGTCCGAGTTGCAGTCCGAAGGCATGCCTTTTAAAAGCCTAATGCTGGATTCAGAACATTGCAGAACTGGATTTATAACGTTTCAGTCCAAGGCATGCCTTTCAAAACTGCTCAGCTGGGTTCATCACAGTTTCGTCTGTTGTTCAAATATCATGATTTTGTGTTGTTAAAATAATTGTACAGTGGAGATCATAATTTCTCTTTTCACCTAAACAGCTAACTTTTACATCAAGAGAGATAGAAGTGTCCAAGTTTCTAGACAAACAGTTAAAAAATTCTAATAAGGATTTAGGAAATTCCCCTGTTTCACTTACTTGAATGGATGCATATTAAAGGGATATTGAAATAAAAGAATAGATGAAGATGAGAGTTAAATTCTGAACATCATGACACAATCAAACAGCCCTTAATTGAGTATCACCTCCAGAAAGTACAAGGTAATCATTGGATGTTGTAACCCAGCTTTGGTCTTTCTTGTAGTCAACGAGTTTAGGATGAATTCAGTTGACTAAACCAGATCTGTAAAACAGAGTTGATCACATCAAAAGAACAGTTGTAGATAAGGCCCATCTTCTTTTCTTTTTTACTTTTGAAGGTAAGGTAAAAGTACTGGAATTACTCAAAAAACTGTACAAGCAGCCCAATACCAGGAGAATATGTAAAACCAAGCAAGGTGAAGTGCCAAAAGTTCAAAAAATAGTCGAAAGACAGTACATCATTTCTGTGCATTCCTGTGATTAAAGGCATAAAACATGTATTTGTAAGCCATGAAGACAGCAGCTCAATGCAAGAATTAATCACTGCTTCAACAGGACTCTTCTTTTGTTCAAAAAAGTGAGTGTTTCTTTCCAAGCAAGCCACCAACAAAACAGTGCAAGAAATATAAGCCCACAGAACCTGCTTTTTTTCTTAGACCCTTTTAACTGCCAGTACCTCAACATCAGATCCACTGAATTTGAAGCAGACCAATGGCTCTTCACTGAGAAAAAGATGCCAGATTCTTCTTGTGTAATTGCAATGAAGGAAAATGTGGTTACAGTTCTCTTCAGCCTGTTCACAAAGTGGGCAGTTGATATTGTTGAGGCCATACCTCTCATGTTGAGGTTATCCACCAGCAGACATATACCCATGGCTGCTGTCCAAACCAAAAACTTAACCCTGGAACGTGAAGCAGCCCCCCGCCCCCTCCAAAGTGGATTTAAAAAAGAAAGTCAGTCCAGCTTCTACTGGTGAGATGTTTAAAGAGAGACTGAACATTGGACGATCTTCTTCTCCGACAACGGCGACATCGAAAAGAGGCTTTCTTCTCCGGCAATGGCAATAAAATATCTTCTTCTCCGGCAACAGCGACAAGATCCTTTCTCGCGACGACGACAATTGCTTTCCTCTACATTCGGTATGGCAATAGTGCGATCTCCGACGAAGGACACTGGGATGGATTCAACGAATGGTTTTCGGGTAGGTTTCAGAGAGGTTCAGGCTGAGTTTTTACGCGAGCGTTTTTTTCAGCGGGATGGACTTTGTTACAAACCCCATAGTACAGGGGGTGTTTATAATTTACCAAAGAAGAAATATTTAATATATATATATATATTTTTAATTTTTCCTTTTTTTTTTAACCAAACCAGATCCGCATTTCCAACAAGTGGAAAGAATGTTCCCTTCCATAAGGGTGACAAAGATTGCTCCCTTACCCCTTTTCTACCAGAACCCCCACCTTCGGACTTAGTTGAATGGTGTGAAGAGAGAGGGAGTTCAAATCTCTCAAACCGTTGGATCTCATGAAAGCCGATTCAGCAACATCTCCAATACAACTCTTGAAATCAGAGTAAATTCCATGCCATATCAAATTTAAGTAAGCAAACCTAACGAATAACAGATCGATAGAATTATTGATTGAAATGGAATGATACATCATGATTTGAAACTTCACAGACTTCTTATTCTGAACAGAGTTTAAGCCTTGAACAGAAGAATAAAAAGAAAACTAACGCACCATGGGCAAGCAAAACCGTTATCCGGAGAGAAAACAAAAACAGATAAAAAGAAGTTGCAGAGAACTGATTGATTCTTTCTCAAAAACATCTAACAAAGATATTAATTCATAATCACAAAAGATAAACACACAAAAGACTTTTAATACACACAAAAGATATTAATTTAGAATCACTGTAGACTCTCTCAACACTCCTAAACATGGAAGAAAATCTCTCACAGTTCCAAGGTATAAAACTTTCAAGGAATTCACAACCCATCACCTATCTATTGTTTGCAAATAACTTATTTTATTTTATTTTATTCTACAAAGCAGATCCTGATTCATTCAACCATATAAAATCCACCCTCCAGTTCTTTGAGCAGATTTCAGGACAGCATATTAACATTGCAAAATATGGTGTGATGTTTAGCAAAAACATGCATAGAACCCACCAAAAGCTGTAGAGCCGTATAGTCAAAATGAAAATCATAAATTACAGCTCAAAGTATTTGGGAACTTGGCTAGTAGATGGGGGAAAAGGTGTAAACCACAACAAACATCAACTGTTAGACAGCTTCACCCAAAGAATAGAGCAATGACAAGCAAAAATCTTATCCCAACCAGGCCGTACAACACTCATAAAGGCAATTACCTAGAGTATACTAGTGTACACCATGCAAACAAATATCCTCTCCCCAGCCTTATGTAGAACTTTGGATAGAATGCAAAAAAATTCTGGTAGGCTAGTAGTACAACTACAACAAGAAACTGTAATTTGAAATCGACAACAATCTGCTCTCCAAAATCACTAGGAGGCTTGGGAATAAGAAAATTCTCTTTGATGAACAAAGCCTTAATGCTAAAGTCAATTTGGAGAATCCTAAACTCCAGGAACAGTTTTTGGTCCCAGCAACTGGAAGCAAAATACCTCAAAGATAAATGTTTCTTTGAGTTAAAGGCAAAAGCCTCAGACTTCGCTTGGTGGAAATGAATTATCAAATTAAAAAATGAACTAAAAAATCACTTTTTCTAGAAGATTGGAGATGGCAGATTTATCTCAACTTTTATGGACCCATGGGTGCCTCAACTTGACAGCAACGTTCCAGCCAAAAGAATTGAGAGCCCTGAACTCCTCCACATGAAAGTTGGTGAGCTAATCACAGATCAACAGACTTGGAATGCTGACCTCCTCAACAACCAGTTTGAAGAAAGAAGTACTGAAGCTATTCTAAGTATCCCTCTGATGAACATGTAACAGCTTGATAGACTTCTTTGAAAGAATACAAGCAATGGAGAATTTACAGTAAACTTAGCTCATCACTCACTCTTAGAAACTCCACTCCAAACACAAATAAGCCCTCTAAGATGGCCCAAAATCAGGAAAAGCCCATGCTCCCACAAATGTCAAATCTTCATGTGGAAGGTTCTCCATAGAGCTGTTCGCACCAAGACAAAAATATGGAGCTATAGGAGAAGAGAAGAAACTGGGTGCACTTTCTGTAAATTTTCTCCAGAAACCCAAGAGCACCTTTTCTTGCAATGCCCTCTCTCTAGGGAAATCTGGATGCGGGCTCAAGTTGGTTTGGTACCAGAAATATTTTTGAATTCTGGCCAAGTGGACCTAATCCAGTGGTGGTGGAAACACAATTCCTATTTGAAAAATAAAGTGATAAAGTATAACTATATTGCAAAGATATATTCTATCTTCAGAAGCATATGGGATGCAAGAAATGAACAATTATTTAACAAAGTGAACCCAGATCCCATTCAAATATTGAGAAAGGTTGAAAGTTACTACAATTACAAAGAATCGGGACTTAAACTCCTCAATCCATCAGATCCTCAATCGGAAAAGGATTTACAAGTTTTATCCTCATAATTTTCGATCATTCTTGTTGATGGCTCATGGAACCCATTCACACAAACTACTATTGGTTTGTATATATTCACTCACAGGTCTCATCTTATTGTTGCAGAAGGAGAACCATGTTTGGCAAGATCCCTAGTAACAGTTGAGCTCTAGGCAATGATTATAGGACTAAGAAGGTTTTTTTTTGTATGGGTGTAAAGACATGTTTTTTGTTTTCAGACGCTAAAGCAGTGTTAACGAAGCTCAAAGGGACAAACAACCAAATACAGTGAAACCAACAAGCTCTCTATGACCATATTTTGAAACTTCTATCTTTTTTTGAAAATATTAAAATCATGTAGGTAAGCAGGGATGTTATTTTGGGAAAGGGCAAAGAGAGCTGGGCATAACTCTTTTGTAAATAGCTGTGCCAGCTCGGTAAACCTCACCAATCTTTTTGAGAAACCATGTAAAGGGATCCAAATGTTCCCTTAACTTGCTGTTTAATGATTTCTGGTTTATCCTTGCCAAAAAAGAAAGTAATCCCTTGCTCGATAGGAGCAATCCATTTGGCATTTCGGAAATTTCCACTTTTCAGTATACGACCATAATTATAAATAAAGAGGTTGGTTCGTCGATTAAACAAGAGTTTCTTTGGTTTTTCCTTCCTTTCGCGCTAGAGAAAAGGCAATTAAAAGGAAATTAGATTAGGTTGTTTCTAGAGTTTGTTTTAAAGATTTGTGAATAGTTTCGATAACGATTTGCTCTTTGTAAGTATGCACTTTTTTCATAGTTTATGTTCTATTAAATTTGATTTGTTCTTCCTTTAACTTTTTTATTCATTCATGGTTTCTGACTAGCTCAATACTTCAGTACTGTTTGAAAGGAAGGTATGGGGTTTTCAAGTAGTCATTGTTTCGATATATACATTAACATTTGTTAGTACTGTTTAGATTTTTGTTCTGAGATTAGATGAAGCCTATTTCATTTTTCCTTGTTCGTTGTTATTGGGATTTAGTTTCACGTGCTGGTTGATGCAGCTTAGGTTGTGAAGCACTCTGAGAACTGCTGAATTATCCTGCAGATATGGTTAGCACAAGAGAACCACACGAACAAAGATAATAAATGAAGGAAGCAGAGAAGAAGAAGGGAATGAGAGAATGTATGTGTAGATTTTCTGTATTTATTCGACTCAGTACAAGGGCTTTATAACAGCTCGTCCAACCGCCAGCTCATGCCAACTAATACAATGAACATAATTGTCTAGCATCCCAACAGAATTTCCCGCCACTTTCTATGCTACATCAAATCCCCCCTCAAGAACCTTTGTCCTCAAAGGTTAAGCCCAGGATACTTCTTGCAGAGAGCATAATAGAACTCCTAGGTGGCAGCTTCTGAAGGGTAATTCTACCATTTGACCAGGACTTTTGTAGCAACCACATTCCCTCGCTTGACCATCTGACGATCAAGAATAGCTTCAGGGACTTTTGGGGCATCGGAAGGAACCATGAGAGGAGGCAAATCAGAAGCATCAAATTCGAATAACTCTTCTTCAACTGGGATACATGAAACACATTATGAATCTGAGCTCCAGTAGGCAACTCGAGCTTGTAGGCAACAACATCTATCTTGTCAAGGATTTTATAGGGGCCATAATACTTGGGACTGAGTTTATGATTCGAGCGATCTACAACGGTGCTTCGACGATATGGTTGCAACTTAAGGAATACCATATCCCCAATATTGAAGCACCTTTCACTCCGGCGTTGGTTTGCCAACTGCACCATTCTATTTTGAGTTCTCTGCAGATGAAATTTAAGAGATTTCATCATGTTCTCTCGCTGGTGGAGACTGCGATCAACCTCAACATTTTTAGACTCCCTTGGCAAATAAGGTAGATGAAGAGGAGGGGGTTGCCCGTATAAAATCTCATATGGAGTTGTACTAGCAGAGGTATGGAAGGTGGTATTATACCACCACTCAGCAAGAGGAAGCCATTTACTCCATGAAGCAGGTTGATCATGACACATACAACGAAGATATGTTTCGAGACAGCGATTGACAACTTCCGTTTGGCCATCTGTTTGAGGATGATATGTAGAGGAATGGAGTAATTCAACACCTTGCAGTTTAAACAACTCACTCCAAAATTCAGAGAGGAACACAGGATCCCTATCAGAGACAATGGTATCCGAAAATCCATGGAGCTTAAAGACCTCATTAAGATAAAGTTGAGCCACTTGCAGGGCTGTATATGGATGCCGTAAAGCCATAAAGTGGGCAACTTTGCTTAAGCAATCAATTACAACAAAAATAACATCCTTCCCAAAAGAAGTAGACAACCCCTCAATAAAGTCCATTGATATTGTAGACCAAACTTTATCAGGGATAGGTAAAGGCTGCAGTAGACCAGGATAAGCTGAGGAATCATATTTGCAAGTTTGACATGTACTACAGGACTAGATGTATTGGTGAACATCCTTAGACATTCCCCTCGAATAAAACAGTGAATTAATCCTTTGCAAAGTTGCTACATGATCAGAATGACCTCCAAATGGTGAATCATGCATCCAGTTAAGAATAGACTGCTTAAGAGCAACAGAAGAACCCACAACCAATTTTCCTTTTCTGCGCAACTGACCATTACTCCAAGTATAATGAGGATGATCTATTGGATTTTGTTGAAGCTCAAGGATTAGTTTCTGTAAAGCTGAGTCAATATTCCAAGCATGTTGCAACTGTTGATACAAATCTGCATTTAATGGACTCAAAGCCAATAACAGAAGTTTTGAAGATTGCAGCCTTGAAAGAGCATCCGCTGCCTTATTTTCTTGCCCCTTTTTGTACTAAATTTCAAAGTCATAGCCCATCAGTTTTGCCATTATCTCCTACTGTGCTAGAGTAGAAATCTTCTGCTCCAACAAATATTTGATGCTCTTTTGATCTGTCCTTATAATAAAATGTCTATTCAGTAAGTATAACTCCACTTTTGGATTGCAAACAAGACAACTAGCAACTCTCTTTCATAAACTGATTTTGCTTGATGCAAAGGACTGAGGGTGCGGCTTATATAAGAAATAAGATGATTATCCCGCATAAGAACTGCACCAATAACCACACCTGAAGCATCAGTCTCAATGACAAAAGTCTTGGAAAAATCAGGAAGAGCTAGAACTGGGGTAGAGCAGAGAGCTTCCTTCAATTGATCAAAAGCCAATTGAGCCTATTCATTCCATGACAATTGATCTTTCTTGAGAAGATCAGTGAGAGGTTTAGCAATATGACCATAATGTTGCACAGACCTCCTATAATATCCTGACAATCCCAAGAATCCCCTCATCTGTTTCAAGTTAGTAGGTGGAGGCCATTTCTTGACTGCTGAAATTTTAAAAGGGTCAGTAGCAACCCCCTGGGAAGAAATAAAGTACCCCAAGTACTCAACTCTAGAAAGCAGCAAATGAACATTTGCTTCTCTTAACATACAAAGAATGTAGTTGCAATAACTCAAAAATAGCTTCCAAATGATGTAGATGAGTCACCAGAATATCATCAAAAAAGACTTGGACAAATTTTCTAAGATGTTGCTTAAAGACATGATTCATCAAATTCTGAAATGAAGATGGAGCATTTGTGAGGCCAAAAATTCGTAGTGCCCTTCATGTGTCTTAAAAGCTATGTTAACTACATCCTCCTTATGCATTTGAAGTTGGTGGTAACCAGATCTTAAATCCAGTTTAGTAAACACACTAGCATCTGGTAGATTAATTCCTTGTAATCTATACAAAGGCGCCATGAACCATCTTTTTTTCCCACTAGGACAACAGGGGAAGCATAAGGACTTACACTAGGTTGTATAATACCTTTCTCCAACATTTCATTCATCAACTTTTTAATAATGTTTTTATGTAAAGAAGGGTACCTGTATGGCCTCTTATTGACAAGGTGAGCCCCAGGTTCAATTGGAATCTTGTGATCAAAGCCTTCTCTATAAGGAGGCAAGTCCACAGCTTCTTCAAATACAACAGAGTACTTGTCCAAGAGTTTGTAGAAGACTGCTTCAGGGATGGCTGCATTATCCAGAGTAACAGAGGAAAGAGAAGCAGTAGCATCAACATCCTCTTCAACACTGCAGAGTTGCAATAAGGTTAATTGTCCTCATTGCAGCAGTGATTTAGATATTCTTTTGCCATCAACTGCTATTAGTTTATTAGTGGTAGCTCCTCTGACAACATGCTTCTTCCCCTCAACCTTAAGTTCCATTCTCAACTGTTGGAAATCCCCAAACAGAGAAAAGATAAGCAGTAGCATCAACATCCCCTTCAACACTGCAGAGTTGCAACAAGGCTAATTGTCCTCCTTGTAGCAGTGATTTAGATATTCTTTTGCCATCAGCTGCTCTTAGTTTATTAGTGCAGCTCATCTGACAACATGCTTCTTCCCCTCAACCTTAAGTTCCATTCTCAATTGTTGGAAATCCAAAACTATAGGCCCTAAAGTGGATAGCCACTGAATTCCCATATCCACATCACAGAATCCTAAAGGTATGACCATGCAATTTGCTACAAAAGTGGTGCCTTGTATCTGCCAACTAAATCCTTTACAGACTGCTGCTACATACACTTTATTACCATCAGCAACTGATACAACCATTGGCTTAGTACTCACCACTTTACACCCCAACTTCTTCACAACTTGTTCATCAACAAAGTTGTGTGTACTACCACTATCAATCAAGATTTGTAAAGGTCTTTTATTGTGATACCTAGTCACCCTCATAGTCTAAAAATGTGAGTTTTCTTTAATCGCATTCACTGATATGCAATGCTCAACAGGGGGTTCTTCTTCCTTACATTGTGCCATGTCCCTCCTCATCATCATTTAGTTCCACACCATATAGTTGGGCTCTCTTGTGTTTCAATTGGTGTCCTGGTGTAAAGGGTTCATCACAGAACATACACAACCCTTTAGCTCTTCTATCAACCATTTCCGTAGTTGAATACACCGTAGGTGGCTTCCAAGATAGGTGTTCCCTGAATCTTGAGAGGAACAGGTGGTGATGGCTTAATAGTACCTTGGTTAGACGTCTGATTATATTACTCACAGCCTTCGTATACACATTCTTGATTTGAGAATACTTCGACTGCTTGTATTTTTGTGCAGATTCAAATAAGTTTGCTAAGTTGGTAGCATGCTGAATAGTCGTGGGATGAAACATTCTCACATGCATCTGTGTTTCATATTCTAACTCGGTAATGAAGCAACTGACTTTATATTCTTTAGTCAATTCCACCTTGGTCAATATGTCTTCAAACTGCTCCATATATTCAACAACAAATCCTGATTGTTTGAGCGACATTAATTCTGACATAGGATCATCAAAGGCAGGGCCAAACCTACTCAAATGGCCTTAGCATAATCCTCCCAATTCATGGGGTCATTAGCGAGTCTAGACTTCATCAAAGCGTGATGCAATTGCAACGCTTTACCTTCCAAATGAATCGCTGCCAATTTGGCTTTAGCAGTAGACAAAGTGTTATCCAAAGAGAAGAATTGGTCACATTTATAAAGCCAATCCTTCACATTGTCTCCATTGAATTTCGGGAGATCTACCTTTGTAAGCCTCGTGGAGAAGGAGGAATCAGAGAAGGAATTACCATCTCCACCACTTCTTGGGTGTCCTCTCCCTGACGTCACCCCGGTCTGCTCATACCTTGCTTGCTGATTAACCAATGCCATTATCATATCCTTTAGCCCAGTGATGGATTGATCCAGTCGAGCATTAGTTTCATTCAACTTCCTTGTTAAAGATTCCTCCACTTCTCGAATGGAGGTTTGTTGCTGTGTCGCATTTACCATTATCCAGAATCAAAACAGGCCCTGATACCAATGATGCAACTTAGGTTGTGAAGCACTCCGAGAACTACTGAATTATCTTGCATGTATGGTTAGCACAAAAAAACCACACGAACAGAGAAAAGAAATGAAGGAAGTAGAGAAGAAGAAGGGAATGAGAGAATGTATGTGTATATTTTCTGTATTGATTCGACTCGGTACAAGGGCTTTATAACAGCTCGTCCAACCGCCAGCTCATGCCAACTAATACAACAAACATAACTGTCTAGCATCCCAACAGAATTTCCTGCCACTTTCCATGCTACATCATTGGTTTTGTCGAAATTATTGTTAACCATTATAAGGCCTTCTGTTCTCTCTATGTTTGAATTTTGCATTTTTTTTTCTGTTATTTTCGAGATTTTCTTTCTTAGTTTAATATTATATTTCTGGTTTAATGTTGTTTTTTTTCCAAATCGTCTTTGGGTTCTTTCTTCCTGCCTAGGCTCCTGTAGTGTTGACTTGTTTATTGACTCTGTTCTACCCTTTTTCTTTTGGTTCTTCCTGCCGGTTCTGCTTTCCATTGAACCATGAAGTATAATTCCATGTCCCCATTTTTCTTCCCCTCTTTTTGTGTCCTACAGAGACAATGTGATAAAACTTGTTGGTCTTGATAGATTGGACTTAAATTATTGTTATGCATATGGAAACAATGCATGGCTCTATAGATTTGTTACTAATTAATCTGAATAATTGTTCAAATACTCCTTCCATACTATTTCTTGAATAGTTTTTATTGGTGGCATTGGTTAGTCTATGTTATTATGTGGACTTCTTCCTAAAATCCCTTTTTATGAATCTATGTTCCATTTTCTTCGAGAATATATTTTTTAGAAGCGTGTATATTGTAGACTTGTAGCATAAGAACATTCATTCAGAATTAATAAATTTATGTTTGTTCTTTTCACATCTTATTTTATTTTCTTTGTTTTAATTCTTTCATATTTGATCTTTGCGCTTGATTGGGGAAAAATATTAATTCTGGCTACTTTTTACCATTGGCATAACTTACTGCTAAAATTGCGCTAATATGTTTCAGATTTGCAGCATTTGCTTGCAGGATATTCTTCTCATAATTGTTACCAATGTGTAATTTACTCGTAGTCAAAGTTGGTAATACATATATTACATGCAGGATACTTCTCACATGCACATTACATATATTACTTGGTAGCTTTTGTTGTTAGTATAGGTTTACTGCAGTACTTGTTCATTTTTATTGGTTACTGATCAGGATAAATATAGTCAATGCTTTTATTAAATATAGTCCTGTGGGACTTATATTGTTTATTTCTTGAAGTTTATCTTATGTTCCTTAAGGTGGTCCGGTCTTTCTCTTTCTATCTGTTACTTCATTTTCCGGTTGGTTCTCATGTTATACATTTGGTGGTTCATTCTCATTTATCTTCTGTCTCCTCTTCAGGCAAGACTGAATGATCTAATGGAGGCTAAGGGTGGCAAAAAGTCTAGTAGTAAAACCAAATTCTATGAAGCTCCTCTAGGTTACAGCATTGAAGACGTCCGTCCTCACGGTGGAATTAAGAAATTCAGATCTGCAGCCTACTCCAACGTAAGTTCCAGTTTGTTCTGCGTGTATATCTTGAAGGCTATTAAAATGCACGTTATCTGCTCCTGAAAATTCAAGGCTATTTATTTTCCTTCTAGGGATTCATGGTGTTAACTAGCTAGCATTTTATATCATCATTTCATTACTAACTTAATCTATCATTTTGTGTTCCATTGTGCAGTGCGTGCGGAAGCCATCCTGACGTTCTTTTAAAGTGTGATATATCTACCTGACGTAGTTCACAGTAGTTACCGCTTTAGTTTGATAGTTTTTATCATATTGTTCTTCTTCCCAGTCTCCTCTTTTTGGCAACCTTATTTCTTCCCTCTAAGCAGAGATGGCATTGCCCATCTCTCCATTTGGATTCAAAGGCTATGAGAAGAGGCTTGAAATATCATTCTTCGAGCCAAGCATCTTTGCAGATCCAGGAGGAGAGGTCCTACGATCTCTTTCCAAAGCTCAATTGGATGAAATACTAAAACCAGCTGAGTGCACCATAGTTGCGCCACAGTCAAATGCAAATGTTGACTCTTATGTCCTCTCAGAATCTAGCCTTTTTGTGTACCCTTACAAGATCATCATCAAGACCTGTGGCACTACAAAGCTGCTTCTCTCAATCCCAGCCATCCTCAAGTTGGCCAACAGCTTATCCCTCACTGTAAGAGCTGTGAAGTACACTCGTGAGACCTTCACAGTTCCTGGGGCTCAGCCCTTTCCTCATCGCAACATCTCCGAGGAAATAGTTGTCCTTGACAAGTACTTTGGCAATCTTGGTTCTGGCAGCAAAGCGTATGTGGTGGGGAATCTGATCAAATCACAGAAGTGGCATGTTTACTCTGCAAGTGCGGAGGTGGTTAACCACTACGAACCAATTTATACCCTGGAAATGTGCATGACTGGTTTGGACAAGAAGTTGGCATCCATCTTCTACAAGACCGAAGCAAGTTCAGCTGCGAAGATGACTGACATGTCTGGTATAAGGAAGATACTTCCGGATTCTGAGATATGTGACTTTGAGTTTGAGCCATGCGGTTACTCCATGAATGCCATCGAAGGAGCTTCGGTTTCCACCATTCATGTCACACCAGAAGATGGTTTCAGTTACGCAAGCTTTGAAGCTGTAGGTTATGATTTGAAGGCTGTGAATCTGTCACAGTTGGTTGGGAGGGTGTTGGCATGTTTCCATCTGAGGGAATTCTCTACAGCCATGCATTTTGATGCTGTGATCAAGGAAGTCGGGTGGGAGTTCCCACTTGACGTACTGGGATATAGACATGGAGAAAAGACCTACCAGTCGCTTGCAATAGGTGGTGCCGTTGTATATCAAAGTTTCACTTGGGCTGGCAACTGCTGGTCTCCCAAGTCAAGTCTGAAATCCTGCGGGAAAGAGGAGGAAGATAAAATAAAACAGAATTGTTTACACTTAACAGTTTAGGGTCTGGCTGCGTTTTGGTCTTCGTTTAGTTTTGAGCTGGGTAATTGTTTAGTCTAGTTGTGTATTTTGATTATGATCATACTTTTATACGAGGCATTGGACCTACTTGTTCTGTTATAATTCGTATTTGGCGTGTGGAGTAAAACCTATCGTTATGGATTATGGTTTTTATATTTGGATATTTATGTGTTTATTGGTTCATTAATGGGTATATGCATGAGGCACTTTGAGTTGTTAGTAATGTGTGGTTCTTTATTTGTGGACAGCTAGCCTGTTTTCTGCCGGCTCTTCAGCTCATTCTCACTTTTGCTTTTAAGATACGATTGCTAAGATTTCCGTGAATTACTGCTTCTGTTCTGAAAAAGATTTGTATGATAGGGAAATTGATTCCAACTGGAATACACAGGTCTTTGAAAGCAGGTAGCAAAAATATCAAATTTCTTTTATCAAAGACCCACCACCACCAGACCTATATGATTCTCTGCTGAAAAGAGCACGGTTGTTGTGGTCCTATGCATCTCCGTTTCCCCTTTGTGTTTTTTTGTTTTGGTAGAATAGTCCTATCCATCTCTGAAGTTGGTAAAAAAGGGCTGATTTGAAATCTGAACACATCTATCAATAATGATATGCCACGTCATCCTGACATGGCATAGCATATTGACTCACTTATGTGGTGATGGCATGTCTTTTTGATTTTTTTTTCTTCTCGTTGAAGGCTTGAACGAAGATGGACGGAAAGGGAAGTGGAAAATTGCACAAAAACCTCAATTTATGCTTTTCTATGGATGTTCATTCTGATTTTATTGGTCATTTAGGGACGGTCTCCTGACTCTCCCATATGCCCCAGAATCTCAATGGATGATGCCAGATATCCATGTTCTTTTGTTTCTCCTCTAACCTCTAACCATGATTGAAAATTTCGCCCCATGTCTCTATCCGGTTTTATTCTCCCTTCAACCCTACCATGGCCCATCAATGTTCATCGTTTGCACTCTTTCTCATTGTCCAGTTGGTATTTTATCCAATTTTTGCTCCTTCTCTACTATCTGTCTTGTCACATGGAGGATTGCGAAGATTGGTATAACAAGACTGGTGTCCTTAACCGGTCTCTCCGAAAGCCTCAGTTTGGAAGGAGTACAAATACAAATATATAGTGTAAAATTTTGTATTTTATATTATTTTATATGTATTTATATTATATATATATATATATTTATATTTGTATTATACATATTTATATTTGTATTGTAAATATTTTTACTCCTTCCAAAATGGGTAAAAACAGAGGAGCCGTTACAACTGTAACGTAAATCTATCCTGTAATAAAATGCAAGAAAGCGTTTTATACTCAACTCTAGCTTCCATCCATCCATGTTCTATCCAACTAAAAAAGACAGACAAAAACAGCTAAAGAAAACAGAGAACTGTGACGATGACGACATATCAAGTCCAGCGTCAACATTCTCTGATTCTCCGGTGAGTAAAGTTAAACTCATGAAGTGGACGTAACTTAACAGGGCATGGTCCCATGTCCCATCCAACATCTGTTTGGCTCCATTTGGAATTTCCATGGAAGAGAAGTAGAAAACTAGACCATTATTTTGTAATCTTGCAGTGCGTTTTGTCTTTTGTACTTGTTTAGTAGCTTTCGTCACTCTTGTGTTAAAGTTGATGCCGATAATTTCATCCGCCTAACCGCCATATGGTGAGCTTACGGCATTTAGGCTATGTTTGAGAGTGTTTATGTTATAAATAAGTGCTTAAAAATAAGTGGTTATTTCTATAAGCATTTATTTGCATTTGACACTTAATTTTTTTAAGTGTTTATTTTAAAAAATAAGCACTTATTTTATATTGGGTATTTGGTAGTTTTTTCTCTTCAATAAGTACTTAAATAAGCAATTGGGACTCTTTTGTCCATTTTCTTTCAAATTTTCAAAACACCCAATCCAAAGTGAATGAATAAAAGTACTTTTACAGAAGTGCTTTCATAGAGTATTTTGATAAAATTACTTCCGTAAAAATATTTCTATAAAAGTGTTTTTTTGTAGAAGTGCTTTTATAAAAGTACTTCCTTAAAAGTGCTTTTATAAAGTGTTTTTACAAAGTATTTATGTAAAAGTACTTTTTATAAAAGTGCTTTTGTAAATGCTTTCATAAAAGTACTTTTGTAAAAGTGCCTTTGTAAAAGTATTTACGTATTTATAAAAGTTTTTTCGTAAAAGTACTTTCAGAAAAGTATTTTTATAAAAATGCTTTCGTAAAAGTGCTTTCATGTAAAAGTAATTTGGTAAAAGTGCTTTCATGTAAAAGTAATTTGGTAAAGGTGCTTTCATGTAAAAGTAATTTTGTAAAAGTGCTTTCGTAAAAGTACTTCCATAAAAATACTTTTATAAAAGTGCTTTCATAAAAGCGATTTTATATAAAAGTATTTTTATACAAGTGCTTTTGTAAAAGTATTTTCGTAAAAATACTTTATAAAAGTGCCTTTGTAAAATTGCTTTTGTAAAAGGGTATAATTGGTATTCTAAAAATTTACCATGGACAATTTTGGGAGTAAAAAATTGAATAAGCGCTTGTTGTATGAGCACTTGAAAAAAGCTGGAAATTTGGGCTTAAAATATAAGCCTTATTTTGGGCTGATTTCCCAAACGCCAATAAGTGCTTAATGGTGTGGTCCCTGCCCAAATAAGCGCTTATTTTTAAGCACTCCCAAACATGGACTTAGTAGGTTTCAAAATTCAACCACCAATTCAAAGCCGGTGTTTAGTACCAATGTCATTCCTTTTTATTTTTTTGAAAAATTGGTACCACATCAACATCATGTATGAAATCCTCTTTCTTTTTTTCTAGGACTTATCTGATGTTTGGTTATACATTTTTCCAAAAAATGTTTTTTAGACCATTTTTGGAGATTGGGAAAGGTGTAGTATGAGAAAATATTATTTTTTGGTATTTTCTTCTTGTAGCTAGGGGTGAACAAAAAAAAAAAGTCGAAAAACTAAACCAATTGAAAAAACCGACCAAATATGAATTGAAAAATAAGTTAACCAAACTGGTCGGTTTCAGTTCGATGTTTTAAAAAAACCGACAATTTTGGCTCTGTTTAAGTTAACCATTTAAAAAAATCGGTGGTTAACTGAACCGACCGATATATATATTCATATACATATTATATATATTATATTATATTATATATTATCTTTTTCATTTTTTTTGAAAATCTAATTTAGGCTTTCATCCTTTTGAAGGCAGACTAGTGACTGGCGAACATGCTAACTCAGGCTTTTTCAGTCTTTCTCTTCAAAAGGCTAGCAAACTGGCGAATAAGTGAACTCAGGCAAACTCACTTGCCAGACCGACAATTTCTCCCTTCATCCCTAATAAGCCTCTTACCTCCGTCGTGCCTTTCCAGTTTCTAGTTTCCCCTTTCTTTCCTCTTTGAGACTCTAAGTTTTCTTTGTTACTCTCAGTCTTAGTTCTCTTCTTTCCCAATGGACCGACAGCCTCCGACGCTTCGCCCTCCTATCCAATCATCGATAGCCTCCAACGATCAAGTCACCATCACCAACGTAGGACCAGGCGACCATGTGTCTCACTCTCTGTTCTCTCTCTCTCTCTCTCAGATTCTTCTTCTTCTTCTTCCCCAACGTCTTCCTTTTCTCTCTTAGTCTCAGCCACTCATCTCTCTCATTCTCTTATCTAATCTCAGTCTTAGTTCTATTCACTCTTCTTCACTCTCAATCTGCAAAAGGAAGGTCTTTTCCTTTTTTTTTTTTTTAATTTCAGTGCATAAAATACCAAAAAATTGAACCGCAGTTAACCAATTGACTGGTTGCATCGGTTCGGCTAGATTTAAAATCGAACATGTCGGTTTGGTCTAGAAAATTACCCCACGGTTTGGTTAACCGAACCATGAACACTCCTACTTGTAAATATGTACTTCATTTGTACATGACAATATCTCCAAGACAAAATTATTAATATTCATAAATAGTTTTTGAATAAATATAAATGGGCACTTATTTTGAATAGTTATAAGTGAAGAATTTATTAACTATTATCACTGGACAGCTTTTGGAGTGAGAATAAAAAATATGTATTCCTTTTTTATGTCTGTTGTATGTTGCTTAAAGAAGGAGTAAAAATGTCTAATGAAAATTCAGAAAATGGATTTATTCAGTCTTTTATTAGTAGTATAGATATAAATAAATTATTATATAATAATTTTTTCCTTCTTTTCATGTCATTGTTCCCCTTTTCTCCTTTCCTATTTTGTTCATCACCATAATCTTCTTTTGCTATTGTCATAAGTGGCTCCATTTCTCTTCTTCCCTTACTTTTTTCCCTTCACCTTTGTTGATTGAAGAAATACAATAGGCCACGCATGGTGGAATATTGGCAAGCACGAAGGCATTCCCTCATGAAGAAAGAGATTGGATTTAGTTCGATCAATCAATTAAATCGAGCAAAATGCATTCAAAACCCGTTTAAATAGACAAGCTAAGGTTCAAAATATCGATATACTCGATATGCTGGTAAGGGCGTATCGGGTGAATTGATACTATTTTTTATTTTATTTTTTCTGAAACTAATTCAGAGAGGCTGATTTAGAACTCCTTCACCCCCTGAACTGATCAGACCCCCGACACACCCACTATAGAAGTATAGAAGTATACTGAAGGAGTCCCGAAATAATAGATATCGGCCGATGCGAGTCAACAAGTGTGAATACTTTAAACTTTAAGAAGTCTAACTACTTACAGGTGTTTGTGGAAGATTATCCTGACAGGTTATCGGCTTTGGTCCAAGCTGACTTACCATAAATCTTTCGTCCTTGTTATTGGCCCTTTGGTGTCTTTATTTCTGTAGTTTCCTGGGTTTGTTACTAGTTTCTTTTCGTGGCTATGACCTCTTTTATTGTAAAATTTTCTGATTCAAAAAAAAGAAAAAGATTCTTGATTGGGTTGAGTTGGCATGGTTTCAGGTTGAGCCAAACAACTGCCAAACTCGATCCGTTGACATCCCCATTGATTTAGGGATGTGAAATAGAACTGGTTAATCGGGTAACCCACCCCATCCCGTCAACTTGTTCTGAGTCTAGTATATTTGTCAAGTGATTTTTATCTATTTTTATTAATTTTACTTTAATTAAATATTTGTATATGTATACTAGGGATATTTGCATTGGTTTTGGTTAACTGGTCAAAATTAATTTAATTATATAATGTCAATTTATATTTTTATCCTTGTATAACAAATACCTTTACACTATCCAACCCATTCACATTGTAGATCCTACATCCCACATTCATCATTTGGTTTATAAGGATTGTTAGGCATGCATACCAAAATACTGGAGCTAATCAATTAATAATCAGATCCAATTAGCACCTAGAATTAGCACCTAGAATCTGATTGATATTTCTTTGGTATTGGGTCCTGTTGTTTATGTGGCATCGTTTTGATTTTTCATTGATAGGTAGAGAAAACTAAATACTAACAAAAGGAAACAAGATGTTTAATACAAGAGGGAGGGCTGTCCCAAGTAACAATACCTCTGTAAATTTCACAAATGAGAATGGTTCAAGAAGGGATACTGACATTCCTATTACAGGTATCCCAGGATAGAGAAGGGAAAACGGAAAAATCTCCCCCAACAATTTATGCTATTGAGAGAGTTTTTGAGAATGCTACATTACTATGAGAGTGTAAATTACAAAAAATTCTGCTATCATCAGACGTCTTTTTGTTATTTGGCTACATCTTTTACATAGACATCATAAATTCACAATATTATGTGAGAAGCTCTCAATTTCCTCTACTCGCATGGCATTCCCGTTTTCGCCTTGAACTAGGTATTTTGGGACATATTAGGTGAACAAGAGTATTTACTGAAAGCAAAAACACTACAATCATTCTGAAAACATATGCATCCAACTGCACCTTGGGAGCATCTCCCATGAATTTAACAAACATATATGGGAGATATTCCCAATGTACAGATGCCATGCTCTCAAAATTTTCATTTTCAGGATATTTGGGCTCCATGTTATCATCACCTATCCATTACTTTTTAATTTTCTCTTTTAGCTAAAAAAATGATCTACTATGGCAAACCAGTCAGTCGAACCAGTGTTTTCAGGATATTTGGGCTTCATTTGTAGGATATTCCTAGTGTTTTTAACCAGATGTTGACCCAGTCGGTCGAATCGTTTGAATTGTCACCCAGCCAAGATTTTAGGTCTGGTTCAGTCAAGACCTGTCAGATAGTAAAAAACTGTTTGATCCGGCTGATTCAACCGTTGACTGGTTCAATCCGGTCACCGGGTTTTGGGTTGCACACAATGTATACAAATTTTTGAAAGCCACAACATTGTACTCCGATGTTCGATTGTGGTGATTTTTTTTTTTTTTAATTTGGGTAACTTTTCGAGATCTATGCATCCCAAGGGAGTTGTAGGCATAGAGGTGTAAAATGGGTCATGCCTTGGGCTAGACCAGGACAAAGCTATTTATTTAAAACAATTGAAAAAAACTTAAAATTTTTTATTTTATATGAATTTTGATGTATACAATTGCTTATATATACAACAATTAAATAAATTAGTATAATAAAATTGAGAGCAATTATTTATTTTATTAATATATTATTATATAATTATAATTTATATAAATATATTATATATTATATTTAAATATATATAAAACATATATAAATAATATATATGGGCCATGTTGGGGGCCCGCTCAGTCATATAGTGCCGGCTTGGCCCACGGACCTAAAACCCCAGGCCTAGCACGGCCCATACAATTGTGCTTGGCTGGTCCAAAGTCGAGCTGGGTCGTGTCGGGCTGTGGGCGGCATAACCTGATTTACACCTCTACATAGGCACCTTGCCCCGTTATTTTCACAAAAAACCCCTTTTGGCCTTAAATTGTAAATTTTAATATTTTTTATAAATAAAAAAATTAAGAGCTGAGTTACAAATATAAATTAAATAGAAAAAATACATATAACCTATCTAAAACATATTTATACATTTTTTATTGATAAAATATATATTTGTACATGTATATGCATATATACATACATATATATGATGACATGGCATGGTATGAACTGTTCGACCAAGTCGGTCGAACCGGTGACCCATAACATAGAGGCAAAAATGGTTTAGTCTCGGGGTCGGTTTTTAAAATATTAATGTAAACAATCTCAGCATGGGGAAACTTGGGCTGGGTTAGGTCATCCCTAGGAATGGCAACGGGGCGGGGTAGGGGTGGGGAAATCCCCATCCCCATCCCCGTCCTCGCTAACGGGGACAAGGTTATCCACATCCCCATTCCCCATGATTTTTTATAATGTTAACCATTTTATTTTATTTAAAAATAAAAATAAAATAATTAAAAATTACAAAGATTCAAATATTCAACCATATTTTTAAAAATATTAATATATAGATATATGTATACACGTATACATATATAACGTATGCATACATATATATTAGTGGGGATCCCACAGGGTGGGGAGTGCTCTCTCTGTCCCTACTAACAGGGATAGAAATTTCTCCATCCCCATCCCCATCCCCATCCCCATAGGGAGAAAATCATACCTGCCTCATTCAGGGAGAATCCTTGATCAAGAAAATGAGAAAAATTGTCATTCCTAATCATCCCCAACCTAAACTGAATTGTTGAACTCCCAAACCAAATCCTAAGCCAGACGGATGACTTTTGATCAGGTTTAGGTTGACCTGACTTCATTTTATTTTATTTTAAAATCTCCTTATTCCTTAGACTTAAGATTGATGGATTAAGGCCACACCAGCATTATAATAATTATGATGATTTGAAGTATTATAATTTATAATCTCATCATGCTAGAAAATTTTTGATTTTAAAATTACAATTGTTGATCCATATGTGGATACGTATATTCATGCATGCATACATGCACAAATATGCACATGTGCATATATTCATATATTAATATGATATTTACTCATACGTAATGATACAAAGACATAATGGGATGGAGTTGGATTAGGTTGCCCAAGACATCAATCCTAACCCAACCTCAAATCAAATTGGATTCATATTTTTCAATCATAATCTTAAAAGTAACACAAACTTCAACCAAACCCAATCCCCATCTTAAATCCAATGGAGGGTATGTAGAATCAATAAGTCATAATTTTAGGGAAAACTACTAATACATTTAAGAAGAGGTTTAGAAATATAAATATGGATCATATACAAAGTTTTGCATTGGTATTTGCATTCTTGGCAAATGGAACATAGGCTGCGTTTGGAAAAGATGTAAATAAGTGTGAATGTAAATATGTAGTGTGTAAAACGGTTGATATGAATTGTAAAATTAGGTTAATTTTGCATAATAAATTTATCTTCTTACCAAACAACCTTTTAGCTGTAATTGATGCAAACATGAATTCCAATAAAACAAATGCTTTTTTTTATCAAAAGCCTACTTGAATTCAAATTTACTTCTTTTTTATTGATGTACTTTTACATCTTATTATCAATATAAATATGCATTGATCTATCATTTGTCAATACATAAATATAGCATTGCCAAATACAAATAAAAATAAACCAGAATGCAAATTTACCCTAAACCAGAATTTACACTCTATTTGCATTATTTACAAATGCATTTGAGTGTTACCATTAATGTGGGGAGGTTATCTCGTGGGAGCAGTAGCACTCGTGTATTTCTCAACTATTATTACTTTTCCATGTTAATCACTTAAGCCAAGTTAGGAAATGATTTGTAGACTTATATAAGAAACATGATTCACTTTTCATTCATTGTTTCACGTGGCTAACCAAAACCCATGTAAAAAAAGGTATTTTTTTCCCTATGAAATGGATAGAAAGTTTACTAAAGTTATTGGAAGTCTATGATAGGGTAAGGACATGAAGGCTGATTCTTTGACCAATTAAACCGCCAACCTGAATGCTTATAAGTTATTCCAATATCATGTACTTTTCGCATTATACCTGAAGTTTAATTTTTTCTGTTAAGGTTTCTCTAGTAATAAAGAAATTACGTTTTTACCTTTCATCAACTTGTGGCTGTAGTTTAGTGGTAAGAATTCTACGTTGTGGCCGTAGAGACCTGGGCTCGAATCCCAGCAGCCACAATTGTCCTCTATTTCGGTTTTTCAGTTTTCTAAGATTTTAAACCAAACGGCGTGGAGTCCGAATCTGCTCTCAGTGCGCGCTTCTCACCGACCTCATATTATGTTTTGGCCGTACATCGGGAACATCTCCTCTCCTTAAATTTATTCTAGGCAGAATGACTAATCAGCCCATATCAGAATTTTATTCATGGGATTTACTAAAGTAACCATATGATCGACGATGGATGTGCGTGAAGCGCCTGTGAGAAGAAGATCCGATCTTGTTCAGTTCTCACTCTCTGGTCGGTGTGAGGCGCCCCTGTGTGAGGAGCAGGTCTGGTCTCGTCTCACACCTACTTCTTAGTTCTTACACACACTAGATAGACGATAGAGATCACTTAGCTCTTTCGATCAAACAAACAAAGCACATCGTTACATCAGAATCGTGCATATCGAATTTTCCATATTCCTTGTTTATCAGTTAAAACCCTCGAAGAAGTATAAGAAGTATAGAAACCCTTTCCTCGATTCCATTGAACCCTTCCTCTGCTACAAGCGTCAAGCCTACAATCTCTTACTTCGGAGTTCGGAGGCTTCTCAGCTGAGCTCAGAGCGACAGAGAGATGGGGAGCGATAGTGAGACAGAGAAATCACAAAAGGAGAGGAAGAAGTTGCTGGCACTCGCTCCCATAGCGAAACCGCTTGCAGGGAAGAAGCTGTGCAAGAGAACTCTCAAGCTGGTCAGAAGAGGCATGGACTGCTTACTTCAATGCTTTGTGTCTCTGGTTTTCCTTTAATGCCTTTTCTTTTCTTTCGGTTGGTGGCGGAAACTCTGCGTTGGGTTCATTGTTTATGCATTTTTGTAATCGATCACTGGAGTTATTCTTTCGCACTTCCCTGTAATTAAATTAAATCGTTGGTTTTATTTAATTTTCTGCATCACGAGGAAAAAGAAGTTACTTTCTTCACCTTAGTCATGTCTTTCCTCTATTATATCTTGTTATTTAACTATCTCTTTTGTCTAATGAAAATATGGGGCTTAAAAAACATACTCGTCTTTGATGGTATAGACGTATAGTGCTGGATTTATTCTTTTCTGTTCTTTTTTTTTTGACATGTAAGCTTCTGTTTTCTTGGGTTATTTTCTTTGTTTATACACTTCCAATTTGATGTAACCCTGATACCAGGTTTTGGTTTCCCGGAATTATTCTTAATCTGCTAACTGAGAGTTCCACTTTCCTTGGTTATTTGTTGTGAGTTGTAACTGTTCTGGTTTTTTTTCCCTCCATTTTCAGCTTCTGAATCTAAATGCGTGAAGAGAGGAGTTAAGGAGGTGGTTAAGAGTATTCGGCGCGGTAACAAAGGGTATGCCTTATTATATTGCCGGAATAATTTCTTTCCGAATTTTGTTTTCTGACAGTGAAGTGCCTTCTTTGTTTCAATGGTTAATGCAAAAATTGCTAAACATATTAATACTATGTATAAGTGACAATCAAGATGGTTCTCAACCAACGCGCGCTGAACCGCAATCACCATGTATTGTAGAGTCTTTTCATTTTGTTACTAATGGACCGTATGGAATGCCGCTAGATATCCAATTTTTGATATTCCCTGCATACCCAAATTTTGTTTTTACCTTATTTCTTTGTTTGATTGGTAATTTACTGGATGTTTTGTTGTCAATCCTAATTGAATTTTGAAAATTTAAAACAAAACAATGTGATCCACAGTTCATACATGCTAATCTATATGAAATACGTAAGTCTGTGGATGTCCCTATTGTTCATGGCAACATGACCCCTTGCATTGTTGGGAATATGATTGAACCTTGTATTAGTTATAGGGCCTAAACAAAAGAACCATCTTGTGGAGACCCATGTCTATCACTTCTTCTCAAATAGCTTGGCTTTTGGGTCAAAGCAAGGCATGGGTGCCACACCAAGAGCTTTATGTTGAAGCCACCCTTTGAGCATGGCCACCAGAAGAAGGATAAGTGGATGAACTGAATGACTTATTGCTTTGTCTTCTAGGGAAAAAATAGTTAAATAATAAATATTTGTGGTTATAATAATCAACCCAATTTCAGTTCCAGCCATTAAGGACAGGGGTTCATAACCTACTTAATAACTTGTCCACTGAAGATAAAGGAATAAGTAATTGGTTATCTTTCCTGAGAAATTTGTTCTGCTTTCCATGTCCAGGTTCCTGATTCTCAGGTTCTGCATGGTTATCTTGGAAAGATATTGAAGCCAGTAATATTTCATAGAGTCACAATTTATAAAATTAATGTAGCATAGATGAGGTTATTGGTGAAATGCTGTGAAATATTAGAAGCTAGGAGCAAACAACATGAGAATTTTAATCAGATCTTTTTCCTAATCAATATAGGCAGTATATAGTTATGTAAATATTAGTAGGTACTTATGAATGTATATTGTATAGAGAGGAGACCGATTCATTTTATTCATAAAAAAAGGGGAGAACAACTCATTTTGAATTTTTCCACCAA
This sequence comes from Nelumbo lutea, assembly GCF_056320005.1. Classification (NCBI taxonomy): domain Eukaryota; kingdom Viridiplantae; phylum Streptophyta; class Magnoliopsida; order Proteales; family Nelumbonaceae; genus Nelumbo; species Nelumbo lutea. The sequence goes on along the minus strand of NC_142686.1, from coordinate 20,463,765 downwards.
AACTTAGAATTTGCATTATAAAAAATAAATTTTCCACCAAAACTTAGAATTTTTCCACCAAAACTTAGAATTTCCTGCCTGCCTGGCCCACTTCTGAAAACTCAGGCTTGCAAAGCCTGACCTGGCACATGCGCGCACGCACACAGATGGGCAAGCCTGGATGCCTGGCTTGGCCCACATGTAGCCAGGCCCAGGCATGTATTTTCAGGTTAGGGTTGTGAGTGGGTCAGTGGGACCAGGCCCAGGCAGCTCAAAATGCTGTTGTAACTTTATAAAAACCTGGCTCAAGCCTGGCTTGGCCCATGATCATTCCTACTTGTATTGCATGAAAGCTAGATAAACAAACACGTAAAACAAACTCAAATAAATAGTAATTTTGTTATATAATTTTGTTTTTATTCTGGTTCTGGGCCTTCTGGCAACTTAAAGTTCCAAAGCTTTCTAGTGGTGCCTCCTCCCAGCTTAGCCACATGGTAAGGCGACATGCTGGATTTAGACTGTTTATCTGATAAGTGATTTTCTGAAAGTGGAGTTTGCTTTCAGTGTCTGTCTATATTTATGATCTACTGGACTTCTACCACATATAACAGTAAAATTTTGTTACACATTCTCATAAAAGGTGAGAAAGAACCTTTGTCATATCATGTGGCTTAGGGCATCTAACAGCAAAATGGTTAAATACTTTACTCTTTCACAAAAAAGGTAGATCGGCAAATAAATTTAGCCTTTATGGATTGCTATTCTGCCTCCAAATGCAAGGCAACTGGTATAGAAGCTCCTTCCAACAGGCCAGAGAATTTTCCCATTGTATGTAATATAATTGAATAGTTCAATTATATCTTAATTATTTGCTTAGCTAGATATGAAAAACTGTATACAATATTGTCTTAAGATCCTTACAACTTGCGGTGCTTAATTGTTTGTAGTTCAATTTTATTTCTTTTCAAGAGATTTGATGTTCTTTATATAGATGGAATTTTTAAAATCAGTTTTTTCCATGATATTTCATTGTGAAATTGAAAAAAAAAAGCTAACTCTTTTTTTAATACAATTTACATGCTGATCTATATTGTCTTATTAGAAATAATACAATGAATTTAAAATGCCATTCAGTAGTGAAATATAACTTAATGCTCGGTAGCACATATAATCGCATTTTAAATTCTTACATCGTTAGTTGTTTTCTATCTTTGGTGTAGCTGCAAATCTGTAATCATTATTCAAATTGGCTTTGGTTTTTGCATTAGTGATCCTTTTCCACTTTGCATTTTGCAATACATGTACTGGTATTTAAGTTTTAACAGCTTTTATATGCATTTGTGTATCGCAGGAGCAATTCCATGTTTATTGCTTGCAACCCTTTATTGTCAGTATAATATTACTACACTATCATGTTGGAACATTTTCACCTAGAGTTTTTAAGATTAACATGTTAATGGTGTGTTCTAGCACCTCTCTTACCTGCCAAACAGCCTAACAAATTAACAATTAATATTTTTATGGTGGGTTGTCTTATACTTCTAAGTTTCCAATTAGCATTTTGTCTTGTCCAGCATATCTTTTAGAAATAATTGAAATTTCTAGACATCCCTGAGTTTATGGAATATGGATATCAATTATTTGAAAATAGTACTTGATCTGAAAGACTTACTGATAAGAAATGAATATACTTCACCAATGAAAGAAAAAGAAATATGATGACTTCTGATCAACAGAAACATGATGCTCTCTCCTTGTTCTGGTTCAATTCCTTGCTTGCTGCTGACCCAGTTATCAAAATGGTTCCTTGGCACCCCTTCAAATGGGAGGTGCGGGATCAAGCCTGTGGAATTGCGGGCTCTCTGTGGTATGGCCAGTGGGCCTCACACGCACCCTGCTCTGCCCCACCCCAATTTCCCTGTCCTGTAATGTGCAGTGTGAAATTCCCAAAATAATGTCAGTTCTTTGCTTAACAATGGTTTTTTTTTGTTTTTTAACTTTCACCATATTCTTATGCGATGATGAAAGTGACTTTGTTTCTAGCCTTACTTTTTTTTGCTTGGATCCGCTCTGCTTTGTAGATTGAAATATCGGTGTATCTTAAGCTTTTAAAGTTCATACCTGGGCGTTTCTTTGTAATATTTTATCATTCTATCCCAACCATTCGGCTCTCTTAACTGTTTGAAATGTTTTTGTTTGTTGAATGGCAGTTTATGTGTCATAGCAGGAAACATTTCTCCTATTGATGTTATCACACATGTTCCAATCTTATGTGAAGAAGCTGATATTCCATATGTATATGTTCCCTCAAAAGAGGTAAGTTGGAACATTCATCTGCCATCTCTTTATATTCTCTTTTGCACTGAGAAGTGAAAACCCAGATCTGCTAAATTGCAAATTACCAAGGCATAAATACATTATGCCTTTATTGCTATCCACAAAGTACAGGGTGGTAATTTGTAATTTACCCTAAAATATAATTTCTTTATGCCTTGGTGACACATGTTACTGCATCTACTGGGTTCCTCTGAAACTGTTTAATCAGTGGTTTATGTAATAGATGACACAATTTAATGTAATGGTCCTAATGGATAATAATTGGGCATGATGTGTAATCTATCAAATGGACCTCAATGTCCAAATTGTGTGCTCTCCTAACTTTTATGTGTATTATTTAGGCACCAAGTTCTACTTGATTTGGCTGCTTAGTTTTTTTTTGGGGGGCATATAGTTCTGGCCGATGCTCATTTGGGTGGTGATCCTCCAGCCAGTCTTGATGTGTGCGTTGATGCACTAGTGGGCCATGCTTATGGCAATTGATGTTCTACAAAAGTTTCCCTATGTTTTCTCCTTCCCCCAGCCCTCTCTTTTGTAAACTGTGCCACTTGCAGATATTTAGTCTTTTTGTCTATACTTTTATCCATGCTGCATCCTTAAGTTCACTTTTCTTGCTGTATTTCTCTTGTTTTGTTTTTAACCAACGTATATGCATTGTAATTTTTCATTTCATCTTGCCTAGCTGTTTGTCTCTTTTCAATTTATACATCTTTTTTCTCTCCCGAGTAAGATACACTGTTCATCTTACATTATTGCACACAACCTCAGGGGATAAAGATTCTGCCTTGTAAATAATCATGAAGAAAAATCAATTAACCTGTTGGTTTTTAGTAGTTAGCTTGTCAATTTCAACAACCGATGGCTTGATCTATGCTTGTTACTTTTTCTTTCTAGTTTTCTAAATTTTCAAGATAAAATATATTCCGTTTCAGCACATTCTTTCAGGAAGTACATGGGTATGATTCAATAGTGGTTAATAGTAAAATAATCATGTCAAATTATGTGGATCTCCTTGTTCTCTCTGCACACAACACATACACATGGTTGTAGGCTCAAGCTTTAGTCCTTGCTTATTTTTGTACTTCAAAATGTCGGTCCTGGCAGCATCTTTTCCTCTCCTTTCTATCGTCCAATCTAAATTTTTGTTTTAAATTTTATTATTATTATTACTTTTTAAATTTCAGGATCTTGCCACTGCGGGAGCAACCAAGAGGCCTACATGCTGTGTTTTGGTGTTAACCAAGCCCACCAAGGGGGAACTGGGCCAGGAGGAACAAGAAAAATTGAAGGCGGATTATGAGCAAGTTGTATCAGATGTCTCTGAACTCACATCATCTCTTTTTTGAAGAATAAACCGGACTGGTCCAGTTATCTATTAATGCTTTTTTCTACAGATTGTAGTTCATTGTAATTTACCTTTTATATGGTGTCATGTCTCTTTTGATGATTATGCTATATCTCTTTGCTAAATTCGAACTTTAGTCCCAACTACATGAATACTGTCCTTCCATGGTGTCAAACATGGTACATTTTAAATTGGTTTTGGGTGTGATGGGGGGATCCAAACTCCAAAGCAGGCCCTCGCTTTACCCATCCACACAATGGAGAAAGCAAAGCCAGCCTCAGGCTTGTGATGTTATTTAAAGAGTTCATTCAAAATAGGCTTTTGGTAGGTGGAATCTTTTTGGTTTTTCGTCTTTTGGGTGAGGAATAAAACTAAGGTGCGTAATTCGTTGTTAATCTTTAAAGTATGATAAGTGTAAGTCTCGCAAATATTCTTGTCTGAAGCGTTCTTTTCTTTAATATGCACTTCTATCATTATGTACTCTAAATTCCAGAGTTGCCTATGGATGATGGTATTTTACGTTTATGATAATAAACTGGAATTTTGTAGTACACATTGAGCTTTTTGAGTCAGGCTTTTTCGTTTGGCCTCACAAGTCACAACCAAACACCATTGCGGATCATGGCCATAGAGATTCAAGGCAGAGGTGGGAGTGGGATACTGGGACCTCTTCCTGTTGACAGGCTATTGATGAGTTCTTGTTCATCTATCTTTGCGCCTTACAGTTCAAAAGGAAACAACGCGAGGGAAAGGGGAGAAAGGTGATATTATTTAGTAATTAAGTTCTTGGGATTGGTGTTGGAGGCAATTATTTGGGGTTTCATGGCTACTATAGTCTGTTTGATTTAGAAAAAAATCAGAATGGGAATTGGAATCAGCTGAAATGAGATTTTATTACCAATGGAGGAGTAATTGACTATTCCCTCAAATGGGGGAATGTCATTCTACTAAGGATGTGAATGGATTCCAATTCCGTCCAACGAAACAGTTGAAATTGGAATGACCCATTCTGGTTCTGATTCTAAACCCTTATTCCCGGGAACAAAACCAGCCCTTGGTTATGTTGATTGAAAATCAAGGTAGGGGTCAACACCAAATTCCGGGAACAAAACGAGCCCTTAGTTATGTTGATTGAAAATCAAGGTAGGGCTCAAAACCAAATTCAGAAGTGGGAAGATCATAGATTATGCAGTCATGCGACCACATTGACAAGTCTCTTGTCATTTTCGTTCAATGGATGTTGAAATATCAATTGAAGGCCATGTTCTCTGTACACCAGAATAGCTAGCGGCCATCGGTAGAGCCCATTGTTCCTTTTGTTTCCCCTGTTGTTCCTCTTTGCTCCAGTGATACGAAATGGTATGAGTATGTGGTTCTAACTGTTTTCATTCTCTGGCAAATGGACTGCTGCTCAAAGCAGAATAAGACCACTCAGCAATGAGGAAGTTGGATCTCAGTGTCACTGGACCAAGCCTGCCTGCATAAGAACAAGTTGTCACTAATTGAAGTTTTGGTTGGAAAACTGGCCATCTTATCATTAAACGAATGAAGTACATGGATTTTCTTATTGGACTCACTTTTACATTTTAAAATTTTAATCCCTGTGAAACAGTTCGAATTTAGGTAACAAGAAGATGGGACAACTGATATTCTTACAGTTAGTATGACAAAAGAAAATCAACTAGTGATACTTGGCAGCTGGTCCCTAGCTAACTTCTCAAAATGTTCAGATCTATTTATAGCTGCTTGGGTGGAAAGGGAAGGTGGGGTGGGGTGGGGGACCAGAAGCCAGCTAAACATGACCAGTAGAGACTGAAACCAACATCACCATCATCAAGGGAGAAAACAGAGCTATGAGTGATCCATGATTTCCATTAGCATCCTCAACAGTTCTACTTTAAATCAGGCTGCTGTCCTAATCAGTTTGTGCTGACACAAACGTGGTTTTGTGCACCAACCAGCTTAAATTCATGTACTGGTGTCGGTAGGTTGATCAAGTAATTAAAACAGAAGATGGATATATAAACCCGTTTAAGCAAATGTTGTTGTCTGTGAGAAACATGCCTATTTGCTGCATAAAGTTTGTCGATGTTGTCTGTATTTAGATTGATGTACAGAGCCATTAGTTGATTTACTGTGTAAAGCTAAGCTAGTGATCATCTTGCAACCTAACAGTAGATTTAGTGAGTGGTTCTGTCTTTCATTATTATTTGGTTCTTTTAATCTGTTGGGTGATTTTTTGTCCTAGAGTTAAAGAAGATTTTGGCAATATCTCTAAAGAAAATGTTAAACCAGGCTGTTGAAAGAACATTTTTCATGCATATGGAGGTGATTAAGCCAGCTTCAGAATGCTGAATGGCCTTCAATTGAGAGACAAAGGTTCTGCTTAGAAGGTGGCACTAAGAAGTAAAGATAAAGAAAGGAAGCACAAAAGACTTTCTTCCTGGTCATTGCTGAAACAAAATGAGGAATGACGGGTGTAAAGAGAAGAGAGGGGTACCTGACACATGGACCAAATTATTCATGTGGAAAGAGTTTTGTGATAAAGTGAAGTAAAGAGCTGATTGGGGGTCTTTTCATGGCGTTCACCATCATCTGTTACAGAGGGATGGGCGGGACCCATGTCCCCAGGGCAAATTTCCTTCATATCATGTTGGGTACCATGATTGTGTTTGAGGCTTTGAGCTGCTGTTGGGCATTGGAATAATCAACTTTTGCATTACAAACGTTCTAAAAATACTCTCTCTCTCTCTCTCTCCACCTTTTTTAATGTATTAGGAAATTATAGTGAATTTTACGGCCGTGTTTCCACCACAAAAAAGAAGGTGCATATATTCTATCTTTGCTTTTAAAAAGACTACTAAAATTCAACTTCACAAACAAGACCAAAGAAATCCTCTTGTTTAGGCCACTAAGAAGCATATTTTGCATTTGCAAAGTGATTCCTCTACTAATTTTCTATCTAGTTTATTTGTGAAGTCAAGAAGAGGTTTAGTAATAGGAGATTCATCAAGCACTAAGATAAACCCTTCTGATCATTGTCCTATCTATGAAACTCATTGGTTGGCCATTGCCATCAGATCTACGAGGTGGGTCCATCCCAAAGTCTTAAAGACATGGAACTTGAAAAGAAAGAACAGAAAAGAAAGGAAAAAAAAGAAGGATGAAAAACATAGAAGACAACGGAGGTATAAAGACAATCCCTTGTATAAAAGTACAAAAGAATAGGATGGGGGAGGGAAGGGGAATTCTTGGGTGGAGTGGGTAGTGAGATTGAGAGACAAGGTGGGGTCCAGCATTGTCAACTAGTTTGGATGCTTTATTATGTCCCCTTTAGGGTTCACCGCAAGGCCACAGATCATGTGGGTTTGTACTAATTATCAAACAGAGAAGTAGCCCTTTTATCCCCCTTCAATCCCACAAATTGATAAAAGAATAATTATTTCCCACTCATTTGGCCATCAGTCCATCACCAGTGCATGTGTATTCATCAGGAATTCAGGATCATGGTCAATTTCTTCGCTACATTTCTTTGACTCTCTTTTGGCTCCAAACCCCATTCACGTGTGTGCGCGTGTCGGGTTTTAAAACAGTCCGGCCTGCCAATTCTGTTCAAGTGGAAGAGGGTTTGGACCATCTTTTGATGGTTCTCAGTTGTGGCTCAGTGGATCTTTTGGCGAGGATACAGAATTGTGGGTTGTGAATACATCTAAAACCCAGTTCATACTGTTGTATATTTTGATTTCTAAAACCCAAATCAGAATTTTGTTTAGGGAAAAGGAAATAATAATTCAGTCTGATCGAAGAAAGGAAATATTAACTCGATCGGACCGATGCCTAACTAGTTACATATTCATGTGTGCAACAGGGATGACCCAATAAGGAAGAATAAAACTTGAAGCTAAGCAAAGCAAAGAGCATAAAAATATTTGGAAAAATGGTCTGAAGCGCTGATTCCTACGAGCAACTCAGATGAATTACCGAGTCCAATTCCAAGTGCCAACAGTCATTCATTCAAGACAATTCCAATTGGACAAGAGCCTAGTCGCCCACCACCACTTCACCCACTGAGTTAAAACAGTGCTACATGAATGGGAGATAATTGAACCCCACCCCACTTTTTATTGTACACCCAAATGTACGTAGGGATTCTTAGTTCTTTACTTTCATATAATCTTTCTTAGGTTGAAAGCAGTCAGTCTTCTTAAAAAGTGCAATTATTGTTTGTTATTCAGTAATGAAGGAAAGAAGGGTAAAAACAAGTAAAGAAGAAGGGAAAAGGACATGACTCAATGAGATCTAGCTAAGGAAAAGGAAAGAGAATAATAGAACCATATTTTGATTGAACGTTCTAAGGTTTAGGTTCTAAGAATCCACACAATAAATAATTCATTGTTTGTTATTTTTATCAAGAAAGAGACCATACAATATAATGGAGTGGCCAAACCCATTACCCTTCAATCACTGCCTTGGCAACAGCTATAGTATTAGTAAATTTTGAATGACTACGGAGTGAAGGACACCGCAGATATTTTTGGTAACTGAATTTGTTAATAAATACTAGTTATTAATTTGTGGAATTCATTGATTATCAGTTCTTAATCAGACACTAACAAATGCTTGTGCAGAGAGAGGGAGAACGAGAGAGAGATAGAGGAGTGGGGGAGGGGGTGGCAGCTTTTGCTTTTAAAAGTTTTTCCTCTTTGATTAGGTTACGGGAGGAGGTTGTCTGCTGATTGTACAGACTCTGGTCGTGCTTATGGAGGTTGTGGAATCAAGAAAGCAAACCCAATTACAAGTACCCAACCCATGTAAAAAAAGAAAAAGAACCAAATTATTTAACGCAACAATGATCTCATGAAGAACTATTGCCTCACCAATCTCGAGCCCAACCCTCGAGATTCCAACATTTTTTAATTCTTACTAAAGAGAGAATTTGGGACTAATGAATGGCAAAACTCAGAGAATGTTGGATTGCCATTGGAGAAGCAGAGTATACTATCTCTCTCTCTCTCTTCTTGACTGTTATCTCCTCCATGGACCATGGTAACTCTATTTTTATTTCATTATTCCTTATTTAATAATCCAAGAAAACTCAAAATCTCAAATATACTCTCACTTTAAAAATCATATAAAGCTCAAACTAAAACCCAAAGCTCACAGAGTACTCATATTTAGGCCGTTAGAATTGACTAATCATCAAAGAATTTTGTCCCCGATTTCTTAATTATAATTTCTAAATCCTGATTAATACTTCTTTTTCTTGATTTTAAATCCTGGAGTGGAAAAGAGTTAGAAAATTCTATTTTTTTCCACCGTTTTCTAGGCAAATTCATGATTGAAACACTAGGAATTTTCCAATTCTCTCCTCTTTTGAATTTATCTAGAAATTGTCTGTTGTCTGTTTAAGTTTCTTAGCTTTTATATATTCTTTTCTTTTCTTGCCGCACCAGAGTAGTAGGCATGTTTGTTTTCTCTTTGCTACCAAAGCTCTGGTCTTTATCTCGGGTCTGACAACAGGGTGTGAGTAAAGAGTGGTTTCCTAGCATGGGAAGCACGAGGCGTTGTTGTTGTTGGATTCTGATGTAAACCTTACCTAATACGAGAGGGATCCATTTCAGGTTTTGTTTTGTTAACTTCTCCGTATCTTCACTGGAAGCAGGTTTTGGCACCTGGTATCTGGTTTATAGATCTAAGTTCAATGGGAAACAAGAGGAGGAATGCTGTTCTTTGCCTTGTGCTTCTGTTCTGGTTCTACACTCCTTCAAGTGGATTGCTCTCTCCGAAGGGTGTTAACTTTGAAGGTAATCTGTTATTTCTCAGCTTATGTCTTACCAGAGAAGTGAGAAATGGAGAGTTATAAAGTGGGTTTCTTTGTTTCAGTGCAAGCACTAATGGGTATAAAGGCCTCTCTGGTGGATCCTCGTGGTGCTCTTAGTAATTGGGATGGAGATTCCGTCGACCCATGTAGCTGGGCCATGGTCACTTGTTCTCCCGAGAGTCTGGTGATTGAACTGTAAGTTATTGTGTGCTGTGACATGTTAAGAACGTAGCATTGATTGTCCGACTTCCATTGCACCTCTTTTAATGAAAGTGTACGAAACAAATTGCTGCATTTATGAAAGAAAATATATGAATGAAACAGATTTTTTTGAAGTTTCCATGTGGGCTTGTTGCAGAGGGGCTCCGAGTCAGAGCTTATCTGGTACTCTTTCTCCAAGTATAGGGAACTTGACAAATCTCCAGATGTTGTAAGTTTCAAGAGAGAAATGTATTTTGAAGTTCTTACAGAGAATGAGTTTTCTGATTTTGGGTTTCTTGTGAAATGTTTTGCAGGGTCTTTCAGAACAACAACATCTCGGGACCGATTCCCCCCGAGCTTGGGAAGCTCTCAAAACTTAGTTCTCTCGACCTTTCTAATAACTTCTTTACTGGTCAAGTTCCCGCTTCACTAGGCCACATGAGAAGTCTCCAATACCTGTAAGTACTAGTAGGAAAACTGATGAACTGAAATGACTGTTTTTTTTTTTTCCCCTCAAGTTTGGTTCTGGGCCTTCTACTTCTCTTCATCTTTAGATCTGATGATGGGTTTTGAATTGGAACCAGGAGGCTTAATAATAACAATCTCTCTGGAGCATTTCCTTCTTCTTTGGGCAATATGACCCAACTTGCATTTCTGTAACTCTCTCTCTCTCTCTTTCTCTCTCTCTCTCTACACACACACTAGAAAAAAAAAAGATAAATAAGTGGCATTTGTTTCTGAAGAAGGTTTCTGGGTTTGGCCACACCGCAGGGACTTGTCTTACAATAATTTGAGTGGCCCTATTCCCAAGTTTCCTGCACGAACATTCAAGTAAGTTGTTGCTAAGTTCTTTCTTTCTTCTCCAACGGAGAACAGCTTATCTTATGCCTTTTACCCTTCCAATAAAGAACATTTTCTGAACTTACTCCTATTCTCTATTTTTTTTTAATCTTTCATTGTTGCAGCATTGTAGGAAACCCTCTAATCTGCACAACAGGCTCAGAGCAGTACTGCTACGGAACGATGCCTATGCCAATTTCCTTCAATTTGAGTAGTTCAGAAAGTATGGGCTGTTAACTTGATGGCATGTTGAAAGTTTTATTTGTTTTCAATTTCTGTTTCTAAAATTAGATCCTACACTAAAATTGGGAAGCTGTTTATTTATGAATCTGTAGATTGAATCTGTTATCAGTTCTTTCCTTTTTAACTTATTTTGGTTTATCTTTAATTTTTGTTTCATGATTGTTGTGCTTTTCCTATTCTGAATTTTAATACACACCTTATAGAAGTACTTTTCTTATATGCTTCAGAAATTTAAGGTTCTAGTTTAAAAGTTCATCCTGGTTTTCATTACTTTGTCACAACAGTTCTGCTTATCCATCTTTGAACTGTCATGACCTCTATTTCTCTATACTTCTCTAGGTGTCCAACCTTCAGGAAGACCAAGAAGTCACAAAGTGGCCCTTGCTTTTGGGTCAAGCCTAGGCTGTGTCTGTCTGCTCATTCTTGGATTGGGATTTCTTTGGTGGAGGCAAAAGCACAACCAACAGATATTCTTTGATGTTAATGGTTAGTAAAGAAAAACTGAAATAGCATTACCAGTAATATGAACTGGCTGGTCCTCTCATCTTACAAAAGTTCACTCTCTTCCAAAATTTCAGAGCAACATCATGAGGAAGTTTGCCTTGGAAACTTGAAGAGGTTCCAATTCAGGGAGCTTCAGATTGCGACAAACAACTTCAGTAGCAAAAATATACTTGGAAAGGGTGGCTTTGGGATTGTCTACAAAGGGTGTCTCCAAGATGGGACCATTGTGGCTGTAAAGAGGCTCAAGGATGGAAATGCCATAGGAGGGGAGATTCAATTTCAGACGGAAGTTGAGATGATAAGCCTAGCAGTACACCGCAATCTGTTAAGACTCTATGGGTTTTGTATGACAGCCACAGAGAGGCTTCTTGTTTACCCTTACATGTCCAATGGGAGTGTGGCTACCCGTCTCAAAGGTGAAGAAATCTTCAATATGTAAAAAATTCTCTTCTTTGATATCTAATTGAATTCTGGATACCATAATTGTATTGTATCTTAAACTTGTTTTCCTTCTACAGGAAAGCCAGCATTGGATTGGGCCACCAGGAAGAGAATAGCCTTGGGGGCTGCAAGGGGTCTATTATACCTTCATGAGCAGTGTGATCCAAAGATAATTCACAGGGATGTGAAGGCTGCCAACATATTACTTGATGACTACTGTGAGGCTGTGGTAGGGGATTTTGGGTTGGCAAAACTTTTGGATCACAGGGATTCACATGTCACCACAGCTGTGAGGGGAACTGTGGGGCATATAGCCCCTGAGTATCTCTCCACAGGCCAGTCCTCAGAGAAAACAGATGTGTTTGGGTTTGGGATTCTCCTCCTTGAACTAATTACAGGTCAGAGAGCTCTGGACTTTGGCAAGGCAGCAAACCAGAAAGGAGCTATGCTTGATTGGGTAAACATTAAGAACAGTATAGATATATTCCTACTAACCTCGTATTTTGAACGGATTCATGTATTCAAAACTTATTTGGGTGGCTTTTTGGTCATGATCACAGGTAAAAAAGATTCACCAGGAAAAGAAGCTTGATGCTCTTGTTGACAAGGATATGAAAAACAACTATGACCGAGTCGAGCTTGAGGAAATGGTTCAAGTGGCTCTCTTATGCACTCAGTACCTTCCAGGACACAGACCGAAGATGTCTGAAGTTGTTCGAATGCTTGAAGGTGATGGGCTTGCTGAGAGATGGGAAGCTTCCCAGAGAGCTGAAGCAACCAAATGCAAACCCCATGAGTTTTCCTCGTCAGAACGGTACTCTGATCTCACAGATGATTCTTCTTTACTTGTCCAAGCAATGGAGCTCTCAGGCCCAAGGTGAATTACTTTGAAAAAGAAGAAATAAAACAGAACAGAAAGACAAAGGAAGAATCCCATCATTAAAACTACACAAAAGAATCCAGAGGCTGTTCAAAAGAATCTGGCCTCCATCAAAAGAGTTTTGTTGTATAGTAATATTAGTATATCAGAGCTCTGGAAGGTTATGATGTTAATTCCCGAATCCTGGCTGTACAGAATTTGATTTTGAGATACTGACATTAATTGTAATGAGTGTTCCATGCCCTCCCAGTTGAGTGAGAATCTCAATTGGGGGATGTCCATTTAGGATCATAAGGTTGTGGGAATAATGTTCTTGACAATGGTTTTTCTTTTGTATTCTTAAAATTTTAGTAAAAGACATAAAAAAGATATTATAATTATGGGTATGGATTAGAGAGTATGTACTTCGTACCTTATAACATGAATTCCATCTTCAAGTTTATTAAAGTTTAAACGCAATTATCTATTTTCAGTACTAGTTACAGAAGAGACCATCCTCAGAAATTTCCTTTCCAACTTGTTCCAGGCTTCCAGCTTTGTCTGTTCTTTCAAATTTCAAACAGTCACCATAAATTCTGGCCGTAGCCATATAATGTTGTGAGGGGCGTCTTTGTTAGACTGATACCGACTGATCACAGTTGATGGGGATGTGTCAGGGACTCGTCATGGGAAAGCTCCAATTTGCTGTCATTATCTTCCCAAGGATCTTTTCTGCTTGTCGCCCCTAAAATTAAATTAAGGAAACCAGAACGTTCCATGAACCATGACATTTTACTGCCTTCGTTATAGTCACGAAAATAGGCGTACGGTTTCAATTTACCAAAAAGGGAACAAAAGAAATGAACTCATTCTTGGAATCCATGAATGGCTCCATTTCTGTTCTTATTAACACAATTGTAATTAACGAAACTGTTAATTCTGCCAGTGAGACCTTTGTCTTACACTGCCACTCTAAGTCCAGATAAAGCCCCAAAGGACGATGGTTGTGTCAGGTAGGTTGGCCATGTCAAAACTCTTATGGTCATATATAGCAAATCCTATCCCGTATATGTAATTGTGACAAGGCTTAGGTGATAATGATGATGATTTTTTTTTTTTGGTATCTTATGATTATGATTTAACCTTGTAACTTATCAGCTAAAATTAAAATTATCATTAAAATATCAATAAAAAAAATCTGAAATGAATTGCAGGAGTCTTGTGGCTTTTGAGGGCGATGCTAAACAGATTATTGATCTTGTTAGTGGATTCAGTCGCCACCAATGTTTTAAAAATCGACTTGGTCACCAAACCGTTTTTGCCTCCGGTTTATGGGTCACTGGTTTGATCGTCCATGTCGAATGAGTCAGACTGTGCCACATCAGCAATATAGAAAAGCATACATACGTGTATATATATATGTATTTTATTAATAAATAATGTATATTTTTTAATTCGATTTTAAATTTTTTATTTGTAAAAAATATTAAAAATTGTGACTAGAGGCAAAAAAAAATTATTTTTTTGTAAAAATAGTGGGCAAGGTGCCTATAGGTTTTGGGATGTATAGATCTTGAAAAATTATAAAAAAAAAAACACCTCAATTAACCATCCAAATATAAAATTATGGCCTCTCAAAATTTGCATCTACATTTAATATGTAACTCGTGACTCAGTCATCGAGTTGAATGGATCAATAGTCCAACCATTTGGGTCAGACATTTTTTGATAAAATCAAATTTTCAGTTTCTCTCATGTTAAGCGGCAAGAAAATATGACTACTCATAAATAACTAGAATGTCCCTTGGTTGCAATTCTATAGTCACTTGGCCGATTTGTCGAGATTTTTTCGAAGCCGTGGTATCTTCTGATATTGGAAACTGGCATGAACCAAAGTTTTGTCATTACTCAAAATGAAGAAAAGAAAAATCATTTCTTGATGTATGAAAAGAAATCATATTGGAAAAATGTATGGTATAGTGCATGGACCATACCGTGAAACATTTAATGTAAATTGGTGATTAAATGACATCTTTAATGTAATTAAAATCTTGATTGTGAATATATGTTATAAAATGTAAATCAATGAAAAGTAAATATATCATATAATATTTTTAATGAAGGCGTATCACACCCCGGCTGGATCGCCATGTTGATGTTGATGTTGATGTAGAGGACACCTGGCTGATGTGAAGAATGATGTGGCATCCTGCCATTCACTGAGAAACATTTACGATACATGTTGCAACCTCGGGAGAAAAAGGACACATGGCGAACACCAAGCCTAACTTAAGCTTCACATGAGGAGCACATAGCTGCCCATTGAACCTCAGCTATACGTCACCTCAGAACACACCACGTGTCCTGAAAGGTGAGGAGCACAACAGCGCCCCTCACAAGTATACAACAAGGGCACACTACACAATCTATTTTCTTTTCTTGTTTGGGGGTTTTTACTGTTCAGTCTACCCTTAGAATTCTTAATTTCACCATATAGGTGGGGTATGTGAAACTGTTTATAATTTTAAATTATTGTAGGTCTGTAGTTCAAATCAAAATTCTGAGGTGGAATGCAGTTTAAAAATCTCTTCTTCTCCTTCTTTTAATTCCACTTTTACTTCTCATCTATATGAACAATATCAATTTTTTGATGTGATTGATTGTAACTTCAATATAGCATGCAGTAAATATTCGTAAATACACCTCTTATTTCCTTTATTTTTATTTTTTGGTAATTAGAAGAATTTATTTCTTACTAAAGCATTATCAAGCTTTCCCTTTATGGCTCATTCTTTGTACTTAGATAAATACATCGTCTCTAGAAAAGTTGTTTGGAATTTTGGATAACCTTTGGAAATTGTTTTATGCTGCAAGTGGCAAATGAAAATCAGAATAAGGGACTGTCGGATTCTTGTCAAATGGGATTCTTTGGCCACACGACACCCATGTCCAAATTGAATCAGGTATTTTGATCATATTATGCTTCAAATTCAAAGGCCAAAATACTGAGCAGTAAACACTAAACACCAGAAAATTCTATAAAGATGGATGAAGATAAATTCAAGTAACTATAGTCTATAGAAGTTAACTATCCTCCCCTCTCTCATTATCATCTTTCTACTTAACTTTGTCATAGTTGGTATAAATGCAAGTAACTTACACCTTAACCATGCCTAGACTTGTACTTTAGTTCAAAAGTGCAATTTTATTTATATATTTCTCTATTATGCTTGTGTTTCAAATTCTATTTGGTTTTGGTAGTAAATAAATTGGACTCCTTGAGACCTTGACAACAAGATTTTGAGACTGCTGGAAGTAATAACATAAAATTTACTCTTCTTATACGAAATTTATACACTTGTTTTCGTGGGCAGTTTTGAGGAACACTTGTAACCCATTTGTGCTTATAGTTTGAGGAGCATCTTGTTTCTAATAAATCTTTTTTTTTTTTCTTATTTATTTGTATTATCTTTTTCTGCACATAATAAAAAATATTATTTTAAGGCATTATGGAAAGACTTTAATTTCTCATTACCAGAAAGGGAGATGATATGGAACCGTATTCTAAAATTTTATGAGAATGAGGGTAGGGAGAAAATCTGCCGATATGGTATTTGATCAACAAGCTTTGGTCGAGGCCTGAATATTAAAAAAAAAAAAGCAGATTTCATTTAAGTATGGAAATTCTAATTCTAACGAGGCCGTTTTAAGTAGGGAGAATGACTGTTCAGCCCACCTTAAAATTTTTAGTCCTACTGTACAGGTGGGATGAATCCTGACCATGGGTTAATGCCAAATCCATGGGCAGGATTCGGTTTATTGGGGGGTGGGGGACTGTTAATAGACTATGAAGGGGTTATAATTTCAAAATTCTGCAGTGTGCTGCAATCTACTTCTCCATTTTAAGTATCTTCCTTTTGACTGTCATTAGCATCTAAAGATGCTTGGGATTGGAATACCAAAGTATGGTGGCTGTTTCATACAGCTGAAGTGGTTGAAAGGAAAAGTTCATTGTTTTGTTTTTTTAATGAATAAGTTGTTAAGAAGCTTGTGGGCTTTCTAATGGCTCAAGTTGAAGTTGGTTAAATTACTTTATCCTTGAATGGTTTTATTATTTAATTATTTTGTTGAGTAAAAAATAAAGCAATAAGTCATATTCAATTAAGCAAATTCATCTATCATCACTCATCAGACTGCCTCTAAGTCTGATTCAGGTTTGGAGTTTGTAGACTTTGCATGGCTATATAATGTCAGAGATTTGCCTCGATTTATGGCCCTAAAAAGAGTCTAGCTAGGGAAGTCAATGGGTCTGATTTGGTATGGATTTATTTCATAGTTCATACCCCAAATTTATCTGAAGGCACATGCTACCAATCTCAACCCAAATGAACTTTTAATGAAATCAAGGTTTTAAATAATGATAGTTTGCAAATTGCAAAGTATTTCTCTATGTGGTGCAGTTAGTGGTTCAACTGTTTAAGTTAAATGGATAACTTTATGATATTATAAATTGATTAATAAAAATTATAAAAAAGAAAATTAAAATCTAACCCATGATCCACTGACGAGATCAAATAGTTTGATGCTTCAACTGGCCTGCACAATCAAGTCATTGATCAAGTTGGGGCTAAATGGACCCAGAAACCTAACAGAACAATGAACCAATCGGTCTGACCAATTGAATCAACCACAAATTGAAAGCATTCAATGAAATAAGAACTCCTAAATCCACCTTGACCTCAGAGGATTCAAACCAAATCCAACCTAACCTGACCTATCACCTCTGTTCTTTTTTCCCTGTGACTAAGTACCTCGATTTTATATTTAGGCTGTATTTGTTTTCAGTGGACAATTCATCGATGTAAAACTCAATCTATGGGCTTAAAATTTAGTGAACCCTTGGAGCATTTTTATGTGATAATTGATGTAAATGTACATTGATAAAAATCAATGTATTATTACATTGATTATCGATGGAAAAGCCAACTGATGAGATGGTTAACGTGTGAAAAATACAGACCAAGAATGAAATTTTACACCAGTTTATATTTACACTGAAAATAAATAAGTGAAAATGTAAACCAACATAGAATTTTAATTCGATTCACATTTACAATGAAAACAAACACAGTATTGATGAATTTTCAATTTTACCGTATATCTAAGTTTTAAGAATACAAAATTTTCATGATAATCGCGGCTTGTGCTTGCATGACAATATTATGAGATATATCAATGCATCATCATTGTCATCATCCAAGCCTTTCATCTCAACCATATGAAATTGATTACACTAATCCTGTTTTTGCAAGTTTGTTCTATTTAATATCATATCCATTATTAAATTATTGGTTCTTAAATAATTTCTTATCACTTTCACCCATTACACGTCAACAAAATATATATTTATTACTTTAATTAGTAAAGTTGCAGCAACGTCGTAATAAATTGAACAGATGACAAAAGAAAGCAGAACTATGACTTCAGGTTGTCAACAGGTTGAGTTAGCATGGGCAAACCCGACTCCCGCCCAATGCAGGGCAAAGTTTACTCAACCTCAACCCGACCATAATCCCAATTAAGGCACTCCGAGCTCAATCTAATAGGGCCGAATCAAGATAAGTTTATCATTTACACCGACCCATTGGCATCTTATGTCTAATGTCACATATTTTCGTTCTTTAGCTAGAGGAAATCGTTTCTAGTTATTGCCGGGTATCCGGGTTTAGGCATAAACCTTTTACCGTTAAAGGGATGTCCTAGGCTCCTTTCCTGTCAATGGGTTGGGTCTGGTCCGGGTGAAGGTAGCTAATTCGAGTCTTGATCAGTTCAGAAAAACCACAAGTGATCACAAATTCCCAACCCAATTATAATGGGGACACATAATGCAAGCCTAGGCCCTATATAATTGGGTCGGTTCAGTTCGAGTCCAATGGAATATGTCAGACCTATTGACACTGACAGCCCTACTTTCCTACCCCTACCTAAAAGTGAAATATCTCTTGAAGGAATCAGGGAACTCTGCTTTTTCCACTTTGAGAATGTCACAAGCATAAATGTGATTACAAGAAAGATCTGGTACCTGAAATTTGGGATCAGGGTTGGCCCAATTCATGACAGAGTCAGGCCATCAAAGCACTGTAAATTCTACATATTGCTTTCAAGTAGCCACAGTTGCTACTAATAAGGGCTTGACATAAATGCACAAATAGTGTCCTAAAAGACATTTTGTCCTCTAACGTGGGGTGTTCCTTCAGGCTTCAGCTCTGGCCTCTAGCATGGTCCAACATACCAAAGCTATGCACATGGATGGAAGGGCCCTTCAGTCTTTGGCCACTCAAACTGTACTAAATGCAGATGGGCAAGCAAATGAATCATGAACAAGAGGTGGTTTATTTGTCCGGGCATGATATCAATGTCCAGCTACCACCCACAAGCAGAGCATTCATGTTAATCACAGTATAAGCTCTAGACAGAATTATGCAAAGGACACCGGCATGCTTGAAGCTGTCTGCAGCAGTCAGCCCCACTTCCTGGACTAGGAATTACTCCGAGAGCGGCCACCTGTGGCTGTGGTAGAAGCAGTATGAGAGGAAGCTCAAGAAGCTATCACCTATTTGTTCATTAACCCATCTCATCTTTTCTTTCTAATTAGACAAAGGAGACGAGGTTACATCTGCTTTTTTACTGCTTAGACTAGTGACCAGTGTAGTAAGTCTCGTCGAGAAATTCACCAAGTAATTGACCTGACTACGATACAAACATCAGCTGTTTGAGAACTTCCTCCCACCACAATTCAGTCCCTTGTTTGTCATTTTGCCTAAAAGAATATTGATTGCATAAGCCTTTTTACTCCACATCTGTGGTAACGTGTCATGTAGAGGGAGTTCGTAAATAGTTTTGGGCTGTTTTTCCAAACAGCTAAGGTTCTTCCACCCAAATCCACTCAAACTCGGTGAGTGTTCGGATTAAACAGGTTGGTTCAGAAACTGCTTCTCCTAGTTGTTGGAGTCATCTCTACTACCAATTCAGCCATTGTAGTGCTCCTAAAAAGTACAAGTGTCGACATGCATGTTCTAAGCCTAATTTGTTTCCAATGCAATTTCATTTGGACTGGTGCAAAAGCATGGGAGTGCAAGTTAGTTCAATGTAATTCAGCAAAAGCGAAACAGATTGTCAACTTTTCTGATTTGTGATATGCATTTGTATTAATGCAAATGGAATTGCACGGTAAACAAACAGAGCCTAAAGGAAAAATAAACCAAACTCCAACACTCTCATAGACTCATACGTCTGCACAATTTACATTGCAAACAAATGGAGAACATCTACTCAAGGTATTCTCACAAATAGATATAATTTTGAGTGGTGTAGCCCTCATATGCTCCTTAGGCTGCATTTGGTTGCAGTGCAATTTGATTTGCCCTACTTTAATTTTGTTTTGAGTTTTACTTTATTCCGCCTCAGATCTTATTTTACTTCGTTTGCACTGCAATTAAATAAAATAATGTAAAATTTGAAATACAAATTAAAAATAAATCAAAATTTACACCCAAATCATTTACACTACCATTATTGCAACCAAACGCATTATGGGAATTAGACTTGCTGCATCATCACCTTAGTTACTTAAGAAATCTCTTTAACTCAATATGCCAACATTCTCTTAACCAAATACTGGAAAAAAATCATGCATATTGGTGAACAACCCCATGTGGGAGTTGGGAACTTCTAGGTAGCCTTTAAACCAATCAATTTACAGTTTTAGGAGACAAAACCCTTCTTTTAAATGATCAAGAGAACTACCAAAATCTGTGATTACGCCCCAAATCTCTACTGATAGATCAGACTATCGTTCTACTCTCTTTCCCGAGCAGAAGGGTAGGCTCACCATACATGTAAAGTGATAACTATTTCAAGGAATCGTTATTTGGCAGAGGATTCAATTTCGTGATGAGAGACCCTTGAACAACAAGAACCCAAGGCCCCCAATGGCTATGGTTAAAACAAGAGGAACTCCGAAAAATTCAACATCTTCCATTATGCTTTTCTGGATTGCCCTTCCTTGGTGAGAGTATTCACCCAGGTTCTCATGAAGGAGATTGCTGAGGTTGTCTAACTGATGCATGATTTGACGTTGTCCTCGAGCAATAACCAGAACCTGTTTATAACAAGTAAATCAGAATCACGTTTAAAACAGAATGATCGGAGCTCAAACAAAATTTAATCAAATTGCAGATGTCAGTGCAGTCTTATAAAATAAAGTGTATTGATTGAAAAAGAGACTCTATACTGAACCTTCAATGCAACATTCATCCACACCACTCAACTATATTTCAAAAGCCAAAGTGGGAGTAGATGATTTAGCCAAAACATCAGGACAAAATTCCGTTTGCACCCTAAGCAAAGGACTCCACATGCTAAAAAGAGGCTTGGTCATCAACAATCAACATCATATTTTGCAGATGGCCCATTCTCATGTGTGGTTCTTTTGGGTGGGATGTTGACCATGTATTATATCAACTTGACCGTCCAATTAAGGAAATCATTTATTGGACTTTGTGGATGCTTTTTCACTAAACAAAAACCAGTTGCTTGGACCACCAGCAGCAGATGAAATGGGTATGCACAGAACCCTTAAATAGATAAACAAAGATGTGAGATGCTTGATTTTTCATGGTACCTCTTCCATTAATGGGGACTCCTTAGCCAATTGGGAAGAAGATGAGGAATTGGGTAGAATGGACCCAGTCAAGGAACCGTTGCTTAAATTAGACACAAAGAGTGAAGTGGGTCCAGAACCATTGCAGGCTTCAGCTTGCAGTGCCAGGTTTTGCTGGCTAGGAGAAACTTTCCTGATGGTAAGTTTAGAATTTAGCTCTTCAATCCGAGAAGTGAATTCATCCATTCTCTCGTTCAGTGTTGAAATTTGTTCAGAGAGTTGAGTAACGACTCCCTAGCACAATCGACAGAGAAGTTAATAAACAACGCTAAAGGTTTAGTGCATACTGTTCGAAAATAACACATTTTGTTGAATATTATTTTCTTGAGAGTTGAGACATGCATGAACTCACTTGGTTTGCTAGAGTTGCAGGTGATTCTGGGACTCTCCCATCAATCCTACTGTTGATGGCAAGTCTTGTCAGCTTGGACAGATTCTTGTCCCTATGTGTTGTATAAGAGTGTGACAAACCACTGCTTAAAAATTAAAATACACAAGTGTACCATGAGTTTTAGCCTTTTAGGCGTAAAGATTTTTTAAGGAAAATACCATACTAACAAATTTAATAAACTAAGCAATAGGCTTTTGCGCAACCGAAGTGGGTTTCTAAATAAAGTGGCCATGTGGATCAAACATTATTATGTCACAACTAAACCCACACGTTGAAGATGTTACATTACTAGTATTGTTGTCTGTTCACAAATAATTAAACAACATGAATTCCCAAGTTGGCTAAGCACAAACAAATAACCAACCAGGTATTCCTGTCTTTTCTATTGCATGGATTAAAGGATATTTATCTTGCTCTTCTATCCCTTGATAAAATAAAGTTATTTTTCATATTTATTGTGAAAATGGAAACAGAGACAATATGAACACTCAAGTTGGTTCGTGACAAAGAAACAACAAGGTCCAAAAAATTTCCAAACAAGCTAATTTGGTCAAACACTTATATCATGCCCATGGTCTGAGTCATCACGGAAAGGGATAGTGCATATTACCTTTTCAGATGCTTAATCCTCATGGAAACCTTATCTGCAGAGGCCCGAGAAAGTGCCTCTTTGGGGCTCGAGGCCAGATCATCATCTATACTAAGCTTTGTCTTCAAATCATCTGGTAATGCCTGTGAAACAGATCAGATCAGGACTAACCAAGCACAAAAGGGCATAACCAATTAATAAGACATATGAAGAGATGTCATACCATAACTTCGTTAACAAGTTTTTCCAACTGTATCTGTTCTATGTATGTGTGAGGAACATATGAACCTTCCAAACCTAGATGCTCGGCTACATATCTTACAAATAAGCGGTCCCTTCCTTGCACCTTTTTACCAGAACCAATGGAAAACATTAGTTTCTAGATTACCAGGATTTAATAAGATGGACAATTTATTGGAAAATGATGAATAATTGTAGATGTCAATAGATCCATCTTTTAGGCAAGTGGACACTGATTCAATTGATAACTAATAACTGGAAATTAAAACATCAAAACTCCTACGGGCAAATATGAGGTACGGGTGTAATTGAACTGAGCCGAGCTGAACATCAGCATGTCTAGAGGCTTGGTTCGATTAAATATTTGATGAGTTCGAGTTCAGCTCAAAAGGTCAAACTTTTTTTGGTCAAACTCGAGTTCAAATAACTAATCGAACTTACCATGAGATTTAAACTCAATTGGAATCAAACTCAAGCCCGGATTATTCGATTAAAGCTCAATTCGATTGCACCCCTAACATGATGTCTTCATTGGGTTTGGCCATAGCAACTGCAATTACATAAAACTATAAAAGATGAATCCACTTGGGAAATCTAGATCAAAAAGCATAGTGGCTTAATCAATTGGCCTTTTTCTTCAACAGGTGATGATATTTCATCATTCCTTCAACTAAAATGGTAAAAGTTAATAACATTCAATAGTGTTAATCTCAACAAAGGAGATTTTTGCATGCATTGCATGTGCACCCAAAAGGAATTTGAGTTTAGTTTTCTGCCCTTCATAAGATAACATCAGCTTTTTAAAAGTTTTATGCAACATCATGCTCTTGCAAGATGCAATATTTTATCTTTCAGTAAAGCGCCACTGCAATGACCACTCTAATCAAAGGAATTAGTAGGCATCCTGCAGGTCTTTCACACAGTCATGGTATTTTATAGGTTAACTAAAACATGCAATGTCACCATGCAAAGACACAAATTAATTGCAGGCAACACTGATTTGAAATCCTTGAGTTCCAAATGCAGATAAATGATGGTTGTATCCAAGTCATGGTGGCATGGTACAATACCTGAACATAGTGACGATTGAGCTGTTCTAACCAATCAATTTTCACACAGACCCTGTCCTCAGAGAAGATATGGCTGCTTCGCTTCAGGATGGCTGCTATTGTGTACCCCAAGGCCATCAAACCACCAAGAAGACGCACACTGACTTCAAAAGTTATTCTTGGTGATATAATGAATGGCCTATCTGTAACCCATTCCTGAGATCAACGAATGCAATTGAACAAAAAAAGATGAGCGTCTAATTGTCACTTTTACCAGGAAAACAAATATTGTGAACAAAATTAGAATCATAGGAACAAAATGAGATACTCAGGATTAAAAGAACATGTATGATATACCAAAACATGGTTTAACTGTATCATACAATTCATATCCAAGTTACTCCCATGAAAGATACAAGGAAAATGAAAGTATTACTGGACCCTACTGGGAACATGTATGGTTCTTATAAAATACATGCTTGTATCTACCACAAATACTTAATTCTTGCTTTGTTGTATAAGGAACCATTTGGTAATAAGTTTTAAAGGATATTACAGGATCCTTAATAGGTGAAGCTGACATTGGGTAGATTACCATACCCTTGAATATTTTTATTTTATTTAATTATTTTATCCAATATAATCCAATATATTCCAAGGCAAGTGAAACTTACAAGTTTTCTGATCACTGCAAGCAAGATTAGTAACAGTTTAAAAGCAATACTGAATTAATACTTCACCAAATAACTGAGATTTTGCTGCAGAAATCTCAGAATAATAGGATTGTATCTATCTCAGTCCCAAAATGGAAAGTTTCAGGACTGTCGACTAGAAGATGGGATCAAAACCCTATCAAATCTGAACCAATCTTCAAAGCAGATTAATGACCAGTTAAATGAGGCTTGGGCGACACCAACTACAAAGTTTTAGGCTGATTCAATCAGCCAATTTAGGGAAAATAAGGAAAAACTGACCTGCTAGGCATCTTTTCTAGAAAAAAACCTATCAGCTTCGGCTGATTAAAACAGCTCTCAAATAACCTTCAACCAGAGTTTGATAGTAATCAAAATACTTCTTAAACAATCCTCTAATCACCCAAGAAGTTAATCAAATCAGCAGCTGGTGGATATGACCTGCTGGGCGTCTTTTCTAGAAACAACCTATCAGCTTCGACTGATTAAAACACTCAAATAGCCTTCAACCAGAGTTTGATAGTAATCAAAATACTTCTTAAACAATCCTCTAATCACCCAAGAAGTTAATTGAATCAGTAGCTGGTGGATATGACCTGCTCCGATATCATGACAATCTTCCAGTTTGTGAGAACACCAAAGGTTTCAGGGGTGTCTAACATAGTTGTCAAGGCGGGTGCCTAGGCGCCGAGGCGCCCTTGGAGGCTCGCCTCACCCAATCGCGAAGCAGTTATGTGTTTATATACAAATTTCTTTTTATTGTTTTCTTATTTGTTAGGGTTTAATCAACACAAACATTGCTAACTGTTGTATTAAACCCATGATTTGAAGTATCGATACACCTCTGTGTATTGGTACTTATAACAATACTACCCCTATTTTTTTATTTCTTTGGTTTTCATTTTCATTTTTAAATATATATTATTTTAAATAATGGGTCCCCGAAAACACTTGTAAACAGGTGTATCAGGATCCCAAAGATACAATTCACCCAATACGGGGCATACGAAATTTTGATCCTTGATTGAACCCTCAAAGATTTCAAAACCTGAACCAATAAGAAAGGGAAGAACTTCAAATTTTGTCTAATCAACACATTTTCTTCTTCTTCTTCTTCCACCTTTTATTTTCTTCTTTTCCTATAATAAAAGTAGGGGTTCAGCCCCTACATTTTTTTAATTTTCTTTCTTTTGTTCTTTTTCTTCTCATAAAATGTTGATTTTCCGGACTTAAACATGAAATTTATACTTCTCTTATGAAAATTATGGATAATTATTAAGGAAAGGTGGTTATGGAACACCTAGGAAACTACCCAAGGATATATGGTTTTACACTTAAAAAAATTCCATCACCTAGGTGATGCCTAGGCACCCCACTGTTGCCTAGACTCGCCTTGGTGCCTTGAAAGCTATGGTGTCTGTTAGATTTAGCCGAATAAGGGTAGATTAGTCAATTCACCTTGGTTAAGTTATGAGCTTAAGTGGCAGTCTTATTAGAGGTTCTCTGTCCCATACTTAAGTAGGGGCAGTTTAGTCCTTGTACATTTTAATTAGAGCCTAATCACTATTAAGAGGTCGACTGATAGGGTTTAGCTATCAGGTTCAACAGTCCTTTCATCTTCTTCTTATTCTCCTTCTCTTTCTTCTTCTCCTTACTGGTTCGGACTACTGTAGCAACAGTAGAAACATGGTATCAGAGCAAGGTTCGTGACCTGTTTCAGTTCGTGCTTCAGTTCTCTCCTTTTCTTCTCTAGGCTGTCAATGGAGAAAAGTGGTTCGTCCCAAGCCTGAAACATCTCGGCTCTTCTTTTCTTCTGGTGCGCAGAACCTCCTTTCCTAAGAAAACAACTTCAGCAGTGAATGGTTGGCTGAAGCTCTCAAACGAAGGTTGGTTATCTCTTCTCTTTGTGCTGTTGGTATTTCTGGGTTGAAAATCTTCAAGAACTTGAGAGGACTGATCAGAACCTAGAGAACTAGGTTGGTTGTTGCCCTGGTTCTTGGAAAAATTCCAAGAACAGGCTGTGTTTACAGTGACCAAATGGTGTAAGGGCTGCTGCTGGTGGCCGAATGGTGTAGGGACTACTGTAGGTGGCCGAATGGTGCAAGGTGTAATGCAATGGTACTAGTTGAGTTCTTGTTGGTCTTGTGGTGCCCTCTTAAAAGCATTAAAGCGGGTCTGTATTGTGTGTGACAGCTATGGCTGTGTGGTGGTGCTTGTGATGCACAAACTCTGTTGAGTAGTTGTAAGAGAGCTTGCATGTGGTTAGTAAGTGCTGAATTAATGTCGGTGTAGTCTGTGTTTTTTGTGAAATCAGTAGTGGTGTGGATAAGAACAAAAGCGTGTGTATCTATCATTGTGTTTAGGGACTGCTGTAGGTTCTGGAACATCAAACTCTTGACAGCAGCACTTAGTTGGTGATTGGGAAGTCAGATTAGAGGCAGCACTGAAAGAGTATCATGGCAGCAATGGGAGATGGCTGTAGTGATTAGAAACCTAGTGTGGTGGTTTCCTCTGACTATCTAGGTGTACAGATGACCTCAATTAAACTGAATGGTGAGAACTATGTTCCATGGGCCAAGTTGGTGGAAGTTTTTCTCAAGGGAGAGAAAAGTGAAGCATATGAAAGAAGATAAACCACTGGCTGACTCTCTAGGGTTTGATGATTGGGAACAGAAGGATGCTATCATGATATGGCTATGGAACAGTATGGAACCCAAAATAAGTGCCAACTTCATGCTCTTAG
Organism: Nelumbo lutea; assembly: GCF_056320005.1. Taxonomy (NCBI): domain Eukaryota; kingdom Viridiplantae; phylum Streptophyta; class Magnoliopsida; order Proteales; family Nelumbonaceae; genus Nelumbo; species Nelumbo lutea. The sequence goes on along the minus strand of NC_142686.1, from coordinate 20,436,769 downwards.
ATACAGCTAAAGACATATGGGAACATGCCAAGAAGCTGTATTCTGGGCAAGATAATACTACAAGGGTATATCAGCTCTATCAGGAGTACATTGGTCTGCAACAAGGAAATAAAACCCTAGAAAAGTACTATGCCAGTATGAAGAACCTTAGAAATGAACTCAATGTCTATCATCCTCTCACTCCAGATGTTAAGGTTCAACAACAACAGAAGGAATAACTAGATGTCACATGGTTCTTATGGGGTTGAAATCAGAGTATGAACCAGTTAGGGCCCAAATATTGGGGGGCTTTACCCTTCCTACACTTGAAAAAGTGTTTGCTCGGCTTCGCAGGATTTCTTTGGGACAGATAGAGAATCCCACACAGTCTGATAGATCAGCTTTTGTGACAGCCAGAGGAGGTGGACATGGTACGAAAGGGGGAGGGCATACCTCCCGAGGAGGTCGTGGTGGTTCCATATTTGGCTATGGTGGTGGTCGTGACTCAGGGGGAGGCCGTGGCAAAGAAAAAGGCAGCTCTACAAGGAAGTGTACCCACTGTGGCAGGGAAGGACATCCGATAAATTTCTGTTATGATCTCCATGGCCACCCTCCCTCTAAATGGGCCAATCATGTTGTTTCTAGTGGGATTGATGTCAGTGATAATCAACAGGTAGACCTAACTCCTTCCACATCTACATCTGTTTCCGGAAGGGAGATGGTGAGTGTACCGCGTGATGAGTATGAGCGGTTCCTTCAGTCCACTTCACAGCACACTACTACTACTCTTGCCCACTCAGGTATAGCTTGCCTGTCATCTAAAACCTCTCCTTGGATTATTGACTCTGGAGCCTCTGATCACAAGACCAGGACTCCAGGTGTGTTATCTTCTCTCTCTGAAACTTCCACATATCAAACTATTACCCTTGCCAATGGTTCCTCCTCTCCCATCTGTGGTGTTGGCAATGTTGACATGACTTCTCTTTCTTTATCATCTGTTCTATATGTCCCTAAGTTTCCATTCAATCTTATGTCTGTTAGTAAATTAACCAAGACTCTTAACTGTTCTGTTACTTTTTTCCCTTCCGCTTGTGTTTTTCAGGATCTCAGGACGAGGAAGAAGATTGGTGGGGGCATGAAGCTGGTGGATTGTATTATCTTGACGGTGGTGGATCGTCAGTTGCACTTCAGACTTCACTCACTCCTCTACAGTGGCATTGTCGACTGGGACATCCTTCTCTCAAGGCACTCAAGATACTAGTTCCGTCTTTGAGTCATTTTTTAGTGTTACAGTGTGAGTCGTGTCAGTTTGGGAAACATCGTCATGTTTCCTTCAGTCCTAGAGTTGAAAGTCATATTTGAGTCATTTTGCTTTGGTTCATTCAGATGTTTGGGGCCCGATCAAAATAGAGTCTTATAATGGTTACAAGTATTTGTCACTTTTATTGATGATTGTTCAAGAATGACATGGATTTATTTAACGAAAGAAATGAGTGAATTATTTTCCATTTTTCAAAAATTCCATGCTGAAATACATACACAATTTGGTGTTCCAATCAAAGTTCTTCATTTAGATAATGGTCGTGAATATTTTCTTACTTCCTTTCAATAGTTCAGAACAACATGGCATCATTCATCAAACTTCATATGCATCCACTCCTCAACAAAATGGGGTGGTTGAACGGAAGAACCGTCATCTCCTTGAAACGGCTCGGTCTATTCTTCATCATATGAGTGTTCCTAAACAGTTTTGGAGTGATGTTGTACTTACTACAGGCTTCCTTATTAATCGGATGCCCTCCTTTATTCTTCATGGCTGGTCTCCCTTCTCTATCTTGTTCCCCACCTTGTCTCACTTTCCATTAACACCTCGTATCTTTGACTGTGTGTGCTTTGTTCACAATCTGAGTCCTGGAATAGACAAGTCGGATGCACGCTCCATTAAGTGTGTCTTTCTTGGCTACTCTCGGACTCAAAAAGGGTACAAGTGTTACAATCCCATTACTCAGAAGTGCTATGTCTGTCCTGATGTCACCTTTTTTGAGTCTGTTCCCTTCTTCTCAGGAACTGAAGCATCTTCGTCTCCACCTTTACTTCCTCTTCCTCTTCCGGTCAGTGATCCCGTTCCAGGTGTTCCTGTTGGAGTTGACTCATCACCTCATCAAGTGCAGATCCCTACTGAACGACCACCAATTCGACAAGTGTATACACGTCGAACGACATCAGCCCCTCCTCCAGCTTCTACCTTGTCCGCGAATCCTGTCGTTGCTCCTGTTGCTGAACCCTCAGGACTTGATCTACCCATTGCCTTACAGAAAGGTAAACGTAGTTCTACTCTCCATCCCATTTCCAATTTTGTTTTAGTATCTCGCCTTTCCGCCTCACATCGCCAGTTTGTTTCACTATTGTCATCTACTTCCATACCTAACAATGTCCAAGAGGTTCTTAGTTCACCTGGGTGGAGGCAAGCAATGGAGGAGGAACTCTCTGCTCTTCAGCATACTCACATGTGGGAGCTCACTACTCTTCCTCTTGGTAAGCATGTTGTGGATTGTAAATGGGTGTATTAAATACTTGCCAGATAGTAGTGTGGAGCGTCTGAAAGCCAGACTTGTTGCTAAAGGTTATTCACAGTTGTATGGAATGGACTATATGGAGACCTTCTCTCCAGTGGCTAAGATTAGCTCTGTCCGTGTGTTAATTTCCCTGGTAGTTATGTATGATTGGCCCCTATTTCAACTTGACATAAAAAATGCCTTCCTTCATGGTGACCTTATAGAGGAGGTATATATGGAGCAACCACCTAGGTTTGTTGCTCAGGGGGAGGCTGGTAAGGTGTGTAGACTGAAAAAGGCAATTTATGGGTTAAAACAATCGCCCTGTGCTTGGTTCAGGAAGTTTATTGAAGTGGTGAAAAATTTTGGAATGAAACAATGCCAGGTTGATCACTTAGTGTTCAGCTATGACTCAGAAGCTGGAAAGATTTTATTAGTGGTCTATGTGGATGATATTGTCATAACTGGCAGTGACAAATTGGGGATCGACAAACTAAAGGTCTTTTTGCAAAATCATTTTCAAACAAAAGACCTTGGGACATTGAAGTATTTCTTGGGTATAGAAGTTGCTAGATCAGGACAAGATGTAAACCTGCGCCAAAGAAAATATGTTCTCGATCTATTGGACGAAACATGACTCTTAGGTGCAAAACCGGCTGAGACTCCTATGGAACCAAATGTTAAGTTGAGCAGTGATATAGGGGAAATATTTGATGATCCTGGAAGGTATAGACGACTAGTGGGGAAGTTGAACTATTTGACTATCACGAGACCAGACATCTCCTTTGCAGTCAGTGTGGTGAGCCAATTTATGCAGAACCCTCGGATATCTCACTGGGATGCAGTTCTTAGAATTGTAAGATATCTGAAGGGAGCTCCGGGCCGTGGACTGTTGTATAAACCAGGAGGAAAACTTGTAGTTGGGTACACGGATGCAGATTGGGCGGGCTCTGTGTCTGATAGAAGAACTAATACAGGTTACTGCACATTTCTTGGAGAAAATCTTGTGACGTGGAAGAGTAAAAAGCAGACGGTTGTGGCTAGAAGTAGTGCTGAAGCCAAGTATAGAGCCATGGCACACACTACATGTGAATTAGTGTGGTTGAGGAATCTCGTACAAGAAATCGGGTACCACATGAATAAACCTATGAAGTTGTATTGTGACAATCAAGCTGCGCTCCATATCTCATCCAACCCTGTTTTTCATGAGAGAACAAAGCACATAGAGATTGATTGCCACTTTGTGAGGGAGAAGGTTCTTACTGGAGAGATAAGCACAAAACATGTAGGCTCAGGTGATCAGTGGGCAGATTTGTTTACAAAAGCCTTAATCTCAAGGAGAGAGAACTATATATGTAACAAGCTGGGATTATATGACATATATTCTCCAACTTGAGGGGGAGTGTTAGAGTTAGCTGAATAAGGGTAGATTAGTCAAATCACCTTGGTTAAGTTATGAGCTTATGTGGCAGTCTTATTAGAGGTTCTCTGTCCCATACTTAAGTAGGGGCAGTTTAGTCCTTGTACATTTTAATTAGAGCCTAATCACGACAGATAGGGTTTAGCTATCAGGTTCGACAGTTCTTTGATCTTCTTCTTCTTCTCCTTCTCTTTCTTCTTCTCTTTACTGGTTCGGACTACTGTAGCAACAGTAGAAACAGTGTCTAATAGAATGAATCGACCGCCAGCCCCAAAGAACCTAAATATACATTAATTATATGTATTAACAAAGGAGCCCTTGAAGGGCTAAAGGTGAAAAAACAGTAATTATAGAAAGGGCCCTTGGAGGGCTGAAAGATAATAGTAGACAAAGACTATAATACAACAGGGACCATAGAACTACGGTACATCAAGCGTCTCCACAAAGCCAGCTATTTTTTTGGTACTCTACAGGTTTGATGGAATTAGTTCAACACTCTCTCCTATTAGATCCAAGTATATAAATATAATAGACCAAATGACATTAGTTGTAAATGGTGCACTGTCCACTTCACATTCACTAAGACAGTTCCACATATTTTACAAAAAAAAAGGAGAGAATTCCACCTAAACAAATATGTTAAAATAGGTGCCTATGAGGAATTTAAATAAAAAACAATTCAAGAAAACTAAGTAAATCTAACAAGGATTTAAAATCACTAGTACATATATAAAAACAAATTTGCCACTAAAACAAGTAGCCATCTTGGTAAAAATTATTTGCACATGGCATAGTTTTCAAGGCACCAAGGCGAGGCTAGGCGACTAGGGGTGCCTTGTCTATAGTATTGAGTGAGCAACATGTTTCAACATCAGGGTATTGTGTGACAAACATGTTTCATGTTTCCAATTACCATTATCTTTTATGCAATGTATTCTTAACTTATATACGACATTTTTTACGGATAGAACTCCTCGAGGCAGATGCTGAAATCAGATGCAAGAGAACAGTTCGCAGGTGGACAGAACTCCTCAAGGCAGAACATGCGATGGCTTCCAGTTGTTAAAGCTAAAGAAGGCAACCAAGAGAAGAGGGGAGAAGACAGAACAAACCCAAGATACACCAGGAATAGCAGAGATGATCTTGAAGGAGAAGATGATGGCTGGGTAAGTTGCGATTTCTTAGAGGATGACATAGAGACTGAATGGGAAGCAGGAAGCCAGACCGATGAGCTGGAAGACACCTTCAGCACAACTATTCTGTTCTCTGAGAACACAGAAAATGCTACTGAAGTGCTGAAACCATCTACTGACAGTGGGATGCTAAACAAAGCCGAGCGCTAATTGAATGCCAGGTAGGAAAATCGAACCTCAGGTGAGAAGGATTCAAGCCAGAAAATGAACGAGAGGCGAGGAACCTACGGGAAGACAATGGTTAATCACCAGATTTCAAACATGGATACATCAGGAGGGGATGAACGACATGGACTAGGGGTTTAAATAAGTACAAAGACTAAACTACCCCCACTTAAGTATGGGACAGGAAGTCTAATTAGAACTGCCACATAAGCACATAACTTAAACTGATTTGAAAAGACTAATCTACCCCTCATTTGGCTAACTCTAATACTCCCCCTCAAGCTGGAGAATATATGTCATATAATCCCAGCTTGTTACATATATAGTTCACTCTCCCTGAGTTTAAACCTTTTGTAAACAAATTTGCCCATTGATCACCTAAGCCCACATGTTTTGTGCTTATCTCTCTAGTAAGGATTTTCTTCCTCACAAAGTGGCAATCAATCTCTATTGTTCTCTCATGAAAAACAGGACTAGATGAGATGTGAATTGCAGCTTGATTATCACAATACAATCTCATAGGTCTGTCCATTGTGAATCCAATTTCTTGTAGGAGGTTTCTCAACCATACTAATTCACATGTAGTGTGTGCCATGGCTCTATATTCGGCTTCAACACTACTCCTTACCACAACAGTTTGTTTATTACTCTTCCATGTCACTAGATTGCCTCCAAGGAATGTGCAGTAACATGTAGTAGATATTATATCCGACATAGAGCCTGCCCAATCTGGCATTTGTATACCCAACTACCTCAAGTCTTCCTCCTTGTTTGTACAATAACCCACGGCTTGGAGCCCCCTTCAAGTACCTTACAATTCTAAGAACTGCATCCTAGTGAGGTATTCGAGGATTCTGCATAAATTGGCTCACCATGCTGACTGTAAAGGAGAAGTCTGGTCTTGTGATAGTCAGATAGTTCATCTTCCCCACTAACCGTCTATATCTTTTAGGATCATCAAATATTTCACCTGTATCACTACTCAACTTAGCATTTGGTTCCATGGGAGTTTCGGCCAATTTCGCACTTAACAGTCTTGTTTCGTCCAGTAGTTCAAGGACAGATTTTCTTTGGCACAAATTTACACATTGTTTTGATCTAGCAACTTCTATACCCAAGAAGTACTTCAACTTCCCAAGGTCTTTTGTTTGAAAATGTTCTTGCAGGAAAACCTTTAGTTTATCAATCCCCAATTTGTCACTGCCAGTTATGACAAGGTCATCACCATAGACTACTAATAAAATCTTTCTGGCTTTTGAATCATAGTTGAACACTAAGTGGTCAAACCGACATTGTTTCATTCTAAAATTCTTCACTAAACTTCCCAAACCAAGCACGAGGAGATTGTTTCAACTCATAAATTGCCTTTTTTAGTCTACACACCTTACCATCCTCCCCCTAAGCAACAAACCCAAGTGGTTGCTCCATATATACCTCCTCCATGAGGTCATCATGAAGGAAGGCATTTTTAATGTCAAGTTGAAACAAGGGCCAATCATACATAAAGTTGGCACTTATTTTGGGTTCCATACTATTCCATAACCATGTCATGATTTGGGCATCTTCTTGTTCCCAGTCATCAAACCCTGAAGAGTCGGCTGATGGTTTATCTTCCTCCACATGCTTCACTTTCCTCTTTGCCTTGAGAAAAACGTCCACTGACTTGGCCCATAGCTCATAGTTCTCATCATTAATTTTAATTGAAGTCATCTGCACACTCAGATAGTTAGAGGGAATCACTACACTAGGTTTCTGATCACTACAACCATCTCCAGTTTCTGCGATGATGCCCTCCAAATGCTACTTCTAATCTGAATCCCTAGTCGCCAACTGAGTACTGCTGTCAGGAGTTTGATGTTCCAGACACTACAGCAGTCCCCAAACACAGATGATAGGTTCACAACCAGTCACAATCAATCGCCACTGTTCACAAGCAGTCACAATCAATTAGTCCCCAAACACAGATGTTCTAGACACTACAGCAGTCCCCAAACACAGATGATAGGTACACAAACTTCTGTTCTTGTTCACACCATTACTGATTTCACAAAACCATAAATCACAATGACATTAATTCAGAAACTCATTTACCACATACAAGCCTTCTTGAAGCTGCTCAATAGAGGTTGAGCATCACAAGCACCACCACACAACCATATCTATCACACGTGGTACAGATTTGTCTGACCGTTTCAAAGGGCACTACAAATCCAAAAAAAAAAAAAAAGAAAAACACACAACTACTACCACTGCAGTAACCTGTCATTCGATTCAGGTCACTTGTGACCAACAAAGGCTTCAAAACAAACTACAGACCCACACAAAAGGGTCAAACATACCCTTACACCATTCCGCCACTGCCAACACAGCCTATTCTTGGACTTTTTTTCCAAGAACCAAGACTACAAACAACCTAGAAATACCAATAGCACAAAAAAAAGGTAACCAACCTCTGATGGAGAGCTTCAGTCGACCATCCACTTACTTCTGAAATTATTTTTCTTGAAAAACAGTCAAGTTCTGAGCAGAGGAAGAAGGACCAAAGTGTTCTCAGACCTAGGTCGAACCTGTGTTCTCCATTTCAGCCCAGAAAGAAGAAAGAAAATGAAGTCACGATCAGAGAGAAGCAGGAGAGGAGATTTAGAGAGCAATGTCCTGCACCGATACCATGTTTCTTCAGTAGCTACAGCAGTTCGAACCAGGAGAAGAGCAGAAGAAGAAGAAGAAAACAGTTGAACATTGTAGGCTAAACCCTACCATTCGACCATAATATGGATTAGGGGTTTAATTAAGTACTGTGAATAAATCCTAGTTGATTCTAGGTCAAAGTAGAGAAGAAGAAAGAAGAAAGAAAAGAGAAAGAAGAAGGAGAGGAGAAGAGTGTTCGGCCAAACTAGAAGAGAGAATGTTCAAAATCACTCTCCTAGCCGACCCACTTGACTTTTATTCATAAAACTTGAGTTACAAGAAAGACAATTTTGTCCCCCATAGAAGATGGGACACATAACTTAAACTCAGATACAATAGACCTTTCACTTTCAAGAAGATACACCAAAATGACCAAAATACCCCTGACTCGAGCATTCTAACACTCCCCCTCAAGCTGGAGAATATATATCATATAGTCCCAGCTTGTTACAAATGTAATCTATTCTTCCCCAAGACAATCCTTTTGTGAAGAGATTTGCCTACTGATTTCCTGAGCTCACATGAGATGTAGTTATTACCCCACTTATCACTTTCTCTCTCACAAAGTGACAATCCGCCTCAATATGTTTAGTTCTTTCATGGAAGACAGGATTGGAGGAGATGTGAACAGCAGCTTGGTTATCACAGTATAGTTTCATTGGTTTGTCAATTGAGAAACCCATCTCCTGTAGTAAGTTCTTCAGCCATACTAGTTCATATGTGGTATGAGCCATAGCCCTGTACTCTGCTTCCGCACTACTTCTTGCCACCACTGTTTGCTTCTTGCTCTTCCAAGTTACGAGATTACCACCTAGGAAGGTACAATACCCTGTGGTTGACCTCCTGTCTGATATAGAGCCAGCCCAATCAACATCTGTGTACCCTACTATCTCAAGAGTTCCTCCCTTTTGGTATAACAAACCATGACCTGGAGCACCCTTTAGGTACCTAACAATTCTCAGAACAACTTCCTAGTGAGGAACCCGGGGATGTTGCATAAACTGACTCACCACACTCACAGCAAATGATATATCTGGTTGGGTAATGGTCAGGTAGTTCAACTTTCCCACCAACCTTCTGTATCTTCCAGGATCATCAAACTCTTCACCTGCATCCACACTTAACTTGGCATTGAGTTCAATAGAAGTCTCTGTTGGTTTAGCACCTAACAACCCTGTTTCTTCAAGTAGATCAAAAACATATTTTCTCTAACATAGGTTGATCCCCTGTTTTGACCTCGCAACTTCTATTCCTAAGAAATACTTTAGCTTCCCCAGATCTTTCGTATTGAAGTGGTCCTGTAGGAATTTTAGCAGCCTGTCAATTCCTTTGTTGTCACTTCCAGTTATGACAATATCATCCACATACACGACTAGCAAGATTTTCCCATCTTTTGAGTAATAGCTGAACACGGAATGATCAACCTGACACTGTTTCATCCCAAAGGCCTTCACCACTTCACTGAACCTACCAAACCATGCACATGGAGATTGTTTCAGTCCATAGATTGCCTTTTTGAGCCTCCACACCTTACCAGCCTCACCCTGAGCAACAAACCCTGGTGGTTGCTCCATATACACCTCCTAACAAGATCACCATGTAGGAAGGCATTTTTTATGTCAAGTTGTACGAGAGGCCAATCATACATAGCAGCTAATGAGATCAACACCCGAACTGAACCAATTTTAGCCACGGGAGAGAATGTCTCCATATAGTCCACACCATATAACTGAGAATAGCCCTTGGCCACTAACCATGCCTTCAATCGTTCCACACTGCCATCAGGAAGATGCTTCACTATATAGACCCATTTACACCCAACAATGTGCTTACCAAGAGGAAGGGTGGTGAGTTCCCACGTGTGATTATGTTGTAGAGTAGAGAGTTCTTCTTCCATGGCTTGCCGCCACCCTGGGGAGGTAAGGGCTTCCTGTACAGTCTTGGGAATGGGAACCGATTAAAGTAATGATATAAACTTGCAATGAGAAGCAGAAAGCTGAGTAGTGGAAACATAGTCTGAAATGGGATGAGAAGTACAAGTACGTTTACCTTTCCGCAAAGCAATAGAGAGATCAAGATCTGAGGGAGAACGAGCAGTAGCAAGATCTGTTGACAAGTGCTGAAGTGGAGGAGGGGCCGAAGCACTTCTACGGGTATACACTTGAGTAATTGGTGGCCTCTCTGTAGTAACAGGCATATGATGTGCATTTGCAGTAGGAATGGGAGCTACGGGAAGGGGGGCCACAACCAGAACAGGAAGAGGAACCACAGAGGGAGAAGAAGAGACCCCGACATCTGAGAAAAAATGAACTGATTCAAAGAAGGTGCCATCAGGGCACACAAACGATTTATGAAACTTCGGGTTTTAACACTTGTACCCTTTCTGAGTCCTTGAGTAGCCAAGAAAAATACACTTCGTAGCTCGAGCATCTAGCTTGTCTACTCCAGGCCCCAAGTGTTGAACAAAACAAACACAGCCAAAGACTCTTGGGGTGAGAAGAAAGGGAGACAAAGTGGGAAACAACACGGAGAAAGGGGACTGACTTCCAAGGATTGACATGGGCATCCGATTTATCAGAAAACAGGATGTAAGAATAGCATCACTCCAAAAATGCTCTGGGACATGCATATTGATCATCAAGGATAGAGCAGTTTCAAGAAGATGTCTATTTTTCCGTTCAGCTACACCGTTTTGTTGCAGGGTGTAGGCACAAGAAGTTTGATGAATTATTCCATGATGTTCTAGGTATTGTTGAAATGGTGAGGAGATGTATTCTATGGCATTATCGGAGCGAAGTATTTTCATATGAACACCAAATTGAGTGCATATTTCAGCATGAAATTTCTGAAAAATAGAGAACAATTCACTACGGTCTTTCATAAAATAGACCCATGTCATCCTTGAAAAGTTATCAACAAAGATTACAAAAAACTTAAACCCATTGTATGACACCACTTTAACTGGACCCCATACATCAGAATGAACTAAAGCAAAATGACTTGAGACACGACTATCAATTCTTGGACTAAATGAGACTCGATGATGTTTTCCAAACTGACATGACTCACAATCTAATGATGAAAGATGACTCAAGGAAGGAACTAGCAGCTTCAAAGCCTTGAGAAAGGGATGACCAAGTCTGCAGTGCCATTGGAGAGGAGTAAGAGACAACTAAAAAGCCACTGGGGGCCACCACCATCAAGGTAATACAAACCACCTGCTTCATGCCCTCCACCAATCTTTTTCCCCGTCTTGAGATCTTGAAACACACAAGAAGAAGGATAGAAGGTTACAAAACAATTAAGGGACTTGGTTAATCTGCTAACAGACATAAGGTTAAAAGGGAACTTAGGAACATATAAAACAAATGCTAAAGACAATGAGGAGAGATCAACATCACCAACACCACAAATAGGAGATGTAGAACCATTAGCAAGTGTAACTGTCTAAGATGTGGAGGAGTGAGAAAGGGAAGAAAATACATCAAGAGTCCCAGACATATGGTCCGAGGCTCCAGAATCAATGATCCAGGGTGAGGCTTTGGAAACTAAACAAGTCATACCTGAATGGGCAAGTGTAGCTGTGTTCTGTTGAGATGTTTGAAGGAACTGCTCATATATTGCCCGTGGTACACTCACCATTTCCTGCCCGAAAGCACAAGTGGGTGTGGAGGGGGTTGGGGCAGTTTGTTGGCTTTCAGTAATTGTGCTACTACTCTTAGATGTAACATGGTTAACCCAAGTGTTGAGTGGACCACGCAAATCATAGCAGAAATTAACAGTGTTCCCCTCTAAGCCATAATGTGTACATTTTCTCTAAGCATTACCCCTTCCTTTTCCACGGCCTCCAGTCCGGCCACTATCCCGGTTAAACATATGTCCACCACGGTTGCTTGGAGGGCCATTGCTGCCACCACCACTTCTACTTCCACGGCCACTCCCTTAAGTCTCTACCAAACTAGATCTATCAGAGAAAGAAGAATGTTCCACCGGCTCAATGGATGTCCTCTTAAGAGGGGCAAAAACTTCTTCAAGTGAGGGGAGAGCTGATCCCCCCCAATATCTGTGCTCTGATAGGCTCATACTCAGCCTTCAAGTCCACAAGAAACCTAGTCACATCAAATTGTTCATGTTGCTGTTGTTGGATCTGGACATCTGATGTTAGAGGGTGATAGATATTTAGCTCATTGCGGATGTTCCTCAAATGTGCATAATACTCTTCTAAGCTTTGACTTCTTTGCTTCAAATTGAAGTACTCTTGGTATAACTGATATACCCTAGTTGTGTTGTCTTGTCCAGAGTACAATTTTTTAGCATGATCCCAGATCTCTTTGACTGTATCTAGGAACATGAAGTTCACACTAATCTTTGGTTTCATGCTGTTCCAAAGCCATGTCATTATTTGTGCATCATCTTGTTCCCAATCACTGAACCCAGAAGAATCAGAGGAAGGTTTCTCCTCCCTCACATGTTTTACTTTCCTCTTGTCCTTCAAGAACACCTCCACAGATTTTGCCCATGGTACATAGTTTTCACCATTCAACTTGATGGATGTCATTTGAACACTTAGATAATCTGAAGCAAGCATGATGTCGGTTTTGTTGTCATTCCCAACTACAGTTGAAGCCATCTCAATTATTTCACCTTTGAATATACACCACAATCTCTCACTCGTCACAAGACTTATCTCACTTATGATACCACCAACCCACTTTCTTCAACTGCGCATTACACACTACACTCTAAAGCTAAAATCATTCAGTCAACACATCAAACACTTGGACTGCACACTACAGAACCATTTACCATCAACACACCATTGCTGAAATTACTCAGTCATTTCATCGAACACTTGTTCTTCATACTGCAGAACTGATTACACACAAGGTCTAGGGGTTCACTTTTAAGCATTTAGAATCAAGATATGTCAGCCACCACACCACTGTTGTCGTGGACATCAGCAATCTACTACTCTTCTTTTAGCACACATGCAAGCAAGAAAACAAAAGAACATGACTGATATGTGTATCAGTTCCACCCAGCACCACAACAACTAACTTTTGAAGCACAAAAAATTAGCATTCACAGTTCATTTCTGAACACACGACGGCAGTGTCCATACCTGTACACGTCTAGCCCTCTTTGTACACTGAATAGAGGGTCTAGTATACCACTTCAACGACCACCACAGCACCGGCTAGAGGCATTCTCACCTCCAAGCCCTCAAAACGGCAACTCCTTTTCAGCCCTTTATCGAGTCTTCAATCAGGTCAGATGTAGGATGATGAAACCTACTGTGAGGCCGGCGGTGAACCCAGGAAGAAGACAGCAGCAAGAAAACACAAGACCTTAATGCTCTGATACCATGTGAATAAACCCTAGTTGATTCTAGGTCAAAGTAGAGAAGAAAGAAGAAAGAAAAGAGAAAGAAGGAGAGGAGAAGAGTGTTCGGCCAAACTAGAAGAGAGAATGTTCAAAATCACTCCTAGTCAACCCACTTGACTTTTATTCATAAAACTTGAGTTACAAGAAAGACAATTTTGCCCCTCATAGAAGATGGGACACAACTTAAACTCAAATATAATAGACCTTACAACTTTCAAGAAGATACACCAGAATGACCAAAATACCACTGACTCGAGCATTCTAACAAGTACAAAGACTAAAACCCCGCTTAGTATGGGATAGGAAGTCTAATTAGAACTGCCACATAAGCACATAACTTAAACTGATTAGAAAAGACGAATCTACCCCTCATTTGCTAACTCTAACAGGAAGCAACGATTGATAAGCCAAATCGAGGAATTAGATGCAATGGAAAAACTGGGATGTTTTGGGGAAAAGGACAAAGAGGTGAGGTGGGAGTTGAGGAAAAATCTGGAGGACACAATTTTTAAAGAAGAAACTAGTTGGAGGCAAAAATCCAAACACAAATGGGTGAAAGAGGGAGATAGGAATACAAAATTCTTCCATGCTATAGCTAATGGCTAGGGCTATTCACGGGTTGGGTTGGGTCAGGTTATTTGACATAGAAACCGAAATCGACCCAGTGTAAAGCAAAACCGACCTGATCAGTTTGAGTCGGTTTGGGTCGGTTTTGGTTCTAAGTTCATCCCTGTGATAAAATCTTGCTAATTTTAAAAGTAGTCATAAATTGAACATCATTTCAGCCATCTCCTATGATAAAATTTAAATGAAAAATTAATCACAAAAGTTGTTCATTAATCACTATTCACTAATCCAAAGTTTCTTGCAACCATTCAAAAACTAGGCGGCCTAATGGGCTTTGGAACTTCATGTTTGAACTAGGAATTAAGTCGGTTCAATTCGGGTCGGTTTCGGTTTTCTTGTGTGAAAACCGAAACCGACCCAAATCATCAGTTTAGGAATTTGCACAACCCGAAACCAACCCGTGTTGATGAAAACCCGACCGACTCGGGTTGAGTCGGTCCAGGTTGGTCGGTTTGGTCAGGTTGGGCCTTCTTATGAACAGCCCTACTAATGGCAGAAGAAGGAAGAACTCCATTTCTAAGTTGGTGGTTGATGATACAACTATAACCCAACAGAATGAGATTGCTGGGGCTTTTGTGGAATATTTCAAATCTATCTTCAGAAGGCCTCTAAACGAGAGATTAAGGATTGAAGGGTTGGATTGGCCCAGGCTCCCTGATGAGTTGATTGAGTGGTTGGAAAGAGAGTTTGAACTGGAAGTAAGGGATGCCATCTTCTCTATGGATAGATCTAAAGCCCCGGGCCCCGACAATTTCACGATGGCTTTTTATCAAGACTGTTGGGAGATAATTAAGGCTGATATCCAAAGTGTTTTCTCAGAATTCTTTGAAAGGGGGGTGATAAATCTAGGACTGAACTCTACCTTTATTTCCTTAATTCCAAAAAAGGAGGGAACATGTCACCCTAAAGAGTTTAGACCCATCAGTTTGGTAAATAGCCTCTATAAGATCATTGCTAAGGCATTATCCCGAAAAATTAGAGAGGTGCTTCCCACAATCATATCCCCTAATCAAGGTGCTTTTGTGAAAAAGAGACAAGTTGTAGACCAAACCTTAATAGCAAATGAGTGTGGAGGATTTTAAAAGAAGAGGAAAGAAAGGGTTGGTGTGCAAATTGGATCTAGAAAAGGCTTATGATTTGGTTGATTGGTCCTTGTTGCTAGAAGTATTAGAGCCTGTTGGTTTTGGGCAGAGGTGGTGCAAATGGATAAGAGGGTGTACCAGAACGTGCCACTATTCTATATTGGTGAATGGTAGGGTGATAGTTCATTTTCCAGCTACTAGAGGTATTAGGCAAGGGGACCCCCTCTCCCCTTCCTTTTTACCCTGATTGTTGAAGTGTTAGGGAGGTTTATTGAGAAAGAAAATGCTAGATGATTGGTAAATGGTTGGAGAGTTGGGAGGGATAGGGTTCCGGTCACTCGTTTACAATTTGCGAATGACACAATTCTGTTTTGTGGCGGGGAGGAGATTAGGTGGGTTAGTAATTTAAAGATGGTGATCAAGGTGTTTGAACAAGCGACTAACTTCAAGGTAAACTTTGATAAGAGTTGTGTGATTGACATCAATACGAGTGTCAGAGAGGTGGGAAGAAAGGGCTCAAGTTTTGGGTTGTGAGATTGCTCAATGGCCATTGAAATATCTAGGGCTTCCACTAGGGGATAACCCTACCACGAGGAGCTTTTGGAACCCGGTGATTGACAGATTCACAAAAAGGCTAGCCTCTTGGAAGAAAAACTACCTATCTTTGGGTGGTAGGATAACTTTGATAAAGTCAACCTTGGCAAACCTTCCGGTTTACTTTCTGCTGTGTTTAGAATTCCTGAGGAAGTATGTAGGATTTTGAAAAAATTAATGAGGGATTTCTTATGGGAACCAAGGGAGGAGAAAAGAGACCATAGAATAATTTTCTTATGGAAAAATTAATGGTGGTCTGGGTGTGGGTAACTTAAAGAAGAAGAATGAAGCTCTTTTGGGGAAATGGTTATGGAGATTGAATAAAGAAAGAGAGAATTTGTGGGCTAAAATAATCCTAAGTATTCGTGGGCAAGAGGCAAATGGCTGGAACACGGGGATCTCATCTAGGGCTACAAGGGCTTCTCGTTGGAAGTTTATTCATGCCATCCTTCCTTTGTTTCTTCCTTTTATCAGGTATGACCTTTGTTCGGGTATGTCTGTGAGATTTTGGGAACATATTTGGGTGGGAGACATTCCTTTGAAAGAACAGTTCCCCTCTTTGTTTTCTCTCTCAAGGTTTAAAAATGAGCTTGTAGCCACCTTTCTTACTTTGTCTGATTCTGCTGTTAATTGGAATCTGGGTTTTAGAAGGGCTCTCAGAGATTCTGAATTGGATTCCATCTCTAACTTACTTAAGATTCTGGAGGAGGTAGTTATTGACCCCTCTAGAGTGGACAATAGGGTGTGGTTTCTTGTTCTGTTGGGCATTTTCTCTTCTCTTCTTTTTTCAAAGAACTAACACAGTCCTATTCGGTCCTTGGTTCTCCTTTCCCAGTCTTGGAAGTTTGGGGTAGACCAATCCCTCCCATAGTAGGTGCTTTTTGCTGGGAGGCTATCCTAGAAAAGTGTAACACTTGTGACCTACTTCAAAAGAAAAGGCCTAATTGGTGTTTATCCCCGCACTAGTGCATTTTATGTAAGAAGAATGGTGAGAGCTGTTACCACTTATTAGTTTCTTGCCCCTTTGTATTAGAAATCTGGTGTTGGTTTTTCTCTCTTTTTGGTTGCAAATGGACCCGCCCCCCCCCTCCCCCTTCAAGTGTGCAGAGCTTATTTAGTACTACATCAGTAAGGCGTTTAAAAAAGAGGTAAACTCTTGTGGAGATGGAGTATGTGGGAGGAAAGAAATCAAAGAACTTTTCATGAGCAAGAAAAAAGCAGGGAAGCCATTATTGAATTAATATATGTTAGGGTGGTCCATTGGATCAAGTCTATGAAGATATTTGAAGGTTGCTCAGCAGGAGACATCATTCGAAAGTGGGAAGAAGTGGGTCGGTCGGCTCCCTTGACTTCTTCCCCTAGTACTGCTTGGACTCCTCCATCTTCGGAATACATTAAATTGAAATTTGATGGTAGCAGTGAAGGAAACCCAGGCCTTTCAGGTATAGGTGGAGTGTTCTGTGATGAAGAAGGTCGAATTATTGCCATGTTCTCAGCAACTATAGGCTGGGGGGATTCATTGAGAGCTAAAATTTTGGCAGCTCTGGAAGGGATCAAAAGAGCCCAGCAGTTGAAAATCAGAAATATGTTGGTGGAAGGAGGTTCTAGGCTGACAGTTAGATGGTTGCAAGAGGAAGATTCTAGTCTGTGGAAGTTTTCAAATGAAAAAAAGAAAATCAACCAGATTACTCGAAACATGCAAATTCAGGTTCAGTGGGCCAAGAGGTGTGCCAATTCTCTGGCAGACTCTTTGGCCAAACAAGGGATGCAAAGAGCAAATCTTTTTTGGGCTGTGTTGTAATATGACCATTAATGTTAGGGAGGGTTAAGTGTTTTTACCCCTCCCTTCATATTGTATTTTTCTATAATATTTTTTTCTTAATAAAAGTTACTGTTATTGATAAAAAAAAATATGTACAAAGAAGGTTGTGCCAAAGCACTCCTAAGATACAATTTAAAACTTTATCCTTGCCTGACAATGTTTCAGCCTTTGAATTGTTTATTAAGTGCTACCTAAGCTATCAAATTAGAGGAACTGATGTTTCTCATAGTCACTCTGCAACTAGCTTTTCTTGGTCAAACTTTTTCTAATGAATGAATGGTTAAGATATTGATGCACAGATCAAAGGGAAAAGTTATTAAAAGGAAGAAAATATAAATACTGTAAATCAGGATAACAAATCATTTACATAGATTGATCAATTGCCTCTATGGATTCTAAATAAGGATGGTCAGCAAACAAATAGTGTTATGGACCTAAAGGGCAGATAATATGGGATTTTGTTCCTTATGTGGTCTATTAGGGTGTGTGTAAGGAGATAAGTAAGAAATTTGAAAGCTGCTGTCATTCTCTTCCCAGGATACAGTTATCATTACCAATCCAAAAGAAAGAAAGAAAGAAAGAAAGAGAAAGAAAGAAAGAAAGAAAAGGATACACCCTGATATTATATCTTTTCATACAGATTGTAACTCATTCTCAAGCGCTTGGTGTGGCAGGATGTTGCACGAAATTGGCTAGTCTTTGGTCGTGTAGTTGGCATATTATAAAACCCTTTTTGTATTATATATTTGTACTATTCTTTTCAGTAAGAAAAAAAAATAATAATATCTGCAAGAAGATTGGTAACAATATTTGCAAACACAAAACCTTCATGACAGAAAAGCTCAATTTCCTGCAAAACCAACCTCAAACATAAGATTATACTTGCCATCCCTGTTCCTCATCCTGAGATATGATTGGCATGCTTCTGGATCTTCACCTGGTGGTAGAAGGTATATATCATACGTCTCCTCCATAGTTTCTTTGTGTTCTTCAGAGATAACAGACTTGATTTGATCAACTGTCACTGTTCTCAGCGACTACAATAATAGAAAGCACTCAGTGCTAGATGAAACAATTATAGAACATCAGTAATGAACCATTTTTTACTAGTAGTGAACCATTTAAGTTTGAAGAAATAAGATGGAAACTAACCTTTAAAATGTACATGGGGTTCTGGAATCCTGTGAATGGATTGAACTTATTGGTAATTTTTATATGTGCTGTTTGGAGATCTGGCTCAATAAAAGCCTTGTACATTGGATATACCTGTGCAGAACAACAAACTATAAATGCAAATGCTTCATGATAACCTAGTTTGCCAGTATCACACAGTCAAAACTTTCTAAAGAAAACATCTAACATGGGGCAAGTGAAAGAACCGTTTCAGAGATCTGATGGATTATTTCTTCCGGTTCTTGCCCAGCACGTTGTATGTCACGTAAAACCCGTTTTACAAGGTCAAAGTGAACTCCACCAGTAACAGATACTCGAAGGTCCAGAAGAGGTCGCAACTTTTCACTCAGAGCATAGATGCCCTCAATAATCACAAGACGGGAGGTTGGAACTTCAACTGTCCTGTTGAGAATATAGATAAAAATATATATCAAGAATTAGGAATATTGAAGAATGTTGATAACTTCATTAGATCTATTAGGGTCCCCACCTTTTCTTTTTAAGAAAAGTGCATGAAAATAAAAGATTTGAACCTGGAGAATGCATTCCTTCTACAAAAATAAAAATAACTACAATAGTATATGCCTGTAATTCTGCAGACACATTGAAACATGCACATTGGTGTTGCAGTGAAAAGACAAGGAATTCTTGGAAAGTTTTATTGAATAAGTGGAAAAATCTTACTCAATTGAACAAATACATGACCACCTACTGGTTGATCAGCTGGTACTAAGTCAATATATGTAGCTCTAGTTCCATATGTTTAACTATGGGAAATGTTTACCCAAAACAATTAAGCACATAAAACATCCATCATTCCGTACTTTTTTTGGTAACTGTAAAGCTTTATTGCATTATTAAAAAGATGTTATTTACAATGTGCCATACACCCCTATTATAGGTCAGCATGTCTTTGTAGCCCTTCTGTGTTTTGGCTTTTAGATTACAAGCTTCCCCCATGAGAAGTATTTCCACAAGACAGTTGCTCCCAAAGGGCACCTTCTTTTTCCAATGATCATCCATGTCATTCACGGATCTCTGTGTCCATTAAAACCTTAGCCCCAATTCTGCAGCTAATCTTCTTACTTTCATGATCTCTTGTCTGAAGAGCCATGGACCAGAATTTTATTGTTTGAACCAACCAACAACCAATTTGGAGTCACCTTCAGCCACAATGTCACTATATTGCAAGGATTTTCCTATTCTCAGCCCAGATTGCAATCAATTCAGCCTTTATAGAGTTCTATATTCCAATGGGACATGAAATATAAGGCCGAGACATCTTTGTTCCTGAAAACACCTCCAATACCTGAAACTCCAAGGTTACCCAAACTACAATGATAAAAATTGAATTTATTGAGATTTGGTTACAGAGGGATCCATATTGATCTTATCCCCCTATAAATTGATGAGTGTGGCACAATATTTCAATTTCAGAAAATGTCATCAGTTGTGAAAGGCTTGAAGGCTTACATAGACTTCATCTAATGAGCAACTTCCATGGATATGATTTCCATAAGGACCCATTTGGACTGAGATTTGTCTTTAAAAATCCTATTGTTCCATTCTTCCCATATTGAGCATAGGAAAGCTGCCCTCATCCAAAGAATCTTCCCTCTTTTTTTTCTTTTGTGAGAAAAAAGAAGAGCAGAAAAGCCTCATAACCTCCCTAGGAGGATCAGACCTGCCACCAAAGACAGCAAAAGGGAAAATTCCAAATGCTGGATGTAAAAGAGAAGGAGATTAGTAGATGGTTAGTAGTTTCACATCTTGCTCGGAAAAGGAAACCTCTCAACAAAAGGCGGCCCTTCCAAACAGCTCTCATAGGAAAATGGGGTAATGGATGAAGAGGAAGAAAAGAATTTAAAGAAAAAAGCACAAGAGCAGACACCAAAGCAATCATCAATCCAAATACTAAAGTCAGCTGAACTGGATGTTAATGTTTTGTAAACATCCACAAAAAAATGAGCTGAGTGAAAAGTGGGCATGGAAATCTTGACCCACTTTGCACTCACCTGAACTGGATGTTCATGTTTTGTACCTTACATTTTTGTTTTTATGCTATTTTCTAACAGACCCTTAGTTCCAAAGAGATATCACTAGGTAAGGAGGGAAAGTCTAAAACATCAACCTTCAACCTTCCACTTGGGGAATGAGATCCTAGTAAGGACTCAAATGTGATCCACAAAAACCTTGGCTATTTCATCCCATTGTGAAATTTCCTCTCCACTAACAACCAATCTAGTGAAACAATTCTTTTTTCTCCTGCCACTTGCCAATGAGTTAAAAAAAATTGGAGTTAGGATCCCCTATTTAATTTATTTGATAGAAATTTTTTTTCCAACTAATCACCTTGCTCTTAAGGATTGCATCCAACTCATTTTTGGATTCCAATGCCTGGTTCTCCCCTATTCCAACAAACCTCTCTCCTATTTTCTATCCAACACCTCTATTTGGGAAAATATGGCAGTTTACTTTCCCCTAGAAGACCAAAGACCACTATATTCCAAGATTTCAATTTTAGGTTTGATCTTTGAAATTTCTTCCAAGATTAAAAGCCCTTTGATCTAGCAGTCAAATCCTCCTCCCACCACAATTTAATACTAAAAAACGACGGGTGGAATAACCACATATTCTCAAATCTAATAAGGATGGGTCCAATTCTAGGGGAGGCATATGAGGTTATGATGGGACAGTGATTAGAGAGGTCTAGAAAGGGCTCTAAAAGAAAGATGAGACCAGTTCCCTTTCCAATAAGTGAGAAAAGCAATTTGTCCAGTTGAAGCAAGTATGCCTAGCTGCGAAGTTTGTCCAAATAAACACAACTTACAAATAAGAGATTTCTTTGAGTTAACTTTCATTGATAAAACTATTGAATTTTGTTACACTTCTATTGATGTTTTAATGAGGGTGTTATTAAAGTTCACTCCCATGAACCTCTACGGAGTACAGTTCTTCCTAGTAGAATTTCTCTCTATATTCCTTCCCTCTATTTTTTCTCATCCCACCCATGTTGACTTTCCTCACAAGAAGTATCACCATCCCCTTCAAAGCCTAAATGATCTTTTCCTCTGCCAAATCCTAATACATTTCCTGAATCAGTTTCAAGATCAACTTCATAAGATCTCCTGCGTGGTTATTGTAGACCTATTTAAAAGAGCATCACCTGTGGCTGTGAATGCTGTGCAGCAAAAGGAAGGTAAACAAAAAAAGAATCAGGAATAACATAACTCAAAGAGTGAAAAGGATGCAGCATATTAGGCCTGGTTTGTTTGAAACTCAATTTCATTTGCGTTGGTGCAAAGTATGAGGTGCAAATGAGTTGAATGCAAAAACAGTGTTATATTTATTTTAAATTTTACTTTGTTTTGTTTGTTTACAATATAAATGGAGTAAAATAAAACCTAAAGCAAAGTAAAACTCGAGGTAAAAGTGAATCATAAGTTTACTCTTCTGCTCTGCACTCTCGTACATTTGTAGAAGTGTAAATGAAATTGCATTACAAACAAACAAAGCCTTAAGAGGGGAGTCTGTTGAGGCTGTGAGTGTGTGAAAAGCAAACTTTGGGAGTCCTCTACCCTTTGTGGATTGGTTTTAGTTAGTCAGTTCACCTAAAAATGGGTTTCAAAGCTTTCCAAAGAACTTGCCATTTCATTTCTTGTTAACCCAGTTGTTTCTTTGTTTTCTTTCTTTTTTTTTTCTTTTTTTACACAAAGCTGTAGTCTTCACACCATGATCAAGCCTTGGGTACTGAATAATATTGCACATACCAATGCTAGACCCATCAGACAAGTCTTCCACCTTTTATAGTCTTCACACCAAATCTATCCCTTGTCTGAATCTACTTGTAGGTTTTCATTGTGATCTCTACAGTAGAGAGATTCAGTTTGTCCACTTCATTGTGATCTCCTTTGTATTGGTACCCACTCCAACAAGATAATGTAAAGCCTTGTGCTTTTGGTCTTTGCAACTTCAAATCCTTCAACCTGACAGGAGGAAGATGACAACTCCAATGCTTTTAGGATCTATTGTCCATTTATTCTCTTTTCGAGGCAAGCTATTGCATTCTTCGGTTGCTGGTTCAAACCAGGCCAAACCAGTCTGTTTGATGTTTCTTGTTCTTTAGTTGAACCTTAAACCCCCAGATTGACTCAAACCCTTCTATCCACTTGGCCACTAGTCTTGGCTCTTCCATACCTACCACTTCTATACTAGTTACCTATCACCAAAGGCACTTTGCCTTTCTCCAGAAAAGTTTTGCCAGGAATTACCATTTTTGTGTTAATTTTGCAAAATGTGAAATCAAAACTCTCATTTCCTCTTCATTCCTCTGCATAGTTTCCATTACTCTTAGTATCCAAATTGTTGTCAAAATCTTATGATTTATGATACAATTCACAATTTGGATCATGAATGCCAAGGGTTTCAATTAAAATCTTATGTTTGAATCCTTTTTTGCAAAAAAATTATCCTACAATTTGATTCATAAATCTTATGATTTTTATGATTCTTGCAATTTACTGTGACTTGTTTTAAAGCCCTCACTAGAAAATGATTTATTTATGTTATTTAATACCAGACACTAGCTTATTTTCTATCATATGTAGGTTAAAGAGCTATTGCATGTAGATTATTTAACTTTCAAGTCAAACTTGATTATATCATTTTAGGTTTCTATCTATCTATCTATCTATCTATCTATCTATATAATTTTTTGGCAAGTTTGTAAAAAATAGAAATAATCCTACGATTTACAAAGCGATTCACAATTCAGTTCGATTCAACTTTCTCTACAATTTACAATAAAATGACAATTTTCAAAATATTGGTTCAATGATGTTGCATCTGCTTCTAGGAATTCTCTACACAAAGTCTTATAATGATGCAGGATCATATTTGCTCATGACTCATGAGTACCATGCCCCATCACACAGCCAAATGACATGTTTCAGATTCTCCTCCAAGAACTTCTCCAAGGCTCACCAATCCCTTCCTTTCTGGCTGTGACTACGATCACCCTCTCCCATTTCTCATCCTTGTCTTCCACTGAGATTGAATGCTTCAAGGATGCCAATATACTGTTGACTAACTTGTTTGGCCCTGCACATAGTTTTATCATTACCCTATTAGGGTACCTTCATTAACTACTGCAGATTGCTGGAGAATAGTCTCCATTCCAAAAACTCTTGTACTTCTGGAATACATATTTCCTGCCTCTTGTTAGATGAAAAATTTTCAGTTAAGCAGAGAAATCTTTCTTTTTTGTTCTCCTTCCTTTCTACCTTATATGATCATCTATCTCCTATCATCTTGTTGCTCCATAACCCTATATGCCCAACAAGGCATGGTCTGTCCATGGAACTTTTGAACCAGAAGATTGCCTCTTCTTCTAGTCTCACTGTTCCCTTTCTTCCTTCTCTAATTTTTAGAGATACTTTGTCTCCTGATGCAAACTCTTCTGAGATGAACCCCATCGCTTCGATGCTTAGCATCTTATTCCATCATATATGTATAATACTTATTAAACAAAGGCAGCCATATGCTCAAAAGAGATAAAATCCATACACAGAAAACCTAATTAATATAGCTTTGATTTATGCATATCTTTGCTACACTAAGAATCAGAACCTGTGACTTTTTAATGACCAAAGCCTTGCATATCTAAAAGCTTTTATTCTACAAGCAGAAGGTAAGGAGCAAACCTGTATCCTGTGCGGCAGCTAGACTTGAAATCATATATTGGCACCTGAACAGGCTTCCCTTCTTTTAAACCATGGATATTCTCAAGCAATGTGTCATAATCAGTCAATCGTGGGTCTGTTTCAGAAAATAAAATGTTAGATATCTATTAAAATGGAAAAAGTGGGTCATAATCAGTCAAGTGAAATTGGCAAATTGAAATAATAAATAAAGCCTTTAGTTCCATGGGACAAAGTGAAGGAAAGCAAAGAAAATAGAAATGGAAACGGTACTTTATGTACCAATCAGTATATAGGTGGTCAGAATCATCATCTGCCATATCCCACCTATGTGGAAGCGTGCTCAAAATGCAAGATCTAGGGCCCGTTTGGCGCGTCTTTTGGGGAAGATCTTCTGGTAGCTCTGACAATCAAAAAACGCATTGAGCTTTTGCATGAAGATATGAGCAGCCCGAAGCTAGTTTGGCAGAAGCACGACTTTCTGTTTGTCTTTCCGCGCAAGAATAAAACGCGAAAGACACGAAACACTTCATTTGAAGCTTCCCGAAATCAGCCCAAAATGGGCTTCTCGCGTCTTTTCGGCACTCCAACTTTTGGCAGCTAGATCTTCTACAAACCAAAAGGAAATAGATCAAAAATCGGTCTACCAGGCTTGTAAACAGCCGAAAGACCACGAGAAAAGACGCGCCAAACGAGCCCCTAGTCTTTTCAATCTGGGGATATGTTGTCTTGTTTTTTTTTTTTTGGGGGGGGGGGGGGTGGGGAAGGTAAACCATAGACAGGATTCCTATTACTGTACCAAAACCAGATTAAGGTGCCATTACTTGGTGTAATGGTAAAATCTTGGCTTGCAAGCATAAGAACATGGGTTTCAAAGAGCAGCCACTTTGTTCAAAAAAATAGCAAAGGTTAGGACCATATCCAGTCTAAGTACGGATCACATGCAACAAAATACTTTCCAACACCCCCCCAACATGATCTGACATTGCACATCTAACACATGGCAAGTTCTATCTTTACAGTGGGTCCCAGCCTCACAATGAGATGTGCGGTGCCAGATCATGTTGAAATGAGTTTTGTTGGCAGGAGATCACAACTCATCCAGTCTAACCCTCCCAAGACCTTGTTTACTTTCTAGAAGAGAAAGGAGGAGAAAAAAAAAAGAGAAAAGGAGAGGAATAAAAGTGTTTGAGAGTCAAAAGGTTCAGCTGGCGGCACCCAGCTTCCTATTTATATTAACATGATGTAAAATAAATGGAAAGAAAAATTACAAACATGCCCCTGGTGGCACACCCTAATGATAAGAACTTAAACAAAGAAAGGAGCATACTGACAACACTCTAACAACAGAAATAAAAAACTAATTCTAACAACGCTCCCCCTCAAGTTGGGCTGAATATATGTATCATGCCCAACTTGTCACACAACTCATTATGCCGCAAGTATGGAAGCCCTTTTGTGAGAACATCGGCTAGTTGCTCCTTGGAGTTGACATAAGGAGTATAGATTTCTCCATTTTCCAATTTTTCTCTTATGAAGTGCTTGTCCACTTCAATGTACTTGGTCCTATTGTGTAGGACAGGGTTGCTAGCAATATTTATAGCCGCCTTATTGTCACAATAAAGAGATATAGGTTTGTGAACAATAAGCCCAAGTTCCCCTAGAAGATTCTTCAGCCACCCCATGTTCCATAACTTTATACTCCGCTTCAGCACTTGACCTTGCAACTGCACTTTGTGTTTTGCTTCTCCATGTCACTAGATTTCCTCCTACAAATGTGCAGTACCCACTTGTGGACTTTCTATCATCCACAACACCTGCCCAATCAACATCTGTATAAACTTCCACCTTCAAATGATTATTTTTGCCGAATAGCAACCCTATTCTTGGATACTTCTTCAAATACCACATGTCATGGATAAATAAAGCAACCTTCCTACTAACCTTTGAAACTGTTTCACATCTTTCAGAGGTTCACCATTAGGAGGATAAAAACCCCTTCGACCTTTGTATTTTTGAGCTCTAGTTTCCTGTAATGATGATATCATCCACATACACTACCAGTACAACAACCTATTCTTGACATCTCTTCACAAAGAGAGTGTGATCAGACTAACATTGTTTGAATCCTACTTGCCAGACTACCATATGAAATTTACTGAACCATGCCCTAGGAGATTGTTTTAAACCATTGAGGGACTTTCTTAGTTTGCACACCTTATTTTCACTTCCTTTGGCGTATAAATTTGGGGGTTGAACCATGTACACCTCCTCCTCCAAGTCACCATTTAAAACGGCATTCTTTATATCCAGCTTATGCAATTCCCAGTAAAGGTTTGCAACCAATGATAGAAGAACCCGAATTGAGTTCATCTTAGCTACTGGAGCAAACATTTCATCATAGTCAACACCATAGACTTGAGTGTACCCTTTTTCTACCAACCTTGCTTTGTACCTTTCAACTATCTTGTCCACCCAATGATTTAAAAGGCGCGCCTAGGCGCATACCCAGGTCCTAGGTGCACCCCTTTCATGGTGCACCTAGGCATATGCCTTATGCACCTTGGCGTGCTCCGAGAACCCCCTATTTGCTAGTGTTGTTCATTCATTCATTCCAATAAAATATTTTCTTAAAAGGCAATTAAAATTATAAAATCATTATTTTTTATGTGAAAAATACAAATTTAAGACCCTAACATGGACTTGTTCGGGCTTACCTCAAGGGGTGTGGTACAAAGGCGACTAATAGAATCAAGAATGCAATATGTTTTACATCACATTAGCTACTTGAAGGGATGCAATTGAGAAAAAAAGAGATTGTAGGTTTTGCATGCTTGAAAATGCTTTATATGTTTGCTTTTATTTTTTAATTTTCATTTGAATAAGCTTTACATGTTATGTTTATGTATTTTAATTTTAGATAACGAGTTTTTTAAAACATTTATTTTAAAACTTAAGTTTATATTTTTTTTATTAACATTATGTTTAATATTTTTTTGCTTTTTTTAATTTTTTGGCATTTTTTTGAATTTTCTAACATTTTTTAGCATTTTTTTGTAATTTTGTGCCTTGCTTCAAAAAGGCACACATCTCAAGCGCAAATTGGCCCTTGCACATTTAAAGCACTACGTTCGCTTTGTGTTTCACTATAAACACCCACTTGCACCCCACTGGGTCCTTCCCCCTTGGAAGATCCATCAACTCACAAGTCTAATTCTTATGGAGGGCATTAATCTCCTCCTTCATAGCATTTGTCCATTCAAGGTATTTTAAAGCCTTTGCAACATTCATGGGTATGGGGATGTTCTCAACTGTGGATAAGAAGGCACAGTAAGAGGACGAAATGTGGTCATAGGAGACATACTAGGTAATGTGGTGTTTGGTAGTGCATGACCTAACTCCCTTTCTTTGAGCAATAAGAATGCCAAGGCCACCCACAACTGAAATAGGAGTCAAGGCATCAATAGGTGGGATAGTACCTAGTTCGTTTGGACTTGCCTCCTAGGAGTTTGAAAGTGTCAGTTGCTCAGTGTTTGATGGCTCCACACTTTTGTCACATTGCTGATCTCTACGGCGTGTACGTTGGAAGACATGAAAAGGAGCAAGATCCAGAATAGGAGGAAGAGAGACTTGACGGACCAGGACCTGCTTCTCCTCTTCCACGCTACTCTCCCCTTGAGGAGAAGTAGGGAAGAATGGTTTAGACTCAAAAAAGGAGATATCCATAGAGACAAAGAACTTATGACCAATGGGATCAAAGCACCGATAACCTTTTGAGCGGAGGGATACCCTAGAAAGATACATGGAATAGACCGAGGGTTTAACTTACCGCGAGACGGAGATAAATCATGGACAAAAGCACAACAACTAAACACTCTAATGGGAATGAAAAACAAAGGAGATTGAGGGAACAACAACTGATGTGGGGCCTTATAGTTCAGCACTCTGAAAGGCATGCAATTGATGACATTAAGCAGCAGCAAGTACAACATCTACCCAAAAACGTTTTGGTGCATTCATGTGTAACATCATCCTTCGTGCAACCTCAAGGAGGTGTCTACTCTTTCTTTATGCAACACTATTTTGTTGCAGTGTTCTTGCACATGAGCTCCTATGAATGGATACATCGGAAGCATAGAACTCATTGAGCTCACCATGGAAATACTCTTTTGCATTATCTGATTGAAAATTTTGAATTTCAACATAAAACTAGTGTAAACACAAATTTTTGGAAACCCCGCACAATCTTTGGAACTTCATCTCTGCTACACATGGGAAATACCCATGTATAGTGGGAGAAATCATCAATCAATGTGATAAAGTACTTATACCTACCCTCCGAAGTTATAGTAGTAGGGCCCCAAACATCAAAATACACAATATGGAAAGGGAAACTTAACCTTTTGTTATTTGAATGAAATGTTGTACTACATTACTTGCTCAATTGACATGTTTGACACTGGAAATCTGACACTGAACATGACTTAAATATATAAGGAAACAAAGACTTCACTATTTCAAAAGACACATGATCTAACCGATTTATGCCACAAAAAATTCAACTCTTATTTGACTGACTATGCAACTCTGAAGATGACACTGAGAAACCAGCCTTGTTGTCAAGAGTGTAGAGACCATCCACTAAGCTTCCTCTACCAATCGTCCTTACAGAAGTTAGATCTTGAAAAACACATGAGCCAAGAAAAAAGGTTACACTACAGTTTAAAGAGTTTGTGTGTAAAGACTGTTGTAACAGACCAACAGAAAGCAGTTAATCAGTTTTACAAGAGGAGGCCACGTTAGCACAACTAATCATCCACTTGCAACAGCTGTAACAAAAAGAAATCAAAGATTGTAAACAATATTAGTGAAGCACAAAGAGAAATAAGACAGTAATTCTTTCGGCATTAATCTCTCTCTCTCTCTCCTTCCAACGAATTTAGGAGGTTGGCTCCCTCAATGAGCCCTAAGTTAGGCAGGTTCCTAACAAGTTGGTATCAGAGCCAGCATGACCAACACAAGAAACACATCAGTACCCACCCGAGTGGATCAAATGGAGGTAGAGATCCATCGAATGTCTTCAGATCTCAAAGAAATGAAGGAAGGTTTCACTACTCTCCTCAATCGGCTAGAGCAGGGGGCAACGAACAACGACAGAGGAAGCCAAGAAGAGCGCAGCAATGAAAACAACTGCAGAACAGGGCCGGCGGCAACAAGAGCAGCCAAAATCGATTTCCCCATCTTCTCAGGCAACGACCCCAACTCCCTGGATTCTCAGAGCCGAACGGTATTTCGATTACCATGAGACACCTGGGCAAGACAGGGTAGCTCTGGCTTCTGCACATCTTGAAGGGGAAGCTATCCTCTGGTTTCAATAGTACCGACGGGGGCACCCTCGTCAAACTTGGGCAGACCTCACTGATGCCATGACTATCCGTTTTGGATCATCTAGGTTCGAAAATCATGATGAGAGTTTAGCAAAGCTACGACAGGTGGGATCAGTTAAAGATTACCAGATGGAGTTCGAAAAGCTGGCCGTGAGAGTCCAAGGGTGGACGAAGAAGGCGTTGGTGGGAAGCTTCGTCGACGGCCTAAAAGAAGAACTACGGCTGAAGTAAAGGCGATGCAGCCCACTTCGATCATAAATGCGGCAATGCTAGCAAGATTGTATGAGGATAAGTTCGCTCAAGCAAGAAAGGTGCAACGGCCATGGGGTCCAGGAACCAAGACGACAGCACCAGACAAGGAGGAAGGAATACTGGGCCCAGGTCCATTGGTTCCTTTCAGACGGATGACCTGGGCAAAGATGCAAGCCCGCAAAGACAAAGGACTCTGTTGCAACTGCAAAGAGAAAGCATTTCTCCTCCAAACAGATGCCGAAGAGGAAGATGACCTCACCGATTGCGGGGAATCTAACCCAGGATGGGAAATACAACCCAATGGCACACCCGAAATATCTCTACAAGCCCTTACGGAACTTGCGTCCCCTCAAACAATGAGAGTTGCAAGGCTAATCCAGGGACGTCAAGTGGCAATCCTCATAGACAGTGGCAGTTCCCTTAACTTCATAACTCAAGTCTTGGTGGATAAAATGGGACTCCCGGTTCAACCAACAACAGCTTTTATGATTCATGTGGCCAACGGTAATAGCCTATCCTGCAATAGCATTTGCATGGGCTTACCACTAAAGGTTCAGGGTCACTAGTTTGCGGTGGACCTATATCCTCTTCATCTTAATGGAGTGGACGTGGTGCTAGGCATTCAATGGTTAAGACAGCTAGGGCCCGTCTCACCATGGACTTCACACATCAGGGAACTCTACAGTCCATCTACAAGGGCAAACATGCGAGGGTCCAAGGCCCATCAGTCTTGCAACATTAACAAAGCAAATAGGAGATCTGGATCAGCCCATATTCATGCACATGGACTCAAATTGGACCATCCCATCTTTAGCTAACAGCAACCCAAATGGGCCTAGAGACTTCCAAAGCCGCCTACAACAACTCCTTCAGCACTATGGCAGCGTGTTCGAAGAACCCCAAGAACTTCCACCACACCGGGAGCATGACCACCGCATCCCCCTCATGCCGGGAGCTGCCCCAACCAATGTAAGACCCTACTGATACCCTTACTTTCAAAATTTTGAAATCGATAAGAAAGTTCAAGATATGCTTAAGCAAGGGATAATACAGCCCAGTCACAACCCATTCTCTTCACTGGTATTATTAGT
Organism: Nelumbo lutea; assembly: GCF_056320005.1. NCBI lineage: Eukaryota > Viridiplantae > Streptophyta > Magnoliopsida > Proteales > Nelumbonaceae > Nelumbo > Nelumbo lutea. Next base: position 20,405,657 of record NC_142686.1, on the reverse strand, counting down.
CAAAAAAAAGGATGGGACGTGGCGATTTTGTATTGATTACAGAGCCCTTAACAATATCACCATTAAAGACCAATTTCCAATACCAGTCATTGATGAGCTGCTTGATGAACTCAGTCAAGCCACCATATTCTCAAAATTAGATTTACAAGCTGGGTATCATCAAATAAGGGTACATAGGGAGGATGTTCACAAAACAGCTTTCAGGACACATGATGGCCACTATGAGTTCCTGGTCATGCCGTTTGGGCTGACTAATGCTCCAGCCACATTTCAAGCATTAATGAACGACATATTCCGGCCATATTTACGTAAGTTCATCCTTGTTTTCTTTGATGACATATTGGTCTATAGCCCCAATTGGGAGGAACATCTGAATCATTTACAGGTCACCCTTGCAACACTTGAGGCCCACCAGTTGTTCGCTAAAGAGTCCAAGTGCTCCTTTGGACAAAACCAAGTTCACTACTTGGGACATGTTGTAGAGAATGGAACTGTAGTGATCGACCCAGATAAAATCTCCAGTATAATGGGTTGGCCGCAACCCAAAAGTGTGAAAGAGTTGAGGGCCTTCTTGAGCCTGACTAGGTACTACTGCCACTTCATCAAAAACTACGGCCTAATAGCTATTCCGTTGACCCAATTGCTGAAACAAGACGCTTTTCACTGGTCAACCCAGGCCCAACAAGCTTTTGAGCAGTTGAGACAAGCAATTGCGAGCCCTCCAACATTAGCATTGCCCGATTTCACAAAATACTTCATCATTGAGTGTGATGCCTCCGGTCAAGGTGTTGGGGCTGTTCTCATGCAAGAGGGGCTACCACTAGCCTTTTTCAGCAAGGCCTTAACATCACAAAAGTGGGCTAAATCAGTTTATGAACGAGAATTAATAGTAGTGGTCTTAGCAGTCCAACGTTGGCGATCCTACTTGCTCAGTAGATGGTTCATAATTCGGACCGACCATCAAAGTTTGAAGTTCTTATTGGATCAATCAGTCCTATCCCCGAAACAACAACGATGGATATCCAAGCTACTAGGGTACGACTACATAATTGAGTACAAAGCAGGGGTTGCTAACCGGGTGGCTGACGCCCTCTCACGGCACCCACAATCATTTAGTTACTAGTATCTTCCCCAACTTCTCCACTCCTAGATCTACTTTGAAAAGAAGCGCAATCCCATAGGGAGTTACAGCAGTTGAAGGCCCAAGTATTGGCAAATCCCTCACTGCACCCCGGGTACACCATTAAGAATGATCTACTCTTCTTCAAAGTACGCCTGGAAATTCCGATAGATTCTGCTCATCTGAGGAAGCTCCTGGAATTATTCCATGCCTCACCCACAAGTGGCCACTCCGGCATCCTACGAACACAAAAACGCATCGCCACACAATTCCATTAGAAAGGCATGCGTACATCTATCCAGAACTTCATAGCCAGGTGTGTAGTATGCCAACAAAACAAGTCGGCCACTACAACACCAGCAGGCCTCTTGCAACCACTCCCAATACCAACCCAAGTCTAGGATGATATATCAATGGATTTCATCACAGGATTGCCCGTTTCTGCCGGCAAAACAGTTATCCTTGTGGTAGTGGATAAATTGACGAAATACAGTCATTTCCTACCTCTATCACACCCATTTATAGCAGTCGCAATTGCTGAATTGTTCCTCTGGGAAATTGTGCGCCTACATGGGCTCCCCAGCTCAATTCTAACAGACAGAGACCCTATTTTTATGAGTCGTTTCTAGGCTGAGCTTTTTCGCCTACACGGGGTTAAACTGTTCAAGGCAACTAGCTTCCATCCCCAATCTGATGGACAGACAAAGGCGGTTAACAAGAGTCTCGAAAGTCGAAACATATCTAAGATGCTTCGCGGGAGATCGACCAAGACAATGGGTGAAGTGGATCCACCAGGCTGAATGGTGGTACAACACCACTTTCCATAGCGCCGCTGGGATGACACCCTTTAGAGCTCTATATGGTCGGGACCCTCCCCCTCTACTTCCTTATGAAAAAGGGACCACCACAGTAGCGGCCGTAGAAGAACAGCTGATGCAACGAGATGAGGTGTTAAAGGAACTGAGACATCATCTCTTACAGGCATAGTAATGTATGAAGCACACCTATGATAAACATCACAAGAATGTCCAATATGAAGTCAGTGATTGGGTGTTTCTCAAATTACAACCTTTCAAACAGATTTCAATTGCAAGCCGACAGTGGAACAAACTCAGTCCGCGCTATTTTGGACCATTTAAAATCCTTGAGAGAATAAGGTCAGTGGCCTACAAGTTGGACCTTCCACAACATCAAAACTGCACCCTGTATTCCATTTCTCCTTATTGAAGAAAGGGCTGAAGTCAGGAGTGATTACAAGTGCGACCCTTCCCACATTTTCAGAGGAAGGACAGGTGCAGACTGAACCAGCCTGCATCATTGATTTCAGATGGGTGTGCCAGGGTGGAAAAGTCATACCATAAGCATTAGTTGTTTGGTCTAAACTCCCAAAAGAGGACGCAACCTGGGAATCCTACTTAGATCTACAATCAAATTTTCCCACATTAGACCTTGAGGGCAAGGTCGCTCTAAAGGAGGGGGGGGATTGTAAAGACTACTGGAACAGACTAACAGAAAGCAGTTAATCAGTTTTACAAGAGGAGGCCACGTCAGCACAACTAATCGTCCACTTGCAACAGTTGTAACAAAAAGAAATCAAAGATTGTAAATAGTATAAGTAGTGAAGCATAAAGAGAAATAAGACAGTAATTCTTTCGGCATTAATCTCTCTCTCTCTCTCTCTCCTTCCAACAAATTCAGGAGGTTGGCTCCCTCGAAGAGCCCTGAGTTAGGCAGGTTCTAACATTGTGATACTACTAATAGAAAACAAATTGATGGGAAGTTGAGAATCAGGCAAAACATTATTCAGGCTAAGTCCATGAGGAAGGGATATTGATCATTGGCCTGCAATGGAGGAGAATGATTCATCTACAAGTCTCACCTTATCTCTTCTTGACAAAAGGTTGTAAGATTGAAAAAGTTTTGGCTTACCGGTCATGTGGTTAAAGGCCCCTGAGTCAATGATCTAGGGGGAATCAGTGGCAATGGATACATTGAAGGCAAAGGTTGCATTGATGTAGACGCAAATGAAGTAGAAGGGGTACAAGTAATTGAACTGTCCATCTGACGCAAGGCCCTATCATATGTTTCCAAATGATTTCAGAAGGAATTCATGATATTTTCCTTGGGGTCAAAACCAATGAGGTACTCCCAAGCAATATTAGTCGACACCCCAACAGATTGGGTATCTTGGCTCTTGGGTTGCCACATTTGCTACATTATGTGTTGTATTAGGCTTATTCTAACCCTGCACCTTACCCTGTTCATGGTTCTTTACAGCCCACTTCGGCCTCCCATGGAGCTCCCAACTTGTGTCTTGTGTATGTCTTGAACGCCGGCAGTGAGTACAGAACAACTTGTCCTTATCACCAACCTTCTTGGAGTCATTTTTCTTTCCCATATTATTACCACCCATTGTAGTTAATGCCACATGTTGCTCCACCTCAGTTGTAACCATCACACTCCACCTACTTTCCTTAGACTGGACCAGGGCATACACCTCTTGAACTGAAGGCAATTCTTTACTCCCTAAAATCTGAACTCTAAGAGGTTCATATATGGGATTTAGTCCCAACAAGAAAGCAAAAACCCGTTGCTGAGAAACTAACTTCTTATAGGCTTTAGCATCATCATCATGTTTCCATTCTATAGCTTTATAGTAGTCCAACTCCTTCCATACTGGAGTAAGGGCTGAATAATAGGCTAACAAACTATGGTTCCCCCATTTACAGGTTGAGGATTCAGCTTATAATTGGTAAATCTTGGCATAGAGTCTTTACTCAGAAATAGGTGGTTTTTTCCTGTTCCCATATTTCACTAGCAGTGCCTACCCACATAAAATTCTTCTTCACATCAGGTTCCATGGCTACCAGAAGCCAGGACATCACCATACTGTTCTCTTGGTCCCACCTATCATGTTCAGCTGTCCCACTCTTAGGTTCTTTCAGCTGTCCCATTCTGATCAGTCCAATTAGGGTTTCTTTGCCTTCACTGTCCAAGAATCAGAAAACCGGGTGGAAGGAATGTGATTCAGAGGAGAAAAGAGACTCCTATCACCCAGAGTTATGCTCTGATACCCTGTTTTCTTTCTAGAAGAGAGAGAGGAGAGAAGAGAGAAAAGAAGAGAAGAGGAGAGGAAGAAAAGTGTTTGAGAGTCATAAGGTTCAGCTGGTAGTGCCCAGTTTCCTATTTATATTAACATGATGTAAAATAAAAGAAAAGAAAAATTACAAACATGCCCCTGGTGGCACGCCCTAATAATTAACTTAAATGAAGAAAGGAACATGCTGACAGCATCCTAGACTAACAGCAGAAATAAAAAACTAAACCTAAGAACAGACCCCAGATATTAGGACCAATATTGGGTAACAGCCTTTTTTATCAGAACCAAATTACAGCAGTCCCAAAAAAACAATAGCATGGAGCAAGAAAGCTATACAAAACAAAAGACCATCTCAGCACTAAATCCCATTTACACAAAAAAGAGTTCCCTTTAGAAGGAAAAAAAAAGAATTATAAGGCAATACTTTAAACAGTTTATGCACTTCCAACCAAGAGCACATAATGCCTTGAATCTTTCTGGTCACCACCCTCTTCAAACTGAACTTTGTTATCAAATGTCTAGCATTTCTCTCCATCCCACATTGCCCAACAAACAGCATAAGGGGCAGTCCTCCACACCACCTTCCTTCTTCTACTTAAGTCTCTTAACTGCCAGCTCTGAAAAAAATGCTCAACCAATCCCAGACAGCATTCTTTGACTCCAAAGGTCTCGTATCCATACCCAAAAGCTCCTTGAGAATCAAGGAGGAACACATGGTTCATAGATTCATCACATTTACTACAATGGACAACAACTACTGCCCACCACCATCCTCCTTAATAAATATCTTTTGTCAAACATCTATTTAAAGAAGCTGCCCAAACAAAGAATGCAGTCTTGATGGAACTGGGGGGTAACAAATACTTGCACCAAGGAATGAGCTTGGCCTTGTACCCTCCAACTTCTTATAAAAGGACCTTACAGTAAAGTAGTAAACAACCCAGAAGTATCCCATCTCCATACCTTCCTATCCTCCAACACAGAGTTAGGGACTGCAATCCATCACTTGATCAACCTCCCAATCATTGAGGTTTCATCTAAAAGAGGGTTGCCAGACCACTGCTCCATTACTGATTTCGTAGCAATCCTCAACTTTCACTTCACTATCTTGAGCTGCAGCATAAAAAGCTAAGGAAAGAGGTCCATCAAAGGTATGTCCTCACACCATACATCTTACCACGCATCAAGGGCCATTTCTTCTTTTAACAGGTAGCCATCATGAGTAGGGGGGAAAAAGGAATGTGGTGGTCATTATCAGAGACATCCTGTTTTGTAATTGCTTCTATCTAGGGAAATCTTAAGCTGTTAAGCATGAATCTTTAATTCTTTTTCTCACTGCCTCAATCTACATCCTCCGTTAGCCTTCCTTTGTTTTCTTAGAAAAGTCAAATACATAAATCTAGTGACTTTACAGCTAAAGATTCTGTGCATTTATTTTATTTTCTTCAACGATTATTAACATTATACTAAAGAAAATGAAAGGCATAATGAGGACAAGGAGTGTAGAAAAAACATAAAACACATCCCAAGCTCAGCTAAGAAAGAGAGGTCACAACACTGCAGATAATTAAAATAATCAAAGAAGGTTCCAAAACCAAAATCACCTTGACCACTTCAGTTCATTGGTGCATTTGTCTCAAGAGAAGAAGAAAAATGGGGATAGAGATGAAAATATGGGGAAATTAGTTGGTAGAACCTCCATTGAAAAAGAGAAGGATACTTGGCAATTGAGAAAATTGCTGAGAGAAATGTTGAGGTGGGCAAGAGTCTTGACCTGTTCTTTCTGGGTGGTGAGGCATTTGCTAGAAAAGCCATCGGGGAGTTCGAGAGGAAAAGGAGGGAAGAGAGTGTGAAGAAGAGTGCAGTAGGGGAATGAGGAGAGGTCTGGAATGAGGCTGATGATGGGCAGGAGGAGATGCTTGAGGGGGAGGATTAGTGATGGCATTTGTTTGCTGTGTTTTGTTTTATTTTGGCAAAGTCAGGTGGTTGTCCTTGGTGTGCGGGTGGTGTCAGAGGTTGGAGGCTCCTGGGAGGTTGGCATTGAATTGTATGTTTGGAGTTCTTTTTGTTTTTTTATGGCTGCTTGTTGTAGTTCAGTTGGTGGTGTTGTTTTCTCTGAGGTGATAGCTTGCCACTTTTCTCTTGTACTTTCTCTTTTTTTCTTAATGAAATATTTTTTTTATTATCAAAAAAACAAACCTAAAATAAGACCCTCACCGACCTCTAAAACTCAGATGGCAGGTCAAACCTCCAAACCAAACAAATTCTCACATAATAGCTCCACCCAACTACTGAGCACAACTCTAGCACCCAACAATTCAAACCACCATGCACAATTATTGCTCCCTGTTACTACCTATTCTCCCTCCACCTTTAACCTGAATAGTGTTACTACTCCTTTTGCCATCCTGGAAAGCCCTCCACGTTTTCCTATTCATTCCCATATTAAAACCTTGTCCATCCCAACTTTCTACTCTCTATCAAACCATCAACTAGACCTTTTTTTAGCCACTAATAATTTAACAGTGGATATCATTAAATAGAATGGATTGCTGAAGCAGGACTCATGTAGCAAATCCAATATAGTTGGGATAAGGCATGATGACGATGATGATGATGAGAAAGGATAACAGAATTTCATTACTCAAAAAAGGGAAGGATGTACAAAAGGCCCTGAGAAACAAAAGGCAAAGCCCACGTAAATGGAAGGCATTGTACTTGCACTGTACAAAAATTCCCTTCCCAACCCTGATTTAGCTAGGCTATCTTCCACCTGATTCTAATTCTCTGGCAATCCGCCTGAAGCAACAATCCATAGAAGAGAACTCTTTAATTTATAGCAATAGGTGGGAGAGTTTCCAGGGGCCAAAACCATAGGTTGTGGTTGATATAATGGCATTTTTTGAGTCCCCATCAACTGCTAGGGATCAAATATGCAGATATTTGGAAATTCTGAAACCTTCTAGAAGGGTACATATCTCTGCTCCAGCATTAATATGATAGTCATTATCTTCCAATAGTGAAATATTCATATTCTCTTCATCAAAGAAAAAAACAAGTTACTGGCTTTATTAGGTCAGCTTCCCCTTACATTAAAACCTTATAGTATCCTTCTTATATGTATATGGCCTTGCAGCAACAGTATCTGAACAAGGCCTGTCTGTTCATGTCCTGGCATGCCAAATATTAATCCAACACACACTGAAGCCCCAAAGGAGGTTGTGATAAGCCTGAGTTCAATGACTGTTGTAGGTAATTACCCCTAATTTTGTTAAAATAATCTTGTTTAAAAGAAAAACAAAAGTTAAGTAAGAGGCAAGAGTAACCTGTAAAGCTCATCATCTTTCTGATTCCCTTCACTGTAGGCTATGTTTAGTAAGAGAGCAAATGCAAATATGTAAGGTCCACGAAAATGCAAAATTAGTTTGGTTTGTGTTGACAAGTTTTTGTTTTCTTACCAAACGTATTTGGTTGTGATGGGTACAAACACGAATTCCAAGACTGAAGTCCACCTTTTTTATATTGACCAACTTTTCTGCAATGTTTGCTTCAACTTTGAATGCAAACATGTCAGAAAAAATAAATAAATTTACTGTCAGTTTCAGTACAAAAAACACTCTTACCAAATGCCTGCAAAACTGAACCAGAGTGCAAATTCACTTTGGTTAGCATTTGCACTCTTACCAAACACAGCTTCAGAGGTTTTAATATGATTAGGAAAAAATCCTCTATGTATTTTTTTCATAAGTCTGCAAGTAAATCCACAGAAAACTTATAAAGAAAGCTTTGAGAAACAAACACCATGTCAGGGAGGTGTTGTATAATTTACTTAACAAACATCTGCCCACCTTGGAACCACATCAATTAATCATTTCTTTGTATTGCACACACCCAATGTGTATATTAGTTGAATTTGGATTAGCTGAACACAATGGCTGTTCAGCAGGCTGTGGAACCAATGATAATGTCTGACGCCAGTGATAGAAACATGGGGCCCACAGTAAGAAATTAAATGGTTGTAGGTCCCATGAAATTTATTACTGACATGGACTGTTATCATTGGTTCCACAGCCCTCTAAACAGCTATTGCACTCAACTAAGCCTTTACCTAAACAGTTTTTGTCTATGCTGCAAGATCATCAATACATATATACATCAAATTATGGCTCATCAAGTTGGACTACATAACTAGAACAAGATCATCAAGTAATTCCTATTTCATGCCACAAAATATTCATAATACTAGAGAGAAAAATTATTAACATAACAACTGTTCCCTGTAGCGGTAGGTCAATGCAAGACATACCTCTTGCTAGTAGATTTCTAGCTTTTAATTGAAACAATTCCTACAAAGCTTTTCACAGTTCAAGTGGATATCAGTATCACCTGTTCTTTTTGTTCTTGTTCTTTTTTTTTTTTCGATAAGCACCACCTCCTCTGGGTTATATTAAAAAATAAGTCATTCAGAGAAGTCTAAATGCTTCAGAAGAAACATTAATAGGAAAACGGATTCATAATGTAGATTTGAAGAGCATATCTGACTAAAATTAGTAGGGGTGCAACTTGGGCAGGCTCAGGTTGAGAATTTTTTAAAATTTGAATGAGTCCAGCCTGAGACCAGGGCCTAATGCTATGTAAATCATCCAAAACAATTACCCATCTTGCACCCCTAAAACCAGTGAATGACAATGTAGCATACCAATTCTAGTCAAAAGGAGTCTAGTGCCAGAGTGGAAAGAAAATGTTACCATCAAAGTTTCCATCAATAATACGACTTGAATCATTGTAGTCGTCCATCGATATGACAGCAATGCTGGGCATAAAATTGAGCACTTTCTCAGTGAACACAGTCTTACCAGCACCAGAGGGACCTGCTACTCCGATCAGTATTATTCCATCATTTTTTTGGGCCAATAATTGGCATGCTTTAATTACTATAAAGAAACCCTTCTCAAATGATAGTGGATCTTGTATTGGGACAATCTCATAGCGATTACAGTCCTTTCTCTTTACCAATTGGACTTGATCTCTCAAAAGACCTGGCTTTCGCCTAGGTGATTCAGAAATCAAAGTATCTGGAGCCATTTGAAACCTAATAACTTAATTTCTTTTACCCTGTGATGAAGAAGAAAATAATGTAAATCATCTGATATAAAATAGGATCAACAGAATAAGAATCAAGAGTAACCAAATGAGAGAATATAAAAGTATAAAGACTTAAATAAGCTTAACAGATGAATTCATAATTAACACAGCTGACATATATGTGAAATCAGATACAATTAAGGGAGAGATGATCCCCTGATACGAGCTTTAAAAAGATAACGGATTAAGAAAACTAAATTGGAATGCTGAATCTGCTTGAACATGCATCAAAACATGTTTGACACAAAAAAAAAGCCTTTTCATTGGCTTAATTGAATAAGACAGTACAATGCAACTTGACATTTGCAGTAAAGCATGAAAACACATTTATCTAAATGCTCAAGTTCAAGTTACAAAGATTAGTGAATTTTCTGGAGAAGTTGGTAACTTTTTTTGTAAATTTCTTCATAGGCATGTTTCTTCTAAAAGTTGATATATTGGGATATGTTGATATCAGAGCATGTGTCTCTCAGTTATTCCCTAGTTAAAACTCTATAATAATCTAAGTTTCAAAGTTGCTCAAGCAACATAAAAGGTGTAAGTGGTAAAGGTTGTCAGGTTTACACAGCATACTGATCCCCACAAAATATTTAAATCTCACTAGAAATGAATGAATTACCCTGACACAGAAAGTAGTCAAGGGGGAGAGAGAAAAATGTAAATTCATCTTCCTAGCTTCATGACCATTATGAGATTGCATGAGATAATCTTTGAAAACAAGACCACCCTCAGAGCACCTCCTTTTTCTTCAGATCTCCTTATAATGCTCATTTCTCCTCCTATTAAAAATAGGGTCATTACCCAATGTTGGTACTACCTATTTAGGTATTGGAAGGGGTGAACTGGATACAGACCTAACCTTTGGCACTTTTTGCACAAAGTAGTCACTCTAAGACTTGAACCACATTGTCAATCTTGTCAGCCGAGATTTTATCATAGCACCAAGCAGTGGCCCCACTTTTACATGGATACAGACATAGGAATCAGAACCTTACATGTGTCTGGGAACCTGACTCGGCAAGACGAAGAAACAAGGACTCATGGATGTCTACAAAAAAGTACAAACCATTAAAGTAGTCTATACTTTGTTAAATTTTAAGGTTATAAACATATAGAAAAAGGTCTAAATGATTTTCTTTGTTACTTAATAACGTTTTGTAGGAAAAATAGCATTCGTTGTGTACATTAGCTGTTCATTTATGTTTAACTAGCAAGGAGACAAAGAATAATGTCATAGAGAAATATTTTTCCCACTGAATGTTGGAGTCTAAACATGTCCTAAACGGACACTACATCCTTTTAGGACAGTCCATGCAACATTGAGTGACTCCTGAAATTCTCCTTCTATAATGGCGATTTAATTGCTCTCTACCAGGCCAAATTAGCAGAGATAGGATCTTGGTTGGATCATCTTAAATGTCATGGGATGGAAACCCTGGAAAATTTACAACCAAGATTCCTAAGAAAATCAGTTACAACTACACCCTTAAAATAGCTTATTACAGTATCCACCCATCATTAACTAGATACGCAAGAAGATTCGTATGGTTCATTTCTGAGGCTTATGCATTACTCCTTCAGAGGTCATCTAACTTCACTTTTGCAAAAGAATTCATTTTTATGCTGGCGAATTACTGGAAACACATGCTCCTTGACCAATACAGAGAATGCATGGTAAGTGAAAGTAAGAATTGTGAATATACTGCATATTCTCTATAACAAAATTATGGCAATTCCTCTTACTTTTACCCTATTATATTGCTTTTGCCAAGTCAAAATAAAAAGGAACAATTTATAATTAACCAGAAAAGCCATAACCTACCACACATAATCCTACATTTACCAAAGCTGAATATCCAACATAATCTGCCATGCATGCTCCTTGACCAATACACAGAAATGCGTGGCAAGTGAAAGTAAGAACTGTGAGCATATTGCATGTTCTCTATAACAAAATTATGGAAATTCCTCTTACTTTTACCCCATTATATTGCTTTTGATAAGTGAAGATAAAAAAGAGCATTTTATCATTAACCAGAAAAGAAAAAAAAAAAAAACATAACCCGCCACGCATAATCCCACATTCCCCAATGCTGAATATCCAACATTTGCAATTTTTTATCTAAAAGGCGCACACAAACTGCAATCAGAGCATTCAGGACGCACATAATATGAGGAAAATAGGTAGACCCAACAAATAAAAGAAAAAGGGAAATGCAATCTTCATCCGTAGTATCCCGGCAATGTAGTATCAGAATCACCAGAATTTCCCCGAACAGACTCCATCTCAATTGCCCGTTTACGTAAAAAAGCAGTAGAATCCGATTGAATCACAAAAGAAAAACTTTCAATAAAACCAAATAATTCCCATCATCTAATAGCAAACGCTGCGTGCGGCGTGCCAACCAAAAATAAACAAGTATAAATGCCTCCTAAAAAATCTGTTCTTACGATGTGCTACTTGGATCTAATTCCATTTTCAACAAAGCAATTTAAACGTGAATGAAACAACAAAATATCATTTACCCAACAACTCGGAAGAGAAAAACAACTGAAATTAACAGAACATGTCGAATGTGATACTAACCAAGTTGAAATATGCAGACGAAAGAATTCACACCAAGCCTCCGTGGGTCTTCTTTATTTATTTATTTATTTTATCCAAATACATAGAACACGATAAAGGGTAGTTTGATCTCTGAGCAATTCCTCGGGTAGTTGAGATTCTGGGGATTCTGTTAATGGAGTTAAAAGAGCAGCCGAGAGAGGGAGATCAGTTTTATACTTTTATATGGTTTGCGTATTGTATCTATATTTTTGTCACGGGTATCACAACCCAAGAGACCAAGACCCAGTAAAGAGACTTCCGTGAAGGAAAGGAAGTGGGGATAGAGGAGGTGAGGGTAGGGCGGTTGGCTTGAGAATTCAGAGACATGCGGAAGATGGGATTTCATTCGGTCGTGACTTGTGAGGTTGTGCGGATCAGTTATGTTATGTGGAGCCTCCGAATCTGCAGCTTAACTATCTGCGGGATCCATGGCTGGAAAACGCACCATCGAGCGTGTAAATAGTGTAAATTTACAGACTGCACCTTGTATTTATAGGCTCAAAGCTGGGAATCAATCCGGCATTAATCACGCTGTCAGGTAAACAGCGGATCCCGACGCTTCTCTTTGTGAGAGTGCGACTATCAAAATTTTTGGTTGGGCAACCAAACTTGGAGATTTTTTCAATAGATTCGATCTGGTCGGATTAACTGAAATTGAAATTGAAATTGACCATGTGTTAAGCAAAATCGATCTGGTCGGTTTGAGTCAAGTTGAGTCGGGTTGGGTCGGTTTCGGCTCTAAGTTCAACCATAGTAATAAATTGATAGATTGGAGAAATAATACTGAAATTTGATATAAAAAATGACACATAATTCTATTAGAGAAAGAATACTGAAATTGGCAGGGGGCAGACCAAATTAGAATAGAAATTATCAAGAAAATAGAAAATCAAACTGTATTAGAGAAAGAAGACTGAAATTTATATATTTCAAGAAACCTTATAATCTAAGTAAAAAATGACACATAATTATAATTGTAATCGGTTGCCTATTTGGTGTAAAAGACCATAAAAATTAGGATCCTTTGATTTTTTTCTTTAAACTTTTTCAAAAAAATTCTTTGTCTAATTGTCTTACAATACTTGTCATTAATGTCATTACTACCTACAAGGCTAGAAATTAAGTTAGGTTGTAACTACGATAAAGACAACTTAGTTAAATAGGAACTAAGTAGGTTGTCAATACTAACTAGGAACTAACTACTAACTACTAAGTCAGTTCGGTTCGAATTGGTCGGATTGATCGGTCGGTTTAATCGGACTGGATCTTCTTATGAACAGCCCTAGTCTCACTAGCTACTTATATCCTTATATTTCTATCTATCTATTTTGGTGAGAATTTGATATGAAAGGCACGTCCCTCTAAGGCATGTCACATGACCACAATGAAATCTGATACGCACATGGATCATGCTGCCATGCCTATCTGAGTCATCTGACCAGCAAAGCAAGGCATGTGAATTCGTACCACATCGTGACTTGCCCTTGTCATGTGTGAGAGTCTGAGCCCTATAATCGCATTGTTCATATGGGTTCTCAATCTTTGAGGTTCATGCAATGTTTCTCAAAGATTTCAGAATTAATAGCACATTTATAAATATTTAAAATGTCAAAAACCCCACTTTATACATCAATGCCCACCCACGAATTGACATTAATTCTGATATGGCATTCAACTCAATGTATTTTGAGCCTAAAAATTCTGACCCTTCGCTGAACCGTCATTCTCCAAAAAAAAAAAAAAAAAAAAAAAGAATATCAGGGCTGAGCCAGTCTAGGCCTGGGTTTCAAGCATGAAACATAAGTCTGACCTGATTCTAGGCCTATATTTTTTGTATATAAAATATTTATTTTCTACATTATATAATATAATTTTGTATATATAATATGTATTATAGGTGTTATATTATAATAGTTATATAAAATATAACATAAAATGATATATGACTAATTATAAATTTAACATATAAATATGTATTGGCCAGGCTTGAAATATTTTATAGACTTAGAATATTGGATTTGAACACAAAATCTAGGCCCAAACCTGGTATTTCTAGGTTTTATGGGGGATGGGCTGAAAATGATCACCTCTACCCCTAGACCCAAGAGAGGGTTTTACTTGGTGCTAGTTGGGATTCTTAACAGTTTACTTCAAAGAGTTTCTCAAATCATGGTTTTTAAAATTGGATCAGACCAGATGGTCAAACCGAAAAAACTAGGAACCGGTCAAGTGATCGGTCCCGTTTTACCCTAGAATCGTTATTTCGCCAAAAACCATTGATTTAGTCAAAAAACTACTGACCCAGGTGGTTGAACCATTTAGACTGTCCAACAGTTTTGGCAATTTTTACTTTTTTATTTTTTATTAGAACGGGTCGTCCATTCAGTTCAAACAATTAGACCATTCAACCCAAGAGTCAAACCCCTGATTGGTTCATTGTCCACTTTAGTTTTAAAAACCTTGTCTCAAATAGAATCATATTCATTAACAAACACCTTTTAAAACAATGATCAAAATGCTAATAAACTGATGCCAATACTTGAACATCAATACATGCCCATAAGACTGGTACTCTTACTTTTTTTTATCTTTTTTATTTTACCAGTATGAGAGGAATGTATTCTATCATCCCCAACTATCTCAACCCTCAACCTTATATATATATATATATATATATATATCCATGCATTTTCTATCGTATCAATATTTTAATTCTTATATTATAAGGTTATTTGATAATCAGGGGAAGTGGCTGAACCAAATAACTTGTCCTTCAATGGCATGTATTGGGTTGATTATTGCATACTAATTTTTTTATTAAAAGGGCATATTTGGCATGTCTTTCCATATAGTCTTTTGGCTATTTACAAGTTGGGCAGACCAATTTTTGATTTATTTCTGTTTGGCTTGCAGAAGATCTAATTGTCAAAAGTCAGAGCGTCGAAAAAACGTGAAAATCCTATTTTGGGCTAATTTCGAGAAACTCCAAATAAAACTTTTCACATCTTTCGGGTTTTATTCTCATGCAGAAAGACATATGAAAAGACATGTATATACCAAACGTATTTCAAATTACTCAAATATTCATACAAAAGCTTAGTACGTCTTTAGACTATCAGAGTACCAAAAAAATCTTCCTAAAAAAGCAGGCCAAACAGGCCCTAAATCATTAAATTCAGTCATCTCGGCTATTATCAAATGGCCCATTCAATGGACATAAATGATGATGACTCGGAGGAGGTACAGGGTCAAACATCAAAACCTGTGAACTACGGACTCCCCGCAGTATGGCCGATAGGCTTCATCTGCAGATTCTGCGCTCTGCTCTTCTCTGAAGTCTGTAGTTCTGTACCCACCCGAGCCCGAACTACTGTTTGGTGACAGATTGACCCGACTATTTTAATACCCAAGTAAGAAGAAACGAATCCGTCCAAATGTATAACCTGGTTGAGAAATGCCAAACAAGCGATTTGACCAGGTGGAATTATTAGTCTTTTGACAGTTTGACTTGTATAGGATTGAGTGTGTCAAATCCGTACGTACCTTACGATAGGTTGATTTTGCAGTGTACCTTTTTTTTTATTTTATAATCACAAAATTAACCTTTATTTATATATAGATTTAAGTTTGTAGGGCAAGGATATTTAATGGAAGGTGATGGCAAGTATATATGTGGACCCTCACCAAGATTATAGGAAGGTATTATCCCTTGTATTATGTCAAATGCGCAAGCATATAAGCGCAATTTTGGGGGTTTAATATCAATATATTTAAAAAAAATTAAAAAATGGATTAACTTTTTAAAAATAATGTCAATAAAAAGCAAAAACAATGTTCATCTTCTTCTTCTTGCCATTTGTTCATCAAAGGCCATCTACCACCGCCGTTCGCTGTTGTCTGTCGCCGCCTTTGCCCGCCTCTACCAATCAGAGGTGGCGGAGGCGACGCTGGTGGTCATTCCTCTACCCGCCACCACCACTACCTCTGTCTCCACCAATCTTCGGCAACGTTGCCAGAGGCGGAGGCGGAGATGGGCGGAGGTGGTGGTGTTGAACAGAGAAACCACCAGTACCGCCACCTTTGCCTCCAACCACCTCTAACAACGTTGCTGGAGGCGAAGGTAGAGGTGGACGGCGGTGGCGGGTGGTGGCAGATGGTGGCGGGCAGCGGTGGACGACGACTATGATGAACAAATGACAACAAGAAGATGATGAATACTGTTTTTACCTTTTATTGATATTATTTTTAAAAGGTTAACCCATTTTTGAATCTTTTTTTTTAAATATATTACTTGTTGATATTAAACCCCAAAAGTTTCCCTTATATGCTATTACCCCTATATGATATAGCCCGTTTTATAGGACAAAAGTACTAAAGAAAGATATGGGATTGAGTTACGTTTGGGAATTATTGAGATTTTATTAAGCAAATTAAAAATGTAAATCATGACCTTTTATGTATTGTCGTTGGTTCAATCTTGATGTCACTTTTCTGTGGGATCATATCAATACATCAAACTCTGATTTTAGAGTTTTGATATACTAGTAATTAAGCACATGTGGTTGTAAGGTGAGAAGTTTTTTTTCATATTAATTACTTGAATTTTAGATATATCATAATTAAGATAAAAATTGAAAATTAACAAAAATATATTAAAAACAAACTTAAATGCTTGTACCAAATAACGATTATTATTATTATTATTGTTGTTGTTATTATTATTATTATTATTATTATTATATTTTGTGTTCCATCTATATCATAAATAAAAATAACTTTTATTTTAACAATTATTTTTATTTAATATGATGAATATATAATATTATAAATGTTC
Organism: Nelumbo lutea; assembly: GCF_056320005.1. Taxonomy (NCBI): domain Eukaryota; kingdom Viridiplantae; phylum Streptophyta; class Magnoliopsida; order Proteales; family Nelumbonaceae; genus Nelumbo; species Nelumbo lutea. The sequence continues at coordinate 20,388,850 of NC_142686.1, read as the reverse complement.
TTAAATGTTTTTAACAAAATTCTATACATTTTCATTTTTGGTGTTCTATCTTTTTTAAAATATTTATTATTTAATTATGACATCTTGGGTTTCTTAGAAAAGTTGGATCATTGACCCACCATCTAGATAAGAAAATAACTTTGCTTTCGAATTAGTTTTAAATTAGGGAAAATTATAGTTAGAACCGGCTATACATTTAAAATTAGGCTACAGGTTAGTCTAGAAATTAACAAAACTCCAACTATGGACTCTACTTTTAAATTATAAAAAACCCTGCCATATCATCGGAGGCTTATGTGGTTATTGCCAACATGGGACTCTTAATCCATGTTGGACACAACAAAAAGCTTATATTGAAATTGCCCTTTAATGTTGGGTGATTGGAAAATAAGAAAATGGTTTTTAGTCTCTCTCTCTCTCTCTCTCTCTCTCTCTCACACACACACACACACAGTTGTCTCTCTCTGCTCAACGACTGTGTAATTTGAAAATAAGCAAAAATGGTTTTTGGTTTCTATATTTACGTTCTCTCTGTCAATTTCTCTTATTCTTTCTCTACCTATCGTTCTCCCCCAATCTCTCTCATTCTTTTTCTCGATCAATCTCTCATTCTCTCGTAATTTTTATTGTTCTCCCTCAGTTTCTCTCACACTCATTCTCTTTTTCATTTCTTTTTTTTTCTTTTTTTACACACTTATATAGTATTAATCAGACCGTATAAGAGAACATGAGACCAACTTGGTATAGTTCAAAAATCATTACACCAATTTGATAAAAGTTCACAAGAAACTCTTGGCTATGAAATTTACACCAACTTGATAGAAATTTATAACTTGATTGTACAAGTGGTTGGTCCCTTTAGTTCTTTTGTATAGTTTGATTAATATTATAAAAGTTGGTAAGGAAAAAAAATGAAAGAGGTAGTGGGAGAAAGAATGAGGGAGAAGGAGATATTAACGGAGAGGGAGAGTGAGGAAGAAGAATGAAAGAAGTTGAGAGAGATTAAGAGAGAGAGAGAGAGAGATAAATCGATGTTTTGATTATTAGGCTACATACCAAAGCTGAGAGAGTGAGAGATCGAGAGATGACTACGAGAGTGAGAGGGAAGAGAAGGAGCGAGAGAGAAATTGAAAACCTATTTTTGGTATAGGATTTTTTTTGTGTCCAACATAGATTAAGAGTCCCATGTTGTCAATAGCCACATAAGCCTCTGATGACATGGTAGGAATTTTTATAATTTGAAATGTAGAGCCGATTGTCAGAGTATTCTTGGTTTTTGGATCAACCTACAATCTAATTTGAAAGGTATAACTGGTTTTGACTAAAACTTTTCCTTTAAATTATATATTTTATTTACATTATATAAATAATATTTACTTATCACACTTAATTTTTGTTTGTCTTCGATACCATTTGACCCAAACCACTAACCCACCACTCAAAAAGAAAAATAGTTTGATTTCTAGGTTGACATTAAATTTTGTATTACATTTCCATCATTGAAATTTTTTTCTTATGTATAATACTTATTTTTGTTCAATATAATGAATGCATAATATTAGAGATGTATCCAATATTTTATTTTTTTATAAATATATAACATTAGATATGTGCCTAAAATTATACTTCTTACATTTCATACTTATTTATTTTAAAATTTTTATTATTTAATTATGGAATTATTTATTAATCCATTTGACCCCCAAATGATTGAATTGCTTGCCCACTGGGAGGGAAGAAAATGGCTTTCTTTTCAAATTACTTTTCAAAATATTTATTTTTATGCTATTAAAATTAATATTATGGATTTAATTACAAGAATTTAATCATGAGAAAAATATATCTTAAATATAAGATTTAATGAGAGAGAATAGAAAGATATTTTTATTTCCAATTGGTTTTAAATTTTACATTCAATTTCCATCATTAATAAAAACATTTCTTATTTATCATACTTATTATTGTTTAATATGTATGTTAAAAATGTTTCTAATTTTTTTTAAATTTCTAATTTCTATTTTATCTATATTTTGAATTTTATTATTTAATTGTGGCAACATGGATTAACCCATTTGACCCAAAATGGTTTAATATGAAAACTCGATTTTTTTCTAGGTAGATTTTAAAAGTATAAGCTTCTATGTTATTGTAATTATTAATTTATTAAGTATGGATTTAATTAAATAGAAATTAATGTTGAGAAGAAACAAAAATAACTTAAATATAAGTTTCATTGAACATGAATGCAAGTTAATAAATTAAATATTGGATTTATTTAGATGGAACTGAATATCATATAATTACCTATTTTTAACTCATTTAATATGAATAACCGATTACCCTATTTGCTCTCACTTTTTATCAAAAAATTTAATTGTAAAGGGGTAAACTTTGTCCTCAAAAAATTCCAGAAATATTATTGAGGCCATTCATGCTTAAAAAAACAATTAAAATAAAAAAAGATAAAAAACTGTTGAACAAATCAATAGTTCAACCACCTGAATAAATGGATCACTGACCAATTCAACAATTTTTGAGCAAATACTGGATTTAGGGTAAAACAAAATTAGTTGTCTAGATGATTCCCATGCCAAGCAGTCCAACCACCCGGATCAATAATGGTTTGAAAACAATGGTTTAATAGTTGTTTTACGGTCTATGGGATCAATCTTTTCATTCCAAATTAATAAAAAAATGTGAATCAAATATTGACTCATTGTAATGAACAAAATGATTGATTTCACAACCCATAATCTATCTATCAGCCTCATCTAACCTGTGGGGCTAAAACCATGTTATAGCGTAAGTTAGAAGGTTGGAAACTTGAAATTGTGTACATAGAGGAGGGAGGAAAAGACATTGGAACATGTTAGCATTATTTATGAATCTTTGTGCATATTATATATGTGGTGGTTAAGTACCACATCCATTTAAAATTTAGTGGATCAGGGAATTTTAGCCAAGGACCATTGAAAATGCTCCATCCTAGCCTGACCCTTACTAATCCTTTATCAAGATGTAATGCGTTTGAAAGTCAAGGGGAATATCTATTTGCTTGTGTTTTGAAAAGTAGCATTAACAAAGGCTGAAAAAACATAAAGATGATTAAAGGAGAAAAAGTCAAAAGTGATGGCCTTTTTCTCCTTTGTTGACGGTCAAGGCATCCATACATATCAAACATGATTCTCGTATGGAAAGTATTAATCCCATCAATAATGCCATATGATTATGAAGTATGTTTGAGATTTACAATTATAAATCACGTTGAAAGCTATGTTGGTGGTAGATTCGAATTGCATTACTTTATTTGCTAATAGCTTTTAAATTCTATCTCTAGTGTGTGTTTTGTCTAATCCCATGTTCAAAGTTAAAGATCACAAACTTGCCACATAATCAAATGCATCTTATGTGGTGCTAATGACCTAGCTAGTAGCTCTAATGGTCGTTCAATAACCCTAGTAGTCAAGAGTGTTTTATAGTGGGGTCATATGATAACTTAAAGTTGTTTTTGGTATTATTGTCAATTTGCCATTTCTATTTGCAACATTTTAGCTTGGTTAAAAAAAAATTATGAGAATATATTTTTTTCTACCATAAATTATTTGAATTATCAATTCAATATTTGGTACCATTGTTGATAAGACAATTTTTCAAAAATTTGTTTTAACCAAGTAAAAGTGACAATGGTACCAAAAACAATTTTAATTAAACCTCATACATGTCTTTTTTTTTTTAATACATTTTCAAGAAACCTAGAAAGTCATGAAGTCAAATTCAATAAAAATTAGGAAAAGCCAAAATTAAGCTTACATGGGCCCAAAAATCAACTTTGTAGGTAGCTTTTTAGAAGTGATCCTATCATTACAACTGAATCACTGCAGAAGCCCTACCAAATAGAGTCCAGATCTCCTGTCCAAAAGAACTTTGTCCACGTCTATCCACATAACATCGCAGCCACACATGGAGAACATCTCATCCTTCTACATAGTATTATGCATGGAGAGATGTTCCCAATACATGGAGGTAGTGTGTTGTGGGTAGAGTTCTCATAAGCAAGAAATCCGGAGTCTACCAAACATATGTAATCTAAAAGTCAATAAGTCTAAAGCTCAAATAAAATGCCTAAATTGACCCAAACATTCTTATATATATATTTTCACTTAACTTTATTGGGATCAATACGGAAAAGTTGGCTGAAACATTAAGGCCCCTTCATTTTTCTTTTGGCCATTTACCCAGGTAAATACACTTATCCGGGTAAGTGTAGGTACTTGTGTTCTTTTTTTTTTCCAGGTAAGTGAGATAATGCTCATTTTATCCTTAAAAAAATAAAATTAAAAATGATAATATTATTCCATTATGTGCTAGCAATTCTCTACATAAGTGGGAAAGTTATTTATCTACTTGAAAGAAAAAGGTAAGCAATACTGAAGGAAAATAGTTTTCCAATTAACCCGTCAAATACACCTAACTCCACCCCAAAGGTGCAAGATCAATTCGTTACATCTTTTATCTAGAGGTTGTGACAAGGTTAATGAACCTTATATCTTTAAAACCAGAGTGCTCTCATTACAAAATTTGAATGGGTTCCACGGTTCAGTGCCAAAATTCATTTGTTCCTCTCTCTCTCTCTCTCTCTCTCTCTCTCTCTCTCTCTCTCTTTCTTTCTCTCTCTCCCTCTCTATTCTGTGTAACTCATAAAACTTAGGATGATAATATCATATCATATAACATTACTGAAAAATTTCCCTTTTATCTTTACTGGCACATGTGCATATCACATGAATTTCCACTAATATTATATAAAGCAAATATTCCTCCACAAGAGTTTTCAATGCACACATAAAAACTTCATAGACTCCACTTGCAAATGCGACCCTTAATTGATAGATGGTTCTCTAGTATATCTATGAAAGAGAGAGAGAGAGTAAAGGAATGAAACCGAAGGGCTACAAATTAATGGTATACGATTATCCAAGCTTGGATTCAAATTTGATTCCATTAAGAGTGATCCAAGTTTAATATGTTTATAATGGGATCAAATGTGGATACCCTATTTAATTTGATTTGATATATATATATATATATATAGTTAAAATATTTATATTCTATCCATTGGTAAAAGATAGTTTGAATGTTGTGTTTTTACTAAAGGAGCATTCTATAACATGAATGTTTTTATTTTTGTTGGTTTTTAGAATCACTACATCAAAAAAACAAAAGCATGTTCTTGAATTCTGTTTTTATTTGTAGCAAAAAACAATACATATTTTTTGAACCAATAAAATATTGGTTTATAAAATAAAAATAAATGTTTTATTATAAAATTTATATAATTTATGGAACATAATGCTTACTTATCAGATGGAAACATGTTTTTGAAACCAGATTCAAAAGCATATTTTTGGTTTCAGTTTTAAAAACAAAAAACACAACCAAAAATATGTTTTTTGTGTTTTTGTTTTAAGAAACCATCTGTTTTCAAACAAGATTGTTTTGATTTGTTTTTGGAATCAGCAACAATAAAAACAATTTATGTTTTAGTTCAACAAATGCAATATGACAGTCATTCTTAGTTCATTTTATTAATTGCATATAATATTTTGATCATTTTTACTTTAACTTACTTATACTATTTAATATATTATTTCAATTCGAATTTGATTCGAACCCTATATAAATCCGATGGATTAGATCCAATTCAAGTTCAAATCTGGATATACCTATACCCGATTCGATTCAAACTTTTCCAGCCCCGAAAATAACCTTGTAGTTATTACCTTTCACTGTAACACCATTACAAAGTAAGCATTAACAGGATCAATGGTGGGTCCCCATCCATTCTTGATATATACAGACCCGTTTTCAGGTCCTGTGTCAAGAAATTAAAAAGGGCGGGGGTGGGGTAAAAAATTCGGTTCGAATTAGTTCAGAAATCTTCGAATTGAACAAACTTTGATTAACTTCAAGTTACATGAATATAATATGAATATATATGAAGAATGCAACAGGGAGTATTCCTTTCCCCCATCTTTAGTAAACAAGAAATGAACAAGCAAATGATCAATAGCTTCTGTGTAGTACATGATGGAATTTCTGTTATAACAACCCTCGTATACAAACATATTTATTTAATTTCCATGCATATATATACTGTCAAATGTGCAAGATTGTTATTAAATATGATGGAGCTCATGTGTTAATAAATCTGCAATCTTTCCTTACTTCCCCAGTGGTGAAGCTCTCAGGATCAGTAATATTTCCCATCTTCACCATAGAATCTGAGAACTGCTGAAAGAAAGCAACCGAGTCTAATGCATATTTCTGAACAAGCTCCTTGGTTTGGAACACCAGAAGACTAGAATACAATTCTTGATCCGAGTTCAGTAATCCTTCTCCTTTGAGCAGTAGATGGTAGAAGGAGTTGTCGAAAAGGTTAGGCGAAAAGTAGTCCAGTGCAGTGATGTTGTCATCTCCCCCAGTGGATGGGCAAGTAGATTTCAAGCTGCTGAGATACGTCTCGCTGAGCGGATCACTGCCTGCAGTTTCTTGGAAGTCTCCATAGATCCTCTCTCGGAAGTTCACGCATCGAGCCATGCCAATGGTGTGTGCACCTGTAAATTTTCAGATAACAGCTAGTTTTATTAATTAATTACTCCATCCAACACTAATTGTTTTATCTATAGAATTCTCTTAGGATACAGGCAAAAAGATTATTCGATTCAGGCATTACCTACAAGAGCAACCATATCTGTAACTGAGAGGCCTTGATACAGGAACTTTGATATGAGACCCAGAAGACCCTGTTCAGGAGTGGGCAGGTTCGAGGTTGCTAGGCTGAAGCTTGCAGTTCTTGAATCTTTTCTACCCAGAGGGACGTCCCAGTAAGGCCCACCAACCTAAAACATTAGTGATGACCAATATTTAATCGGTAATCCGTCCTCCTTAGCTTCATGAAAGATTTCATCACAGAGCTTTCTCGAGAAATTAAACCCAAATTAAGATTACTAATCGACTTAAATACTATTATTATTTAGTGAACGTTCTGATCAGTTTTACCAGAATAACAGCATCCCTTGCTGCAATGGTAAGTATATCTGCACAAGACACAGTTTCAGGGCATTCTGATTCGAGCTTATTCTTGATACTGTCAATAATCTCGAAACCTCTCAGAGAGTTCACACTGGCGGGTGCTTTCTTCTCTCCTTGGAGTGTTATCGTGTCATCTAGCAAAATTGACCCGTCACAGCCCTGTGCACATGGAGGTAGCTAGATTTCAGTCAATGCTACGTACCCAGAGCCAGATGGTGTATGTGTATATTATATATATCTACAGGGCTGAATATGAATAAACCCAGAAGCCAGCAGGAAACCAACACTACTGAAGAAACCCAGAAGCCATGGACTACTAACCTGTACAAAGCAGTCATGAAAATGCAGCCGAAGAATGGATGCCGCATTACGCGGATCCGATTGCACAGCACATTCCATCTCCTTCCTCACAATTTCCAGCATGGTAGGACATGTCGATGCGTAATAGTCCAGTGTTAAAGGAGGATCTGTCGCCTGCAGATCAAAAGCAAAGAAGCTTAAAATGAAGAAGAAACTTAGAACCAAGTATTGCAGAAACTGGGGAAGTGCCATTTCCCCCCTCTTCTGCAGTTCTTTGGATTCTGAGACAGATTGGGAGGACTGAATTGTATCGGCCGTTAAATAACAGTAAGAAGCTTGTAAGGCGTTTGCTTAATTTTCTTGGCATTTTAGATAAGACTACTTTTTCTGAAGCGGTATAAATTAAAGTCAAGAGAGGATGCAACTAACGTTGTTAGTTTGGTTAATTAATTTGGTGGGTACTGACCAGCAATCTACATTAACCAACCTTGGACGTGTTGTGTGAGAGCATATGTTCGTTTGTGTGTTAGTTCTGTCGACGCAAGCTGTACTTGAAAAGCATTCTATGTTTTAGATTGGTTGGTCACTTCCCATGTCACCTAAGTCTCTAGAAATGAGGCATCATATTATATTCTCTATGGGTGGCCGTGGGTCATGTTGGTTTGAAATGGTAAAGTTCATGGGGTCTGAACCGTTACCATTAGACCCACTGAACCACATAAGACTGTTTGGAACTTTTGAATATCAATCAAGCCCAAAACTAAGTTGGGTAAATATTTGGTTGACTTGGTCAAAGACTACATATTCATCTCAAGCTGGATATATATATTAGGGTTTTGTATGACAATATCATGAAGTTTGGATCTTTCTAATTACTTTCTATCTACTTCTACTGGCAGTGACAGTTGATTAGGCCGGATGGTTGGACCATTTAACCCGTAATTCACTTTGGTTGTTTTAGGGCTTTTATAATCTTTTTGTTGACTACACGTTATGCTTTGACTTTTCTTTTCTTTTCTTCTTAATTTCTTTTTAGGCGTTTAGTTATACACGTTATCAACATATACCATCTCTAGTGATGAAGCAGAAAGAAAATTAAGCTACAATAAGTACACATGACGAATTTCATTATCCAATCAAATTGTTCAGAGAGACTTCGAATGATTAATAGAATGATCCACCTGCATGCTGATATGGGTCTTGCTATTTTGCTTGGGAATTGTGGATTGTGGATGGTTAATTATTAAAAAAACGGATCGGTAGTAGTGTTAGGTTGCATTTGGCATTCCTTATTTTAAGCATTTATCTCTTTCTTGCAGTTAAAATATTCTTTTGAGTATTAAGATTTTAACTACAAAAACACATAAGTTCTTAAAATAAGGAATTCCAAATACAGTCTTAGTATAGTACATGCTACTAACGTTTTAATTAAGGTTGGTCTGTACACTTAAAATGATTTTAGTTTTATTCATGTTTCCAAATCGAGATTGGCTTCAGTGCTCACAGGACCATGGTCATACCATCTCTACAGCTTTTTACAGCTGTGCATTGAGAAAATCTTCGCACTTGTATGCTTTTTTTCATGGGGAGATATTACCAATACAAGGCTGCAATAAGGGACTATACAAACAATGTGAATACGGTCTTGTGAGAATCAAATCTGATTTCTTTCGAGCCATGGTTGAAACAGCTAATCGGACCATCAACCTGTCATTTGAAAAAAAAAAAAAAAAAGGATTGGTCAATGACCAACCAACCTTTTATTAGGCCAATTATGTTGGGTCTGTTTAGCTCATGAACCAATTATTTGCAAAAAAATAGAAATAAAGAAAAAGCTCAGTCAATGACCCAGTAACTTAGATAGAAATTTACTTTTTTAATAACATTAATTTTTATTTAATAATGAATGAAGAATATCAGAGTCATACTCAAATTTTTTTTTGCAATGTTCTTTTCTGCATTTTATCTTTTTTATTGTTATAATGTCATGGGTTGATTCATTTAACTGGATACATAGTTAAACTTCTTAATTAATTAACCACCTATAAACGAGAATGGAGGGAAAAAGTTGTTACTTTGCTACGTTTCCAGATCTTGTTTTAAAACCTTAATTTATCTGTCAACATCTTATTTTAAAAACCTTGATTTTACGACCTTTGGGTTGAGCCCAGGTCATGCATTCAACGAGCTTTGGGTTAAGCTGTACGTGTAAAATATGCAAAACTAAGCCATAAACTGAAGCCGGCAAATTTTCTTCATATTAATATTTTCAAAATCAACAATCAGTTGGACCAGAACTGGACCGTTTCTGGTTCAATTAACTGGAGAACCCAGAATTTTTGTTATTTTGTACCGCTGATTGAACTGGTAAATGAGAACGGGCCAATTTCCAGTTTGGTGCCTTATTTGGTTGCATGTACGATATGGTCCTGCTCTGATCGATTTCCAGAATTTAAAAGTAAGACTAGTGGAATAGCCTGTGCAATGCACGAGGTATTTGATATCGATGGTGATGTATGGCTATATTTTTTATATCTCGGACATAGATGAAAATTTACATATCGTTCAAGTTTTAAGACACCTATATAATCCATAAAAAAGACTATCCTCACAGATTGTCAAGATCTAAATTTTATAACATGCATATAATGTTGGTTGTAAATGCATCAGATTGAAACATTAATGCACCAAATCAATGATAAAATTACATTCAACAACATTATATTTAGATATAGTACATCCCAATAAAACACAAAATTTATGGAAAATAGGAGAGCCACTCTTAACCAGTCTCCTGTTTTGTAATAACCTAAAACCTATGAAAAATAATTACTATTAATGCTTATAAGTAAACAAAGCTATTATGTTATTTTACATAAGTAACCTAAAACTTTTGAAAAATAATTACTATTAATGGTTATAAGTAAGCAAAGCTATTATGTTAATTTACACAATTAACCATTGAATAGAAAAACGTCATTATCTAAAATGACTATTAAATGACTTATACTTAAGCCTAAAAACATTTTCTTCTTACTTTTTAACTAAGAAGAGATAAAGAAATTAATTGGAAGCAAACACCTTCTAGGCATGTTGAACACCTCCGCACATTTGTCCAAAAAACAAAACAATCGAACAATTCATAATGTGTCACAGTGTTGCATACGACTAAGGACATGAGTTTTAGGCTCTACTTAACAACTGCACACATGATAACATACAGTCCTAGTGGCCAAATGCCCTTATAAGACTTGGGCCTAATTGACAAACATGTCCAGGGCCCATGGAATTAAATTTTTATATTTTTTGTAATTTACGGTTTTCTTTGTTTTTTGTAATTTTTGTTAATTTTCATCTATTTTTATGATTTTCTATGTTTTTTGTAAATTTTCTGCACATTTCTTTGTTTTTTTTTGTAATTTATATTATTTTCTTCATTTTTGTGTTTTTATAATTATTTTATAATTTTTATTTTTTCTTTAATTTATGTTATTTTCTACATTTTATATCTTTATTTATATATTATTTATTTTTTATAGTTATATTTTTCTAGAATTTATGTATTATGTGAAAAATTAATGGGTTGGGTAGGTTGGATTGGGTTATGGTAGGTTTGGGTTGAATCCAAAATAGGTCATTAGTGGGTTGGGTTGAAGTTCAACCCAAACCTAAGTACCTAATCCACCGAATTTCTTTTTTTTCTTTTGGTCAACAACTATCGTGCACCCTCATATAGAATTGGGATGTCGGAATAACCAAAAAACTAAGGGGTAGAATTAGTATGAAAAATTAGGGTCTTTCGACCATACAAACTAAATCATTCTCATTTTTTATATTGTAGTAGATATAAAATTTTATTTTATTCTACAATTTTTGTTCATTTTTTTATATTTTATGATTTTTCTTTCTTTTTTGTAATTTATTTTTTTCTTCAACTTTTATGATTTTCTATATTTTTTGTGTATTTATTTGTCTTTCGTAATTTATATTATTTTCTTCATTTTGAGGAGAAATATGTGTAGGATAAGAGAGAAGCCATTTTTGCTTCCTCCTTCCTAGTGTAAAGTAGGGGGAATGAATAAGAAATACATTATGTAGAGAGGGGTTTAAAGGAGAGAATTAGAGTTTTAGAATTTATGTCTTTGCTTCATGTGTGAATGATGACATTTGGCCTTTTGCCTTTTGCCTCTTTTCATTCTGCTTGTCAATGCTGGGGCCTTTATTTGTATATCTAACAGCTAACATAAGGATATAGGTTGGTCCTGATTCATTTATATTTGGTTGATTTATATAGAACAGTCCAAATCTCCTACCAATAAAATGTATTCTAAACCCTTATGACACTATCAAGTACAACCCCTACGGTTTTACGTTGGTAGGGTGTCAGATTGGCTCGATGATCATTGAGAAATAACACCCTAAAATGAATCAATATAATGATAAGAGTATTTCTTGATCAAATACAACATATTACATTTAATCATCTAATTGATTGTTTCATGATAAAAAGAAAGAGGTTGAAAAAATCCATTCCTCCCTTCAATCCAAATTCATGGATTAGGCAAATCATCCGATACTTGACACGTGTTGGCTATAATTAGTGAATATGTTCGCTAGGTGATGGAGCGCGATCCGACCGGTCTTAGTTGTCCGCTGCCTTGCTTCCGAACGGGGTAGCAGGGAACCTGAAACGGAGGAGATGGGAAAGCTCCGGGGGGAACCCGGTGTAGAGGCTCCGAAGCTCAAGTTAGAATCCTTCAAAAGCAAGGTAATACCAGATAACGCAAAGTTTTTGCATACCTCCGTTGTCGGGGGGCAGGGGGCTCTTATAGTCACTTCGTGCACTTGTCCCGAGGCCCTTGTCAGGTCCGGTATGATTACCCTTGTGCTTATCAATTCGGCCGTCGTCCTTTCTGCTGAGACAGAACCGTCACTACCTAACCGTCTTTCTAACTGGAGATGGCGGTGTCAGTGGCGGTGGCAGGTGGCCATTTAGAGTGCTGCTGCCAAACGTCAGATCCCAAGTCAGTCAGGCGTGGCGCCCTTGGGCACGGACTTCCCTAGTGTCAAGCATGGTACGACTTGTTTGGTTTTGGTGCCCAGAAGGTGATGCAAAGTGTTGAGCGAGGCGGTCTTGAGCTCAGAGGTATCTATAGGGTAGGTCAGTTCGGCGAGGTGTATCCCGAACTGTTACAAGGTGGGTCAGTTCGGCGAAGTGTATCTTGAACTGTTACAAGGTGGGTCAGTTCGGCGAAGTGTATCCCGAGCTGTTACAAGGTGGGTCAGTTCGGCGAAGTGTATCCCGAGCTGTTACAAGGGTCAGTTCGGCGAAGTGTGTCCCGAGCTGTTACAAGGTGGGTCAGTTCGGCGAAGTGTATCCCGAGCTGTTACAAGGTGGGTCAGTTCGGCGAAGTGTATCCCAAGCTGTTACAAGGGTCAGTTCGGCGAAGTGTGTCCCGAGCTGTTACAAGGTGGGTCAGTTCGGCGAAGTGTATCCTGAGCTGTTGCAAGGTGGGTCAGTTCGGCGAAGTGTATCCCGAGCTGTTATAAGGGTCAGTTCGGCGAAGTGTGTCCCCTTGTTCCCGCCTATGCTTGGCCCCTTTTGCCGAGCTGTTGTTCCTGCCACGTGTCACATAATAGAGAGGTCGGTGCAAATCTTCCTTCATCACTAGGTATTTGGGATAAGATTAGATAAGGCGAGGAATAGGTTCCACAACAGTCTTATTATTATTTTATTTGCTTTGTCCAATTACAATTGTTGACCGTTAATTAAATAAAATTGAAAAAATAAAAACATAACAAAGGGTAAAAATGGAAAGTGAAAATTAGGATTTTTGACAAAACATTGTCACCATCCTCATTTTTATAAATGACATAGAGATTATCCAATTATAAGTGTTAAATGTTAATTAAATAAAATGAAAAAATAAAAAAAATATAATAATATAAAGAATAAAAAAAGAAAAGTGAAAATCAAGCTTTAAAATAAAAAAACATGATAAAGCCTTTTTGATAAAACATTATCACCATCCTCATTACAGAGGTATAGATATTGAATGCACGATAGTTTGTTTATTTCTCCTTGCAGAAATTTGTTTCCAAAATTAGTGGACCTAGCTCAACTGTTCAAGCCGTTGATATTGGTTATCATTTATCAATATATACTCGTTTTCTTCTATATATATATTAGTAGGTGAAGCCCAGATCAATACCAGTATTAGGTATTATCCGAACCTACCCATACCAACCTCACCAGTGTGACTCGGGGAGAGACCACCCCTATCCTTTCTGATGATTTTTTTTTTTTTTTTTTTTAAGAAATAGAGTTTAGGGCAGGAAGATTTGGGGATTTTAAAACCTGTAGAAGTGTGGCTGTATGGTAGGCTAAACTTGACTTGCACTTTGAATACAATTTACCAAAATACTCTAAGTATTTATAATTAAATTATTGTATTATGTGTTGAATTTAATTATGGTATTAGGCTAAGACATGCATATAGGCTTAGGTATTATATATTGAATTTAATAATGTTTTGAAACTTATTTAAAGGATAATTAATATAATTTATGTATTTTTTACACATTTCTATTAAATAATTAAAAATTTTGATGTTTGCATAGGTTATTTTACTTGTATTTTATTATTATTGCATATATATAATAGGAAATTTGATGCAGGTTCTAGACTAAACCTACCAACCTGCCCTGTTCCATCCTCAAATGTGGGGAGGATACATTGAGTAGGGTTTTACATTTTCATATGCAAGAAATCGAGTTGAAATCAGCCTCCTACAAGATAATTTCTCACAACGTCCCACAGCATATATCCGTCGTGTATTGGGAACATCTCCCGATGATATCTCATCATTTTTGGTACTATCATTGAAAGATGTTCCCAATAACAGCGGGGATGTGCTGTGAGGGACTGATTTGAACTCCAAGAAACCCGGCTTCTATGAATTTTGGGTAGGGTATGAGTTGTAAGGTTTGGGAAGATTGGGAGGGACTAAAATTTATAAAGCTGACACTCAACACATGAGACCCAAAAAGTATGCATCGGTTGGTAACCTTGCACATCTGAATTTTAACTTCTGCATAAACCTTCCTTCCGATTTTGGATGAACCATTTTCGTTGCCTTCTTCCAGTATTTTCTTCTTTCTTTCTTTTCTTCTTTCCTTTTTTAGTTCTCACACACAAGATTCATAGAATAACCGCAGCCAATTACTACACAATAATGGGATTCCCAATAAATTTTCTGGTATAAATATAATATTAAGTAAGTATATAATTATAATACAACTAATCATGAATATTTATAATTAATTACACATATATTTTTGTTGTAGAAATTAAGTTTTAATATCAATAATTAATTAACTTAAGCATATTATCATTAATCATATACTTTTAAAATTTTAAAATTTATTTTTATTAATTAATTTTAAAATGTAAAATTAATGTAATTATGTATATAAAACAATAAATACAAAGGTCAATTTTATAAAAGGAATTAACAATTATAATTAATTCCATTTTATTAACTAAATTTAAAATCTAAACACACGTAGGTCACTTATTAGTGTAACTATTGTCAATTTCATGTATTTTACTTTTTAATTTAACTGTTTGGTTGGGTGGAATTGAAATCCCATTCCCCCCCCCCCTCTTCTCATTTTAGGGAATGAACATTCCCTGCCCCTTCTCCCTGGAATGAAATCCCATTCTAGTTGATTTTGATTTCCATTTGATTATCATTTGAACCAAATAGATTATGGGAATAGACCATTCCGACTTTGATTACAAACCAAATATACCCTAAATTATTAACACCTACCCAAGTTATATTAATTAGAATTGTTGGTTGTTTTAGTTTTGATTTGGACCAGGTATGCTCTGGGTAAAAGGAAAAGGATGGTGGTGAGAGGGACCTTCTTCCCCTCTTTCCTCCTAATATAAGTATAGACTAAAAGAGACCCTATAATGCATGGGCTGGTGTTAATTGATACCCATGGGGAGTGGTTACATTCAATTTCTTAATAAAAAGGAAACTAAATTGCTTGTTGGTGAATTTAAATAACGCTATGTTTGATTTTTATTTTTTAAATTCAAAACATCAACAAAATTTTAAAATGTTGGGAAGCAATATGAGGAGAGAATGAATGTTAAGAACTCTCCTCCACGTTAAGACTGACAAATAGGGATAGCAATTTTTCTTACAAAACTGGGGCCCCATCCCCGCTCCACCCTGAACAAGGTGGTTTTTCCCTGATTTTAAACGAGAACGGAGCAAGGACGGGGAAAATATTTTTGCCCTGAATCGGGAATGGGGCAGGGACGGGATTTGCACATAATTCCTTGAACCCACACTGAAATCGATGTTAAATTAGTAAAATATTCCTAAATTTAATATTGATTTTTAAATATCTCTAAGTTTTAGGTGGTTGACTAGGGACAGGGAAAAATCGAGAATTTCCCATCCTCGATGGAGAATGGGTGCCCCGCCCTGCCATTGGGTATATGACAGGGATGGTGTAGAGTATCTTAACTACAGGATTGGGATGCAAAGGGGGTGTCCTGGCCCGAATCCACCCAGTTGCCATTCTTATTGAGAATGCATTCTTGTGGGGGTCAAACCATTCTATGCAAGAGTGACTTGAAAGAGCTTACTCTGCTAACACGTGGGCTGTCCCATTTGCATTCATGTTTACACGATAAATAGAAAAAGAATCAAGGCTTGGGAGGAATTCCCTGCAATCGGATAGAATGGGAAGAATCCACCAATTAAGGGTGTAAGTTGGGTTGGCCCAAGTTAGCATTTTACACCGTTTCAAGTTCAGGCCTTCGGGCCAGGTCATTGAAATTTTGACAGAAGTTTAATTCAAGCCCGCCCAAATTGCATCCTTACAGCCAACTCAACATGGACTGAACTATGCACAACCTGGTGCAGGTTTAAAGCATGAGTAAATGAAATTCTTTCTCTAGAAGCTAAGGCCTCTCCTTCTAAAACTGAGCAGGAGGGAAAGGAGACTGATCTTGCAACATGGAGACAAAATGGCCTATTATCCACCTAACCCAATGCATCACCACCTCAATCTCATATGAGCTTAGATCTATTACCCATAAAGACGCTATCTCACGTACCCACAAGCCAGTCGCACATTGGAAACATCCATAAATCTCAATTATGATGTTCTAATTGTTGGGTTTTAATCTCATAAGAGATTAAATCTAAAGGGTTTGATTGGTCAATTACATGAGAAATTGCACCTGCACACTTGGTTGGAAAATCAGTTTTTCTCTTACAAAAAAAAAAAAAAAAACCCAGTTTTGAACTTGTCCCACATTGGATAATTACAAGGTTTGTTTTCAGTATTTTAATAGGAGTTGATTTGCACTTCTTAGAATTAGTAGAGGAGAGTATAGGGATTCGATACTATGCAACGCGCGCGCACGCGTGTGTAGCGCAATGAGGCACTTTAGAGGCGCACTTTACTTGCACCCGCGTGGCTTGTGATGGGCGGCTCTGGTTTTGGTGCATTGATGACCGTTGATGAGATCAACGGTCACAATTTGATCGGGTGTGACCAAGAGACACAATTCAAAGTTAACAGTCACCAACTATTAACAACTTTTTAAACAATCACAATTGTTGAAATTGTGACTGTTCAAGGTGCCTTCTCTAAACCAGCACCTACCTTTTCCTTATACCTCTTCACAAATTATTTAAGGAGCATGAATCAGACTCCAAAACACATAATTTCGAAATTCACTATCTCTCTCTCTCTCAGTCCGGTCTACTACAGTCTCATAGAAGGTTTCTTTGGAGACTCTTCAACTTTGCTGGTTGCAGATTCTCGCCCAAGGCTCTGTTGTATCCTGTGAACGAATTTGCCTGTAACCCAACAACAAACTCAGTAAAACTGAGTGGGGGCAAATAACATTCTAAAAACTATGTCTTCAGACGCGCCTCAGAGCTTCTCCTCCTAAGTTACAGTGACCCCATCTTCCCCAACATTTTTAGAACGCTATTCTGCAATGGAGGCGGAAGCAAGCATGACTTCGATCAAGATGATGAACCCAAATCTTGTTCGACTAGACCAATTTGATGGAGCAAATTTCAGCCAATGGCAAGACAAGATGATCTTCTTTCTGATCACACTGAAGCTATACTATATGTTGGACCCGAATCTGCAATCACTTCCTGAACCCACTGACAAAGACTCTGAGAAACTAAAGAAGGAAATAGCAAAACGGGAAGATGACTCACTTCTGTGCCGATGATACATACTAAATGCCTTATCAGACCGGCTCTACAACTTCTACAAGGAACTTGCATCCCCAAAAGAAATCTGGAAGGCCCTGGAATTCAAATACAAGGTGCAAGAAGCAGCTACGAATAACTATCTTATTGCATAATACTTTGACTTCACCATGAACGACCATAAACTTATACTGGAGCAAGTTCATGAACTACAGGTGATAGTCAATAAAATTCGATTCCTTAACATCATCCTTCCTAAATCTTTCCAAATGGGAGCAATTATTGTCAAACTTCCACCCTCTTTGAAGGATTACAGGAAGAAGCTTCTGCACAAGGCTGAAGAACTTACCTTAGAGCAAATTCAGCAACACCTTGGTATTGAAGAAGAGTCTCGAATTAGAGACAGTAGGGATAAGACCCTGACCGGTATGCTGAACTCTAAGATAAATTTTGTGGAAAAACGGATCGATGAAGACTAACCCTGCATTACAAGTAAAGAAGAAGGATGAGAACTTCAAAAAGAGCAACAATAAGAAAGGATTCTGCTATGTTTGTGGAAAGAAGGGGCATTATGCCCGAGTCTGCCGATATTGGAAAGGCGGCACCAAGTCTGCAAACATGGTAGAAGACAATCTCGTGGCCATGATTACTGAAGTCAACATGGCAGAATCGTCTTCTAGATGGTGGTTTGATTCAGGCGCCACAGTCCATGTTTGTAAGGACAAGTCCTTATTCAAGACATATGAAGAAGTGACTGATGGCCAGGAGGTACAAATGGGAAACCAAACATGTGCCAAAGTTGCTGGAAGAGGCAACGTAGAGTTGAACTTCACCTCCGGTAAGACACTGACTCTCCTGAATGTTCTCCATGTTCTTGACAGGATTCAAAGACTTTGAATCCGACAAACTAATCATATCCAAGAATGAAATGTTTGTTGGAAAGGGATATGATTGTAATGGTATGTTCAAATTAAGTATTAATGAAGAAAAAGCTTATGCTTATATTGTTGATTCTTTCTCTTTATGGCATGATAGATTAGCACACTTGAATTTTAAATCCATAAAGAACATGAGCAAACTAGGTATAATTACTTACAGTAATGAATCAACTGAAAAATGTGAAATATGTGTAAAATCTAAAATGGCTAAGAAACATTTCCCTAGTGTTGAGAGAAATTCTCAACTTCTAGAACTAATCCATTCTGACATATGTGAACTCAATGGTGTATTAATTAGAGGAGGCAAGAGATATTTCATAACATTTATAGATGACTTTTCTAGGTACACCTATGTCTACCTTATGAGAACTAAGGATGAAGCCTTTGACATGTTTAAACTATATAAAACAGAAGTTGAAAATCAACTAGAAAAGAAAATTAAAATCCTTAGAAGTGATAAGGGTGCTGAATACTTTAAAAATGAGTTTAATTCTTTCTGTGAAGAATTTGAAATAATACATCAGTGTTCTGCTCCATATACCCCTCAGCAGAATGACTTGGCTGAAAGGAAAAATAGAACACTTACAGAAATGATAAACTGCATGTTGTTAAAAGCTAATGCACCCTTAAACCTGTGGGGGGAAACACTCCTAACAGCCTACCATTTACATAACATAATTGTTTCTAGAGTTAATAACAAATGCCCATACGAAATATGGACAGGAAGAAAACCTAATTTAGCATATCTAAAAGTGTGGGTGTGCTTAGCATATTATAGAATTCCAGATCCTAAAAGAACCAAATTAGGACTCAGAGCTAAGAAAAGTATGTTTGTTAGATATGCAGAACATAGCAAGGCCTATAGGCTTCTAGACTTAGAGTCCAACATAATAATTGAAACTAGAGATGTTGAATTTTTTGAAAATAAACTGTGTTCTGAACCTGCAAAAAATGAATCCACAGAAAATGACAGAGAAACTCAGATCTCAATACCTATTGATAATAATGAGACTGAAAGAAGAAATGACACAACTATAACACCTACTATAGGACTTAGAAGAAGTCAAAGACAAAGAACAGAGAAACACTTAGGTTCAGATTTTATCTCTACTCAGTCAATTGTATTTTTGGTTGAGACTGATAGAGAGAAGATTTTAAATAAAATACCCATTATCCTAAACGTTGAAAATGATCAAAAAACCTATAGTGAGGTCATGACCTCTAGAGATTCTGCCTTTTGGAAGGAAGCTATAAATGATGAAATTGATTCAATAATGTCAAATAGCACATGGGTACTAGTAGATCTGCCTCTAGGATCAAAACCAATAAAATGTAAATGGGTGTTTAGAAGAAAATACAACGCTGATGGAACTGCGCAAACTTTTAAGGCAAGATTGGTAGCCAAAGGATTTAGTCAAAAGGAAGGGATTGATTACTTTGACACCTATGAACCAGTGGCTATAACAACTTCTATTAGAACACTTATAGCATTAACATCCATTTATCACTTATCTGTTCACCAAATAGATGTTAAAATTGCTTTCTTAAATGGTGATTTAAATGAAGAGGTTTACATGGAACAACCAGAATGATTTGTTCTTCCTGGAAATGAGAAGAAAGTCTGTAAACAAGTTAAATCACTATATGGATTAAAACAAACACCTAAACACTGGCATGAGAAATTTGATTCTTGCATTCTAGCTTTTGGTTTTAAACATAATAGTGCTGATAGATGCATCTACTCAAAATTCACTGAAAATTATGAAAAAATTGTGTGTCTTTATGTGGACGATATGCTTATTATGGGTACAAATATGATTGGCATAAATGAAACTAAAAACTACTTATCATCTGTTTTCAAGATGAAAGATTTAGGAGAAATAGATATCATCTTGGGAATAAAAGTTAAAATGCATAGTAGGGGCTATGCATTAAACCAATCACATTATATTGAGAAAGTACTTGAGAAATTTAAGCATTTAGGGTTTAAAGAATATAGCACGCCATATGATTCTAGTATAAAGCTAGTAGAAAATACTGGTAGAGCAATTGCACAACTTGAGTATGCTAGTGCAATAGGGAGCTTGATGTATGCTATGCTTTGTACCAGACCTGATATTGCATTTGCAGTAAGTAAACTCAGTCGGTTTACAAGTAATCCCAGTGCAGAGCACTGGAAGGCAATTGAGAGAGTTCTTGGATATCTCAAGAGAACTTTGGAACTTGGCTTGTTTTATTATGATTATCCAGCTGTAGTAGAAGGGTACACTGATGCAAGTTGGATTATTGGTAATGGAGATAACAAGTTCACATCTGGATGGATTTTTGTCCTTGGTGGGAGTGCGATCTCTTGGGCATCCAAGAGACAAACTTGTATATCTCACTCGACCATAGAATCCGAATTCATAGCCTTAGCGGATGCTGGAAAAGAGGCTGAATGGATTAGGAATTTATTATTGGATATAAAACTTTGGCCAAGTCCTATGCCTCCAATTTCCATTTACTGTGATAGTGAGGCAACTTTGTCAAGGGCCTATAGTGGTACCTACAATGGTAAGTCCAGACATATAAGTCTGAGACATGAATTTTTTAGGCAACTGATTCAAGATGGAGTCATCACTATAACCTATGTGAGGTCAAGTAAAAACTTGGTTGATCCTCTTACTAATGATTTAGCCAGAAAATTGGTAAGAATGACAACCAAAGAGATGAGATTAAAACCCTTTACTTAGTCACCTGTAATGGTAACCCAACTTGAACTGAAAAGCCATCGGTATTGGGTTTAATGGGTAACAACAAGTTACAACAATGTGACTGTTAACATTGACATTGAGAAATTTTCCATCACAACATAAACAGTACTATCCGTTATGATGAGAGGTTGAGATAAATTCTTAATGAAGTTCTGAAATGTGTTAAATAACGGAGCACATAGTGGAATTTCACCTATGTGAACATAGAAGTGGTGCCGCTTCTCATGAGTGTTTGGGTTTGCTCTCAGGATTGTTCATGAAACCAGGAAAGAAGCACATAGCCATAATAGTGCTGAGCAAAATTTGAAACTCTTGCATAGACTGAACATTTTTATGTGTATAGGTGTCTCCGGTCTGTCTTGAGAGTAGTTGGTTTAAGGTCTTACCACGAATAACTTTGACAAGGCTCTGAGATAACTATACTGGCAAGAGGTTTAAGTTGATAAACATCTTCTATATGCATAACTGTGTCATAGTAGTTTGGATTGAGAGAGAACTATGTAATTGATCAATCAATGTGGGGGATTGTTGGGTTTTAATCTCATAAGAGATTAAATCTAAAGGGTTTGATTGGTCAATTACATGAGAAATTGCACCTGCACACTTGGTTAGAAAATTAGTTTTTCTCTTACAAAAAAAAAAAAAAAACCCAGTTTTGAACTTGTCCCACATTGGATAATTACAATGTTTGTTTTCAGTATTTTAATAGGAGCTGATTTGCACTCTTTAGAATTAGTAGAGGAGAGTATGGGGATTCGATACCGCGCAACGCGTGCACATGCGTGTGTGGCGCAATGAGGCGCTTTAGAGGTGCACTTTGCTCGCACCCGCGTGGCTCGCGATGGGCGGCTTTGGTTTTGGTGCATTGATGACCGTTGATCACCATTGATGAGATCAACGGTCACAATTCGATCGGGTGTGACCAAGAGGCACAATTCAAAGTTAACAGTCACCAACTATTAACAACTTTTTAAACAATCACAATGGTTGAAATTGTGATTGTTCAAGGTGCCTTCTCTAAACCAGCACCTACCTTTTCCTTATACCTCTTCACAAATTATTTAAGGAGCATGAATCAGACTCCAAAACACACAATTTCGAAATTCACTATCTCTCCCTCTTTCAGTCCGGTCTGCTACAGTCTCATAGAAGGTTTCTTTGGAGATTCTTCAACTTTGCTGGTTGCAGATTCTCGCCCAAGGCTCTGTTGTATCCCGGGAACGAATTTGCCTGTAACCCAACAACAAACTCAGTAAAACTGAGTGGGGGCAAATAACGTTCTAAAGATAGTATCTTCAGACGCGCCTCAGAGCTTCTCTTTCCTAAGTTATAGTAACCCCATCTTCCCCAACACTAATGACTGATGTAAGATCGCAGGTAGACTTGTTGGTAGCGTTTTAGGGGAAGTAGATATAGATTCATTCCATATACATTCACTTGAAACAAATGGGTTGTCAATGGTATGAGGGAATGAACATGGATGGGGCCAGGGGTCCAACCAAGGTTCACTAAAAATAATGCACTTTTATATTTGTTTTAATTTTTTTTTCAAAAATTGGGTTTTAAATAGTTTTTATTAAAAAAGGAGGGATCAAACACTTATAAACAAGTGTTTTTGGGATCCAAAATATATAAGGCATATCGTATTAAAATTTTAATCCTTGAGTCCAACCATCCATGAAAAATCTGGCAGGGGCAGAGCTAAGGGGTGGCAGAGGTGAGCCATGCCCCCTAATCTTCAAAATTCCCACAACCCGATTGATATTCCATCTATATTTTTGCTTCAACAATTCATATTTATTAGCTTTTGTCCCTACTAACAAATAAATCCTAATTCTACCCTGAATTCTGGGGTATAGCCCTTTAGTTTTTACCCTGATTTTTCCGGGCTCCTGGTGCTGGTGGGGTACCTTAGTGCATTCTTGTTTTATTTTTCTGCCAACACGTGACAATAGCAGCGGAACCACAAGGAAGAGAAGAAAGGATTGGCTGCATTACGACCTTAACCGGTGTTCAAATGGTTCTGTTAATACCTATTATTATTATTTTTTTTTCCGACAGTGATACCGTTTTATCTCTTAATTGACTGATACATTTCTACCAAAAAACAAAAAATTAACTGATATAGAGAACAATCTGGTAAAAACAAACCTTGTGGGGTATGGCTTCTTGAGGTTTTCAATTTCTAAAAATATTCTATTTCTAATAAATTCGACAACTTTTTGGAGCAATGGTATTGCACTACTGATTCCATGTAAATGCCATGTAAAATTTGACTTTTAGGCTGTGTTTTGTTTGAAGAAAAAAGTAAAAAATAAAAAAAAAGAAAGGTAAAAAAACCTTTACAAATCTTGTATAGGTTTTCTTATCCTTCGATCTTTTCCTTCCTTTCCCTATTTTTTTCTTCAAATCAAATATAGCCTTAACGCTCAATTTGAAAAGAGTATAAATATGCAAATACATATAAAATAATACAATAATTTAAAAAAAGAATACAAAAATAAGTATGTAGAGTGCAAATATATATAAAATATAAGGTTTTGCACTCTATAAATTTGTATTTGTACTTTTTCCAAACTGAGCCTAACGTGCAAAAAATGACCTTACTTCTTTTAGGCTCAGTTGTGGAAGGAGTACAATTGCAAATATGTAGAGTACAAAACCTTGTATTTTGTAGGAGTGCAAATAGACTGGATCATGATCCAATCCGATCCGAAATCCAATCCTATATTCTCGGATTTGGATTGCTCCATCTCGGATCTTTGGATTGGATTGGATTGGATAATAAGATCTTATCAGAAATCGGATCAGATTCGGACCACCCTCTATCTGATCCGGTATATATGTTATTAATTAATTTATATAAATATATATAAAACACACACATATATTACTTATTTATTTATAAATAAATTTGTCATATTATTAATTTTTATAAAACACACACACACACACACGCACACACACACACACACACACATATATATATATATATATATATATATATATATATATAATGAAAATAGTTGAAAAGATACTTGTAGTTTTTGTTTTTCTTTCTTTATTTAAATTGTTATATTTTATCTTTTTTTAAATCAAATCAAATTGAATCAGATCCGAAAATCTGATTTTCTTATCGGATTCAAATTCAGATATGTATTTATCAGATCTGATCGGATCAGATCTGCGATTAATAATGTCGGATCCAATTTAGATATACCCTGATTCCAATTCGATCCGATCCGTTTGCATCCTAATATTTTGTATGTATTTTCACTATACATATTTGCAATTGAACTCTTTCCAAAATGAGGCTAAGGGTGTTTAAAACAAACTCTGTCATGACACTCTACAACTGTCAGTGATGCATGCAATAACATATGGAGATAGAGGAAACAAATGAAATGAAACATTGAGATGGTCGTTTTCACATGAAACCTAGTGTCGGCATTTAGGCTGTTTGGAAAGAGTGCAAATGCCCGTTCAGTGCATATATTCACTCTTTCTCAAATTTGTTTGTGTTTGGTAAAAATACATTTCTGTAATGAAAGTGATAGCTTTCAAAAACTTCAAAGCATGTTTACATCCAAAATGAGAGCATTGCACCCAAAGTTGATAAATTTGGATTTGGTCCTCCGTCTTCACACTATCAGCCCCATGCAGCTGTGCATTGAGGAACATCACCCCATCTGTTGCAATTAAAAAATCATTTAACAAGAGATAAATTTATCAATACAAAACTAAACTAACTTTGCATTTACATGGACGAAAGTACACATATTTATATTCACATCTTATTTTCACCTCTTCAAAACCCAATCCTCAAATTTATTACTTTCACCAGAAACATAATAGGGGGTGCAACTTGGGGTTGGGTTGGAAATTTGTCCAATTTTCCATGGTACCAAACCTTAACCTGAGACAAACATTATTTAACATGCAGCTTGATTTACAGCCCAAGCGCACGCGCGCATACACACACAAAATACCCTATTAATGTAAAAGGATGATCTGCTGCCCACTCCATGGGACATTACAATTGTGCAGTGGGAATATCTCCATTGTTATTCATGGGGGAGATATTCTAAATATACACGGTGGTATTATGTGGGAACAATTTTTGGGTAGCAGATCCAACATGAGCAGTTTAGGGGCTGTTTGATTGGGGTTGAGAGTCTTGTTTGGGAGTATTTTATGGTTAAAATAAATGCTTATATTGGATATATAAGTGCTTATTTGTTAGTGTTTGATAAGAAAGTAGTTTTTTCAATCCATTGTTGACCTGGCTGGTTGAACCGTTCAAATTGTTAACCAACCATTTGAATTTGGTTCTAATAAAACTAAAGAATTGGTCAAAAATCATCTGACCTGGGCGTTTAGATTGTTGACCCATTTGACCCAATGGTTGTGTCATAGATTACACATCAAATGTGTATGCAATTTTCTAGAGGCCATAACTTTGCATTTTGATGTTCAATTGAAGTGATCTTTTTTTTTTAAGTAACTCTTTGAGGCCTATGCATTTTATTTGGGTTATGGTTGAGTTGGCCCCCTGGTTCCACGTGTCACCTCTGCGGCCGCCTTATCACTTCGGCCATGTCGGCACCACGTTAGATGGATAAATACGACCAAGATAGGAGAGCATCGTATGGATAAGGAGGACAACTTTGCCAGGGATTAAGTCTTATCCCGAAGTCCTTGGCGGATAACCTCATCCCGATAACCCCGGAAGCCTCATCCGAGCAGGACACAGATCATCGACTATAAAAAGTTAACCCCCGCTCAAGGTAAATGACTTTTTGACTCTCTAGCACCCACATTATTACCCTGTTCGGACCAGCATTGCCCTTAATTGCTCGGCTCGACCACCTACTATTCTTGACTAACTTGAGCGTTGGAATACCTATTCAGAGAATAACTCCTTGGGCCTCTGACCACTTTCTTGGTTTCAGATCTTGGAGCACGACTTTGTCCTTCCACCTCGGCCTCATCTAATTGGCAGGATTATCTGACTATGACTTCAATTCAGGACATAATCAAACAACCACATTCAAATGACCGAAAATCCAAACCCAACCGGAGGATAAAAAATCTAAACCCAACTATGACTTCAATTCAGTTCGGGCTCAAGTTGGGCTGCCCAAATTGATGTTCTTCACGTTGGTTGTGTTTATGTAAGGGTAATTCTGTCATTAAATATTCACTAATACCCTAAAATTGAAATACCCTTCATTAACAAATGTTTGATGAATGAACTGGTATTCATTCAAATTCACGTGGGTTTTTATTATTAAAGTTACTGTTTTTCACGTATTATACCTTTGCGCATGATAGAAATTGCTTATTGGGATCTTTTAATTATTTGGGGATTTGAGATTCATTACTGGCTATTGAATGCATTTACACTTGAATGTATTAATTAACATTTACAACAATTTGTTAATTTGGGATTTCATAATTCGGAGGGATCCTTCAAAGTATACCATGGCTGAATCTGCAGAATGGGCATGCCATTATTATCTTGTCCGATTGCAATATGGCCACCATATGATCAAAAGTTAAAATGCTAATAATCGAATCGTCTGATAGTCTAACAAATGAATGGTCGAGATAAGAATACGGATTATGGTGTTCCTACTTCCTACCAAGATTTATTACAATTATTAATTATTAAATTAATCGCTGTAAACGTAAATCGGGTAACAACCAAAATTTGAAGATCTGAAGGAAAACTTGTAACGTGGGAGCAGGGAAGGAAATGTGAGTTTTGCATGCTCATGATTAGAGTTTGAGGATCTTTATTGACTTTGCAGAGAGAGAAGAGAGTGAGGGGGGGAGAGAGAGAAAGAGCAGACCAAGATGGGATGCTCATTTTCTGGTCTGAATGCTCTGTATGATGCTGTTAATGGCGGAGAGGATGTTTGGATCAATGACAACCGTTTCAAGATTCTGAGGCAGCTTGGAGAAGGTGGGTTTTCGTACGTTTATCTTGTCAAGGAAGTTGTTGAGGACGTGGCTGGTGATGGTGGAGGTGGTGGTATCAGGAAGAAAATCAAGGACTCTTCTTTTGTTTCAGGTGGGATCTGTTTTCTTCTTGGCTTTGTGGACTTCGCTGGGTTTCTGTTCGCTTTCATGCATCATAGATTTATTTTCAGCGTAATTCATTGGTTATCTGGAAAATGAATGAATGTTTAAGAGTTCAGGAAAAATGCCGTCTGAAAATTTTAATCTTGATTAATGATCTCGAATGCCTTTTATTGTGAATTTCGTTTTGCAATTGGAAAATTCTTCTCTTGCTATGTTGGGGATGGTGCTACTGTTGGCGTTTCTTTAATTTCCTTTTATTTTTATTTGGGTCAGCAAGATAGAATTGGGAAATGCCTTCATGGTTAAGGTGCAGTATATTCACCAATTGAGCTACAGGCTCAGGTCCAGACTGATCTCCTATTTTTGCAGATGATGGAACATATGCAATGAAGAAAGTACTAATTCAAACTAATGAACAATTAGAGTTGGTGAGGGAGGAGATTCGTGTTTCATCCCTGTTTAGCCATCCTAATTTGCTTCCACTTCTTGATCATGCTATCATTCAAGTTAAGGTAATATCTTTAATTGTCCTTTAGATCTTGCTTCTTCATAATAATCTTTTCATACACTCAGAAGCTGTATTTACCCACCTAGAGATGCTCCTAATCTAAAATTGTGAATCTATAACTTCAGTTGTATATTGACAAATTCTTAAATCAGTTACTGATACCTGCGGATAGAGTAATGATCTGATCCTGGATATCCATTAATGGCCTGACTAGATTAACTTATCATGCTTTCTTTTGACATATGCTTTTGAACTCCAAATGTGAAAATTGTGTAAAGCCTCTGGCCTTTTTTATGAGTGATGGATTGTATTCAAGCCGATAACAAAATCTGTAGATTCCAGATTTCTTTGTTGCATTTCTAATTTTGAAATAGCAGGGTCTTAGATTAAGCTGTATTAAGTTCAAGGTAGGCCCTTAGGTTGTCTGGTCATATTTGCCATTCTATTACATGAAACACAGCTCTTAGGCTTCACCTAGGTTTAGATATTGTTTCTTTTTTCTTTTTTTGAGAAAAGGTTTAGATACTGTTTCTTGTCTGACACAACGTGTAAAATCATAGTCAATATCTTTCTTGGAGTCTACAGTGACGACTGTTCGTGTCTGCGTGTGTGTGGAAATGCATGTCATCTGCCTCTAGATTTTATATGGCTTTCTGGAACTGATTGATTGAGACAGCTTTCTTCCTTATGCCTTTGTATTATATTTCAAGAAATGGATAGTAGCAGTATTGGTGCTTTTGAACATAGAATATAGTATAACATGTGTCACTTGGAAAATTCATGTCAAATTCACACTGGAGTGGTGTATCGCATGCTCATGACAAGAAATTACCATGGAACATGGGGCATTACTCCGAGGCCAATTTGGGGCATTGAAATCTTTGAGATATGAACTTCTATAATTACAACAAGGCCTCAAACTTGTTTTTGTGGCAGGGTGAAATTTGGAAGATGAAGGAGACTGCAGGGTTGTCATTATATGGTTGGTGACAAGTTCTGATTGTCCTTGAATCCTAAGGTATCAGTTGAGAGAGCTAAAAGTGTTAGCTTCTATCCCGAATAGTTCATTTGGGTGGAGCTTAAAAACAACCAACGATATTGCCAAACACTTGCAAGGGAAGGAGTGGGGTAGATTTTACCTTGAATGGAGATCCCTGGGCCTGGGATTAAGATCTAGTGAACAGTTGTATTTTATTTTAATTATGGATTAACACTTGCCTTTGTAGTGTCTTCTATTCTTGGAATTCTCAAGGGCAGTGGTCTCTGTTACTGATAAAAGAAAATCCTGGGGAAATTATTTCTCATTCTTGAGCCTTAGATTGCATATGAATGAGTTAGCACTCCAATCCTCTTTATCTTCAATTCTCTACTTGTTTGTTTTTTCAAGTTGTCCTTCATTGTCTTACTAAGATATCCTTATTGAACAAAATGACTTGATATTTTGGGGCTTCTAAAATTGCTGTAACTCTAAATCTAAATTTCCACAAGTAGTAAGATTCCTTTCCATAACCATCTCTTCTTCATTTCCTGTCATGATCTTATGTTTTTCTTTTCAGAGTCCTTTAGCTCCCTTTTAGCCCATGTGAGCAGCCTTGATCTCATCCAATCTATTTGTTCTGTAATTTTTTTGCCTGTATGCCCATTTGGTTTTTTTTTTTTTACCTTATTTTTTATCTCACATGTTTTTAATTGCTACAACTTTCTCCCTTCTTTTTATCTCACATTCTGCCCTTTTGCAGTGAGAGTTTTCCTTTTCTAAAAAAAATTCCCCTAATAGCAAGGATGTTATTGAGTAATAGCAATGAGAATGAGAAATTTACTTTAATGAAGTGGGTCCTAGAATAGATTTACAAGAGGCTATCTACCATTTGGTGATTATGAATGAAGTGTTTATTTTATTGGCCGAGAATATCATCTTCATCATCATCTAAGCCTTGTCCCAACTATATGGTTCTTTGTACTCTTCAGTGTTGTGGCTGTTTTCCTTGGGGTTTTTCAAAAGCTTCATATCTTTTTGTAGAGGATAATTTTAATTGATTTTTTTGCCATATGTGAAGGTCCTTTTCTAGGTTTCCACCTTGACAACTATGCCATCTTTATTAGGCCAACTCAGTCTACCCTAATTCTGATTTAAAATTTTAGTGCGTCAATGCATGATCTTTTCAGCCTCTCTAATTCAAAATTTAATCATTATTCTATAATCTTTTAGTCTTTGTAATTTAAAGTTCAATCATTATTCTATTATCTTTTCAGTCTTTAATCTTACTCTTCATAGTACAATTTTTAGTCCTACTCCCTTGCTCCCTGATTGTTTCCTGATACTAGCGTTATGAAGAAAGTCCTACTTGAGCACTATTTTTCTCCATCTAATCAAAGATCATGCCTTTGTTTTACATGAGTAGTATAAAGACAAGTTAGATGTGAAGTGGTTAATGAATAATGCCTTTGTAAAGAGGATGATTCATGGATGATCTCTGCAGGTCTTGGAAGGTGTATGCTCCTTACTTGGGAAATGCAAACTTTAATTCCTGAAGAAACAAGGCACCCACTGATGTGCTACATTGTAGGTTCATCTTATTACTACTTTGCAATCCACATGAAGGATCCCTTCTAGGAGGGAGATCAATAAGTTCTCTATTTTCCAAAAAGTCCATCAAAGCCTTTCAACCTGTTAGAGGTTATCCTACTACAGTTACTTTTTTCCATGGGAAAAGTCAACTTGTTCAGTTAACTTGATATTTTGGTGTCAGGGAGCCCATTAATCCTTTTTTAGGAAGATTTAGCACATATTACCAGTTTTAGTCCATCATGCTTTAATACATATAGACACACTTAGCAAGTTAACAATTTAGCAATTGCAATTTTGATTTAGATGTGATTTGGTCCAATAAATCAGAAAAGTAAATATCAGATTATAGGTGAAAAGGTGAGAAGAAGAAGAGAAACAGCAGAGAAAAGGAAGACGAAGATGAAGAAGAAAGGAGAGAAAGAAGATAGTTTGATCACTTTCTCCTCTTCTCCTCTAATCTTTTATTAAACTGAACTTAATAAGGACAATTACAAAGCTGACCTTAAATGAGCAGCCAGCTCATAATCATACATAAAAATAAAATAAGACAATTTAACAGTCCCATAAAGACAAGGCCCATTAACAAACATAACAAATAAAAACAAAAGATATCATAATGAAGCACTAGGACCCATTTGGCCTAGTCTCTACAGATTTCTTCAGTGTTAAAAAGGTCTTTGAGCTAGGGTGCAAATGGATCAGATCATGATTCGGTCCAATCCGAATCCGATCATATTTATGTCGGGTTCAGATAACCCTTTGTTGAACTTTCGGATTGGATCGGATAATAGGATACGATTGAATTCGGATCACCCCTACCTGATCCGATCCAACCTACATATGTGTGTGTGCATATATATATATATATATGTAAACATATTTACTTATAAAAAGACATGTACATATTAATATATGTGAATGATGAAAATAGTTGAAAAAAATACTTATATTTTTTGTCTTTCTTTATATAAACTGTTATGGTTTTTCTTTTAATAATTTATTAAAAATTTTGGAATTTGAATTGGATCGGTTCGGATCAGGTTTGGATATCCGGCATCCTTAACGGATTCGGATTTGGATTCGAATCACCATTTGTGAGATCCAAGCAGATTGGATCTTGAATATGTGCTGTCGGATTGGATTCAGGTATACCTTGATTCAAATCCAATCTGATCCATCCCTACTTTGAGCAAGGGCTCAATCTCATAGCTCATTTGGTTGACATGTTTCATCAAAATCAATAGGTCATGCTTCATGTCCATCTTCTTCAACAAGTAGAATTCTCGAGGCAAGGAGAAAAGAAGAGTGCAAGATGCTGAATTAATTTCAAATTTCTTAGTATAATTAAGAATGTCACATCCTTCTCAATAATGTTCCACACATCAAATCAGGATATGATCCATACAGTTATCTACTAAGGACATAAATAATGTTGTCTCCCCTCAACTTTAACATGCATCATGAATCCTAAAATGCCTCAAAAGATAAGTAACTAGAGATGTTAGTCAAGACAGGTTAGGGACGGGTTCAAGGCAACCCTAGCCCAATCTAAGTTGTTGAACCCCAACCCTAACCCTAACCCAACCTGATTTTTTTGGGGTTGGATTGGAGTTGTGTTAGCCCAATTTCTTCACTTTATTTTTCTAAAATATTATTACTTGTTAGCCTTAAGATGGGCAGATTAAGGTTTACTGATTTTATCATTATTAAATATATAAGAACAAAGTTACAATGCTTTTGGAGTACTACACTTATATCAGACCATAAAACTTTTGCCCACAAACTTAAAATTGTTGAGTCATATTTATAAATACATTTGTTCATGGATGCATAGCTGCCTGCAGTGGCAGAGCCAGGAATGTAGCTCTGCCCTTGACCACATGCAACCATGCATGGATGCATACAAGCATAAATATGTATTTATGTAATATTTAGACATACAAATATGAAAAACATGTCGGGTTTGGGCCGGGTTGGGTTTGCCCATGGCCTCAATCCTAAGCCAACCCAAAGTTAAGTTGGGTTCATATTTTTCAACCCTAACCCTAACTTCAACTAAACCCAACCAACCGGAATTTTTAGGTTTGGTTCAGGTTAATCCAACCCAAGTTTCACCACTATAAGTGACAATTGGTGTGTTTGCATTGTTTTCTTTCTTATTATGTTTCCTGAACTTTTTCACTTCTGGTTTAATGTGTGTGTACTTATTTATTTGTCCAGGCAACACAAGAAAGATCCTGGAACAATGAAGCATACTTGCTATTTCCAGTTCATTTGGATGGAACTTTACTGGACAATGCTAAAGCTATGAAAGAAAAAAAGGAATTCTTTTCTACTATTGATGTTCTTCAGATATTCCGACAGGTGAATTAATATGCTTGTATCCTTTGCATGGGAGCTTTCCTTCTTTCAGTTTTTCTTTTTGTAAAATTTAATTTCTGGGATTTAATTGCATGATGTGATTGTAAATTATATCTCTAGGACTATATTGCTTGCTCTTACAGCCCAAACAGGGAAGACAGCAATTCACAAAAACAATAAATTTAAAGACTTCTTTGCAAGTGATCTTACTCTGCAAAAGTTTGAATTCCAGAGGTTCTATTTAACTTTCCTTATTGTTTTCATATTTTCTATTTCTTCTTAAGACTGCTAGTGGTACCTAACAGTCTATTTAGACTTTATGTCATTCATCTGACATACTACTTATATTGCTTTTTCACACACTAATCTTGATTATGTGAATGTGTCACTCTTTATAATTCCTTTCACAACAGGTGTTTACCAATCAAACTTTGTATCTTGTCTTTACTTTGTTAAATTTACCTACACACAGGATCTTGCTGAAGAATTGAATTCTTCTAAAATAGTTGCTCTGTTGAAATTGTATGCAAATTTTTTTAGGGAGATACCGTCGAGTATGGATGCAAGCATTTCATGGTTTGCTGTTTGCAATACTATCATTTGCATGTAATCATCATCATCATCTAAGTCTTATTCTTTGAATTGTACGTTAAGAATTTCTGCATCTTGGTGTTATCCCTTTATTTATTTTTAACTTGTATGATCTGTCTGATGTTATCCTGATGTATGGCATTGGCATGAGGGCCTTTTCTGCAGCTTTGTGCAGGATTGAAGCATATGCACAATTTTGAGCCTCCATATGCACATAATGATCTGAAACCAGGTAATGTACTCATCACACACAGAAAAGGACAATCGCCACTAGCCATATTGATGGATTTTGGAAGTGCTCAACCTGCGAGGAAGCAAATTCGTTCTCGTCAAGAGGCAGTACAATTGCAGGTACTTATATCCTTTTTTTAATTGACATTTTTGCATGTCCAATATTCATTAGTAATTGTGCCTGCAGGCTTCTCTTTACCAATGTTTGCTTCTGTATCTTTATTTCAATTTCAAATTTATTGTGTTTTTTGGTTGTAGAAGTTCATCACATTGTAAAGTAATAATGAACTTTGTTAATAGTAGTTACCTGCACCTCTTGGTGAGCAGGCGCTATCTGGGAAATGGTGATTACCTGGTCCTAGTATTCAGGTTATTTTTTCACCAAACTTTATAAAGATAGTGTTGGTGGAAAGTTAAGTTACTTTGAAAGTTAGAATAGGAAACATGTTTCAAACCTTGTCTATACAAAAGAAAAAAAAAAAGAAAATTTGTAAATGTTGCAAAACCATTGAATACATTTACTGATGTTTTAGGAAATTACATGTATATCTTTGGTATGAGATTATTTTTGTTTGATAGTAAAGTCGTATTTAAAATGTGAATGTATTGTGGTAGTGGGCCTGGAGCCATGTTTAATTCAATATGCATAAGTAAAGTTGTTCTTGAACAAGAAAATCAAAATATGGGTAATGGAAAAAATAGCATGAAAGATAAACCTAAGTGATTAGGATATTATAGTTTATTTTCTTTTCTTTTTTATTTGGTTTTTCATTTCAGACGAACAACTGAACAACATAAATCATGAAAGTTATCTAGGTTTTCCTTTCTTTTTGCCATCCATTTTCCTTTGCAATATTAGCATAATGTCAATGTTTTGGAGCTTTCCTTTTTTTGTTATTTGTACTTTTTCTTTTGATCAGAAACAGTAATTCATAGCTTAATTAATGTAGTAAAATATGATACTCCAGGCATTCCAGGAAATGGAATGCAGGGGAAAAATACAACAGCACTAGGTTGGCCACACAAATATACTAAAATGAATGACAGCTTTACAAATCAACTTCGATGCCTTTAAACCAGACTATCCCTTGTACTTGAACTTCCCTTGCTAGAGAGTCTGCTAAGCTATTCCCTTGGGAATTCAGGCTGGTTAACAAAACTCTAGTTTAATCTGAAGGTCAAAGGAATTTCTATTCTTTAGTGATCAGACTGTGGTATTGGATAAATGCCTGGTGGGTTCCCTATCTAATGGATGGTTCAAAATCCAGTTTGGCTGCTTGATTCGTCCATGTGGCAGAAATACGTGGATCATGTAAGGAAGCTCCCTACTTGACCCAATTGGGAAATTAAGCCGCTTTCCTGCACAACCTACTGTTTTTTAGCCAGGTGGAGGAATCTTGTAGCCAATGTAGGCCATTCATCAGATGTGGGACCTTTTGGATTGTCTATTAGACGAATCCTGCAGTGAATGTCAATCCTTTCCCATTCTTGAATTATAGTTCTGTTTGATTAATAATAACCCTCTAAATTTTCAATTTCTTATAAGTTAATCATAAGAGAGTCTAAAACAAGTCAAAAAGTTCTTTGGGATGGAATTTTTTCCATGAATCTACAATGAAGAGAGGAATCTGGCACTCCTTTTGACGCCAAATTAGCTTGCCATATTGAAGTTTCCTTGGTTGTTTATATGTGTGTGTACATCTATATGTATATGTTATTATGTATATATTTTATTTAATGCACCTTAATGTTCTGTTGTTCTCTGAACCTTGTTATGTTACTGTTAGTTCTTTATTTTGTTCTTTGTGTTTGTAGTCAGTTTTGAATTTAGGCCACTACAGTTAAGACATAGTTTTGCCTATTGTCAATCCTTAACATGCTCCAATATACTTAAATATGGTTTTTTGGTGGTCTGTTGTTTAGGAATGGGCAGCAGAGCACTGTACTGCACCTTACCGAGCTCCTGAGTTGTGGGACTGTCCAAGCCACATTGATATTGATGAAAGAACAGATATCTGGTCTTTGGGCTGCACTTTATATGCAATAATGTGAGAAAAATAATTTTTTCATGTATTTTTTTCCCTGATAGTGATTCATCTCTATTTGACTTCCTACAAATTCTGAAGCAAGTATACATTTTTAGATTTATTTTGTTGTATATGAAGCACTACTGTGTAAATTTAAGAATCTCTTTATAGGAGTAAATATGTTGATATAAATATCAAAGCATAAATAAGTCAGCTTAACTAGAAACAATGCTTTTTATATGCTTGTAGATTCTTATGTAATTCTGAGAAGCTATAGGCCCATGAACTTGAACAACTTGACACGGTGCCAAATGGAACATCCCATGATATGAAGTTCAGGATAAATTTCTGATCTGACTGTGTAGTCACACCCATCCATAAGCTCAAATAAGGCATTCAACACTGATTTTACCTGGGAGATATCCTAGATTCTAAGGCAAAAAGAGAAATTTAATGTACGTTTCAGTGAGGATATGGTTGCAATCATCATTTTACATTATTCTAATTTGTCTTTTGATTTATAGATTCTATACGTGGTTATGCACATCTCAAAGGGGGAATAAGGAATAGGCCACATAATTTTTTTGTTGATAAAGTGTGGTCCCTGTTGCACATATTAATAGTCATTAGTAATAAAAAAAGTATTAATTGGGCCATTTTCCTTCAGGAGAAGAAAAAAGATGTTGGAACCTTTCTACTTAATTTTTGACTCTAGAGATTACTCAATGGAACCCAATTTGTGGTCAATGCTTACGCTGTGTAAGTTCCAATTCTGAATCAAGGATGGGAAATTTCAATTATTGTGTTCAACTTGACCAAAGGAAGTGGTTGAATTAATGACGATTTGTTCTTGAGTTACTTCCACATTTAAGTTTACTCTAAGGCTCATGATAGTACATCTGGCAACCCATAACTTTGACAAGCCAAGTTAAACCCAATGTCTGAAAATTTACCTAAACTCATTAAAACATCAATGATGCCATATAAGAGCATAGTAATTTCATTGTCTATCTTCATTGGTAGTACACCGACATAAATAGACAAATATTCACTGATCAGTTATGAATAAAAATAAATGAAGCGGAATTTGTTCTACCAAAACATAATAGGGAACTTGGAAAAAGTCAAATTAAAGCACTGTGTTTTTAACTTCTAAATATTTAATTATTAAAATGCTGCCAGTTTTGTACTAGAAAATATTTACTTCAAACTTTCCTTGATCACTTGTTTTTACAGGTACGGGGTATCTCCATTTGAGTATGCACTTGGGGAAGCTGGAGGAAGCCTACAATTGGCTATTCTAAATGGACAGGTGAAATGGCCACAAGGGCCCAATCGTCCATATCCTGAGCCTCTCCATCAGTTTGTGACATGGATGCTCCAGCCCCAGGCTGCAGTTCGCCCTTGCATCGATGATATAGTTATTCATGTTGACAAGTTGATCTCAAAGTTCTCATCCTGAGACAGAGCATCATATAGAGTTGAATCAGAAAGAACATGTGAAGCACGGACCACAACTTTGTAGGCTGGGTTAGTAGTGTAAGATACCGTGCATCCTATCTTCCCTTGCATGTCAAAGTCTCTGTTGGCCCATCACAGTTATTTCATTTTTCTTATTTGTGGTTAGACATATTTTTCTCTTCATTCTTGTAGCTTTACTAAATGTGCATTGATTCAATGCTAGTATCACTTTCTCCTTCTTCATCTTTTTTTTTTTCACTTGAAATTATTTTCACATATTCTAGTGTATCAGTGCACCTATGTTTCTGTCACTCGTAAAAATAAACAAAGAGATATTTGTCCAATCCTCTTTCTTCATTTTACAAAGATTCATACTCTGGCTAATTTCAAGAAGCTGCCAGTTTTTTCTTGATTCTTCTTTTTCTTTTTTTTTTTAATTTCCAATGGCCATGGACTGTCCAGATAAACTGTTAAAATATTTCATTTTTTGATTTCTATTTTGCCCTTTACTAGCTACCAACGGCCCATGTCTCAACGGGAACCACTGGTTATGGATGTCATGATAACTCTTTCAGCAGAAAAATGTCACGGTACTGTATTTAAACAAGGATCATTGCAAGTCAACATCATGCTATGTTCCTCGAGTTATCTATATTGGTAATGTCTGACAAATTGTCCTCCATCATCCTCTGCATTCACAAGTAGGCAAACTACATATTCTGAGATCCACATTCCAAACCATTTGTGACTGCTTGATGCGGCGAAGAACCTCATTTCCATGGGATGGGACAAACTTGTGTGTACAAGTCTGAATGGTTCTGTACAAGTTACATTGTCATCAAGATGGTCGAATGTTTTGCAACCCCAACATCTTCATGTTCTAGTTTGACTTAGTGATAAATGGTGTTTTAATGGGTGGCTTATGTTGGTCCCCATGTTCCAGTCCAATCGTATTCAGGAGAGATGGAGATTGGGAAGGAACAGTACAAAAGTTTCCACAGAGCGCTTTCAATTGGGACAGGACAGGGTTTCCCATCAACATGCTGAGCAAGGAAGGTGATGGGTTTTCTATCCACAGGGACCCTAGCTTCTGCCATATAAGCGGATCAGGTAAGGTCTCCATGTGTCAAATTTTGTGGAGGAGGTGGATCATAAATTCATAATCTGTGTTCTGTCCACATGGCATCTTTGTGCTGGCTGCTAGGATTTTGGGTCGGAAGTTTGCAACCTCATACGTTGGTTAAGTCAGTTTTCTTTTGTTCTGGGTACACGTGATCGTTAGCTGTCTGCAAATCTCCAGTCACACAGATCATCTGCCTAAAGATATCCTTTTCTTTCCCCAGTGAAAACTGGAATTTCCTCGTAAAATGGCGCATCGAATTTTTATTTTACAACATAGACTTAATGGAGATTTACTACTTGGTTTGCAGTTTGCACAAAATAATAGACAATGGACTTAATCTTATATCCCAAGTAAAAAAAAAAAAAAAAAAAAATCCAAACCAAACACCCCCTTCCCTCCTACAAGCTACAAGCCTATAATGTGTCATGTGTCTCTTGGCTTTCCTAATACTGCACCCATAATTTCTTATATCGTTCTAGGTCCAAACTATGAAAAATTCAGTCCATGTATTCTGTTGTTAGTTCTTTTGCCCATGTCTGCTCAAGAAGGAAAACACCGAACAGAGCAGAGGACCATGGGCTATTAGAAAGTATAAATGAACTAAATTGTCACTTGAATCATCTCTGAACCATGGGAGGGGGTTTCTCTCTTTCTTTCTATTTGTAATTAATGGTTTTCTGGAATGATAAAAATTGTTGTGTCTCCTCTAATAGCTTTTGGCCTTGATGGGTACATGATATCCTTCTTTAAGCCCAAGTTAAAACTTCAATTCCTCCTACATTTCTTTTTTCTAGCTGAGGCCAAATTATCAAGATAACTATATTTTTTTTGGCATGTTTAAGTTAAACAACAGAGTGAGAAACAAGGGTGAGTTTGAGATTGTTCCTCCAGCTTGTGTTTGAGCTAAAAATTGATTCAATTTTGGCCTCTTGATTTCCTCTCTCTCCCCAACCTCTAGTTGTGACACATCGAATGATAGACGTGGCCGGTTAGTTGGACTCTGTCTCAGCCATTTTCAACCACAAGAACGGGTCTTATTATTGCTGATAATGCAATGAAAACGCCTTTACATCATAGCCTAGTTTTAATTTTACACATGAAGTAAGGCAGAAGGCGACTACACAAGCTTTAATTATTGCAAAAGAAAATTCTCTGTAAAATTTTTGGAGATTTTGATTCTACAAGGGACCTCATATAAGGGTGTGGTTTTCTCTCCTGTCGGGATTTTTGCTCAGTTTGGAAAGAGTGCAAATACAAATTATGTTCAGTACAAAACCTTGGTCCTTGCATATGGTATTTCTAATTCTTGTTTTCAAACTAATAAAAAAATTTGAATATGGCATGCAGTGTAAAACCATCACATCAGGTACCAGACGTGCACCCTTACCAGAACTTATTCAATTGTTAGAAGCCATTTGATCATAATTGGAATCTGCTCCCAAAAACACCTGTCCCAACATGCTTCCAACTTCATCTGTGTCCACGCTTTCACCACAAGACCGAGACCCACCATGTCTGAAGATAAATTCTGTTGCTACAAACTCGATATTTTTTTTCACAATAAAAACCAAAAAAATCTGTTACTATTTCCGTTTCCTTTTCCCATGCTAATCCAAACATGGGCTTTGCCATTCGAGAAATGAGGGAGAGATTTTAAACAATACTATAGTCTCAGCAGCTAGTGCGCCTACGTGTGTTGTGGTTAGGGCTGTTAATGGACCGGATATTGGTCCAATCTAATCCAGTACAATATTAGTCCATTATATATGAACCAGATTCAATTCAACCCTTTAAATATTATGGACTGGACTGGTATAACTCAATGTCTTATTGGACTGTCCAACCTGTTTAAATTGGATTTAATTCAGATTGTATTTAATCCGATCTAAACCCATTGACACCTTTACTCTCATCTTTTACCAATGGACCAGATATTGGTTCAACCTGACCTAATTCAATATCCAATTCACTCTAATAAATACTTTGGACCATTGAGTTTGGATTGATCCAATTCAATATGTCTTATTGGACCATCCAATTCATTCAAATTGGTATTGATTTGGATAGGGTCCAACCCAGACTCGGTCCATTGACACCCCCAGTTATGGTACATCAACATCAAGGCATTGTTATTCGACTTCGAAATGGACCGTTCATAAAACCAGAAATGGAAAGTTCACTGGATCATGGTTGCACTGGTTTAATAAATAATAGATCGGCAAGTCCATACAATCATAAAAAAGAAGGGTAAAATATGAAAACCTCCCCTGAAGTTTAGGACAATAATAATAACCTCCCCTGAGGTTTCACTTTAATAAAAACGTTCCCTGTAGTTTCACAAAAACCCAGAGTTACCTCCCTTCCATCTTTGTCCCAGGGGACTTCAAAGTTACAAATTACCTTTACAACTTATTAGGGCACCTTTCATATAATTTAAAATGTCAGATTTTCCCTTCTAGAATTTACTAGATCTAACGTTTTTATAGAGTAAAATTACTTTGTTCTTTTCAATCTAACTCTGCGAAAAAAATTCTTTTGGGGATATTTTAATAAATTTTCATATAAATTGATAGATATAAAGGTGAAATGGGTACTCTTGAAAAACTAATGCGTTTGACCAATATTTTCCATTCAAGACAATAATAAAAGGGAGGTAGTTGCAGGTTTTTTCGATAGTACAAGGGAGATTTTTGTGAAAATGAAACCTAAGGGGAGGTTTTTATGGTTGTCAAAAACCTTAGGAGAGGTTTTTATATTTTACCCTAAAAAGAAAACTAGTAATCTGGTATAGTAAACTTGGTTCAGTTTGAGTCTGAGAAGTGAGGACGCTATTAAGAGTTGGGCCTTATGTCATGAATGTTTCAAGTGGTTTGATTATGATACCGAATACGGAAAGACTTTATTTTCAAAAAAAAAAAAAGAAGAAAATGGAAAGACTTAGTATGGATAAAACCATGGTTTTTAAAACCGGATCAGACCGGTTGGTTGGACCGGAAAATTGAGAACCGGTCAGGTGACCGGTTCCGTTTTCTCCAAAAACCATTGATTTTGGTCAGCTAACGGCTGAACCGGACAGTTAACCATTCAAACGATTTATTATTTATTTTTTTTGTCAGAACATGCCAAACATTCGGTTTGAACGATCAGACCGTTCGACCTGGTAACCAAACCCTTGACCAGTCTGATCACCAGGTCGGTTTTAAAAACCATGGATAAAACTCTTAACCAATCAACAACTATCATAAAAATGATAAACAAACATGTGGTTGTATGTATCAAAATTCATAGAAAAATTTTTACAACGGACCATGAAGGCAGAGAGCGAAGGAGCCCTTATCTCATCATACGACTACATGAGAACCCAACAATCTACATAAAACTCGTGGCCCGTGGGATCAAATGACAATGCTTTCATGTGAG
Organism: Nelumbo lutea; assembly: GCF_056320005.1. Classification (NCBI taxonomy): domain Eukaryota; kingdom Viridiplantae; phylum Streptophyta; class Magnoliopsida; order Proteales; family Nelumbonaceae; genus Nelumbo; species Nelumbo lutea. Next base: position 20,347,127 of record NC_142686.1, on the reverse strand, counting down.
AACCCTAAAATCTAAAAGAGTACTAAAAGAGAGAGCACTCATTGGAGGATTAAAAAAATGAAAAACCTCAATTAGGTAATAAGGATTTGACTTATATGCTTCACTTCAAAATAAGGGTGATCATTTTTAGCCCGGCCTGCAAAACCGAGCTTAGAAATTCTGGACTGGGCTTGGACCTAGGTTTTGTGTTCAGGCCCATCCTGAGTCTGAGCCTACATCAGGCCCCACCAGGGTCTAGCTTAGCTGGCATACATATTTATATATATGTTTTATTATGTTATATTGTATGTCGTATATATTTGTATTATAATAGATTTGTATTTTATATTATATAATGTATAAAATAAATATTTGACACATATTATATGCGTGCAATATAAACAGATTTTATATTTAATACATTAATAGATAAAATTTATAGACTCGGAATCAGGTCTGAGCCTGTGCCATCCTAAGCCCCGGAGCCTGAGCCAAGCCCTTATCACATGTGCAAAGCCCAGCAGCGTGATAACCTCGTGATTGGTTACGTAATTTATATTACAGGGTGGTGAGCAGCAGATCTGGACTCTGGCACTTTACTTGGGGGCTTGATGGGATGCATATGCTCCAGTTCAAAACTATAGTGACAGGAAAATAGTTTCGTTGTTTGAAAAAAAAAAAAAAAAAGACTGTTTGGGAGCTTTCTGTGCATGATGAATTACCCTAAGTAGGAAGATATTCCAATAGGAATAGAATTGGGAGAATTAAAATTCCATTTCTATTTGCTCAAATAGGAGAATGTCATTCCAATAGGAATAGAAATGGAAATATGGGATTCTAATTCTGCCCAACCAAACAGTTGGATGTGACTCTTATTCCCACGAACCAAATGGGACTTAAGTGAGATAACATGTCATGCACGAAAGCTTCTATATAAATGAGACTGTATTTTCCAAATAACCAAAGTTTTCCCATAATCACCTTTCAGAATGAGCTACTTTTCTAGGTTTTTTTCTTTTTTTTTTTAAAGAAAAAAAACTTAGAAAGTTTAAGGAAAAACTATCGATATAGGGCAGGCAGTAAGAGTGCTCGATCTTTAGTTAATTTTATGCTTTTTTTTCTTCTTTTGAGAGAAAAAAAAACAACAATTTCACATCAGGGGACATGGGTTTATGGTTCTAGCCAGGACCACAAAGCCTATATATGGTCTTGAAATACAAAACTGTCCCAGTTTTTAGATGTAAACATGTCGTCATGGGTGATGGGGTTGTATAATATATTCTGCATATAATAATGTCCACATGGCAAATTATTTGCTCCGAGCCACATTATCTCAAGGCAACGCTTACAGATTCCACCAACAAAAGTCATTCCCTCATTCAGACCCAAGACTTTCTGATAGAGTACAGCCTGCATCTGCTGCCTGGTGTGTAAAGGCTTACTTGTTTACGTAATTAATGATGAGTGAATATGCCAATATTTCGTGCTTCTGAATGTGGGTTTTAGGTGTTCCCAACATTATTTGAAATTGATTACATGAACTTTTAAAGGCCAAAATCCCACCACCTTCACCTGGGTTTGAGGGAAAAATTTTAACTATTCATGGTCGACTCTCAATGAGGCAACCAACCTCTCTTTGCATAACATGTTAGTTTACGTGTATTCTTGATATCGATGTATACCGCAAAGTGTCAATGCACTGCAATAAAAGGCTGTAAGAATAGTGTGAATAGGGTTTTTGTTATAAGAAAGTTTTTTCGGTTCGGACTTCGGAGTAGCACAGAAAAATAAAACGAAGAAAAAAAAAAAATTCCTACATGTTCTTTCAATGTCAAGATAAATAAGAATACATACACGAATAATTCTCCCACTAAAGAAGGGTAAAGCTGAAAAAAAAAATTCATTTGAAATATTTTATGCCCCGGACTAAAAGCGATTTTTTATTTTTCTTTTATTTTTGATAGTAAAAATAGACAAAAAGTTTTCATTTTCCACGTGTCAATTCAGCAAAAGAGGGATAAAAAAATGGAGTTACTCGCCTACAATGTCAATTACCAACGCGTAGCGAGGGGTTCGCATCCGCCCCCCACAACCGTCCCCCCAAAACGTCCCACGCGCTGTGAGTGCGCCGCGTGTCCTCTCACACGCAGATTTGAGGGACTCGTGCGGAGCTAACCGTGTGTCATCTCGCCTGAAAGGTCATCCTTTCAACCTGGATCTTCTGTTCTCAGAACTGAAAGCCGCCGGAGATTGCTCCCTTTGAGTTCCGCCGATCGTTGCCAACGACCACTCTGGCAGATTTATTTACCGGAGGTAAGTTTTTCTCATTTTTTATGTTTTTTTTTTTCTCATTTTTTCCGGAGTGAGAGTCCCCTTCCAGTTCCGCCGGTCGACGCCAACAAGTCAGAATCGCTGCAACATCTGCAACTCTATCTCTTCCATTGACCAAAACCAAAAATCTACCTATGTTGGTAAAATCTCCCAGACTTCAGTTGTAAACCAAACCAAAACCAGCCAACAAATTCAAGATGTGGCTACTACAAAACGAAACGGAACTCATACCCTCAGTCCCTCAGAGAGAGAACAAATTTTCATATTTAGCAGCAGAACCATTTCCTTCAAAAAGAAAAAAAAAAAAAATTAATAACAAAGGGGAAAAACTGAAAGAACACTCGCCAAGAAAAATGTAATAAATAAAAGGATAAAAGCAAGGGTTCCATTTAATGCAACTGTGATGGATGAAAAATAAGTAGCACACAACAAAGCATACAGAATCACCGAAAAGAAACCATTTTGTAGACAGTCGATGCAGTTACCTGCAACTGTGACCGGAGAATTATCATCTTTGGATTTAACCTGATTATTGCCCTTGGAAATCAAGCTCTCCTGCACCCTCTGACAGAGAAAGCAAGCCATTTCGACGGTTCTAACAACAACATCCAATTCTGTTGAATATTCCTCTGTTTCAGAGGATATAATCCCCAACTTTTCGTCCTCCATGATCGATGGAGAAGTTCGATGAAAACCCGAAAGAGAAGCAGCGTTTTCTGAGAGACCCACCTTGATGGAAGAGACGGCTAGGCAGCATTTACTAATGGATAATAGCAGAACGCCTACATGCTTGAATGTGAGATTATTTCTTCTCACTACCAAATTATGTGGGAGTTGTGTTGCGTGGCTTGCACAGAATAACGGCATCAAAGACTCCCCTTTCAATCAATTTAAACTATCTTCGCCTACTCGAAAGAAAAATCTATTTATTTTTTCAAATAACAAGCCGGTTGCTTTTGATTGATTATGTGGGTTTTGAAGCAAGAAAAACAAACGGTAAAATGGGTTCATGAAAACTGAGAAAATGGATATAACAGGGGACCTGTAACAAGGTGTTTGAGTGGATATATTCTTCGTCGTTTCTAGCTGTTAAAAATGCTTCGCTTTCGGAACGGTCGTCGGCGTCAACCGACGGAATTCAAAGGGGTGCAATCTCCGGCAGATTTCAGTTCTAAGAGCAGGTGGAAGGTTGAAGTGAGCGCGTCGACCGGCAGAGCTCTAAGGGTTGAAATGTTCTGAAATGAGAGGGATTACCTTTTGGGCAAGAGGACACACGTTTAGCTCCGCACGAGTCCCTCTAATCCGCGTGTGGGAGGACACGCGGCGCACTCACAGCGCGTGGGACGTTTTTTGGGGGGGGGGGCAAAGTTGTGGGGGGCGGATGCGAACCCCCTAGGGAGCGAGCCTGCAATAAGTGATTCCAAAAGGTCAAAGCATCAAAATGTTTGGGCCCCATGAACCTCCACTCAGCTTCTAGGGCCCACTTGAAAACAGCGGCAACCACAAGATAGAGGGCCAGCCCTTGTCATCCTCTAATATCTTGCCACGTTTCACCCTCTGGATTCTCCTCTCTCCCTCACTCTCACTATTCTCGCTTGCTTAATAGTAATACTCTTCACACTACAGTTAACCAGCCCCTCAGTCCCCGCCACTACAAAGTTACGACTCCATCGTGAACAGAACACAGCAGACACAGAAGCGAGACAGACAGAGAGAATTCATTCAGGTTTCTTCAGACTAAAAAAGGAAGAAAGTGAGAGAAAAAAAATAATAAAAACATAGCAAGAACGACAAAAGAGAATGATGATAAAGGAGGAGGTGGGTTCCGGCGGAACTGGAGGAGGCGGCGGTTGGGCACGTATGTGTGACTCATGCCGCTCTGCACCATGCGCAGTCTACTGCCGAGCTGACTCCGCATACCTTTGCGCTGGATGCGACGCACGCATCCACGATCAGGTGGTGTCGCAGCACGAGCGCGTTTGGATCTGTGAGGTCTGCGAGCGAGCTCCTGCAGCTTTTACCTGCAAGGCCGATGCTGCCGCCCTCTGCACCACCTGTGATGCCGACATACACTCCGCCAATCCGCTCGCTCGGCGTCACCACCGGGTTCCCATACTCCCCATCTCTGGTTGCTTGTACGGGCCTTCGGGTATGAACCCCGGTAGGCCTGTGAGGCCTGAGATCAATATAGAAGATGAGTTCATGACCCAGGAGGCTGATGAAGAAGATGAAGTTGAAGCAGCATCTTGGTTGTTGCTTAACCCCGTCAGAAACAACAACCAGAACAATAGTGGGTTGCTGTTTGGTGGGGAGGTTGATGAGTATCTGGATCTTGTGGATTACAATTCTTGCACTGAGAATCAGTATAACGATCACTACAATCAGCAGAATCAGTGCAGTGTTCAGCAGAAGAATGAAGGGAGTGACAGTGTTGTGCCAATCCAGTGTCTGGCAGTAAAGGAGAATCAACATAATCTTCAGTTAGAGATGGATTATGAGGCTTCAAAACCTGGATTTAGTTATACTGCTTCACTTAGTCACAGTGTAAGTCCTTTTATATAATTATATATAGTGGGGCAATTTCTATGATGGCCAAATGAAATATTGGGCTCTTCATCCATCTCTCTTCGCCGATCAAGGAGAAACAATCTAGTTCTTTATATAATTTCTTAATTTTGTTATTTGGTTTTGCATCCGCATCTTTCATTCAAATTATTTTCCTAGGTTCTTCATATTAATTTGCATGGTTAGCTCTACTTTCTGCTCTTTACTTTATGTTCTCTATGAGTTGTTTCATGCAATAAATGAATAGTCTTTTCAATTTATAGAATTCAGTTATATTTTTAGCCAGATTGAGTTTTTCTGTTACAATTTCTTTTCTATTTTTCCTTGTTGATGAATTTGTACGAATTTTGTTTTGGTACCTTTTTCTCTTTCAATAGATTATCTGTAGTTGTTGTGCTTTTTTGACATAAACTGAAGAATTACACTTTTCTTGTCCAGTTTCTCCAAATGAAGATATTAAAATTTTATTGTGAATTTCCTCATGTCAGGAAAGCCCAATTGTTCAAAATTTCAGTCCAAAGCTCTTATAAACAATCACAGACTTTCTTGGCTAAGTTGACTCATTGTTAATTTAAGATCTCAGACTCAACTAAATATTTTGACTACCTCTCTTTCCCCAATTAGTAACAGATGCAGTTAATCCATGTAAATTCAAGATTTCGAAAAAAAAAATCAGGATATATTAGCTTATGACAAACTTAAGTATGATACAATTAGCATCAGGAGTAGCACAAAGGCTTCTTTCCTTCTTCATGGTAAAATTGTACTATTCTGTTTTTTAATAAAAGTTACTAATAATCAGTTGCATCAATGGGTTCTTCATTATTGTTAAACAGTAATTTTTTTTCTCATTGTCTCGTGCCTTGGTCTTCTCATTGCGTATAAAATTTGCTATTCCTAATGACTTAGCTACAAGTCTAATTAAGTTTGTCTTTTTTGGGTTTTTGTGTGATTTTACAATCAGGTCTCCTTCTCATCAATAGATGCAAGTGTGGTACCAGATGCTATGATGAATGACATATCAAACTCACATTCTAGACCACCCAAAGGAACAATTGACCTCTTTTCAAGTCCCCCCCTTTCAATGCCACCCCAATTTACTCCCATGGACAGAGAAGCCAAAGTCCTCAGATATAGAGAGAAGCGAAAAACAAGGAAGTTCGAAAAGACAATTAGGTATGCCTCAAGGAAGGCCTATGCAGAGACCAGACCCCGAATCAAAGGGCGGTTTGCGAAGAGAACAGATGTAGAAGTTGAAGTGGATCAAATGTTCTCTACCACTGTACTTGCAGAAAGTGGCTACGGCATTGTTCCATCATTCTAACTTCAAGAGGGGCAAAGGAGAAAAAAGATCATGTCATCTATGTATCTGAGAGGAGTGAGTTTCTATTAGCACCATTACTATTATGTACCTTCCTCGAGGCAAGTAGTTTGGATGAATTAATGTGTGAGAACCATGCAGGTTAACTTCTGTAAACTCTCTTCTCTGTGCCCTATTGTAAATACATAAGAACTTCAGTGCTTGTAATCTATAGCTTTTGCAAATACTTTTTACCTTTGATTATCACATCAATTTTATATTTTTGTTTGGCGTGGAAGAAAGGAAGAAAAGGTCATAGAGGGTTAAAGGAGTGTCAAATCTATTCCCACAGTGATCTTTAAGAAACCCCACTGCACTTTTCACCACTTTCCACTCGGTGAGAAAGATGCTCAAATTTTACCAACCGGAAAAAGAATATAAGACTGGTAATTACTAAAGCTTGGTATTGAAAGATTGCTTTTAGAAGATATAAAAAATTTATGTTTTGATTTATGCCGACCAATTAAGAACGAGTCTCATTTCATTTGACGATGCCGTTTTTTGTTCTGTAACTGTGACAACTAAGGTTCAAATGACCACTGTTGGAGACTATTTCAACTCCATGAATGGAAAAAAGCCATGAAATATGTGAAAACCTGTGGAAGAAGTTCAGTTACTTGAAAAACATGTGAAAGACATTCTCTCCCAAAGATACGTGCGGTAGAAAATGATAAGGGTAAATATTTACAGACATGACCTATTACAGCATCTAAGAGCTCTACAGGACAAACCATAGAGTCTGTGTTATATGAATTGAATTCAGGCTGTCGCAAATTTACCACAAACATTCTGGAATAAATTAAAGAAGAGCACAAGCCACCAGATGATGTAATACCAATAGATAATATTGATTTTGGTCTACGATCACCCATTTATGGCTTTTGGTTAGTCTATCTGAAAGCTTTGGATCTCAATGGCACCAAAAAATCTACACCATCCCTATTTCCTTCACAACATTTATGCAGTCTATACGTGAATGTAATGTAATACTTGCCAATCTTCCATTAAAATTTCCTGCTGAAAATTCTGTTTGACATTGGACTCAGTTTTCACATTACTTTCATATTTTGATATGAAAAGATATTTAGTTTTTTGCAACTCATCAACTAAAGGCAACAATAGTTTGTCGAGGTGAATATTGATCATAACATAATCTTGAAGCAAAATGGTCGAGGCCTCAAGAAAAGGTCAATAAACTTCGGGGCTTCTACAATCATTCATCTGTATCTGCCATATCAACTGTTGACATTGCAGCTGAAAACATGAAGTGTCAAATCTATGTAATTGACTAATCGTTTGGATCATGTGTACCAAAGTGTCCTTGCTGAAAATCCATAGCTTACCATTTGCAACAAAGAAATACAAATTTTATACAGTATTCATTGAAGATAGTAAGTTATATTAGGGATATGTTAGCTTCCACCTACTTGAACTATTCTTTAACCTAATCTATTCAGCACTGAAGAATCTAACTTGATCTCACTTTTGAAGTCAAAGAAGTGCCCGTTTAGAAATCTATTAATTAAAAGCTATCAAGCAAATCCTACCAAAGTTTCTCCATTTTGGAACCCTTTAACCGAATTTCAGCTTTCTATATATAGTGAAGATAGTTTCAGCCCCTCTTTTTGGGACCTCAAACCAGGTGGATAAGGCATTTGTCATTCTAATTCTCATAAGAAAAGAGTACGTTCTTTACAGGGTCAGATTGAGCTACTGCTCTGTGTTACTGTAATACATGATGATGCATACTTGCATAATCTGTAGCTCATCTCTCTAGATAGTTCTATGCCTTTTTCTCAATTACTTCGATGAATTGCATTACACAATAGTCTTGGTTTGGAGTGGAAAAAGAAGAAAAGCTCATTGGTATCTATTTGAATATAGTCAACAATCAATGGTGATCTTTAAGAAAAGTCCTCTGCGCTTTTACACCGTTTAGAGGGAAAGGTAAGAAAAAAAAGGAACAAAGTTTCAGCCACATGGAAAGGAAAGGAAGGAGTGGTGCTTGCAGCTTGCTGGATGGGATGGGCCTTAAGGTACTCTGATTCTCTGTTGCCCTTTGCAGCTATTATTCGAGCTTTTTGAGTGCTTTTGATCTTTTGGTTGGGCCCCAACTCCCAAGTGACCCTGGGGCCATGTGCTTTTTCGCTTTAAGTATCAATTCGTGCACTGCCATTGGCTAGCCTCGGTGCTTTATTCACTCATGGAGCACGGTCTCAGCCTAAGATTCCTACTTTCTGGTTGAAAAAGTTGTCAAAGGACAGGGAAAGAAAGGAATGAGCGTGCATTCATGTCTCAACAGAAGAGATATGAGCTTTGTTTGCTGAAGATACATTCGTCACTGAGCCGTCGGACCACAAGTCTGCCGGGTCATGGCTTTTTAATTTTTATGATTAAATTGTCTTGTATTCAATAAATGCATTTTACTTGGACTTCCGAAGAGCAAAGGGTGCCACAAAAGTTATGATTAAATGTTGCAAATTCTATTATTATGGCAGCACATTCTGCAGCTGCTTCATGAGAGATTGCATGTCAACGAGACAAAGCTAGGTAGGCGTTCAAAGATTCTCTGTTATGGGCCCGGGAATAGGATCATATCATGGGTCGGTCCACGGGGAAAAGCTCCTGTTTTCCCTTATTCATTTCCTTCCTAGTTGAACCTATCTTAGCGTCGTAGAGGGTGATTTGTCCAAGAGATCACCGAATTCTCCTTTTATTTTTTTTCTTGACTGAGAATTTGCCTCATTTAATAATGGGGTCTCCTTAAATAGAAGATTACAAGAGTCCTAATCAAAGGGAGTCTCTTTGCTGAATAGGGAGATTTCCAGTTCTATTTTACTAAAGATAAGATAAGTTAATCCTAATCCGATAAGTTACTACAAGATAAGATAAGAGCAATAGAATAAGATAAGAACAAACAAGATAATCTAATCTAATCTAGATAAGGCTGCTGTTGCTGAACTGGGTAGGATGAGAATCATTGAATCACTGCTGCTGGCGATGGATCAGGTGCCTATTGCTGCCGATGGCGACGGTACGTCTTCCCGAAGAATGCGTCCATAACATTCTCCTCCCTAGCTACTAGTTTTACAATTTCCCATCCACAGCTTTCCTCCAAAGGAGGGAGGAATCTTCGACTGGCTTGTCCACAGGCCACATCATATCCGAAACTAAGAACAAAGCAACCCTTCCCTGCAACCCTTTATTAGGAGAAGTATGCTCCACAGCAAACACTTTTACCAATATATATTTCCTTGGATTCTCATCTCATCCTTATTCAAATTACAGCCTTAGCCTTTCTGGGTAATATCTTTCTCCTTCTGAATCTCAACAATCTTTCGTGCTACGGATTCTTAAATATGCACGTTGTTTCTTTTCTTTAACTTGAGCTTGGTTTGGTTATATGGAAATGGAATCCTTTACAGGGTAAAGGACAGAATAGCTTTTTTCTTTTTTCCAGAGAGTTGAGTAAAGGTCATCCATCTCTCACTCATCAACTTCTCGAATAACCTTCGGAAAAGTTGATGTTTGCAGCTGACTTTCGCTACTGTTATTAAAGAGGAGACGGTCCAACTCACGGTGGATGTTAAGGCCACGTCACCTGAATTTATACTACTTCTTTTATTTTTTTTGGAAACAAGGACGCGTGGCCTTGTCATCTACCGTGAATCCAACCCTTTAATTCTAGTAATCTTTTTTCGATTTTGCTACATGAAGTTCTGTGAACTATCGTGTCATGCAAGTAAAGCTCTATTTACAGCCCAGGCTGTCAAATTTGGACAGCCAAAATTTTTTCCGAGAAACTTATGCCTACCTCTACAGGCTTCAAATTGCACCCTTCTGTAAGGTGCCAGCTAAGCTCTCTGGTAAAGGGCCCATTTGAGAGGTCTGAGCTGAAGTTTTGGTTAATGGTGAAAGTCGGAGTCAGAAGAATTTACACTGTGTTTGGACCTGGGTTTTTTGGCCCAGCCCATTCAAATTTTGATAAATTCAAAACCGGAGCCCAACCAATCTGCACCGCTAGTTCTGTTGACAAGTGGCTTAACCGCTTAAGAAGTCAGAAGTCATAATCTTGGCAAGGTGCTCTGAATAATTCAAAAAGACTGAAGCCCACAGCCCGTCAACTGGCTGATCGACAGCTGATTTAGCTCTCTGGATTTATTTTACAAAACATAGCTTGTAGGCTGTCTGTGGACAGCCAAAAGCCACTGCACTTCCACTTAGGGTGAGAGCTCTGTGAGTCTGGCGGCATAAACATAAAAATGGGGCAAAACTAGAAAGTTTGGACTTTGGATCCTTATCCATATTTCAAAATGAACCCAGCTACGTAGATACGAATAAAATGGCAGATCTTTCTATTTGGACTTTGGATCATTATCCAAGCTCTTCGCCTTTTTTTGTGAAGTTGAGTGCAGTTGTTCTAACTCTTAAGGAGGGGAAGGACGGGTGGGGCTAAAAGCTGAAAGTCCATTGTGTGAAAAGCTTCTAAATGGGATCAATTAAAATTAATTTTAATGCACCATGTAATCAGGAGGGTAAGTGTTTCTGTGGCTTGTCTTGCTTGAGATCATAGATGATTGGTGCTTGACTTTAAAACATGGTTCATTGGAAGCACCTCCATTAATTAACGTAACAAAAGCATGGGCCACTTGGGAAGCTCTAAACATCACCATCAATTTCAAGGAATTTCCCGTTGTGATCAAAGAGAATTCGAAACTCGTCATTAACTGCCTAAAAAAGTTCATCGAACTGCCGTGGAGATTAAGGAATGTAGTAGCTTGTGCTTGTTCTTGCCCACAGGTGTCCGAGTGTCTCATTCATTCCTTCGTTTCAAGAAGCAAACCAAACTGCTGATTGGCTACCACGGAATGCTTTGTCTGGTGGGAGTGTGGACCTAAGGTTTATTTGTTTGTGTGACTTGTGTAGCACCTCTCGGCTTATGGCAAGTCTTTTCTCCTGGTGTGGATTTTGTTAAACATGCATTGCCTTTACCCTATAACAGACAAGAATGTGGATATGAATCTATCCCATCATATCCCATTTTTTATCCAACTTGGATCTAATTTTTCCTATTCAGGTCTAAAGCTCCAATCCAATTCAATCCGTTCAAGATCCACGTCCACCTGTTGTGAAATTCATGCACCAGCTCCAATAGTTTTACATTATTCTAAACCAACATTTAACCAAACAGGTTTTATAGTACTAAGATCACTAAGTATATGTTTGGCATCGATTCTGTTCGGTGCCGTAAATGTGTGGGTTGGAAGCACCATTTTCTGAAAAAACGGTGTCTTTTTTTTGTTTGGAAATGTTACTGCCAGGTAGGAGGTTTCTTGGGGCAACAGCAACACCTTTTGCTTGGTACCAGTGCTCCATATCTGTTTATAGGAAGTCCACGTCACTGCCACATCATGTTCTCATTGGCAGAAATGAGCTCCAAATTGAGAAAATGTCAAATTTGGCGTTTCCCCAGACCACGCCTTGTCGCTTTCCAAGGTGTGGCTTAGAGCACAATTTTTTTATGAAAATATAGTTCCAAACGTGCTACCGTTTTCTGGAGCAACAGCATCAATTGTCAAACACCGCCTAACTTTTTAACAGTCTGTTTGAATTGATTTCAAATCATTAGAAAGGCATTGGAAAGGCAACCCAACCCAACTATTTAAATCTTCCCAGAATCCCAGTTCCTGATCATTTGCAATTAATATACAGGTCTCCAGAAAACGTCTATGTGCCTAACAAAAAAGAGGGAGGAAAAAGCAGTTCCTGTAATAATCATATTCATATATATGAGATGAACAAAAGCAAGAAACATGCAAGTTGACGGTATTCATTAAGTAATCATCAAATGCAAAAAAAAAATAGGTAAGTTGAAAGGGGGGAAACAAATTATCTAGCATATGCAATTGAATTCCTTCAGGCAAATTGGGAAAGAAAAATATAAATAAATAAACAATCAATATCAAAAGTAGATGCAATCAGCAAATTATGAGCTTCCCATGCCAATATCGTCCACTGAGACCATTTTAAATACACTAAACTGTAATGCCCTCATTTACAATTAAATGGAGTGATACGTGCAAATCAAAACCCAGACCAATTTAGATCCCCCACAAAGTTGGGCTCTCTGTCGAAGCCTAGTACAACACAGTGTTACAAATTCTAAGTTTCCTTGCAACTAAAACCTAGGTAGTAAATTGTGCCGACAAAAACTGAATACCATGAAAAAATTCCCCCACCCCAAAAGAAAAGAAAAAAAAAAAATCACTTAGTTCCTAACGATACCAATGTGCTTCCACGTCTTCTCAAAGATATGAGCTTCCTTCAAAGGACTTCTGATGAGAACTGTTTTCAACATATCAAACATACATGTTGAAATAAGAAAGTGGAGATCTGTAAAGTTTGGATTAGCTTTCTGAGGAATGAAGAGGTTCTTTCTTTAGTCCCTCAATAGCAAGTGCAAAGATAATTACTGTGGTAAGAAGTGGGAAGTTGCAGAATTGAAAGCCAAAAAACAAAAGTAATAATATTAATGATGGAGATCATAAATTTGTTGAGTACCTTTTAGGCACATTTGACTATCCATCAATCCTGTTTGGGTCTCAATCATCATGTTCATTATCGTTTTCAGAATCTGCATGTGATCAAAAGAAGTGTTTCAGGGATCAAGGAATGAGATAGTTACATTAACAACTGTAAAGTGGAAAGTTTTAGATACTAACAATAAGCAGTGCAAGTTTAGTAAAATAAATCCTCCACCATCAAACATTTGCTGTGTGGTATCCAGTTATCCCAGTACAATGCACTTATCAAGGTGCACCAACTATATCATAAGTAACCCACCCCGGATTCAGTCTATCTAAATTTCATTCTCATATTTTGTCCCATAATACTGATACTCAGCTTGGAAATAAGTATCTGGTGTCAACAATAAAAAATTAAGTCTTTGTAATTCAACTTGCAAATACTCTAATCTTAGAATTTGCATATGAGCAAACTTGTGCACACTTTGAAAACCATCAGAGACTTGTCCTACATACCAGATCGAACATCTTCACTAATCTGGCCTCTGGCTTGGATTTGTTTTACAAGCATCCGGAACATCAGTATCCACCAATAAATATGAAGAACTAGCAAAGAAAATAGGAGAGAATTGAACACATAATAGTAGATGGGGCCCTCTTTCTTGTGTTTCTCCTTGTCAAATGTTAGTAAAACTTCATAGCTGTGAAAAGAAATAGTCAGAATACATAGGATTAAATTGTGCTTTGTGCACCACAAACTCCACAAGAAAGAGAATAGGAGAAAAAGGAAAATGGAGAAAAACAATTAGCAAAAGCCTTTGTTCTTCATCGCTAGTTTCCTATCTCTTAGTCCCTAGTCAAAAGTATCAAGGTGACAAACTGACACAAGTGAAAATAATTCTCTTAATATAATTAAATGCCCTCTTCCACTTCACTATAAAGATTAACAAGAAAATAAAAAATTATTCTTATTTGTAAACAGTTTCAAACAATCAAGCAGCTCAAATATAAAAAAGAGGAATTGAGTATTTCTAGTAAATGGTCCCACATAGGCACTACCATGATACTGCCCTTTAGTTATCATCTTTGTAGACCCCAGTTAGCTGTCAAGGATCTTTATTAGCATAATGACTACTACCTATAATAAGGGATCAAAAATCTTTTTCTTTCTATTCCAAAGATAGAAGAATCAAACTTTTCTTAAACAAGAGAAAGACGAATAAAATAAATACAGAATTCTTAGGAAGCATCAAACAATTAACCATCATGATGGAGAAATAATGCTGGTGAGAATTTGGCTAGCAGCAACTGAAAAATCATGAGGATAACATAAATGTCTATGGACTTCTTTATACAGAGTGTAATAGGAAATAGGTATTAATGACAGCATTTTCAGCTTCATATTCTATGTGGAGCCTAATGGCACCTAGCTGGAATAAGCAATAATAAACAAATGAGTTTTGGGTTATGTGCACAACCCAACAACTCTCTCGATTTCCAATGCACCAGTCAAGTACAAATGGTTCCCAAGGAAACTACCACAGTACCAAATACCACCATAATGATACTCTAAAGACATTCTTTTTTTTTTTTTCATCCCAAATGGTTTTCGGAAATCAAATGAGGCAAATGTACAAGCTTGATTGAAAACTAATCATTGTAACTTAGCAAATTCTATTGGTTGGCTCAATATAAGCATAGACTGTGATGTTAGCAGTTAGCTGGTACTACAAAGGAGATTTTAATCATGCCAATGGGTTGCTGTCATCATTCAGAAATTACCAAAGAGAAGCCAATTATCCAGATAAGGGGCCATTTAATGGATGAAGTGACTGAACTGTTGACTTACGCTTTTAGTGGATAAAATATTCAAGGATATAGTATCAACGCAATAAGCCATTCAGTTCACATCATTCACTTCAGCTATAATCAAACAGTCCCTAACTAGACTAAAAGTTTAAAACAAGATCCAATTACATTACTTCCCCTTGCTATAATAATTCTTTTTATGGCTGTTTCAATTCCCTAGTCCATTCACTTCTAATTATGTCAACATTCCTTTTATGTCTAATTTTTGCATTTCTTGTTGGCTCACCTTTTCTACCACTATATGGAAGAAAGTATGACAATTAATACAATAATTACACATGCAGTAAACTACACCAACCTTGTACTCCGAAGTATCCAGAATGGATAGTATATGAGGCGAAGTATGATCCATTGCAAGACAAAAATAATGAAAGAAATGCTAGCAATCCTTTCCCAGCCACTATATTTGGACATCTTTCCAACTTCCAAAAACACATCACTTGCATCATGAAGAGCTAAAACAACTGAACCAACACGAGCAAAACTGCAACAAGGTGCAAAATGTTACAATATAGAAGTAGAGCAATACAAGGTACATTCTGATACAGCGGAAGAGGAGTATTGATACTTTAAACCTAATGCATTTTATTTTATTTTTTAGCTTTATTTTCAAATTTTGGGAGGGGTGGAAATAATATAAATTAACATTTAAAACAACGCGTTTTTTAGAAAAAACTATAAAAGCAATGTATTGGTCAGTATGGGCCAATACGTTGTGAAATTTTGATCCTTGGAGCGAGAAAACATCTTACATAGCCATGGCTTTCTGTACTGTAAATATAAAATCAAAATTTTTAATATCCAACAAGAGTTGGAATCTTTTCATATGTAGTTTTTTATGCATGCAGTTAAACAGACAGTAAGGACTTAGGATAAAACCATTCCCACTACATATTTTTTCGGTAAGTAAGCTGAAATTGAACTTTGACATCATGGATGCACTGTAGAACCTCAGGCATGGAAAAGTACCTGAGTATATAAGATAACACAATGAGAATAACAGATGTAACATGATGAGCCATTGACACCCCAAAGTCTGAACGTCTTGTTTCCCAGAAAATCAGAGCAAATATCGAGTATGTGTAAAAACCAGCAGCATACATGTACAAGCCCTTCAATTTCAATCTAAGCACCAGAAAAGTGGTCAGTCAGCCAACACCATGAACAGGACATGCTCCTCTTCACAAATTATGTTAAAAACAATTAGGCTAGCAGAAAGAAACTGCATGAATTTAAAGCTAGACATGAAGCCTATCCTTGAAAAACCAAGAAGGCAAAAGAATCAGGATACTAAAGAATGAAGTATGGGTGCCACAATGAACGGCTTCTCCAATTTGAACAGAGACAAAAAAAAAAAAAAAATCCTCTTAACAATAAGATGAGAAAAAAGGACAGTTGCTGCCACACTATTGGAGGGAGACTTAGGAACGGTATTTTATTCTTTTTCCTGTTTGAGCATGGATAGATTTATATAAAAGAGGGAAAAACTCATAAACAGGCTTGAGTCTTACTTGATCTTTTGATCAGGCCAAACTTGATCTCCAGGCCCTACCCAAAAATATCTGGTATTAGTGAACCAGGGCTCATTATACGTAACAGCCAGAGCAAAAATCTCTGCTGAAAGAAAATACACACATTTCCATGCTGACTCCTTAAATTTCTTGAGCTTCTTCCTCCTCTCTTCTACCTGAGCATCCACTATCTGATTCCCCTTTCCAAGGATGAGTCGTCTTGCCAATTTCTACAAGAAGCATGCACATCCAGTCCAAACTAAGCAAGAAATCCCAAAGAGACAAACATAAGGAAATAGTAAACAGAACGGTAAGGGGAAAAGACACTACATCAATTGTATAGAAAGTAACCTTACTTTGATGCAGAATTTAATTTCACGATTAGAAGGGATGAGTGAACTTCATAAATAAGTTATCAATAAACAAGATAGATATAACAGATTACTACAACCAAAACCAGTTGAGTATAGCAATCACTACTCAATCCAATAAGGAATATGAAAACTGATATGGTGGAAATGCTACTAGGATATGCTTCTTCCAATGTTATGTACTAGATTACTGGCCTCTCCCAGGAAAAAAAAAAGCAATTATTATTTTTTTCATCCAGCAAAGTGGTTTTGTTATAGATAATTCAGGATTTGAGGAAAACAAAACATCTATATGTTAGGAAAAAAAATTACTAACAACATGACTTCCAATCTAAAAATAGGGCCTAGTCTTATCCCAAGGAGAATCTTAAAATGTTTTATATAAATTATAAGAAGAGCAAAGTACAAAATCATCATTACCTAGAACAAGAAGAACAAAGGAGAGAAGACCTCAAAAGGCCATTTTAACAATAAAAATTCCTCTGTAAATGAACAAGCCAATTGGGCAAATGGAAGTCCATAAAGAGGAGTTTCCATGGTCACTTATATGAAATGATAACCATGTGCCAAGCCATTAATTTTTATTAAAGTCAAGAGCAGTCACATAATTAGTGGAAATGATGCTCCTGTGAGTAGTTTGTCCATATCTTGTGCATTTGTGCACATTCCCTTGTTTGCCTCCCTGCTTTTGATATACAAAATAATCCTGCTACCATTTCTAAAAAATGGAGGGAAAAGGAAAAAAGAACTGAAATTCCACCTTTAAGGAAGTAAACTATGTATTTGTCAACATCGTTCCAATTGCAGATCCCATAGGTAACAAAAAGAAAGAAAAGAAAAGAATAGTCACCCTACAGCTGAGAAAATGTAATTCATACCACTGGAACCATGTATTTGTTGCATCTCTGAGTGTTCACCTGTGTGATATAATGAGGGTTAAAAGAAAATGCTTCTTAAAAAAAATATCATCCATGTTAGTGCACAGCAGAGGATTGACAGTGGGGTCAGGCGAACAGAAAACAGATCTGACCCCAACAAAAAAATGGGTTAGAGTTGAGGCCTCAGAAAACCCAACCAGAACCAAAACTTTTACATGTATGATGCTAATATAACTAATATTGTAATGCCTATGACCATGGAGTCAATGATGAACTAGATTGGTCCCACTAAAGTGCAATAACCTATGGTGGACCTCTTATCCACCGAGGATCCTGCCCGATCTGCACCTTGAATATCCTTCCAACACCAACTCACCAACTCTCCCCTTTATTATATAGCAACCCATGGCCTGGGGAATCTTTTAGATACCTTAATACTCTAATAACACCATCCCAATGAATAATCCTGGGATTCTGCATGAACTGACTCAACACTCGTACACTAAAAGAAATGTTAGGTCTGGTAATGGTGATATAAATTTCCCACCAGTTTCTTGTATCTTCCAAGATCACTTAATGGCTCCCTTGACTAGTATCTGTCTTCATATTAGGATCCATGGGAGTCTCAACTGGCTTTGCTCCTAACAACTCTGTTTCATCTAACAAGTTATGACAGAGAGATCCCCCACTTCGACCTTGCTACTTCAATCCCCCAATAATTACTTTAAAGTAGACCTGTTCACTAGCCATGTTCGGGCTAGGTTTTGCCTCTATATCAGTAAAACACATTCAGGCTTAAGCCCGAACCTGACCCAACCATTGGCCTAGATCTTGAGACCAAGCCCTCATATAAAGCCTGAAGCTTGACGATAAGCCCGAAGCCTAGCCAGAAAATTGAGAAAAAAGATCTTTTTTACCTCAACAAGAAAACTGATTTATTTATATTAAATGACCTCAAAACCCAAAAATATTGAAAGATCTCACTATGACTTGAGAAAAGAGAAGATGAACAAAGCAAAAAATATTATATAAAATATATGTTTCGTTATACAAAATATATTTTTTATTATATAAAATGGTATCAAGTCAAGCTCAAGCTCAGGCTCAGGCCGAGCTTTTTTGAGAAAGCCTGAGCCCGTTCCATAAAAAATGTGGAGCCTAGTGTTTTGGGCCCAAAACCAGGCATGCAAACTTAAATTCATGTCCAAGCCCAACTAAGAGCGGTCGGCCGGCTCGTCCATCGGGTTACCTAGCCCATGAACATGTCTACTTTAAAGAGCCTAAATCTTTGGTTTGAAAGTGTTGTTGAAGTAATTGTTTTAACTCATTGATTCCCTATATGCCACTCTTTGCAATAACTATGTCATCAATATAAACAACCAAAATGATCTTCCCAGATGACATATTTCTAGTGAAAATTGAGCGGTCAAAACTACACTAACATAGACCAAAATTCTGCACCACACTGCTAAATCAACTAAGTCAGGCTTGTGGTGATTGCTTCAACTCATAAATAGCTTTCCTCAGTCTACATACCTTTCCTACCTCCCCCTAAGCAACATACCTAGGAAGTTGCTCCATATATACTTCTTGGAGGTCACCATGAAGAAAGACATTTTTAATACTAAGTTGAAACAAGAGTCAATCAAAGTGTGTAGCCAAGGGGATAAGTACGCACATAGAACCCATTTTAGCCACTGGAGAAAAGGTATCTGAATAATCAACACCATATGTTTGTGTGTGTAACCCTAGGTAACCAATCAAACTTTAAACCTCTCAACGCTACCATCCTAACAATGCTTCATTATGTACACCCATTTGCATCCAACAACTTGCTTTCTAGGAGGTACGGAGGTGAGGTCCCAAGTGTGATTGGATTGAAGAGCATAATATTCTTCGTCCATCACCTCCTAGTTAAGGGATGTAAGAGCTTCTTGGACAGAATGAGGAATGAAAACAAAAGAAAGACAAGGCACAAACTTTTGATAGGTAGGAGACAAGTGAGCAAAGGAAACATAACAAGAAATAGGATGATCAGTGCGAGCACATTTACCTTTATAAAGAGCAATGTGGAGATCTAGGTCAGATGGTGAAGGATCTATTAATAGCAAATGCACTATTAGTATATCATAAGCAAGAGCTAGCACTAAGCTGAAACAATTGGCTCCTGTTTAGATGGTGAAGGGATGGCTCTTGTTCACGTCTTCTGTACACTTTGCGAATCGATGAACATATAGGCTCCTGAAGTGTAGGGAGAGGAATGACCATGACACTAGTAGCAAACGGGAGAGGAACTAAGGGTGATGGTTTACTTCCAAAGTAGAAGAGCAAACCCTCAAAGAAGGTAACATCAAGAACAACTAATAGCCCATGTGAATAATACATTCCTTTCTAGATATGTGAATAACTAAGAAACATGCACCTAATAGCCCAAAATTAAGTTTATTAAGACCTAGACCCAACTTGTGCACAAAATAGACACAACCAAAAACATGAGGTAAAGAGAAAGGTGACTCAATAGGAAATAAGACACAAAGGGGATTTCCCATCAAGAATAGAAGTGGGCATGCGATTTATCAAACAATAAGAAGTGAAAACTACATTATTCCAATAAACGTTAACGGCCAACATTTGTATCAGTAAAGCATGAGTTGTTTCAATCACATTGCAATTCTTCCATTTAGCCACATCATTTTGTTGAGGTGCATATAAACAAGAAGACTGTAGAGAAGATGGGCCGAATGACCCATAGGCTGTTACTGTATGTTACCTTTATGTTCTTCTCTGTAATGGGCCTTATTCTGGGCCCATACTCTTTTATGTTCCTCTTTTGTAATTTCTTGTCCAACTAAGGACCTCTCTTGTAATTACTAAAAGATTAACTTAATAAAAGTGTATTAGAGAGTTAGAGGGAGGTTATGTTCGAAACTCTCATCCTCTAACTCTTCTTGCTGCAGCTCTCTCTTCTTCTCTAATCTTCTCTTGCTAGTTTCCTTTGTTTCAAACACAGTCCCTACTTCTAGGACTGTTTTCAACTTGGTATCAGAGCAGGCCACTGCTTGGCATGTCCCTCATGTGGTTTTAGTCCAACCAACTACATGAGGAGGTTCTAGGGCTGAGAGTTTACAGTCATCCGCCTGATTCTTGGAGGTCATTGGAGGGTTCCCAAGCTTCTACACACTTGGAGAAGGGTTCGGTGATCAGGAAGAATCAGAGAACAAGGTGCTTTGCCTGATTTAAAATCAGAGAAAAGGTTTTTCGAAGTGATCCTAGAGGACAAGTGTTCAGCCTGGTTTATTGTACAAACCAGAGACTCTCTTATTGCAAGTCTTTGCTCAGTTGTTTCTGGGTTAATTTTTCATTGTTCTGGACTGTTAAAAGGGCCGAAGTTTCCTTGGAAACAGTGCTACTATTCAGCTATCCTCTGGTCTAACTTAATCCAGAGATTTCTGGGTTGTTTTTATCTCTTTTCTAGACTGTCAAGTAGCCGAAATACCCCTGGAATCACTGCTGCTGAGACTACTTCATTCGGCCACTGTTGCTGGACTACTCCTACCCAGAAATTTCTGGGTTGTTTTTGGAGGTCCTATTCGGCTGATTATTGGGTTGGGAAGTTGCTGAGACTGTTAAAACTAAGAGGTACTAGTCTCATCTACATTCCAGCCCCTTCTTGAAGGCTGAAACAGTAAACAGTGGGCTGTTAAGTATTGCACACTGAGTGTTTGACAGAAGGTCTCTCAAGGACTGTATTTCTTTTGTCTTCTTCTTGAGACATCAGCTGTTAGAATCAGAAATATCTTGTGTTTGGAGGTTGCTGGGTGTCTTTTTGGAGGCTGAAACAGAAAAAGAAAAGAACTATCTCTAGGACTAATGAATAATGCCATGAGAATCAAAATAAGATTGGAAACTACTATGAAAATATTCTTTGGCACTATCGAAACAAAAAATCCTTAAGAATAACACCAAATTGATTTCATATTTCAGCATAAAATGAAACAAAAATAGAGTACAATTCTAAAAAATCTTTCATTAAATAAAGTCATGTCGTCCTTAAGAAATCATCAATAAAGGTTACAAAGTACTTGAAGATAAGACATGACTAGGACCGCAAACATCATAATGAATAAGTGAAAAAGGACTTAAGGCATGCTTATTTTCTCTTGGAACAAAAGACACTGTGATGTTTGCTAAATTGACATGACTCACATTCTAAACCTGAAACTGACTTTAAGGTAGAAACTAACTTCTTTAAGATTGGAGATAAGGATGACCTAAACGACAATGCCACTGGTGAGGTGTGAGAGGAGAATGAATAGCTTTCTGTGAACCACCATCACCGTCTAGATAGAACAACCCTCCAACTTCCCCATCTTGAGATCCTAAAAAATACTATAAGAAAGATGAAAGGTGATTGAGCAATTAAGAGACTTAGCCAATTTACTCACAAATAAAAGGATAAAGGGGAATTAGGGTACATATAATACAAAAGATTAAGCGATGCTAGAATCAAGAAACACATTACTAGTACCAATGATAGAGGGATAGTACCATCAGCCAAGGTGACATTTTGTGATGTACGAGGAGGAGAGAAGGATATAAAGAAATCTAGAGATCCAGCCATATAGTCTAAATCTCCAAAGTAGATTGAGAACAAGAAACTAGACTATCTATACCTAATTTTAGTAAGGGTGGCAGTAGCATTGGAAGAAGAAGAAGAAAGACAACTTCTCATACTCACATGTAATTAGGGGTGTTTAAATTCGGTTATCAAATCGAAAACCGAATTAACCAAAATAAATACATATATTTATATTTTAATGATAAATATTAATATTACTATTTATATTAATAATAGTATATGATATGTATTTTAATTATAAATGTTGATATATTTTGACAATAATTATTAATATAAATATAACATACATTTATATTTTAACTAACCAAATTAATTGATTTAAAACCAAACCAATTTGAATTTGGTTCGGTTCGGTTCAGTTTTTAAATCTAATTTGGTTCAGTTAAATTCAAGAAAATGACCTAACCAAAATGTCGGTTAGGTTATATTTTTGAACCAAACCGACTGAATGAACACCCCTATGTGTGATAGTTATTAGTACCTTCTCCTTTCCACCTCCTAAAGCAAGTCCACCACCAATTGATTTTACATTACTAGAAATCCAACGCACTTCCTCCATCTCTCCCACCACCACAACCATCACCTCTCATGGCATGCCTTCTACGTACACCTCCATCAGCACCACCTCCTCTAGCAACAGCCATAAAATTTGGGTTTATCATATAAATCATTCAAGAAAACTCAACAAATCTGATTGTTGATCTCAAGAACTAATCAGCCATCAAAGGATTGCAGCTTTTTGCCCATAGTAAGACCACTGAACAAACACCTTGTCGGCAAAAAATCAAGACTATCACCACACACAAGTTACTATAAAATCATTACTGCAGCATAAAAAGGCATACTCCTCATAAGATCAGTAGGAAACTACTCAGAAACACTTACTATCATAACAGAGAACTTTAACCAATCATCAAACTGAAGTACTAAACAAAGCATTCCTCAATTGATCACAGCCTATCCCTCCTTGAACTGCCAAATAGAGGGACTTTATCCACTACTCGAACTACACAAACTGAGGCATAACAGCCTCTAATGCTTAATCTGATTAGTCACAACACTTCAATTCTTGTTTCTTTACACCAAAGGAAAAGGATTTTCTATGTGCAGACTTCTTTAATCCCAAAAAATCAATTCAGGTTGTTAATAGTAGCTCCGATACCATAAAACAACCTGAAATCGATTTAAGTACAAGAGAAAAAATAATAATAATAATAATAAATGGTGAAATTACAACTCTATTTTTTTTTCTGCCTATAATTCTAACAATAATGGGCAATAACATGAGAAAAAATGATAAAGATAAAAAAATAAATCCTCCATTTATAATTTTTCTTTTGCATCCTGTGTGCACTAAGGCTATGTTTGGTTTGAAGAAAAAGATAGGGAAAGGAAGGGAAATGTAGGGAAACCTTTACAAACCTTGTATAGGTTTCCCTGCCTTTCCCTACTTTTTCCTTCAAACCAAACACAATCTAAATGAAAAGCCCCATTTACATGTTTGAACTTTTCTCAAGCTTTTTTTTCCACAACCTGTTATGAAGATAATGGTTCAAAAGGTGGACAATTGCTCCCTTGCTCTTGCTGGACAAGATGCATTTGCTAGAGATGAACATTCTTATTGGCATTAAGTGATCAATAAACTAAAAAGCTAAACTTGACCGATTCAAAGTACAATAAGGTTGGCCTTCCATATCCGCCTATCAACAACCCTGCAATCAGGGAGGAAAACTTTCTCCAACCTCGCCATTGTTCCCACTAGAAAATCCACCACCAAATTATTAATCCCTGGTCAGACTATAGATATTAGTTAAGGACAGCATAAAAGCGTTCAACCCATACCAAGCATCCGCCCAAAGTTCTCCTTTCCTAATATCAAAGAAAGTGATCTTCTTGAAATCATCAATATCTTCATTATGCCCTTCCCTACCCTTACACGGTAGCTTCCTGATACTCCTCGGCTTCCACACACAAAATGAGTACAACCATCTTTTGTTACTTAAACACAAAATTCTCATGGGAATATCAGACACTTAAAGAGTAATAGTACATCTCAAATCATCACCAATTCTCCAAGGAAGATGTCCACAAATCAAATATTCTTTTACAACTAAAACTGTAAATTTCCTCGTTCAAACCATTTCTTCTTAAATCCAAACCAAAAGAAGGAAAAATAAGAGAAAAGAAAAACCAATTCACTCAAATGGAAGAACCAAGTAACATATTTAAACAATCATAGGGAGAAAAAAAAAAAAAAACAGAGCAAAAACATCAATTTCCGACAACTGATCTAGGCTGACAAAATTAAACTTGCCTCTTTTTATACTAGATAGGTAATTCATCCAGTTAACGACATCTACACAATACAGGAATAATAGAAATAAAATAAAACAACCCAAAGTAAGTGCAAGCGCATCAGTCAGAGATACATATGCCTAAAAACAGGATATCTTAAGCAAAACAGGATATATCTCATAGATGTGCATGAATCATTTGAGCAAGGGAGATCTACTTCATCAATAGTCAACTTAATTAAAAACAAGTAGAAGCCCAGAGAATAAAACGAAAAACCCAGAACAATCAGATAATTCCTTTTGAGCGAACTACCTCGAAGACGTTTCTGTCGAGAAAGAACCGAACTGCTGGAAAAAACAAAGCAAAAAATGGAAGAACTCTGAAATCATTATATTGTGGATATGATTCGTGCTCCCAATCAATTGAACTTATTGATTCCAATAAACCCATTCTGGGTTTTGAATTACAGAAGAATCTAAAAAGATGTCCAGAGATGTTGAATGATCAAGTCCAAATGGGGAAGAACAGACACGTTCGTCTCTCGTGCTAACCACTTAAAAAAAATAAAAATTTTCCGATCAGAGTGATTGGCTCGAGTGACAATGTAGTACTCAAACAAATGCGATAATCCCATACCCGAAATCTCGAAACGCGACAACATTGTACCTATCGTTAATCGGTATGAAAAAACCAACTGACCAATGAAATGAAATCACAAACGCGGCGGTAAATATGGTGTTATTTATCAAAATTCGAGTTTTGATTGGTCAAAATTCTATCAATATTATATCCTTTTTGCATCATAGATTTTCAATTAAATAATATATGAAAAGACACAAATGTCCGTCCACCAATGGCACCCCTCGTTATTTCATCAATTCCGAATCCTAAATATTTTAATAACTCAACCAAATAAGATAAATTACTCAGCATTGATGTTGGGGTTTTTGGGGCTAGAGACCTATATTTCCATTATTATCGATAGACCATCATCACCAAATCAAGCCAATTTCAGAGCAGAGCTATGGAATCAGCGAGCTGAGAGAAGCGACGGAGAAGAGTCCTAGCCCAGACTTTTGGTTGTATTTCGAGATGAAGAGGAGTATGTGTTATATGCACCCATGGGTGCAATAGACGAATACAACCCTCGAATGAGAGGCGAACACGTCATTTCATTTATCTTAATTATGAATTAATTGAAATTTTTTCTGTTACCAATCATTCGGCTGGTTGAACCGGCCATTTTTTCATCTCCTTCCCATTTTGACCATCCTCCACCGAATCCAAGCATCCATTGGCGATTCACTGCACACCGGCGTCGTGAATGCATGAGCCACTGGCAGCGAAAAAAAGATCTACAATCTCCCCGCTCTCCCTCCCCTCCATTATCCTATCCGATAGGAGACATTGACCCAGAGATTCGGTCCCAACGATCTAACGGACAAGGAAGTGCCATTACTTCTAGAGCCCCATCACAATGACCTTCAGCAATGACGACCATAATAACGATATCATTAAGATTAACAACGAGGCAAATCGATGTTATAGCAATGGCAGAGTTGTATGGAATTATAACAAGAAACTGAAGTATGCAACACTTGAAGCGGCGAACAAATCCCATGCGTCGTACAGTGGATGCCCATCTGGGGTGGCTCTAATGGACACTAAACGGGAGGTCTACAAAGGGTCGTATGTGGAATCGGCAATGTATAATCCAAGCCTGGGGCTAGTTCAGGTAGCACTGGTGGCGTATGTGGCGGCTGGCAAAGGTGGCGGTGGTGGGTACGAGAAGATCATGGCAGGGGCATTGGCGGAGAAGAAAGATGCAATGGTGGAATAGGAAGGCACAACACAATTGTTGTTGTAATTGCCACGATGCGATTTTGTAATATTCCACTACAATTCAGCTCCCTCCCTCAAAATATAAAAAACCTTGTTAATCTGTTATTGATCGATCTGAAGATGACATTAGCATTATTGATTTGGAGGGGTGAAATAATTTCAGATCAATTATCTTCAAACGCTTCTTCAATTCGTTGTACCGAAAAAACTTCTCTCTCCACTCAGGCAATGTTTCCTCGATCTGATTGCTTAGGCTCTTCCTGAACTCTCTCTCTCTCTCTCTCTCTCTCTCTCTCTCTCTCCTCCAATTTCTCCTTCTGCGTTATTTCTGATAAATACAGAGAATATGTTGAATTGGAACAGCTCCCTGCAAAAACCTGACGGATTCTTTCAAAAGAATGGACAAGTATCAAACAGGATAATGGAGAGGAGGGAGAGTGGGGGGACAGCGGATTTTTTCCTACTACCAATGGCTTATGCGTTCACGATGCCAATTTGCAGTGAGTCACTGATGGATGCTTGGGTTTGGTGGAGGAGAGTAAAAAATGGCCAGTTCAACCAACCAAACGACTCGTAACAGAGAAAGTTTTCATTAATTCATAATTAAGACGGATGAGATGAGTGTTCGCCTCTCATTCGAGGGTGCACAGAATGCGGTCTCGATGAAGAGAGCACTTGTCACCGATGAAGATTCGATGGTTGATGACCAGTAAAGGAGGAAGAAGAAAAGGAGGAGAGTAGTCAAGAAATTGGATTTGTGCTTCTCGATGAGCATCTGCTTTTCGAGGTGATGAAGCACTTGGACGTGCGGTCGCTTGCAATCGCGTCTTGCGTTAATAAACAGTGGCAATCAACAGCTCCGGTAACCGTTGAAATGGCTCTAGCAATCAACAGCTAATTCGGATGGGGTCAGTGACAATTATGCCTAAACTTTCATTTGCCACAAAGGCCCCCTCAACTTTTACTTTGTAACAAATACTCCTTCTGTTAGGGTTATTGCTGTAATAGGTCCCTGCAGATTCTGGTTGGATAAGTTTCTTTCTGATAGATATAAATTTGAGGTTTCAATTCGTTTGGTCTTTTCTTGTTTTATTAGATGAAAGAGTGAATAATTTTTATATTTTAAGATGAAGAGAGGCATTTGTGCCAGTGAAATAAAACAAGATCTTAAACAAAAAAAAAAAAAAAAAACTTGTTTATCTATATCAGTAAAATGATTTTTGTTATTTTAGCCAATTTTGTTTGAAAAAAGTTGATGTATTTTGGGGTCAAGTAGCATTTAAGAGAAAGTGGCGAGGAACAAGAGGTAATGGCTAAGGGGTTTTTTGTTGCAAATAAACAGGGGGTAATTATGACTGATCCCATAATATAAGGGGGTTTTATAAAAGACGTTTTATATAAACACATTGGCTGCGTTTGCGTTTGGAAACAACGCAAATAAGTGTGAATGTAAATATGTAGAGGGTAATAACGGTTCACATAAATTACAAAATTTGGTTAGTTTTGTACTTACAAATTTACCTTCTTATCAAACAGACTTTTAGTTGTAATGGATGCAAACATGAATTCCAATAAAGCATATGTTTTTTTTTTTTTTTATCAAAAGCCTATTTAATGTAAATTTACTTCTTTTTTATTGATGTGCTGATGTACTTTTACATCTTATTATCAATGTAACTCTGCATTGGTTTGTCATTTGTCAATACATAAATGTAATGTTGCTAAATACAAACAAAACTGAGCCATAGTGCAAATTTATCCTGAACCGGGATTTACACTCCATTTGCATTGTTTTCAAACACAACGATTGTGTTGGTGTTTCATCTTGTTCATAGACACAATCAGCATTCTAAAACACATTTTCATTTGAATTCACATCTACAACACATTGTGTTGATTCAAATTAAGATATTTTATTTTTTGAACACAAACATTCAAAAAGAAGGCCGGCATGGCTAAGTGATTCATCTTGTTGGTCATATTCTTATATTGTAGATAGACCTGTTCATGGGCCGAGCTTTTGCTCTTTGTTAACATTATTTTTTTAGGCCCAAGCCCAAGCCCAAGCCCAGCTTGACTAACGGGCCTACAACTTGGGCCCGAGCCCGGCCCTCATAAAAAGCCCGAAGCCCGACAAGGCTTGTACAGAGTTAAGAAATGTATGACTTGTACAGACTACAAAGTAACAAAGGCCGAAATGCATGATTTGTACAAAGTTGAGAAATGCAGGACTCACCGTCGGAGAGAAGGGCGACTGAGTTCACTGGTGGTGCGGCTGGCGCCGGTGCTTGAGTTTGCTGGTTCCTGAGAATATGCAACAGTGAGTGAGAATGAGAACTGCGAGAGAGATGAGAAAGAGAGAGAGAGAGAGAGGAATGGTGGAGAGAGAGAGAGAGAGAGAGAGAGAGAGAGAGAGATGACTGGTGCTTGAGCTCGCTTGTTGCCTCTGAGAATGAGAACGGTGGCTACCTGTCTGGGTTCATGCTAGTTCTTAAGAGTGAGAGTGAGAAGAGAAGATAGAAGATGACAAGAGGGAATAGGAAAGGGTTATTTGGTTAGGGTTTAGAAGAAGTTACAAATGCCGGGTTGAGCCGGGCTCGAGCTAGGTTTTTGTGACAAATCCCGAGCCCAGCTTGTAAAATAGCTGGGCTTGTGCTTTTAGGCCTGAGGTCAAGCCCGTAGGCTAAAATCCATGGGCAAGCCCGTCTGGGGGTCGGGCTAGCCCGTCAGGCTACCTGGCCCATGAATAGGTCTAATTGTAGAAAATACAATATATTTTATACACATCACCTATAGAATGTACAATTATATACTTTTTAATATATAATATATATTTAATGTATTAGATATTATGAAAAGTAAATGGTTAGAACCAAAAGTTGAATGGTGATAGATGACTTGTAAGAAATGCAAAAAAAAAAAAAAAAGCCCAAAATGTGTTGACTTGATAACATGAACCACGGATCAAATGGTTTAGGCCCTGTTTGGTTAGGTTAGGTGGAATTGGAATCCCATACCCATTCCTGCTGGAATCACATTCCCCCATTTGAGGCCATTCCTTGCCATTCCCTTGGGAATGAAATCCTATTCATACTGATTCCAATTTCCATTCTCATTCCTATTTGAATCAAATATACTATGGAAATGGACTATTTCGATTTTGACTTAAACCAAATATTCCTTAAAAATAATATTTTCATTTAAAAAAAGACGTTATGGACCATATCTAATATATATTAAAGGATTACTGAATACAGTAATTAAACCTTAAATAAGAATCAATATTTATTAACAATCATTAAAATTGTTAAGACAAATCATTAATGTTTATTCTTAAATGCAAAATATGAATTAACAAATCTATTATATAATAATTATACTCAGTTGGTTAAATTACAAATTTAGTTATTATTATTACTATATAACAAAAATTTTAAATTAAATACTAAAATAAATTAATAATAATAATAATAAGAATGGTTAAATTAAAGTAATAAACGGTTCAAGTTGAATTTAATGACCCGTATAATTTTACGGGTTTGACATATAAGAGTCAATTTATATGGACCCATGGACTGTATGAATGTCATAAAAAATTGTAGTTTATAAATAGTATAAAAATTAGTGATAAAAATCATTAATGTTTATTATATATATATATATATATATATATGATGAGGGCGGATTTGGCCCTCTAGTGAAATTATGACACCTGGCACCTCATGCCAACTAAGTGCAGCCTCTTGACAACTAGACAGCTCGAGCTAGCTATGGGCAGCTCGGCACTTATAGGCAGCTTGACATAGGTATCTCGCCACTTAGGGGCAGCTCGGTAGCTCTCCAAGGAGCTCGCCACCAAGGAGCTCGGAAGCTCTCCAAGGAGCTCGCAACCAAGGAGCTAGGCAACTCTCCAAGGAGCTCGCCACCAAAGAGCTCGCAACTCACCAAGGAGCTCGCCACCAAGGAGCTGGGCAGCTCGCCAAGGAGCTCGCCACCAAGGATCTAGGCAGCTCTCCAAGGAGCTCGCCACCAGGCAGCTCGGAGCTCATCACCAAGGAGCTCGCCACCAAGAAGCTTGGAGCTCATCACCAAGGAGCTTGCCACCAGACAGCTCAGAGCTCATCACCAAGGAGCTCGTTCGGGGCCTCATGAGAAGTATTATGTCTGATAGCCATACCAAAAGACTGTACC
Source organism: Nelumbo lutea (assembly GCF_056320005.1). Classification (NCBI taxonomy): domain Eukaryota; kingdom Viridiplantae; phylum Streptophyta; class Magnoliopsida; order Proteales; family Nelumbonaceae; genus Nelumbo; species Nelumbo lutea. The sequence goes on along the minus strand of NC_142686.1, from coordinate 20,316,772 downwards.
CACGCCTCTCGCCTCTCGCCTGACGGCACCGTACCTACCAGCTTTGGTGGTTGCTTACTACCTGACAGGATTGTACCCTGCAATGGTTACCTGTGCCCACCAGCTCAGCCCTAGCAAATAACCGTTGCGGCAGAGAATCAGAGGCGGTTACATGTCAAATCACCAGTATATAAAGACCTCACCCCCCCTAGGGAAAGGGGGATGAAAAAATTGAGGTAACCTTTGCTCTCTAGTTCTCTCATTTCTCTAATATCATCTTCAAGCTTTCTACTATCAAAGTGCTAACTTAGCCATCGAAGTGGCCCCACCAGGTAAACACCCCCGGGTCCTCTGATTCAGTTATCACAGGTTCACCCCTCCCCCTAGGGAAAGGGGGATGAAAAAATGGAGGTAACCTTTGCTCTCTAGCTCTCTCATTTCTCTAACATTATCTTCAAGCTCTCTACTATCAGAGTGCTAACTTAGCCATCGGAGTGGCCCCGCCAGGTAAACACCCCCGGGTCCTCTAATTCAATTCTCATAGGTTCATCAGCTCCCGCTATCTACAAAGAGGAGCAAATCATCTCACGCAGAGGGCAGTAAGGTTGCACTACATTAGGAGGCTCGCCACTAAGGTAGCGCACCCAGCAACTCATCAAGGTAGCTCACCACCAGGGAGCTCGTCAGCAAGTAGCTCACCACCAGGGAGTTCGCCACCAAGTAGCTCACCACCAGGTAGCTCACCACAAGGAGCTCATCACCAAGTAGCTCACCACCAGGGAGCTCGTCACCAGGTAGCTCATCACCAGGGAGCTCGTCACCAAGTAGCTCACCACTAGGGAGCTCGTCACCAAGTAGCTCACCACCAAGGAGTTCGCCGTCAAGAAGATCACCACCAGGCAGTTCGCCACCAGGGAGCTCCATCATCCTCTGAGTCACAGGCCACCTGTGAGTAGGTCAAATGACAAAGTACTTAGCCAAAAATTGATACATCATGAAAAAAAAATGATATGTGACCAGAAATCATCACATCATTATATATATATATATATATATATATATGTGTGTGTGTGTGTGTGTGTGTGTGTTTTTCTGGAACATAACCACTCTATCTAGAACCACGAACCAAGCACCTTTTTTTTTAGCCTTTTTGTTTACAACGCATATATAAGCTTTCTGAAATTTCTTTTGGAAAAAAAAAAGACACCTGAAGCAAAGTTAAAGCCAAAGCAAAATTGACTCAAAATTTGTAGTCTTTTCATTTGCATTCCTATGCATTTGTACAATGATGTGAAAATTAACATATAATATTGAAAGAACTTTGACCAGTCAAAAACCCCTTTTCATTTGCATTCCTATATCGGACTCCTATAGTATTTGTTGTAAGGTGTAAAAAATTATTTAGTTAGAATTCCTCCTAATTTGCTCTTAATTATAATATTAATTGTTGCAGTGTTAAGAATAATTTGGTTTCCTCTCTATTTTCCTAATAATTTTCACCATGGCCATGTTTTATGGGCCCGCACATAGGATCTTGTCACGGGGCGGTCCACGGGGAAAATTCCTAGACTTCCCTTGCCCTTTCCTTTGTGTGTTGACCCTATTATGGCGAACTAGGGGGTGATTTGTCCAAGAGATCACCCTAACTCTCCTAAGCTCTTCTCTTGATCGAAAATTCAATGCCTTTTCATTAATTCATGGCTCCTTAAATAGGAGATTATAGAAGAAAATTCCTAATTAAACTCAAACTCCTAATTACCTACTCCTAATGGTAACACAACTCCTATTTAAGATAAGATAAGATAAGATAAGATGGAGTAGCTGGCGGCGAGTTGGCGATAAGAGATAAGTGTGGACCCACCCTGATGAGCTGTCATGTGGGTCCCACCCTACTACTACTGTCGAGCGACGCACGCGTCTCATGGTGCTGCTGCCATGTGGCGTTGCTGTCGTGCGGTGCGTGCTGTGCGCTGTCGGGCGGTGCGTGCTGCGCGGCCTGCTGAGCGTGCCGTTGCCTGTGACTGCGCCGCAATGCATTGTTAGGCGGTGTGTCCATAACATCATACCCCTCTTGGACAATGAGCTTGTCCTCAAGCTCGAGAGCTGGGTAGGCACTATGAAGGTCAGTCCAGGGAATCCAGGTGGCCTCCGCTGAGGGTAGTCCTTCCCATTCTACGAGAACCTCGAAGGTACCCTGATTGATGCGCGACTGGACAAGAGCTTGAGGGTGGAGGATGGGTCTGCCATCCTTTAGAGGGGGTAGAGAAGGCACGTGCTCAGGGGGAGTCCCTGTAAAAGGCTTAAGTAGGGACACATGGAAGACGTCATGGATTCCGTTATGCTCCGGTAGCTCGAGTTGATAGGCAACCTTCCCGACCTGTCGGAGAACCTTGAAGGGCCCATAAAATCTGGGGGCCAGCTTGGGGGGGCCTCGCCGCCTGAGGGAGAGCTGGCAGTACGGTTGGAGCTTCAGCCAAACGAACTGACCTGGCTCGAAGGTGACTTCGCGGTGGTGCTGATCGTAGGTTTGCTTCATACACGCCTATGCCTACTGCAAGCATAGGGAGACTTCGGCCAGGAGGGCGTTGCGGTCTTGGAGACTGCGATCTACTTCTTCCAACCGTGTGGAACCCGATTCGTAAGATAAAAGACAGGGAGGGTCTCGGCCATACACAACCCGGAAGGGAGTCATGCCAAGGGAGGTGTTGTAGGACGTGTTGTAGCAGTATTCAGCCCAAGGAAGACAATCTACCCAGCGTCGTGGTTGGTCCTCTATGAAACAGCGGAGGTACATCTCTATGGTCTGGTTGACAACCTCCGTTTGCCCATTCGTTTGTGGGTGGTAGGCGAATGAGAAAGCTAGGGCCATGCCCTGTAATCGGAATAACTCCTTCCAAAAGGTGCTAGTGAAGACTGCGTCCTTGTCGTTGACAATGGACTTTGGCAGCCCATGTAGGCGGAAGGTGTGTGTGAAGAAGGCATGGGCCACCGAGACTGCACTGCATGGGTGGGACAACGGGATGAAATGGGCATACTTGGAGAAGTGGTCCACCACCATGAATAAGACTGATTTCCCTCCGACTTTAGGCAAGCCTTCAATGAAGTCCATGGAGATATCGGCCCAGATTTGTGTTAGGAGTGAAAGGGGCTGTAGGAGGCCAGCCGGGTGTAAATTCTCCCATTTTTGTTGTTGACATGTAGAGCAGTTCTGGATGAAATCCCTAACTGAGCTACGCATACCATACCAATGGAAATCGGTGCGGACGTGGTGCAATGTCTTCTGAACCCCTTCGTGGGTGGCATTATGGATGCTGGCGATGATGGCTGGAATCAATGGGCAGTCTGTCGGAAGATATACCCTCCCTTTGTACAGCACAAGTCCCTCATGGATAGACCAGTTCGGGCTGGTTGTACCTGCCTGTAATTCTTGCACCCGATCCCTCCAAGTTGGTGATTGGGGCAATACGCTCCTTAGGTTCTCCAATAGGGTAATGTGGGGCCGGGAGATTGCGCAAAGGTGGACTGTGTCTTCATCACGCCTAGATAGTGCATCGGCGGCCCGACTTGAGGCCCCTACCTTGTGGTCTACGCGGAAGACAAACCATAGCAGTTTACTTGCCTAGTGCTGCTGGGGTGGAGTAGTAAGCTGCCGCTCTAGAAGGTACTTGAGGCTGTAATGGTCTGTCTTGATGACGAAAGGTCTGCCTCACAAATATGGCCTCCAGTGTTGGATGGCCTTGGCAAGCCCAATTAATTCACGCTTGTAGGCAGGTAGCTTTAGGTGCCGGTCTGCTAGCTTGCGGCTGAAGAAGGTTATGGGGTGCTCTTGCTGTTGCAGCATTGCGCCGATGCTTATGCCAGAAGCATCACACTCAACCGTAAACTCCTAATTAAAGTTTGGTAGCTGCAGCACGAGGGTAGAGGAGAGTGCCTCTCTTAAGTTTGTGAAGGCGGCGTCCGCTGCTTCATCCCACTGGAATGCATTCTTCTTCAACAACTTGGTTAATGGGGCAGCCAGGAGTCCGTAGTTTCTTACAAACTTGCGGTAGTATCCCGTGAGTCCTAAGAACCTGCGGAGGGCCCTAGTGGACTGAGGCTTGGGCCACTCCCGAATGGCCTAAATCTTGGAGTCATCTACCGAGACTCCTTCCCTGTTGATTATATGTCCTAGATAAAGGACCTGTTGCTCTCCGAAGGAACACTTGGTTCGTTTTAGGAAGAGCTTATGTTGGTGAAGCAGCTCCAAAACTGTTCGTAGGTGCCGAACTTGCTCCACCCACGACGCACTGTAAATCAGGATGTCATCAAAAAATACTAGGACGAACCTATAGAGGTGGGGTCTAAATACCTCGTTCATCAAGGCCTGAAATGTGGATGGAGCGTTTGTGAGACCAAAAGGCATGACCAAGAATTCAAAGTGGTCGTGATGCGTTCAGAAGGCTGCTTTCTTCACATCTTTTGGGGCCATTCGAACCTGGAAGTAGCCTGACCTGAGATCCAGCTTAGAGAAATATTGAGACCCGTGGAGCTCATCTAGCAGTTTGTCCACCACAGGGATCGAAAACTTGTCCTTGACGGTCCTATTGTTGAGCTCCCGATAGTCTACACAGAACCTCCAGGTGCTGTCCTGTTTTGGCACCAGCAAGACTGGCGAAGAGAATGGGGAGCGGCTTGAGCGGATAATACCCTGATTCAACATTTCTGTACACTGGTTCTCTATCTCATCCTTCTGAAGGTGTGGGTAGTGGTGTGGCGGAACAACCATGGGTCCAGTCCCTGGCATTAATGGTATCCGATGGTCACACGATCGGACAGGGGGATGGCCCTTGGGTTTTGAGAACACGTCTGGGAAATCGGCCAGAAGTTTCTCCATCTCGGCAATGTGCAAGGTGTCGTCGGAGAGTATGTACTTGTGGTCTTTTTGCTCTCATCTTGGTCCCTTTCCAGGTGACTTGTTTTCCATGTAGGTTAAACATCATGGTCAAGGCACTGAAGTCCCATAGGATAGGGCCGAGGGTGATGAGACACTTGATTCCCAATACTATATCAAACTCGTCTAGGGGCAATACAAATAGATTAGAGAGGAATGGTTCAGAATCCACCTGTATTTGGATGTTTCGGCAGATCCCTAGGCTGTGAGCTCTTTCCCCATTTGCTATGGCTACCTGAAGCTGTGGTTTGTCTTCCACCGGTAGTTTCAGTTGGAGCGCCGCTTGCTTGCTGATGAAATTATGTGTGCTCCTCGAGTCCACCAGAACCCGTACCTATTTTCCTGCTACTTGGGCCTGCAGCTGCATGGTTTGAGAGTTTTGTATTCCGGTGATGGCGTGAAGGGAGATCTCGAGTTCTAGAGTTGTTTGCTCCTCTTCTTCCTCCTTCAGTTCGTCTACCAGGAGGCAGAACAACCGCTTGCACCGGTGGCTGACAGAGTACAATTCGTCACTGTTGAAGCATTGGCCCTTGGCTCGGCATTCTACCATCTCGGCTCTGGATAGTCGTCTGATGGGAGGTGTTGTTGTGCTGCTCCCTATGCTGGTTGCAGATCGGGGAGGGTTACTAGTGAAAGGCCGTGGTTCCCTGTTGGTTGCCAGCGAAGATCCTCCTCCAGCAGGCTTCAGGTTTGTCCAAGTCGTTGCTGGGCGTCCCATGCTGGACGACCCTCTGCTAATTTGCAGCTTGCGCTCGAAGACTCGGACTAAATTCATTGTTGTGACCAGGTTAGGCGGGCTCTGCATCTCTACGTCAACTCGCAGAGGTTCGGATAGGCCAGCTGTGAACATATCCACCTGTTGGTCTGGGCGATTGAAGAGGCTCTTGCGAGAAGGGTCTGAAACTGCCGCTGATATTCTGCTATGGTCCCTGTCTGCTTGAGGTTAATGAGTTCCCCCAAGGGGTTGCTTGTTAATGGGGGGTCCGAATCAAAGGAGGCAGTACGACTTGAACTGCTCCCAACTAAGGCCTGGTTCTTCCTGCTCTACTCGGTAGAACCAGAGTTGCGCTTCTTCAATTAGGTGGAATGTGGCCAGGCTGACCTTGTCCTTCTCCTCTGTGCGCTGATTATGGAAGAATTGCTCACAGCGGTACAACCATCCTAGTGGGTCACCGCTGCAGCTTTACGAGGGAAACTCCAAACGACTGTATTTGGGTATGACTGTTGCAGCTGGGGTGGCGTTCTGTTGTTCACCAGAGCCTTTGACCTGATTGGGACAACGACTGTGGTTGGTGGCCGCCTCTTCAGGACTCCTTTCTCTGGTGGAAAAGTATAACTCTAGTAGACGCCGAAGCTCCCTGACATCCTCCTTGACTTCTCTTACTTCTGCGTGATTCTCCACGAGTTGGTGTTCCAGTTCGTGGACCTTGGATGACAACTGCTCTATGTCGCCCATGACGCTTGGCTCTGATACCAAAATGTTATGGGCCCGCGCATAGGATCTCATCACGGGGCAGTCCACGGGAAAAACTCCTAGCCTTCCCTTGCCCTTTCCTTTGCATGTTGACCCTATTGTGGCGAACTAGGGGGTGATTTTTCCAAGAGATCACCCTAACTCTCCTAAGCTCTTCTCTTGATCGAAAATTCAATGCCTTTTCATTAATTTGTGGTTCCTTAAATAGGAGATTACAGAAGGAAATTCCTAATTAAACTCAAACTCAAACTCCAACTTGAACTCAAACTCTTAATTACCTACTCCTAATGGTAACACAACTCCTGTTTAAGATAAGATAAGATAACATAAGAAAAGATAAGATAAGATAAGATGGAGTAGCTGGCGGCGAGTTGGCGATAAGAGATAAGTGTGGACCCACCCTGATGAGTTGTCGTGTGGGTCCTGCCCTTCTGCTGCTGCTGGGCGGCGTGCACGTCTCATGGTGCTGCTGCCGTGTGGCGTGTGCTGCTGGGCGGCGTGCACTTCTCATGGTGTTGCTGCCGTGTGGTGTGTGCTACTGTCATGATGTGCGCACTGCGCGCTGTCGGGCAGTGCGTGCTGTGCGCTGTCAAGCGGTACATGCTGTTGTGCGGCACTGTCAGGCGGTGCGTGCTGCTGCATGGCTTGCTAAGCGTGCTGCTGTCTGTGCCTGCGCCGCAATGCACTATCAGACGGTGTGTCCATAACACTATGTTTATTAGTTACCTCTCTATTTTCCTAATAATTTTCACCACGGCTATGTTTATTAGTTACCTCTTTATTTTCCTAATGATTTTCACTACGGCTGTATTTGGTTGAACCCTTTATATATAAAACCGAAGAACAGAACCGATCAACCAATTACCTGATTCGGTCCAGTTTCAGTTTCGGATAATATGAAATTGATGGGACCGGTTTGGTTAAAAAATATACCCATGGTTCAGTTTAACCGAATCATGAACACTAAATACTTTCAACTTGCAGTTTAAATCCTTTTTAGAAGAAAATGGCAAATTAACAGCAACTTGGCTGGGCCCTGGGGCCCATTGAGATATCTTCTATTTTCTAATCTGGAGGATTCTCTCCACCTACTAAAACTCTACAAGTCTACAACCACAATCTGCCATCTCCTTTTGCCCTTGCTCCTAAACCGCATTACTTTATGCCCTCCATGTCATCATTAAGTTTAATAAATTATCTTTTTGACACAACCATACGAATTCTTCCTTGATCAAACCTGTCGGCACTCGGCTTCATTACACCACGCCAACATGCTGCGGGTCGGGTGGATTGGTAGACTGTGTTAGGCCCAAGTGGGTGAATCCGGATTGGAAATATGAAAAACATTTAAGTATGGAGATGTTTACAATGTATGGTTGTAGAAACTGTGAGGTGGGCGTATGGAGATGTTCCCGATGTATGGTTGTAAAAACTGTGAAGTGGGCGTGAGGATCAATTCTGTAAAAAAGAAATCTGAACTCCAAGTGGGTTGAGTGAAGTTTCTACAATTATCCATTTACTTCAACCCAACAAACAAGATAAAAGGTTTAATACTGAACAACCCCTAAACCGGGAATCAGAAAAATTATCCATTTTTTTTAAGCTGTGTGGCTTTATGTGCTATGATGGGTTCGGATCGATTTGTGAACAACCAATCCTAACCCGAGAAATAAACCGATCGAGTTGGTTCTTGTTGACAACTCTATGTTGAAGTTGTAAAGTATTGAACATGGAGAAGCAAATTAAAGGGTGGTTGTAAGTCAAGCTAAAAGTAGTCATCAATAAAGTATAATGGACGGCTATGATCATTGATGGAGCGCAATCCGGTCGGTCTTGGCTGTCAACGAACTCGCCTCTGAGCTGGAGCGTCTGGGGGCCTGAAACGGGGAAGATGAGAGAGCTCCAGGGAGAACCCGGAGTGATAACTCCGAAGCTCAAGTCAGTAATCTCTCAAAGGAAAATTGTAGACCAGATAGCGCAAAGTTCACATACCTTGTTTGTTGGGGGCAAGGGGTTCTTATAATCACTTCGCGCACTCGCTCCGAGGCCCTTGTTAGGTCAGGTATGACTACTCTTGCGTATGTCAATTCGACCGCCATCCTTTCTGCTGGGACAAAACCGTCACTGCCTAACCGTCTCTCTAACTGGAGATGGCGGTGTCGGGTGGCGGTGGCAGGTGGTCGTTTAGAGTGCGGCCGTCAAGCGTCAGATCCCAAGTCAGTCCGGTGCGGCGCCCTCGGGTACGGACTTCCTTAGTGTTAGGCATGGTACGATTTGTTTGGTTTTGGTGCTCGGAAGGTGACATGGAGTAGTGAGCGAGGCGAAGTCTTGAGTTCGGAGGTATGTATAGGGCGGGCCAGTTCGGCAAGGTGTACCCCGAACTGTTACAAGGTTGGCCAGTTCGGCGAGGTGTACCCCAAACTGTTACAAGGTTGGCCAGTTCGGTGAGGTGAATCCCGAACTGTTACAAGGTAGGCCTATTCGGATTGCTTTCTGGTTTGGGGCCAAGGGTGAGTTCGGGCCCCTAGTAGGGAGTTCGGTCCACTGGTGTCTCCCCTTGGTGTTCACGCCTTAGGCTCGCTTTTGCGCCGAGCTGTTGTTTTTGCCACGTGTTGCATAACTATGAGGTCGGGCCAAATCTTCCTTCATCAATTGCCCTCCACTCCTCGTCCAAGGGTCTTGCCCTGGCGTGGGGAGTTTCACGAGGTAGTAGGTGGATTTGTCCCGTCCTTTGAACCTTGAATGCGCGAGTTGCTTTTGCGAGGGTTCTTCGGTTTCCGAGAAGGCGGGAAACGTGCCTACTAATAAATGTTGATGGTTGACCACGCGCGTTTTGAATTTCAAAAATTCGCGCTACTGGGACGTGACAGCGGGTTATTCAAACTTGAAAAAAGTGCGCCACTGCTGGACGTGCACTGGCATTTGTTAGGGAGACGTGCGGCGCGGTCAGTTTCAGAAAGACGTGCGTCAACGCGACGTTGGTTTCAAAAAGACGTGCGCCGACGTTTCACTTTTTTTGGAAGGACGTGCGCCAATCACGTCTCGACCCCAGGGGACGTGCGGTCAGCGCAAAGTGGGCCGTCAGATCGTCTTTGATCTGTACGATCGGTTCTTGGTTACTGTAGTTATAAATAGTGGGGGACCCCAGTCGATTTGTCACTTCTGCGGTTTGCCTATTGAGCTCGCGTCCAACTTTTCAGCTCGCGTCCAAGTTTTTTCAGCTCGTGCCTAGGCTGGTTACATAGCCTCCAAGTTTTCTTTGGCTTGTTCCCGTCTTTGGAGCCTTCAAAACTTTCTTCCGGTGAGTACTTTCCTGAATCCACCTCTTTCCCTCAATGTCTAGCTTTGATAGCTCAGACGACTCTTCAAGTAGGACTGACGTAGGTTCTACAAACCGAGCCGTATCCCCCGACTGCCTCAGTGATCTTGAGGTGGAACTCGAGGACTATGAACCAGTAGGGCGAGCCGCTTCGGGCAGTTTGGCGTCTACCCCTCACCGAGGTCGGATGCTAGACAGGTTTGGTCCCTTGACCATGACGCCCGAGGGTCTTCAATCTATACTTATGTCTTACAATCTGCCTGGGGGGTATACATATTTTATTCCTTCGGGTAGCTTTCCTTGGGAACACGGTCCTAATGAGATCGTGATTTTTCGAGAGCAGCTCGCTACGGGGTTGCGACTTCCTTTCCAACCCCTTATCGTCGAAGTCACAAACCATTTCGGTGTCACCATTGGCCAACTTTATCCGAACTCTATTCGAAACCTGGTGGGGACAGTCTCCCTATTTTGCGAGCAGAATTTCCCTTTAGATTTAGAGATATTCTCCTCCATCTTGATGCTCAAGAGACAGGTGGGTTCTCTTCCTGGGGGAAGATGGGCGTATTACCTTTCTCCTCGCCCGGGCTTTAAGCTTTTGCACGATCTTCCTAATAAGGTCCCGACGTGGAAGCGGGACTACTTCGGTGTGCAAAGTGCACAAGGATGGCCCTTTCAGACCGGGTGGGGTGAGGCCGCTCCTGATTCAGGTGTTACTCTCGACAAAGAGACGGTGAAGGGCCTCCGGCAATGGGCACGACAAGGTTTAAAGTGCCATCACTACTTAATGGAGGCCAAGCTTATTGCGGCCGACCTGAGTTCGGGTAGGTTTCTAGTACTGCGGTTTCTTGTTGCTTTGTTCCTTTATTTTTTCTGATGTCGAACTCGTTTCTGCAGGTGTGATGGACGTGGAGAGAACTTGTGGGGGGCGTCTGTTCCAAGGTATGAAGAGGAGGAAGCGGGTCGCCAAGCGAACTCGTACCAAGCTGCCTCTGGAAGAGGAGCCTCAAGTTCCAAACAACACGCCGGAGGATCTGCCCAAGGAGCCCGAGGTGACTCCGATTCATGAAGCTGCTGGGGCGCCTTACGCTGAGACCACCTATACGGGCACTCCTGCATACTCAAGTGCTCTTGCTCACTCTGGGTCTGCTTATACGCGGGTTGGGCCCTCGGGTTCGAGAGCTCAAGGGGAGTTCAGGAGCGTGTTGACGCCGAACTACGCTCTTCAGAAGAGTAGGGATGCTACTTTCCCTGAGGACATCGCGGTGTGGACCAATCTTCCTTTGAACCAGGTCGCCTGCCGCGCCGTAACACATGCTATGGTGGTAAGTCAAATTTCGTTTGCCTTTTTCATTTTCTGTCGCTTTTGTTGTCATTGCTCACTTGTTTCTTTTGGTAGGCGAATTCTTCAATTCATGCCTTAGCAGCCCAAGTGGAGAGGAGCTCGCGACAGGTGCGAGCTACTGAGGCTGTTGCTCATGCTACTGAAGAGGCTTTCCGTGTTGCAGAGGCGAATACCCGAGCTGCTGAGGCGGCCGCTTATGCTGCCGAAGATGCTGCTTGCGTCGCAATGGCCAGGTAGGCGAGGTCTCAGCGTGATGCCGAGGCCATGGGGGTCATTTTCAAGCACATGGCAGACTTGAAGTTGGATTTGCAACATCAAGTCGAGTATCTTCAAGAGGACATTAGGGAGAAAACACAGATTTTTTCCCAAGGCATTGAAGACGCCAAGAAGAAGGCCGTTGAAGACTACATTGCCTCTCTGCGTTTTGATGATCTGATGGTGGATTCTTATAGAAAGGGGGTTCAAACTGAGCTGGTGGATGATCCAGAACACGTACCCCGACCTCGATGTTAGTGCCATATCCACCTCGCGCATAACTCAGGAGATGACCAATGCTGCTGTTGGTGAGCTGGACTCTGAAGGAGAGGCAGGGCCTTCGGGTGTTGTTGAAGTGCCTTCTGATGGTGAAGAAGTAGCTCCGGGCATGTAAAGATAATCTTTTTTTTTTTGAAGTGCCTTCTGATGGCTAATGTACTCCTGTTTCTTGCAACAGAATAGATAATCCTTTTGCCCAAGTGTTCCTTTGTCTCGAACTGATTCTTTGTCTAACTGATAATATGCCACTTTCTTGTCCGGGTTATTATACTTCCGTGACCTGTTTTTGCCGAGCTGATAATATGCCCTTTTCTTTGCTTGTTTACGCCGAGGTTCTTGGCTTGCACCGTGTCCCATAGGACCTGATTTCGTCCACCTCGCTTGGCGGTTTATAGGTAGTATCGCCTTAGGTTCACGATGTTCCACGCTCGAGGTACTTGTTTGCCTTCCAAAGTTTCGAGTTCGTATGCCCCCCCGAGCACTCTCTTTACTTTATAGGGCCCTTCCCAGTTTGGTCCAAGTTTTCCCACGCCGGGTTCGGACACCATAATCTTATGAAGGACCAGGTCGCCGACTCGAAAGCTTCGTTTCTTTACTCTGGAATTGTAGTAGCGAGCTACCTGCTGCTGGTAAGCCGCTGTCCGGATGTGCGCGAGGTCCCTTACCTCGTCCAGTAGGTCAAGGTTGGTGCGTAACTCATCTCCGTTTGTCCGATCGTCGTATGTTTCTAGTCGCAATGTTGGTACTTCGATTTCCGTCGGGATCACTGCTTCAGTGCCGTAGGTGAGGTTGAAGGGGGTTTCTCCCGTGGCGGTTTTTTTTGTAGTTCAGTGAGCCCACAAGACACTTGGTAGCTCTTCAGCCCACAATCCCTTAGCTCGATCCAGACATGCTTTCAGTCCGTGCATGATGGCTCTGTTCATTACTTCCGTCTGACCATTTGCCTGCGGGTGCGCGACTTATGTGAAGTTTTGCTGAATCCCCATGTTCTGGCACCACTCTTGGAACTTGATATCCTCGAACTACTTGCCGTTGTCAGAAATTAGTACCTGAGGTAACCCAAAACGACATACTATATTCTTCCAAAAGAAGTTCTGTATGTTTCGGGCCGCAATAGTTGCCAGAGGTTCGGCTTCTATCCACTTTGTAAAGTAGTCTACTGTAACAACTAAGAATCTTCTTCCGCCTGTTGCTGGTGGGAATGGCCCTAGGAGGTCGATGCCCCATTGTGCAAAGGGCCACGAGTTAGCGAGGTATTTGAGGTCGGAGGCAGGCTGATGGTGGAGATTGGCGTGCGTCTGACACTTGTCGCATTTTCTGACGAGCTCGACAGCTTTTGCCTTCATCGTTGGTCAGTAGTATCCTTGTCGGAGTGCTTTTTGGGCGAGTGCTCTGCCCCCCAAGTGTCTTCCGCACAGGCCTTCCTGAGTGTCGCGGAGTACAAACTCGGCTTTGGCAGGTTGTAGGCAACGCAAGTAGGGGAGCGTGTAGGACCGTCGGTATAACCGTTCGTCTACTATGACGTATTTGGCTACCTGGTGCTGCACCCTCTTGGCCGCATTGTGTTCTGCAGGGAGGGTTTCGTCTATCAAGAACTCGCGAGTGGGTCGATCCAGTTCGGCTCTGCTTCCAGGACGGGAGCGACCTCCTCTGCCCCCCGAGAATACTAGGCCGAGGTAAGTCCTCTATGTACACGGTTCTCATGTTGTTGTGACTTGTGCTGGCTAACCGGGACAGAGCGTCGGCCTCAGTGTTCTCTGACCTCGGGATTTGCCTGATGAAGTGTGACTGGAAGTTGAGCAGGGCCTCTTTTACTTTCGCCAAATATGCGATCATGGAGAGCTCGCGTTCTTCATACTCGCCCGTAACTTGGTTGACCACGAGCTGGGAATCGCTGCAGATGACCAGGTGCTTTGCCTTCACCTTTGACGCTAGGTCCAGCCCAGCTATCAATGCTTCATACTCTACCTTGTTGTTGGATGCCGTGAACTCAAAGCGTAGTGCGTACTCTAATTTTGTGCCGCCCGGGCCGCATAAGACTATTCCAGCCCCGCTGCCTTGCTGGTTCGAGGAACCATCCACATGAAGGATCCAGGGCTCCTCATCCCAGTTCACGTTTTGCCTGACTAGGAGAGATGCCACACTTGCTGCTACTTCACGGGGTTCAGACTCTATTGGCTTGGGAGCTCTAGGTTCACCTGAACTGGGGACCTTGGGTTCGACCTGTAGGGCTTCGTGGCTGAAAGTGCACTCGGCTATAAAATCTGCCAAAGCTTGGGCCTTAATTGCGGTCCAGGGTTTGTACTGAAGATCATACTCGCTAAGTTCGATGGCCCATCTCGTCAGCCTACCGGAGACCTTGGGCTTCAGCAAAACTTGTCTTAGGGGTTTGTCGGTTAAGACAACGACGGTGTGAGCTTGGAAGTACGGGCAGAGTTTCTGAGTTGATATCACCAGTGTGTAGGCAATTTTTTCAATCTGCGGGTACCTTGTTTTTGCTCCCTGCAGAATTTTACTAACATAATAGACGAGCCGTTGGACCTGATCTACTTGTTTTACTAATACCGTACTGACCACTTCATCGCTCGCCTAGAGGTACGGTTCTAGGACCTCGCCCTCCTCGGGTCTGGCTAAGGTTGGTACGGTGGCGAGGTAAGTCTTTAGCTCGTCGAATGCGAGCTGGCAATCTCGGGTCCATTCGAACCCTTTGCCTTTGATTTCCTTGAAGAAAGGCAGGCAGCGGTCTGCCGACTTGGACATGAAGCGGCTCAGAGCGGCTATGTGGCCATTTAGCCTTTGAACTTCCTTTACCTTCCGAGGTGGTCTCATATCAAGGATGACCTTTATTTTGTCCGGGTTGGCCTCAATGCCGCGCCGATTGACAATGTACCCTAGGAACTTACCCGAGGTGACACCGAATACACACTTGTTTGGGTTTAGTCTCATGTTATACTGACGCAGAATTTGGAAGACAGAATCCAAGTCTTAATTCTCGCAAAAATTCTGTTTTGACGATCATGTCGTCTACATAACAATCAATTTTCGTGCCAATTAAAGGTCGAAAAAGTTTATTTACAAGTCTTTGAAAGGTCGCGCCAGCATTCTTTAGCCCGAAGGGCATGACCTTGTAACAGTACATGCCGAACTCGGTAACAAAGCTGGTTTTTTCTTGGTCGGACTGGTCCATCTTAATTTGGTTGTAGCCTGAGTAGGCGTCTAGGAAGATTAGCAGCTCGTGTCTCGAGGTCGCGTCCACTAGGCGGTCAATTCGGGGTAGGGGGAAGCAATCTTTTGGGCAAGCTCGGTTCAGATCGGTGTAGTCGACGCACATGCGCCACTTCCCGTTGGCTTTTTTCACCAGCACTGGGTTGGCTACCCAGCTCGGGTAATGAACTTCCCTTATGAAGTCCGCTGCGAGGAGCTTTTCGACTTCTTCGTCGACCGCCCTCCAGCGCTCCGGGGCTAAGTTGTGTTTCTTCTGTCTAATGGGTCTGATTACAAGGTCAGTGTTAAGCTTGTGAGTTATAAGGCCAGGGTCAATATCGGGCATATCTGCCGCGGATCATGCAAAAATATCTAAATTTTGGAGTAAGAAGCTCACCAGTTCAGTTCGCAAAGGCTCCTTGACGGAGGCGCCGATCTGTAGAGTTCGCATCGGATCTATAGCCGAGGTCGGGACTGCGACTGTTTCCTTAGTGGGCGAAGCTCGTTCCTCGCCCTGCTCCGCTGGTCCCTCTAGTTCGAGGTCATTGGCTGCCTTGTTTTTTACCTTTAGGGCGGCAACATAGCATTTGCGGGACTCGAGTTGGTCGCCCCGCGCTACCCCCACACCGAAGTCCGTGGGGAACTTCATTGCCAGATAATAGGTGGAGACCACTGCATGCAGAATATGCGTAATTGGTCGCCCTATTATGGCGTTGTATGGGGAGGGGGTCGCGACCACCAGGAAATCGTGGTGGAGTCTTACCGCGCACGGCCATGTGCTGACTTCCACAGGTACTGTTATTTTTCCCAAAGGCCTGACTTCCTCTCCGCTGAAGCCTACCAGAGGAGTGTGAGCGGGTTTCAAATCGCTTTTTTGCAACTGCAATTGGTCGAATGCCAATTTGAATAGTATGTCTGCCGAACTACCTGAGTCTACCAGCACGCGCCGGACTTCGAAGTCGCTGATCCTTAGCTTTATGACGAGCGCGTCGTCGTGGGGGTATTGAACACCTCGCGCGTCGTCTTCTGTAAAAAAGATCGAGTCTTCCTTCTTTGGCCTCTTGGGAGGGTTCTGCTCCTCTCGGGCTGCTTTGCGGACTGACGTCCTTGCTGTCGCCGAAGTGCATCCTGCCACCACCGAACCGCCCACTATCACGTGGATGGTTCCCCGGACTGGCCTTTCTTCTAGGGGAGGTCGCTGCAAGGCTTCGGCCGGTCTGTTGCTCGGCTCGGGGACATCCTTCCCGTGTTCCCCTTGCCGACTTGCTTTATTACTGTTGTCATAATGTACAAAATTTCTTAAGTACCCGTGACGAATGAGTCCTTCTATCTCGTCGCGGAGATTATTACATTGATTGGTGCTATGACCGTGATCTTTATGGAAACTACAATATAAATTTTTGTTCCGCTCGTTGGGGTTGCTCTTCAGGCGAGGTGGCCACTTCACGTAAGGGGCGTCCTTGATCGTCATCAGGATCTCGGTCCGCCTCGTGTTCAATGGAGTGTAATCTGTCCGAACTGCTAGGGGAGCTCGAGACGGCTGACTTGGCTTCGCATCTCGGTTGTGGCCTCTTCTGTCGCCGAGGTTGGAGGGCTCGCTTTCTCTTTTTCTTTTTTCAACACTGCCTTCGTTTCTCTGGTTGATCTTTTCCTCTGTTCTCATAAACTTGTCCACGAGCTTGAGGAAGTCGGCCACGGTTGCTGGCTGGCTGGACACCATGTGCCATTTGAATTCTTTGTGCGTCACACACCTTTTGGCCGTGGCGAGCTGTACTGCGGGGTCTAACCGAGGGATCTGCAGACATGCCTCATTGAACAGTTTGATGTAGCTCCGGATGGGTTCTCCCTCCCTTTGGATTACCCTGAAGATACTTTCCTCGGTTTTGGGACACCTTTTGCTGGTGACAAAGTGTGCAGTGAAGATCTGCACGAACTGGGGCCAGCTTTTTATTGACCCAGAAGCTAGGTTCCGGTACCAGGTGCGGACCACCCCACTGAAGGTGGTGGTGAAGGCCACACACATGCACGATTCGCTTGCCCTAGCGAGGTGCATTTGCAACTGAAACGCGTCGACGTGGTCGTTGGAGTCAAAGGACCCATCATACTTGTCTAGAGAAGGGAGTTTGAAATCTCTAGGCAAGGGGACTGCCAACAGTTCCGTTGAAAGGGGGGAAGGAACTGAGAGAATGGGGACAGTTTTTACCTCGCCCGAGCTCGTTTCTTCCTTTCCTCTGAGCTCGGGTAGCACACGGGTAGCAGTTCGGCGACTTCGTCGGCGCCTTCTTTGAGTGGGCCTGGTGCTGGCGCTGCTTGCCTTTGTGTTGCCGAGCTCGATGGGCCCGAATTGCTGGCCTGCTGCCAAGGTGCTAAAGCGGTTCTCCATGAGTGGGAACTCGGGCTTGGAGCGCCGAGGTGACTTTGTTGGCGAGGTTCTTGACCCACCCACAGGCTGCGAGGCGGGAGTGATCTTTCTTTGTTTTCGGCCCAGGGATGAGGCCTGAATGTTAGGGGGTTCTGCGGTCGGGAAGCCTCTCCTTGGTGAGGTCGTCCACCTTGAGGGGAGGCCTTGACCGACTTTGAAACGATGCCGAGGGGGAAGTGGCTGGTTCAAGGGTAGCTAAGGGAATTGTTGTTGATAATGGTGTTGGGAGAGGTGGTGCAACACCTGGTGTTGTTGGAGTTGGTGCTGCTGAAATTGCTGCATTTGGGCCTGCATTGCCCGCATGCACTGCATCAAATCATCTATCTGGTTTTGGTGGGCTGCCAGTGGGACATCAGTTGGTTCCGCAAAGTTCGTTTCGACGGGGAGTGGGAGAGGGATGTTCAGCGAGGGAGTGTTCAGAGGTGCCACCGCATGTGGCACATTCAAACTTGGGATCCCATCCACTGAAAGGGGGATGGTGAACTGCCCAATGCACACCGCCGGAGCATTAAGTTGCTCTCCGGTAGTGGTTGTTTCGGTTCCACGTCCGACACTGTTGGAGGAGGCCATTTCAGTGTTGAAGTGGGTGTTGGGAGATTTTGGAAGAAGGGTAGGTAAAAGATATTTAGGGGGAGGCTTTTAGAAGCATTCCCACAGACGACGCCAATTGATGAAGCACAATCCGACCGGTCTTATCTGTCAACGAACTCGCCTCTGAGCTGGAGCGTCCGGGGGCCTGAAACGAGGAAGATGAGAGAGCTCCGGGGGGAACCCAGAGTGATAACTCCGAAGCTCAAGTCAGTAATCTCTCAAAGGCAAATTGTAGACCAGATAGCGCAAAGTTCACATACCTTGTTTGTTGGGGGCAAGGGGTTCTTATAATCACTTCGCACACTCGCTCCGAGGCCCTTGTCAGGTCGGGTATGATTACCCTTGCGTCTGTCAATTCGGCCGTCGTCCTTTCTGTTGGGATAGAACCGTCACTGTCTAACCGTCTCTCTAACTAGAGATGGCGGTGTCGAGTGGCGGTGGCAGGTGGCTGTTTAGAGTGCGACCGTCTAGCGTCAGATCCCAAGTCAGTCCGGTGCGGCGCCCTCGGGTACGGACTTCCTTAGTGTCAGGCATGGAATGATTTATTTGGTTTTGGTGCTCGGAAGGTGACACGGAGTGGTGAGCGAGGCGAAGTCTTGAGTTCGGAGGTATGTATAGGGCGGGCCAGTTCGACGAGGTGTACCCCGAACTGTTACAAGGTTGGCCAGTTCGGCGAGGTGTACCTCGAACTGTTACAAGGTTGGCCAGTTCGGCGAGGTGAATCCCGAACTGTTACAAGGTAGGCCAGTTCGGATTGCTTTCTGATTTGGGGCCAAGGGTGAGTTTGGGCCCCTAGTAGGGAGTTTGGTCCACTGGTATCTCCCCTTGGTGTTCGCACCTTAGGCTCGCTTTTGCGCCGAACTGTTGTTTTTGCCACGTATCGTATAACTGTGAGGTCGGGCCAAATCTTCCTTCATCAATCATTTTATCAGGATAGTTTTGACCTTCGAATCTCTTTATTGGGTTATCTCATCACAAGGCAGATCACCATTCTCCGCATATTCTGCCCTACATGGTATATTCCATTGTTGTGTCCAACATGAAATTTCCTAGTAGGGTGAGTTTAAGCCCTTAGTAAGTAATGGGCCCCATGTTTCCCTCTTTTCTTAAATGAGAGTCGTGAGAAGCGTATGTGCAAGAATGTAACTACGTCACCAGAAGATCAGGACTCAAATGGGTTGGGACAGCTTTGATTTGTGGATTTTGGGTCGTATTGGGTTGAGAATTTGTTAAACTTTTAATAGTCCCAAACCCTAATCTGACCACAACATGGTGGAGAATTTCATACAATAGTTGTTATGTATGGTATTTGATACTGTGGCTCCAAAAATCATGGTATATGTTCTGGGCCAGTGAGCCCCACTGTGGTTAGTTTTAAAAGGTAGGTTTTGAAACGCACCACACAACACCACATATTCTATATTGTGATTGTGTGGTGTGTTTCGAAGATTTAAGACTTGAAATACATATATTTTTATTAAAAATATTTTATTAAGCCTTATATTTTCCTTCTTGGGTTCAATTTAGGAGGAGTATAAATGCAAATTCCTAGAGTGCAAAACTTATGTTTTGTATATTCTGCATGTATTTATATTTGTACTCTTTCCAAACTAAGCCTTAATTAAAACATTTTTAGTGTGATTTAACTTGATTATTGTGCAAAAGCTCAAACTAACCAAACTGGCTTGATCGGGTTCATTTATCAGATAAAGGGTTGTAGGGATGAAAATCTTGACCCCAACCCCTTTGACCCACCCAACCCACCCATTCTATTGGGGGTCAATATGGGTCGAGTGACCCATTATGGCCAAGGGAAAAGAGTCAATCTACTGGTCAAGGGGAGGTCTTCCGCCATCACACTCTGAAGTTCGATTTTCACCTCTACTGTTCTCATTAGCCAACAAGCAGAACCACCGGGGATTTCTTCTTCTTTTTCTTCTGCCATGGTAGAAAGGTGGAAGGTTTTCCACTATTGGACTGATGAATGGAAGGTTCAACATTAAATTTGCAGTACATCTGGTTTTGAACTAGATCTGTGTTCATCGTCTTCCCATATTGAAGATAGCGCGAAGACAGATTTGGGTTCAAAACTAGATCTGTGTTCATCGATTTCCCCATCGATCAAAAAGGGAGAGAGGGTGGCATTTGTTCGATTTCTTTCTAATACTTTGTTCGAACAAAGTCTTGTTTTCTTTCAAGTTTCTTTCTGGTTTTCTTTAAATTTCTATTTGTTTTATCAAGACTTTCGATTTCTTTCTGTTTTTCTTTAAATTTCTATTTGCTTTATCAAGACTTTTGATTTCTTTCTGGTTTTCTTTAAATTTCTTACATTTTCCTACATTGTTTTTAAATTTCTATCAATTTCAAAAAAAATTGATAAAAATTTCTATCAAAAAAATTTTCCTACATTTCTATTTTTTTTGTTTTCTTATATTAAAAAAAATCAGTTTCTGTAATTTCCTACAAATTTTCTATGTTTAGTTTTCTTGTACTTTTGTTATTTATTTGCAATTTTTTGCTTGAATATAATTTTTGTTGTTTTCCTGCAATTTATACTTTTCCATTTTTTTCATTTCCTGTAATTTTTGTATTTTCTTTGCATTTTAATGTTTTCTATAATTTGCAATGATTCATAAGTTATGTTGTCTTTTTTGTTTTTTTTGCAATTTATACATTCATTGTATTTTTGTTATATATTTGAATTTTTGTTTTTTTCTGTATTTTTTATAGTTTCTTCAATTTTTGTGTAATTTCTATTTTCATTTTTTATATTTTTTCTAAGTTTCTGCATTTTTTTTTTATAAAATTTACATTTTTTCTGCAAGTTTGTATTTTTTTTACAATTTTTTTTTTTGTATTTCTGTGAAATGATAACTTCATTTAATTATTTATTATTTTTTCCTATAAGTTTTGATGTTTTACATAAAATATATTTATCATTTTCAGTGTTTTTGAGCATTTTTATTTTGATTTGAAAAATATTTTTTTTTTTTTATGTTTTCTTTTATATATGGTTATATATAACCTAGGTGAGGGTGGGTCATATAGATGGGTCAGGATGGGTCGTCATATGGGTGGGTCAAATGGGATAGAGGGTCAATGTGGGTGGATTGATACTCAACTCTCACGCAACGCAACCCAATCCACCCATTTGCCACCCCTAAAGAGTTGCCACCCAGCCCACCCCTATGCCCTAGTAACCTCACCTATGGGTTATGGCCCTTCCATGAAAAAAGGATAAAGGATCAACTGAAAAGCATATCCCATATTCTAGATGAAGTAAATGTTACAACGAAGCTAGTTCTTATAAATTAATATTTCTTTTCAATTCTATGCTTCTTTGCACTTTGCATTGATTTGATTTCCACCTCCCTTTCAAACATAGTTGCTACCAATATTTTACAACAATCACAGGGTTTCACTTAGATTCTCAAGAATAATCCCCCGAATCCATTCCACCATGGCAGTAGAGTACTCAGAAAGTCAGATCACTTAGCGCTTGTCCTGCATCTTGGTTTTTGACTTTAATGGGTGCCTCTCTCTCCCTAAAAAAAGAAAAAAATTAAATGCACATGAGAATATGAGATTCTTAGGCTAGGTTTATCAACATTTTTAGCAGAAAACAAAAATCTGTTTATCCCCATTCTCAACATTTGTTTGGCATCAGCACAAATGCACGCAAGAACAAGTTAGAAAGAGTGAATGGGATTTTGCTTTACTTTGCTTTAAGTTATATTTTACTTCATTTAATGTAGACAGATAACATGAAGTAAAGTTTAAAACATAAATAATTAAAAGTAGAATTTGCATTCAACCCATTTACACTACCATACTTTTGCACCGTTAATGCAAATGAAATTGCAATGCAAAACAGTAAAGGAAAAACAACAAGAATATATATATGTATAAATCTAACAACCCCAACTCTCATGGAATGAATGAAATTTGGCTTCTAGACGTGGTAATAGTCACTCTCACTCCCATGGATTAGTTATCTTGCTACACAACTGATCAGATGCCATTGTATCATCAGCTACTTGTATAATTGGCAATTGTAAAAAAATAGAGATATCAAAAAAGCATGAATCATAACGTATATTTGTGGGGTATGGAGTTAGATATCAACGTCTTCTGATGACAAAGTTTTTCTTTGCATTGTTATCAAACATTACCAATCCCACAAAACTTACTAACTAAAGCTGATCAGTTGTTTCTTCTGGCCAAGTGATAATATGAAGAAGTAAATAAATGAAAAGTAGCGGGTCAGGTTGATTTGGGTTAGGTCTGGCAGGTCGGGTCAAAATTCCCCCCGCCCTGCTTAAAATGGATAATTCAGTATGTGCTATTTAAACAGGAGAAAGCTTTGTGGTCTAACCAATATTGATTTGAAGGCAAATGAATTGCTGGACATTCTGGAAAGAGGAAAAAAAAAGCTTAATAAATTTAAGTGTGTGGAAAATGGGCCCGGTACTGGGTCCGCTTCCAAGATAAAGCGCACAACAACTATTGCACACATACACATTCTCCATGGTTTCCTGTTGGTTACGTCATTCATCAAACATGAATTTCTTACTGGAGGAGATTTACGAAACAACCCTCATACGAATAAATAAAGTTGATCATCTTGAATGGTTCAGTTACCAAATTATCCCTTTAAATCAACCCGATAATTCATGTCTATACCCATAAATTTCCTTAAGTTTGAAGAAAAAGATAAGGAAAGACAGGGAAACACAAGATTTGTAAACGTCTCCCTACATTTTTCTTCTTTTCCCTATATTTTCCTTCAAACCAAACATAGCCTTGAAAGTTAAGAGAGTGTGACCCGATCCAGTAGGCGTAAACACGCTTTTATTCTAACAAATATCAAAACTGGGTATTTTAGTAATTTAGCTTTTATAGTAAGCTTGCTTAGATCCTAGGGTCATATTGAAAATTTAGCTTTTATAATTAGAAGGTATTTTAGCGCCTGGTCTCTCCTCTATAAGTATTAGCTACACATCATCAATTTCATTTCGTTGCACTTTGCAAAGCTACGAACAAAGGAGTGGAGAAAAGGAGAGACGGAAAGAGAAAAAAACAAGAAAGAGAGAAGAGAGCGGCAAACAAAGAGCTAAGATGAGGCCTGTGAGTGCAACTACACATGCTCCAGCTACCGTTGCCACCGGTTTCCGGCGATGGAATTCTCCGATGCCCTACCTCTTTGCCGGCATAGCGGCCATGTTGGGCCTCATAGCATTGGCATTGCTTGTCTTGGCTTGCACCCACCGAAAGTCTTCAGACAACTCGTCCCAACAAACTGAGGAAAAACCAGCGAACCCCATCAGCTCACCGCCCGACACTGAGCCGAAGGTTGTTGTCGTCATGCCGGGAGAATACAAGCCGACGTTCATCGCCAAGCCCGTTTGTTCAACAAACGCTAGCGAACAAGTTTAAGTTCCTTCCGCTTACTGGCCTCGAACAAGGGGGCCTTCAGAAGATGATGAGGATTTTGTTTTTTTCAGAGATGCAAAATTTTAGTAGCTCTTCTTCTTCTTCTTCTTCTTCTTCTTTTATCTTTATTTTTTCATTTCTTTTCTTTTCTTTCGTTCCTTCTTTCAAGCTTTTGCAGCTTCTGTTAGAGCTTTCCGGGAATATGTAAATAATGAATATTGTCATGATCTATAATCTTTCTTTATATGAAAATAAGCTCTGGTAACGACTGTTTATGTGTTTTCTTCCCCTGTTTTCTGGGGATCAATCGTCAGTATAATGAAAGCCTCTGATCTATACTTTATCAGCCAGTATAAAGAATGTAACGTATCGGGCTGTCTTACAGTATTTTCTCACTCAACTGTCTCAAGCGGGATGAAGCCATCATGGCCTCATTTTGGCACTTCCTATTCCTTTACTGCAACTCTCTCTCTCTCTCTCTCTAAGTCACAATTAAATGAGTAATTAAATTGAGCTAGCTACTACCAAAGATGTGGTCGTGAGAGCGCAACACGTGATTTGTTGCAGTTAAGGGCAATCCAGACCGTCAAATTGATTATTAGGAAAAGGAAAACTCAGAGAAGTTAATTAAAGCAAGGTAATATGAGATCCACGAGGATACTAAACTGAGGACATGATGACATAAACAAAAGAAATTAAACAAACCTTGTAGAACACTTGCAACCAGACATTTGGGCCCATAACCCATTATGGATGTTTGATATTTATTTCCCTTGAAACATCCTCCAAAGGTAAGAAGAAGCTCATACTTATTCACAATTTTGCATTGGGAAAACCCAGAACTCAGAAGTTTGGTTGGTTTAATAGTAGCCTCCCTTAAACCGCATTTTGCCCATGGATTTGGTATCAATCTACAGTCAGGATTCGTCCCACCTGTATGGTGAGACTAAGAATTTTGAGGTGAGCTGAACAGACATTCTCCCAATTTTTTTTGATGGAGTCAATCTTAGGATTTCCAAAAAAATATAAAATATGAAACCCAATACACCATAAGGAAAAATTGGATTGCCCTTTAATGGGTGGATCCACCATCTGTAGGTAGGGCTGTAAACGGCAGGGTTGGATTCGGATGAATCCGATCCAAAATATTACCAGATTTCGAGATATCAGATTGGATTTTAATTTAATCTGATTTTGCTTCAGTTTTTTTAATAAAGAAAGAAATTTAAGAAAAAATAAAATATTAAGAATTTTTAATTTGTATATAATAAATTAATATAAATATGAAATATTGAATTTATTATATATAAATTATATATTTTTGGGTTTGACTATGATAAGGGAAAAACATAATATGTGAAAAACTTACAATCAATCAACTGGTATCATAAAAGAGATGAACAATCACATGATATTCATCAAAATTCATGGAAGGTCAAAACTCTTCGAATACCTTATATATATATAAGAAATAAAATAAAAAAAAAAAAGTAAAAAAACACACTCGAATTTGAATCGGATCCTATGGGATGAAATCCACATCGAATGCAAGTGCACTAAAAAACTTGTTTCAATTCTCATAAGTTCCATGTGCACCCAAGTCTAATTTCAGCCCAAACCATGGATATCTATCAAAATTGATTGTAAAACTAAAAGAAAAGTTTAGATCCTAGTTCCATGTACGTAACCTTTGCACTGTTAATGCTGCCCCGGGCACACCACAAAGGCAAACAATACACAGAAAAGTGAAATGTGATGTATTAGTTGATACATTTTATACATAGCATTAATTATGGAGTAGCTCCCCATGTTTGACAAATTAAAGAAGGAATGGGAACAGTGTTCCAATGTGGATTAGGTAAGTGGGCGCGGCGGCTTGGGGACGCGGAAGAGGTGTTTGATGAATTTACCCTGATCCAAAAGCTGAAATGTGGAAAAGCAAGAGTGTTTCATAATTCATATGCTGGAAAGTAAAAAGAAAGGTGTGGTTTCTATTAGGAACTTGGTCACTAGGAAGTGGAACTCCACATCATCTTCTTCAGTGGAAGACCCATATAGTTATCATTCCACTGACTGTTTCTCTACAAAATATCCACATTTTTCTTGTTCATCTTCTTAGTGGAGTTTGATGGAATTTGACCCCAAATACCTCTCTCTCTCTCTCCCCTCTTAATGTGTCAAAAGAAGTAGATTACTTTCATAATCATAATTTATAAAAGGGGGGGGGGGGGGTGTTACAGT
Organism: Nelumbo lutea; assembly: GCF_056320005.1. Classification (NCBI taxonomy): domain Eukaryota; kingdom Viridiplantae; phylum Streptophyta; class Magnoliopsida; order Proteales; family Nelumbonaceae; genus Nelumbo; species Nelumbo lutea. The sequence continues at coordinate 20,291,303 of NC_142686.1, read as the reverse complement.
CAAAACAGCCTACTTTCTTCAAACAAAACTTTTTACCCATGAAAATGCTTTCAATACAAATCGACTCTGGAATTGTGGTTTCTGCCCGGCCACTTCTTAAATGCCTTTTAAGACATCCAGTGACCTTTTTTTCTGAAGATTGTTATTTTATTGAGGAGGGTTCCATTAAACATCAAGTGTTTTTCCATCAATTTCTGAATGTCTTTTATCCTTATTTTAACTTCATACACCATTATCCATTCAAATTTCGAACAACATGATTCTAGGAGGTTAAATTTGAATCAAAGTGATAAAACAGTAGAGTAAAAAAATAGAATCGTTGTTCTTATATTATAAATTGGTAAGAAGGTACCTACTTGCTCAATTGACAAAGTCTCTAGCTGCTTGTGGCTGTGGAGACCTAGGATCAAATCCTAGGGCTGCAACTTGGGTTGAGCATTTCTTAAAATTTCAATGGGCCTTGGCCCTGAGGACTGGGCCTGATGCTTCTGTAAATTCTTCAAGTCAGGTACACTCCAAAGTCCAACTTTTACCTCTACCAAATTATGCCCTCACCAGGTTAGGGTGGGGATTGTGGGAATTAAGGACTAGCCCATGAAAAAACAAAAGAAAAAAAAAGTGCAAAATTTCAAATGGAATCCATTTAGGTCTAGACCCTTTGAAAGAGATTCCATCTTCTTCTTCTTTTCCGTTATTTCTTTGGGTCCTCCTTCTGAAACCTGGCAAAGGCACCCAGAACATTCAGTTAAGCTGGTTCAGTTCCTTTTGAGGCACTCCAGATAAGCTATTTAAAGAGGCTAACATGGACAGCCCAATAAATAATTGATTGATAGCCGAATAGCCGGTTTGGGCTCTCTTGACTATAGGTCATCCACCTCGAAAAGCAAGAACCAGAAGCTGCTGTGCTTGAGCCCTCCCAAACGGGCAGAGTTTAATCTCACATGCAAAATTCTGTGGTGCCGAACCAGAGTTGGGTGGAGGCTCTGAAGGTTCAATTCCAATGGGTGATCAACCTGATAGACCATTCAAACCCGTTAAAAGGCTATGATTTATTCCCCAATGTGACTTCACGGTTGAGGCCTGAAGCAGCCCAACCAAGGTGGGCATCGTGCTTTCATGTTCCCCTTTTCTCATGCGTAGGGGTGTTGATGGATCGGTTTTAGATTATACCCCATCTACATCAAAATCAATTTGAATGAATTGGATGGACCAACAAAACATATTGATTTGGATCAGTCCAATTTAATGATTCAAAGTATTTATTGGATTGGATTGGACTTGGTTTATGTGTAATTGACACCCTTACTCATGCGTGAGATTCCGCCTGAAAATCTCCTCATTCTTGAAGTTTCAAACTTTTGAAAAAGCCCCAAACAGAACAACAATTAGGTGCGTTTGGGTTGCAATGGACTGGATATTGGTCCAATCCAATCCAGTCTATTATGAATTCATTACAGATGGATCAGGTTCAATTCAACCTGATGAATACTTTGAACCATTCTTGCTGGTCTAATTTCATGTCTGGACCGTCCAATCTGTTCAATTAGCTTTAATTTAGATTGGGCCAAACCCAAAGCTGGTCTACTGACACCCATACTCTTTTCTTCTGTCTATGGACCCGGTATTGGATTCAATGCAATACAATAAATGCTTTAGACCATTAAGTCTGGACTGATCCAATTTAATATGTCTTATTGGTCTGTCCAATCCGTTTAAATTGATTGTACTTCGAAGGGTCCAACCCAAACCCGGTTCATTGACACCCCTACATCCATGCTGGTTTTGGGAAGTTATTAATCAGCATAATTATTGGTAAAAATAAATAAAGAAATGAGGTGCATAACAAAGTATACAAGGTGTTAATGATCGTGTTGTGCTTTGTAGAGAAAGGTTAGCACCAAGATGACAAGGTCTGGAGTGACCATGTAGTCCCTGTAAAGAAGGCTTAATAACCGTATTCTCAAAAAACTGTCCAACCTAAAAACTTAAGCAGTTAGATGAGATCCCTGATTAGGTTTTTATTCTTTAATATGCCCCCTTACCCAAAAAAACCCATCAGGCTTGAAGCATGGATAAGGACAGGTCCACCCATACCTTGTGCTAAATTTAATTACTTTTAATGGGACGACAACAATCAAACACCAGACCACTTGGTCAAACAAGCACTTAAACCTTTTCAAAAAACTGTTTAATATAAAAGCTTAAATTATTAAGTGAGATTCCTGAATGGTTTTTTATTCTCTAACACTTACTTATCTGTCCTCTTAAATATATTTTTTTGCACTACAAATCTCTGCTACATACAAATTCTGCACCCAACTCAAATTCATATACCTTTGATTGTAACTATATGATTTACACTCCTAACTGATACAAACACCACCTTCCTAAATTCTATTTTGATATAAACTGGAAACCGTATCATTTTACTTCATCTTTTACTCCTAAGACTGTGTTTGGTTGCAATGCACATAAATTTGCATTAAGACATGAAGCAAAATAAAATAAAGTCCAAAACCAAATTAAATGAGAGTTTGTATTTTTTTTCATTTGCGCTCCCATGCATTTATACTAGTGCAAATAAAATTACAATGCAACTAAATACAGCCTAAGGCTTAGTTTAAAAGGAATACGAATATAAATATTGTAGATATATTCCACTCACTCAGACCCTTAAAGAACACTTAGACATCAAGATTAACACCATAGAAGCATATGTGAGCATCTTGCAATTGACCCCCATGTCGCGATGAACTTACGACACACTATCACCTTTGCGATAAACTTGCAATACACGAAGCAAAACCGCGATAAATCCACGGTCCACCAAGCTCAGTCAACACCCGAACCTAAAGAAACTCCATAGGGACCAGTCCAAAGGACCCAAGCCCACCTGAGCGTGCGATGAAGCTACACCTGCTACAACGTGTGGTGAAACTACGCCTGCTATAATGTGCGATGAACTCACAGCCCGCAAATCCACCCTTGACGATGGGTTAGAAGGGACATTAGGTCGAAACCATGGTGAGGCCCGCGTGTGCCTAGACGCACACAGACCCACAACAGCAAATAACCCTGCGAACCACCATGTGGAATCGATGAAGCACCAACCGCTGAATGTTGACGTCACTATTGCTATATAGGATTAGTTATAATGCACAAAAAGGGTAGTAGCACACGTGCATAATGAAGGATTTCAAGGATAAGAAAAGTCAATCCCTGAGAAAATCCTCATGAGACATGTGGCGATACCTCAGTAGCGCATCCAATAATTGATAGCGAATCAAATATTCCCTTTCCCAATGCGGAGCAAATATCCTCATCTCCTACCTTTTAGGATCTCGGGATCCTCTCTATAAATAGGAATCATCCTTGTATCATAAATCATTCGATCCCAAGCAATCTATTACCTAGTACTTACAAGTTACACCCATTTCCAGCATCTTCAACTCAAAGATCTTCACTTCCCTGTTCATACGACCATTTTTTATCTTTCAAAGAGACCATTCCTCACCCCAGCTTTACCTTGCCAACAAATGTATAAATTGCAAAACCTTGTAATTTGAGACGTTACCCATCTCAATTATCTAGGGTCTTGATAGGGGTAGACTGAATGCGATTCTAACTTCTGACTTTTTTTTTTTTTTTTGCACAAAGTGATCGGTCTCAGAGACTATGCATATATTGATTAACTAAACATCCATATCCATATATGAGTAGAAGAAAAAACAACAATACGGATCCCTCTCAAGCAAAATTTGATAACAACATTCCACCGGCTGGCCGGCACATTTCTATGAAGATGGTCTATTCTTAAGATGATAGATCAACAACAGTGATCAATGGGTAGTCCGGACAAGGCAACAGCAGTGATCAATGGGTCCAAAAGCTCGACCACATAACCACAGTCCATCGAAGGCATCTCCATGAAATTAAAAGATTCCAATATGGACCAAGATTAGAGTAGATAACATCATCAATAGATGGTTTTCCCCCTTAAAGTTGATCTAAAATCTCATTATCAATCATTATCAATATTACTATTACCAACACTGGATCATCATGGGATCTTATGGAATAATTGCTGGAATTATAGGTAAACCATACCTATCTATCAGCTAGCGGTCTTTGTTGCTTGGCCATGGAATAGACACGATACCCATTCTCTGAATCCATGCATGTACAAAAGATGCTTTAACATTTCTCCATTTTTGCAGCTCAACTTAACCAAGATGCTCAATGTCTTCTTCCATCTCCCGAGTATTAGTTTCTTGGGTTCAGAGTTCAAGTTGAAACCCAGAAAAAAAAAAAAAAACAAAAAACAAAAAAACAAAACTGAAAATTTTGCACTTCCGATCTCCATGCAATATGGCAATATGGATCAAAGTTATCTAACAGATTTGAGACGTATGCAAAGAATGCACCTTGCAAGAATCTGGCTGTGTTTGGTTGCAGTGCAATTTTAATATTTGCACTAGTATATATGCATGGGAATGCAAATTTTGATTTAACTTCGGTTTAGGTTTTACTTTACTCTCCTTCAGGTATTATTTTGCTTCATTTGTATTGCAATCAAATACAACAAGATAAAATATGAAACAAAAATAAATCAGATTTGTGCCCAAATCAATTGCACTACCATATATCCTTTTATTGTATTTTAAAATACTGATTATCTAAAGATTGAAAACATTTATACATGCAAATCCAGGTTAGATGGATTAATCATGGTGTAGATTTAACACTAAAAGTTGACTGCAAGCATTCCCCAAATTTAAAATAAGGCTGTGTTTGGTTGCAGTGCAATTTTATTTGCATTACTACAAATGTATGGGAATGCAAATTCTCGTTTAATTTTATTTTGGGTTTTATTTTATTCTGCTTTGGATCTTGATTTACTTCATTTGTACTGCAATCAAATAAATTAAAATAAGCTAAAAATTAAAATAAAAATAGATAAAAAAAATTACATTCAAATCATTTGCACTATTATAGTTTTGCATCAGCGCACATTTATTTGCATTACAACCAAACACGACCTAAAGAACAAATTTTGATGTACTCATTTAATTATGGGGGTGTTCACCAAGGTTTCTGTTTTTCTTTTTAGGTGTTTTTTCAAGAAAGAAATCATTTTGTTGAACAGTTTCTCATGAAGATGGAAATATCATATATAAAACATTATTTTTGGTTGCTGCCTATTTCTATTTTTTCTTCCCAGGCATTCAGAAATATAAGTGAAATGGATCCCCGTGAAATTCATTCTAATGATTTCCTCCTCACACCCACCTCACAGTATATGCAGTCATGCATTGTAAACATTTCTCCAAGAATAAAAGCATATATATACAATAAGTACAAGAGATATTCGTAATGTGCGACTATAACGAGAGGATTTGGTGAAGTGGAAATCTGAACCCTTTCATGGGGCATTCTTTTTTTGGATTTTGAGAGGGTGGAAAGTTAGTTAATAGGATTTTGGTTCCCATTAGACCTGTTCATGGACCGGATTTGGGCTGGGATTTTCCTTTACATTTATACTGGTAAGTGACTTACCAAGAACAAGTTTGTGGTGTTTTTGAGTGATTCCAACTTTCGGAATCAATGAAAGTGAGACAAGACTAGTTTTTGAGTGATTCCAACTTTTGGAATCAATAAAATCAGAATCACTGACGTTGGCAAAAACCCTCTTAATTATGTAACCTAGATACTATGACCACCCAAGTAAAGCTGTCAATTGGACTGGATTTGATCCAATCTGGTCCAGTCCAACATTGGTCCATTTACAAATGGACTGGACCAAATCCCATACAAACCGGATCCAGTCCAGTCCAATTGAAATGCAAATAGACTGGATTGACCCAATCCAATCCAAATTAAATGTTTTCCTCAAAAACTGCTTTCCATACTTAAAAATCAACATAAAAGGATATGATTTCATTTCACACAAGCAGTTTACTGCGTCATCTGGTCTGATTTGAAAGCCATTAACGTCATCTGAAAGCCATTAAAAGTCAACATAAAAGGATATGATTTCATTTCACACAAGCAGTTTACTGCATCATCTAGCGGTTTAGTTGTGGGTCACTACCATTAACGTCTCAATAAACCTTCTCATCTCTATGGCTCTATAGTAATCAATTATCAGGGATGATACCAGAATCTATTGGGAATTGTACTAAATTGGAAGAACTCTATCGTACTGAGAACCAGTTAGTTGGAGTTTTGCCTAAGAACCTAAACAATCTTCAGTTCCTTGCTTACTTGGATGTCAGTTCGAACAGACTTGAGGGCAAGATAAAGTTGGGGGGTTCAGGTAGTTGCAGGAATTTGCAAGAGTTGGTCTTGACTTACAATCAATTTGATGGAGAAATACCATCAGGCTTGGGCTATTGCAGTGGCTAAAGATAATTGCAACTCTGGGTAATAAATTAACAGGTCAGATCCCCTCTTCCTTTGGATTACTAACTAAATTGGAGCTACTTTACCTCAATGAGAACTTTGTCAGGGGTAATTCCACCAGAGATTGGGACTTGTAGTTCCTTGAAGGAATTACTCTTGTAGAAAAACCAACTCGAAGGCAAAGTTCCAAGTGAGTTGGGATCTTTGAGTAAACTAGAGGAACTTGCATTGTCTACAAACAGACTGACTGGAGAGATTCCATAAGCATTTGGAAGATTCCAACCCTCAGATATCTCTATGTCTATCAGAACAATTTGTTTGGGAAATTACCTTTAGAGATTCCAATCCTCAATGTCAGTGATGATGAGGCAGAAAAGGGCCCTAATGCCGTAGAGGCCTTGAGGGCTCAGGTGAATGGTGAAGAAAAAGATGAGCAGATTTCAAGTTCAACTGGGAGCAATGAGAACAACAGTGAGAGTGGGAGCAGTAGCAGTGACAATGAAGCAGGTGATGAAGATTCAGTCAATTCAATCTGAAATATCAAAGTAAGGTGGGGTTAACTTTTATTTAAACACCCCAAATAACAGGTCTTAAGATACAACAAAAACAAAAATATGCTCTGCAATCGGTCAAAGAGAAACATAAAAAACAAGTAAAATGTTCCTCCATGTTAGGGAGCATATTTGGATCATGCAGGAATATTTGTGCAAGGTGCTTTAGTGATTTTTACCGGCGTTTGTACGGTCTTCAAACTCCTATTAATATCTTTTCATATCTTTTATAGCTCTGGCATGTAGAATTTGACATAGAGCAGTAGTCCACTGCAGCCAATTCCTCATATACCATCACATGGCTGATATCTACTTCCACAGGCTCTCTAATGAGAGCAACCCTTTAGAGCTTTTTTCTATTCTATGTACTTGTCAACACATGAACTTACCTTAGAGATCAAGTTTAGGACATCATATGCATAGACTTCACTTAAAATGAAAGAGTAAAATGCCCAAATTGAAAAAACAAATTTAACATCTGAAAGTAAAGGCATCAAAGGCCAAAATATAAACAAGAAAATCAATTATTTTAGGCAAAAAAAACTTAAAATCTAATCAGTGATGATATTTTTTTTATTAGGTATGTTAAAAAACAAATTTATTGTTCATGGTCCAATAAGTGAAGTGGGTTTTTCAATTACATATCCAACCTAATTTCTTGTCCTAAAAGAAATAGAAAGCCTAACCCAAATGATCAAGGCCTGGTAACCCAAATAATAGTTAAATATATGTACAGGGTAAGATAACTATGAATATAGTTGGGCAAATGACAATGGCTCAAATGTAGGGGAGAGAGAGAACATGGCATCAGGCATTGTGAAATAACAAAATCAGGTGATCAAACGAAATATCGCTGTCAGCCAACAAGACTGAGGATGGAGCTATGGAGGCGCAGAGGCGCTGAACCCTAGCCTTTGAAAGCTTCCACATTTGATGCTTCAAAGTTCAAGCGAAAATGAACATTGAACAGACCATTCGAACTAATGGCTTTGTCCACTTTCGATCCATTCCATGAATAGAATATTCATGTTTAGACCGGTCCACGTCCATATTATTTTTAGGACCATCTAGTCCATCCATATTACTTCCGATTCAGACGGTGTCCAACCCGAAACCGGTCCATTGACAACCCTACACCCAAGAAAGAGCCTTCTTTGCCCGATTGTAAGGTTGTGGTATTGACTGGTTGGATGCACCAAGTTAAAGTCAAAATAAGAACTCTTTACTGACTCTCTTCGAAGAAGAAATGCATCAAAATTTATCATAATAAAGCCGATTGTATTCTAGCTAAGATGGTTCATTATTTAAGTTTGTTCTCGTGCTTCTGGAGAATTTCTGAGGTCCAAGCGTAGCCTTCTAATCCCCAATTAATTATTTCCAACCCCCAACATCCAGTCTTCTAACCAAAATAATAGGTCTATATATTTGTGATTTAAATGTACGCAGGGGGCTATGGTGCATATGAGTACTGCACCATGAAGAAAAAAAATTGAAGCAATAATAAAGCAACTGCAATATTGTTAAGGTCTTTAATAGTAAATATATTTTATGATAGTTAAAAAATAAATAGATAATGTGATATCTTTAACCTGATTGATTGAAAATTTTATTTAACGATTCATTAAATATTCAAAATATATCGTAGTTGAATTCTTAAATACAATATCTTATAGATCAGTGTTAGGCATAGGGGCGGAGCCAGGGGGTGGCGGGGGGGAGCCATGGCCCCCTATGCCTTTAAAGTTCCTTTTAAATTTATTTAAGTTTCATTTGTATTTTACCCCCTTTATTCATTTTTTCTAACTTTTGGCCCCCCTATCCATGTTTTCTAGGTTTTGGCTCCCCTCAATAAAAAATCCTATCTCCACCCCTGGTTAGGCAATCAAGAAATAATATATCCAAAAAAAGAGGGTTTGGTAAAGATGCATTGGCCATGTTTAGAAGTCATTAAAAATAAGTGCTTATTTGGACGAGGACCATACCATTAAGCACTTATTAGTGTTTGGGAAATAAGCCTAAAATAAGTGCTTATCTTAAAAATAAGGGCTTATTTTTTAAGCCCGAAATTTCAGCATTTTTTAAGTGCTCATACAATAAGCATTTATTCATTTTTTTCTCCCATAATTGTCCCCAGTGAATTTTTAGAATACCAATTATAACCCTTTTACAAAAACAATTTTACAAAGGCACTTTTATAAAAAATTACTTTTACGAAAGTAAAGTATTTTTACGAAAGCATTTTTGTGAAAGTACTTTTATGAAAGCACTCTTATAAAAGTACTTTTATGGAAGTACTTTTACGAAAGCACCTTTGTGAAAGTACTTTTACAAAAGCACTTTTACAAGAGTACTTTTATAAAAGTACTTTTACGGAAGTACTTTTATAAAAGCACTTTTATAAATGTATTTTAAAGAAGTGTTTTTATCAAAGTACTTTTATGAAAGCACTTTTGTACAAGTACTTTTATAAAAGCACTTTTATCAAAGTACTTTTATTCATTCACTTTGGATTGGATGTTTTGAAAGTGTGAAAGAAAATGAAGGACAAAAGAGCCACAATTTCTTATTTAAGTGCTTATTTTTTAAAATAAGCATTTAAAAAAGTTGGGTGCCAAATGCAAAATAGTGTTTATTCGAATAAACACCTATTTTTAAGCAGTTATTTTTAGCATTAGCACTCCCAAACATGACCTTAAGCTGAAATGGATGAGTAGAAAAAAATAGAAAGGATAAATTCAGAAATGAAGTCATTTAAAGAACTAAGGAATAGCTCTAATAGATAATAAAACAAGAGAAAATACATTTAAATAGCTTAGTCATATCCATAGAATACCACCTACAACACCTCTAAGAAAAAATGATTGGATACAAGTTGAAGGGGCTAAAATGGCCAAATGGGCAGACCAAAAGAGATATGAATAAGTGAGCATGATTTAACAATAGATGTGACATCAAACACAATACAATGACATCGAAAAGATGATTCATGTAGCGGGATCCATATAATTAAGACAAGGCTTAGATGATGGTAGTAGATACTTTAGCGGATTAAGTAACATTTTTTTAAATACTGTGGTCCAACTTAGGCCCACTAATAGTCAGTGGGTTGTGGGGCATGAGAAGTATAGGCTATTTTGGGGGGGTGTGTGTGTGGTGTGTGGGTGGGGGTGTGGGGGGGAAGGTGACAAATTGACCGACTCTATTAGTTATTGGTCCAGGGTTAAGATGGTGACAATGAAGCTGAAACATTGGTTAGCTCCAACCCAACCATAGAAGGCCCCAATTACTGGGATCCAATCCCCCATTAGAGGGTGCTCAACAAATAGTTTAGATCAGTTAGGTATAAGGTTGTAAGCACGTTAAATGAGTATTTAGAAATTTTTTTTATACCTATCTGTCCCTTAAAATATTCCCAACCCATCCTTTAAAAAAAATTAACATCCACTTATAACAGTTATCAAAATATTTATCAAGTATTCATTTAACGCATTTTTTATTCTGCTTACTAGATCCCGTCCCTTCAACAAAATGGTTGATTTTATTTTTGAGAACCACCCGAAAATTTTAGTGCATTTGTTTTCCTCTCTCCCCTCAGCTCATTCTACCAATCTCTCTTCTTCTCGGCACTCAACTAGCATTTATAATTCAATTAAATTAATCATTCTGGACCAGACTTTGTCCATGTCTTCTATTCACCAATCCACATCAACTATCAACCTATATAGCCTGCTTTCCACTGGAGGATAGCTCAAATATAGTAGTTGGGCTCTCTCTCTCTCTCACTCTCATACACAAACATGCATTCTCATCCACGATAACATGCAAATACAGTGCCCGAGGTTCTTACTAGATGAAGACGAATCTCCATGCATAGAAGGTCAGTTCAGTTGATATGGATGGAAGCAAGTGGGCCTCGTAACTAAGGAGGCCAGCAAACCAAGTGATGACCAAATAATGCAAATTCTAGGGTGGATTTGGAGAAAGACAGACGACAGAGATGGAAGCTTAAAAACAAACAAACACGTCAGAAAGAATAACCAGAATGCTGACAAAGAAGACTCTTTGCACCATGTGGGTAGTCTCAACTCTCAACTCTCAAGTGATTGAGGATTTTGTTCTTCCTCTTTTATCTTTTGTTTCTTTAGACACAAGAATTGCTTCCTCCATGTTGAGGATATGACAATTCAGTGCCATATTTGCTTTGTCCATACTTGTATATTATTTCAAGTTACTGTTTTCTGACCTGCCTAGGAGGACATTTCTCAACTTGTATTCTGTCCTTCTTAGGAGGACATTTGTCAACCTCATGGCTATCTTCTCTTTAATTTGTGTAAGAGGGGTAGAGTGAAAAATACATATTTTTCTTCTGATACTGCTTAATTAATTAAAGCATGAGCCACATATACAAAACGGGGGAGAGTGAAAATATTTTCTTGCCCTGAAATTAGGGGTGCAACTTGAGTCGAGTTGGGCTGGGAATTTGTTTAAGTTTTTAACGAGTCCAAACCCTTATTCAAGCCTGATATTTAAAATCTTTAAATTGGGTAAACCCTAACTGAAATATAAAATTTATGATATTGAAAGATATGATATTGAAAGAGTTTTGATCAATCAAAATCTACCCATGAATTTTAATCAATTCCATCTGATTGGTTAACATGTTTATGATATACTAGCTGATTGGTCACAAAATTTTCGGATATCATGTTTTTCCACAATCGAAATTGGACCTTTAACAAAAAATACCTAAAATTTCTCAGGCCATTACCCAATGTTGATCATGGCTATATAGGGTGTTGTGATGGGTGACCTAGGTGCAGAGTTACAGACCTAATCCTTTGCACAATGCAAACTTTATAGGACATGTTAATTCTGAATCAGGTTATGAAAAAGCCAGTGAACTCATGCAAGTTCTTGTAGAGTCGAGTGCGAATCCAAAACTAGTTGTATCCCCAGGATATATAATGCTATCAGCTTTCTTATATTGTGGGCTTCTCTGCAAATCCTAAGCCTATTATGTAGGAGATTGCCATCTGGCGGTGTCTATATGTTGGAAACCACCTATATATATATACCTATAGCTCTCTTGTAGATGGTAAATAAAGATTATCATAAACTTTCTAAAACCTCCCTCAGAGCAGTATTTAGTATATCCGTAAATTTTGTTAAAAACTCTCTCAACTTTCCATCTCTCTTTCTGTATAAACATAGCCTTATAGAAAGTCAATTAATTGACAACATAAGAAATGAAATAACTGGTATACCCATCTTCATAGTATATTATGCATAGACAAATTTCAGGAAAATTATCTAAAATCTCCCTGGTTTTACTGACAATGTGGGTCAGCTTGGGAGGGTTGGCTGAATTGCTTTGTAAAATTAACTTGTTGGCTGTTTAGGAGGGCTTTAATGCAGTAGCTTCTCGTGTTACATGAGCTGAGAAACTCGGAAATCTGTGAAGCCATGTTTGATAAAAAATCAAAATGTTCAAAATTTGACTTTTCAGTGAAGCTATCTTAGGTGGTTTTTCCACAATGATACAGTCAATGTAGCTCAATCAATATAGAAGCCCTCCCAAATGGGCCCTAATTAAAGAAGTTTCACAAAAAAAAATTAAACTTTTTCTTTCTTTTTTTTTTTTCTGTAAAAAAACACAGCTGTTTTGGACCTTAGGTATTTTTCACCAAACATTATTTATAGGCTGTTCAGGTGAGGCCTACCTTACATAGCCAAAAGCAGCCACATGAAAGCTTCCTCAGGCGAGCAAAAGTTTACCCAACTTTTAGATAATTCCAAGTAGGGGTGGACATGAATCGGGTTTTTCACAAGTTATTGAAGCTTGACTTGTGAAAAGTTAGATTTGGCTCAATCTAAACTGGATTTCAAGTTGAGCTCAAACCCAATAAAGCTCGATTCATGAGATTCACAAGCTTAACCAAGCTTTTATTTTTTATAAATATTTTTTATATGTATAATAATAACTAGTTTTTATAATTCTTAATTTTTATGTGTAAAATAAAAAATGTTTTTATATGTATAGTTTTTATTTTTATAAAAAATTTGACTCACAGTTGAGCTTGAGCCAAGTTGAACTCAAACTTACAAACTTTTGAGTCTAGCCGAATTCCAGTTTGAGCTCAAGTCTCATAGTTTTTTGATGAACTGAGCTCAAATAATCAGATATTCGGCTCAGCTCAAATCTACCCCTAACTCTAAGAACTTTCTATCAGAAGTTTTGTGAAAGAAGTATCTCTTGAATAAAAGTTGCCATCTGGTCTCATGATAAAGTAGTGCATCTGATCTGACTGCAAATAATATTTTTCTAAATGACAAAAATTATCTCGACCCATCACTTGAATCATTTCATCTAAATTTAATATGACAAAAATACCCATAAAATATGCTAATAAATCTCTTTCTTTCCAATAAAGGGTATAATCACAATCGATCGAAGACAATATATGTACAATTTAGGGGAACTAGAATTTCTGCAAATATCAACACTGATCGAAAGATGTTAGTTGAAAGTGCCTAAGTTCAATTCTTTTCTCTCTTTATTTCTTCTTTCTGCAAATATCAACACTGATCTATGCTGCTTCTGTTCCTGCCATGACTGAGCCCGGATCTCCTGCCCACAAGAATTCTGCCCATGTTTATTGGAATCATACATGGAGAACATTTTATCCTTTGCATAGTATTATGCAGGGGGAGATGTTCTCAATTTATGGGGGGATAGTGTATTGTGGGTAGGCGTGGGCAGAATTCTCATGGGCAGGTGATCCTGACTCACTAAAAACATCCATAATCAAAATGGGAGACAACTTTGGCTGTCCAATTTTGACAGTCTCTGCTGTCCTGTGTCTATAGAGCTCTCTTCATGTAACACGTGATACCAGGGGTGGAGCCAGGAAATTTTTGTAATGGGGTCAAAACCTAAATGAAATATAAATGAACCCATTAGGGGGGGCCAACCATTGAGGTGGACAGTGAGGAAAAGGGAAATTTTACATAAAAAAACTGTATTATTATGAAGATTTTCTGAACCATAATTTTACTCGAAATTAAATGGTGCATATGATCAAATATTTGTTTGAAATTTTATCAAAGTAGCTAGTGACAATATTTGACAGCAGAAAGAAAGAAAAATGATAAGAAAATGTGCCAATGTCAAAATTAGATGTCAATTTCAGGAGCTAAGCAGTGGTCTAGAAATGTGCCAATGTCAAAATTAGATGTCAATTTCAGGAGCTAAGCAGTGGTCTAGACCTAGGAATGGCAATTTTTTCTAGTCCTATCAGGTATTCAGTTTCCCATATCCCATGGGATTCGGATTGGGGATGAAGATTATCTTGGCGGGAATATGGGTGGGGATTGATAGTGATATCTGATTGGGGATGGAGAGTGAATTTCTCACCCCGCCTCGACTATATATATAACATTTTATAATTTAAAATTTTTCCTTATTTTAAGTAAATTGATTTTTTTTAAATATTTTAATTTAGAAATTTTGGAAATTTGGTTGGGATTGAGAATGAAGGGTCATTTTTATCACTGTGGAGATTGGGATCAAGGATGGGGTGTATGGTCTCTGCCCCAAACCCATCCCGTTGCCATCCTATTTGGACATCCAATAGAGTGCTAAAATGCTTGTATTGTCCCAATATTTGACATTGAAGAACATCAAAACAAGTGTACTAAGACCTAAGTTTCATATGGACATTCCAATGATTATAGGGGCCAAGATTTAAATATTTGGCTATTTGAACTTGATTTTGTAGAGAAATATGAGGTTTGGCCTCAAGTTCAAGCTTGATTCGAACTAGAAAATTGAGTTCAAATTCAGCTTGACACAAAAGTTTATATATTTGAACTCGGTTAAGATTGGCTCGAATTAGACAACGAGTCAAACTTCATATAAAAATAAAAAAAATAATACATGTAAAATATTATATTAAAAACATTATTTATAATACAAATTCCATTAAATTTGCAAGATTCATGAACCGAGTTATAAGGCTCAAACCCGGTTCATATCCCACCCATTATTCGTATTGAAAGAGAAGGTTGATATATTGTGTATTGCAATCATTTCTACATGGTCATGAAATGCGACAAATGGTCTAACCAACATCTAATAGGTGTTTGGCATCAATGTTGAGAACATTGCACCGTTTTCTCATAAAAACAGTGCTTATTTTTTGTTTGGAATCGGTGCTGCCACATAGGTGTTTTCTTAGAAAATAGCACTGGTTTTGTTTGGTACCAGTGCTGGCAGCAACGTTTTCAACATTGATCTATATTATCCAGTGTCCAAGATGATGCCACATTGATGCCATATCATTACATCGTTGGCAACAATGCGCCATTTTTACAGAAAACATTGAATTTGGCATTACTCCAAACCACACTTTCTTGATTTCTAAAGCGTGGTTTGGAGTAACGTTTTTTCTATAAAAACGGTACCAAACAAGAGGGTGTTGTTTGAAGCGCCACTTTCTCTGATGCAGCGCCGTTTTCTTTCAGAAAACGGCATCGATGCCAAACACCCACCTAATCACCATGCGGCAAGTTTCAAAATCAAAACAATTTACAAAATTTTTACACTATCAAAAACTTTCTTAATTCCCTCTCTTGGCTTCATGCATGGTCAAAATAAACTCATTTTGGATAATTGCTTCATCATTTAGGCTGTGTTTGGAAAGGATGCAAATAGAGTGTAAATCCCGGTTCAGGGTTAATTTGCACTCTAATTCACTTTTGCCTGTGTTTGGCAATATTACATTTATGCATTGACAAATGACAGACTACTACATATTTACATTGATAATAAGATGTAAAAGTACATCAATAAAAAATAAATAAATTTGTATTCAAATGGGCTTTCGAATAAAAAAAAAAAAAAAGAAAAACATATGCTTTCTTAGAATTCATGCTTTACAACTAAAAATCTATTTGATAAAAAGATAAATTGTTAGTGCAAAAGTAACCTAAATTTTTTATTTATATAAACCCTTTTCATTCATACTTATTTGCACCGTTTTCAAACACAGGCTTATTGGTATTCCATCATTTTTGGAGCAGTGCATTGACAAATCAGTTTGATGTATTTCCATTATGTTGTCTTTTTTGTTGTTTTAGGGTGCCTAAAGTTTGATGAATAGCCTGGGTGATGTTCAAGGTGTTCTGAAGTGAACATGGATTAAAGAAAACTGATAGAATTAGAAACATCAAATATGTAAGAATTAGGATATAAAAAAATTAAATTAAAAGGGAAAATGATTTCATAAAATAACATAATAGTTTGGGGCTTTAGAAATATCTAATCAAATGTTTTTAACTGATAGAGTGTTGATGCCAGAAGCAAAGTACTGGAATCCAAAAGTTTGGTGGCCAAGTGTCATTATTCTAAACCTCCAGCTGCGTATACTTAAGTTAATAGCAATTAATGATATGGGCGGTTGTGAAAGAGATAGTTGAAACGAAGAACATAGGACATAGCGCCAGTTCTCGTGCTGCATGTGGAAGATACGTGATATGTGAATTAGAGAGCGATTCATGAGTTTGTGGAACTCGTTTTTATCATTATTTATTTAACATTTCATGTATGATTTATAAACAATGGGGATCAAAGTCTAGTGACCACTTTTGTGAAGAAACATGCCAAAGGTTAAGATGCTATACAGTCTGTCCCTCTCATAGAGGTGGCAAATGGGTAGATTGGGTTGAGTGTGGATTGAGTATCAATTCATCCATATTGACCCTCTAATTCATTTGTTATTTATGTTCATGAGTCAAAGTGGGTCACAACCTACTCTGGCCCTGATCTATCCATTTGACCTTATAATTTAAAGTAGGTTTTTTTTTTCTATTTTAATTGTACAAAAAATAGAATAAACGAATATAAAAAGTTTCAATTTTTCAAATAAAAAATAAAAACTTATTAAAACACAGAAAATGGTAAATCATATATATTTCATGTAAACACACCAGAAATTAAAAAAAATACAGAAAAAAAGATAAAATGTTCAAAAATGTTTTCAAATATAAAACACATAAAAACACAGAAAATTGATAAACATCAGAAATTGCAAAAAAAATACAAGTAAACTGGAAAAGACAAAAAACTCAGAAAAACATAAAATTTGGATAAAAACAGAAACTACAAAATACATAAAATGATATAATATTCAAAAATCTATATATTATAGCAAAAAAGTAAAAGAAATGCAGAAAAACAAGAAAATGATGCATTTTTCAAAAAAAAATATTTTGGAAAAAAATTAGAAACTGCAAAAAAATCATATTAGAAAAAATCAAAAGATTTTTCATGGCATTTTGTCATTGGGTAATATTCATATTAGATTGTGCCAATGTAAAAAATCAATTTTTTTCATGTAAAATGAAAATGTTTCCGCTTTGGTAATTGATTTTTTATTATAATACCTTAAATAATGACAATATCAGGCTGAAACACAGGTATTACTCCAAAAGCCGAGCTCCAAGTTTCGAATATTCAATCTGGAGATCTGAGTGAGGAAGAGGAGTAGGGGTGTGTTTGCTAATTCAAATCGGAGATTTGAGTGGTAAAGAGAGAGGGTGGTGGTGTGGTGTTGTAGCAACCAACTTCAACATCTGAGATAGAGAAAGGGGTGGTGTCTAGTGTGGCGTCTACCTTCTATAGATCTGAGGAATCAGTGTAGCAACCATCTTCAAGATCTGAGAGAGAGTGATGGTGCAATGTCCACCTTCCATAGATCTGAGAAATCGGTGTGGCAATCGGCTTTAATCAAAGATCTGGGCGAATAGATTTTAGAAATTGGTGCGACAATTGGCTTTAATTGAAGATTTGGGCGAGAGAAGCAGAGAGGGGTGATCGGCGACATGAGAGAGAGAGAGAGAGAGAGTGGTGGTCGGCTTCCCATAGAGGTCTAGGCGAGAGAGAGAGAGGTAGGGGCCAGGGAGGGGTGACCGATGACATGAGAGAGAGGAAGAGAGGGGTGACCAACAGCGTCGACATGAAAAAGAAAGAGAGGGAGAGGGAGGGTTTCAGGAGAATAAATCCAACCCAAAGAAAAGGTCAATGGGTAACCCTTGACCCCTAACCCCTTTTTCCTAATGCATCTTAACCCACTATTCAAATGGGTGGATTATCATGTGGGTGGGTTGGGTCGGTCAAGTGGGTTGGGGTCAAAATTGCCAGCCCTACTCCCAAGTCTCAAGATGGGAGGGATGTTGGGTAATAGTCTTTTGTGGTATATAAAACTTTAACAAGGGAACCGGGCCTCTACATTATTTAAAAGTTGGGATAAAGTTTGAGATGTTTTCAATAAAGTTGGGACTTAGGGAGGTTTTAAGTAACAATGCGGCAATCAATCTTGGTCATTAAATCAAAGGGTAATGAATTTTCATTAATTAACTTAAACATGTCCTAAGTTTTTCAAACTTAAAACTTACCCTCCAACAATGAAAAGACACAAATGAGTTCATTTAAAATTTTAAAAATCTTATTTTATCCTTTTGACAAGAAGAATGTGAGAGGAGAGGAGAAAAAAAAGATGGCCAATGGACTGGTTTACCTAACAAAAAGAGGAGAGAGAGAGTTTCATGTATGATTCACATAGAGCCTTTTTGTGTTCCACGTGAAATGGAATTATTGCAATTTAGTAATTGGCATAGCATTTGAATCATAAGGTCATTAACTATGATGATGTCATTTATTTGATAAATTGGAATTCAATCATTAAAACTTAATTTAAGTTCTGCAAATTGAATGTGTTTTAAGTTCCAGATTTTTTTGTTGGAAATGCATATTGCAAGTGTGTTATCTTATTTCCCTATTTTGCATTGTTTCTGTCATTGGTTAGATCTAAAACAAAACTTCTATACTGTCAAATCTGACCATATTGTAAGATTTAGAATGATATATAAAAGAGTTTGAAAATTTCAGGGTATATTTTAAAAATGAAAATGAAAATGAAGGATAAAAGAGTCATAAGGTATATTGTCTTTTTTTTTTAACTTAAGGTATGTTTTAGTCTTTTGCCCCAAATCAAAATGACACATTCTTTCTTACATAGTAAGTAGATCTGATCACCTTTTGTTTATTTATTAATTTTCAGTAAAACACGTGTAGGCTTTTGAAATCTCCATTGCCATTAATAAGAATGAAAATCTTGTTTAAAAGAAATTTTTTTTTCGATCCATGTTTTTGTTGTATCAAAAGTTCCCAAGAACTAAATTCCATTAGGCTGACTTTGGAAGGAGTACAAATGCAAATATGTAGAGTGCAAAACCTTATATTTTGTATTATTTTGTATATATTTATACTGTACATTTTTGCATTTGTACTGCTTCCAAACTCAGCCTTAGAATTTATTCTGACTCCTCCAGTTGAGTATGTTTGCATCTTTGTCGCACCCCATAGAAGTACACTTAATTAGGGTTTTGTTTGATAGAATTGTTGTTTCTACCTGAAAACATTTTGGATTGATCAATACAAATTGGTAAAAGGTATGTATTGTCACATCATATATGAATCAATCTCTTTTTGGAACAAAAAATGTAGCATCTCCAGAAACAACCTGTAATACATTCATTTTCATGGTATGCCTGTTTCAATCATAAATGGTTCCAAATAACAACAATGTATATCAATTTATATTGATCAACCCAGAAGATTTCAGTAGAAACAGAAATGGTACCAAATACAACCTAAAAAGAGCAGCCAAGGCACATGGGCAACGCAACAAATTAAAGGTAGCCCTCCCTCAACCCCTCAGGCCCCCAAATCCTTGGGGAAGGTGGGATTGGATCCAAATCTCCTCTGCAACCAGCCAAAAACCTCACCAGCAAGATAGCTGGCATCTTCTGACAAGGTTTGTTCTTAATATGAAATGGACCAACCTTTGATTTAGTCTCATCTCATTGTGCTTTCCTTTGTGATAATTTCGGCAGCTATATATAATAGTGATATGGGTTCACTTTCTGTAGGATATATCTAACATCTGTCCAGGCATTCGGCCGGCCACTAGTTTTACATGCAGAAGGGTCTGCCAATCACTTCTGACCTCCTGCTTAAAATAATGACTCTATGGGAGAGCTATCTACTCCAGTCAGCTGACCTAACATTGCATATATAATAATTCCTTTTGGCTTTCACTTATAAATCCATATATAGACCATGGATGCATAATTGCATACTATACTAACCATGAGATTGAGATGGATTATATATTTAGAACTAACATCTAACATATATATATTATGCATTATACTTAGTAGTACAGTCAGAGTCATCTGACTTACTGACCTAACATGAAACCTAATTGCACTGTTTACAAGTGAAAAAAATAAAATAGTAAAATGCAGACCCACAAGGTGAAAAGTGGTGAATCCAATCTTTAACTTAGGGGATGTTGTCTCATTTATCAAAGAAAACTTCCAAATTAATATCTTCACATGGAGCCCCCAGGACAAGACCAAAGGACGTGCATGCAGCAAAGAATAATGCAAGGATTCTTACTTGTCTAGTCTGAACGGTAAATAAGAGCTAGTCAGGGAAGAATGCAAAATGGGGAACGACCAAGAAAAAGAGGGGCAGGTATGCCCACCCACTTTGAATTTATTCATTAGCAGATATCCTTAGATCTGTTCCTTCCTCTCCCAAATCCCAATTGGAGAGGGCTCTATTGTAAGACCCTACGAAAATTAAATTAAAAGATAGCAAAAGATATTGAACGAACCTTCACGTGAAAAATGAAAGCAACTCAGCCAAAATGTGCACTGTTTATCCAACATATATAAAAGAACGATTATATATAATTGAAACCCAGCAACTATGATTACTTCAACAATCACAAAATACTTCTTCTGTGTAAATAATACCTATACAAAGTATTATAAAAATTAACTTCCATGTTCATCGCCCATGACACAAAAGACACTAGCCTTCTTAATTTGTGGAGTGACTGGAACAATATCAGACTGATGATATTGAACCTCTTGACAACCTCATGATCTCACCCAGCCTCATCTGAAAGCCCAAAATCCAGTTGGGTTCTGTGCATTTTGCATAAAAAAGGCTGACCCATTTGGCGATGACAAGACAGAATTAAAGTTGTGAAAGATAAATACATGTAGTTAGTGAAGGTGTCCGGCTCTACCCTATTTAAGGGCATGGATCTCATATTCTCTCTACTTTGTGGTGTAAGTTCATCTGTGTGTTTGCATTAAAAGCTGCCTCTTTATTTATGACAAAGGCAGAGAAATAAAGAAGATTGTATTTTCAGGTGTGAAATCTAATGGCCAACCGAGCAACCCCGGTTCTATCAAATTTAAGAACTTGGGCTTTTATTCTTTTTGTGAGATGGGTTTCTCTGTTGTCTGCATAAAAAGCTGGCCCCGCTGATTAAAAGCCCGAGAGTTAATGGTGTTAGGATGTCCAGGTGCTGAACTTTGGTTCTAGCTATTGAATAATATAGGTTAATTTAATGTAGTTACCGGGTTGTGATCGATATTGGGTTCTTGGTGTGGAAGCTGCCTTTTGGTTGATGGAGAGGGTCAGAGAAATAAAGGTATCGTTGGGTTTCCCAGATGATTAGGATATCTGGTCTTACAGTTTAGATATAGCTCTCCGGTTTCCCATTTAAAAACTCCAAGCTTTGCATTCTCTTTGTCCATTTTTTTCTTGTTTTTCTTCTCTTCCTCTAGCTACCTACAATAATGGAGTCTTCCCAACTCTTTGGAGGTACAGAAGAATGTAGTAGCAGTGAATCTGGGTGGACGATGTATATTGCCTCCCCCATACATAATGATGATGGCGATGATGATCACCATGATTATGAAGAAGAAGATGATGACGGTAACGACGGCAACAGTAGCGACGACGACAATGACAGTGATGACTCCATGGCTTCGGATGCCTCAACTGGTCCCAGTCATCGTGAACATCCATTTGAGCATGGTGAGGATGGCCATGGCGTGGGCAGGTTGGAGCATGATCAGGATGAGGATGATGACGAGTACTATCCACACAAAAGTTCTCACAGAAACATGAAAAAAGGAGGGGAAAGGAGAGGAACAAGAAAAGAGAAAGAAGACTCAGTGCCAGCAAACAGTGCTACCAGTCATGTTCAGAATGGAGCAAAGGTAAGAAAAACTAACTGGTTCAAGAAAGGAAAATAGAGACATTTTATTAATTTCCTTCTCAGATTTCCTTTTAGGACTGTAGCATGTTTCTGGCCATGATTGTCAGATTAGATGAGCAAAATATAGACTATAATCCATGTCTGTGCTCTATGCTTCCTGTATAATAGTTGAATCTTCAACAGTATTAGGGTCAGATATATAGCCAAACTTATGCGTGTATGGACGATGCAAACACAATTCTGAATGAGTTGGTTTTTTATTATTACGTCTCTCTGCAAGTATCCAATTTGTAGCTCAAACTGTGGCTTTAAGAAATCAGATGTAGATTCATCGTAGGCAATTGATGAACCAGGAATAAAATTTACAATGTTTTTTACTGATATAAAACACTGGAGAATTAATGGAAATTAGCTGTGCTTTTCCAATTATATTATTCAATGTAAGATTGCAAGTTAGAATTTTTCTTCTGCTTCTGCGTGAAATATGGATAGATAGGTTAAGATGGAGCCCACGGCACAACTAGCTGGTAGTTTAGCTTCCTGCAGAGCACCATGGCACCATGTATTTGATGATGCCAGCTTACTAACCTGAAAAAAAGTTCATTTGTAGTATATCCGTGTTGGGGCAGAACTACAAATAATAATGAAGATTAATTAGGTGGGTGGGTGGGTGGGGGATGTGATCGATATATGGGCAAATCCTAGTTTTGAAAAGGGAAAAAGGGCCGGGAACTACTCATTTTCAAAAAAAGAAAATGGTAAATTACTGATACCTCAACTGGGGTTTAGTTGGGTTTACCTTATATCTTCTTTGTCCACAAAACTAAAACAGGTTTAATTTGTTAATGAAAGAGACGGAATTGATAAGACAGAAATAGATTATTTTAGTAAAAAATACCCTTAATAATATAATATATGAGTTTTGTCTTCATAAAATTGATAAATGTGCCCTCAGTTATGTGATTTGAAAATGTTTCATATGTATATGAAGAAATTTATTTTTTTCTACAATTGTTAAAAAATTATGAGGTAAATAAAATTTGATTTCTTTAATGAGATCTTTTTTTAATGGTTTTAAAAGACCTAAGAGGTGAGGCCAGAGGTGTGCCCCCAATGCATCTCAGTATTAAGAGGTGTTCTACTACATGAATTATTAGTTCCAAAAACAAATCAAAACCATCTGATTTGAAATCAGATTATTACTCAAAACAAAAACGCAAAAATCTGATCTTGGATGTGTATATGTTCTTCAAAACTGAAACCAATAACATATTTTCGAATTCCTGATTTCAAAAACATGTTTTCATCTAGTTATCTAATATAATATTCCATAAACCATATAGTTTCTAAACTTTTTTTTATTTTAAAAACTATTATTTTGATGGGTTTCAAAAACATGTATTGTTTTTTCAAAACATAGCCAACTTGTTTTTTGCCTTTGAAAACAAAAACAGTGTTGAAGAACTTTTTTTTTTATCTGATGTGATGGTTTCAAAAAAATGAAAACAAAAGCATTCATGTTGCAATCTATCTCCTTGAATATGCCACCCGATCAAACTCCTGGAATCACCCAGATTACAAAGAATTACCCCTCGAGTACACAACTTAGATGTGTACTGGTTCAACCTATACGACTTAAAAAGAAAATTAATGGAGCCTTGTGGCAACATATATACATACATCAATTGTTGAACAATCACATCAAAGTAGAAAGAACCAATCTTACTCCTGATTAAGAAACACCACCAAATTAAAGATATGAAAAGAAGTCAAAGAACGGAATTCAGTCTGCAAACTTCTCCTTGTTCAAAGAGCCCGATACTATATAGCTAGTCTGGCGGTGGCATTGCGCATTAAACCTGATTATCCTGCATTGTAATATATATGGTCTAAGTTTATGGTGATCATATGTAGTTCTTGTCTCTGCCGCTAGTGAGCCCCACAAATATATAAGATGGGTTTTTCGTGTCAGCTTCAACCAAGGACGCATCTTTATGACAAAACAAGTTCAACCCCCAGTTTGGTGAATAAATCATAGAGCTGCCTTTCGTCGTGGCAAAGAATAAATGTAGTACTATGTACCTTACTACAACACATATATACAGTGCTATATGTTTCTTCTGAAAGGAGTAATAATAATTAATGCATTGGTGTGAACACCATGAAGAGACTTAGATTCCGTTTGGTTTGTGGGATGGGGATGAGAAAAAGAGAATATTTCAAAAAAAAAAAAAAATTCTTTCATTTGTTTTGAGGGAAAGAGAGGGATAGGATGAAAAAAAATGTGAGATGTCAGGTCTCAAAATCATGGATTTGGGGCCATACCAAAACCGTGCGACCTCAATGGAAAATTTTGAGAAAGATGAGGGAGTGAGGGACGTCTTGTGTGGAGAATGCAAAAGCAGGAGCTGGTTTGGTGATAGAGACGTTCGAACCCAGAAGCAAGAGCTGGAGGGGTTGCACCAAAGCCATTGGCGTCTACTACCTCCTCTTCCCCGTTCGAACCCAGAAGCAAAAGGTGGTTCGATGAGATTTCACCAATGGCTCTGGTACTCTGGTGTACTTCTTCCCTCGCTGTCGATAGAGACGTTCGACAGAGGACTAACAAACGAAGAAGATGATGGAGGGAGAGGGAGAGGAATATGCAAGTAAGATTTAGAAATGGAGAGAGATGGGGGTTTGGTCTGCTGCTACCTGTTAGTCCGAAGGTAGGAGATGATGAACAATCACTCCCCTTCCTCCTTTTTCTTCTTCTTCCGAATAGGAAAAATAGGTTTCTCTTTAGTCCAAACAATCTGCTGCTACCTGTTAATCCGAACTATTATCTCCGGTGGCACTGTCCGAAGGTAGGAGATGATGAACAATGCTTTTTTCATTATTTTCCTATATATAAAACCAAACAATGGAAGTATAAATTTTTACACTTTTCCATCCCATCCCATCCAAATCTTCCCACAAACCAAACGGAGCCTTAGAGTATGACTAGGGTTAATCTGAACTTGATCCAACGCGCTTCACCTTTACCTAAACCTGCCCCACCTTATAGAGATCAGATTAATTTGTTCCTCACATTCATTTGCAGCCGTGCATTGGGAATATCTACTGTGAAGACCAGATGATCCGATCGATTTCCGGTCAAAAAACCCGGTAGAGTGAAATAAGATATAAAAAAAAATAGGAGAAGTGCATGTGTATGTGCAATTAAAAGGATGAAAAGACATTTAGATTTTTAATTATATTTTTACTGTATTTCTTTGAATGTCTAACTTAATGAAGGGAATTATCTAAATTATATGGTAAAGATCTTAATAAAAAGATTTATAAAACTAAGAAAATTTGAAATCTATATTAAACACTAGTCTTCATGGTATGACTATGACAATACATGGAGTGCACATCATAATGGAGCCCAACTATAATCCATCAGGGATTCAGAGGTGGTTGAAATTTTGGAACCTGAACCCAAGCCTAACTTGATCAGTTGATTGATTAGAGACATTACCAAACCTGCCCCAGTAAAGAGTGGGGCAAAGCAGGTCATCCCTGATCCATATTCCGAGCTTGGATCTCCTACCCACGATATTGGACTCTGTGCGAGCCATCTGTAATAGCTTACAAACGGCAGGGCCCTTGGTAAGACTGTAAGAGCTTCAGAGGCGTGACAACATTTAATTCTATCATTTGTAAGGTTGACCTTGAGGATTCAAGAGAGGAAAAGCAGGAGACCAGAATCTGATTATGCTCATTGAAATAAACCTCTTAACATGTTTCCTCCTTATAAACTGTTCAAGTATTGAACATTTAGACCCATAAGAGATCTTCAGAATGACAAATAGTTCAGAATTATTTTCGTTGGGTAATAAGGGTATAAACTATAAGAGATATAAACGAGTCTCTATTGCAATGCACCAGACATTTTATGAGGCATCTCCAAATAATTGATCATATGGGCAATGTAAGATAAGACACACCGTGATGTGAGAAAATGAAAAAGACAGTCCAAGTAGGCAGACTCTAGAGGAACCTGAGATGGCGACAAGCTTGCATCAAATTACTTTATAAATTAATTCTCAAGTTAAGGAAAGAGTTGTGAAGAATATCTTATCTTCTAGACTTCTACTGTTCTACATTAATATTACTTGATTGAAAGTACAAAAGCAGTCCATAGATAAATAAGCTAACCATGTATAACTAGTAGAAGAATGGATGCAGAAAGATGACTCAGGCTGCCCTCTTACTGGTTTTTGACCTCTATCCACATTTTCTTTTTTTAGGCTGTGTTTGGTTTGAAAGATAAGGTAGGGAAAGGAAGGAGCTAGGGAAACCTATACAAACCTTATATGGGTTTTCCTACACACCTTTCCCTTCCATTCCCTACTTTTTCTTTCAAACCAAACACAGCCTTAGGGAGCTTGATGATTTGTTGGTGAAGAGGGTGGACCCAATCTCAGGCCCAGGTTTCAACCCTCCTAGACTTTTCCAACTATGCTAGCTGGACTTAACATCCACAGTATTTTCTTCAATGTACACAGTGCACTCTCAGACACTCGGTCTAATGCTAAAAGCACAGTAAATGGTGACATGAACCAAGCAATCCGACAGACCATACGGCAAATGTACTGCCACATAAAATCATAGCTAATGTCCATGAATCCCTCAAGAGATGTCTGTGTGCAGAAAATGGTTGTAGCAGTAGTAGTAAATACTAGTAGGGTCAGTAGTACAAACAATTAAGTAATAGCAATGTGTTCAGATTCGGATTGGACCAGACGGTTGAAAGGATTTTCAGAACAAAATGGTTTTTGGGTTGTCTAATTCCTAATTATCCAAATACATGTTTTAATAGTAGGCGTGTTATGACCTCTAATATCGAGTGTTTTATGCTCTCTTTGATGTCAATTAGGTTTAAAAGAAAACTTGGAAAACAAATTCTTTTTTTTATTTTTTGTATTTTATTAAGCAAGTCAAAACAATCGAACCAGATGGTCGGACTATTTGACCCATGACCCAGTGACCAAAATGGTTCTACGTCTGGTCTGAGTTTGACAACATTGAATGATAGGACAGGGAACAATATACACCAAGACAGAGTATGAGCTCTGGCCCGTCTACAGACTACAGTACAGTTTAAGAGAAATGAAAGTTCAATGCCTGTTCAAAAGCTGGAAAATAAATGTTAGTGGAGAAACAGGTAGTATTAATGCAAAGGAAGTAGGCTATATTCATTCAATGCAATGGTAGTTAGCCCTCCCCAGTACACCATGGACATGAAAGAGTAGCAGAAAAAGGGGAGTGGTGAATGGTGAGTGTCGAGTGTTGGATCAGCCAGGCAGAGATGCACAACTCTGAAAATCTGTAGTATGATGAGCTAAGCTGTCATGACAATTAATGTTGTTTGGATGGGCCTGTCATGATAATAAATGTTGTTTATATGGGTCTCCATGGATAATTTAAAGAGCTGTGATCGACCATTTTACGTGGGAGAGCCATAGTCAGAGAGCAGTGAGTAAGAAATGATATATTGAGCGCCTAGACTTGGACCTTACATAGCCCATTAATTGTCCAATACAGATTCCATACATGAGATCCCATGTCTTCATCTGGGTTGTTGGTAGATTGGCCCTGTAGATTCTCAAGTTAAGAAATGACCCAATGAATCATGCAGGCAGATAAAATCCTTCACATTGATAAGCTCCAATGTTAGGGGACTCAAAGGTTGAATGGTTTTGATGCTGCTTAAGCGCTTCTAACACCAGAAGACTCAAGATCAAATAGTCACTTAGCAGCCTGGTCTGTTTCCAGTGTTTCAGAACTTCAGATCCCTGCATCCAGTACAACCCAAAATTTAAGCGGACATCAATTTGCAAGATTGATTACTGTTCATTCTATGCATCAAACTATATGGAGAAGCCTGCGATATGAATGGTGATCTTGCAACCAAGTTCGGGTTCCCTTGTGAAATCAAGAGATTGATTTCAAGAGAAAGTATAGAGATCATCCAAGGTTATTATGATTGCTTGAATGAAGAGCTTCACCATAGAAAAATAGATTGGCATCCATGGTATTAATTGAAAGTAGGCCATACTCTCACAAAAGAGCAGGCAAGTGTTGGGATAAGCCTGCAAGGGATACATCTATGAAAGCATGATGAGATAACAAAATTTACAGTAATGCAGTAATTAGCTTGAGTATAGATGCTGTTCAGGTGGAACTCCCATGTGTAATTAAAAAAGAAAAATTAAAAACTAATGGTCCAGTGTCATGGAATTCAAGATTATATTGTTCAGTAGAGGATCACAGTCAAAAGGCATGTTATCATGGCCGAACCTTCAGAACCTGAACCAAACAAAATCGCATGCAATACAAATTCCATACAAGAGAGTTCAGGCTCTGAAACATGAGAAATGGCCAAATAGAATTCCTAAGACACCCGACTCTGTATAAGCAGGACCTATAATAGGTTAATAGGAGAACATAAGCCCATCAAACGTAGAGACAAGTTGCAGTCTACTTTTTTTTGGTCTGTGTGCGTGTGTTTTCTTTTCGCAGGAAAATTGAACCAACAGCCATTTCTTCGTGGTCATTGATAAATTTCATGTTGCAGATAATCATTCCTCCCACACGAAAAAATAAAAAACTGTGGACTCGTTTACAGATGGCATATGCAGTCACCAAATCTGAGATGTTTGATTACTCTTCAGCTTGATGTGCCATATCTCAGAAGTTGCAGCAGTGAGTGAATTCTAATCATCCAGTGAAAGACAAGTTCACCTATCAATCTAATTCATATCTGTGGATAGGCATGTGGCTATAGATCCAAGAATAAATCTAGCATATACAACCAGATCAAAAGGGCATCTGCCACATGAAACAGGAATTAATAGTTGCCATTGTTTGAAAACAAACAAAGAATTGGAGTTTCACCATGACTGGAATCCATAGAAATATAGAATAAACACCAAAACAAAAGAAACAGGAGTTTAAGTAATGTCTAATCCAGCATTATGAGCTAGTGTATGCGGAAGACAGTCACACTAAGCAAAATGCACAGTTTGACAATATTCCATTACTCAAATTTGAACAGATGATTCCACTAAATAACATAGTGAAACTCTACCCCACTATTTAGTTCCCACTCTCAAAGGAACATTATTAGGTACAATCATTTGGTTAGGTAGAAGAATACAAACAAAAGCTTACATCTTTGATCGTTTAGCGATCTTGAACCACTCAGTATGGAAGGATCCTTTTACATCAATCCTCTCATAAGTGTGAGCTCCAAAGTAATCTCTTTGCGCTTGGACCAGATTTGCTGGAACTCTTTCCCTCCTGCAAGTGTCATAGTATGCAAGACTGGATGACATACCAGGGGTGCTGACACCTGAGTTGATAGCAAGACAGACAACTCTTCGCCAAGCAGATTGTCGCTCAATGATCTCCTTTGCAAACTCTGGGTCTACTAGAAGGTTTGCAAGATCAGGGTTCCTGTCATAGGCCTTCTTAATACGGTCCAAGAACACAGCACGGATAATGCAACCTCCTTTCCAAATCCTAGCAAGCTCTCCCAATTTCAGGTTCCACCCCTTTTCAATGCTCTTAGCACGGATCAGATTCATTCCCTGTGCATAACTGCAAATCTTGGATGCATAAAGAGCTTGCCTCACATCATCAATCAACTTCCTCTTGTCAATAGTATGCTCAGTCAAGATGCCACAAACTCCACTTGATTTGAAAACCTTGGCAGCTTCAACCCTTTCTTTCTTCAACCCGCTAAGGAACCGTGCATCCAAAGATGATGCTATTGTGGGAACAGCAACTGATAGCTCAGCAGCTTGCTGAACAGTCCATTTACCTGTACCCTTCATTCCAGTCTTGTCCAAAACTTTGTCAACCAAGTACCCATCTCCCTTGTCATCTCTAATGCCAAAAATATCGGCAGTGATTTCAATCAAGAAGCTCAGAAGTTCCCCCTTGTTCCACTCTGAGAAGACATGGCGCAACTCCTCATTAGAAAGCTTTCCAACTGATTTTAGGACGTCATAAGCCTCTGCAATTAGCTGCATGTCTCCATACTCAATCCCATTGTGAACCATTTTAACAAAATTTCCAGATCCTCCTTTGCCTACATAAGTAACACAAGGGCCACTGTCAGGAACCTGAGCTGCCACCTTGAGAAGTATGTCTTCTATGTACTTGTAGGCCTGAAAGGACCCTCCAGGCATCAAAGATGGCCCATTTCGGGCACCCTCTTCACCACCTGAAACTCCCATTCCCAAGTAGAGCAGACCTAATTCAGACATGGCTTTCTCTCTCCTCTCAGTGTTCTCATACCACTCATTACCACCATCAATTATACAATCACCTTTTTCCATGTACACAGAAAGGGTTTTTATTGTTTGGTCAACAGGAGCCCCAGCCTTAACAAGCATGATTATGACTCGAGGCCTTTGGATAGAACGAACAAAGGATTCAGGATCATGGAAGCCATACAAGGGGAGGTTTCCTTCCCTTTTAGCTCGTTCAACAGTTTCGTCAACTTTGGAGGTGGTTCGGTTGTAAACAGAAATTGGAAATCCCTTCTCAGAAATGTTGAGGGCTAGATTTTGTCCCATAACAGCAAGCCCTGCAAGGCCTATTCTTGTAAGAGGCACGGCCATTTGTTTTTCCTGTTAGAAGAATGAGAATATCAGTGGGAAATCTGGCAGATTGATATATCACATTTCTGAAGACATAAAAATCTGCAATTAGTTGCTCAATGATATACAATAGGATATCAAATCATTTCCCTAGTGTTTGGCTTAAGTTGGAAATTGAATGTGAATGGTTTCAAAAAATGATACATAGGGGGTTGGAAGGAATGCCATTTTCCTACAAATACTAATCACTGAAAAATGTTTTTCCTTGGCCATTTTACATGCAACCAAACACCAGAAGATAGCATATTCTGGGAGATCAATCATTTACCCTAACTTTACGTGCAAATTGAGCCAGAAATGTAGCACAAAGATCCAATATATTGTGTGAAAAACATTACAAAGGTAAAAGTTGTACTTTCTAACACAAGAAGTTATAATTCTATGAGAAGAAATCAGTTTGGGCATCTTTTTTTTTTTCTTTTGACCAAGTGAAGACCACATACATTCAATATCAGAGAACTTGAGTGTTTGTTGATGAAATATCCATCAGATTGAATGACATATGAACAATCTGGGATGTATGGAGAAAACAAAGGAAGAGAAAAGAACCCAGCATTTAGACACTCGCAAAGTAAGCAAAGATGGGACTTCAACAAGAATCTAGTAACAAATTCACAATGTTCAATGGAATTTTAGTCCTTCAATTAACTTCACGCACATACGTTTAGGGAAAAAATCGTGATTCTGACAAACCAAATCCATAATGCTCTTCTAAGAAATTAGCCTGAAAAGAATATTCAATTAACGACTAGCTCCCATTTTTCAGAGAAGAAAAGGACATATTAATCTGGATCAAAACCCGCCATTCTAAAGAGTACATTAATACAAGAGAAGTGCACATTCTGCAAGAAAGTCACGAGAAAATCTCCTCTAACATTACCTAAAGATAATAAACAAAAGGCCCTACAACTTTCTGATCCTTTTCCACTTAAAAGGTATGGCTTTTAAGGATTTTTATCGATCCACATACGAAAAATAAATCATCCAAGCGATACCCAATTAAGGGAAAAAAGAATGATTAATAGACCAAAGCACAGAAGAAGGGGAACCGTATCAGCAATTGTCAACTACAACCGTCCAACAGATTAAAGAACATGAGAGAATTAAAAGAGACTTAATGCAATTACAGCAAAACCCAGAAAAGAGAAAGAACCGAACCTTTTACTCCTCAGTGAAGAAACAGAGATTACTTCAGAAACCAATCCACTCCCAGAAACCGAAAATCTGGGTATTGCAGAAAACGAAGTATTAAACAGAATTATATAACTGGAAAACTTGAAAAGCTCAAATATTCGACTATTTATGCTTCACGAACCCAAGGTACTCAATTGAGACTACCCAGTTCCCACTTCCCCCCTCAACCACTCGATTCCCTTCCCGTTCGAAACCGGATTCAGTCGGTGCAAGGCCCGTTCCCGCTGGTCGCCTTGGCATTTAAGTATTTAACTGCTGCCTCCTCCCCTCTCCGGTTTGAACGTTGTTAGTACTTGGTAGGGACGCCACGGCCCACGGCCCACGGGTCAAGTTGGGAACGGCATTTTACCCGCGCGAAACCCGATTTGAATCGATTCTAACCCGAAACCAACTGCACTCAGGACTCAGCCATGCCTATATATGCAAATGCTGCCCATGTAAACAAACCGGACCCAAACCCCATTGAGGCTAGTGTGAGTTTGCCATTTAGCCCGACCCACTGACTAATTTGGGTTTTAGGGGCACTTTCGTCTTTACAAATATTTATTGGATGGGACGCGATAAGCGCGAGGCGACAGGTTGAACGATTGGGATGGGATAATAAGATTGCAACCTGCTAGGTGATGGAAAGAATGATGTAGTAGTGCCAGCTCTTTGTATTACAGTACGTCCATGCGCAGTCGAATATTCCAATCGTCCAAATCTATGATTCCCTGTTTATAAGTGTATCAATTTATTTGGATAAAAGAATATTAATTGAAATTACTGTTTTGCTTTACACCATACTCTAGCGTACACCGACTAGATCTAGGACACCGGGTCCCACACCCACATGATGACTAGAAGTGGCAAATTTGGATTTTTATTCGGGTTTAGAGTTTGCCGCTGGATTTGTCCGTCGGGAAACGTGGCGAATTTTGCTTTATTAAATTGCAACGTGTCTAATGTAAGTTTCTGGACCTATCTACTTGGATCCGACCCGTTTAATGTAGGTAGGAATGACGAATGCCATTGCGTCAGTCTACGTCCTGAATCGAATTAATGATCCTTGTTCAACTGGAATGGTGCTCCTGTTTGAACACGTGATCGGAGGGATTATTCAAAGTTAACCGTTATTAAATGTTTATTAACATTTTAATTGTGATAATGCTTGAAACTGTGATTGTTCAATGAATTTTTTTCTGAATCAATATCTTCCTCTGTTTTATGACTTTAAAATTTATTTAAAGAGCATGAATTAAGTAAATACACACACAAGCTATTTGAAAATCACTCTTGTTTCTCTTTCCTCGTTCTACTACCGTCTAACAAAAGGTTTTTCCGAAGAATATTTAACTTTGCTAGTTGAAGACTCTCACCCAAGACTCCGTTATATCCTAGAAACAGATTTACCTCTAACTCAAGTGGAATTTAAATTATGGGAAGTCTGAAGGCATATGGGGGTCATGGCTCCCTTCCGCCACCCGTGGCTCCGCCCCTAAACCCAACAGCAAATTTAATAAATCTGAGTGAGGATAAATAACGTACTAAAGATAATGTTTTTAGACACACCTCTGAACTTTTCCTCCAAATTTCTGTGACCCCATATTTCTAAAAAGTATGATATCTAGATCAAGTATGAATTATAAAGCATTGGTGTTTTGAAATCCGGACTGTAAGTTCATGTTTTTCCTGCTTAAACCAGATAGCTTGGTTGATTATCAAAATTCAAAAGTTCTCTAAACCAAAGAAAACTATTTGTCAAGTTCAAATGGGTTGTATGGTCTGGTTTTGATATCCTATAGAAACATTAAACCAAAAAGCTACCCGGTTCACGGTTTGATATCCCACTGTTACAAATAACAATGGTTTGAAATCCGGACCAAACATTGAACCACAAGGATGTCTGGTTCATGGTTTGAAATCCAGATCCAACATTGAAAGGAAAAAAATAATAACTTTTCGATTCAGTTTTAATAAGTGGTTTAGTGGTCAAAAGTCAAAACCTCTATAAAATGATAAAAGTAGAAAGATGTGAAGACGTGGTTCCTCCTCGCTCCTGCTTAAGTGGGGCAGCAGTCTGGTGAGTGGTGACTCTGGTCTTGTTTTCTAAACAATGTACCAAAGCCATCGAAGCACACGGTCTCTAGAGGCATAACGACTCTAAAGCCTTTGAGTTATATTTGGTTTGATTTATGAAGAATATTAAAAAGTTGATGAAAAATTGTTGATTCTTAATTTCTATCAAATTAAACGCGTTTGATAAATCTGAAATTTGAAGTCTGAAAAGTTAAAAAAATATTAAAACTATCTAAAATCTGAAAAGAGACATTGATGCTTTTTTACTTTTCAAGGTTCTAAATACTTTAGTTTGTTTGTGTTGGACCAAACTGTTAACATCTAAAATATACCCCTAAAATAGACTATTTGATAAATTTGATCTCAATTTGTACTATTTCATATAAAATAATTTATCAAATTAAAAAATAATATTAAAATCATATAAAATAAATAATAATTACGAAAATAATTACTAATTAGTAAAAAACATAATTAAATTAATAAAAATAATTAATCACTATAAAAAATAATAAAATTATTAAAATTTAATAAAAATTAGTGGTAACTAATTAATAATTAATAATATTGAACTAACACGAATAAAAAACAATTGAATACATAATAATTGATAATAATTACTAAAAATAATTAACAATTAATGAAAATAATTAATAACTATTAAAAATAATAAAATGATTAAAATTTAATAAATTTTAAAATAATCAATAAAAATTAATGGTTACTAATTATTAATTAATAGTATCATGAATAAAAATTAGATACATAATAAATTATAATAATTACTAAAAATAATTAATAAATAATAAATAACAAAATAAAAATAATTAACAACTATTAAAATTTAATAAAATGATTAATAAATAACATAATAAATGTTTAATAAGGGAATAAACATTGGCTTTTGATGCCATTAGATAATTTAGACCCTGCACAAGTTGGGGTCAAAGAGAGATAGACAGAAAGAGAGATCCACTCGCCCTCGAATTAGAAATATGGATTAATTCTATAATGTTAAAGCAAATTAATTAGCAGTTAATACTTCATTTCCATGTCTTCCTTTATAAATAGCAACCAGTGTGTCAATGCAGATTAATTTGAGATAGACACAGTCAAGTCACACACACACCACAAAGAGAGAGAGACAGAGACAGAGATGGATGGGTGCTGGGTGTTCAAAGAAACATAGACGTGGTATTACTTCTACTCTCCACCATTAAACCTTGAAATTATTTGGGCAAACGTCCTGCATCATAAACCTTGAAATTGAAGGGCAAGAGGACCAAGTCCAGAAAAATCATCACCACACGTGAAGGTGGAATTACTTCATTGGAAAATCTATTCACCAAAACACTCTACATTGCCCAAATGTCAAAAGAGAAACAAACTAAACGACTATTCCAGAAAATTGATAATCAAAACATGTAAACAAGGCTCTTTCAAGAAATTTAAAAAGAAAAGAAAACCAACTTCCTACATCAATTATCGCATAGCAAAACAAGAAGATCTGGCATTTAAGTAAATTTTGAAAAATAAATACCCACAGAAATAAACCCAACCTTGTTATTATCATCACTACACCCAATAACAACGAACCTAAATGAAACAAACCCTCATGAAGAGAAGTGCTAAAATTCCAAAAATCGAAATAAAGATACCTTTGATGAAGAAACGAACTGGTAGGCGCCTGTAACCCTTAAACAATAAAGGTTTTTAGTTAAGAAATCTGAAGAAAGAAGAAACGAAACTGTAAACGAACCTTCCAGGTGCCTGTACCGCCATGCCTTTGCTTTCACACGAGCAGAGAGTTTCATGGGTTTGGGGGTTTTTGCGTCTGGTAGGGTTGTCTTGGGTTTGGGGGGGCGCCGGGGGTATGCGCGTCATTCTAAAAAAAATAGAGGATATTTTCGATATTTTCATGCCTCCCATTTCGATTAAACTTTCGTATCTGAAAAGAGGCATTCAAATATAATTTAAGAGCTTGCACCAAACACGTCTCGTGTCTAAAAAGCAAAGAGGTCTTAATATTTATCTTACATATATGAGTATGTACGTTAAATTCATATCAAATGTTCTCATGTGCTTGCAGAATGTAGAATTCACATAATTATATGTTATTATTCATGGAAAATATTTTCTATGCATGGTAGAATGTAACTGTGAGATCGGTGTGAGGAGCAAATCCCAATTTATTATTGTCAATGGAAGATGTTTCTAATACACGATTGGGATGTGCTGAGAGGCAGCTATGGGGTGCAGATGCTATCTCCTTTAACAAGAGGTCTCATCACTATTCAGCAGACTGCTAGCAGAGTGTGCACAGAAAATCCAAAATTAACTATCGTTCAATGGCTCATGCATAGTTCAGCTAATCTCTCGTTTAGGAGGGCTTTAATGTTTGACATTGATATTGCAGATACAACGCTGTTTTTTTGAAAATGGCTTTATATGTGGGTTGGAAGCACCATTTTCTATGAAAACAGTGTCCTTTTTTTTGTTTAGAAACGTTGCTGCAAGGTAGGACGTGTTTTCTAAAGCAATAAAAACACCTTCTGTTTGGTACCAGTGCTCCATATCTGTTTTCAACACTGATACCCATTATAGGGAATCCACGTCACCACCACATCATGTCCTCGTTGGCAACAATTAGCTCCAATATGAGAAAATGTCAAATTCAGTGTTGCTCCAAACCATGCCTTCTTGATTTCCAAGGCATAGCTTGGAGCACCTTTTTTATGGAAAAGCATTTCCAAATATATTGATGTTTCCTGGAATATCAATTTTTCCAATGTGGCGCTAATGTATCACCATTTTCTGGAACAACGGCACGGTTCCAAACACCGCCTTAGTGGATCTGGTCTGGTGTTGTAAGGTAAGCCTCACAGAAAATCATAAAGTCATGTTTGGTGAAAAATTTTTCAAAAAGCCAGAAATACATTTATGAGAACAATTTCTGTGTAAAGTCATTTTTGGTAGGTTCTCCAAAGTAGCTTAGCTCAATCAACACTAAAGCCCACCCTTTCCCTTTTTACCAACAAAAAATGTCATAATCGCTCTCAAACGAGGCCTAAATTTTCGTTACGAGACATTGAACTATTTGATTGCTCCGCATCAGATCGGGAGCTGATCCAAACAATCCATATCCATCTAGATGGAATAAAAGGATTTGGACCTTAGCTAGATATCTTCGTATCTATACCAGGTCCATTGGACCCTGAAGGAAATACATGTATGATGGGATTATATTACATTAATTGAATCTAATCTTGTGTGAAGATCCAATCCTACCAATTATCAACAAGAAACAGGATTAGATCTCAGATCAGCCCACTCCCATCTCCACTCTGGATCTGCTACCACAAATTGTTTTCACATAACACCACCACTACGTATAAGAACATCTCCCATAAATGGCAAGGGATATATTCCCATTGCACAGCTGTTATGTCCAATACATCCTAGCCCTCCATTTCATGCCCTTACTTGTCTCTAAGCATGGGGAATTTGCACCTGTAAAAATCCAGACAAAAATTCATTGAGTTGGAACTAGGGATGAGAGGTGAAGTAGGGCAATAATGTTGCAGGGAAATTCTCTCTGATAGGCAAATTCTTTTAACAATCAAGGCTGCTGCAAAGCCTTCAATAACCCTTACGCTGAGTTTGGAAGGAGTACAGATGTAAATATATAGAGTGCAAAACCTTATATTTTGTATTATTTTGTAGGTAAATTATAGAGACCCCCTTATTATGGGGTCTGTGACAAAGACTCTCTTGTACTTTGTTTTGTGACAAAGACCCCCCTATATTATGATCGTGAGACAAAGACCCCCTTCCATTAGCTTTCCATCCAAAAAAGCCATTATAATATTTTTTAATCCCCATACTGCCCTTATAATAATTAGGAGAAAATATTGTTCATCTTCCCCAACCTTCGGATACTACCCTTTTGTTCCTTCACATTTCTCTCTTTCCCTCTCTCTCCTCTCTCTCCCCCAATCTCTCTTCTTTTCCTTCCCCTTAACAGCATCGGGATTGAACCCATTTAATTCAATTCCGATGCCTTGTGGAGCCTCTGGAAACCAATGAACACAATACATCTCTTCATTGCTTCTCTTCTGTGAAACCATTTACAAAAGATATGTGGCTTTGGCATATGTAGTCCACGAGTCCAACCATGACGTGACGCCAGCTCCAGCTCATGGACTCAGCTGATTGTTGTAGCCTCAGCTCATCATTGAATTCCCCCATATTGAATCGTTAAGAGAAAGATTTGCCAAGTTTGTTGATTGTAGCCTCAGCTGATCGCTAAACTGCCACAACACTGTTGATTGTTCTCCATTTTTCTCCTTTCATGATTCAAAGACATTTGAGCAGAGAGGGAGAGGGAGTCCGCCCCACAGAGAACTCTAGTTGTGCGGCTTTCTCTGTTAGGTCTATTTTCTCTGACTTGACTCAGCTTGACCTACTTGACTCAGTGGTTAGAGTATCACTTTCATACGACGAGAGGCATTGGTTCAAATCCAATAGTAGGTAAAACCGGCCTAAACCCCTGCTTTTTCCAGCATGACAGCAAGCACGGACTGGTAGCAAGGAGTCAACCGAATGACCAAAGCATCGGTTGCTTCCACTTGTGGCCTTCGACCGATAGACATGAGATGGAGGTAAATAGAAAAAAGAAGAAAAGAGGAACCAAGTAAATAAGGCCGATAATCCAACGAATGTTGGAAGAAGTGAGGATATATAGGAAAGAATCAGACGATTGAGGATGGGAAGGGGAGAGAAATTTCAAGGAAGGGTAGAGTGAGAGTGGGGAGGGAGGAAATAGGTTTGTTCCATGTAGATTCAAATCGGAGAATCAAAAGCTTGGAAAGGAAATTTGCATAATCTACAATTTGGTAGTTAGTAAGTAGTCGGTGGGCATGATGACGCCAAAATCGCGTATCTTCTGTAAATGGTTTCGGTAGTTAGTAAGTAGTCCACGAGTCCAACCACGACGAGCACATTTAGGTCGGGATGTGATGCCGGCTTCGGCTCCGCAAGTGCTGCAAGAGGAGAGTCTCTGGCTCTGTTTTGGGAGAGAATGAGAGAGGACGGGAGGGGAAAAAAAGAGAAGAAAGGGAAAATAATAAGTTAAATAAATTTTAAGAGAAAAAGGACAAAAAAAAAGAAAATAGAAAAAATTTATTAGGGTATTTTGATAATTTAGCGCATTTTGTCATATGACTTAATGGTCTTTGTCTCATGGTCATAGTACAGGGTCGCAAAACAAAGTATAGGGGGGTCTTTGTAATTTACCCTATTTTGTATGTATTTACGTTGTACATATTTGCATTTGTACTCCTTCCAAACTGAGCCTTAGATCACTCAGTTATAGATGGATAATTGGATACCAACACTAAATAATTATGGTCGCGTATGGCAAGTCTTTCCGCGTGGGCTTCAGGCTGTTTAGAAGCCTGAAAGCCTGAATTTTGGACTTTTCCCGTTTGCCAATAGAAAGATCTATTCGGGAAAGTTTCAACCCATAAAAGACACCAGAAGCCTGAATTTAGGCTTTTTCAAGAAGCTTCAAATGAAGTTTTTTCGGTCTTTTAGCACCCCGTCTTCTTCAAACGTGTTGTACGATGCACACATTTGGAAGAAAATGGGTTATCTTTCCACAAAAAACTATTTGAATGTGCAAGTGAGACCTACTAATGGTATGTGGGACTCACCTTGGAAAATGCATGTGGGATCCACCTTTAAAAATGTATATGAGCCTACATACATGTCCACACATAGACCCCACATGTATGTCCACCAATGGGATGTGGGGTCCACCTTGTAAAATGTATGTGGGCCCCACATACATGTCCACACATGGACCCCATATGCATGGCCACCAATGGTATTTTGGGCCCACCTTGTAAAATGTACATGGGCCCCACATACATGTCGATACATGGACCCCACATGTTTGTCCACTAATGGTATGTCGAGCCCACCTTGTAAAATGTACATGGTCCCCACATACATGTCGGCACATGGACTTTACATGCATATCCACCAATGGTATATCGGGTCTACCTTGTAAAATGTACGTTGGCTCCACATACTTGTCCATCAATGGTATGTGAGTACCACCTTAGAAAATGTATGTGTCTCACGTGTTAAATACTTAAATGAAAGGTTTGTTGGCCCACACACAAGACATTCACGTTACCAAATGGTCTTCTAGCTTTTATGGTCTTTTGTGATATCTATGTAAAATATTTCAACCAAACAATCTTTGGTCTTCCAAGATCTATTTGCAAAAGCTCTCTGTCTTTTAACGATCAGATCTTGTAATATATCTTCTGGAAAACACTTGCTAAACAGGCACTATGTTTCCAATTAACCATAATTTTCATGTGAAATTGTAAACTAAGAACTTTACCAAACCAAACAGATTCCTTGTAAAATCAATCAATCGAGATCAATCCAAAATGAGTTGGGACTTGGGAGGGTAAGGTAAGCGGAGTCCTGATCTCCTGTCCACGAGAACTTTACCCACGTTTATTGCAGCCACGCATGAAGAACATCTCATCCTCTGCATAGTATTATGCAGGGGGAGATGTTCCCAATTCACAGGGGATAGTGTATTGTGGGTAGGCGTGGGCAGAATTCTCATGGGCAGGAGATCCAAAGTCAGGTAAGCGATAGGCAATAGGAAATTTTGCTTACAAAAGGCACATTTCAATTGTTTATGGCAAATAATCTGTATATAGCGTCCAATTCCCCAGTGTTAGAATTTTTGAATACTAGGGCCCTATTCTTTCACCGGGAATGTCCCAAAAGATCACTAACTTATGCATGCTGGCAAAGGCATTTTAATCCAACAACAGTTTGACAACTTTCCTCTCGAGGAAAGAAGCCTATATATCACGACCTATACCTAAATTTCTCTCAGCACCAAGAGGGGTGACTCAGTTGATATGTTAGTTGGTTCATCCGACATAGTCGTGGATTCGATTCCCTCAACCACTGACTTTGGGGATGGGTGTGGTGCATATCATCAAATACCAAAACAAAAAACAACAAAATCGACGCAAGGGATTATGAATTTTTGTTAACGAGTTTAGTCTTGATTTTATCAATCTTGATGGCTGTCTCTTTTCCCAATTCCCTTCTTCAAAAGAGATTAAAAAAACAAAAAAAAAATAAAGCATGATTGAATGTCTGGACTCTAGAATCAAATAAAATGAACCAACCATTCATGGGCTCCCCAGCATACGATACCAAGCTCAAAACAGTTATCGATTCAAGCTGGTCAGCCAGAAAGACACCTGAAAGTCTGTGGACACTACAGATACAGGGTTCCAATGCTAGTACATGAGATCCACGTTAGCATCTGCAATAGTTGATCAAAGCATGCACAGTGGGACATTGGGAGTTATAATGGCAAATAAAATTTTGAATACAGCAGGTGAAAATATGTTGTACCAGCAATATCCATTTTTGCGGGATGCTCACTAGTGGGCAGCACAATTTTTTTAGAAAAACTAAAAAATAATGAAAAATAAAGAAGATAAATTAACAAGATAGACAAGAAATTGAAAAAAAAAACTTCAAAATGAAATAAAAATAAAATTGTAAAGAATTACAACAATATTAAAATAAATTAATATAATAAAATTGAAAACAAGCATCAAAACGGCAAAACCCCGACCAGCCCAGAACAGCACAGGGTTTGGGCCAGGTTTGGCACGGCCTGAGTCATGCTGGGCTGTGTCTTCCCGCGGGCAGCCCAGCCCACTTTACAGGTCCATACGTTGCACATAATTAAATGCAATTCATCATTAACTTTCCCCTGACCCATTTTTCGGTTTTTCCCAAAGTGCTCGTTGCAAGATTTGATTCCACGTCAACGCTGGAACAAACAAGCTAACACACCAATGAGACTACCCTAGTTGGTAAATGCAAAATCTACACAAGCACAACATAGAAAACTCATTAGAAAGCTCTTTTTACCAAGAAGTAACAAAATTGGGTTATTTGTTCTGGACTGTTTGTGATAGAAAAGTGATGTGCAAATGCATACTCGAAGCAGTACACAGCATCCTGATCTAATTACCCCCCCTCCCTGCAGTTTTTTGCATGAATGGCCAGCCGGAACCCGCATTCTTATGCACTGAAGATTTTACCACCGCACCAATGCCTGACCAATTGAAAGAAAGAGGAAAATACTCAGTTTAATTTGCCATAAAATTCCATAAAGCAAGTTCATCCGCCCTCCATCTTTGAATTTTCAATCATGTCTTTAAGTTCAAATAATGATCACAGCAACTAGAAGTTATATTAGACTTTCAAAAATCAAAACCACCTATCATCGCATATTTCCTTCCTTTAACACATCAATCATATTGTAGATTCTCTTGTCAGCCTTGGTTCGAACCTGCATTATTAGAAACTCTTATGATCAATTTATATCACAAGAAAATAAAAAGCATGGAGTAACCTAGAAGAGAAGGAAAGTATTTGGGACCTTCTTGGCTAGGAAAATGGCAGCATCAACAGTGCCCTCAGCATATATTGATCTCCCACAGACATTATGCTGAAACTCAAAAGAAACTCTGCAGAAACAAAGCATTTAGTGCTTATTAGATTTTAGGTACAGAAATACATCGGGTTCCAAGATAACAAATATAATGGGACAGTAAGATTACGTTTGGTCAGGTGATGTAAGGTGATACATATGGAATGCATGGCCAGATAGGTATTCCTCTGGGACCCCTACCATCTCAATTTGTTGTTTAGGATCCCGAATTTGTTGTATCTGTCAATAAGACGTAAGAATATAAAGCATAAAGAACAATAATGGAACCTACTGCACATATGGAAAAAGATACCTCAATTATAAAGTCCTACTAGACCAAATTAGAGAAAATATAAGCAATTTATCGTGTTACATCACTTAATAACAACCCAAAACCAGGTCAAGTTTTCCAAGTTGACGGTTTAGCATCAAGTTTTTCACTTTGAGACAGTAGTAGACTATAAAGGGAATGGTAGAAATACCTGATCCAAATCAAAAGAGACACCAAGTTTCTGGAAGCAGGAGATGACAGCCTTGGCTGTTCCAGATGTGTCCAACTTGCTTGCTTGATGAGACTCCATTACCTTAAGAATTATGTGAAAGATGACCATCAATATTTCGAAACAATCACAATTGAACACAACCATCTTTGGGGTTGATTACACTTTCTGATAA
Organism: Nelumbo lutea; assembly: GCF_056320005.1. Classification (NCBI taxonomy): domain Eukaryota; kingdom Viridiplantae; phylum Streptophyta; class Magnoliopsida; order Proteales; family Nelumbonaceae; genus Nelumbo; species Nelumbo lutea. The sequence continues at coordinate 20,248,027 of NC_142686.1, read as the reverse complement.
GTAGTAGAATAAAGAGAACAAGCCAAGTGAATTAGTTCACTTCACCCATAGACATAGTTGGGGGCTAACTATGATGAATCACATGGGGGACAAAGGATCTTCTGGCTAAAAACCACAAACTGCCTTAACCTTTAGGCAACTTATTAAGATAGAAAAATGTGTAGAGGTGGCATAACATGATCCAGGAGAACCATTTCCTCCCAATCCCATTCTGAAAGCACCCAATAAAGTATAAACACCCAATTAACACACACATAATTAGAGAGAGAGAGAGGAGCATCAGCGACTTATCATCATCATCGTCATCATAATAATAATAACAACAATAGATGCTCCAAATCCCATTTACATACAAAGGTCCCATACTACCACCACAAAAAGAAAGCCCAGTACCTATCAGTAAACTTACTTTTCAATTATTTTACTAGCTCAGGCTGTACTGGGTTCCATTTTTTCTATGCTAGGACTCAGTACTATGATACTTTGATACTTGTATAAAGGTTTGTTATTGTATCAGAAACTTCAATCCTTTATCTAAATTTTATGTCAGACACTGTCCACCTCCATCCTTGGAAAATCTAGTTAATGTAGCCTCCTTATTTTATCATATGTCATAAAAAACTCGTCACCAAACAAAATCTTCATAGTTGAAGTTCTAAACATAGACATCGTAAACTTTTCCCCTCCCATAAAAAGACCCTGAACATTTAGTGACCTAGGCCAATCTTCGCAATACAACTTCTGTAGGCAGTTGCTTATTAATTAATGATCGAGGTCTCTTTTATTTGGGCCTCCTCTTCAGGGTGAGGGGAATCTTGATCCAAATTCTGCCCACTACCTCACTAAGCCCCCTCTTCATGTTCCCCCCTCTAATGGGGCTCATGAAAGGGACAGCTCCTATACCTCCTACCCCCCCCCCCCAACAAAGCTACTCCAATTCCTAATAATGTAATCTTCATAGTTGAAGTTCTAAAGATAGACATCGTAAACTTTTCCCCTCCCATAAAAAGACCCTGAAAATTTAGTGACCTAGGCCAATCTTCGCAATACAACTTCTGTAGGCAGTTGCTTATTAATTAATGATCGAGGTCTCTTTTATTTGGGCCTCCTCTTCAGGGTGAGGGGAATCTTGATCCAAATTCTGCCCACTACCTCACTAAGCCCCCTCTTCATGTTCCCCCCTCTAATGGGGCTCATGAAAGGGACAACTCCTATACCTCCTACCCCCCCCCCAAAGCTACTCCAATTCCTAATAATGTAATCAGGTTTGACTTCCCTATTCTTCTGCTCTACATTTCTAAGTTTCTTCTCCACCATTCCTCTCCTCATGCACCATACAAATTTCTTCTCCTGCTGCATACATCTCCAACAATTCAACTAGGCCTCTCAAGAACCACAGCAACATGGGTGGAGTCTCTTAGCAGATTATGAAGCCTCTTTACATTCTCGATATTCTTGGTATATAACTTCTCAGCAGATCCCTTTTAATAGATTCCCGGCAGGATTCTGTGTGTTCATCATGGACAACATCATGGTAACATGATTTAATAGTTTTAATCAGGAACGCTTTTGAAAATCCATGTATAAAATCAAACACCAGAAGGTATATAATTAATCCAGAAAGAGAAGACCATACTTGTAAAGAATAACCTGAAAAGGCTCCAGGAAATTGTTCGGCCATAATCTCCATAGCAGCAAGAAATGCAACAACCTAAGAAAAAACCAACCACAATGGATTTTATTGGAAATAGGAACAATCAAGCTATAAAACGTTTCCCAACTATACTAAAAACAAAAAGATGTAAAAAGGAATATAAAAACCTGTTTTCCCATCTGTGGAGAGATTACAGCATAAACATTTGAGTCTTCCACAGTCTTATACAATCTTTCCCTATCCCCACCTGTAGTTCCCATTACAAAAGGTACACCAACTTTGCAGTACAGCTCTGCATTGCCTGCAATCAAAGAAAAAAACAAAAAGATCTCAACTCAACTCAGCCTTAATCCAAACTATTTGATCTCAGCAAAATGAATTCTGTCCTACTTCAAAGAGAGGGAAAAAGAAAAGGAAAAACAGTAAAATTTAAAAATAACATCAAATAGCTTTTTTTTCTTCAAATAGCTAAGTTACAGAATATTCAAAAACAGCTTGACCCAAGTAGATTCACTACTACGTTTTTCTTTCCCCTTTTTTTCCTGATCAATTGGCCATGGCTACCATTCAATAATTTACAGATAGCCTCCTAGCCATCACATTCTCTTGGATAGGCAACAAAATTATGGTGAAACCATGGGGGTCATTGACTCTAGTCAGATAACATCAATCATTGTGTTAGTTTGCCTAGGAAATCTCTGGCTCCTTGGTGAAAACCACTGAAGGATGAGGTACACACCCTGGATGTATACATGCATGGTTATGAGCTTTGTTGACTGTTTCCATACCTTATAACATTCGAGGTATAGATCGGACCATAATTATAATAACAGAATTTACAATAAATACTTGCAACAAGCTCCAGCTTCTGAGTTCTGAGATTACCAAGGTTTGGACATGCACCGGTCACAAGTTACATTAGACATCAGAAAACATTAATGACAACTCTTTTGTATAAGTTTCCACTCATATGGAATCTACCAATTTCTGATAGTACACATGTATTTTAGTTTCATGCAATTATGCTGTAATGTTTGTATCTAAATGCATCCCATCTCATCGTGGAGGTCCTACACGATCTATCAGCCACAAGTAAACATAGTGTCTATGCATCTCTTTTTTTCCTTCTTTTGTTATTTACTAAAGCAGATATGATGCCTGGATATAGATACCAATAAGAAGATTAAACATAAAAGATATTATTCTTCATTTCTCAAATATCCAAGCCACTAATATGGATACAAGAATCCTATCTAATAGGTTGCCACCATTATTTTAGCTCTTTAGGCTGTTTATCTTTTATACTCGTATCCCTTCATGTTCAATGGAAGTTCAAATCATTAGGAGCTTGTCAAATTTTATCCCTATTTATCTAATTATCTTGACAAAGCATATATGTATATGGATAGCTAGGAGCTAAATTGCCAAGAGAAAGTTAATGAAAATAATAAACCAATAACCTTCATATTATCTTCTTTCCTCTGTATATTCTCATTGTTATCTGTCAAAAGAAGTTTTCTAGGAAACCTATGCAATATCTAGTGCTGATCAGTGCTATATTGTTTTGACACCAGTACAAGGAACATATTCATAGTAAACAAGTTTCTAGAAGAAAGAAACATAAAAACTTACCATTCACTGCAGCAGGCACAGTAAAGTCCACGGCAATCAGATTTGGGTGTTCATCAAAGAGTGATGCAAGAACACCTTCTCTTTCAGGAGGACCATATATCTGAATCTCTTTCCCACCTGCTTGCACAACTTGACCAGCTTCCTCTGGACTGCTAAATGATGCAGGAACTAACTCAAGTCCTGCTGAAACTGCTGCTTGTATAATTGCCTTTCCCATTTTTCCAGTGCAGCCATTCACCTACAAAATTACACCAAAGAGTATGAGGCTAATTTACAATTCCACATGCAACAAGGGAATATAGCAATGTTTATTCTTGACAAGATATGGTTTGCTTTAACATTGTTTTTCCCAACAACATAGATATCAAACAAAGATTGGGATGTTCTACTATAGAAAGTTAATAAGATTTAATAAATATTAAGTGGTTCTTTTCATTGAAACCCAAAAAGGAAAAAATTAAAGTAACATGATCCCCTGGAAAAGGAACAAACAACAGTAAAGACTCCTCTGGGTCATCAATCAGGAAAAAGAATATAAAGACATGACTTTAATGATATGAACAGTAATGTCAGACTTCCTAGTCAACTATCATTAACCCGATTTAACCTAGACAAACACAACTAATAATCATACATGCATACACATATGATAGTCCTCTGCCACAAAACGATACATAAAGTTAAATAAAAAATGTACAATAACAAGAGGTTGTTATAAAATGCAAAAAGAAAAAAGCTATAAACTTTTCATCTCATGTTATATTTATTAGAGAATAAAAAAAGAGCTTCAAATTTTCTGAATTTTTATCACAAATATAAAGTTCAAAAAAAATATTTCTAGACAGCAGCGGTCATGCTGGAATGTTAACAATAGGTTTAATTATATAGAATAATGAAATAAAAAAAGTTATGTAAAATAAGCCGGGAAAAAAACTTTTATGTTCTACCAAAATCTGGAGAAAGGGTAAAAAAGAAAACAACTTTTGCATTTGTTCCTAGCATTGTAGAAACGTCTGAAAAATAAAATAAAATAAATAAACATAAAAAGGCCTAATGAAATTCTTAGAAGAAAAAGGAAGACAACAATTAGGAGGCATTTGATAGCCACACGGAGGCATTTGATCATACAAGTACATCATTGAAAATACAAATCGAAATGAAATTATCCTAATGCCCAGAAATGCCCTACAAGGAAGCATAAAGGTAATAGTAGAGACAACAAATGTTAATGCATCAGTACCATAATTGGAAACCCAAGATTTTTCTCAGTTTCTGGCTTGGCTATCGAAGTTGCTGTATTGGCCACGGATGACATTGAAACTGTTAGTCTCTGCTTTCTAAGAGTAAGACAGTTCCTCCTAGAGCTTCTGGAGAAAGATACAAGGTTTTCCTGTCGCAGAAAGTTTGTTGGAGCTTTAAGCACGAAACCCATTAGCTATGGCTGTCAAAACAATTACAAGATAAAAATTTCAGCTTACAACCCAATGGGAGAGAGATAGAGCGATAGAATGTCTCTGACAGATGTAGAGCGAGTGGGATTGGCGAGAGAGAGGGGGGGATTGGAGGGTTTAGCGACGCAGAGAGAAAACCACGGAGAAGAGAGCAAATGAGAGAGGGGGAGCAAAATGAATTTTTATAAGGGCATTTTCGGTATTAAGATTCTACATATCCATTGTATTCTATTCCATACGGTAGATCGACCAGCTGGTTACGGTAGATCGGCCAGCTGGTTTATTGGAAGCTTACGATCCAGTATATTCTCTGCAATTGAAATCTCTCTCTCTCTCTCCGTTTAGTTGAATTTCTCAACCTATTTCAAAGTTACCTGTTCTATAACTTCGGAGTTCTGATGGAAAATTTATAGAATTTGCTCCGTAAACCGTCAATCTTCCACAAAGACTGCTATTTACTAAGAAATGCAAGAATATTTACATTAGCAAGACTGCAGGAGGTTATGGCCATGGCCATTGTTGTACAACTACAACAATCAAAGAGCAAGAGAAGAAACCAAAGTTACTGCTGCCTTCGATCATGCACGCCAACTTTAACCAAATAAAGCCCAGGACAAGGAAAATTTATAGGATCATTTCACATTCTCTAACTAGAAGACATGCCTCCAGACTCCAGTTTCATAAGCTACCCAAGACTATTTTACAAGCCAGATAAGAATAAAGAAGAAGTTAGAAGCTTAGAGCTACCTGACCAGAGCGATATAATATACTGGAAATCTCAAAAAATCACCCTCAACTTAAAAACAGAATAATCCGAAAGCCCAGAACAGGAGTCGATCCTCTCTTTCTTCCCTGTCAACGACTTTCAGATTTCTCTTCTTTGCTTGATTTGTCTAGAAATTTTGTCTCGAACTTCCTTTGGAAATTATGCTTTTACCAGCTACAGAGCAGGGTTTAGGGTTTTCAAACCGTCGGGATGGGATCTGGTTCGACCCGATCTTCAAACCCAAACCGCCTCATTGTGGGAGTGAACCATTTTCATGATTCTCTCTCGACCTTGTCCGACTGGTCTTACTATTCGTCCGGAGCAGAACGACCACTGCTAATCTTTCCCGGCAAATTAACAACAGCTTTGAGTTTGACTCAGGTTTTACAGAAATGCGTAAGAAATACCTCCTCCAAGTTAAGAGACGCCCATAGCATTCTGTAGGAAAGCAACAGAGCAGAGAATGAAGGCAACCAATGAGAAGACTCCCAAACCAATAATCAAAGAAACCCCCGCTAACACCATATCCATTAGGAACTGTAGAGGAATTCCCATCATTTTTCACTCGTGTTCACCTTAGATTGGCTTCCTGGTTAAAAAAGGGGGGAAACTCTAACTGGGATTCTCTGACTGTCTGTCGCTTCTCCACTTGTGAAAACAGGCAACACCTTCCAAAATTGCCGAGTTACAGGAAACGAAGAGAAGAAGCAAAATTGTTTTATAGATTCATCCTAGCCCTTGTAGAAGTTCTTACTTATTAACCAGTGAACTTATTTTCCTCGACGAAAAAAAATAAAAACTGATGATGAATAAATGAATGATAATGTTTTGTTAATTCAAAACTTCAGTAAAGAGTTTAACGTTCTTTTGTTTTTCTAATCGATTTTTGCTCAATGGATCAGAGAATTAGGGCCTAGGGGAGTTTTAAGAGAATTTCTGTCAAACAAATGAGAGAACAAACAGAAAAAAAAAAAGAGCGAGAGATATCCAAAACCGTTTCATGTGATACAGACCACAAACATGATATCATAGCATGTGAAAATGCTTCATAGATTGTAAATCTGAGCATTTAGTTTATGAACGAATTTCGCCTTTTAAGGCTTAAAAAAATGTGAAAAGCTCAATTCTAGTTATTCGACTTCAAGCTTTTCACGAATCAAGTTTTTTACGAGTTTTTAAAGTTCTCTGAAAAGTTTAATTCAGTTTGATACTTCGATCTAAACCGAGGCTCATGTGCTTAATAGGAGCTTCTATATATATTATAGAAATAAAATAATATATAAATAAAATATATACATACAAATATATAAGTAAAAAATAAAATATTTGTTGTAAAAATAGTAAAGAAAGCATATAGAATTTATTGATAATCGCTTTCCAAACCAAAGTTACAATTTGTGAACGTGCTGTAAGAATTTGAAACTAGGAATTGCAAGAAGATGGAGGGCTGAGTCGTGCCATTTGGTCACTTTCTTTAAAATCGTATTTGCCCCTATGATGCACTTATTCGAGACTTTGGATCACCTACCCATAAAAATTCTACCCACATCTATTCACATACATGGAATATCTATAAACCTCACGTACATAGAATTGAAAATGTTCAATTTAAGCAAAATTACAAATATACTCCACTTCCACTCATTTCCCAAGCAATGCGGGACAATGAGTCATTCAATGATGGAAAGAGGAAGGGACAAAAAACAAGAAAAGGAAAAGAGAGATTCTTGTAAATTTGAATCTCCCTCCAACAATATTATACATGTAATGTTATATATGGGGATGTTCTTTCTTTTGATGTTCTCCCTCTCCCTCAACCACTTATTTTGTGTTTTTTTTATATTTTCCTTTGTACTTGTTGGAAAGTGGGTAATTAAGGATTTAGTTTTTTTCAAGAGAACATCAAGGAAACCGTGATAACGTTTAGGCTAAGCAACCTTACCATGGCACAATATCAGAAAGTGGGAAGACCACAGGTTTGAACCTACGACCTCCTGAAAGCCGGTGAAGGTTGATTTATTCTGCTAAAAATTAACACCCACCAAAAGATCGTTGATGTTATCAATAAAAAAAAGACGGCAATATTTTGATACCAAATTGACACTCCTCCCCTCAAAAAACAGCCACAAGCAAATATTAATCTCTAAAGTGGGTTAAGATTAAAACTAAAACCAGGAAAAAAAAAACCAAGATTTTCATTATTGATCCATAACACGAATTCATTATTTTGTACATATTTTAATATGGTGGCAATCTCCTTAAGTGGCATTCTTTTCTGGCTTTCCTCCAGCTTCACCAGGTCACAGCAGCATTTCCTTCCAAAATTGAGGCTGAAAACTAGGTGGCTTTGAGCTTCCAGCTCTTGCATCAACCCTTTTTCCCCAGTACATATTCAGGGAGATGAAGTGCATGAAAGCAACTTCATCTGATCTCTAGACTGCTTGATAACCAGAATCCACCAGTGCAGAAGATCATCCTTTTCAGTCCCTTCTCTTGGATCATCTCCACAGCCAGGGAACTAGTCTTTTTCATTTGAAAGCAAAGAAGCATAGAATTTGAACTTTCGACAGTCCAACTCATCTAAAAGACTCCAGACTTCAAACCGACAGGTCCTACACCTACATGATACAAGACATACTGGATTAGTTATTGTCAAGACAATACAGTGATATCTGGTTTTTAACTTGGGGTATCAATTCTGTCAAATTAATTGTGTTCCTGGATGTTTCTTCATACCATAATAGAAGCCAGAGGCGTGTATATCCATAACTTTAAGATACGCAAAGAGTACTAGAAAGATGTGAAGATTATTATTAAAAATTCATTTTTATTCAAATCACAATATAATTACTTTGTAAAGCTTGCTAGGAACCTCATGAGTCATAACAGGAAAGTCAGGAAAAAAGAACAAGCAGCAAAACTGCTCTGAAGAATTCACACTTTAACACCACAAGTGGGGCAGGCAGATAAAAGGTGCTGGGAGTGGGATGAGTCGGTTTTGTTTCCTGTCAAATTCTTCTTCAAGAAACTGGACTATAATCCTAATATTAACTTCCCTAGCCACACAATCTGGAGCCCAGCTGCACCATCTAAAGGAAACTGGATCTGCTCCCCACAAGAGCACTCCCCACACCTACCCATGGGACACTACAGATGTGCATTGGAACATCTCCCATGAATGACAACATACAACTATGGGAGAAGTTCCCGATGTGTGGCTGTAGTGTCCTGTCAGTAGATGCAGGGAGCAGATCCAATCTCCATATAAAGTGAAGTTCCTGGTGTGAACTGCAACTCTAGAGAAGTGCCCAACTGTTGATAGACTGCTGAACAGGGGAAGACACTGGAAATGATGCAAGGAGCAGAAAGAGGAACAAAAGAACTGCCAATTTGTGTTGCTGCTGAAAATTTAAAATTTCAACAAGACCTTCTCATGAGGATAAGAATAAAAATAGAAACAAAGAAATGGTTGTGTTCGGGAATAAATATAAATTATGTATAATATTAAGAGAAAGTACCTGAGCTTGGAATTGGTTTTCTCATTGGAACAGGCTCTAATTCCTTGATGTCAACAATGACCACATCAGATGTCAAAAAAACCTTAGCAACAGATGCAGCATGTTCCAAGCAACACCTTACCACCTGGATCAATTAGGAATGGAGAATCATGTATGATATACCATCTATGTCCAGCTTAATAGAAAACCACTAGAATTGGTCTTTGAACAAATAGAATGCATCCATATGCACACTATGTCAACCATCATCAAACACCTATATATCAAGTTACTAACATAGTTTTTCTTTATTATTAATAAGATACTAACATAGTTTCGAGACATAAGATGGACTTAACCATCAACCTGAAAACATTTTATACCATTTGTACAGTTCTAATCTAATGTATTTCAATATTTATTTAAATACTTGTCTCCAATGTTATCAACATCTAGGCACTAGTTTGGATGTGGCATCGCATAGGTGGCTGAAGAGATTAGGAGGAGATTAGTTATTGCTTCACTGCATTAGAAATACTGCTTGTCTCTACATTTTATGAATTATGAGGGTGTAAAAGAATTTTTCTATTAGAAATAAATGAATAATTATTACATTTCTATAAGATCTATTGAAGTATACCTTTGTTGGATCAATAATTCCAGCAGCAATTAGATCCTCATAACAGTCCTTTGCTGCATTGTATCCATACCGCACATCATCAATAGACAGGACCTGGCAAACCAAAATAGTTTGTAATAGTACATCTTGTTAAATGTTAGCATAATTGCTCTTATAAAATTCAAAAATTAAAATAAAAAGAGAAAACAAGTTGAGAAGAAAACAGTAAAAAAGTAATCGCATTCAAGTATTCCAAAAAGGAATTATATGCAGACCTTCTCTACAACAACACTTCCATTTCCACCTGCATTTTTGGCTATCAATCTTAATGGATAGCTTAAGGCTCTTTTAAAGATATCAGCTCCAATCTGCACCCAAAAATAAAAATAATTTCTATATGAAATAACACAATCTTCATATCATTGGCCCCATAATCAAATACAGTAATAAAAAACAAAAACATAAAGAAGTAACTATAAAATGTAAAATATTTAAGCAAAACAAAAAAAAAATCAACAACAAGACTGTATGAAGAGTATGTATGATATGGAAGAAAATATACATAGCATAATGTATAACATTTGAGTTCTATAGGAGTACAGTGTCTCAGTTCAGATGGAATAATACAAGAAAACAATGCATTTACAACTAGCTGTTGTCATGACAGTGTTGTTGGGCTGTAAATTGTAATAGTGATCTGTTTTGTGATTTAGAATAAGATATCCTAGTCTTATGTACATCAAGACTCAAATAATGCTACCACATTTATAATTTAAAATTAGATAACAAGAACATAATACACAATAGACAACCAACACTCTAAAACTGAATTGAATTATTAGTTTTACCACAGGATCAATTGTTATATCTAAATCTAAAGGAGAGGAAAAGGTATAATGCCTTCTGCTCTTCATTTTCCAACGTGTCTTTGATATTTTCCACCTTCAGAGATAGCCTCAACAGGCTACAGCCACCACCAACCACAATACCTTCCTCTATAGCTGCCTGAAAGTTTACCATTTCCAATCAGGGGAAAAAAATTGCCTGAAAGTTAATTGTTTAGAGAAATGCAATAAATCACTTGAAAATTCACTAAAAGCATGAGTAGATGAGAATCTGTTACCTTTGTTGCATTCAATGCATCTTCAATTCTCAGTTGTTTGTCCTTCAATTCAACTTCTGTCTGTGCTCCAACCTGTCATCAGGGCATACAGTAAAACATAGCAGATTCGAAAGGCATTGAAACATGAAGATTCCAAGTTTTCAAAATGCCAACTTCTGAAGATTCTTTTATCAAATAGGATACCTGAATAATAGCAATTCCACCACATAACCTTGCTATTCGTTCATTCAGTATTTTCTTTTGAAAATTTCCCTCTGTATTCTGCAAGGATCAGAAATTCAGTATATCATAAAGAGAGTTGGAAAAAGGAAAGAAAATGGTTCAAACCATGATACAGTAGAGAATATGGAAAACGGAAGAGACAGAGAGGGAGAGTAGGAGATGTTTAATAAGTATTATGATGTAGTAGAAAGATAAACAGAGTTCAATAAAACAACAGAATTTCAATCCTGCATATGACATAAAAAGCTCTACTCCAATCAAAGAACTACACTTGGAACAGAGAAATAAAATACCAATTTGAAATGTAGTTTGTGACATTTGTATATAGTGCTTTTGAAACTGATGGAGGAGAAAAGAAACATGCATCAGCACTAAAAGGAAGAGTACAGACCTCAACAAGGGCTCGGATCTGAGAAACCCTTTTGTTAACAGCCGGCTGAGTACTCCCATCAGTAACTATCAGTGTCGAGTCTTTGGTTATCACCACCTTAGAAGCAGTCCCTAATACCTCCTTGCCAGACCTTTCTAGTGTTAACCCCATGTCATCTCTGACTACAGTACCTGCAAAACAATGGAAAATCCTACATACAATACAAGATTCATAATCTCATACAGTTATTACAAAGAAAAATGACAATTATTGCCTCTTCTAATTATGAATGTCCACTTGCATTTTATTGTGTCAAAGTTTATATGGTACTAGTAATTATAAACGAGAGATCATCTGGAACACTCAGGACATTATTATTCTAATAATAAGCTCACTACCTCCAGTCAGGATTGCAATGTCATCTAAGTAGTGGCTCTTGCGCTCTCCAAAAGCAGGAGCTTTAATAGCAGCTGCCTTCAATACACCTCTGAGTTTGTTTCTAATAATTGGAGCCAGAGCTTCCTGCTCAATGCCCTCTGCTACTATCACAATGGGGTACTTCTCCTTGACTGCACCATCCAATATCCTAAACAGCTCCTTTGGGTTTATGATTTTTTTGTCAACCAAAAGCAACTGCAAGAAAAAAAAAATTCCAATTTTCTAATTTCTTAATAGGATGACAGCATAGAACATAACAATATTCAGGGTCCTACCTTGCAGTTGTGGAACTCTACTGACATCTTTTGCCTGTCAGTGACAAAGTAAGGAGACAAGTATCCACGATCAAATTGCATTCCTTCTACAATCTGCAGACTGTTCTCGGTGCATCTCCCTTTCTCGATGGTGACCACACCCTTCTTCCCTACTTGTTGGAGAGCATCTACAATCATGTTTCCTACCACGTAATCATTTCCAGCACTAACTGCAGCAACATTTGCAAGTTCATGATCTTCAACCTGCATGGTGTAGAACCTTTGGCAGTCTAACCTCAGCCAGCATGAGATAATATAAAAGTTGTCCAAGTCAAAAGGCATATTTTCTTTTATTCTGAATTTAAACTATATTCTTAATTTCTTATTCCTTATAGTTCTGTCTGCTTTATTTTACTTTCGTTCTGATAGGAGTAGAAGGGGGCCATTGCTTAGTGCAATGGTAAAATCTCAGGTTGACAAACTTGAGAACAAAGGTTCAAGTGCAAGAGCAGCCACTTTGTGCCAAAAAAAAATTATGATAAAAAAGACAAAGGTTAGGTCTGTATCCAGTCAACATCTCATTTAGTTTCTATAAGGATAGCTGGCATGGAACCAAAAGTTTCTAATATTAGATTGCTGGTTCCTATATCAGGGATGACCTGGCAGCTAAATGATTGCCAAGGTACATGAGATAATTGGTTAAACGACAGCTTTCTAAGATCCTATTGACGCAAAACAACACGCATCAGGAGTTCTGGTGGCATAAATTACGTCTTTGCAAATTGGTATTCCCATAACCCCATTAACAGAATTAACCCAACAATCCAATTGGAACCAATGATGTAAGAAGCTCCCCAACAGAATTTACCCTCAAACATATAAAGAAGCTTCATTCTGCAACCTACCTCTCTGGACATCAACTTAAGTTCTGCAACAAGGGCTTTTGCAGTATTCTCAATCCCACGTGAGACCTGAATAGGATTCATGCCTGCTGCGATAACCTAAGAAAAACAAATGAGCTTGAACTTTTTTAGCAAGTAATTCTTCTGCCAAGAAGCAATATTCTTAAGTGCAAGTCTTTCTATCTAGGCTCATTGTCAACGAGCCCATGTTGGTATCTTGAACCCAAGGAAACCACAAAAACAAAATATTGCAAAGGTTAAAAGTGTTTCATGGACTTCAAAAAGAATGTCATCCTAAAGGTACATTTCCAATTTAATAACAAATGCAACCAGACCTATCAAAAAAATAATAAAAAACAAATGCAACCATGATAGTATGCAGAATTGCAAAATAACCGTGGCTCTTCACTACTTCAAAACACTGAAGGAAAGAATAAGGGAACACTTCCTCCTTTCTCCTTCCTTTTTCTGCTACAGAAAAAGAGAAACACTATTAAAAGTACAGGATTTAATTTATACCTTCATACCCTCAGTGATAAGACCCTGAGCAAGAACAACAGAAGTGGTGGATCCATCACCAGCAAGATCATTAGTTTTTGCACCAGCTTGTCTCACCAATTTTGCACCAACATTTTCCAGTTGGTCCTCCAATTGAATCTTAAACAAATACAAATAAAAGCAAATTAAAGTGGAAGAGAAATAGAATGTTATATAGAAAAAGCAAGAAGTGATAGTTAACTCTCTCTTTTGTTTGTTTCTCCCTTTTTCTTTCCCCCATGAGTGTAAGTAAACAGCACGAAGTACAAGGGTTGCACAATTTATCCAACTAGGGCCAAAACTAGAAGGGTCCAAAAGGGTTATACTTCTCTAAGGAAAATACAGTGAGAAAACAGAAATACTTCCACTCGTTATTATTAATTTGTTCAGTCAATTCAACCTTCATAAACTCAAAATAAAACCTGTACAAGAAATACCTCTTGGACATTATAGTAACTGATCATTGACTTTGAGGGTCTTTTCAAGTTGGAACAAATTAAATGAAAAATTAGAACCCTCATAATCAGAGAAGAGAAGAGAAAAAACACTGCCCTCCATTTCGGCCTCACCAAGCCAAATTAAATCTGAAAAAACTATTCCATAATCGGTAGGAAGCCATACACATCAGCAGCCCGATCAATGTGAACAAGAATAATAACCACCATTTTGCTAATTCAGAAAAAGAACACTGTAATTTGAATCAATGCTTCTCAAATTTCAATTCTATTTCATGCAGCATAGACCCAAATAGATACTAAAATATAAGACGAAATAGGAAAAACAGAGTTTCTTTCTCTTTCCGTTTTTAACTTATACTTTTCAAGGGCTCACCCTTCATAACCGTGATTCAGAGCCACATCTCCAGAAAGAAGAATAGAGGAACGCATAAGAACTAACAATTGGCCCAAGTACGAAGAACAACACAAAGAAAACAGTGCTCTCCAAGGAGCACCATGATTTAAGTAGCATAATCCAACATCAGTACCAAGTAAGGACACCAAATCATAAAAGAATGAAAGAACAGAAATTAAGAGAAAGAGAAAAACTGAAAAGCATCCGCGGTTTACCTCCTTAAGGACGGCAACACCATCGTTAACAATCTTTGGAGGTCCATACTTGTTCTCCAGCACCACATTCCTACCCTTGGGACCCAAAGTCACCCCAACCAGCTCTGCTACCGTGTCAACCCCCGCCTGCATCACGAAATGCATGAAATTCATGAAAAAACACAACACGAGTGAATAAACAACGAAAATGAAAAGCCCAACTGAAATTGTGACCTGAAGCTTCTTCATGGTCGAACCATCATGGTTGAAGTAGAGCTCTTTAGCCATCGCACTTGTGCTCAAAGCAGATGAAGAAGACCTTTTAGTTGAATTATGCAACGTTGATTTGGAGAGAGAAATTGCAGAGATAGGAGTTAGAGAACAAGTTGCCATGATTAGTGAAGTTCAGTTGGAGTAGTGGGTTCTGTTGCGCCTGCAAATATCTATTTCATTATTGAAGTAGCATGCAAGTATGTTAAAGAAACATATGGTGGATAAGAGAGAGAGAGAGAAAGTTTGGCGGTATTTTAATCGAGATTGCATACCGTCTATAAACGTAGACGGCTAAAAATATCTGCGAATTTTCTTCAAGCTTTTCTTTCTTCATAGCGGCCGACCCCTAATTTTACTGTTTAAGGCAAGGATTTTAAAACCAGACTGGATAGAGAACTGTTTTGGCGGCCGATTCTTGAGTCAAATGGTCCAACTGTTTGTTTCAAAAGGCCAATTTTGACTTAAAAAATAAATAATAAAATATGGTCAAAATCTACTGTCCAGGTCGATGATTTGATCACCCAAGTTAGCGGGTCATTGACCAAATTAATGATTTTTGGCCAAAAAATAATTTTAAGGTGAAAGAGAACTGGCTCCTAAATTTTTTGATCTAACCATCTGGTCCAATCTGATTTTGAAAACCATGACTTAGGAGCCACGAAATTAGACCTATTCACAGGCTGGGCTCAACCATGTTTTGCTTCTTTATAAACAGAAATTGACTAAACTCGAGCCTGGCCCTATATAAGGCCCAAAGTTCGACCTAGACAGATATTTTACAATATATTAATAACATTTTCATATTATATAATATTCTATATACATTATATTTTATTATATAATACATTTTTCTACTAATATTATTATTACATAATATTATATAATATATTATATTTCCTATTATGTATATAATATTATCAAGCTGGGCGGGCTTGACTCCTGAGCCAGGCTTATTTGAAAAAGACCAAGCCCAAGTAAGCCCAATCTCAAGCCCGTCGGTTTAAAAGTTTATCCAAGTTTAGACGGGCTGAGCCAGGCAACCCGGCCCATGAACAGATCTGCATGTAACCACTAAACAGCTATTGCATTCAATTAGTTTAATCCTATTTCCATATTTAACACAAAGATTCCCATGAACTCAGATTCTAACACTTTGCCCCCTCCGTTAACATTCCGTTAATTAATTTTTAAAAATATTCTTATGTATTTATTTTGTGTTTATTTAACATTTCTGAATCTCTAAATTACCCTCCGTTGGGATCATTCTGCCCTTAATTTCACATATCTGTATAAACCTTTTTATTTACGTATCTTGTTTTTTTCTTATTCAAAGTAATGAGATAATATGCTTTGCCCGGTTCATTTCCATCATTTTAAAATGTCATCCTCAACCCATACAATCTCCTGTTCATCAAAGATAACCTTTTCAGACTTGATCGCGTACCAGAAAGGTCGTGTCCCATTTTGCAGTTCAGAAGAAGAATCAATGAAACATCTATTTTTCTTTTTTCTTTTTTTTGGTTCAGCTGGTTCGTTGCATCTCGTTTGGATCCAGCAAACTTTCAAACACGAAGAGTGATGATAACCACCTTATTAATTGGACCGATCCCTGGCTGGAATTGGACAAGCAACAAAATAATGAAAACCACCTTTTATTAAGATAAGGTTCATACGGACAGCTCAAAATGATCAAGTCTTCAAGGGCTCAAATTTCAGTCCTCCCTCCATCATCATCAACTGGGCCCAGATTCTTGCAGAAACAATCATCCAAGCTTCTATCTCTGATGCCATGGCCCACAACACTCTACCTTCCTCTCTAGATCTAAGCACAGTTAGGTGGTCAAAAGTCAAAACCACCATGGGGAGTGGTAAAACTCAATGTGGGTGGCGTTGTTGGAATAAACATGTCTGGTGGTGGCATGGTACTTGGTAGCAGTGCTGATGAATTCCTCTTTGCTAGAGTGGTTCCTCGTCAGAAAGAAAGCCCTTTGATCATTGTTTGTTGGTGGGTTGCCAGAGCCACCGTGGTCTATTAGCACTTTGGTCGCTGAGTGCAAGCATCTACTGCGTTGCTTTTCAAGTTCTTCGGTTTGCCATATTTCTAGAAAAACAAACATGGCTGCACACAAAGTAGCCAAACATTCTACTTCTTGTACAAAAGTAAAAACTTGATCAAAAATTCCAGATTTCCTTTCTTTTATTATTGTACAAGAGATGTAAACCAAGTTCTTTTGATGAATGAAGTTGCCCTAAGGGATCTTCTAAAAAACCTCATACAATTAAGGGCATTTAATAAATTAAGGGTCCATTTTATTAGCAATTGGAATCAGAATGATCCATTCCTATAGCTTGTCTGGTTATTATAGGAATTAGAATTGGAATTAAAATCAACTGGAATGGGATCTCAATCCCTCACATGAGGAAATGCCATTCCACTAGAAACCGGAATCATTATGATTCCACCCAGCCAAACGGTTGTTTGGTTCATATGAGAATCGCAGTTAGATTATATTCCAATCAATGTTGTTCGGCTCCTTTGAGTCATAATTGGAATTAACAAAAAAACTTTTAATTTTGTATTAGTTTATAAATATTTTATTATTATTGTTTTATTAGTACTTTATTACTATTTATTAATATTTTATGAATATTCAATTATTATTTTATTAGCACTTTATTATGAATTTTATTACAAGTTTTTATTATTATTATTATTATTATTATTATTATTATGTTATCAGTATTTAATAATTAATATCTTTATATCTATTATTAAACTATGAATATTTTATTAATATTATGAATTTGTTATTATTTTTATAATATTTTATTACTAGTCTATTAATAATTTATTGTTATTTAATAATTAATATATTTGTTTGTTAATATTACTTTATTAATATTTTATTATAATAGTACTATTTTATTACTATTTTACTAATATTTTATTATTTAATTTAGGGTTTAGGGGTTCTTTTCTTATGATTTCTTTTCTTCTTTGCAAACTAGAATGAGAATTGGATCCGATTCCGACCAAACAAATGGTTGGATTATATTTGCAAGCGCATATTATAGGGAAAAAAACAAACTCCAAGAGTTGCAAAATTTGTTCTCTCGGCTGCGCTTGTTTGTGGTACAAATGCCTAATTGGGGTATTTATGTACCACAGTTCGGATTTGTGAGTGTTTATTTGACATGCAAAAATGCAATGAAGAGGCCAAAAATGTGCTTTATGACATTTTTGTATCTTGAGGAGAGAACATTACTGTATCCATCTTTTTTATATATTTTTTGTACTCGTCTGATAATTTGTGCATTTGACCAAAAGTTTAAGGCATTTAATGATGGGGCCCATGCTTTTCACTGATTTCAAACAAACAGGAAGAATGCAAAAAACAGGTTACATTGTAAATCCGTTTTGCATTCTTGAATTAGAAAGAGGGTATTTATGTAGAGTACATATTTGTTTTTGCATTGCAACCAAACACAGCCCTCTTAAGAAAATGCTTCTATGCAAATCTTTAAGTTGAAAAATGCATCATTGTATAGAAATTAATTATATCCAACTTGGTATGAACTATGGAGCTTCATATGGGAGGAATTAAAGTGGCCCAAGAGTTTTAATTGTGTAATAATTTTGCATTAATTTTCTTTTGGTCGAGGGAAATGAAAGTTTTCAAAAATTAATTAATATATAATATTTTATTATGAAAAAATCTATGATGCAAGAAAGACATGATATTGGAAAGGTAATGACCAATCAACCCCCCCTCCCCAATGAATTTTGCTGAAAATCCACCTAATTTATTACCACTCTTATAATACTGGATGATTGATTACAAGTTTTTTTTAGTATCATGTCTTTCTACATTATAGTTGAATTCGTTTATTATATATCTTTTATCTATTCAATATTCTCAAGTGCAGTTGTCCATGTCAGATTCCTAATGTTGCTTCCCAACCCCTTTAAATTTCAGTGTTTTTTATTTTTAAAAACAGAAAAAAGAACAGCAAGGCTATTTAAACTCGCTCAGAACCAATTGTTATAAACTGATCGAATGTGGTAACATGCGCATCCTTTTAACTTCAGTTTGTGCATTGCAACAGCCCCTTCTAGTACTATTTCTAAAATGTTTGTTACATTTGTCATATTGCTTCTCAACCCATTTAGAATTTTGTAGTTTTTTTTTTTGAATTTTTAAAAATATAATTAAATTAAGTATCAGGCTATTTAAGATTACTTTCCCATCAGATCGAATCAAAATAGTCTATTCCTACTGGATGCTTGGTTCAGACAAGAACCACCGGAATTGAAATTAAAATCAGGTTAAATGAATTATCATCTCAAGAAATGGAAAGGGAATGGCCATTCCCTCAAATGGGAAAATGCCACACTATTGAGAAGTAAATGAGAATTTTATGCTTTTTGTCATTTTCATATTTTTAAAGCAAGAAAACAGATTAGAAAACCCGAGGTGGAAAACCTGATGAAGTCACTCTGATGCTTAAGTTAGCAATGTGTTGTGATTGCGAGCTAGAGCATTGGATGCTAAAGAACTTGAACATAAATAATCGTGCATACCTGGGCTTTGGAGGGGTTGCAGCCCTTATATAGCTAAGTTGCCATGGATCTTACGAAACAGTCCGGAAATCTTCAGCCTGAGTAGATGATGTCCGTTTCCACTTTAGTCGAAGAGTAACATACCAATTAAGGAGGTTTATTGTCTCCGCCTGATCCAGGTGGGGAGAAGATAAGGCCTTTCGTTATGTGTTGTGATCCTGTGAGGTTCGGAGTTCATTGGGCAGCTTCTGGAATTGATGACGTGTCACTCCAGGTCTTGAACCCAAACTAGATTAAGTGCCGAGATACCTTTACGTCGAAATAGTTTTGTGCCGAAGTAACCAAACACCCGAACTCTAACTATTGCTGATTGGACTCTTTTCGCTGAGTTGTCATCTTTTGTGCAGATCGCATCCACATGTAGGTCACACCAAATCACCCTCCATCAATACATTCATAAAATCGATATTTTTATATATTTACATAATCCTTTTAGTTATTAATTGTGATCTAATTCTCTTTTAACATGGAATTAATCCGATTATTTCGATTTTTATTCAGCTCAAATTAAATTAAGAAAATCAAAATCCTACAAAACTTAGGTCAAATTAATGCCATTTTTAAGGGCCTGACTGCTTATGAGCGTAAGGAGACAATCCATCTACTCCAATCTCCATCGCTTGGGTGGCTGTTGTGAATATAATACGACAATGGGCTAACCAGTCACCATTAATTCCCCAACTTCCTTATCACCACCTCGGCCCGGGATTCAACCGCACAGTCCACTTGGTGGTTGGTGCAAAGCTTGCCTCCTCATCATCCTTATTTTGGCCGGGGGGAGGATGATAGTGGTAATTGGGGGAGGAGAGTTGTTGAGGGGAGTTATCTGTGTGCAGTTGAGATTTTTGAGATACCCATTTGCATCATTTATACAATATGGAAAACGGAAGTTGATTTCAGAAAAGCTTGAGTAAATCCACCAGAAACTCGTACGAAACCATGAATTTCCTTGCATTCTAGTCCAATTCTTGACAACTCAAATCAAATGGTTAACCCGGAAAGTCCATTCCTAAAGAGATGCAGGGACTAACAGAGAATCTCAGGCGTCTCAAAAAGGTCTCAAAAAGAAATTTTCATGTCTCCAAAATTACATCAACATAAAAGATGCAATTTACAAGAGAGAAGAAGGAGAAAAAAAATAAAGGTAAATGAAGAAAATCAAGGACCCTTTATATCTTGAGTGTAGATATAGTCTGTATGAGCAACCATCATCATCCTTCTCAGACAGTACTCCTTGTCCTCCAAACTTTCGCATTCAACATTCCTGATGACGCTTGGTTCCTCCTGCCCACATCAAAGGAATTAGAACAAAAGGATATGAAAAGCTAGTTTTGCATACCAACAGTTGAACATGAGAGAGAGAGAGAGAGAGAGAGAGAGAGAGAGAGAGAGAGACTTACCAGTGATGATGAAATAAGGGCTTGTGGGTCAGATTCCGACGAGATGGTAGGCTTGGTGGCAGTGATAAGAGGTCTAGCAGCAGACACAGAAGCTAGTGCGAGAACTAAAAGGAGGGTCACAAAGACCTTTGATGTTTCCATTGCCGCCGGGAAGTTTGGATCGAAGGAAGCAGGAGTAGTTCTAGTTTTTGAGCTGAGAATGAGATTAAACCGGCAAGTCTGGCGGTGGGAGATGCATTTGAGTGAGAAGGGGAGGGTTAGGCAGGGAGTAGAGGTGTAGTAAGCAATGAATGGCGAGTGGACTGATGAAAGATATAAATTAAAGAAAGAAAGAAACCGATCGGTGCTCAGAGAGACGAGATACAAATGCTATAAATATTCATGGAGAAACGAGCGGTGACGACACAGTCGAGTAGAGAGAGACAGACACGTTGGACATCGATTATGGGGTGGATTCAAAACGGTGGAATTCAGGGATCAAAACACCAAAAAGTCAAAAGAGTTTCATCCACCATCCATTTATGGTTGATTAATCTAACTTAATTGTTCCTCGGAAAACCCACCATTAGAGACATTATTGAGAAGTGTTCTGGCCAGTGGTCACTGCACCGTTGGTTCTACCATGCTACTACTGCTGGGTTGTTCATGAGTCAGGTGTGAGATCGAAAACTTGGATGGTAGATCGGGTCGTCAACTCGTCATGTCATATACGGGTCAGATTTAGATAAAAACAGGGTTACAGGGTAAGGGGGTAGGACTTAGGAGCTTGGGAGTGCCAGAACTCGAAAGTCGAAACACAAGACTCTATAAACAAGAATACCCCCCACTCATACGCGTTGCATTTATGGCACAGTATGGATATCTTAGGCTAAGACTGTAGTACAAGTGTGGAAGCTTTGACATTGTAGGCGGTAGTTGCAGTCAGACATGCAACCCGAATAAAGAAAATGAAAATTAAATTAAAACAAGTTGTCAAGGAATTGTGAAGTTACAATGTTAACAAGCATAATTAAAATAAAACTTATTTTTTGCTTTATATGTCATTAGGTAAAAAAACGGAAAATTGATTTTGTTTGGTATCATTGTCATTTCAGCTTCAAACATTTAGGGAGTGTTTGATATCATGATTGCTTTCTTGCTTTTGAAAACAAATACAATTGCTACATCAGTAAAAATGGTGTAATTTTGTTCATGTGTGGCCGTTGTTTTTGATTTCTTGCTATTGAATGTGATACTGCCCTATTATATTGATTTTCGTTCAATGGTCAATTTTAAAAATAAATATTTTCTAATGAGCATACTTATTATTACAGAAATATAGATGGATTAATATATGCAGATCTCATGGAGTGTAGAATCAAAAGAAGGTAGGGTTTGAGCATCCGATGGTGTATTCGTGTACCAAATGGACAACTGATGGATGAAATGTTCTCCAACACCCCACTCATGTATGATTTTAGTAGAGACATTTTTATGTCTGTTTCTAACTCAAGACATCAAATAGAAAATTGACATTTAATCAATTATAATTCTGGAATTTCCATTCCTGATGGAATTAGGCCTGTCAATGATATCTGAAAACTTAAATCCCAATCTGATTATTTCAAATTCAGATTATGCATTTACATAATCAGATTGGTTTCAGGCTTGACTCCATCCAATCCGATTAAAATTTGAATATGATTATATTATAAATTTTATTGATTTTAATATATAAAATTTATATAATTATATTTAAAATTATAAAAAACATATATTCTAATATTATATTCTATATAAATTTATATATAACAAATATGAATTTAATATATAATAATTTCAGTATGTTATATTTACATTAATCTATTTCATATACAACTTGAAAAGTAACTAAAATTTTTATATTATTTTTGCTATTTTAACAAATAAAAACAGAATCAGATTAAATCCGAATCCAATCCAAATCCATTAGGATTCAAATTCGAATTTGATGTCTTCAAATCCGATTGGAGTTTGGGTGCAGGATTTCAGTAGTCATATCGAATTTGGATTTTGCTGAATCCAATCTGAGCCCAATCCAATTACAGCCCTAGGTGGAATGGCATTCTCCCATCATCCCCCCCCCCCTCCCAAGAATTATAATTCTGATTATTCTTTCAGTTTGAACCAAATAGGTGAGGGAAATACACCATTTTGATTCTAATTTCAAGTGATTCTGATTTCGAAATATTCCCATTCTGATTTCAACTATAAAGTGGCATTTGATAACACTTTGTAGACCTCTGAAGTCTGAAAATGTGCTTTTTAGATGCCACTTATGTTTGGGTTGAGTCTGAAAAAAAGATCTGAAATGCATTCTCATATCTAAATTTGTAAGAGGCAGGCCAACGACTTAATGCGCTCAAATGTTTTTCAAACCACATTAAAAGACAAAAAATGCCCATTCTCGTTATGCCCCTCTTTCTCCCTCTCTTCTTCTTCTTCTTCTTCGATCTCCACCGCAAGTTTCTCCCTTTGCCCTTTTCTCTCTCTCCCCCCTTCTCTTCTTCTTCTTCTTCATTGACGGTGAACTAGTGGTGTTTGATCTCTCTCTCTCTCTCTCATCTCGCCACTGTCATTGCAACTCTCAGCAATGGTGTTCGATCTCCCTCTCCTTCTCTCTCTCTCTCTCTCTGTCTCTCTCTCTCTCTCCCCTGTCTTCCCATCACCGTCATTGCAACTTTCAACAACAGTGTTCAATTTCCATCTCCCTCCCTCTCTCTCTCTCTCTCTCCCCTGTCTTCCCACCACCGTCATTGCAACTTTCAACAACAGTGTTCAATTTCCATCTCCCTCCCTCTCTCTCTCTCTTTCTCTCTCTCTCCTGTCTTCCCACCACTACTGTTGCAACTCTCAGTAGCGGCATTTGAATTTTATTCTTAATAATTTATTAGTATTAATTTATTTGAATTTTTTATTAATTATTAAATATTTTAATAGTTTAAATTTAATAATTTGATAAGTATTAAATAGTTTTTCATTGCTTCATGAACTTTATTACTATTTTCATTATTATTTTAATTTTGAATTTATAAACTTATATATTTTTTCAATTTAATTCTTATTTTAATATTTTTTATAATTTATCATAATTTATTCCTACTTTTTCAATATTATTTTAAATTTAATAAATTATTATTTTATAAAATAGTACAACTTAAACTCAAAATTACCAAATAATCCGTTCTAGGGGTAAAATTGCAAAATTAAGGAATTTCATATGCTAAAGGTTTGATCCAACGCAAACAACTTTCTCTATTCAGAGCTTTTAAAAAGTTGAAAGGCATCTATATCTCTTTTTAGATTTCATACACTTAATATCTTTTTAACTTTTCATATTTCAGATTTTATATTTATCAAAGGCCACCTAAATCTAAATATAATAGATAAAAAATAAAATGATAAACTTTTCGATTTAGTATTTTCAGCTGTTATCAATTGGCCCTAAGACCTCGTGTCTCGTGGGGAGGAGGGAAGAGGGGATCTTCCCAACCTTAAGAGGGGGAGATCTTCTCAAATTTGATCGTCCATAGAATATTTCTAGATCAGTCTTGCTCCTTTTGACATTGTTGGCTTATTGCAAGTATGGTAATTAAACTATTAATAACCGAAGCACTATTTTCGTAGGTTGTGTTTTAAGCCAGTTCAGTGGTCCAATTGATTCAGTAATTAAATCAATTAGATTAACATATAAAATACACGTTACAGTGTTACAGCTTTCCCTCAGGTAGAGAAATTAATGGTTATACGATCCACGCATTTCAGAATTTTTGACATTGAACAAAGTACACCAGTGGCTTCCAGCCATACATGATACAACAACTAATAAAATATCTTCAAGCCAATAATTTATGCTGTTTATAAAAAACTAAATAAAAATAAGAAACATTTAAAGATTTGTGGCGTTGCATGGAGAGGTAATCGAGGTTCCTTGTCCACAAGCTTGCATTAACCCAGGTGGGTTGATGGTATAAGGTATGCAAGGGGAGAAGTTCAAGGTACCCAAGATAATTTTGAGCTTTTGTAATTTCTTTATTCACTTTTATTAAGATAAACGTCATATTGGATTTTCGGGGTTAGCCATGTTAGGGTTACCTATCATTAGTTATTAGGAATGACCCATACTAAGTATGGGAATCATTAATTTGATTTATTTTAATTTTTTAAATTATTTATATTAGACATTTAGATTAGGCTTTTTATTTGTTTTAAGAAATTTATCATGTTTTATCTAGAAAATGACCCCATACTAAGTGGCAATTATAGTATCATTTAATTTGAGATTTGCTATTTAATTATAAAAAATTGAATTAGAAAAATTAACATTATTGGTCTTACATCTTTGTAATTGACAATCTATTCTGATCTATTTTATTTGAAAATCACTACTAATTTATGTTTTTTTAATATGATTTAAGAGATTAAATGAGGTCTTATTTGTAAGCAATAACCCACTTTAATTGGTATTTACTATTTATTTGATGAATTTATTTTTAAAAGCTAAATTAGGTTATGCTTCCAAAAAACGTTAAATCTAAAAGAATGAATCACACCATTTGTATTAATTGTTTAGTCATTTTTATGAATTTCATTTATTTTTATTTTTATCCATTTAATATTTTGAATATTTTTAAGCTAAATTATTTGTTTAATCATTACTTTCGAAATGGGTGTGTTTGAATAAAATTCAGTTACTACCCTAACATTTGAAGTGGCCACTTTTTAGGGGTTAGAGTTTAACAATGCCACGTGTCAAAAGGGTGGGAGTTGTTGCTTGAAGACATTCCTTATATATATATATATATAGACACACACACACACACTAGTAGGGACTCATGCGATGCACGGGCTTTGCTAAAGGCAAAAGTTAAACAATAGAAATACATAGGAGTATATAATTGTTTTATATTTTAACTTTTTAATAACCAATCCGATCGAACTCAACTCGAGTTGGTCGATTTTCTAGTATTTCCATCTGGCTTTGGTTTAGCAATTTTCGAACTCAACCAAGTTAGGTCAGTTTCAATTTGGCCATTTGTAAATCAACCAAAACTAAACTGAGTCGATCATAGATATATATTATAATTTAATAATTTAAATATAATTTTTTAATACAAAAAATTGGGAAAATTCCTATATTTCTTGGTCTAAAACATTTTATATCATACATTTATTTTTTCTAATAATACCGCTATAATTTATTAAATTTAAATTTAATTTAATTTTTAAGTTTAGATCTTTTAAACAAACAAACCAGACCAAAAATAGACCCAAACTGATAAAACCAAAGTTGGCAGGTTTTCATTAATGGTCAATCAGTAAAACAACTTGCAACTGAACTAAACCAATCTTTGAGCACTCCTAACTTCAACTAAATTAATAATCTAATCTTTAATAAATAACAATAGTTTAATCTTCAATAACTATTGAAAATTTATAGAAAAACTATACAATTATTGAAAATAAATTTCGAATGAAAATACAATAGATATCTAATAAAAATACAATAATTACAAAAGTAAATAAATAGTGTAATCTCAAATAATAGTTTAATCTCTAATAAATATTAATTAATAAATTATAAAAAATATATAATTACTAAAAATAAATTTATAACAAAAATACAACAAATACAATAAATTAAATTTCAAAAGTTAAACAATAGTTGTTTAATCTCCAATAATTATTGACAAGTTACTATTAAATAACAAAACAAAAATAGATTCATAAATAATTATTGAAAACATATTTATCAAAAATAGAATAAATAAATACTGAAAATAAAATAAATGTTATTTTAGTATATATATAAATATAATGAATATACACTATTATTGTTAAATTACTACTATAATGAATGTTATTTTTTTGAAAGTTATTTTCTATAATTATTAATTGAATATAAATAATTTTTGAGGTCTTTTAATACAAATAATTTTTTATTGAATAGAAAAGAAAAAATCTGTTTTCAAATTTCTAGTTGGACTTGGGTTTGGGCCTATCCTTTGGGCTTTATTTTTTGTGTACAACCTCTAACCTGGTGATCGGGTCAAATGGGTCAATGGTTCAACTGCAAAGGTAAATGGGTCTCTAACTAAGTGAATAAATCAATGGTTTTTTACTGATTTGCGGGTTTTAGGAAAACCAAACCTAAAATGGGGGTTGTGTAATGGTTTGAACAATTTGACCTTCTGAGCTAGGGCTCTAGCGCTTGTAGTGCATAGATCACAAAAAGCACCTAAAATAAAATAAAAAATAGATTACCCGATAACTAAGCAAAAAGTTAATTATGGCCTTTGGAAGTATTGGACTAAAGGCATAAACCCAAACCAAGCCCAATGGTAAGGTGCCTTCAATACCTTGGAACATATAGATAACAAAAAGTTACCCAAAATAATAATAAGAAAAAAAAAAGATAACCCCAATAGGACAACTAAGTGCAAAATTATGGCCTCCAAAAATTTACATACACGGTAATTTAAAAGTGATAATTAAAAAAAAAATCGAGTGGTTTATACAAAACCAGGACCAATTCATTAGTTCTAGGTTGAATCAGTTTTGGTCAAATTTTTTTGAGGAAACTAGCTAAGGGTTTGGTCATGATTTAACTATAGTCTAATTAGCCGATTTGGTCCAACTTTCTAAACATTGGTAGTGTATATATGTTTTATTATATATAGAATAAATTATATATACTTTTATTTAATTTTTAAG
This sequence comes from Nelumbo lutea, assembly GCF_056320005.1. Taxonomy (NCBI): domain Eukaryota; kingdom Viridiplantae; phylum Streptophyta; class Magnoliopsida; order Proteales; family Nelumbonaceae; genus Nelumbo; species Nelumbo lutea. The sequence continues at coordinate 20,220,490 of NC_142686.1, read as the reverse complement.
CTTTTATAAATAAAAAAGATAAAAATTATATTTTGAGGCAAAAAAGATAAAAATTGTAATTTGTAGACCAAAACCCTGATTAGGTAAAACTTATCAATAGTTCAACCATTTTTTTTATAAATAATAGTTCAACCATTTTGGTCAATAAGTTTTGACTTGTTCTCGAGTTTTGAACCATACTTCTATAGGTTAGGGTCATTTTAGTTGTGTTGAAATTAGTAGTGTTTTCAACTCGTCGATGACATGGTCAATTGAATCGCTATAACAGCCACCTAGTCAAGATTCTAGGTTTGGTTTGAGTAAAACCCAAAACAGGTCAAAAAATCGTTGACTTTGTTAAAAACCATCTAACATGGATGGTTGGATTGTTGACCTGCTCGACCCGGTGACCGGATTATAAGTTGCATACTGTGTATGCAGACTTTAGGAGGTCATGACTTTGCACTCCAATGTTTGATTGAGGGGATTTTTTTTTTTTGTTTTGTTTTTGAAATGTGTCCCAACCTTGCCTTGATATTGTTTTGCAAAAAAAAAACCCTTTTGGCCTCAAATTGTAATTTTTTATATTTTTTACAAATAAAAATTTAAAACTAAATTAAAAAACATAAATTAAATATAAAAAATTTCATATATTATATGTAAAACATAATTATATATTATTTATTGATAAAATACATGTTTATATATTACTAGACACACACACACACACATATATCCATATGGCATGGTCTGACCCAATCAGTTGAGATAGTGACCGACAACACAAAGACAAAAATGATTCAGCCTCCAGGTTGGTTTTTAAAGCATTGGAAATTAGTATTGAATAGGGGCGTCCATGAAAAACCAAAAAACCAAACTGAACCAAGAAAACTAAATCGGAAAATGCTGTTAACTAAACCGATCGGTTCGGTTTCAGTTTGGTATTTTGAAAAACCGATGGATCGGTTCAGTTTTTTGGTTACCCTATAAAAGACCATGGGTTAACTGAACCGACCTGTATATATTTATATGTATATTTTATATATATTTTACATATATGTCACATATTTTCTATATATTATATATAAATGTATATGCATTATTAATATTTTATTAATAACCGGCCAGTCATGTATTTTTATTACTTACTTCTTAATATTTATTAATAAATAATAAAATATTTATAAATGGTTAAGAAACTATTTATTAATGGTACCATACCAATGTTATTTATTAATATTAATTAATTAATAGTATATTAATAATCAATACTTATTGATTAATAATAAACTATAAAATATATAAAAATACAAAACATTTTTACTTAATTTAATAATTATATACTACACAATGAGAGGTACCATATCCCCCAACACTAGTGGCAATGGAATTTGATCCTAGGTCTTTGCTACAATGACCAGAGATCCTACCAACTAATTAAGCCACCATGAAACCAAGAACCAAATAAATCAAAATAAATTTGCTTATTTAGTTTAACTCGATTTGGCTTTCATTTCGTTAACCAAATTTGACTAACCCTAGCTTTCATTGCTTGTGAGTCAAGTTAAGCCCCAGGCAAGTTTAAAGTATTAGGCCTATGCCCAACCCTAAAATTTGGGGCTCTAATGAGGGCCCAAGTCTCAGCCAGGGCTTAAACACAAAATCTAGGACCATGAGTGAAATTTTCCAACTCGGTAAAATGATCACCCTTGTTTTATGGCAAAAATAGCAGGGTAAGGTGCCTTCAATACTTTAAAACACATAGGTAGCAAAAGTGTTACCCAAGACCAATTCATTAGTTCTTGGGTTAGACCAGTTTGGTGGATGGTTTTGACTTTTTTTTTTTTGGAGTAAATAGGGTTAGGTGTATGATCGGATTGGTTAAGGGTTGGGTCATGGTTTAACAATAATTTGACTAGCCAGTCTTGTCCAACTTTCTAAACATTGGTTAGTGTTATATGTTTTATTATATATAGAATAAATAATGTTGTTTTGAAATATGTAGAATATATATATTATTTTAGTTTTTCATCTTTCACAAATAAAAAAAGTTAAAAATTACACAGAGGCAAAAAAATTGGTAAAGTGGTTGAAATAATTTATTAAATAAATTATTAGTTAATATTTAATTAATCAAATAATAATTAATACTTATTTATTTCTATTTTAGAAATTATTTTCTTTTTATTAATATACTTATGAAATTATTAATAATTTGTTTTCTAGTTTAATTATTATTAAATAGAAATCATTAATTATTATATTCATTTACTTTAATAAAATTTTAATTATTAATATACTTTAAAAAGGTAATTAATAAATAATATATTTTAAATGAATATTATATGATTACTGATGAGGGAAGATTTGGCCCTCTAGTAAAATTGTGACACGTGGCACATCGTGACAACTAGGAAAACACCCAGCCAACAAACTTACGAAGTTGGTGACCCACCCGGGCACCTGTCTGGCCGACCTGGCGCGACCTGCGTGCAGCCTGACGCGCGTCTGCGCGGCGCGCACGAACTGCACGGCGCCCGCGCGGCCTGCGCGAACTGTGCACGACCTGCGCGACCTGGCCGACCTGGACCAGCCTAGCGCATGATCCGGCCAAGGCGCCAGCTTGACGACCTGATCTAGACACCGACCTGGCCGCTTGACACAAGCGCCAGCCTGACGACCTCGAGGAGTTCACCACCGTACCCCGGTTCTGACCGGATGCGACGAGTCTTACCGTTTGGAGGCTTTTCACCCACCTAACTCGCGAAGACTCCGGTATATAAAGACCTCACCCCCCAAAGGGGAAGGGGATGGAAAAGAAAGGGATGTAACCCTGCTCTCTAGCTCTCTCATATTATCTTCAATGCTCTCTACAATAAGAGTGCTAACTTAAGCATCGGAGAGCCCCCACCGGGAAAGTACCCCTGGGACCTCTGATTCAGTTCTCGCAGGTCCTTCAGCTCCCGCCGCCTACGAAGAGGAGGAAAAGATGCAGTTCTCAGAAGTCCCTCAGCTCCCCCCACCTACAAGGAGGAGGAAGAGATGGAGTTCTCGGAGGTCCCTCAACTCCCGCCACCTACAAGGAGGAGGAAAAGATGGAGTTCTCGGAGGTCCCTTAGCTCCCGCCACCTACAAAGAGGAGGAAAAGATGGAGTTCTCGTAGGTCTCTCAGCTCCCGCCACCTACAAAGAGGAGGAAAAGATGAAGTTCTCACAGGTCCCTCATCTCCCGCAGCCTACAAAGGAAAGAAGACCACCTCATGCTGAGGGCAGTCGGATTGCGCCGCACCAGGGAGCTCCATTCTCCAAGGCATCGACCGCCTAGTAGGGAGTTCGCCACTAGGTAGTTCGCCCCCAGGGAGTTCGCCACCAGGCAGTTCGTCCCCAGGCAGTTCGCCACCAAGGCAATTTGCCCCCAGGCAGTTCGCCACCAGGGAGTTCGCCACCAGGCAGTTCGCCCCCAGGTAGTTCGCCCCCAGGCAGTTTGCCACCAAGGCAGTTCACCCCCAAGCAGTTCGCCACCAGGGAGTTCGCCACCAGGCAGTTCGCCACCAAGGCAGTTCGCCCCCAGGCAGTTCGCCACCAGGGAGTTCGCCACCAGGCAGTTTGCCACCAGGCAGTTCGCCACCAAAGCAGTTCGCCACCAGGCAGTTCGCCACCAAGTAGCTCGTCACTAAGGTACGCCACCACCGGGTTGAATAACGAGGTACTTTGCCAAAAAATTTTATATCACAAAACATTGGTACGTGGCCGAAAACGGTTACATCAATTACTATTTATGATCTAGGAATAAAATGGTTGTAGCTAAAGATGATTAACTTCGTAATTATGGCCACAGAATTATAGTTATCCGTGGCTATAGTGATAAATAGCTCTTTAGCCACAGGTAGAATAACTTTTAACCACGGACAAATTGTCCATAGCTAAAGTTCAACTTCTGCTTTTATAACTTATAGCCACGGATACATTATAACTGTGGTTATAAATATCTTTTAGCCACTAACAGAATAACTTTTAACCACAAACAAAGTGTCCGTAGTTAAAGCTCAACTTCTACTTTGATAACTTATAACCACAGATATATTATAATCGTGGCTATGAATATCTTTTAGCCACGGACATAATAACTTTTAACTACGGACAAAATTGTCCATAGCTATAACTCAACTTTTTGTCACGGACATCAAATTGTCCGTGATTATATCCCATATTTTAGTTATGGTTTTTTTTTACCGTAGCTTAAGTGCCGTAGCTGTAGCCCCATTTTCCTGTAGTGTGTAGGAGTATTATATCTCTATCATTGATCATGGAGACACATGATACATTGATATATATATAGGGGTTTTTAAGTTTGAAACGAGAAAAGGCATTCCTCTCGTGTTGATAAAATAAAACAGTATTGGTTAGGTCTTTTTATAAATAACCAAAATACCTAAAAATAGAATCGAACCAATGGAATTGAACAAAAAAATCTGATTATCCAAATCGATCAATTTGGTTTGGGTTTTGGTTTTGGTGTAATGTTTTAAAAAAACCGAAGGTAGAATCGGTCAATTGTTTAACTAATTGATTTTGGTTCAGTTTCGATTTACGGTTTCAGTTCAATTCAAAATAAAATCCAACGATTCCGTTAACTAAAATTGTAATAGATCCTAGGTAATAAGGTAGGTATGGTGTTATAATGCATATTGATATTTTGATACTCGGCAAAGAAAGAGACATGGTTGGCCAAACTTACAGGGGATGATACATGGCAATACACAAGGGGATGATACATGTTTCCTGTGAACTTCACACACAGATGGAGTGTTGTAACAAAAATTGGGGCCTCTAGTAGCAAGAACATGATCGCTCCTCATACAGAACAGGCAAGGGATTTTCATTCTGAAGAATCGGGCAAATTCATTGGCAGTACGTAAAAGCAATCAGGCCATAGAATTATCAAAATCCATTTGAACAAAGCGTAGATAAAAAAAAAAAGGAATTTTCCAAGCTTCTGTTCTTCCAAGTTTGAATGATGTTGACCCCATGGCTTAATTAATTAAACTCTTTTAAAGAATAAAAATAAAGAAACTCTGAATCAATCATGAAAGAAGTAGCAATTCAAACCAAAAATCAGGAACAAACCCAACAAGCATGAGTCTTGAAGAATGCGCAGCCCAGTGCCAGAGTATCTGTTATTGTACAACTTATGCAAATGCTAATATAAATGGAGGAAGAAAAGGTTGTGCTTTGGGTAGTTGATCTAATCGATCTTCAGGAGTTAGATGATTTATTCAGCAAGCTCTCTTCTTCGGTGGCCTCCATTACTGTTTGGGTCTCTGGTTGTAGACTTGTAGTGGTGGTGATCGAAAGAGAGGGGGAGGAGGAGGAGGGGCGAAGGAAGAGAGAAAGTAGGGTAAGGGGGAGAGAGGAATGAATGAGAGAGAAGGGATTGGGTTCTCATCCGCCCCCCATAGAGTTGCCCTCCAAATACATCCCATGCTTTGTATTTGGGCGCATCGCATGTCCACCTATACGCGGATTAAAGAAACTCGTGCAGACCTCCGCCCCATTAACTCCCTCTCGCCCAAAAGGGCATCATCCCCTAGGCTATTTTGTGTTCGTATCTTCTTACTCCAGACTCTAATCTCAGAGCTGAAATTCAGGCCCTGAACCAGTTGATGGATTCTATATTATGGTCTTGGTTGACTCCGAGCTTGGACTGGTCTTTGGAGACATGGGTGAAGAAGTGATTTGCAAGAAGTTCAAGATTGTTGTTTTGGTTGCCCATTTCTCCTTGGTCTTCCAAACAGAGCATTTCTCAGGGAACCCTTTGTATTCGACCAAGGCGCAATTATGTGATATTGGGACGGCCCACGACATTTTGATCAGATGCAGTGGAGAAGACGAAGGGTTGAAGTATCCGGTGCTATCAATCTATATCGATAAAAGGAATGTAATTCGAGTGAAGAGGTTGAGTGGAATTATAGAAGAAACCAGACTATCTTTGTTGATGGGTTGCTAGTTGATATGATGTGGGATGTTCATGACTGGTTCTTCAATCCAAACTCTAGATATGTTGTTTTCATGTTTAGGACAAGAAGTGGATTGGACGGCCGGTTGTGCTTGTTGGAGAAGACAGTGCAGAAGGACCAAGAGAGAGTTGAGTTTTCTTTGTTGATCTATGCCTTTAAGAGCCCATAAAGAATTTTCTTATTTCCATTTTTTCAATTTTATTTTCTCTCACTCTTTTAATTCTCTTTCTTATGGGGAGAGTGAATGTAATTATTCATTTGATGATGATTATAGGAAAAAAAAAAAAACAGAAAATACTTGGCAATGACATTCTAGTTTTTGAGTTGTAGAAATGTGTATTGATAGAACTTGAAATTGGTTGGTTTTGATCATACTTGGAGTTGTTTCTTTTCATCTCTTTCTTTCTTTTTCTCTCTGAACTCTAAGTTTCTAACCCACAAGTTTTTATCTTTTCCCGTTTTCCATGGGAGCCTGGGAGGAAGTGGACACATCAGTTTGGAATCTCGAAGGAAAGAATTTTATTTAGTGTAACTGTAACAACACTAATAGCACTAGTAGTGGCATTTGACATGGTCGCCATGAGAAGCAAACAACAAGAAAAGGATAAAAGGAGAAATCGCCCAAACCCCAAAATGAGCTTTTGGGGATCTTGAAAAGATTTTAGTGGTTCCTTTTAGGAGAAAAAAAAAAGGAACCACAGTCTCTAGTGGTGGTGGTGAACTGGTAATGTCTGGTTCGCGTTCATGGCCTGCATCGCCAATGGAAATAGTTAAATTTTTTGTGAAAAAGAAGAAAAAAGTTGTAAAGATTGCAGGTGAGAAGCTTTTCAGGGGAACCATCTATACGGAGAAATCAGTTGGTTTTGTTATAGTGAAGAAAAACAAAGTCAAAATAAACAAACTCGAAGGGGGCTCCCACTCTAGCGAGTTTCAAATCTGAGAATGGTAGAAAATGAGAAAAAAAAAACAAGGTAGAAAATGATAAAAACTTATGGAAGGTCGAGGATACTTACCTCCTGTTGGAATGGTCGTTGGCGTCGACCGACGGAACTCGAAGGGGGGCAATCTCTGACGAGCTATAGAAGGTGAAGGTTTCAACTATGATATTAGAGTCTGGAGAAAGAGGATACAAACACAGAATAGCCTAGGGGATGATGCCCTTTTGGGCGAGAGAGAGTTAATGGGGTAGATCTAATGGCCATCCCATTAGCTTTGCACGAATTTCTTTAATCTGCGTGTAGGCGGACACGCGGTGTGCCCACAACGTGTGGGATGTATTTGGGGGGCAACTCTGTGGAGGGTGGATGTGAACCCGAAGGGACTAGGTTGGGCAAGTAAATAAATAGGGGCTTTTATTGTTTAGTCCACTCCCAAAAATCTTAACTCCATCGTACGGTAGGAGTAGGTGTCAACTCGGAATTGATTCCAATTTATAGGCGCATATGGGTGTTATAGGTGGAGGTGTTTATAATTTTGAATTGTTGTAAATTCCACTTTAGTAGTGCCCTGAACTTTGGGGGTAGTGTCAAGTTAGTACCCGAACTTTCAAATGTGTCACTGCACTACTCAAGCTTTCAAAAAGTGTCAATTTAATCCCTACTATTAATAGTCTGTCAGTTATCTTATAATGTGATGACATGTGCAACTTAAAAATTTTCAAAATGTCAAAACTACCCTTGAAAATAAAACATTGTTCATTGTCTTCTACCTTAAGATTGAACCATAATAACACTAAGAAAGCAATGCCTTTGATTTCGTGATGGTTTTGGATGGTTTGAAAGTCATGGTGAGATGGGTTTTCGTTGCTATTCATGTTCAAGTCATCCTTAAGCACAGACTTGAACATTAACGAAGATCCCATCTTGTCTTTATTGTCTATTCCTCCTTCAACATTGTTCCTGGTCCATGAAACATCATCCTTTTCTCTCATGGTTCCTCCATCCCAACGACGCCATTAATCCTTGATAGCATTTCTCTATGCTTTTCTTCTACGGCTAGGTTCACCGATAGATTTAAAAGCCTATGCAAGAGATAGAGAAGGGAATCCTTGTAGAGAGATAGAGACAAAGGTGGACCGAGATGTCGAGAGATAATTTTAAGGTGATTGAAAGGTTTTAGGAGAAAAAATGGTGGGAGAATGAGAAGGGCTTCTATTGATTTGATATTGAATTGGTCGGTAGATTAGGAAGTGTAATAGGTTTGACTATTAATCCTTGTGCTGGCTTGAACATTTTGACATTCGATTGAAACAAATAAATTTAATAAAAATAGAGAAAGATTGTAGTATTTGGCTACTACCAAGGCTCAAAATATCAATACACCCGATACGCCAATATGGGCATATCAGGTGAATCGATACTATTTATTTATTTATTATTTTTTTTTATGAAATCGGTTCAGGGGTTGGTTTAGGGCTCCTCTGTCCCTTGAACCGATCAGACTCTCGATACACCCACTATAGGGGCGTATCGAAGGGGTCCCAGAATGATACATATTGGCCGATATGGGCCTATACTTTGAACCTTGGCTACTACTACCTCAATTGATTACATATCGATGGTGAATAGTGGAATGAAATGGAAGATAAAGTATAACAACACATGTAAATCTGTTGGAACGGATTCTGTTAGTCCAGCTATCCAACTGGACTGACAGCTTGCGTTAGTTAGCATTAGTTAGAGCACGTGTAATTATGTAAGTATATATATTGAACTCTATAATAAACAAAGGTGCTTTTTCTTTGTTTTTCTTAGTTGCTTCTTGCAATTTTACATGGTATCAAAGCGTGGTTCGCACTGCATCTGTGCATTATTGGTTCCTTTCTTTGCAATACATCATCGTTTCTTGTTTCTTTTCTTGATCAGCCATCGATTCTTGTTTCTTTTCTCAATTTACTCCCTCTCTTGATCGGTGATCATCTCTGTGTTTTTTTTCTCTGCAATACGATTTGATTAGTGGTCATTTCTTTATTTCTTTCCTCAATCACGAATTTGCTTCTTCTCTTGATCGGTGATCATGGTGACCAATTTGGCTAACACTAGCAGCGGCAACATCAATGAAATCCTCACATATCCGACATCACCTTTTTATCGGCATTCGTCTGATAATCCTGGAACTGTGCTCGTGTCCTGTCCATTGAATGGTGATAACTATTCAACTTGGAAAAGAGCCATGTTAAATGCTCTCTGGGCGACAAATAAGGTCAAATTTGTCGATTGTGAAGCCTAATGAATCCAGAAGTTCAGAATTACTTGTTTGGAGAAAGTGCAACTCAATGGTGGTTTCCTGGATCTTTAATGCCCTGTCTAGACATCTACATCAAAGCATTGCCTATGTTGAAAGTGCTTGTGAGATTTGGACGGATCTTGAAGACAAATACTCACAAGGAAATGCTCCACAGGTTTTTCACCTAAAGTGTGAATTAACCTTACTAAGGCAAGAAAATCTCCTAGTTTCTTCTTATTTTACAAAGATGAAAGGACTCTGGGATGAGCTCTCCATCTATACAAATGTACCTTCATGTTCATCCGGTGGTGCAGCCAGAGAATTCTTTGTTGAAAGAGAAGGAATGGGTGTATCAATTTCTCCTTGGGCCAAATGATCGGTTTAATACAGTGAGATCCAACATCCTTGGAATGGATCCTCTACTAAGTATTGGTAAAGTATATTCCATAATTTCACAAGAAGAGAAACATCATCTCTTATTTGTCTAGAAGGCACCAGTTATGGAGGCAGCTGCTCTTCACGTTATTGGCACATCCAGAATTTAGATGCGATCATTGTAAGAAAACCGGGCATACCAAAGATTGTTGTTATGAGCTGGTAGGCTATCCAGACAATTGAGAAAAGAAACCACGTGCTGTGTCAAAGGTCAGCAATGAAAGGAATCAATCTAATGTTGCTTCAGCATCCAACAACACTGTGGAATCCTCTCTTATTACATGGCTGACTGCTAACCAATATCAACAACTACTTAGTGTTATTTCTGGACCACCAACAACGTCAGTTTCAGCCAACTTTGCTGGTAAGACAAATTCGTCATCTTGGTCTTTTAATCCATTTGAATGGATATTGGATAGTGGCGCTACAGACCACATGGTACCTACTGAGCACGTCTCTAGTGGTTCTAATACCACTTCAACCCATAAACCCGTGTAGTTAATGAATGGCTCTTTACTATCAGTTCAATCACAAGGAGATGCTAAGATGACCCCTAATCTTATGCTCCGTGATGTCCTATTTGTTCATGGTTTTCACTACAATTTGTTGTCCATAAGCAAACTTACTACACAATTGAATTGTGTGGCCTTATTTTTCCCCACCTTTTTTTGTCTTGTAGGACCTTGCCTCCAAGACACTGATTGGGGTAGGGACAACGCATGACAGACTATACCATTTCAAAGCTTTGAGCTCTTCTATTGCTTTTCATACTCAACGTACAATTCCCTCCGCCCTTTGGTACTCATCATTGGGGCACGCCTCTTATGACTGCTTATCTTGTATCCCTAGTTTGCACATCATGATGCCTGAGAATAATTGTTGTGATACTTGTTTGAAAGCAAAACAAACTAGATTGTCATTTCCCATTAGTCACACAAGGGTTGCAACTCCTTTTGAACCGATTCACTATGATTTATGGGGAGGGTATTGTACACCTTCTCCTAGTGGAGCACATTATTTTCTCACTATAGTGGATGACTACTCATGAGCCACATGGGTCTACTTGCCCAATAACAAGTCAGATATGTACTTCTATTTTACTATGTTTTGTGCAATGGTCAATACATAGTTTCAAGCCAAAGTAAAATCTGTTCGCTCAGATAATGGGCCTGAGTTTCTTTCTGATTTCATGAAAGAATATTTATTTGAACATGGTATTTTGCATTAGTAGTCCTACGTTGACACTCCACAACAAAATGGAGTTGCCGAACGTAAACATAGGCATCTCCTTGAGGTGGCGCGGGCTCTCCGATTTCAGGCCCACTTACCCATACAATTTTGGGGAGAATGCATCCTAAATGCAACATACTTGATTAATTATCTACCTACCCTAGTGATTGAAGGAAAAACTCAATATGAATTGTTATTTCACAAACTTCCTTCTTACAATCATTTGAAGGCATTTGGTTGCCTCTCTTATGCTATTACCTCCAAGGTGGCCTGAGACAAATTTGTGCTACGCTCTTGTAAATGTGTGTTTGTTGGGTACCATCAAGGACAAAAGGGGTATTGCCTTTATGATTTACAAACTAGGCAGATATTTGTATCACGGGATGTCATTTTTTTTGAAGACCAATTTCCGTTTGTTGGACATTCATCTAAAAATGGTTACTCTTTAGATATTGTGATCCCATTACCAGCATGTGATGATGCTGACATGAGCTCACAACCAACCCATGGTCCAACTATTGATGTTGACCCACCTCGTGAGATTGATTCACATATTGATCCTATAACAATCTCATATTTGTCAACGCCTACCTTGGGCCGACCCACTCGCTCTCATCGTCCTCCATTCCATCTTAATGATTTTGTATGTCCTACATTATCATCTACCAAAATACGATACCCCATTTCCAATTATCTTACATCTTCACCTTTAGCTTTCCAAATAAACCTTATGCAAACACCCATTGAACCAAAGTCATTTGCCCAAGCACATCAATTCCCTTGTTGGCGCCAAGCAATGGTTGATGAGCTAACCGCTTTAGAAAGAACTAATGCATGGACCCTCACTGATTTTCTGCCTGGAAACAAGTCCATAGGCTACAAGTGGGTTTATAAAGTCAAACACAAAGCAGATGGCAGTGTTGAGCGGTTCAAAGCATGCCTAGTATCAAAAGGCTACACGTAAACCGAAGGCATGGATTACACTGACACATGTGCTCTTGTAGCAAAGCTTGTCACTGTTCGATGTCTTTTGTCCCTTTCTACGGCACGTCACTGGGAACTTCACCAAATGGATGTCAATAATGCTTTTCTACATGAAGCATTGCAAGAAGTCTACATGCTACCACCGCCAGGTTTACTTTCCCTAGGAGATGCACGTGTATGTTGCCTTGATAAGTCCATATATGGCCTGAAACAAGCTTTAAGAAATTGGTTTGATACCTTAGCACAAGCATTAAAGCAACGGGGATCTATGCAATATCTTGCTGATAATACACTCTTCACCATGACCAAGCTGGGGTGCTTTCTTGTTGTGTTAGCTTATGTTGATGACCTTGTACTAGCTGGGAATGATGCTTCCGCCATTGTAGCCCTAAAAGAGTATCTTAGCGACTGCTTTCACATCAAGGACCTTGGACCTTTACATTATTTCTTGGGCATTGAGGTACCTCGTGATGATCGTGGCATATTTCTTAGCCAACGTAAGTACACGTTGGATATTCTAAAGGATGCTAAAATGCTTGCTTGTAAACCTAGCCTATTTCCCATGGAACAACAACACCGCCTCCAACATGATTCCGGACCACCCATTGATCATCCAGATCAATACAGAAGACTAGTTGGTTGCCTCATTTATCTGACTATAACACGACCCGAGATCACTTACTCAGCGCACATCTTAAGCCAATTCATGGCTGCTCCACACCAATACCATCTGGAAGCTTTAATGCATATACTTTGTTATTTGAAATCTTCCCTAGATCATGGCCTTCTTTTGCCTTCACAAAATGATCTTGTTATACGGGCCTATTGTGATTTCGATTGGGCTGGCTACTTGACTACTCGTCGGTCCACCACAGGATACTTCACCACCTTCGGCTATTCTCCTCTTTCTTGGAAGACAAAGAAGCAATTCACTGTATCTCGTTCCTCTACTGAAGCCAAGTACCACTCCATGTTTGCAGCCACTAGCGAGCTATTATGGCTGAAACGTCTCTTTCATGATTTGGGCCTCCATCATCCAGAGCCTATGCAACTCTACTGTGGCAACAAAACAGCTCTTCACATTGTTGCTAACCCCGTTTACCATGAACACACCAAGCATATTGAGCTTGATTGCCACTTCATCCACCAGCACATTCAATCCCAAACCATTGTTATTGCATGTATCTCCTCAAAGTTACAACCGGCAGATATCTTCATGAAGGCCTTGGGGCGAGACCAGTTTCAAGCTTTAGTTCCCAAGTTGGGCATCACCCGAGTTCATGCTCCAACTTGAGGGGGCGTATAGCAGCACATGTAAATATATTGGAACGGATTTTGTTAGTCCAGCAGTCCAACTGGACTGACAGCTTGCATTAGTTAGCATTAGTTAGAACACGTGTAATTATGTAACTATATATACTGAACTCTGTAATAAACAAAGGTGCTTTTTCTCTGTTATTCTCAATTGCTTAGGGATTTAGTGTTTAGGTGAATTGACAATGAAAGAATGGCTGGTCATTGTTATTCTCTGGAGAACGGTTGGTGCTACAAACAATGATGTGAAATGGGGTATTTAGGATACCGTCAACGAATTCCAATGACTCCAAATCGTAGGACCAAATTTCCATTGGTTGTAGGATGTCTGAATGTAGACCTATTTGGGGCTGTAGAGCAAGATTATCTAACTACTGCTTTAGTAGTGTTTTCACGGCCGAGGATGAAATAAAGCTTGGTGGTGGAGAGACATTAGCAGGGATTCAACAATGGAAGCTGTGAGATTACTTGGTTCAGTTAAAGTAAAGATGGAGAGGGTAAAAAAAAAATAGGGGGAAAAGACGATGTAAGTGAGACAGGGAAAGAGATGAAGAGGAGAGGGGAGAAGAAAGATAAGAGGAAGAGAGAGGGGGGAGTGGGTGGTACAGCCGCCGTACATGTTAGATAAACAGAAGAATCGCAGCCTAGAGTAGCAAAGAATCGAAGGCACATATCTCATGACCATAGGTGAAGGGCATTTTTGTCCTTTTATATGATATTTAATGTCAGGTTAATGGTTTTAGAGCAATTTGACATTTTTTAAAAGTTTAGGTATTGTAATAACACATTTAAAAGTGACATACTAAATTGACACTACCCCAAACGTTTAACGTACTAAAGTGAAAATTTCCCATAAACTTAAAATGAATTTTAGAATCCAGCTAACTCTGTTAAATCCAAAATTCAAATGTAAATGGTGGCATGGCAGTTTTCTATTGGTTGATACAGGGAATAGACGATGCGAGCACTGTAACACCAGCCCGGACAAGAGAAGAAGGAGATTGAACAATTAGCAAGGACTTGGCGCAGCCACTTTAAATTACAATCCATCAAATATTCAAATTTAGCAGAAAACCTGCTGGATGAATTATAAACCAAGTTGTGTACAACAGGCTACAAGACCAATGAAGAGTGAACACACTAGTCTTTAACAACCTATTTTGAATCTGCTAACTGCAACGAGATTCAAACTCTCAATAGGATATGGCCAGCGTTTTGTTGGCACTTTCCCTCTTGGAAATGATTATTTAGGTTCTATTCCTTTGAAGTATAAATGTGAGCTGAGTTTTGTTTGTTTGTAACTATAATTTGTACTCTTACTAATACTTGTAATAAAATTTCCACATTGTACTCACTAATAGTGCAAATTTTGTTGTATATATTTCTTAAGCTATTCTTATGGTTTAGCAAATTGACTAAGTAATTGTTTAGTTATTGTCTAAACGCTACCTCTATTGTTTTTGATAATTGACTAGCTCTATTCTTACCGTTAACATCGATTAATACTCCGTCATAACTCATACACACGTGACCTATAATTATTTTAAAATCTAATTTTACCATTCATCCCTCTTCTTCTTCTTAGCAGTGGCAAACCAAACTGACTTGACCCTTAACCAACCACAGCAATAGCCCCCTCCACCTTCAGCCTCTCTTTCTGTCTCCTTTTTTTCTTCCCTTTCATTCTTTATCCCCTATTTTATCACCATCGTTGCAACTCGAGTTGCAATAGTGGACCCCTCTGCCTCTCTTTCTCTCTCTCTCTCTCTCTCTCTTATATCGATAAAAGTCACTGCTGCCACTGCAACTTCTAGCAGCGGCGATGATCTTCTTCCTCCACCCCTTCCCCTCTTCGTTCTCCCTCTCCACCTCCCCTATGTACAATCCCATCTCAGATATGAGTAGGTTCGTTGATTTGATCGTGCTCTTGAATCAATCGCATCTCGAAGTGAACCGACGGCCTTTTGCAGCTTGAAATCCATTGGGGTCTACCACAACAATTGAATGGGCGGTGGATGTGGGCAAAGAATCACCAACTTGATGTCACACGTACGAAAACCAGCTTCCCCAAAGACTGACAGAATTCAGCTTGCTTGAAACAGGATCGTTCGTTGTTGACGCTTGATAGAAGCCAACTAAACAACATAGCCAACGGAAAAAGCCTCTAGGAGCTCTTGCTTATCTTGAACCGAATTGCATCTCCATTTCTGTAACTACGATTGTTCAAGCCTTCCTTTTTTCACATCTTATCAGGGCAAACCCTCTAACTAATTAATAGGTCAAGGAATAAGAATTTCAGTAGGATGATCTATTGCTTTTGCATATCATACGAGTTTTAGCAATTCTCTTATCACTGACCCATATTTCTTCAACTGACTACAGAGGCTTATCTCTCTCTCCGTTTTGAGTAGTAGTATTTGTATCAACTTTTCACCCTCGTAATTGGCTCACCAAACTAGTCATCGGTTCACTCTCGAGCCTCAGTTATCTCCCTCGGTCTTGAATCACTCTTGGACTCCCTGATTTGCCAAGGTTTGCATGTTGAAATCCATTGGGGTACATGTTCCCTGGTGAAACCCCTAATCACCACCATGACGACAATAGTCCTACAACCGAAGACAACAACGATGCTACCGAAGAGGCTGAATGCAATTTCCAGAAACCATCTTCGGCTTTACAACAAGAACCCTCAACCCTGGGGGCTGGTACCCCATTTCCTTCCAAGCCACTCCAATATACCCTCCGACTGCAAAGCCGAGCTCCCTGAGCTCTGCATTTTCTCTAGTAATCTCAGAACTTAAACTCTAAAGATTGCAATTACATTAATTTCATAAAACACAAATAGAAACATCATTGGATTGAGCAGCCCAAACCATTTGACCATGTAAAATGGTCCTACTCCTAATGCGTTAAAATGGAGGATCCATGGATTTTTGTCTATCGGGTCCCAACAATGCTGGCATTGGAGGCGGGCTGACTGGACCTGGGCAACAAAGATTAGACCAAGGAAGATGAAGAAGTGAAGATTCCAATTTAACTTAACGGCAAAACAAACATTTCATCCCTTGTGAATATTTTGCTGATAATGGTAATTTTCTAAAACAGTAGGGGTAATGTTAGACAATACTTAAATAGTAGGGATATACTTAATCAATTAACTAAATCATAAAGATAGTTTTAAAAAATTTACCCAATTTTATTTGATGTAGATGTAACATTTGTATAAACAACTTGGACGGTCTTGAGTAGAGAATTTGATAAAATTTGAATAGCCAGCTTGCACCCCTACCACTTCCTGGTATAGATAAAGCCTTTATTTATCCAAGTATGAAGAATGATCATTTATTTATAATGATTTTGGCTATTAATTTATTATAAATAACTTTTTTTTTTTTTTTTTTTTGTGTATGCCATTTGGGATGTATCTAGCTTGATAAAATATAAAACCCATTTTCTTATCTTTTCCTTCTAACCAAACAGTCTTATAAGATAGAATAGTGGGAAAAGTACACTGCAGCCCAATGAAAAATTCTGAAATCATAGACCTTCATAGTTTACTAGTTACAGCCACATCCTGCCTTTGAATTTGATATCAATCCACAGTCAGATTTTATCTCCTGTACATTAAGGCTAAGAATTTTGAGTTGGGTTAATCAGTTATTATCCAAATAATCAATATTGATGAGAATAAACTAACTCTATTTTTCGAGAGCACATCATCTAATTATAAGTTAATTAGATATTTAGATACTTATCAATCAGTTGATGAGAATCAAATCCCGTTCGATTAATTGAATGGTTTAAATGTAGAATCAATGATGAGATTCCACGCAAATAATAAATTCATGATAGAATGACGGTTCAGATTAGGTTCAGAATTTTTAAGGCCCAAAGTGCAGTCGGAGTGGGAGACGGCTCGATATTAATACCAGGCAGACATTGGGTGTAGGTTTTGACATTTTGAATGTTTATAAGTATTCGGTAACAAAAATCCATTGGGTGTGTTCGTACTTCTCCGTCGTAAATTCATAGGCTGCAAGCAACTGCAATTCTTTTCGTTTCATCTTCACCTACTTAGCAAAAATTGCACCTTGTTATCATGTGAATTTGACGATTTGGTAACTCTCTCTCTCTCTCTCTCCTCTTTTTCATCTATTCTTCTTCTTCTCTCTCGTATGACTGGTGGGAGCGACGATACCATGAGTGTCCTCGAAAGAAAGCCTGACGTAGTGGAGAGATTTCAGTAAGTTCTCTTAGAATTTTCCTTTGTTCCTTATAGTTTTTTCTTCTTTTTCTTTTTTTTTTTCGTTTCGGACCTGTTGAAGGTTTTGTTGTGGCATCCTGTTTGAGATTGGTTTTGCATTGTTAGTGATTTGGTGCATTGTTGAATAGTGGAACGTAGGGAAGATTATTAGCAATTTATATTAGCAGCGATTTCATGGTGAAATATAGAATTGGAACTTTCTGTCAAGTAGTATGTGTGTGTCGTCCTAGGTCATCAGAGATTTAATCAGGCCGTGCCATACACTTCGGCCGCACGTCTATGATCAATGATTTGCTATGGTGATGATCGACAGACGGAGATATTATCGTTGTCAGTCCACCGTTCCCCACATTCTCTCTCTCTCTCTCTCTGTCTCTCTCTCAACTCTCGTTCTCTCCACCTTCAAAGCAATCTGGGAAACCAACTCAGAAGCCATCGGAGAATTTCAACGACGGAGACGGGAGAGATGATACCGGGATCACCAAGCTCGACTATGTTATGGAGTTTGACGCTTCAAAAGCCCTAACTGACAAATCAGAAAAGCTCATAATCCCTCCAAAGCAGAACGAATGGAGGCCCACCAAGAAGATGAAAAACCTCGATCTCCAGTTTCAATATTCCACTGCCGCCGACCCTGACATCCGCTTCGAGCTAGAGGCTCCCTCCACTGTTGGCATTCCTGATTCCGGCATGTCTTATGGCCTGAATTTCAGACTGAACAAGGAGGGTGACGCCGGTGCTGTTGACAACGGCGTTGGGGATAAGGCTGATAATGATGCTGTTGAGGCACCTGCTCGACCTGTATCCTCTGAGAATCTGATTTTGCAAAAGTTAAGAAGGACATGAAGAGGCTGCCTGATGATCTGGGGTTTGATGAGTTCACTACTGTTCCTGTTGAGGGTTTTGGTGCTGCTTTACTTGCTGGTTATGGATGGATTGAAGGAAGAGGGGTTGGAAGAAACGCCAAGAAAGATGTGAAGATCGTGTAGTATGAGAGGAGAACTGCCAAGGAAGAACTTGGGTTTAAGCCGGAGATGCATGATAGGAAGCAGGAAGGGCGTAATTCTGGGCCTGACCACGCTGCAACAACTAGGCCAGATAGGCATGAGAAGATCACATCTAGGGAGGATAAGGATGGCGTATCGGTAGGTATGGTTGTTAGGGTTGTCGGTGGTAGGCATATGGGTTTGAAGGGGAAGGTCGTGGAGAAATTGGGTTCTGCAAGTTCTGACTTGTCAAAGATAGTTTTAGCTGTTGGATGGAAGAGAGGAGGTCACTTCCAAGGTTAATGAAGTTGCTGAGTTGGGTTCAGTGGAAGAAAAGAAATGCTTGAAGAGCTTGGTGGAGTTGAAAATTCAAGAACCCAGGGATGACAAAAGCAGCAGGGATGAGAGAAGAGCTACTTCAGGTAGCCATGGTTATGACAGAGAAAAGAGGGATGGTAGTAAGGACTATAGGAGGAAGGATAAGAGACAGAGAGAAGAGGGAAGAAGAGGTGGTGAAATGAAAATTGACAATGGAGCAACATCTTGATCAAGTAGCTGCAGGGAAGAAGAAACGGGAGCACAAGTTTCTTGGTTGTTGAGTCATATCCGGGTTAGAATAATTAGCAAAGATTTCAAAGGTGGGAAGCTGTATTTGAAAAAAAGGGGAGGTTGTGGATGTTGTAGGACCAACAGCATGTGATATATCCATGGATGAGAGCAGGGAGCTTATCCAGTGTGTGGATCAGGAAATTTTGGAGACTGCACTTCCAAAGCGTGGGGGTCCAGTTCTGGTTCTCTGTGGAAACACAAGGGTATCTTTGGAAACCTAGTGGAGAGAGACATGGAGAGTGAAACTGGTGTCATCCGAGATGCTGATACTCATGCATTGCTCAATGTGACAATTTGAATATTTGCCAACCGTCATCTTTAGAATTAATATATCTGGTATGACTTTTATAAAAAAAATGATTTGCTATGGTGATTGCTCCTTCAATGCCCAGAAAGCTAAGTTGCAGTACTTGGGCAACCATTATTCACAGGATAGATGAAGACTTTTTTTTTTTTCTGTTTTCTTTTTTTATCTCAATATGCATTACCATACATTCAATAGTTTGAAGTAGTGGGCTGGCGAGTCCATCTGCTTGACAATATGACTGTTCTTGGTTTTGTTTTTCCACTATAGAGTTTCTTTTCCAGAGTCCAAACAGCTGGGATTGGTCAATGTACATTATGAAGCTCCTGTTTTCACAAACTTTTATGGATTTAATTGCCTAATAACTAGAGTCTTTGTTAGTGTAAGAAGAAACCGAGGATAATAAATGAGCAAACTCTTTTTTGTGAAGAATTTTAACAGATAAGGGTTCAAGGTTGTTGGTTGTTAACTATTTGGTTCAACTGTGCCTGGGTATATGAGCTAGATTTCATGTTCTCAATTTTGTATACAGAAATAAAATTTCCAATTTCCTCTTCTGATGGTGTCACTCCTGCTTATGATTTTGGAATCAGTGCAAGTTCACATAAAATTTCCATGTTTCACCTTCTTATTGGATGACCTTCTCTACTTGGTTCCCCATCTTAATGTTTTCTTTTCCAGGGATACAGATACTGACGACTATATTGAGAAGTGTAACACATATGAAGCTGAATATGCTCGGCGCCTAAAGGCCAAGTATTTCTCTAAGAAGAACTTGTATGGAGGTAAAGGTCATTCTGAAATCCTAATAAATGACTTAAGATATGGTAAATGCATTTATTTGTATATGATACCAATAAACATTTTAACTTTTCTTATAGTTGACAAAGTTTGAGGCTTTGTTTACCAAACAAAAAAGTTTGAGGCTTTAATGAGTGATGTGACAAGTCTTCTATTAAAATACCAAACCAAAAAAAAAAAAAACATAAGTTTCGGTCAAAGTGAACTTTTGATATGTAGAAGTTGCATATCAAGAGTATTGATACTTTGAACCTTGGTCCTATATGCTTCGTATTAGATTGCTGGGTTAAGTTTATAAGGAACCAAATATCTTAGCTAATGACACAATTTTAGCTTGCTCATTGAGAAGAATATAATTCTCCAAAAGAGAGGCAAGATCTTTTGTGTGAAGAGATATTTCCCTATTTCTGGAGTTATTTTTATCAGCAGCAACAACAATATCCTCTTTGTACAAAGTATGTACATACTACCGAAACAAAAAACTACATAAGATCAGATGTTATATTATTAAATAAACTAGAGTTCCTCTTTGAGACAGGTCAGATCCTTTTACTTTTTTGAGCCACTAACCAAAACATGTATAGTAACTTTCTTGGTGATCTCAAGATTTATACAAACTCTTTGAAAGTAAATATGCCCTTATAACTTGCCAGTCAAGTTCAACTTTTGTTGCCTTTTTGAGACAGGTCAGATCCTTTTTGAGACAGGTCAGATCCTTTTACTTTTTTGAGCCACTAACCAAAACATGTATAGTAACTTTCTTGGTGATCTCAAGATTTATACAAACTCTTTGAAAGTAAATATGCCCTTATAACTTGCCAGTCAAGTTCAACTTTTGTTGCCTTTTGATAGTCAAACTAAGGATATAAGCATTCTTCCTGATCATCACTATGAATGTGCTTTTGCAGAAAAAAAGTAAACCCAATGTCTTCTTTGAATTTTGGAAGTCTCTTGCCAACTCCCAAGTCAACAATATTTCTTCCTTTAGTCTATACAACTATAAGGGTAGCTACAACTACTTACACTTTTAACATGATAGGATTACCTCCCAAGGTAAGTGCATTTGTGTGTAGATTGTCTAACCATTTTTGCCACCTGTTCAGCTAGTGAGTGTATGTGTGTGGAGGGGTCATTGGTGTAATGGTAAACTCTCAGCTTGACAAGCACAAGAAAGTGGGTTCAAATCTGACAGTGGCTACTTCCTTTTAGTCTATACAACTTTGGAAGTCTTTTGTCAACTGCCAAGTAAATAATTCTTCTTCCTTTAGTCTATACAAATTTAAGGGTAATTACATCAACTACTTATGCTTTCAACTTAATAGGATTTCCTCCCAAGGAAAGTGCATTTGTGTGTAAATTGTCTAACCATTGTTTTGTCCTGTTCAGCCAGGGAGTGTGTGTGTGTGTGTGTGGAGGGGCCATTGCTTGGTGTAATGGTAAACTCTGAATCTGACAAGCACAAAAAAGTGGGTTCAGGTCTGAGAATGGCCACTTTGTGCAGAAGTGTAAAAAATTTAGTTCCATTATCCACTCCATTCCTTCCAAGATCCACGATAGCTAGGACCAACATTGGGTAATGGCCTTTTTTTATATATTATATGACTTTACTCCAAATAAAATACCTCTGTACGGGAATCTGTGAACTAGGTAATTCCATTCCCATAACATGTTTTTTCCGTGGTTGTATGTGATTTTAACATATCATAGCATAACTATTATTCAAAAAAAAAATTATTCACATTCAGTACTGGTGCTTTGCTGTGCCTCGTTGAGGAAATTATGTGTGATTTGTGAATCATATTAGACAGTATTTTGAGAATGGTGGGTGATGCAGCATTCACATGGTTTTAGATCTCACAACTGGAATCATAGTTGTCAAGGTGCCAACTGCCAACGTGAAGTGGAGAACACCTTGTTGCCTAGGCAATGGTTTGTAATTCTTTAGGTTTCATAGCAACCAGCAATCATCTTTTACTAATAATTACTAGTAAGCTTCGCTAAATAAGTATAAAACTTCATATCAAAATGTAGTAAATCAACATGTTTATGTAAAGAAAATAAAGAAAGAAAAGAAAACTTAGAAAATATAGGGGCTGATGGCTGAGCCCCTGTTTTTATCCTTGGAAAAGAAGAAGACTAAAAAGAAACTAGTATATGAATTATGAAAATATTATACACAGGTTTTAAAGAGGAAACATCTGATTGTACTTTTTTGAGGTCCTTTTGTTTAGTTTTTGTACAGCTTCTCTTTGTACAAAGGACTGTTAGATTAATAAAATTATACTTTACCTTTTCTCAAAAAAATATGAAAATATTGTAAATCCACAAAATGAATATTTTGGTGTAATGATGTCTATTGTAATATTATGTTTTTTGTTGATAATCAAAATAATTCCTATTGTAATATTGTAATTTCACAAAATAAAAAATATCATAATTGCTTATCAAAAAATAAAAATATATGACAGCTTATACAAAAGCAACTAGGTACATGGGCAAGGCAACCCTTCATAGGTGCCTTGTCACCTAGGTGTCACCTTGACAACTATGACTTTTAAAAAAAAAGGCCATTACCCAATGTTGGTCCCAGTTATCTGGGGTCTTGGGAGGGACTGGGTACTAGCCTAACCTCTGACATTTTTTTTTTTTGGCACAAAGTTGCCGCCCTCATACTTGAACCCATGTTTTCATGCTTGCCAGACTGAGGTTTTACCATTACACCAAGTAATGGACCCCTCATGACTTGAATAAATAATTTAATTTCAACTAGTTTAGCAAGGGAAAAAAATTAGGGGATGAAGAGCAACAATGGTGAAGAGTCTCATTTCCTATACCCTGGCCCTCAATTTGACTCTCACCAGCTTACTTGAATGCTCTTTAAGGTGGACATGTAGGCTTAATGTTGTTGGCCTTGCCTCTGTCACTTCAATACTTTTTGGGTTTGAGCTTGCAAGTATAGACCTCTAGGTTGTGGTCCTTGCTACATCAACTCTCCCTAGCTTTGAGGTGCTTGCTACTAAGCTAAGGGTCTGATAATGTTCAGTTAAGTCTGGTTGAAAAGAATCTTCTTCTGAAACCCACATAAAATCCCAAAGTAGATGGTCTTCAAAAAAAAAAACAAAATTTAGGTTGCCTTTACCAGCAAAAACTAGCCAACCCTCTATCCTGTCTTCAGTATGCTTCTCACATCTTCATTGAATGAGGAGCATAAGAAGCTCACTTAATTGCTTTTATGCATCTGCTTCTACAGTTCCACATATTGATCAGCAAAATAAAGAGACAGAAAGAAAGAAAGAAATGAACAATGACAAGCAAGCAAGTCCTGAACATTGAAGATATTATGCATGTCCAGTAGTGTGGTGAACCAGATTAGTTAGCATTTGAACCCTTCAAAACTTGTAATTTGACATTTCTAGAATGGATTTGAACCATAGCTTGATCATACCTTCTGAAATTAACAGCTTGATGGTTATTTATCGAAAAAAAAAAAGAAAGAAAAAAAAGTTAACAACTTCATGGTGGATATTGCTGTAAGAATCTTGAAGGGAGACTGGATTGGTAATGAGACTGATAAACCAGTTGTGACCCCACCCCATTCTGCTTGCTGAGGAATTAGTTTTCATATAACCATTTTCCACTAAGCCTCTGGAGATTTCTAAAACTCTTGTTAACCACTTTGACAATCTCTTCAAGGATGTATCATCTGAAATGTTTTAAATCATCTACCCATGTTTGACCCAAGTCTTCCAAAAGTAGTTGAAAAACTTAACATCTTGATCTCACACCATGGGTTTTTGGCATTCTCTGTGTTGTGACCACTTTTGGAGAGAATAGGATGACATTATAGGTAACTTTCGTTCTCTTGAACAGGGATGAATTCAACCTTCATTAGAAAATTGAAATGCAGCTATAAATTTTAAATGGCACCTGGCTATGTCCTCTGTTGTCCTAAGACAATCTCCAGAGGTCATTTATATAGTTTCTCCTTCAAACAAGTGGCTAGACTGTCCACTCAGAGAAGGAGCTAAACAAGTTTTAATTCAAAAGTGGTTTGGGCTCGTAGGTCTTTACCTACAGGTATTCTCTTTAGAAGACTTTCTGAGGTTCAACAAAGGGAACTTGAAAGCCCTTTCTCAGAAGATGAAGTTTGGCAGGTGACTAAGATCCTAGATAATGATAAGTCTCCTGGGTTGGATGGTCTCATTAACCTCTTTTTTACAAGAAGTGCAGGGACTGGGAGCTGGTGAAGGAAGATGTAATAAGGTCTTCCAGGGCTTCCATGGTAATGCATCCTTAGAGAGAAGTTTGAATGCTATCTTCATCACCCTTATTCCAAAGTTGGAAGGAGCTGTGAATAGAAAGGATTTCAGATCAATCAGCCTTCTAAACCGTTTTTACAAGATCTTGGCAAAGGTGTTGGCAGGCTTAAAAAAGTTGCTTAGAAGTGTTGTGGCTGAAAACCAGTGTGCTTTTGTCCCTGGTTGGACAGTGTTTTGGTAGCAAATGAGTTGATCGACTCCAGAAGGAGGGAAGGGAAGTTGGGCCTTCTTTGCAAGCTTGATTTGGAGAAAGCATATGATCACAATTTGGGCAGAATTGGAGGAATTGGATGAAGGTCTGTATAACTTCCCCAAAATTTTCCATCCTAGTAAATGGGCAGTCAGCTGGTTTCTTTAGAAGTTCTAGGGGGATTCGTCAGGGTGATCCTCTCTCTCCCCTCCTGTTCATTTGCTTGATGGAAATCTTGACTCTTTTCATTCATCAAGTTGGGGAGGTCAGTTTTTAGGAAGGTTTTGTTGTGGTTCCTGGAGGTAAAGAGGTTCAGATTCTTCAGTTTGCAGATGATACCTTGTGTTTCTTGACGCGGAGAAAGATCAGTTGGAAGTGCTCCTGGGTGTTCTTTGTTGGTTTGAAGTTGTCTCTGTCTTAAAAGTCAACTGGAGTAAAAGTCTTTTGATCCCAGTGGATAATGTGGAAAATGTTGATTCTTTGGCTGGAATTCTTGCTTGTCAGATAGGTTATCACTTATCTTCCAACAAATTATCTTGGCCTCAATCTGGGAACCAGCTTTGGAGAGGTTAGAAAAGAAGCTTTCTTCTTGGAAGGCAAAATACTTTTCCATTGGAGGTAGAATCACTCTTCTGAAGAGTTCCCTTGTTAGTTCGCCTTCTTATCATCTCTCTTTTTCCAATTTCTGCGAAGGTGGCTTAAAGGCTAGAAAAGCTGCAGAGAGATTTCCTGTGGAGAGGTTGGGAAGAGGAAAAAATGGATCCATTTAGTTAGTTGGGATCAAGTTTTCTCCCCTTTGGAGCAAGGGGGTTTGGGGGTCAGAAGACCAAAGGTTTTTAACTTGGCTTTACTAGGAAAGTGGCTATGGAGATTTGGAGTTGAGAGAGCTCATGGAGAGGTTTAATTGATGCCAAGTATGGTGTGGATAGAGGGGACTGGATAACCACTAGCTCCCCTCCTTCCCTGGGCATTTGGAAGAAAATTATAACCAATCTTCCTTGTTTCAGCAGAGGCATTAGGCCAAATTTTGGGGAATGGTGGCAGACTGTCTTTTTGGAAGGATCCCTGGTGAATTGACCATCCACTAGCTGAAGTCTTCCTGCAACTGTTCCAGCTGGCTGTTGACCAAGATGCAGTGGTTGCTGGCTGCTACGAGCTTCTGGAGAAAGCTGTGGTCTAAAATCCTACTTTTAGGAGAAACTTTCAGGACTTGGAGCTAGAAAATTTTGCTAAGTTGCTCTTTCTGCTTTCGGGTCAGGTGGTAGATTCTAAGTAGGGATGACGGCTGGACATGGATCTGGGCTGTAGAGGGCGAAGGCCTCTTCACTGTTAACTCTTTCACTCTTAAGCTGACTGATTGCAACTTTGGCTCAGTTCCTGCATCCAGAATTTGGAACCCTCTCTCTTCTTTTAAAATTAATTTTCTAGTGTGGGCAGCAGAGCTAAACAGGTGCCTCAAATAAAATCTTATTAGAAGGGGGGGGGGGTTGTTTCCAGATTCAGGATTAGAGCTGTATTCTGTGTTGGCAGGATCTTGAGGGCACTGATCGTCTCTTTCTCCATTGTCCTTTTGTCTCTTGATTCTGGTGGCACTATCTTAATGCTCTGGGGGTGGCCTGGATCATGCCCAGCTCTGTCTTGTATCTACTGTGGAGTTGGAAGCTGCAACAAAGCTAGCTAACTGTCCCTGTGGCTGTAATTATTACTTTGTGGTCTTCAAAGAATTAGAAGATTGTTCCACCATACCTCAAAGGATGTGGAGGATATGATCTCTGTCTTTTGGTAAACTGGTGTCTTGGATTTCAGCTGCTAAGGGGTTCCATCAGCAAAGTCTTCGGTGGTTGCTGAGGTCTAGGAGCCTGTGGGATTTGTAATTTTGTTGTATTGTATCATCTCTGCCCATCCTGAGGGTTTGTCCTTGGGGGCTGGCTGTATTCTTGTGTGATCAATAAAAGTTACCTTACCATTTCCAAGTTGTGCATATTTGTATTGAGTGTATTTGGAAGATGATCTAGTTGATACTGAAACATAAATAGATCCAAGTTCTGCATCTCTTATAAACTTCCTGTTGGTCTATTTGAAACAACAAAAACCACTCAGTCATTGTTTGAGAGGAATATATAATTTTTAAGATTAGTAGCTAGCCTTCTACTTTAGAAGAGTGTTCTTAGGACAATTGTAACCCCTTCAGCCAGGGTCTCAGCATTGCATTTGAGCACTCTATTACAATTTTTGAGTACCTCTAAAATTGCTTTGCAAAAGAATTGGAATTGCATCCTATGAATGGGAAATATGCTTTTAATAATTGTTCTGTAAATTGCAATAGATATTACATGGGATGTATGTAAGTGCCTTTGGTTCTCTCAAATTTGATTGACTAAACTAATTAGTATTTATTTGTTTTATTTATTTATTTATTTTTCTTTGTATAATATTAGACAAAGAGTCTTTCTGACATTGTTGCAGGCAGTATATTTGACAAGGATGTGACAATAGACAATGAGACTATCAGATCAAGCAGGTAGGTGGGTACTTGAACAAAAGTAAATATGGTTTTCCCCGCCTAAGCCTGAGCTAAGCTGTTGCCCTCTTCCAGATGGCATTGCACGCATTCTTTTACAGACCCTGTCCAAAGTTTTGAAGAGCAATGCAAATCATCACCTTCTGCAGCAGAAACTTCCACCAACCCTTCAAGTAGAAAAAACCCGTGTAAGAGGAGCAGCAGTTGATGCGCATTTCTCTGCCTCCTGCTGGAGAGTCCAGGAAAACCCAGCCAAGCCATTTACAGCTGATGCTTAACAAATGCTGTCCCTGTTGTATCTACTGATTATCAGAGACAATGAACCTAAAGTTTCGATAAGTTTAGTTCATGAAGTCACTACTAACCGTTTGAGGTTAATTTGCCCAACTTTTAATATTTACAAGCTATATTTAGCCAAGTGAACTGGGTCAATCGGCACTTGTTTTCAAGCTATTTGTTTTCACTTTTCAGCATGCTTAATTTAGCGTCATAATATTTACAAGTTTTGGCCTTACGGGCTTTACGTACCATGAGCCCAACTAGTAGCCTACTTATCTTCCCCAACAGTGAGGGCTCAGTCACCGACTCACAGTGTAATCAAAATTCAAACCGAGCTCACTAGCTCACTCAACTCAAGTGAGTTAAGCTTTTAAGTCGAACGAGTTTGAATAATTAATTGAACTTATTCGATTGAGATCAAATTTGAATCGACTAATTGAAGCATTTTTTTTGATAATTGGACTAATTGTTTGATTAAAGTTCGAGTCTTGTCATCTCCCAGGTCTGTTGTTTACCAGAAAAAAGTCATCTCCCTGATCCCCACAGCTGACGGCTCGTTATTGGCTAAGCGTTGCCAATCTTGGACCACCAATAAACGCCGTTATGTATAACGGCAGATGCTAGCGATACGGGTTAGCCAAACTACAATTGTACACGGTTGCTTCAGGCAAGGCAACTGTATTTAAATGCCTTCTTGATAAAGTCGGAGTCCGGATTTTCTGCCCACGAGAACTTTGTCCACTTTTATCTCAGTCATACATAAAAAAACATCATAGTATTATGTAGTATTAACCGGAATTAAAGGCTTTAACGCTGTGATTGCAATTAGAACAGCGGCTGTTTAAAACCTTCTTAACTTTTGAAGGAGTACAAGTACAAATATGTAGAGTAGCAGCTGTTAAAACCTTTGTTTTTTGTATTGTTTTTTATGTATTTGCATTCATATTGCATTTACTCCTTCCAAACTCAGCATACGTGAGTGAGGAATTCGCTCGAACAAAACCACCTACTACACGAGAACAGTTGTCTATCTTCGCATTCAAAGTAAATTCTCTAAACATCTGATCCTTGTCAATTTTGTACAGTATTTGCTTCAATCGTTTCCAAAATCCAAATCCTGTTCGACTGGTCGACTTTTTCTTGCTTTTAGATCAACATTTTCTTGGCTGTTGAAAGAGGTCAAATTCGTAAACTTCTCCATCTTGATTTTGGGACACAGTTGGAAATTTTGATTCTTGTTGCTTTTAGATTGCCCGTCTGTGTTAGATCAACCGAAATGGGTCACAGAGTATTTCTGATAACTGGTTTAAAGATATTGACATTGATGTAGTATATGCTTAATTCTTTTCCTGCTAGTTTACTTGCTCGTTTTACTTCTTTTGATTTTCAATTGAAAATTTTTGTTATGTGGCCATGAATTTCTACAATGCACGGTATTTGGATATTCTTTGATGTGGTTTTTAGTCCCTCAGCGAGATTGTGCATGTCACGCCAGGCGCCAAAGAGTGCAGCTCATTGCAAGTTATGGCTTGTTCTATATCTATCTCATCGAGCAATGTTCCAGCAAGTAAGCATTTAGATGGTAAGAAACATGTTGGATTGAGATCATCAGCAACAAACGTCAAGTTTGTTATTAACGCTGGCCATGCAATAAAGACTCCGTGTTCTCGATTCTTCTTGGTTATAAGAGCAAGCAATGAACAAGAGACATCAAAAAGATCTGGATTGAGCATTGGGGACTGTGGATCTGCTGTTGTGGCTGGAATTATTCCTGAAGCACTACCTGTTCCTCCTAAACCAGCAGCACCAGTTGGGACGCCTCTCGTTTCTTCACCTGTAAGTAGGACAATGAATGATCTAGATCATTACCTTACCTGCATTTCATAAGAAGTATAAAGTAGTGAAATTTTAAGTAATAAGATAAGTAGTTAATAGTGGAACCATTTGGTGAACTTACTGAACTTTCTAAGTAGAACTTTTTTCTAGTCATTATGCTCTCTAGAATTTTGGGCTTAATACACCACTTTAAAAGACTGATCAATCTGGTTTTATTACCTTTGGACCAGTTTAAGTTCTGGGTGTACTGCTGTATTTTTTTTTTTTTTTTTGCTCTCATACGGTGGTTTCTGCCAGCCACTTAATAGGCGTCCTCGCTGTAATCAGAAGTCAACTGCATTGAGATCAGCATTTCAAGAAACAAATCTCCTGCAAATTTTGTTTATCCACTTTTCATTCATGAAGGTTGGTAACTTGGTAGTAATATATGGAACTTTCTATTTTCTTTGTCTTTTGTATCCGTCTCAGTTATATTTGGGTCTAACTTTGTTGTCTCTAAGCGTATAAGAGTGCAGGTGAAGAGGACACCCCAATTGGAGCTCTACCTGGATGCTATGGACTTGGATGGCGACATGGTCTTGTAGAAGAGGTACATTTAGCTAGTATTTATTTAGAAGTGTTTGTTCTCCTTATTTGTACTTTTTAATTAAGAAGTTTGTTGATTTTATCAAAAGCCACATGCAAATATTTTAACAGAAATAAAGAATCTTATTCATCAGTTTATCTGCAAGTAGTGCCTTTACATCTCTTGGCTGAAGAGGACTGTCTTCCATTGCCTTTTTGACTTCGTTTCTGCTTCAGAATAACTTAATTAATTTAGGCAGTTTGTGTAAGTGCAAGAACCCAACTTCTAATTACTTGCATATGTTATCCTATCAAATGCTTCTCAAGGAATTCCTGAGGATCAATGCTTAATAAGCAACTCTACAGCCATGTACTTACTCTTAGATTCTTATCATGAACCTTTTTATACATAGGCCTCAGTCCTTTTGTTGTAGCTTAATACATATTCATACCTACCTATAGAAAGAAAAAGCATTTCAAATTGCTCCTTTGCATTGGCATTATGGGCTGAAAGGAATAACAAAGTTTTTGGAGGCAAAGCAAACCCAAATGATGTGGTTATAAAAAGATTCAAAGGCAAATAACGTTCATGTTTGTCAACTCATAGGGTGTTCGGGGGTATACCCTATAACAGTTTTTTCACACTAATACTTCATTTATTTATTTTGATAATTCACTAATACTTTATTTATTTAGGCCTCTGCTTTTGTGAAGGGGAGAGATTGGATTAGTTTTTTGTGGTTATATAGGTCCCCTGTACAGGTCCTTCGTGTATGAAGGATCTTTTCGTAAATCTTCTCTTTTCTTTTCAATATAAACTTTTACTTTTTCAGGAAAACATGTGCTGGCTTCTCTATAGCAAAATTTTGTGCTTTCCCTAAAGTTCTTCATGTGTTGAAGGTTCCTCTCTTCCATCTCGCTTTACTACAGCCTCTATTAACAAGGATTAACATAAAATATTGGTATATTCTTCCTTCAGTCCTCCGCAGGAGATGAAACATTATAATGATAATGGTCTAGTGACTCAAGCAATATGGCTTCTCAAAGACAAGTATCCTGACCTCATCAGTCTAAATATTTTGTGTCCCATTTATGATCATCTTTGCTTCACTTTCAGCATGAAAGTGTGATAACCATTCAGATTGATCAAAGCAAAATTGTCTTTCTTTAGGTTATCCACACTGATGTTACTTTGGATCCATATTCCTCTGATGGGCATGACAGCATTATTAGAGAAGATGGTATGATGGATATCTGAAGTTCTTCATTTTCTTCAAAATTTCATTTTTTTCTTTTATGTATTATTTTGATTTACTAAATTTGGTACTATAGAAATATTCGATGAAAATGAAGGAAAACTGTTACCTCCATGTAAAGGTTGGATAATGTTCAGATGCAGTCATAAACTTCTAGGACCAGTTTCACCCATCTGGCAACCTGGTCTTCACTGACTCATTTACATGTTTCAACCATGTATAGGACTTGAGTTTAGGCTGATGATATTATCACCAATGCCACCACTGCCGGTAATTCTTGTAATGCACTATTTCCAGCCTGTGACTTCACCATTGCAGAGCATGCCTCCTCTGGAGGGAAAATTCCCATGATTTAGCATGTGGTGGTGGCTAAAGTTCATGAGATCACCAGTCTCAAACGAATTGTTACATCTCCAATCAACATTGAATGCATTCATCATCATAAGCACTAAGATGACAATTACATCATTCTTTTCATCACTGGCATCAAAACCTTGTTTTTCTTAATGTATTGCCGTCTTATCTTCTACAGCCATCTTGTTACCATGTTTTCTGTCAAGTTTCACTGCTTTTACCAATCATTATTTTCACCTTCACTCATATTTGTAGAAATCTTGAGCTTTCATCACATCACTCATTGATTCACTTGTTGGTCTTTAATTCACATGACATAACTTCATTGACTGACCATCTTGTAGTTTGGCCTCAAGTAAGTTTTCTTCCTTTGTCACTTTATACTTTTCAATGTTTTTCCTTGTTTCTAGTTACCTGCTAGGCCTTCCACCATCTTGTCATATATTTTTCTTTTCTAGATCCCCAAAGATTATCTGTCCCTTCCCCTTTTAATAGGGTTGTTCATTTTGGTCTACACTATTGAAGTATCACCACATTATCTTTAGAAGATATTCACAGTTTCCTTTTCTAGATTCCTTCCTTTTTTCTTAGAGATACATTGTTTTTGGTTTTCTTCTATCTTTTTAAGAAGAAATCATTGCTGTTGCTGTTCAACTTTTCTAGCAACGCCATTTAAGTGGAGATTCATTTTGGAATATTCACAAACTTCATTTCAAATAGTGAAACTTAGACCATGTAACAATAACATAAAATGTGATAATAAATTCATCTTGCATTTGGTTGGGAAAATGTTTGTTACTATGTTTAGAAGTCAGTTTCCAATATCTTACAGTAGAGAGCCATCTGCATGAACTAAGCAGTTTGTGATTCTTTCTAAAGAAACAAAGATTACAACAATAGCATTATTGATCGGATTACATTTTATCAATAATTTCCAGGAGTTATAATGAATGATGAAACAGTTCATCAGTTATGTAAACAAGCTGTCTCCCAGGTAATATCAACGGATTTATTTGTTCAAGATGTATTTAAAATTTTTATTCTACTGATGATATTATATTTACATTTTTCCAGTTTTACTTTCTTCTGATTAATTTATTATTTTATTTTCTTGCCTATGTCAATAGGCCCAAGCAGGAGTGGATGTTGTCCCAGTGGCATGATGGATGGCCATGTGAGAGTAATTCAAGCAGCTCTGGATGCTGAAGGTTTTCAGCATGTGCCAATGATGTCTTATACAGCAAAGTATTTATTGATGTTTTACTGTTACACAATTTGTTCTCCCACTATGTTCCTCACAATCTCTTGTTTTAATTGTTGTTAAAAAAAAATATTGTCAGCATGCTCTGGTGCCTGCTTGGATGGAATGCAGTGCACTTTTCTAATTGGTACCTATTTAAGAAGTTAAATTATATAAATATCATTTGAAGTCAAATAATATGACATGATGCAAGCACATTATTCTAATGAAAAAAAAATCTTCCTACTCAGATAGAGTTAAGGAACTGAATCATCTCTAAATAAATATTAAGGCAAATTTAATTTAAGATTGTCTGATTGTAGTGGGACTCTGGGAGACTGCCAGGTTATAATTTTGTGGTTTACTTAAATGCAATATTTCCTTGGAATCTTAGACATCTGATTAGAGAGTCAAAGACATTGCCACAATATTTGAAATGCTCATTCAATTGGATTCCAAGGTCTGCCAATAGTATAGCTGTTTTTCTGGATAGACCAGGACTCACGGGACTAGATCTGGTTTGGAGGCCCTAGGTGAATAAGGAAGTCAAGCATATAATGGGCAACAACAGTATTCTGTTTCTTGTACTTTTCTC
Source organism: Nelumbo lutea (assembly GCF_056320005.1). NCBI lineage: Eukaryota > Viridiplantae > Streptophyta > Magnoliopsida > Proteales > Nelumbonaceae > Nelumbo > Nelumbo lutea. Next base: position 20,187,189 of record NC_142686.1, on the reverse strand, counting down.
ATCCCTGATTGAGGATGAGCTTTTCACATTATAATTATTACAGTCATCATGCACCATCAATGATCAAAGTTCAATGTGGACATTGATCCAATGCAACTCAAAACCATTAGGCAGCGTTTAGATTGGAGTGGAAATGGAAAACCATGATGAAAAAGGAGTTTCAAATCCACCACTTTCCATATTTTTTATTTGACTAATAGATCAATATATGTTTTCTGCCATTTTATCAGATTTTGACTCCAAAGCAGGGCTAGTTATTCTCGTCCCTCATTCTACACTTCCATCTTGCATTTCAAATTCTGGCCCCAATCCAAATACAACATGAAAAAATCATAGAACTTTGCCAATTTCCCATCTAACTTTGCAATCAGGACCGGATAATGTAAACTGTATCTGTTTATGCCAAAGGTTTTTCCTGGAAAATGTGCATTATGATTTTTATTTTCTTGTCCTTATATATATTTTTCTCAGAAAATAAAGAAAAAAAGGTACGCTATTTATTTCTAACAAAAATATTAATATTGAATTTTCCATGTAGTTGCGACAAGGCTTTGTCTCTTTGTTCAGTTCAATTAGGAACTGTCTTTTATAATTTTCTTGCCATTTTATTTTGTTTTGTTTTTATTAAATATATAGAGCTATATTACATGTTTGCTACCTTTTCTTACTACTTTGTCCAACATGCAAGTAGAAATAACTTATTGCAGATTTAGTAGGGTTTCTTGTGAAAGGAAAGAGGGGGAAGATGAAGATTTCAGCAGTAGAGAAGAAAGGAAAAGAAGAAAAGAATAGGAAGTCAACCAGGATTCTGAATTAACCCTAGCCGCCTACCTCTCATTATATTTATACTTAAGTTAAAGGATGAGATATTACAAGGATGCCCTTAGTAGGGCGGCTACTAATATAGCTGAACAGTCACAACTTAAAAAAACATAAACTAATGGGCCTAAAGCCCAACAAATTCCTAACTAAATAAAAAACAACTTGAACCAACTCAACAATGCATATCAATGTCTTTCTTCTGTCTTTCTGACAACAATGACTGCCAACAAATTTGTATGCAAATTTTCCCCACCTTTATATCTGTCTGGCCTGGTTGGAGGAATTCATCATATACTGTTTTCTTTTAGCATGTTGATGTAATCTGCCTTGTCAACAGGTATGCAAATGCCTTTTATGGTCCATACCGTGAAGCTTTAGACTCAAATCCTTGTTTTGGAAATAAGAAAACGTATGGAACTCATCAAAGTTCCTTTTGTTCAATTTTTTAAGTTTTCTGTGACAAATGCTTACTATTGCTTGGTATTTTGTCATTTAGAACAAGAGTTGATGAACCCAGAAAACTACAGAAAAGCTCTGGTTTGAGACATTTTCAGATGAGGATGAGGGAGCTGATATCCTTTTGGTCAGTAATTTCTTCTTCTGTGAACTTGAGTCACCCCAACTTCTTGAGAGAAGCCCCTGCTCATACCAACAGTAATTTATCTGGATTCATAGGTGAAACCTTTGCTGCGATATTTGGATGTTATATGGATTCTTTGAGATAACTCTCCACTGCTAATCGCTGCATACCAGGTACTTCAGTTGCTTGTTATATTATCGTACTTGAAGACTTGAATTTCACTTTTTCCACTTTTCATGGAACCTCCTCTCTATGCTAATATTTTAAAATTTAAGTACCCTAGGTGTGTATCTCATAGTCATGATATAGAGTTTACGACCATTGGAAGTATCTTATTAAAATTTCATTATTGCCCTAATAAAGTAATAATTAGGATCTGTTTGTCACTTTTGACCCATGCCATATTGCTTTTACCAGTATCTTGCATCTGGCTATATTATTTCATTCTGATAAATTGGAGTTACCTATTGGCATTTGTTGACTTCATGGTTCAAATTTGATCCAGTGGGATCTCTCACCCGTATTTTTTTCCATCCACCAATAAAATTAAGGTGGCATGCTGTCTTGAAGTTGTTCATGTATCCACTTACCAGTATTTCATGGACACAGACATGTACGTATGGTATTTATACATATATGGAATATACTTGTATACATACATACCACAGTTTCTGGGCTAAGCGGGTTTTCTTGGCCTGGGCCCAACCCACATTATATGTTGGTCCAGCCCAGGCCAAGATGATCGCCCTATGAAGAGTCCATTATTGCAATCTGACATGTGCCCAACATGGACACTATCCTTTTGGAGGTCCACCAACACTGCCAAATTTACCAAACAAACAAGCCCAACCTGAGATGAGAGGGATGAGATTCTGAAGAAAATTAAGGTACATAATGGCTAAATTCTGTAATAAATAGTAATTTTAGATTTCCTCTGAATATTGATATTTATCAGTTTCTTGCTGAGCTTAACTGAAGAGAACGGGATGCATCCTTGCTATCTATAATAGTATGATAATTTGAGAAATCTCTGTTGGTTGAGCAACTAGATCCTTCTTAATACCTCTTTGAATTTATTCCGTACTATAAAGTCAATGCAGAAAGAAAATGGTTTCCTGCATGGAATGAGTGCTCTTGAATGTCAGATAGAACCTGAGGGAGTTGATTACCATAGCAGTCAGGCTGGCTAGATTGGGTGTGATTGTGTTGATAGGGCATTCTTGTACAGAAAACGTTCAACACCTTTGGTAGTTTTTTGTTGTTATGCTATATAGACACTTTCTTGTGTACTTCTGTACATCTTTCATGCACAATATTTTCTAATATCACATATCTATCTTCTCAACAATATAAAACAAAGAAAGAAAAAGAAAGAGAAAGTATTGTGAAGTGGATTATAATTTTGTTTCTCCTTGGTTTTCAGAATCACAGTCAAGCATAATGTAATCCTTTAGAGGACAGTTACTCATGAATAAACAGAAGAATATTTGATTACAAAGCCAATTCCTATGAAGATTTGGAAACACGTATCCTCAATATGAATAATTCGTGGGTTCTTACTTCAGAAGCCTTTAGTGGTATCTCTGTTGGAGATTTCAACTTTCAAGAGGAACCTAATCAAGATTCTGACCTCCTCACCAGCTGGTCAGAACACTAGTTGGTCCATCACTCTGCAAGAAAATGAAATAATCCAAAATTGGCAAATTTCTAGGGAGCTTTCTTGTTAACCCTGGGGCTGTAGGCAATATAGCCTTCTTTAGAAAGGATGGGACTGTTTTCTGGTCTTTTAGTGGGTCTGTTGGTGTTGCAGGTTCCACTAAGGCTGAAGTGCTGTCTCTATTAACTGGTCTGAGCATTGCCAAACAGACAGTATGTCTTCCTTATCCAATGTAGGAGACTCAGCAAATACCATCAACTGGATGGGAAAGCCTGGAGTGGGCCCTGGAGGATGGCTCATTTATTGATGGGAGCTAGGGACATTGCAGTTGGATCACTAGGGAATTAAACTTTTACTGATGGGATGGGCTAGCCAAGCCGGGTGTGCAAAGGGAATGTTTGTGTGGTGAAAACTCGTTTGCCTCTGTAAATTTTGGGTTGGATTCTTTTTTAGCTTCATGTGCATCCTCTCATGTAAATATGATTTCTTATTATACAAATACATTTAATCATTTTCCAATAAAACAAATCTATGTAATCTGGATGTAGTTCAGTTAAAAGTTGTATGAATCAAACCAATAACAAAAGAAAGTTCTATGAATCAATATTGTCATACTTCGAACTGACCTATCAGCCGGACCATATGGACCAGGATTCAGCAACCAAAATGGGTTTAAGTAGGTTTTATAATAACACCTATTACATATTATTATAAGCTTATTTTGATGTAAAATAGCTTTAAAACACAGCCCACAGCCTAGAACCATTTATTGATTTTTATATTTTTATTTTAGCACATTTTTTTTTAGAGTGAGTCGAGCAGTCAAACTGATGGTTGGACCGTTTGACCCATGGCCAGTAACCAAAATGATTTTACGTTCAGTCCAAGACTCCTAGTATGACATATTGGTATGGATTTCTTTGTTATTAGTGAGATATCTCATTTAAGGCGGTCAATGGGTCGGTAGACCCAATAGAACCAAACAGATCTGACCCAGTTATATAGGGTCCCATTCTGCATCACGTGTCCTGATTATAATTGGGCTGGTTCTGGATTTTGATATTATGCCCCAGTTATAATTGGATTGGGGTTGGTTTTTCTTGTTCCATACCAATTAAGATCTAAACCAATTGTATGTAAATCATATATGTTAAATTAGCATATTATAAAAATGATCCTAAGTTAGTACCTTTCTCATGATATACTTAGTAATATAATATGATTATGTCCAAATATGTTAATTTAATAAATTTGCAGGTTTATTGTCAAATTACAAGTTAAAAATTTGACTGTCAATTATTAGCGGATCTTAATAGGTCAAACCCAATAGTCCCACTTAATAATTAGGTTGGCTGTGGGTCTTAGTAATAAGGTCTGGTCCAGGTTGGTTCTGCACATTTATTTATCGGGACTAGGTCTACCCTGGCCTGGTCTGGACCACACCGGACCCACCCACAGCACTAAATCCCATTTAGTGACAAGAATGATAATCATGATCCCAAAGCTTAAGGGGGGCATCTCTATAGATAGAAGGGGACCATGCACACGTCATAACATGTGCTTAGAAATTGTTGCATGTGCATGAAAGAATAAGCTGACGATCGGTTGCTGCAACCTGCAATTATGCACCTGCAATTATGCATAAAACAAAGTGGTATTCCGACCCTCTCTCTCTCTAACCCCAATCCACATGGCTGGTTTAAAAGCGCTACAGGATACAGCATTTCTAAACAAAGCTGTACGATATGAACCAACACCCAAAGAGCAGCCTATGCCAGAGTCGGTCCAAAACTAAGGAAGCTAGTTGGGTGGAGCTGTCAGCTAATCAGCTATGCTTTCGCCAAAATTTGGGTTCAGAACTTTTTGATGGGATGTGCATTTTTCACAGTAATTTGTGTCAGAAGAGGGGTCACTGGTTCCTTCCTCCCGTATGCACCGACTCCACGGGTAAAATTTTTCCTGAGTAAAACAAAAGGGGAGAATGAAAAGAAGGAACACTCTGGGCAGCTCTTTATCTTGGGGTCTTTACCAAGTGAATAATAATTTTAGCTACTGTTCAGAGAACTGTACCATATGAGCAACAACCAAAGCGCAATCTACATTCTACTACCCTTGACTCGATCTGAATTGAGAAACAGTCTGGCCAAAAATCAGAGACAGGACAGACTTTGGGGCTCTCACAAAAAAGCTAGGAACAGTACTTGCTTTTGGTGGATCGTGGATGAGCTTTCAAATGTGTTTTCTTATTGTGATAGCTGTATCATATGGACCACGACCACCACCACCGTCAGTTACTGTTACCATGTCCAACTCTGGACCGATTATGGGACCTCGCCTTAATTACCTTCAAAGTTACTGTAGTATGTTGTTCAAAGGGCATTCTCTGGATGTCATGTACATTCCTTGGCTCTATTTTTTGTAAACCTGATAGAATCATTACTAAATTTTGAAGCAGAAGCTTTTCGATTTCATCTTTATTTGTTTTCCTCTATTGAATTCGGCTTGTTTGGCCTTCCTGATCTAGGTCTCAGGCGAGTATTCTATGATCAAGGCTGGTGGAGCTCTGAAAATGGTAGATGAAGAAAAAGTGATGATGGAATCTCTGATGTGTCTCCGACTGACTGGTGCTGACATCATCCTCACATACTTTTGCTCTACAATCTGCAAGATGTTTATGCGGCGAGAAGAGGTGAGAACAGAGAGAAATGTAAATCACATTAAATGCAGAGTGCAATCATGCAGACACCTGTAACCTTTATATATTTATATATGACATCATAATAAAAGCTTAGATGGAAAAGCTGTTATTTGCATGATTTCTCAACCTCATATTTCTCAAATGAAGGCATCTGATTGCCTTCAATACCAACGTTACACAACACAAAATGAAAGAAAGAGAACTGAGAGGGGGGGGGGGGGAGCGAGAAGAGAGTAGACACGGTTTTCTCATCTCAATGAAGCAAATCCATGGAACTAGTGATGAGTTGGTTTGAGGATTCGACTCTTAGGTGAGCTGTGTTGCAGGGGACGTCTTCAAGATCTCTCAAAGCAGCATGAGGATTATTATCAAGTTACGGTCCACTGAGCATTTGGCGCAAGTCAGAAGCTTCCTCCCTGAGACGGGCATTCTCCTGGAGGACCTGGTCATGGCACTCTAAGACATGGTTCAGCTTGTCTATGAGCTGGCGGTTCTCAGTTCTAAGCCTGATGACCTGTGACCACAACTCGTCCAGATGCTTCTGCTTCCTCATCCGTGACCGGCGAGCGGATTCTCTATTAGATATCATTCTCCTCTGCTTCCGCTCGTCAATGATTCTCAACTGCTGCCCATCTGCTTCATCAGAGGTTGAATTGCTGCTGAGACAAGAGGATTGTGCAGTGAAGTCATGGACAGGAGGAAGGCTCTGAGGATTGGGAGGAGGCCTTAACAGTCTGCTGAAATGGAATGCTGGCATGTTGTTCTGCATCATGCTGAAGTTAAAGTGAGCCGTGTAGGGGTTGGGGTCCATAGGTGCCATGTACTGGAGTCCGGCAACCTCACCTGGCTGCATGGTCTGAACTCTACAGTGAATTTTGGAGGTAGCTTGTTTCTTCTAAGATTTGAGCTGGAAGATAGGAGGAGAGGAAGCTCTGTCAAGGGAAGTAGTTTGCAGATGGTGTTGTTGAAGGAGAAGGGGAGGGAAGCATGGGGAATGGAGGTGTTTATATAAGTAGAAAAGTTAGATCAGTGGCCCATATTCTGCAACTAGATTAACAGCGCCCAAGAGTTTCTTAAAGAGCAGACATCTAACATCCCAGCCCAGAGGTATGCCGTGCACTTCATCATGCATGTGGGTATATGGCATGTCATGTATGCATGTAGTCATATGTATAAGTAGGCGTGGGAACTGAGAATGGCACACTGGCTAGCAGCTAGCTTAAGCTTTTCGGGAAAATGTTCAATGGGTCCAGTGGGTGGTGGAACTGGGTTCATGCATGCATGCAATGAATGCAAAAGATGCATGTATGTGCATCCATGGGGAATGTGGGTAGGGGTACCAGTACCATCAGTTAACATCAAATAAACAAGGGTACCCAATAAAAATAATGCTTACATCGGTGGGAAGAAAGTTGGATTGGTGGGAAGAATAATTATTTGTAGAAATCAGAAATGGGGAATGTTTTGGAAAAAGAAACCTGATGAGAATTATCAATTATTTATATATATTTTATATGGATCTGGATGAAGTCAATCTTAAAAGAGTTTTTAATATCGTCTCTTCCAGTGAGCCTGAGCCCAACCAACCTCTGCACGAAGCATGCTTAGCCAACTAAAACTTATGACGTAAGTACAAGTAAGACTTCAGAGATGATTGAAGCCTGAAGATGATCGAGCTCAGAGCTCCGTTTCCACAATTAGAAAATTATTAATGATGACTCAACGACCACTGCAAATTAATGGACCCATGATCACACCCATCAATCTATCACAGGAGAATGATCACACAAAGGATTACCCTAAATTACCCCAAAATCCCTGTCTATGTTATCATTTTTCTAAGACTTCCCTTCAATTAATTAACAGCTTTTCTGATGTAATGACAACTTGTTTTTTGTGGTAAAGATGGTTCGAATTGAATACTTATCAATTTTGGAAATGGATTGGATTACTTCATGTTTATTCATATCCAAGTTAGATGCACTGTTTTCAGACGATAGCTTCTAGCTTTCTTTATTTGGTTTGGATTTTTTTAATCCCCTTGATGGCCTACTTGAGTTGGATAAATTTGTAAGAAAGTTGAGAGGCAGCAACTTGCCACCCAAATCTTGTAATTTTATATATTGTAGCTATGAGGCCAATATCTTAAGCTTCCTAACTGTATTCTGTGTGTTTGCTTTAAATAAGTTCTGATCTTATTCTCCACTATGGAAGCCTCTGTTGGGCTCTGGAAAGGTGATGTGTTGGGGACAAGAAAGGTGATGTGTTACACGTTCAATATAATTTCTAGAGGGCATTCAACATATGAGCCCCAGCTGTTCTTAGTTGGGTAGATGCGTGTGTGAGACAATAGACAATCTGCAAAGCTGGTTTTAGTGCTCATCAACCAAAAATCTTAGAAACTTTTGGTGATTATTTTGTTCTTGAGGTAAATCTTTTCTTGGGTAGGAGGGAGTGTTTGCTTTGATTTGGATCTCCCACTAACATTCCTGAGGGGACCAAAGAGTCGAGAATATGAATCATTACAACAAAATAAACTACAACGAGGCTCTAATGGTTCAAATGCCAAGTTTATTGGACTGCTTGATGCACATGTGGGTTTCTGGATCAAACTGGACCATATATTGGGTCCTGGTTCAGGGATTAGCCAATCTGCTCCTGTTCGGTTCTAAAAAACAAAAAAAATCTTCAACCAAGAATTCATACCAACTCAATGGAAAAACATAAATGGGGCAAATGTATTACAGTATAAGGTTGGATTGCAGCAAACTTTCATGATTAGAGCCTTTTCTTTCTTTTTTTTTTTTTATCAATAACATCATCTTCATTAAATTAAGAGAAGATAAGGAATAAGGATACAGAGGGAGAGATAAAACAGAAAACACGGGGAATGCAAAAAAAAAATAAAAAACTGGCCCAAAAAACAGCCTCCCTAGTCACTCCTTGCTTGGCCAACCCATCTGCAAATGAGTTGGCACTCCTCTTCGTCCAGCTGTACTGAATCTCAATGTCCCTACCTAGCCATAAGAACTGTTTTTTTTTTTTCATTGTTAAAGTTTCACAAACCATTGTCCTCTGTCTTCAACCAACTAACCACCACTTTCTAATCACCTTCCAGAATCAAGTGGCTAATATTTAATTTCTTTGCTTTTCGAATACCTTCAAATGCTACAAGGATCTCAGCCCTAAGAGAGTTACCTTCTCCAATAGAGCCAGAGAATAAAGCAATAACAATCCCTTCCTCATTCCTGAAGACTCCTCCAATCCCAGAGGGCCCTGGATTCCTTATGTTGTTGCCATCAAAATTTAGCTTTATAAAGCCCGAGGGGGGAGGGGGACCAGAACGAACAAAGAGTCCTCTTGCATCTAGCAGTGAAAGCAATCTCTTTCCAGTTTTTTAGCAAGTCATCCAAAGGAAAATCTGAAAACAACTCAAAAGATTTTACCCAGTGGACAAATCTTAAAAAGATTTGATCTAACGAATCTTCCAATGTTCTTTCCTTGTCAGAAAAAATGCATGAGTTTCTTTCTTCCCACAAAGACCAGCAAATCACTGCCCTAATATACCTCCACATAGTCTTCCCTCGCTTCTTAGGTCAACTAAAAAAAGGAGAAAACAAACAATGGGCAGTCTCCAGAGGATACCAAGAGCACCCAAAACGGGAGAAAACCCACTCCCAAATAGTTTTAGCAACCTTACAAGAGACCATGAGGTGGTAGTCAGATTCCCCATCAACAAAGAGCACATCTATTAGAAAGTAGACAATAGTTGGGTCTCTTTCTCTGAAGTAAGTCTAAAGTGTTGATTCTTTCCAAGAAAATTTTCCACAAAAAAAACCAACTCGATGAGGAATAGGCCTGCTCCAAATTTCCTTAACTGGAAAGGACAACCCTAAGGGAAAAGAGGGATGAGTTAAGGTTTCAAAGAATGAAGCACAAGAAAATGTACCAAGGCTAAAAAGGGTCCAAAATCTGGTGTCTTCCTTAGCAGGGTTTAGGAAGACACCCTCAAGGGAGGCTAGCAGATTTACCAAGCTATCAAAGTCTGTATCCCTAATTGCCCTACGCAGGCCAAGGTTCCATCCAAAGCTAGAAGTGGAGGCTGAAGGGACCAAGAACAAAGATATGGGTTCATTTTTCAAGTCTGAAAGAGCATACAAGGAAGGAAATTAGTCTTTCAGAGGAGAATCCCCGACCCAAAGATGTTCCCAGAAATTTATTCGGTTACGAGAATTTCGACCATACCTGATCCAATGGGAGAAAATTGGAAGCAGATTGTGGATGGATTTCCAAGGAGAAGTAGTTGAAGCCCTTGCCAAGATTCCAGGATCCCAACCATTGTCTTCCAACCCATGAATGCTAGCAACAATCTTAGTCCACAAATTACCCCTTCCAAAGAGAACCTCCACAACCACTTCCCCAGTAGAGCCATATTCCTTTTCTTGAAATTACCAATCCCAAGACCTCATAGTTTTTTACACCAAGAGACCACCTCCCAACTCACCCTATGATTTCTCTTCTCCTCTCCAGGCTCTCAGAAAAAGTTCCTTATTAATTTTTCCAAAAGAATTGAAACCTTTGAGGGGATCTTAAACACTAAAAGATAGTAAATAGGTAGGTCAGTTAGGGTAGACCTAATGAGAGAGACTCTTCCACCTAAAGAAAGATAATTTCTCTTCCAGGCCGCTAGCCTCTTCTCAAACCTCTTCACTATCGGAGCCCAAAAACTACACTCTTAGGATTATCTCCTAAAGGGAGGCCCTAATATCAAATTCCTTGAGTCTGCTCTATGGATCATCTGCAAACTATAGAAGAGTTAAGGGAACCTCCTCCCTTCCTACTCTCCACCCTCTTATCAAATTCCTCGAGTTTGCTCTATGGATCAATCGCCCAAGCACATCAACAATCAGTGTGAAAAGAAAAGGGGAAAGAGGATCTCCTTGTCTTAGACCTCTCAACGCAGGAAAGAAGTCAACCACAGTCTCGTTCACCAGGATAGAATAATGGCAAGTCCAGTTTGCAAACCCCTCCCTTCTTCTTTGACTTCCTAAATCTCTCCAAGCTCTCATTTGCAATGAGTATCTGATCGGTGATCTGTCTTCCCGCCACAAAAGTACCTTGGTTGAGTGCAATAATAGAGGGGAGTACCTTCTTTATCCTGAGAGACAACACCTTTGCAATGATTTTGTACAAGCTAGTCACCAGACTAATAGGCCTAAAATCCTTGGGTTGAGAAGCATATTTCTTCTTTGGGACTAAGGCAATGAAAGTTGAGTTCAAGCCCGGGTTTATTGCACCCCTCCTATGGAACTCCTTAAAAATCAATCTAAGATCATTCTCCAAAATATCCCAACAATCTTGGTAAAAGGCCATTGTGAACCCATCTGGACCTAGAGCTTTTGTCCTATCCATAGAGAATACTACTTCATTTACCTCCTCCATATCAAACCTTTTTTCTAACCACTCTCTCTTTTCAGCACTTAGAGTCGGTCTATCCAAACCCTCCAACCACACTCTCTCATTCATATGCCTTCTAAAAATAGATTTGAAGTGGTTTACTAGAGCCTCTGCAATTTCAGTCGGGTGGGACAGAATTGCTCCATCAACTTCCAAATTAGAGATGAAATTCTTCTTTCTCCTTCCATTTGCCACTAAATGGAAAAATCTTGTGTTTCTGTCTCCCTCCTTTAGCCACTTACACCTAGATTTTTGCCTCCAACTGATTTCCTCCTTAACTAGGATGTCCTACATCTGCTTCCTCAAAACCCATCTCAACTTCATTCATTCCTCTCCAAAGGGGCCTCTCTCTTCCTTCAGGTCCAAATCCTCGATTTGCTCCACCAGAATTTGTTTTCTCTCTTCTAATCTTCAAAACTCAAGCTTATTCCACTCATTTAATTGAGATTTTAAGTATTGGAGTTTCTTGTGGAACATCATTCCCTCCCAATCAACTACTGGATTAGCTTGCTCCCACCACTCTCTGATCTCCTCAATGAAACCCGGATGAGTCAACCACAAATTTTTAAACTTGAAAGGGGTAGGCCCTACTCCTCTTATTTCCTCCTTGACCAACACTATAGGCTAGTGGTATGAAGTAAGCCTAGGGAGAGCCCTAGAAGTAATATTGCCCCAATGTTCCTCCCAATCTGTTGAGAACAAAAATCTGTCCAACTTAGAGCAAATTGGCCTTGATTAAAGGTTGGACCAAGTGAATTTATTATTTAGGAAATGATGTTCTTTGAGTTTAAAAGAGTCCACAAATTGGTTGAACTTCCTCATACTTGTTGTCACTCTCTGTCTGGGGTTGTTGGTTTCCTCCGTAAATCTCACTACATTAAAATCCCCTTCCACACACCAAGGTCCATCCTAGAGGCCTCTAATGTCACTCAGATCTTCCCATTATTTCTTCTTCTACCTATAGTCATTGGGGCCATACACACTTGTTAGTACCCATTCATATCCATCGTCCACTTATCTGAACTTTAGGGAGACATAATGATCTCCAATTAGCTCCTCCACACCTATGAGTATCTCTTCTTTTCACATGATCACAATCCCTCCTGAGGAACCCCACGAAGGAGCAGCCACCCACTTTATACCCTTAGAACTCCACACACTCCTTGCCCATCTGCAATCAAAATCCATTCTTGTTGACTCCTGAATCATTATCACATCTGGATTAAACTTCTTAATTACCTCTTTAATTGTTGCTCTCTTCCTAATGCTGCCCAACCCCCTCACATTCTAACTTAGGATTCTCATTGGAAACTCTTAGCCTTAACCCTAATTCCTCCAAGATCTATTTAGACCATTTTCTTCTAATCCCTTTCACTTCAAACTTCTTGTCCCCCTCAATATCTTTTTTTTAACTTCTCCACTTCACTTAGCCTTCTAAACTTCAACTTGCTGTCCTCTTTCTTTTGCATGTAGGCTTTTAGATCATTCGGGTTCTTCAGCTTGCACCCCAACTTTTTCACAAACTCTGCAACTAACTCTTCCCCATTAGTTTCCTCTTTTTCTAAAGATCCACTCCCCTCACTCCTAGGAAACTTCTTGTTCCTTCTTAAATTACCTCCAACTACAGCCCTTTATGTCCCCTCCAGCTCCCTCTCTGCAATTCCTTCCTTTCCACTTCACCCAAAAGGCTTTCTAAGATTTCCCATATTATTGTCTCTCTACAAGTTTCCTCACCCACTTCCCCCCCCCTGTAGACACATTGTGGCTTTACCTAAGTATGCACCTCTCTGTGAGGTACCCTTGTTCGACTCTGAGAAGACCCGAGCTACCTCCTTTTCAGCCTCTTGCAAAGCACTAGAACTAAGGGGGGCTAAGCCAGAATTGGGTTAAGATCATTCACCCGCACCTCCCCCTCCTTTCCCTCCCCCATCGAATCCCCTAAGAACAAACTATCCAGGCTAAAAGGATCATTGTTTTGAACTTTAGAAAGAGCTTCATCTGCCGCACTGCCTAAACTCCCACTGGCTTCCGAACTTTCATCATATTCAGAATCGGAGCCGCAAATTAACCAATCTTGGTCGGCCTCTTCTCTTCTGTACTACCTCTCGAATAGCGTGGGTTTGGGCAATCAAAAGTGTTGAGTTGCATGTCGCCGGCACTCCATCGGACCCAACACAGAGGACATGTCCTTCTACTTTGCTTGCCAACTTAGCCCCTCCACAGTCGAGAGGGCGAGACCTAGACAATGATAGATGAATGTTGCCATCTATTATCTCCCCAAGCCTGCCCCGCCCCACGTGATGGCTTAAGTTGTCACATGGGCTTTTAAAACCAAGTGAAGGCTCACCCACTGACTCGTCCGACCCAACCTTCTTTAAAGCCGGTTCAGAGAAAGACTTTGAACACAAACGACTCTTTCCCATTTTAGCCACGTCAGCATAGGACGGGCCGCCCTCTTTAAACAACTCATCTTCAAAAAAATTTGAATTAGAAGCCTTAAAGGGAAAGCTTCGAGACTTGGGGCACCCCTGCAACTGTTCCCCTTCCTTTGTATTTCGCCCACACGCGCTAGGCTTTCCCACTAGCCCCTGAAGGCCACGTGTACACCAACCTGCAAGCTCGTCAGTTCCTTCAACCTCTGTTTGTCTTTTCCAAAGCAAGGCTTCATCTTCTGAAGCTAACCAGACCTTGTACAAGTTCTTCGGCTTGATCCTTGCAACCTTAAGTTCCACAGCTCTCAAGTTTCTTAAGTTAACCTCCAACAGAACTCCACCCAATACTCTAACAAATTTCCTCAGTATTTTATCATTCCAAAGGTTGAAAGGAAGACCGAGAAGTTTAATCAAGAAGCTATCAGCTCTAGATTCAACTTCGTTACAATTTGGAGCCCAAATCTGGGCCTGAATCAAACTTCCTTCTACAAGGAAAGTACTGAAGATCAGTTTCTTATCTTCAATATCTAATAAAGCTTTCTTTTCAGCAAAAGGTAGCAGCATTACATATTCATCTAATCCCAACCTCTCTGCAGTTACTTCTAAAACTTTCGTCCAATCTCCTATCACCTGGTCTGCCACTAGGACCACTCTCTTCTCCCAGCTCCCACTCCCTACTTCCAAAGCTACTCATCGAAGGGCAGTCGAGCTGGACACCAAAACTTCAGGGTAATGTTTAAAGCAGGGCACCTGATTACACAGGGCAGAAAGATGACAATCCTTCAAGCCAGGGGTTTCTTCCACTCTCCCTTCAACCTCCAAGAGAAAAGCTTGAAGGTTAAAAGCGAAGGAATCCCACCCTCTCCGCTTCAGGCCTTCTAGAATACACAACACTTGCCTTTTGTTAATACCAAAGAGTTCGGTAACCATTATGAACCACCATTTTCCATTCCTTTTTAGCATAGATTCGAACCTCTTGTTCTCACAGGTTAGCGAGTTTCTCCAACCTTCTTCCCGTAAGGAATTAACAGTTCCATCTACAAAACCTTTCAATGACACATAGGCCTCCTTTGGTAGGAGAATCATCGCCCTGCTCCCTTCTCTGATTTTCAAGTGAGCCTTCCCCTTTGTCCTTCCTTGCTCAAACAGGAAAGATTTGGCTTCAATGAACAACTCCAGTCTCCATTTCCCCGCCAGCTTGTACTTCCTCTCCTCTCCCATCCCCTCTCCTAGTATGGCAGTCACACTAGTAATTGATCAGCTTAGACTTTACTCTTTTGATCATTGGGTTCCAAATTTCTTTAGATTTGCAGTAGCACCTAAGGGCAGCCCTAAAATTTTAGATGGGAGGGATCCCACTCTGCCATTAGAGCCTTTTCTTTTGAGAAATCTTTACTGTACCTCACTTTTTTTTTATCAGTATTTACTTTACTTGACCTTACCTTACAAATTTTTATTTGTTTCCTAATTTTATTATTCAAAACCCCTATATACTCTCTTGTATTGTATTAGGTTCCACCACTGGTCACTATTCCCAATTGTACAAATAGATAAAAAATTGTGAGGTGGGGGAATTTGAAAATTCACCATTTCTTTCTTTCTCATCCAAAGGAGGGTGGTGAAGAGAAAGATATTGCTGAGGGAAGGAGGAACACGGTGCCCTTTGAATGACGCCTCGGCTAGGTACGGAGGAGGATTCGACTTAACGGTTATCCTTTTCTATCCAACAGAAGTAAGCAGAGAACCGAGAGCCACGGTTGCAGGATAGGTAGATAATATAAGTGGGTCCCTCTAAAAGTCGCGCATGGCTGCCGGGCACCACCTTGCCACTGGATTGAACCGCCTTCAACTCAAAAGAAAGAAAGAAGAAGCTAAATGAAATCTCTGTGTATGTATGTGTGCAGACTATAGCTCTATGTCATTACTATGGACCCTTCACATCACCTATCATGGGATGGATGATGATGGATGATGATGGACGGCGATGAAGGGGCTGAATTTTGAAGTTCGTGGTACCCTCACTTGTACTACCATGTGGGCTTTGTATCCCCTTCAGCCCACTAAAATCAACTTTTCCACTCTTGGTGAGGTCATGAGTTGTGAAGTGATTGGGTGATAGAGGATAAGCTCATCATCTCACACACACCATTTCCATCTTTTTGCCTTGTAACTTATTCTTCAATTTTAAAAATCTGTTTGCTACACCAAAAGGTTTCAGCTTTTAAAGTTTATGGGTTTATTAACTACTATTTTTTTGGCATGGGTTATTAACTAGTATTATGTGTCTCGTTTAACCTTTTCTATCTTTGTCGTGTCTCGATAATCTTTCATCTTTGTTCTCTTTTTAAATTTTTATAGTGGTTGGTGGGTGCCTTGTTGAGTGATTCGAATTTGCACGCATGATTATATAAATGTTCTTGCGTACTTGCAAGAAGGTCCTCAACCACTAACGAAGTCCTTTACGCATTTCAGGAAATGGGTATATGATTAATTGTTTATTCGGATTTTAATTCTGCATTTAACATTTTTCTTCCTCTCTCTCTCTCTCTCGCTCTCTCCATTGTTTCATATGCTGCTGTCATTGCTTTTGTTACTGTTTCCCTTGCTGTGATGCACATGGCCTAGACCCATTATGCCTAATTTATGGTACATTGCTACATTTTCAACTCCTACACCTTTTACATGCGAAGCGGAGACCATTCTTGATTATTGAGTTATCATCGTTCACTTATTATTCTGTGGCGATGTGCCATTGTGCAAGTGCCCATCTCTGCCCTCAGTCTTGACCCATCAATCCACTAAACTCACCTGGCATCTTCCAGGTTTGGATTGATAAAATCAACTCAATTCAGTTCCAATCTGAAAACTGAATTGGGTTTATTGATAAATATAATCCCAAATCCAAATTTAGTTTCAGCCTGATTTGTGGTATGCCTGGATATATATATATATATATATATATATATTCAGGCTAATCCAGATTGACCCATCATGGATCAGACCAGATTATTTTGTGTGAACTGACCTGATCATCAGGTCTAAGTTACTATCTCTCAAATTAATGAGTTTAAATCACATTCCAGGTTGGGCATTTTCCGACCTAAATTGTTGATACCCCATACTCTCTACCTAGTGCCAAGATAGCAACCTTTGCATGTCTCCTAGAGTTCATTCCATGCCAGGTTCCTTTCGATTTGTTTATTGATGCAGAACCATGTCTTTTGAGAATAATCTTGCTTTGCGTAGGATGATTAGTGGCAAGGCAAACCTTCTGATCTCATTCCATGATCCATTGAAAACGAATGGAGCTCCTAAGAACGTCGCTATTAGCTGTCAACTTAAGCCAGCTCTACTAGCTTACCGCTCTCGAGTCACATAAAAATTAAGCAACCACTCTTTCAAATTTTCAGGCGCATTGAACTGCTTTAAGCTAGCCTTCCCTGAATTAATGACATGATTCTTTGTACTGTATCGATCCCATTATTGAAGTAGCTAGAAATGCTCAATACCCTAACCCATCATAGTCATCTTTAAGGGACATGTATTACTTTATTACATATATATACATATATATATATATATATATATATATATAAAATATAAAATAACATCATTCATCATCTCCCTCCTAGTTAGTTGTGTAGTTCTTGCCCACTCTGGCTCTGGTGGATGCTGATGCTGTTGCTTTTATGATGTAGATATTTACCATATAAGGCCACATGTCGAGCTTGGAGCTCATTTGACATGTCACCCGGTGGTCATCTGGGCATCCCTGTTTTCATGGTTATTCCAATATTCCTTCCTAGCAATATGTCAAACATTTCAGACTTGGATTATTAATGAACCCGCTCTCTGACACATACTGCTAAAAGTTATGAAGGATGTAACTATTGGTCCCAGCCACAAATCCACCTAAACTGGGTCAACTCGTTTATGGGGTTTGGTTGGCACTTGGCAGGTCTCTCTCTATACATGAGGCATGGAAGTATGGAACTAGGTTTTTTATTCTATTAGCTTTTGAGTATTGACGTACATTCTCTATCTGCATCTGGCTTAAGTTGACACTTTCGTTCATTCCAGAAGGGATTTGACCCTACAGTTTCAACCCAGTTAAAATCTGGCTCAACTTGGTCGATCATCATTGCCACTTCCATCTAGTACAAGATAGCAAACACTTGGTTGTCTTCATAGACCATTCTCCATCGCTTTCTGTTTGTTTATTTGTGTACCCTTATCTTGTTTTATGACTCTAAATTGGTTAGAGTCCTTCTGATCTTGCTTTGTTCTATAATTTCCAAAATGAATGGAGCTCAAGACATTGTTAGCAGGCCTTTGACCTTAAGCCATTATTATTTCGGGTAAAAGATTTTCTAGACAAGTAGACAGATCTCTATCTCTCTCTCTCCCCAGTTTCTTTTCTAGTTGATCTGTTCTATATATCAATCCAAGTCATATATCCATTAGATAGTGAACTTCTATATTTAGTTACTGACTATTTTTTACTTCATTTCACTTCAAGCACCTATTTGATCAGCACTTATCAAAAAACCACCTTGTTGATGTAAAGGCTGTTGAATTGAACTTAGTCACTTACTGAATGAATGAACACTGAACACAGGATGGGGATGGTGTAAAAAGTCATTGATGTGGGCAACCGCGTTAAGTTGCTGCCAAGTGAAAAGATTCCTGGGTCTGGGGCAATTCCATATCTGGTTGCTCATATGGTAAACGGGGTTCCTCCTTTCACATTCACTTGTGACTATTCTCATGGACGGTGACAAATCGAATTTTGGGGCTACGCTCAAAAGCTGAATGCCTCCCCCCCCCATGCAATCGTCATCAACCGTGAAGCACAGTCCACAGAGAAGTAGTCAGGCAGCGACACACCATCTCAGGATGCTTCCGTTTGAAAGGAAAGTTATCCATACTGGGAAACGCTTTACGGCATTAATGGAAGATATTCGATGAATATTGCTCATGTTCTGAATTCTGATGCTTCCATTCCATGGTCCCAATTCCCCCCCCCCCCAATTTTATTGTCTCATCATGAGCGACCCCAAACTAAACCATGAGGCTTCATTATTAAGATTGGAACCATATTTGTTGTCATCTGTTACTCATTCCCCAAAATAAAAAAATAATCAAAATATTAGCATATATATGAGCCTAAGGCGGCAATCACTGATCTAACCAACCCACCAATCAAGCATCCCACCCACAAAAAATTAAAGAAAAAGAATAATCTCAACTGAGTAGGCCGGCCAGATTAAAAAGAGAAATCCTTTTTTTTTTTCTTTTGCTTGTGACTTTGTGAAGCCTACCAAAAGAAACCTAACTAATAGTCAAAAGGTAATGTTTTAAAGGACAAATAAGAAATAACACCCCTCTGTATTCAACCTTATCAATACAAGTAGGGGTATTTTTGTCATTTTACTAGGGCACCCGGTTTATTATCGGAAATGGGATGCCTTACTTTTGCCATTTGGATGGATGATGTGGCCAATCCAAGCCATCCTGTACGTAGGGAAGTTGATTTGCCACCAATTATATCTCCAAATCCAAGAAGTTGGCGACTTGGCTCAAGAATTTCAAGACCATTATTGTTCTCAATTAACCCAGATAACCACTTGATTCAGTTTCCTCTTTCAAGTATTGCCAAAGAAAGAGGTTGGGCCGGGCTGGGGCGTCACTACACTGACCAAAAATCGATTCAAACCAACCTATTAACTTGAGCTAAAGCCTAAAAACTCCACCCCTTTTATGACTGATACATTCCCCTATTAGGTCTTAAAATCTGTTTGATATATTTTACAATATGAAAAACAAATCCTTGTAATAGTGTTCTCGGAAACCAAAACCCCCCCATTTCCAATTGTGAACTAGACGTCCAGACCCAACCCCCATTAAAGCCAAATAACATCTCCAGTGAGGATAAGTGGTTGGTTGATTGCTTCCCCGTCAGTCAGGGGGACAGCTTTGTTTTCCCATGGCCCCTTTTGTTAATAATTTGGATTTTGGTTCCAGCTAAATTGCCTTGGGACAATATATTGAAACATACTGTATATTGATTTATTGAATTGGGTTGAATTACTCAGCCCTCTCTCTCTCTCTCTCTCTCTCTCTCTCTCTCTCTCTCTCTCTCTCTCTCTCTCTGTCAAAATAACAGAACACCTGTCCGAACAAAGTTGTGGGTATGTGCCACTCAATCCAATAAGTGTTCTAGTCAATTAGAGAAACCACCAAACCTATTAATAAGTGTGGGTGTCATTGTCGGTTTGTCATCATGTGGGTTTCTTTATTCAAATGAAATTTGTAAAAGAAGATTGAGGAGCTTTAAACTTTTAATTGTCGGGTCTATGGTTTGATATTGATAATGGCTTCATTTGGATGCACTTAAAGCAAGAGGCAAACGATTTATTTTCATGGAAAATGCTTTTTTGCAGTGTTTGGTTCTAAGCAAATGACCATGGAAGGAAAATGATTTTTCAAAATGGGTAATTGTAGGAAAATGACATCCTTTCTACTCTTTGATAAGTCATTTTCCAAGAAGAAATTGGTGTTTCTCGATTCAACTGACACCCATGTAAAAGTAGTTCATTCTTCCTATTGAATAGCATTTTCTGAGGAATTCATTTTACATGCAACCAAAAGCAGCCTAAATGTTGTAGAAGCATTGGCATAGCATAGGGAGCTTATCCAAGGCTGCATTAAACAATTGGTGCAATTGGGTCAATGGGTTTACCAATGAGAAAGGTGGGTAATTCGGGTCAGGTCTGGTTTAGACACAAACAGAAATTTTGAAAAGGTGGGTAATTCGGGTCAGGTCTGATTTAGACACAAACAGAAATTTTGAAAAGGTGGGTTGGCAGGTTGAATCAAGAACTGCCACAGCTAACTGAAAAGAGCTGAGCCGTAACATTCTGTGCTTCTTCTGTTGGCATCCAACGGGCCAAATAGTCTCTCCAGTCTGAGAACTTAGTATAAAATAACAGTTTCTGATACCGTTTGGCTGTCTTATACTTCAATCGACAACAATTCCTAAATTGTGCTTTCGTTGACTTGACATCCCGGAAGGCGCATATATGTTCCACAAGTTTAGACGAATATGACGAATGCTAGCACCACGAGCCACAGTGGCCATGGGCCTCTAAAGCATAAAAGGACAATGAGTGAACAGGGCCCAAAAAGCGAGTTGGCTTCGGTCCTTCGGAGAGGACCCAGCTAGATCCAGATCCAAATGTAGAGGTCCAAATCTATACTGGAATTTTGTACACCGGTCCTGCTCCAGTCCAGCTCATGGGTCGGTTCCAGCACATGCCACATGTCTTGGCCAAATTGTTTTCGGATTCGGATAAAAATGTTGGATATATTTTTACAATACGGATCTTTGCGAATATCAGGGTATGGAACAGGATGGATTTATTTCTAGGGTCCAAAAAGGGAAGGGACCTGAGACATTCAGAATGGCTTATTCTTTTGTCTTTCAGTGAATAAAGCCATTGAAGAGGGTGAATTACATTGGGTTCCTCATTACTACATCCCTAAACACTTGGTTATCCACTAAAAGACGTAGCAATAAGTGAATCAGTTCAGCTACTTCAGCCATGATCAAACGTGGGTGTCCACGGTTCAGCTACTTAACCGAATCATGGCCCCTTTTTATAAACCGAATTAGTGATATCGGTTTTTTCATTTCATCAAATCGAAATTGAATCGATTTACCGATTTCGGTTTTTGACCAGTTCAGTTCTTTGGTTTTTTGGTTTTTTATATTTATAATATATAATATATATATTTATATAAAATACATAGAAATTATATATAAAATATACATATAAATATATATACCGGTCGATTCGGTTAATTATCGAATTTTTTTTATAGGTTAATCGAAAACCAAATCAATCATTCGGTTGTTCAAAAATTCCGAACCGAAACCAAATCGACTGATTCATTTAACCACAATTTGTGATTCAATTTTTTCGATTCAGTTTGATTTTTCAGTTTTTCGGTTTTTCATGGACACCCTTAATTGGGACATCATCGTTCTCCAAACCAGAAACAATTCTTGGGCCTCATAAGTTGCCAGGTTCCCATATGGCCATCATATCCATCCACGAACCACGAATTGATTCACTTGAACCTATTCCTCTGATTCACAGAACAGCAGCGAATCAAATTAATGGCAGAACCAAATCTTGGTACTTGGGTTAACCAGCCAGGTCACAAATCACAAAATCGAATCAAACTGTGAAGTTTATAGATGGTACTGTAGTGTAGATGTCTAGAAGAAGATGATTGTTCAGAGGAAACCACTCACCAAAAAAAAAAAAAAAGAAAAAGCAATGAAGAAGATGCTGTAAGGTCCAGTGTGTTTAATGAGCCATGAGCCATAGCTCTGGAAGTTAGAAAGATTGTTTTGTTTAATTTCAACCAAATTAATGATGAACATGAGGGATCTCTTTCTCTCTCTCCCTCTCTGATAACAATTCTCTGGAGAGGAGAGAGAAGTGCTTTTTTTTTCCTTCAACGTTGAAAACTGATGGCTCATTGTGAGTGGAAAGCATGTCCGGAAACCTTCGGGGAACGTCTCCCCTTTTCTCAGACATGTGGAGGGAGGATGATGATAATGATATGACCCATTCATATTATCTATCTATCTGTTCTACAGATTCAAAGTCCTATTTTTTTTAAGGCCGTGTTTGGGTTGCAATACAAAAAAGGTTATAGGGATGAAACATGGAGAATTGCTGTGGAAAGGCGATTTTAAGATATCAATTAAGCAAAGTAAAGTGGAATGCCTTGTGGAAACCTGCCAAAATTCCCACCTCTTGATTCTCATAATCCAACCACATTGTTCCAGATTTAAAGGGTATGGGCCACTTCACTTCTATTTGGGTTTGATTTCAAGCCTAGCTACAGTTACAAGCAACTTATTTTGTTTTTCTTTTTGACTCTAACCAAGCTATAGGAACGGAACTGTGCAATTTTCTTAATGAGCAGCCCCTTGGAGAAATCCGAGAAAGGAAGTTTGAAATGACTTTCTCTCCTTAGATTGTGTTTTGGAGCTGGGTGGATTTGGGTTTTGAGGCAGAATTTGAATAGCCAATTTTACGAATATATGGATTTCATCATATGGGTCCATTTTGGGTGGGCATAAAATCATCAACACGGGATTATGGGCTTTGAATTTGGCATTCTAGTGGAACCCCAGGGATTTCCAATCCACTCATACAACAATGCTCACAAACAGCTGAAATGGAATCTTAAGGGCTATTTTCATCCCCAAATTCAATCCATCCAAATGAAGTTTTGAAAATATAAACTAGAGTGGTATGTGTATAAAATTATATTTTCAAAGAACTGTTTAACCTAAAAGCTTAAGTTATTAGGTAAAGTTACTGATTAGGTTTTTATTTTCAATCAAGCCCTCTCACACAAAAGTTCATCAGAATTGAAGGTGGACAAATAGAAACTCATTTAATTAATTATAATAGGAAACAATTAGGATCGAATACTATACCACTTGGTCAAAGCGACTCAGATACCATCTCAAAGAACTTAAGCTATTAAATGAGGTTCCAGAATAGGCTTTATTCTCTAACATATGTTATAAATAATCCTTTCTCTATATATTTTTCAAGCCTTAAGAATGAAAGGCAACTAATGGAAATTGCTGACAATGAGTGTGGAGCCTCAATGGAAAAGAAGAATGTGATTTGGATTGAACCGTAAAATTCAGTACACTGGGTTAAAAGATCAACCTTATTCGTCTTCCAGAGTAGCCATGACAGAGCTGAAGCCCAATTGGACGGGCTGGGGCTGGGAAGTCTTCGTTTATTGTAAACTGGCCTATCTCCGGGAAACTTCATCAATTCTCTATCAACTAAGATCTCTCTCTCTCTCATGTGTCAATTCAAGTGGCAGTATGAGCGGAATCATTCTCAAGTATTTGAGTCCACGCCATTGTCATTCTGTACATTTAATCCAACATTTATATTCCAAAACAGTAGTCTAATCCAACTTTTGGATGAAAGTATTTTGCTTTGGGAGTGCAAAATAGTGATCTAATCCAATATAATCAACTTTTGCTGAGCTCGGGATAATAATTTTCTGTTAAGGCCCAGCTCGGCCGATGAACAAGTAAGTGGTAGTCTCCGACTCTGTAATTTAGCCCCTCCTCCCCCAAAAGAAAAAATAAATAAATAAAACGTATACGCGAGTAATATGGAGAAAGTACATGAAAGGCCCAAGAATGCAAGGTGCAACGGAAAAGAAATGGGATATGTGTCCGACAAAACACAAAGGCCCACTTTTTAGCCGAGGAATATTTGGGCTGAAGAGTATGCTTGATTTCTGATGCTTTACTACGGACGCTTCCATTTTTTTTTTTAGCCTCGTGAACACAGAACCGAGTTCACATCTGCGCTTCACAAGGGGGCGCCTCACAGAATATCTCCTGATGATGATGATTTTCATAGGAAGATGTTCTCAATATATGGCAAGGATGTGCTGTGGGACATTGTGGGGTGCAGATTTGAACTCCAAAGAACCCTATTTTAAACCCCTCCCCCCCAAAAAATAATAAGAAGAAGAAGAAATAAGAATACCAAAAAATATAAAATAAAATCATCCAATCCACATATACAACTCTCCATCTGCTGTGAACATAGACATGTAAAACAGGCCAGCTAACACACTAGTGTGCTCTGCTGCAAATACAGGTGCAAAATTAGGTACATAACCATCTCTACTCCACACATCTCTTGTGCCTTCTTCCCCACACCCTCTCAACTTCTTGCTCAATGAAATCTCTCTCATCCAATCATTTGAACAACTTGTCTGCTATAGAATAAATTCTAATCTTTTCCCACCATAAAGACCTTTTTTTTTTCCACCATTTTTTCCCCTTTTATTCTTTCTGTTGGCATTTCCTTCTTCTTTTAGATCCTTCAACATGAAGCAAATCGAGTTGGGATCTCCTACCAATGAAACACCTTCCCACACCCTGCCAACTTGATCCGGTATTGCACATAGTGAGATGATTACACTATGAAACTAGAAACCACCATAAAAGTAAGGGTGTTAATAGACCGGTTTTGAATTGGACCCCGTCCAGTCTAAAATCAATTTGGATGGATTGGACAGACCAACAAGACATATTGGATTGGACCAATTTGGTCCCAAATATTTATTAGATTGGATTGGACCTGATCTGCCTGTAACAAATTTATATTGGATTGGGTTGGATTAAGTCAATATCTAGTCTATTAATATAAGATAAGAATATATGTGTGAATGGACCGGATTTGAGTCGAAACCAATCTAAATAAAAATGAATTTGAACAGATTGAACAGTCCAAACATTGAATTAGACCAGTCCAAATTGATCCAAAACATTCATTGAATTGGATTGGATTGGACCTGATCCATTTATAATGGACTCACATTGGACTGGATCGGATTGCACAAAATCCAATCCAATTGACATACCTATACATAAAAGTGCAACCCGTGATGTATAAAATGTACAATGTCAGACGATGTCAGTGGAGTGTTGTCGATCCTGTTGGAACAGCCGGTGATCAAGATTCAAGTAAATCAGGAGTCTGGATCTCCTTCATCATCGCACAATTAAATTTCTATAATTAGTTAAGGATGTGAAAGAGCATCCGTTTGCATTGTTTCCTTACTTTTAAATATTAAAATATATTAAAGAATTAGAAAACTCTCTTCTTATTCTTCTTCTTCAAGGAGTTTGCTGCCATTTCCTTTTAAGAAGCCAAATTTATGTAAAAATCCATATCCCATGTTCTCTGTTTTTGCTGTGAGAAGGCTTTTACAAAGAGAACTGGATGAAAGCGTTAAAAATGGAATGGGAAGAAGGAGATGCCTACAGTCTACTCAAGACACAGCAATGATGGTTTAGACAAATTTGGGAGCTTATCTTCTCCATCATTCTAGAGCACTGCAAGCACTTCGAAAGATGCATGATAGCCTCGGCCAAATATAGAAGCCCCCACCAAACTCAAACCAAGCATAAAGTTAAATCATATGATGGGAGGTTCTCATCTCTGTTGTGGTTGCTTAGAAAGTTCAGGTTAGATTTTGTTTGCACCGGCTGCTTCAAGGTATTTTGCACAAAAAGATATGAGTGATCTATTGCTACTCCTATTGTAAAGGGAAATGGAGAAAAGAAACATGCAATGATGTAAATAAACAACAAATTTTGTTGTTTGCCCTTTGTTGCATATTAGAAACATATTTTACTTTGTTTCTCCTCTATTATAGAAAGAGAGGTCATAGAAATCCTCTTCAGAACCATTAGTAAAGGAGAAAATGTTTCTTCTCTTTTTTGTTTTAATGTTTTTAATATTTAAAAATCAAAGCAAAGAAATGGAAATTCTCCCAGCATTCTAATCAATTCGCACATGTAAGAGTTTAATAGTATGAGACTGACCTGGCACATTATGATAGGATGTGCATGAAAATGTG
This sequence comes from Nelumbo lutea, assembly GCF_056320005.1. Lineage (NCBI taxonomy): Eukaryota > Viridiplantae > Streptophyta > Magnoliopsida > Proteales > Nelumbonaceae > Nelumbo > Nelumbo lutea. The sequence goes on along the minus strand of NC_142686.1, from coordinate 20,161,048 downwards.
CAAATCGGGATGTGCAGAAAATTCAAACTCTTTTCTTCAGCCATTAGATGTAGACCTGGCAATTGGGTTGGGTGGGTCAGGTTTGGGTTGGGTCAAGACACTTTGGGTTGATTTCGGGTCAGGTTATCAAATGCTAGACCCTGACCCTAAATGTTCGGGTTAGGATTGACCCATGGGTTAATTTGGGTCATTCCAAAAAAAAAAAACTGAAATTAAAAAAAAAATTAAGAAAAACTACATAAAAAAATGCCAAAATTAAAGGAACTAACCTTGAAATTCCAAGTATAAAATAAAAAAATTTGAACATATAACAATTTAAAGAGTAAACAATAAAGAGTAAAGACTAAATAAAAAAATTAAAGAGTGAAAACTTCTAACAATCGAATCAACGGATTGACCCATAACTCAACCCAATTTTTTATAATAGAGCATAAATACATACTAAATAATACAGAAAACAAGGCTTTACACACATATTTGTATTTATATTCCTTCCAAATTGAACCTTAATATTTATCATTCTTTAGGTATTATATTTATTTTTTGGGACAAAAACAACTGCCCTGTACAACAAAAATAACATGATTTTGCAAATGTAGCAAATTTTTTTCTTTTCTTTTGATAAATAAAAGCATGCAAATTGGCAAGTATACAAATTTCTATCATGAATTTTAAAACCTCTTTTGGAACACTCTCAGGATCTAAAGCCTTCCCTTACAAGTTTATTTTGTTTTAAAAGTGTTGGTTCTGTAAAAGTAATTACCAGAATTAAAATATTCTCTCATCTGAAGTTTTCATGTGGCCTGCCTTACCTGAAGCCCAAATTTGAGGCCCACCAACTCAAATTGAAACATTTAAACCACACCCAAAATTTCTTTCCTTTCAAGCAGAGCAAATCTTTTTCTCATGGTTCATGCATCCTAATAGACATTATCATGTCAAGTGAGTTAGATCAACATAAAATGAATGAAACTTGGTTTTACTTGACAGTTTTGCGCTTATGGTGTAAGATGTTATATGATGCTCAACATTTAAACAATTAGTCCATGTACGACTTGAACTTACGTACAAGAGCTACCAGCACTTTAAATTATTATATTTCTTTCTATTAATATATTCCTGCGTACCAAGTTTTTTTTTTTTTCTTTTAGTACAAAAGGTGACAGCTAGGGGTACAAATGGATGGATCTATTTGGTCGAATTCAGATCACCCTTGGTTGGATCTTCGGATTAGATTCTATGATCCAATCAAAAATCAGATTGGATCCAGATCAAATTAGATCCAAAGATCCAATAAGATTCAAATTCAGATCGAGTCCTATCAGATCCAATTGGTTATTCAGATCGGATTCAAATATACCCTGATTCAAATCCGATCCGATCCATTTGCATCCCTAGTGGCACCTCACTTCTTTCAAGCATACATTTCACCTTGCACCTTGTGTCTCACACACTAGGAACCCTTTGGTTTTGGTTCTACTTCTTGCTTTTAAAAAAACTAGAATAAATGCAAAAAAAAAATAAAAAAGAAATATGTAAGGTACAAGCACCAACCAAGATAATATGCACATAGTTTTCAAGGCGCCAAGGCAAGGTTAGGCAACCAAGGGGTGCCTTGTGCCTAGGGGATGGATTATTTTTGAGAAAAACCACATATTCTAGGGTAGTTCCCTAAGTTCCATAACCATCTTTTCTCAATAACTATTCATAACTTTCATAAGAAAATTATATACTTCAAGTTTATGTTCAGAAAATCAACATATTTATGAGAAGAAAAAGACTAAACAAAAGAAAATTAAAAAAATATATATAGGGGCTGTACCCCTATTTTTGTTATAGGAAAAAGAGAAAAGAAGATGGAAGAAGAAATGTGTTGATTAGACAAAATATGAAGTTCTTGCCTTATTAGTTCAGATTTTGAAGTCTTTGGGGCTTCAATACAGCAGTTAGCAATATTTGTGTTAGTTAAACCCTAACAAATAAGAAAATAATAATAAGAAATTAGTTTATAAACACGAAAAATAAATATTTTTTGTTTAATAATGTCTATTTTATAATTATAGTCTCAAAAAAAATAACAATATAAAAACATTTTATAAGACAGTATACAAAATTGCTTGGCTGGGCGATATGGTATTAAAACATAATCCTAAGCTGCAATTTTGTGTTAGAAGATGCAAAGCTAATTTTAACTCTCTCTCAGGTTTGTAGCATTTGACAGAGTACAGCTGCACCGTTCAACAGTATTAAAAAAAAAATGGCCAATCTTCAATTACCCCCATTCAACAAACTTTTATTACGTTGTACAGTTGAGAACAGTGACAATGAGGGGAATTGATGCTAATACAAAGGAGGGTGCAGTGTCATAAAGTGAGGATTTGAAACTTACAATTTGTTGTGACTGTACAGACAAACAAAAATTTGTGAGGTGGGTTTCATTGAAGATTTCCCTAAACAAAAATCATCCCACATAACAAAGAGTAGCAAATGCTTTGTCCAATGGATTATCCACATTTTTCCTGAGGATGCATACTCTTAATGCCCATGAGAATTTGAAAACAAGATATATAATGTGAAAAATAAACCATAAAAACGAATGGTAATGACCATATGTACAGAGATTCTCAAGACCTACATTTGATTTCAAATGATATGGGTAGGTGTACAAGCAAACCATGTACACCCAAATCAGACATCATGTGACATTTATTTAATAGAAAGATCCTACACTTGCAATCTGAAACATACATTCTTACTCAGAAAGGATGAAAATCACCAACAACATTATTGCTGTCACAAAAACAAAAAGAAGAAAAAAAAGAAATGAACTCTCTCTCCAGAAACTGTATCTACATTTTGCACATCCTAGTGTTGGGGAAATATTTCAAAATCATTTCTGACCTGAGAATCGCCTGACAGGCGATGACCAGCTCTTTGGGTCCTCCTCCGCTCATAATCAGGATCGTCTGTAGGTAACTCGTACCTACAAACAGGGCAAGTATTACGAATGCTAAGCCATGGAATAATGCAGTCTCCATGGTAGTGGTGGGAGCACGGGAGCCGCTTTGCTTGTTCGCTTGTAGAAATCTCATCCTTGCAAACTGCACAAAGGACATTGTTGTTCTGCACATCTTCCTGAGTTAAAAAGATTGATGGAAGATTCTCAACAACAGTTTTTGCAGCAGGAGGACTACCCCTCAGAGAAGCTTCAGTTTCTGCAAATTGTCCAAAAATCATCTCATACTCTGCCGGATATATGTAAGCATCAGGATCAGCCAGGTAAGATTCCTCGTGTTCTAATTCTTGGTTCCTCTCCAAGTTGTTGGCCGTTAAAAGTACTTCCCACTCCAAATTCCTCATGGTTTCTTCCCTGTCTTCACCCGCTTCTTCTTCAGATCGAACTTCATGGATTTCAGTTGAAACTGATCTCTCTTCATCAGCATCTATCACCATACTTAGAACCTCTCTCGCATCAATGACTTCCTCCCACTCAAAATCTTCATTGGCGTCCCTCTGATCCTCCAGATGGAGACAATCCCAACAAAGAGGAAGACCCAGATCATCAGGAGCTCGATCCAACCCATCATCATCATCATCATCCCCAGATTGCAAATCAATCCCCAAGACTCCCACCTCTTCATCGCCAGAATCAGATTCAATGTTAACAAGCCGAGGACTGCGCTCCTCATATGGGTCCAAGGAACGGTAGTTCGAATCATCACCAGATTCAGAGACGGAAGGTCGTCTACCCACGAAGAAATCGTCCCCACGCTCCCGAATCATAAACCCATCGTTGTCATCGTCCTCCCCAGCATGTCTATCAAGAGCCAACCCCAGTCCTAACCCTAGGTCAAGAAAATTAGAGCCGATTTCATCATTCCCCTCAAAAACCCTAAAATTCGAGTCGTTTAGGGTTTCCGAAAACGGGTTATCCACCCTACCATTATTACCAACAATATGAGATTGTTCCGCGCGGCGTTCAAACAAATCCATAACGAAGCTTACCCGATCTTCATGGTTGAAGTAACTCACATCGGCGACGGAATCGGAATCAGAGCTGTCTCCATCGCCAATATGAACGCAGGCCTCCCGCTCGTCGACGTCATCCCCATCGAAGAAAACCTGAGCATGAACAGACGGATCTGAAGGAACGAATTCGGAGAGACGGGGAGAGAAAGGGTCGGAATCAGAGGCGTAGATGTCGTCATGATCCAAGTCGTTGGACCAGTAAGGAACAGAGTCTAGATCTTCAATATCTTCTACTCCTTCCTCGTCATCTTCTACAGAGAGGTGGAGATCTGAAACCTCCGCCATGGACGATCAAAATTGAAAAGCTCAGAGAATTTCTTTTTAAATATTTTTTTCCTGTTTCGCTCCTCGGAAGGTTTTAAAGAGAAACTAATAGCAGGAAAATTACATATATACCCTTGCTTCTTTACGCGTTATTCAACAGACTTTTTTTTCCACCTGCGACTCTGCGAGTAGCGGATTGCCCTCTATGGCTTGCGACCTCTCGGATTTTTTGGTTGTTAATTTTGATTTTTTCTATTTTCTACATTTTCCATTGTTTACTAAAATGCCATTTGGATGGAATCTCAATTCTGTGCACAATCCGAATTTGACAAGAATTTCAGTGATTGGTTCAGCTCAGATTCTACTAATAGATTCTAAAATCAATTCGAATCCATTTACTTATATATATAAGAAAAAACAAACATATCATACAAGTGGCAGTAGAAAAGTGAAAATTCCAATTCACTTTTGCTTTGGGTTTTGCTTACTTGGTTTAAAATGCAATAAAAGTAAAACAAATTTAAGTCAAGTCAGAATTTGCATTCTGTTCATTTGCAAATCAAATTAGAATGCAAACAAAAGATTTTATTTTATTTTATTTTATATATATATATATATATATATATATATATATATAAAAGAAAAAACAAACATATCATACAAGTGGAGTAGAAAAGTGAAAATTCCAATTCACTTTTGCTTTGGGTTTTGCTTACTTGGTTTAAAATGCAATAAAAGTAAAACAAATTTAAGTCAAGTCAGAATTTGCATTCTGTTCATTTGCAAATCAAATTAGAATACAAATATGTACAGGGCAAATATATAGAAAATAATCCAAAGATTTTATTTTCATTTATAAATTATAAGTGTCTGCCTTGTTTCTTTGTTCTGACTAATTCTATTAAATATAATGTTAAATATTAGATGGATTCTGCTATTGGCATCTTAAAAAGAAAATACAAACAACAAAAGAAAGCAAATATATCAGCTTGTGGAAAGACAATTAAAATCTCATAGGACAAATTTATGAAAAGAGTCAATTATTATATAAATAAATAAGATGGTATTTAATGTATTGTTTATTTAAAAGAAAAATACTGAAGAAAATCAACAAATATACTGTTGAATTGATTGGGCAAAACTATCCTTGAAGAAATTAAGAGGGTATTCTACAACATGAATGTTTTTTATTTTTGATATGATTTATGAAAAATGGTAAAACATATTGTATGTTTTAAAGTAAAACTTTTTTTAAACTATAAATTGAAGAATATAATTTTTTGTTTCAGTTTTAGAAACAAAAAACATATTTACAACCAAGAACATGTTCTCGAAACCATTTGTTTCCAATCAACACTGTTTTAATTTGTTTTTAAGGGTGCGATTATGATACGGAAAAGATATGATATCTAAAAAAACAACGGGATATAGCAAATAAGATGTTATTTATGAATTTTGATTGGTCAAAACTCTTTCCATAATAGAGATAGACTCTTTCCATAATAGAGAGATAGAGAGAGAAAGAGAAAGGCCTGATTCGTAATTAGTCATGGCGGTGGATTCGGGGTCAGAGCCTTGGGCTAACTACGGATCCAGCGAAGACTTTAAAGTCTTAATAAAGAGTAAGGGGAAATTATTAATGATGCATAGCACTGGTAGGAAAGTTGATGAGAATAAGGAGTCTGGAGCTAACACTGTGCTAAGGCCCAAGTCCAAGTGTTGCTATTCTAATTTTTAACGGGTAGTGTATTGTAGGTAGGAAGGGCCATTTTATATTCCCAAAATTCTGACTAATCCATAGAATTATGATCATTGGCTCCATCTTCAAGTGTATTTTAGGTAGCATGGTCTCTAACCTGACACGTGTACACATTTGGATGAGTATGACAAGTTGGTCAAAAACTACTTGCTCCCTTGATGGGATTTCATTTTTCTTTATTCCATATAAAAAATGGGCAAAAAAAAAATAGTTTGGAACAATAAGGCCAATAAAAAGAGGTTTCAGACATGAATGCGAAATAATGCATAGAGACGCTATCTTAACAAGAATCCTTTTAATGGTGGGAACCAATCCTCTGACCAGACAGGTGGCAAGTTTTTTGAGGAAAACATTACAAATAATCTTTCAATAGTTCAGGTAATAAGACATTTGGGGAAGGGAGCAAAGTTTCTGTTCCGGTGAGATTACAAGTCCTCCTGGGCCTGCCACATGTGCTACATTATTAGCTTATTACCCGTAAGATGAACGACACAGATCGTGTAGTGGTAGTGGGTAAACGAACGAAAAAGCATCCTACAATGAGCAATCAAATGGGAAGCCTACAAAGGAACCAACAAATTCTGATTCAACAGGAACAGGAGAGAACAGATCTCCTTCCAAATGGATAGCAGAGAGACCCAATTCTACTGCAAATTTGATGCCCTCAAGAAAGGCAAGAGCTTTAGACATGTGGCAATATGCAGCAGCAGCCTGCAACCACCCTTAAAAAATTTAATTTCATTAAAAACTTTGACATCCGAATTCAGTTACATCTCCGATGGATATTGAAAACCAATGTCCGAATTCCGGTTCGATTAAACATTCGAATATTCGATTTGATTTGAATTTATCTGGTTAATTATTTTAGATAATTAATAAATAAATATTTTATTTATATAAATTATATATAGATATATAAATTATTTATATATTTTAATTATTACATATAATATTTATATATTATATATAAGATTAAATAATCAACCGAATTTTGATATTTATAGAATCGAATCAGGTCATATCCAAATTCGATTCGATTAAGTCAAATCTCGAATTCAAAATTGAATTTTTGAATAATGTTAATGCCCCTAATTTCTAGGCATGCAATTTTATTTTCTTGCATCCCATATAAATTCACAAGATTGATGCCACGTGTCCCACAATTTGTAAGTATTAAGTAGAAATTGGTCCCATACGATATACAAGGTTTTGCACTATATATATTTGAGAAGGGTGTAAATACAAATATTCACAATGTAAAACCTTGTATACGATACTTCTAAACTTTATAGTTGCGCTAAAGAGTAAGAAAAAGAAAAGCATTGAGTCACATCAGTATGACAATACAATAGCCGAGGATAGCCACATACTACCACTCTAAAGTTTGGAGGAGAAATTCAAGACAGGAAACTTCGTCCTTCACAAAGTCATAATGCCCAAGTCAAGAGAATAAAAAACTCGGACCTAACTAGGAGGGACCGTACAGAATAAACACAGCCCTCGGCCTAAGCACATACAAACTAGAAGACCTTGATGGGAAGTTAATGCCGAGGAGCTCGAACACCAAGAATCTACGGATTTACTACCAATGATTAGAGACGAGCATCAATTGTACACAATTCAAGAAATATTGTTTTGTTTTTGCGTTCAGTAGACAAGTATGCACCACACACACCTGCCCAACCAAACTCTAACGACTAAGGATTTTGAAACACGTCACCACACACACTAGCTCACACATGTCGGACATGTTGAGAAGATCTAGAGCGACTAACAATCCTAGCCAAACTAAAGCGGCCAAGACCTAAAGCCCAACAAGCCCCATCGGGTATTGTAGGAATGACATCCCTGCCACTACAACAAGAGAACAGGCATCAAACTCCGCACACCCAACCAACTAACAGTCGGAGCAGAGCCAACCAAGGATCATGGCTAGCCCACTCAAAGAGTGTAAGGCTCTCCAAGACCAAGTGCCACCAAGTTCCTCGTCACCGTTGAGATCTCAAAAGCACCCCGGCCAGCATAAAGACCGAAGCCACGAAGTCGAAGACCCTGGCCATCTAACATTAAGCCCAAAACTTCGGTCAACATAAGATCGAGGCTATGAAGTCGTAGATGTTGGCATGGCCTATGGACCCTACAAGCCTATCTAACTCCGAAGTGAAACAACTTAAAAAAAAATGAAGGAAAAAATGAAACAGAACATGCTCAACAAAAAGACCGAACTTCCATTAATAAAAAGATATATACAATTAGGGGTGCTCATGATTTGGTTAACCGAACCGTGGGGCATTTTTTTGAACTGAACTTGTAGTACCGGTTTTTGGAAAATTGGTATCCGGAACCGAACTGAAGCCAGTCGGTTAACTAGTTGATCGGGTTCAGTTAACCATCAATTTTTTGGTTTTTTAGTTTTTACAATATATATTATAAAAATATATATAAATATATAATAAAAAATTATAAATATATATATATAATATTGTTTTTAAATAAAAAATAATATATTATAAATATATATTTATATATAATGCATATTTATAAATTTATAATATATAAAATATATACAGTATATATAATACACATAAATATATGTATACTGGTCGATTCGGTTAACCGCCGATTTTCTATATTGGTTAACCAAAACCGAACCAATTGGTTCAGAACCGATTTTCCGATTTGGTTTTGGTCAGTTCAATTTTTTGATTTTTTTTTTGCTCGCCCCTAGATACAATGATTATAAGCTCGGCATACCAAGCTGTGTACAACAAAAGGAAAAAAGAAAATCAATATAGGTCGATCGTGCTCTCTGCAAGTTTTACCTCCTCGAGGGTGGCCACACTATAGTATGGGGCAAACTGCTTGACTGGCAACTCCTCGGCATCAAAGAGCCCATACGGCTCCACGACCACAACAATTTCAGGGTGCTCGCTCATGACCCTCCTCTTGTAGATAGCAATGACGATCTGTCAGGAGTCCATAGCAAAACCATCATAGGCAATCTATAACTCCTCAAACTCCTTGTACCAAGCGACCAACTCCTCAACACATAGCAGTTTTGCCTCCACCTCCTCAACTGCCTTACTCACCATGTTAGGATCCCCCTTGAGGTCACGAGCATGGCTCTCCAGACGTCGCAGATCTTTGTCCTTGGTCGTCGTCGCTTGTCTCAACTCAGCCATCTCTACCCGCAAATGGGAGAACTTGCCCTCCCGAGCCTTGGCCATTTGATGAAGGGCGTACATCCTGCTGACCAACATCGTCACCGTGCATATAGCCTGAGAAACACAAAGTCAATAAGCACAGCCAAATAAACCGAAGAACAGAGATAATACTACAGAAATATTACCGCAATGGACTCCCAGATGGCTGCGCTCTCCATCACCCCGCTCGTGCAGTCACTGGTCTCTCTACGGATGTCGTGTAGTAGAATGCCCCTAGCCAACTACTCGGGCACGCCCTCAATCTCCAAAGTGTCCTCTGGCCAAACACTCCAGCTCAGCTTGTATACCTCGGTCACCGGATCCACCAAACCCGAAGATGTACCATGATGGAGACCCATCGGAACTGACGTCCACCATGTCTCTCTCAACCAGCCATGATCTCTAGTTCGGTCGGGGGTTCACGGCCTCAGGACGGTGCTGCTATGGAGCTGCCCCAGTCTAGGTTGCCGCCCTCTTTTGTGTGGCAGCTTGCATGCATCTTGTTCTCTCCTCCTCGTCAATGACTGCCATATTTGCTAAAGAGAACGAGTTGGTCAAATCCAAAAAAATGAAACAAGAAGAAACACTTACAAAAGCAAGGACAAATTAGCCAAAGGTTCCCTCAGCCCGGCATGGACCAACATAGAGAACGATGTGTACTCATGCACGTCTACCCTCTCTATCCACCTAATGGCCACAAACTCCTCCCTAGACAGCATGGCCTCGACTCCGTACCTTCACCCCGGACCTTGGGATAACATCTCAGAGGGGAGTGGCCAGATCCCAGGGAACACACGAAGAACCCCTCCTTCTAGTATATCGCCAAGGAGGGGGCTTCAATGAGCACCTTATTGTGTTGCTGAGCCGAGAAGTAATAATAGACATGTTGCTGCTTCTTCAGGGGTAGAAAGTATGTGAACATCGGTGGGGTGATGTCCACACTATGACTGAGCAATAATAGAGGAGGCTAACCAAGTATCTAAAGGAATTGGGCATCAACTGGACTGGCTGGATGCAGAACCACCTTAGCACCATTGCGAATTTGCAATACCCTTACTCGAAGGAAACCTCAACCATGCTATCAGGTTGTGCTTATAGACACAAAGCTCCCCCGATCGAGCCGAGGTATCCCTCTCATTGATACATGGGTACCTTAGCTCATACTCTTTAGGAATACAATAAAGGTCCTAATTCAAGCCAGGTCTCCGAGTGTTATTTCTGCAAGGCGAAGATGCAAATCGGCTACCAAACTATGTAGGGGCGTTGAGCATTCTTCTAACACAACATCTACTTCGACCACATCGGTTTCCCCAACCTTGGCCTCCCCTGTTGCAGCACCCTCACCCTCAGGCCCATCGACCTTGGCTCCGTGCACGTCAGTCTCACGGACGATGAGCATAGTGGCTTCGGGATGAGACTCCGGCTCGGACTCACTACTCGACGTACAAGAGCTCGATGAAGAGGAAGAACAAGAAGACAAGAAGGAACATGAAGACATCTTACCAAAGACTTGCATCGCATAACACCTAAAGCACCAACCGGGGACTAACTCTCGGTGAGATCCTAAGATCACTCACTCAAAATGACAAAGTAAAATGACTCGCCACCTCCCCTTTTAAAAGGGGAACCAATAATCCAGATCAGTCCAAATCAACGGTGTCAATTTGACGCCGCCCTTCACATGTGTGTGACCTCGGGAAGACGAAATGACACGTCTGTTGACCCATATCAAAAACAGAACGAGCGTTGAATCGGCTGGTCTGCCTAGCAAACCAGCCTAACTCTAGCCAGTCAACTCAAAGAAATTAAAGCTCCTCAACCGAAGACCGCAAAAATTTTCAACGCCCAACCACGGCCGAGCACTACACTCCTCAACTTCAGAATTGGGGAGTGGTTTTCGGGTGATGGCTTAGTAGGCCAAGGATGCCACATAGCAATCTCCATGGCCGCCCCCTCTCTCAAGCCATGTCAACACCACACGTAACAGAAGAGCACAACTAACAAGGAGTGTCCTACACGGACAAGGAAGCGGACTCCGTCGGGAAGAGGAAACCTCCTGAAGGTGTCGATGGATGCCCTCATCTTGATAACCCCAAAAACCCTATCCATCTGGTACACGGACACCCAACTATAAATAAGTATTCCTCGCTTGAGGTAAGAGACTTTTGGAAGAACACTCTTTCAATACCTCTTCACATTATCTCTTTGGCTTGGACCAACGTTATTTCAACTTGCTCGTCCTGGTCACATTTTTCTCTACCCTATTGACTTGAGTGTCAGAGTACCTTCCCGAGGAACAACTCATTGAGCCTATGACCTTTCTCTTGGTTGTAGATCTTGGTGTATAACTTCATCCTTCCATCTCGACCACATCCAATTAATAGATCTGATTGTATTCTCAATTCGGAACACCTTAGATTGGATAATATCAGTTAACACCCCTAATTTCTATGCATTCAAGTTTATTTTCTTGCATCCCAAATAAATTCACAAGATTGACGCACATTTGTCCCATAAATTGTAAGTATTAAGTAGAGATTGGTCCCATACGATATACAAGGTTCTGCACTATATATATTTGAGAAGAGTGTCAATACAAATATGACACGATGCTTCTAAACCTTGTAGTTACACTCTTCCCAAACTAAATCTTATATATTTATCATTTTTTTGTTAGAAAAAATGAATTGAACACAGCTTTCCTACTAAAAACAAATAAAGAGTAGGAAAAAGAAAATGGAAAAGAAAAGCATTAAGCCACATATTCGCTTCATGACTCACGGGTTGTGCTTTACACTAATGTGAATTGTGAAGGCTGGTCCGGATCAATAGATAAAAAAAAAAAAAAAGGATTTGTTTGGGCTGGATATGTTGGCCTCATGTTTGGGCTTACTACACAACGGGCGTGTATGAGGGTGGGTTGCACAGCCCAAATCCAGCTAATGTGCACAAATGAAATGAACTTGCTTAGAGAATTGGGGAACAGCAAGTAGGCAATCCACTCAACCAAAAGTCAATAGATCAGCAGAAACGTTGCCTGTCTTGGCCTGCAACTGCAAGGGACCAGGCCGGGATTGGATGAAGCGGAGGTTGCCCATTGCAATCTGCAAGAGAGGAAACAAACAGTTACATTATGCAAACCTATTATCTGTCTTTCAAGAATCAAGTTCTTGGTTTGCATTTCAGCTATAATAATTTCTCTTCTAATTCATTTTGTAAAAGAAAAGGTCCTCAAGTAAAATTCAACTATCATTTGAGTACGTAAGGAAATAGATAAGCCGGGCCAGGCTACCTGGCCCAATCAAGCCCAGTCTAGTTAAATTGCTTGTGGGTCCAATTTTGCTTGACGAGAGCATCTTGGGTCTGGGGACACAGGATGCGCTGATGGGCCTGCAGCCCTTATAATTGGCCACTAGGGCCCACCACACCTAAGATTTAGCATTGCTTATCTTAGGGGCTGCCACATGTATTAACATAATTTGCCTTTTTTTTTTGGTAAATAACAGCAAAATAAGCTAATATATTGCTATGGTTCCTTTGTTTTGTTGCTTGTAAAATGAGGAAAATTGAATGATTTGTCAGAAATTGCTATTTTCCAGTATTTGGAAAAGCAAATGCTACCACGTGACACTGCATAGCTTACATGTTTACAAGTGAAGATCACTTGTTTTTCTGCTTTTGAAGGGATGATGTGGCAAATCCAACACCATCTATTAGATAGGGGATCTTTAGATTTTGCCACCTGTTCTTTCCCCTGACCATATTACCTTAACACATAACCTTCTAAATAGTTATAATGGATTTTTCAAGAGATGCATTTACTAACAAGCAATTAAAGTAATAATCTTTTTAGACATAAATCTTATGCTGGTCCCAGAACCTGGACTTTTTGGCCAGCCTCTGGCCGCAAGATATATAGGTCCAATTCCCATTATCCCAAAAAAAGTTTAATTCTGGACATGTTTTTAGGTGATGATTAGCATAGAATTACAGGTTATCCAGAAATGGGTGATTTATGGAATCAGTGATTTTTAAAGGCCGATTATTTTTGTATATTTACGTGGCGTTTGATAAATCTGAAAAGTTGAAAAGATATTAAGTGTTTTAAATCTGAAAAGTGTCATAGATGCTTTTCTAATTTTTAGAGGATCTGAATTTAGAAGTTAGTTTGTGTTTGATCAACTCTTTACTATCTAAAATTTAATGATTTTACTATTTTATCCCTAGAATATACTATTTTTAAATGTTGAGTTCAATTTGCATGATCTCACAAAAAATAATTTTCAACCTCAATATAATATTGAAACAATACAAATAAACAACAACAAATCAATAATTACTAACTAATAAATGAAAAAATTAAAAAAAAATTAATGACTATAAATATATTTAAATAATTAATAATTTACACCAATAAAAATTAAAATAATTTTTAAAAATTAATGAAATAAATAAAAATTACTAGTTAATAAAAATAATTAATAAATAATACAAGTAAATTTAATAACAAAATAATTTTTAATAAAAAATATTTAAATAATTAATAATTAATAAAAAATATTATTATTACTCACCGAACCACCGCTACTGAGAGAGGGGGGAGAGAGAGAGAGAGAGAGAGAGAGAGAGAGAGAGAGATCCGCCACTGCAACTTGCAGCGACGGTGGTGGGAAGACAGGGTAGAGAGAGAGCCACAGCTACAACTTGCAACGACGGTGGTGGGGAGACAGGGCAGAGAGAGAGAGAGAGAGAGAGAGAGAGAGAGAGAGAGAGAGATGTATGAAGATGAGAAAGAGAAGTTCAAAAGGGGAGGGGTAGTTTTAACTTTTGGCTACGTCTGAAACGCATCTGAATGTGTTAAGTGGTGGGTCTAAGTCTAAAAATTTTAGATCTGATAAAAGTTGTCAGACCCTATTTCAGATGCAACACCAAACAAAAGTGGTGTCTGAAAAGCAAAATTTTCAGATTCAAACATCTGAAAAGTGCAATCTAACGCCACCTAAATGTCATGTTGGATGTCATGTCATCCTCAAAAAATCGGAATTAGTTTAATCATCAGAAATGGTGATCCCTGAAAAGGGTTGATGTCAATAATCAAATTTTGCCTGATTTCCTACAAATTGGCATAATTGGTCAATCAAACAAAAAAAAAATCACTAATTCTTCAAATTCTGACATAAATTCTACATGGCACCGATTTTAGAGAAATCATCATGAATGCCAAACATCACCTTAGGCTGCGTTTGGTAGAGTTGTAAATGAGAATCGAGGTAAACTTTACACCCCGGTTCAATTTTGCAGGCATTTGGTAGAGGTGTTAATATACCTCATCAATGGGTGTAAAAGTCCATTCTTGTCAATATATTCATTGAAAATCAATGGAAAGTTTACATCGATAAAATCGATGTAAAACTTTACCTTCCTCTTCTTCTGTCCAATGGCTACATCTCTTTGTTCGATCGAAGAAGATAGTGAACCGGTGTGATGGTGGTGGTGTATCAAATTTTTCTCCAAAGAGTGAACCAGTTCCGGCGTATCAGTGAGTGGTGAGTGTATCAGAGTTCGACCAAAGAAGAGAGTATCAGTGAGCAGTGAGCGACGACAGGATATCAGAACTCGCTCGAAAAAGAGAGTGAACCGATGCGACAATAGCGGCATATCAGAGTTCCGTCCAAAGAGTGAACCAGCTCCATTGTATCAGTGAGCGGCGACATATCAATGAGTAGTGAGCGTATCAGAGTTCGTTTGAAGAAGAGAGTATCAGTGAGCGCTGACCGACGGCGGCGTATCATAGTTCGATCGAAGAAGAGAGTGAACCAGCTCCGGCATATCAGTGAGTGGTGAGCAACGAGCGGCGTATCAGAGTTCCGACAGCGCTGAGCGGCGTATCAATGCAAATCCTGCCGGTGTACGCATTAAAGCATTGCATAAGATTCACTGTGTAAGCATTTCTTGTTCACCTTTTATCGTCAAGACCCAGTTTATTCACCTATAATCAAATAGCTTTTTAATTTACACCTTATAAAACCAAACATGATCGGTGTAAAATTTTTAAAATCAACCGGTCTTAATTTCCGTTAATCATTAAACCAGTTCACATTTTTCCATGGTATAAAATTTAAATTTACACCTCAAACAAATGCAGCCTTAGTTTCTAGGCGTACTATTTTCCTGCTCCCGTTCACAAAGACCAGTCCGACTCGACATAGTCAAATGGCACACGACTGGTCATTCGGGTTTTAGAATAGTATTGCCTAAGCTTATTTCATTATTCTTTTTACTTTTTCTTCCTCATCATCCCTTTTTTCCATCATCTTTGTTTGTTTTCTTTATCTAGAAACCAGTCTTTTCAAGGCCATATTATGTCGAGACTAGAATTGAGCTGGCCTGGCCACTAGACGGATCCAAAGTCCAAACCTGAGGGACCCCTTCTATGCTTCTCTGGATCGAGATGATCGCCTTAACGTAAGTTGGTGAATTGCATGGAAGCAAGATAGAAGAAGTCCTTACCCACATCAATCCGTGCATGCATTGAGTAGAGTCTCTCTCTCTCTCTCTCTCTCTCTCTCTCTCTCTCTCTCTCTCTCTCTCTCTCTCTCTCGTTTGAAATAGGCCTTCATCGATTTATCAAAGATAAAGGGAAATTGTCTAAAACTCACCATGAGTTTTCAGCATCTCTTAAACTTACCACAAATTTTCAAAATGTATAAAACTCACCATGTGGCTAACCTGACGTTAAAGAGACTAACGGATAATATTACCATTTTAACCTTTATAGAAAAATATAAAATATATTATCATTTTAATATTTAGATATGAAAAAGGAAAAAGTTTAAAAATATTTTCAATTATAAAATACATAAAACATAGAAATTACAAAAAAATAAAAAATTATAGAAATTGCAAACAAAATAAAAAATTATTTTCAAATTATAGAAACTATAGAAATTGAAAAACAAAATCAGAAAATAAAAATTGTTGAAAAACACTAAAAATTTTAGAAAAACACAGAAATTGCAAATAAATAACAAAAAATACAGGAAAATATATATATATATATAAACACTAAAAGTACAAAAAAAACAAGAATATTAAAAATAAAACAAATCATTTTTCTCTAAATTACCATTCAAGGGTAATTTGGTCATGAAAAATGTTATTTATGTTGACATGAACACCTTACTAAGAAGCATTAATGGTGCATGTTATTTATGCGAGTTTTTAAAAATAAAAATTTTTAGACATCTTGAAAATTTGTAGTGAGATTAAGAGTGTTGAAAACTGATGTAACCGTTTTCGGCCACGTACCAATGTTTTGTGATGTAAAATTTTTTGGCTAAGTACCTCGTTATTTGACCCGGTGGTGGCGTGCCTTAGTGATGAGCTACTTGGTGGTGAACTGCCTACTGGCGAACTGCTCGGTGGAGAACTGCCTGGGGGCGAACTGCCTGGTGGCGAACTGCCTAGTGGCGAGCTACTCGGTGGCAAACTGCCTGGTGGCGAACTGCCCGGTGGCGAGCTGCTCGGTGGCGAATTGCCTGGTGGCGAATTGCATGGTGACGAACTGCCTGGTGGTGAACTGCTTGGTGGCGAATTGCCTGGTTGCGAACTGCCTGGTAGCAAACTGCTTGGTGGAGAATTGCCTGGTGGCGAACTGCCTGGTAGCGAACTGCTTGGTGGCGAATTTCTTGGTGGCGAACTACCTGGTAGCGAACTGCCTACTAGGCGGCTGGTGACTTAGAGAATTCTGGAGCTCCCTGGTGCGGCGCAATCCAACTGCCCTTAGCATGAGGTGGTCTTCTTTCCTTTGTAGGCAGCGGGAGCTGAAGGACCTGCGAGAACTTCATCTTTTCCTCCTCTTTGTAGGTGGCGGGAGCTGAGGGACCTGTGAGAACTCCATCTTTTCCTCCTCTTTGTAGGTGGCGGGAGCTGAGGGACCTCCGAGAACTCCATCTTTTCCTCCTCTTTGTAGGCGGCGGGAGCTGAAGGACCTGCGAGAACTGAATCAAAGGTCCCGGGGGTATTTTCCCGGTGGGGGCTCTTCGACGCTTAAGTTAGCACTCTTATTGTAGAGAGCTTTGAAGATAATATGAGAGAGCTAGAAAGCATGGTTACTTCCCTTTTTTCATCCCCCTCCCCTTTGGGGGGTGAGGTCTTTATATACCGGACCCCACCAATATACTTGGCACTGGCCGTTTATGAAAAGAAAGATCAACCAAAAACGATTGGACGTGTCAAGTCAAGCCCTTTCAACTCACTGTAGAGAGCTCTCTAATTAACGACAAATAGCTTCTCCACCACTATTCTCAGCCTAATGGTAATCCATTCCCTTTGCAGTTTTTACTCTGCTCCATCTACCCTTACCACACACTTTCACCCAAGAGTGCTTGATCATAGTGTAATTAATGGCAATCAACCTAAAATTAATTATTATTGAGAGTTCTAGTGAGTGGTGAATCTTGATGAAGCACATTTAGAAACCTTGGACGCGGCTAGACAAATTATTTTAAATCGTGAGAAAAGCACATAAAAACCGGTGGCGAATTGCTTGGTGACGAACTGCCTGGTGGTGAACTGCTTGGTGGCGAATTGCCTGGTGGCGAACTGCCTGGTAGCGAACTGCTTGGTGGAGAATTGCCTGGTGGCGAACTGCCTGGTAGCGAACTGCTTGGTGGCGAATTGCCTGGTGGTGAACTGCCTGGTAACGAACTGCCTACTAGGCGGCCGGTGACTTAAAGAATGCTGGAGCTCCCTGGTGCGACGCAATCCGACTGCCCTCAGCATGAGGTGGTCTTCTTTCCTTTGTAGGCAGCGGGAGCTGAGGGACCTGCAAGAACTTCATCTTTTCCTCCACTTTGTAGGTAGCGGGAGCTGAGGGACCTGCGAGAACTCCATCTTTTCCTCCTCTTTGTAGGTGGCGGGAGCTGAGGGACCTCCGAGAACTCCATCTTTTCCTCCTCTTTGTAGGCGACGGGAGCTGAAGGACCTGCGAGAACTGAATC
This sequence comes from Nelumbo lutea, assembly GCF_056320005.1. Classification (NCBI taxonomy): domain Eukaryota; kingdom Viridiplantae; phylum Streptophyta; class Magnoliopsida; order Proteales; family Nelumbonaceae; genus Nelumbo; species Nelumbo lutea. Next base: position 20,142,791 of record NC_142686.1, on the reverse strand, counting down.
AGAGGTCCCGGGGGTATTTTCCCGGTGGGGGCTCTCTGACGCTTAAGTTAGCAATCTTATTGTAGAGGGCTTTGAAGATAATATGAGAGAGCTAGAGAGCAGGGTTACTTCCCTTTTTTCATCCCCCTCCCCTTTGGGGGTGAGGTCTTTATATATCGAAGTCCTCGCGGGTTAGGTGGGTGAAAAAGCCTCCAAACGGTAAGACTCGTCGCATCCTGTCAGAACCGGGGTACGGTGGTGAACTCCTCGAGGTCGTCAGGCTGGCGCTTGTGTCAGGCGGCCAGGTCGGCGCCTGGGTCGGGTTGTCAAGGGGGCGCTTGCGTCAGTCGGCGGGTCAGTGTCTAGGCCAGGTTGTCATGTCGACGCCTGTGTCAGTCGGCGGGTCAGTGTCTAGACCAGGTCGTCAAGCTGGCGCCTGTGTCAGTCGGCGGGTCAGTGTCTAGGCCAGGTTTGTCGATGGGCGCCTTATGGGCGGCTTGGCCGGCTCATGCGCTAGGTTGGTCCAGGTCGCGTAGGCTGCACGTAGCTCGCGCAGGCAGTGCGCAGTTCGCACAGGCCGCGCGCTAGGTTGTGCATGCACCACACAGGTCACGCGTGCCGCGCGCAGTTCGATAATGCTGCATCAGGCCGCACACAAGTCGCGCCAGGCCGGACAGACTGGTACTCGAGTCAGTCACCAACTTCATAAATTTGTTAGCTAGGTATTTTCTTATAACACGTGTCACAATTTCCCTTGAGGGCCAAATCTGCCCTCATCAAAAACCATATGAAAACCGGAAGGAAGAGATTTATTAACATGAAAACCCGGCTGTTAGCCAAGCCGTGTGTATCTTACTTAACCATGCACTCAACTCATACGTACGTACCTCCTATCTTCTACAGTTCTACTCGTAATACTGGACCTATAAGGCACACCACATTATCAGCTTTTTTTCACGTGGTTGTTGACACGGCATACCATAATTGATCCACTGTCGCTAAGAAACCGGCCCATAGAGCTGTAGGAGTGTCATGTGGTGTATGTGCCTACATCATCCTTTTTATTCTTTATTTCTCTATTATTTGTATTTGTGTGTGAAAACTTGGAGCTAGACCGAATAATGGTTTTAATTTCTTGTTTGAAAAATAATGGGTTGCGGCTAGCAGCTATCAAGGAACCGTGCACCAAAATCATCCTAGATCCGTAACCATCCCAAAGAGGAGAGTTAGACTTTCATTAGAGTGGAACACATGGCAAAATAACTCACCTCGGTAATCAGACAAGTTATCTACATGGGCATAAGATCAGTGGGTCACTTGGCTGTCTAAAATATCCATTATAATATATAGCTACGTACGTGGGAGTAAAGCCACATTGCCACCTGCCAGGCATATATACACAACTTTTATCTACTGTAGGCCCAAGTTATAGACTGAGATATGTATAGACTATAGAGGTGTCTACCAGAGATTGAGTGAAGCTAAGATCACCAACTTGTGGATTGGTATCTTTGGACTTTGAACTTTGAAAGTAATGATTAATGGGTCCTTACTTATAAATAATACAAACCAAACTCTTACAGAGTGTAGGGTTTGTTTTGCTTTTGCGCTAAAATGAGCACGGAGCACAGAGACTGCAATTTGATCTATCGTGTCAACACCATTCACCACATTACTGAAGTTATCGTGTGGGTGGCAAGCTCCGCTTCTGAGGGAGATTATTCCTTCTTAAATTCAATCAACCAGGCGAAAATAGAGAAACCCTTGTGTCTGATGTCACAGATCACAAATATCATGTGGTCCAAGTTGAAATCTTCTCTTAAGAGAGGTGAGTCTACTGAATTTGATTCGTTCTCATGGGCATTTTGCACTTATATGGAGATTTGTTGTTTTTGGCTTCTTAATATGGATTTCTTTGGGTTTTGGGACGGTTTATATTTTTGTAGCTGATTCATAGTAGGCATTGTCAAACATGCAAGGTCCTAAATTTGAGATTATCTACATGGGTTTTTGGTCTGGAGAGAGATAAAGAGAAAGCTCTCGAAAGCCTCTAGATTAATAAGCTCTGTTTCTGATTTTGATCCACTAGATTCACAGGGTTTTGAAGTCTTGGATGGTGGGAAACAGAGGACAAGTGCAGAGAGATAAGCCCTCGAGGTCGAGGTTTGTATGGTTTCCGTTTCTGATTTGTCTCCTTCTCTTTTTGTTTTTCCTTGTGATTTTTTAGGCGGATCTTCAATAAAACAAGTTGGTCGCGTGCGAAACAAGTTAAGCGTAAATGAGGAATACATGGAAGCCTTCAGGACTAAGTCTTTTATAGACATATGCAGCAAAGTTAAAGATCAGCTTCAATCCACAAACCAAGATAGAGCCTCCCCCTTGTCTACTTCACGTTCCTACTCACGTCTCTCCGATTTCTTGCTCGAACCTCCGCAAGAAATCGTAGCCGAGATGATCGACAACTCTGAACTCCACTTCCTTCTCATCGATTACTTCGACGGCAGCTTTGAAGCATGCAAGATATGTGAATTCCTTCTGCAGAGACTCAATCAAACACGCACCAACTATTGTATCATTCAAAGGATCATCAGCCTGACCAAAACGCTACCAGCTGACTATAGCAGTTACACTGATGATCAGTGTCGAATTAAGTTCCGTGAACTCGACTCATTTGCGAAGCTCGACAACCCGCTCTCTCGCTCAAGCCCGGTGCAATTCCGTCTGATTCATGACCGATATGGGCTGTTGCTCAAGCGGCTAAGGTCAAAGCGTAGAAAGATAGTAAGAAGAGAAAAGCTGATGGGCTTAAGCGAGAAGGCTGCTAGATTAAGCCTCGTTATCGCTTGTGCTGCACTTGGCTTTGGAGCCATAGTCCTTGCTGTGCACACATTGATCGGCATAGCGGCAATACCAGCTGCTGGGATGTTGACTTTCTCTCTGGCTTTCATGAAGAAGTTAAAGTGTGACCGGCTTGGGCTGAAGAGAAGCAAGCTCGCAAGGCTGGATGCACAGCTTGATGCAGCAGCGAGGGGGATATTTATTCTAAATGGGGACATGGACACAATCAGCCGGCTTGTGCAGAGGTTGAATGATGAGATAGAGCATGGAAAGGCTATAGCTAAAATGTGTGCGCAGAGCCGGAATAGGCAGATATTGGAGGCGGTTGTAAATGACTTTGAAACCCACGAGCCTTGTTTCCGGGAGCAGCTAGAGGAACTCGAGGAGCATGTCTACTTGAGCTTCCTCACTATCAACAGAGCTAGGAGGCTGGTCATAGAAGAAATAGCTCCAGGGTATAATGATTGAGGCGGTGAACCATTAATAAATCTCGTACGACAGATGGAATGTTTTATAGAGGCATTTCTTTCCTTTTTTTTTTTTTTCCTTTAAATTTTTTAATCGGATTCAAATTCAGATATTGCATAATCCGATTTGAATTCGATCCGTTTACACCCCTATTTTCTGATGGTAATTAAGAAATAAAATTCTTCAATATAGTGGAAGACTAAGTAACTAAAAAGGAAAATGTAAAGAATAGTGATAAGGGCAAAATAGTCTTTTCCGTTCAATTGGACTGCTTAGACTTGATTAATGAAACTCAAATTTACAAAAACAGTCGGCTTTGAAATTTCAGGGATCGTTAAATATTTGTCAAATAGTTCATGACCTCAAGCCTTAGTAAAAATTTACCCGATTGAGTGCAAATGCTGACTATTTTTATATGATTCTACTTGAGGCACCACGGTAAATCATAAACGTGTGCTCAATCAGTGTTATTTATCAAAATTCATGGATTGAGTTTTGATTGATCATAACTTTTTTCATACCATATATCATGTCTTTCTCGCATTATAGATTTCCCTGTGCTAGAATCATCGTCACCAAAGTATCGATCATGGGCAACTTGAATTTCATCACAAGCATGGAAGAAAAGACTAGTGGCGGTCTCACCCCATCCCCTATCATAGCTTCTTCAGACCTTGATGTATCGATCATGGGTCTCCTTTCACTTCACTTGGCATTATCATCATCCAGCAGTCCCCCCATAGAGATGAGATTAGATAGAGTTCTTGGGTCGATCAGTTAATTAGATTCAGTTGTTCCATAATGCTTCAATCCACCATTTACTTGCATCAGCTAGCGATCACGCACCAATTCTACTTCAGTTATTTTCTAAATGGAGGACAAGCAACACTAAGGTCCATTTGGTTCGTGGGAATAATAGGTCTCTGGAATTGGAATATGTTATTCAGATTTCAATTGTTTAGTTGGATGAAATTGGAATCCCCATTTGAAGGAATGATCATTCACTGCCCCTCCCTTAGGAATGAAATCTCATTCTTGTTAATTTCAATTTTCATTCTTATTTCTGTATGAACCAAACAAATTATGAGAATAGATCATTGAGTAGGAAATCCCGTTTGCATTAGATGAGTGATTCAAGAAAATGAGATGTTTGAAGAGGAAGTAATGTAGTCAGGGGAGGGGCAGAAAGCAATAGATATGAATCTTAAGAGAGTGGAAAATGTGAAATTAGGATTTATCAAATCTACCCTAAACATTGAACAACACAATCACATTAAGAATAGGAATCCCATCGTTTTCAGTTTCAATAGCTTCTGTGAGACTTAAAACGACGCAAATAGGGGGAAACAAAGAAAACAATATATGGAAGTTGACCACCGGCTTCAATGAACAGCTAGGAAGTGCTCCATAAAAAAAATAATATTCTATCTTCAAGTAATAAGAGATTTATACCTGTGAACGAACGGGTAGAAAACTCAATGGTTTTGAGATTTCTAGATTTTTTGGAAAAAAAAAATATCAAAGGAGAGACCAACCACCACGACATAGGAGAAGGTGATGTTACTGTTAAAGATACGTCTCTAAAGATGGAATGATTGGGAGAGGAAAACAGTGAATGTGATAGTTTTCGTAATTTTTACCCAGGAGGTAGAATCAATGAAAAAAGAACAAATAGTGAATGTGAATAAAGTACTTTTATGAAAGTATTTTTATAAAATTATTTCCATAAAAGTATTTTTATGAAAGCATAAAATCATTTTCACAAAAGTGATTTTATGAAAGCACTTTTATGAAAGTATTTTTATAAAAGTACTTTTACAAAAGCACTTAAGTTATGCATTTTATTTAATTTCTGCTATTTTCTATAACTTTTGGTATTTTTCTACATTTTTTTGTGCTTTTTCTGCACTTTTCTGGTGTTTTCATGCATTTTCTTGCAATTTTCTGGTATTTCTATACTTTTCTGAATTTTTCATAATTCTGACCCATTTTTGTCACATGACAATCTAGAGAGAGATGATCCTCTCAAAAATGTTTTTCGGATATACAGGTCAACCCAACCTGTTTCTGTCACATAGTAGTCTTAAGAGACATGATTTTCTCAATTTTTTTTGGGTATACAGGCCCGGTTCTTTCACATGGCATCCTTGAATGGGATTATTCTCTCAATAATTGTTATTTTCACGTTTATAGGTTGCCCCAACCCATTTATGCCACATGGCAATCTTGAGAAGTGTCCCTCCCAAAAATTTGTTATTTTTGGGTATACGGGTTGACCTAACCCGTTTTTTGCCTTGAGAGAGATGTTCATCTTAGAAATTATTATTTCGGGTATACAAGTTATCCCGACCCATTTTAGTATTTATAAGTGTTGGTAGGTGGGTCAAGGACAATGTAGGTGGGTCAGGGTTAGGGTGTGTCTTGACCCTTTAACAAAGATTGGTGATGGGTCATGATGGGTCATGATGGGTTGGTGGATCAATATGGGTGGGTTGATATTCAACCTTTGCCTAATCCAACCCACTCCACCCATTTGCCACCCTACCAAGAAGTGAAAGTTTTCCACTCCCTAGAATCCAATTTTTGGAGCGAAAAAGCCATCCTCATTCAAAATAGAATTGGTGGCTTCTCTCTATCAAACACCATTCTCATACTAAGAGAATTGATTCTTTGAAATGATGCCAAACGAGACCTTTGATTCTGATTTTGATTCCAATACTGACTGCAAGCCAAACGGACACTAGCGTTTTGATGAAGCGCTTTGGTTTGACCACTCATCCTTTCATGACACTTTTGATATGGCACGGTGCTCTGTTGGAGTTCAGATCTGCACCCCACGATGAAACACCCCCACAACGTCCCACAGCGCATCCATGCCTTGTATTGGAAACATCTCCCGAAGATGACATCATCGAATCTGGTATTATCATCGGAAGATATTCCCACTAGACGGCGGAGGTGCATTGTGTGGCACAGATGTGAACTCGCTCTATTGATGGTCCTTTAATACAAAACCTAAATACTGTTAAACACATGCTATCTTCACAATTGGATCCCATCAATTCAATTACAATACAAATTTCACAAATTCAGAACCAACTGCTTCAATTACAACATGACCCAGCCTCCCCTAGTAAACTACTTCAACAACATAAGCTGCTGCGTCATGAACTTGAGTCCCTATTGGACAAGGAAGAAATTTATTGGCTATAAATACGAAGGTTAATTGGCAAAAGGATACCAATCGAATGGTGGCTCGGTTGGCATGTTAACTGCAGTTTAAATCTTCGCCCAACAAATGCCACACATAAGGCACCAAGTCCAAGTGTCCTCTCGCACATTTTCCTCCCTCAGCGTGCGTGGAGCTAATGGGACGGCTGTTAGCTCCAAATTGCCGCTACTCTCGACTCTCGACCTGCCCTCCTCTATCAAACTTTGACCTCTGCACTCCTACACCCGAGCTAACAGCAAGAACTTCGGCAACGAAGACCGTTCCGGTATACACACTGGAGGTATTCCCCGTTTGCCAGTAGTCTCCACTTCTCTCCTCCAACCTTTTACTCACCAGTCGCTTTTTTTCTACTGCTCCAGGGAGGAACTTTTTGTTTTCGATGGCCACGCCGGACGGGCCAAGAAGTTAAAGACGTCGAACTATCTCTGGTATGTTGAATCCTTGCGATTCTACTATCCAGCGTTGGGAAGATCTTAAATTCGCATGCTGTAATCCTCGGGGAAGCGCTTGCTCCGGAGGAGGATGATCTGGTGTTCCCTAGTGAGTGTTCTCTCGCCAGGCTCTGATTCCATCGCCAATGTAGGTGAGCGTCAATTGATCTACGCGATCGGAGTATTGGATCACTAGAAATCAATACTTTGGCGCTTTACTTGAATATGGGTATTCTTAACTTATTATTGTTATTATTATTATTATTATTTTACACAAAATAAAACATGTGATGAAACCTTAGCAATGTTCCTTGACAAGTAACATCAAATTCAAGATTCTCTTCCTTAATGGGAATCAAACACTTTTGACTCCTTTCTTTCGGAACCTCGGAATTTCTCCTTATAAATAGGGGTCTAACTCATAACGATACAATTATATTATCAATTCATTCGCCCTAGCAGTTAGCGTACCTATTGCTCACGACTTTCCTTTGTCCCTCAAGAAAACCCCCTTATGTAGCCTTACCTCCCTTCTCACAAGTGGTATCCATCCACTAGGTGAGTAAATAACTTTTCCACATGGGGGAAAGTCTCAACACTTGAACAAGACAAAAATGCCCTTTTAATAATGGATTTTTTATGGCTAAAATGGTCATTATTTTTACTTATGAAAATAAAAGAGCATGCGTAAATGCATTTACCCAAGTAAGTGTTTCACATTAATTTTTAATTTATTTTATTGTTTTACTAATCTATTAAAATAAATAAATTTTATTAATTTTACTCTTTCTCCTAGTTTTAGCAAAATTTAGTTTAATTAATTTCAAATATTATATTATATTATCAATTCATTCGCCCTAGCAGTTAGCGTACCTATTGCTCACGACTTTCCTTTGTCCCTCAAGAAAACCCCCTTATGTAGCCTTACCTCCCTTCTCACAAGTGGTATCCATCCACTAGGTGAGTAAATAACTTTTCCACATGGGGGAAAGTCTCAACACTTGAACAAGACAAAAATGCCCTTTTAATAATGGATTTTTTATGGCTAAAATGGTCATTGTTTTTACTTATGAAAATAAAAGAGCATGCGTAAATGCATTTACCCAAGTAAGTGTTTCACATTAATTTTTAATTTATTTTATTGTTTTACTAATCTATTAAAATAAATAAATTTTATTAATTTTACTCTTTCTCCTAGTTTTAGCAAAATTTAGTTTAATTAATTTCAAATATTATATTAATAAATCTTTTTGTATTTATTTTTATTCTAGAAATAAAAAATGAATAAATGATCCATCAATAATAAGAATTACCTTTTATTATATCTATGTAATTTATAAAATATTTTTGAATGAATTGTAAATGTGTTGTAATTTTAGCTATTTTTAGTTTCACTAATTAATTTTAAATTTTCAATTAATATTAGTTAATTTTTAATCAAATGTTGGATGGAATTTAAACCGATAAAATTGACAAAAACCAATCAAACCCAACTAGACAAACAACCTAAGAAAAGTGAGAAGCAAAGTATGATCAAGGCTAATCAACACCAATAAAGAAATTGCTGGTGAATGAAGGAAGGTGATAAAACTTCAACAGAGACCACAAAAAACAGTGAAACCACGATCCAAAACCTTAAACACCTAACGACAACCACAAAAGACAAACAAAAATATAAAACTTCAATTTAAGCACTTACACAAGTTGTAAGAAGAAATAAGAAGTAAATGATTTAAACATCAAAACCCCTTGAAAAAATACACCAACACGTCGAAGACCTTGAAAAAAGTTTACGTGAACCATGCAATGCGTGAGAGAATCTAAAAAACTGAAATTTGTTATTAATTAATGTTAATTGACAAAAAACATTATTGTAAATTTAATATAAATAAATATCTTTTATAAATTTAATTTTATTAATAATTTTTAATGATTTTAATAATTAATATTATTTTTAAATAATCATGATTGACTTAAATAAATAAAACTTAATATTTTATTAACTTCATTAATAATTATCAAATATAGAAATAGCAACCCAACAACACTTTCTGGTAGGGTTGTTTATAAGAAGGCCCAACCCGACTAAATCAACCAACCTAGACAGACCCAACTCGAGTCGGCTGGGTTTTCATCAGCACCGATCGGTTTTGGGTTGGGCAAATTCATAAACCGACCCGAACCGAATTGAACCAATTAGTCTTCTAGTTTGGTAGTTCCTACTTAACTAAATTGTATTTATCTTAGTTTCTATAGTCTTTTACACCGAATAGGCAACCCATTAGGCAATTACAATTACAATTAGGTGTCATTTTTTACCTAGATTAGAATTTAGAAAGTTTTTGAAATATAAATATTTCAGCCTTCTTTCTATAAAACAATTTGACTTTCTATTTTATTGATAACTTTTGTTTCTATTAGAATTAGGTGTCATTTTTTACCTAAATTGTATCTATCATAGTTTCTATAGTCTTTTACACCAAATAGGCAACCCATTTGGTAATTACAATTAGAATTAGGTGTCATTTTTTACTTAGATTAGAATTTAGAACGTTTCTTGAAATATAAATATTTCAACATTCTTTCTATAAAATAGTTTGACTTTCTATTTTATTGATAACTTTTGTCTTCTCTTCTATTCTCTAACTTGGTCCGCCCCCCTCAAGTCCTCAATTCAAGACAATTTGATTTTTGAACTTGGCTCTCCCAACTCTCCCATCTTCTCAAATAAATTTCTTTCTAATTGTAGGCTTCTCTGTCCTTTTTGTACAGGAGCAAAACCGAAACCGACCATATCGGTTTTGCCTATCAGTGAGTCGGTTTTGATTTCTACCTCAGGTAACCCAATTAGGTCGTGTTAGTTAGAAAAACCCCAATAACCCGACCCAACCCAACCTGACCCGTGAACAATCCTACCTCCTAGAAGTAGGGTGCAAATCGGATTGACCCAAGGTAATAGTTTAGACTGTTTTGGGTTTGGGCTTCGGATTAAACTTATTGAAATTTTGACAAAATCCTAACCCTAACCTGGAAAAATGCACCCCTTGAAACAGGAATCGTGTCAATACACCCAGTCCTCACCACTTGTCAAATCCTCAAAATTTCCCAACCCTATCTCCATTGCCAAAATTTCGCATGAAATCCTGAACATTCCCCAAACCCTATCCCGGGTGTCGAATTCGGAGCAAGCCACCCACGCCTGTAACAGAAATCCTAAAAACTTCGCCCGAAGCCAGTGAGCCACCCACTCCCCGTCCCTAATGGGATTGATGAGATGAACCAATTTTGAAAATTTACCCATATTACCCAACCTTCTGGAATGACGCAATTTATTAATACTAATATTACCCCCCTCTAGATTTGAGTGTTCATCACCTCATTCAAATGGGCTAAGCTTAGCAATTATTTAACAAGGACGGAAGGCTTTTAAAAGCCAGAGTAAGTTTATGAGAAATGGGGAAAAGTGGAGGGGAAATCGCATTTATGATGGGTTGATCGGTTATAGATTTTTTTCCGGTATGACGTCTTTTTCAGTTTCTGGTTTGATTCACAAGGAGCTCTGAAGGAGGGTCGAGGCGCGGCACCACTGTTCTGTCCTGGCAATCCCATCTCTTACCCTCTAATCTTCACCTCGTCCAGTGCGAGGGAAGGTATTAGAGATTACGGATCCCCTTTATTCCACTGACTTCAAATTTTCCCTTTCATATTACCAATTTTAGATTGGGACTACCAATTTTGAGAAATTATATATCGTTTCAATTTCTGAAAACTATCGCTTTGCTGTTTAGATTGGGAAACGAAATTATATTTAAATATCTTGTAAAAGCATACAAATTTAGATGAGAGACATCAAACAGATGTATAGTAAAACGCAGTACTACTACTACGAAGATATAAAATCAACGTAAACCCAGCCGGAACCACTGTGACCCATAAAAGGATTCCGGCAGCCGCTGCAATAAAAACGACAGCGAACTGTCGAAAATATGATGCGAGTTTTGAGTGTCTTTCACGGACAGAAATGGTTCCAAGAGCACCAAAGAAAGCAAAGTTGAGGGCTAAGACAAAGGCGTGAAAGATGGACGGTTGACCCTTGAACAAAACTGTAGGAATAGGATTTCCATCAATGATCTCGAACGGCAATTGGGCGAGTGTCACTGCTGCTATAAAAGTAATTCCAAATATAAGCTCCTCAGATGGAATTCGAGAGGCAAACGTTTTATACGTTTGGCTAATTCTCGGTTCACCGGATTTCATTAAGAAAAATCAGTGTCAGCGGCGAACAATATATAAAGAAGCGAAGAGATAATAACCCGGCGAACGATATATATAGAAGGCAAACCTTCAATTTTTTTTTTTTCTTTTTGTCTCAAACCATTGGATTTTTAGGATTTAGAGCCAGACCACAAGATTTTTACTGGACGGTAAATGATTTATGGCGGTGTAGAAATGCTCTCACGAGTCACGACGAAAATAAAATATTGACTTCTTGAAAGCGACCTTTACGTGTCGTGTAAGGAACAACAGTTGGCGGATATTGATGTTCAAATTTCCACACCAAACAACCTGAGCGAAATACACAGTTTCTTGGAAATTTCGTATGACATTGTCATGCGTTCACCATTACCTAGAAAAAGCCATGTAGTCCAAAAAAAGTAATGCGTTCACTTTCGAAAGACCTCGGAAATTCGAAGGGATTATAATTGATAAAGGTAAATTTTTGTTTTTATTTTAATAAAAATAATTTTTTGAACATAATTTTAAAAATAATATAATATTTTTTTTTAAAATATCAAAAAACAATGATAGAAATTCAGACCCTAATTCTCTTTATCGAATTAAATACTTCACGGTTATACCTCGCCAAATCAAAACACTTTTATGACAATTATTCATCAAATCAGAAACAAAAGATGTAAACAACAGAACCCACCGAACCCCGGCCACCGGAAGAATTTCTAATTCAAAAGGCAACTTTTGATTTTACAGATCAGCTGAAATTTTTTTTAATACTCAGGAATCACAACTCAAAGAACTATCTTCTTGTAATAGGCGGTTTCACCTAATGGATTTTGAAATTTCAGTTAAAAAATAAATATTTAAACTCTCAAAATAAGGATGACAACGATAATGAAACAACTACAGGGACGTGGGAGTCTCTGGCGTTTTTCTTGTCGCCAGTTGCAGAGAAGACGGTGTAGACAAGAATGAAGTGCCGACTATCTCAGCGCGAAGGGTGACGGTGTAGCCGTGCCGAACAAAGTTGGCTTCACCGAGTAGTTGGTATTGATGAATCTTGAAGCCCTTCATAACACCAGTACAAGAGGAGGAAAGAGAAAATAAAGACACGAGATTTGTTTGATGGTCTAAAAAGGAAGGAGATTAACAGTATTTTTATATTTTTTTGAAAAAGTTATCATATTTCAAAAATTATGTTAAAAATATTATTTTTATTAATAATAAGACCTAAAATTTGCCCTCTATATTGCCAAACTCAAACTTCAATTTTAATTCCAATTCTTTGACAGTTAAAATGGGGCCAAACCGAAACCGAAACCGAAACAATACAATAAGTTGAAAAGGAATCCTTCGCCCTTCTCTCATTCCAACGGCTATTTTTAGCCTTACTAGTAGGCTCTGTGAGACGTACAGGATGGGCACCCCTCCTTGTCCCTCGCCCCCTAAGCTAAGACATTCTATTTCATCCCCACCCCGATTCAAGTGGCAGGACGGGTTCAAAATGAGTCATTCATTCCTTATGGTTTAGAGAATCTCTAAAATTTTCCCACCTAAGGCAATCACCTAAAAAAAATCTAATTTATATGGGTTCAATTATGATATAAAGAATATATGATACGAAAAAAGCAATTGACCAATAAAATAGAATCATAAACATGATAATGATTCAGATGTTATTTATCAAAATTCATGGGTGGGTTTCCATACCATATATTTCCTGTGTAATAGATTTTTCTAATTTATGGATATTTTATAAATAGGACTATACAAATTTGGGGGTATTTTATGAATTGGATTATGACAATTTAGGGTATTTTACAAATGGAATTATTGGATCGTAGAATTATAAGAATATGAAAAAATTTTAGAGATGTTTTAAAAATCAATATTAAATTTATGAATATTTAACTAATTTATCATAGGTTTCATTGAATTATAATTAAACCCCATCCCAAAGGCAAAAATATTTTCCTTGCCCCAACCCTGTTTCTACCCCATCCTCATTTAAGATTTGAGAAAACTCTCCTCATTCGAGGTGGGCCAGGGTAGGGCTCCATTTTTATAGGGAAATTTTCCATCCCTACAATTCTAATAAATATCTATAACTAATTAACTAACAGTAAATTAAATAAAAATAAATTATAATATTTTATGATAATTTCCAATAAATTATTGAAGTTGCTATTGATTAGTAGTAATGTATAGTAAATTTATTTACAACGACAATAAATTATTTACTTTTTAAGCCTAAATTGTCCACTATTAATCAAAGTAAATGTAATTATGATTAACTACATTAATTTAATTAAAAGTAAACCATTTGTTGTTAATTACAGTAAAACTAGGTATGATTGAAGTCAACCAAGTGGCCTAGATAGGTGTGAACAGATTTAATAATTCTCCTAAATTATTGAATAGTCATTTAGTGAAATAATAATAATGGACTTTTGTTTAAATAATTATGAAACAATTTCTAATAGATTAATTTCCTAATATAATTTTCATAATTTTTTAATAATAATTAAGTTGAATAATAATAATAATAATAATAATAATAATAATAATAATAATAATAATAATAATAATAATAATAATAATAGTAATGGATTATTATTTAAATAGTCTTGTAGAATATTTTTTCATACATTAATTTCTTAATTTTTAATTACTTATTTTGGAAATAATTATGGATTATTATTTAAAGAGTTTCCCTAAATTATTTGATAATTGTTAAATACAATTATTGATTTTATAGAAATTAGTACATTACACTAGTTAGTAATATATCTTATCAATAAATAATTATTGTAAAATTTTAATGAAAATTTATTAAATTACAATGATTAATGTAAATTACAATAAATGTTGAAATTTTGAACATTTATTAATAAAAAATATTAAATAATGGATCGTTTATTAAATTTTTGTATATTATTATATTATTTAATATTTGTTAAATAATGGATTATTTCTGAAATAATTCTTTCATGATTTTTGGTAGAATATTTTCTAGAATTTTTTAACAATTTTCTTAACTATGGACTATTTAAGAATAGATTATTTAACAATAATGGAAGATGCCATGAATATATAGGAAACATCGGATTCCCCTTATTCCCCCACTCTTTGCTTGAAATCACGTCTATAGATATAAATATTGTTTAATTTGAAAAACCAAATCTTAATAAACTACGACCCCATTTATATGTGAAAGTGGAGAGAATAGAGGGGAATTAGAGATAGAAGTGAATGAAAGGAATGAAGATGTGGGCCGTCTTACTATAGGTTGTTAAAGAAAGCGAGAGACTTGAGTTGTGGGGGCAGAGGGAGAACCTGATGAGAAAGGAGAGGAATGAAGAGAGAGGATATTGAGATGGCAAATTATTGAACAAGGAGAGGCATACTAACATGGACTTAAACTTAAAAATGAAATTTTAATTTTACAAATTATAGTGGTATTATTGAAAATTAAATTTATTATATAAAATATTTAGATTAAGAAATATGAGAATTTTTCCACATTCCCGTTTTAAAAAAATTATATTTAAAATATAAAATATTAATATATCTATGGCCGGGTCGGTTTACAAATGATGAAACTGAAATTGACCTAACTTGGTCAGGTTGGAAAATTGCAAAACCAAAGCTGATCAGAAATACTAGAAAATTGATCAACTCGGGTCAAGTTTGATCGGATTGATAATTAAAATGTTAAAATACAAAACAATTATATGCTCTTATATATTTCAATTATTTAGCTTTCGCTTAACAAATATTGTGCATCACACGAGTCCCGCTAGTGTGTATATATATATATATATATATATATATATTCCATGTCATTTTCAAGACAACCAATGAGATGCACTTTCCCAATAACATAAATAATCTCTTTTGCTAAACTTTCTCCAAAACTACCTCCCCCACTAACCCCGACTTTCTAAAAAATTATCTTTAATTCCTATTTATCTCCAAAGTTCTATCTCTAATTTAGTAGAGATTTTCACCCCTAAATTATCTCTAATTCCTATTTATCCTCTCCCTACTTTTTATCTATATCCATCTAAAGAAAGCTAAGATTAAAAAAATTAAGAATTATTTAAATATTTTAACAAAATATATCACGAAATTATGTACTAATAATTTAAACTTGTTTTTCTAGACTATCAATTTAAATGTTTTTTAAATATTTAATAATATGTTATAGCTTTAAATAAATAAAATTCAAAGGACAAAATATTTTAAATATTTTCTATACTATTTAAATATCTAAATAACTAAATATTTACCATAACTAGATTTTAAATTATTAAAATAATGAAATTACATAATAAATTTAAAAAATTTCTTCAAAGTAGAAAAATATTTATAACATAATATTGAAATTAATAATAATTTAATATATTACAAAATTAATAATGAAATTAGGTAATAATAGTATAAATTAAGATTTTATGGATAATTAAATTCAATAAATAATTCATATTGTAAAATTAATATTTTACATATTATTTAAGTATTTAAATAATTAAATATTTTAAATAACAAAATATTTAACATAAGTAGATTTTAAATAGTTAAAATAAAGAGATTATGTAATAAATTTTAAAAAAATCCTGAAATTTAGAAAAATAATTATAATAAAACATTAAAATTAATAATAATTTAATATTCTTACTTAATATTGTAAATAACTAATTACAATTATATCAAATAATAATTCAGGAAAATAAATTTCAAAAAGTATTATTTATTTGTAATAATTTTAAACTCTTAATCTATATTTATTATATAATTATATATACTAAAATTAATATTTATTGTATTTCAATAATTATTTTTGTGATAAATGTACATAATTTCAATGATTATTTATAAATTTATTTTGTTTTGATATTTAACAGAAAACTTTTAATAATTATTGGAGATTAAACTAGTATTATTGAAATTTTTAAATTTAATTTATTATACTTATTGTATTTATTATATTTTTTATAACTTATTGATTAATTTTTATTAGAGATTAAACTATTATTTGAGATTATACTATTTATTGGCTAAATATATTTTTAGTACTTATTGTATTTTATTATTATTAATATATTTTCAATAATTGTGTATTTTCGCTATAATTTTTTAATAACTATTAGAGATTAAAATATTTTTATTTATGAGAAGTAAGACTATTAGTTTAGCTAAAATTATGAGTGTTCGTGAGTTGAGTCGATTCGGTTGTAAGCTATTTGGCCAACCAAACGGACTTGGTTAGGTTGAGGAGTTGGTTAATTGAAACCTATTGACCTTTTGTGAAATCTAACACATTCAAATTGTAGCGGTTTGGGTAAATTTTTTTTGGTTTGGTCAGTCGGTTCAAAAGAGTTAAACTTTAAAAAAAAATTAAATTTTAAAAATTATAGTGCAATTATTAATAAATAAATTTTAAAACTAAATTTATGATATAAAACATTTTAGACCATGGGAAATTTCCAACTTTTCAATATAAAAAATTATATTTAAAATAAAAAAATATTAATATATATCCATGGTTAGGTCATTCGATTTTGGTCCATTTACAAATGGCCAAAGTTAAACTAATCCAAATTGGTCGAATTGGGAAATTTTTTAACCAAAGCCGACCTAAAATACTAGAAAACCGAGCAACTCAAGTCAAGCTGATCGAGTTGGTCGGTTTCATCAATTTGATGAATAAACCTAACTGAAATTAATTATTGTTATTTTTGTATTATAAAAAAATTATTAAAAGTAGTATATAAAATATGAATAATTATTAATTATTTAAAAAGTTGAAAATGTAAAACAATTGTATACTCTTATGAGTCAATGGGTCAACAATTTGATTGTTCGGGTCAACGAGTCATTGATCGGTTCAATGTTTTAGGGCCAAAGATCAGGTTTTGGATAAAACAGAACCGATTGCCTAGACGGTTCCTAGGCCGAACGGTCCTACCATCTGAGTCAACTAGAAGTTCTTAATGTGAAATAAAGGACAACTATGAGATGCTTTGCTGAAGCAATATTTAAAAACATAGCCCATGAATTTTAAGACTTGAGTACTTATAATTGCAAGTTTCTTTTTAAGAAACCATTGTCTACTTTAATGTAGCAAATAGCAATGTTACAATTCCCTCTCTGCTAGTTGATAATTAAGTTAAAACCTCCCTTCTGGCACACAGGTACCCACTAGTACTTTCTTATTACAGGTACCCATAGTACTTTTGGAAGTGCACAATTCTATTTGGTGGAGGTTTAAAGAAAACATTTGGTGAAAATTTAACCAAAAAGAATTTTTAGGTCTACAAGGACTATTTTGGAGTAGAAAAGGGTAACCTTTGATTTCGAGGGGCTTTTAAGCTTGTTGGCTGGATCTAATGGCTTAAGGTGTTGGTTCTGTTGGCACATGGGAGGACTCCAAATCTCCTGCCCATAATAACCTACAACACTCTATTATACCACCATGCATTGGGAATATCTCCCCATGCATAATATTATGTAGGAGGATGAGATGTTCTCCATATGTGACTGGGATGATACGTGGGCAGAGTTATTGTGAGTAGAACATCCGTACTGATATGGGAGATGTAGCAAGATCATAATTTTGACTGACAATGTGGCAAAGTATCATTGCAATGTATATAGAGATGGGCCATGTATAATGTACATGGTTCAATTATTTGTTTTTGATTCATTAATTACATTGATTTATTTATATAGATCAAATTTTTTACACAGCACTTCTTATTTATCATTTTAATATATAATGGTCTATCTATCTTACATTTCCAGTCATTCTCTTTGTCTTCATATAACTATATAAGATATTGGACTTTCCCGTAAATCGCATGGGTATTAATAAATGTTGTTAATAAACATTTCCTAAAATACTTTACTTTTTTGGAAATTATTAAATATAATAATTACATAAAACTATTAAATTTTATAATTATATGTAATTATTCTGTGTGATTTTTCCATTAATTAAATATTATTCTATAATTAAAAATTTAATTAGTTCCATTACGAAAATTAATTATTTTACTATATTAATCAACCCACTTAATTGATATGGATAAAGTAAATAAATTAATTATTTACTAAGTTACTTTATCATTTCCTTTAATTAATTACTAAATACGTATTATTTGTGGGCAATTGTTTTTATATTTAACTTATATTAAATTTAATTAACTTTAAAGTTTAAATACTGGGTACGCTTTAGAAAACTTTGAAATAATGTACAAATTACTTAAACTTCCCCAATAGAGTTTACCTTAATAAAATTCTATAGTTACCTATAAATTTGGTTAAGTTTTATGGTTGCATTAATCACTTTATCCACCCCTAAAATTAGGGACACAAATGGATCAGATTCCGATCAATAAATATTCGAACTCAATCCTATACACTAGATTCGATTCAATACAATCCGAAGATCTGATTAAGATGTTGAATATCTGAATATGATCCGATTTAATTTGATTTAAAAAAGTAATAAATTATTAAAGGGAAAAAATAAGAGTAAATGTACAGAAACAAAAAATAAAAGTAATTTTTCAACTATTTTTATCATATATATGCATGTTTTTTACAAAAGAAAAAAAAATAATGTAGGATATCTAAATCCCACAAAATACGATTGAGCTTCGGGTCGGATCAGATCATCATCCGATCCATTTGCACCACTACCTAAAATGAATTTTTCGGAGTTACTTAGTTATTTAAACTTTTACCAACCATTAAAGTTTAATTCGTTACTGGCTTTTAATAAAAGCTTAACTAGTTAATAATTAAACATTTATTTGTGGGCAATTATTTATATAATAAACTTTGATTAAATTTAATAAATAATGGGTGGGCTTCAAAAAAATTAAATAATGTATAAAGTAATTATTTAAAAGCCCAATAATGTATAAATTAATCATTTATATAAATAATGGTGATTCGTGGATGCCCTGAGCGTCCAATAAATGGAATCTCCACATGTGAATCATATTACACGCATTAACCTACCCACTTGTGTGGCTCAAGTTTCACATAGTAATCTCTCTCTCTCTCTCTCCCTCTCTCTCTCTCTCTCTCTCTCGTTGTCTTTGTTTTGGCAAAGCTTATGTCCTGCCCCATCTTTCTATTCTTCTCCCTCTTTTTCTACTTTTTTAGGGTTTTTTACGCGGTTTTAAAAAACAACCCTAAAATGGAACCGTTTTGGCCACCGGTTTTTGGGTCAACGGTCCAACCGTTCGATTTGAATAGATGGCCCATTCTAACAACAAAAATTAAAAAACTAAAAAAAATGGCCAAAAACCATTAAACGGTCCAACCGTTCGATTTGAATAGATGGCCCATTCTAACAACAAAAATTAAAAAATTAAAAAAAATGGCCAAAAACCATTAAACGGTCCAACCATTTGGGTCAACAACAGTTCGAAAACCTTGGTTTTTTATGCTTTCTGATTTTCACTATTCAAAGTTTCTTCTGCTTTTGTTTTTTTTTTTTTTTTTTTGTCTTCTTATTCAAGATCTTCCAAAATAGTTTAGGGTCCATTTTATTTCTTCTTTTTTGTTTTCTCTTTGGGTTTTCTTGTACAATGTTTTTTTTTTTCTTACAAGGTGATCTACTCCGTCTCTTTCTTTAATTGCATGTGTATTTAGCTCCGTCTCAAAGCGAAAATTTGGACTCGATTTTTTGCTTTTTTCCTTGGTTTTTCTAGTTTAGTGGATTTACTGCCATTTTTTTGGGTTTACCTTTCAAGGTTTTGGAATCCCTCTCAATGTCCACCCTTCCTATTGCTATGACTACAAAGTTTTTTCGTCTAATTATTGACATCTAAAAAAAACAACCCAAAAACGGAACTATTTTGGCCACCGATTTCCGAGTTGACGGTTCGCCTATCCAGTCCGAACGGACAACTCATTTTATAAACACAAATTTAAAAATAAAAAATGGTCAAAACAATTGAATGAGTCAATGGGTCAATGGTTTGACTATTCGGGTCAAGGATCAGGTTTTGGATAAAACGAAACCGATTGCCTAGACGGTTCCCAGGCCGAACGGTCCTACCATCCGGGTCAACTAGAAGTTCTCAATGTGAAATAAAGGACAACTATGAGATGCTTTGCTGAAGCAATATTTAAAAATCGAGCACATGAATTTTAAGACTTGAGTATTTATAATTGCAAGTTTCTTATTAAGAAACCATTGTCTACTTTAATGTATCAAATAGCAATGTTACAATTCCCTCTCTCCTAGTTGACAATTAAGTTAAAATCTCCCTTATGTCACAAAGTTACCCACTAGTACTTTCTTATTACAATCAATCTCTTACACTCAAATTTATAGAATCAACTCAACTCTCAAGTTCTCAACTTATTTGAGAGGTTAGGAGACTTTACTAATTGAAATCAAGTAAGAATATCAAATCAAATTACTAGGTAAGGGTAATTAATTTTCTTTATGGGAAAATTACAAATACCCCCAAAGTGAAGTATGTTCTTAATTTACAGTAAAAATAAATTAAAGTTGAAGGAAAGAGTATGACTGCCATTTGCAAATAATAATAATAATAATAATAATAATAATAAAATAATGCAAAAAGGATTTTAATTGCCAAAACAATGGTGGCACTAAATAGTTTAAAAAAACATACATGTAGAAATAGACAAGTCAAAACAAACACAAATTGCACATATATCAAGTTTGGTATGCAAATTTTCAATATTCACAAGAAAAAAATGCCACAAGTACTTATTAGTTGTATTGTAAATGTATAACAATCACTTACATTTTCTAAAGATCTAAAATTTGAAAAAAAAATTACAATCATCAGTGTTATTTTTAAAAGAAGTTTCTGGAAATTCTACAAGAATGGATGTATAAAATTTTTTTCTTTCATATAAACAAAATTTAATTTCTACTTTTTCAAACTTTATTTCTGAAGTTTCACTATATCTAAACTTCTAAATATAATATTAGCTATATTATGTCTTGGGGCATTTTATTGATGATTCATGGCTACTACAAAAAAAGAATGCTAAGATTTACAGAACTTGAATAGCCACGTAGTGGCTCAACTATTTTTTGTGATGTTTTAAATACTATACGTACTTACGATATTGAGAATTATTTTTTTATTAGTTTTAATTATGCTTGTGATAATGATTTTACTATTACCCCATAAATATAACTAATACTATATTTGAAAGTCCAAATATTTGAAACAAGTTAAACTTTAGAAATAAGAGTTGAAGAAGTAGAAATTAATTTTCGTTTATGTGGAAGAAAAAGTTTAATATGTATATATTCTTATAATATTTCTACAAATTCTAGAAAATAATTGTAAACAATTTTTAAATTTTGTATCTTCAAAAAACTTAAATGATTGTTTTGCATATATAATATATCTATCAAGTGCTTGTGTCAATTTTTTTTGGAAATATTGAAAGGTGCAGAATAAACTAGATGTGTGTACAATTTGTGTTTTAGTTGATTCACGTTGTTGTGTATATTTTTCCATGTGTCTTTTTTAAATGTTCAATACTACCATTGGGTAAATTACAATTTGTGTTTTAACGAATGTCATAGATTCCCCATACTCCACTAGTCTCTTTTCCCGGTTTCCCTAGTTCACTAGCGCCAACATTACTGTTAGCATTAGCATCAACATCCATCGGTGCTACATATTGGAATTGAGAGTATGCTTGATCAAAGCCATGTCCATAGGGAAAGGGTGTTTGGGAAGATTTGGCCATTTTAATAAATGTAAAATTTTAAAACACTAAAAATTTGAAAAGATAAAATAATCACCCTTAAACATTAGTCTGGTTGGATAGCCAACTTGATCCATTTCAATAGATGAAGTCTAATAGCCACCCAAATTAGTTACTTGAAACACTTGAACAAACTTCCACGTTGTAATCACACATTAGTAATATGATATTCCCAATGTACGACTATATATGGCTGGTATGAGGAATACTTGGCATATGTTTGGTTATGTGGGTGTTTTATGATAGGCGTTTTGATAAATGTTGTCATGTTATTGCTAAATCAGCATTTATCCCATTATGTCCATTCTTATGCATAGGATTTATGTGTGCACCAACCTTTGGGGGAGGCTTCATTTTAACGCTTCCCCCATCGGTTAAGCATTTATTCATTGTTTCGCTGATGTGGTGCCTAATGGTGCTTAATGGCGCCTATTTGTCAATAAAGGGTTCATCAAGTAGTTTTCTTAGTTTTGAAGACAAATCAAAAAATTTTGTTTATTTAATAAATGAAAGTTATAACAAACATATACTTGGCAGGGAGGCAATCCAAATGAGAAAAATAGATGGTCATTCTTTTGCATTACTTAGTACTCATTTGGTTTACGGTCAGAATCGAAATCAGAATTTTCTATTCCTTTCACCTATTTAATTCAGTCTGAAATCTGAATCAGAATTGGCCGGAATGTATTCTCATTCCCAGGAGGAGAGGGGGAGGGAATGGTATTTATATATATATATATTATAAAGAGGAAAGAGACTAAGAGAAGAGGTAAGGGACCTCTCACCACAGGCCTCACATGGACTCCTCTCAATTCTTGTACAATGCACGTGTGGACTCAAAAACGGGATTGACCCATTCTTGTGTTACTGTATCAACGGTTTTGCAATAAAGAAATAATATAGGCTTAACTTTTTCTAACAACCATAAAGAAAGAGAGATATGCTTTTCTAATATTTAGCCAAGTGGCACCACTTTCCCTCACTTTATCCAAATTCTTCTCTAATTCCTATTTATCTCCTAAATTATATCTAACTCCTATTTATCTTTTAAATTATCTCTAATTTAGTCAAGAGATTCCCACCTAAACTATCTCTAACTCCTATTTATCCTTCTCCCCCACTATTTATCTACATCCATCTAAAGAAATTTTGAATTAAAAAAAATCAAAATTATTTAAATATTATAATGAAATTCTATACCAACTTTAAAATATTTATTCAAAACACAAAAATTAATTATAATAGATTTAATTATATTCATATTATTAATAATTCTATATTTTTACAAAATTCATCATGGAATTTTGTAGTAACAATACAAATTATAATTTTATGAACTATTCAATTTAAATTTTATTCAAATAATAAAAATTTAACATTAAAACTTAAAACATTATTTAAATATTTCAATAACTAAATATCTTAAATAATAAAACGTTAAAAATAGCTAAATCATTATAAAACAAAATATTTAATATTACATAATAACATTAAAATAAGTAAAACTCAAATAATGAAATTTTTTTAATGTTTTGCATATTATTTAAACATTTAAAAAATGAAATATAACAAAACCAAATTTTAAATAGTTAAAATAACTAAATTATGTAATAAATTAAAAAATCTTAAAAGTAGAAAAACAATTATGATAGATTCATAATTTTCATATTAATAATAATTTAATATTTTACAAAATTAATGATGAATTATGTAATAATAGTACTAATTATAAATTTATGGATTATTAAATTTAAAAAATAATTAATATTTAAATTTTAAATAATATTATTATTTAAATAACTAAATAATATTGTAAATAACTAATTTCACTTATATCAATTAATAATTTTAGAAAATAAATTTCAAAAAATATATATTTATTAGTAACAATTTTACAATAATAGTGTACATTCATTATATATTTATATATGCTAAAATTAATAGTTATTTTAGCTTTAGTAATTATTTATTGTATTTTTGATAAATATGTTTTCAATAATTATTTATAAATCTATTTTTGTTTTGTTATTTAACAGTAAATTATCCATAACTATTGGAGATTAAACAACTATTTAACTTCTAAAAGTTAATTTATCATATTTGATGTATTTTTGTAATTATGTATTTTTATAATTTATTAACTAATATTTATTAGAAATTAAATAATTATTTGAGATCACACTATTTATTGTATCTTCCGTATCTATTGTATTTTTGTTATTATTATATTTTTATTAGATATCTATTGTATTTTCATTATAAATATAAAACATTTACATACTCTTATATATTTTTGTTATTTAACTTTCACTGTACAAAGTCCATACATCGCACAAGTCCCCGTTAGTATTATATAAAACACATATATTTAAATATATTAAGAATAATGGGAACCTGGGCTAGACTTAAAGTTAGGGGTGATCGTTTCAGTCCGGCCTGGCCCAAAAATTCCAAGCTTGGGCCTGGGTTTTATGTTCAGGCCTGGCCTAGGTTCAGACCTACATCAGGCCCACAAGATTTAGGAGTGGGTTTGGGCTTAATATTTCAGGCCTGACACGGGCCCATCTTGCATATAGTTAAACTTACACATTTTGTGTATAATGTATACATATGTATAGAAGTTATTTTGTACTATATTATATATTTTATATATAAATATTATATTACATGTAATATTTTATATTATATAATGTATAAAATAAGTTTAAATTAGGTCCGTCTCTACTCTACTTAGACCCGTGTAGACCTAAAATAGGACTTGTTTCAGGCCTGGATCCCCAGACCAGACAGGGCCCGAACCTAAACTATAACTCTTATAATAAGTGCATAGCCCGTTTCAGATCCGGCCATGTTCACCCCTATTTGAAGTATTAAGCCCAAAACGGAGGTTCAAAACCAGAATTTCCATACCGGGCTGAAATGATCACTCATTCACTCGTAGTTGGGCCGTGATTAGGAATCGTATGTTGTATGCAACGAGAAAATAGAAAATAAAAGGACAAAAATACCCTTAAAAGGCTAATTAAATCATAATGACATAATCCCAATAATATAGAAAAGCAAGTGCAGGTGACGCACATGCAAATGCAACCATCCATATATAAAATAAAAAGACTAAAAATTCAGCGGGGGCCCGGGAGGGACGCGCATGCAACCATCCATATTTAGTAGAACAATCTTGCAATTTTCTTGCTGTTGTTCATTTATACAACAACAACAACAACGACAAATTATATAATATATAAACTTAATTAAGAAGAGGAGGTAAGGGACGACAGCAGCCGGAAGGCGTCGGGGATGGCAGCCCACAGGAAAACAGAAAAAGCAAGTGAGAAAGCAAATAGACCGAAACGGCGACAGTACCCGGCGGCCTTGGGGTAGTCTTCTCTCAACATCATAGCACACGCCGAACCCGAGAATGAAAAGACGAGGGATAAGATAAAAGCATGAAAAGTAGTGGGTTGGCCCTCAAAAATAACGGTCGGGATTGGGTTGCCGTCAATATATTCGTAGGGAAGTTGTATGAGCGAAATCACTATCATGAAGGAAAGTGCATAGATCAATTCTTCAGGTCGAGTCCGAACTTCATGTGGTAGTGGTACGACGTTTCTCACGGGAAGAAGGGAAGGCAGCTTCACTTTCACTTTCTCTGCTCTTACCCACGCTCTCGCACCTACTGCCTCAGAGATTGCAAGCAATTTTTCTTTGGCACCCTGCGCCATTTTATTCTTACACCGACATAGCGCATTAGTTAGCGCCCGGCAATGGCGATTTCGATGGATTCAAACTCCAACTTTGCTTCGCGTTATATGTAGACCTTCACAGCTCACTGCAATGGAAGCTGCCCAGAAGTTTCAGAAATTTCAGAACTACGAAAAAAATAGAGGGCGAAGCTTCTGGTTGCCATCTGAGTGATGGGACAATACATGGTCCCAGTCTTTCTTTTTTGGGACAAGTACCAATCAGCCCTTATCAGAATTTTTTAACTTAACGATGACACGCAAAAAAGTAGGTAATCTATGCTTGGCCACCATGTTTCACGGCACCATTCCTTTAATGACGGTTGCTGTCGCACGACGGTCGAATTTATACACGCAGCGGCAACCGACCGGCGGGATTATTTTAAATAAATAATATTTTTTAACCTCTAGCAAGACTTTTACTGATCATGTTTTGTAGGACTTGGGCGGTCGCAACCGATGCAAAATCCCTACTCAGCCATAAACTTCCGAATTACGATCTGGCTGAGAAACGAATCGGAAGACTCGGAACAAATATCAAGAACTGAAGAACCACATGATAGGAATGCACGACCAAACAAGGAAATTAAGATAAAAATATAAAACTATGTGAAGATAAAAAAAAAAAAAAGGTAGAATTAAATACAGGAATTAATTGCTTATGAGGAAATAATGATGAAGAAACCAACCACTAACAAATGCTGCAAAAGATCGAATCTGGAGTCCGTTTTCTTTCGTAGAGCAATATCAGTTTCTGGCCCATTTTATTCGCAATCTATAATGTCTTCGCGGATTCAAACTTGATTTCAGATATTGATAAAAAGAGCCTTTAACACACTTTCAATTCTCTGTGATGAACTGATGGCATTAAATTTCGGTTCAGGCTAGCCTTTCCTTTTTCTATTGTGAATTCCGTGTTGCAATTTTTTTTTTCCTAGGTTTGTAGTTCTTTTTCTTATATGTTCGGAGAATTCAGCAGCTCACAAGGATGTTGAAAATATTAAAGTTTCAAACGAGAGCGAGAGAGAGAGAGAGAGAGAGAGAGAGAGAGAGAGAGAGGGAACCAGATATTACGACTAAAGCAGGCCAACCCTGAATATGAGATCGGACGATGCAAATAGGAATAGATTGATCGTAGCCCTCGTTCTCTTATGTGGCAGAACCCTTTGTGTTGCGTCGTCGGCCCTTTGTGTAGAAACAAGAAATGGAAACAAAGGATTGACGGGTTAACAATTAAACAGATTACTTGTTGGGATAGACGATGACATCATCATATCATTGAAGCTTCCTTCGATGTTCGGACCGAGTTGGGATGTTCTGTCATCTGTGACTGTCCGCTTCAAGGTCCTGGAGGCGAGATGAACCCCAACAAAATCCTTACATTATTCAACTCTTTTTTTGAGTTCCATCGATCAGATAGTTCAATTCCGGAGAAACGAAACCCTCACACAAAGAACATCGCCTTCGCCGCCCAGAAGTTAGTATATTTCTCCGGCGAAGTGAAACAACTTAATCTTAAGCCAAGATCTATTGGTTTAACTCTTCTCTTTCACCTTTAAGATTTGAGAGCTCTCTTTTATTGTTCTTCTGTATATTTTCTCTGGTATTTTCCTTAATACCACCGGCTAAAGCATATCATGCAACCAACTTCAAGGATCCATACCAGTAGAACCCAATGACATGAAATCTGACACTTCAATTTCAATTTTTTTTCCTTATTTTATGTAAATATTTTCGTGAGGAAGGTGTATGAGGAACACCACTACCACTATCATGAAGGAAACGGCATAAACCAGTTCTTCCGGTACTTCCGACTTCCGACACAAAGCGACTACCACAAACTCAAAGAGAGAGAGAGAGAGCAGTGGTGTTTAACGGCAAGTGCCCTCGGGCATCGGCTGTTGGGTTGCAACTTGCAACTGTCGACTGCCAAATAGGAAAAAGAAAAGAATCCTCTTTTTCTCACGAGTAAAGCATAAACTATAAAGAAAATGAAGCTTCTGGGTGGGGTCGGTTTCGCAGAGCTCGCTCTTTTACTTTTTGGTAGCCGATCGGATCCGAACACCTTTTCTTATTACCTTTTTTATATGGGTAAATTACAAAAACCCCCGTACAATGGGGTCTGTGACCAATACCCTGTAATTTATTTTGCGACAAAGGCCTCCTCTAATATGACAGTGAGACAAACACCCCCTTCCATTAACCTTTTGTCCAAAAAATGAGAACTCCGTGATTGTAATATTTTTTTAATTCCTATATTATTCTTATAATAATTATTCGGACAATCGGGAGAAAAACACCGTTTATCTTTATACACGAATAGCAGCGGCGATAATTCCCTCTATCTCAAATTCCTTTACATTTTTCTCTCTCTCCTTTTCTCCCCCGATCTCTCTTCTTCCCCTTCCCCTTTTTCTCATCCTCTTTTTTCTTTCCGCTTTTCTCTATTTTATGTTCCTCTCGGCCATAGCCGCCACAACTCATTGCAACAGCTAATTTGGGCATACCCTCTCCTCTGACTTCTTCTCTCCCTTTGCTCCTTCTTCCTCTTTCTTTTTTTTTTTTTCATTTTCTTCTTCCCCTTCTTCTTATCCGTGACACTAGAGATCATCGACTACCCCTATTTTTCAATCTTGAAAGAGATTACACAGAACTGAGTAACCTTGAAAGAGATTGCCAATGGCAACTTTACCGGAGGTCAAATGTGTGGAGGACTGTCTTGCAAATGCTTAAATCGAGTTACGTTAGGTTGCCCAAAGATGTAAAAAGGTGCCTAAAGTACTTCTTGCTATTCCCCAAAGGTTGTTGGATTGAGAAGGATGTCGTAACACAGTTATGGATGACAGTTGAGAGACGTTGGAGAGATCTGCCATGGAATACCTTGAAGAACTGCTGTCACATACTGGTTTCTTTAGGGATTTGAAAAGAGATGAAGATGGGAACATTATTAGATGCAAGACCATGAGCCATTCCATGATATAGTGCGTGAGCTTTCAAGAGATGAATATAAATTGATTAAGGATACAAAATCAGGATTCTTTCTTCTGATTGTTCAAATAATTATTACAAGAGTAATATAGGGATTAAAAAATATTGCAATGATGAATTCTCATTTTTTAGATGAAAGACTAACGAAAAGAAGTCTTTGTCTCAGAGTCGTCTTTGTCACAAAACAAAATACAGGAAGGTCTTTGTCACAGAGGGGTCTTTATAATTTACCCTTTTTTAAGTTTTTTTATTTTGAAAAGTCTGATCCAATCCAAACCCATTTAAAAGATGACACATAAAAGAAGGTAAGCAATGCTTATCAACAAGGAAATGAAATAATGTCAAAGAGCCTTTCATCTCACGGCTCACAAATCACGATTCACGCGCTGAATGGGTCTCCTTTTGATGGCTCTCTATCTCACCATCTGGACTCCGGAACTTTCTTTAAGATTTAGTTCTATAAATACTAAATATTAAATACAGGCGTGAGGACCTAAATCAATATGCGCGCATGGTTGCCCAGGACCAGGACGTTAATCGCTCCAATATCTTTTGGTACCGCGAAAACTGACACAGCTGGTCTGCGAAAACTGACACAGCTGGTCGAACCTTGTTATTTTATTGCTTGTAAATTTTTATTCCTCCTCTTTATCTGCCAAAAGAAAGTTCAGTGGTATAATTCGGGCACGGTCCATCCTTCCCTCTTCTGGATACTTCGGGGATCGGCCTAGCATGGCCCATGGCTTGAGCCCGTGCGGTGGTGCGGGCCCATGCTGTATTATGCCTGTCAAAGGCCAGGCTAATATGTGGACCAAGTCTTGGGTAAGGCTGGGACACGGATTGGCCCAGGCAGCAGGCACCACGGCCCGCTCAATCATGCTGTGTCATGTCAGTTCATGGATCCGAAACCTCTAATCCAATATGGCCCATCCCATCGTATCATGCTCAACACAGACCACATAGCATCCGAAAAAGTTTAAAAACAACTGTGGACAGCTTGTAAAGTATGCTACAAGTCACTTCTGCATGTCAGGCCATAACGAGCAATTCAAACCTCGGTCTTTCCCAAGGTGTCCAAAGTGACCTGTCTTGCTAAAGCGGCAAGAAATATCTTGTCAATATCCAGTCATTTGATAACGTCCGCGTGTCTACGTAGGTTGGGGCCAAATCACCCATCAGCAACCATGTTTGTAGAGGGGCCAGGGACCCCACCAATATACTTGGCACTGGCCGTTTAAGAAAAGAAAGATCAACCAAAAACGATTGGACGTGTCAAGTCAAGCCCTTCCAACTCACTGTAGAGAGCTCTCTAATTAACGGCAAATAGCTTCACCACTATTCTCAGCCTAATGGTAATCCATTCCCTTTGCAGTTTTTACACTGCTCCATCTACCCTTACCACACACTTTCACCCAAGAGTGCTTGATCACAGTGGAATTAATGGCAATCCACCTAAAATTAATTATTATTGAGAATTCAAGTGTGGTGAATCTTGATGAAGCACATTTAGAAACCTTGGACGCGGCTAGACATTATTTTAAGTCGTGAGAAAAGCACATAAAAACCGGTGAGCTTTGCAATTTTACAGTCGATGTGGTTCTACCCACACGTATCTCTTGAATTATCTTCAACGACAATCTTCAGCACTGGTTGGGTCCGATTGAGAAAATCACAACTCTATCCTGCTCGACAATGTGGTATAACATGTGCCATATCATTTCATGGCTGTTCTGTGTGAAAGCGTGTGGATGTCATAATTTGCATTCGCACATTGGCATTTAGCAATAAAACTCCACGAAATCCATGAAACATAGAACCAGATATCATCATTCATTAACCCATTTCTATGAAAGACCAAAAGACGACATTGAAAAAAGTAGCCTCATTCAACAGAGAGATCGGGGGAGCTTCAATTTTCAAACAGACCATAAATCTTGAATTAATACTCACAGAAGCACTGACGGTTAACATGATTCACAATGGGGCAATTTGGTGGGCACCTGCTCTTGCAGCCCTTGTCTGTGTGGCAAAACGCTAGTACCGAAAATGCTTCGGTTGCGTGCTGGACCTTTTAGGTCATGACCATCACAACTCTACGCTCCGAGGACTTGCAGGTTAAACATTGCTTCAGTCGTCGTCGATACCGCCAGCCCTACGCCAAACAGTTACATGCATGCATGCATGCATGATTTTTAAAAACTTCACAACTCAACTAATATTATATCTAGATCAAATGCAATGTGCCTGGTGTATGTGTGTTTTTCAAAGAGAGCGAGATGGAGAAAGAGAGAGAGAGATTAACCAGATGCAATAAGAAAGAGGACAGCAACTGAAGACAGCTTGAGTGAAACCTTCTCCATCTCAGTGCAAGAATCATTAGAAAATTTGCAGAGGATGCAGACGCCATTCAATTGCATTAAAAATTAAACATATGCCAAGAGAGTTATCCACGAAGAACAGTTATGTGACTACCATTGACATTAAACCATTTTTACCTTCCGACACCAATTTCAAATAAGGTTCTATAAAAGTTAGGATCTCATATTCTTAAAACACTACAGCCCTACATGAATATCACCCCGTAAATGACAATATCCATATACAAATAGAAGAAAAATCAAGTCTAATACTCCTGCTATTAGATGTCCCGACACGATTCTCGAAACCTAATTAATTTTTTTTTAATCAGTATTATGCCCATTACAAACATCCAATACGTAGCATACGTATCGAGAAAATGGAACTTTGAACCATGCCTATGGGAAGCAGATTGATGAAAAAGGAATTGACCACAAGGACACAAAGGCTGATGTCGCGCATACTGAACATTGATACAACAAAGCAATCGGAAAACTTTCAAGGCAATTATGTTAAATGCTTCAGCACTAATAGCTCAGATAAGTTAGCTCATCATTTTGCTTTGCTGTCATGGAATCAGTATACTGTGTTAGCAGCAGCTCAGCAGCTCAGCAGCTCACAAGTCACAAGTTCAATCTGTTCTCCATAACATACATGGTCAGTGACTGCATACCTACTCACTATCTCCCTCTTAATTTATAATAAGGTTATATATCATCACAGATAAAAGAACGATCGAAGATTGTTTATGATTATCTGTTTATAACAACATTACATCGAAGTTTTCCTTGGTTTTATGAAAAAGAAAGCACTCACAAGGGCAAACGAGAAAGCAAAAAGAAGCATAAAATATATCAATCAAAAAAATATTTAAAACTGTTTTATTTTATGCTCAACACAGTTGAAACATCAATGTCACTTTACTGACCATTAAGGCAATTATCTTATGTGCTTCAGCATTAAAAGCATATTAGCCCATCATTTTTCTTTAGAATCAGTCTGCTGTGATTGCTGCAGTTCTGTAATTGCTTTTAAAGAAAAAGAAAACAACCAAGAGGATACGAACATAAAACGCACTTGATGTAACCGTTTTCGACCACGTACCAATGTTTTGTGATGTATAAATTTTTTGGCTAAGTACCTCGTTGTTTGACCCGGTGGTGACGTGCCTTGGTGATGAACTGCTTGGTGGCAAACTACCCGGTGGCGAGCTCCCTGGTGGAGAGGTATTTGGTGACAAACTGCCGGGTGGCGAACTCCTTGGTGGCGAACTGCTGGGGGGCGAATTGCCTGGTGGCGAATTGCCTGGTGGCGAACTCCCTGGTGGCGAATTGCCTGGTGGCGAACTGCTTGATGGGGGACTATCTGGTGGCAAACTGCCTAGTGGTGAACTCCCTAGTGGCGAATTGGCTGGTGGCAAACTGCCTGGTGGACTCGTCACTTGACTTACTCCTAGGCGGCCTACAACTCAAAGGATGGTGGAGCTCCCTGGTGCAACGCAACCTGACTACCCTCCGCGTGAGGTGATTTTCTCTCCTTTGTAGGCGACGGGAGCTGAGGGACCTACGAGAACTGAATCAGAGGTCCCGGGGGTGTTTTCCCAGTAGGGGCTCTCCGACGCTTAAGTTAGCACTCTTATTGTAGAGAGCTTTGAAGATAATATGAGAGAGCTAAAGAGTTGGGGTTACTTTTCTTTTTTTCATCTCCCTCCCCTTTGAGGGGTGAGGTCTTTATATACTAGAGTTCTCGCGAGTTAGGTGGGTGAAAAGCCTCCAAACGATTAAACTCGTCGCATCCTGTCAAAACCAGGGTACAGTGGTGAACTCCTCGAGGTTGTCAGGCTGGCGCTTGTGTCAGGCGGCCAGGTCAACGCCTGGGCCAGGTTGTCAGAGGGGTGCCTGCGTCAATCGGCGAGTCAATGTGTAGGCCAGGTGGTCAGGTCGGCGCATGTGTCAGTCAACGGGTCAATGTTTAGACCAAGTTCGTTGGTGGACGCCTTGGCCGTATCATGCGATAGGCTGGTACAGGTCGGCCAGGTCGCGCAGGCCGGGCGCGCGCCGCACAGGTCGCGTGTGCCGCACGCAGGTCGACCAGACTGGTGCTCGGGTGGGTCACCAATTTCGTAAGTTTGTTGGCTGGGTGTTTTCCTAGTTGTCACGAGGTGCCACGTGTCACAATTTCACTGGAGGGCCAAATCTTCCCTCATCAATAGCCCCACTCCCGAGCTAATAGTAACTCAGCGAAGGGAGTAGATTTCTTTTGGCCCGTAAGTCAATGAGCTAGTAAGTGCTAATCCAATTACTAGTGTGGCCCGTAGGCTTTGGGAGCGACTCGTAGTCTACTCTTTTTTGACTTTGCCCATGCCGAAGAGGCAATCGGGTCTTAAGCAGTAATGTGGCCCGTAAGCTTTTGGGAGTGACTCATTGCCTACTCTTTTTTTACTTTTGCTCGTACCAGAGAAGCGACCGGGTCTTAAGCAGTAATGTGGCCCGTAGGCTTTTGGGAGTGACTCGTAGTCTATTCTTTTTTTACTTTTGCTCGTGCCAGAGAGGCGACCAGGTCTTAAGCAGTAATGTGGCCCGTAGGCTTTTGGGAGCGACTCGTAGTCTATTCTTTTTTGACGTTGCCTATGCCGAAGAGACGACCGGGTCTTAAGCAATAATGCGGCCCGTAGGCTTTTGGGAGTGACTCGTAGTCCACTCTTTTTTTACTTGGACCGTGCCGGAGAGGCGACCGGGTCTTAAACAGTAATGTGACCCGTAGGCTTTGCCTGTGAGGTGTCGAGCTATGATTGTGCTGCATCAGCTTCGTAATGCCGATCACCCACTCCTACAAGAAGCTACTAGGAGCTTGACCTTCGAAGGCAACACTACTAACTTTAGGTTGCCAGCTCACACGGGAGCCTTGGAAGGCTCGACCGATAAGGGCGCCTATGTAGTTTGTTGGCCGTCAACTCCCGTGGAAGCCACGAAGAGCTCATCTTTGTGGGGAAAACCTTGTGGAGAGGACTAATGAAGCATTATCTGAATTGAAAATAAGGTTGGTAGAGCTACTTAGTCTGTTAGCTCTCTGCATAGTTTTTGAATTCATAAAAAATGTAAATTATAAAGTGATAGCTTCAAAAAAGTGAAGACTTAGCTTTGGTAAGATGAAAACTTAGCTTTTCGTAGCATGTTCCCACAGACAGTGCCAATTGATGTAACCGTTTTCGGCCACGTACCAATGTTTTGTGATGTATAAACTTTTTTGGCTAAGTACCTCATTGTTTGACCCAGTGGTGACGTGCCTTGGTGATGAACTGCTTGGTGGCGAACTACCCGGTGGCGAGCTCCCTGGTGGACAGCTACTTGGTGATGAACTATCGGGTGGCAAACTGCCTGGGGGCGAACTACTTGGTGGCGAACTCCCTATTGGCAAACTGCCTTGTGGCAAACTGCCTGATGGAAAACTACCTGGTGGTGCTCCCTGGTGGCGAACTGCCTGGTGGACTCGTCACTTGGCTTGCTCCTAGGCGGCGTACAACTCAGATGATGGTGGAGCTCCTTGGGGCAACGCAACCTGACTACCCTCCACGTAAGGTGATTTTCTCTCATTTGTAGGCAACGGGAGCTAAGGGACCTGCGAGAAGTGAACCAGAGGTCCCAGGGGTATTTTCTCAATGGGGGCTCTCCGACACTTAAGTTAGCACTCTTATTGTAGAGAGCTTTGAAAATAATATGAGAGAGCTAGAGAGCAGGGGTTACTTCCCTTTTTTCATCTCCCTCCCCTTTGGGGGGTGAGGTCTTTATATACCGGAGTCCTCGCCGGTTAAGTGGGTGAAAAGCCTCCAAACGATAGGACTCGTTGCATCCTGTCAGAATCAGGGTATGGTGGTGAACTCCTCGAGGTCGTCAAACTAGCGCTTGTGTTAGGCGACCAGGTCGGCGCCTGGGCCGGATTGTCAAAGGGGGGCCTGAATCAGTCGGTGGGTCAGTGTCTAGGCCAGGTCGTCAGGTCAACGCCTATGTCAGTTGGCGGGTCAGTGTCTAGACCAAGTTGTCAAACTAGCGCTTGTGTCAGTCGGCGGGTCAGTGTCTAGGCCAGGTTCGTCGATGGGCGCCTTGGCTGGATCATGCGCTAGGCTGGTCCAGGTCGGCCAGGTCGCACAGGCTGCACGCCGCACGCAACTCACGCAAGCCGTGTGCAATTCGCTAGGCCGCACGTGCGTTGCGCATGTCGTGCACAAGTGGCACAGGCCACGCGCAGGTCGCGCCAGGGCCAGACTGGTGCCCGGGTGGGTCATCAACTTCGTAAGTTTGTTGGCTGGGTGTTTTCCTAGTTGTCACGAGGTGCCACGTGTCAATTTCACTGGAGGGCCAAATCTGCCCTCATCAGCACTCAAACAAATTTGTAAACCTACTAATCAAAAAACAAAATTTGTTAGCATGCCTTCGTTTTATGCTCAACACAGTTGAAACTTTAAGCTTTCGTGTCACATAATGACCATATATATTACAAAGCAATCAGAAAACTTTGAAGGCAATTATGCTATGCATTTCAGCACTGATGGCTCAGATATAAAGTCTCATCATTTTGCTTTGCAATCATAGAATCAGCCTACTCTTATTTGCTTTGTGGAAAAGAATACAATCATAACGGCACATGAAAAGAGAAAGAAAAATCATAAACAAAACCCTCAATAAAATAATAACCTACTCATCTTTTATACTGATCAATAATATAATATACAGATCAATAATATAACAAGGTGAACTTTAAAGGCACTTATTTTTTGAATGCTTCAGCTTATGGTTCAGATATATTATATCATCATTTTGCACGAGTCTACTTTGGTTGGCATCAGAAACGAAAAAAGGCAACAATATGGACACAAGAAAAGACAAAAAGAAGAAATAAAATAAAGCTCTCAACTTAGTAATCTTTTGGTCACCAAGTCAGAAACTTTCCCGTTACAATTAGTGACCCTTGAACTAACAAAGCAATCAGAGAACTTTGAAGGCAATTATAAACTTGTAATATGCGTTTCTTCACCATTAACAGTTCAGAAGTATTATCTCATCATCTTGCTTCGCTTACATAGAATCAAACAAGTAGACATAAAATTGAAAATACAAAAACAAACAATTGTATTCATTAATTAAAAATACTACTCCCTTTGCTCATTATGTAGTATATATATACACATTCCCCCGACAAATACATGTCAATTTTTCAACAAGATAATAAAATTTGAACTAGAAATTTCATATTCACCAAAAATGCTCATCGCAGTAGGTGTTATTTCAGAAATAGCAGTGAGCCAGTGAGCAATAAAATGATACAGTACAGACGTGAAAGCACTAACAAGAAACCAGGATGTATTGACTTCATCACCAATTAACCATGCCATGAAAAATCAAAACCAAACTAATAACTTTTTTTAACAAAAGCAAAATACCTGCACAGATCTCTTCTTTGGACATCTTGCTCAATGGAGTTCTGTATTCAGTGAGTATCTTAGGTAGAGCCCTTCACTAAGAAAAAGCCAAGCAATTCTATAGGCATCAAGGGCATCCGATGCATCTCCTTTTCAACATTGTGCCACAGCATCCCAATACACACCTTCCCATGCCTCTCTTCTTCAAATAAAACATATTTCTTGCCTTAATCTTTACCATATAATACCAATACTTGCCTTGGCTTCAGGTCCAGACCACCATATACAATAAATTTAATTCATTTATTTTCCTCCACCCTTCTCTCCGTTTCCTTTCCCCTCTCCCTTGCACATGAAACTTAACAATAACAATAATAACAAATAATAACAAAAATAATTATGTCCATGACATGGAAAGAGCTCAGAGAACTTTGAAGACCTCTGATTTATAAGATTCAATATAAACTAAAATCATATATTCATCATGCTGCTGAATTAAAATAAAACCAGAAATTTGTAATTTACAAGGCAAGGAAGTTGATACAAGACAACAGAAACAAAATCATAGGTCAAAAGCTTACATCAGTTATAAATTATAACCAGTAATTTCATATCATTTCTATGATATTCAGATTGTGGCCAGCATATCTCGGAAATATACACAGCAGAGGTTATGCTAAATGAATATTAATGGTTCTACTTTGGACAACTTTACCTGAACTGTTCCTGAACCAAGTCTAGTTCAGTTTTTAGACATGTTACAACATCACAAAAACATAAAGAAATACAACAATAAGGTCAGCACAACACATTCCATCATTGAAAGGAAGTAAACAATCACATAATTCAAAATCCTATACATGTCAAAATGTCTTCTTCATAGACTTTGTCACATCGCAAGAATGTGCCAACAACATATTTCGGACAATGAAGAAGGTTTTTTCTGTCACACCATGCTCGTATAGTCTGTAAACCAAGAAATAAAGAACAGACTGTGTATTCTGGTGCCTCCACTTTTTCCCTTCCTAGAGCCAAGTATAAACATGAAAACCATGTCCACCTTTGGAAAGATTTGTATACCTTATTAAATGGGACAATGTCTGGTCAAACCATTTCAAATCTCAGAGAAAATAAGTTCTCAAAAAACCCTATCTCTAGACAACAGTAAGACCGCTCTGGCTCATCTAAGCAATGAAACTTGGCAATAAATAGGGCAAAAACATAATTAAGAAATTAGCCAAAAGCACAAGAGGCACAAAGCAAGCATGGACCACTAAATTCACTCAACTTATTCCAGATCAGTTTATATTGAATTAAGACTGAAGAAATTATATCAAACAAT
The DNA here is from genome assembly GCF_056320005.1 of Nelumbo lutea. Classification (NCBI taxonomy): domain Eukaryota; kingdom Viridiplantae; phylum Streptophyta; class Magnoliopsida; order Proteales; family Nelumbonaceae; genus Nelumbo; species Nelumbo lutea. Next base: position 20,104,978 of record NC_142686.1, on the reverse strand, counting down.
CATTTAAACATGTTGAAAATAAATGACCAAACCCAACTGTTATTTGCCCAGCTATTGAATAGATATGAAAGTACTGTGTCGTTATCATTCTTGCATGGACTTCAAAATACACTTCCATTCTCATTAAACAAAGCCATCAGGAAACCAAAATAAACAGTTATTTGGGGAACCCTAGGGCCTCTCCCAGTTTCATGGAAATCTACCTGTACAGCTACCATATAAATTTACATGACAAATAGTGTATAATATGAGACGAAGCGAAGCAGCTTTAAGCACAGAGTAGTCGACAGAAAATGTCCAATAGTGTGGACAACAATGAATATTTATGCAATATATATGAACACGAAGGAATTATCTCTTTAGTATTAGAGATAAACCAGAAGGGATTAGAAAAAACCGACAAACCCATCTCTTCATTATGGGAAAAAGCTCCGCGTTTACTCAGTTGTGAACCAATACCATGGCCAGACAAGGTTGAACAAGACTTCATAGTCCACTTAAGGATGATGCTAATGAAGCCAACCTAAAAATACACTGCTACAAGGCATTTCATCATCTAGAGATTGATATTTCCCAGTTCCCTTCCGATCAAAACTTTTTTCAAGACCTAGTCAGGGACAGAATGATGCGCCTCAAATCACTCATAAATAATAAAAGAAAGTTGAACAAAAAGGAGGGATTGCATTATTTTTGACAAATAGATGGAGAAACATGTTAATACCAGGAAACCTGTATAGCTTAACAGAATGATCAACCCTAGAAGCCAAACAAGTGGAACAGCGTCTTTGTGACAACGAGGAGCCGTAGGAAGATTCGAAGGGTGGGAGAGATAATGAATGGAGATGGTCGAATAAGAGAGACGGTAGGGGACAAGAGATGCTAGGCTTGAAGAGATCCCAGGGAATAAAACAAAACGATCTATCCCTGCTGCTCCTCTCCGAGTTCATTTCTTCTAGGGTTTTATCTATGTATAGGACTAAGGTTTTGCTTTGGCGCGTGGCGTCTGGGCGGGAATAAAGTTTCTTTTCGCGTGACGGGTGAGTTCACGAAAGGCAGAGTTTTTATCGCGTCTCGCCAACAATACCCCTGCTTCGAAAGAGTTACTGACTTACTGCCCTACTGGCAACTGTTTGGCAAATAATGAAGACTAAAAACGTAATTTAAGTACTTATCCAAATACTGCATCGTTTCATAATCCCCTCGGGTAACCACAAGGCTGTGTTTGGTTTGAAGGAAAAGGGTAAGAAAAGGCAAGAAAATCTATATAAACTTTGTATTTTCCTTCAAACCAAACACAGCCTAATGGTAACATCAGGAAGGGTCCTCTATTAACCGTCAGATTTACTTGATTTCTGTTCCACGAAAACCCTCATCACTCCACTCGTTCGCGTACTGCAAGCCCGCAACTTGGGCGGGCCCAACCCAGTTTTGTTGCATAGTTCGGGCCGGTATTTTCCGGATGCGGGATGGGCCTGGATCAGAGAATTCGGGCCTGACCTGACCTATTCTCTGGTTGGCTTGGGTTGAGTCTTGATTAGCCCGAGCCCGCTAAATCTATTCCAAGCCCACCCGAACAAACAAATACATACAATTTTAGTTATATAAAAATATCTTTTTCTCCTTAACTATATCTACATTTGAACATCAGTCGGAAAAATATATGTACATCTACATTCAGAAATGAAATTTGAATATATTTTCAATCAATTCTACACCTAATTTGGGTTAAAGGTCCAGAAAATGTGCCCGATCAATCCATCCAAAGCCAATTAAGCCCAGCTTAACCTAACCCGTGCCCAAATGGAGTTGTGTTAGATTAAGCTTGAGTTGGGTCTAGATTGGTAAATTCAGATTTGACCTCTAGTTGGGATAGGCCCAAACCCAAGATTTGCACCTTCAGGGTTGACCCTCAACCCAACCTGCCTGAATTGTGTTAAGACGTGGAGAGGGTGGGGGTAATTGGTATTGTAGGGATCAGACAAAACCAGCATGTGGAAGAAGGTGAAAACACTGCAGCAGCAACCTATAGGGTATAGCTACTCTAGAGGCCATTGGACTAGCTGAGAATGTTAAGCCCGAAGAGCTAGCCACACTCAATATGGCTATTGGAACTATAACTTGATTGCTAAGAAGTTTGAAGAAGGACCAACAAATCTCGAGAGAGAGAGAGAGAGGGAGAGATTTAAAGGTTGTGTGCACTGAAAGTCAAGACAAATTGGTTTTACAATAATCCCATCAATGGAAATGAGGAAAGTGAATGCATATGTTTCTTTGATGCTTCCCGTTTCAACAATCCAAGTAGTGTGTAGTTGCTTTTTACAAGAATCAACTATCGTCTTTGATATTGAACGGGAGATACTTGGATAAGTGCCTCCAATTGCTCCAGTTGTTTGGCTTGCAAGCCCACTGGTACATGACTTAATTGCTTGGAGATGAATAAGCATTACTCTGGTTGGAACATAAGAATAAGTTAAGCTGTTGATCTTAGTGGAGTATTTAGTAGAACATTCCTTTACACAAGACGGTAAGACAGAAAATGGGCCGCAGGACTTACCAGCTTAGGCTCCATTTGGAAGAAGTAATGTGCAGTTGCGTGAAGCCATAGTGATTACTCCTTCCAAACTGAGCCTTAGTGAGTGATTGGGCTACATGGCAAATTGGGTTGGGATGGGCCCATAATTTCTCGTGTTATCCCTTATTAATAAGCCAATTTTGAGTCCAAAGAACCCTCTCTCTCTCTCTCTCTCTCTCTCTCTTTGAAGCAAGTTTAATATTAGAATTTCGACACTCTGAACATGCAATATTACTTGTGGAAGAGACTAATAAAAGGTGGGCAAAAAGTTGATGTGGGCTAAGAATTTGTAAAAACTGGCCACTTCAGAAGGTACCTTACTTAGCAGATAGCTGAGATTGACACCATCCCTCTACGTAGCACAAATATAGTAGGTTAACATATGGAATTGAAGCTCCCTAGATGACCCAATTAGGGAACAAGAAAGTAGGAACCTTCTTCAACTATTCAGCCCAGAATGACCTGAGCTCCAGTGGGCTTGAGCTGGGCTGGGCCGCCTTTGTGCAATGTGCAGTGGCGTGAAGCCTTAACCACTAGACTAGACCACTAGCCAATAACGCTCCCATATGATATGAAGTTATGAATGAATGGTCTACGTCTATGCAATGTGATGGTGATCAGGTGATCTGCTCCAGGCCTCCACTCTCCAGCCGCTCCAGCGGTCCAGCTGCTAATGACTCATGAGTATTCTAAATCCCGCCCGCCATTGACACTTGACAGTCTTGCTACCCAAATTCCCAACCATCCCGTGCGAGGATCAAGGCGGACAAACCAATGCTGTCTCTGTAAGAAAGCAGGAGGGAGACAGAAAAGGTGGCAACGTATCTGTGACTGTAATGGCTTCAATGGGCTTCGCTTCTCTGTTCACTTGAGGTCCAGGTTCCACTCTGTAACGTGGGGTTTCATCTCTCAACACTGGACCACACGCATTACATTACATATATATACCTGGGCTGAGAAACCCAGCTGCAGCTGGTTATCAATTTGACACTGCTTTCCAAAGAAAAAGCTCCATCTCCCGATGAAACTTCCATGCACAAAAACCCGAGACCATGATGGTGTCATATAGTGTCCTCCATTTTTGCTGCTTCAATTCCTCCATCTTTCCACATGATTGATGTTTCATGCGTCTTAAGAGTTAAGACTAAATTCCTCTTGCCCTAGGGTGGGGACAAAGTCTGGTTCCTAGATAGACTAGGAAATGAAGACGGAATTTGGTCCCACTGTTCATTTCACCTCTTTTAATTTTCTTTTGCAACTGTTAAAAGTAAACTGGGTCAAATTCCTTCGTTCTGGATTGTTTTGTCTTCTCGTTTTTCTTTTCTTCTCTTATGATCTTCCTTTTATTAATTTTGTTGTTGTGATGCTTTTGTTATGGTCCCTTTGATAAGAAAGATTTAAGATATCCTTCACTTGTCTTAAAATAATAATGTGTGTGTTCTTGGAAGTTGGATCCCCGGGAACTCAGGGGCAGAAGTGGAATTGATTGTCCCAACTCCACGAATTTCTCAATTTCGCACTCCGAGTGCATTTGGGCAGCAGTTTTGAATTCGAATGTTAATGGGTTTAAACTTTAAAGCCACAAATCCCACGTTTTGTGGATTCTGAAATTCCTAGAGAATCTAACCACTTTAATCAATTCTACAGAAATGGAGCTGAGCTCCAATTCTATCATGTAATCAAGATGGATTAAACAAAATTAATCCAATCATCTAGTGCAGAAATTGGCTCAAATAGCAGCTAAAGATTATAACAGTTTAAGACTGAGAAACGATTCACAATAAGCAAGATTTTATTATTCCATGCTGCAATTAGTTATCTAAGCAACAGACCATCTCTCTATTGAAAAGAGTTGCACAAGATTGATTGGATGAATGTTATCAAAAGGGTATTGCATTCACCAGTTAGCACATGGCAAAGGCTACTTGAAAGCGACATTCACACTAGAAAATTCCCAGAGAACCCATGCTCAAAGCCTATCCTTATCTTCTGGGATCAAGTTTAAAGCCACACAAGAGCACACCATCAACTTCATACCATAAAGGGGGGAAATTCAAGGCCCCATCTCCCTTTCTTAACAGAATCAACAATCTCAAAACAGAAACCTTAATCTGTGGCCTGAAATTTCCCACATTCACTGACTCCCCATTCATCCCCCTCCACTAGATCAACTGGGTGTATGAAAAACATGCAAAACTCAACAGTTTTAACTATTCCCCCCCCCCCCCCCTTACTAGAAAGGACACCATCTTTCAATATAAAGGACTTAAAATAAATCTCCTAAAATGGGTCACAATCACATCACCTTTCTTAAGTGATGAACATTTTAATCTCTGTCTCAAAATCCATCCATTCACTACAAACTGTCTTGGACTAACTAACTAGACCTGATGCAATTTATATTAGTATATATTTAATTATGGGCTTACCATCTGATATGGGTCTAAAGGCAGTGTTAGGTCCATTAAACAAAAGATGAAGATCTTTTTTAATTTTTGTTTAAAGTAAGCACATTAACTCACTGTTTGTGACCCACCAATTATTCAGATATATAGCTTATGGACTTAGTCCATAGATCAATAATGCCCTTATTCTGTATACTTAACCATATAATAAACAGACACTAACTGTGTTACTTTCGATAAAGACCAGCATTATAATATTGGGAGTAGTTGTTTGATATTGAACAACTTGTGTATGCCTGTCTAGCCTCCATGGACTATTGGGCTGATATCTGTGATGAAAGGACCTTAGCTAAGATAAAATTTTCATCTTTCCTTTGTCCGACCATGACACATGGGGGACAAGTTCTTGCAGATCAACAAGAAAAAGGTTGGGGGATTCCAGAACTAATGTAAATATTAACCAGATGGTTATCAATATGCCAACTGTTCTTTCTAGAGTTCTCAGGGATATTGACATTGACATGGAGGGGACACAGGGATAGGGATATGTGAGGGCCTCTCTGAGTGATGGGCCCCCGTATTAATCCAAACTCAACACTGATAAAAGAAAGGATGAAGATGGAGAACTTGTGTTGTAGATGAGATCCTCACAGTTTGAGGATAAAAGCATAAGCATCAGCGCTATGATAAAAAAAAAAAAAAAAAAGAAGGCAGATCAATGAGTTGGGTCTTAAAGAAAGTGACCCAGAAGATGTTACAAAAGCAATCATTCAATGCCATATCTTCATGTTCTGCCCCGATGTCTCCATGAATTTCACAAGTCATGAGGAGATGCTGATGCCTTTTTGTAAGGCCAAACTGACTTTATCACTTCAATCAATTTTCTAAATATTGCCACCAGAGTATTTGGTTGAAACATATCATACTCTTTACATAGTATAAATCCAAGTGGGAACTACCACAAATGGTCTATATTTTTAATATTGTTGTATAGCAGGAATGAGAAATGAGAAACCCATAACTCTATTTCCTACGGCTACAGACAAAAGACCAGGACAACTGAAGTTATCAAAAAACTGCGACCACCGTCGACCCATTTGATGGATTGGCTGAGAAAACGTTACCTGCAACCACCGTGGCAGAACAACTCAACGACCCCCAGTGATTTTCTAACACGCCAGTGTGTTAGACATGATAGTTTGTCTTTTGCACCATCAATAATCACTACAGGTCGTTGAGTTGATCTGTGACCCTGGTCGCAGATAACTCTCCCTCACTTTAGCTTTCTTTTATTCTACTCAAAATTTCCTTGATTCTTTTTCTATGGGAGGTGGGGGTGACCTGGGGGAAGAGGTTTAGTTAGAACTGTAAGCAAGAGGGGTTATGAATACTTGGAATACTTGGTAGCTTGATGAATGTAGACTGTTTTCTAAACATATATGTTTATGATATGAAAAGTCATAATTTTACCAACTAAGCAAGCTGTCATCTTCAATATTACAGCATTGTTACAGCGTCTCACCGCGTAAACCCCCTTCACAAAAAATAAATAAATAAATAAATAATAAAAGAGAAAAAGAAAAAGAAAAAGAAAAAGAAAAAAGAACATTGTTTAACAGATCAGTACTTTTAGTTTCAGTAATATAATTTTTTGTTGGTAGTTAATTTTAAGCCTAATTGATTAAAGCTCAAAACCTGGGCATCTTTTATCAACCACTCTCGCTCTGTGTGTGTGGAGAGAGAGAGAGAGAGAGAGCGCAGGGTTCTCGTCAATGATGCAATCAAACTTTGATTCCAGATAAAGAATTGTAAAACCCCTTCCAAGAGATCTCGAATCCCCAACTCCCACCATCCCATCCCATATTGCTTTAGATGGGATTTGGTTGCTTAGGTTTATCTTTCCCAAAAGGAGAGCCATTCCAATTGCCAACCATGCATTGTTTATTTTATCTTTATTATCTTATTGCTACAGTGCTGCCAGTCAATAAGCCTACCAAGATTTTACCTGTCTGTCCCTACTCCAAAAGGCACAAATATTGCACGTGGCACTACCCCATTTGCTCAGTTCCTGACTTCCACATAAGCTAATTGGAGAGAGAGAACCAAGGATCCACCCCCCCCCCCATTTCTTTAATGATGTGGTAGGTTTTGCCCATTGTCCTCTCTTCCATGAACTCCTTTCCTCTCTAGATTATTGTACATAGTTTCTTATGTAAGAGGATATAAAAATGTTTATAATGTTACAAACATTGATAGAATCTGAAGGAGAGGAGAAGTACTGTTTCTACAATTTCATAGTAAAACCCACCCAATCAATACAAATCATTTTTATCTCTTACATTACCATTTTTTTTCTACTAAACCTTAACTTAGCAGTAGATTAGAGTTTAATAAAGTAAAGTGAAAGAGTAAGAGAGATTCCACTAATCTAAAGCTTAGGAATTGGTGAATGCAAGTCCCAATGCCAACTAATAATGACAAGAGAGAGAGAAAGAGATAAAATATATAACTTTGTAAAAACAATATTATATATTTTATCTTATTTTATTAAAGAAAGGAAAATTATGAACGGGGAATTAGTTTATCTTGGTTTATAAAATATAAACTATATGTTTGTACAGACCACAATTACTGTTTTTTTTTCATTCAATTAAAGTCATCAGCCCCAAAATCGTTGAGTCAACCCAAGTGGGTTGCTGTTGATCGCCTCCTCCTTTGATGGCTTGATAAGCCAGTTGATTAACACAAGATCAAGGATTTCCCATTCTCCTGTTCAATTCCTTCATCTGAATCAGCTTTATTGTGTGCTTTCTTATGATTCCATTTCCAGGAGACATTTGAAGCCACGAGAAATTGGGGGGTTGAGGGAATTAACTAGTTTGAAAGAGGATTTCAGAATCCGCACATCCCATGCAATCCAAGGTAAGATTTCCTTCCAGCCGTACGTTTGGAACAGGTAACATAAGAATCCCAACCTCACATCTTCCTGGCTCTCGTCAAAATTCTCGTGGAGGAAAGGGTTCGAATTGAGTGATTTGACATCTCGTCAAATTCTCGGAGTTGAAGATTCATGGTGTTTGGCTGTTTGCGAACTTTTTAGTTCGATAGATTTGAAGCAACGTTTTCCAAACCGCCGTTGATCCGGATGGTCGGACCGTTTGGCTTGGGAACCGTTTAGGCAATTGATTTCATTTTACCCAAAATCCAGAATTTGGTCAAAAATTGTTGAAAAAATCAACAAATTATTGATCCAGGGTTGAACTGTCGATCCATTCAACGGTTTTTGACTGTTTTTTTTTATTTTTTATTTTTTTTAATTTTACTATCAGAATAGACCGCTCATTCGAACCGGAAGGTCAGGCCATTGACCCAGAAACTGGTGGCCAGAAAGGTTCCATTTCAGGATCGTTTTTTAAAATGTTGATTTGAAGTAAGATCGTAAGAGTTAATGAATGACCATTAAATCAAGTATACCTTCCTAGTTCCTAGGTTTGCTCTAATAAATGGAACCCAATTAGAGGAGAGTGTCCTCCAATGGGTTAGTCCTTACTCACCCGTGGATCGACGTGGCAAATGAGATGTTTGAGCCCAAATTTGATAAGGCTGCATATGGAAGCAGTGGAAATCCCGGTTTGTTGTTATTTTACACTTCGATCCAGTTTTGGGGTTGTATGATGCAACGAAGTTGGTGTAAATGACCTTTTTTGTCTAAAGGTGTAAATCGGGCCGTGTCGCTTGTAGCTTGACACGAATTTAGATTGGCCCGGCATGGTCCAGCATAACGGTCTGTGGGCCATGCCATGCTCTATATCATTGTGTGGGCCGTGCTGGGCCGGGCCGGCACAACACAACCGAGTGGGCCGCGCCTCCCATGGCCCACATGTCAACACAACCCATATACATTATTTATATATTTCATATATATTTATATAAATAATATATTTTAATAATTTATATATATAATATTATATAAATTATAATTATATATAATATATTGATAAAGTAAGCAATTGTTTTCAATTTTATTATACTAATTTATTTAATTATTGTATATATAAACAATTGTGTACATCAAAATTCACATAAAATTAAAATTAAATTTTTTTTTCATTTTTTTAAATAAATAGTTTTGATCCGATCCATGGCCCGGCTTGGTCCACAGACCAGCCCAACCTACGACACGACATCCCTGCACGGGCTTGGACCATGGGTCGTGCTTGGCCAACCCCCAAGTTATCTCAGGGGAGGGCGGCACAGCCCGAAACGGCCCATGATCCGACACAACACAGCCCACAATTTGTGTGGGCTGCTTGTAGGCCGTTTTACACCTCTATTTTTGTAATGTTTTCCATGTAAAAACCGTTTCTTCATCTTTCCATTGGTGTAAAAGCACTAATAACGTCTTTCTCACACACATTACAAAAACCATCATGATGCAATAATTTCAAAGTGATATATTTTTACACCAATGACGTTTTACACTTATTCCAAATGCAACTAGGGTTGTGAGTGCCCACTTTGCCTCCTTATACACATAATGGTTTGGGTCAGATCAGATGTGATTTTTTTTGGGTAAAAAAAAGACAAGATTCAAAGAGCAAGAATTACAAAGCAAAGGGGAAACTCCACCCAGCTAGCTAAGCATAAAGGCATCGCTTTAGTATAAACACCTGAATCCAATAGACCTTTTTTTTTGCTATATTATGTGCTAGCACATTACTTTCTCTACCAGAGAAAGAAAAATAAAGGTCCAAGTCTTTGCTGGAGTTTAAAATATCTTTACAAAAAAAGAAAGCATCATGAGATCCAAGCGGGTTCTTTGAGGGATATCACATTCAACTACAAAAGGGCCCCTACAAAACTTCTTTGCTAGATTAATGCCTTGGCCTAAAACAAAAAGCTTCACAATAGCCGAAATGATTTCTGATTATAGTTCCAAAGCCAGCCTTACCTGCTCTCACAAAATTGCCATCCACATTGATCTTCAAGGAATTTTCCTTTGGGAGCTTCCACAAGAAAGATGGCCTATCTTCTTAGGCGTTTGCAAAGAACCTTGCCATTTTTTCAGCAAAATCACCATCCTTTCCTTCTAGGCCTTGTTAAAAGATAGAAGAGATAGATGCAGATTAGGGAGTTCATTTTCAAAAACATATTTATTCCTACTCTTCCAAATGATCCATAACAATAGAGCCGAATAGTTTAGAAGCTCATCCTTATTGTCTTTCAACTGATTGCATTTTACAATCTAGTTGTCAAACCAGAATTTAAAATCATTTGGTGCAAGACCTGAGTTATAGCCAAAACAAGAGCCAAACCACAGAAATCTAGCATGATCACATTTGAAGAGGATGTGCATTTTTGTCTCTGGTTCTCTATAACAAATTGGACAAATATTAAATTGAACTATTTTCCTTTTTGCTATATTATTCTTGACTGCTATTGCATCCCACAGACATTTCCAGATTAAGTGTTTGATCTTTGGGTCTATTTTTAATTTCCATAACTCCTTACAGTGCAATTTGTTTTGACTACTGATTATGATTCTAATTGCATATTGATTTTCAGCATGAGATTCAAATCTTTCTCTGCTAGCAAGGACATAAGCCGACTTGACAGAGAACAAACCATTATTACTCTCTTTCCATATTACTCTATCCCCCTAATTACAAGTAGCCAATGGGATTTTTTTTTTAATTTGGTCTTCAACTTCTTCTGTAAAATGCTCCCTAAAGACTTATATGTTCTAACATATTCTTTCTTGGTCAATGAGGCCCTTTACCCAAACAAGCCCATTATTTCTAGGGTTTTGGCCCATTATTTTGAAATTCGGGGTGTCCTTCTGCCAAGGGTCTCCCCAAATTCTAATATTTTCTCCCGAGTTGATATCCCAACAAGCCCCTAACATAAGGATTTTTCTTCCAGCTAGGACACTGTGCCACCCCCATGATCCTATATGTTGTAGGTCATCAGCTAGAATCTTTTTTTTTCCTTTTAGATATCTTGCTTTTATCACCTTGCACTAGAGGTTGCTTTTATCACCTTCCATCATCACCTTTGTTTCTACTTGTAATCTCCCAGCTGACCCAATTTTGTTTGTTCTGTTTTTCTTGTGATCCCTACCAGAATCTTCTATGAGATTTTTTCATCTCTTGATAGATGGCTTTGGGAAGTAAAAAGCAAGACATGGTGTAGTTTGGGATGGCAACTACTACAGATTTCAGAAGGACTTATTTCCTTCCATTTGAAAGGAGAAGTTCATTCCACTTGGAAGTTTTGGATTGGATTCTCCTTGTCAAATGGGTGAATAAATCTGTCTTTGATCTTCCTACAGTTGTGGGTAAGCCTAAGTAGATTCCAAGATGATCCACCTTTTTAATTTTTAACCTTCTAGCTAAGAGTTTTTGTAGCTTTGGATGAAATTTTTTGCTGAAAAAGATCTCAGACTTAGAAAAATTTATCTATTGGCTAGAAGACTTTTCATAAAATTTGACTACCTCCACCAGATTTTGACTTTCAAATGGAGTTGCCTTTGTGAATAAGTAACTATCATCCGCAAAAAAACAGGTGGGAAATTGCTGGGCAATCCCTGTCTAGTTTCACACTTGAAATTTTTTCTACAAAACAAGGTGATGAAAGTGAGTGGAGAGTGCTTTAGATACAAAAAAGGAAAAGGTATGGGGATAGTGAATCTCCTTGTCTAATTCCCCTTTCAGGAATCAAAGGTCTACTTAGGGAGCTTTTTATCAAGATTTGGCAGGATACTGATGAGATACACTCTAATATCCAAGTTACCCATTTGTTTCCAAAACCTAGCTTTGTTAGAACCCTCTACAGGAAGCTCCACTCCACTCTGTCATAAGCCTTACTCATGTTCAATTTTAGAGCCATCAAAGCTTTCTTACCCCTTGTTTTCAACTTTGTAGAGATCAGGTCCTACAATTTCCCAATATTTTTGAAAAAAAAAATGTTTTAAAAGCCATATGGGCTCAGAGCTTTCAGATGAGTTATTTGAAGTAAGGCTTCTTTAATTTCTTCTTCCTTTATATTTCTCTCCATCCATTTGCTTTCCTCTTTGGATATTTTCCTACTCATGCTCTCCAGAATCTCCTCAGGGTCATGCAAAATTGTTGCTTGAAATATATTCTCAAAGTGTTGAGTGAGGGTTTTTTCTATTTCTATTTGGTTATCTATTTAGAAACTTGGCTCCTTTTCAAGGCTGAGAATCCTATTCCTATTTCTCCTTCTATGGTTTGGGCACGGAAGTACTTGGTGTTCTTGTCTCCATGTTGGATCCAATTTGTCCTATATTTTTTAGCCCACATTTGTTCTTCTCTCATAAGCTAGATTTCAAGTTCTGATTCTAGAGTTTTAATTCTTGATTCATTCTTTGAGCATCCCAAGTTCAGTTCTAACTCTATTACTTTCTTCAGACTTCTAATTTTGTATTGAACATTTCCAACGACTTTTTTGTTCCAAATTCTTAGATTTTCTTGCATGTTTGAAAATTTGCTTTGAAATTTGTCTTGAGATGACCCATTTGGTTGCTCTATCCAACTAGCTTGGACAATTTCCTTGAAACTTTCATGGGTTAGCCACATTTGTTCCATTCTGAAAGGCTTCATCCTACCTCTTGTATTTCGTATTGTGTTCATTATAATTGGATAATGGTCAGATCCTAGGCAGATCAAGGTTTTAGCGTGGGATTCTTTAATTAGGTTATTCCAGCTTTGATTGCTTACAGTTCTATCTAGCTTTGCTTTTATTTTTTCTTTTCCTTCCCTTTTATTTGACCAGGTAAATTTAACTCCATGGCTTCTTACCTTTGATAAGTCGCAATCATTCAGAAACTTCTTGTTAGAGTTTAGAAGGCACAGATTGTAGGATCTCCTACATTCTTTATCCTCCTTGCTGAAGATCAGGTTTAAGGTCCCCACAACAAATCCAAGGTCCCCTAACAAAAGTGGACAAAACACCCAATTTCTTTAGGAAATTTTTTCTTTTGTGTCATTTGGGCTCTCCATAATTAAAAGTACAGTACCGTTTCTTATTTCATTCCTTGCAGATTTTAGAGTGGATGAACTGATTATCAACAAACAGAATTTTTTGAATGATCCCTTCTTTCCAAAAAAGGGCTAATCCCCCTTTCAACCCCTTTGCATCACTCCCCCAACAGCTCCAGGACTTTAGGAAACCTAATTTTTTCCTGCAGTTTAATAAAGACTAATTGGTCTCCATAAGGAAAATGATATTTGGGTTTGTTCTTCTAGTGATCACTTTTAAAGCTTGAATTGTTAGCGGAGACCCAATTCCTTGACAATTCCAATTTAACATCCTCATTTGGAGACCCCTACCCACTTATTTTTAGCAAGATTCCTCATGAAGTAGTTGTTTCTTTAGTGATAGTGTATGGATGGCAAAGAGCTCTCCAATTCTATTGACCCCCCTCCTATATTTTGAGCATAGATATTTTTTGACAAAAAACTACCCCTCTAAACTGAGTTACTGATGAAATCTTGTTTCTTATTCTTTTTTAAAAGGGTGGTTTTTGAAAGGGGATTTTCATTTTTTCCTAATTTTTTTCTTTTTTTCTCTTTTTGTTATATCCTCCTTATGGGAGGCAAGTATTCTAAATTTTGGCATTTCTTTCTTTTTTTCCATTTTAGAAAAAAGTGTTTTCTTCAAAAACCAATCAATCCTATAATACAAATCATTTAATTGGATGCAAGAGCTACTTGGTGTAGGAAATATTTCATCTTGAGAATAATGAGGGAGAAAATTTAGGGAGAGAAATACCTCTTCTTCCTATGATGTTGTGGTGTTTCCAATTAAAACTTCTGCATCACCTTGGTCTTTTTCCTCCTCCAGATTCATTCCCTCCGATTGGCTTCCCTTGATATAATCCTCTTCCATGGTCACAAGTTCTCCCTCCTGATCATCTCGCCCTTGTTTTAGAATACTCTCCAAGCTAACCTAATCTTGAAGTAGGTTAAATTCTGGCAAAGGACTCCTAGCTTGTTTGAAATAAGCTTGATCCTCTTGGCTCCAATTTGTTTTCTCGGGTTGGGAAGATTTGACCCATTTCGCTAGCAATCCAAAACCTTCTTTATCCATCAAATCTTCGGAGTGGATTTCTCTAATTATGATGCCTGAAAATACAAGTTTGAAGGCCATGTCAGCTCTTTCACTATTGTAAATGACATTTTCCCCCTTTTTCAATCGTTGTAAGTCTCTTATCAGTCTCTCTTCCACATCATCCTGATTCGACTCCTAAACTTGAAAGAGAACCATTTTGCCCTTCGTCGTCTCTGTCCCAATTTCCTAAAGCCAGGGGTTTCCTGATGTCTAGCATAACTCGGGTCTTAGAGACCTTCTCCCACTGCGGATCCTCTTCGTCTGTATCTGTTTCCCAGTTCCCTTTAGGTATTGGTTGGCCAACAATACTTACTGATGAAAGGGAATTTGGCCTGACCTCATAATCAAGAGACATGTGGGCATGACTCAACACGGGTGACAGCTCATCGTAGATCAGCTCGCTACAAAGCAACCTCGGGTACGCTAGTACCCCGAACTAAAGTTACTTTGGGCTAAGATCGTTCCGGTACCAATTCGTGAGCAGAACAACAGTGCCAAGTTCGCTACAGGTTGAGCTCGGACAGACGAGCCACCATGGAATAGGCCTACCTCAGTGCAAGATCACCTCAGTACTAAAGCACTTCGGCATTCGGGGCAGATCAAGTTTGTGAAATGCGAACTCAAGCAGCTCGCCACCAAGAAGCCTGACACTTCATGAGCAGCCCGCTGCCTAGTCTAATCAACCTCCACATGGCAATCTCAAGGAATACACCTTCGTACTCTACATCCCTCGAAACCGTACTTTGTAACGGCTACATTAGTTCACCCACTCTCCGATTCAGACGGGGATGGCCAACCTCACCGCGGGAGACGTTACTCCCAACTAACATGGTAACGGATCTGACACAACGACCTACTCCACCTAACCCGTCAGGATTCCAGTATATAAAGACTTCACCCCCTAGGGGCGAATGTATGTTTTTTATGCATAATCTTTGCTCTCTAGCTCTCAAACTCACTATTCATCATCCTTAAGCTCTCTATTATAGCTAATCTGTGCTAACTTAGCCATCGGAGTGTCCCCGTTGGGTTAGCCGCCTCGGGATCTCTGACTCCTCTCCTGCAGATCACCCTAGTTTTCGTCGTTGCTAGTAGCCAGATCATATCTAGTAGGGAGCAGCCGGGTTACGCCACATCATTTGGCACCGTTTGTGGGAAACTCGTTACTAAAAGCCTTTTATCTCTATTCCAAAAACCTAAACCTTTTATCTCTGGGGGGCAACCTCAGTTCCTCACTGTCTACGTAGGCCAGTTCACCATACCGCTCACCACGGATGGGATTCCAACACCTACTATACCTCAACCAATCGTGCCTATTAACGCCCCACTTCCTCCTGTAGTGGGTGCGACCTCCGTTGAAACCCCTATAGTTCCCCTGGAGTCGGATCGAGCCAGTTAAGCGACTTGGTATAGTGTGTGCAGGCTATCCAAGCCCAAATGCTGTAGGTCTAACAGTTCCAATAGTACCAATAGCAAGTCCTGCACCATATGTACCAGTAGCAGTTCCCACCATTGTAGCAGAACCAACAACCAACCCCACCTTAGTGCCTGATCACCCCGAGCAAGCCTCGCTGCCAAAACAGCCATCCCTGCCAGGGGGAGACCTCCCAGGCTTCGTCTCGTGGTAGGAAAGAAAAACAAGTTGTTCCTCTCATCTCCCAACAAGTAAGAAGGTCGAGAGATACTCGACACACCAGAACCAGTTCACCTCGGCCCTCATGACCTGAAGGAACTTTTGTAGGAAACCGGTTCAAGGTCCTAGCCGAGGACTCCAGACAAGGCATTTCGGTCCATAGTAGCCGGCAGTCCAAATCACTCTTGACCAAGGCACCATCTGACAGTGCGGAGGTCAGTAGCACTACTGCGGAGCCAGTCCAGTAGCAGCAAAGGAGACATGCTAGAGCACCTCGCGTTGTAAATCCAAGCCATCCCGTGGAACCCAGCCTACCTGAGCAGCCCAAAGGTAAGATGGGGGTAAGCTCGAAAATCACAAAAACCGCTCACCTTCTCTCTGTACCCTCTCCACTATTCTCCGAGCTCCTAGCTTCCCTGATGCCGACAAACATCAGGTTCCCTCCCCTGGATAAGTATGATGGGTCTTTCGACCCAAATGATCACATAGATTCTTTCCAGTCCCAGATGCACTTGGTTGGGGCTGATGAAGCCTGCAAGTGCGTTGCTTTCTCCACGAATTTTAAAGGGGTAGCTCGCACTTGGTACAAAAACCTCGTGCCGGGGACAGTCAAAAGTTGGGTGCAGCTCGTACAGCTGTTCACCTCACACTTAATCACCAGTAAGAAGTGTCTGAGGTCACAAGAAAGCCTTCTCAGTATAGTCCAAAGGGAAGGAGAGTCGATTCGAAGCTACATCAAATGCTTCAACGACACGTGCCTACTAATCCCGGACTTAGACCCCACCGTAAGACTTGCGACAGCAAAAAAGGGAATCACCCACAGGGAATTCAAATGGCATGTGGTGGGAAACAAACCCAAAGACATCACAGGATTCCTTAAGCTCGCCGATCAATTCATCAGAACTGAGGAAGAAATGAACCAACGGACCGAAGCCCCATTAGAGAAAAGAAAGAGAGAAGACCGCAACTTCAACAACGATGACAGCAAAAGGAAGAAAAGCAAGTACCCAACCAGGGGAGGGAACATGTCAGATTTTCACCCCCGAGCTCCCCCGGTTGAGAGAACGAGCTTCACACCCCTCAACGCAAAGCGAGGGGAAATTCTCATGGCGATCAAGGATGCTTCTTTTGTGAAGTGGCCACCCCGATTAAGGGGGGACCCGACCCTTAGAAATAAAAATGTATTTTGTCACTTTCGTAGAGATCACGGTCATAGTACCGAAGACTATAAAAAACTCCGCGACGAGATCAAAGAGCTCATCCGTCGCGACTACGTGACAAATTTTGTACAAAGAAATAATAAAAACTAGGTAGATTGACAAGGGGAGCAAAGGAGAGATGCTCCCGAGCCCAGCAGTCAGCGCAGCGAGACCGCAGAGACAGCCACCCGAGGAGAGATTGATCTGCGGGATGATCAACACGGTCACCGACGGATCCATAGTAGCAGGCTGCACCTCGGCCGTAGGAAATTCTTCAGTCCGCAAACCTGAGCGTGAAGAGGAGAATCCGCCAAAGCGGCCCAGGCCCGAAGACCTGATATTCTTCACGGAAGACAATGCGCGAGGGGTCCAATACCCCCATGATGATGCATTGGTGATAAAGATGAGGGTCAACGACTTCGAGGTGAAGCGTATCCTGGTTGAACCTAGTAGCTCAGTAGATGTCTTGTTCAAAGATGCGTTCGACAAGCTTCAGCTCCGAGAAGGCGACCTCAAACCGACGAGCACTCCACTGGTTGGCTTTAGCGGAGAGGAAGTCAGGCCCTTAGGGCGAACTCAGTACTCGTGGAGATCGGCACCTGGCCTAGCCTCGTGAGATTCGAGCACACCTTCTTGTCATACAACGCCATTATAGGTCGGCCCATCACCCACGCACTTCACACAGTGGTGTTCACCTACTACTTGGCTATGAAGTTCCCCACAAACTTCGGGGTTGGTACAGTGCGAGGTGACCAGTTCGAGTCTCACAAGTGCAACGTTACCGCCCTCAAAGAGAAAGCCAAGCTGGCAGACGACCTTGAGTTAGAGCGACCCGTAGAGTACTTCGAGGAGCGAGCTACGCCAACCGAAGGAACGATCCGCATCCCTACCTCAGTAGAAGATCCAGCCAGGACCCTACAGATCAGAGCAACAATCAAGGAGCCTCTCCGCTCTTGGCTGGTAAGTTTTTTACTAAAAAATTTAGATGTGTTTGCATGGTCCATGACAGAGATTCCTGTTATAGATGCCAAGTTAATAGCTCCCAAATTGAATACTGATCCATTAGTGAGGGCAATTAGACAGAAAAAATGCAATCTCGCCCTAGAGCGCTAGAGGATAGTTGATGAGGAGGTCGAGAAACTCCTTGCAGCCGATTTCATCAAGGAGGTCCATTACCCGAGCTGGGTGGCTAACCCAGTTCTGGTAAAAAAGGCCAATGTTAAATGGCGCATGTGCGTTGATTACACCGACCTGAATCGAGCTTGCCTGAAGGATTGTTTCCCACTCCCTAAGATCGACCGTCTAGTGGATGCGACCTCAGGGCACGAGTTGCTGAGTTTTCTGGACGCATACTCGGGCTATAACCAGATCAAGATGGACTTCGCCGACAAGGAAAAGACAACATTTGTAACCGAGCTAAGATTGTATTGTTACAAGGTCATGCCCTTTGGGCTAAAAAATGTTGGGGCAACCTTTCAAAGACTTGTCAACAAACTTTTTGAGCCGTTGATCGGCAATAAGTTGAATGCTATGTAGACGACATGGTCGTCAAAACCCAGTTCTCAGGCTATTTAATAAATGACGTGCAATGTGTTTTTGAAATTGTATGCAAGTATAGTATGAGAATGAACCCCAACAAGTGTGTCTTTGGTGTCACCTCGGGTAAATTCCTGGATTATATAGTGAACCAACGTGGCATCGAAGCAAACATTGAAAAGATAAAGGCCATCCTGAACATGAAGGCACATCGCAAGCTGAAAGAAGTTCAGAGGCTGAATGGCCGCATGGCCACCCTAAGCCGCTTCGTGTCCAAATCGGCAAATCGCTGCCTGCCTTTTTTCAAGGCAATCAAGAAAAGTAAAGACTTCGAGTGGACCGAAGAATGCCAGTTCGCCTTCGACAAGCTGATGAAGTGGGCCGTTGAGCTCAGCGAGTACGATCTCTAGTACAAGCCGCAAACTGCCATTAAGGCCCAAGCCTTAGTGGATTTCATAGCCGAATACACATTCAGCTCCGAAGCTCCCAGGCCGGTTGAGCGCAAGGCTCCCACCTCAGGTGAGCCCGAAGCTCCCGGGCCGGTCAAGTCTGAACCCTTGAGGTAGCAGGCAGTGTGACACCTCTCCTAACTCAGCCTACCGCGAGCTGGGATGAGGAGCCTTGGATCCTTCACGTAGATGGCTCCTCGAACCAACAGGGCAGTGGTGCCGGAATAGTTCTGCACGGCCCAAGCGGTATGAAACTGGAATACGCGCTACGCTTCGAGTTCGCGGCATCTAACAATGAAGCAGAGTATGAGGCATTGATAACTGGACTAGCCATAGCCAGAGAAGTAAAATCAAGGCACATTGTTATCTACAATGACTCCCAGCTCGTGGTTAACAAGGTCACCAGCGAATACGAAGCTCGCGAGCTGACCATGATTGCCACCTGACCAAAGTTAGAGAAGCCCTGCTCGACTTCCTGTCACACTTCATTAGACAGATCCCTAGGTCGGAGAACGCTGAGGCCGATGCTCTATCCAAGTTAGCCAGCACTAGCGACATCACCATGAGAACCGTGTACATAGAGAACCTGTCTCGGCCTAGCATTCTCAGGGGGTAGAGGAAGTCGCTCCCGTCGTCCAAGTAGAGCCGAGCTGGATTGACCCGCTCGCGAGCTTCTTGCTACACGGGACCCTCCCTGTAGATCGCAATGCAACCAGAAGGGTGCAGCGCCAGGCAGCTAAATACGTCATGTTAGACGAGCGGCTGTACAGGAGATCCTACACGCTCCCCTATTTGCGTGGCTTGCGCCCTACTGAAGCTGAACTCATACTCCACGACCTTCATGAGGGGCTGTGCGGCGGGCACTTGGGGGGCAGAGCCCTTGCCCAGAAAGCACTTCGACAAGGGTATTATTGGCCAACAATAAAGGCAAATGCCATTGAACTCATTATAAAATGTGACAAATGACAGAGACATGCCAATATCCACCACCAACCCATTGCCGACCTCAAGTATCTCACCAGTTCGTGGCCCTTTGCACAATGGGGCATCGATCTACTCGGGCCATTCTCCCCAGCAACGGGTGGAAGGAAGTTTTTAGTGGTAGTAGTGGACTATTTTACCAAGTAGGTAGAAGCCGAACCCCTCGTAGAGATCACAACCCGAAACGTTCAAAACTTCTTTTGAAAAAATATTGTATGCCGCTTCGAATTACCTCGGGTATTGATTTCCGACAACGACAAACAGTTTGAAGACATGAAATTCCAACATTGGTGCCAAGACATGGGAATCCGACAGAACTTTACTTCAGTCGCATACCCTCAAGAAAACGGCCAAGCAAAAGTAACGAACAGAGCCATTCTCCGTGGATTAAAGGCACGATTGGACCGAGCTAAAGGATTGTGGGCAGATGAACTACCCAATGTTCTGTGGGCGTACCGAACCACAGAGAAGATCACCATGGGAGAAACTTCCTTCAATCTCACCTACGGCACTGAAGCAGTCATCACTACAAAGATCGAAGTGCCCATGCTGTGACTAGAAGCATATAGTGATCAGATGAATGAAGATGGGCTACGTACCAACCTCGATCTACTCGACGAAGTAAGGGACATCGCGTACATCAGAACCGCAGCCTACCAGCAGAGAGTAGCTCGGTACTATAACGCCAGGGTCAAGAGGCGGAACCTCCGCATTAGCAACCTGGTCCTTCGTAAGGTTATGGTACCTGAGCCCGGCGCTGGCAAGCTCAGATCCAACTGGGAAGGCCCCTACCGAGTCAAGCGAGTGCTCGGGGAAGGAACGTATGATCTCGAGACTCTCGAAGGGAAACAAGTACCTCGGGCATGGAATATTGTCAACTTAAGGCAATATTACCTCTAACTACTGGGTAGACCACGAGTCACTCCCAGAGCCTAAGGGCCAAAATGTTGAGCTAACACGACTTCAGCGCTACAATACCTAGTCGCCTCCATGGCAACTGGGCAAACTTCAGTGGCAGACTATCACCCCCTTAGCCTAAGGGCCAAAAACACCGAGCTAACGAAGACCTCGACATCAAGAAAGGCTTAGGCACTTCAGTGGCAAAGGCAAAGTATGAAATATCAGAGGCGTAAGCAGCTCGGGTTTAAACCTTATGAAGCATAGCTCGTCTCAATACGTTGGTTGAATTGAGGAATAACCAACAAATGCATAGTTCAGGCATACATGGTAATCACTTCGCGATGTACCATGGAGATGCTTTAAACGTTAAAGGACAGATCAGGATAACAACTACTGAAAAGTCCTATTTCGGGCATGTAGCTCTAAAAGCTCAAGTGGTGAGATCGCTTTAGCAAAAATAAAGGGAGCATGCCATACTCGGGAAAAAAAAGAAGAAGGAAGAAGTTTCATTACCAAAAAAAGAAATCGGGCTAAACAGCTCAAGACAGTTTAACAAAAGGTAAAAAGGGCACAACTTCCCAACAAGATCTTTTCAAGACCGAGTTTATGGCACCCGGAAGCCACCAGAAGCCCAAAGAAATGCCGCCTCAAGGATCCACCTCCTCATCCTCTGGAGAGTCAAGCTCCTTTTCCTCTGCTTGGTCCACCGTCTCAAGGGACTGACCCTTCATAGTAATGCCGTCAAGGTTGAGTCCAGAGAACTTCTTCCGAACCAGCCACCGACAAAGCTTAAACCTCGAGCGATACGAATCTGAACCGTACTCCGCCTGGAGGTCCTAAAATTCCTAGGAGTCTTTAAAATCCCAGACCGCTTTCTCTCGCTCAGCCTCTACCATCTGATCAAAGTTTCGAGTCCGATTTAGAAGAGTGGACTCCAACTCCCGCACCTACTGCCTAAGGAGCTCCCTCTCTGCCGCCATCCTCGACGATTCCTCCCTGTAACGTGTGCTCTCTTCAGAAAGCCGGGCGATTTTATCCTCCTGGTCGTGGATGAGCAGCTCCTAAGACTCGCTCCCCTTGTGGGTGTGATGGAGCTCTCCCCGGATTCGGTCAAGCTCGCTCTGGAGCTTTTGATTGGTAGCCCGCTGGTCGAGGGCGTCGACGCGATGGATGCGCGTCTGGAGAGCCATGGCATGGATGGTGGAATTCACCTGCCAACAGAAAAGAAGATCAGAAGACAGCAAAAAAGAGCAAAACAAGAGAGAGAAGGGGGAAAAAGGTCACTTACCACCATGCAGTGAGCAGAGGCGAACGCGGAGAGGTCCCCAGGCTCCATGTTTCCCCACTGAGCGATCTCATCATTAGTGATTGCCTTCCGACTCCTCCAGCGAGCCACCAGATAATCATTTACCCCTTCCCAGTTCCCCACTAGGAACTGGGGGTAAGGACGGGGCTAATGGGGATTACAAGGAGCCTCCCCCGGCTGAGGGAGCTCATTTCCCCCAGGGTTAATCCCACTAGTCCCCTTGGGAGGGGGCATCGGAACCTTGGGCGGAGGAGAAGGTAGAACCGCCTCAGCAGACCCGAACTCAGTACTTCCCGAAAGAGGGGTCCGGTCAGGGCGTGTCCTCTGCGCATGGCGTCTCTAGTTGCCCGAGAGAAGGCGGCGCGAATCGGCACTGGGCATGATGGCTGCCAAAAGACCACAAGATATTAGCTCGATAAGGAACATAATACGTGTGTACAAGGCACTACACGACCTAAAAGGCCGACCTTCCCAGACTCAAGCCTACCTACATGAGCTTCTCCTTGGTCAAGTAGTCCGAGCAAAGGAAGCCTACCGACGCCTAGGACATCATCGTTTTCTGAGTTTCAGGGTCCAGCTCAGCCCCAGGGTCCTAGATGGCACCCCTCCAGGCAGTGGGGAAGGGCCACCCCTCGGGGTTATGGACCACAAAGTAATCCCGCTTTCAGGCGGGAATCTTATTTGGCAGCTCGTACAAGAGCTTATAGCCACGGAGGGGAGAGAGGTAATAAAAGTGTCTCTCCGGAGGAACCCCAGGAGCAACATTCTTTATACAGAGGATAGAGGCAAAAATATCAAGGTCCAAAGGAAGGCAGTACTCATAACACAGGGATATAGTCCCAACCATGTTTCAAATGGCGTTGGGATGAAGCTGGTCAATGGTGATGTTGAAATGTTTTAACACCTCCACTATCAAGGGGTGTAGGGGGAGACGCAAGCCAGCCTCTAGTTGTTCCTGAAAGACTACTATGTCGTTGGGACCATGCTCCCAAAGAAGTTACCAGTAGGGAGGCTGTAAACCAAGTCCCCAGGGAGGCGAAAGTAGTGGATCAAAGATATGAGTCTCTCTGCTATCATTAAGGAAGGGCCAAAGGTATCAGGCTCCCTCCCCCTAGAAGTGGATGCCATGTCGCCAGAGGCCTCCCGAGCCTCTGGGATCTGCTCTCAGGCTTCCCCTGAGCTTGAGGGAGCATCATCATCATCCTGGCTATCGCCCCTGTGATAGGTATGGTATGGGTACCTAGACATGGCTGATAGTGATTGGGACTCACCAGAGTAGACGGAACGGAGCAGACTGAGGAACTCGGATAGACTCGGTGAAGTGCGCGACCTCAGAATCCAAAGACAACAAAGATGGCGTGGGAGAAAATAGGGCCTGAGGGGGCTCCCTATTTATAGTCTCCACCCTTTCAAATGGACAGCTCAGATCAAAGCAGATCCAATGGTCTGCGAGCGCCCTGATGGCATGCCTTTAGAAAACCAAAGGCGATTGGCGGCATGTCTTCCATAATTAAGGTAGTGTAGCCGCACGACGTTCGGAGTTGAAGGCCACCTCAGCATGTTTTTGAAATCCAAAAAGCCAGGAAAGTCATAAAATCACTTGATTCCCTCAAGTACATTTAATAAGGGTAGTCAATCGAGTTTGAATTTTGGTCAAATCAGTCCATCGCACTTCATAAACTCCCCACGCTAAGGCGGTACTCTTAGCTCGAGGAGTGGGGGACAGTTGATGAAGGATGATTTGACCCAACCTATGAAACAATGACATGAAGACACTGACTCAGCATAATTGACAACTCAGCATTGTGGACTAGTACAATCAAGTAACGGGCCCATAAAGCAGCTCGCTACATCGTAGCGTGCAAAGGGAAGAGCTCGCCACAATGCGAGCTCCGAGTTCCCTGAACTACCTCTAAAGGGATACTTCGAGGCAACTATAGCTCGTGAGCTAAAGTTATTAGCTCGCTCGAGCTCCCTAGCAAGCAGGTCATTTCGAGGACCAATTTCACTAAGGGTAATCCTGGAATGTTCCAAGCTCGCTACAAGATAGCTCGCGAACGAGCCGCACTAGCACCCTCCAGGAAGCTTCCGACTGATAGACCGTACCAGTCAGATTGCTTCACATCCTCTACTGACGGCGTAGTCCTAGTCCTTTCGACAGTCTGTGTCCACGTTTCTCGACAGACAAAGGCGTGCCTGCCACTTTGGGGACGTGTCACTCACCCGGACGAAGCGTACACCACAGCGGCCACCTGTGCAGCCCTGGCAGGTAACGGCTGTGGCAGGAGCCCAATGGTGGTTATGCCCGACCTAATGTGAGTGTCCCTATAAAAGCCCTCAAGACAGAATGGAAACTTTTTCTTGAGAATTCTAATCTCTCGAGTATACTGATAAAGCACGACCTACACTTTTAGCTACTGACTCTTCTTTTCCTTCTTTCTTGTGTTCTAACTTAAGCATCGGAGTATTCCCATCGGGTAAAATCCCCGGGAATCCTTCCTTTCATCTTCTCAGGTGCCGTCCATTGCCAATGAGGAACCAGTCAGCAGCCAGGTAGGAGTGCCCGGTTTGTGCCGCATCAGTAACACTCATGGCACGAAATATACAAAACTTTCTTCTGGAGGAGTATAGTGTGCTGCTTTGGACTACCTCGAGTACTTATCTCTGACAATGACAAGCAATTCGAAGATATCAAGTTTCAAAACTAGTGTGCCTAGATGGGGATACAACAGAATTTCACTTTGGTGGCACACCCTCAAGCAAATGGGCAAGCAGAAGTCACAAACAGAGCTATACTCCGTGGACTAAAAGCCCGCTTAGCCCAAGCTAAAGGACTATGGGTGGACGAGCTACCTAGCGTGCTATGGGCCTATCGAATTACCGTCAAGACTGCCATAGGTGAAACCCCCTTTAACCTCACCTACGGCACGGAAGTGGTAATCCCAGTCGAGATCGAGATACCGACACTGCGCTTGGAGGCTTACGACGATGAAGAAAACGATAACAAGCTCCGTACCTACCTCGACCTGGTGAAAGAAATACGGGACCTCACATACATCCGGATCGCAACCTACCAGCAAAGAGTAGCTCGGTACTATAACGCTCGAGTTAAGAAGTGGCACATTCGTGTCGGCGACCTGGTCCTTCGAAAAGTTATGGTGCCTGAGCCCGGTGTAGGTAAGCATGGATCAAACTGGGAAGGTTCCTACCGAGTAAAGCGGATACTTGGGGAAGGTACATATGAAGTCGAAACCCTAGAAGAAAAGTCACTACCTCGAGCATGGAATATCAGCAATCTCAGGCGATACTACTTGTGGTTGCTAAACTAAGGAGCGAATTGCAGAAACACCCCCAGAAGACCAAAGGCCAAGCTAACAATTGACCTCGGCACCAGCACAAGACCCAGTTGCCTCTTCGGCGTGGGCAAAGTTTAGGAGTGGACCCTAAGTCGCTCCCAGAGTCTGAGGGCCACAGCAAGACCCAGTTGCCTCTTCAGCATGGGCAAAGTTCAAGAGTGGACCTTAAGTCTCTCCCAGAGCCTAAGAGCCATAGCAAGACCCAGTTGCCTCTTCGGTGTGGGCAAAGTTCAGGAGTGGACTATGAGTTGCTCCCAAAGCCTAAGGGCTATACTGCTGCATAAGTCCCATTTGTCTCTTCGGCATGGGCAAAGTCCAAGAGGGTGGATTAAGTTACTACTTAAGACCCAGTCGCCTCTTCGGCATGGGCAAAACCCGAGAGTGGACCTTAAGTCACTCTCGGAGATTAAGGGCTAAGGTACTGAACTTCCAGAGAGCTCGATATCTGGTTGGCTCGACACCTCAAAGGTAGCTCGACACCTCACAAGAAGCTTGGCACTCTCCAAGTCCCAGTCGCCTCCTCGGCATGGGCACCCAAGACCCAATCGCTTCTTCGGCATGGGAAAACCCAAGGAGAGTGGACCTTAAGTCATTCCTAGGGCCTAAGGGCTTAAAACATCGAACTAACGAAAACTTCGGCAGGTCGGGCCTAAAGAGGACAAACCAGCATTTAAGAAAGTAGCCCGTGCACAGAGTACATTACGTGATGTTGCCCCTACTGATAGCCATAGCAGCCAGCTCGGGGCGACAAACACTTGGAAAAATTCCACTCTGGTTACCCTTACTTGTTACCAAGCTCGATAACTCGACGGTTTGGGGTAATCCACACAGAATTGGAGTAACAAACACTTGGGCATATTATATTTTGGTTATCTTTACTGGTTATCTTACTCGGTAGCTCGACAATTCGAGTAATCTACACATTAAATTACCCAGGTCAGGGCTCACTCTCACTTAGAATTATTTTGCACTCAGGTTACTCAGAAACAATATACTTCATTAATGAAAAAGTTCAAGTACATGAATTTTACTATGACTTGAGCTCAATGGCCCCGGGGTGTACATTCACAATTCAAAAAAAAAAAGAGAGAAAGAAGAAAAAGAACAACAAGCTATCACGCGGAGGGGTCCACCACTTCAACCTCGTCATCACTCTCATCTCCTGGGGAGTCAGGCTCCTCATCTGTCGCCTTGGCCACCCCGGAGTCTAAGCCTGTCATCGTGATACCGCCAAGGTCGAGATCGGGGAACTTTTGTTGGACCAGGTACCGGCACAGCTTGAACCCAGAGCGATAGGAGCTCAATCCGTATTCGACCTGCAGAGCCTCGAACTCTGGGGACTCTTTGAAGCTCTCGATAGCCTTTTCCGTTTCTTTTGCAATGACAGTCTCGAAGATTTTGGTGCGCTCTTTGACCGTGGCCTTGAGGTTCGCCACCTCTCGCTGAAGCCGTGCCTTCTCCTCATTCAGCGCGGAGATCTGCCCTTCCTGGGTCAAGATCAGCTGCTTCTTGGCCTCAGCCCCCTTTTTGGCTCTAAGTACCTCGCCCCGAGTCAGGTCCAACTCGCGGTGGAGCTTCTGCACCTCCGTCTTGGCGTTACGAGCTTCCTTTGAATGGATCACCGATTGGTAGGCCAACGCGTGACCAACAGAGTTAGCCTACCAAAAAAAAAACCGAGGTCAGTCAAAAAAAAAAAAGAAAAGAAAAAGGCAAAATGCTTACCACCATACAGTGACTGGCGGTTAGTCCCAAAAGCCGGCCCGTAGACATCTCCGCCCACCTCATGACTTCGTTGCGGAAGACGGCATCCCGACTCTTACGCATGGCGAGCAGGTGGTCCATAATGCTCTCTTGCGAGCTCGGAGGAGTACTCTCTGGTACGGTACCTGCCTCCACGGGTGCAGACGAACTCTCCAGCTCTTGGTGGCAAGTTCCCTCACGGTGGTCCTCGTCCATAACCACCTCGGGAGTAGCAGGTCAGACCTCTTCCTAGGGAGGCCCAGTGGAGACCGACTCCACGATTAAGACCTCAGATGAAAGACTGGCCTACTGGCATGGTCTCTTCGCAACCCGCTTCTTCCCCTTCTGGGAGCTCCTCAAGAGACTTTCTGCATTGTCAGCCACGAACTAATCAGAACCTTAAAAAAGCAAAAAACCCAAGGCGACCTACCAGGACTCAAATCGGCCTGCACGGGCTTATCTTCGGCGAGGTAGTCCACACAGATGAAGTCGAGCTCCACCCAAGACTTGAGCGTCTCCCTTGTCTTCAGGTCCAATCTAACACCAGAATCCTAAATGGCCGGCCTCCAATGGGTTGGGAAAAGCCACCCCTCAGGGTTACAGACCACACCGTTTCCAGGCCGAGATCCTGTTAGGAAGTTCGTGCAAAAGCTTATAGCCCGGGCGAGGAGACCGGTAATAGGTTCTCCTATGCTCGGGAGAGCACAAGAAGAGTTTTTCTTAATTTACAAAATAGAAGAAAAGATCTCGAGGTTGAGGGGAAGACAGTACTCATAAAAAAAGTGAAATGGTCCCTACTACATTGCGGATGGAGTTTGGGTGTAATTGGTCTATGGTAATATCGAAAGACTTTAGGACCTCTACAATTAAGGGGTGCAAAGGAAGACGAAGACCAGGCATGAGCTCCTCTTCAAATAACAATCTCATTGTGATTGTGTTCCCAAGGGAAGTTACCTAAGGGGAGACTGTAGGAGAACTCTCTTGGGAGGTTGTACAGCTCACTAAGACCTAGAGCCGGTCCAAGGTCATTGTTGAGGGGCCAAAATTGTCTGGCACCTGACCTTGATGAGAAGTGGATGCCAGACTACTCGAGGCCTCTTGCGCCTCCCGGGGTGACTGTACCTCGGGAAGGACACAGATTGCCTTTGAGCCCGAAGTAGCCTCGTCTTGGCTATCGACCTGGGCTGAGGTACTCTCCTCGGCCTCATCTAAAAGACTATCAAAACTAGAGGAAGACATGGAACTAAACCGAACTAAAAGGAAAAGCGAAGGGAGACTCACCAAAGAGGGACGACCGAACTGGAAGAAAGTGGCGAACTAGAAAACCTAAGCTAAAGAAGCTAAGTGCGACCTCAGATCGAAGACTAGTAAGCTTGTGGCAAAGGAAATGAGTCTCGGGTCTCCCTATTTATATCCACTGTATCGAAGAAGCAACGGTCAAGATCAAAGCAATCCGATGACTCCTAAGAAAACCAGCTGCACGACCCTCGAAATCGAAAATAGTTTAGCGCGTTTTTTGGTGTCCGCGGAGTCTATAGATCGTGTGACGTCCGTGCGTAAATCCACTTGTCACGTCGTAAACTCCCCACACTTGGTCGTGACCCCTAGCTTGGGGAGTGGGGGGCAATTGATGAAGGGGAATTTGGCTTGACCTCATAATCAAGAGACACGTGAACATGACTCAACACAGGTGACAGCTCAGCACAGATCCGCTTGCTACAAAGCAACATCGGGTACGCTAGTACCCCGAACTAAAGTTACTTCTGGCTAAGATCGTCCCAGTATAAGTTCGTGAGTAGGACAACAGTGCCAAGTTCGCTACAAGTCGAGCTCGGACAGACGAGTCACCACGGAACAGGCCTACCTCAGTGCAAGATCACCTCGGTACTAAAGCACTTTGGCATTCGGGGCAGATCAAGTTTGTGAAACGCGAAGTCAAGTAGCTCGCCACCAAGCAGCCCGGCACTTCGTGAGCAGCCCGCTACTTAGCCTGATCGACCTCCGCATGGCAACCTCGAGGAACGCACCTCCGTACTCTACATCCCTCAGAACCGTACTTTGTAACGACTACATTAGTTCACCCACTCCTCGATTCAGACGGGGATTGCCAACCTCACCGCGGGAGACGTTACTCCCAACTAACACGGTAACGGATCTGACACAGCTCCCTACTCCACCTAACCCTTCAGGAATTCTAGTTTATAAAGACTTCACCCCCAAGGGCGAATGTATGTTTTTTATGCGTAATCTTTGCTCTCTAGCTCTCAAACTCACTATTCATCATCTTCAAGCTCTCTACTATAGCTACTATGTGCTAACTTAGCCATCGAAGTATCCCTGCCGGGTCAGCCGCCCCGGGATCTCTGACTCCTCTCTTACAGGTGACCCCAGTTTTCGTCATTGCTAACAACCAGATCATATCCAGTAGGGTGCAGCCAAATTACGCCACATCACTTACATCAACTATTCGGATGAACATTTTTAGCTCAGAGAAAGGAAATGATCTTGGGATGGTATTTTGCCTCCACCGCTGCAATATCCCCTATATCAGCCGCCATGGTTCCTGAGATAAGAAGATCTCCATATCCGATTTTTTCTTAAAAATGATCCACAATATTTCATCTTTTAGCCATATGACTTCGTATTTGCAATTTGGCCAAATATTTTTTACAAATGCATTCATCTGCTTATCCGCAACGACTTTTCCGTAGATGGCCTTCTTGAATCTTTCCTCCATCTTCCGCTGTTTTTCTTTGATTTTTCATTCATTTGGAATTTTTCTTTGGGGAAGATCCATTTTCCTTTGCATCAGATGTCTTTTTTACCAGTCACGAATCTGTAGATTATTCTAAAAGAAAAGAGAGTCACTTTATTCTTCACTTGTTTAATAGGGTTTTGCTCTAAAGAACAGTCAGCAAGCGAACGCAGTAGAGCTTGAAAGTTGGTGAAACGAAGTTATTACCTTCCATTCCATTCTATTCCACCGGGTTATGGAGCTCACATTCTGTAATGGATCAACCGTTCCACATTCTCTAATCACATTACAATTCAAAGCATGCCACCCTAAGATAATAATTGGGAGTTGGGACAAGGCTTAGTTGAATCGAGTACCATATAATCTAAAATGGGGTCCCCGAATATCCGACCTAGATCCAACCATTATGAAAAGTTTGTTCAATGTGTACTTGAGGTAAATAAGAGAAAAGAAAAGAGGAGGTTGTCTCGTCATATCAAGAATGGGTAATGACTGTCCTTGCCAAACATGGATTGAAGACATGAACACATCGGTGGTGTATAGTTCAAAGAATGTACATAATTCATTATAATCTCGTGATCCGTATACCCATTCTCCACGACTTTATGATCCGTATACCCATTTCTGTTTTTGTTCACTTGACCATTCTCTGTTGGCCTTTCCACATGAATTGATTATTGGGTTCATTTTATTCTCTTCCACCATCATTCCAACGTGATGCATTGAACTGCAAATCCTCTGAAGGTCTTTTAACCGAAGGATCAGGATTCAGGAATACATTTCAATCTTGAATACAGGTGAAGGGTGTTGTACCAGGTCCAGAAGCGCAATTACTAAGAACACCTCTACAATTCCTTGTATTGTCTGTCAAAAGACACTCTTCGGTCTCAGGGTCTCAGCAGCTTCGTACGTATCTCCGATAGTTGCGTGAACCACGAAGCGATAACTACAACTACGGTTGTACGAGTACGAGTAGAGGATTCGCAGTCTAATTAAAGTTTCTGTCCTTTCAAAAATGAACATCAAGATGATGGTGCAGGGATATGTTATCCAAATTATCACAGTGAGGTTACGACTGGGGGCACCCTTTAAAATAATGCAAAATCTGGGGTCCGTCTGTCTGAAGCACCCTGCAACTACAACGTAGCTCAATATATCTCCCACAGAGAAATCGACGAGAAAATCGATTAGATCTTGGATGGTTAGATTCTTGACCAAACAAAACCCCTTTAAATAAGATTTAAAACTCTTCTCCCAAGGTTTAAAGAAGGACATGTAAGAAAAGTTTAAAAAACAATCTTTATATGGTTGGCAATGTCAGTTGCTAGCTCAAAGCTGGTATAAATATGGCTAAAATAAGGGATTAAAAATACAAAATAAAAGGTAAAAAAAGTAAATAAAGAAAATAAAAATTTTAAAAATAAAGGTGGTGAAGAAAGCTTGGTGTGTTTTTTTGTATCTTTTACAGTAGCAGTGGCGGTGGTTAATCATTCAATGGCTCTCTTTCTGATGCAAGCGTGGGTATAAATGCTGAACCTTTGCCATTAATCCTCTCTTTTCCCCTTCAAAGGCTCGGTCTCTCTTTCTCTCTTTATCTCTTCCCACTGTTCATATTGCAGAAGCTTTTCGGATCTCTTCTCTCTTTCATGGTTGTTTTCTCCTAGGGGAGGGGCACCAGACATGGCAGTTTAGCAGTTTTCTGAGCAAAAGCAGGAACGCAGCCTATATTCAACAAAGGTGCAGTAAAGGTTTCAATGAAGAACAGAATGCCAAAAGTAGCAGCGAATCTCAAGTGGGTATCTTTCCCTTTCCACTTTTAGGTCGGGTCTTTCTCTGGTTCAGACCTCGGTCTGAAGCTCTGACTAGGGCTTTTATTTTTTACTACAGGGCTTTGAATGGTTGGTGTTGATCCTGAAATCAATGTTTTTTTGTTGTTTCTTGACTTCTTCAGGGGACTTTTCTGCTCTGCCTTTCAAGTGGGTTTATGTTGCTTGGTTCTTCCCTTGTGTAATTTTGAAGTAGCAAATTTAGTGATAGCTCTGGGAGTGTAGCAGTTTTACTTGTGTGGTTTCTATTACATATCAATATACTTTTGTTTTTTTACATATCAATATACTTGGGCTGGCCTTGTTTTATATTGCTATTTCAAGATTTGAAGTCGACTCTCGTCATCTTTCGTTATTTATTTTCAGCTGATTTCATCTCTACTTTGGAAGTTATATTAGCTTTGGTGTTCGTTGGAAGACTTTTGAGTTCTTTATTTAATTTTTGATCATTGTTTAGTGTTTTTGTGCATTTGGGATTGTTTTTTTTTGCCAGATTTGGGCTTCTATTTATTTGGTTGACTATTCTGGATGTTGTACATTGCTCGTTGTTTGCTCAAACCAGTTTTTGGTTAGGGAAAGATATCCTGTTTTTTTCCTGCTGCTTTTGCTGCACTTGCTGTCGAGGTTAGATGGATATGGGTGACAAAGATAAATTTGGTTTGGAGAAGGGAAGTGGAGATCCCGTCAACTATCATTCATCTAATATGTCTACGGATTGGAGATTTGGGGGTGCCAATATCTCTAATCAGTCAATGGGTTTGGTTCCTACAGACAATTCCATCCCTGTTCGCAAAGGGGATCTGATGGGTTCATCTGTTTCTCTGGTAAACTCATTTTGTCCAACCATTTGGGACCACCCCAATTCACAGAACTTGGGTTTTTGCGATAGTAATGTACAAACCAGTACGAACACCTCCAACACAGTAGCTATCAGGAAAGGGATTCCTGTTTGTTCAAGCACTAGTATCGATAAAGCTCTTGACATAGGCTGGAATCCCACAATATCAAAGGGTGGGGTGTTCTTGCAAAGCAACACTGGAATCATTCCCCAGAGCTTATCTCAGTTCCCAGCGGATGCTGACTTCATTGAGAGAGCTGCTCGTTTTTCATGTTTCAATGCTGGGAATTTTAGTGATATGATGAATCCTTTCAGCATTCCACAAACCTTGGGCCCCTATTCAAAAGGTGGAACAGTTCAGGCCCCAATTCAGAACAATGAGATGCATTTGCCTGAAGCTTCCAAAGAAGTCACTCCATCTGCTGATCATGGAGCCACTGAAGGGAATCCTATAGAAAATGAGAGACAAACTGGGAGTTTTATGAGGCATCCTGATGAAGCAAAACAAGGAATTGGGGTTTCTAGCAACGAGTCTGATGAAGCCGATTTTAGTGGTAGTGGTGGTGGGCAGGGGGATCCATCTATGTTGGAGAGTGCAGGTGGGGAACCTTCTTCCAGTAAAGGATTTAGCATCAAGAAAAGGAAAAGGAGTGGTCAGGTAGAAATAATGCTTCTGATTTGTTAATTTCTACCCTATCCTACTTAATTATTTCTTCTTTGATTTTTCTAACATGTTTTAGTAATTTTCTATGGAAGGATAATGAGCTTGACCAAGTTAAGGGAGCTCAAGTACCTGGTGAAGGTGCAAAGGATAACACTGAAACCAAGCAGAAAGGTGACCAAACTCTAACATCAGCTACTGCAAAACCTGCTGGGAAACATGGTAAAGATAGCTCCCAGCCGTCTGATGCACCAAAAGAAGATTACATTCATGTCAGAGCACGAAGGGGTCAGGCAACAAACAGCCATAGTCTTGCAGAAAGAGTAACATTCTTCTACTATAGATTTCTTTTATATAGTCTATTTTTGCCATGAACATTTTGGTAATAGCATATCTCCTTTTCTTTTGGTCAAAACATAGGTACGAAGAGAAAAGATCAGTGAGAGGATGAAATTTCTTCAAGACCTTGTCCCTGGTTGTAGCAAGGTATTTTATCTGGTGTTGGGAGTTCATTTAACTGAATTTCTCATGACTCAATTGTGTCTGTGGTTCATTTTATGAGGTGTGCTGGTTTTACAGGTCACAGGGAAGGCAGTCATGCTAGATGAAATCATTAACTACGTACAGTCGCTGCAACGGCAGGTTGAGGTATGGTGGTTGTAAGACTTGGAAATCTCTTAATTGCGTAATTGTGTACTCACAGGTGCTTCAAATTTTAAAAGGATTGTTGATTGGGAAAATGACCTGAATCCCGGAATTGAGTTACATAGGAGACATGATTTGGCACAATAGTTGATATAGAACAGGAAAATAGCATATATCCTGGATCTTTGTGCTTCTCATCCTATTGTATTTACTGTGATTCTGTCATAGTGTATGTTGATATTTGCCATAGTTAGTATTAAGAACTTTGTTGGTTCATGGTTGAAAATATGAAAAATTCTCTCTTGTTGTAGTTTTTGTCGATGAAACTTGCAGCTGTCAATCCACGGTTGGACTTCAATATTGAAGGCTTCCTAGCCAAAGATGTAAGTGAAGTGGCATAAACACATAGATGCAAAATTTATACATGAATACTTTATTTTGATTTCTTTCATGTTCTAACTATTTGCTGCTTCATAACAGATCCTTCAGTCACGTGGTGGTTCTTCTACAATGGGCTTTTCTCCAGATATGGGGATGTCTCATCCCCAGCTACATCCATCTCAACAGGGATTGATCCAAGCTGGAATTCCTGGCATGGGAAGCCCCTCTGATGCACTTAGAAGGACCATTAATTCACAATTGACAGCAATGAGTGGTGGATACAAGGAACCGACTCAGGTACCATGCTTTCCTTGCAAAATTAACACCACTCGTTTGTATTCCATTGCTTTCCAATCCCCTTTTTTTTCTGAGACCTCATTTGTTATCCCAATGGATCATTTCACTTTTTCTCTTTCCATCTTGGAATCTTTTGATAAATGCTTAGCAAATAGACAAAAAATTAAGTATATAAACTAGCTGTATAAGGCAATAAATCTCTAAAAAACAGAAAGAGAGAGAGAGAGAGAGAGAGAGAGAGAGAGAGAGAGATGTATAAATAAATAAAAATGAAAAGGACTTCTACTTTGTGATGTCAGTGAGGCAAGCAAGTCTCCATAAGCCAAGACTTCTTTTGGGTATTTTTGGTGGGCCACATTATGAAAGTACAAAGTAAAGCATGCATTTTTTTAATTTTAGATGGATGGAAGTCTTAATTTGGTTTAGCAGTCTCCTTACATCTTAATTATCTACAGCTACCCAACATGTGGGTTGATGATGAGCTTCACAATGTTGTCCAGATGAACTACGGTGCTAGTGTTCCTTTCAACAACCAAGAGTTAAATGGTAGAGTTTCTGTTTATCCTATGTGGATCGTCAGTTAGTGTTGCCTGTGGTTTGCTCACAGTTAAAATTTATCCTTTGCATTTGCAGGTTCTTTGCCACGGGGGCATATGAAAGTTGAGCTTTGATCGACATCTTCTGCGTCTAGTTCCACTTAGAATCACGACCTTCTCGTTTAAGAGGGATGATAAGAGTAAATTTCTCATCCATTTTTTTTACTGGGAGGATCTTTCTGTTACTTTAGATATTATGAATCTGGAGCCATGGCTGAGGGTCACTAGTTGCTTGTACAGCTGGAGGGGAAAGCAACTCAGCCTCCAAAGATTCTCAGGTATATTATACAAGCTAAAATTGTTTTCTGAGTAGTATATATATGCAAAATAGAAAATCCATTGTATATGGAGATAAAGAGTTAGTTTCCTCTGGGAATGATGTGGATGCTGAGAGTGCTGTAAAAGGAATCTTTTACTGAAGCTTGAGGCAGATGGGTAAGATGCTCAATGGGTTCTCTCATTGAATTTGCTGCGAATCTTGACAGGTTTTGAGGGGAGATCAGTTCCTTGGGTTTTGGATTTGCAGTTGAAATTATGGTTGTATTGTTTCAGTTCTAATGGAAGAAATGTAAGTTGTAAGTTTTACCAAATATTAACAAATGAAAATCATTTTTCATTTTTTCCCTTGTTCCTGGATGGTTATCTTGTTGAAAGTGAATTCTTTTTGATGCATAAAAGAGAAATTATTTTAGAGCTACCTTTAGTTTTGGTGGCAAAATAACCATGGCAAGCTGCAGTTAACTGTTAATTTTGAATTACAAGTTTACAACTTCAAAATGTGTGTTCACTAGATTCCCTGTCTAGTAGAATCAATAACATGTCACTATCGACTTCTGTTCGGACAATTCGCATTTTCCTACACAGAGTAACAAAAAAGACAAAAGACTAAATGGCCGTCGCGATCGAACGAGTCCGCTTCTGAACCAGCTGAAATATTCTCTTGGTCTCTAAAATGTAGTTGATGAAGTCCAGTGGAACCAATATATTTGACATCATCTAGCAAAACGAGACTGCAAAAAGCTGTTCTAAAGATCCAACGAAAGCATGGGAGGCGTCAAAAATGATAATAACCAAACAAAAGTATAGAGGAGGTAAAGGGAAAACCCAGTTTCTGGCAGATTTGATAGGCCATGAGTTGCATACGGTCAGACGGGTCTGTCAGCAACAGGACATTATTGGCCCTGTAATTCATGGTGTTCAAAATCTGTAGGTACGGAACTTGCAGAGTTGATCTACTTTGACTTGAGATTCCCTTCTCGTTAGGGCCTAAGCAGTTTACCGCCCGTAAAGTTTCAGGCCACCCCTTAACTTCTTTCCTTGTGCAGTGCTGCAGCCTATGTCCATGGCTCCTTGCAAGCAACTCTGTGAAGTAATGGAAGAGGAAAAGCAAACCCAGTGCATATATTACGTCCGTCAAGCCCATTTAGATTGTGAATCTTCATTGCTGTTTCTGTCCATTTGATTTGAGTTAACCTTGAAATCTGGGAGATGGACCCAGTTGTCTTTCAATATTCAACTGTTTGTGACTTGTGAGTCAGACTGCTGACTCCTGAGTGTTCCTGTTACTGTTAGATACTGCTGTATTTCTTCTCTGTGGCAACCATTTGCCAACAAGATAAAAGTTGTAACGTCTGATCGAGGTCAGACCTCTGAAGTATCAAGTTTGTTTTGTTGGCTTGGCCATGGATATTATATTGCTTCTTGGGTTCATCCTTGTCGCACAAAAAACAACCCCCAGAGAAGGCGTTCGATTCCTGGAGAAATTAGATGGTGGCAGTTTCCAGGTAAGTTGAAAGTTAGAAACAAATTGTGGCGCATCCATGAGGCTGATAGTGGTGGTGGTGGGTTCAACACTTCAACTGTTGTTGAAAGTCTGAAATTGAAACTCTCGTGAAATACTTTCCTTAAAAGTCAATGCCTTTGGTCATTGGGAAACACGCCCAACTTTTCGAAATTAATTCATCTGAAAGTCTTACAGCAGGTTCAAGATCATTGAAAGCCTTTTGCAGTTGACCAACTCTGAGAGGCCGAGCCGAGCCGAGACCCGAGAGCAAAGACTTGCCTTAAGCCCTTTCCTTTACTGAATGTTAGTTATGAGAGGGAGGGAAATTTTGTTCTTTGCTCTTACACTGATACACAGGCAGAGTGAAGGACAAGGTGAGAAGGGATAGAGCAGTTGCAGACTTTCAGTTGTATGTGAATAGCTTCATGACAACCCCATACTATTATCATCTGAAATTACATAGGATCAGAGACTTTGACTGTTTTGTTTGCAGAAGGCTTTAGGCTCCATCCAGGGTGCAGTATGGTATCGTCATATGTAAATACGGTTTGACCATCCACTGAACATGGATAGAGTTTTAGTAGATACAGGTTACGGCTCATGGCTTATGGGTGGGGTCAACACCATCATCATTGTGTTGGATGGGTCCCACCAAACGACAAACTGGCAAACTGCCCATGTGGAACTCAGAAGCCATGTCGGGACCCATTGGATGAGGACATGTCACAGGTCCTAAATCCTAATGGCTGCTCAAAAGTCCTACTGTGTATCAAACGGTTATAACATGGCAACATTTGATTCTACTTGGGAATTGAGCAAAACTTGTTTGTCTTTTGAATGGTAAAAGGTTTTGCTTCACTGCTTTACCTAGTGGAGCAAACAAATTGTAGAGAAGTAAAAATTTAATAAAACATGAACCAAACACTTTGCACAGTTTCATTTTGCTTACCTGGGTAATTTGAAACTTCATTTTAAAACAAAGGCTACCTTAGATTAATAGATACTGCCAAAAATCAACATAGCCAGATAATTTTTAGCTACTTGGTTGTGGAAGGTGGAGCCCATTTTACATTTTTCTTTTTCAATTTCGAGTTAAAGATTAGTGGATTCAGATGGCAGGCATGAGTGATGGTCCATATGTATTTGTTTATGGGCCGAAGGACAAGGTAAGCCCACTAAGTCCCAATATATTAGGCATATGTCATCTGTTTGGTCCATATCGATAGGGGTATCATATTTGTATAAATGGCTACCGATGTAAGCTACACTACAAGTAGCTATCTATTCCATAAGCCATACATATTGGCACCATCTGCCTCTATATTGGGCCATGTCGGTCGATATGGTCCAATACAGTTTGATACACACTAATACAAAAGTATATAATGCTTGATTTATATAAAAATGCTGAACAAATAAAGTTTTCTAGAAACTTCAATAAAAATTGAAAATTCTAATCATAAAAACTGAAATGGAGTGATAATTATTATATTATGTATATATGTTCTATAGTCTCAGTATTATTGATTATAATGTTTCTCTTCTTATAATCTATTAAAGTGTGCATTTTTCATGTATTTATATCTTATTTATAGATAAACTTCAATAAAAATTGAAAATTCTAATCATAAAAACTGAAATAGAGTGATAATTATTATATTATGTATATATGTTCTATAGTCTCAGTATTGTTGATAGTAATGTTTCTCTTCTTATAATCTATTAAAGTGTGCATTTTTCATGTATTTATATCTTATTTATAGATAATTCAGCTTTAGATTTAGTGTTATTAATGTAGTTATGTGATTTTTATACATTTCCTTAACACATTCAAGCATTTTTAGATCTTTCATTTATATCCATTCATTTTCAAAGTATACCCATCTCCATATCTGTATCCAAGCTATTCAATATGATACATGATATTGATAGTTGTTACTTTGATCCTTATACTAAAACACTAATACATCATTGATGCGGACAGTTACAAACTAATATGGATTCGTAGGGGTCGATATAAACCCATACAGATCCAAAAGAAAATTTGTATTAAATATATGTACTTTTTGAGTTTAATTAAATGCAATATATGATGGAA
Organism: Nelumbo lutea; assembly: GCF_056320005.1. NCBI lineage: Eukaryota > Viridiplantae > Streptophyta > Magnoliopsida > Proteales > Nelumbonaceae > Nelumbo > Nelumbo lutea. The sequence goes on along the minus strand of NC_142686.1, from coordinate 20,065,889 downwards.
CCCAATACGTGGAAGCAGCCAAGGGTAACCTGGCAGGAGCGACAGCTCGGCACAGCAGTGCGCTCAAGGCGCGAGCTCCAAGAAGAGGAACCAGCGGTCCGAGCTCCCCAAAAGGAACCCAAACTCTCCTTTCGACCCCAAGCCTTACAAGGAGCGCAAAGGGCAACAACCTGAACTGGCCCACCCCAGGGCAGTTCGGGCCACACTTCTATCCAAACTCAAGACTTTACTTTGCACACCACTCAGACACTTTGTCTCCATGCCGCCGAACTAAACAACCGTGCCTGACACCAAAAGAGTCCGTATCCTGAGGCGGCGCGCCTGACTGACTTCGGATCTGACGCTTGACAGCCGCACTTCAACGGCCACCTGCCACTGCCACCTCCAGTTACAGAGACGACTCCGACAAAGAGAGCAGTGGTGGTTGTCTGCCCCAGTAGAGGTGATGACACCCGAACTGGCAGAAGTGCAGAGGTAATGATACCTAACCTGACAGGAGCTTGGGAGTGAGTGCGCAAAGTGGTTATAAAAGACCCTCTTCCCCCCAAGAACGGAGGTAGGTGATAACTTTGTGCCATCTGGTTTTTATCTTGCCTTTGAGAAAATACTAACTTGAGCTTCGGAGCACTCTCACCGGGTTCATCCCCGGAGACTACCCGCTTTCTTCCCCGTTTCAGGCACCTTTTGCACCAGTCAGAGGCAAGATCGTTGACAGCTAGGACCGACCGGATTGCGCTCCATCAATTGGTGTCGTATGTGGGAATCGCTTCTAAAAGCCTCTAAAACTTTCATAGCACCTTTTTTCCAAGAAACCCCAACACCCATGGCTTCTTCCAACAATGCCAAACGTAGCACGGAGATGAACGTCACCGGGGAGCAACTTCAAGTCCCCATGGTGTGCATCGGACAGTTCACCATCCCCCTTCCGGTGGATGGGATCCCCAGCCTGAATGCGCCACGAACAGTGGTGCCCGTGAATCTTCCCGCCATGAATGTCCCCCTTCCTCCCTCTGTTGGAACCACCTTTGCTGAACCAACCATTGTTCCCCTGGCAACTAGCCAGAACTAGCTTGATGACTTGGTGCATGGCATGCGGGCCATCCAATCCCAAATGCAGCAGCTTCAACAACATCAAGTCTACCAGTAGCAGATGTTGCACCATGTATCCCAATACCACTACCAGCAGCAATTCCCACAACTGCCTCAAAGTCAGCCGCAACTCCCACCTCGGCACCCTGCCGTTAGGTGAGCCAAGCCCTCCCCTCAAGGCGGGCGCCCCCACCAGGAGGCTTCCCAAGCTCGGAGCCCCTCTAGAAGTCAGGCCTCATCCCCTGGCAGGAGAGAGATAGCGGCTACCCCCGCCTCGCCATGTGCCGGTGGACCAGGAACCCGATCCATCAAGTTAGCATAACATCGACACTCTCAGGACGGGCCTCTGCACATCAAAAACCGGTTTAGTGCCTTAGTTGCGGACTACCTCCAGCAGTCCAGGCCAATTGAGCTCGGGAACACCGAGGCAAGCAGTGCCAACGCCGGGCCTTCCAAGCAGCAAAGGCACCGTCGGCAAAGCCGCCGAACTGCAACCCGCGTCCTACTCGAGCTCTGAGGTAAAGAAGCGATCTTAAACAAGGTAAAGGCTGCCCCTATCCTCTTAGTCCCTTCCTCCTGTCATCAGAACTCCTTGCAGTTCCTATGTTGGGAGACTTCAAACTCCCCCCACTCGACAAGTATGATGGGTCCTTTGACCCCAACGACCATGCCGATGCCTTCCAGTCCCAGATGCACTTGGCTAGGGCCAGCGATTCCTGTATGTGCATAGCCTTCACTACCACCTTCAGAGGAGTGGCTCGCACCTGGTACAGGAACTTGTCCCTCGGGTCAATAAGGAGCTGGGCCCAGTTCGTGCAGGTCTTCACCGCGCACTTCGCCACCAGCAAGCGATGCCCCCAAACCGAGGAGAGCCTCTTCGGCATGGTCCAGAAGGAAGGGGAGCCTATCCGCAGCTACATCAAGTGGTTTAACGACGCATGCCTAAAGATCCCACGCCTGGACCCCGCAATTCAGCTCGTGGCGGCCAAGATGGGGGTGACACACAAGGAATTCAAGTGGCACATAGTGGCCAACCAACCCGCGACCATTGTTGAGTTCCTTAAGCTTGCGGACAAGTTCATGCGAACGGAGAAGGAGATCAACCAAAGGACTGGGGGTGGGTTTGAAAAAAGAAAGAGAGAAGAACTCCCTAATCAAGGAGACAGCCGGAAGGATCCAGCTCGAGTGTCGAAACCAAGCCAGCCATTCTGAGCTCCCATGGCAGGTCGGATAGACTACACACCCTTGAACACGAAGCGGGCTGAGATCTTGATGATGATCAAAGATGCCCCGTACGTTAAGTGGCCACCTCGCCTAAAAGGGAACCCTAACAAGAGGAACAAGAACTTGTACTGCAGTTTCCATAGAGACCCCAGTCATAGTACCGAACATTGTAATAATCTCCGCGACGAGATAGAGGAACTCATCTGTCGTGGGTACATAAGAAATTTTGTACAACAACAACAACAATAACAACAACAACAACAACAACAACAACAACAACAACAACAACAACAACATAATAATAATAATAATAATAATAATAATAATAATAAGACAGGTCGACAAGGGGAGCACGGTAAGGATGCTCCCGAGTCCAGCAGCAGGCCGACCGAACAATCAAAAAGACAGCCTCCAGAAGAGAGGCCAGTTTGGGGAACCATCTACGTGATAGTGGGAGGTTCGGTAGTAGCGGGTTGTACTATGGCAGCGGCCTGGGCGTCAGTTCGCAAAGCTGCCCGAGAAGAGCATAACCCTTTGAAGAGGCCAAAGATGGAGGAACCGATTTTCTTCACAGAAGACGATGCGCGAGGAGTCCACTACCCCCACGATGATGCACTTGTCAAAAAACTATGGATCAACGACTTCGAAGTTAGGCGCGTGCTTGTTGATTCAGGCAGCTCAGCGGACATTCTCTTCAAGTTGGCGTTTGACCAGCTTCAGTTACGGGGAAGCGAGTTGAAGCCTGCAAGCACTCTTCTAGTGGGCTTCAGCGGAGAGGAAGTCAGACCCCTCGGGAAAGTGACAGTACCTGTGGAAGTCGGCACATGGCCTTGTGCGGTCAGACTCAACCACGATTTCTTGGTGGTTGCAACCCCCTCCCCATACAATGTCATAATGGGGTAGCCAATCACTCATGTCCTATGGGCAGTGGTCTCCACCCACTACTTGGCAATGAAGTTTCCTATAGACTTCGGTGTGGGAGTAGCACGGGGCGACCAGCTCGAGTCCCGCAAGTGCTATGTTGTAGCCCTAAAGGGAAAAACCAAGGTAGCCGACGACCTCGAACTGGAGCGGCCTACGGAGCAAGGAGAAGAATGAGCTGCACCCACAGAAGAAATGGCCGCGATCCCAACTATAGCTGCGGACCCAGATCGGATGCTACAGATCGGTGCTTCCGTCCAGGAACCTCTATGATCCGAACTAGTAAGCTTCTTACTTCAAAATTTAGATATTTTTGCATGGTCTGTGGCCGATATGCCTGATATTGACCCCAACCTTATAACTCACAAACTTAATACCGATCTTGAAGTTAGGCCCATTAGACAGAAGAAACGAAACCTAGCCCCGGAGCGATGGAAAGCATTCGACGAGGAGGTCATGAAACTCCTCGCAGCCGACTTCGTAAGAGAAGTCCATTACCCGAGCTGGGTAGCCAACCCCGTTCTGGTAAAGAAGGCCAACGGCAAGTGGCGCATGTGCATCGACTACACTGACCTGAATCGGGCCTGCCAAAAGACTACTTCCCACTGCCCAGAATCAACAGCTTGGTAGACACGACCTCGGGGCACGAGTTGCTAAGCTTCTTAGATGCCTATTCGGGCTACAACCAAATCAGAATGGATTCGACTAACGAGGAAAAGACATCATTCATCACTGAGTTCGACCTACACTGTTACAAGGTTATGCCCTTTGGATTGAAAAATGCTTGGGCAACCTTTCAAAGGCTTGTGAATAAGCTGTTTCAGCCCTTAATTGGCACGAAGATAGAGTGCTATGTAGACGACATGGTCGTTAAGACACAGTTCTCGCACGAATTAATACACGATTTGTGTTCTGTATTTCAAATCTTGAGACAATTCAACATGAGACTAAATCCGAACAAATGTATCTCCGGTGTCACCTTGGGCAAGTTCCTAGGGCAGATCGTTAACCGGCACGACATTGAGGCCAACTCGGACAAGATTAAGGCAATCATAGACATGAGACTGCCCCGAAAATTGAAGGAAGTCCAAAGGTTAAATGGCCGCATAGCCGCCCTGGGCCGCTTTATGTCCAAGTCGGCAGACCGCTGCCTGCCTTTCTTTAAGGCAATTAAAGGCAAAGGGTTCGAATGGACCCCCGACTGCCAGCTTGCGTTCGACGAGCTCAAGAAATACCTCGCTAGTGTGCCGGTCTTAACCAGGCCTGAGGACTGTGATGTCTTAGAACTGTACCTCTCGGCAAGTGACGAGGTGGTCAGTTCAGAACTAATAAAAGAAGTAGATCTGGTCCAACGACCCATCTATTATGTTTGTAAAATTTTGCAGGGAGCAGAGACGAGATACCTGCGGATAAAAAAGTTGGCATACGCACTGATAATTGCAGCTCGGAAACTCTGCCCATATTTCCAGGCTCACACTGTCATCGTCTTGACCAACAAACCTTTGAGGTAAGTCTTACTCAAGGCCGAGGTCTCTAGTCGGTTGACGAAGTGGGCCATCGAACTCAGTGAATACGACCTTCAGTACAAGCCCCAAACTGTCATCAAAGCACAAGCCTTGGCAGACTTTGTTGTAGAATGCACATTCAGCTCCGAGGTCCCTAGCTCGGTCGAGCGCGAGGCTCCCAATTCGGGTGAGCTTGGTGCTCCCAGGCAAGTTGAGTCCGAGCACCATGAGGTCGCACCCAGTTCGGTATCTCTCCTTGTTAGGCCGAACGCGAACTGGGATGAGGAGCCCTGAATCCTTCACGTTGATGGCTCCTCAAATCAGCAGGGCAGCGGAGCCGGTGTAGTTCTTCACGGCCCGAGTGGCATAAAACTGGAGTACGCACTACGCTTTGAGTTTGCGACATCCAACAATGAGGCGGAATACGAAGCATTGATAGCCGGGCTAGTTCTAGCGCAAGAAGTAAAAGCGAAGCACATAGTCATCTGCAGCGATTCCCAGCTCGTTGTCAACCAGGTCACCGACGAATATGAAGCTCGCGAGCTAACTATGATCGCCTACTTGGCAAAGGTAAAGGAGGCTCTGCTCAACTTCCAGTCACACTTCATCAAGCAAATCCTTAGGTCTGAGAACACTGAGTCACAACACCATGAGAACCGTGTATATAGAGGACTTACTTCGGCCTTGTATTCTCAGGGGGGTAGAAGAGGTCACTCCCGTCCTTGGAGCAGAGCCAAGATGGATTGACCCACTCGCGAGCTTCCTGCTACACGGAACCCTCCCTACAGATCGCAATGCAGCCAGAAGGGTGCAACGCTAGGCAGCCAAGTATGTCATAATAGACGGACGATTGTACCAACGATCCTACACGCTTCCTTATCTGTGTTGCTTGCGACCTACCGAGGCCGAGCTCGTACTACGCGACACCCATGAGGGTCTGTGCGGCGGACACTTGGGGGACAGGGCTCTCGCCCAGAAGGCACTTCAACAAGCGTACTACTGGCCAACGATGAAGGCAGAGGCCATCGAGCTCGTTAGAAAATGCGACAAGTGCTAGAGGCACGCCAATATCCACCATCAGCCTGCCGCCAACCTCAAGTACCTCACTAGTCCGTGGCCGTTTGCACAATGGGGCATCGACCTACTAGGTCCATTCCCGCCAGCAACAGGTGGGAGGAAGTTCCTAGTAGTGGCGGTGGATTACTTCGCAAAGTGGGTGGAAGTCGAACCTCTCACCACAATGACAGCTCGAAACGTTCAGATCTTCTTTTGGAAGAACATAGTATGTTGCTTCGGGTTACCTCGGGTACTGATCTCCGACAATGGCAAGCAGTTTGAGGACATCAAATTTCAGAAATGGTAACAAGGTATGGGGATTTGGCAGAATTTCACATCGGTCACGCACCTGCAAGAAAATGGGCAAGCAAAAGTCATGAACAGAGCTATCCTCCGCGGGCTGAAAGCACGACTAGACCGAGCTAAAGGGTTGTAGGCGGACGAGCTACCTAGTGTTCTATGGGCCCACCGAACTACGAAGAAAACTGCCATGGGGGAGACCCCCTTTAATCTCACCTACGGAACCGAAGCAGTAATATCAACGGAAATCAAAGTACCCACACTATGACTAGAAGCATACGACGATCAGACAGACAGAGACGAGCTTCGTACCAACCTCAATCTACTCAACGAGGTAAGAAACCTCGCGTACATCCAGACCGCAGCTTACCAGCAAAGAGTAGGTCAGTACTACAATGCCAGAGTAAAAAAGTGGAGCTTCCGTTCGGCGACCTTGTCCTCTGTAAGATCATGGCACCCGAGCCCGACGTTGGAAAACTCAGACCGAATTGGGAAGGACCCTATTGAGTAAAGAGAACATTGGGGGAGCATTCGAAACCCTAGAGGGCAAACAAGTACCCCGGGCGTGGAACGTCATCAACTTGAGACGATACTACCTATAAATCACCAAGCGAAGTGGACTAGGAGTCGCTACTAGAGCCTAAGGGCTAGAATGCTGAGCTAACAAGGACCTCGACACCATAAGACTTAGTCACCTCTTCGGCATGGGCAAGAAAAGTCAAAATGCTAACACCAAGTTGACAGGCAATGTGCTAACAGTGAGCTGATAGGGACCTCGACATCTCATCATCAGAGGCATATAGTCAGTTCGGCAATATAGTCAGTTTAGAAAAAAGAGAGGGTGACAGAACAACACTTAACCAAAAGGAGGACATTTCATTACAGCATATACTGTCTACATTTCAAAAAAAAAAAAAAACAACAACAACAACAGAAGCTAGCTCACAGGCTCGGAGGTACTCCTTCCTCACCCTCGGAAGGCACTTCAATGATACCCGAGGGTCCTACCTCGTCCTTAGAATCCGGTTCACTGTTAGCTATGTTGGCCATCTCTTGAGTAATGCACGAAGTGGTTATGGCGCTGATGTTGAGCTCTGGGTACATGTTCCTGATCATCCACCGTCTCAGTTTAAAACCCCTCCTATACGAGTTCACCATCATGTCATCAAAGCGCGGCGAGGCAATATAGTCATTGACGACCTTCTTCTTGGCATCCTCGATGCCCTGAGAAAAGATCTCAATCCTCTCCCTAATATCCTCCTTAAGGTATTCGACTTGATGCAGCAAGTTCAGCCTCAGGCCCGTCATGTGCTTCACCACCACTCCCAAGGCCTCGGTGTCTCTTTGAGACCTCGCTAGCCTAGCCTGTGCAATGCGAGAAGCCGCTTCAGTAGCACGGGAAGTTGCTTCGGCAGCTTGTGCCCGCCTCGAGCTCCTTTCCACTTGGACTGCTAAAGCATGGATGGAGGAGTTCACCTGCCAAAAAGAAAAATAATGACAATGTTAAAAGAGTAATAGCGAGAAAGGTAATGACAAAGAGCCCAAAAAGGAGTCACTGACTTACCACCATGGCATAAGAGGCAGCACGCCCGGCTATGTGGTTCAAAGGAAGCTTGCCCCACGCCGCGACCTCCATAGGGTAAACGGCCTCCTTAATTTTTTGAAGAGCGTGGTTCGGCGACAACATGCTCCTGAACTCGCCTTGGCCTTCTGAGCCTAAAGGCCCAGCCCGGGTATAAGCAGCCTCAACGTAAGGAGCCCTCGTATAAGCAGCCTCGGCGTAAGGGGCCTCTGCCGCTTCTTGTACTGGAGGGGCCATCTCGGGCTCCTTGGGCAGATCCATTGGCGGAGAGCTCGGTACCTCAGGCTCCGCATCTCGGGGCAGTTCGGCATGAGCCCGTTTGGCAACTCACTTCCTCCTCTTCATGACATGAAACATGTTCCCACTGTGAGTCTTTTCTGCGTCCATCACACCTGCAAAAAGAGCTCGGCATCAGGAAAACGAAAGGATGGAAAGCAAAACAAAGGCAAGCCTCTGAGCAAGGAACCTACTCGAACTTAGGCCGGCCTGGATGAGCTTGGCTTCTGTCAAATAATGGTGGCATTTTAGCCTGAGCCAGGCCCAATCCTGGAGGCCCTTCGCCGTCTCCCTATCTAGCGTAACACCGGGGTCAGGGACAGCCAACCCCCACCTGATTTGGAACGGTCACCCTGTTGCACTTCGTACCACGAAGTAGTCCCGTTTCCACACTGGGACCTTGTTGGGAAGATCGTGTAAAAGCTTAAACCCCGGGCGAGGAGACAGGTAGTACGCCCGCCTACACCGGGTAAGGGGACCCGCTTGCTTCTTAAGCATGAGAATAGAAGATAAGATCTCTAGGTCTAAAGGTAAAATGTGTTCGCAAAATAGAGATATAGTCCCAACCAAATTGCGGATAGAGTTTGGGTGGAGCTAATGACACCGAAGTGGTTCATAACCTCGATGATAAGAGGGTGGAAAGGTAGGCACAACCCGACGACAAGCTGCTCCTGGAATATCACGATCTCGTCCGGACCGTGTTCCCAAGGGAAGTCGGCCGAGGGTATAAAGTAAGTATACTCCCCGGGCAGGTTGAACTGGGTGATAAGGGAGTAAAGCCCCTCAGGCATCATGGTTAAGGACCCAAACTTGTCTAACGTCCGACCTCGAAGGGCGGAGGACGCCAAACTACTCGAGGTGACTCGGCCTACGGGTTCGAACTCTTCCTCGAGCTCTCCCTCGAGCTCTACCTCAGGCTCACTAAGGCTATCTGGGGCTGCAGCTCGATTCGTGGAACCTGCATCTAACCCCCTCAAGAAGCTGTCTAAACTGTCCGAGTTAGACATCGGGAGGAAAGAAAAACTGGGAAGAAAGTATTGACTCACCCGAAAAAAGGTAATGGACTACAGAAGGTTGACGCGAGCTAAAACTTGGACGCGAGCTCAAGAAGCAAACACAGGAGAATGGCAGTGGAAAGCGACTGGGGTTCCCCCACTATTTATACCCATAGTGATGGAAAATCGATGGCCCTGATCGAGGCAAATCCAATGGCTCACGATCAAGCTGACCGCACGCCTCCTAAGACAGAGATGTGACTGGCTGCACATCTTTGGAAACCGAAGCGGCGTCGGCGCACGTCTCCCAGCATTAAAGGCAGCTGATGAAGGAATATTTGGCCCGACCTCTCTATTACGTAACACGTGGCAGAAACAACAGCTCGGCAAAAAGGGGCCAAGCCTAGGCGGGAACAAGGGGACACTAGCTGACTGAGCCCCCTACTGGGGGCCCGAACTGACCCACCTTGTAACAGCTCGGGACACACTTCACCGAACTGACCCACCTTGTAACAGCTCGGGACACACTTCACCGAACTGACCCACCTTGTAACAACCTCCGGAAGAGAGGCCAGTTCGGGGAACCATCCATGTAATAGTGGGAGGTTCGGTGGTAGCGGGGTGTACCTCGACAGCAGCCCGGAGTTCAGTTCGCAAAGCGGCCCTCGAAGAACGGAACCCCCCAAAGAGACCAAAGACCGAAGAACCAATCTTTTTCATGGAGGACAACGCCCGAGGAGTCCACTACCCCCATGATGACGCGCTTGTCATTAAACTAAGGATCAACGACTTCGAGGTTAGGCGCGTACTCGTAGATTCGGGCAGCTCAGCGGACATCCTCTTCAAATCAGCATTTGACCAGCTGCAGTTACAGAGGAGCGAGCTGAAGCCCGCGAACACTCCCTTGGTGGGTTTCAGTGGAGAGGAAGTCAGACCAGTCGGAAAAGTAATTGTTCCTGTGGAAGTCGACACATGGCCTTGTGCGGTCAGACTCTACCATGATTTCCTGGTAGTCGCGACCCCCTCCCCATACAATGCCATAATAGGGCGGCCGATCACGCATATCCTACGGGCGGCGGTCTCCACCTACTATTTGGCCATGAAGTTCCCTATGGACTTCGGTATAGAGGTAGCGCGGGGCGACCAGCTCGAGTCCCGCAAGTGCTACGTTGCCGCCCTGAAGGGAAAAACCAAGGCGGCCGACGACCTCGAACTGGAGCGGCCTGCGGAGCAAGGTGAGGAGCGAGCTTCGCCCACGGAGGAAACTGTCGCAATCCCGACTTCAGCTACGGACCCAGCTCGCACACTAAGCATCGGAGCTTCCACCGAAGACCCCCTTCGAGCCGAACTGGTGAGTTTTTTACTTCAAAATTTAGATATTTTTGCCTGGTCCATGGCCGACATGCCCGGCATTAGCCCCGGACTGATAACTCACAAACTTAATACTGACCTTGTAGTCAGACCCGTTAGACAGAAGAAACGCAACTTAGCCCAGAACACTGGAGAGCGGTCGACGAGGAGGTCGAGAAGCTCCTCATAGCAAACTTCATAAGGGAAATCCATTACCCGAGTTGGGTGGCCAACCCGGTGTTGGTAAAAAAGGCAAGCGGCAAGTGGCGCATGTGCGTCGACTATACCGACCTGAACCGAGCTTGCCCAAAAGATTGCTTCCCCCTCCCCAGAATTGACCGCCTAGTGGACGCAACCTCGGGAAACGAGTTGCTAAGCTTCCTGGACGCCTACTCGGGCTACAACCAAGTTAGGATGGACCCATCCGATGAGGAAAAAACCAGCTTCATAACCGAGTTCGGCCTGTATTGCTACAAAGTCATGTCCTTCGGACTAAAAAATGCCGGAGCGACTTTCCAAAGACTTGTAAATAGGCTATTTCGGCCCCTGATTGGTACGAAGATAGAGTGCTATGTAGACGACATGGTCGTCAAGACTCAGTTTTCACAAGAATTAATACAAGACTTAGATTCTGTTTTCCAAATCCTGCGTCAGTTTAGCATGAAGTTGAACCCCAACAAGTGTGTCTTCGGTGTCACCTCGAGCAAGTTCCTAGGCTACATTGTCAATCGGCGCGGTATTGAGGCCAACCCGGACAAAATAAAAGCCATTCTAGATATGAAACCACCTCGGAAAGTAAAAGATGTTCAGAGGCTAAACGGCCGCATAGCCGCTCTAAGCCGCTTCTTGTCTAAGTCAGCAGACCGCTGCCTACCCTTCTTCAAGGCAGTCAAAGGCAAAGGGTTCGAGTGGACCCAAGACTTCCAGTTCGCGTTCGACGAACTAAAAGGTTACCTCGCTAGTGTGCCAACCTTAGCCCGGCCCGAGGTGGGCAAGGTCTTAGAACTGTACCTCTCGGCGAGCGACGAGGCGGACAGTTCGGTACTGATAAAAGAAACAGACCGGGTCCAACGACCCATCTATTATGTTAGTAAAATTTTGCCGGGATCAGAGGCAAGGTACCCGGAGATAGAAAAACAAGCATACGCCCTAGTAATAGCAGCTCGGAAACTCCACCAATACTTCCAGGCTCACACCGTCATCGTCCTAACTGAAAAACCTCTTAGACAAGTTTTACTCAAACCCGAGGTCTCCGGTCGACTGACGAAATGGGCCATCGAACTCAGCGAGTACGACCTCCTGTATAAACCGAGAACCGCTATCAAGGCCCAAGCTTTGGCAGATTTTATCGCCGAGTGCACTTTCAGCCACGAAGCCCTTCAGGTCGAGCCCGAGGTCCCCAGTTCGAGTGAACCCGAAGCTCCTAAGCCCATAGAGTCTGAACCCCGTGAAGTAGCAGCCAGTGTGGCATCTCTCCTGGTCAGGCGAAGCGCGAACTGGGGTGAGGAGCCCTGGATCCTTCACGTGGACGGTTCCTCGAACCGGCAAGGCAGCGGAGCTGGAATAGTCTTGTGCGGCCTGGGCGGCACAAAATTAGAATACGCACTACGCTTTGAGTTCGCGGCATCCAACAACGAGGCAGAGTACGAAGCACTGATCGCCGGGCTGGACCTAGCGCGAAAGGTAAAGGCAAAACACTTGGTCATTTGCAGCGAATCTCAGCTCGTGGTGAACCAAGTTACCGACGAGTACGAAGCACGCGATCTCTCCATGATCGCATATTTGGCCAAAGTAAAAGAAGCCCTGCTCAATTTCCGGTCACACATCATCAGGCAAATCCCGAGGTCAAAAAACACTGAGGCCGAAGCCCTGTCCCGGTTAGCCAGTACGAGTCACAACAATATGAGAACTGTGTACATAGAGGACTTACCTCGGCCTAGTATTCTCGGGGGGACAGAGGAGGTCGCTCCCGTCTTAGAAGCAGAGCCGAGCTGGATCGATCCACTCGCGAGCTTCTTGATAGACGGAACCCTCCCTGTAGAACGCAATGCGACCAAGAGGGTGCAGCGCCAGGCGGCCAAATACGTCATAATAGACGAACGGTTATACCGACGGTCGTACATGCTCCCCTATTTGCGTTGCCTGCGACCTACCGAAGCCGAGTTCGTACTCCGCCACACTCATGAAGGCCTGTGCGGCGGACACTTGGGGGGCAGAGCACTCGCCCAAAAGGCACTTCAACAATGATACTACTGGCCAACGATGAAGGCAGAAGCTGTCGAGCTCGTCAGAAAATGCGACAAGTGTCAGAAGCACGCTAACATCCACCATCAACCTGCCTCCGACCTCAAATACCTCGCCAGCCCATGGCCCTTTGCACAATGGGAAATCGACCTCCTAGGGCCATTCCCACCAGCAACAGGCGAAAGAAAATTCTTAGTTGTTGCAGTAGATTACTTTACGAAGTGGATAGAAGCCGAACCTCTGGCAAATGTTACGGCTTGAAACATACAGAACTTCTTTTGGAAGAACATAGTATGTCGGTTCGGGTTACCTCGGGTACTAATCTCCGACAACGGCAAACAGTTCGAGGATATCAAGTTCCAAGAGTGGTGCCAGAACATGGGGATTCGGAAAAATTTCACGTCAGTCGCGCACCCGCTGGAAAACGGTCAGACGGAACTAATGAACAGAGCCATCTTGCGCGGACTGAAAGCACGTCTGGATCCGAGCTAAGGGATTGTGGGCCGAAGAGCTACCAAGTGTCTTATGGGCTCACCGAACTACCGAAAAAGCAGCCATGGGAGTAACCCCCTTCAACCTCACCTACGGCACTGAAGCAGTGATCCCGGCCGAAATCGAAATACCAACGTTGCAATTAGAAACATACGATGATCGAAGGAACGGAGATGAGCTACGTACCAACCTCGACCTACTGGACGAGGTAAGGGACCTCGCGCACATCCGAACAACGGCATACCAGCAGCAGGTAGCTCGCTACTACAAGAGCAGAGTTAAGCAACGAAGCTTCCGAGTCGGCGACCTGGTCCTTCATAAGATTATGGTGCCCGAACCTGTCATGGACAAGCTTGGACCTAATTGGGAAGGGCCCTATAAAGTAAAAAGAGCGCTCGGGGGCACATACGAACTCGAAACTTTGGAAGGCAAACGAATACCTCGAACGTGGAACATCGTGGACTTAAGACGATACTACCTATAAACCCCCAAGCGAAGTGGACGAAATCAGGCCCTATGTGCCACAAGGCAAGCCAAGAGGAACTTTGGCGTAGACAAACAAAGAAGAGCACATTATCAGCGCGGCAAAAAATCAGTTCGCGGTAGAAAAGACCGCGGAAATTTAATAACCCGTCAAAGAAACAGTTCGGGAAAGATGAGCAAGGGGAAAAAGACACTCCATTGCAAGAAACAATACATTGGTAAAAAAAAAAATTTACATGCCCGGAGCCACTTCTTCGCCATCGGAAGGCACTCCAACAACACCCGAAGGCCCTCCCTCTCCTTCAGAGTCCGGCTCGTAATCGGCAGTATTGGCCATCTCCTGAGTTATATGCGAAGTGGTTATGGCATTTACATCGAGGTCGGGGTACGTATTCCGGATCATCCACCGGCTCAACTTGAACCCCCTCCTGTAAGAGTCCACCATCAGATCGTCAAAACGCGGAGAAGCAATGTAATCTTCAACTGCCTTCTTTTGGCGTCTTCAATGCCTTGGGAAAAAATCTGTGTTCTTTCCCTGATGTCCTCTTGAAGATATTCGACTTGATGCTGCAAATCCAACTTCAAGTCCACCATATGCTTGACAACTATCCCCATGGCCACGGCGTCACGCTGAGACCTCGCCTGTCTGGCCATCGCGACGCGAGCAGCCTCTTCAGCAGCATAAGCAGCCGCCTCTGTAGCCCGGGTATTTGCCTCTGTAGCACGGAAGGCTTCTTCAACAGCATGAGCGGCTGCCTCAGCAGCTCGCGCCCGTCGCGAGCTCCTCTCCACTTGGGCCACCAAGGCATGAATTGAAGAATTCACCTACCAAAAGAAACAAGTGAGCAAATGACAGCAGAAGCAACAGAATAAAAAAGGAAGACAGAATCTAACTTACCACCATGGCATGTGTTACGGCGCGGCAAGCGACCTGATTCAAGGGAAGATCGGTCCACGCCGCGACCTCCTCAGGGAAATTAGCGTCCCTACTCTTCTGAAGAGTGTAGTTCGGCGTCAACACGCTCCTAAACTCCCCTTGAGCTCCCGAGCCTGAGGGCCCAGCCAGCGTATGTGCAGACCCGGAGTGAGCAGGAGCACTTGAGTACGCAACAGCGCCCGTATGAGTGGTCTCAGCGTAAGGCGCCCTGACAGTTTCGTGCACTGGTGGAGTCACTTCGGGCTCCCTGGGCAGATCCTCCGGCGTATGGTATGGGGCTTGGGGCTCCTCACCCAGGGGCAGCTCGGTACGAGTTCGCTTGGCGACCCGCTTCCTCCTCTTTATACCTTGGAACAAACGCCCCCCACGAGTTCTCCCCGTGTCCATCACACCTGCAGAAACGAGTTTGACATCAGAAAAAATGAAAAGAATAGAGCAAGCAAGAACTGCATAGCTAGAAACCTACCCGAACTCAGGCCGGCTGCAATAAGCTTGGCCTCCGTTAAGTAGTGGTGGCACTTTAATCCTTGCCGCGCCCATTGCCGGAGGCCCTTAACCGTCTCTTTATCGAGAGTCACGCCTAAATCGGGAGTGGCCTCACCCCACCCGGTCTGAAAAGGCCATCCTTGTGCACTTCGCACGCCGAAGTGGTCCCGCTTCCACACCGGGACCTTGTTAGGAAGATCGTGTAGAAGTTTAAAACCCTGGCGAGGAGTAAGGTAATACGCCCCTCTCCCCCCAGGAAGAGGACCCGCCTGTCTTTTGAGCATCAAGATAGAGGAGAATATCTCTAGGTCCAAGGGGAAGTTCTGCTTGGAAACAAGGGAAACTGTCCCCACCAGGTTCCGAATAGAGTTCGGATGAAGCTGGCCAATGGTGATACCGAAGTGGTTTATGAGTTCGACGAGAAGGGGATGGAAAGGAAGTCGCAACCCTGCAGCGAGCTGCTCTCGAAAAATCACGATCTCGTCGGGACCGTGTTCCCAAGGAAAGCTACCCGAAGGAATAAAATGTGTACCCCCAGGAAGATTGTAAGACAGAAGTATGGATTGAAGCCCCTCAGGCGTCATGGTCGAAGGACCAAACCTGTCTAGCATCCGACCTCGGCGGGAGGTAGACACCAAACTGCCCGAAGCGACTCGACCTACTGGTTCGTAGTCCTCAAGCTCCACCTCTGGATCACTGAGGCAGTCTGGGGACATGGCTTGGCTGGTGGAACCTACGTCGGCCCTACTCGAAGAATCGTCTGAGCTATCAAAGCTAGACATTGGGGAAAAGACGGATTCAAGAAAGTACTCACCGGAAAGTTTGAAGAACAAGCCAAAGAACCGTGAAGACTGTATAACTAGGCTTGATGCGAGCTGGAAAAGACTTCAACACGAGTTGAAAAGCTGGACGCGAACTCAGTAGACAAACCGCAGAAGTGACAAACCAACCGGGGTCCCCCACTATTTATAGCTATAGTAACCAAGAATCGACCGTGCAGACCGAAGACGATCCGACAGCCCACGTTCTTACCGACCGCACAACCCTTAAGGTCGAGACGTGATTGGCGCACGTCTTTCCGAAAAAAGTGAAATGTCAGCGCACGTCTTTTTGAAACCGACGTCGCTTCGACACGCGTCTTTTCTGAAACTGACGCGCCACACGTCTCCCTCACAGTCGCCCGCGCACGTACAGCAGCGGCGCGCCTTTTTGAAATGACCCGCTGTCACGTCCTAGCGGCGCGAATTGGTTTGAAATTTAAAACGCGCGCTGTCACAACCACCAGCATTCTTAAGTAAGCACGTTTCCAGCCTTC
Organism: Nelumbo lutea; assembly: GCF_056320005.1. Taxonomy (NCBI): domain Eukaryota; kingdom Viridiplantae; phylum Streptophyta; class Magnoliopsida; order Proteales; family Nelumbonaceae; genus Nelumbo; species Nelumbo lutea. The sequence goes on along the minus strand of NC_142686.1, from coordinate 20,049,634 downwards.
TCGAAAATCGAAAGAACCCTAGCAAAAGCATCTCGTGCAGTGAAGGTTCGAAGGACAGGACAAATCCACTTGCTACGTCGCGAAAACTCCCCGCACCATGGCAAGACCCCCGGCGCAAGGAGTGGGGGGCAATTGATGAAGGAAGATTTGGCCCGACCTCTCTATTACGTAACATGTGGCAGAAACAACAGCTCAGCAAAAGGGGCCAAGCCTAGGCGGGAATAAGGGGACACTAGCGGACTGAGCCCCCTACCGGGGGCCCGAACTGACCCACCTTGTAACCGCTCGGGACACACTTCACCGAACTGACCCACCTTGTAACAGCTCGGGACACACTTCACCGAACTGACCCACCTTGTAACAGCTCAGGACACACTTCGCCCAACTGACCCACCTTGTAACAGCTCGGGACACACTTCGCCGAACTGACCCACCTTGTAACATCTCGGGATACACTTCGCCGAACTGACCCACCTTGTAACAGCTCGGGACACACTTCGCCGAACTTACCCACCTTGTAACAGCTCGGGATACACTTCGCCGAACTGACCTGCCCTATAGATACCTCTGAGCTCAAGACCGCCTCGCTCAGAACTTCGCATCACTTGGCACCAAAACCAAACAAGTCGTACCATGCCTGACACTAAGGAAGTTCGTGCCCAAGGGTGCCGCGCCTGACTGACTTGGGATCTGACGTTTGGCGGCAGCACCCTAAACGGCCACCTGCCACCGCCACTGACACCGCCATCTCCAGTTAGATGATGGTTAGGCAGCGACGGTTCTGTCTCAGCAGAAAGGACGACGGCCAAATTGACAAGCACAAGGGTAATCATACTTGACCTGACAAGGGCCCCGGGACGAGTGCACGAGGTGACTATAAGAGCCCCCTGCCCCCGACAACGGAGGTATGCAAACTTTGTGCTATCTGGTATTACCTTGCTTTTGAAGGATTCTAACTTGAGCTTCGGAGCCTCTACACCGGGTTCCCCCCAGAGCTTCTCCATCTCCTCCATTTCAGGTTCCCTGCTACCCCGTTCGGAAGCAAGGCAGCGGACAGCTAAGACCGGCCGGATCGCGCTCCATCAGTAGCAGTTGCGCGTTTTTTGAATTTGAAATAATGCCCGTCGTCACATCTCCCAGCATTTAAAGACGGATTGGCGCATTTTTTGACTTTTTGGCGCTTGAGGAATCCGGAAATCTCCTGACATACGCACATTTCACATCTTCAGTCAACCGGTTTGAAGTACGGGTCAAATCCTCCCGTTACCTCGCAAACTCCCCACGCTAGGGCAAGATCCTTAGCGCGAGGAGTGGGGGGCAATTGATGGAGGAAGATTTGGCCCGACCTCTTGGCCACCCAACACGTGGAAGCAACCGAGGGTGACCTGGCAGGAGCGACAGCTCGGCACGACAGTACGCTCAAGGCGCGAGCTCCGAGAAGAGGAACCAGCGGTCCGAGCTCCCCAAAAGGAGCCCGAACTCTCCCTTTGACCCCGAGCCTTACGAGGAGCATGAAGGGCAACAACCCGAACTGGCCCACCCTAGGGCAGTTCGGGCCACATTTCTATCCGAACTCAAGACTTCACTTTGCACACCACTCTGGCACTTCATCTCCAGGCCACTGAACTGAACAACCGTACCTGACACCAAAGGAGTCCGTATCCTGAGGCGGCGCGCCTGACTGACTTAGGATCTAACGCTTGACAGCCGCACTTCAACGGCCACCTGCCACCGCCACCTCCAGTTACAGAGACGGCTCCAACCAATAGAGCAGTGGCGGTTGTCTGCCCAACAGAGGTGATGACACCCGAACTGGCAGAAGTGCCGAGGTAATGATACCCGACCTTATAGGAGCTTGGGAGTGAGTGCGCAAAGTGGTTATAAAAGGCCCTCTTCCCCCCAAGAACGGAGGTACGTGATAAATTTGCGGCATCTGATTTTTTATCTTGCCTTTGAGAAAATACTAACTTGAGCTTCGGAGCACTCTCACCGGGTTCATCCCCGGAGACTACCTACTTTCTTCCCTGTTTCAGGCACCTTTTGCTCCAGTCAGAGGCAAGATCATTGACAGTTAGGACCAACCGGATTGCGCTCCATCAATATAGAAACTGTATATTAATACAAAACTATAATTCATGTGTGTAATATGTTTTTTAATTTTGAATTATATGCATGTTAATTTGTAATATTGGGTTCCATCTCAACAAACATGAGTTAAGTTTCTCAAACTGTAACAGCCTTGTCGGGGGGGGGGGGGGGGTAAGCCCACGGAAAGTGCATTTTCTTTTGGGTACTTTCCCATTAAGACCCTATTTGTTTTTTAAGTTATTTATCTGAGTAGCTTATCTGGGTAAGTGTTTCTCAAGAAATATTTATTGAGTATGTGTATTTATGCATGTTCTTTTATTTCCTAGGTAGATAAGAGAATGACCATTTCATCTATAAAAATCCATTATTAAAAGGGACATTTTTTGTCCCATTCAAGTTTTCCCCTAGGTTAGAAGGTTATTTACCCACCTTGGAGATGGGGGTGACACCTAGGAAAATAAAGTTTCCCTAGTCCCCACATAAATATGAAAAATGAACGTGGGTTTCTTGGTCCATGGGAACCAAAATCCCATTGATCAACTTTCTCCTCTCTTAAAATCCAAAAAAAGAGAACACTCCCTAAGTGGGGAGATGGCCAAATTGTTATGATATTAAAATGCCCCCCCTCTGGTACACAAAATTTAGGTCTCTTTTGGAAAATTGTTTTATTTACCTTGTTAACATTCCTTACAAAAGAACATGAATAAATATATAGGATTTTTATTGTTTAGTCCACCCCAACAAATCTTAGCTCTATCGTACAGTTGGGGTAGGTGTCAGCTCAAAATTGATACCAATACATGGGCATCTATTGGTGTTATAGGTGGGGGTATTTTAAAATTTGAATTATTATTTAGGTCTGTAGTGGAATTTAGAATTCTGAAATGGACTGCAGTATAGTTTTCACTAAATATATTTACTTGGATAAATACATTCTCAAAAAAATAACAAAACCTAAAAACAAAGAACAGGCATTGTAGAACAAATGTCTTGGGCAAATAGTAGTGACCCACATGAAGACTAGTGGAAATCTTGAATTCCTAACTTGATGAGGGGTAATTTGGCCCGACCTATCAACACCCGGACATGTGGAAGCGACCTACTGACTAGATGATGACTTGACATTCCCTTCCACCTCAATGAGCCAGATCAGCTTGGGTACGTTGACCAAGACCAAGGTCCGAGCAGCTCGTGATGTCTCGACCTGTCGAGGTGACACGTAGCCAACTTTTAGAAGCTAGCCAGCTGCCTCCGAGCTCTCCCAGATCAAGCCGTATGTTTGCAAGCCTTATCTTTATCCCGCTTGGATCGAACGGACTCGATAAGCCTTATCAGTTAATACTATGTCCACCTCCTGGTACGGAACGGATTCCTAGTAGCATGGACTGGGGATCTCGGAGGTGTTTTCATAAGGCCTATGGTAACTCATCTACATAAGGGCACCAACCCAAACGACACAAGGTGCATGTGATTATTTGCTCACTAACCTTATAATATATAAATTTTCAGCTCACACACAAAGTACTAACTTATGCATTGGAACACCCACACCAGATAAACCACTTCGGATCCTCAGAGTGTCATTTTTCTTGCAATTCGACCAACCAGTAAAGTGGACCAACGTCCAAACTACCCTCATTATAACTAAAGAAGAGAGCAAGTAAATTGGCTCAGGGTTTAAATTATCAATTTTTGCACTTTGAATCCATTTCCACAAAGTCTGTATTGTCAGCTTTTGATTTTAATGAAATTCTATGTGGTAAGAGATTCCTAAGAGGCTAGGTGGTTATTTCAAATGGTTTTTAGTGAAATTCAAATTGACATGGCCACATGGGGAATTCCGGAATGTTCATTTCAATTCTTAGGAATCTTGATAAATCCTTATTTCTGCCGTCAAAAACACAAATATAATTCTTTAAGATTTATAAAGCCGAAAAAAATACCGCTAAAGCTTGTAAAAAATGAAACTTTGTTTATTTTAAAATATTCGAAAATTTATGTAAAAATTATTCCAAAATATTCTGAAACTTTGTCTGAAATATCTAGGCCAAATATTCAATTTGACATTTCAGTGTAGTTCGCCAAAACTTGTATATTCTGAAATTTCATTTAAAGCTATGCTAGCATTAAAATAAAGTTCTCTGCCAAAATCTCCCCCGCCCCTACACATTTACCTGTTGATGTTGTTATGCCATTTTTTCTCTTTCTTTTTCCTTTTTTTTATTCACCCTTTTAAGTTAATGATCCATGGTTGCAAAAGAGCGGAAATATCCTGATTTTAGGCATTGCAGGCTTGCAGCCTTACAATTTAGCATCTTCTGGCCTTGCTCAACTTTTGAAGTTTGAACAAATACTATTGTCGGGTGATTCTATAGGTCAGATGTCTACACCCCAAAAGTTCTTTTTTCTTTTTCCTCCAGCCCAAAAAAGTCGATGATCTCCATTTTGCTTGTCCTTGGAAGAGACAAACACTTCAAGTATGTGGTTGAGAATTATGGTTTTTGATCATGAGGAGCTGAAACCCAAGGCATGTGATCTTATGGGATCATCGAGTGGGTTGTTCTGTTCTCTGAAACCTATCCTATACAATCTTTATTTTGTATCAGATGATTTTAGCCATCAATTTGGTGCCTATGGGCTACGACCATCCGGTTTATGTTGACTTTTGACAAATGATTTTGCTAGTTGGGTGTCGGGAGCCATTAATCAGTTTCTCCTGCATGTCGCAGTTGTGACACATAGGGACCTTAATCCTACGTACCCAACTTTTGAACACATTAGATCACGGCCATAGGCTTCACTTGCATATACAATGCAACCATCCCAGAGACGCTGATTATTCCTTGTGGTTTGTTGAAGCAGCTACTAAAGACTTAAAATCCGCAGCAGTAGTAGGGTATTTAACAAGGGATAGACGGATTAATTGCTACTTCTATCAGAACATTTACAGCAAAGTACCCCTGAATGTGCAGAAGTTATTAGCCTTAGAGAGCTATTGGAGGTGGCACTTAATCCAAAGTTACATTACAATATTACATAGCTGTACTCAGGATCTTTAACACTAGCTCATTCTTTAGTCAAGCAGGCAATACGTCCCACCTGTATTGATGGAATTTTGTTCAAATTCTACTAACAAAGTCAGAGCATTGTTGCATATTTTGAACTTGGTTCTTGCATTGTAACCAGTAAATCTGAAAGCATCTTTAGAATTTGGGTGTTCAGAAGTTTGGCATCTTATTCAAATGCCTCAAAATTTTCTCAGCCATCTGCCTTGTGTTTACATCCCCGCCATGGAAAGCACTTACCAATATAGAAGGCAAGAACCTGTCCTGTGATAAAACAGAAACAGATCTGCCTCCATCTCTCACCAAGAACCTCTCAACCAGCCAGAATGATTTTTGTTGCACACTCTCCTTTCTATGCTCCCTCATAACATTCAAGAGATGCTGGATGGCATTCATTTCATTCAACAAACTCACACTCTTGTCCACATCAACCTTGTCATCCAACAAGGTACATAGAGCCGAGAGCGCAGCCTCAACCACCTCAACATTTTCATGGTCCAAACAAGCCAACAACCTTTCCACAGCCTTGTTATCAAGCAAGCAAAAGGTGGTCTGTGAAGAACAAGCTCCTCTGTGAACTGGGCAGATTTGTGTACTCCGCTCCTTTGATGAATGAAATGACAGAAGCCTGGTTATCTTGGAGTTGGATTTTTTAAGTTGTGGTGGTCTTGATAGATTTATGGATTCTGATGAAAAGTTCTCTAACCCAATTGCTGATAGTTTCTGAATTTCATCACTTTCTGTTCTTATGAGTAGTTCTGTGAAAACTGATGCGAGGTTATGGCTTTTTGCTAGTAGTAGCACTTGAGGTTCGTATAGTGTAGTTGTGAATCTGACAAGAATGCCTACTAGGCCTTCTAGGTATGAAATAGCAAACCTACTTGCTCTTGTTCCAGTTATTTGGATTTCATTTATTGTTTCAAGGATTGTAGGGACTGTGTTCTTGTGGAGGAGGGCTAGATTGAGTGTTAGGTTTTGGCGGGGAAGCCTAGCTAGGAAGTTGGCTGAAACTGCATGTTTTTCAGTGATTCGGTTTATTTCTGTTGGCTTCTTGATTAGGCTCTCTGGTTGACCTCTAGTCTTACAGAGCCTTTCAGAAAGTGTGTGCCCTATGTAGGGTGAAAGTGTTATGAGGAGTTTAATTGATGCAATTCCAAGTTTCTCATGTGGAGAATTGATCAATTCTATCAGGTTGTAGCTAACTTCAGTCTCTTTGACAACAGAAACAATGGTCACTGTTGCTTTAGGGGCATTTGTGAGGCAGAGGAGGATCCTAATGAGGTTGAATTTGACCTCATCTTGGGATGAACTCTTCAACATCTGGATGATTTTGTACACAACATGGTCTGATGCCATTGTGCGACCTTGGGTGCTTACTTGGAGGTCTTCTGGAGCTTGATCAGACTCAAGTATATTTGCAAGGATTGCAATAGATTCTTCCTTAGCATCCATGGGCTCATTGTCGGTTGTCCTTTTGAAAATCTCTTCAATCATGATTGGCACCGTACCAGCATTCACAAGTATTCTTCTGTTAGGACTGTAGGATGAGATCTGAACTAGAGCTTTTAATGCTGCCTTCCTCGTTAGGGAGTTTCCACTGTGCACCATCTTAATCAGAGGTGGAGAAGCTCTCTCAGCCACATGTGTTCTGATCTGCCGTGCAAGAATAATTTCTCCAAGGCACCTTGCCATTTCCATTTGCATCTCTTCTGTACCTGTTTCAAATTTTTAAGAAAACAGAAGTGGTAGAGTCTTGCTAGATATTTGAGTTAAATTGGTGCAAATCATCTGGTTATGGTTTCTTGGGAGATAAAATGCATATATCTATTTAGAAAGTTTAGTAGTTTAGTGATTCTCAATTGACGATTATAAGCCATTCATGAAAATGGTATTTCCAAATTTTCATTTATGGATGGATATAGACCTCCTAAAGGGAACTTTCTCAGAAACAAATAGTGAAGACATTTCAAAATAAATAACTTGTTCAATTTTCTGATCAAATAACAATTTTATGTTTTTAAGTGGAAAAACCAGTATCTACTCAAATTCCAGGTGATCTTGACTCAAGAGAAGCTAGGAAACATCTTTATCATGGACTCATGGTTGCTTCATTTTGTCTCCATTTATGTAAGATCTGTTTGGTTTATGTCCTATTTTAACCTTTGCATTGGGTTGTAACCTAATGGTGTGTGTGGTCCCACTTTAAGTTACAGTGGGCTTTACATAATAAAAGGTTTCTTTTGTATGTGGAAAGTGAGAGATTTTTAGAGAGAAAAAGAAGCAGTGAGAGAGGGTGCTCTTGGTGTGAGAGTGTTTTTTTCCCTGTTGTTTGAGTTCTTTGGGTTTGAGAGAGCAAAGGGAAAACAGGTGTACAAGAGTTAAGGGTTAGTTTGGGTTCCAAACCACATGGTACCTGTATTGCTTCTCATTCTCTTTTATACTGAAGAATGGTTTCATCTCTCCCGTGGATATAGGAAGTAAGGCTGAACCACATAAATCCTTTATGTTCTTGGCAACTTCGCAGAACTTGTTTTTCTTGTATTTGATTGGATTTAATTTGTTTTTATGTTTCTATTGGGTTCTCTTGGTTGTTGTTTTATCTCAAACACTGTGGTTTCATCCTGTTGGTGGTTGTTGTGAGCCTAACAAGATCAAACATATTATATATGATGTTATCATAACAAAATAACCTTTTTTTTTGAGACATGCCAGAAAGATGATGCTCACATGTAAAACCTGTGAATATCAGCCATTTATTCTACCATAGTATGTATTGAAATAGTTTATTCAAAATTTAATGAATCTTAAAGAGAATATATTTGATCAGAAGGTTTTGTTGAACTAGTGATGCATATCATGAAATATTAAGACATTATGTCACACAACTTCCACCCCCTTCTGAGGAATATTAGTCTCAGGAAAAAGAAACAAGTAGAAGGAATGCCTACATGGAAAACTACAGTATTAGGTTTTTGTCATCTCTGCATAAGTGAATGTGCAGATGAATACACACAGAGGGATACTGATGATGCTGCAAGATTTGATGATATACCTTCAATAAGATGGTGTAGAAGTGGTTCCAAGAGGCCATTCTCTGCCATGCACATAACATTTTTTGAAGATGTTTCCAAATTCCGTAGGATTTCATCAGCTTTCTCAGCAGCAAAGGGATCATAAGAATAGTTGTATTTCATTGTGATCAGCATCAGAATGCCCCCAGTAACTGATCCAATCTTCTCACAAAGTGATTTGCACCTAGAAATTTCAAGCAAGAACAGCAAAGATGCATGTTTCTCTGGAAGGTAGTTACTTGACAACATTTTGATTGTTGTTGGAATTGCCTTTGTCTGTTCAATGGTATCCTGCAAAGAGATCCAAACCATGTTGCAATTTATCAGATGTAAATAATTTTTCATTTTTAAAGTCTCTCTCCCCCCCCCCCCATTGACCAATCAAAAGTCTCATATAGTTACATAATACAGTTACTGTTGTCATACCATAGAATAGGAACATCATCATGATATACAGGGAATCCTAACACCATGTAGGCAAGGAAAGAAGGAAATATGCAGTGAAGGTTTTATACCCATGGTCAGAAATGTCAAATTCCCAACAAGTAGCAAGTATAAAAAACTTTTTTGATTTATAGTGTCGATCTCCTAAAGAAATCACTTTCCCTTATATGGAATATTAAACTCTTTTGCCAATGTCAGACATGTTTCAACCCAAATGAACCCAATATGCCTGTTAATTTTGCAAAAATTGTCATAATTGAAAGAGATTTCCCTTATATGGAACATTAAACTTATTTTATATATAAGATATGAAAAATGATAACTAGAAGAAATGGTCATCCAGTACAACCACATAACTAGTCAATTATAAAAACCATGGTGTAATGCAGGGATCAGTCAAGCATTAGTTGCTCCTCATTAAATTTGTGTTGCATTGGTAAAGGAAAAATAACAATATTTCATGGTTAGAAGTTAGAACGAATTAAACCTTGCCCTCATCATCTTCCTTGACTAGTAACCGTAATGTGTCCAGTGTTGCACACCTAACCTTCCTGTCTTTATACTCCAGAACATGAGCAAGTAATGATAACATTCCCATGTTACGTGCCTGTACTTTATTTTGTTTCTTCTGTTGGCAGAGATCTTGCAAGTCCTTTAGTGCCTCAAGGATCATATTGTCTGAGCTGGCTAATGACAAAGCTGCCCGGGCAACTTTTATCCTTGCTGCTTCATTTCTTTCCTTCCACTCTTCTATTGTGGTCTTTAAAGCTACATTGGTCTTTAAATCTCTAGTTGATAGTTTTTTCCCTGTGGTTGGGCAGATTACATCTGAACTATCTTCAAACTTCTTGAACCACTCTGTTATAGCCCTCCTCTCATAGGTCACTCCATTTTCAATGGTGACTGGATCATCCATGATTTTCTGTGTGAGTGGACATATGAAAGCTTCATATAGAGGCTCAATGTACTCAGCCACCTGTGGCAATGTTTTCAAATACTGGTTACTACTGTTTCCAAGGCTCACTTGATCAATGAATTTCATGCCTTTAGGGGAGCCGGTGAGATGTAGCATGTCTATTGACTGGAGATCATCAGTGAAAAACTCGGCATTGATGGAATAAAGATCTGTTTCTATTGCTGTGTGTTCTTCCTCTGGTAACTGTTTCAGAGGCTGGACATGTATTGTCTCTTTAGTCTCTGGTACTTCAGTCTGACTGTTTTCAAACTTAACATTTTGAATCTCCTCTGAAAGAGACTGGACCTGTACTGCATCTTTGGTATCTGATGCTTCAGTTGGACTAACTTTAAAGTGAGCATTTTGCATCTCCTGTGAAAGAGACCTGATTGCAACTTCTGCATATTCCTGCTCTTTGAACATTGAAGATGGTATTAAGCTCAACCCCTCACCTATGTCTTTTATCACTCCCTCCAGTTGTTCTATTATGCTTTTGACTTCTGCATCTAGAATTGAATGGCCTTTGGTATGACATTTTTCCATGAGATCCTTGGCATGATTTATGCTTTTAGTTAGAGTTTGTAGAATCTCAATTGCATTTAGTGGTTTATTCTCACTAAACTGCAACTCAATTATTGCTGGAGAAGTTCGATCAAGATAGCATCCAACTTCCATGAAGTTCTCCTGTTCTATCTCAACACATACAACTGAGGCTGTGATCTCGGAAATTGTAGCCAATAGTGTCTGTCCAAGAACTACAATTGGACTTGTATCTTCAACCAGCTGAAAAGGAAACGAAACAGGTTATTTTGGTTGTAGCATGGGACCATTCCCAAGTTGCTTTTACACTTCCAACAACTGGCTACTTATTATCAGAAAGAGAGTATCAAACACACTGACCCGCCAAGGGCCTAGTTTATCATTATACTTTATTTCATATGTAAATATATAATTTGAAACAACTTAGTTCAAACTGTGCAGTATGACAAAATCAAAAGAACATACTTAGAATTAGCTAAGGACCATGCAATAGGTTTGCCCTTTCAAGTGCATGAAAGTGTTTCTTAATAAATAGCCCTACTTTAGGAGAAATAATTAGTTTTTTTTTTCATGCCCCTTGATAAACCTGCACTAAAAAGGCAAGTTTAGGACTTCTCTAGGAATGTAAGACCCATTCAGTCCTGCTATGGATTGCCTACTAAACAGGACTAGTGTCTCTGATACTATTATAGCTTGATAAGTTCCTAGAATGACTGAATTTGGCCTTGTGTGTATCCCGTGAAGGGGATGACAATGTAATAATGTGTTGAAGTGCATAGTATTACTCGGGTAATTAGAGAGAAATTTCTAGGAACTTACCAAGTTATCAAATTATCAAAATGAAGTGAACCACCCAAAGTTGGGAGAATGACGAACAAACCAAAGAGGGCCTTCAATTGTCATACTTGCATTAGTTTAGGACTAATGCTGATTAAATATTAATTGGGACTTTAGATTTCTTGGATGCAAATGCTCTTTGGAGACATCTTTTTGTTGTCTCAGAATTCTAAAAGCCACAGATCAAGAGTGTACCAAAATATGAACAGTAAGCGGATATTAAAGAACACGAGAACCTCTTGTTAAGATTACGATGCTTGGAGACTGATAGAAATCAACTAAGAGTGTAACTCTGTCAGAGTTCTGATTCTAAAAGCCACAAAGGAAGCTGTAAAGTATTGATAGATGGCATGTGTTAGAGAACCTGAGAAACCACTCAGTAAGATTAGGATACTTGGAGGCAGATGGGATCACCCAAAAATCCAAAACTACCATTCTGTCAGAGCTCTGATCCTTTTCTTTTTCTTTTTCTTTTTTCTGAAAAATAACAGGGTTCTGATTTTTATTTTCTTGTTTTCTTTTAGGAAGGAGGTGGGGAATATAGTAAACTTTGTCAAGGTGGTACTCTTTTGGCTCTTTGCTTCAGTTCTTTCCCTTCTCAGCTCTCAAGAAGATGACTGCAGCGGATTACCTTGAAAAATTAATGCCTGTAAAATGGTCTGTCCGTGCCCCAAAGTTGAGGCATGGGGCAGTACCTAGTGATAGCATATGAAGCAATTTTTCTGACCTGGAATGGTTCAATTTAAATCTCCAAATCCTTACAAAGAGTAAATCTGTTATTACCTTCGATTTTTTATAACTAAAGAAAATTCTATTGAGATTAAACTATTACCTGATAGTTTAGCTTTAACTGAAAATTTGAAGAGCAAATCTGTTATTACCTATGAGCTCTATCTTGTTTTCCAGACGAGTTTTTTTTCCGGGTTTGCCAAAGAATGAAAGAAACAAAAGGAAAAAAAAAGGAACTTGTTTTCCCAGAGTTTTCATTTAGTTTTCGTATTTACAAACACTGTTTATGGGCTGATAATTTTTTGGTTCATCTTAATCGATACTCCAAAGTTAACCACTATGTAATCTATCTGAGCTCCAATAGATTAGCATCATCCCTCCAAATTAAGTATGATCAGCCTTTATTTACAAGTTAGAATTTAGAAGACTCATAATGATAAACAAAAAAGTTGGAGATAAAATTAGAATTGCTTACCGACATATGACTGAAGTCAATGAACTGCTATCTCAATTGTTCTTCCTGGTAGGAGAATCCAACCTCTTATAAGTTCTGCACTCCTCATGCTGGCTGCTGGGGAAGATTTGTCATGGATGCTGTTCAAGAAGAGAATCCAACCTCTTATAAGACCTCTCTCTCTCTCTCTCTCTCTCTCTCTCTCTCTCTCTCTCTCTCTCTTAAATGACTTAGTCACAGTGGCCGGAGAATGAGCAAACTTGAACGGCTATGGATTGGTGGGAGATTCTTTTCTGCCATTTTTTAAAGGGTTACTTCAATGTGGAAAACCTGAGTACTGATTCGCATGCTGATTGAGATAAATCGTGGTGTAATATCCAATGTATTGAATCAAGCGGCATCTGGGTTCCGATATGAATGTATCGATTTATCTCAGTTTAAGAATTTAATGAATGTAGATGTACTCTAGCAAGTAGCAACCCATTGAAACGGTCTCTTCTTGCTTCTAACGCCATGGCTCATGCACTCCAAGCAGCCATGGACTTATCAAACATGAACTCATGCTGACGTTTGTGTCCCCAACCAGTGCAATCCAAGCTTAACGAACCACCAGGACCAGGTGTAACTGCTAGCCCAAAAGTTGATGAAGTGACCGTTTGAGAGGGTAGAGAAGGCTCGAAGCGCAGCGCGCTGCTTCTGGCTTTCCGAGGTGGCTCTACACTGAAGCTATATCTTTGGTGAAAAATCGAGAGAGCCCAAATCGGCTAGTTTGAAGGGCTGTCCTCATCCTCTTTGAATATAGCTTATCCGGAGGCCAGAGCGTTTCAAAGCAGCTAATTGCTGAACATTCAGCCCATCCCCACAAACGGGCCGTAAAGCCCGTCTAGAGTGAGCTGCACATTGGATGGATTCCAATTTGGTACGCCATCCATGAGATCAGAGGGTTCGGTGGGCGGTTGCTTCCATTATTTACTTACCTATGGGAGAACCCCTTACCCAAACTCAATTAATGCTGACGATGACATGGCTATCGAAATGAGAAGATTAGGTTAAGTCTTAAGAGTGAAGCCTAGTGGATTAGGTTACATACTTTTTTGACTTTTCTACATGTTTTAATTAAAAATAACAAATTAATTATTATTCTATTAGTTATTACCATGTCCACAATGCCTCCTATTACTATTTGTGAGCCAATTGCTTTCTTTTTTTAGACTTCTTAAGTGAGAAAATAAATCTACCCTTTGAAATTTGTAGCGTTATATCAATTTTTTTTATTATTTTTCCTTCAACATGATAACATTCCATCAAATTTCTTAATTCTTATTTTTCAGAGAGTTGAATTGTCGTTATTTTTTCCTCTCTATGCTGTGTTTGGTTGCAATGTAATTTTTTTTTTACTAATACAACTGTATGGAAGTTTAAATGTAAAAAATGTAAATTCTTGCTTAATTTTGATTTAGATTTTACTTAATTCTACTTCATATCTTAATTTACTTTATTTGCATTGAAATCAAATAAAATAAGTTGAAATATAAAACAAAAATATGTTAGAATTTACACTTAAATCATTTGCACTGCTATGGGTTTTGCATCAGCACAAATTTATTTGTATTGCAACCAAACACAGCAGCAATGATGCAACCATTGGTCTACCTCCTTGTAGGGGTGTCAATTGGACTGGATTTGGTCCAATCTGATCCAGTCCAATGAGAATCCATTATAAATGGATCAGGTCCAATCCAATCCAATTAATATGTTGGACCAATCCAATTCGATGTTTGGACCATCTAATCTGTTCAAATTCGTTTTATTTTATATTTGTTTCAACCTAAACCTGGTCAAACCTGGTCTATTGACACCTATATTCTTATTTTATATCAATAGACCAGATATTGGCTTAATCCAACCCAATCCAATATAAATTTATTATGAATGGACCAGGACCAACCCAATCTAATAATTATTTTGGACCAGATTAGTCTAATCCAATGTCTTGTTGGTCCATCCAATCTGCCCAAATTGATTTTAGATTGGACGAGGTCCAATCCAAAACTAATCCATTGACACCCTTACCTCTTTGGGTAAAATTGCACGATTAAAAAAGGATCCTTCATATATTCTAAATGGAGAGCGCAAAGAAGGGAGGTGAGGATATTCTTAGCAGTGACAAAATTCTCTTCTTCCATTATCTTCCTTTCCTTGGGAGTTGGGATCTATGAAGCCAATCCTCATTGTAAATCTTGGCGTTTCTTCACCATGCCGTCCAAACCCATTTTGGAATATACGGGCGTACGGGTGATTGGGTGAAGAAGATGATGATGATATGTAGAACGGGCGTACCAGTTCTACAGCCCATTTTATAACGTCAAGCTACTTATTATAGTAACGTTGATTAATTGTAAATTAACCAGAAACAAGATCTGATTAGACATTTCAGCTTCCAAAATCTTATCTGTACAGCCTTGCAGTTGAAGGACCCATATTTACCTCTATTTTTTTCAAAAAGAAAAACATTTACTTCTACTTTTTCTTGGTGTTTTGTTCTTTGGCGCAATAAAGGAAGAAACATTCTTTTTTTTTTTTCATGTGAAAAAAGAAATCATCAAATACTTGCATGATGCAAATGATTGGAATATTACTAAAATACCTTTTATAAATATTTAGACGATCAAAAGATGTAATTAAAACTTAAGAACTGAATTTTCTTAACTAATTTAATTAACTAAACTTAATTCGCTTAATTAAGTTATTTTCAATTATTAAATTAATTAAATTGTATAATTAAGTTATGGGAAATTGTCTAAAACTCACCATTAATTTTCAGTGTTTCTCTTAAACTCATCACATCTTTTCAAAACGTCTAAAATTCACCATGTCAACAAGTTTTTATTTTCCAAAACTCACCTTCTCTTAGTGTACTGTTAATGTTTCTTAACAGAGGTGTCCACATCAGGATAAATAACAATTTTTATGACCAAATCACCCTTGAATGGAAAGTTAGAGGAAAAGAGTCTTTTTCATTTTTTCTATTTTCTACAATCTATAAAATTTTCTGCATTTTTGTTATTTATTTAAAATTTCTGTGTTTTTCTATATTTTTTGGTGTTTTTTCTACAATTTTTATTTTTTGATTTTGTTTTTTAATTTCTATAGTTTCTATAATTTGAAAATAATTTTTATTTTGTGTTCAATTTCTATAATTTTTTTATATTTTTGCAATTTCTGTGTTTTTATGTATTTTATATTTGAAAATATTTTTTTGAGCTTTTTTCCTTTTTTTTCATATCTAACTATTAAAATATATGTATATGTTTTATATTTTTCTATGAAGGTTAAAATGATAATATATTAACAACCGTAAGTCTCTTTAACATCAAGTTAGTGACTTGATGAGTTTTAGACATTCTGAAAAGTTATGATAAATTTAAGAGAAATGCTGAAAACTCATGGTGAGTTTTTGACAATTTTCCTTAAGTTATTAAGATGATTTAATGTCCTTCAATTTTTATATTGATTTTTGAATAGGTTATTTTCATTATATAGTCTATACACAAATACGAATTAATAAATTGATCAATTATACAACAACCTACTAAAATATCTACACCTCTTGAAACATCTCAAAACTCTCTCACATCCCCAATAATAACATCTGAGTTTTTTTGTTACTTAAAGTTCTCTCTATCTTTCTTCAACTTCCAAATATATGCATTGTCCATTAAGTTAGTTGCACTTAGACCTGTTTACGGGCTGGGCTCGGGCCAGGCTTTTACTCATCATTAATGGAAATACGTTAGGCCTAAATTCGAGCCCAGCCCGACCAACGGGCCTATAACTTGGGTCTGAGCCTGGCTCTGATAAAAAGTCCAAATCCCGACCTAATAAAAAAATTTACAATTTTCCCTATTCAAATTAGAATTAAAAATTCATATGTTTTTTTTTCCTATTTAAATGAACAATGGGCCTACAAGATGGTTTTTTCCCTTTCTTTTACGTTTTAAACACAGTTTTACATTCTTAAATAAAATAAAAAAAAATTATTCAAATGGACATAATCACATAACCCTTTTTAAGTCTAATTTTAGGTCGGGCCGGGCTCGGGTTCGGGCCAGGCTATTTTGACAAAACCCAAGCCCGACTCGAATTTATTGCGGGCCGAGCTTTTTGGCCCGAATTTAAACCCACGGGCCTATAAACATGTTCAAGCCCATCCGGGGGCTGGGCCGTCGGGCCACCCGGCCCATGAACAGGTCTAGCTTGCACTACATGGGAGTACCTTTTAGTGGAAACTCAAGCCGTGTGCGATTTTTCGTGTACAAGATTTTTCAAGTGTGATACATGGCATTTATGTTTTGGCTTCAATAGTTGTACATGGGTCCCATATAACTTACAGTGCCCATACCCGTTTTGTACACGAACCCGAATCCATTTTGTACATGGATCCCATATGATTTACAGTGCTCCTCTTAGAATGCACCTCACACCATCCTGATGGCAAATCCCACTATGTATTGGGAACATCTCCCTGAAAATAACAATATATAACTATGGGAAATGTGTCTAGATGTGACAATTGGGTTGAGTGGGTCGGGTTCAGGTTGGATCAAGACATTTTATGTTGATTTTAGGTTGGATCAGCAAATGCTGGATCTTGACCCTAAATGTTCAGGTTAGGATTGGCCCATGGGTCAATTCAGGTCATTTTTAAAATAATTATAATTTTAAAAAATAAAGAAAAAATATATAAAAATGTCAAAATTAAAGGAATTGACCTTAAAGTTCCAAACATGATATAAAAACTTAAGCATTCAACAATTCAAAGAGTAAATGATAAAGAGTAAGAGACTAAATAGTAAAAATTAAATGGTAAAAACTTTTAACAATACATAAATAGTCCCAATTAAAATTGATAATCGGATCAATGAGTTGACCCATGACCCAAACCGACCCAAGCCAATTTTCTTGAGTCGGGTCGGGTCAATCTCAAAATCAGGTAACTGGATATGAGACATTGACCCTGTTTTCCAGGTTGGGTTGGGTCAGGTTCACAGGTTGGGTCAACTTTTATGCCAAGTCTGCATATGGTCGATGCAACTGAAACGTGTTGTGAGGTGGTGTGTACAGAATCCTGAGTGATTTTTTGTCTATGAGATTTATACCGTACATGGGGCCGTGTGATAGCACCCATTTATTTCGGGTTCGACCCATATTATAAATGGGTATTGTATGATTTACAGTGTCCATTTGTCAACTATTTTAATAGATTCGTATTATACACGGGCCCTGCATTATTTGTAAAGTAAATGAAATTCATATATTTTACAGTGCTTATTTGATAGACAACCATCCCCAATTAGGAGTGTTAGGGGCCTGCTGGGTTTAGGGGGGACAACAATGTTATTGTGCTGGTTGTTTGGGTAGTCACGTCCGGACGAACAATCCTCAAATCTATTTTTCTTATTTGGGTGGCTATTTAGAAAAGGGAGAATTTTCATAAGTTTAAAGTGATGATATTACTGTAACTATCTATTAAATACAGTAATTTATTGATAATTACTGACAAATAGCAGTAATTATTATGACTAATAATTATTGTTAATTATAATATTGATAATTAATTAACATAAATTCTATTAATT
The DNA here is from genome assembly GCF_056320005.1 of Nelumbo lutea. Lineage (NCBI taxonomy): Eukaryota > Viridiplantae > Streptophyta > Magnoliopsida > Proteales > Nelumbonaceae > Nelumbo > Nelumbo lutea. The sequence continues at coordinate 20,031,812 of NC_142686.1, read as the reverse complement.
TTATGTGTTATTAAATTTTAGTAAATTACCAATAAAATATATTACTGTAACGGTAATTTAATTAACGATAAATTTGAATGTATTGATAACTCAAATTAATGATAAACATCGACAATAATTTATAATCAACGTTAATTATCTTAGATAAATTAAAAGTCGGTTTAAATTTTATTAGTCAGTTAGAATAAATGTTAGGTTTTAAAAAAAAAACATTTTGATTGATAGTATTGATTGCTTAATTAACATAAAACTCCCATCCACTTGCCTTACTAATGATGCCAAGGTATTCAAACCAATGTGGAATTCCTCCTCACAAAATTGGTCCTCACATTGGCTTCACCATGCATTAGTAACATATTCCTTGAATTAAAACGTACAAGCATGAAGATGTTCCTAATAAGTGTTGTGAAGTGGGTTGTGAGGACCAATTTTGTGAGGAAGAAATCCAAACTCCAGCATATCAGCATCCCATCTTTGTCCCTCCCACTATTTTACTATTATTTTGGGGGAAAATTAGTATTGTTGGAAGTCAGTTGTTCATATCAGCATCTCATCTTTGTCCCCCTCCCACTATTTTACTATTTTCCCCCAAAACAATAATTTGGTCAAAAATTAACTATAAAATAAAAATACGCAAAAAAAGATATAGACATTAGAAATTATGATTGGACTGGAGTTTACTTGGCTTAATTGGCGATATTATAAGGCTCCTGTTGCTCCAATTTTATTTTAGAAAGCCCGCGCAACGCACGAATCCTAACTAGTACAACATTCAAATGTTAGTATACTTTGTCTTGGCTAAGTATATGTGTAATAGTATATATGGGATGGGTTTGGTCGAGGTCAAATTGTCTCCATTTGTCTTGGTTATTAAATTTTTATCATAAATAAAAATAATTTATATTTTAACAATCATTTTTGTTTAATTTGATGAATATATAACATCAGAAATGTTCACCAATGTTTTCGACAAAAATTTTGTACATTTTTCATTTTTGGTGTTCTATCATTTTTTAAATATTTATTATTCAATTATGACACCATGAATTTATTTGAAAAGTTGGACCATTAATCCACCATCTAGATAAGAAAATACCTTTGCTTTTATATTAGTTTTAAATTAGGGAAAGATATAGTTGGAGCCAATTGTACATTTAAAATTAAGCTACAAGTTGGTCTATAAACCAATAAAATTCTGACAATGGCTCTGCATTTCAAATTATAAAACTCTCAACATGTCATCGAAGTCTTATGTGGCCATTGCCAACATGGGACTCTTAATCCATATTGGACACAACAAAAAGCTTACATTGAAATTGCCCCTTAATGTTGGGTGATTGGAAAAATAAAAAAGGATTTTTAATTTCTCTCTCTCCCCCTTTCCCTCACACTCTTTCACTCTCATAATCATCTTTATCTACTCAACGACTGTGTAACTTGAAAATAAATAAAAATGGTTTTTAGTTTCTGTATTTATGTTATCTATATCAATTTCTCTCATTCTCTCTCTTTACCTATTGTTCTCCCTCAATTTCTTTCATTCTCTTTCTTAGTCGATCTCTCTTTCTTAATTTCTATCATTCTCCCTTAGTTTTTCTCCCACTCCCTCTCTTGTTCTTTTTTTTTTTTTTCTTACACACCTATATGGTATTAATTAGATTATATAAAAGAGCTTGAGACCAACTTGGTATGGTTAAAAAATCATTACGCCAATTTGATAAAAATTCACAAGAAACTCTTGGCTATGAAATTTACACCAACTGAAGAATGATAGAGATTGAGGGAAAATGAGATATTGATCGAGAGGGAGAGGGAGGGAGAAGAAAACGAGAAATTGAGGGAGAATGATAGAGAGAGAAAGAGAGGCTTTGATTTAGCTATAGACCAAAGCTAAAAGAGTGGGAGAGACAGAGGGAACGAGATATCGAGAGATGACTATGAGAGTGAGAGAGAAGGGAGAGAGATCAAAAGACAGATGGAGTGGAAGAGAAACTGAAAACCTATTCTGGTATAGGCTTTTTGTTGTGTCCAACATGGACTAAGAGTCCTATGTTGGCAACAACCACAAGCCTCTAATGAAATGGTGGGGGTTTCTTATAATTTGAAATGTAAAGTCGGTTGTTAGATTTTGTTGGTTTTTGGACCAATCTGCAACCTATTTTTAAATGTACAACTGACTTTGACTATAATTTTCCCTTTAAATTATATATTTCATTTACATTATATAATTTTTTTTTCACTTATCACACTTAACTTTTGTTTGTTTGTGGTATCATTTGACTCAATACACTAACCCACCATCTAAAAAGAAAAATAGTTTGATTTCTAGGTTGACATTAAATTTTGTATTACATTTCCATCATTAATAAAATTATTTCTTATGTATAAAACTTATTTTTGTTCAATATAATGAATGCATAATATTAGAGATGTACCCAATATTTTATTTTCTATAAATATATAACATTAGATATGTGCCTAAAATTTCTTTATCTTTTTTTTGTGATTCTTTGTATTGTTTGTTATTAAAAATTTTATTATTTGACTATGACATCATTTCATTTCTAGGTAGATTTTAATTTTAGCATTCCATTTTCATCATTAATAAATATACTTCTTACATTTCATAGTTATTTAATTTAATTTTTATTATTTAATTATGGCATTATTTATTAATCCATTTGATCCCAAATGGTCGAATTACTTACCCACCACGGGGAGGAAAGAAAATGGTTTTGTTTTCAAAATATTTATTTTTATACTATTAAAATTAATATTATGGGTTTAATTGCAAGAATTTAATGATAAAAAAATATATCTTAAATATAGGATTTAAAGAGTAGAGAAGGAAAATATTTTTATTTCTAATTGGTTTTAAATTTACATTCCATTTCCATCATTGATAAAAACATTTCTTATTTATCATACTTATTATTGTTTAAAATGTATGTTAAAAATGTTCTTAATTTTTTTCATTTATCTATTTTTGAATTTTATTATTTAATCATGGCAACCCATGGGCCAACCCATGGTGTTATAATTAAATAATAAAAATTATAAAATATATATAAAGTACAAAAAATATAAAAAGTTTGGGCATGATGTTATTATTTTTATTATTATTATTATTATTATTATTATTATTAGTAGTAGTAGTAGTAGTAGTAGTAGTAGTAGTAGTAGTAGTAGTATGAAATTGACATGTGAAACACATGTGCACATTTACTAGTTCATGATAAAAAAGAGATTGTGGAGAATCTCAACCAAAAAATTAAAATAGAATGGGCAAAATGTAGGGGTGCATCTGAAATTTTATGTGATAGATGAATACGATTTTGCTAAAAAGGAAAATTCTATAAAACATTTGTAAGACCATCTATGTTGCATGGATTTTTTTTTTCCTTTTTTGTATAAAAAAAATTTCATTCCAAAACGTCGTGTTTAAATGATGTAAATATTTATTGATGTAAAAGTACATTGATAAAGTTCAACACGATTTGTTTAAAATTGTTAATCGTTGTATAGTGAAAAGTGCGATTATCAATGTAAGCATAGATTTTCATATAAAACTACACTCTATCCAAACGTGGACAAATACGAACTGGAGTGTTTAATTACCTCAGTCTATATTTACATTGTAAACAAACACACCCTAAGGAGGGGATACATTGATCGATAATTTTGGATAACAAGGGAAAAATAATCTGGATCAATGAGTGAAGGCATGTTGAACAACTCTCATAATGTTTGAACCCACCTTAAAAGCTTTGATAAAAGAGGGATAGGTAGTTGGCGTGACATATTAACAAGAGTGAGCACTATTCGGCTAAAACCGAAAAACCGAATCAAAATTTTTGGTGTTGATTTTTTTTGTTAGTTTTTTTTTAGTTTTTTGCTAAATTAGTTTTTGGTTTTGATTTTTAGAATTAGAATTTTGATTAACCAAATTAATCGAACTTTTATTATTATATGTGATATATAATATATTATATACTAAAATTTGATTTCATAATATATATTTTATAACATATAATATATATATATATATTATGTTATAATATATATAATAGAGTATATATTATTCAAATTTGGTTTTACCCGAAAATTGAAGCAAAAATTTTGGTTTCAGTTCGATTTTTATTTTCTTAGTTCGTTTTTTATTTTTTTAGTTTGATTTTTAAAATTTCGGTTTATTCAATTTGGTTTTTAACCGAATGCTCACCCCTACATATTAACATGATCCCGAGTTCTTGGATTGCTTGCTAAAGAAGTAAATACCTTTATAATGTAAAGAGTGGCTTCTCAATCAATCTCTTCTTCAGTGTCGACCCAAGAATCATCCTCCCTTTGAAGGAGAGAGAGATTCTATTAAAGTGGCGCCAGATGAATACTCATCTATGGCAACCTCCGATGTCACATGACCCGGCGACCTCCAATAACAACTGGACATGTTTTCCTTTTCAACTTTTTGAATAGAGTAAATTTCTTAAACTACCCTTATGGTTTAGCTAATTGACTAAATGTACCCTTAGTCCCCTACTGTTTGAAAATTGAATGACACTACCCCTATTGTTTCTAACAATTGATTAATCCTTCTTTGTCATTAACGTGTGTCAACAGAGATGTGAAAAATACTATTTTACCCTCTACTATAGGTTACTCGGATCTCTCCCTCTCCTTCTCATTTTCTTCACCGGAACTACCAGAACCATAGGAACTGCCAGAACAACGGATGATGACTGGATCTCAGATCTGAGTATCTCTCATATCTCAGATATGGGTTCCTTGAGAGATAGTCAGATCTGGGTTCCTTACTCAAATATCTCCCTATCATTATCCTCTTTCTTCTGATTTTTCAGAATGGAATCGAGTAAAATTGTCACATCTACGATCTGCAGTGACCATGGAATTGGGGTCTGGCAACAGTTGATGACACAACAACCCTTCTCGTCGACATCTCTGCCTGAACAAGTCGAGATGCAACCTACTGTGCTGTTGTCTTGATGGTTATGGACGGAAGCATGGTTGTTGCACCCGGCTGCTACGAAGACATTGCCGCTTTGTGAGAATAAAAATGGGCTTCCTTCTAAACCGATGCGTCCATGGACTTCTGTCTCACTAGGGCTCGAGAATGTTGGAACGTTGATACGTTGATACCCAGTTCTCCATTCATCGATATGTTCAAAACTTCGAAGTGACTAGTGCTTAAGCTTAGGAAGGATTTGGGGTGGGTAGAAGATCGATTACAAGTTATCGAAAACTGTTTGCTTTTGGAGCATGGGTTTCCAATGCCGAAGGGGAAGGGAATACAGACATCCCCACATCTGTCTTGGCTCCTAGGCTTCGCCAAGGATGTTGCTTCTATATCCGGTGCTCCTTTAAGCCATAATAGTATCACTAATGAAGATAAGAAGAACCAGAGCATGAGACGCAGAGCCATTTTCATCTTCTCTGAAGTCTGAGCAATCCTAGGCAAATTGACTTCGGTGAGGGTTGGTCAATCCTAAGCGAGAACCGTAACTCAGATATGGGTTCCTTAAAGACCGAACCAGTTTGGTTTACTGTTGAAAGGAAGAAGACAGTAAAGGTAAATTAGATTTAAAAAAAATATATATACATATATATATATATGTGTGTGTGTGTGTGTGTGTGTGTCACGTATATATAAATTTAACGAATGCAAACGGTAAGGGTAGAGCTAGTCAATTATCAGAAATAGTAGCGATAGCGTCAATCAATTTTCAAACAGTAAGGATACACTTAGTCAATTAGCTAAACCATAAGGGTAGTTTACGAAATTTACCCTTTTGAAAATTAATTGTGGCATCTAATTTAATGGGTGGATTTGTGAGAAAAAATCCAAAACAACTCGACGCTCTTTTGAGTTCTGCCAAACCCAGCCAATTAGCCTTCCCTCCCCTTTCAACCCCCTTCTCTCTCAGGAACCCTACCCCCATTGAAATAACTCTGAAGCACACTAGCGATCAACATTAGCATGTCTCATTCTAGACCGGTCTCTCTTCTCCTTCTGTTCTGTACACCTGAAGCTTGAGCTTCTTTTCTGTTATATTACCAACATTTGTACATGCCTGCCTCATCAACAACCCATTTGTAAGCTGCTATAAGATAGTTATCATTTGTTTCATTTCTTTTCAATGTTTTTCGTTTTCACGTTGTTTTTAGTTTTTAACATCCTTGCATATTCTGAACTAAGATTAAGAATCCATAATCTTTCATTCATGGTTATTATTTATTTGTTTCTAGGGTTCTAATGTTACTATATATCTTATGTGATAAGTTCATTTGATCTATTTAGGAATAAAAATAAAAAGAAAAGAAGTTCAGTATCTTTGTTTTTAGTGAGTTAATGGTTTACACTGATATGTTCTTTGGTTGTGAGTGCACAAAATAGATTATTTTCATTTTAATTTTACGTTGACTTAAATGAGGAAAGAGAAAAAATATATCTATACTACTTTAAAAAGCATGAATAGCCTTAGTAATATTTTTTAGAATTTTTTTAGGACAAAATTTACCTTTTCATATTTAAATTTATTGATAAAATGAGGACAAAAGAGTAATCAATTATTAATATTAAAACAAGTAGAAAAGATACAATTATAAGATATTCAATGCATTCAATTTATCCTCATTAAATCCAACACTTAAGGTATTAAGTTGCATTCACCTTCATTGAATCATACGTTTAAGGCATTTTTATTTCTTCTCATCATTAAATTCTATTAATTAAATCTATACATAATAAATTAATAATTCCAATAACATAAAAACATACTTTTAAAATCTACCCCAAAAAAATAGTGTTCATCTAGGCAGTGGTAAGAAATTAAACCATTTCGTGTCAAATCGGTCAATCCATGTTGTCACAATTAAATAATAAATTTCAAAAATAGATAAAATGCAAAAAATATAGAAATTAAAAAATTGGGAACATTTTTAACATAATATATTTGACATATTAAACAATAGTAAGTATGATAAATAACAAATGTTTTTATTAATGATGGAAATGAAATGTTAAATTTAAAACCAATTAGAAATAAACTATTAATGGATAAGAAACGTTTTATCCAACAAATTAATTTTAATTTTATAAAAATAAATATTTTGAAAAAAAAACTATTTTCTTCCCTCCCAATGGTGGGTAAGCAATTCAACCATTTTGGGTCAAATGGGTTAATAAATGATGTCATAATTAAATAATAAAAAATTAAAATGTATAAAATATAGAATACAAAAAATAAAAAGAATAAAAGAATAAAAAGAATTGGACATATCTCTAATATTGCATATTCATCATACCAAATAAAAATATGTATGAAATGTAAAAATAAATTTTATTAATGATGAAAATGGAATGCCAAAGTTAAAATCAGCGTATAAATGAAATGATGTCATAGTCAAATAATAAAAATTTTAAAATTATACAATATAAATAATAACAAAAATAGAAAATAGAAAATATTTGGACACATATCTAATGTTACATATTCATAAAAAAATATTGGGCACATCTCTAATATTATACATTCATTATCAATGATAGAAACGTAATATAAAATTTAGTGTCAACCTACAAATCAAATTATTTTCCTTTTTGAGTTGTGGGTTAGTGGTTTGGGTGAAATGCATTGACTAATGATATAATGCTTAAATAATAGATCTTTAAAAAACAAAAAAAAAGTATAAGTAATCAAAAGAATATATAAAAAATTATATATTAATTATGTCAAACAAAAATTAAGTATGTTAAGTAAAAATTATTTATATAATGTAGATGATATATAATTTATAAAAAATTCAAAAGTAAAGATATTTTCTTATCTAGATGGTGGGTCAATGATCCAACTTTTCAAAGAAAATCATGATGTCATAATTGAATAATAAATATTTAAAAAATATAAAACACAAACAATGAAAAAGTACAAAATTTTGTCACATTTGAGAATATTTATAATGTTATATATTCATCATAATTGATGAATCAATTTTTGGTGATGTATCGATTTTTTGTGCTAAGTACCTCGTCATTTGGTCTACTTCCAAGTGGCCAATGACTTAGAGGCCGAAGTGAACTTTTGCTAGATGAGGACCTGGATGCCGAGCTGACCAGGCCGAGCTAGGGGCAGATTAGGTGTTGAGTTAACTGAACCGAGCTGGGCAGGTTAGGTGCCGAACTGACTGGGCCGAGCTAGGCAGGTTAGGTGCCGAGCTGACTATTAGTTGCCGAGATGACTAGAGTGTTGAGCTGCCTATTAGTTGCCAAGATTACAAGTGTCGAGCTGCCTGGTGGCGAGCTGGATTGATTGTTGAGCTTCATAGTTCTTTAGAGACATGCAAGGAATCAATGTCAGAGGACCCGGCGAGGTCGCTCCGATGCTTAAGTCAGTACTCTCATAGTAGACTGCGAGCTAAAAATCACAAAGTATGAGAGCTAGAATATGCTTACTTTTTCCCCCCTATGCCATTGGGGTTGGTGCCTTTATATAGGCATAGTTTGCCATGGGCTTCACGCACCACATCCGAGATTTCTGAGAAGTCGTCTAAGCGGTCCGAGATTCACTGAGGTAACCGCCATGCACACTGACCACCCTCCGAATCGTTTGACACGTGGGCCAACTTCCAAGGATCGTGGGAGTGTTTGGATATGCATGCCGAATTTGTCGGCGAGCATGTCTCGCTGGTTGCCAGGCCACCAATTCGGTGCCTGGGCCAGGCCGCCAGGTCGGCACCTGTGTCAGGCCGCTAGGTCGGCGCCTGGGCCAGGCTCCTAGGTCGCACCAGGGCTAGGCCGCCAGTTCGTACCTGTGCCAGGCCACTAGTTCGCACCTGTGCCAAGCCACCAGTTCGCGCCTGATCCAGGCCGCCAGGTCGACGCCCGTGCTAAGCCGCTAGGTCGCACCTGGGCCATGCCGCTAGGTGGGACACCATCAACTTGGCTAAGGCAAGTCGTTGCCTAAGTGGTTCCAAGTGTCACAGTTGTTTCAATGTTCCATGTGTCACCATACCATTGGATGGCCAAATCTGCCTTCATCAATAATAAATAAAAATATTTGTTAAAATAAAATTTATATTTTATTTATGGCAAAAATGAAATAAAAAATTAATAATAATAATAATTGTTATTGTAATTTAAAACTTCCACATGAAATGCATGTGCACATTTATTACAAGCATTTAAGTTTATTTTTTTAATCGTATTCTTACTTTTGTCAGTTTTCATTTTTATCTTAATTATGATATATCTAAAATTTAAGCAATTAATATGAAAATTTTCTCACGTGCATTCTAGTATATTTGAAATTTAGCTATTTCACTTTAATGAAGTAGCAATTCATGCTGGAATGGATATTTTGATTCGAACTGTTTGGTTGGGTCAGAATCTCATTCTCATTTCTATTGGAATGACATTCTCCCATTTGAGTGAATGGCTATTCCTTGCCCCTTCCTTCCTTGGGAATTGATAAATCAATTTTTGGTGATGTATCAATTTTTTGTGTTAAGTACCTCGTCATTTGGTCTACTTCCAAGTGGTTGATGACTCAGAGGCCGAAGTGAAATTTTGTTGGATGATGACCTAAATGCCTAGCTGACCAGGCCGAGTTGGGGGCAAATTAGGAGTCGAGTTAATTGGACTGAGTTGGGCAGGTTAGGTGCCGAATTGACTGGGCCGAGCTAGGCAGGTTAGGTGTCAAGCCGACTATTAGTTGCCAATCTGCCTATTAGTTGCCAAGCTAACTAGAGTGTCGAGCTGGATTGATCGTTGAGCTTTGTAATTATTTAGAGGCCTACAAGGAATCAATGTCAGAGGACTTGGGGTGGCTAACCCGGCGAGGTCGCTCCAATGCTTAAGTCAGTACTCTCATAGTAGACTACGAGTTAAAAATCACAAAGTATGAGAGCTAGAATATGCTTACTTTTTCCCCCTTATGCCACTGGGGTTGGTGCCTTAGGCATAGTTTGGCGTGGGCTTGATGCACCACATCCAAGACTTCAGAGAAGTTGTCTAAGTGGTCCGAGATTCCCTGAGGTAACCGCCATGCACGTTGACCACCCTTCGAATCGTTCGGCACGTGGGCCAACTTTCAAGGATCGCGGGAGTGTTTGGATATGCATGCCGAATTTTTCGGTGAGCACGTCTCGTAGTCGCCGGGTCGGCACATGTGCTAGGCCGCTAGGTCGACGCCTGGGCCAGGCCGCCAAGTCGACGCCTGGGCCAGGCCGCCAGGTTGCGCCTGTGCCAAGCCACCAGTTCGCGCCTGGGCCAGGCCGCCAGGTCGGCGCCCGTGCCAGGCCTCCAGGTCGACGCCCGTGCTAGGCCGCTAGGTGGGACACCATCAACTTGGCTAAGGAAAGTCGTTGTCTAAGTGGTTTCGGGTGTCACCTAGTTGTTCCGAGGTGCCACGTGTCACAATAACATTGGAGGGCCAAATCCGCCCTCATCTGGAATGAAATCCCATTCCTACTGATTTCAATTCTCATTCTCATTTTTGTCTGATCCAAACAGACTATGGGAATGACCATTCCAATTCACACTGCAAGCCAAACGGACCCTAAATATATGTGATGAAAATTTTAAAATAATTAAAAATACTTATATGTTTTGCTCTTCTTTATATTGACTGTTATAATTTTTCTTTTCTTTTAATGATTTATTAAAATTTTCAAAATTTAAATCGGATTGGATCAGATTCATATATCCCATCCTTCACAGATCGTCTTCAAATCACCATTTGTTTTTCTTTAAATTTTAAATTTTAATTAAAATTTAAAATTAATTAGAAAGCTTTCTTATTTGTGCATTGTATAGGTTGCATCATCTGATAAGGCAAGTAAGTGTTTTTAACTCTAAATTTAATATTTATTGCAATACATGTTTATTTGAATTGAACTTACATGGGCCCAGTTCAATTAGACCATGCCACTTTAACTTCTAGTAACAAAAATCCGTACATTACACGGGTCCCACTGGTGAACTTCTAAAATAATATACATAAAGGGATAGCTTTTATTTTAGGTTTATTTTATTTTATGTGATATTATTTTAGTAGGGTTGCAAAATCTGGTATTGGATTTGAGGACTATTCGCTGCATTGAACCTGGGCCCTCATGCCCAACCCTTCAACATTTATTCTATTCTAAAACGAGCTCACCCTGTTTTATTCTATTCTACATTCCTGATAAGTTTTTTTTTTTTTCTTTTTTTTTCTTTTTTAATTCTTTTGAACGTGTCATCATGAATATTTGCCACGTCGTCCACCAAAAGACATGATAAATTAAATGTGATGATAAATGCATCTTGAGAAACATGAAAATATATCTCGTAATCCAATGAAATGAAAAATAAGCAGATTTTTGGTTGAGATCTGAATTTAACGTGTATAGTTAAAATCTAATATAGTTTAAAGTTTCAATTAAATGAGAAAAGTTAGAACATTTCAAAATTTCTCTCCTAACAAAGAAGAGAGATTCACGTAACACCATAGGTTAAGTGATGTGGATACGTTGAATTTGCATTAACTGACAAATCCAACTTGGAACTATGACTGCCATCCCTAGCTATCTATGCATTATTATAAGGACTTATGTCTATCACTCCTATAAGGTTGCTAAAGGTGGATTGGACATCTTGTCTGTAGCTTAATTTCCCATGTCACATGCGATATGTACGTTAAGAAGTGTTGGCTGTTGCTTACTTTATTCTGCCTCACCACGTCAAACCACTGTTGCTAACACCGTAACAATGATCCATCAGATTTCCGATCCCTTGATTATTCACCATTTGGGGTGGATGCGAACTAATCATTTTACAAGTTATTTCAATTGTATACATGCTCATAAAAAGTTTGATTAGGTTCAATCTAAATCTAGTTTCGATTGAATTCAAGCCCAACATATATGTTTGTTTGTTAATTAAGTTAAGCTCCAATCTAAATGAAATTCAGCTCATAAAGCTCATATATCACAAGTCTAATCGAGTGTATATTAAGCAAACTCAAATCAAGTTCTAGTCCAAACTCGAGCTTTATATTTTTCTATCGAGTCAAGTTTGAATAACTAAATAATTTGACTTGGTTCAGCTCAAATCCATATCCCTATTCACCATTGTTTTCAACCAAAAATTATTAGCCATCAACACATGCACTTGTGCCACCCTCTAAGAGATTTCCATTTTTTTAGGCCAAATAAATGAAGGCTCACATCTATATCTATACTATTTATAAAAGTATGAATACAATATTAAATCTTTTTTGGACTAAAAATATCCTCTATTTTTTGTTTGATAAAGAGTATAAAAGTCATTTTATTATAATTTTAATGTCAATTTTAATGGCTATTAAAATGGTCATATTTGTGTATTTAATCAATCTCTAATGATAAGAGCTTCAATTATTACTTTCCACCTTATTTAATACCCGCTCACTAAATCTTATACTTAAGGTATTAAATCCCATTTTCTCTTATTAAATTTTATATTTCTAATTTATTTTTCACTAATAAGTGATACTAATTAGATCTATGTCAATATTTTTAACAATATAAACCCATATATTTTAAAACTGATTCAAAAACAAAATCATTTTTTATCCAAGTGGTGGCTAATCAATTCAACCATCCGAATCAAGTTGATCAACCTATGAATTCATAGTTAGATAATAAAATTTTTAAAATAAAAATAAATATAGAAAATTACAAAAGATGTAAAAAAATTGGATACATTTATGATATTTTTATTAATAAAATTAAAATATATATATAATAAAAAATAATTATTTTTATTGATAATGAAAATGAAATATAAAAATTAATAATAAATAGTTCAACTTTTGGGTTAAATGTGTTAACCTTTAATGCCATAAAAATTAATAAACAAAATAATCAAATAAGAAACATATCTTTTTTGGATCCAACTCCAATTTTACATGTCTTGTTGACTTGTTACCGTAAAACCAATTTAATACCGAAATCAAGTGATAAAAAATATAGAAAGATAAGAAAGTAAAACAAATAGAAAAACTCAAAGAAAAGTTAGGCTTATGACTTAGGTCCAACGTGAAGAAGGAGATGAAATGAACTGTAAAAAATGGCAATGTAAAAATACAAAATTATGCAAACACTCTCACTCTAATAGAAACCTTAAATTCCAACACACTCCAATTCTTACTCTTTAACTTGTTATTAATCTTTTCGTGCAAACCAAAGATACATAAAAAAGCCCTAACATCAAAACATAATTTATTCAAATTACGTCTATAAGCTAAAAAATAGATTGAGTTTATAACATCCCAAGAACTCCACTTCCACCACAACCTAATATGAAAATTTGCCTTTTGGTTATTTTCCACAAATATAGGTCGGGAAATGGAATAGATTGCAACAACATTTCAAAACATAACATGTAAAAGAAAACTTCAATGTCAGATAAATTACTTGTTTTCACTAACAGATAAAAATAATAAGGCATTTAGCTCAGCTAGTTCAGTTTTTATTATGAGAAGGCCCCATGCCTCACATCTGTGCCCCACAATGCCCCATAGCACATCCCCACCTTGTATTGGGGATGGGGAAATGTTTCCAATATAAAGTGGAAATGTGCTGTGTGGCTTTGTGGGGGCACAGATGTAAACTCCCCTCTAATGCAAAATTTATTGACTTTCACTCTAGAAATTTACACAAGAAGGGGCCCCACAATGTCCCACAACGCATCCCTTCCGTGTATTGAAAACATCTTCCAATGATGGAACTCCCACTTCCCTAATGCAATGATCAATGCCAAATTGCCAATAGAAAGGAATGCGGTTGATTAAGGGGATGGGATTAGTGACCACAGGTAACGAAAATAATTTATGAAAAAATACGGACACACTTATGGGATATCTAATTTCCACTTCAAAAGGTGAAAAACCCCTCAATTATTTATGTATATAGATGCAATTGCAGAGTTGATAGTTGATACCTTTCTTTTCAGCTTTCAGAGCAGCCTTCATCCTCTTCTTTCTCTGCCGATTGCCATAAGCGTCACCATTAGCACTTCTCCATAAGACTCAACATTAGCATTACCAATAATCGTTAGGGTATCACGTACATTCCAAAGCGAAGAATGAAATGGGCCCACTGTAGTGCTGGATTCATGAGTGTTAACTAGATTCCAACCTGACGATTGCAGACGGGCTCCACTTGCTCAATCAAATTTCCGAAATCATTAACTTTTATTTGTTTGGACTTTGGACCCACCTCTCTTTTTCTGCCTCCTCTGCTACTTCAACCTCCCCCTACTTGTGCTACACATGTTATAGGGGCTGGCCTATATTTCCCCTCCAATAAGTGGGCCCACCGAAATGATCTGCGCGTTGATTAATTAGCACCCAGTGGCTTTTCAGACGATTAGGGACTTGATTCGTTTCCAGTGTTTCTTGTTGATTCATGGTCGTCTTGTCAACACATTTAGATGGGATGTGATGGTGCGCGATCATGTTATTCCCGGTTGAAAGGCCGAATTTCAACTAGGCTGTAAATTGGACCGTGCAAAATAGTGGATCAGAAAATCTAGGATAGCTAATTTTATAAATTCGTTCCCATGCTTAAATTAGTAATTCATACTATAAATGCGACCTGAATATTTGAGAATTTAAGTGCTAATAAGTAAAATAATCATGCATACTTTTGCCTTGAGGTTTCATGCCTTTATATATCGGACTAGTTATGGGCTTCGGGATCTTCGGGCTGTGGAGATGAGATTTGTTCTGTTTTTTAAGGGGAGTAATATATTGATAAGGTTTATCTTTACCTCCGATTCAGGTAGAGCCGAGACGAGTTCTCATCATGATCTCGGGAAATTCGAGATTTGTTGGCTCATCGTGATCTCGAGAAATACAGGATCTGTTGGGGAGGCTTTTGGAATCGGTTAAGTGGCATTTCGGCTCATTAGCTCCGAGTTGGCACTTTGATTCTTTAGTCCCAAACTGGGTTAGGTGTCAAGGTGCCTCTACACCAAGATGGTTTTTTGGGCCGAGGTGGCTGAATACCCGAACTCCGAATGTTGCGAACTAGGCTTGTATGGTTGAGTTGTCACCCTTCGATCAGATCGCGCCTACGCGTCCCCTTCTTGCTAGGTCGTGCCAAATCACCCTTCATCAATTGCCCCCCACTCCTCGTGCCAGGGGTCCTAACCCGATGCGGGGAGTTCATAAAGAGTCCAGGTGGGTTTGGTGCGAGGTCTTAGTCAATTTGGAGGGTGAACCGTTGGTCGGGCCTGTTTAACCATCTGGCTCAACCACGAAATGACCCAGGTCGCGTCTCGGGCACGTGCATACGTCACACTATTTATAGATTCTGCAGACGCCAAAGGGCATGCTCAACCGATTTCGTCCTCAAGTAGCGTGCAGTTGGTTTTCATGGGAGCCTTCAGATCGTACAAGTTTCAGCCGTTGATTGCTAGATGTGGTGGACTATAAATAGGGGGCCGAATGGCCCATATCTTCGCCATAAATCATGTAATTGAGCTCTCTTGAGATCACGTCGGAGTCCTTCAGCTTGCCACTCTTCCCTTTGTGTCCGAGGTCATTGTTCCACTTTCCTTTTCCTGTCCAATATGTCTAGCGCTAGCATAGATAGGCTACTTAGCGACTCTAGCGAGCCCGAGGATGCCGAGGTGCGGTCCTCGGCTCCCGCTAGTGAGGCCAGCTCTTCGCTAGAGAGCTCCTCTTTACACCTTTACCCGACGTCAGGCCATCTCGGCTTGAGTAACCTAAACCTCGAGTAGAGCGACCGACCTCTGGAGAGGGGGTCCCATCTTCTTCTCGAGGTCGGGATCCGGATGACTTTGGCCCTTCCACGATGCACGTGCCCGAGATGGCCTTACCTTCATCACTTCTTTGGGTCAATACCCTTGGGTTCACGGTCCCCACGAGCTCATGGTTTTTGAGGAGCAGCTCATAGCTGGTTTGCGCTTCCCACTCCACCCTTTCATCATAGAAATCATTAAGTTCTTCGACATCACTATTGACCAGGTATACCCAAACTCCATCCGAACCATTGTTGGCACGACCTCACTTTTCCACGAGTATAACCAACCTCTTACCCTAGACATCTTTAGTTAGATCTGCTTCATCAAGAAGAACTCTTCTTGCCTGCGTGGGGACACCTAACAGAGCTATTATATTTCCCCTCGCCCTGGGTTCAAAATTCTATTCGGTAACCCGAACAAAGTACCAGCCTGAAGAGGAGGTACTTCTTTGTTCGGAATCCTGAGGGATGGCCATTCCCGACTCATTGGTGAGTGGCCATTAAGGACCCCGGAGTGAGGCTGGATGTTAAGACTAGGGTGGTCATTAATTCTTGGAGGGACCTTGGCCTTGAAATGAAAGATTTCCTGGCTAAGGAAAAGTTTGTACGAGTTGGGCTGAGTCCTCCTGATGGCCTCCACCTCAGCACACACATCGCTTTTCCTTTTTTTATTTTTGCACTTGCTTCAGTTCGTGACTAACTTTTTCCCTTTTCTCTTGTAGAAGCTATGACGGGTGTTGATGCAACTAACCTTCTGCGGAGTGTTAAGAGGGAAAAGAAGAGAAAGGCCTCGAAGAGGTCCTGTCGGGAGGAGGTCGGTCCTTCGGTTCTTGCCCAACCCGAGGTCGCTGCACCAGAGCCGATCTCGGCCGAGCTCCCGGAGGAGGAGGTTCGCCCCCAGCCTCTAGTTGTTGACCTAGATGAGGACCAGGACAAGGGGACCCCACCTCGCGAGCCCGAGGGTACTTCGATGCCCGAGCCTCATCCCCCAAAGGAGAGCATAATGACTTTGTGGCTCGGGCTTCTTAAGAGCAAGGATGCCGTGTTTTCTGCGGAGGTCGTGGAATGGGCTGACATGCTAATGAGTCAGCTTGGAGGAAGAGTGGCTAGTTACTGTATGGTGGTGAGTAATTTGCCCCTTTGTTTACTTTCTTATTTTTCTGTTAATGGTACTTACGTCTGTTTTTTATTTGCCAGGTGAACTCCATTATCCATTCACTCATCTACCAGTCTGAGATCCATTTGAAGCAAGCCTGGGAGGCTAAAGAAAATGCTCAGAAGCTTTACCACGAGCTGGATTTAGCTCGGGTTGAGGTTCTTCAAGTCAAGAAGGGAGTTCGGAGCCAGGAGGAGCTGATCCTTGTATTGACGGAAGAGAAGAAGAAACTCAAAGGGGAGAAGGAGGCTCTCCTCCGGGAGAACGATAACCTCGAGGCGATGATCAAGGAGTGCACCGAGATCTTCCACACCACCATCCAGGAGGCATAGGTTCAAGAGAGAGATCGCACCGTCGAGGAGTTCAAGGAGTCCCCTGAGTTTCACGAACCCCAGGTCAAGTATGGATCTAACTCGTATCGGTCAGGCTTCAAGCTTTGCAAGTGGATGATGCAGCGAAAGTTTCCCGAGCTTGACTTCGGATCTGTTTCCATGTCCATCGTCACTCCTGAGATGGTGAAGGAGACTGGCGAGGAACCCGACTTCTCCGAAGGGGAGAGTGACGATGAAATTCTCAAGGCGAGGCCGTCAGGGGAGGAAGGCCAAGAGGACGTGGAGGAGAACCACATGGAAACTGACCTACCTGCTAGAGGGGATTCTGGCATATCTAATGCTTAGTTGCCTCTTTTCTTGGACCCCCCTACATACAATGTATATCCCGGGCCTCCGAGCTCGGTTGTAGTAGTTTATTTTTTGTACTTGAAGTTCTATATCAATGAAATACAAGTGTTTTGCAATCTTTGTGTGCAAATTTTTCTAAGTGTAGATTACTCCCAAACTGGCAAACTAAACCGAATAGGAGTGAACTTTTTTCTAAGTATAGGTTGCTCCCAAGCTGGTGAGTTAAACCAATTTGGAGCAAACTTTTTTCTAAGTATATGTTGTTGCCGAGCTGGTGAGCTGGTGAGCTCGACACTAGTAAGAATGATCTAATTGCCATTGTATGCCAGGGCGATCAGACACTATAGGGTACATACCTGATCTGTCTATGCCTGGGTCACTTATTTGCCTAAGTGTTGGTTATCCCTAAGTACCGAGCTAACGAGCTTGACTCCATGTGGGATTAACCTTACGTTGTTGTATGCCAAGGTGAATTAGACACCGTAGGATTTGCACCCGAGCTGTTTATGCCTCATAGGCGACTAAGATTTGTCTGCTTATGTCGAAGAGGCAACTAAGACTTGTCCACCTATGCCGAAGAGGTGACTAGGACTTGTCTATCTATGCCGAAGAGGCAACTAGGAGTTGACTGCCTATGCTGAAGAGACGACAAGGACTTGTCTGCCTATGCCGAAGAGGCAACTAGGACTTGTCTGCCTATGCCGAAGAGGTAACTAGGACTTGTCGTAGTGCCAAGGTCTTCTGTTAGATCGGCGCCATAGCCCTTAGGCTTATGGGAGTGACTCGCAGTCCTCTCTTGAGTCAGTCGTCTTTTTTGACCAATTCGGTGGTCACATAGACTTGATGAAATTTTGCCATTGAGTTACAAGTTCATAAGTAGTACCTTCTTAGGTTATCAATATTCCATGCTCGTGGTACCTGCTTCCCTTCCAAAGTCTCGAGCTCATATGTGTCTTTCCCAAATACCCGCTTTACTTGGTATGTACCTTCCCAATTCGATCCAAGCTTGCCAATGCCGGGCTCAAGTACCATAACCTTCCGAAGAACCAGGTTACCGATGCAGAAGTGTCATTTTCTGACCTAGGCGTTATAGTACCGAGCTACTCTTTGTTGGTAAGATGCGATCTGAATGTAAGTCAGGTCTCGTACCCTCCTTTACCAAGTTTAGGTTGGTATGGAGCTCGTCATCATTCATTTCCTCATTATAAGCCTCCAATCGTAATGTGGGCACCTCTATTTCCATCGGGATCACCGCTCTTGTACCATACGTGAGGTTGAAAGGGATCTCACCTGTCATGGTCTTAATAGTAGTTCAATAGGTCCAAAGGACACTAGGCAATTCATCCACCCACAATCCCCTGGCTCGGGCTAAGTGAGCTTTCAACCCGCGAAGTATCACTCTGTTAGTCACTTCTGCTTGCCCGTTCGCCTGGGGTGTGCCGCCAATGTAAAATTTTGTTGAATCCCCATTTCAGCACACCAATTTTGAAACTTAACATCTTTGAATTGCTTCCCATTGTTAGATATCAACGCTCGAGGTAGTTCGAAGTGACATACTATGCATTTCTAGAAGAAATTTTGTATGTTGTGGGTTGTGATCATTACCAAGGGTTCGGCTTCCACCCGCTTTGTAAAGTAATCTACTACTACAACCAAAAACCTCCTCCACCCACTTCATAAAGTAATCTACTGCGCAAAGGGCCACGAGCTAGTGAGGTATTTCAAATCAACAGTAGGTTGGTGGTGAATGTTGGCATGCCTCTGACACCTGTCACACTTTATGACGAGCTCGAGTGCATCTGCCTTCATCGTGGGCCAATAATAGCCTTACCTTAACACTTTTTGTGCAAGAGCTCTGCCCCCCAAGTGTCTGATGCACAAGCCTTCATGGGTGTCGTGAAGTACATGCTCAGCTTCTGAGGGTTGCAAGCAACGCAGGTAAGGAAGCGTGAAAGATCTTCTGTACAGTTGTTTGTCTACGAGGACGTACTTAGCTAACTGGCGCTAGCCGCATTGCATTCTGCAGGTAGGGTCTCATGGAGCAAATAACTCACAAGTGGGTCGATCTAGCTGAGTTCCGCTTGTGATACAAAAGCAACCTCTTCTGCCCCCCGAGAATGCTGGGCCAAGGTAAGTCCTCTATGTACATAGTTTGCATGGTGTTCTGCTCATAATAGATAGTCACGACAAGGCGTCGGCCTCAGCGTTCTCGGACCTCAGAATTTGTTTGATAAAGCAGGAGACGAAGCTGCTCAGCATCTCTCTAACTTTGGCCAAGTAAGTTGCTATAGTGGGGTCACAGGCTTCATACTCACCAATGACTTGTTTAACCACTAGTTGTGAGTCGCTGCATACGATGATGTGCTTTGCTTTCATTTCCCTTACTAAGGTTAACCTGTCGATCGGTGTTTCATATTTTGTCTCGTTGTTTGATGCCTCGAATCCGAACCGGAGAGCATATTCCAGCTTCACTTTGCTTGGGCTGTACAGTATCAGTCCTACACTGCCTCCCTGCTGGTTGGACGAGCCGTCGACATGGAGGATCTAGGGCTCCTCGTCCTAGGTCAATTCCACTATGACTGGGACTGGTGCCACATTGGTTGAAGCTCCCATCATGTGAGCGAGCTCGATCGGCTCGGGGGTCGCTGTGCTAAACGTGCATTCTGCTACAAAATCGGTCATGACTTGAGCTTTGATTGCTGGCCGAGGCTCATACCGGATGTCATATTCGCTTAGCTCGATGGACCACTTCATTAATCTCCTAAACACCTCGGGCTTGAGTAGAATATGCATCAGGGGTTTGTTGGTGAGAACGACGATAATGTGGACCTGGAAGTAAGGGCAAAGTTTTCTGGCTGCTATGATTAGTGCGTATGCTAATTTCTCGATCTTCAAATATCTAGTTTCTACATCCTACAAAATTTTACTAACATAGTAGATGGGTCGGACCCAATCTACTTCTTTGATTAGTACCAAACTAACCACTTCATCGCTCATAGAGAGGTATAGTTTTAACACATCCCTTTCTTCGGGTCGAGTTAAAACTAGGGCGGTACCTAAGTATATTTCCAGCTTGTCAAAAGCGAACTGGCATTCTTCAGTCCATTCGAAGTCCTTACTCTTTTTTATGGCTTTAAAAAAGGATAAGCATCGGTCTGCCGATTTGGACAAGAAGTGGCTCAAGGCGGTTATCCAGCTAGTCAGCCTCTGAACCTCTTTTATTTTCTAGGGTGATCTCATGTCTATAATCGCTTTTATTTTTTTTTCGGGTTGGCCTCGATACCGCACTAGTTGACTATAGCCTAGAAATTTATCCTAAGTGACTCCAAAGATGCATTTATTTAGGTTCAATTTCATGTTATATTTTCGTAAAATTTGAAAAACATCTTTTAAATCGTTTAACAGAAATTTTAAAATTTGGGTCTTTACAACCATGTCATCAACATAGCATTCTACTTTATTGCCGATTAACGGCTCAAAAATCTTATTTATAAGGCGCTAGAATGTTGCCCCAGCATTTTTCAATTTGAAGGGCATGACCTTGTAACAATATAACCCAAGCTCAGTTATGAAAGCGGTATTCTCTTCGTCAACATGATTCATCCTAATCTGATTGTAACCGGAATAGGCATCCAGGAAGCTCAGCAACTCATACCCTGAGGTCACGTCCACTAAGCTGTTGATCTTGTGTAGTGGGAAGCAATCTTTCGGGCAGGCTCTGTTCAGGTCGGTGTAGTCGACACACATGCGCCACTTGCCATTGGCCATTTTCACCAGAACCGGGTTAGCTACCCAGCTCGGGTAATGGACTTCCCTGATGAAGTCTGCCATGAGGAGCTTCCCAACCTCTTCATCGACTACTCTCCAATGTTCTGGGGTGAGGTTGCGCTTCTTCTGCCTTACTGGCCTGACCAAAGGGTTGGTATTAAGATTGTGAGTTATAATTTTATGATCAATTCCAGGCATTTCTACCGCAGACCAAGCAAAAATATATAAATTTTCAAGTAAGAAACTTACTAGCTGAGTTCGAAGTGGTTCACTAATCGGGGCACCGATTTGGAGAGTCTTGGCTGGTTCGGCAGCAGAGACTGGTATATGGACCGTCTCCTCTTTCGGGGTAGCTCGTTCATCGAGATACTCTACTAGTCGCTCAAACTCGACATCCTCTGCTAGCTTTGCTTTTCCTTTTAGGGCAGTCACGTAGCATTTGCATGATTCGAGATAGTCACCTTGCACGACTCCCACTCCGTAATCAGTTGGGAACTTCATCGCCAAATAGTAAGTGGATACTATTGCACGTAGAACATGTGTGATGGGCCGACCTACTATGGTGTTGTAGGGGGAGGGAGTCACGACTACCAAGAACGTGTGCTCAAATCGCACGATATTTGGCCATGTGCTGGCTTCCACGAGTATTGTGATTTGACCAAGAGGTTTGACCTCCTCGCCATTGAACCCTACCAAAGGAGTATCTGTCGGTTTCAGATTGCTCTGCTGTAACTGTAGTTTGTCGAAGGTCTTCTTAAAGAGTATATCTTCCAAGCTGCCTGAGTCTACCAAGATGTGTTTCACCTCGAAGTCATTAATTCTTAGCTTCACCTCTAAGGCATCATCGTGAGGGTATTGGAACATGCGCTCATCGTCCTCAGTGGAGTAGATCGGTTCTTTGAGCCGAGGTCGCTTTGGTGGGTTCTCCCCTACATTCTCTAACTCGCGGACCGAGGTCCTCCTGGCTACTAATGAACACCCGACGATGATGGACCCACCGGTGATCATGTTAATTACCCTACGGATTGGTTTTTCCATTGGCAACTATCATGGTGCTTGCTCATTCTACCTATTGACCTTGGGGCCACTCCTCCTATGTTCCCCTTATCGATCTGCTTGTCCCCTCTCTTCTTGCAAGATGAAGTTCTTCAAGTATCCGCGGCGGATAAATTCCTCGATCTCGTCGCAGAGATTCCTGCAATTCTCTTTATTGTGTCCATGATCTCGATGAAAATGACAGTAAACATTTGGGATTCTTGTTGTTGGGTCTTCCCTTAGCCTGGGAGGCCATTTGACGAAGGAGGAGTCCTTAATAGCCATTAAGATCTCTCATCTCTTAGTGTTCAAAGGCGTGTAGCTCGTTCTCTCCATAGGTGGGGTCCTGGAGTGCTGACCTGACTTGCGAGTTCGCGAGGGGGATCCGTTTCTTGACTTGCTTCTTCCCCTACTCGGGGACTTGCTTTTCTTCATTTTCTACCCACCATTGCTTGTTCCTTCATTCTCTCTCTTCCTTTTTTTGGTGGTGGGTTGTCGATCTTTTCATTGATCTCCTCCTCGGTACCAATGAACTGATCTGCTAACTTAAGAAATTTGATGATGTCCTTTGGTTTGTTAGCTACCACATGCCACTTAAACTCTTTATGGGTGATTTCTTCCTTTGTTGTAGTGAGGCGTACCGCCAGGTCGAGGTCTGGTATCTGCAAGCAAGTGTGGTTGAAGCGCTTTATATAGCTTCTAATTGATTATCCTTCTCTCTGAACCACGTTCAGAAGGCTTTCCTGTGATGTTAGACACTTCTTGCTGGTAATGAAGTGCATAGTAAACAAGTCAGCGATCTGGGACCAGCTTTCGATGGAGCTCGACGCGAGGTTCCGATACCAAGTTCAAACTACCCCCTTAAACGTAGTGGAGAAGGCCACACACATGCAGGACTCATTGGCCCCAGCTAGGTGCATATGAGACTGAAAAAAGTTCACATGGTCGTTGGGGTTAAACGACCTATCATACTTGTCTAATGGAGGCATCTTAAAATCTTTTGGCATTGGAGTTGCCAAGAGCTCGGGAGACAGAGGGGATGACCAACAAAATAGTGGAGGCACAGCTTCGTAGCCACCGAGCTCGCCTTTTCCTTTCTTTTAACTTGCTCTTCTTGCTGGCTTGGCTTCGCCAATGGGTTGTTCCTGGCCGAGGGGTGGCTTGTTTTACGACATCGTCGTTGTTGGTTCTTCACCGGCTCAGTGTTGGTGCTGCTAACTTCAGTCTGGTCTGGTACTTCGGCCTTGTCGCGAGGTAGATCCTGGTTCCTTCTCGTTGGATTCTCTTGGTTGTGTGGCTCGAACTGGCTATCACGAGGGACGAAGAGGTCTTGTTTCGAGTTCGCACCTCGAACTCTGAACTGGTTATTATCTGCTCGCAAGCTATCATTTTCTTGCTAGGAGTACCGAGGCGGATTGGGCTGACTATCCCCAGACCTATTTTTGAGATTTCCTTGCGAGATAGGAGGAGTGTGCTAACCATCTCTCCTCCCACAGGGTGAAACTTGACTCCTGAGAGGAATCGATACTTGTGAGGTCTCTACACCCCGATGGGGAGATTGACTGATGTTCTGGTTGGTTCCAGGCTGATTCGGGTTCTGGCCCTGACGGGGCCCTATGTGTCGGGGTGGAATTGGCTACTGGTTTGGATATAGTGGAGGGAACTAGTGTTGATACTGTTGGCACAAATAGTACTGCTGGTACTGTTGGACCTGCTGCATCTAGTTCTGAATTGCCTGGACGCACTGAACGAGGTCATGAAAGTAGGAGTGCCCAATTCTGGGGGGAACCATGGATGGCTCAAAGAAAGTTGCGCCTACCACTGGGAAAGTGGGACGCTCACTTGCAAGGTGCTCTATGGTGCAGACAATGACGGGACTCTGGACATTGTGAGCAGAATGGTGAACTGGCCGATACATACTATAGGACCTTGGGGGAAGGTTGATTGCTGAGCTTGCCCCCTGGTGACATTCATCTCGATGCTTTTTCCGGTGTGGTTGGAAGATGCCATTGTGGTTGCGATTGAGTTTGAAACTATAAAGAAATAGGGATGACTTTTTCGGTCGAATTCCCACAGACAACGCCAATTGATGGTGTGCGATCTAGGTACTCCTAGTTGGATGGTGATTTGAACTCCAATTGGGCGGCGAATTGGACCGTTTTGCAAAACAGTGGATTAGAGAACCTGGGGTAACTAACTTGGCAAAGTCGCTTCGATGCTTAAGTCAGTATTTTATGCTGTAAATGCGAGTTGAATGTTTGAGAACTTGAGTACCAATGAGTAGAATAATCACACGTACCTTTGCCTTGAGGTTTCATGTCTTTATATACTGGAGTAGTCGTGGGCCTTACGAAAGAGCTCCAGGATCTCCTGGCTATGGAATGAGGTTTGTTCCATTTTTGAAGGGGAGTAATATGTTGATAAGGTTTATCGTGATCTCGAGAAATTTGGGATTTGTTGGCTCATCGTGATCTTGAGAAATTCAGGATCTGTTGGGGAGACCTTTGGAGTCGGTTAAGTGGGATTTCGACTCATTAGCTCTGAGTTGGCACTTCAATTCTTTAGTCCCAAACTGGCTGAGCTATCACCCTTCGATCAGATCACACCTATGTATCCCTTTCTTGCTAGGTCATGCCAAATCACCATTCATAAGCATGACTACAACTTTTGGGGTCACATCCTCTGCCCATAGATTTTAGTCTCAATTCTAGTGACATGGCAACTTCTCAATAAGTGAACTTGTGACTTATTAAAGGTCGTGATCAAGGGATCAATGGGCGATTTTCGGTATGCTATGGACTAGAGAAGGTTTGATGTATATGATCCAATAGCTAGTGGTAGTGGGACCTTCCTATAGAACTGTTTCCCTTTTATATATGGTATCAAATCAAATGGGCCCACCAAGCATGAGTAGTACTAGCCTACTGGGATCAAATCCACCTCATACGTTGTGGTTGAGATTCATGCCCGATCTCACCGACTTTTACCAAACGTCAGCGTTTTATATTTTTTTGTAGTGTACTACTTAATGGTAGGAATGGTCCACTGCGATGGCCCAACGGCACTGTCCATCTGCATCTGCATGACTCAAATATATGAGCAATGTAGACCCCCCTAAACCTAAAGAAAACATTTTTGTATGGCTAGTGGCATAGTAACGGACAAAATAAAAGAGATCCTGTTTCAAGGGTGTCCGATGAAATATAGAAAGGATGTGAGTGGTCCAGATGAACAGGCAATACGATTAGCCGTGGCAGCGTAAATTATTGTTTTAATTAACTAATGAATAACCTTGCTTAGATAGTAGGGTATTCTCTTTTTTTTGGTCTGCACACGTCAGATACACGTGGCGAAACCGTGACCGTGCTTTTATAAACTAAGCTAATTAGTATACCATATTTTCATATTATATCACTCGTTTTGCATTATTGCCCAAGCATGTCCATCCTTGAACAGCGTATTTTGTCTTTTTTTTCTTTTCCCAAATTTAAATTTCTAAGACTGGTGGTACACTTGGGAGACAGTATCATCGTATGACACGTGAATGAAAGTTAATGGCTTAGCTTATGACACGACAAAATTTGTCGAATTTTATTTTGCAATTTACAATTTTTGGTTGGTATGCGCAGGTTTGCCCTTTCATTCATGCTTTTAATTTTTAAAAAGTTTATTTATTTTCACTATTATTTATTATTCGAGTCTGACGAATAGCAATTATATACTTGTTGGACTTGTGTTTTCCAACCTGACCATTCCTGGTTCTGGCCTTCGGAATTCTGATATGTTGGAAGCTATTCTCCGGACAAAAAAAAACGGTCTTGGAGTTAATTGAAATTACAAAAAATGCCCCTTCATCATTGAATTGAACGGAGAGTCGGGACATTCACACGCAACCTCTGACGGTTAGGCGAGTCTTAGCATGAAAAGCCCTTTTTCCGGTTTCCCATTTTAATTGTGGTGTGGTGTGGTTTATGTAGAAGAAGACAAAAATATTTTTATAGCGTGGTCAACTGGTCTATGCCATGCCGTTGCCGTCCCTACGAGACGAGATGGTTTCCTTTTTTATACAGAATTGGTGGAGCAACCAGATCCAGATGTGCTTTTGGCTTCTTGAAGGGCTGATGTGGCTACACCAAGTAGTTTCAAACACGTCACCGCTCATTTTTAGCGGATACGTCGTCAATTCGTTTTCCCGCAGCCGCGCTGCTGCTGCTGCTGCTGCTGCTTGTAAATTTGTAAATTGTAATCATACATTCATACTAGCGGCCTAGCCGGGTTGGATATTTGGGTTTTTTACATTTGGAGGCCTACTGATCTGATCTGATCAGCCCATCCCATCTCCATAAAATTATTCAGAATTATCAGG